>NW_027223755.1:48188497-50767664 GCF_028538775.1 Myotis yumanensis | reverse complement strand
TGACACACAAACATGTAGCTATACCACCAAGTGTCTCCAAAGCTCTACTCTCAACTTCCTACTTCCTCCTGTACAAAACAATTTGGGTGCTCTACAGAACTCTAAAGATAATGTATATCCAGAAAAGAAATCATTAACTTTTCTAATAATAGGCTCAAAATTTTGACTAACCAGAGACTTCCCTTTTTCTTATCTATGAAATTCAGTCTTTGTCCAGTTTGGTCATCCTTCCCTTCCCCTTTACACCCAAAATCTCTATCCTTATCCTATTCATTGTTTTCTAATCTCCGCTGGAACATCTTATATAAGAGGTGAAGGAGAAATAAGTAAAAAATACTATTGAATGATGTCTGTGCTCCTCAGCCTGATGTTCCTATCTGCCCATATTCTTACATCTGGACACAACATTATCTTCTAATGTGAGTTTCACACCTCCACCCGTTGCTTCCTCTAGGGAGTGTGCAGTAGTAAAAATAGTATAATGGGAAAATTGCACAAATAGGAAATCAGACTTTTGTTAATTTTGTTCACTGATGTAATCCTAAGACCACAACAATAGAATAACCAAAAAGTACTTGCTTGGTGATTGAAAAGGAAGATTTGATTTGGATTCCAAACTGTTAATCATAAATTACATTAAGTACACAGTATATAGATATAGATAGATAGATGATAGATAGATAGACATATATCTATCTATATATATGGATATACATATCTTTAAATAGTTTCTTATATACCAGCAATGAAAAATTGGAATGTGAAATTTAAAGCACAATACCATTACATTAGCACCAATACATAAATAAAACACTTAGGTGTAAATCTAACAAAATATGACAAAATCTATAGGAGAAAAACTAAAAAATGCTAATGAAAAAAACCAAACAAAATCGTAATAAATAGATAGTTCATATTCATGGATAGCAAGACAGGCTCAATGCAATCCCAAGCAAAATCCCAACAAATTATTGTGTGCATATCTAAAACTGATGCTAAAGTTTATGTGGAAAACAAAAGACCTATATTAATCAACATAATATTTAAGAGTTGCAAAGATGACTGACTCTACTGAGATTTCCAGACTTACTATAGCTATGATGATATAGTCATAAGGTATTGACAAAAAATAGATTCATAAATCTATAAAACACAACAGAGAATCCAGAAAGAAACCTATATGAATACAGTCACCTAATCTTTGACTAAGAAACAAATTCAACCAGTGGAGGAAGGATAATCTGGTCAACAAATGGTGCTGAAATGTTCAAATATAACAAATAAATAAATAGCAACAAACATAGACACAGATTTTACACCTTTCACAAAAATTAATTCAAAATAGCTACAGAACTAAAATTAAAATGCAAATTATAAAATGCTTGCAATATAGGAGAAAATACATGTAACTTCATTTCATAATGAGTTTTTAGATATAATAGCAAAAACATAATCCATGAAAGAAAAAATTGATGTTTGATTGTATTAAAATTAAAAACTTCTGGTCTTCAAAAAAGAATTAAGAGAATGAAAAGATAATGACAACAACTACAACAAAAAACTAGGAGAGCATATGTTTTAAAATATATTTTTGTTGATTTCAGAAAGGAAGGGAGAAGGGGAGAGAGAGAAACATCAATGATGAGAGAGAATCACTGATTGGCTGCCTTCTGCATGCCCCACACTGGGGTTCAACCCAAAATGCCCACAACCTGGGCATTTTCCCTGACCAGGAATCAAACCATGACCTTCTGGTTCATAGGTAATGCTCAACCACTGAGCCACACCGGTCAGGCTAGGAGGGCTAGGAGAGTATATTTTCAAAACATATATCTGATAAAGTATTTGAAATCAAAATATAAAAAGATCACTTAAAACAACAAGGAAGCAAATAATCCTATTAAAAAGTGGACACAAGGTTGAAACAAACATATATCTTACCAAAGAAGAAATACAGATGACAAATAACCATGACCTCCTGGTTCATAGGTTGATACTCAGCCACTGGGCTACACTGGCCGGGCAAATAAACATAGTAAAAGATGCTCAACATCATTTGTCATTAGGACATTACAAATAAATAATGAGATACCATTGCACACTTATTAGAATGCCTAAAATTAAAATAAATATGACAATACTAATGGCTGGTGAGGAGCAACAGTCACTCTAATTCATTGCTGGTAAGAATGCAAAATGGCAAAGCCACTTTGGAATACAGTTTAGCAGTTTCTTACAAAGCTAAAAATAGCCTTACCATACAATCATGATCTTAAGTGTTTACCCAAATGATTTTAAAATATATGTCCACACAAAATTATGCACACAAACGTTGATCACAGCTTTTATTATTGACTAGAGGCCCGGTGCATGAAATTCATGCATGGGTGTGGTCCCTAGGCCTGGCGATGGAAGCGCGAGAGTCTGGCATGGAAGAGCAGGTCCCAGATGACCTCTGGGCCCTGGGCAGCACCTGGGCCCCCGGACCCCAGGGCTCCCCCCTCCACCTGAGCCTGAGTTCCCACATGGAGATGCGGTGAATGCAGCCAGATGCTGTGGGCCCAGGCACAATGTGGGCCTCTGGGCCACCCAGTGGCACTGCACGGAAGCCGGGCTGACAGCGTGCTCTCTCCCCGCTGACCTCACAGCCCCTGTGGTTCCGGCGGCTGCGGCCCAACTCAGCCAGAAGAGGCCACATGGGTGTGGGGTGGGTTCCTCGCGAGTGCCCGGCACCTGAGCATGGGGCTTCCCCAGTGCACGAGCCCTGGCATCCCCAGGGAGTGTAACAGGGGGAGTCACCCCTGCCCCCAGGTAGCCCGCAAAAGGTCACAGTCCCCTGCCCCGGCACCACGGGAGGTTGGTCACCACCATCCACCCCCAGTTCCCTGTCCCAGCCCGGGGCCTGGCCCCAAATTGGGTGATCAGGGCCTGCAGGCTGCTGGTCGCTATCTATGGGTCAAACAGTGCCAGGCCCCCCACCCAGCTCCCTCAGCGCCTGAAGCTGGGCGGCGGCCCTGCCCCCCACCGCAGCCATGATCGCCATCTGTGGGATGATCAGTGGGGCGATCAGCCCCCACTCCCACCCACCCTGGCCTAGCGCTGCCCCTCACCTGCTCCACCATCCTGCCCTGGTCCCACTCTCGTCGGGGCTCATCAGGGCCAGTAGTGTCTCCACTGCCGCCCACTGCCAGTGCCACGTTGCCGATGCCTGACATGTTCCGCACCACCCCCTGGTGGTCAGCGCACATCATAGCAAGCGGTCGAACTTCTGGTTGAGAGGACAATTTACATATTAGGCTTTTATTATATGGGGTTCCAGAGAGGGAGGAAGGGGGAGGGAGGGAGGGAGGGAGGGGGAGAGAGAGAGAGAGAGAGAGAGAGAGAGACATTGATGAGAAAAAACACATCGATTGTTGCCTCCCATATGAGCCCTGACTAAAGATGAAACCCACAACCTAAGCATGTACCCTGACCAGGAATTGAACCCACACTCTTCCAGTGCATGGGACAATGCTCCAACCATAAAATTTGGTTTATATATACAGTGGAATATTATTTAGTGATAAAAAGAAATGAGCTATCAAGGCACATAAATAATGGATCTTAGGTGGATCTTAAACACATATTGCTAGCCCTGGCCAGTGTTGCTCAATTTGTTGAGTTGTCCAATGCACCTAGAGGTCATTGGTTCCATTCCAGGTCAGGGCACATGCCTAGGTGGTGGCGATCGAAATTTGTAGGAGGTGATCAATCCCCGACAAGGGGTATGCAGGAGGCAGCTGATAGAGGTTTCTCTCTCTCTCCCTTTCCCTTCCTCTCTCTCTCTCTCTCAAAAAAAATCAATAAAACATATTTTTTAAATATGTTTTATTGATTTGTTTTAATCCTCACCTGAGGATATTTTTTCATTGATTTTTATAGAGAATGGAAGAGAGAAGGAAAGACAGAGAAAAATATAGATGTGAGAGAAACACATAGATTGGTTGCCTTCTGCACGCATCCCAACCAGGGCCTGGGCCAGGGAGGAGCCTGCAACTGAGGTGCATGCCCTTAACCAGTCTGAACCCAGAACCCTTTGGCCTGCAGGCTGACGCTCTATCCACTGAGCCAAACCGGCTAGGACAATAGAACATATTTTTTTAAAAAAACATATTGCTAAATGAAAGAAGCCAACATGATTCCAATTGTATGAAATTCTGGAATAGCAAAACTATAATCAATAAAAAGATCAGTGATTTCAGGGTTTGAGGCAGAAGGGATATAAGTATAAGTAAATCACAGGGTATGTTTTAGGACAGTGACTCTTATATGATAATATAATGGTAGATGCATGACACTATACAGGGTGGGGGCAAAAGTAGGTTTACAGTTGTACATATGGAAAATAATACCATAAATAAAAAATAATTCAAGAATAAACTGTGTTTCACATACTTACATTTGTAAATTTACTTTTGTCCATCCCTGCATATTATCAAAACTCATAGAAAGTATAACACAAAGAATAAGTATTAACGTATACAAGTTTTTAAAAATAATTTAAGGGATCAGGGGATGGATGCAGAATAAACAAAAAGATCTAACTGTACTCTCAATGTATGTAAACTCATTTTGGAAATGAACAGTATCTATACACCCTAGCCGGTTTGGCTCAGTGGATAAAGTGTAGGCCTGCGGACTGAAGAGTCCTGGGTTTGATTCCGGTCATAGGCACGTACCTCAGTTGCAGGCTCCTCCCAAGCCCGGGCCCTGATCGGGGCACATGCAGGAGGCAACCAATCGATGTGTTTCTCTCACATCAATATTTCTCTCTGTCTTTCCCTATCTCTTCCACTCTCTCTAAAAATCAGTAGAAAAATATCTTCGGGTGAGGATTAAAAATAAATAAAAATAATAATGTATAAATATTAGATCATTAATTATGACAACTGCATCGTTCTAAAGTAAGAACTTAATAATAGAAAAACCTAGGTACCGGATATATGGAATTATATGTACCTTCTTCATAAATTCTCAAGAAATGTAAAACTGTTCTAAAATGAAAACATTACTCAAAAAATGGTAGGCTTAGAAATAGGTAAAATTGCCTTAGCTGGTTTGGCTCAGTGGATAGAGCTGTGGACTGAAGAGTCCCAGGTTCGATTCCAGTCAAAGGTACATGCCCAGGTTGCAGGCTCAATCCCCAGTAGGGGGCGTGCAGGAGGCAGCCAATCACTGATTCTCTCTTATCATTGATGTTGCTATCTCTTTCTCCCTCTCCCTTCCTCTCTGAAATCAATAAAAATATTTTTAAATAAATATATAAAATTATGTCCTAAAATTTGTCAAGAAGCACATTCTCTTAAGAGTGTTCTGATTAACAATAGGAGCAAGCCCAGCCCAGCAAAAATTAGGTAAGGGCCCTGCCGGAGCACCTGGTTGTTTCAACTGGTTTCAAAGTGGTGGGTCTTTAACAAAGGGAAAAGAAGACCAGAGCATAGAGCCCAACCCCCAAAAGCCAAAATTATCAAATGTAAAGCTACATGTAGGCAAGATCTTTAGCTGTGCTTCTTCAGAGGTAGAAACAAACTGAATTCCTACTAAGGTTTGTAGGGAACTGATTTACTAAACAAATAGACTGACAGAGAACTGCTTATAACCGCACACTCTGAAAAGGAATCCCCAAGGCCTCCAGATCGGCACCATAGGAAAGGGGAAGAACGGTTCACAACTACCAAGGCCAAGAACAGATGTGGCCACCATGACATCGGGCACGGAAGCTCCTCGCAGAGAGAAAGCAGGACCTGGAACTGCTAGAACAGGAAGTCCCACCAATGAAACTCAGTCACAGCTACAACCATTTACTGCCATGTACTTCCCTTCTCCCCTTTTCAAATGGACTTTTCTACTACAGTAATTGTGAACTAACCTCATTCTTAGATTCTTTTTATAAGTATCTTTGGCCTCCAGTTGTTATATGTAAATGAAAGCTAAATGTTCACCTCCTACAAATTTGCTTTCTTGACCAAATTCTGCCATACATGTGTTTTGTTACGTGCCTTACTATACAACCTTTTTTATGAACGCAATAAAAGTTCAGTTCCTGTGCCATTTGGAAGCTCTAGCCACACCTTGCATGGAAGGACCCACTATAAACAAATGGACAGCAGGATTCAGCTACACTTAGAGTTGCATTAAGTCAATGAGCCCCTCCATATGTCTAAACACAGAGCTATACAAAATCCCAGGCCTTGAGTGCCAATCCAAAGGAATTGGAAACAAACAGAAAGAAAAGGCTACTTAAGTCACTAGATTGTTAGATCTTGTTCATGCAAGGGCAGAGGTGAGTGTATAACATTTCTAGACAGTTCACATAACTTAAACATAACTTATTTCACGAGTGAGTAATCATCTCTAAAGTCAATTATCTTAATTAATAATCCCTTTGTTGGTGGTGAGATAAAAATAATTAAAGGGCTTATCATAGCTGCAGGGTGAGTTCTAGTGGATGGACTGCCAACTAAAGTGCTTCAAATGTTAACCAATTCCTCACAGGATACATTTTAGAAGACATATACGTATATAACACCATGCTTTAAATAAAGTATTTTCAATCAAATTGTAAATCTGATTTCTCTCCACCATTGAGTGTTGGGAATGTGGACACATAAGTTTTGGTTTTAGGTAGCTTAGTCAAGGGAAACCACATCTTGACCAATGAAGAAAATTGTTCATAACCTACAAAATCTGGGCTTTGAGTTGGATGCAATAATGAGATGAGATTTAGGGACTGTCTTCTTTAGAGAAAATGAGAATGCCCTAGTCTTCTGACATTATGCATTTCCTTAACAGGATAGTAACACTGTAGTCCAGGTTCTGTCTCACAATATTCTGAAGCCAAGAAGTTGAATGACAAGAATGATACTCTTCTCAAAAGACTTAACAAAATGCTTCTAAATTCTCTAGGCATCAGTGAAAGGAAAAGGGAACCTAAAAAAACACAGACGCACAGAAAATATAAAAATTATTAAAATTGGGCTGATAACAAGACACGACCAATAATGTCAATACAATAGTTACACAATGCCAAGTAAACAACAAACTACCTATACTATCTTATAAAGTAATTTTTAGGACAAATGCTTTTAAAAGGAATATTGCTACCTTACCTCTTCCTAGTCTTTACTCAAAAGACATCATCTCATTTAGGCTCTCCTTGGCCACCATATCTAAAACTGACCACCACTCCCCCCTAACATTCTCTCTACTCCTTTCATTTACTATTTTCTTAGTACTCATTACTATGTGTCATACTATATATTTTACAATCTTGTTTATCACCATATAAATTCCTTGAGGGGGGACTTTTTGTTTATTTTTTTCAGTCATATACCCACTGCCAGATCAGTACCTAACAAATAATAGTAACTGCTCCATTGATTAATTAAAATAAGCAATGCTTTTCTCTTGGTGAAATAATAGGTCAGCATTGTGATGTTACTTATTTATATTAATGGTAAAGTATTTTAAATAAGGATTTTTTTATTTTAAAAAAATGAATACCTAGAAAATTTATCTTAAGGGCAAATGGTGATAGAAAAGAAGATAAACAAGGTCTAGGCAACTATGCTCAGGTATAAAAGTAATGGTGTTCACTGTACAGTCATTACTTTTTCTATCTTTATCCTGCAACATTATCACTCAAACCAAATTAGTTTGGTGCACCTTTTACTAGTATACTGGAAATTCATTCTTAGTGTTTTATAAGAAAAACAAAATAAATTTCAAATTAATGTATTAACCATCTACAGTGAATTTTCTCCTATTATAGATAGAAGCATATTATCAAAAAGTTGCTAATGATTATTCATTTGGCTTCTCTCTGTAATAAGATACAGACTTAAAGCTGAGAGTGAGGTTATTACAAAGACTAATGATATAATGCCCATGAAGTGCTTTGGCATAGTTTTTGTATAGATTAATTCCTTAAAACATAATTCTATTTAGTCAATCTGCAGCTAAATAACAGATTCCCATATTAATGCATATCCTTTGCTATACTGAATAAATAAATTAATTATGAACTACTGGAGTTTTGTCAAAAGACTTCCATATTAGTAATCTTCAATATACAAATGAGATTGTTTATGAAATTTTGTTTCAAGATATCTATAATGAATCAAGATGTTTCATTAATAGCCAGTGATATATTCCCAAGGGAAGAAAAATGTTTGTTCTAAAGATACAGCTTTGGTCAAGATGGCAGCCTAGGTAAATGAGGTACTCACCTTCTCATACAACCACATCAAAATTACAACTAAACTACAGAACAGGCATCATTCAGAACAACCTAAAATTTACCTGAATAGAAGTCCTACAACTAGAGATTTAAAGAAGAAGCCACACATGAAAACAAATTAAGAAGCAGCTACATCAAGACTGGTAGGAGAGAAAGAGACACAGAAACCATGTGTGGTGGCTAAAAATTGGGAGGGATATCTCAGCTCTGAAAGACCCCATGAGGAGTGAGGGGCCCAACCCCCACACTAGGTCAGCGAACCCGAACCCACGGTTCCAGTGCCAGGAAGAGTGCCCATAACTTCTGGCTGTGAAAACCTGTGGTGATTGTGGCTAAGACGGAGGGCTGCTGAAGTTCCAGGGTCTCCTCTTAAAGGGCCCCAGCACAGACTTCCTCGGACTCCCTCCCTCTGTGTTCCAATGGTGGGGAAGCAGCTCAAAAGGCACCAGAGATATATGGGGCAGAAATGAAGTGTCTGGCATTAAGATGAGAGCTGGAGGGGCAGCTTTCTCAGAGACAGAAGTGCTGATAGAGGCCACTGTTCCTTTTCTGAGCCCATCCCTCATAGAGCTGCCAGATGGGCACTATATCTGAGTCTCCACCAACCTGGCTCATACCATTTTCCCCACCTTGGTGAGTCCCTGAGACCCCCACCCCACTTAACTTTGGGGCCCACCCAAGCTGTTTCCAATGGCTTTTTCATACAAATGGCCTGTCTTGGCTCACACTCAGACTTTCCTAAAATTTCTCAAAAAAAACCAGCATCTGGCTTCAGCATGTCCCGTACCTCTTGCTAAGTGGCCTCAGTCCCAGCACTAGTGGCAGCTGGCTGTGGTTCACAGCTTGCCCTCTCCGGGCACCTCCAAGCCCAGCACAAGTAGCAGTCCTTTGCAAATTGCTTTGTAGCTCATGCTTGGTGGCCCCAAACAGATCACAAGTGGCAGCTGGCCTTGGCCTGCACCTCCCAGGGGACCCCAGAACGAGTGCACCTAATGGACAGCTTCAAAGCATGCTGAAGCACCACCCCAACACCTCCACAGTGATACACTCAAAGGGCGGACTCAGTGGGCACCATAGCCCTGCCAAAGTAAGTCTTGCTCTGTGGGGTGGGCCCCTGCACAGCTGATCCACCAGAGTGGTCAGTCCTAGCAGGCAATCAATTGGCCTGAGGGTAATTCCCTCCCATTGACATGCCGACAGCAATCAAGACGCAAATACAACAAGAGTGTGTACACTGCCCACTTGGCAGCAGGGGGAGGAACTTGGGGGGAGCGGGAGGTTACACCTGAAGTGCCCAGCTTGAGTGATCAGGGAGGCTGTGCCACTGGACCCTATAGGATACCTACTATAATAGGCCAAGCTCAGAAGATGTAGCAGTTCTACCTAATACATAGAAATAAGCACAGTGGAGCTGCCAAAATGAGACAAAGAAATGTGCCCAAAATGAAAGAACAGAACAAAACTCCAGAAAAAGAATTAAGCAAAATGGAGACAAGCAATCTACTGGATTCAGAGTTCAAAATATTAGTTATAAGGATGGTCAATTAACTTAGAATAAAAGTAGAGCTTAGATAGGGCTTCAACAGCATAAAAAGGACACAGAAACCATTTTTTTAAAAGACATGGAAAACATAAAAATGCACCAGTTCAGAAATGAAGTTATACACTAGCTAAAATGACGAATGATTTACAGGGAATCAATAATAGAGTGGATAAAACCAAGAATCAAAACTGCAACATGGAATAATAGCAAAAAGATAAAAGAATCCAAAATATGAAGATTGTTCTCCATCAAATTTCTCATTTATATTTTTTCTATTTTCTAGGATAAAATTAATATTGTAATTTTATCCTAGAATATTTAATTCCTAACTAAATAATATATTTTTGTAGGTGGAAATCCAGGGAGCAATTATGACATACCATTTGGTAATGTAAGACTGGGATCATTAAAGGAACTTTTATTTTGTTTTGTTTTGTTTTTAACAATTTAATATATAGAGCCCTGCCTACACTATTCTCCAAGTATTAAACCTTTATAATAGCAGTTCTTCAGCTTTTTTTTATAGCTCTTAATGAAATAACAAAATTAACTGATTAGAGATATACTTCTCTCTAGCTCCAAATCTTTTCTTTATATTCCTTCTTACAGATAGAAAGTGTTTCTTGTGCCAGTTACCACTTGCAAAAAGAAAGTCATAGGATTGTGTGATCAAAGGCTATTGATCATAATTCCAAAATCAATGTCACATTTCTCATCCCACACACCAAAGAACACTGGTTAATTTGCAAGCAAGCAGATCAAACCTCACGGCCAAGCTATGATCACCATCAAAACTGGTGTTTAGCATCAACAATAATTAACCAAGTTTTCCATAGTACTGACGACCACTCAACTCACCTTGGACAAATACGGTATAGTTAATGCCTTAAGGAATACAACTTAACTAGTTTAAAAACTATATGTATAGTTTATAATAAACTCCATTAGAGCCACATACTTTTATTTTGTGGCTCTATAACTTGTTTTCTTTTAAAAAAAAATAAATCTTTATTGTTCAGATTATTACAGTTGTTCCTTTTTCCCCCCATAGCTCCCCTCCACCCGGTTCCCATCCCACCACCTGCCCTTACCCGCCCCCACTGTCCTCATCCATAGGTGTGCAATTTTTGTCCAGTCTCTTCCGTACCCCCCACACCGCCTTCCCCCCGAGAATTGTCAGTCCACTCCCTTTCTATGCACATGATTCTATTATATTCACCAGTTTATTCTGTTCATCAGATTTTTTATTCACTTGATTTTTAGATTCACTTGTTGGTAGACATGTACTTGTTGTCACTTTGTTGTTCATAATTTTTATCTTTTTCTTCTTCTTCCTCTTCTTAAAGGTTACCTTTCAGCATTTCATATAATGCTGGTTTGGTGGTGATGAACTCCTTTAGCTTTTCCTTATCTGTGAAGCTCTTTATCTGACCTTCAATTCTGAATGATAGCTTTGCTGGATAAAGTAATCTTGGTTGTAGGTTCTTGCTATTCATCACTTTGAATATTTCTTGCCACTCTCTTCTGGTCTGCATGGTTTCTGTTGAGAAATCAGCTGACAGTCGTATGGGTACTCCCTTGTAGGTAACTGACTTTTTTTCTCTTGCTGCTTTTAAGATTATCTCTTTGTCTTTTGCCCTTGTCATTTTAATTATGATGTGTCTTGGTATGGTCCTCTTTGGATTCCTTTTGTTTGGGGTTCTCTGCTCTTCCTGGACTTGTAAGTCTATTTCTTTCACCAGGTAGGGGAAGTTTTCTGTCATTATTTCTTCAAATAGGTTTTCAATATCTTGCTCTCTCTCTTCTTCTGGCACCCCTATAATTCGGATGTTGGTACACTTGAAGTTGTCCCAGAGGCTCCTTGCACTATCTTCATATTTTTGTATTCTTTTTTCCTTTTGCTTTTCTGGTTGGGTGTTTTTTGCTTCTTCATATTTCAAATCTTTGACTTGATTCTTGGAATCCTCTAGTCCACTGTTGGATCTCTATATATTATTCTTTATTTCAGTCAGTGTATGCTTAATTTCTAATTGGTCCTTTTTCAAATCCTTGAAGGTCTCACTATATTTCTCAGAGGTTTCTAGAAAATTCTTGAAAAACCTTATAACCATGGTTTTGAACTCTATATCCAGTAATTTTCTTCCAGTTCTTTCATTTGTGAACTGTTTCTTTGTCTCTGCATTTTGGCTGCTTCCCTGTGTTGATAGAGTGGCTTTGTGTGCTAGGTGTCCTATAGGGCCCAGTGGCTCAGCCTCCCTAATTACCTGAGGTAGACACTCTTGGTGCACCCCTTTGTGGGCTGTGTGCACAGTCTTGTTGTAGTTAAGCCTTGATTGCTGTTGGTATCACTGGGTGGAATTGATCTCTAGGCCAATTGGCTGTGAGGACCAGTTGTGTCTACAATGGGAGAACTTCTGTGCTGGAGACACCCTTATGGGGCAGGACTTGCTTCAGTGGGGCTTTGGAGCTCACTGAGTCTGCCCAGGTTTTTAGGGGAATAAGGCCAGGCCATTTATATGCAAAAGCCCTCATGTTCCGGGCCTGATGCCAGACAGTCCAGTTTCTCTCCATATGAGTCTGGGTCCCCAAATTCTCACCCGGAACTGGAGTTCAGAGCAGTCAGGAGCTTGTATCTCCCTCCTAATTGAAAAAGACAACAGCATACCCAGCTGCCATCCCCTTTCGCCTGCCTCCTTACCTCCACACTTCCACACCTCTGCACCTCCTACCGGACTCAATGCACCTTTCTCTTTCCTTCTAGTTGTAGAATTTCCACTTAGCCGGCCTTCCCGTGGTTCTGGATGGTAGTTGTAGTTTTAATGTGGTTGTGCGTGGCAGTAAATTCAGTTGTTTACCTATGCCGCCACCTTGGTTCTCTCTCGTTTTCTTTTTTGTTGGTAGTAAGCTATTATTCCTACAATGAATGTCTTATAAAAATATTTTTCTTGACTGAGACTTTTAATAATGACTCTGGTTCTCTTGATAAAACTAGTTGAGAATGATAAAGATTTTTTAAAAGAAAAGAAAGTCTCATTGCCATGCCTGCACATTTAAAATTGGTCTGATGTTCTCGGACTCCCTAGGTTGTTTGACATTCCAGGCCCCTTCAAAGATGCAGGGGGAATGTACAAACATTCAATTTCTGAGAATGAGATTTAAATATACTGACTAACCTACTCTTCTTTCCTCTCATGGAATCACAGCCTAGTGGGAGAAGTGGAAAGCAATGATAATCAAGTGTGATATAGACTAAGATGTGGATTGTACATCTGCTATAGGGTCCCCTTCAGTGGATAAAATAGCTACTCAAACAAGATGAGAATGCCATTTGAGAGTGAGGTTGAGATTGTATTCCAACATATGGGCTGCCAAAACACATCTCCAAGGCTGTCTCTCACACAAAATCCTGAGACTTTTGTTCTTTATAAGATGTTCATAAGCATCAGCTATTTCTTTACATTGAATATCTCATGGTAAACTTCTTTGCCAGGAACTATTTTTATATTCTTTATTGCTTATATTTATGACAATAACATATCCTAGAAATATCTTCTAGAATAGATACTATAAATTAGGAAGGACATTACCTCACTTAACTCAAAATAGACAATTTTATTGCCTAATTTATTAATATTTGGTAACCTGATTTAAGAATCATGGCCATTCTTAAAATCATAAAAGGAACCTTTTAATAAAACCATAAGATAAATAAAATTAAACAATGTAAAATGGAGTAGATTGAACACTGAAGAAATGAAAGAATAGCAGTTCTTTGCTATATAGTCAGTCACCAGGTTCTTTTTCCAGATAAGACATCAAAATGATATGTTCTTAAAGTTCTTTTTTATTCTTCTCTAGGTATTATATATAATTCCTTGCATTATGAGATATGTTTTTCTCTTAACAGGAACCATAGTTGATTATTACATAATGGACTGATCTGTTTTTTTTAAAAAAATCCTTTGGGTAAATTTATTAGACATGCAGTTTTGATTCTTGCATGATCTTAAATCTATTTATTGAACTCACCTGGGAATAATGATAAAGAGACACATCAGCCTCTCAATTAGATCATTTTTATAGCCAATCAGAGAGTATTTTTTACAACAATCTTAATAGAAAATTGAAAAAGAAAAATGTGAAAGAAACCAAGATTTTTAAAAAATATTTGTAATTGCTATTTTATTACTAATTTTAGAACTAGAATAATGTGAAAGGAAATTGTGATTGCAAATGTTAATTCTTAAACAGAGCTACATTGTTGATTAAAGCTACCATTGTTCATGTGTGTTTTCACATAAAATATGTGCAATGTGAAAGTGGAAAGTATTTCATAGTGTTTCTGGCTAGATGGATGTGCTAATATCCGGGTCAGCACACATGCCCCCAGTCAGCAGCTCTGAGTGCACTGTGATGTTTAGGAATGATGTTTTGAGAGGTGGAGCAAGAGGTCTGCCCTTCCATACACAAAAGTACAGTCCTAAGCAACCAGATGATAATTACCCATTTCTATTACCATTGCTTATAAAAGAATAAGCTATTAGTTGTAGAAAAATTACATACGTGCATGGTATGTACTAGGAGAAATGACTGGGACCATAAATATTTCTAAGTACTTAGACTACCCTAGTGTCATGAAATTATAGATAAATACTATAAAAGCTTAGCCTCTAATATCAACCCTGCCCACATAAAAGACAATACCATTTTTATTATGCCATATTTATATCTTGCTACCTATATATTGTATATGAAGCTTACCTTCATATCAAGTCCACAGATTCTAAGTGAATAAGGAGTGGGTCAGAATGGAGAGCAGGACAAGTAACATTCTATGGTAATGCCATGCCCATACCTTCTGGTGTCATTCTTTTTTTATTTTCAGTCCTTCACATCCTCATGGCCTTTTGTTTACTGTTTCTTTTATTTGCCTACCCTGATGCTCTTTCTCAGGCGGAAAGTATCATCTGTTTGTTATCCATGATATTAAAATAATGAAGTAATTCTCAATAAATATGTGTGTGGCATAAATGAAATTTGCATTAGCGAGTTAAAATTTACCTTTGTAAAATTCTTGTTTAAAAAAATTAATTTGGAATTAATAAATTTGGGGGAAAGAGGAAAGCGGTTTCAAGCTGTTGAGAGGTTCTAAAAAAGATTCTCTAGAGGTCAACACGGATAACACAGTACACAGTCTTTTTTTTTATCTTGCTCTATCGTGGTTAAGGGGACACATTTATCTTTCCTTCTTTTAAAGACATTTAAAAGCACCATTCTGGTTTCACAGACAGCGGTTTCGCAACATTCAAAAGACATTCAGTCAATCATAACCCCAAAGAGGAAAGAGAGGGTTAGTTTTCACTTAAGTAAAGTTTAGTGAAAAGCCAACAGATCAATGTGATTTTGGCTAGATCAATGATCAGAGTTCTGAAAGGTTTTACACAAACAGCAGTCTTAGGATGTAGCTCTAAGTAGCACGAAGGTCAGAAAAACAAAAACACAATGCCCAGCACATGTACCTCCCTTTGGGTCCACAAAGAATCTAACCAATCTTGTCTAAAGGGAAGCCATTCTTGCCACAGGGGCAAGAAGTGTTTCCATTTCCGCTGATTGCATTTCAGCTTTGAGTAGTGTGTCAACTAAGTTTTTCTGCTGGTCAAAGTCACAAAAATTCTGGTCGATATCTTTTATGAGGAACGACAAATGTAAAAAGATAAACTCTACTGTGTCAGATAGACTATATACTAGATGGCAAGCAAAGATTTAACAATGTGTAGTCAATTTCAAAGTCTTCTGGCAGTTCAAGGAAACAAAAGACTCTCATTAAAAAGATTCCTACACGAGGCTAGAGACTATTGTTATGTTCAGGCTATGGAAACCTTGAGGACTGTCCTTTTCTTAGTTATGAACTGTTACACAGAACTTTTTAAGATATGTTTCTATGACTAATGAGATAACTAGGAACCATGGCAAAGCATTCCTGAGAGAAGATCAATTTTGAATAATCTATTGTGTAGAATACTTTGGGAGCTTTTAATATTCCGGACCATCCCAGGCCTCTCCTCCAAACAGTAGAAAAATTCACTCTTAACTTTACCTAAGTGTGTTCTATACTATAGCTGGATAATCTCTAAAAACAGGGATGGGGATTTAATTGAACAGAAATGTGAATGAAAACCTACTTACTTTTCTGAGCATTAAAAAAAACTTACAAACTCTTCATCCCTGTTAGCATAAACACTATTTTTGCATATGTCTTAAGTGAGGTTCTTGTCTTTTGACACATCTGTAGGAATGAGGTATGAGTGCTTTCCTCTTTCTTACTATTCTTCCTCTTCACCTTCCTCTTCCTTTTACTCTTCCTCCATCTCCCAATTATGAATATGGAGTTCCAATATTTCTGTTACAATAAAATGATAATTACTATTTATTGTATATCACTAATCTCATTCACCAAAGAGATTATAAAAGGGTCTGTGGTATGTGCTGCATGATTATAATCGCAGCACATGTGACCTTGTGACCTGGACACAGCCACTTCTCTACCCAGTATGATTATACGAAATATTACAAAATATATCTCATTCACTAACATGTACCACAGAATAAAAAACATTTATTTGGTACCATAAAGCAACAAATTCTAGTTAAATGTTTCGTAAAATATTAGTATTTGCAGACAATTAACTTTATCCTATTTGGCATGCACAAAACAAGCTGGTAGTATATTACATCAGCCAAATAAATTGTCCATGGGTACTCCCAAGTGCCCAAGTAACTTCCGAGGTTCTTGTTGCACATATATCTGTGTTCAAAATAATAATGAAATAAAAATGGCTTCCACGCAAATGTCCTGAGCAATGAAGAAAAGGGAATATATGACACATAACCAAAATAGTGTTTAAACAGAATGTTTTTCATAGTATTCCAAGCTTCAGTAGCTTTCAAATAAATATTTCAGGAGCTACATATTCTAGAGAAAGAGAACATCAAATCAAAAGGATTGACCATTAAGTTTAGCAGCATGATTCACTTTATCAACTTCCCTCAGACTTCCAATACTCCTTTTCAAAAATTGTGCAAACTGTGTGAGACTGTGTATGTATTAAATTACACCATTATGTACTTAGCGGAAATATTTTCTATCATTCAGGCAACGAATGATCCTTGCTCAACCATGACAGAGTCACAACTGGCTTATCTGGAATTCTTGGTGTTGAACACAAGCCAGTCAAAACCTCTAGTAATGAAAACAATTATTTATAAGATTTGACTGGTATAATATCCTGGGTCCAAAATAATATGAAACCTTGGGTAGACAAAAAGAGCCTTGTAGTTATTTATGTTCCCTCCTAAAATAAAGTAATTTTCATTATATAAGCACACAGAAAATACTTAAATTTAAAATAAAAATGATTCTTTCATTTAAGGCTAAAATTTTAAATTTAACTCTAGTTCCAAGAATTAAATTGATTTATCTGTCAATAATGCATGTTTTCCTTCTGGATAAAGTAGATATACTAAAAATAGCTGTCAAACTGTTGTCAATAGTGTAGACACAGGAAATGGATCAGACTTCTTGTAAATATTTTATTGTTCTCTTTATGCTCAAATGTATTGCAACAGTCTCTTCCAAAGCTCTTGCTCTCTTCTAACTTGATACATTTATTTAACTATGATGTTTTTCTTTCCCCCAAATAAGTCATATATCCTAAAATGTCCTTTTAATATAATTTCTTCTAATAATGTAGAATTCTAGAAAAGTCAACATCTGCAAAAGCAGTTATTAAACCAAAGAAGTTAAGAAAAATCACATATTTTACTAATACAGAAAAATCAATTGCCAAAACCATTATTCCTAAACAAGAAATAAAGCAAATTGCTTTTTCAAACAGATATTGAAGTCAGGAAACAATTCATGCTTAGAACTAAAATATTAGTCGCAGCACTGTGACCTCTCACCTTAAGTGATAAAATACACAGGTCAGAATTGACAATACATACTCATGGCTGATCATGGCTGCTAGTTATTGATCGAAGGAGAGAAAAAAAAGTACTTTGCGAAAAAAACATTGCTCTGAATTACAAACATCCATTCTCGTGAGACTCAGCAACTCTGTGTTTTTCCCTCTGGAACTAGAAGCAAGAAGTGAGTTCTGCCAGTATTTAATATCAAGTGAATGTGGTGTTTAATCAATAGTCTTCTGCTTTGTTCCTCGATGTGGAAAGCAGTGTCTATTCATTCAGCAAAGGTTAATGCCAAGGGTCAAGTGATTTCACACTCTCGGAAGGATCCACAACATTGCAGTAGTTCAGATGCCTTAGACAATGATGACTCAGTTGGACTGATTTATTGCCACTCAAAAGTCCTGCTTAATACTAAAGTGCTCTCTTATGATAATATCGCAGAAAATAGCACTGATAAAAGAGGAGGCAATAATTACCTACATTTTGAGGTAATGTCTTCATTTCTAACATCCTATAAAGATGTAAGGTTCATTTTAAATGATCTGCTTCTTGTATTAGCGAGCCATTTAAATGGGATCTGAGCAGCATCTTCTCTTAAGAAAGACACCGCAGAAACAATTCAGTAACCCTATGATACAAATGTAAATTATAAGTAATAGATGGTTTGAAAGATGGTTTAGATAATCCTCTTTTAATATTTACTGATCACAATATTTTTCATTTCATTCAAGCAAAAGGAAAAAATATTTGCAGATAGGAGGAAAAATCTGACTAAATTCAGTCATCTTTATTAAACAAGGAAGACACCATTTGCAATTTGATTTCTTCTTTTTTTTTTTCTTTTTTGACCAATTCCAGCACAAGACAGGCAGGCTGAACAGACATGCCTATATATTCCTTCTAAATGTGGCTCACTTAAAGCAGCATTAATTGAAGTCATTGTTTTTAAACCAGAACACATTTGACTATGTCAGGGGTTCAATCTTTAACATGTTAGCATCCATGATTATTATTCCGCAATGCTTCATTCCAGATGTGTTTTATATAATGAAAGAAGTTCAGATGTCACCAGGAAAACAATGTGGGAAGAATTAATTGGAAAGCTTATCATAGGAAAGTCATTTAGAATCCAGCTTCCACTAATATATTTGTGGATGATGAATATACCAATCAATTAGTAAAATAAAATAAATTCTGTAAATTTATCTAAAGATATCCTATCATTACCAGTGGAAGGATATTTGAAATAGTTTACTGTGCTCCATTCTGGCTGATTAGCATGGAAAGCACTCTAATATAAATTTTCTGCCTTCTACTCCCTCTTTTCACAGGAGACATAGTATTCAGAATTCTTAATCCAAAATATTTAAAACAATAATGAATTCAGAAGTCCTACTTCAAACTATTTTAGACAATTATTTTAAGGTATAAATAAAATGAGTTAAAAATAAACTACTCTAAAAAATAAAAAAATAAACTATTCTATATTTATATAATTCCAGAAGACTTATTTTTAATAACAGCATTTGCCTTAAAAACAAACAAAATGGGTAAGTCAGTAATTTTGATATGAACAACAATTTCATTGTGCAACAATAACCTGTGTGATGCCCAGAGGCCTGAATTTACCTTTTAATCAAAGTTATCTCAAAAGGAGAATGGCTCACTCTTCTGCAATTCTTTCCCAATGGGAATGATTTTATAAGCCAAATATTTCATGACCTATAGTAGAAAAAAAAAAAGGAAAGACGATTAATAACAAGGCTTTTGAGAATAAGACAAGCAACTAAATAAACTAAATGCATTCGTTTATTCTTAGCAAAAATAGCATTAGTGACCCGAACACCGTAAAGAAGAATGTGAGTCGACAAGATCAGATGTTTCAAGAATCTTTCAGAAGTGTTTTTTCACAATAACTTTCCCAAGCTCTGTCCTTCAGGCTTAAGATATTTACTAGAAATACAGTTCAATCCATCTGGACATGGATAAAACAATTAGCCAGAAAAGAAAGCATACGCATGTCTAATTTTACACTGCTACTAGATAAATTACAAATAACGTGATCAATTTGAATTACTAACAAAATGTGTTTATTCTTTGACCTTTCCCATTGTATTTAACATAAAACAATGACCAGAATAAAATGTGCTAGATTGTTATTTTGCCTATAGTCATGATAAGCACACACTATAAATAACTGTTCATGTTTCAGTATGACTAAGAACAAACATTTTCAAATGTGGATTTTTTAATTTCACTAGTAATTATTTCCTCAACTTCTGCTAAAGTATAAAAAGAGTAATATGGGTAGCCATTGTCTTTTCTTTTTTTATGTGTCTAAGTGTTAAAAGAAGAAATATATGAATCTCTGTTAATGCAGCTCTTATCTTAAAAATTTAGACTTTTAGAACTTTTTAAAAAATGAATGTTGCTTTTCAGCCTTGCACACTCATCAGCTGTAATTCAAAGCCTTTTAATGCTGATTTCAGTGCCCTAATAGAAATTATCTCGAGCACTATACTTCTCTCAATAAAAACATCACTAGGTCTGGAGAGCAAATGGGCTGATTTTTTGTAATTGTTGTGTAAAATGTCTGTAGCTAACTCCCCTCGATATGTTAATTTTGAAATAGCTAAATTTAAAAAGAGGGAAACAATAAAAAGTTAATGATGAAAATAAAAAATAAAATTTTTAAAAATAAAATAAAAAAGGGGGGAAACCTCATTCCCTTCATATTTTCAAAGCCATTAGTCAAGGTTTATGTGAAAACTTTATTAAAATGTTCAAACCATTACTATAATGAATTTGAAAAATAGTCTGTTGAAATAACGTTTTTATAATAAAGTTCACTAACAAGTCACAAAATTATATTTCTTTTTACCAATAAAAAACAACTCATTCATTTTACAAAATTAAGAAAATCTAGTACATCATGGTGACAATAGTAAACAATACTGTATTATATATTTGAAAGTTGGTAAGAGAATAGATCTTAAAAGTTCTCATCACAAAAAAGAAATACTAATTATGTGAGGTGATGGAAGAATTAACATTCATGTGGTAACTATATATATATATTCGGATCATTGACACTTGTAAACCTTCAACTTACATAATAATATATGTCTATTATATCTCAATAAAGCAGGAAAATATTTTTAAATTCTGAAAAAAGAAAATTCAAATAAGCAAAAATTAAATTAAAAAAGACCTTTAATCTTATCTCCTATTTATCTATGCATCCACTCTTTTGTATTTGTCTGTATGTTTTGTTTTGTTTTGTTTTGTTTTTCAAAAAAACCTAGCATGTAATGTGTTCACAATGGGGTCAGAGTGGTACATACTATTTTTTAACAATTTTTCACTTAGAAATATATTATGACTATCTTTGCATATCCTTATGTATTCTATAACATATTAAGAATAGCAAAATTCACTTTATCTACTACAGTAATTTAGTTAGACATTTTCCCTTCTCTTCAGTGTTAAAATTGTTGCACTTTCATTACATATGAGGCTGTGATAAACATTTTTAATAAAATTTATTTAGAAAAAAAATCCTAGAAAAGGAATCAAAAGCTCAAAGGATACAAAAAAAATCATGAAACTTCAGACAGAGTAGAGAAATAATCTCTTAAAATGTGAAAATTTCATTGTAAACTTTATAAAGCAAATAAAGAATAGAAACATTTTGACCATTTTAACCACATAATTTCCCAGATACTGTAATACACTCCCATAGTAGGCTTTATATTTTCTAATACTTTTCTTAATAGGCAATAACTAATACATTTTCACTCACTGTTTTGTGCAAAAAGTTATTTTAATGGGCCATACTGGAGATATACTTCCTCAATCACAGAATGGGATTTATAAGAGTTTCATCAGCTTTTAGAGGTTGAATAAAATGTAGTAAATATATACCCTTTTAGAATGTTCTAGATTTTTAAGTCTTTAGCCATTTTAAAAATAAAATTTGACTCCATTACTGAGATCATGTATTATTTAGTAGTATGATGTATAGTAATAAAATGAATACATTCCAGACCACAAGTATTATTTAGATGTGTTAAGTCAGCTTATTTAGGGAATTCAACATGAAAACTCATTATTTCCAAACCCCAACATAAAGCAAACCCCAATTAAAGGAGAGTTCTTTGTGTTATCCAGTATGGAATTAAATAAAAATGGTTAAGTCCTTATATATGTCTGTTTGTTCATCAACATTCATCAATTTAAAATTAACTTTAAATATTTTTATTATTTACTTTATACACGCAGATAAAGTTGTCCTTTATTCCAAAAACATTTTAAAAAATTAAAACTCAAATATTCTCACACTAAACCATTAGTAGTCAACTATTATTATTATTATTCATTTTCAACATTTTTACAGGTGACAAATTTATCAATAATTATATTAAAGTGATTTTTTTAAAATCAGTGTAAAAACCAAGAGGACAGTTGTTTCTAGATCATATTACTACTGTGAAAATTTTAATTTAGAATTGTTGTGAATATCAGTAAATACTATAAACCAAAGGTTAGAGTTGACAGAATTCACTGTGAGGTAACTTTTATTTATATCCCAACATAATGTTGTTCATAAGTTTTATGTTCTTGTTTTTAGATTAATAAATATCCAAATTACCTAAGTATGTTGGAAAACACTACTAAATAGACCTACTAAAATAAAGAAAACTATCATTCTTTCCTTTGGCCTGGTACCACAAATTAGACATGCCATTCACAGAATTAAGTAGATCACAATTTTGTCGGGATTTGGAAAGAGTCATAGGCTCTCAGAGGTAGCACTTTTTGGTTAAATAAAAATAAAAAATTATCACAACATAATTTAAATTTTAGGACATAGGCTACTATATTTATATATACCTTAAATATTATGTTAAATTAAAATATTCCACCAAATTTTATTATATGGAGCTAAAATATTCTTGAACACATATCTCAAAATTTTTCTTTTATCTTAGCTTACTTTTCAAGTACTGCATTCAAAAAAGGGAAAACTTATATTTATAATGATTGTATAGATTAGGATAGGCAAGATTATGTAGCAGAAACGAACAATACTCTAATATTAGTGGCTTAATATAACAAAATTTTATTTCTAGCTCACACTATCTGGTCAACAAGTGGATAGGAGGTTCTATTTATTGTGGAGACTCAGGACCAGGCTTTTGAGGATCATATCAACACACGTCTCCATGATCACATGGTCAGAGGGGAGAAAATGTGACAAATCATCTACTCTCACAGCCCATTACCAAAGCTATACAGTACTAGTATATGCCTAACTGTGAGGAGGCAGTGAAGAACTGGAAATATCTGGTGATAGGCTCTAATTTTTGCCACAAAAACTTAACAAGCTCAATAAGGGAGGAAAATACATTTTATTGGATAAATAATGTCAGTGAAAAAGAAATGAATACCAAAAATAGAAAAATGACTTAAAACACACACACACCTCAATATATTTGTGCATTGCTGGCATAAAATAGGCTCTTCTTAAAGTTGGATAATTAATGACTGTGTAAATAAAGGAGTCTATAAGTAATTATCATAAACCTCACTGAGAAAAGGATGAGACATCATGAAGGCAATTCAATTATTGTAGAAGAAATAGGCAAGTCAGAAAATTTAATAAACGATCCAAAATTATGCATATGCCAGCACAAAAAAAATAATTTTGGCTTCAGGTGCATGGGAAAATAAAATATTTCTCTAACTTGCTTTCCTTTTAAGGTAACTAATTGTCCATTCAATTAAACAAGTTTCCCCCTCAGTACTGCTCAAATGTGTTACATTGCTTTTGATTCTGCAGAAAATTTTTAAAAATTAAAAATTAAAATTTTAATTTAAAATTAAAATTTTTAAAAATTAAAATTCCATATTCATGTTCCAGTATTAGAGGGCTTTTCAGTAAGGTGGGAGACAAGCATGGAAACATCTGATTGCAGTACAGAGAATAATGAGATAAATGAAATAAAACAGCTATGAACTGCTCCCAAAACATCAGTACTTTGTGCCACCAGCATTTTTTGCATCATTCTTCAAAACAAAAATTTTGTAGCTCAAATAATTTCTGTAGCTCAAATATTTCTTCAAAATTGCAGAAGGAAAAATAATCCCAAGTCATATCCTTTAACAAAAATGCAGCCTTAGCTCTAGCCTGTTTGGCTCAGTGGATAGAACGTTGGCCTGCAGACTGAACAGTACTGGGTTCGATTCCAGTCAAGATCACATGCCCTGGTTGCGGGCTCAATCCCCAGTAGGGGGCATGTAGGAAGCAGCCGATCAATTATTCTCTCTCATCATTGATGTTTCTAGCTCTCTCTCCCTCTCCCTTCTTATCTGAAATCAATAAAAATGTAAAAAAAAAAAATGCAGCCTTAACATTCCCTATGTAAACCTGCAGAAAGTTTTCTGTTTATAAGAAAGAAAAAGAAAAAAAAACAGAAGCTAACATAGCTTTATGATTATGTTTATTGGTCTTAGGTACTTTTTCATATATATTATATGTGTGTGCGCGCGTGTGTGTGTGTGTGTGTGCGTGCGTGTGTGTGTGTGTGTGCATACACATAATTAACTTATTTAATGTATATACATAAACACATAATTAACTTCTTTGATACACACACAATTAACTTCTTTGATATTTACTAATTTATACAGGGACTAATTTCACAAATTTAAATTACAGACACTGGCAAATACAATAATTTCTCCATGTGGCCAATGGCCTTCATCAACTGTTCAAACAAATTATCCCATTCTTGAAGTATTAAACATTCAGATTTTTAGTTGTTCTATCTGCATTTACTAAAAAGAAAAGGCATTTGATGTTTTCATTTGTGCATATAAAATGTAATGATAAAAAAAGACATGTAGAAAACATAAGAGGAATAAGAAAAAAATGTAATGATAGTTATTCTAAAGAACACATTTGTTAATCACCTCATAACTACCAACAACCAGTTCACAAAACACTGTGAATCATCCTTAATCATGTTTTAGAAAAAACATTAAGTTATGGGCTGTTTCAAACATCCAACTCTTTGAATGATGCTTAGGCCACAGGTAAGACTTGGCAGAGTAGCTGAAATCTCACCCTGTATATTTCATTAAGGCTCCTTCCAACTCTACAATTTCATGATATTATACTGAATAGTGCAAAGATGAAGTTATTCTTTGCCTTAGGCAATTCCAAGCAAGGATTAGATGGGGAGGGGAGGGGATGGAAGTAATGAGAATGCTGCAAACATGATACAATATTTAATATTGGGGGAGGGGGAGTATCTAAACTTTAAAACATATAAACATATATATGAAAACATATTTCTGAGGCTATGCTGAAACTATCGGTTCAAATCCACATGTATGTTTGAATGAATTTTAAATTCAGTAATGAAGCTATTATTGATTCTGTGAAGCATGACTTCAAATCTGAGCAATACTGAACAAATACTAAGCTCTTAAACTCTGGATGTATGTACCTAGACATCTCAATTTAACAACCAGACATACATTAAACAGCATTAATAGCCAAGCACTTAATGGATCAATTCCCACTGTTTGTGTAATGTGGAAATAAAAAAGGTTTATTAAATGACAAGCTTTCCCTGGTTTGTGCTAATTAATTATACACTGCATCTGACTGCTAATTTAGTGGGGAAATGCAGCCCCAAACCACGGTTTCAGCTTGAACTTTGCCTCGGTGTCACCCAGTTCAGCACAGAGTGCCGCTACAGTCCGCCTCTGAACGACACCAGTATTAAATTAGAGCACAAGGCCATCAATTTAATAAGTGCTGGAGCAGGTAATTTGAATAAGGATGTATTAGTATTCTACCAGTGCACAACTAAAAGCAGCTGACCTTTCAGACCAAAGAAGATCCTTGAACACATTCAGCTGAATCTGAGAACATAGTAATAATCTGACACCGGTAAGAGTGCCAGGAGAGACGTTTATGAGCCTGGACCCATTACTATACATCAGGCTCTCTATGGGAATGTGGGAACAGTTTATTTACCTCTGCCTCTCACTTTGTTCTCGCTCCCCTCCAGGGGTTAAAAAAAAAACACACACACACACACAATAGAAATTAAGCTTTTTGAAAATCATAGTCTCAATGGCCTGTTTTGAAATTCTTATTTGGATTTTTGTACAAAGAACACAAAACTATTCAATGTGCATGTATAGTAGATCTGAGAATCCACATAAGAAATAATCAATTTCCTAAATTACAGGGCAAATGTGACATTAACAAACATAAACGTGCACCTATCAGGGCAACAACTGCTGTGACACAATAAGGAAACAGCACAGGAAAGTGTTGCTGTGGACCCAGGAGGAGGAACAGAACTGAGTTTGGATTCCTTCTCTGTCACCTGCTCACCATCAAACCTGCAGGAACCCAATTCATTGAATTCAGTTCAACAGACATTTATCGAGTTCCATCATGTACAGTGTTGTAAGCCCTGAGGTTATAGAGATGAAAAAGATTTGATCCCTGCTTTCAAGGAGATCAAAATCTAGCAATGCTGACAGAAACAGACCCTATTAATCACAATACAGAGTGAGAAGTGCTTTCAAGCACAGAGAACAGTGATCAGTTTTGCCTGGTGGTTTCCAGGAAAGGTTCTCAGACGTGGCAATAGCTGTGCGGGGTGTTGTGCACGTGTAACCAGCAGAGAGGATGGGATGCTATCTGCAGGGAAGTATTAATGAAATGGAAAAATGATTGTATTGGGAGAGGGGGGTGCTCTGGGTTAAAAAATACAGTAGATGTGTTTGGTTGAAGGGTATGTGATGTTGTAATTATGTGATCCTATATGCTTGAAACTGGTTTCTCTAGAATGTATTAGTGGATTTAAGAACAAGATGTCTTAGTAAAATTAGGACTCCAAATTTCAAGGGAGGCTAGAGTGTTTATTTTCTTGGCCTCACAAGAATGATCTAGGTCAAAAATACATCTGGAGTTGTACCCAGTGGAGGGAATGTGCAACCAAGCCTAGAGTGTGCAATCACCGCACTTTGGTTTTGGGGGGAGCGGGGTCATTTCTAGTTTCACTATTATCTTTGTTACTTGTATGGGAATACATCAATGTATTATAGTCAAATTTAACATGTAGCATTTGGGAGAAAATCAGAAAGGAAATTGGAGGGAAAAGAAGAAAAGAGAAGGAGAGGAGACAAAGAAGAGAAGGGCTGGAAGGAACTGAGCATCCTGCAGACATTACCTCCATTGGTTCACATAAGAATCCTCTAAGGGAGAGCTATTATTGTCCATATTTTATTATGGGGGGAAAAACCTAGCTTGGAAATATTATCTTTTCCAAGGTAAATATGTAAAAGAACTGGTATTTAAATCCAGGTCTTTGCTGAATCCAAAGTCCATACTCTTTCTCCATCCCCAGGATACCTTCTCCTACCACCTACTTTTTGATTTAGGAATAATACAGCACATGCTTAAAACCAAGTTCTGTCCAGTGGGGAAGGTTCAACTCTTTCCGATAAATCCTGCATTAGGCGGTCAGTAGATGACTGGATTTGTGCCTAACCATTCAACAAATATATTTTCCTTCTCTGACCACAATAAATGACAGGGAGATTTCTCACCTTCTAGTTAGTATCCATTAGCAAGCAACACTCTGGAAACCTAGTCCTCAAAAAACCACAATGCAACAAATGTGTTGAAGATAATGCACAGCAAAAATATGGAATGCCTCACTTCCTGCTTTTTTTTCTCCCTCTGGGTTTGTCACCCATTGTTATTTATTATTTATGATAGTATTGTAAATGTGAAATTCTATTGATGGAGATAAAACCTGTTCCAGAAAAGTCATAGACTTAGTTCACTTCCTGTGCCTTAAACAGTTCATTAGCTTTTTAAGAAATTAATCAACAAGTCTGTTTGAGTGCCTAATTGATCGGAAAACCTATCAACCTTTAAGGACTTGTTGGAATATGTTCATACATATGAGAAATATGTAACCCTAATTAATATTTGGGTAAGGTAATAAGCTTTAACATTTTTAAAGGACTTTTGTCCAAATAAGAGGTAAGGCTTCTATTGAAAGATGAGTCAAAGTGACACTGAGTACCACAGACCTCAATAGCAAAGGCAAACTTTCAAATTTCAACTCTAATCCATGCTCTTTGAGGCAAGCAAAACGGTAAAATACAAAAATGTTTAAAGGAAAGTTAAATAACATCTCCTCCCAGCAATAACCATGGCCCTCAATAAATCCCTCATTTCCCCTTATCGTAATAAGCTACTAGCATTAATAACGCAGTAACTTTCACACATTTCTCATTATTCACAGACATACATAAATAAATATGTATATATGCAAGCATCTATGATACTAGGAGCTTTGATTTTTTAAATTCATTGTTTACACTAAAATAGAGTCACTAAATACTGCTCCAAACAAGCATGTTTTCACTCATCACATATCCTCGACATCTCTATAAACCAGTAAATATATACCTCTTAATATATTTAAATGAACTAAAAGGGAAGGAATAAATGAAGGTTGACAGACTCCTTGCATTTTACAGGACAGGACCATAGAACTGTTCGGCTATAAATGTGCACTATTCTGCAAGACCAGGGAAGAATGACCTCAAAGGTAATTCAGAAAACAGAGCTGCCTTCTTAGTTTCAAAATGGGCTACCATCACCTCACTTTCAAGAAGATAGATGACCTCTACCCAAAGTCATTGAGCAGAGCCGCCCAGCAGGCCTAGTACTGCTACCTGGCAGAGCGCTGGGACAGGACCTGATCCGCAGTGGGTCCTGAAAGGCAGGACTGCTGTACTAGTGGGTCTAGATGGCCAAACAGCAAGCCAAAGGGAATTATTCCTGAGACTTAAAATCTCATAGAGCTTTCCTACTAGGTTCTGGGCTTGCTTGGGACCCACCACCCCATTCTTCTTTCCTATTTCTCCCTTCTGGAATATAATTGTCTGTCCTATGCCTGCCCCACCATTATACTCATAAAATGTTTAATTTCACAGGTTCATGGCTGGAGAGCAATTGCCTCAGAATGAATTGTACCTCAAGTCTCATTCATATTTGATTTAGATGATATTTAAATGAGATGATGCTGAAATGCTTTAAAACTTTTAGAGCTGTTGGGATAGAATGAAGGCCTTTGGCACTGAGAATGACATGAATAGAGGGACAGGGGCAAAATAAAATAAGCTGAATGTTGGTGTCCCCCCCGAAATTCATATGTTGAAACCCTAATGCCAATACAATAGTATTTGGAGGCTGGGCCTTTGGGGAGTAATGATATCATAAGGATAGAGCCCTCATGAATGGGACTAGTGCCTCTACAATAAGAGGCCAGAGAGATAGCAACCTCTTTCCCCTATGTGAGGGCACAGCAAGATGGCTGTAAACCAGAAAGAGGGCCCTCACCAAGAACCCCACCTGCTGGCACCCTGATCTCAGACTTCCAAATTCCAGAACTGTCAGAAGTAAATGTTTGTTTAAACCACCCAGTTTACAGTATTTTGCTATAGCAGCCCAAGTGGACTAAGACAGACTTATTCCAATCAGGCTTTTGCCCCTATATCTCCTCTAAATTTGCTCTAATCTATTTTTTAGTATATTTTTTATTGATTTCAGAGAGGAAGGGAGAGGGAAGGGAGACAGAAACATCAATGCTGAGAGAGAATCATTGATCCACTGCCTCCTGCACGCTCTACACCAGAGATTGAGCCCGCAACCCGGGCATATGGCTCTACCAGTTACCAAACTGCAACCTCCTGGTTCATAGGTTGATGCTCAACCACTGAGCCACACTAGCCTGGCTACAAATACTATTCTTTATCAAATCAAATCAAAGGAATTACTTAGAAAGTTATATAGCCTTACTCTATTAGGTTTCATTGATCCTTCTTAATTGAAATTTTTCCCACAATTTGCCGCTGACTATCTTTACAATTATAGTTATTTTATGCCTTCCTCTTAGTAAAGACTGAGTTTAACACAAATTCAAATCAAAACCCCCCACTAGCATAACAAACACAACACTTTGAACATAACAGAAAATGAATATGTACTTTGTGATCACAATAATGTAAAAATAACCATCTCCAATGAATTCTTGTGGAAAAATTTTATATCAAGCAATCTGAATCTTAAATTAGTTTATATAGCTCCTTTAAAATATCTTTTAATACCTCCAAGTCATTTGTGCTAATAATTATAGTAAACTGAAATAACAGAATTATTCAAACCCATCCTGAGTACATGCTGTGTTTGAGGGAAGATTTATATTTATAATAATTAAATGTTTAAAACCATTAATGATTACAGTGCAATTGAGTTCATTGTCCTCCATTTGTGACATCTCAATCAGAAATATATATCTTGTCATTGTTTACTCTCCCTTTATATTTTACAGTCCACCATGAAGAGTATTAATCATATCATGTTCAATTACAGATTAACCTGAGTCCTGTTGTAAATGATTTGGTCAGGTTGGGTTTTTTGGTGTTTTGGTTTTTGGTGTTTTTTGGCGGGGGGGGCGGATAGAGTAATTGTGGTTTTTTATTAAGTTATAACTACATCTCTATTGTTCTTCATAAAATCACAAAAAATCTAAGAATTAGAAGGGACATTGCATGCCATATATCCCAGCACCTAATTAAATTATAATTCACAGCATTGCTTACTGCTAATGCCTGGGTTGTGGGCTTGATCCCCAGTGTGGGGTGTGCAGGAGGCAGCAGACCAATAATCATTGATGTTTCTATCTTTCTATCCCTCTCCCTTCCTCTCTGAAATCAATAAAAATATACTTTTTTAAAAGCGTATGTTCTGAAATACTTCTAAGACTATAGGCACTGAGGCAATTAACTAGTTTAATTGAAGTGTAACACATATAGAAAGTACACTAATCACAAATAAAGACACTAAAATAACCAGCACCTTTCAAGAAACAAAATATTGCCAGCACCCAGAAGTTTCCCTCATACTCTTATCTTCACAATCCCCCACCAAAAGATAATCACTATTCTGACTTCTAACAGAGCATAAATAAACTCTGCTTGTTTTGAACTTATGAAAATAAGTAATACAGGAAGCATTTGAGATCTAACTCCCCGGCATATGTCATCAGTTTGGCTCAGATAACCTCTGATAAAATTTCTCCACAGGTCTGGATGTTTCTTACATTGATGTTCAGTTGGTGTAGTGCAGTGGTTGGCAAACTCATTAGTCAACAGAGCCAAATATCAACAGTACAACTGAAATTCCTTTTGAGAGCCAAATTTTTTAAACTTAAACTATATAGGTAGGTACATTGTTATTAACTTAATTAGGGTACTCCTAAGCTGGCCTTTGCTAAAAACGTCCTCAATCTGAGGGGTCGACCTCAGCGAACGTACCCCCACTTCTTCTAATGCCACTTCAAAATAGACTCGCCCAGGCCGAAAACCGACTTCTGCGCATGGGCCATGAAGTTTCAATCGCACTGTACATGCACGCCCGCACGTGGTATTTTGTGGAAGAGCCATACTCAAGGGGCCAAAGAGCCGCATGTGGCTCGCGAGCCGCAGTTTGCCGACCACTGGTGTAGTGCAACCAGATGCTGAAGAAACTCATCCAGGACCACCCTGCACACCCAGATGGTGTTAGATACAAGCAAGAGCCCATTGTGCCCCACTGGCTCTCTGCTTCCCTTTCAGTAAACTTGGGTTAGTTTCCCTCAGAAGTGCAGGCCCCCTTGCTTTAAGGAGCAGGCCATGACTTTATTTGAGCTTTTTATAAAATTGAAGAGATAGATAAGGGTTGAGATAACCCAGGGAAAGAAAAAAAAATGGGTTGTTGCTTTTAATTTCAGCTTTTCAATTGGGTTGCTTACTGAGACTCTGAACACAATGTTTGCTGGTTAAATGAGAGACTGAACTCTCTTTAGCCCCAAAAGAGAAAGGACACTTGCCTCCCCAACCTGAATATATGTAGGAATCACTCTTCAGTGCTTCAGAAAAGCCTCTGTAATATTTCAGAGATTTGTTTTTATGTTAAATTGCATGTGAAGCATTGTAAAATAAGTGCTGAAAAACTTCTAGGTACAAGGGTTGTAAATTAAATGAATAGTTGGGGCTATGGGAAACGCAAGACAGCCGCTTGGTTCCTCCTGGCTCCCTGACACCCTTTTTTTTAGGTGGGGAGGGGGTGGCGGGTTGCATCCGTTCATCATCATAGTGCATTTAAGCTGCACTTATATGAAGGAACTTCTAAGCTGATATTATTGAAAGGAGACATCTTACATTATTTCCAGGGTTTGATTGAATCACTCTAAGAAAATGCCAAGTCGGTAACTGTTTCATTTCATAGCAAGCTCCCAGCGGACAAAGACTTTAAAGATCATTGATTGCCACCTAGAGATTTTGTTTATTGGAAATAACATTAAGTAAAAGAACATCATTGGAAGGGACCTTATCAGGGATCTTACTGGGAATGAACATCTACCCTGTCTACAGGCATCAAATTCTCCTCTAGGATGAGAAGCCACTGACACAAGAGGCAGGCAACTATCCCAAGACATCAACAAGGCCTGTATACTTATGGATTGATATTGAACTCAGAATCAAATTTGTGTGATTGTCTTTACCTGCCTGCTAATGTTATTAGTCATAATATTAGTTATATTTGTTCTTTAAGTTTTTCTAAATAATTCAACTATTTTATGATTACTGAACATCCTATATAATAAAAGGGTAATATGCAAATTGACTGAAAGGTGGAATAACTGATCACTATGACGCACAGTGACCACCAGGGGGCAGACGCTCAATGCAGGAGTTGCCCCCTGGTGGTCAGTGCACTCCCACAGGGGGAGCTCCTCTCAGCCACAAGCTGAGTTGAGAGCTGGCAAGCGCAGCAGCCCATCTCTGAGGCAGCGGGGAGCAGCCTTAAGCCATCAGTCAGATATCCCCCCGAGGGCTCCCGGCCTGTGAAAGGGTGCAGGCCAGGCTGAGCAGGCGGGTTAAGCCCCCCCCCCAGGGGAACGAATGTCATGCACCGGGCCTCTAGTGTATAAGATAACTAAGATAACTGTTAATACTCTTTTCATGGCTTATGTAAATGTTATACTAGATGCTCAATAGAGATGAGACAGAAGGCAAAACTCAGATCATGATAGTTCATAGGATAGAAAGGATCCAGAGTGTTTTCTTTTTCTCAATGAAGGACATAAGACCTGACTGCCTTCTGTTTACCTCCTTCCCTTTGGGGAAAAATTTGGCCTCAACTCAGATCCGCTGGTTAAGGTATTGCCCCATCCCCAGTGGTCAACAAGATGATGTCGATACTGAGAATTTCTAGGAAAAAGTTGTTCCTAGCACTGAGACCACACTATCCAACCAAAAGGTTGGTCATCGATGCATCCTTCAGATTTATGAGAAAAAAAGGAAGAAGTCTGGATGAAAAATGGTGTTCTATGGAAAGTAACCTCACATGATCTCATATATTCCTAACTGGGTATATCATGGTAGGTAGTCACGACCCAAGATACAACATTTTAGGAAAAGGCTTATCTAGCAAGCCCTGTCCTTTGTTTCTGTTCATCTCAGTTAATGCCACTGTGAAATGCCTCTTTTCAGATGCTTCCTTCTAAATTTCCTTAACTGTCCTATGACCCAATCTCTGCCTTGCTTCCTACCACCTCCATACAATCTTTCTTACATTCCCTTCTTAATTTCAGATGCCTAAAAGAAGCTGCAAAGCTGTTATTCTCAGGACCATTTGAGATCTTACTCCCTGGCATATGTAATCAGTTTGGCTCAAATAAACTCATAAAAATTTAAAAAAAGAAATTATATACTACATAATAATTTGGACCTGGATTATTCTGACCAATATTATCATATTAAAATGTATCCAAATTACCAAGAAATTCACTTTTAATAAATGCTAAAGCAATCCCATGACCACCTGCGTTATGATTACTTGAGAATGCTTCATTTTTTAAAAGGCAGGACCCCAAACCCCATCCTAGATCTAGAAAATCTGAAACTCAGGGAGGAGGAAGGAGATTAAGCCCAAATCTCTAATTTTTATAAACTCATAATTATTTTGCCTACCAAAGCTTGAGACTCTCCACTAAAAACAATGCCTCCTTTCACTTCCTTAATTCTTAATCTTTACCAAAAAGGACTTTTTAAGAGAGTCATACCTTTTCTGGCATTATACCAATTTTAATAGTACTTCAGACTCTGAAACTGATCAGTTACATTTTTAATAATTTAATAACCTTAAAATCTATTAAAAATTCTTTTCAAATTCAGTATCTTAGCATCAGATATTTCAAAAGAGTATTATTCTGAAGAGAGTATTATTCTGAAGCCAGTCAGAGAAAGATAAGTATCACATGATCTCACTCATACATGGAATCTAATGAACAACATAAACTGATGAACAAAAATAGACCCAGAGATGTAGAAACATTGAACAGACCGTCAAACCCCAGAGGGAAGGCAGGGGAGGGAGTGGTGGGAAGAGATCAACCAATGAACTCAAATGCATATATGAATAACCCATAGACACAGACAATAGGGTGGTGAAGGCCTTGGGGGGGGGGAGGGACGAGAGGGCAATGGAAGAAAAACAGGACATATGTAATACTTTCAACAATAAAGATTTAAAAATAAAAATAAAAAACACAACCTCTGTGAAGTGCAATTAAGCAAAGCGCAATAAAGTGAGATATGCCTGTATTGTTTTTTTAAAAAAGGTATTATTCTGTAGCCTTAAAAATTACAATACAGTAGTCCCCCCTATCTACAGATGTGTTCCAAGACCCCCAGTGGATGCCTGAAACCACAGATAGTACCAAAGCCTATATATATTATTATATATATATATAATTATATATATATATATAATTATATATATATAATTATAAATTGGGCATAATAAGAGCTTAACAACAACTACTAATGAAATAGAACAATTATAACAATATACTATAATAAAAGTAATGTAAATGTGATCTCTCTCTTGAAATATCTTATCGTATTATATTTACCCTTCTTCTTGTGATAATGGGAGATGAAATACTGCGTGGTGAGATGAAGTGAGGTGAATGTGGTAGGTATTATGACGTAGTATAAGGCTACCATTAACTTTCTGGATGGTATGTCAGCATGGGGATCATCTGCTCCAGGTAGTCCTGGATCATTGAACCATGACAATGCTGATGGTTGGATATCAGGCGCAATTTCAATGGTTGATGAAATTTAGTATTTTTGGATGGAGGTTGACCACAGGTAACTAAAACCACAGAAAGTGAAACTGTGGATAAGAGGGGCTACTGTATCAGTTTTTGGTGTGTTTTTATATTTTTCTAAAATTTCCCTTGCCTTTCATTATGTGACTGCATAATTTATGGTTGTTTTAAATCTACATATGACAGTTTCACTATTTAAGAACCATTGTTTCAAGTAAAATTAGGATCAAAAACAATGGGTAGGGAACATAGAGGGTATTGTGCTAAGTAAAATAAGTCAGACAGAGAAAGACAAACACCATGTGATTTCATTTTCATGGAATCTAAAAAAAAAGAACAAAATAACACAGAAACAGACTCAGACACAAAAACAAACTGTTGCCGGGGGAAAAGGTGTGAGGTAATGAGTAATAAAAGATGAAGGGGATTAAGAGGTACAAACTTCCAGTTATAAAATAAATAAGTTATAGAGATGGAATGTACAGCCTAGGGAATATAGTCAATAATATTATAATAACATGGTATGGTGACAGATGATTACTAGACTTATTGTGGTGAGCACTTTATAAGGTACATAAATATTGAATCACCATGTTGTACATCTGAAACCAATATAATATTGTATGTCAACAATACTTTAAATTTTAAAAAGCAGGGGAATATGCAATGAACCAGTGATGAACCTTAACCTTATCTGGGCTAATTGGTATGAAATGTATTTTCTTCTTCCAAAAAAAAAAAAAGAAGAAGAAGAAGAAGGAGAAGAAAAAGAGTGGCAAGAGAAAGAAAAAATGTTTTTCAAATGTCCTTGATGATTCAAAAGATATAAGATCTACTGATATGTCATGGTCACTTGCTTGTGGCTTAGATTAGAAGTGTTAAATCACAATTAGATTTTACACATATTATCAGGCTAGAGGAGTCTCTAGGAGCCTTTAATAATGACAATCTCTCAGCAAGAACTTGTGTAATCAGACAGAGATTTGTACCACTGTCACAGTGAGCATGAGTTTATTTCAGAAGCTTGTATAGGAGCTTCTTCAAGTAAACTAGTACTTGCTGAATGATACAAGTTTTCAAAGATGCCCTTAATCTGTTTCTTTTCAAAGGTGCTTCTTTTTTTTTTCTAAGAGAGACTCTTTCTTCAACATACCTGAACCTAAATACGATTCTTTAAGAATATAAATGTCAGTGCTGGTATTGGGTAAAATGAACTCTAGTTTACACCCAAAAACCAATGGCTCTTCACTGAATGAATTCAAGAGTTTTAAATGTAAACACTCAAGTAGAGTTTCTAAAGTTCAAAGAAAATGAAAACTATTTAGAAATTCTGGTTTGTTCAGATAGCACAATTTTCCCCCCACTGGAAGCCATTTCAAATAGCAAAGATAATAAGCAATTACAGTGTTTATATTACACTTGTAAATCTAAACACAATATTGTGCAATCTTGGTATCACTGGGCAGAAACAATTCTCAAGTTATCCCGTAGCTCATTCTCTTGCCTTCAGGCAGTGTGAGAATTTACCTATTTTCAAGGTCTTCAAGGAGAAAGAACACACAGCTACCAGTTATAATAATTTTTTTTAAGTTAATCCTTTCCCTCTAATGTCTAAAGCCATGTCATGCTGTATTTTGTTTTCCTAAATAAGAAAGTCCTGAATTCTACAATTTAGAGTCAATGCTATAAGGAAAATGCTGGGGTCCAATCCCAGCGGGTCCAGGGGTTCCCAAAGGTGTGGACGGAGTCGGGGAAGAAGGAATGACACAAAGACAGCCTTCAGTTGATCAGCAGCCTAGTCAGGACCTCTAGCCAGGATCTCCAGCCAAAGTTCTGGTCGGAGTTCTGGTTAGGAACTGATGAGGATCTGATGAGGATCTGATCTTTATTGTCTTGTTACATTCGTATTTATACCAGCTGATTTTAATCCTGTCAATTTCTATTACAAAGGTTAGGGCGTTTCTTATCTCCATTCCAGGGAGTAAAGATTATGTAGCTTAACTACCCGCCTGGCACTTAATTAAGGGGTTGTATCCCCTCCCTAACCTCAGGGAAAAATCCCCACCTGGGGAAACAACCTTTCTCAGAGAGGTGACCTTGGTTAAAACACATGGCATTAAGGAGAGCAAACATATGAAGAACAATATGCTATATATGCCAGGTCCCTTGAAACATATGCTGTGCAGATGTTTCTTTCCTGCAGCGACTGTGTCAAGCAGCAAGGATGGACCAGCTTCCGGCAGGAAAAGCCCCTTTTTTCCCCTCATGTCTTTTCCTTGAATCACAGAGAAGAGAATGCCAGCTGAGTCTTCCATTCTCTTGAGGAAGAAAGCTTCTGTACTTCTCTCCACCCTGCTTCAGACCAAATGTGCGTCTCTCCCCTACTCGGTCTATCCCAAAGTTTATATGTTAAACCCTAATACCCAGTGTGGTAGTATTGGAAGGTAGGACCTCTGGGAAATTTTAGGGCATGAAACTCCAGAGAGTGTGGTTGCCCCTTCCAACATGTAAGAACACAGGGAGAAAACACATCTGTGAACCAGGAAACAGATCCTCGCTGGACACTGAATCTGCCAACTCCTTGATCTTGAACGTCCCAGCCTCTGCAACTGTGAGAAGTAAATTTCTGTGGTTTGTAAGCCATCCCTTTGTTTTGTTAAAGCAGCTGAATGGACTAAGACAGTTGTGAAGACTACAACTCCTGTCTGGCATATTCCATGAGGTGAGGTTACGTTGGCTCACAAGCAGGCTAACAAGTTCCATTACCTTGCCCGTGCTCTACTTGACAATTTCACTCATCTCCATGACAAGGAGGCCATGAAGGAAATGATCTTGCAGGACCAGCCACGTCAGTCCTTCCTCATGTAATACCTTTACCTGCCACTAGGTGTATAAATCCCTGGAATCTGTTGCTGAAGGGGTCATTATCTTCAAAGTAGTAAGAAGCCTTAAACACTGAGGAGAGACTCTTCAACTAGAAGGGAAGACAACAGCATACCGAGGCTCAGAGGAGGCGCAGTGTGGAAGATATAAAGGTACCGAGGTGTGCGCACAAGGCGGGCTGGTGGCTGAGGGCGCGGTTGTCGTTTTCAATCAGGAGGGAGTCTCAGACTCTGAGCTCCAGATCCGGGCAAGTCTCTAGGGACTCAGACTCAAACGGGAGAAGCGGGATTGTCTGGCATCAGTTGGAACGTGAGGGCAGCTTTCTCTCCGAGGTTTGCAGCGGTTGCTGGGGTTCTGAGAAGCAGAGCCTCTGGGAACGGGACTGAGAGCAGCCATAACTGCTCCCTCCGCCCGCCCTGTTGAGCCCGCCCCGCCCAAGCCCTACGCAGAGCCATTTGCCTGATCGCCTCAGGCAAAGGCTAGATTAGCACCTCTCCAGAGGACAGAAGTTTTCCCACAGCTGATTCTCACAGCCAGTCGGCCTGGTGGTCAAATCCCTCTAGTATTAACTACAACAATCAAGGCTCAACTAGAACAAGACTGCGCACAAAGACCACAAGGGGGTGCACCAAGAAAGCATAAAAAATGCGGAGACAAAAAAAACATGACAGAAATGGAGGATATAGAGCTAAAAAACGCAATTTTGAGGGCTTGCAATAATGTGCTAGAAGCAGCCAATAAACTTGATGAGAGCCTCACGAAAACTAATGAGACCCTCGATGCTATGATAAAGAACCAACTAGAAATTAAGCATACACTGACTGAAATAAAGAATATTATACAGACACCCAATAGCAGACCAGAGGAGCGCAAGAATCAAGTCAAAGATTTGAAATGCGAAGAAGCAAAAAACACCCAACCGGAAAAGCAAAATGAAAAAAGAATATAAAAATACGAAGATAGTGTAAGGAGCCTCTGGGACAGCTTCAAGAATACAAATATCAGAATTATACGGGTGCCAGAAGATGAGAGACAGCAAGATATTGAAAACCTATTTGAAGAAATAATGGCAGAAAACTTCCCCCACCTGGTGAAAGAAATGGACTTACAGGTCCAAGAAGCACAGAGAACCCCAAACAAAAGGAATCCAAAGAGGACCACACCAAGACACATCATAATTAAAATGCCAAGAGCAAAAGACAAAGAGAGAATCTTAAAAGCAGCAAGAGAAAGAGACTCAATTACCTACAAGGGAATACCCATATGACTGTCAGCTGATTTCTCAACAGAAACTTTTCAGGCCAGAAGGGAGTGGCAAGAAATATTCAAAGTGATGAATAGCAAGAACCTACAACCAAGATTACTTTATCCAGCAAAGCTATCATTCAGAATTGAAGGTCAGATAAAGAGCTTCACAGATTAGGAAAAGCTTAAGGAGTTCATCACCACTAAACCAGTATTATACGAAATGCTGAACAGTATCCTTTAAGAAGAGGAAGAAGAAAAAGGTAAAGATACAAATTGTGAACAACAAACATGCATCTATCAACAAGTGAATCTAAGAATCAAGTGAATAAATAATCTGATGTACAGAATGAACTGGTGATTATAATGAATCAGGGACATAGAAAGGGAATGGACTGACTATTCTTGGGGGGGGAAGGGGAATGGGAGATTCGGGAAGAGACTGGACAAAAATCATGCACCTATGGATGAGGACAGTGGGTGGGGAGTGAGGGTGGAGGGTGGGGCGGGAACTGGGAGGAGGGGAGTTATGGGGGGAAAAAAAGAGGAACAAATGTAATCTGAACAATAAAAATTTAATAATAAATAAATAAATAAAATTTTTTTTTAAAAAAGAAGCCTTAAACATGGTGACTTCAAGTCTTGGAATTCTCAATTACAAATATGGAGATAATTCTGTAGATGGTAAGTTGTAAAGAATAAATAAGATGATATAAAGTGTGATGTAAACGATAAAGCACTATGAATGCATACCCCCAAGGAGTAATTTCCTTCCTCTATAAAATAATGGGGTTGGACACTGGAGCTTGTCACTTCTACTCACATGATAAGGGATAGATGTCCAAAACGTGGCTATACCTGAATGAAAGGGAAACTGGAAATTTGGTTTAACTGTGTGGTTAATAAGAAGAGGAAATTATGATTTGGTAAACAGCTCATTGCTCTCTACTACACTACTACCTCTCCAGTAAGATTTCTCATTGGTCTACCCTGTACCCATTTCCCTTAACTTATTATTCCTTTATTAAAAGTTGACAATTCTGACCAATCCCAGAGTATTTAAATTATAAAAGCATAATTATTATGTTCTACATGCAATCTCAACATTAGCATACTTGTACAATAATATTCTCCTTAACTATGCACATCCTTCCAATTATTAATTTTCTATTTATAATTCTTCCTTTCTAAAATATAGGAAAGGGAAGTAATCTTCATAGGTGTATTTATAAAGAAGTATAAAAACAAAGTTAGTTAATAAAATGACTTTAGCGTAGGAACTCTTCATTTCATAACAACTATATAAAGAAATTTGAACAACACAACTTAATTTATGCACATGCTAAACCTGAATAATAAAATTAGCACTCAGTGAATGTCAGCTGTACTTATCTGTATAGTATTATTCATTTGTATGAATTGATAATCATTCCCCATTACTGATGGGAGAAAAAAATGAAACAAAAAAATAAAAGGAAGATAGCCTTGACTGGTGGCTTAGTTGATTGGAGCATCAGCCCATACACCAAAAGGATGTGGGTTCCAGTCCCCGTTGGGCCACATACAGGAGGCAACTGATCAAAGTTTCTTTCTCACATCAATGTTTCTCTCTTCCTCTCTCTCTAGAATCAATAAAAAATATATTGTCAGGTGAGGATTTCTTTAAAAGAAGATAAAAAGATTAATAAGTCTGTCAGAGTGACAAAAATGGTAGAAACGTGGATATTCAAGGAAGGCTTGTTGTATACTAGTAAATCTCACTTTTTTATTATTATTATTTTATTTTTTGAACCCTCGCCTGAGGATATGTTTCCATTGATTTTATTTTATTTTTTTTAATTTTGTTTTATTGTTTAAAGTATTACAAAGAGTATTACATATGTCTCCTTTTTTTTCTCCCCTTGACCTTCCCCTGGCCTCCCCTACCCCCCAGTGTCTTGTGTCCATTGGTTATGCTTATATGCACGCATACAAGTCCTTTGGTTGATCTCTTACCCACCCCCCCCAATCCTCCCTGACCTTCCCGCTGTAGTTTGACAGTCTGTTCAATGTTGCTCTGCCTCTGTATCTATTTTTGTTCATCAGTTTATAATGGTCTTAATTATCCATAAATGACTGAGATCATGTGGTATTTTTCTTTCATTGACTGGCTTATTTCACTTAGCATAATGCTCTCCAGTTCTATCCATGCTGTAAATCTCACTTTTAAGCCAACTCTTTGTACCAGAACATTAAAACATGCTTTAATAAACTGCCAAACCAATGTTTTTTACCCTCTTCAATCTCCTTTTTTTTTTATATAGCCTACCCAAATTCTAGCAACATTTCCAAGAACCTGAAACACATGGAGGCACTATAAAATATGATGTCTTATGATAGTACATTAGAGCAATTAAAAAGTGTCTCCCTGTCCAAGAAGTAGATCATGATCTGAAGATTAACTATTAAATATTTAAATACACACAAACCTGTAATTCTACACAATCACAAATACACAGAATATAGTCATTATTCAAATGCAAGAGTGAATCAAAATATTCACTCAGAAAAAATATTGTCTGTAGTAAAAAACTGTAGAACTTGGTACATCCACCAGTTAAGATATGAGTATGACAACGGAGTCAACTTGAAACATAACCTTCTCCTCTGTGTGTAGATCTGTCTCTGTGTGCTCACATGGCCTTCTTATAAGGACACCAATTATTTCATTTGAGGTCTATCCTAATTCAGTATGACCTCATCTTTAATTATATTTTCAATGACCCTGTTTCCAAGAAAGATTACATGCTGATTTCTGGGTGAACATAAATTTTGGAGGAACACTATTTCAGACATACATACATACATGTTTTTATTCTGTTGTTTACTGTAAATGATAGAGGGCAAAGTCTTCATCCTTATTCTCAGCATCTAGAACTGTGCTTGGCATATAAAAAGTGATCAAAAGTATTTGTTGAATGAATGACTGAAAAGCTGTCTTAACACAATCTTGAAAATTATTATCACTCATCCATTCACATATTAAGAATTCTATAGGATTCTATATTAAGAATTCTATTATCACTCATCCATTCACATATTAAGAATTCATATATTAAGATATCTATGAATTCTTAATATTCTTCCTCTGAAAAGGCATAAAACTAGTATTTAATTTTAGTATTCGGATCTTTCAATACTCAGCGCTCCCTTCCTTTAAATGAAGTGTTTGGGGTTTTGCCTCTCTAACAAAAATTGATCAAATGGTTAGAGGGACAAAAGTATCAACAAAGCAAATCCTGGATTCTAATATTGTAATCATTCTAACTATATTTCTTGCAAAAGCACCAAACATAAGCACAAAACTTATAACCCAAGACAGCATATCCTTGCATAAAATAACATTTTTTCAGTAGTCTTTTTCAAATTTGTGTGAAAGAGTAGTAAAACAAACTACTGTCTGGGTAGCCACATGACAATATTCCTAAAAGTACAAGAAAAAATATGCCTTTCTAATAGAAGCATAAGCATTTTACACTGACGTTTTGAACATGGATCTCTGTGTATAAGATGAATTCCAAGTTTATTAAGGAATTGGATGCAAACACATACATTAAGGGAAGCAGAATAAAATGCAGCACTGTATATATAGATTTCTAATCAGAACAGAGTCTCTTATCTCTCAGCAGGAAATGTGTGAGATGAATTTCTCACTTAGCCAATTAATTTACACTTTAGTCACCAGTGCTGGAAGGTAGCTTGGCTGACTTAGTGGTCTAAGACTAGAATGAGTAATAATAATTCACATTTATAAAGGACTTCAGAATATTAATTATTTAATCCACACTATATTGCTGCATGATAATTCAGAATTATTGCACGTGCTTTTTAGGTAGAGAAACTGATCTAAATCAATTAAAGTCCATGCTAAAAGCAGAGTTCCTGGCCTTCAAGTTGGTGATCAGTCCATTTTGCCTTGCCACTCTGGCCCTTGGACTCTATGATGGGTTAATTAACCTCTCTGGCTTTGAATTTGTCTCTGCTATGATGATAATAAGACTAACCTTATAGTAGTATATTGTGCAAATTAATTGATTTTTTGGAAAGCACTTTCAGATCTATGAAAGGAAAGTATTAATTGTAAATATCTTAATTGATTTTAAATGATAAATGATCATTTTTCATATCATTTATCAATAGCAATAATGACAGAGATATTGAATAATACATAAAATGATGAAAAATTTTTCCCATCACTCAAAGAAAGAACTCTTGAAAAGCCTACCTCCATTCAGCCAGCCATGACTCATTCATTGGAAAAGAAGCTATGATTCATTCCTTTCCACAACTACCCAAGCTAACATGCATTTCCCAGGACAATGAGAATACTGACTATTCCTGACAATGTGGTTTCTCATTTATGGTTGTATTTAAATATGTGTACAATATCCCAACTAACAGCGCACTCCTGTGCAATTTGGAGTATAAGTTGTCTGAGAAAAGGACGCAATTTATTTGATTTATATTTTATAGTGCCCTGACCAGAACTGCAAAACATTTGCTTAAGCACTATTATCTTATTAAGTGTTATTATAGTTTACTTATAAATAAACATTGTATGAAAACATTTCATTTTCAATGAAAATGCTATCAACATTGTAGATCTCAAAGAATTATTTCATTTGTTCCTACCTTCTTAAATGAGTTTTTCTGCATAATAGTTCTATAAAACACGTTGACTTGATTCTGAAAAAAAATATGTTATTTCATCTTAAAACTACAAATAAATAATTTAAGTACTGCTATTTCACACATGAACCCAAAGTTGAAGCTCCAAAGCCATATAAACCTAGAATTATATGGTGATAAAATGTTGGTGCTTAGTACAAGAAATGAAATACTAAACCTTAAAATGTGTCTGACGGATGGTTTGTAGCCATCTTCAATCAAAACTCAATACTCATTGATTTTTTTTCCTAAAACAGGAGCCCCAGTTCCCCTCTGAGTAGCCTCTCTAATGCAGAACTCTTCCCTCAACAGCCAGTCTTCACATTTTCCCCAGCCAGAAGTATAGATTTAACACAGCACAATATCTAAAAAGGCATGAATTCCATAGAAATCAAGAGACAAATTTAGTTCCTGTATTGAACAGGAAATAGCGATAATTAAAATGTGCCAAATAGAGTATGCTTCTCTGCTAGCCCACCCCAGAATCCTCAGTAAGGACAAATCCTGAAATTCAGATCAACTAGGGTATCCCAGGTTTTGATAGGATCCCATTTAATCTAGCCATATCTCCTCTGTAATAGTCTCCTGATTACATATTTGTGTGTATGGTGTGTGTGTGTGTGTGTGTGTGTGTGTGTATCCTACTTCAACCAACTTGACAAACACACAACTTCCTACCTGAACAACAGAAATGCACTGCATTATAAGATATATTGTTTTATCTCTTTCATGAAATTATGAATTTTATACTGCCTGTATTTTATACACTAAGTTAAAACTACTTTTCTACGTTGGCTTTCACAAAGGGTTAAATATAATTTTTATGTGCTTTTTGACATCACCTTTAAGTAAAGGAACTTTCCTATTCAGAGTCAAGGAAATTAGCCAACAAAGAAAAATAATGGAATGACTCAAATTAAGATCATTCTAAGTTACCAACTTTGTGACAATTTGCATCAAATTAGTAAATTAAAATTTTTCGTAATTACTCAAAGTATCTACTGTAACTTAAAATCTCATGGTTAGCACCCACTAGGATGATTATTATTTTAAAATGGGAAATACCGTAAGTTGGCAAGGATGTGTAGAAAACAGAGACCTCTCAAACTACAGCGGGAAGGCCAGGGAGGGTTGTGGGAGGTGGGGGGTAAGAGATCAACCGAAGGACTTGTATGCATGCATATAAGCATAACCAATGGACACACAAGACACTGGGGGGTAGGGGAGGCCGGGGAAAAGTCAAGGGGGGGGGGAAGGAGACATATGTAATACTCTTTGTAATACTTTAAGCAATAAAACAAAATTTTTTTAAAAAAGAAAAGAAAATGGAGACCTCACTGTGTATGCTGATGGAAATATAAAATGGTGCAGCCACTATGAAACACAGAGAAAGCAGGGAATCAAACAGATATGTATACCAATGTTCATAGCAGCGTTGTTCCCCAGTGTCCACACCAATATCCATCAACAGATGAATAGACAAAATGTGGTATATACATACAATGAAATATTATTCAGCCATAAAAGGCAATGAAATTCTGATATGTGGATAAACTCTGAAAACATTGTGCTAAAATAATTATTCTAAATGAAATAACTCAGACACAAAAGGACAAAAATTATATGGTTCCACTTACATGAGGTCATAGAGGTCTTAGAATAGGCACAGTCATAGAGACCAAAAGCAGAATAGAGGTTTCCAGGGGCTGGGCTAAGGGCAAATGAGAGTTATCATTTACTGGGTATAAGGTTTCTGTTCAGAGAGATGAAAGGGTTCTTCAAATGGATAGTGATGGTGGTGTACAACGTTGTGAGTATACTTAAATGTCATTGAGCTGTACACTAAAAACAGTTAAAATGATAAATTTTATGTCATGTATATTTTACCGTACAAAAAAGCTCAAGGCTAGTAGGAAATATTTTATATTTGTTCAGAATTATTTGTTGCCACTTGACCCATTATGTTTTTCATAGCAACTAGAGATCTTAATTTGTCCCCAACACATCATATGATATGTGTGTGTGTGTGTATATAAAATCCAATTTCAGAAAATTAGAAAAAGCATACCCAGAATCCTAATTTATTAGATGAGGGAGTAAACATAAAATTTACCTTTGTAATTTCACTGAAGTTTACAGCAAAATATCCTTCTTCAGGTTTATTAAACTCTAATCATTTTCTTGAAAGATTAGCAGCAATTATCATTAAGGTTTAAGCATTTAACTGTGACTACTGCAATAAATCTTATTAAAATAACTGAAACATACTTTGCTCGCATGTGGCAACCTGTCTCTGAATCACAACCATCTGTAAGTGGTGATTGCCTGGTGCACACAGATGGGAGTAAAACAACGATCAGGCTATACCATTCTTTCATCATCACTTGGTACCAAACAAACTGAAATCTGAGTCAGACTATTTGCATTTGAAAGATTATATGATCGCTGTAATTAACAAATACTCATTGGCTTTCTGATATAAAACATGTGAGGCTACCTGATTGAAAATAACACTTAAACTGTGCAGCGTCTCTTTCTAATCTCTGACAGCCTATAAAAAAATGAGATGTTAACAATAGAGGAGCAGGTTTCAAGTTTTTATAGCACTCAATGCCTTTACAGATTTCAAATGACAGGAGAAGGGGAACAAAATAATTTATTCTTTCTGGCTCACGGAACAGAGTCATGAAGGCTCTCGGTCCATAACTTCAGGGCTACACTAAATTCCTGTCAGCCCAGCTCAGTTACAAACGTGAGCATCTGCCCCACCTGCTTTCCTTAAGGCAGGAAAAAAAGGCCCATGTTACTCACAAAGCCCAAATCATTAACTAAGCAAAAAGGAAGCCAAAAATCAATGAAATTAAAATCTGTCTAGATGTCATCATATTTTGGCCAATAAGACCTACCTCTGTTATATTAATAATCAGAGAAGAGAGAGGTTTGAGCACTGCATAATGACTCAGCACTGAATCTTGAGTTGGACAAGCCCTGCTTTTAAACATGTGCTATTTACAGAACATGTTTTCCAGGCAAAATTACTTAACCTTTTGGAGCCTCAGTTCTCTCGTCTATAAATTAAAGAGAATAAGATTCTCTCTCTCCTCTCTCTCTCTCTCTCTCTCTTTCTCTCTCTCTCCTGCTTCTCTCTCTTTCTCTTCCCCCTTCCCACCCCTGTCATACACACACACACACAGAGACACACACACAGTCACACACACTCACACACACACACACACACATACACACACACACACTGAGTTCCTGGAAGGCCTAAGTGAGATCATCTAAGAAGGAGCTCAGCACAGTGTCACATATTCATTTTTTGTTAAATGAATAAATACTATGACAGGGGGTAATGATAGGCTACCCTAACATCTAAGTAATTTTGTCTATGAGGCCTTTTTTTCTATCTTAATTAACGTCATAGTATCTTTTACTTTGCCAAGAACCCATTAAGTAGTTAAATGTATGACCCAGATGGAGTCATAGTGTAGAGGCTTAAATCAAGCTTCCTCCGCCTACTAGCTATGTGACTTTGACAAGTTACTTAACTTCTCTGTGCTGCTCCTTATTTACCTATAAAGTAGGAATAGTAGCAATCCTTTCAAATTTTTGTTGAGAAAAATAAACGGGCCAATATATTTAAGTAGTTTAGAACAGAGCTAGGCATCTATCAGTGTTAATATATATCAACTAGTGGCCTGGTGCACGGATTCGTGTACATTGAAAGGAAATTAATTAGAAGAAAGATTCGTGTGGTAATTATGTTACTGCAAAAAATTACATGTCAAAATAGTATATATAATATAGTATTATAAAATTATTTGCTATGATACATATATTTAAAACAAATCAAATTAAAATTTTTAAAAAATACTACTACTACTAATAGTAAAAAATAATAAAAGAACAATAAAAGATAAAATGAAGAAATGTGTCCACTATTGAAGAACGATGAATAAATCATGATGTGGTTCACATTGAATGTCAACAAAAAAAACAAATTCAAGATCAACAATAACAGGTCAAAACACATGTGTGTGATTGGCGCCAGTGAGAGCTTTATATGTATCATGCATGCACAAGTAAACATTTATTTTTAAACTAGAGGCCTGGTGCATGAATTTCATGTATGGGTAGGGTCCCTAAGCCTGGCCAGCAATCAGGGCTGATCAGGTTCCCTGCCTCCTCGCCTCCCCGCCTCCCCTCCCCTCACTCCCTCAGCGCCTGCCACCACCGCCGCTGGTGCCCACCATGTTACATGCCGCCCCCTGGTGGTCAGCACACGTCATAGCAAGTGATCGAACTCCTGGTCTCCCGGTCGAACTCCCGAGGGGACAATTTGCATATTAGCCTTTTATTATATAGGATTGCCAGTGCGTGCCATATGTACCATGCATACATAAATAAATAATTTTTTTTAATTTAACGACTTTTATAAATATTTAAAAATTAAATTTAAAATTAAAATAAAATGTTATATAATTTATTTATAAATATTATCAGATATTAACATTGACTATTTCGATTGAATTGTAAATGTTTTGGGCCGCATTTTGTGCTATTAAGATGCTTATCATTCATTAATTCTACACACTTTTCATGTTTTATTCAAAGCATCACAATTTGATGTTCATTTAATAATCTGACAATGTTATCCTGCACCATTAATGAGCGTATTAGTATCGAATAGTATTGATCTTTTCAATCGGATTGCCGAAAACTGTAAGCAAAAACATCTGATGCGTTGACAGACAGGTGACGTTTCTATAGTAACCTAACAAATATCAGTGTGACTTCACACTTATATTCTCATCTCTTTCCCATCTATAGCATAAAGCGTGCCATCCTTTACAAGGTTGGTCCTTCACGCCGGTCGGTCAGCCAGACAGTCGGGCCCACGTACGGTTGATCACTTAGCCTCTTATACATATAGACTAGTTGCTATACATCCATGAACTGGTCCCTGGATATACAGTGGAGGACAGACATAGTTCTTTATCTCATTGAGCTACAGGTTGCTGGGAAGACAGACAATAACAACAAACACTAAAATATGTAATTGCACATTAGAAAGAAGGAAATAAGAGAGGATCAAGTATGGTTAAGGCAGATCTCTTGATATTTGAGCTCATTATTTTATGTTAGGTTCTTCACCTGAAAGATCTCAGAAATGTTATCTCTCTGGTGGTGATGGTAGGAAATACACAAGTGTCATGATGTAAAGCCTCTCGTAAAAGAAAAACCTCAGTGCATGTTGTTTCCATCCTTTGTGCCATGTTCCGTTTGGTAAGTACTTGTCTTTTTAATTGTTTGTCTGAAGATTATTACTAATATTAGTTTTGCAGGGAAAAGTTTTTTAACCTCAAATGGCCTCATTCTTTGAGACTCCAGATGCTGAAGAATATTAAAATTATGTTTAAGACAGTGTTACATTCAAATTAAGATGTATTTTCTGCTAGATTACATTTTTAAAAGACAGTCATCACATATTATATACACTTGGATATCAAATGACTGCATTTACATTTGAACCAAAATAAAAGATGAAAGTGGTTAATGAAGTTCTAATTCATTGCCGTGAATGTTTTTAGCCTACTGCATCCAAATTATTTTTTTTAAATAACCACCAGTAGAAAGGCTAATGCAGTGCAGATGACTCCCCAAATATTTGCAATAGGTCACGTGAACACTGCTGCCACATCTCAACAATTGACTGTAATAGATTTAAGAGGGAATGATAGGCTGTCTTGACATTTAAATAGATAATATTTTCTATTAAATCTTTTTTAAAAAAACCTTGATTAACACCAGAAATATTTCTCACTTTACCAAAGAAACCCTCATTAAGGAAATTTTCACTGAGTTCTGTACAATATGCTCATCTGTGCACCATGAACTTGTTTTTACTCTATATTCAAAGCTGTATGTTTATTTCTCTGTTCTAGTTCAGTTCAAAAAGCCAAAAATATGAAACAGATGTGGTGACTTTCTGTGTAGTGTGGAGCACAATTAGGCTCCTTTGAATTGCTTAGGCTAAACAGTTGCCCTCCCTAGAGTATATCGAAACTGAGTTCTTTACAGCCAAGAATCCAGCTTGCTACCTGCCAGGAACTAGAACTGGCAGGCCACAGCTGGTCAGTTGCAGTGGGTGTTCCCTTACTGTTCTCCCAACCCAAGTCCGTGAAACCTTAAAAGTATACAGGGAAAACTGCAGCTAAATGGATATGCTGTCTTATCCCTGAGAAGAGATCATGCTATCTGACAGTGCATTTCAAGGTCCAATTTACGTGGACCTTTTTTAAAAAATCTTTATTGTTGAAAGTGTTACATGTCTCCTTTTTCCCCCCATTGACCCCTTCTAGCCCACCCCCACTCCCTGCCCCAGGCCTTCAATACCCTATTGTCAGTGTCCATAGGTTATGCATACATGCATACAAGTTCATGCACTCACCCCCTCCTTCCCTCTGAGATCAACAGTTCTTTTAACAGCACTCAAAGAACAGTTCGATTTGTCCTGCTTCTAAGTTCATAGACAGTATGGGCAACAGCCAAGAGCAAATCAAGAAAAATCTTCCAAATTACTTATCAAAGCCATGATGCCTTAATCCTATGGCTACCAGATTAGCTTACGTATCAGAAATGCAAATGTTGATTTTTCTTTTGCTGAGAATAGTTTAAAAACATTTGAAAATTGCTATAATTGAAAGGAAAGCTTGAAACAAATGGTAATTTTGTTCTCAAAAAGGAAACTTTCTTCAGGCTGTGGGAGGTGAGGAAAGGAAGTTTCTTTCTCTTCTAAAATGAGAGAATGCTAAAAATAATAGCATTCATAGAATTCTTCATTGATCTTGTCAGTTTACAACTTCAAAGGAATTTTAAAACAAAACTTAGCAGGCACATATTCATATAGAAATATTAGGAACGTTTACAGAGTGCCATGCTCATGTGGGTCATACGTTTTATACAAATAAGCAGACCAGAGTCGCATAAATGGGTTCCCTTTCCATCATAGGGAATCATGCATCGCCATTCATCCACTCAGCATCCATTGTGTAATGGATACCTGAGCATTATGCTCGTTGCTGAGATATTGAAATGAAAAGACTAAGCATGTCCTGCAAGATATTTGTATGGAAAGTGGAAAAAATATTTAAAAGGCATGTAACAGACAAATATAATATTCTTACTGCTAATGAGGACTCATTTCCCCTGTAGTCAGGTCTCTGGGTCTCAGGATCATTGAAAAAAAGATATGGAAGGCAGACTCATTTGGCCTGCACAAACTTAGCAGATTTTATCATCACCTATGTCTAGGAGTCAGGCCACATTTCAGAGGAATTCTCAAACTGCAGTGACTTCTCTAGTCTCCTCTTACCAGTTTCACCATTTTCTCAATACTGGTGACTCATGAAAGAGAACACAATCAGGAAGGCTTACAAGCTTTGCTCTTTATCTTGAGAGGTGTCTGATGTTCTCTGGTCGTTTTCAGTTTTATTGATATATTACAACTAGAGGCCCTCGGCCTGGCCTGCACCTTCTCACAATCTGACCTCTCGGGGGATGTCAGAGATTTGGTTTCGGTCCGATACCCGCAGGCCAAGGACATACAGTATGTATGTACAATAAAGTGTCAAATCCCTTCCCTTGCCTCAGTTCTTAGTGTACCACATTAATAGTATATCACAACAAATACAAATACTCTAATCGCTGTGGTTGTACAGTGTGTAAAAAGCACATTAAGATCAAAAAGGAAAGATTAGTTAGAGCTGTCAATAAAGAAAGGCCTTATCAAAGATGCTCCACTTAATCTGAGATTTGAGTCTGCCAGGGACAAAACAGGGAGAGAGAGCCCTGCAGATTGAGACAACAGCCTGTGCCAAAGCCCAGCACTCTGAAACCGCATGAGATCCTGGGACATGTTACTAGACTTGAAATAAGGGAATGCAAGAGGTAAGGCATGACAGCATGTGTGGGTGCAGAACTTATTTTTCACACCATGGAGCCTCATTTCATACTTTTAAGGAGTGGTGTAATGTGATCAGATAGGAAGCAGAGGTCATAAGCATCACTTTCATACACAAGCGCCACCACAAAAACTGCTCTATGTGTATAAATACATAATCCTGTGTGTGCATAATTTGCATCACAAGCTGTTAGGTGCATTTCTCTCAGAGAAGTTTGGAAACAGTAACTCATCAATTGAACAGACAAGGTAGAGAGACTGTGGAAATATGCTGACTAGTTTCTATAGAAATCTCCAATTACAACAAACTTTAATTAATCAAGAATAAAATATGTTATTTGAATTGCATTGATCTGAATTGGAGAACCTTCAATGTCACTACAACATAAGCTTTAAAGGCTAGTGTTTTTAAAACAGAATAGAAAAGAAATATTTCAAATTGTAAAAGTGATAATTATTTAACATAATGTTTCCCACCCCCATAATAGTTTCTCCTAAAGTGTGTGGAATAATTTATATATAAATATGTAGATGTATACAAACTGAAATGCCAAACATTGAAAAGAAACTCAAATGAGTGGGTATTTGCATATGGAATACAGCTCATAAAAAAACATGTTTTTGTGATAATGAGATGTTTTCCAAACTCTCCTTCATTCTGGAAATTTACTCAGAAACAAGCCCATCTATTCATTAGACAACAAAGACATTCAAAAGGTAGCCTTAGAAATTGAAGAAAATAAGATCTGACTTGAGAAATGGCGACTGTGCCATCTCAAGTTCAGTGATGGGTCAAAGAGTGTCATTGATCAGACCTTCAAACCTCAGAAGGAAGGCAGGGGAGGGTGGGGGAAAGGGGGAGAGATCAACCAAAGGACTTGTATGCATGCATATAAGCCTAACCAATGGACACAGACAACAGGGGGGTGAGGGCACGAGCGGAGGGGGGGGGGCGGGGGGGGGCAGGCAATGGGGGGGGATAAGGACACATGTAATACCTTAATCATTAAAGAAAAAAAATAAATAAATAAAATTTGAAAAAAATTTCAACAAGATGTAATCAACTGTTTTGTTAGCAAGTTAGGATCTTCTAAGAAGGACTTCATATTATGTAAGCAAAAAAAAAATAATGGCTTTAAACCATTACATTATTTCCAACAAGAAAAGCAAGCATATTAATTGCAAAACTGTTAAAACATCTCATCAAAAAGCTATATTCAAATTATAGCTTGATTAGCCAAGCTTCTTTTAGTTACAAAAGACAAAAACTTAACTCAAACCAGCTTAAAACACAAAAGGGATCAATAACCTCACCTGGCTTAGTCATGTGCTAAATCTAGCAACTCCAATAAATTAATTGGAATTCTGAATTTACATCTTTATTTACTCTGTATCGGTTTTATTGTGAACTATGCCTTCCCCGTGCAGTGGGTAAGAAAAGCCACTAATAGCTCCAAGACTTTCTATCAGTTTAGTAAAGCAAATGAAAAGGGAGTCTCTCTTTTTCAGTAGTTTCTGCTAAAGTGTCAAAACTGATGTGGATTGCATATAAGTATAACTAATGGACATAAGACACTGGGGGGTAAGGGAGGGCAGGGGATTGTCAAGGGCGGGGGGGAAGGACACATATGTAATACCCTTTGTAATACTTTTAGCAAAAAAATAAATAAAAATTAAAAAAACTCATGTGGATTCAGCTTGAGTCACATAGCCACCTTAGAATCATTTCTTCTATCTAGGATGTGTGATAAGTGATTGGCAAGACTTGGTTCACATGCCCACCCTGGAGCCATGCTGAGTTCAGCCCATCTGGGTTACACTGAGCAAGAATGAAAAATGAGCAGTTTCTTCGAAGACACAACGAACAGAAAAATACATATTTTTCACTCCACAGTTACAATATCATTGATTTCTGAGTTATTTTACATAGTCACATTTAATAAAATGACATTTCATGCTTTAAGTAAATTGCACTGTCTGAACGTACAGGCATTATATTGTGTTTATGTTCTGGCCAATCCTCTAAAGCCAAATGGAATTATGGCAACTCGTATTCTGTCAAAATCATCGAGAGTATTTCGTGGCTTCTGACTCATTTCATATACTTTCTTCCTTTTTTTTTAAGATCCAATAAAATTAAAAATTATTTTCAAGACATTCTATTGCAGAGGAGTAGAGAGAAACATTACATATAGGTAACTATATGTAGGTTTTAACAAGTGTCCTGAAATCCTATATAATAAAAGGCTAATATGCAAATTGACCAAATGATGGAATGACCAGTCACTATGATGCACACTGACCACCAGGGAGCAAATGCTCAATACAGGAGCTGCCACCTGGTGGTCAGTGTGCTCCCACAGGGGGAGAGCTGCTCATCCAGAAACCCTGATCTGGGCTCACAGCTGGTGAGCATAGCAGCAGTGGTGGGAACCTCTCCTGCCTCTGCAGCAGCACTAAGGATGTCCAACTGATGGTGGTTGGACATCCCCTGAGGGCTCCCGGACTGTGAGAGAGCACAGGCCGGGCTGAGGGAACCCCCCCATGAGTGCACAAATTTCGTGCACCAGGCCTCTAGTTTTATATAATATCAGGGACAGTCATAAGAGGCCAGGGATAAAGCTCCATAAGCAAGAAACTAGATAGATAACATCAATATAAAAATCCCAGGAAGTAAAAAAAATCAGGAAAGTAGGATTAGAAAGACAGACACCAGTACCTGAGAATTTAGAGGTCTAATAAGAACTACTACAGGAAGCAGGAAATTCTGGTTTTAAAAAAGAGTATGTTCTTTGTAGTATTTAAAATTGTTGCTTAATACTAAATATCGAAAAACAAGGACTTACCAACTGAAGGTACATTTCCACTTAAAGGTACCAATAGGGTTCCCCCATGTACCTTTTGATCCCATTTGAAGAAAAGAAAGAGAGCCAGGGCTTTGCAAGCATTAATGAGATGAGATCAGGTGGCCTACACAAGTCAATCCTAATCATAAACAATCATGAGATCATTGCCTCAAATTTAAAAAAAACTCTCCTTTTAACACATTCCTATTTCTGGCACATAGAAAGATTTGGCTAAAAGCAACATTGAATGATACTGCTCTAAATCATAGGAAACGTAGCATGGCCAGGGTTACTGGCAGACCCTCAATTGGTACAACTGTGGGTTTTCTCAATATTCACCCTCACTAGAACATCATATGATTTGGGAGTGAGTCAGAGTTAATTCTTTAGCACCAAATATTGTTGATTCATATCATATATCAGGAATTAAGTGGGAGAAATGAGTAAAACAATAATATTGAAAACTGAGAATTTTATTTAATCCTCTGGCTATCGTAAAGCCTTGGGTTAGCTGTACTACCAATGATGAGTTCATGGCAATACAGAATGTCCTCGAACAACACCTCTTGTTCAACGTCATTTCCTTATAAATGTTGATGGGATACTCTAGGAACTTAACTCCTGTTTGTATCAATTATCCTATGGAAAAACTGGTTTTGCTATGCATTGCTTCACTGCATATCCAAGAACCAATCGATGATGTTAGGTAAGGACATATTGTACTAATTTACGGTGATTTATTAATTTTGTAAACACTTAATGAGCATCAATAAGTTCCAGTTACTGTGCTAAATGTTAACAATACACGTACACACAAACTGCCAAATAACATAATCAGTGTTATTCACAAATAAGTAAAATGTGATGGTAGCTACAAGGGAGCATAAGAGAATCCTTGCCAAAGTTTAACTAGATATAGGAATAAGTAACCATTTGTCTACTTGGACAAGGGTATTTGTCCACTTTGACGGAAGAAGTAGCATAAAGACATAACTGTTTCATCAGTGTGGAAGACGGATCAGGAGTAATGGGAGGTAGATAAGAAGCACTTGGCCACACAAGAAATAACGAGATAGCAGTGAATTGAGAGAAACTAGATTTAAAGATAGATAGGTGGAATTTGGTGACCAATTTTGAATAATTGTGGAAAAAGTGGAAAAAATAGATAATATATCCAAAACTTCTAATTTTAGAAACAGAAAAAATTGAAACCAACAACTAACTTAAGATTATAAAAGGTGGGGCACTGTGTCTGAAACTGGTAACTGTCCACAAATTCCATGCTCCTATTCTGTCTGGGCATACCATGGACTATAGTTCCCAAACTTTTGAAGTTAGCTGGATCCTAAACAAGCATATTTTTTAAAGTACTTTTCATATATTAAAAGCAATTGAACATGGACTTAGAAATTTGGAGGTCAGGAGAAAGTCATGTTTGGAGAGAGAACTGAGAACCATCACTATATGATTCCAGCCATGAGAATGAGTGGAGAGCTCCCTTTGGACCACCACACCAGACCTAATCCATTGCAAGGCACCAAATATTTATTTGATTATATTATTTGCATAACACTGTATATAAGATTAAGAAATAATGAAAATATAACTAGACACACGATATTGGAAAACAACAGGGAAGAAAATCTAACACCATTTGTCATTGGTGATCAGATGCAGGAAATGTAAAGGGCAAGACAGGAAATAGCTGATGTTGCTTTATCCCACCCTACAATTGCATAGCACATATGTAAAGATGATGTCCTCCACTATGAGCAACAACTAAATAAAAATTTCAGATGCTGTTATATTTACTTCTTTATATCGCACCACTTTGCAAAAAGAATTTGAGGCATCCCAAGTACTGTATTCTGCAACATATGACAATTTACCCAACTGTTGAAGAATTATATCTGCACCTATATAAAAATATATAGATGTAAATAGTAAATTATAAGATGTCTGAATGATACCTTCATGTTTAAAAATTACAAGATGTCTGAATGAACTTTCACATTTAAAATGTTTAGAATATGGATTAATCCATTTCTTTACTAATCGGAGACATATGGGCATAAAAAGAGAAAAGTGGGGGGAAATATTGAAATGCAATTTCTGAAAAAAAAGCACACACACCATTTTACTAAGATTTAGAAATATTTCCATTAATTCCACACAGGCTATTTTAGTCAAACTATAAAAGATAAATATGCCTAGCTGGTTTTGCTCAGTGGTTAGAGCATCAGCCTACAGACTGAAGGGTCCTGGGTTTGATTCTAGTCAAGGGCACATGCCCGGCTTGCAGGCTCAGTCCCCAATAGGGGGTGCACAGGAGGCAGCCAATCAATGATTCTCTCTCATCATTGATGTTTTTATCTCTCTCTTCCTTCCTCTCTGAAATCAATAAAAATATATTTTTAAAAGGATAAATGCAGGGTGTTCAAAACAAATCTTTACATATTTTGAATAATTATATATTCCAATGGGTTAAATCTGAAAAGAAACATCAATTGAGCTATCAGCTGTTAAAGTGTATGTACATTTTTGGGGACAACCTGTAGGTTGCTTTATTTGTATTATTGCTTTAATGTAAGAACTAAAAAGCCTCACCTGAAAATCTACTACTCAACAATATTAATACTATCCCAGAAATTGTTCCATGAAAATTATAAAAATATAGGTGGGAAAAATACTGGCACTTTAGCCAGTCCTTGCTTTATTCTTTATTCAAGTATTTTCCATGTAAGTACTGACCAAGTTTGCATTCACTTAGTTTCAGAGACCCTGTGGCCAAAAAATTATAAGATGTCTGAATTATTTATTTTAAAACTTTAAAGGCATCTGAGGCATCTCCTATATTTTATAGACTTTGAATGGATCATGTCAACTACTAGAAATGTAGGCTCAATGATCCTATAAGCCCAAATGGCCATTGTGTACCCAAATGAAAAATGTCACATGAGCCCTTTGGCCTTGGAGAATCTAACCCAGAACTGGCTTATTTATGGTAATTACATGTTTTAGTCACTAATAAATCTTATAACTAGAATCTATAAAGAAACAGATTTTTCTTTATATTTAGTTGTGGAAGTCAATGATGGCTGTGAGGTGAGCTGCTTAGAAAGTAGTCTGGAAATTCAGCTCTATCAGGTAAGCCTTTTAAGAAAATTTTTTCTCAACAACAGAAGGAACAGTACTTCAGTTTAGATTTTATTTCCTTATGGAACATATTCTAGCAGTAAAAATGACTGAATATTTTGTGACTCTGAAGTGCAATAATTAAAACAAAATCCATTCCTTAGGAACTCTAAATTTTTCTAGATTTGAAAAGCACAACTGGGATATCTCAAACTAAAGATTATCTTTTGCATAATTGATGCATGCATCTACAATATCTATATGACATCAGAAGATAACCTGAACATAATACCTAGCTGCAGAGTCATCAAACCATTTATATCTTCAAACTTAAGGTACATCCAAAACACACACAGAAAATCTTAATTTCTTGGAAGGTATAATTGATTCTTCACATCTTCTTAAATATTTGTAGTTCAAGATGGTAGATTATACACATTCACTGTGCCTCCATTCTAAAATCACATTAAAAGAATAGAAATAGAAATAAAAGGGACTAGACATTGAAAAGTACTGACATTGGGAATGTGAGTGATCAGTAGGCCACAGAATTCTAGAAAATTTGAAGCAAAAATGTGGATATGAAAAAATATGCTCTATTTTACTACTCTACCATTGATACAGACTTGGGTTGTGTCCAGGTTTTCTGTTATTGTCATTATTATTGGTATTGTTTTTGTTGCCCCTTCAACTGTTTTGCTATTACAAACGATAGTGCTCTGAGTACTCTTGTACTGATGTTCATGTGTAAGAGCTCCTCTCTGGTATACACCCACAGGTAGACCTGCTGCGTCAGAGGGTAATGCTCTTTCTCAAAGTGATTTTTCTAACTTATACACACTTCACATATATGAGTCTTAGTGCTCCGTATTCTCTTCAAAATTTGTAATCTCCCATTCAAATTGTTGCCTGTCTAGTGGTTACAAAATAGTATCTCATTCTAGTGTTACATTTCTTTGGTTTTCATGAGATTGTAAAATATTTCATATTTTCATGTTTTATTTCTCTTATAGTCCCTATGACCTAGGCATGTGTTTTGTCCATTTTTCTATTAGGTTATTTTTCTATTTTTTTACTTTCATATATTCTGAGAACTAATTTTGTCAATTACATATATTTCAAATACCTTCTCACAATTTGCAGCATGTCTTTTGATGAGGAAATAATATAGTTGAAGACAGTAATCATTTACTTAAAGTTGTTCTTGTGTGTCTTTTTATTAAATACATTTTCTATGCTTTGTTTACTTTAACATTTTTAGTTTTTATTCCTTTCTATATAGTAACTGGTTTTTGTCTATGAAGTGACGAAGGAATAGTTTTTTCAGTATTGATAACTAATTGTCAGAGCGCCATTTATCAAAGAGCCTATCTTTTCCCACTAATAGCCAATGCCTATTCTATTATTAATCAGATTTCCACTTATGCATGTGTATTTCTGTCCCCACTATTCTGTTCTGCTGCTCCATTGTCTACCACTGTGCCATTACATTTCATTTTCTATAGACTTATTGTAAGTTTTTAGAATTTGGTAAAACAAGTCTCCATTCCCCCACTCCACCCCACTTCTTCTGGTGTGTTTTCACTATTCTTAGACTCTTACTCTTTTATAAAAACATTGTTAGCTTTGAAACATTACTTTAAAAAAAAAAATGTGCCCAGCCTGCATGGCTCAATGGTTGAGCATTGACCTATGGCCAGGAGGTCACAGTTGGATTCCCAGTCAGGACAGGCTCAATCCCCAGAGTGGAGCGTGCACGAGGCAGCTGATCAATGATTCTCTCTCATTGTTGATGTTTTTCTCTCTCTCTCTCTCTCTCTCTCTCTCTCTACTTCTCCCTGCCTCTCTGAAATCAATAAAGATATATTTTTTAATAGGAATCTGATAGCAGCTTGTTGAGTCTAGAAATTATTTTGAGGAAACCTTATATCTTCATACTCATTTTCTTTGTATAATTATGAGATATCTCTGTATTTATATTTTATCATGTCTGTCAATAAAGTTTATCATTTTCTCCTCCAAGAGCTGTCCATATTTTGTAAAAGTTTTCTAGATACTTTATATTTCTACTATTGTAAATTGCCTTTATATTTTATAAATGATTATTTTATGCAGTCAATATATCTACCAGCCTTTTATATAAATGATGTGTACATTTTATAGGTAATCATGTCATATAACAAATGGTAGTTTTAATTAATTTTTCCCTAATCATTAGAAATTCTCCTTCTGTCCCTAGTCTAATTGCCCTGAATAGGGCCTTTGCACTGTACTGAATAGAAACAATAGCGAGGTTTCTTGATCTGTGCGTGGTATTAAAGGGAATGCTTCCAACATATCACCATTAAATATTTGTTGTAATTTTCTGTATATACTCCCATCACGTCAAGAAATTTCCTTCTGCTCCATGTTGTTAAGAGGTCTTTTTTTAATCATAACCGAAAGCTAAATTTTACTAAAGATTTATATTTTTTTTCTGTTATTGAAATGATTATGCAGTTTCTCTCCTTTAATATTTTCTCCTTTAACATGTTGACATATTAATGTATTATCTAATGTCAAACCAATCTTGCATGTGGTTTTGTTACATTATTTTTAATTATATAATATAGGAAAGGTTAAGGTAATTCACTTGAAGCTCAAACACTGAAAAATCTCTCTCCTGGGTATGAGAGGTAGAGTCAATTTTTATAAGCTTGTGCATGTTGTGTAAGGTGATAAAGATAAGAAGTCAGTGTAAATTAAAAAGACTTGGATTCAATGGTATCTAGATACAGTCTTTATCCCAGTGAAAGAACTTTTGAAATTATTTTTTCATATTTAAGTTAATACAAAAATAAATGCTGCCATTTGGCAGAAAAAAAAATACAATATACCCCAGAGCTGTTCTAAAACACTAAAATACAATATTTTCTAGAACAAGGGGCCTTGTAGTATTCATGAAGAAATGCCACTGGACCCTTTAACTAGTTTCTATAGCACTCATTACACCACATTTATGAACTCCTGTTCACTCTGGTCCCTCAGTCAAGTTTTGAGGCCTTTGGAGATGGGGCTGGTACATCTGATCACAAGAGCCTTCAACTCGGTGGTTCTCAACCTTGGCTGCACATTAGAATCACCTGGGAATCTTTTTAAAATCCTAATTTCTGGGCCTCATCCTCCGGAAATTCTGTTTCTTTGTTATGGGGTGGGGCCACAACATTAGTAACAAAGAAACAGAATTTCCGGAGGATGAGGCCCAGAAATCAGGATTTTAAAAAGATTCCCAGGTGATTCTAATGTGCAGCCAAGGTTGAGAACCACGGCTTTAACTATTCATCTTTATCATCTCCCTCAACTAGAAATGCCCATATCTCTCTGCCCTTCCCTTAACTAGAATTAGAAAGTCCTGCATGGAGCTACATGGTCTATCAGAAAGTCTTGCATGGAGCTACGTGGTCTATCAGGGCTGTTTCATGCTGGGCCTAAATGTCCAGTCTTTCATAGACCTGCCACTACTAGTCATTGCATGAACACCATCTGGGAAAGGTATGAGTTAACTAAGGCAACTCTCTGAAACTGAGATATCCTCAAAGGGCATCACCTGAAGCCTATCTGCCAACAATACCCCCAGCGCTGGGACCACAGTTTTTCCTTAAAGGGATCCCTGAGTAGTGCATTGCCAGGAACATCGCACTGTGCCACCGTGTGCACAACCTAGGCCTAATGGTTGCCAAGGAATGGCTATCTACAGAGGGTGCGGACTGAGCTCGGACATAGGGCTACAGTGTAAACACATATGCCTGTGAGGCATGCGGTCACAGTAGTAAAAGAAAAAAGACAGGTCCTGGGTGGAGAACAGGACAATACTATAGTGTCTTGCTCAGTCACAGAAGTCAACAAAGTCCAAGAACATTACATTCAAACTTTGGCTCCCAGGTAATTTTGAAGGGGTAGCCATCAAAGTATGAGCACAGAATGCATTTTAGCTTGATTAATAATATTTAGAAATATTATGTGCAATCCTTCTTTTAAACTTTATGCACAGGGCCTGCACATGTTAGGAGTGTGTGTGCTTTCTTAAATATACGTTTGCTGCTCTGCCAGCCTGCCTATATAGCTTTCAATCTTCCTCCTTGACCAGCTTTAATAGTTGAGAAAAAACACCCTGGGCCTGAAGAAACTTACAGTTTCATATAGAATATTCCAGCATGAACCTGATATTTGTCTACATTTCCAAAGTCTATATTTACCCCTATGTGGTGATTTCTATACCAAGATTTCCAACCACAGCATATAAATAGCCATACAGCAGTCAATTCTTTTAAATGTGAGACAGATGATGCCATCTCTTGCTCAAAACCCTCCAACTATTTCCCATCACATCAAATAAATCAAAAGTCCTTTCCATGGCCTTTAAACCCCATTTGGTTTGTTCCCTGGTCACATTTCTGGTCTCTTACCAGTAAAATCCTACTATTCTCCCCTCTACTCACTCTACTCCAGGACTTTGCAGTTTCCCCAAAACCCCTATGCTCCTGCCACATGACCTTTGCACTTGGCATTCCTCTGCCAGGAGTGCTTTTCCTAATGGCTCACTTCCTGGTTTCATTCTGATGTCTACTCAAATTTAGGTCCTCATAAAGTCTTCCCTGACACTCTAAAGTACATACTGTTATGTATTATAATTTTTATAGAACTTATCACTACCCCACATTATTTTATAAACTTATTTGCTATTGCTTATTGCTCTGTAAGCTCCACCAAGAACAGGTATTTTGTTTAGTTCATATTTGTATCCCCAAAACCTATAACATGCCCTCATTTGGCTTCATATACTAGGTGCTCCATAAATCTGTGTTGAATGAACACTTCACCCACTAACTAGTCACAGACATGCCCACAATAACACAGGAGCTGAATGATGTGGGTAACCCTTTGTCATCTGCATCCATTCCCATGGACAAAACCCCAGCTATGACAGTCAGAACCCCAGAAGCATTCTGACAACTGAAAAACCCTAATCTATGGCTGAGATTTCAAATATCTTTAAATCACAGAGACCTATTATTAGAAAATAAAAGACCTCTTTCCCTTGGTTTTCCTCAAATTCAGCTTTAATAAAATAAAAAGAATTAGCTTCTGCAATTAGAATTCAGGGGATAAAGAAACACTTTTAAAAGTACCTCTTGGAGTGGGATTGATAATAGGCATAGGGTCAAGGTCAGAGGATTTTACTCTATATACTTAGTATCATTCAGTATTGTCTGAATTATTTTATCCATGTGTATAACTTTTGAAATTTAAAAAAAAAAAGTAAAAATTTACCATAAGATAAAAAATATTTTTAATGTCTTCTCAGGGGAGGGAGAAACTTGTTAAAACCAAGTGCCCTCGAGCGGTCCCAGATCTGTCTCTTGCTTCAACAGTGTTTGGATGGAACAGACCCAGGGACGCCCCTTCTTCCAGCCCTGGCCACTCCCCTGCGTCTCATCCAGTCACCACCTTCAGAGCCAGCTCTGGGATCAGCCAACACAGAGGTGTTTGTTTTCCTACCTTAACTCCTTATTGCCGGACAACCATGAGCTCCCAAATTCGTCAGAATCATTCCACCGAGGTGGAGGCTGCGGTCAACTCCCTGGCCACCGGGCATCTTCGGGCCTCTCACACCTACCTCTCTCTGGGCTTCTATTTCCACCGTGACGATGTGGCTCTCCAGGGCGTGGGACACTTCCGCGAATTGGCGAGTTGGCGGAGAAGCGAGAGGGCTCCGAGCATCTCTTAAAGTTGCAAAACCAGGACAGTGGCTGCTTTCTCTTCCAGGACGTGCGGAAGCCTCCCCAAGATGGGTGGGCCTAACTCAGGACGCCATGGAAGCCGCCCTGGCCTTGGAGAGGGACCTGAACCGGGCCCTTGTGGAGCTGCAGGCCCTGGGTTCTACCTGCACAGACCCTCGTCTCTGTGACTTCCTGGAGAACCACTTCCGGGATGAGGGGGTGAAACTCATCAAGAAGATGGGCGACACCTGACTCACCTCCACAGGCTGGCCGGCCCCCAGGCTGGGCTGAGCGAGTATCTCTTCGAAAGGCTCACCCTCAAGCAGGACTAGGAGCCTGTGGAGCCCAGAGGCCTTTGAGGGGGTTGTCTGCATCCCCCTGGTGTCTGGCTTTTACCTGAGCCTTTTCCCTAAACTACTAGCCATTCTTTTAACCACCCTGAAGCCCTCTCCCATGCATTGGACCAAATGAAACAATAAAGCTTTTTGCAGCAAAAGGAGAAAAGAAAGAAACTTGTTAAAACCTACTCCTCTCCCCCTCCCCATTTCCCCCTTACATGTAAAGTAGCATCGTTGCAATTTAACAAAAGGGCTGTAACTCTCTTGAAATACCAGGGCTCATTTTTAGTTCACCAAGTCTTCCAAGGAAGTTAGAGATTTCTTATTATATATCTTCCTTTCTTCTCTTTGAAAAACAAATACTGTGTGTTTATGTACTTCCCTCTACTTTTAGACTACGCCCTCACAAATTATCTAGTCAGGAAATGCAAATGTATCTTTATTGTTAATTACAAAGAAAAAATGTAAACCAGTAATATATTCCAAGCATTTTGCATTTGATACCATAGAACAAAGGATGACAAGATTCACCACTAAGGAAGGACCTCTACAAATTTACACTAGGTAACTGAAAATACAAGAAAACAGAATGAGTTCATAATGATTACATACAAATAATCATCCCTTCATGAGAGAGATTCTAATAAATTTAATTTTTTTAAAGTACTTTATCCCATGTTTTTTTACAAAAAGAAATACATATGCATGTGTATTAGTCATAAATGAATAGAAAGGAGAGAGAAAATAAGCTCATAAAATTACGGAGAGTGCTACCTCTCAGGAAGTCAATGGAGGTTGGAGAAATAATAAAAGAAAGTTTTTGTATTTTTTTTACTATAGTTCTGTATAGTTTGAGTTTTTTAATTTGTTTGCACTGATTTTAAAGATAGAGGATGAGAGGGAGAGAGAGAGAAAAAAATATCTATGTGAGAGAGAAATATGGATCAGCTGCCTCCTGCACACCCGCTACTGAGGATTGAGCCCACGACCCAGGCATGTGCCCTAAACAGGAAGCGAACCTGCAACCTTTTGGTGCATGGGATGATGCTCAACTAACTGAGCCACAGTGGTCAGGACTAGTTTGATTTCAACAATTATATATATTTATGTTTTATGTAATATGTATCATAATAATAAAAGGACAAGAGGCATCACGACCAAAACGACCAAATGACTGGTCACCATGAGGTGCATGGAGCACCTCTCAGGCCCTCCCCTGCAGCCCACATGCTTCAATCACAGCAAGACTGGCAGCCAGTGGGCAGGTGGGGCGGCGGACTGGTGGGTGCAGCAAAGTGGGCGTGGCTGCAAGCAGGGCTGCGAGCAGGGCGGGCAAGTGGGCGGGGCGCGAGCGTGGTGGAGCTGTGGGTGGGGGCGCAGCGGTGACCCTGGCTGCAAGCGCAGCCGGGCATGCATGGGTGGGCAGGGCCACGTGATATCGAGCGCTGGGCCTCTAGTATCTACATAAAATCAATGACTAATATTTTTAGGGTATTTTAGAGTAGTTAAACTAAAATTTTCAAAAAATACAAATAAATCATATTAAGGCATTGAGATCTTAGTATTTAAACAAGTACCATGGAAAATAATATTAAACATTCAGAAATGAAACATTTCTTATAATGAATTAACAATCTTCTATTTTTCCTGTATTTATGTCTAGATTTCTGCATTGATATAGGCTATACCTAAAGTATAGTATGCCATTATTCTATTATAAAAATGAAAATAGTAAAACAAATTTGATCTATAACATTGCAATTCTTAGTTTATAATCACTCAAGGAAATACGGTGGAGAAGAAGAGAGTAAATAAGGTATAAATTTATGTACTTTGACCGATTTTTAATGTATTGATTTCTTTTTTTGAGGTATCGAATTTCATAATTATCTTCTGATTTTCTAAATGGTGAAGAATTTTAAGGGAAATGATAAAAGTGCTTGATTGGATGCTACCTTCAAATCCATGACCCACTTCCTGAAACCATGCTGATGGGCTGTCATGTGGAACATTTCCCATCAGTAGCTGAAATTACCTTTGAGATCCTCCAACATGTTTCAGAATCTTAGGATGAATAATTAATGCAACTGCACTCACAAACCTTTGTAATGAGTACATATTTTATAAGTAAATAACTAATGTCCAATACCAAATGAATGCCAATGGAATAGAGATTTCTGGGAAGTAGGCTTGGTGTTTTGTGTGAAGCCTGAAACTGACACTGATCGGCTAATCACAAACTTCCACTTTTATTAGTTGGTTTTTAGATCCATTTGCTTAGTGTGTCAGTTTAATTCTCATATTGGCAAATGAATATTGTTTGTGGCTCATAAAAGAGAATGGAATTAGCTATATCATTTAACCACAGGAAGCCACAAATAATGTTAACTGATCAGCTGCCCATAAATTTATTCTTTTTTAACTGTTGAATTATGCATTCAATATTCTGCACCTGAAAGCAGTTTTTTTCTCCTTTCCTGTATTGGTGTCAGTCTTTTCTACTCTGTGAATCATATCTATATTCATAAAGGACATTACAGGAATAAAAGCTTGCATTTTATACATATATACACATATACATGCATATACATATATGTATATATATAATAGTTCAGCCTCACATGCCTGCATTATTTTGAAATATTTTTCATTTAATTTAATATTTTCTTAAAAGCCAGACTTTGTAAATCTAATTTAAAGACTCTGCATTGCATAAAAACACGTAACTAAAAGAGCATTCATTGAACTGACCATTTTCCCTGGTGAACACCAAAGAAATCATACTCCTGGATTACCTCTGTTTTTACAAGGTTAGTTTTCCTGACATCTATAAACTTTTTTCAAGTAAAATTATTTCAAGTGATCATAAGAATGTTAACTTTCTTCTACTCACTTAGCAAATTATGTCTCATTTTCCATTGGTTTCGAGGGCCTCAAATAGAGAGGGAACTCTGACCTGTGTGATAATATTCTCTAATATTTTTACAGAAATTGTCCCTGAAGTGTATTGGCCTAAGGCAAAGAAAAGCTACTGGTTAATGTGAAGAATCTACTAGGAGGGCTAAAGAAGCTGCAAGGTGCATGGTGGGGTCAGCAGGGTCCAAGCTCAGTCCTGCACAGTTACTAGCAGAGCATGGAGAAGTTAACTTGACTTCTCTGTATCTCAGTATCATCATGTGCAAATGGGAATAATTTATCTCAGAACTGTTATTAAAACAATGCATTTAAAGTGCATGACAGCCCTAGCTGGTTTGGCTCAGTGGATAGAGTGTCAGCCCAGATTCAATTCTGGTCAAGGGCACATGCCCAGGTTGCAAGCTCGATCCCCAGTGTGGGGTGTGCAGGAGGCAGCCGATCAATGATTCTCTCTCTCTCATTATTGATGTTTCTCTCTCCCCCCCTCTCCCTTCTCTGAAATCAATAAAATATAAATAAATAAATAAATAAATAAATAAATAAATAAATAAAGTACATGACAAAAAATACACAAAGAACAAAAATAAAGTGCTTGACACCCAATAAAGGGTCTATAAACATCAGTTTCCTCCACACCCTCTCTCCTTCCCTGATCCAGCTATAAGTATCATATCTAAAACTCCTAGATACTGCCCCACTGGTGTGGCTCAGTGGTTGACATCAACCTGTGAACCAGAAGGTCACAGTTTGATTCCTGTTTGGGGTTGTGGTCTGGATCCCAAGTGTGGGACATGCAGGAGGCAGCCAATGATGCTCTCTCATCTTTGATATTTCTATCTCTCTTGGATTACCTCTGTTTTTTACAAAGTTAGTTTCCCTTTCCCTTCCTTTCTGAAATGAATAAAAATATATTGTAAAAATAAAACTACCAGATATCATCTCTCAGGAAGGACAGGTATGATTTTTATCATGCAACCTTTAAATATTAAGGCAATCATGCACTGATCACTCAACTTCCTCTTCTAACTATACTTTTATCTTCATGACATTCATCACAACTGTAAATACTTTTTTAAATCATTTTTTATTTTTCAATTATAGTTGACATACAATATTATATTAGTTTCTGGTGTACACCCCAGGGATTAGACATTATATAACTTACTAAGTGATCATCCCAATAAATCTCATACTAATCAAACACCATACATAATGATTAGAATACTATTGACTATGCTGTATTTTACATTGCCATGACTGTTCTGTAACTACTAATTTGTACTTCTTAATCCCTTCACCTTTTTATCCAACCCCCTCCCATCTGTAAAACCATAAAAATGTTTTCTATATCTATCAGTCTCCGTTCTGTTTCTTTATTTTTTTTATTCAATTGTTTTTTCTCCTTTTTACTGAATTTATTGGGGTGACACTGATTAACAAAATTAGACAGGTTTCAGGTGAACAATTTCACAACACATCATCTGTATACCTTATTGTGTGTTCACCACCCCAAGTCAAGTCTCCATCCATCACCATTTATCACCCTTATATGTTCTTCTACCTCCCCCCTCATCAGCAATCACCACACTGTTGTCCAAATTCATGATTTTCTTTTTTTTTTCTTTTTTGCTCAATCCCACCACCACCACCCCCTACCCAGCCATCCAACACCACCCTCTCTCCCCTGTGAACAGCTGTCAGCATGCTATTATTCTATCTCTATTTTGCTTGTTAGTTTATTTTGTTCATTCCACATATAAGTGAAATGATATGGTACTTGTTTTTCTCTACCAGGCTTATTTCACTTAGCATAATACTCTCCAGGTCCATCCATGCTGTCACAAAGAGCAAGATTTCCTTCTCTTTTACAGCCTAATATTCCATTGCATAAATGTACTTTAGCTATTTTTGGTGATAGATATGTATTTATTGCCATTTTATTTATATTTTTATCTTATTTTTTTGTTTTCTTTTTCTTCGTAAAGAAGACCCTTTAACATTTCACGTAATATTGGTTTGGTGGTGCTGAACTCCTTCAGCTTTTTCCAATCTGGGAAGCTCTTTATATGTCCTTCAAATCTAAATAATAGCTTTGCTGGGTAGAGTAATCGTGATTGTAGGTCCTTGCTTTCCATCATTTTGAATATTTCTTGCCAATACCTCTGGCCTGTAAAGTTTCTACTGAGAAATCAGCTGACAATCTTGTTGGAGTTCCCTTGTAGGTAACTAAAAACCTTTTCTACTTTTAGGAGTCTCTCTTTATCATTAACATTTTGCATTTTAATTATGATGTGTCTTGGTGTGGGCCTCTTTGGGTTCATCTTGTTTGGTACTCTCTGTGCTTCCTGGACTTGTGTGTCTATTTCTTTCACCAGGTTAGATAAGTTTTTGACATTATTTTTTAAATAGGTTTTCAATTTCTTGCTCTCTCTCTCTTCTCCTTCTGGCACCCCAAGAATGGCAAGGATGTGAATATTGGTACACTTGAAGTTATCCCAGTGGCTCCTTACACTATCTTCATTTTTTTTAATTCTTTTTTCTTTTTGCTGTTCAGATTAGGGCTTTTTTGCTTCCTTATAGTCCAAATCACTGTTTTAATACTCAGCTTCATCTACTCTACTGTTGATTCCATGTAAATTATTCTTCATTTCAGATAGTGTATCCTTCATTTCTGATTTGTTCTTTTTTATGGTTTCCATGTCCTTTTTTAATGTTTTCCATGTCCTTTTTATGCTGTTGAAGCTCTAAGTTCAACCACTTTTCTCTTAAGTTCATTGACCATCCTTATAACCAGTGTTTTAAACTCTGCATTTAGTGTATTTCTTGTCTCCATTTTGTTTAGTTCTTTTTCTGGAGTTTTGTTCTGTTCTTTAATTTGGGACCTGTTTCTTTGTCTCCTCATTTTGGCAGCCTCCCTGTGTTTGTTTCTATGTATTAGATAGAGCTGTTATGTCTCCCAGTTTTGGCAGAGTGGCCTAATATAGTAGCTGCCCAGTAGATCCAGTAGTACAGCCACCCCATTCACCTGAGCTGGGCACTCCAAGTGCACTCCCCCACCATGTGAGCTGTGCACACCCTCCTCTTGTAGTTGAGCCTTGACTGCTGTTGGCATGTCAATGGGAGGGATTTATTTCCAGGCCAATCAGCTGCAAGGACTGGCTGCAACCTCTGTGGAGGATCAGCTGTGCAGGAGCCCACCCATAGAGCAGGACTTACTTCAGCTGGGCTCTGGTGCCAGCTGAGTCCACCCCTTTATTTGTGTCACTTGTGGAGATGGTTAAGTATTTTGAGATGGAATGAAGCTACCCACTGGGTGTGCTGGCTCTGGGGCCTCCCAGAAGGTATAGGCCAAGAGCAGCCACAGCCTGTGTTCTTCCCAGGGCCACCTGGCATGAGCAACAAAGTGATCTGCAGAAAGCTACTACTTGTGCTGGGCTTGGAGGTGCCCTTGAGAGGCCAAGCTGCAAATCAAGGCCGGCTGCTGCTAGTGCTAGGCCTGGAGCCACTTAGCAAGAGGTACAGGTTTTGCATGTTTGAGTGATTTTAGAAAAGTCTGGAGCATGAACCAAGACAGGCCATTCCTATGAAAAAGCCACTGGAAACAGCTTGGGTCAGTCCACTTTTTGGGTGGGGCAGAGTCTTAGGGAATCACCTGGGTGGTGAAAGTGATAGCCAGTTGATGGAGATGCAGATATGGTGCCCACCTGCCAGCTCTATAGGAGAAGGGCTCAGAAAAGAAACAGTGGCCTCTGCTAGCACTTCTATCTGGGAAAAAGCTGTCCCTCCAGCTCTTGCCTTAATGCTAGACACTTCTCAGTTCCTCCCCATTTGTCCCTGGATCCCTTCAAGCTGCTGTCCCAGTGCTGGAACACAGAGGGAATGAGTCCAAGTAAGTCTGTGCTCAGCCCTTTAAAAGGAACTGCCTGGGAGTCCAGCAAACTCCACCTCACTCAGTCACAATCCCCACTGGTTTTCACAGCTAGAATTTGTAGGGACCTCTCTTCCTGGCACTGGAACTGTGGGCTTGGGGCCTGGTGTGGGGCTGGCACCCCTCACTCATCAACGGGGACAGTGAGATACCCCTCCCAATTTTTATCTTCCACACATGGATGTGGGACCAGCCAGTTCTGCACCTCTACCCCTCCTACCAGTTTTGATCTGGAGGCTTCTTTATATCCTTAGCTGTAGGACTTCCATTCAGTTAGACTTCAGGTGGTTCTAAATGATGGCTGTTCTGAGTTTAGCTGTATATTTTATGTGGTTGTGGGAGGATGCAAGTACTGCATTTACCTACCCTGCCATTTTGACCAGAAGCCAAATGCTCTTATAACTATTTGAATGTCCGTTCCCTCCACTAAGCTGTGACTATATTAGGACAATGTCCATTTCTGTCTTCTATCATTGCAACTTCAGAGCCTAGTACATGCAACTCTTTAAAACAATTTATTTTTAATGTATTAAAATTAAACTCTCTAAGATCAATGGCCTTTTACCTGAATCATAAGTAGCTACTACAGGCATATTAAACCATGGAATATGCAGTCTATATATATAAAAGCCTAAACAATGGGCCAATGGGCCAGTAGCTATGATGCGTACTGACCACCAGGGGGCAGACGCTTAACGCAGGAGCTGATGAGAGACAACAACTTTGCAGAGTGCCCTCTTGCACTCTGGGACCCCTCGGGAGATGTTGGACTGTTGGTTTCGGCCCGATCCTCACAGGCCAGGCCAAGGGACCCCACCGGTGCATGAATCCGTGCACCAGGCCTCTAGTCAAAAATAAAATTTCCAAGGCAAAAAAAAAAAAAAGTGAATGTTTACAATACATAAAGTTCAACATCTCCATATGTTCCAGGCAAAATACTTTCAAATAGTTCATCCTATAATATAATATTGTTGATCACTTTTAAAAAACATACTGATTCTACTTTAATTATTATATACAGCTATCCATGTGTGTATGTAATGCCAAAAAGATCAATTGGCAATGATCTTTCTTAAGAAGAACATGAACATGCCCTTCGATTTGTTGCTGGTGCTATTATTTGCAGAGCCTAAGGCTGCTTAAGACTTTACTTTAAACTCAAGATTTACTTGAAACCTTTACTAAAGAAAGGGGGAAACATTTATGATCATTCCATTCGGTGAGTTGTCTGCCACTGCCATTATTTATATTAAACCAATTTTAGTCCATTAAAAATAAATTGTTTTTAAAATGATAATTAAGATTCTCTTCAACAAAAAGCAAACAAATACAATATTGATTTTTCAGAGCCCACAGCAATGTGCACTTTATTTTTAATGCATTTAAGTGAAAATCCTAAAACTGCAAAAGAAACCTGTCCATTATACAGAGTTGAGAAAAGATTAATCTGCTTGAAAACTTTTGATACATAAAAAAGTAGCATGGAGAGATGTGTGCTAGAATAGCAATGGTGAAAACAGCTCAGTAAAGAGAATTCATAGTAATTAGACTTGCCTAAACCAGAAAATTAATTTCAGGATATGAATACTCACTGACAGTTTTAATTTGATTATTCCTATAATACTTTTATTTATTAGGTCTTTACTAATAAGGCACTGTACTAAATGTAAATAATATGGGGCATGAAATCAGACAGATCTGGGTTTAAATCTATGCTCACTCACTATTAGCTTTATGATAGCTAAAGGTTTCTTGCTATGTGCAGGACTCACTATTCTCCTCTATAAAACAAATATGACAATACCTAGTCCAAAGAATTATTGTGAGAATCCTTTAATGGAGGTGATGAGAAAAAAAGGAAGAATAATAATGATCTCAAAGTCTCTAGAGCAGCAGTTCTCAACCTATGGGTCGCGACCACTTTGGCAGTCTAACGACCCTTTCACAGGGGTCACCTAAGACCATCCTGCATATCAGATATTTACATTATGATTCATAACAGTAGCAACATTACAGTTATGAAGTAGCAACGAAAATAATTTTATGGTTGGGTCACAACATGAGGAACTGTATTTAAAGGGCCAGAAGGTTGAGAACCACTGTCTAGAGAGTATGAAGTACATGGAGATTCTAGTAAGTAAAATAGAGAGCAAAAGATAGAGAGAAAATTTGGAAGTGGTACATATGAGAAGAGAATGAGAAATTTAACTTGGACTTCTTAAGGTGCTGTGAAATAAATTTTGACATCATAAGCATGTCAGAGATGGGTGACATTTTGAAAGTGAGTGGGATTGTCCAGGAAGAGCATGAAGATGATGAAGATAGAAAGACCAAAATTTAACCAGTAGGTCATCAAATATTACAGTGGTAGGTAATTAAAGATTGTTCCGTAAGAAATCCCATATCTAGCCCTAACCGGTTTGGCTCAGTGGATAGAGCATCAGCCTGCAGACTGAAGGGTCCCAGGTTCGATTCCGGTCAAGGGCATGTACCTTGGTTGCGGGCACATCTCCAGTAGGGGGTGTGCAGGAGGCAGCTGATCGATGTTTCTCTCTCATCGATATTTCTAACTCTATCCCTCTCCCTTCCTCTCTGTAAAAAACCAATAAAATATATTTTTAAAAAAGAAGTCCCATATCTATATATATAAAACCCTAATATGCAAATAGACCGAACAGCGGAACAACTGAACAACCGAACAACCGGTAACTATGACGTGCGCTGACCACCAGGGGGCACGCACAGAACATGGCGGGCGTCGGCCATGGTGGGATGGTGGAGCAGGTGAGCAGGGACGCCAGACCAAGGCAGGGTGCCAGTCGCTGTCATCAGAGCGAGCCTCTGGTGGTTACTGAAAATTCTTTGCTCGGCACTGTCAGTGGGAGCGAGCGGGACTGGCTCCGGCAGTGGGTGTGAGCGGGACCATTGCTGGCAACGGGTGCGAGAGGCGGCTGCCAGCCCCAATCGCCCCTGAGGGCTTCTCCACCTCCCCCTGCTCCTGAGGGCCAATCGGGGCAGCAGCAGCCACTCGCACCCACTGATGGCGCTGGCCCCAATCACTCCACGCCATCAGCGGGTGCAAACTGGGAGCTGTGGCAGTGGTGGGAGCGGGGCTGTCAGCAGAGAGGGGACCAGGGGCCACAGTGGGAGGGGCTGGTGAGGGGCACGGAGGATGAACTGAGACCACCCCCCGTGCCCACCGCAGCCTCATGGCCCATAGTTCCTTTCAAGGTGCACGAATTCGTGCACTGGGACCCTAGTGTGTTAATAATTCTAAAGAAAAAGATAAGACTAAGGAGATGATAAAGATGTCAGAAATGTAGACAGTCTATGAAAGAATGGCCTTGGGAAACCATGGGAGCAAAGAATGATTTTTTAAAGGCACAGGATTGGGAAGATGAAAAATATGAATCCTGATAAATACAAAGATATGTACAAAGAAAGCAGACAGAAAAATGGTCCATTGTGCCAAACAGTAAATGTAGAGGTAGTCCACCTGGGGCTTGACAGTTTTGCATTCCTTACAGCAAAGTATGAGAGTATCAACAAAGTCACCTCGTTGAGCTTTTACATTTTACCAATCATTTGTGAGAAGAAATGTCATTGCATTGTAGTTTTCATTTTAATCAGTCTAATCCCAGAACTTCACACTCTAAAGCATGGGAGAAAAAATTTGATCCAGAAACATAATTATAAGTAGAGCAACCGTCCTTTTGTTCTATCAGGATAAATTGCCTCTGACTTACTGGATTGAGTTGTTTCAGTGGACACATAAGCGAACACCTAGAACTGTCATGTTGTTGTCTTGGTTTAATGGGTAGAATAGAAACTCTTAAGATGCCTCTGTTCTCAGACTAGTTCCATCACTGTCCAACAAGACTTGGGGCAGATTACCAGACCTCTCTAAGCCCAGATCTCCTCTCATCTATAAAACAGATAATGATAGCACATACTACATGGAATTATAATAGAATGTGTGATAGGCAGAATAATGAAGTCCCCCAAAATATCCACATTCTAATCTCTGGAACATGTGTCTGTATCACCCTATATGTGAAAGGGACTTTGCAGATGTGATTAAGGTAAGGACCTGATAGAGGGGATTGTTTTGTACTATATCCAAGTAGATTCAGTGTAATCACAAATGTTCTGCAGAGTCAGAGAAGGAGATGTGACTCAGCGATCATAGTGCCATGGCTGTTGTCTTTAAAGACCAAGGGAGAGCCCATGAACCAAGGATTGCAGATAGTTTCTAGAACCAGTAGAAGGCAAGGGAACAGATTCTCCCCTGGAGTCTCCGGGAGAAATATAATCCTGCCAATAACTTAATTGTAGCCCAGTGAAACCTATTTGGATGTCTTCCAGAATTCTAAGATAATTAAATTTGTGTGTTTTTAAACCACTAAATGTGTGGTAATTTGTTTGCAAGAGCCAAAGGAAACTAATCTAGAATGTAATGAGAAAACGTATGCATAATGTTAGTACAATGCCGGACACACTGAAGTACTCAATAAATGTTAAAATGATAATGATGAATGATGATAATGCATACTTTTGTTCTAATAATAATTTCAGGAAATACTGACTATTAAGTTGAATCTTATAAAAATGCCAATATTTAATCATTTTGGCCTATAAAAATCCTTTAATATGGTCTAATCTAATATTTCTAAGCCTACTACTTATTCATAGGAATTTTGAAAACATTAAAAGAAGGTGCCTATTTCCTCAAAGTTCATTTTACTATTCACTCTTAAATTACAATGTCATGAGACTGTTACAAGGATTAAATGAGATAATGTATGGGAGTAGCACCAAGAGTACTAATAATAAGCCTGAATACATATTGGCCATTACTATGCTCTTTAATGTAAGTTCCAGTAGAGCAGGGATTTCATCTGTTATTCACTGCTGTAACTTCTGCTCACACAACAGTGCATTTTCATATATTATTTATAATTTAAAATTTTGAACCAAAAAAAAATGTTTATGTAGTTTCCTATAGTGCCTGTCCACTATGCCTTTTTGTTAGCACTATTATGCTTCTAAAATTTTTTTGCTGGGTTAAAAACTATCACTTGAGTGTGATGTTGTCACATATTCTGTTTCTCTTTTGTATCATGAACTTTTTTTGTTTTGTTTTTTGCTGTGTCTTACACATTATTTGTAGTTTTCATAGTGCCTAATCATAGGGGCAAGAAAATTTCTTTTCACTGACTGACTGACACAAGTAAAATGTCTTTTAACAGAGGTGCCTTCTTTCTGCCTCCCTCCTGGTTAAAGGAAATAAGTAACCCACATCTCCTTAGTTCATGGCTAACCGTGTGGAACTGAACCAGAATTTTAAAGATACCAAAAATATGACACTAGCAAGTAGCTCATGGATTCAACAGTAAATACTTTCACAAAACTGTATCAGTGAAGACCACATTTTCCTGTCCCCTTATTATTAGTTAAAACCATGTGACCAGCTATGGCCATGGTCTGCAAGAGGAAATGATTTGTGCACCTCCCAAAACAGTTAAGTCTTTGTGGGACCCTTCAATTCTCAAACCTTGTCAAAGAGGTCCCATTTCAGACAGTGCAGCTATAAGCAATCTCCTTTACCTACCTTCCTTTTTAACTGTGAGAAGCAAAGCCACACACACTCATTAGACCAGCAGCATAAGTGAGAAATACGTTTCTTGTGTATTTGTTAAGCCATTGAGATTTAAAATTATTTGTTAATATTACCCTGACCAATAAAAAACACATATATTTAATAATTTAATAATCCAAATGATACATTGTTTTTATAAGGGTAAGGACAACTAACTACCAATCAATTATTTTCAAAATAACTTTAAAAAAAGAAATTTTCTTGAGAGAAGACTGGGGACATAATAAAATAGCAAGAAACAAAGAAATCAAAGCATTGAATATTATAAATGAAATAACAGTCATCAGAGATAAAGTTAGACAAAATTTGAGATTTATGCTACTGGTTCACAACACACATAAAGAAAAGCAATATTCTAAGTTTCATAATGCCAGAGAACAGACACCCTTGTTTAACATTAATGGATACTGTATGTTATTAGCCACTATTATTGCCTATATTAGAATTCTAGCCAGATGTTCACCAGCTGACAACATAACTCTGAGAATTTGAAATAGAGAGACCAGCTGAAATATTATGAAAATAACACTCTACCTCAGTGGTTCTCAAACTTTACTGTGAACAAAAATCACATAGGGATTTTGTGTGAAGGCAGATTCCTGAGCCCCACATACAACTACTCAACTATACTAATAAAAGGGTAATATGCTAATTAGACCAGGTCAACCGGCCATGTTCCGGACGTCTGACTTCCTTCCATGCCATGGTGGTGGGGGCCAAGGCAGAGGCAGTTAGGGGCAATCAGGCTGGCAGGGGAGAGCAGTTAGGGGCAAGATCAGGCTGGCGGGGGGTTAGGGGCAATCAGGCCAGCAGGGGAGGGCAGTTGGGGGTGACCAGGCTGGCAGGGGAGAGCAGTTGGAGGCATTAGGCAGGCAGGCAGGTGAGTGGTTAGGAGCCAGTGGTCCTGGATTGCTAGGGATCAGGCCTAAACCAGCAGTCAGACATCCCCTGAGAGGTCCCGGATTGAAGAGTGTGTAGGCCAGGCTGAGGGACACCACCCCCACCCCCATGCACGAATTTCATGCACCGGGCCTCTAGTATAAACTATATCTAGAGAAATCCCCCATAACTGGAAATTTAAGCAAACATTCTAGGGGACTAATGCAAGTGGTCTATGCACCATACTTTTGGAAAAAAGTGTCCTTTATTAGTAATTGGCTCCAACATAAAACACCCTCCCAACATATATTCTAATGTTTGCCTTTCCCTTCAAGTTTGTTTTATCAGAGTTAATTTTAATATTACAATGGAGATAGTTTTTTTCTCCCTTTACATAAAATAATATGTAATAAATATATGTATAAATAATCATACATATACACACACATACCATTTCTTATATAGGTATCTATATAATCCTTACATTAGCTTGAATGTTCATTTGGTTGACATAGTCAAAAATATTTTTCTAGCCATTATGTATTTCTGGAAGTTTGTGTTATATTCATCTTTAGTATTGATGATGTCATAAGAGTCTTATTGCCTTTTCAATTAGAAAAACCTATGAAGATTGTTATGAGGATTAAATGCGATATCATATGTAAAGTATCTAGACCAGTGTTTAGACTATAGTAACTCTAATAGGTACTACTGATTTTAAATATTATTCACTTGACTAGAACATAAGTTTCATGAGAGCAGAGAGCCCTATGTTTTATTCATCGCTGTAACTTCTGCTCCAACACATAGAGAACAATTTATAAATATTTGTTGGATGCATGGATGAGCAGGACTTTGAAAACTGCTGTTATTACAATAACAGACTTAGGTCTATACCATTTAAAAGCTCGAGGGTAAACACCTCATACCTGGTGCTATTTTTAGATTGTTTCACCATCTGTCTTCCCTTCCTGCCTTCCTCACCCTCATCCTCACATCTCTATCACCCAAAACATAGAGTCTTCTAGTCTGTAATTCAGTTATGACAATGTTTCAGAGTTGCCTCCATCCAGTTCCCTGAGGTGGAAAAGACTATTGCTCAAACCCAAGATGTTACTCAACAAACCAGGACCTGCATACAGGAGGCTAAGAACTAATAGGTCCAGCTCAGCAGCCTCAGGTATGCAGACATCCATTAGGTGATCTGATCACTGCATTCCAGCCACCATGTGGAATTTCACAGTCTCTGGTAGCAAACGCCTGCATAATTTGTGGATTTAAAGCTGGGAAACACACAAGATGCTCCTTCAACAGTGAATGTACAACAACCTGGCAGAGTGATGGGCTGCCACAGTCAAACCTGCCATCAGAAGTTGTCAAAGAATATCTCTATGCTGATGATGGAAATAGTAAACTTGTGAGGAAGAGAAAATATTAGCTTAAATCTTTCTCCATCTCCTAAGGATGCCAGACAGCTGGATTAAAAAAGACTTTGGTGAAAAACATAAACCCTTCAAAAATAGTATCAAACGCATACTATCAAACATCGCAACACATTGTTCTGACAAAGAAATTTTCACTTGCAACACAAGTTCCAACACATCTGCTAGTAATTATTATGATGATTTTATTCCCTAATTTTGAATAATGGTTGTGTTCCTACCTTTTAAACCACACAGACATACATTGTACATGACATTAATGTTACATTTGTTTCTCATTATATGCGTTTCTCATTAACAACTAATTAGTCTTGATTTTTCTCCTTAAATTATGTAGTATTAGAAGAAATAGACCTTAAAAAATGTCAACAGCAGTCAGAGTTAAGTCAATATTAAAGAAACAAACAGCGTTGACCTATAGTTAACCTTGCAAGAAAGAGTAAAAATTGACCACTCAAAATGCATGTTTAAATTAACCAAAAAAAGTGTTATAAAAAGAAAAACATGCTTCACACTACATTTTCCTTTGTAGAGAGAGAAAAAAAAAGATTAGCTGTGCTACATTTGGAATGAAACTGGATTACATCAGATTTGAACCACTAAAATATTTTCACCCCTCTTTCTTCATAGATAACCTGGATAACACACATTTCTTGAGCAAAAAAGAAAAAATGCTTTCAGCAAATGATGTATATGAATTGAAAAAAATTTAAATACTTAAAATATTACTTTTAAAATCTAAAACATCAACTGCCAAACTAAAACATTCTAATAAAGTTAGACAATTCTAAACAATATGCTGGTATAATAAAATTAAAGATTTTTTATTTTCTTTTAATATATTTTTTATTGTTGATAGTATTACAGATATCTCCCATCGCCCCCTTTCCTCCCCTCCCCCAGCCCCTACCCACCCACCCCCAGGTCTTCACTGCCCTATTTTTTATCTTCTTTTTTTCTTTGTTATAAATTTGAAATGTTATGTGCCACCTGTTAGAAATAAAAATTATGCCTGGGGTGGGAATAGCTGGGGGGGGGGGAGAGGTGTCAATCAGGGAAAAAGAAAACATATGTAAAACTTTAGACAATAAATAAATTAAAAAATAAAAAGCAAAATTTTAAAAAGAAATAAAAGTTATAACATTCATCCCATCTTTAACCTCTATACCTGACTGTACTGAATTTAAACTTTAAAAAATTAGGAAATCTCAATGATGCCATGTCTAGTTCACTAATAAGTTTAAATGCGTTTTTAAACTGTCCTAATTATCTGACGAGAAGCAGACAACTTCCTTTACTTACCCAGACAGCAGTGCTGCACCGGGGGCAGAGATGCCCATAGTTGTAAGGCTCCTGCAGTGTGAGAAGGCAGAAAGAAGCTCAGCCCGTCCCCAGATTCACCCTGCCCGTCCAGGGTCCCTGGTAAAATAGTCCTGACCTTGTCTCAAATCCAACAACTGAAAACACCTTAACAAGGTACTGACACTGCAACATGCTTCATAAACTGTTGCCAGCTGGAGCAGGGCATGAGCGAGGTGAGGTCTGGAGAAAGAGACTGAAGAAAAGAAAGAAGTAATTTCACAGGTGGAAGAGACAGGAGAGACCATAGAAAAATAAATATGCCCTAGCAGGTTTGGCTCAGTGGATAGAACGTCGGCCTGTGGACTAAAGGGTGCTGGGTTCAATTCTGGTCGAGGGCACATGCCCAGGTTGCGGGCTCAATCCCCAGTGTGGGGAGTGCAGGAGGCAACCAATCAATGATTCTCTCTCATCATTGATGTTTCTATCTCTTTCCTCTCTCTTCCTGTCTGAAATCAATAACAATATATATTTTTTTAAAGAATATAAATTTAATCCAGAGACATGGAACAGAGTGCGAAATCTCAGAGGGAAGGTGGGGGAGGGTGGGTGGGTGGGAAGTAATCAACCAAGGACTTTGTATGTATATATGCATGGCCCATGGACACAGACAACGGGGTGGTGAGGGCCAGAGGTGGGGGCAGGGGCAGGTTGGAGGGGGTCAATGGGGGAAGAGGGGGAAGGGGACATATGTAATACTTTCAACAATAAAGAATTGTCTAAAAAAGAATACAAATTTAGTGGCGAATTGTGTATAATTGTTCTATTTGGGGACAAAGTCTTATACAGAATAAAGATCAAGTAATATACTGCTCTGCAAACCACTCAGCTATACTTTATATTTTCCCTTTCATTGAATCTCAATTTGGAGTTATAAGTACTGCTCTTTTTTTCTTTTTTTCTTTTTGTTTTCTGTTTTCTCAACAACAAAAAATTGAAACTTCTTTAACAATGCTCTCCTATTTTATGAAAATGAAAAAGGAGGAGGAGGAACAGGGGAAAGTGCAGGATGGGCTCTAGCATTCGAAGTGTTAGGCAGCTGAACTAAAACAGATAAAGTGGTCTTAATTCTAACCAGGCCATACTCAGTGTTTCTCAAATTAGACTGTGCATGAAAATCACCTGAAGATCTTGCCACACTTCTACTTCCGATTCAGCAGATCTGAAATGGGGCCTGCGATTCTGTAAACGTCCTTGGTAATGCTGCTGCCGCTGGTCTGTGGGCCACACTGGGAGCAGCAATGACCCCGAGGCCCCTGCAGATTGACAGAACCCCTACTAAATGTTTTCATTCAAACAAAAATTGTAATTGGTCTGCTTTGTTTTGTTTTAAGGTGTTTAAAGTAGACATAATACTGGGCTTAGCTTTGTAACGCCTCAATTATTTGAGAAGCTGAGTACCATTGGTCATGTTCTTCTTGGTTCTAGCTGAATTCCATGGGGACAATGGAGTATTTGATCACTGATATTTGATAATTGATTCCCTTTCCCCCTATACATTGGTTATTTGATTATTGATGAAACATTTCAAACCTATCTCCTAACAGACAGGGAGAAGGCAGTTTCAGGTTGTCTGGTCAGGCCCCAATAACAAGCCAGCACTGGCCACATCTAAGAAAAGCTGGATGCAGAACGAGATGAGATCTACAGGACTGAGACAAACAAAAAGTGTATCCTCTGTATCCAATCTCTGGTGCTGATTGTTGTGCCTGCCAGATATCCCTGCAGTAAAATTACTGACAGCAACTAAAGGCCAACATGCATGTACTATGTCCTTCAAGAGAAGTGGTATAATTTATCATATGTCTCGTCCCTATAGAGGTTTTGTATATAGACTATATGGATGAAAGATTTCTAATGCTGCTTTCCTATACAAAGTGAAGTTTTGAAAAAAAATAAGAGTGTGAAGTTAACCTTGATTTCTGATATATTGGTTTCTTCTCATGTTTGTTTTCATGATAGAAAAAAGAAAACCATTCTTTAATGGTAGACATTGACAAACATAACCTTGATGAGAAGCTTGTTCTCATGTCTAGTATAATCCCAAACATTCAGAACTGTAAGGAGGAAACTCCCCGAGAGGCAGTCTGTAGGAAATAGCTGGATGAAATGAGGGAGTAACCATGAAAAATTGGGCAACTGTGGGAAATGGGATGACACAAAGGCTAATTTCACATGAATCAAAATATCTAGTCTTTTCCATGGGAATAAATATCAACCTATTGTGTTTGATTGGAAGTAGTAAGAACTACTAACGGGTCTCCAGAGTAAATTGGAGGAAATAAACTTATTTTCATCTTCTTCGTTGCTATCAAAGGTAAAGAGCTAGTAAAGGATGCTATGACCGCTGATAAGAAAAGGATAGATTGCATAAGACACTAAATTTGAAGAGTGAATAAAATAAGGAAAAGGAAGCACTCACATTAATGAGGAAGTGAGCCATGAACACAGAGACCATTGGGATGGAGTTGCTCTGCTGGCAAGCCAGAGAGGCCAACAGCAAAAGACAAAATGTGATATAAACCATTAACAATGATAAAACAATAGCATTAACATTCTAACATAATAAGTAAAATCAGAAGTCCAAAATTCTGAATATGTACTCCTTAGTAAAATCTACATATTAATGGAAGGACTACAACAGGGGAGGAAAAATATGAATTCTTATTCCTTTCAAAAAATCTTCTTCACATCATTTAAGCAATAAAATTCTGTGTATTTAGCAAGATATTTTTGAATAAAGCAGCATCCATAAAGGTAGCAGAGCTACCTTCTATTACACTCACCCAGATCATAGAATCAAAAGAATATCTCACCAATGCCATATCACTTTGAACATACACTGTTTTCATAAATGTGGGTAACAGTAGCCACAAGACACCATCTATGTCTGCTTTCTTTTATTAAAATCACAATTTTAAACATCACAAGTAAACAATCCAAAAATCACAACAATCAGCACCAGAGACTGGATACAGAGGATACACTTTTTGTTTGTCTCAGACCCAGTGTGGCTCTGGGTCAACCTATGAACCGGGAGGTCACGGTTCGATTTGGTGGTCAGAGCTTATGCCTGGGTTGTAGGCTCAATCCCCAGCTGATCAATGATTCTTTCTCATCATTGACACTTCTCTCTCTCCCCCGCCTCTCCCTCTCTGAAATCAGTAAAAATATTTTTCAATGGAAATTTTTAAAATAATAAAGCTGCACCTACTTTTCAGTGAGTACTTTTTCAAACCCAAACAAATTTCAAATATTGACTCTAAATAGATATTGGGAGTTACTTTACTTTTCTGAGAATGATGCAATGTTCTCCAAAAGAAAATACAAAATGTAGAATAAAATTTATATTTAGGATAATATAAATTCATTTTTTAAATTCAACCTCCCCCTTAAAATGTATTAAATCCCTCTTACTACTTCACAATCCACTTTTTTACAGGAAAGGGGGCCAAAGAAGCAGCGTAAAAAGAGTAATTTAACCTTAGTCTTACTATGACATCTAGTGGTAATAGATGGTAACACTAACCGATCTATTCCAATTAAGTGTAAAAATAGAAATTGCTGCATTGGAAACCTGAGGTTATTTCAGTGAGTATCTCCCATTTCTGTGCAAGTGCACAAAAAGACCGTCCCTCACTATGTTTCTACCACCCTGTATGTTTGTTAGGGAACTTACACTGTGTTTAGCACCTGATTACTGGCTTTTTCTCTTGCCTGCCTAAGACAGAAAAATATAAGATCAAGCCTGCTACTTATCTATTCAGGTTCTTTACACATACCTTATGTCATGAATGTACAACACAGGTGATTGAAAACAATTATTCAAGATTTAAACACGTACACACACAAAATCTGCCTAATAGCAACCTCATTTTGCCTTTTCCTCTGATATCTTAAACATTATCTATGTGGGCAGGAAACATTGGTTAACCTCTATAAATTTTAGCTTTTTCATTTATAAAATGAGCTAGTTCCTACATCATGGTTTTTTGAAGGTGTTAAAATAAATGATGCATGAAAAGCATCAGAGTTTGGTCCATAGAAAGTGTTTAACGTGTTTGGTAACCCACTGGATTCACAACCAGTTAAATATCCTACCAGTTCCCAAACATTCCAAGATTTGTGACTTTACTCATGCTGCTTCCTTTGCTTGGAACACCTTTTCTTCAAGGCCTGACTCTAGTACATCCTCCTTCATGAAGACGTATTTGATACTGCCTCTTCTCCCCAGTTTCTCTTTGTCTGGCTCAGAGCAGTTATTGGGTGGTTCCTGACATGACTTGTCTTGCTTCCTTAAGATCCCCCCAACTGGATTTTGCACCACATTAGCTGGGACAAGACCCAGGTAGTACATAACCAAAGTACAACACTAAACAATTTCAGACAGTAGACACCTAGTAGTCACCCGCTTTTTATACCCTGATGTTTACAGCTAGAATGTTGGGAGGTGGAAAAGTTCAGATGTATGGTGTTTCCTTAGTCAGAAGTATACAGGCATACCTCCCTTTATTTCACTTTACAGATGTTGCATTTTTTTATAAATTGAAGGCAAGGTCCTCTACCGGCAAAAAAAGATTACAACTCACTTTATTGTGGTGACCTGGACCCGAACCTTCAACATCTCTAAGGTATGCCTGTAAATGGCAGCTTTCACTCCAGTCAACCCTCAGGCCTATTTTATCTGATGAAAACAGGGTTTTCAAATATTTAAAAGTAAAGAAACGGTGCCTTGGAGTCATGAGAGGAAACTTTTCTCCCTGGCATCCTCTGGTAGCACCCCTCACTGCTTGCCCCATTTTCTTGCCATAAACTAGGATTGATGGACTTGGTTGAAAGGTAGCATTAATTTATTAAAGTCTATAAGGAATGAAGATCAGGGATTTTCCTTCCTGCTACCCTGAACCAGTGCAAACCAGGGACCCAGGCAAATGGAACTCCTCTAAACATGGGTGTCCTTCCCTTCGGGTGCACTATCCCTCGTGTTACATCCAATGCGTGAGGGGCAGGTGCACTATCCCACATGTTACATCCAATGCATCAGGGGGGCAGGTATACAGGAGGCATGCCAATGGATCACTCTCTCCACTTTTTCAGGAAAAAAAAGTAATGGTTTTAAATCTCTCCCTGCCTATCCCTCATGTTGATCTCTCTGCTAACCTCAGGCAGAGGAAAGAGAGTCAGATTAGCCTTTTTAAGCCCTAATGAGTGGTTCAGTGACCTTTACACCATATATTTTCTGCTTGCTCCACAATTTTTGAACAAAATATCACAATTTTAAATAAAGACAGGATCTGACCCTGTACTTACATGACCCTGCTACACTCCGCTCACCCCTCAGCCCTGGCTCCAATAAAACTTTATGTAGCAAAAAGGCAGTCGATCCACATCGCATAGTTGGCCAATTTGACTTTTTAAAATGTTGCATTAAAATGTTATTTATCTTGGCTTCTGAACTGGTAAATGTCTCCTTATATGTTGCATCTGAAGTGAGTGCCTCACTCTCCCCACCGGAGACCCAGCCCCTCTGAATTATAACCTCCTTCCCAGGGCACTTTCTGGCAATGAATATTAAGTAAAAGGCTCACGGAAATGAAGGCCAAGACTGTCAAATCATAATGCCTATCCCTGTCAATAAAGTGGTTTGGTTTGGTTTTGTGAGAATTTGCGCATAGGAGGCGGGGAACACCAGTCCTTCCTTACAACTGTACTAACAGAAAGGAGTTCTCACTCTTCTGGGGTTACTAAGTCTGGAAGATAAAACTCTGGGGCTAGCAGCAGGCATCTTCTCCACTGTTTGAAAAGCGCTTGTGTGCAGAACAAAGCTAATCAGAGGCCAGCAGAGATCAAAGCTGGCTAGAAAGAGGAAGTCCAGAGGCACTTCTAGGATCTGAAGTCCTGGTTCCTCCAGCAATTCCTTCAGGCATATGAGCTATACCAGCTACAAGAGCCATGCATTTTCTTTCTGCTCAAGGTGGTTTGAATTGGACTTTTTTCGCAGGTGCCTAAAATAATCTTGAGCAATTTCAGAACCTTATTGTTAGAGGTTCTTGAAAGTCCATTATTATCACACAAAAACTTTTTCCTGAATTCTTTTGTTTGGTCTAACCCTTAGAACCTTTAGTTCCAGGATGGCAAATCCTCCTACACAGGAAGCTAAGTACTGTCCCAAGACAAGTGGAAGAATGTCTAATAACATTTCCTGTCACCCAAGACACCTGAGGAACTGCTATAAACTATCACAACTTTCCACTTCAAAACAGCCCAAGGAAGTTAGGAACCGGATAAAGTTTGGCACTAGTGCTCTAAAACTTCTTTCTAAATTCCTCTGTGTACTTTCAACTGTTCCATAATATGTCTGGGTTTAGGAGAGGATGTGGAATAAGAAAATGACAATAAAGCATTGATAATTCTTCCCCAAAATGTCCAACAAGCGTATTAAAGCTATAGCAACCAAATCCTACTTTGAGAAAGTTTGTCTTTATGTGATGTCAGACACCTCCCCGCTGCTTCCTCCAGGGTTCCTGGCTCCTCTGGGCTCTCTGAGCAGCTGCTTGGGCCTCCACAGAGAACAGGGCACTGGGCCTTGATTCATCATAGAAGATGAAGTCTGATTTTGTTTTGTTTTGTTTTTCACTGACTATAAAATAAGATTACTTGTGATGACTCTGAATCATCTTAAGTAGCTAGAAATCTGTAAACTTTTATTGAAAAATGCTTACGTTTTGTCTAAAGAGAGTGCGGTTTTCCATTGCCACCAACAGATCCCAGCAAAGCAGGGCCAGGCCCAACAAAGCTGTGCTCAGTGCTAGGCTAAGCCCAGGTGGCTCGGAGTACAGGGCACATAAGAGTTTAAGGCCGAGGCTGGAAGCAAGGGACCAGGTCAATAGAAACTGTGAGGCTGGAGGTTTTAACCTGCTAAGGTGGAGCTGAAATCTGTGCTTTAATTTCCAACCAAGCTGTGGGTCCCGGCACCACTTCCTAGTAATTCCACCCAGTGGGGATTTCCTTCTGCAATTTGTCCAGGAAAAACGGTGCCCTAGAGATGACAGACCCAGGGTTTGAGGTTTCTGCTTTCCAGTACAACCAAAGCAGGGCAGGCAGAGCCATGGAGCTTTATATCCAAGTGAGAACCACTCAAGATTCCAGTTTTGAATAAGGTAGCAAAGAGCAGCAAATAACTTTGTTCATAAAATGAATTCTTTCTGATAATCAAATGAATTTGATAATTCAGCCACACGTACTAGGCAGACTAGTTCCCTCCCACACACATCCTAATTCCTGGAACCTGTGAATATGCTAAATTACATGGCAAGGGCGCTGTAAAGCTGCAGATGGAAGTGAGTTTGCTAATCAGCTGACCTTAAAATAGGGAAAGGCTCCTGGTTTATCCAGGTGAGCCCAGCCTTGATAAAAAAGAATCCTATAGAAAAAAAGTCAAGGCGGGGAAGAAAATAACTTTGGTAAGCACATGTAAGGTCATTAAAAATTTATGTCTCAAAAATACCAACAACATGATGTTTCTTTATCAAAAAATTAGAAGAGCATATATATTTTCTAACATATGGAAACTTCATAGGCCTGCACTACTTTTAGAAAAGCTTTTTACCTGGTTTTTTTTTTTAAAAAAAGGTATTAGATTTGCCATTGCTAAAGTCTTGCCACATAATTAGCCAATTCCTATGGTTAAGAAAAATTGACAAACTTATAAATCAGGTTTTTTTATAGAGAAGGAGAAGCATGTATTAAATGAAGTACAACATATGTACTGAACGTGAGTAATAGAAATACAAGATATGGGAAATTAACAACTTAGAGAACTATATGTGTATTTTTCTATGCTTATAGCCACTAATGTCCTCAATTAGGCTTACAGATTTAGTAAAAACACAGACATGGTTACACTTGATTATACTGGTATTTAGCCTCTCATAATGTGTTCTGTGCAGAGTAGAGCTTAGTCTGTCAGCTGTGTCACAGAGGTGTAACGTAGCTACATTCTCTCCCTATCTTGAAGGGACTACAGGATTAAGTCAGAAAGTTGTTTTCTCCTCCCACCCCCAGCCCAGGTTTGTTATGCTATGATGAAAGCCATATCCCTGTGTTCATCTCAGGCCCTTACTCCAGAGAAGTACAAAATGGCCTAGGAAAACTAAAAGATTAAATTCATTAGAGATGGGCATGTACAATGATGCAGCAACTTAGAAAGAAAAATTTTTACACAACCAGAAATTCCACTCTAAAGGATATACCCAAAAGGAATGAAAACATATGGCCATGCCCTAGCCCAGTGATGGCGAACCTTTTGAGCTCGGCGTGTCAGCATTTTGAAAAACCCTAACTTAACTCTGGTGCCGTGTCACATATAGAAATTTTTTTATATTTGCAACCATAGTAAAACAAAGATTTATATTTTGATATTTGTTTTATATATTTAAATACCATTTAACAAAGAAAAATCAACCAAAAAAATGAGTTCGCGTGTCACCTCTGACACGCGTGTCATAGGTTCGCCATCACTGCCCTAGCCAGTTTGGCTCAGTAGATAGAGCGTCAGCCTGTGGACTGAAGGGTCCTAGGTTCGATTCCGGTCAAGGGCACATGCCCGGGTTGTGGGATCGATCCCCAGTAGGGGACGTGCAAGAGGCAGCTGATGGGTGATCCTCTCTCATCACTGATGTTTCTCTCTCTCTCCCCCTTCCTCTCTGAAATCAATAAAAATGTTTAAAAAAAAAAAGAAAAGAAAGAAAGAAAACATATGGCCATGTAAAGACCTGTAGTGACTTTATCATAATGGTCAAAAACTGGAAATAGGTGTCCATCAACAGGTAAATTAATAAATTGTAGCCATTACATTTCAGGTGATACTACTCAGCAATAAAAAGAAATGGACTACTGATACTCATAACTGTATGGATGGATCTCAAAACATGCTCAGTGGAAATCTTATAAAAAATGTAGATATGAATGATTCCATTTATATGAAGTTCTAAAACAGCAAAACTAATCTGTCCTAAAAATCAGAAGAGTGGTATGGGAGCAGGGGTGGGCTTGGGAAGTATGAGAAGGAACTTGCTGAGTGACAGGAAGTGGTTTGTGTTACACAGGTGCAGGCACATGCTGAAATCATCAAATTGCACACAAGACTTGAGAATTTAACTGTATATAAATTTTACCTCAAAAACTCATAAACTGCCCTAACCGGTTTGGCTCAGTGGATAGAGCGTCAGCCTGTGGACTAAAGGGTCCCAGGTTCAATTCTGGTCAGGGGCATGTATCTTGGTTGCAGGCACATCCCCAGTAGGGGGTGTGCAGGAGGCAGCTGATGGATGTTTCTCTTTCATTGATGTTTCTAACTCTGTATCCCTCGCCCTTCCTCTCTGTAAAAAAAAATCAATAAAATATATATTTTTTTAAAAACTCATAAACTAATACTGAACTCTAATGTTTATTATATTAAAGTGCTTGGGGGTGAAAGATACTAATTGCTGCCTACAATTTATTTTGAAATGCATCAAAAAATATAGGATAAATTAATGGATGAATAGAAAGAATAGATATGTGATAACACAAATATAACAAAAATTAAGCTTCAAAACCATCTTAATTTTTAAAGGCAACATTATCCTGGCCGGTGTCACTCAATGGTCAGAGCATCACCCCATGCAAACTGAAGGGTTGCAGGTTCAATTCCAAGTTAAGGGTGGATATCTGGGTTGCAGGTTCAATACCTGACTCTGGTCCAAGCACATGTGGGAGACAACCAATCGATGTATTTCTCTCTCTCTCTCTCTCTCTCTCTCTCTCTCTCTCTCTCTTTCTCTCCCCCTACCTCCTTCCCTTCCACTGTCTCTAAAAATCTATGGGGGAAAAATATCCTTGGGTGAGGATTAAATAAATAAATAAAATAAAAGCAACAATTAATGGATATCAACCATGCACAATTAAGTAGTCAATTAAAGGACCAATATTTAGTTAGAATTTCAATACTCACCAATCCTACTTGCCCTCATACTGCTGTTTGATAGACCTATAGCAAGTCTAAAACCATAGCCCATACCTGCGTAGACACTCACTCAAGGAGCTTATATACTCTTTCATTTGTTCTAAACATTACCTTAAAAGCCAGTCTCCCAAGGCTCAAGAACATCCCTAGTTCAAGGAAGATAAAAATTTGCTTAGCTAATGCAGAATAAGAACTTACCAAACTAGAAAGAACCATTTTCAAATTCTGTACTTCTATAAGGTTAGGATAGCCTAAGTCCCCTGAGTCTCTTAGAACTAATTCCTAAAGCAAAGGTCTGGCTCATAAAGAATTATGAGGATATTAAGATGATCTTATTGATCTCCTAGGGAGGGCTGAGGACTTCCCTTACAAGCATTAGCAATCCTGAGCCACTGGGAGGACAATTTTAAGGTCTCCTTGAGCAGACACATCTCAACATTTGAAATGGTATTTTGTACTCAGCACATGATATAAATTGCACCTATTTATAAGACCTTCATCAAACCTTTATTTTTCTTTCTTTCATGTCACACAAATAAGGACTCAAAACTTTTCTTGATCTTGCCTTCTTTAGGATTTATTTTGTTCCAGAATTGAGAGAAAGACTGCTGTGTCATACAGAATCCAAACAACCCTGTCTAGCACACTAAGAAAACGTATTTTGTGAATGGTCAGAAATTGCTCCTGCATATGCCCTTGACCTAAAATACATATGCTCCTCCAAAGTGGAGCAGGATAGAAATTGTTGGGTTTCCCTTTCCTGCGCTGAAGCCCTTAACAATGTCTCATAAATCATCACAACTCTCAGAAGTCCTTTTGTAGCAAATTTAGATGAGGAAGCTTTCTTAGCAAAAAGGAACCCAATCTTCCAATAAAGACCATAATTCAGAATTAGTCCAAAACTAAGGATTTCTCTATATACCTCCCAAGATAAAAACCCAGATGAAAATTAGAAATAGAATTATTTCTTTGCTATAAGCTACTTTAGAGAATTATTTATTCTGGCTTTGAAGGATTTATATCGAGAGAAAATAAAACTGAAAGTTGAAAGAGTATTGAGTGGCAAATGTAACTTTGACAGCTCTTATTGTTGTTCTTTCACAGAGGTGGCTAAAATTGAAGAAATGTCAACTAATTGGTCTCCTTCTATGAAACAGTCTGCTCAACAGGCATTTAATATTTCCCAGAGACTTCAAGGTTTGATTTATTCCAAATAATCTTTAGCCTTTGATATTCAAGAAAATGATCCGATACTGAAAGCTCCATGTAAATTATTACAGGGTCAGAGAACTTAGCTTCATACTAACCTTCCTTATCCTTGAATCAGAAAATGTTCCAAACATAAAACCTTTTTCACTTTTCATCCATGAATCTAAGCAAGTGTGGAGAGCTAACTGTAAATTAGTTGGATGCTGTCAGTGCCCCATTGCCCATGCAGTTTTGAACCCCAAATGCCAGCCTTGTGCAATGAATTTTCCAGGACAATTTTGAAGGATATAAAACCTCCTTAAGCAGCTTACAAGGCTAATAACTCCTTTATTTGAGTGTGTGTAAAAATATGTGTACGTGTGGCATGCAGAAGAATAAGCATTAACAAAATAGATTGGGAAGGATTAATTAAGTCTTTCAATTATTTTAGCATGATCCTCTTTTTAACTATTTAGAATTGACCACCTCTACAAGAAAATCTAAACTATTAAATGCCATAATATTTTGCTGTGACTCACTATTCAAAAGCATTTACCGATCTCCTACTTTGTACCAAATCCAGAAGAAACAGCTACTTAAGACATGTTTGTGGCCTTCAAAAGCTTAGGATCACAGTATATGATCAGCTGGAGAGCAAAGCAAGAGACTTTGTTGTTTATCCTCCCTGGCACTGAAATTCTTCATAATAAAAATAAAGAGAAAAACATTTTGGCAAGATGTCTCTAAGTTCTCTTGCAGAGCTGAAACTCTGTGATCACATGAATTCATTATATTCTTAGATACGTTAGACTTTTCAAAGTTGGAGGAAGAGTGAGAAGCTGTGTTTAACATAGTTAATGTGCTTTATGGATACCCAGGAAATGGAGGAATAACAAAAAAAAATCATCTCAACAGCTTTCCTCTAGCAACCTAGCCCATATCTGTTCCTCCTTCAAGTCAAGGTTCACCTTCCTATTTCAGCTTCTTCTACAGCAGTGGTTCCCAAACTTATTTGGCCTACCGCCCCCTTTCCAGAAAAAATATTACTCAGCGCCCCCTGGAAATTAATTTTTTTAAATTTTAATAGCAATTAAACAGAAAGATACATGCCCCCAAATGCACCTGTGGCCATCACCGCCCCCCTGGATCGCTGCAGCGCCCACCAGGGGGCGGTAGCGCCCACTTTGGGAATCACTGTTCTACAGCATCACTTCTCTTGGTACTACTCAGTAACTCTGTTCCTCTTTCCTCCACCTTTGGCTTCTGCGTGTGGTGGCAACCTTATGGACACTACTGATGGGTTTCTTTCTGTGAGTCTTTGCACTTCTGAGTTGCTTTATCATTTGTGTGTCTCACATGTGCATGCCTTAAGAAGATCCAACCAAGACCAGTCCCCTACTCCGTTTTGGAGCATCCTGTTTCCTGGGATTCTCGCACCATGACATGCCACCCCACAGATCACTGGCCAATAACGCGCTGCCTTTCTTTGACTCAGGTGTTAATCCTTAGTCCAGTCAGCTGTGCTCCCAAGCAAGAATTCCCCTGGCCCAGGGTAAGGAGCTGCCTGTGCCTATGTCCTTCAGAAACAGGATAGGAAGATAGACATTAAAACAATCACCTACCATACTTAGGACACCATAAGTTTTCTCAGAGTGGACCTAGCCTATCATTAACTTAAAGTTCATCTAGAATATACATAAGGATGGAATTCAGAAAATTTGGCTGGGCCACCTCTATAGCAATGACAAAATAAGGAAGTCCTAATTTTTATCATAAGAATATTACCTGAAATTTTTCACAAATTAAAAGCAGAAGTTAAAAGGAATAAAATTTTGAAATTCACATACTGCCTTTTCAACTTGTGAGCTCAAAGTTATTAACATAATAAAAATTAAGATGTAGTTTCTGATGAAAACCTAAATGTTAAAAAAAAATCTAGCCACAAAGATCAGAAACATTTATCAGAGGGGCTTATGTTCCTGATAAATATTTAAGTGTGTAAGGCAGAACCACTGAGAACGATAAATACTTTATAGCTGGTACTTTGTCAAACCTATAAGTGGCTCTGCCTTAGAATTTTACATCATCACTGAATTTACAGTCATTTGATAAGTGGAACAGGGCAAGAATTACTTCTTTCTAAATCTAAACCAGGTAATAAATCTACCATCAGGATTCTTCTTATTGTCTGTTATCATCTGGTGACAATGCCTTTTACCTTCATTGTCTTGGCAGAAATATGCTATGTAAAATTATAATGTCATATCACTCACAGTGATTTAACACTACCCAGCCCATCCCATTTTAATCAATCAAAATTGTCCCTTTTTAGTGTAATGATTTTGTGGTGAATTCCCTGTGTTTAATATGATATATGGTCCTATCTACCCATTGATTTACTATTCTCTTCCAAAGTCTAACAGTGCAGGAGGCTGTTCTTGCTTTTGGACATCTTTGGAATTAGCAAACAAGAATAATTTGTGGTAATAAAAATGCTAATTTCTATGGCACAATGAAGGCTGAGAAAATATCCTAAGTGATAATAAATGAAGCTACTCTTAAGTGGAAATAGAAGACGGTTTTGCCAATTAAAACCACAGAAGACAGAGCTTTTTCCTCTGTCTCCACAGATGATCAAGGCATCTGTAGTACTTTAACCAGGGACCTCAGTACATGATGTGTTTCCTTTCATACTATCAAGAAAAATCAGAAATACACACAGTGTTTCCCTTTACCAAAATCAAACATACATGGTACAAATATTTTTGTTCTTTAAAAAAATTGCAAGATAGTTTAAAGTGACTCTTTAAATATTGACAAATTTTTTCTACTAGAGATACACTAATAAAAATCAACCCCAGTTCCCATTTCTTCAACTACATTGTACATTTAAGATAGGCTACAGTGCAGTAGCAACCAACCACAAAACCTCAGTGGCCAAACACTATAATTTCTTGCTCATGCTGTGTACCCCAAACAGGTCCACAGGCAGTCATTTAGGGACTCAGTGGCTCCGGGACTCATGCTCCACACTCCACACAGGTTACAGAGAGTCACTGAGGGAACTGGTTCACGGAGGACCTACCATCTTATGGCTGTACCATTTGGAATGTGGCTCAGCCTCCTGAGACACTGTGGAAGAGGGAGAGAGGGTTGCAGGTCCCCAATCAACAATTACATGACTAAATTACAACTCCTGTGTTCATAGGCCATTGGCCAAAACTAGTTCCACAGCTCTTCCCAACTGAAAGATTGGGAGAAAACAGTATCCTCCTTTGTGCCAGGAAGGAGAAAATGGGATATGGATGAGTTTGAGAAGTCTCAACTTACATGTTCCCAAAAAATAAAAATTTCCAAATTTATTACAGGAAACTCTCAATGTAGAATGTTGAAAACCGTGTATTTGCTCTGGAATCTATCATCTTACACACCTAGAGAGAAAAGTACCTACTATGTGTCACCAGATAAATTATAATTAACCATTGGTTCCATCACTTAAGTTGTCATATATACTATTTAAGTGAGAAGAAAGCAAATAGCCTTCCTATCTTTTAAGCTAATAAAAGCATTTAAAATTTTGTAATAGTTATTCCAATTGGAAAAGTAATAAAAATGATTTAAAATAAATATTTTTATTTTGATATCCAGTTATTCTAATTCTGGATGATGAAGCATAAACACAGACTTTAAGCACAAAAATATTAATAAGAAATCTAAGATATCAATATTTTAATTTAACCTTAGTTTAATAAGTTGAGTTTCTTCCAAAATTGTTAAAGCAGATTCCTTCCCCATTGGTACTGCTCCCACTGACCAGGTGAGGTGCTGTCCTGCAGTTACCAGTGGGCAGAATCAAGAGCTCCTAGGATGACCTGGTTTCCAACGTCCACCCTGATGGGGAGGAAAATGTGAGAGTTCATTCAACAAATACTTATGGAGCACCTACTATGCAACAGGCCATCTGAGAATGTTGCAGTAACTGAAATAAACAACAACCCCCAGCTCCCAAAAATAATTCTTCTCTCTTAGACCTCACATACTAATTAAAAAAAAAAAGGAGGAGGATAAACAAGATTAAAAGGAGTCATAGAATAAACAAAAAAACAAATGAGGAGGATAATTCCATGTACTGATGAATGCTATGAAGAAAGCAAAGTCAAATAAGAAGATAGAAATAGAAGTGGAGCTTGGAGTTACTTTGGAGCGGATGGCCAGAAAAGGTCTCTGAGGATGAGACATTCGAACTGAGAAAAGGAGGGTATGAAGGAGCCACAGCAGAGAACTTTGGGTGAAGAAAACCCAAAGATCTTAAGACAGGAAAAAACTTCACATACGACAGGAAAAAATCTAGGCCACAGGAGTAAAAAATGAGGAAAACTAGTAGGTAGGGCAAGTCAAGACAGGATTAGGGAAAATAAGAAAACAAGATAAGAGCAACTCAAGATAAGTCAGTGGTCCCCAGATATCTAAACCATGAATGTGCTATAGAACAGAAAATTTCATGTGGTGATTCATAGTTAATATTAAGCAAGTTCAATAGGTCTACAAGGACCAAGAGAATGCCAAAACATCCTCCAGCCCTGGCCAGTGTGGCTCAGTTGGTGGAGCATCCTCCCATACACTAGAAGGTGGTGTGTTTGATTTCCAGTCGGGGCACATACCCAGGATGCTATTTGATCCCCTGTGGGAGCATGTATGGGAAACAACTGATTAATGTTTCTCACATTGATGTTTCTCTCTCTTGCTCTCTCTAAAAAATAAAAATAAAGTCACATACAAAGACAGATCAATTAGCTGAATAATTTCCATCAAGATACTTTTTATATCCCTGAATACCAAATTATCTTGTGATAGAGAGAAGCATTGATCTGCCTCCTACATGCCCCCTACTGGGGATGAAGCCCACCACCCTGACACATACGCTGACCAGGAATTGAACTGTGATCTCCTGGTTCATGGGTCAATGCTCAAATACTGAGCCACATCGGCCAAGCACTGTGATTTTATATTATGGTATTTTAAGGCTGGGATGAATTTAAGAGTCCTGAATCCCAGACAGTTAAACTCTATTTGATTTTCTTACATATCTTTCCAATAAGCATGCTGTCCAACCACAGATGAATTAAGAGACAAGTAAGCTAGACCCCTGCTCAGGGTGCCAGGCCATAAAGGACACCAAAAATCCCTTAAATAAATTGAAAATACAGCATCAGGCCATTGAAGTTTTATATATGACTCCTTATATAACTCAGATTATGTAAGGAGTCATATGTAAAAATACATGCAAATTTTCTGAAATATACATGCAAAATATATTTTTCTAGAATATATATTTTCAAAATATTTTCCTGGATATATATAGAGAAATATATATTATATATATTATTCATAATCCCCACTGACTTTTATAGAAAATGTATCCTATGTTTAAAAAAAAAACTTGCTCATTACAATAGCTTTTGACACACGAGGAAAATATGTAGTGGACAGAAGCCATGGTGAAATTAAAAATATTTACTAACCAGTATAGCAAGGACACCAGCTAACCAATGCATCATTCTCGGGGGGCGGGGGGGCGGGGGGGGGAATCAAAGAGGGCTAATACAGCCCGTCCGCATGGCTCAGTGGTTGAATGTGACCTATGAACTGGAGTTATGGTTCAATTCTGAGTCAGGGCATGTGCCTGAGTTGTGGGCTGTGCAGGAGGCAGCTGATTAATGGTTCTCTCTCATCATTGATGTTTCTATCCCTCCCTCTCCCTTTCTCTCTGAAATCAATGAAAAATTGAAAAAAAAAATTTAAAGAGGGCTAATACATATACCTATGTCTTTGTCTCTCTAAACATTCCCATGACTTTCAAAACTGGCTTCATTATCATAGTTTGAAATTCCTTCTCAGTGACGGTTTATCTCCCCCTCCCCCAAAGCCACAGCCTTCACAGACTAAGACAATAGGCCACAGGAGCTCCCACCAACAGGACATTCAGCAGCAGGACCTCCATAGCTTTCTGTACACCGTGGCTTTAGAATAGCTAAAAATTGTACTAGCTTTTTGTGGCAAGTTCATCATCCTTTGGCCTTATTAGTTATATTTCTATAAATAACCTTTTAATATTACCTTATTACATTTAAAGTTTGTGTTAAAATACTTAATTAGAAAAACAGGTACCTATCTAATTACTCTAGGAAGGAACCTACCCCAAAATGCATGATTTGGAATCTCCTAATGTGTAATATATTTACTCTAAATGCTTAAGTTAAAAGTTGCTCAAAGGCCCTACCTGGTTTGGCTTAGTGAGTAGAGTGTTGGCCTGGAGACTGAAGGGTCCCAGTTTTGATTCCAGTTAAAAGCACAAGCCTGGTTTTCAAGGCTCGATCCCCATTAGGGGGCATGCAGGAGGCAACCAATTAATGAGTCTCTCATCATTGATATTTCTGTCTCTCCCTTCCTCTCTGAAATAAAAATATATTTTTTCAAGTTGCTCAAAAGAAATGTTTTTATACTTAAACAATTTAATTAACATTTTGTGACTGTGAGAAGCATCTTTTGTACAAATGTTAAATTCACACATCAGTAAACACTCATCATAAGTATATTACCATATCAACTTCTAGGAGTTAGATATGTCAGTAACAAGCATCATAAAAGTAAATAGATCATTAATATTCAAAGAAACTGCAATAAAAAATTGTGGTGATTACCAATGTCTAAAGTGAAGAGTTTAATCAAATTACTTTCTTAGGTTCCTATATTTTCATTTAAAAATGAGTTTGCAAAATCAGAGAGAAGGTACTGCTTTCAACATCAAATACAGGTCTAATTAGCGCCTTTTTTCTTTAAATTAGCATAAATAAATTTTATTGTGCATTTTTTTCTCTTCACCTTGCCCTTTGTCTGCTGCTTCTGACTAATGTTTGGCAGCAGAGAAGAGTATTTAGTTTGCTTGGAAAAAATAATTGCCATTCCCACTGTCCAGGAGATTCCCTCATGACTAAACAAAGTAGGTATTTGAAGGGATTTCAGTGCCCTCTATTACTTACGTTGTGGCTTAACAGATTCTGAAAAATGCCATCAGTTTTGTATGATAGCATCTCATAGGGTAAGGCCATACAAAATTTGCTTTCCAACAGTATTATATTTATCTGATACTATAAATTTCCTTTTGTTGTCCCATTAAAATTGGACTTTCAGAACAAATGGTTTTATTTGAATGGTACTTCATAATGTTCTGGCTGCATTTATATCCTCTGTTTTTTGTAAGAGGTGATAATTATTACATGAGTGTTAAACCCACATATACTAGTTCCTTTGATTAACCAAAATGATAAAGAAGAATCCCCACTCATGCCCTGATACCTCGAAATAGTATAATAGTAAAATAGAAAGGTTTGGGGCCATGTACACATTAGTTAAACTCTCTAAGCCTCTGGTTTTTTTTACTTATAAAATCATAGTGTGTCAGCTAGCTTGGATTAGGCATGTGAAAGGAAACAGGGGTCAAGGATGATTAGAGATTTCAAAGACCTAAGCAAATTATAGTTTTGCTAATGGGCAATGGACCTAAATAGATACTTTTCAAAAGAAGACATACAGAAGGCCAAGAGACATATGAAAACATGCTCAAAGTCACTAATCATCTGAGAGATGCAAATCAAAATGACAATGAGGTTCCATCTCACACCTGTCAGAATGGCTATTAACAAATCAACAAATGACAAGTGCTGGCGAGGATGCGGAGAGAAAGGAACACTCCTGCACTGCTGGTGGGAATGCAGACTGTGGAGAACAGTATGGAGATTCCTCAAAAAACTAAAAATGGAACTCCCATTTGACCCAGTGATCCCACTTCTAGGAATATTTCCCAAGAAACTAGAAACACCAATCAGAAAGGATATATGCACCTTTCTGTTCAAAGCAGCACAATTTACCATAGTTAAGATCTGGAAACAGCCTAAGTGCCCCTCAGCAGATGAGTGGATTAAAAAACTGTGGTACATCTACACAATGGAATACTACGCTGCGGTAAATAAGAAGGAATTCTTCCCATTTGCAACAGCATGGATTGCTAAGCGAAATAAGTCAGTCAGAGAAAGATAAATATCACATAATCTCACTCATTTGTAGAATATAATGAACAACATAAACTGATGAACAAAAACAGATCCAGAGACAGAGGAGCATCCATCAGACCGTCAAACCTCAGAGGGAAGGCAGGGGAGGGTGGGGGGAAGGGGGAGAGATCAACCAAAGGACTTGTATGCGTGCATATAAGCATAACCAATGAACAAAGACACTAGGGGGTGAGGGCACGAGCGGGGGAGGGAGAAAAGGGGGATAAGGACACATATGTAATACCTTAATCAATAAAGAATAAAACAAAAGAAATGTGGCATAAAAATATTTAAGAAAAAAATTGAAGGGTTTTTTTTTGGACATGTTATATTTGAAATATCTACAATATATCCAAGCAGAGAGATAATAAGTATGAAGTGGATATACAAGTTTAGAGTTCAAGGAAAATATCTGAACTAAAAATATAAACATTACTCATAGGACATGTTAATAATAGTTACTTCCACCCACTATGTACCAAATTATGTACTGGATACTGTAGGTAAGTTACTTATTCCTCAAGACAAACTTTTGAGTTCATGAGTATTATCATCGTTATTATTATTTTCTAACACAGTGTCTAGTTATGAAAGCTACCAAAATATTTCAAATGAATTTTCAGCTTACAAGTGAGGAAGTCAAGGCTCAGGAAAGAAATTTAAACCAACTAGTAAGCAGCAGTAGCAGGATTCAAAATTAAATTTGTTTCTGATTACAAATGATTAGTCTTATCTAATATCTCCTAATATAACCACAAAGAACGTCACATGCATTAGTTTATTTCATCTTTACAATATCCATGAGAGACTCAGGCTTAGAGAAACTGAGGGGCTTGACACTACTATGCACCTTGTCACCTATACCAGAACTCTGTCACCCACAGCTAAAGATAGTCATATATGTCAACCACACAAAGCCTTCTAACCTAAAGATATTGACCATAGAAAACCTACTCGGGGCCTTTTTGAAGATTGGTTCTATGGATTTGATAGACTCTGTAGTCAACCAGACTGCAAAACATTTTATCATGATACTCTAACAATAATCATTTGTGTTTCCTTCTTGCTTCTTTGAAGTCCCAAAAGAATGAGAGATATTGTCCTTTCCCACTACCAGAGAGCAAATGAACCCTGGCTTCCTGGAGGCCAAAGGGTAAAGTTAACAGGCCTCCATTTGAAAACATTCTGCTTAGAGAAGCCACAGAACCTGGAGAGAGGCCTAAGGGATGGATGGGAAGTGGACCTCTTTGGGACAAGAGGATAACTTCCCTGAGCCTGGAAAAAATAGAAAGTATCTGAGTACATGAGGAGGAGTATGGTGGATGAGGGGAAGGTCTTACAGTGGGCCTTAGGAGGTGAATTAGTGAGATATTCCCTCTGCCTAGAATGTTCTTCCCCCAAACATTCACATGGCTGGTTCCTCACGTCACCCAGGCCTCCAGTCATGTCACAGGCTCCTGGAGGCCTTGCCTGAGCACTTGAAAATAGCCACCTGACCCCCCATTACCACCTTCTCTCCCCTTACTTTGTTTTTTATTACTTCCCAATGCTAATCTCAACCTAAAATATTAATAAATGGTAAATATCAGATATCTGATCTCTAAAAGCAGTAATATTGGCAGGTTCAAGAGTTTTTTACCAAGTTCCATGGCTAAGAGAAATAAAGCATGATTTTAACCTTTATCAGCAATATTTCTGACTTTTACATTCTATTAAATCATATATTCATGCTCTTTCTAAAACTTCAGTTATGCTTGCTTTCACAATGTCCTGTTTAAAAGAAAAAGAGTTTATCTATCCCTGTTTATAGAACATTATTCATAAATATTTTAGTATGTAGGTAGTAAAGGGAGAGGCAGTAGGGGAGCTAGCATAGTGAATAAGTAGCTTACAAAACCAGTTAGAATCAGCTTACTCTTGGGAAACTCCATTTCTCTGCTGATAGGTTTCATATAAATTAGTCCTGATATTTGGAGGTGAGGCCTTTGGGAGGTAATTATGTTTAGCTAAAGTAATGAGGGTAGTACCCTCATGATAGAATTAATGCCCTTAGAAAAAAAAGAACAGCACTCTCCCCTCCCCTCCCCTCCTCTTCCCTCCACTCTTCTCTCCTCTCCTCACAACAACGAAAGGCCATGTGAAGACATAACCAGAAGATGCGAACCAGCCGAAACCGGTTTGGCTCAGTGGATAGAGCGTCGGCCTGCGGACTGAAGGGTCCCGGGTTCGATTCCGGTCAGGGGCATGTGCCTGGGTTGCGGGCACATCCTCAGTGGGAGATGTGCAGGAGGCAGCTGGTCCATGTTTCTCTCTCATCGATGTTTCTAACTCTCTATCTCTCTCCCTTCCTCTCTGTAAAAAACCAATAAAATATTTTAAAAAAAAAAAAAAAAAGAAGAAGATGCAAACCAGAAAGAGGGCTCTCACAAGACATTAAATTTGTTGGCACCTAGATCTTGGACTTCCCAGCCTCCAGAACTGAGAGAGAAATGTCTGTTGTTTAAGTCATCCCATCTATGGTATTCTGTTACTGCAGCCCAGGCTAAATCATCATGTTTATACAAAGGCAGGAGAATTGTGAAGTCATTAATATCTAGGATCATACACACAGACATAGGAAATTAAATGTCCCTCTATGAAGGAACAAATAAATAAAGCAATTTGTGTTTTTAAAAACTGAGAGAATCAACAAAATAACATATATGGGATGAACACTGAAAGGGGGGAAGATCTGGCATAAATCTAATTAGTCGTATCAGCAGAGAGAGGTTCAGGTTGGTGTTGGTAAACACAGAGTGGCTTTTCAGTGGAAAGTAAATAAGTGTACTGAGGTGCTGTACTAATCACATTTGTTCTAACATTGACCTTATAATAATTAAAAATTGATGCTTGCAACATAATACAGCTGTGCAATCATATTTAAACCTAATCATTTCATAGAGAGAGGAAAGTCATACAAAAGGTCAAAAACACTTTAATTTCATGACAGTAAATTTACTCTTTATTCCCAAAGTGAAAATGTCTAATTTCTAAAAGAGCAAACCAATAATTACTTATTATAAACCTATTTTAGTCAATACTTAATTTCTCTATATTGATTAGTGTTTAGACATTTAAAGTGTACCCTACGGCAAGAATATGTGTTTACAATACTATTCTCCCTACTGATGTTGGCAAGTATTACAGGCATCGATTTAAGACATGTCTCAAAAATGCCAAACTCAATAGTAATCATATAAAAAAGGGTTTGACTCTTTTAAAACTGGAATTTAATTTTTAATATTTGAATACCAGTCTCCTTAAAGGTCCCTGCATCACCCCCGCTATTTCTGCCATTATGTGCTTTCATGATGAATGCCCGATTAAGTGGTGCATTATAAGTCTTTCCCTCCCAAAAGTAATAGAGCAAATATATAAATTATCAACTCTATAACTCACAACGGGAACAAAATGTTTTTTTCTTTACTTTATGTACTTCTGATTGTAAAATAAAGTCTGGAATATTATTTCACCCTTAACTTGCTTTCTGTGTAACTTAGAGCTCCTTGCAATAAAACGAAATGATGCTTCATCATGATATGACTGGGAATACCAAGGTAATTTACAATCTTTTCTATCATTAAAAATAAGAACATCACTGTGAGGCAGGTATTAATATAACACTTTTCTCTTGAGGAGTTTGATGCACTTTACATAACTTTATTAACTCTTCCTCGAGCTGGGCAAAATGCTAAGATGTCTAACCATCTACCTTACAACACGTGCATAAAAATAACAGAGGTTCTATAGAGCAACATATTTTAAATTTGCTTTTACTTCTAATCTGAAATTATGACTAAAGACAAGGCCAACTGGGTCACTCAATATATTTGGCTTTTGTCAACATTAATGTTTTAGCAGGTTTCAATTTCATAAATTTGAAGTCAGAATTAAACACTTAAAAGATTATTAATCCCAAGAATTACTGAGCAATAATTGTTTCTGAAGATGGAAGAAATTTAAGAGTAACAATCAACGTTCCCCTTTATTAAAATCTTCAAAAGCAGATTATGATCTGGGGACAGGCCTCACAACAAATTTAAGTAAATCCATGCATCCTTTAGCAAGAGTGCAACTATGCACATATAGAAACAGCCAGAAGAGAGACAGAAAGTGAAAGACATAGAAATACTAATAATATTTAATAGGGTTTACCAAGTATCAACCACTATTTTAAGGAATCTACATATATTAACTCAAAAAATGGGGTAATAATATTCCCATTTTATAGATGAGCAAATTGAGGCTCAGAAAGCTGAGCTTACTAGGTCACAAAACTACTAAGTGGTAGAGCTGGGATGCAACCCAGAAAATATGATTCCAGAGCCCAGATCCTAGCCAACATTCTAGAAAGGAAGAACAGCTGGCCCCAAATACCCCAATCTATGGTATACATCATAGTGTTCCAAGTCCATCACCTTTTCCTACTCCAACTGCAACAGTCAATCTCAAAATCACCGTAAAAGAAAAAGTGCTCAGGTTTGTGTATTGTACTTTCAAAATATGACACCAGAATTTAGAAGATGGTCACAGGAAGGCAGTATAGTTAGGATTGCAGACCTTGGTGTCAAACAGACTTCAACAGGCTGCCACTAGGCAAGTTACATCTATCCAAGCTTCATAAAATAGAGATCATGAACTTGCCTCCTAGTGCTATAGTGAGAATCAAACAGGTTAATATCAAGCACTTAACACAGAGCCTCAAACAAAAAATGGTTGCTATTATAGTGAGCTAATACAAAATTATTTCAGCCATTTCCAAAACTCAAAATTCAGAATCACCAGTGAATTTAGCATATCACAATACTAGTGGCAAATTGAACCAAATTGATTCTTTTATCAAATATGTGTTCTAGGCATTATGCATAACCTTATTTGTTTAATTCTCAGAATAAACCTAGAATTGGAGTGTGGTTATGCCCGCTTTCAGACAGGAAAATAAGCTTAGAAATGTTGTTACTTGTCCATTATCCTGTCAGTAGTAATCAGATGATTAATCAACTAGGTGTGTCCCACAAAACAGGATGAAAAGTATCAATAAGCAAGAAAATTATTTGAGCAACTCTTCCCTAACTCAAAAAAAAAAAAATTGGAAAGGAAAATTTCCTAGCCTGAAGTTCACCTAGTTCAGCTTTTGCTATACTAGTAGTAAAGCTATATGCAGAGAGAGCAGTTAGAACAGAGATGATAAAGAAGAAAAGTACTGTCCCCAAGTATAGCCCCCATGTCCGGCACACACGAGGTGAGATGTTTCTGCTACTTCCATCAGAAAAGAGCAGGAGCCTAGATTAGGGTAGGAGCTTCTGAAGGGGACAGTGCTAGAGGGGAAGCAGGTGAGAACCTTGCATGCAGGGGCTGGGGCTCCAGTTGGAGAAGGTAAGACTGTGGCACTTGTAAAGCAGATTTTCCTCAAAGGAGCCTCCCAAAGAGGTCGGCTTCTGGTCTATTCATATAAATCTGCAGAAAAAGAGAAACTATATTACTTTAGTCTTTCACTGACCTACTCCCTAAGCCTTGACCTACCACTATCCCTTAAATTATAAAATGTCTTATTTATAAGAATATGTGAGCCGAAACGGGTTTGGCTCGGTGGATGGAGCGTCGGCCTGCGGACTGAAGGGTCCCAGGTTCGATTCCGGTCAGGGGCATGTGCCTGGGTTGCGGGCACATCCCCAGTAGGAGGTGTGCAGGAGGCAGCTGATCGATGTTTCTCTCTCATCGATGTTTCTAACTCTCTATCCCTCTCCCTTCCTCTCTGTAAAAAATCAATAAAATATATTAAAAAAAAAAAAGAATATGTGAAATACCTCAAGTTGAACTAAGACACTATTATCTCTATATGTTTAATGCAAATAACAAGATTATGTCATTTGCATAATATCTGCTGTTTATAGGAAGAACATTATTTACCATCCTCAATTAAAGAACATAATTAAAAACTAATTACAATATGTACAATAACTGGAAAAAAACAGATTTAAAGGAAAAAATGGAATTTTCTCTTCCATTGACCAACATACAATACAATATGAAAGATGTGGCAGATAAAAGAGTAGTCATATATAAAAAGAGACATGAGCTCAATGATAAGGGTTCTGCTTACAGGGTATGGAAATAAATGAAAAATAACCCTTAACCCATTATGTCAGCAAGAAATATAATTGAAAATGTAGTCTGATGGGTGCGGCTCAGCGATTGAGGGTAGACCCAGGAACCAAGAGGTCACCGGTTTGATTCCTGATCAGGGCACATGCCTGGGTTGCAGGCTTGATCCCCAATAGGGGGCGTGCAGGATAGCCTATCAATGATGTTTCTTTCTCATCATTGTTTCTATCTCTCTATCCCTCTCCCTTCCCCTCTCTCTAAAAAATCAATAAAAAATATGTTTTTTAAAAAGACTAAGAAAAAATAAAATGTATTCACATTATATCAAGAACATATAAGATCTTGTGTTCCATTATCAATTACCAGGCAGCACCCAACCTAACCATTTCTTCCATATGTAGAATAGTATATGACCTCTCTCAACATCTAACCTTAAGCAATTGTCCCATAAAAGTAAAGCTTTTTATCTAATTTCACTCACTCATACAATATGATGGAAACACCTAGAATGATACTAAGGAATATAAGTTACTCCATAAACACTGTTGATGAGATGGTGATTTCAGTCTATTTTTCTTTTTTCTGACCTTAATTGGGGACAGGAAAAATGCTTAGACAGAAATACTGGCAAAATGGTTACAGATAAGAGGAAGTTGATTTGAGACAAATGCAGCATAGAACTGAAGAAAACAACTTTTTGTCATTTAGAGAATGACTCACTGTGCCCTAGTACACTAAGATCTTCGAAGACAGAGCCAGCCACCAGTAAAATGAGAACTGTAAGCCAGAACTTGCTGAAGCATATATACAAAAATCTACGGCTTTCCCACTTAACATCCATGCAAATAACTCCCAAATTAATCAACCCTTCTCATTCCCTAACCCTGACCTCTCCCAGAGTTCCAGTTCCACTTATATAACTTTTAATTGTATTGGGTGGTCAGATGAGATCCTTTCTCCTTGATTCACTTTGTCCTTCCTCCACAGCTTTACCATGGGTACGGAAGGCATCGTTGCTAAGTTCCAGTGAAAACAACCATTAGGAGTTGCCACAGTGAACCACTGACACTTCAGTATGAGAAGTAATCAATATTAACAAGGTGAATATATTTGTTTTTCAAATTCTTCAGCCTCTTGAATTCAACAACGTACAGAAAAGACCTGATGTGGCCCATGCATGATGAAATTGGAGAACCCTGGGGTAAGAGTAGGGAACTCACTGGGGAGAGTGAGGTGGGCAACTAGTTAACAACAGAACTGTCTGGTAATGGGATAGACTTGTATGAGACCCCCAGCTATAAAAGATGCCATACAGGGGCTAAATTTGGATACCCTGGAGCACCTCAGACTTAGAATTTCTAAAATTAAACTTCCCCAACAATCAGTTCCTGCTGACTTCCTTGTTTGTTGAGGGTACACTTATTCTTTCTGGCTCCAAACATGTCATCTTGCTTCATTCCTCAGCCATCCCCTTCATATCTAACTAAACACCAAGTGGGGTCTGTTTTTTGGTTGTTGTTTTTTCTTCTTCAGCACTTTACAATTCCCTGCTGCTTTCTTTTCTCACTTCTTCATTTCTAATTTGGTTTTGATCTCATACTTGGCTCCCTGACTATAGCCCCTTAACTTCCAAACAATCCATCTGGCAGATATGCTTCGAGTTTAAACTCTGCCTTGATTGGGTCACTATTCTTATCAGAAATATTCTGTAATTCCCCCTTTTCTAATGTACAAAGATATTCCAAGCTACTTTCAAATGCACCCCAAATTGCTTTCAGTCTTACCTTCTATTTTCCTGGGCACCAGCCATGCTGGTTATAATCCCACTCCCCACGACACTCTACTGCCCTAACTCTGGTCATTTATTTTCCCTGCAATATCATCTCCCCAACTCCTACACATTGCAAACCCACCTCCAACTCCCCCCCACACACACCCCACACACACATACACACTCTGACATAGGCTCAGATTCCTTCACTCCTTTAAGTCTCAATTCACCTTCCCATAGATTTCCCACCAGAAGTTTTTCCTGCTCTCTCATAGAGCTTTCATTTGCCTTCATTTTATAGCAAAACATAGTGCTTCAAATTGTAGTTATTTTTACTCAAGGATATTACTTTCTCTAGTAGACTTGAGTCCTATTCTTCTAAGAGAGGACCGTGTCTTATTTGTCTCCTTATGACCCTTAATGCCTGGCATCGTGCCCTTCACAGACTGAGTGTTCAGGAATTATTTTACATGAATAAATGCAGAAACAAAATAACTGTTCCAGATATACTGCTTTCAAAACAGTGCTTTTCAAGCTTTAGAATATCATAGAATCACCTAGGGAGGGGACAGCAACCAGTCGATGTGTGTCTCTCTCTGTCTCTCTCCCCTCCCTTCCACTCTCTCTAAAAATCAACAGAAACATATCCTCAGGTGAGGATTAAGATTAATTAATTAATTAAATGAAAAAACTTTTTTTAAAGAAGCAGATTAAAAAATACTATATAAGCCCTGGCACTGAAGGGTTGAGGGCTGAGGGCTCTATTCCTAATCAAGGGCATGTACCTGGGTTGCAGGTTCAATCCCAAAATCTGGCCAGGGCATGTGCAGTGGGCAATCAATCAATGTGTGTCTCTCTCTGCTCTCTGTCTTCTCTCTCTCCCTACCTCTCTCCCTTCCCCTATCTCTAAAAATTAATGGAAAAAATATCCTTGGGTGAGGATTAAGAAAAATACTATATACAATATTATAATATTTTACAAGACACATAATCATGAAAAATAAGCAGTAGAAAGACATTCACCAAAATGTTAATCATGCTTATTTCTGGCTTCAGGGGTTCTTGTTGATTTTTTATTTTGTTCTTAATACTTTATCACATTATCTATAACTAGTGGCCCGGGGCACAATATTCGTGCATGAAGTGGGGGTTCCCTCAGCACAGCCTGCACCTTCTCACAATCTGGGACTGCTGGCTCCTAACCGCTCACCTGCCTGCCTGCCTGATCGCCCCTAACACCTCTGCCTGCCTGCCTGATCACCCCTAACCACCTCTGCCTGCCTGATCACCCCTAACCACCTCTGCCTGCCCACCTGATCGCCCCTAACTGCTCCCCTACCAGCCTGATCGCCCCTAACTGCCCCCCTGCTGGCCTGATTGCCCCTAACTGCCTCTGCCTCGCCCCGCACCCAGGACCCGGGCTTCCCTCCCTTTGGCCAGCCACAGGGACCCAGGACCTGGGCTGGCTTCACCTAGGCCAGCAGCTGCCACAGGGGACCATGGGCAGGCAGCTTTGCCCAGGCTGCAGCCGCAGGCACCCGGGACCACAGGGCATGCGGCTTGTCCCTCTCCTGGGCCGCAGCCTGGCTGTTCCCCAATCCTCTCTTCCCAGTGTTGAGCGTCTGAGCCGATATGGCATGATGGCATGAGGGTGTGATGACTATTTGCATATTAGCTCTTTATTATATAGGATTTTAACTTGTCACAGTCTATCATCAAGTGGATATTATACCACTTCACATCTTGTATAGAAACGTCACTGTAACAAAATTTCATTTTTCCCAGGCAATCTTTGGCTATTGGTGTCATGTATTTTACTTTCACAGATGTTATAAAACTGACATTACATTATTATTTGTTTAAATAGTTAATTATATTTAAATATATTTAAATAATAAGAAACTTCTATTATACTTTTTCCTATGCATTTACTGTCTTTGGTGTTTTCCATTTCTTGGCATAGATTGTTATTTCTATCTGGAAAAATTTTATTTCTGCTTGCAGGACTTCTTTTAACATTTCTTACACTACAAATCTGCTGATGATTTAAAAAATTCAATCTTTTATATATGAAAAATATATTTAACTATTTTTTAAAATATTTTCACTCAGTCTAGAATTATAAATTGAGAGGATTTTTCTCCCTTTGTGAATACTTTAATGATGTTGCTCTACTATCTTCTCCCTTACACTGTTTCTGATGAGAAATCTTTCGTAATTCTTGTGTTTATTCTTGTGTATAGTGTGTCTCTTTTCTTCTGACTACTTAAAAGCTTTTTCTTTTCATCATTGGTGTTGAGCAATGTGATTTTTATGTGTCTTGATGTAGCTTTCTTTATGTCCTGTGCTTGCTATTCACTGAGCTTCTCTGACCTGTGGGTTTATATTTTTACTATATTTTGCCAAATTTGGGAATTTTGGGATCATTCTTTCTTCAGATGATTATATATATACAAGTTTGGGTCTCTAGAGGGGGCTGGGGAGGAAGAGGAGTGAACCAAACCATAGGGTCAGGACCTCAGCAGGCAATTGAGTACGGGGACGGTCAGCAGGGCCACCTCTGTAGTGGCCAGTTCATGACCTGCTGCCTGAGACTGGCTCGTTCCTGGGCTGAGGGGTTTCATGCATCTGCTCCGTGCTGCCCAGCAGTGCGGTGCCCGTCGGGGCTGTGCATAGCTTAGGGGAAAGGTACGGCCTGGGGAATCAGAGCCTTGATCCCACGCAGTAACCAGATCCGGGCACTGGAAATGTAGCCAGTTCTCTGCACCCGAGTCGCCCCTCTGTTGCATCCCCGGAGCAGTCATAGTGCCTTCTTCCATCACGGTCCCCTAAACTCGCAGCGATGGAGGAGAGCTGTCATAGGTTTGGGTGAACGGAACATGGAAGACCCCTGGGTGATAGCAGGCACTGGGTGCTGGCTGGGGAGGCGGTCGTGTTGGTTTGCGTGAAATGCTCACAGTCACAGCTTTGGCAGCCTCTTTCTTAGTTTCTCAGCTCGGTGGCGAGAAAATGCAGGCCTTGTCCTGCGTTGCGGATTCCATGGGAAACCTCGCCTTTGGGGGTGTCAGAGGGGTTGGCCAGGGCACCTGAGGCAGAGAGACATCCTTCTCCAGTAACCTCTTCGCAGGCGGACTCGTCGCCAGATACCCGGGAACTGCTCAGCGGATCCCTGCTGTTCCACAGAGTTCTCTGAGCAGCCGTCCATCTTCCGCGGGAAAAAGGTGTGCGCTTGTGCACAGTCACTGCCCGGCCCTGGGCAGGCGGGGGCACCCCAGCTCTGGACATGTTCTCCCACTGGGTTCACAGAAGTCAGACAATCGTTGTCCAGAATTCTCTTGTTTAACAAAGAAAGTTACGTTCCCAGGGAGGCCCATGGTTAGAAAGGGAGGGGACTGGGGAGAGGAGGAGGAGCCAAGCTGCCTCTTCCCCGCCTGCCAGAAGGTACGGAGCCCGAGGCATGACCTCCAGCCTGCTCACCTGCCCCGGGAGGCTGCTTCCAGAGAGACCGTGAAGGCCAGGCTCTGCTCCTGTGTCCTGGTGGGTCTGAAAAGCAGGAAGCAGAGCCGTGCTCTCACCTGGGCCTCGGGGCAACGGCCTCCTGGTTCTCAGCAGAGATGGTGGCCCTGGAGTCTGACCGCTCCTTAGTGGTTGGAACCATGTGTAGGAGCCAGTGTGCCCCTGGGAGGCAGATACAGTGGGCAAACCATCCACCTCGTTGCCCAGGCGACAATGACAGCATCCCGCCCAGCCGCTATGGGCGCCACCATCTTTGTCATGGTGTGATGGTTAATTTGCATATCCCCTCTTTATTAAATAAGATAAACATCGTATTTTTGCACCCAGTACAAAAAGAAGGAAAAGTCTGGATTATAGTGATAGCTTAAGCTTACTCAGCCATAGTTATTTCATCTAAAAATATAAGCCAATAATTATGGCAACTTTACTGGGTTGGGTAAAGTTAAAATACATGTAAAATTCTTAGCACTGCTGCATGAGTAAATAGTAGTCTGAAAAGACAATCTTAAGGGGCTGTATAGCAATTTCAAGTTTTCCCCTTTTTTATTATTAATCATTTTAACCATCAAGCCAGTCTATCCTTGAGTTCAAACTCTCCTAAATCAAATAATTGTCTCAATAACTTGTGGGAGTTTACTGAGCCAAACAAGATAACTATGGCTGGGGGCCCAAGTTGATATTTTCTACCAGCTGCATTACACACTGGTGGTTTCAATAAATGGCCATAATGTCCAACAGGGGAAAGAAAAGAATTATCTTCCAAATCCACACTCTTTGGGAATTTTACAAAGGAAACATATAATTATGAAAATTTGGCTGGCATACTGAATCTGGTGCATTAAGAAAAGTCATGGGACTTCTAATGATAGAAAATGGTCCAGACCTTGGGTTTATATGTCATCAAATAAAAAATAAATTCTTTAAGCAAAGCACTATAATGAAGCCATGTTTTACTTTTGGGTATCCTTTAGTCATTTTAACTAGAAAAATATATTGTTACTCTGTACAATTATTATATTTTCATTTTTCTTCGATGTATCATTGTTAATCAGGTAACAGTTTGATTGAAAACATTCACAAGTTCAGAGATACACTCATTCATTCATTCATTTACCCGACAAACATTTATTTAATCACTTCTTATGTGCCATTCATTATGTAGGTACTGAGGAACCAAGGAAGAGCTCTTCTCGTGTAGCACAGAGCACAGTGAAAAAAAAGTGACTCAGAAAATTACACAAATGAATATCTATATATATAAAAGCCTAAGTGTCCATCCGACCATCCAACTGGTAGCTATGATGCACACTGGCCATTTAAAAGAAAAAACAGCACCGCAAACCTGGAGTCCACAAACCAACACTCGACTTTCCCCAAGTGGGACACAGGCCCCGCCACCACCCCAGAGCAACACTCCACAAAATCACAGCCAATGCTGCCAAGACCCCATGCCACAAAATGTGGCCCACAGCCCAGCCCAGCCCAGAAACGGTGGCTGTGGGCACCAGATAATGACATCACGTAGATACGCACGGCTTCCTCTCCCTAGTGACTAGCCTTCTTGGAGTTTCTTCAACCCAGAAACACGACTTGCTTTATAGCCAGGTGCAAACATTTTACAGTTTAACCAAATGTTTGTGAAGCGTTTTCACGTGCCCCATCTCATTTGATCCTCACAGAAGCCCTGGAGTAGATAGATAGGAGACTCGGTGGAATCCTATTTTCTTTTCATTAACCAGAAATGGAGATTTAGAAAGTTTACAAACTTGACTCAAATGAAAAGAAGTAAGAAATGGTGGAACTTGGAAATGACTTCAGGTTTTCTCATTGCACAGAATATAGTCAAACACTGCTGCAGTTAAATATTTCACCCTTTGTTCTCCCTGCATGATCTACAATAATAATCTGCTTCATGTTGATATTTACTGCTGTGTTCCTGGCAATTACCTGAAAGAGAAGTTGAGGTGCTTCACTGGGCTGGAAAAAGTTTAGCTAAATCAGAAAGCAGGTCTAATTAAGAAAGTTTATCTATATATATAACGCTCTCACTGGCACCAATCGAACAAGTGTGTTTCCATCTGTCATTGTTGATCATGAATTTGGTTGACACTTCTATTATAGAGAAAGGTCAAATAGCAATAGTAAAATATTTCTTCTAAATAATTTCTTTTCAATGTGCATGAATCCATGCACCAGGCCACTAGTATAAGTATAATGTAGTTGATGCTACAAAGAAGAGGTAGTATGGTAGTAGATGTAGAGTAGAGGGTACATAAATAGAAGCATCAAGCTTTTAAAATGCTGAGAATTCTCTATCGTGATAAATGAGAGCCACACTGATAACGATTTGAATGGGGTTCCAAGAGAGCTACAACTACATTCCACTACATGTCAAATACCTGCCTCCTGGCATAGCAAAGATCTTCTCGACTTGGTAAATTAATGTATTTCCTAAAGGAATCAAGGCCAGACTTCAGAAGTCCAGTATACACTGTCTCATTAGTCAATATATCCTCTAAACTTATAGTATGATATCTTGTTTCTAATAGGTACCTAAATATTGATTGTCTATCAGGTTAACTAAACACAAAATATGTCAATATAATTTTATCATTGTTCCTTTCCTGGGAGATTTTTCCATAAAAAAACGAAGGGCTCCTTGATTTATGAGAAGTTACATATGATTTAAAGGCCTGCTGTGGCATTCTGGAGATAGAGAGTGGTGCTGGTTGCACAACAATGTGAATGTACTTAATGCCCCTGAACTAAAACTGGTTACAATGGTAAATTTTATGTTATGTAGATTTGGCCACAATTTGAGAGAGAAAACATGCCCACTATGGGCATTTCCATGATGAGTAGGGGAATTGTGCTACTGAAACACAAGGCTGTTTTGAGAGTCAAGTAAGATAACAGGATGCCTGGTACATGGCAGAACCTTGATAAAAATTAGTTCCCTTTTCCAATGGTTCTAGATCAAAACTGCCCCTGATGGTGACAAGCCACCAAAAATGCCCCCCCGCTGTGGTTCCTATTGCCAGATAAAAAGTTTTCTCTGAGGGGGGAAAACCTCTCCAACCCTTGTGCTGCTTCGTGTCCTGATACTGCAGGTGGTAGTGATAACCCTCTGGAAGAAACCGTACAGCTTGGTCTCTATTACAATTAATCCTCGTATCATAAATTATAAAGTATCAAAGGAGATGCTTGAGACTATTAAAAGAAGACATGTCATTTACTACCCATTTTGGACAAGCATCTGCAATATTCGTTTCAAAATAACATAGATTATTTTTTCAATTACAGCTTTTGTGAATTTACATGCCTCATTATAAAGTAATTCTGTAGGAGTTGAGGGATTATAATGTAGAGTCATTAACTCTTTCTTCAGAGGAAAACCACAATAACCTACAGAGAAATCATGAGAGTTGTGAATAAGACTTTCATGTTTAATACACAGCCAATGGTTTATTTTTTTAATATATTTCTATTCACCTACTAATCAGTCTCAAACTATTTTTTTTTAAATCAACATATTCTTGATTGTCTCAGTTTAAATAAATCATGGCATGATCCTGAGAACTTGGCAAGAACATCAATGGTTTTACATCTGGCATCACACACCAGCTGCGTGTTGAAGGAATGAAAAGCTTTTCTATTTCTTTACCTTGCTTCATTAGTGAATACGTGGCGATGCATGCATTACCATGTCTGTGCATGCTCAGCGCCCCATATGGAGAGGCAACCAGCAATGTCATCAAATCTATGCATCATTTGCTATGATGCTGAACTTTCAAAAATAATAAGATCATATTTTTAATGAAATATGTGTATCTATCAATTAATATCTTTTTATCAATAGAGCTATATATTTAATGTATATTGGTAGAACCTGTTGCAAAAGTCTCTAATGGAAAAATAACTTTAGCTGTCACAGTTGAACATATGTACAGTATGGTACCCATCTTCAAGTCATCATATAGTAAAAAACAATAATTTCTTTGCCAAATCTATGCCCAACACATTTTCTACTTAGTTCTTGACAACAATACTACTTACTGGAAAAAGTATCTGCACTATGAGCTTTGAGCTTTATGGTTATCTAATTAAAGAAATCTTTAGTGTCCTCAGCCTCATCACAGTTATTTGCCTTATATTTGCACACTGTACGTTTAACAAATATTTCTCTTTACTGGTTATCTATTACTGTCTAACAAATTACCTCCAAAATTTAATAGCTTAAAACAACAACAATAATCTTCTGTCTTGAGGTTTCTGGATCTCTCATGAGGTCACAATTTAGGTTCCAGAGTTGCAGTGATCTTAAGGTTTGACTATGACTAGAGGATCCACTTCCAAGATGGCTCACTCATATGATGGGCAAGTTGTCACTGACCCTTTTGGCAAAAGGTGTCATCCCTTTTAGTGTGAAACTTTCTAGAATGCTCCTTAAATGACCTCATGATATGACAGCTGGACTCCCCCAGAGTGATTGGTCCAAGAGATCAAGGCAGAAGAGGTACTCACTGTCTTTTAAGCCTAGCCTTGGACGTCACATTCAACCATTTCTGTCATATTATATTGGTCATTCACACCAAACCTGGTACAACATAGGAGGGGTCTATACAAGGTCTTGTATATTGGAGGTTTTTGAGGGTCATCAGTCAGCGGTTCTCAACCTGTGGGTCTCAACCCCTGAAAATACATCCTGCATATCAGATATTTACATTACGATTCATAACAGTTGCAAAATTACAGTTATGAAGTAGCAACAAAAATAATTTTATGGTTAGGGGTCACCACAACATGAGGAACTGTATTAAAGGGTCGCGGCATTAGGAAGGTTGAGAACCACTGCAAGGCTGGCTACCACATCCTTTTTTTTTCTAGTTCTGATATTTTTATTACACCATAATTCTGCTTCAAACCTGATACAATTTTTATTTATTTATTTATTTATTTATTTATTTATATTAAATCTATTGGGGTCACATTGGTTAATAAAATTATGTAGGTTTCCAGTATATAATTCTTGAAACCACACTCATAAAAATTATTTCCAAATTAATAAGCTTCCATTGTACATAAACTTTCACTTTGTTGAAATCTGATTTTACACAAGTTCACTTTTCTATCTTCACTGAACATTAAAATGGAAGCATAAAAGTAAAAATAAAGGTTCTCATCCATAATAATTTAATTAATCTAAAACTTATAAGCACGTCCACATTTAACTAAAGAAAAAATCTATTTGATCTAACAGCAAAGGTATTTGTAATCTACTGAAAGCACTTAAGTAATAATGAAAACAAAAGTTCACTTTAACTCATTGGTTAAAATTATAGATCAGGAACAGTAATTATTTGGAGAGATTTTGCTATTTCATCTCATTCAATATTCTGAGGTAATATCAATCATCAATATCAAATAAAATTATTTTTAAATTTAAAAACAGCTTCTGCATATGACTGTTCTTCTGAAAGCTTTTAATTAATGACACATTAAGGCAAGAAAATGATCTATATCAGTGGTTCTCAACTTTCCTAATGCCGCGACCCTTTAATACAGTTCCTCCTGTTGTGGTGACTCCCAATTTTATTGTTACAAATTGAACATAATTAAAGCATAGTGATTAATCACAAAAACAATATGTAATTATATATGTGTTTTCCGATGGTCTTAGGTGACCCCTGTGAAAGGGTTGTTCGACCCCCAAAGGGTTCGAGATCCACAGGTTGAGAACCGCTGATCTATATGTTTATTTTTCAAGCAATGAAAAGGAAATGTTCATGTAGAACTTTACCACCAAGCTATTTTTATAATTTCTAACTTGGCACCCAACCTTATTAATTCAACAGATATGTCTGAGCACCTGTTGCTTTGAAGTACTTTAGGGATATAAAGAAACTAAGCCAAGGCCTTTGGCCTCAAGGAACTTATACCTGGTTAGGTTGATAAGGCAGGTTAACACATACTTTAATGCTAAACATTGCACAGTAAGTTTCATAAGGGAAGGAAACAGTGGTCTATGAATTAGGGGAGAGAGAAAGCAATTCTAATTGGTAAACAGCAAAGCATTATGGAATACTGGCATTTGAGCTGCCTCTTTAAAGATGAGTAGGTTTCAATAGTGGAAGCTGATAGGTGGTTACTACTACAAAATAATCAGCAAAATCAAATGACGGAAATCATGAAGTTACTAATACACACCAAGGTGGGCACATTCTCCCATAACCTCCATATTTCAAGGTAAAAGCCAAGGTAGATTCCACTCCTCTGGTGATGCTATCCTTCTCTTTCATCCTTCATCCAGTGCAACCCTGTCATTGCCTTCTACTGACTTTTGTTCACATTATCTGAGTCTGGTTTTTGTTACATTCCATACTATAATTTACACAATATACTTTCAGGAGGTTCTTTTCTTCCTTCTGTTGTAATTAACCATTGAGGGTTTCTGTATAGGACTTAAAATTTAAATTATTTTGATACACTATTGTGTCAGATTGTATTTTCCAACATGGCCACAAAAATACCCTGAGCTGAGGCCCAGCCCCAGTCCCAGCCACCATCTGACTGCTACCACAGACTGAGGTCAAGTGAGAACTGCCTAACTGAGTCAGTCTATCCTAGAATCATAAGAGATACTAGTGAACAGACTGTTGTTGTTTAAAGCCCCTATGCCTTGGGGTGATTTTTTTGTGTGACATTAGATAATTAAGAAACATTCTGGCATCTATAACAAAATCCTAAAACATGTAGTATGGTCCTTGGGATCAGGTGGTGAGCAGAAAGGGGAAGAACATTGAAGGACTGTTAGTGAAAACCTATAAAACCTCCATGAAAGCCTTAGTGAAAGCCTAGAGGGCCTCACAGAGGCTGTCTGTGAAGACTCAAGCAAACGGAGAAATGTCACTGGAAGCAGGAGAAAAGGCTATACTTGTTACGTAGTGCTGCAAAGTTTTGCGCCAACGTCACCTGTGATCATGTGAAAAATGGGAAATGTACCTAATGCACTCAAAGATCTAGCTTTTTCAGGCAACACTGAAATTGCCACATGGCTTCTTCTCACTGCCTATGATGAAATGCACAAGGAAAGAGATAAGCTAAAGAGTGAACTGTTAAATATAGAGAAGCCAAGATTGCTGGGTTTGAAAATAAAATGATTTCTTATTCCCAACCTCTCTAGACAGCAAATGATTCTAAAATTAAAAGTAGCTTCTGGGCAGAGATGAAATCCAGTGCAGGAAAACAGCATCTAAAAATGAAACTGGGGGCATGGTGATAAAATTCTTTATTAAGATTTTCAGAAAGATCTAATGTGGTACCTCATAGAACCTTTCAATCAGACCAAAAGCTTTTGAAGGATCTCCAGAACATGCCTGTAGAGCCTCTCAGTTAAGTAATTGAGCCTTCAAGAATCTTAAGGATATCGTCCCACAACAGCATCACACTGAGCCCAAAGTAGAGAAGGGCTTACTTAGCCTGAAGAAGTAGGATAATAAAGCGATGCATACAAATACACCCAAACACACAATGTGTTTAAGAGAATTATTCTGGTGGAACCACTGACAATTGCGACTAAAATGGACAGGTAAATACCAAGAATAGGATTTTGAACCTCTACTACTTTATAGGCAGGAACCAGGCTGAGAAGGCTACTCAACTGCAAACTCTGCTTTTCTTAATCGGGGAGTGGAGGTGCGGCGGAGGGCGGGGGGGAGACAGGGAATGTCTGAGGGCAAGACCAAAGCCCAGAGAGTGGAGCCAAGAGCTATGATGAACACCTGCCAGGGCAGCAGGGGTGGGCAGTTGGAGGCGATCAGGCCGGCAGGGGAGGGCAGTTGGGCGATCAGGCCGGCCCTGTGATCCCCTTCTCCTGGTATTCACACCCTTATATAACCTCCTCCCCTTCAATGTAGGCAGGATCTGTGATTTGCTTCTAACCAATAGAATATGGGAACAGTAATGAGATGCTCATAATTACATTGAAGTGACTGCATTGCTTAAAACTGCAATGTTGCCCTGGCCAGTGTTGCTCAATGGTTAAAGTGTCAACCTAAGCACTGAAGGGTTCAATTCCAGGTCAAGGGCACGTACCTGGGTGGCAGGTTCAATCCCCAGCCCTGGTCAGGCAGGAGGCAACCAATTGATGCTTCTCTATCACATCTATGTTTCTCTCTCTCCCCCCATCCCTTCTCTCCTTCCCTTCCACTCCCTCTAAAAAGGCAATGGAAAAGTATCCTCAAGTGAGGATTAACAAAAACAAATAAACAACAACAACAAAAAGAGTACAATGTCCATCTTCGTAGGAGACTTTCTCTCTCTTGCTGGCTTTATAGAAACAAGCTGCCATGTTGTGGACTGTGTATAGATAGGGCCAAATGAGATATGTCCCACACCATTGCCCTTTCTTGTGTCTAGTGAACTTTGATGTCTTAAGTCTCATTCAGATTCTCATGCTCATTTTTTTCTGCTACAGTTTCTGCCTTCCCTGAAAAGGGACTATTTTTGATACCAAGAGGACAAGGAAGAGAAGAGGTGCCAACATTCCATATCAATCTATCAATAATAGCTGCAACACATTTCCTCCTTTATTATCAAAAAATAAACACACACACACACACACACACACCCAGCGCCAAGTGTATCAGTTTCCTGGGGTTTCCATGGCAAATCACCATAAATTTGGATGGCTTAAAACAACAGAAATGTATTGCCTCAAAGATCTGGGGGCTAAAAGTTTGAAATTAAGGTGTCAACTGGGTCATACTCTCTCTGAAAGTTCTAGGGAAGAAGCCTTCCTGGCCTCTTCCTAGGTTCTGGTAGTTGCAACACTTGGTGTCCCTTGGCTTGAAGATGAATAATTCCAATTTCTGCCTCCATAGTTACATGGCATTCCCCTGTTTGTTTCTCTTACTTTTCCCCTTCTTGTAAGAACACTAGTCATTTGATTAGGGCCCATCAATATGACCTAAAATATGACCTCATCTTAACTTGATCACATCTGCAAAGATGCTACATCCACATAAGGCCACATTCACAGACACTGGGGATAACAACTTGAACTTCTTTCTGAGAATACAGTTCAACCCATAACAATATCAAGTATTAACTTTCTTCCATAGATAGTACAATATAGTTTATCCAAGAGAGTATATTCCTGCTATCAACATGCTTTGGACTTAATACTCAGTAAAATAATAACTGGTTGATGTTGCTAAAAATTTAGTTTTTATGGGCTTTGAACTGTTTTTTATTTAAACTTTAATTTTCAATTACAGTTTTCATTCAATATCATTGTGTATTAGTTTCAGGCATATAGCATAATGGTTAAACAATTGTACACTTTACAAAGTGTTCCCCTCATATTTCCAGTACCCACCTGGCACCATACATAGTTATTACAATATTATTGACTATATTTCCTATGCTGTACTTTACATCCCTGGCACTAACTACCAATGTGTGCTTCTTAATCCTTTCACCTTTTTCACCTAGTTCCCCAACCCATCTCCCCTCTGGCAACCATCAGTCTACTGTTCTCTGTATCTGTGAGTTTGTTTCTATTTTGTTTGTTCATTTATTTTGTTATTTGGATTCCACATATAAGTCAAATCATATTGTATTTGTCTTTCTCTGACTGATTTTGCTGCGAAAAACATCCTTAGAAACAAATGCCAAGAGAAAAACCCACTGAGGCTTCCAGCTACCATTTTATTTTTATTTTTATTTTTAATCTGAACAATAAAGATTTAATTTTAAAAAAAAAAAAAAAAGAACATGGAGAACAAAAGTAGACATCCCCTGGGCTTAGGGGAATGGAGCACAGTAGCACTCAAAAGCCACGTTAGGAGGCTGGGACCAGCAGTGCCTGGCTGTCCATGGCGGGTTTGTCCTCAGGCACAGGCTGGGCTTTGGGATCCGGAGCTGTGAGCACTGCGCCCACTAGGCGGCGCCTCTTAGCCGGGACCTGAACAATGGACTCTTGAGTCCCCTGTTCCTGAGGACGACGACCACTTCCACCACCACGTGTGCCAGTTGGCTGGAGATCCTGAGCAGATGGGCCCGAGGGTGGCTGTGAGGATGGGTTGGGCTTTGAGGAGCAGAGGGCCGCGGCAGCCGCGGGCTGTGCAGCAGAGGCAGAACCATGGCCTAGCGAGGGGTGCAGGCATGGCTTGCGCACAAGGGCCTGGCTGCCACGGTGGCCGCGGGACCCACGGCCCATGCCCACTGATCCAGGGGTGTGCGTGGCCCGACGGGGCTGCAGTTGCCTCAGGCCCAGCTCCACGTGGTCCACAACAGTCCGGTCCTCCCCGCGTTTCCACAGCTCATAGCGCTCGGGCTGCAGGAGGCGCACGAACACGTCCATGGAGAAGCTCACCCGGGCCTCCCCGCAGCTGCATTGAGAGGCCACTTTGCCATAGTCGACCCATCGCGGGGTGGCAAAGTTGATGGCCTCCGCACAGTTGAAGCCAGCGTGGTAGCCATAGGGAAAGGTCACCATGAACTCTCCAGCCTCCTGAGTGATGCGACTGAATAGGACCCCGTTCTCCTTGAGGACAGTGGGCGAGATGAGGGCCACCTTGTGCCGCAGGAAGGCCTGGCAGCCCCGAGAGCTGCCCGGGAAAAGCTCCCTGGCCAGGCGCTCCAGGCGCGGGCCCTGTTCTGGGGGCACCGCGTACCACGTTTTGGGCTCCCCGAAATGCAGGTAGTTGATGCTGTAAAGGTCCATGTCCTCCGTGTGCCAAGCGAAGGTGGTCTTCCACATGCCAAAGTACAGGTAGGGAGTGTTGACGCCTTCGATGACAACCCCACACTCCTGCTCCAGCAGGTCCTGGATGGTTCCCAGGTGGCCCAGGTTCCATTGTTTAGTGTTGGCATCAAATAAGGAGCCACTGACGTCAGCGCCATAGATGGGCGCGGCGTACAGGCGCGTTTTCCAGTATTTCCGCTCCAGATCCTCAAAGTCCAAGTGTGGTGGAGTCTGATACTGTCCACTGTTTGCCAACAGGCGATACTCGCCCACTGTCATGGCCCTCTTCTTTTTGTGGTATTGAATGAACACACCTGCTCGCCCAGACGCCACCTGCTGGAGGGGAGTGGCTATCACCATGTCACTGACATCATCGTAGGTCTGTCTGGCTTTCCATTCCCTGGGTGGAATGACCTTTGCCAGGCCAGCTCGGTGGGCAGCTTGGGATTCCATGTAACCAATATATTTGTTGAAATCTTTAAATTCTTCCATGGTTGGGTGGAAGGTCATGATTCTCCGACTTGGCTCATTAGACACCATGGCTGCAATGTAAGCAGAGGATTCCCGGGTTCTCAGGGATGTTTTAGATACCTGAGAATGAGGGAGTGATGTCTTCTCTCTTGTTTGACCAGCATTCAGTTGGAGATCCTCTAGCCAGGATCTCCAGCCAAGGTCTGTGTCTATTGAGCTATTACATCTGTATTTATACCAGTTGATTTTAATCCTATCCATTCTATTCCAAAGGTTAGGGCATTTCTTATCTCCATTCCAAGGTTACTCTATTGTTCTTTTAAGCCACAAGGGAGTAACTGAAGCAGATTATCCTAAATAAAGATTATGTAGTTTAAGCGTGATTGTTCGTAGTTAAAGTGATTAACTACCCGCCTGGCACTTAGTTAAGGGGTTTTATTCCCTCCCTAACTCCAGGGAAAAATCCTCCCTTGGGGAAACAACCTTTCTCAGGGAGGTGGTCCTGTTTTAAAACACATAGCGTTAAGAGGGGGAGCAAACATATGCCATATATGCCAGGTCCCTTGAAACATAAGCTGTGCAGATGTTTCTTCCCTGCAGCGACTGTGTCAAGCAGCAAGGGTGGATTGGCTTCCAGCAGGAACATAAAAAGGACACTGAGTAAAAACTGAGGAAATCTGATTAACAGATTTATTAAATAACGTATAGGCCTTGATTCATCAACTGTAACAAATGTACCACAGTATTGTAAGGTATTAATAATAGGGGAAACCATGAATGAGGTAGCATGGGGGTAGTTATATGGGGGGAACTCTCCCAATTCTCTGATCAAATTTTTAATCTAAAACTGTTCTAAAAAATAAAGTATCACTAAGTGTAATAAAATAATAACTAAGAGAAGGTGTCAACGAAGAATAGAAGAATGAAAAAAATTAGAAACATAATCTATTTTTAAAAACAGTCGACAATACAGCTCAATATAAAACAAACAATGATAATTTTTTTAAAGCAGGAAGGTTTAACATTTGTTTAATTATAAAATATGTTCTTATAGAAATTCACAAAGCATATTTGTACAGCTTAACTTACACATATTAAGAACTATTAACATCTATTAATAACCGTGCTTAATAACTGTGCTTCCTGAGGTGCAGGAGATATTCTACCGAATGACCCATGGCCACCCTGCGTCCCCTGCAGGTTGGTACGATCAGCTGGGGAGTCGTGGGTGTCTGCAAAGACAAGAAACTGCAGCACCAGGTGCCTGCTCACGCCTGAGACTTTCACATCAACCTCTTCCAAGTGCTGCCCTGGCTCAAGGAGAAACTCCATGAGGAGGATCTGCGTTTTCTCTCAGGGGTTTCCTCCTGGGAAGGGGCATGGGATCCAATTTTAAGAGCTGTGACAACACCTGTGCTCAACATCCTTTGGGGTAAGGGAGTGGGGAAGACGCACTGGCCATCTTGCTACAAATGAGATCCAATCTAGTAGCCGTTGTAAAAGGCTCAACCCAATCCCCAGTGCTGAGAAACCAGAGGCTGAGGGAGGTGTGTGAGCTTCCACCTCAGTGCTTTACTGAGACCACTGTCAGGGCAGGCAGGGCCCAAGCAGTTCAGTTCCGCCACCTAGAAGCCATCCACAAGGTTCTCCTGGCAGACATCGTCATTGTAGACAATCTGGGTCCTTTTGTCCCGATGGCAGCCCTGAGGACTGTTCTGGAGGGCGAGGGAACCCCACACGGACTTGCCAGTGGCGGCATCCAGCATGGGCTGTTGGCGGGCAATGCTGACCTTGAGCTGCACGGACTCCACCTGCGTCCTGTTGAGCTTAGCAATGGCCTGATCTGCTGACTCCATCTTTTCATAGGTGACGAAGGCACAGTTTCTGGGTGGGTCCATGGAGAGGTCAGTGATGTTTCCAAAGGGGGAGAAGGCCCCACAGAGGAGGCTGGGCGTCATGTCTTCCCCAAACACGTAGAGAGTGTTCCCCTTCCGAGGGGCCCGGCGTTCAGGGAAGGAGTCCGACCTGCGGAAAGGGCCTTCTCGGTCTTGGTCCTGGTCTCTGTCTCGGTCCCGGTCTCGCTCTCGGTCCCGGTATCTGTCTCGGTGCCGATCTCTGTCTCACTCCCGGTCTCGCTCTCTGTCTCTGTCTCGGTCCCGGTCTCTGTCTCACTCCCGGTCTCGCTCTCTGTCTCTGTCTTGGTCTCGCTCCCAGTCCCAGTCTCTGTCCGGGTTCCGCTCACGACGGCGGTCCCGGCTGCGGCTTCGGGGAGGGGAGACTGAGGAGCGGGCGTTACCACGTTCTGTTCTTCGGAGCCCCGTCCAGAGCTTCGGGGAGGGCCATCGCCAGCCCCCGGGCCCTCTGCCTCCTCCCCGTCTGGCCCCGGATCCCCACGCCGGGCACTGGCAGACACAAAGCTCTCGTACAGAGATGTCCTTTGGGGACGTCTGGGCGACTCCTGCAGATGGTCATCAGCAGATAGGCTCCCCTGGAGCGGCTGGGAAGTGGGGACCGGCCCCTTCTCAGGGTCCTTGAACTTTCCCTCTAGGGTTCGAGAACGCTTGAAGCCCGAGTTCTTGGTCTCAGCCTTGACGGCACTGATGGCTCCCGACTTCACCAGCTGCTTTGCCTGCTCCGTGGCGGTGGTTGGGTCCAGCACGGGCTGCGCTGGCAGAGAGCGTTTCACACGCCTTGGCTGGCTGTGCTGCTGCTGCTTTGCTTCTTCAGAGCCAGCAGTGCCTTTTTATTTTCTTCTCTTCAGTTTGTTGAATTTCTTCTGCAGAGCCTCCTCCTCCTCGCTCAGTCCGGGGGGGTATCACCAACATGGTGGCTCCTGAGGGGCATCAGCCGGGCCGGTCTCACCTTCCTTAAGAAAGAGTCCACCCCAGCTACCATTTTAAAGGAGTATGGGACTATGGACCAGAGATCACTGTTAGAATTTGCAAGCTTTGGAACTTTCTTAAGTGTATTTATCTTATTAAATTCATTTTTCCAAAGTGATCAGTGAAAAACCCACAAAGAGAAAAGGACCTGGCCCTAGCACGTTTGGCTCAGTAGAGAGAGCATCAGCCTGTGGACTGAAGGGTCCCGGGTTTGATTCCAGGCAAGGGCATGCACCAAGGCTGCAGTCTCAATCCCTGACGCTGCTTGGGGCATGTGGGGAGGCAACCAATCGATGTGTCTCTCTCACATCAATGTTTCTCTCTCTCTCTTTCTCTCTCTCTCTACCCCTCCCTTCCATTCTCTCTAGTAACCAATGGGAAAATACCTCTGGTGAGGACTTTTTTTTTGTATTTGTTAAAAAAAAGAAAAAGAGAGAAAAGGACCTGGATGGTTGTCTTCAGTCACGGTAAAGAAAAGGAGCTACTCTTTTAAACAACCAGGCTTCATGGGAGAAGAAAGAAAACCATTTAATGACCTGCCCCGACCTGCAGGTCACGCTTCGTGGGTACACCGCACCAAATCCTGCAAAGGAATGAGAGGATAGGAGACGCGAAGAAATGGAGGCAAGACAAAGTTCTGATCAAGCCTCCGTTTTATTCTTTACAGCGAGTGGTATTTATGTTGTTTCTAGAGGAAGGGGCGGGCAGAGGAAGTCGTTAAGGATGAAACAGGCTTTGGAATGTCGCAGCTTATCAGCGGAGATGTAGCTTGCTTTGTGCTTAGGGTGAGGGTATGTTATTTAACTCCAGGCTAAATCGCAAGGTTAACTTTTAACTCCAGGCCAAACCAGGAGTTGGCTTGGAGGAGCCAGAAACCTATTGTTGTAAGCTGGAGATGTATATGTGATTTATAATGGCTCCCAACAATGACCCAATTTGCAGTGGAAGCATCAAAAAGAGAGAAGCTTAAGTGACCAAGCCCTGTAGCAAAAACAGACAAACAAAAACAGGAAGGATACCTGGGAGCTGGCTGGGGCCTAGCTCCACAAGCAGAACATTTCACTGACTTCCCTGGGACACAGCGATGACTGGCCGTAGACAGGCACTCAGAGTTGCACCATAGGGGACATTCTCAAAATGTGGGTCCCAGACCAGTTCATCATTTTCATCTGGGAACTAATCTGATATGCAAATGATACAACTCCATTCCTGACCTACGGAATCAAAAACTTAGGATGAGGCCCAGCAATCTATATACGGTATCTCCAAAAATGTATACACACACTTTGAATAACTATAAAGGCAGTATTTATTAAAATACATTTCATTTTCAAAATTGAGCTATCAGCTGTTAAAGTGTGTATTCATTTGGGGGGGGACACCCTGTATTTTAACAAGCCTACAGGTGATTCTGATATACACTGAAGTTTATATACTATTGCACTAGGGAATAGGATTTGGCTCATTATAGCACTTCACCTGAGAAGGTACTGTTTCCCTGATACAAGGTGAAAACAAAGCAAGAAAGTAACTGTGCTGGGAAAGCTAGAGAAAATAATTCATGTCACCAACAAGGAGAAAGGCAGTGCTCTCCCCAGCTCAGGCTGGGCAAGGACAGCTTACACGTCCTCAGGGGTGGGCTCTGGGCTTAAGCTGAAGCGGCCAGCAGCATCGGTGCCCTCTCCCCCTTGACCCTACAAGTCTCCCTACTGGCCCAGGACATGTGGCCCCTGAGCTTCAGCCCAGGCTGCACTGGAGAGCACCATGCCCAGCTCAGCAGAGCCCTGCTCCAGAGCACCTGACCAATCACTGGCGTTCATAACAACAGAAACCATCACAAGAGAAGCAAGATAAATAATCCATTGGATGATCATGAGTCATCCCTCTCAACAGCATCTATCTTCTAGGCATATTGCTGAACAATCCACATTTATTTGCTGACAGTTTTACTTGTTAAGCAAAACCATGAATACCCACTCGAAATGATACAAAAATAGACTTTAAAATAGTGAAACTTACCGTATCAGTTAGCAATGAATTTGGTGGAAAACAACATATGCCTAAGATAAACACATATTATTCATCCTAGTCAGGCATTTTAAAGAAAAAAAATTAAATTTAAAAATCCAGACTCTGGTAATCAGTGAAATATAAGGCACTAGTGTAAAACATAAGGTTAATTATTCAGATATACTGATGAACTTGTTTAAAATGTTTAAAAGAATATTTTTTCACTGCATCTAAAACAAGCATAGGGTGAAATATTTTTTCAGACAAACCTACTACCCTTAATGTTTATACATCCTAATGAGTTATTAAAACCAGTATACAAGTTCACGCCCAAAACCATCTGAAATCATGATGTTTTGTTTTCCAGATTACAATATATGAATTTTTTTTTTAATATATTTTATTGGTTTTTTACAGAGAGGAAGGGAGAGAGATAGAGAGTTGAAACATCGATGAGAGAGAAACATCGATCAGCTGCCTCCTGCACATCTCCCACTGGGGATGTGCCCGCAACCCAGGTACATGCCCTTGACCGGAATCGAACCTGGGACCTTTCAGTCCGCAGGCCGACGCTCTATCCACTGAGCCAAACCGGTTTCGGCAATATATGAATTTTTTTAAAAATTTAAATTTCTCATAACAAATAACCAGTGTTTTTATAGAATCTATTTTCAAACTTTTTCTTTCCTTCAGAGATCGAGTACACCAAAACAGGAAGACATTATTTTAAAACAAACCCTTTTATTGAAGAAAAAAATGCAAGGCCCTCTCATCATTAGCAGATGATAATCCATGAGGTGCATGAAGAAAGGTAGCTAAGCCATAGATAAAAGCAGACTTCCAGCTACAGAACCTTATACTAACGTCAATGATGCGGGAGTAATGTCAAAACTCCTCAGTGAGAGGCTGCGAAATGAAGCACATAGTTTACACAGTGAAAGGGGCAAGCAGTCCTCGAATTCTATCCACCTTGGCTATGTAGGTGACAGCAGGCATTTATTAAAACAATAACAACACACATCCCCCCACCCCCCAAAAAAACACAATAATGATCCAGAGAAGATACTGTTATGGTGGGGAGGGGGGCTGGACAGAGCAGCCAACTGTCTCAATTTAGTTTAAACAATTCTTTTTCCAACTTGCTGTATCCGGACACCTAATTATATCACCATATGCTTTGAAAAGAACATTTTTTCACTCCATCTCAAACAAGCATATGGTGAAATTTTTTTTCTGGTTTCTCTTTTAAATTAAGTGAAGAAGAATTGATGTAGTATATAATACTTCTAATATATAAGAGGCTTGAAGACCTTTGAAATATAACATCAGAATAGATGGATTCATAATTTTCTTGACATATTTTTGCATGTTTGATTAATTAATTGGTGTCTAGAGACTATGTCATTTTATATCAAGATTTGAATGTACATGGGTTAATTTACTTCTGAATACCATTTTAATTGGATTCAAAATTGGGGTATATATCTCTGAGGATCATAACTGGTCAGAGTAGTCAAAAGTATTAATTAATACACTTCAGAATATTAATTTATTTTCCAAATGCCTTGTGGTCCTCCTGAGTTCACAGATTCATGAATGCTTTCCTCTCAGAATAAACTCATGCCCACACATTTGGGTGTTATAAAATAAAATATTAGTCAAGTGTACAATTAATGAAAAGTAAAAAAATTTGTCAGAGGCCTTCTGTTACTGACTTTTAAATTACTGAAAACACATTTGCAGTATCTAGGAAAATTCAACTGTGTGTTTCTTGGATGTCTACGTCTATTTTCTTCTCTTTTTTTGTTTTTTGTTTGTGTGTGTGTGTGTGTGTGTGTTTGTTAATCTTCACCCAAGGACATTTTTCCTATTGATTTTTAGGGAGAGTGGAAGAGAGAGGGAAAGACAGAGAGAAACATCGATGTGAGAGAAACACATTAATTGGTTGCCTCCTGCATGAGCTGCGACCAGGGCCCAGACCAGGGAGCAGTCTACAACCAAGGTACATGCCCTTGACCAGAATCAAACCCGGGACCCTTTGGTCTGCAGGCTGATACTCTATCCACTGAGCCAAAACAGGTAGGGCTCTACATCTATTTTCTATCAAAGAGAAATGCATCTACCAGTGTTATCAAAGTGAATCATTTAAACAATGCATTTTGTCAATTTGTTTTAGAAATGTGGTGCCAAAATACGCATCATGTAGGTTGCAGGTCAAAAACTTGGCTCTTCCATTCACTACTTTTGCAGCCCTGGCCAAGTTAACCTGTCCTTCTCTATGAAATGGTGCTGCACTCTAACATTGTCAACTTTCAGTGAAGTCTGGGTCTATGAAGCCTGCAGAGAGAAGAGATTATGTCTGATTTGCTTACTTTGTTGTGCTTATTGAAATACCTATCACTCATTGACACCAAACACAAGGTATTGCACCCTGCAGTTTACAGACATGAGGTTTGAAGAAATTCTGTAACAATTTTGGACCTAACAATGAGCAGAAGCCAGCCTCACAGTGCTCCCATGCACATCAATGAATCCCAATCTATTCCCAAAAACCTGTCGAGGTAAGGAAAGTGGTCCAGGAATACCTTCCAGGCATTGCAAGGGATCCTGGGCCCATGACCTTCCCATTAGGAGCCTGCTCCATGAGAAAGCAGAGCATAGTCCTTTATGCACATTGTCCTCTGTTTCACTTTCTTGCTTTGTGTGTGTGAGTAAAGATTCTCCAGTGTTATCTTGAACCAGAGAGAGGCAGAGCCTCACAAGTGCTTGATGTTGCCTACAAGGCCCTGGTTATTTGGCCACTTGCCTACCTCTAACTTCACCTACCTTGGCTAGCAGTGGGGTTCCCCCTAGCCCCCCATGCCTCCTGCCTCAGAGCTTCCGCACCTGTGGCTTCCTCTTGACGGCTCCACCTGCATGCTCCACAGGCCCATACCGTCTTCATCTAGTCACATATTCTGATCTCCATTAAAGTGTCACTTGCTCAGGGAAACTTTCCATGACCTTCATTCTAGATCAGGTATGTGTGTGATGAACTCTAAAGGACTGTGATCCTTTCCTGACTTAGCTACATTTGTAATTATGTATTCATAGGTGGCATCATTTCAATAATGTCTATTTCCCGCACTCAGTAGTAACATCTATGAGAGTGTATACTTTGAGCCTTTGCTCACCAGTTCTAATATTCAAGTTCATAATCGCAAGCAAAGAAAACCAATTCTGGCTGATTTACAAGACAGTATAGATAGGAGTTAAAAGCTTCTGTCTGGTACCAAGCTGCCTGTGTCTGATCCTGACTCTGCCTCTTATCACCTCTGTGGCCTCAGACAGATTCCTTAACATCTGTATGCCTCAGCTTTCTCATATGTAAAATGGGAATACTAAGGGGATCTACCTATTAGAATTGTAGTGAGGATTGAATGAGTTTATTCATGTAAAAACAGAATAAAGCAAATGTTAAACATCCAAATAATTGTAGCTATTATTTAAGCAGAAAATAAATGCTAACATTTATTTTAAGGTTATTAATATCACAATAATAAAATGTTATTAAAAAGTTATTGGATAATATTCTATGATTCTGAAAAGAGAAAATTATAGGGATAGAAAACAGGTTAGGGTTTGGGGGGGAGGAGAGTAACTACAAAGGAGAAGCATGAGGGAATCTGAGGCATGATGGAACTCTTTTATATCATGTCTATGGTGGTGGGTGCATGACTCTATATTGTCAAAATCCACAGAACTGTTCTACCACAAAGAGTGAATTTATCGTATGCAAATTTTAAAATGAAAGGTTACTTGACAGCTCATAAAATCACTGTAATGTTGGATAACCAGGCCTAGACAATGAGCAGGAATAAAAAAGACAAGTCAATATTGAAGACCACAGCCCAAAAATTCAATAAGGACAAGGGCCCACACCACTGCTGGATGCTGAATGACAGAGACCACACCATCGGAGCACAGGACATGCAAAACTGCCCCAGGAGAGTGGATATTGACACTTCCACGGCAACCAACCATGTGCCAGCAGAAAGGATTTTCTGCCTCTACTTCTTGGGCTACTAGCTACCAATTCAAAGTCTATGGTGGATACACAAGATTGTCCAAGGCTATATCTTAGCTGCAAGGGAGGCTGGATAAATGAGTGTCTGTTTCAGCTTCATAATTATAGGCAAATGTTGCCCCAACAACTTAGTAAGATGAAAAATTATCCTGACTATAGGGATGGGTTCAGATGATGGGAATCAAAAACTAATATGAAATAAACATGTCAATGGTAGTTTTCATTCAATAAATATCTATTGAATCAGATTTACAGCAGAGAGCTAAAATTAGGGCTTTCAGAAAATGGGTTCTTATTAACAAATAACTTTAATGGTAGCAACTATTTAATTTAAATAAACTAGCACTTAACAAGAAGCAGGGTGCTGTAATAGAAAGAAAACTGAACCAGGAATCCATAAAACTTGAATTCATAGACCCCCTTAAGGCTTTACTCCCATGTCTATCAATGAAGCCCTACACAGGAATGCTGAGAGAGTGAAATGAGAAAGAAATTATGAGTTTTTAAAACTCTAAAATCCTATGTAAATGTTAAGTTACAGAATAATATAAGACTTTTAAATGATTTAAATCTCTGTGTCCAGAAATGGTAAGATCTCCAAGATATGTTTGCTAAAGAAGCAACTGCTATCCATCTACCTCATCTTTCCATCAGGCCATGAGAGAGGGCATTTCCCACCTGTGCTCCCAGGCCATCCCTCCATTCACTTTCCAGCTACTCTTCTGCCTCCTATGAGAAGAACTGCCAGTGTCATTATTCTCATTCTCAGATCAAACAGTGACAAAGCTACTATTCCTTAAAGGCAAGAACAGGTTCCACTGACTCTCTATCGCTTCCTATTCCTCTGCTGTCTGTTCTTAGAGCAGAGCCTGGCCTCGAAGCAGGCCAGCCAGGCTTACCCATAGGCTGGCTAGGTAACCGGGCTTAGGAAGCCAGGAGCAAGAAGCCCTGCTTAGACTTCTAGGCCTCTTCCTCATGTACAACTGCTACTTCACAGAGAAAGGTTCCTTCTAATGTGGGCACTTGCCCAGCTTTTCTATTTTAGAACCATTACTTATATTGTGCCCACCCCCCATTGTTCTTTAGTCAAGAGTCCTAGAGACAATAGGGTGGTGCAGGCAGGCTGGAAGGGGTCAGTGAGGGGGAAAAAGGGGACATATGTAATTCTTTCAACAATAAAGAATTATTTATTTATTTTTATTTTTTTAATATATTTCTTTTATTGATTTCAGAGAGGAAGGGAGAGGGAGAGAGAGATAGAAACATCAATGATGAGAGAGAATCACTGATCGGTTGCCTCCTGCATGCCCCCCACTGGGGATCGAGCCCGCAACACGGGCATGTGCCCTTGGCAGGAATCGAACCTGGGACCCTTCAGTCTGCAAAAGGAGGTCATATGGGTGGGCAACAATCCAATATGACTGGTGCCCTTATACAAAGATTAGGCCGCAGACACACTCAGAGGAAGACATTAGAGGAAGATGACCATCTACAAAGCAGAGCTCTAGAGAGGCTTTACTTGGTCAGACTTCCAGCCTCCAGAATCATAAGGACAATAAATGTCTGTTGTTTAAGCCACCCAGACTGTGGTACTTTGTTATGGCAGCTCTAGGTATCTAGTACAAATAGTGGGGTAAAAAAAAATTATTTTACCCCACTATCCCATTCTTTTGAGATTTACTGGTAGCATGGCCCAGTGGATTTGTAATGATTAATCTTGCCTTCCATCGCTTTATTTTTGGTGACAGTATCCTGCTCTTTCTAAGGGCTTTCATTCCACGGACTCTTGATGGGTCTGCAAACAAGTGTGAACATGATCCAGACTATGACATCCCAAGATTCCTTCCCACTACAGTTGGCGCAGGGGAGACTTCTGGCCCGAACTTGCAATCAGTCTGTTTCTCTTAGGATCTAAACCCTCAGTAGTGTCACACAGGATGGAAGGAATATGGAGTCATGGCATTTCAAGTCTACTGCCCTAAAGAGATTCTCAATAGTTCTCATCATAGAGATTCCTGGGGCCACCCTGGTTGTTGACCCTCCCAAGGCCTTGAATTTTCACTTCTTTCTCTGTTTCTGAATAAATCCATTCCTTTTTTCAGCCTAAGTGCACTAGAGACAGTCTTTGTTTCTTGAAGCTTCAGTTATACACATATTATTTTGTACAGTTGAGTCTCTCCCATGCTAGTCTCTTAATGAATGAGTTAATTATATATTCTTGGGCCCATTAAGAAAAAAAGTCTGAAAATGCCCTGCAAAGCAAAACTCTCCATCACACCTATCCAATGTAGGTAGGTGACAATATCATTTCACAGATGAAAAAGGTCAAAGAACAGATGCTAACAAATAAACTTTTGCAACACATCAAACAGCACTTACTAAGAAAATCAGAGGCAAGAGAAAACAGTACATGGAAAACTCAAATTGCAGAAGTATAGAATTTGCTCAATAATCAGTTTGAAGTTTGTACCTGCAGTGTACTATGGCACACAGCTAACAAGGAGCTGGAAAGTGATTGAGTGCAGCAGTTTTGCAATAACTTTGCCCTACTGAACTCACACCCAAAACCAGAAAGTTTCTAAAGAGAGAATCTCCCTCATCACCATTTATCCCCTCTTTACCCTCTTCAAACCCTCCCCCTTCCCTCTGGTAATCACTAGACAGTTGCACAGATTTCGTGCACTGGGCCTCTAGTGTGACTATAATCATACTGTTAGTAAGTGGCTTAATGGGTATCCAAACCTGGGTGCCTCTAATACCAGTGGTTTCTTTCCTTTTTTCTTCCTTCTTCCTCTAATTTACTTTTAACTTCCTTTTAAGTTAGTCATATAAATGGTCCAAAAAACCCAGAAACAGTACAAAAGAGTGTAGAGTGAAAAGTACATTTCGCTCTCACTTCTGATCCTAGTCTCCCACTCCCCTTCTCAAAGAAAAGTACTGCTACTAGCTTCCTGTGTATTGTTCTAAATACATCCTTGGCATATACAAATGTATGTAAGTGTCTTTTTTACACAAAAAGTTGTGTTTTAAACATAATACTTCAACTTTTTTCATGTAGTTATTTGTCTACAAAATCTTTAAACCATATATGAATTCCCATGCATACACACACACACACACACACACACACAAACACACACGTAAAAACTGAGAAATCTCAAACTACTATGAGGCAGTCTATTTGATAAATAAAACATTCATGTGGTCAAAACAAACCAAATATTTTATTCCTCCACTTTCTTTCAAGTATATTTCCTAAATATCAGTTCTATCCCTGTCACAGTTTAGTATTATATTCATCAGGCATATAAAAAAAAACATGTGATATAACTTAAGCAATAATATTAAACATCTATTCAAAGTACAGACACCTATAGAATCTTGAACAAAGGATAAAGGGCAGAGGTTTAGGTCTGACACTATTTATTGATTTTAATTAACCATTAGGGAAAAATACAAGAAATATACAAAGAAAATATATAGACATTTTCCAGAGTTATGAAATATTTCTTCTTAAACATTCTGAACCTATAGCTAATTACCATATAGGAAAAAATTATCTTGGCTACTCCTTATACTGAGGTTGCTTCAATCTATTATTGATGCAAAATAAAACTTAAGCAGAAGTTTTCTGAAGAGGTAACAGAAAAGTTTTATTAGTATAAAAGAAAATATAAATTTTATAAAAGATAAAAGAAACATTTTTGCAATATGAAAGATTAATTCAGTACTTCAAGAATCACTCTCCTGCAATAAGCATTTATGTTCAAAAATATGAGCAACTTATCAAACTGCATCTTTCAGTATAAATTTCACTGATAAATGTCATGCAGAATAAAACTATCAATTAATAAAATCTGTCTTTCCTTTAATAGTAAGAGAAAAATGACCCAAATGTTTGGTTATAAATTTTTTATCATACATGGGTAGATTATACATCAAAATGACACCTAAGTAATATATATACATGAATAATTCACATTTGTCTTCATTTGAATTTCCCCCAGAAGCATACTTTGTGCAAAAATTCTAGTTGATTTGGGAGGAGACTTCAGGAAACACTGTGGTAGGTGGAATGGAAAGTCAGTGAAGGGGGTTCCATCAAGACAGTTAACACTGTGGGCAACCTGATTTGATACCCAAGGAGGATTCTGACAGTTGGTATGGATATGCCCAAACATGGAATGAGGGAACTGGGGTATTTATCCCCTACATTGGTGAAGGGCTGCTCCCAAAGGTGTTGATTCATGGACACTTCTGATAGGCCAGGGTGCTCAGACCAAAGAAAGCCCTCAGAGAGTGGCAAGGTCTTTACACCACAAAGGTGGGACTTGCAGACATATGGACAGTCTCTGCTAAATTTTAGACCAGTGTTAGGCACACATCCTATATAATAAAGAGCTGATATGCAAGTGGTCATCACTCCCTCACACTGTAATGGTTCAGACAGTCAACACTGGGGAGAGAGGAATGGGGACCAGCCAGGCACAAATGAGCTTGTGAGAGAGGAATGGGGACCAGCTAGGCTGCAGCCCAGGAGAGGGCCAAGCCACCCACCCCACGGTCCCAGGCACCAGTGGCTGGGGCTGCGGCCCAGGAGAGGGACAAGCCACCTGCCCCACGGTCCCAGGCACCAGCATCTGTGGCTGCAGCCAAGGCAAAGCCACCCACCCACAGTCCCATGTGGCTACAGCTGGCCCAGGCAAAGATGGCCTGGGCCCTGGGTGCCTGCGGCCGGCCAGAGGGAGGGAAGCCCGGGTCCCAGGTGCCTGCAACTGGCCGGAGGAGGGAATCCTGGGTCCCGGGTGCGGTGTGAAGCAGAGGTGGTTAGGGGCAATCAGGCCAGCAGGAGAGCAGTTAGGAATGATCAGGCCAGTAGGGGAGCAGTTGGGGGTGATCAGGCAGGCAGGCAGAGGGGTTAGGGGCCATCAGGCAGGCAGGTGAGCAGTTAGGAGCCAGTGGTCCCGGATTACGAGAGGCAGTTGGACATCCCCCGAGGGGTCCTGTATTGGAAAGGGTGCAGGCTGGACTGAGGGACCCCCCCACTCCTGTGCATGAATTTCATACACCAGGCCTCTAGTTATCTATGAAAGTCCAGAGAGTAAATAGTTTAGGCTTTGCGGGCCATTACAATCTCCATTGCGGCAACTCAACTGCAGTTTTAGCACAAAAGCAGCCATAAACAATACATAAACAAATGAGCATGGCTGTGTCTCCATAAAACTTTATTTATAGGCACTGAAATTTGAGTTTACTATAATTTTCATGTGTTACAAAATGTCACTCTTCTTTTGATTTTTTCAAGCACTTAAAAATGAAAAAAAAACAACAACACTATTCTTAGTTTGCAGCCATACAAAAACAGATGGTTGCCCTAGCTGGTTTTGCTCAGTGGATAGAGCATTGGCCTGCAGTCTGAAGGGTCCTGGGTTTGATTCCAGTCAAGGACACGTGCCCAGGTTGCAGGCTCGATCCCCACTGGGGCATGTGCAGGAGGCAGCTGATCATTCATTGATGTTTCTCTCTCTCCCTCTCCTTTTCTCTCTGAAATCAATAAAAATATATTTATTTTTTAAAAAACAGTAGGCTGTGTTTGGCCCACTGGCCATAGTTGGCTACCTCTGTTTTAGATTATGAAAATATTTACCAAATATTTATAAAATCCCATGGGAGATAACACTCAGTTTACAAGAATATCCTCTAATATTTAATAACCATTCTAACAAAAAAACTCCCTAGATTTTTGAAATAGTTTATTTCCATTTTAATCCACTGATCTACGCTAGAGTTACTAATGAGTTATTAAGTCAAGTGGAAAGGTATATGAAAATGCAAGTGATACAAATTATCTCAGACTTGATAAAAACTTGATAGAGTTCATCTCATTAACCTGGTTTTTTAAGTCAGAGTACTATATCTCATGACTAGCCCCCAAAAATGCATGAATTACTTTATCACAGACAATTTTCCACCAGGCTTAAATGCATTGTGCTAATTTGCATATTTAAATTAACTGTATGTTTACATAATGCAAACTAAGGACATACAGAATGTCACTTTACAGAATGGACTTAAGTAAACTGGTTGAAAGATGGGGCTCATCCTGGTTTAAGTTTGCATAACAACATTATTTTTCTTTAAACTGTAAATTTATTTGGAATTGGCTTAAAGGATACAAAAGTGATTTTCAACCTTTTTCATCTCATGGCACACAAACCAATTACTAAAATTCTGTGGCACACCAAAAAATGTATATTTGCCAATGTGACCCAAAAAATATATATAAATTTGATTGATTTACCAAAAAGATCGTAATTACCTACACTTTTTTTTTATCTAACGTGACTTTTTTAAAAATCAGGTGCCTATACTTGTATATAAGGATTTCTGCTACTTTTTCCCCCTACTACTGAGAATTAACCAATCACACACAACCTTATTATACAGTGCAACCAATAAGATGACCTATTATATGGCCTATATATTTATGGTTCAAGACAAGGCATTCACACCAGACAGCTATTGTTGTATTGGCTGTTGTCATTTTCTTTTTTTCTTTTTTTTACAATCTAAGGGAAAAGAGGTTAGTGCCCCTAACTAAATAGGCATTGCATATTTTAAAAATTCTTGCAGCACACTGGTTGAAAATCGCTGGAATAGAGAGAAGAAATGTAGATTATAGAAGGGCATAAAGTATCCTTCTTTGCCAACACTACAACAGACAATAGTCAGAGAACCTAAGTGCAGACCTTGCAAGCATAAACCTTGTGTTACCCATCTGAGCTCTCTGATCATCATTCATTCAATGAACACCAACTGTAACTACACAAAAAGCACCTTGCTAGATAATGGAAACAGTCATGCTCTGTCTTCTGAAAATCCAAAATTTAGTGGACAAATCACAATAATTCACATGCTCAATTATATGTGTGCACACTGTGGTGTAGGATCCCAGAAAAGCAATGACTAACAAGCTCCATACTTAATACTTCAGCTAATTTTTAAAGGATAATCATGGCATTTATCCTGCAGACAATATATAAAAGGTCTCTGAGACAGAGCATGACATGAGCTAAAGCAGAGGCAGCAGGGTGAGATGAGGAATCAGAGAGACATGTCTAGGCTAACACTGGCTGGACTTCCCTGATGAGATATGGAATGAATGGGGCAGTAGTCAGTTGAGGACTTAAACTACTAGCTTGGTGGATTGCACTATTGTGTTAACGTTGATCTTGATATATTATATAGGAGGAAAAGAAGTTTGGGAAGAAAATAACAGTTTGGATTTTAATAATGTGTGTTTAAGATACCCACAATGTATCCAGAGCACTCAATAGTAACAGCCTAACACTAAAAGAAATGTCTGGGCTACACAGTTAGATTTAGGAGTCTCTCATCTTTAGAGAGCTGTGTGGGAAAATAGAAGAGGCTGAAGACAAAATCCTGGCAAACACAAAAATGTTCCTGTTAGTAAATGGATATAGTTAGGCACTTTAAAGCAATCATTATGAATGCACAGAGAGGCTTCAAGAGGTTCTGTCGAAAATTATTTATTTGTTGATTCAGCAAATATTTATCAAATACCTCCTAGGTACCAAGCCCAGTGCTAGGTCATAGGTTTGCAGCAAAGAACCAGACAGATAAATTTTATGACTAAAAGAATGTATAGTCTATGGACACAGATGTTTAACAAGTAAACGAAGAAATAAAATAATTTTAGACTGTTCCAAGTAGTAGGTAGATAATGATAAAGAGAATAACAGGAACCTATTAGAATTTTTTTAATCCTCACCAGAGGATATTCTTCCATTGATTTTCAGAGAGAGTGGAAGGGAGAAGGAGACACACAGAGAGAGAAACATCAATGTGGTTGCCTCCGGCATGCGCCCCAACCAGGGTCAGGGATCAAGCCTGCAACCAAGGTACATGCCCTTGACCAGAATCAAAACTGACAGCCCTTCAATCCACAGGCCAACACTCTATCCACTGAGCCAAACCAACTAGGGCTCCTTCTTGCATTTTAAAAAGAAAATTTTTATATTAAACACACACATGCATGCACACACATACACCCCTAGCTCAATCTTTTAAAGAAATGTGCCCTTTTAAAGAAAAAATATTTTAAATATTATTGAACACAGACAAGTCTAACTTCTTTTGGGAAAAGAATCTTCTTCTGTATAAAGAAGTAGGTGGCATGCATATGAGCATAACCAATGGACACAGATAGTAGGAGGGTGAAAGGATGTACTGGGGGGTGGGAGTGGCAGGGAAAGGTCAATGGGGGGGAAAGGAGACTCATGTAATACTTCAAACAATAAAGAATTTAAATTAAAAAAAAAGAAGTAGGTGTCAGTTTTATTTGTGTAAGGCTCTCAAAAAATAAATCAAGTACAAATATTAAAAACTCACTCAAAATTGAAACTCTGTCATATAACTATAGGTAGCCTACTGTAGAGAAACATGTCTTTGTTTTATATGTACAAGTTCATTACATTAATATTTGAGATACTCTTACTTACTTACTTAGTGGTATTTATTAGAAAATGTAAAGCAATTCAATGTTTCTTGGAAAATGTCTCAAGAGGAAATCTGAAAAGTTGGCATTTGACCAGAAGATGGCGCTAAATTCCCAAAAATCTTTGTGCCAGGCAAAGAAAACAGGTTTCAGAAGTTAACTTAGAGCTGAAAGTTAGTCCATTGCTTATTGACTTTTGTGCTTGAAGCCATCTTGAAGAATCATGGGAAATTATTTCCTACAGGTCAAGACTCCTTTATGTGATCCCACCAGACTCTTGTTTTGCTGTTCATATTTTAATTTATCCAGGAGAAAAAATATTTTTTAATGCCAGACCTTACCACATAAGTTCATTTAATGTTAGGCCATATAAAAAATATTAAAGTTATTCCCAGCTCTCAAATTTTAGTTATTTAAAATCCAAAGAAACATTGTAGAAACTGATCCAAACAAGCTTTTTCAGTACCATTAAAAATGTAGTAGGAAGTGGAAATATTTTAGATGTATTAATAAGACATGAAAATTCCATTCTTAAGGACTGCATATCTGCTTCTTTTCAAAGGAGTTTAACCTTCATATGTATTTTATGAAGGTTTTTGCCAATTTTCAGTGTTCCATTGTGTATTTTAAAATCTGTTCTACATGTAGCTGGATGATACTCTGAGATTTTGAGCCTTCGTTATTGATCTCATTGAAATAATTCAAGTTTCAACATTCCATTCTCATACATATATATATATATATATATATATATATACACACACACACACACACACACACGAGGTCTGTTGCATGAAAAGATTCCTGCAATAGGCCTTCCCTTCCCCTGGCCGCCGGCACCGGTTTTCCTCCAGCACCCAGGACCCAGGCCTTCGCTCCAGCCAGAGCCGCCTTCAAGCCTTCGCTGCTCCGGCCAGAGCCGCCTTCAAGCCTTCGCTGCTCTGGCCAGAGCCGCCTTCAGTCCTGCCCACACTCCACCCCCCGTAAGGACTATTCTTAAGTAGTTTATTGAAATTTTTTTCTAAATACCTATATTCTTTGCCTAAGAGAAACTCCAAGTGGGATTTCCTCCATCTCACAAAGTTCTTATTTACCCCCTCACTAGTGGTGCCCCTCTTTCCACACAATAGAGCATTATCCACCCTGTGACCATCTCCTGCTGTTCATTCGGGCGGGTCCTGATGTGCATGGGCCACCTTCCCTCTTATCTAACATTGAACTAAGCTATATCCATGTATAAATAGGCCAAAGGCTCTGCCCAAATTTGGAGAAACATTAAAGAACTAATCAAAATTGAGGGCTTTGGGCTCAAACTCATGATGAGACAGATAAACAAAACCTGTCCGAATGGAATCTAGTTCTCATACATTTTCCTGCCTTTCTAATTAAAGCCAAATGTTTGAGTATTTCCCAAATTACCTCTGATGAAATGCACTGCATTGTTTTGCCTTTCAAAAGCAGATAAACTTATATTTACATTGTTAATAGATTTATTCAGTGCATTCTAGTTTTTCAGTCTGTTTGTCACGGAGTATTGTGAATCGTGGCGGGCCTGATGAGCTCCAGTCTTTGACAGAAAGACGGACACATCTGCTCTCTGGGCCACAGGTGTATAAAAAAAATATGGGAGTCCTCAACTGATCAGAATACCATCTCACGCAGCTTTTGTCATTATTTTTATCCCTGCCATGAATACAGGGAAACCAGGGAAAAGGAATCTGTGATATTAGGGAATAGTTAACATCAACAGTGGTGAAGCCTCCCACTTCACCATGATTCAAAATAATACTAATAATTCCGAATACTGCAGTGGAGAATTTCAGAATCCACTGTGTTTTCTCATCTGATTTCCACAATTTGAGATGGTTATATTATTTCCATTCTATAAGTCAGGAAATGGAGATTCAGAGATGATAACCGAATCTCCCCAGATCCCAGAGCTAAGAAACAAGCCTGTGAGTTGCCTAAATTAGGCTTATCTTCAATGATCTCAGTAAATTTCTGTGATTATTAAGTTTAATAACTCTATTGGTAATGGGCATTTCCAAATTCAAATTAGTTTAAAATTTTATGAGGCTATCTAATGCCTTGAGAATGGTGTCTACAGAGGTTTGGAATTCCAGAAAATAAGAGCTAAAAAGGTTAATTTATTCTGATAGAAGGATGATTAATACAAGATAAGATTACCTGTCTCTAATTAACCTAGTCCATTATTCAGTTCTTAACAAGGATATGGCTAGCAGAAATGTCACTCAGAAAGAATTCAGCTGAGAAAGTTTAAAGAGAGTATCACTCTGGGAATAATCATCATTACATTTGTTAGCCATAGGGAATGCTTAAAATCATCTTCATATCTAAGCCAGAACCTAAAATACCTCTTTATTCAAACCTGTAAATGGGATTATGAGGCATAAGATTAACAAGTGCATTTTAACATCTACTAAATTTTTTTAATGTATTTCAAAGGTCTAAAAGGAAATTGTTTATTTTTTTAAAATCAATACCAATCCTGCTTATTACATTCAAAGCCTTTCTGATAAAAAGTTAAACACTGCTACTGAGCTATGTTCTTGACTGAGCAATGATTTAATAATAAGCCTAACTCCTCTCCTTCACTCTGATAACCATCTTACACCTACCATATTCCAATAGGAAGCCAGACAAAACAACTAAAATATTATTCATTAATAGTACTTCTAATGCTGCTTTAACTTTTCCTAACTTAAAATCTTAGACATTGAAGAGATCTGGTTTGACATATTCTGTTGGTAAGTTTGTGGATTATTTATTTTCATTGTAGACTACTGTATCAAATAAGAATGAAGGATATTATTTAGTTAAGTTTTAAGCTATAATAATAGACTGTTCAATGGGATTTTTCTTGCTGTCTTGGAATTGGCTATTATGACTAAAAAATGATGACAAGAAGGCATAATATTTCCATGCTTGTAAAAACCTATCTAACCATTTGGGCCAAAAGCCTTCCTGAGGACTTACTCAAGGCAGGCAAACCACTTCTGCTACTCCCAACCAACATCTCAGCCCTGGGTGGGCAGAAAATATTTCTTCTCAACCCACCAGATGCCAACTAAAGGCAGAGTTTCAATGGAATACGCAATGTGAGTGCTGGCAAGAACAGATTCACAGTCTGCCACCGAGCTGAATACTTGCAGAGCCAGGGACCCAGAGACCAGTCCAAAGCTTGCCTTCATAGTGCAGCAAGTCCTATGAGGGTGTCAGGGCAGAATTTGACTTGTGTCCCTGGAAATTTGGGAGCCTATCTGAACACCAAGAATTGTGCCTGTTTATTTTCTAAAATGTTAAAGGAGGAGCACTTGCTGGCTAAGCCAAGGTAAGTGGGACAAAAAGAGACCATGCTATAGGAGTTTAGGAAGGAGGAGAAGAAAACCTCTAACCCATTCCTGGTTTCCTAATCTACCAGAGGATGCACAGGAGGACTTTCATGTTTGACTTGATATGAAGGAATATAGATAAGAGAGGAGAAAGCCCAAGGCCCAGGGTATCTGACAGCTGCTTCTTAAGGGAATTGGGATGCAGACCACAGGCAGACTAAAAACATGAGTGTCCAAAGTTATGTGGTGGACCAAAAAATTGCAGGGAGTTATGAGGAGACCACTATGTCCTCTGTAACCCCCGAGCAGCAACAGAATCGTGTACAGTCCTGTGGGGAGAGGTACTTCCTCATCTCCAATAAGCAATCCCTGCCATCTCTCATGTTTCTCCTCAACCAAGGGCTTAGATGCTAGTCGAGGGAATTGAGAGGATTACGTTTGAATCAGATTTCAGATTGGATTTTTACACTGGAGTGAAATTAGTTTGGTTTTGCTTTGTTTTTTTAATAACTGAAAGCGATGAGAAAGTTATGGAATGTGCCCAATAAATTATCTTGGGATGCTCTATAAAGCACTATTGGGAATTTTAATCAGAAAAAATAAAAACATTATTGTGTTAATAGACACCAAGTAGAGTCTACTCATTAAAACCCTTTACACTAAAATGTTGGCTTGCTACAGCAGGCAAGAAGAGGTGGGCGGAAGGGGTTACACGCCATTCAAACCTAGTTGTGTCTTGACATAAACTCTGTTAACTTTATTATGTCACTATTTCTTAGTCTTTGTTATACAAATAAAAGTATTTTCTTTGTATTAAAAAAAAGAATTATTCACCTCAACATTTCAACATTCATTCCATTTCTTTTTCTTTTAATGTTCATTAACCTCTGAACTTTCCATTGGCCTCCTCCCCCCGCACCCCCCCCCCCCCCACACACACACACACAAGGAGTGCTCCACTTCTGTTGCCTCTAACGCCTGAGAACTTTGCTGTCCTTGACCTCAGACAACACTTTGCCATCCACAATCCTGTGGGTGGTGGTCTTCTGGATGGATTGTATGGAGTGGCTGCTGTCCAGGGCATCACCAAGATTAAAGTCCTTTCCTTTTCCAGCAGGTGGCGGTAGGTGGCAGCTCAGCCTCCAGCTTCACCTTGGTGTTCAGCAGGGCCATTCCTTCATTTCAATCTCTCTCTAGCCAATATCCTCAATTTACTTTGCCATGTCTTTCTACTTAACTGTTTCCTGATTAAAAACTTCCTTCTCCACTCCTAGCACTGAGGGCTGTTGGAGAAAATACTATAACTGTTCAGATTGGTGTCTCAACTGATTTTCAGTTTCTGTTCTCAGACCTTCCATATCACTCAGAAATCTTTCAGGGTTTTGTTTTTGCTCATTTCACTTTCTCTTTCTCTACAGTGATTTCAGAACTTTCCTCAAATCTCCCACTAAATCACTCCTTCTCAGCAATGTCTGCACCAGAAAGTAAAAGCCACGGAATGGAAATTCATTCCTCATCCTGCCAAGGAAGTTTCAAACCAGCCTACGTTGAACCCATTCTTCCTTCCCACTCTCTATTAAAGTGGAATGTGGTCTTTGTACTAAAAATTAATCCTCAGGCCCTAGCCAGTTTTGCTCAGTGGTTGGAGTGTTGGTCAGTGGACTGAAGGGTCCCAGGTTCAACTCTTGGTCAAGAACACATACCTCCGTTGCAGGCTCAATCCCTGGCCTCAGTCCGGGCACATGCGGGAGGCAACCAATCAATGTGTTTCTCTCACATCGATGTCTCTCTCTCTCTCTGTGTATCTCCCCCTCCCTTCCACTCATTCTAAAAATCAATGGAAAAATATCCTTGGTAAGGATTTAAAAAATCAAACCTAATCCTCAGGATTGCTTTCTGTATCCTATCTCATTCTACCTTCTGAGAGAAGTGGCTTTATCAATTACCTCTGTCTCTTTCATATCTTTAACCTCACCCTCAAGATCGGTACCTTATCAAAAAAAAATTGTTTTCCTGAATGAGTCTTCTTTTAGCTTCTGACCTATCTTCCTTTTCTCATTCACAACTGAATTGAAATCATTGTATACCTACTCTGCTTATAGACAGAAGGTGGGCAGGTAGGCAGGGGAGTAGGAGAGAAAGTTGGAAGAAGCATGAGAGTCAAAACCTACCTGATACCAAGCGAAGACAGCATCTCACAAAGGCCAGTCCAGCATGGAGAGGCCAAGCCTGAGAAGGGCGAGAGTATGTCCATGCAGGGACAGTTTGACGTGGGTAGCAGAGCCAGCTCAGGTGAAGAATGCACCTACATAAATGAGGGCAGTGGAAAGGAAAGATTGATTACACACAGGGGATGTTGATCAGATAAGTAAATATAATAAGGCCAATAGGAACCAGGTTTCTCAGTGTCAAAGAGGGTTACATATATGGGAAGGGTGATAATCAGAATAAACTCTGAGGTGCTGGATTAGAACCGATGTTATCAATGTATACTTATTAAATAGACAGATAGGTAGATAGAATACAAATGTGTGTATACATTTGTATACACACTAGCTCTCTCACTGAGACATCCTCAAAATGCTACACTCCAAAAGCAAAGAGCACATCTAATACCCAGACCTTGTATTCTAAATGTTATTCTCTACTAAAAAGACTCTGGGTAAAATGGTGATTCCAGGGCTAGGGCAGGGGAAGTATAAGATGAACTTGTTAATATCATATGCCAGAAAGAAAGAAAGTCAAAAAGTGATGAAAACATGTCAAGAAATCGCATAAGCCACATGGAAGGGCTTCTAGTAGCTAAATTGCAAACAATTTGAACATCATGATAAATAATGATAGTAATGAATGAAGGAGTAGTTTTTCTTTTAATTATTAAGGGAAAATTAGGTCATCTTTTCAAGACCTAAATTTTTACAATCTTAATCCACCAGTACTCATCTTTTCTGATATCTTGCAAGTATCCAGAATGTAACATTTCATTTCCATTCATAAATCCATAAAAATTTGCTTTTCCACAGCACATATTGAGTTATTTTTCACCGAATTATTTGTTTCTAAAATAAAAGTATTTTTTAAATATGTAAAAAATCATTTAAAAATAATATATACTTTTTATTGTCTAAAGTTTTATGTAAGTCTCCTTTTCCCCAATTGACACCCCCCCTATAATATACATTTTCGGTCACCAGGGTTTCACATACCTGATTACTGAATGTACCAAACCTATGAATGAATAAATATTCATCTTCAAAAATGTCTTTTGTGGTTTTAATTTCTAAGAAAGACAGCAACTATCTTTCTTATATATATCTTATATATAAAAGCCTAAGTGACTGGACAACCGAACGACTGAACAACCAAACGACCGGTTGACCAGTCGCTATGATGCGCACTGATCTCCAGAGGGCAGACACTCAATGCAGGAGCTGCCCCCTGGTGGTCAGTGTGCTCCCACAGCAGGAGTGTGGCTCAGCTGTCCAACAGGCATTAAACACAGGGCTCACAGATAGTGAGCACCGCTGCGGCAGCGCGAGCCTCTCCCAATTAGGCCTAACTGAGTGCAAGCCTGGGATGAGTGGGAGCAGCAGGCAGGATCTGGCCAGAACCGGCAGTCCTACATCCCCGAGGGGTCCCAGATTGAGAGAGGGTGCAGGCCAGGCTGAGGGACCCCACCAGTGCAAGAACTGGGCCTCTAGTCCTATCTAATCATAGACAAACATGGTAATTGACTGTACCTTCGCTACACCTCCCATTGGCTAATCAGTACAATATGCAAATTAACCACCAACAAAGATGGCGGCTAATTTGCATACTGTGGGCAGTGCGGGACACCAGGAGCCACCATCCAGGCCCCCTTGTGCGACCCCAGAAGCCGCCGGAAAGCCAGGCCGCAGGCAAGACAACCCCCCTGGGACCCAGGAGCCGCCTTGCCTGCGGCCCGTGATCATAATCATGATCGTGATCTAAAAGCCGGGCGCAGGTAAGGCGGCACCCCGGGACCCAGGAGCCGCCTTGCCTGCAGCCTGTGATCCTGATCGTGATCGGAAAGCCGGGCCGCAGGCAAGGTGGCCCCCTGAAACCCCGGAGCCCATTGGCAAGGTCTGCAGGCAAAGCAGCGATCAAGCTATGGGGGGGGGGGGGGGGGAGGGGGAGGGGGGGGGAGAGCTACAGGGGCAGCTGTGGCCGGAGACTGAAGACTCCCGCCGGAGCGAGGAGCAAAGACTGAAGGCTCCAGCCACAGCGAAGACTGTGTCCAGAGCGAAGATGGAAGGCGGTGGCCAGAGTGAAGGTCTGGGTCCCGGGTGCCAGAGGAAAACTGGTGCTGGCAGCCAGGGGAAAGAAGGCCTATTGCACGAATCTTCGTGCACCGGGCCTCTAGTATACATATAAAAGCCTAAGCGACCGTTACAACTGGACGACCAGACGGTAGCTATGATGCACACTGACCACCAGAGAGCAGACACTCAATACAGGAGCAGGCCGAGGGACCCCACCTGTGCATGAATTCATGCACTGGGCCTCTAGTCTATATATAATATCAATATATATAGCAAATAAAACATTATATAATCAGACTTTTGAACTAAACCTTTCTGTTACCTACTTGCAGAAGCTGTTCAGAAACTTTATTACATGTCAGCTACGAAACTATATTAAAAAAACAGATAAACAATATTTCAAGTTTCATTTAACCTCTCCAAATTCCTACAGTCAGGTATTTTGCTCTCTGCTGTGGCACACAATTGCATTTTTCCCAAGCAATCAAAAGCAGGCTGGAAGACTCTTTATTAATCAGTTGCAAATAATATACCAAATGTAATGTAAGTAGAAAAATGCTGAAAAGGGATATATGTTTTTTTTTAAATGATTATTACTTTCTAACAAAACTTTATTTTAGCACAAGCCAGTAATTCTTACTTACTTTGACTGGGATTGGACAATAAAACATCATGATGATTACCTTTTGGCCACCAGCATACATTTACAAAATTATGGTCTGACCTTAGGTCTAATGTTTAATTCATCATTCTCATGTGGTTTCACATAGTTATCTGGAAAAACTTCCCAAAAGATTCTACAATCTTGCAATAAAAAATTGCTTAAAAATAACATTCCATTAGCAATTTATCCAATATTGATAAACATTTAGTGAGTGTGTATTATGTGTCAAGCACTATGCTAAGTCCTGGAGATATGAAAATGATTAGCACTTGAGCAATAGGTAAGATATGAAGAGTGCCCTTGAGATGCTTGGATTATGATGAAAGAGACAATAAATGTAAAAATTACAAAAAAGGTTGTTAAGGAATAGGATTTTTTTTAAAGGTTCTGTGAACACAGATGAGAAACACACCATCCAAACTAGGGCAGGGGAGGTTGGAGGCCCAGTACACGAATTCGTGCATGGGTGGGGTCCCTCCCAGCTGATCAGGGCCAGCAGGCCGAGGGGAGGGACCGCAGGAGGTTGGCTGTCTGCAGGAAGTTGGCTGTGGGAGCCCACTGACCACTTGGTAGTCAGTGCGCATCATAGCTACCAGCCAGTTGTCCGGTAGTCCAGTTGTAATGGTTGCTGAGCTTTTATATATATAGATAATTGTATTAAAATATACTAGTATTCTAGGTGTTATAATGATGACCTCTTTCTTACTCATACTCATACACTCCTCTAGTGTACAACCTGGTGGTTTCTGGACTTTGTAGCTAATTTATACATGTCCTATGCACCCATAAAAAAAAAAAAACAAAAAAAAAAACTGCTTCATTTCACCAATCCTCACAGTCTGTCCCATCTTCCGTAATCAGCCAGACTTTCCAAACCCCCCAAAAGTCTTCTTGACTTCCTATCATTACTAGACATGCCTGCACCATGTCCACTCTTTGAATGTGAGCCTAACCACTGAAGGTAGTAGCAGTAAGTACTAGTAGCAAGTTTGGGGTTTTTTAAGTCATTTTTATTAATTTCTCTTCATCAACAGAGAAAATGTAGATGAGTGGAAGGACAACATTCTCCAAGTAAGATATCAAATATAAAGTTTGTTAGCCAAATATGAATTTGATATTTTTTTAAAAAATGAGAACTGGTTCTTTTGAATTATATTTTGCCACTAAAGCTTAATATCCATCAAGAAGATATTAGTTACTATAATTAGAATGCATTTACCCTTGTTACATAAAGTTGTGCCTGGTCAAAAGTCATAAAATATTTCAAAAAAAAATTTAGCATTTCTGAACCTACCTGTGGGCCCAATGCCACTTGAGCCTAGATGAATAAATGTCCCATACACCTATTACTAATTCATCTAGGTTAGCGGGCCCTAAATGTTACAAATCCATTCAAGAGACTATCCCTTGGAGGCACTAAATAAATCTGTAGTCAAAGAATTCTCCATGATAAAAAGCACTATCATAGCTTAACTGGCAATGCTCTTCTTTCTTACTTATACATCGAGGTAGAAATGTACCAAAAAGTTGACAATGGTATATCTGTGGGTGGATAGTAGAATTATAGAAGATTTTACTTTAAGTCTTTTATTTATTTATTTATTTATTTATTTATTTATTTAAATCCTCACTCCAGGATATGTTTTTATTGATTCTTAGAGAGAGAGGAAGGGAAGGAGAGAGAGAGAGAAACAGAAACATCAATCTGAGAAAGAAACATTGATCAGCTACCTCCTATACATACCCCGGCCAGGGATGGAACCTGCAACCTAGGCATGTACCCTGACCAGGAATCAAACCTACAACATTTTGGTGTAGGGGATGACACTCCGACCAACTGAGCCACCTGGCCAGGACATTTTAAATCAAGGTGTGGCTCAGTTGTTGAGTGTCGACCTATGAACCAGGAGGTCATAGTTTGATTCCCAGTCAGGGTACATGCCCAAGTTGTGGTCTCAATCCCCAGTGTAGGGCGTGCAAGAGGTGGCCAATCAATGATTCTGTCTCGTCATTGATGTTTCTATCTCTCTCAAATCAATAAAAAGTATATTTAAAAATAAATAAATAAATAAAAAGATTAAATGGTATTCACATGACACAATCACACTATTTTTTAACAGAAACCAAATTTGGTTCTGAATTTTCTCATGAAATCCACAACACATTCAAATGTCTATTAAATATGAAGAATGCAACAAACATACCATATAATTAACTATCAAATATAAAAACAAGTCTTACTCATTTTGCTAATACTATAGCAAATCTTATTTCCAGTCTCCACACCAAAGTCAAATTTGTTGCATTCTGAAGATGTTAAAGAGTTAAGTCAGAGTTACAAAATAATGAAATGCAGAATTAAGTCTTAAAAAACAAATGAACAAAATAAACTTCCCTTACTTTCATAACACCCAAGCCTGTCAGGTGATAGTTCAAATAAAAATTAAGCATGGATTTCACCGTTTTCTTTAAGAAACAGGTTCAGACTGCTGGTATAGTTTTTCTTACAACCATACAGCAAAACTTTCAGTTGAGATGACTTCCTTTTTTTTTTTTCTTCTATGACAATTGGGTATTTTGATCTAATAGGCGAAAAACTCCAGACTTGGCGGTGGAACAGACACTGAATTAAAAATCCAAGGATCAAATGCCATAAAAAGAGATATCTATTTAAGCTCTGAAAAAAATCTATAGAAAGGGGAGGGGGACTAGTTATTCTGTGCAGATGGAATTGTATTAAGTTGTGCCAACTAACCTGGTGGAGGGGTTAGAAGGGAAAGGAGATGACACAGCAGTGGGATGTTGTTCTGGACACAGAAAGCAGCATGTAACTGCACATTGGCAACAGTGAGGCAAGCTAACAAAGGGGACAGGAGATGTACCTGATGGTAGTGTAGAGAGCTAGCAGTTGAGTAGGAGGAGGTGGCATACGAGACGTAGGCTGGGGTGCAGTAGGAACGATCCCTGGTGGTAAAGTTGAGTAGCTTAAATTTAATACAAAATACAGTAAGAGCCCAGTGAAGCAAGTCCAGAGTCCAAGATAACTAACAGCTACAGTACAGCATTTGAAAGCTGTCTAAAGGATAGATATTATACAAGGAACCTCTAAAGAGGAGGTTATAAAAGTTACAAGAGAAAACATTCAAAATCTAGTCATGTTTTCCTTTTAGAAATAAAAATATAAACAAGGATTTAGAGGCACCAGAGTTGTTTGTGTTTTCATAATTTGAATAAATAGGAGGGAAACAAGATGAAGTAAATTCAAATTTAGGCACCTGAGAAAGTTGAGTCGCATAACCAAATCCAAAGAGAAGAAAGGCAATAATTAAGGTGAATAGGATCTTAAGTGAAAATGATAGGGGATAAAAATTTCTTGGCAACTTGTCAGTTACTAAAGTGTTTAGAAAGACAATAAAAATACAATAAACAGAAACAGCAAAATAAATAACACAGACAATGCTTTATTATATCCTAAAAGCTTCAAAAAAAAAAACCCCAAAACGAGATAAGACAGTGACAGGAATGAGTCATTTAATGTGATAAAATAATTTTCCAAACTACAAGTAAATCGCTTAGGATTCTTTTTGTTTAAATGCAATTCTAGTTTATTTAAACAGCTGATTCTTATTTTTTTCAGAAATAAGTTGTATTTCAACTGAAGAAATTTTACTAAAAATTCTGAAGAATTCAGCATTGTTCAGTAATACTTAATAATTTAAAACAAATTTAGTAATGAAGACCTTATTGTGCACTACACTTTTAAATTCACCCCTTGCCTAATGTCATTTGAATGCTTTATATTAGAGTAGACCTTAAGGCTGAGAAGCTGACATTTTAGCAAGCTCACTACTTTTACCACTAGGTGGCGAAAAAACCCAAGTAGTATCTGTTACCAAAGCTAGCACAAAATCCCAAGTACTTGAACTAGAATTTCCACCAGGTGTCAACCAAGAGAAAAAAAGAGAGAGACTATTTTCTGCACTCAAATACACAAATTCATAGTTTTATGCACAACTATCAAAAATAAATGGCCTGCCCATTAACTATCCAAATATTTTGCATATTTATATCCTCATATGATGCCGTTGAGTCCAAGATATTGCCTTGTCAACTAAAATCCAACTAAATAAAATTTCATTTCTTCCAAAAAAGAAAAACAGAAAGTCCAATGAGTTTAGTTTATTGTAACTGATAGATTCAACCTATCCAAATATATGACACAGAAGAATCTAAAAAGTTTTAGACATGGACAACCAAAACTTTTCAAAGTATACTTGGAGAAATATGTATATCCAGATTCATATTTTTTCTTTCTGTATTTCTCTAGTAAGCAGGTCTGTTGATTGCAAAAGTCCAGGTAAGTTTATGCTGTTATACTTCGAATCTCAGTGTGATTTTATGAAAGCAATACCATGTTACCAAAACTTTCACAATAAAGAGACAAATGTACCTGCTTTTAAGGTGTATTAGAATTATTATTTTGAACAGTCCAAGACTGAAAATTAAAATTACAGCTTTGCAGAATTAAGCCCTACGTATAAACCAAATCATGCTTTTTAAAAACTGTTATGTGCTTCACTAATTTCTAACCAAGATTTTCCGATCTTGTTGTAAACATGATGCCAGGTAAAACACTATGTCATGCTGCCTTTGGAAAGGTGGTCCTTTTTTAGGCCGAACTTTATTCTTAACTCTATTCTTAACTTATTCTTAGGCACAGGAGTTATAATCATGTCATACCCTGCAAATTTAGCTGTAGGTGGTGTCTCAAAAAAGGACTTTTTCTTCCTTCGAGGAAGTGGTCAAGCCTTTCTTCCCCCTAGTGTCATCACGCAAACCACTTGGTTGTTTTTCGTTGCTATCTAATTACGAGATGGGAAAGAAAGCAGCTGAAGAGAAAGCAAAACCTACTGATTAAATTATGCCTGCTTGTCTTCCTGGCTCTTTATAGTATTCTCTTTTAAGATTCCTTTGGCCTCAAACGAGCTCATGTCCACCCTGGCTGCCAAGCACTGGTTTTTGTGTTGTTGTGTTTGGTTTTTTTTTCAAACAAAAATATCCAAGCCAAACAGGCTCTTGTCGGAGAACATTATTTCTTGTCTGCTTTTATTACGGTTTCTTTTGAAATTCGTGCGAGTCTGCTCTGCAACCAGCCGCTTGCCCAACCGGTGACTCCCCTGCCCCCATCTCTCTCCACTCATCACTTTCCTCCTCCTCCCAGCCAGGCACAGCGGTCAAACCCCGGCCGTGCCCAGAGCGCACGCTTTGGGCGGCACACGCGGCAGCGTATCCTTACTTGGCTTTGCAAACAGCTCCCCATCCAACCCTTGTCCCCCGGCGGCCCCCTCTGCCGTTATCTCTAAATAGAGCGCTCGCCAAAGGGGCTGCCGACGGCCCGTCCGCCAGGGTTGACGGTAGCCTGCCTACCAATAGGAGCGCGCAATGCAGAGGAGTCAGGGTCAGCCTCCCGGCAGCCCCGGGGCCGTCCTCCCCCCGCGCGCACCTACTGTACCCGCGAGCAGGGAGCGAGCCCGGCGCGGGAGGGGGCGCGCGGGAGGGGGCGCGCAGGGAGGCGGGCGGGCGGCCGCCGCGGCGCGCATGCGCACCGGGGTTGTTTTTCACAAAGCTGCTCTTAAAGTGAGCCGGCCGCCGCCAACCGCCCGTCTTTGTACCGAGACCACTGGGCCGAGCGCGAGCGCGGAGCGGGAGCCTCGCTGCTGCCCTGACTTTTAAGAACCTCAATGAACTACTTGTGAGGAGTCGCTGGTCGTGCCTGTGAGCTCTTCCCACGGCCACGACAGCGACCCGTGTTCAGTGGAGATCACATTTTATATGCGATCTTGACTTTTTTTTTTTGGTCTGACATTATATTTTTATAGATTTTTGTTATAAACATGGTGCTGGGAAAGGTGAAGAGTTTGACCATAAGCTTTGACTGTCTTCATGACAGCAACGTCCCCGTGTATTCTAGTGGGGATACCGTCTCAGGAAGGGTGAATTTAGAAGTTACGGGGGAAATCAGAGTGAAATCTCTTAAAATTCATGCGAGAGGGCATGCGAAAGTACGCTGGACCGAATCTAGGAACGCCGGCTCCAATACTGCCTACACACAGAATTACACTGAAGAAGTAGAATATTTCAACCATAAAGACATCTTAATTGGACACGAAAGAGGTAAGCTTTTTTTTTATATTATTCGGAAATCATTAACGCTAATTTCTTTGGGAATGTAGCTTTTGATTTTTCTGAATGGATATAATTCTACTCCTAGCATGAGCATAGCAGCTCGGTAAGAGCTGAGCGAAGTTGGAGACGGGCTTCTCCGTGACGTGCACCGAGTGCGGAGCCGCGGAGCGTGCGGGCATCTGCAGGGGCTGCGACCTGCGCCCGCCCGCCGCCCCCACGCCCGGCCGCCCGGCCGGTGCCCTCGCGCTCGCCGCCCGTTTGCACCTTCACGTAGATTCTGCTCAGACCCGACCCCGTCACTCCACTAGCAGGTCTTTCACTGGATCCCCAAAGGCTGCAGTCCAGTGCTCGATGTCTTCCCTTGTGCTCTGCAACCTTAACATCTCAAAAACGAAGCCTCCATCGAGAAATGGGATAACATCTTTAAGCGGGTGAAGAGGTGCATTTCATTTTTTTAATATTGACACGCAAAAGACTTGAAAGCATTGATCGTTGTTCTTTGGTCAAGGGTTTCTGTGGCTTATTTTGACATATGGTATGAACACCCCACGTGTTTGGGGTCCCCCCCCCCCCGTTCTTTGCAGTTCCTTTAGAAATGTATATCATTCATTCTCTATTCTAAAGGACTGCACCTATGATTGTGATGGGTTTCGAATCAGGCGTCGAAGCCATTCGGGGAAATGTTCCTTTCTGAGCATCATGCCTAACTTTGAAACGTGCCTTCAATGAAACCCATGCCAGGGACATGAAATGGAAAAGTATTCGGCACCTTGGTTTTGATTTTTGGTGAGACGAGGGAGAGGAAGGGTTGTCAGACATGGAAGGGGCCCGAGGTTTCCCATCTGTTGTTTAAATCGTTACATTGTGGAATTATAGGAGACTCTAAGCTTGTTTTTCTAAGTTTCCACCCTTTGTTAGAAGCGGTTCAATCCTGTTTCGGACCAGTTCTGGGGGGTGGCGAGGAGGGGCGCTTGTGCAGCTCTCAGCAGATTGGCTGCACGCGTCAGGTGGTGGCGATGACTTAATTCCCAGACCGAGAAGAATATAGTGTTAAAACTGGTTATGTAATTTTGTACTTCTCCTTTTTAATGCGATGTTTAGTTCCAATGCGGGCTATTTTCGAAAAGTAGAGCACATTTTTTACCTTCATTTTCAGTATTAAATATGCACATGCCCGAGGAAGTGCTAGCTGAACTAAAGCAAGTGTAGAAATAAAGGATGCTTCCATCCACAGCATTCCTGCGCTGTTCTTAAAAATATTAAGATGAAGTCAGTTCTGGAGGTAGGTTTTCAGTTGCACAGAGGGAATTTGCATCCTGACATTATTTCTAGTTCATCTCTCCAAGCAGTAGCGCTGATGAAGAAGCGCTAATGCCTAATGACAGTCGTCGTATTTGTTGGAAAGCATAGGCAGGAGTTTGTGTGAACCTTTCTGGATATTGCAGCTTTTTATAAAATGGTGGGAAGAGACAAAGGTTTTCATAGAGTTGAGACTGTAGAGTAACGACTTGTGGGGGACAAACACAATTTACTAGCTGCTCCCTGATTTCGTGGTAAAATAAACTGTGCGCCTTTTAACCCCACGAAGCACCCCTGAGCCTCTGCAAAGTGCAGACGAGCCCTGCGCCTGGAATACTTTCAATGACTTAGAACCGGGACCTCTCACACGAGCCTGGTCGCGGAGGCCCCGCCCCGCGCGGCCAGCGATAGGCGGAGCCGGGTTTGTTAGCCTGTTGCTAAGGCGATGCCAGCCCCTGATTGGATTGGGCGCGGGCGGTGGGGAGAGTGGGGCGCGCCCGTGGGGGCGAGGCTTGGAACCGGCGTGCGCCGGTAAAGGGCCCTCCCGCGCGGCCCCCCGCCCCGACTCGCGCCCCTCCCCGGGCTTCTGGGGGTGCCTACGTCTCATCACCTTCGGTCGCCCCACCGTGGCCTGTCCTGGGCCCCGAAAGACATGACTTGGGGTGTCAGGAGATTAGGTGCGGAAAGTGCCGGGCGGCCCTGGGCGCAACCGGCGCTGCCAGCCCTAGTCCGAGGGAACTTGGGCGGACAGGGTCCGCCGGAGCCCATCTTCCTGTTTCCCGAGAGGAAGGTACCTTCTGCGAGCGCTTGTTTCCCTCTGAGCGGAAACAAAGCCTGTCCCCCGACAGGTACAGACCGGCTCCCTTGCTCTGACCCCAGAGAGAGCGCGCCGAGGCTGGGGTGGAAGGGAAGGAAAAGGGATAGCGACGTCCAAAGCCGGGTAGGGCCTCGGCGAGGATTCCCTCCCCCGCCCATTGTTCCCCGGGGCGTCTGGTCCCCACCTCCCACCCCGCAGCGTCCCGGTCTCCGTGGTTGCAAGTGGAAAGGTGTCAGGGTGGCCCGAGCCAGCTCGAACCGGTCACCGGCTGGGGCGTGTAAAACGGAAGCGCCGCGCCGCCGCGCCCCGCCCCCGGCCCAGCAGGCTAGGCTGCGCGGGCGCGCGCGCGAGCCGGCGACGTATGCCGTATGTATAGCGGGGCGCGCGGGCGGGGGCGCGCGGCGGCCGGCTGGAATCTGCTCGCGCCGGTTTAGGCCGGTCCTCTCCTGCTCCGCTCTAGTTCTTGATTGACAGCCCGGCACTTGTTTACCGCGGCGGCCGCCGCCGCTCGCCGCAGTGAGCCTGCTGAGCTGGCACTCGGGGCGCGGAGGGAAGGAGGCGAACGCTGGGCGCCCCCGCGGCCGCGGCGTAAGGGCCCCGAGTCACCAGCCGGTGTTGGGTGCTGAGACCCGTTCAGGGGAGTCGCCCGGAGGCCGCGGAAAATAGTACAAAATAAAAGCTTCCGCACATAGGCGCATTCTTCCTTTTTATAAGCGAAGTGTCACTTTTCTGTGTGTCTCTTCAGTACTTCGGTGAGGGAGAGTTAGGGGGTCACAATTTGGTCAGCTTTCGTGGTAAAGTGCCAATGATCAAGATTTCTACACCGAGAAAATCCTGTAAATCTAGTTAGAACACTAGAAGGAATCATTTTAAAAATCCAGAATCCCCCCCACACACACACACTTTTTTTTTTTGCTTTTGGGTTTTTTGATGTGTTGGGGGTTTTTTTGGTTTTTTATATTATTGTTGTTTTTTGTTTTTCAGTTAATATATTTTGGAGACATGTTTTAAATAATCTAGTTGACCAAAAGAAATTGGTTTCTTGAAAGGTCATCCCTTTCTTCAAGCAACTGGCAGCCGCCTGGTCAGACTACAGGTGGGGGGGGGGGGGGGCAGATGGTGTTGGTAACAGCACCTTTTAAGTCTGAGGCACGTTTTTTTGTTTTTTTTTTTATACATATGCAAATTTTTAGCTGTTGCTAGGACAGACCGATTATGGTTCTCATTTTAGGTTCAATAAAGAATTTATATGACACTGATTTAAAATCACTCTTTTTTTAGCTCCAACATCTATTTAACAAAGTTTTCTAAAGGCTTTATAACTGTCACATTCACATCTGTATCGACTGGTTTTTAAAGGTGTAGTGAGTTCTCATTTTATATGGTTAAAACCATAGATTCAGGAAAACAGCTGGAGAGGGTCCGGGGGGGCGTGTTCCCTGGGGGCCGGAGCCTCCGTGCAGCGGGCGCCCGTGGGGGTCGGGGTGATGCCCCCATGTCACAGATGAGGCGGCTGAGGCTCGGGGTTCCCCGCTGGAGGGCGCCCGTGGGGGTCGGGGTGATGCCCCCATTTCACAGATGAGGCGGCTGAGGCTCGGGGTTCCCCGCTGGAGGGCGCCCGTGGGGGTCGGGGTGATGCCCCCATGTCACAGATGAGGCGGCTGAGGCTCGGGGTTCCCCGCCGGAGGGCGCCCGTGGGGGTCGGGGTGATGCCCCCATTCCGCAGATGAGGCGGCTGAGGCTCGGGGTTCCCCGCCGGAGGGCGCCCGTGGGGGTCGGGGTGATGCCCCCATGTCACAGATGAGGCGGCTGAGGCCCAGGGTCATTACCGGAGAAGTGATGAAGTGGGAATTAGCGCGCAGACTCCACGCGGGTGCCGGTCCCTGACGCCGTGTGTGTGTTCTCTCCGCAGATGACGACAACTGCGAGGACGGCTTCCACACCATCCCTTCGGGGCGGCATGAATACGCGTTCAGCTTCGAGCTTCCACAGACGTAAGTATGAGAAGGAACAGGCGCTTTTCATAGACATCCATCCTTTTAAACTTAAAATTTTTCTAAGTTCAAATGTTTTTAGTTTAAAAAAAAAAAACCCTTTTCATGACTGAATCTTGCGAGAGGAAAACAATGTGCTAAAAAAAAAAGCTATTTTATAATGTAGTGTGGCAAAATTATAGAAAGCAAAGCTTAATTCTTAGTACTCTGCCTCACGATTGATGAGGTTTTTAAAACCTGAATCAGAGTTCATTTAACGTGAGTTGAAGGTGCTATTCAAATAGTTAGGCCCTGTCTGCCTAGTTGGCCATCAGTTATTAGCAGAAAAGGTAAGACATAGCAGGTCACAGTCACTTATAAACACGCCGTCTTCCTCCTTTTCTGCTGATGCCAACCGGCAGCGGTGAGCTGAGCCCATCAGCGCGTTGGGCACGTCCCGACTCCAGGAGCGAGGGGCTTTGGGCTTTGGATCTGAGCTCAGTAGCTTCTGTGCGAAGAGCTATTGAGAAGGTCACCAGGAGACATGACTTGGACTTAAAAGGAAACATCCTTCAGAGATACCTTCATATAAGGATTGGGATCTAATAGGAAAGGGAGATGGAAAAGGGGCATAATCTTAATGTAGTAAAAGATTGTTAGGAGAGATTATTCAATGTTTTTAAAATAATGCCTTTAACAGATTATCCTGACAGGCAAAGTGGGACTTGTGGTCATTGTTTTGGAGGATAAACTTACAAGAAAAATTTATCAAGTGCCAAATGTACATAACTTTATATCTTATCTGTAAAGCACTCATTTAAAATAAACTCTAAAAGACTAGCAAAATATTGCATTTTATTTCTCTTTGCTATGCAAATTAATGCAAGACTCTAAAATAGATAGCCAATATGACAAGCACTTTATTCATTGATTATAGGATATTCACAATCTGTTTTTGCAAATTCTTGATTAGACATAAATTTTCTATCCAACTACTCATTCTAATCTAAGTTAGCACTCTGCCTTGTAAATAACTGAAAACCAGGCATTTTTCTAATGAAATTATGAGAAAGAGACTAAACTCACTAAAATAAAATCTTTCACAAGTAATAAAACTGGCAAAATTGCAAGTTCTGATTCCCTTGATACAGGTCAGTAGAAATGTTTCTTTTTCTTTAAGCCTATAGTAAAGTTTGAAAACAGCCAAAAAGGAAACATGAGGACACTGGGAAATATAAAACTTTTTTAGTATTTCAGTGGACTTTATGAAATGTGAAATTTTTGAAACTATAATGACTGTTTTGGCCTTTTCTAGACCTTCTTAATTAGTTGCTATAAAAAGAGATACTAATTCCCGGCAAATGAATAGTGGAGCACTGTAGGGAATTTGATCTGAATATTTAACCAGTGTCTATAATTTCTCAATAGAAATAAACCATTCTTAACTTTATTTTTAAATTAAGTTCTTGACCTTTTCAAGAATTATTCACTTCCAGTTTTTCATAATTTTGCCACCAACATTAAAAGTAGCTTCTTTATTTAAAGAGATTGTATACTTCTTGTTTCTTTAAGCAAAATTTCTATAATGTTTACCAACTATTTGTTCTATTTGGAAACAAGATTTTTCCCCAATGACTAATCCCTTTGGAAATTTTTAAAAATCATGTTTGATACCTCACTGATATATAAACAGTACAATATATTAACACTTCTATGATAATCTGTGTAATTATTAGAAAGAGGTATAATATTAATATATTGACCTTTATATTCTACACAGACCACTTGCTACCTCATTCGAAGGCCGACATGGCAGTGTGCGCTATTGGGTGAAAGCCGAATTGCACAGGCCTTGGCTTCTACCAGTAAAATTAAAGAAGGAATTTACAGTCTTTGAGCATATAGATATCAACACTCCTTCATTACTGGTAAGAATTGACTGAATTCTTCATTCTTTGTTTTGGCATACCAATACTAAAGAATAATCACCTAAACTTAAACTGTAATTTTATCATTTTAAAATAGTGGCTTTATTTTAAAATTTAAAAAAATATTAATTATTTAAAAATATAGTCAAGGGCACACACACTAATGAAGAATATGATCATATTTCCTGATACTGTAATTAACATTAAATAAATGTTAAAAGTAAGACTAGCATATGGTATGAAATATCTCTTACTCAGAAGAAACAGCAGTAACAAAAACATAAATCTGTTCCCTGCATAATTGTAGAAGAGGAGCAGTAGTATTAATTATTATTTTAACATAATATCACTTACTTTGAAAATACCATAATGAATCATTTGTATTGCTTTGCATTATTCCAATGTAGGGATGTCAAATGATGGGGAGATTATCACTTTTTTCAAAAAATTTAATTTCATCTTAAATGAAATCCTTCTTAATTGTATTTTTTTATAAGATTCAAATTTAACTTCAAAAACATTAATTGGTTTAAACAAATGATAACATCTTTAAGCAAATAAGAATTTTAAAAATGTGCAGTTTTCCATTTTTTACACAATTTAAGGCAGTTTAATAAACTGGAATGTGGAAAGGGTTTTTTTGTTTGTTTGTTGGGTGGGTTTTTAATTAATATATATAATGTGGGCTAAAATTATGTTTATGGTGTTAAGCCCTGCACCCTTTTTTCTTAATTGCATAGAAACTTATATAAAAACAAAAATAATTCAGAGCCATTGGTTAGTAAAAATATATGTATATATGTGTGTGTATATATATATATATATATATATATATATATATATATACACACACACATATATATATATGTATTTGGCTACCAACAAAAAGCAGCACTGCTTTTAATTTTTAATTCTCCAGGAGTTTAGATTGTATTTTAAAACATTTTATTACTCTCCCAACTCATACATTGATCTTTTTGTCTAAATTTATTTCTTACAGTCACCCCAAGCAGGCACAAAAGAAAAGACTCTCTGTTGCTGGTTCTGTACCTCAGGCCCAATATCCTTAAGTGCCAAAATCGAAAGGAAGGGCTATACCCCAGGTACGTATGAAGTGGATTCCCACAAAAAACAATCTTTTTTCACTTAGCTTTTGTGTTTAAATTTATAGTATTTCTACTAAATGCAAACATGATATAGCATTCTTTGGTAAAATAACATAAGCTGTGCTTATCCAGTTTTCTTTCATAAATTGAAATGTAATCTCCTTTACTCCTATTTTTTCATTTATTGATTTTTTTTTGTTTTTAGAAAGAGAAACATCGATTTCTTGTTCCACATATTTATGCATTCATTGGTTGCCTGTTGTATGTGCCCTGACCGGGGATGGAACCCACAACCTTGGCATATCGGGGCAATGCTCTAACCAACTGAGCTACCCGGCCAGGGCCCTGTCTTTTTTTAAAGAGCTACTGAAGAATCCACATTAGTTTTGGGGATTTTGTTTGTTTTGTTTTGTTTTCTTAACGGATAATTTTTCCCTCTCTAGGTGAATCAATTCAGATATTTGCTGAGGTTGAGAACTGCTCTTCCCGAATGGTGGTGCCAAAGGCAGCCATTTACCAAACACAGGCCTTCTATGCCAAAGGGAAAATGAAGGAAGTAAAGCAGCTTGTGGCTAACTTGCGTGGGGAATCCTTATCATCTGGAAAAACAGAGACATGGAATGGCAAGTTGCTGAAAATTCCACCCGTTTCTCCATCTATCCTCGACTGTAGTATAATCCGTGTAGAATATTCACTAATGGTATGTATAAATTTAAGGGGTTTTATTTAAGTCTTAAAATCACAAGGATATCATTTTGTCTTATATCCAAGACTTGATATTTGTATTCCATATAATATATATACAAACAAATATAAGTCTTTATATAGTTTGCATTGTAATTATTAATTTTATATGTATGTGAATGTATTATAAGGTTATTATGCATATGGATAAACTTTTCTTGTATATCATATGCATGTAAGTAAAAAAATGAAGTAAATGAGGACCTCAGATAACATTAAAACTGGGTTATTAGTTTTTTTAAAAGGAAATAATACTTGGTATTCTAAACCTAGCGTCTCCGTTTACTCTTTTAGGTATATGTGGATATTCCTGGAGCTATGGATTTATTTCTTAATTTGCCTCTTGTCATCGGTACCATTCCTCTACATCCATTTGGTAGCAGAACCTCAAGTGTAAGCAGTCAGTGTAGCATGAATATGAACTGGCTTAGTTTATCCCTACCTGAAAGACCTGAAGGTAATTTGATATAATGTATATCTAACTTTATTCTCCTATAATTTTCAAGAACATAATCTCATATTTTACGATTAAACTTTTGTCTATACCTAAAAATGAGTATATATGTCCCTAATGTTAGATTTAAAACCTAATCCCCCTAGTTTTGAACACAAAACAAATAATTATTTTACTTTGATATTTCTTTTTAATATCTACTATTCTGTGTATTTTGACATGCATCAGAACATGCTGTTCGAATTGCGTGTATCTTTTTCCTTCAGCACCACCCAGCTATGCAGAAGTGGTCACAGAGGAACAAAGGCGGAACAATCTTGCTCCAGTGAATGCCTGTGAAGACTTTGAGAGAGCATTTCAAGGACCACTGTTCGCATATATCCAGGAGTTTCGATTCTTGCCTCCACCTCTTTATTCAGAGGTAAGCATCAACTCTTCAAGTATAAAATGGGCTGGCTGTCTTGCATTGCAGACTTTTTAAAAATACAGTTAGTTTTTTATTATGATAACTTAGAAAAACATAATTTAAAAACACAGATTAAAGATTAGATTAGGGTTGTCAGTGTTTACTAAGTAGGACTGTTCACTTCTATTGGTGAAATAAAGATAATGATCTCACGTCATGCTTTTCAATATGCCAGTTAAAGGAATAATTTACATTTTAAAGCATCTATAGAACTGCCATTTTGCAAGCATTGATTAATAGATAGAATTTATCTTATCCTTTTCCAATTTAATTCTTGTATATTTTAACATTCTCAGCCATGAGGGAAAATAACATATTTGCAATAACATTTTAAACCACATTTCTACACTGTTAGATTATTTTTATTCATTTCATATTGATGACAATTAAGCCCTTACATTAATAAAACATGGCCCTTAGTGGGAAAAACAAACTTAGCAGCGAAGTATTATATAACAATTAGAAAGGAATGTACAGTTCATTTGAGAATCAGCGTATTGGGCCCTGGGAATCGAGGGGCTTCCCTGAGAAAAATGATTAAAAGTAGTACTCCTCAAAAGGTAGGGTAGTTCAGGTATGAAAGCAAACAGCCAGTGCAAAAAAAAAGAACAAACAGCATGTGCAAAGGCAAGTAACTAAAAGGTGTGGGGGGTGCAGCAATTTCAGTATACTTCAGAATGCATATATACAAAGTACATGTTTTGAGGGGCTTTAAAGTTAGCCTTGATACCAATATAATGCCAAATAATTTTGTAAATCACCGCAATTAGCTTTTTCCTTTTGGTTACTGTAATTTAAACAGCTATTTTATAATGAAATGTTACTCCCAAATAAGACATAAAAGGGATGTTTCACCTTCAACAAATTGTCCTCCTCATGTTCCCCCCCAACACCATGACTGGAAGAGTCAATTTTCTTTTGGATCTAGCCAATATGACATGCACTTTATTCATTGATTATAGGATATTCACATTCTGTTTTTGCAAATTCTTGATTAGACATAAATTTTCTATCCAACTATTCCTATTCATAAAATTTTCTATTAAATGCTAAAAATGTTCTCCCTCTTGTTACAGATTTTGTTACTACGTTTTTATTCAGACATTTCTGTCTTGCTTATTATTAAGTCAGTTGTTTCTCGTTGGACCTGAGGCTTCTTCACTGTCCAGGCATTTTTTAAAAAAATGGCAATCTAAAGATCTACTTTTAAGTAATTTGTCATAAAATTCTTCCTCCTTTTAAAAATGAACCAAATAGAATTAAAAACTTTTAAAACACTAAATTGGTTCATGTTGTGATTTAATTAACATCTAGTCACATAGAGGGGAGCTTAAAAAGCTATTTTTACTTTTTTTCCTCTTTAAAGGATAGTTATTAAAAGAAAGAAAAGTTATGTAGCTTTTTTTCTTCAAAAATGGGTTTTGCCTAAAGTGTCTGAGGCACTTTGGATTTGTCCTACGTGTGAATGCAAGTAAATAGGTCTTATCCAAAAGGTCTTTCAATAAAAGAAATGTATTAAACCCAATAATTTGCCTTCCTGTGCCCTTTCCTTTATACCTGAGAGGCAACAAAAATGCATTCACGTTTATTAAACATATGTGTATATGAGTCACTCCAAAGATAGAAAAGGTGGGAAGCCCCTCTATCTCTGGTGGGTTCAACATTACTATTTCTTAATATACACTATTCCTGGGCCCTTTCTGAAGTTTTATACCCAAGAGTTACCAAGAATATTGTTTACACAACTGCATTCTTCCTAAAGCCTACAGAAGAGATTTTTTTTTTAAGTATAAAAGGGATACTTTACAAAAGGATATCATTGCTATAGAGATGTTTTACATTGTATTTGAGTCTTAAGTACTAGTACGTGCTAAGTAAAACTCCATTCACTGGTAAAATTTAACCATTCGCTTTTGTGAAAGAGAACTATTCAGGCATATTTTTATGAATGTTATTATTAATCTAATAATTGCATGTCAGGCACTTTAAGTAATACTAATACCCTTTCCTCCCCATATTAGCTACGTATGTTCTTTCTAATTAGGTTCATCAACTAATACTCAAAATCTTAGTCATTTGCTACATTCTTACTAGACCTTATCAAATAACTTTGAATTTTTTTCTCCTTTAAGATTGATCCAAATCCTGATCAGTCAGCAGATGATAGACCATCCTGCCCCTCGCGTTGAAGGAACATGTGGTTAAATCAAGTTGATGTGAATTCCAAACTGTATCTCTTCCCAGCTGAGGACAGAGAAGTATCTTGGAGACACGTTTTCAGAGGAAGTGGAGTTGCTTTTGCCCAGAAAAATGGCAAATACGTGAAACAACCAGTGATCATGCTTTAGAAGCCTATAGCAACATTCTGGGACTGCTCCAACATGCTTGAAGATCTAAGCTTTTCTTCTTTAAAACTGGCACATACCAAGAGCAGTCGTCTTAGCCTATGGTCATACGTGTCAAGACACCACGTTATAAAGAGGGATGATTTCCTTCTTTTGATTTGAAAATTTGCACATGCTCAATGCTTACATTGTGCAGTTCAATGTCACTACAGCTTTTTTTTTTCCATTAATGCCAGACTCACGATATTCATATAAAACTTGTTTGTGATCAGCACAACAAGGAACAAAAGAAAGCTTTGAAAAAACTTTAAGATGAAAAAAACGCACTGACATTTTTTTTTATTTAATATAGCCTGGACTTTACCTGCGTATGCACATGCTCAGAATTGTCCTACTAGGCTGACCATGTATCACCTCTTCAGCTTGGATCCTATTGTGGATTTATTTACAAACATCAAATGCCTTCAAGCCAATCCTTCATGCTGTATGTTTTGCAGCCTACTGTAGTAGATACGCAACAGATATGTGGGAAAAGAGATAAGAGGAGGAAGCTAATAAGAGACTGTCAAGATTGTATACCTTCTTGGTTTCTTTTAAGAATTTGTTGCCTTTCTACTATTACAGCAAAGCAGCATTTTGTTACTGACTGCCTAAAATCACTTAATCTCAGGTGAACGCATCACTTGCCAAACTGTTGGAATGCTATTTTGTGTTTTGTTGCACTGTTATTTTTTCGTTTGTTTGGTTGGCTTTTTGGAGAGGGAATTTGGAAAAGGGACATACACAAAAGTGATAACCCACCCGCATTTTCTTTTTATCATTACATATAAGAAGAAACTAGAAGAGCTAAGAATGGAATAAAGAAAGGCAGTATGGCAGGCACCAGCAAAGAGTTAAGGGCTGTTGCTCTTAAAAATTATTGTTATTTTTTTGTTTGTTTTAAAAAAGTATGGAAGTTTTCCAGTCACAAGAGGAGGAGAAAATACATTTATTTTTATACACAGTTACTTAATTACCTCCAAACACATATGTTGGAAATCATTTTTGCTGGTGCAGAGTATTTTAATGAGCAGGAAGGAATATCAGGTTATGATTAGAGAGCTCAGTTTATACATTTTTTATCCTGCTCAAGATCTACAAAGCTTGAAAACCTGTTCTAAAAGTGTATACCTTCAAAATTATAAATACTAGAATATATGCTGGAATAATAAATGTTCTGTATTTTTGTGGGTTTTTTTTTAATGGAAATCTTTTTTTTCATTACCTAAAGAACATTTTGCTAAACATGAAAAATCACTGACTTTAAGTATATGTAGATAAGATAGGGAAATTATTACATCAGTAAATTATAGTTTATATTAAAGATAATTGACAGTTGGCTCATAACAAATATACCAGCATTCATGGTGACACTTAAAACAGCATTTTCTGAGTATACTCAGAAAATTGTCTTACTTTAGAAGGAATTCAGCTCTGGTGTTTTTAGTGAAAATCAGCATCTCTGATGTTACAACATATGTGTGAAATGGGTGTTACATCTATCCTGCCATTTAACCCCACAGTTAAGGTGACTGAAAATAATAGTAACTCTGGCTTGGTGCTTGACCTGGTTAATACTGTCTTAAAGCTTCATACAAAACAAATAGGCTTTTCCATAAGTGGCCTTTAAGAAAACATGGAAGACAATTCATGTTTGAAAAATGCTGACAGGGTGAAGAAAGCCCAATGTAAAAATGAATCGCGTTTTAAGTGATTCAGTTAAAGGGTTTGGGCTCCCGTAGCAAACTAATACTAGATAATAAGGAAATGGGGGTGAAATATTTTTTTATTATTATTAAATCATTTTGTGAATGTCCCCCTCAAAAAAAGCTAATGGAATATTTGGCATAAAGGGCATTTGGTGGTTTTATTTTTGTTTGGGGAGGGGGGTTGTCAGAAAATCCCTTTTCTTTTTTATGTCTAACTTCTAGGGAACAATTGTTGATATGCATAGTATTGGAATACTTATCACCATATACTCATAACACATGAAAGCAAGAATGACCAATATTCTGGCAATTGGCACTAGGTCACGAAATAAAAAAGATAAAATCCTAATTATATAAAACTTTATAAAATAAAGTTTTGTTTTCCCCATTAAAGTATTTCTTTTTTATTTAGAGGCATTACTTTACTCTTTCCTAAATATTGGTCAATTTCTGACATAAGACGTGAGGGTTCACATTTGTATTCCAGTATTCAAGATAGATTCCTGATTTTTCTATTAGGAAAAGTAAAATCCAAAATGTTAGCAAAACAAAGTGCAATATTAAATGTTTGCTTTATAGATTATACTCTATGGCTGTTTGTAATTTTTTTTTCCTTTTTTATTTGGTGCTGAATATGTCCTTGTAGGCTCTGTTTTAAGAAAACAATATGTGGGAAATGATTTGATTTTTCCTATTGCTCTTCCTTGTGGAAAATAAAGTGTTTTGTTTTTTTCTTTTTTGTAAAATTGTTTGGAGATTTATTTGAATCAATCATATTAGTATCATACATGCAAACACTTAGGACTACAATTAAAACTCAAGCCATTCTTGGTAAGATTTGTTTCTAGACTCACTAAAGAAAATTTCTTAAGGCTTAAAGGAATTTTGAATACTACTTACTGTTTTACTTAGTAAGTCATTAAGTTACGGATACTTCCTTATAAAACTTGTCATATATATGAACCAAACTTAACCAGGTAAAGTACTTTACTTAGATACCAATTCCCTCTCACTGTGATATGCCCAAGTTTCTAGTATTCCAATAAAATTGGACAGGTACATGCAAAAAAAAAAAAAAAAAAAAATGAAAACAAGACCATCAACTTATACCATACACAAGAATAAACTCAAAATGGATAAAAGATTTAAATGTAAGTCATAAAACCATAAAAATCCTTGAAAACAGCCAGCAAAATCTGACATCTCTCAGTATTTTTTGTACATATATCTATGGCCAGGGAAACAGGAGAAAATAAACAAATGCGACTACATCAAAATAAAAAGCTGCACAGCAGCAAAAGAAACCATCAACAAAAAGGAAAGGGAAGCCTATTGTATGGGAGAACACTCTAATAAGGGGTTAATATAAAATATCAGGAAATCATATTACTTAACAAAAGGAAGACAATCCAATTAAAAAATGGGCAGAGGACCTAAATAGACACTTCTCCAAAGTGGACATGTAGATGTCCAAGAGACGTGAAAAAATGCTCTAAATCACTAGTCATCATGAGAGATGCAAATTAAAACCACAATGAAGTATTAATCATGTCAACCTGTCAGAATGGCTACCATCAACAAATGACAAGTGCTGGCGAGGATGTGGAGAAAAGGGAGCTCCAGGTACACTGCTGGTGGGAATGCAGACTGATGCAGCCATTATGGAAAACAGTATGGAGTTTCCTCAAAAAATTAAAATATGGAACTGCCATTTGACCCAGTGATACCACTTCTAGGAATATATCCTAAGAAACCTGAAACACCAATCAGAAAGAATATATACACTCCTGTGTTCATTACAGCACAATATACAATAGCTAAGATCTGGAAACAACCCAAGTGCCCATCAGTAGATGAGTGGATAAAGAAGCTGCAATATATTTACACTAGGGGATACTAGGCAGCATCGAAGAAGGATCTCTTGCCCTTTGCGAAAGCATGGAGGGACCTGGAGAGTATTATGCTAAGCAAAATAAGCCAGTCAGAGAAAGATAAGATCACATGATCTCATTCATATGTGCAATCTAAAGAACAAAATAACCTGATGAACAAAATAGATCCAGAGACATAGAAACATGGAACAGACTGATAAATCCCAAAGGGAAGGTGGGGGGTGGCTGGGAAAAGATTAACCAAAGAACTTATATGCATACTAGAGGCCTGATGCACAAATTCATGCACGTGAGGGGTGGGGGAAGGGACCGCAGGAGGTTGGCCGCCGGCCCCAAGGAGGGAGCCAGCCCTGGGAGAGGAGGCGACTGTTGTTGGGCTGGGCACAGAAGGAACCTCGCAGTTCCCGCCTCCCCCACTCCTTCCCTCGCCACCTCGCCACCATGGCGGTGGGCGGGAGGCCCCCAAGGAAGGGACAAGAGGAGAGCGGGAGCGAGGCAACCCTTGTGTCAAGGTCTGACTTTCAATAGATTGCAGTGAGGGAGTTGCTCTGCTAGGTATGAAACCAAAACCTAGAAGCAGGTCTTTTTTTTTTTTTTTTTTAATATATTTTATTGATTTCAGAGAGGAAGGGAGAGGGAGAGAGAGATAGAAACATCAATGATGAGAGAGAATCATTGATTGGCTGCCTCCTGCACACCCCCCACTGGGGATCAAGCCCGCAACCCAGGCATATGCCCTGACCGGGAATCGAACTGGTGACCTCTTGGTTCCTAGGTCGACGCTCTACCGCTGAGCTACACCCGGCTGGGCTAGAAGCAGGTCTTTATGAATGGTTTAGCACCAGGGGCCGATGGGGGCCGGCCGGCTGGGGGGAGGGGCTGCAGGAGATTGGCTGTGGGAGCGAACTGACCACCAGGGGGAAGCTCCTGCATTGACTGTCTGCCCCCTGGTGGTCAGTGTGCGTCATAGTGACTGGTTGACCAGTTGTTCCAGTCATAATGGTCACTTAGGGCCCAGCGGTTCTCAACCTGTGGGTCACGACCCTTTTGGGGGTGGGACGACCCTTTCACAAGGGTTGCCTAAGACCATCAGAAAACACATATATAATTACATATTGTTTTTGTGTTTAATCACTATGCTTTAATTATGTTCAAATTGTAACAATGAAATCGGGGGTCACCACAACATGAGGAACTGTATTAAAGGGTCACGGCATTAGGAAGGCTGAGAACCACTGGCTTAGGCTTTTAGATATGTAGACTAGAGGCTCGGTGCATGGATTTCGTGCACGGGGCGGGGGGTCCCTCAGCCCGACCTGTGCCTTCTTGCAATACGGGACTCCTCAGGAGATGTCCTACTGCCAGTTTACGGGCCTAAACCAGCAGTTGGACATCCCTCTTGTAAACTGGGACACTGCATGCACCAGTGACCATACTTTTCATACAGATGAAAGGCATCTTGCTGTTGTATGGGCAGCTACATTTTTTTGCCCTGATTATAAAAAGTAGTACATAACCTGATCCTTCTGAGGCAATAGTACCATTTTTCCCATCTTATGGGTGGAAAAACTGAAGCAGAGAGAAGTTAAGTAATTGGCTTTGTCACACAGTTATAAGTTTCAGAATCAGGGCTGACCACAAAATATGCAAGCCAGAGTCCATGTATGTCATTGCTGCATCATCCTGTTTTTTTGTGTGTTAGAGTAGCCTTGCCAGGTTTTAAATTTTAAATCTAAGAGACTATTCACAATATATAGGGTAGGGTCCCTAGGCCTGGCCAGAGATCAGGGCTTATCTGTGGGGCAACCGGCAGGGTGATCGGGCGGCCCCCGCTGGCACCCACTTTGGCTGGCAGCCTGGCACTGCCTGTTCTTCAGCCCCTCCCCCCACCAATCGGTAGTTCTGCAGGTCATTCTGTTGTTCGGTCGATTTGCATATTCTGGTTTTATATAGATAGATATGCATAACCCATGGACACAGACAATAGGGTGGTAAGGCCTGGGGCAGGGGTATGGGGGTATGGGAGTAAGCTAGAAGTGGTCAATGGGGAAAAACAAGTCATCTGTATACTTTCAATAATAATAAATAAAATTAAAGTTACCATATTATTCTAATCTTATGAAAACACAATTTTTCTAACTTTTAAAACAAAATTTTGAGAAAAAAAATCTTTCACAAAGAATGTCTGAATTTTACAGTGATTTGTAATATTAGAAGTACTTTTGGAGTCACATTTAGAATTTATCTTTTAGTGTTTATACATATACTAGAGGCCCGATGCATGAAATTCTTGCATTCGGGGAGGTCCCTCAGCCCAGACTGCACCCTATCACAGTCCAGGAGCCCTCAGGGGATGTCCAACTTAGGCCCAGGGGAGCGGGCCTAAGCCATCAGTCGGATATCCTTAGCATTGCCCTGGAGGTGGGAGAGGCTCCCATCATCACCACTGTGCTCGCCAGCCATGAGCCCAGCTTCTGATTAAGTGGCACTCCCCCTGTGGGAGCGCACTGACTACCAGGGGGCAGCTTCTGCATTGAGTGCCTGCCCCCTCGTGGTCAGTACGCATCATAGCAACCGGTCATTCTGCCATTCGGTCAATTTGCATATTAGCCTTTTATTATATAGAATATGGATGAGCTATCAAGTTGTATATGTGCCTTACTATATGATTCTTCCATATTCTCTAATGTATATACAATGGGGCCTTGACTTACAAGATTAATTCGTTCCGTGACGGAGCTCATAACTCAAATTACTCGTATGTCAAATCAATTTTCACCATTACAATGAATGGAATGCTGGGCTGATGTTGTGGCATTCACTGTGACGTTCGCTGTGCCAACTAGCGGTGGGGTATCTGAAGCTGGCTCGTAACCTGAATTTTAGCTCGCAACTCAAAGCAAAAAATCGGCCGAGAGACGGCTCGTATCTCAAAAAACTCGTTAGTCGGGACACTCATAAATATAAACAAAAATATATTACAAAGCAGCAGACAAATATGTTTATAATCCACTTCATAGAAGTATACTGTCATTTTTGTTGATTAAATGCAAGTAATCTGCCTTGGCCAATGTGGCTTGGTTGAAACGTCATCCCTTACACCAAAAGGAGGCAGGTTCGATTCCCAATAAGGGCATATACCCAGGTTGAGGATTCAATCCCCAGTTGGGGTTTGTATAGGAGGCAACTGATGTTTTTCACATCTACCTTTCTCCCCCTGCTTCTCTACAAAATCATTTTTTTTTAAAGCAAGCAATCTACCCAACATCCTAATACAATAAGGAATGGGAAGAAGAATGATAACGTCAAAAGGGGAGGCCTAAGTTCTGTGTTCTGTAACTAGAAGTTTCCCTGAACAAGATGTGTGCATTTTGATTTCTTCATTTACAAAGTGGAAAAGTAGCTATCCAAAGTTCTTTTCAGCCGTCAAGTATGAAGTCATACATCTTTGGATAAAGAAATAAAGCTCTAAGTCAATCATAACATTGAAAATTAACACATTGCTTCTAAATTTACATTAGAATACTTTTAGAATGATTTAAGTACATGTCACAAGTTTAAGAGTGACAGTTATCTGGCTCTGCTTTTGCATTAAATCATCTGTACTTATCAAACTACCCTTGTCATTATGGCCAAGAATGGGTATTTATTAGGATTTTTTATTGTAACAAAGGGAGAAACTCAGACTAGCTTAAGTAAAAAACTATTAACAAGTAATTCTGGGGATAATCTATTAAGCACATTTAGATCCAGAAATCCAAATAATGCCCTGGACACTCACTCTTATCTCTCCTCTGTTTACTTAACACCTTTTTTCATATTAGCTATATTCTTTCATGTTAGATGGGCCAGGAAAGATGACCCAGCTTTTATAGATCACGGAAGAAATGCCATCTGGAGTTCCCAAGTCACTTGTTTTGGGACATTCTGAGTGATCAATATGTAGGTCATGTTTCATGCCACATAGAATGGATTTCCCAATAGAAAGAGTTCTATTTCCAGAAGAAAAGAGAAAAGCGGTCACTACATTCTTGTTATTTCAAGTATTGTCCAAACCAAGAGTAGTGCCATCACTACTAAGATTAAAAATCTATACTAATAAAAGGGGAATATACTAATTAGACCAGATAGACTGGACGTCTTCTGGATGTCCTTCTGGATGTCCTTTCGGACAAAGCCATGGTGGTGGGGGCTGAGGCAGAGGCTGTTAGGGGCGATCAGGCCAGCAGGAGAGAGCAGTTAGGGGCAATCAGGCCAGCAGGGGAGATCAGGCAGGCAGGCAGAGGAGGTTAGGGGCAATCAGGCAGGCAGGCAGAGTGGTCAAACTCCCTGTCTAATGGACAATTTGCATATAAGGCTTTTATTATATAGAACTAGAGGCACAGTGCACGAAATTCATGCACGGGTAGGGTCTCTAGCGGCTGCCAGCTGCTGGCCAGGGCCAGGACCTCCCTTCCCCAGCTGCTGGCTGCCAGCTGGGGCCTTCCTTCATTCCACATCGCCCCCCTGGTGGTCATCACACGAACTCCCAGTCAGTCGAACTCCTGAGGGGACACTTTGCATATTGGCTTTTATATATGTAGATAGTTTAAAAAGCAAATGTTCATTTTCCATAGCACTAAGTGTTGTGCGTACCCTGAGAAAATCAGAATTAAATTAATCACATTTTCAGGTGTCTTATACCATTTTGCCATTTGCCATTGCTAGATCCTTCAGGGTAATGATAATAGCTATTAGTTCTTTTTCCATACATCTCTCTACATATTTTCTCAAATAAATCATTTATTTCCTTAGCTTCAATTATCAACCCAATGATAATGATTCAAAAACCCATTATTGCCTATCCTGCTTTTTCTCGTCTCCTTGCCCTTATTCTCTATGACAGTGGTCGGCAAACTGGCCCCTTGAGTGTGGCTCTTCCACAAAATACCAGGTGCGGGCGCGCACGTACAGTGTGATTGAAACTTCGTGGCCCATGCCACGGGGCCAAAGAGCCTCATGTGGCTCGTGAGCCGCGGTTTGCCAACCACTGCTCTATGACATTACAGACATTTTACTCAGTAAGTTCTCCAAGTTCTAAAACTAATTATTTCTAAAATAAACTCCTCATCCTTCCCTATGTACCTAATGTCTCCCCCCTTACCCCAAACCTTCCCTCCTTCTGGAATTTCTAATCTCTATTAAAAGAACCAGTCTTTTCACTCATTCACTCCATGCCTCAGTTATGAAGTCCTCTCCATGCCAATCAGTTATAAAGTTTCCTCATTCTCCGTAAGGCCTCTAATGGTACCTGGCCTTTTCCCTCCATTCCCATTGCTAACTTCCCGATCTAGGTTTTTATCCTGTCACAGACTTCTTACTTTTTTCCACCCATTCCAAAATCCCATAAAGTTTTCTGGGCCACTCCACCCTCATTGATCCCTGCCACTCTGGAGTTTCCTCAGCATTTATTCTACCTCACAGCATTTATTCTAGTTTATGTTCTACTGGTGATGCCTCCCCAGTATTTTGTCCCACTCCACTCCACTCCACTCCACTCCCAATTATCACATTCTGATCCAGTCTGAGAACAGTGAAGATGCTCACAAAAGCCTGGCCAGTGTTGTTCAGTGGTTGAGCCTCGACCTGTGAACCAGGAGGTCACATGCCTAGGTTGATCTCCGGCAGGGAGCGTGCATGAAGCAGCCAATCAATGATTGTCTCTTATCATTGATGTTTCTATCTCTCCCTCTCCATACCTCTCTCTGAAATCAATAAAAATATATGTATTTTATTTTTTTTTTTTTTTTTTTTTTTTTAAATTAAATCTTTATTGTTCAGATTATTACATTTGTTCCTCTTTTTTCCCCCCATAACTCCCCTCCTTCCAGCTCCCACCCCACCCTCCACCCTCACTCCCCACCCACTGTGTTCATCCATAGGAGCATGATTTTTGTCCAGTCACTTCCCGCATCTCCCACACCCCTTTTTCCCCCAAGAATAGTCAGTCTATTCCCTTTCTATGTCCCTGATTCTATTATAATCACCAGTTCATTCTGTACATCAGGTTATTTATTCACTTGATTCTTAGATTCATTTGTTGATAGATGCATGTTTGTTGTTCATAATTTGTATCTTTACCTTTTTCTTCTTCTTCCTCTTCTTAAAGGATACCTTTCAGCATTTCATATAATACTGGTTTGGCGGTGATGAACTCCTTTAGCTTTTCCTTATCTGTGAAGCTCTTTATCTGACCTTCAATTCTGAATGATAGCTTTGCTGGATAAAGTAATCTTGGTTGTAGGTTCTTGGTATTCAGCACTTTGAATATTTCTTGCCATTCCCTTCTGGCCTGCAAAGTTTCTGTTGAGAAATCAGCTGACAGTCGTATGGGTATTCCCTTGTAGGTAATTGAGCCTCTTTCTCTTGCTGCTTTTAAGATTTTCTCTTTGTCTTTTGCTCTTGGCATTTTAATGATGATGTGTCTTGGTGTGGTCCTCTTTGGATTCCTTTTGTTTGGGGTTCTCTGCGCTTCTTGGACCTGTAAGTCCATTTCTTTCACCAGGTGGGGGAAGTTTTCTGCCATTATTTCTTGAAATAGGTTTTCAATATCTTGCTGTCTCTCATCTTCTGGCACTCCAATGACTCTGATATTAGACCGCTTAAAGCTGTCCCAGAGGCTCCTTACACTATCTTCACACTTTCGGATTCTTTTTTCATTTTGCTTTTCCAATTGGGTGTTTTTTGTCGAATCTTTGGTTTGATTATTGTACTCCTCTGGTCTGCTATTGGGTATAATATTCTTTATTTCAGTCCGTGTATGCTTACTTTCTAATTTCTTTATCGTAGCATCGAGGGTCTCATTAGTTTTCGTGAGGCTCTGCACAAATTTATGGCAAGCCCTCAAAATTGCGATTCTTAGCTCCATATCCTCCATTTCTGTCATGTTTTTTTGTCTCCGCATCTTTTATGCTTTCTTGGTGCACCCCCTTGTGGTCTCTGTGCGCAGTCTTGTTCTAGCCAAGCCTTAATTGTTGTAGTTAACACTAGAGGGGTTTGACCACCAGGCCGGCTGGCTGTGGAAATCAGCTGTGTGGAAAACGTCTGCCTTCTGGGGAGGTGCTAATCCAGCCTTTGTCTGAGGCAATCGGCAAATGGCTGTGCGCAGGTTTTGGGCGGGGCGGGATCAACAGGGCGGGCGGAGGGAGCAGTTATGGCCACGCTCAGTCCCGTTCCCAGAGGCTCTGCTTCTCAGAACCCCGGCAGCCACTGCAAACCTCGGAGAGAAAGCTGCCCTCAGGTCCCAACTGATGCCGGATAATCCCGCTTCTCCCGTTTGAGTCTGGGTCCCTAGAGACTCGCCCGGATCTGGAGCCCAGAGTCTGAGACTCACTCCCGACAGAAAACGACAACCGCGCCCTCAGCCACCAGCCCGCTTTCGCGCGCACCTCGGTACCTTTGTATTTTCCACACTGCGCCGCCTCTGAGCCTCGATTTGCTGTTCTCTTTCCTTCTAGTTGTAGAGTCTCTCTTCAGCCAGCCTTCCTGTGGTTCTGGGTGATGTCCGTTCAGTCTTTTAGTTGTATTTTTGAAATGGTTGTTTGCGGCAGCGGTCTCCGGTGTTTACCTACGCCGCCATCTTGGTCTCCCAAATATATGTATTTTAAAAAGATGCTAAAAAATACTTAGAAATGATTAACATTCGCGCACTGCTATTTACTGAAAGTGGTCCTCTTCCAATTCATATGTTGAAATCCTAATGCTCAAGCAACTATCTTTTTTTTTTTTTTTTTTTCCCGATGCAAAAGCATAAGAGTCTTTATTCGAGCTAGCTCGGCTCCCCCACCTTGCCGACGCAGCGACAGGAAGCAGAGAGAGAGATAACTCTGTGTGGAGATGGGTTATATAGGGGGAGTTGGAGGAAGGGGAGGAGAAAGGACTGTGCTCTGCTGATTGGCCAGGCACAAGTCTGTGTCTTGTTCCTGGGTGTGGCTAGCAGAGGCTTAGACTTCCGGGAAGAAGCTCCTTGCCAAGCACGTGGCCAAGGTAAGATGGAGCACTTACCCTGGGGCAAGGTGGAGGGCCTAGCCCTTACCCTGGGGCAAGGTGGAGGGCCTAGCCCTCGCCCTTTCATTCCCCCCTTTGTCTTGGAACTTCCGGCTCAATCATGAGACGGACTGCTTTTCTATTCCACCGTTGCTAGAGGCCCGTACTGGGCATATCTTAACAAATGGTCTGGTGGAAAGGAAAGAAACCATTTTAGCTTTAACAACTTCTATTGAAATAGGATTTTTCTTCTTAAAATTCCTCCATGGCTATCAAAAAGCCAAATCAAGATTAATTTATCTACTGTCCTGATGTTTGCATAAACACAATCAAGCAACTATCTTAAGAATCTTAAGATAGGGTCTTTAGAAGAGAAATAAGGGTATATGAGATCAAAAGTTTGGGGCTCTAATCTGATAGGACTATGGCTTTATAAGAAGAGAATTTTCTCTCTCCCCGCCAAGAGAGAAAACAACCCAAGGCAGCCATGTACAAGCGTACAAGTCCGGAAGAGGGCTCTCACCAGAACCCAGTCATGCTGGCACCTTGATCTCGAAATTCCCAGCCTCCAGGACTGTGAGAAATAAATTTCTGCTGTTTAAGCCAAACAGTCTATCATACTTTTTAAATAAACTTTTTAAAATTACAGTTTACATTCAATATTATGTTGTGTTAGTTTCGGTTGTAGCATAGTGCTTAGCCGATCATACACTTTACAAAGTGCCTCCCCTGATATTTCTAGTACCCAATGGGCACCATACATTTTAATATTATTGATCATATTTTCTATGCTGTACTATACATTCCTGTGACTGTTTTGTAACTTTCAATCTGTACTTCTCAATCCCTTCATCTTTTTCAACCACTCACCCCCCACCCCCCGCATCCATCAGTCTGCTCTCTGTATCTATGAGTCTGTTTCTGTTTTGTTTGTTTGTTTATATTGTTCTTTAGATTTCACATGTAAGTTATGTGGACGAAAGGGGCCACATGCTAACCTGACAAGCTCAGGGAAGGCCTGCATGGCAGTCTTGCAAACTCAAAGACCTAAAGTAACCACAAAGGATGGTCTGAAATTAAACTTTAAAAGCAGTTATGGTGGGTAGTCACCTCCTAGGCTGGTATCTTCCCTGACAAGGTCAAGCTTTACCTTAACTGAGCTTATTGTCTTTTTGCATCTAAGATAACATATCATTGAAATGTCAGGGTAACATAACTTTCCCTTTTTTCCAGACACCTCAAGGCACAACCAAATGCCCTGGGCGCCAGGACAGATACCACAAATTCCTTCATTGTTATTGTTATCATGTTAATTGTTGACTGTTAACTATCCTGCACCCACCTAAGTATGTGTCTATCATTTTACTTTTTTTTACTTTTTATCCAATCCCTGGGTTTTTCCCACTTTGCTTTCTCTCATCTCCATAATCTATCACCAATGGATTTCATGTAACCCGCCTACGTCCCCCTCCTTTAATGTAAGGTATGAAACAAGGTGAAAAGCCACCATTCTCCAGAGCATTATCTCAATCTGTTGAGATTCTGCTTCCTGGCAATTGTTGACAGTTTGGCTCAAGTAAACTTACAAAAGTTCTTTATAGGTTTGAATGTTTTTACGTGAACAATAAAATCATGTGATATGGCAACCTGCGCTGACAGGCACGGAGAGAAGTTGGCGTTACCAGTACTGCTTTCCTTCTCCTTTTACAGTTCAGGTTGTATCCTTGTGAAGAAAAGAGGAGAAAAGCTGCCATACAAAATATCTTTTCTCTATATGAAGTAGCAACCAAAAGGATGATCATAATTAGTGAAGGTTCTTCCTGGCTGTGTAAGTTCTTTAAAAGGTATCTCAGTCCAGTTTTCTATGCCTCCTTCATGTTAATAGTTTTCTTTACTCTGTAACTGTTAGCCAAGATGTACGGATGAGCTAATAAAGAGTACCCCTTAAGCCCTCGATAGTGTAGTTTTGATATGTGGAAACATTCAAGGATGGGCACATGACTCAGTGCTGACCAGAGGGATATAAAAAGAATTTTGTGAGAAAATTCTGGGAAACTTCCTTGTTCTCACCAAAGAGTTGGTATTCTCTCTTCCAGAGGAAGCTGTTGTATGTGGAACTACTTCAGCTGTTTATATACTGCGTAGGAAACAAGGCTAAAAATGACGCAGACACAGAGAGGGGCTGAGCTGGAGCCTTGGTCTGATTACGCCTGAAGCCTGACCTCCCCCTGCACCTTTTGGCTCTGTGAGCTAGTACATTTCCTTCACTGCCAATTTGAGCCTGACTTCAATTACCTGCAACCAGAAACATCTTTCTTACAGACAGGAGAACGAAGCCCATTACAATGAGGAAATTAGTATTCACAGGAGAAAATTCTTCTCACTCTTTGTGTCTTAGTCTGACACCAAATGGTTTTTAGGAAGTTTGCCCCTACTCTCCAGTACTGTGTCTGTGAACATCTGGGCACGAACCAGTTTCCTAAGGCTTCCTCTAATCCAAGGATTCAATTTGGAGACAGTATTTGCCACCCATGGAAAGTTATACGTTTATTTTCCCTAAGACGCAGTGCATAAGAAATGTAAATTGACATGGCAAAGACAGTGTTTTCTCTTAATGTAAATCCCTGTGAAGGAAGAAATCGATTGCCCAGATTGTAGGCAGGGACTGCAGTTGTGTGAGACACCGATTGTATATGTTGGAGGGAAATCGCATGTGCGCACACCCTCTGTCTGCTAATGACACATATGTTCCATCAGAGCCCCTAGAGAAAGTCGCATGCTTTTACTAGGTTGATGTGCAAAACACAGTGCAAAATGTTCTGATGATCTCTAGATTACATTTCAGTGTTTGGCTTCAGTGATCAACTATATAAACGAGTGATCAACATCTCCCGAGCTTTTAAATTCTGAAAGAGCCTAAAGGGAAGTGTAGTTTGACCCCACAGAGTCTGTAAGCTCAGATTTGTACAACCCCCTGCTGAAATACAAATACACATTTCTTTGAAACAAACAAACAAAGAAATGTCCTGTGAGAAAAGTGGGAAACAATCTAGAGCTCCCTGAGTGGGTGGTGGTGCTGAAGTGCTCTGGGTGGAAGAAAGTGGCCTATCCAAGAGTATACTTTGAGGTTTACATTCAGAATGCAATGCTTTCTGAACAAACAACAACAACAAAAAGGCAATTAATCTTTCTAAACTCCGGTTATCTGCCAATAATGATTTGGAACTGAATCATAGACCATTCAGTTGAACCCATCTGTGGAAGGGAAAGGACAAAATCCAAGGGAAATTTTCCTTCCATGAGCCTTTGAGAACAGTCTGCCAAAAGGACAGTTCGTGGTGGTAGAATGTGGGAGGTGGGGGCAGGGACAAGGAAATGCCTTCTATGCTATAAAAATACTAAAAGATCCACTCTCTTTAAAATTATATTTTTGGGGGGTGGCATTGGTTCATAAAACCATACAGGTTTCAAGTGTACAACTTAATAAAACATCTGCACACCACACCATGTGCCTATCGCCCAAAGTCAAGTCTCTTTCCATTCCCATGTATCCCCGCTTTGTCCACCTCTACCTAACCCCACCCCCTTTCCCTCTATCACCGCACTGTTGTCCTAACAGATTCACTCTCAGTCAGACCAATTATACTAAAATCCTTATGCTAATTTAATTTTACCTTCTTTTAAAGCAAGTTATGAACTATTTAAAGAACAAAATTTAGGGCTAGATTTTTCCCCCTAAGTAATCTCTACAGCTAGTCAAATTTAGAGATTTTTTAAAATAGTAATTTATTCAGCACATTTTTTGCCAGTCCTAAATATAAAGTGTTAAGTGGAATCTCTAATGCCTTTTACATGAATTATTCTTCATGTGAATCTAAAATATCCAGGCCCTATGTTCAAGAAGAGAAAAAAAATCATCATCTGCCAAAATTCTAAGTTACTGTCTGTGTCTGTGTTTGCAATGTGCCTGCTTCCTCTCAAAGAAATGTTATGTAAATAATCAGGAGCATATCGCAGTCATTCTGGAAGATTCTGTTGGAGTTAAAAAAAGAAAACCTTGAGAAATACCTTCTTAAAAAGTTTAGGCAAAAAAGGTTTTTCGGTGTACTTTTTTTTTTCCTGTAGTGATAGAAGGATGTAGAAAACTTAGTTTGAAATAATGAAACAAAATTTGATAATGAGATCAACTAATGAACTTGTATGCATATATGCATAACCCATGGACACAGACAATGGGGTGGTGAGGGCCTGGGAGTGGGGGGGAATGGGAGCAGGCTGGAAGAAGTTAGTGGGGGGAGAAGGAGGATCTATGTAATACTTTCAAAAATAAAGATTTTTTAAAAAATTGATAATGGACAAACCCTTTTCCAGATCACTTTCTTTTTTCCTTATTATTTCTTATTTGTACAAATTGAAATTTTATTGCAGAACACCTCCCAAAACATTCAGTTTTGTTGTGATTTTCATCTTAATTATTTTCAGAAAAGCTATTCTGAAATTCTTAACATTTTTTTCAGAGAATTTCAACCAAATCAATCTGTTTATATAGAACAGTGGTTCTCAACAGGGATGATTTTATGTGTTCCTTACCTTTGCCAAGTCCCCATGGATATTTAGCATTGTTCAGGGAACATTTTTCATTGTCATAACTGGTGGGGAGGAAGAGGTGCTCCTGGCAACGAGTGGGTAGAGATCTGGGAAGCTGCTAAACATCCTACAATGTGTGAGCACAAGCCCCAAACAAAGAATTAGCTCATCTAAAATGTTGACAGTGCCAAGTTTGAGAAGCCTTGATTTCTCTTTATTTGAAACTAGAGGCCCGGCGCATGAAATATGTGCACTGGAGGGGGGTATCTCTCAGCCTGGCCTGCGCCCTCTCGCAGTCTGGGAGCCCTCAGGGGATGTCCAACTGCGCCCTCTCGCAGTCTGGGAGCCCTCAGGGGATGTCCAACTGCCGGCTTAGGCCCACTCTCCGTAGGGAGAGTGGGCCTAAGCCGGCAGTTGGACATTATTAGCGCTGCGGCAAAGGTGAGAGAGGCTCCCACAACCACTGCTGTGCTCGCCAGCCATGAGCACGGCTTCTGGCTAAGCGGTGCTCCCCTTGTGGGAGTGCACTGACCACCAGGGGCAGCTCCTGCATTGAGCATCTGCCCCCTGCGCATCACAGCGACCGGTCCTTCCACTGTTTGGTCAATTTGCATATTAGCCTTTTATTATATAGGATATGCAATGTGACACAGAGCCCTTAGGACATAACTTAGTGCACAAAGAGAGAAAGCAATTTAACACAGACCATTTTTGCCACGAGCACTCTCAACACCCTAAAGTATCCATCATAAATTCCTGCATGGACTTCTCTCATAGCCTCCTTACTGGCCTCCCTGTTTCTACTTCTGCTCTCTCTATTCCATTCATCCCTGGAGCAGCCAGAATAACTTAACTGATGGCTGGTTTCCCTTTCTGTAGACAATATTAAGGTCACTGTCCTATGAGACCTGGAAGAATCTACTTCCCTTCCTTCTACCCTCCTCCCTCTCTGTCTCCTCAAACCACAGTGGCCTCTTAGTTGCTCATATGGCTATGATTCCTTGTACCTCAGGTCCTTCTAGTTTTGCCCCCATGCCTCTTTATCTCTTCTTATCTTTCAGATCTAATCTCCGTTCCAGGAAACCTTCTTTAATCTGTCTTCACTAGATGAGGTTAATCTGCTATAAACTTGCATAGCCCTGTGTACTTTTTTCTTAATACTATTTATAATGTGCATTATACACTTGTGTAAATTTTTAAAGACAATATCTATCTATCTATGCAGTTGACCACCAGTTTGTGAGTGCAGTCATTGTTTGCTCATTGTTCCCTCTCCAAGGCCCAGCAGAGTACCTGATATAATAACTCAATTAACATTATTAAATAAATGGATCCCAGGTTTTGCCTTCTAGGATAGTTAACACATATTGATGGGGTTGGAATAAATGTCTCTTATGTTTATCATATCTTAATGCATCTCCTTGTTATGGAGAAACACTGCAAGGCATAGTTTAGATGGGAAGAGTTTAGCTCAACTATTAAACTGCTCTGCACAATAAAATAAAAATTAAAAGGTTTTAAAATTTGATTATAGGAGAGGAGAGACCTAAGGCCCTAAAAATATAACTGGGAGTGATGAGTTCCAGAGTCAGAAATTCTCTCTGACAAGGACTAACTGCTAGATTTTAGGAGAGTGGTGGTAATGGTTCTGAGGATGCTTCCTGTACTGTACAGCTCTGTAACTCTTTACTGTTAGCACGAATTCCACTACAACAATGAGTTTACAGACTTCACCTTGTATTAGTTGTGCTTTGTGAAATGGGAGCAATCCAGGCTGTGTCCAACATTAGGAATAGGATGGAAAAAAGATATCAGAGAAGGACGGAGGCTGAGATCACAACAGATTAACAGCAAATTGGAGTAAGATGAAGAGAAATGTAAGTCCCTCGAAAATTACTGGAGATATTGAAATAAGATGCCCCATATTATAAAAAGGTCTTGAGTAGGTCTTGAGTTATGCCACTATTAGAGGTCTAGTTGCTCCCCAGCAGGTGACAATGGATGCTGGCAACCGGGGTAAACAACAATGTGGAATGACTAAAGGAAGGGTTAAGCTAGATGATATCGAAGGTCTCTTTTTCAAACATTTCCCCTCTTTATTCTAACAAAAATAAAGGCTAAATCTGAGGATAATTGCTTTCAATGTTAATATTTGAATGTGTGAACATTTCCTTTGGCCCAAGTGTTATTTCTTTTGTTCCTTAAACACTCATCTGACAAACAGGCAAATGGCAATCACTCTTAGCCTGTAGTCTGCAGTTCCCAGAAAGGTTTACAACTTCCTAACTAAAAGTCACCAAGTGACTCACTGTGGAAAGAAATGGGAAAAACCAACTCTAACAGGGTATGGGAAAAAGAATTGCAACTCTTTCACATTTAGTGTTTAGACGGTTCTTTTAGCTAACATATATATGTTAGATTCTATTTTTGAGTGCTTTCATACATCAATTCACTGAATATTATCAACTCTGTGAGGTAGGTACTGTCATTATGTGGTAGGCAGTTTGACAGATATGAGCAGAGCAAGGTTGATGGGCCAGGTACAAGGTCACCAGGGTGGGACATCCTGGACATCTAGCTATGAAAAAGAACTAGTAGAGCAGATATTGGAGATAAGTATTGTTATTCAGGACCTTACCCCTAAAATCCCCTCTTCACCCTAGAATACCTCCAGTCATACAGGTCAGATTCTTTTGGTCTTTTCTCCCCGGGCATGTGGTTAGTCATGTGATAGTACCCCCACCCTTAGAGGAGAACAGGGGGCTGGACAGGCCCTGATAGGTCAGTTTGAAGAAGAAAGCAGTTAACTCCCTCTGAGGAGTTAAAAGGAGCCCTAGCCCACTCCCCAGGGCAACTTTTTGACCCGCCTGCTTGAAATTTCTCTTCTAGTGTACTTTCTCTTTGCTTGCATAATAAATCTTATTTTCTCTAGCGAGTTTGGGTCTTGGCTCTGAATTCTTTTCTTAGCCAGAACTCAAGTACTGAAGTTGCTGAACCCAGGTCCGGTCTGACCCCACCAGTCACACACCTGATGCCATTCCTGCTGCCTACTACAAGTACGCACATTTCAAATAAAAAAAATTTTGAGCAAAGATTAAGTAACTTGCTCAGTGTCACACAGCTAGTAAGTGGTGAGTTAAGATTAGAACCTAGGCAGGCAGCTTCCAGAAGCTACACCCTTAACCAATGTGCATCCATGCTTCAATCTAATTCAGTTCATACTGATTGGTAGACTTCTGAGTACGGTGCAGAGCTCAGTAAAACACAGATGACATCTCAGTTAATGCCACTTCTGCCCTTTGTTTGCTCAATCCACAGACACGTTAATGAATTCTGTCTTTCTCTTACATCCCACATCCTTTTTTTCTCTTACATTCCACATGTCCTAAATTGTCAGGAAACTTCAATGGCTCTGTTTTCAAAATACACCAAGATTTTAACCAGTTCTCACCATCTTCACTACGACTGTCGTTGTCTAAGTCACTGTCACCTCCCACTGGATCACGGCATTAATCTCCCAAACATTTTCTCTGCTTCCACCCTTGCCCTCTTACAAGGTATTCTCAGACAAGGCAGTCAGAGTGATCCTTTAAAAACAAAAATCAGATCAAGTCCCTTCTCTGCTCAAAGCCATTCGATGGTTCCCTATTCCATTCAGAGTAAAAGCCAAAACAGCGGTTGCCAACTGGTGGTCTGTGAGGTCCGAAGGGTTGACGACCGCTGGTCTAGGAGATCCTGTACTCTCTCTTCATGGTAACTTCATTTCCTCTTCCTTTCCCACACATACAGAACCATCAGCCACCCCTATCCACTTGCTCTTCCTTTTCGAACATTCCACACAGGCTTTCTGCCTTTGGACTGTTGCGCTGGCAGATCCCTCTGCCTGGAATTCTGCACAGTCAGCTTGCATACTTCCTATAAGTCTTGATCCAAATAACAGGCTTACTCTGTAAACTTTATTTTATTTTTCATATTTTTAATTTTTCTTTTTTATATGTAAAATGTTTCAATCATAGTTTACATTCAATAATATTTTGTATTAGTTTCAGGTGTACAGAATACTGGTTGTTAGTCAGTCATATAGTACTTTATAAAGTAATCCCCCCGATATTTTAAGTACCAATCTGGCACCGTACATAGTTATTACAATATTGATGACTATATTCTCTATGCTGTACTTTACATCACCGTGACTGTTCTGTGACTACCAACTTGTACTTCTTTTTAAAAAAAAAATATATATATATTTTATTGATTTTTTACAGAGAGGAAGGGAGAGGGATAGAGAGTTAGAAACATCAATGAGAGAGAAACATCCATCAGCTGCCTCCTGCACACCCCTCACTGGGGATGTGCCTGCAACCAAGGTACATGCCCTTGACAGGAATCGAACCTGGGACCTTTCAGTTCGCAGGCCAATGCTCTATCCACTTAGCCAAACCGGTTCCCGACCAACTTGTACTTCTTAATCCTTTCTCTTTTTTCACCCAGTCCCCCAAGTCCCCTCCCCTTGACAATCACCATTCTGATCTCTGTATCTACGAAGTTAAGAGAATAAATTTTTCTGACATTATGTCGTATCAGTGGGAAAACCAAAGCACAAAGACATTAAATTCCTAACCAGGCTCACAAATTCTATTTGTTAAAACAAGAGTTTCCACATCCAGTTGTACAGCCCAGGCATAATGACAATTTTACTTTGTGGATACAAACAGAATAGCACTTCTTGGAAAATAAGTGGCATGCCACTTAAATTTGAATTTGCTAGCCCTAGCTGGTTTGGCTCAGTGGATAGAGTGTAGGCCTTTGGACTGAAGGATCACAGGTTCAATTCCCCATCAAGGGCACATACGTGGCTTGTAAGTTCGATCCCTGCCCCAGACAGGTCAAGTGCGGGAGGCAAGCCATCAATATGTCTCTCTCACATGGACGTTTCTCTCTCTCTGCCTCTCACCCTCTCCCTTCCACTCTCTCTAAAAGTCAATGGAAAAATATCTCAGGTGAGGATTAACAAAAATAAATAAATAAACAAACAAATAAATAAATAAATGAATGAATTTGAATTTGCCAAACTATTCTTAACATCTTATTAGACTAGTAATGCTTTTCTGAGGATTTTAAAGGATCATTGCAATTGTAGCATAACATAAGCTTCACAATTTAGCACTTCTATATCAAAATATTGGATAACATATAGTACTAGAGAGCTGGTGCACGGATTCGTGCACCTGTGGGGTCCCTTTGGCCTGGCCTGCAGGGATTGGGCCAAAACTGGCTCTCTGGCATCCTCTGAGGGGTCCTGGATTGTGAGAGGGCTCAGGCCAAATCGAGGGACCCCACCGGTGCATGAGTGGGGCCGGGGAGGGACCGCAGGAGGGGTCCAGGGCGTGTCTGGCCCATCTCGCCCAGTCTCAAAGGGAGCCGATTGGCACCGAACTGGGCGGGGAGGGGCTGCGGGAGGTTAGTCAGCTGGGAAGGGACCGCAGGAGGGCTCCAGGGCATGTCCAGCTGGGCTCACCCAGTCTTGATCGGCCAGACCCCAGCAGCAAGCTAACCTACTGGTTGGAGTGTCTGCCCCCTGGTGGTCAGTGCACTTCACAGCGACTGGTTGAATGGTTGAATGATCAAACACTTAGAATATTAGGCTTATATATATATATATATAGATTCCTAGAGAAACAGTTCGATAATGTGTGATAACTAATTCCTCTCTCCATGTTGCTCTGCCAGCACTTTGCACCAATCTTTATTTTGTAATGTACTCACTATATTTATCATAATTATATGCTTACATCCTACTGTCTTACTGTGATATGAGTGCTGCAATGGCGAGGACCCCATTTTACTAACTTTTGCATTATCTAGTATAATGCCTGACTCATATAAGTGCTCAGTGAAAGTTATTGGATAAATCTGTGGATGGGTGAATGGATTAATGATTAACTAAATAAGGTTTGCCATATTTGATGTCTTGAAATTTGTGGATGGGTTGAATGTTTTTTATTTCCACGTTATTCATATATTTAATACATATTTCTTGAGCACTGCTATGGGCCAGCCACCACACTAGCCATAGGGGAAAACACAGTGTAAAAGGTAAAAAAAGGTCACTGTCTGCCCTAACCGGTTTGGCTCAGTGGATAGAGCATCAACCTGCGGATTCAAGGGTCCCAGGTTCGATTCCAGTCAAGGGCATGTACCTTGGTTGCAGGCACATACCCAGTAGGGAGTGTGCAGGAGGCAGCTGATGGATGTTTCTAACTCTCTATCCTTCTCCCTTCCTCTCTGTAAAAAAATCAATAAAATATATTTTTTTAAAAAAAGATCACTGTCTTATGAAACTTAATATTTTCAGTGGAGGAGAAGACACTAAATAAACATCTCAATGATTTCAAATAGTAAATAGTGTAATGGAGGAGGATACAACAGGGTCATCTGGGCAGAGTGACTGGACTGGAGGTGAGGGAACTCCCTAAACTGATGGAATGTGAGCCAACACCTGAATGATGATGGGGAATTGGCCATGCAAAAATCAGAGGGTCCACTGCCTCAGCCCAGAAGTGACACAGCTTCCTCATGCCCACATTTCATTGGCTAACACTGATCACATGGCCTCAGCTTACTACAAGTGGGCTAGGAAGTAATAGAGTCTTCTTCATGCCCAAGAAGGAGGAGGCACAGATCATGGTGAAGCAGCCATATCTACCCAGTGGCTCAAAGAAAAGAAAATGACTGAACAATAACTTTGCTGTTCGGAAATACAATTAGTATTTAGTATTCAGTGTGATTTAAAAAAAAGCAGAAAGACACTTGGTCCAGGCAGAGGAAGCGGCAAGTGGTCGGCACATTAAAGGAACGGGGAAAAGGCCAGTGCATGGCTGGAACACGGCACATTAAAAAGCAGTGTGGTGGGACAGGAGGAGCTGGAGGGTACAGCACAACATGGGCCAAGCCAAGGGGTATGGATTTTACTCTAAGTGCAGGGAGATGCCTTTGTGAGCTTTTAAGAAGGGGAGTCAGGTAATCTGATTTAAAATTTAAAATATCTCTTTGACTGTTGTGTGCTCAATATATTACAGGGGAAGGGAGGGAGGCAAGAGTAAAAGTGGGAAGACAGTCAAGGGGGTTCTGCACTAGTCTAGGTGAGAGAGGATGGTAACTAGGCCTGAGGGAGGGCAGGAAAGAGGATGAAAGGTAGATATTTAATGTAGAATAGATAGGACTTAGTGGTGGACTGGGTGTGAGGGCCTGAAAAATATCGCCCATACTATTGCTAGATAATTATTTTTCTCCCCATCCTTATTTTCATAAACTGACAATGCCAGAATATATGCTCTACTATGTTCTTCACTGTAAAAGTTGTATGAACTATATTAAATAAAGTAGATGAGACATAAGGTAATAACAAACAACCTTAAACTTGAAAATGCAATAGATTTACTAGTGTTGGCCAAGCCAGTTGTTATTTTTTAAAAATAGAGATTATTCTTGACTTTGTATCTTACAATATATCTTATGATTCAGGGTGCACAACTGCAGAATGTAAATTTGTGAATTTGCATTGAAAGTTTTCTAGAAGTTAGTCTATGATCTCCTGATGTGGCCCATGTATTAGAGTAGCAATTGAATTTTGTAAACCTCTCCATTTCATAACTCACTACAATCACTAGTGGCTTTGTAATTACATTGCAAGAGCCACGTTCCTAACCTTATTTTTAGAAATGCTAACTTCAGTCTTCTATCCTTTTTTATTCTGTATGGAAACATAGAGGTTATTTTGACATAACATTCTTTTAATGGTCACAGCTTTTAATGGAAAGGCAGGCAAAAATGAAATATAAGCATTGGATCTTCAGATATATTGAGGTTTACATTTGTGTTACATTCTAAGCAACATTGAGTCGTAACAGATCAGGCCACTTCCTATAAGAGCCACCAATATACGAGACTAAACTGAAGTAGAGCTATGGGAAAATCTATCTATTTTGTTGTATAGGATGAATAGACAAGTTTAAAATGCAACAGAAAGTGCGTGACATCTTCCATGAGGCTGAGCACCAGTGTGAAGCAGCTTGGACAGTGTCATCACAAGATGAGGCTTGTGTGGTGTCATCACAAGACCAGGCTCACAATAAGAGGCAGCTTTTACATGCTCTGGCAGGGTAGCTCAGTTGGTTAGAGCATCATCCTGATATGCCAAGGTTGTGGGTTGGATCTTCAGTCAGGGCACAAGAAGAAACCAATGAATGCATAAATAAGTAGGACAGCAAGATCGATGCTTCTCTCTCTCTCACTCTCTCTCTCTCTCTCTCTCTCTCTCTCAAAAATAAAATAAAATGCCAAAGAAAAAGAGGCAGTTTGCAATATTTTATCTATTTTTCCATATTTTAAGCAAGAATTTCAGATTGATCTATAAATAATTTTTTGAAGCATATTATGTACAAGTTTTTTTTTTTTTTTTAGCAGATGGGGAAACCTGTCCAGGAAGACAGAAAGGGTTCCAGGCTGATGTAGAGACCTGCTAATCTGTCTTGCTGTTTTGTTTGCTTGTGTGAACCTGGCTGATTCTTGGAGTGAGTAGGAATCATTCTGTTAGTGGCACAAACTTGCCCTGGTTGCCTAGTTTGTACTGGTGAGACTAGATTGGTTTCTATAACATTGCCTGTGGGAGAAACTTTAAAAAAATTAATATAGTGAGGATCTAAGGCAGGGGTGGGCAACCTTTTTGTGAGTGCGTGCCAAAACCAGCAAAATCTCTGACTCAAAATTCTTCTGCGTGCCAACCCTAATTTTTTGAGAACATGTTACGCCTACTTGATATCTCTTAAGGTGTACGTATGTGAAGAACCTTGAAAAAATAATAAAATTCATTCGAGTGACAAAAACACAGTATATGATGATGAAAAATACATTTATTTTTTAATGTATTTAAAAAATAGTTTGACAGAAAACTTTATGACTCCATTTGATATTATCAGTGGGACTTTTGTTGCTGCATCACTGATGACAGAGATTTTACATCAGGTTTATATTTCGTGACCTTCAGAGATATGCACGAGCTAATGCTTTCATCCGTCAGGCTACTCCTATTACGAGACTTAACAAAATTCATCACTGAGAGCAAAGATTCACAAGCGTATGTGGATGAAACTAAAACACTGGTCGGATCTAGGAAGGCAGGGAGAGTTAAGGCAGAGACATAGAAATTGCTCTTCCCCTCTCTCGTCAATCCATGTCTATGGTCTTTAAGATAACTTGTTATGTGAAATTATTTATCTAAGATGCACCTACACTGAATTTATCTGAAAAATAAAAAAGTCTATATCAAGAAAAAAATTGTAAATGGAAGATTATGAGAGGGTTTTGCGTGCCAGCAAAAGTTACTGGCGTGCCATGTTTGGCACGCGTGCCAGGGGTTGCCCACCTATGATCTAAGGGGATTTACCAAGATGAAAGATATAGTGGAGAGAGAAATAGAGTGCCAACACTGAAAAGGAAAGGAAAATTAGGGAAAGGGGACATTCCAAGTTCTGAGGATTTTGTTTTGTTTTGTTTGGGTTCTTTTGAGAAATGACTGTAAATTTCGTGGGAGGGATTTTATATCTTCCTCTTTTTCAGATTTGTTTGTGAGGTAAGGAGTTACTGTAAATGCATACATCTATTTCTCCTTTTTTGCTGAGAAAATTGCCATTAAACATGCTGCTGTTGCTCCCTTATTTTGCACCAAGTAAATGTTTAAATCTTTTAAGATAAACATGTTTCAGCTGACTGCTGGATGAGATTCATTACCACCAGGAGGAACTCAGTGGAACTGTTCAAGGAGATCTGGTTAATATCCCCATGATTTATGCTTGTGGTAGAAATTGCACTAATATTTACACAAGGGGCAAGGTTTGGGGGCAATGGCAGGCCCTGTTGAAGTGGGAATTTGCACAGTCAATGCCCACTAATGAAAATAGCTCCAGTTCAGTGCCCTTTCCAAAAGCATAATTAGGCCCTTCAAATGACATGTTATTTTCACATTTTTACTCTTAAGCTGCAAACTTTTCTTGCCATTCAGTGCCTACACTGAGACAATTACTTTGCAAAAATAATTAAGCAAGGTAATATGAGGTAGCTAAATAACATTTAAAAAGTATTTTGGCTTTTCTTTTCTAAGCTTTACCAGTCATAATTTTCTTTCCTTTTTTGTTTTGTTAATCCTCACCCGAGTATATTTTTTTCCATTGATTTTTTTTGGAGAGCATGGAAGAGAGGGAGACTGGGGGGAGGGGGAGTGGGAGGGGGAGAAAGAGAGAGAAACATTGATGTGAGAGAGATACACCGATTGGTTGCCTCCATCACTTGCCCCAACTGGGCCTGGGAATTGAACCCACAACCCAGATAGGTGCCCCTGACCAGGAATCAAACCTGAGACCCTTCGGTATGTGGACAGATGCTCTAACCACTGAGTAACACTGTCCAGGGCCATGCTTTTCTTGATGGTTATATATTAAAAAGTAAAAACAAAAAAAATGATATATAAGTTATTTATTTATTTATTTTGGTTAATCCTCACCCAAGGATATTTTTTCCATTGTTTTTTAGAGAGAATGGAAGGGAGGGGGAGAGACAGAGATAGAGAAATATCAATATGAAAGAGACACATTGATTGGTTGCCTCCCGCACAGGCCCTGACAGGGCCGGGGGATCAAGCCTGCAACCTAGGTATGTGCCCTTGACCAGAATAGAACCTGGGCCCCTGCAATCTGGGGCCGATGCTCTAACCACTGAGTAAACAGGCTAGGGCTATGAGTTATCTTTATAGCATCTAAGCAACATTGTAGAACTGCATTTCTGGGCACTCTAAATACTTGAATAGTTCCACGTGGATACCAAAGAAACTTCAGATCAAGTTATATTGAAAATACATTCTGCTTAAGTCCTTGAAGGTTTCCTCACTTGAGTGATGAGTGAGCCAGTGGGAAATCTCTGACACTGGGTTTGCCAGGTGGTTACTTTTCCTTTGTTCTGGCTTCCCAAGTTCAATGGTTCTCTAATTTGTTCAGGAAGGAGAACATCCTGGAAGTCAAGGAACTAATTCTCTGTGTCACGCGATAAAATATAGATGTACTTATTCAATCCAAAAAAACTCTGATTTAGTAGAAAAAGACTTACCTGTGTGTCTGTTATCTAAATTCAAATATCTATATAGATATATGATTATTTATGCATTTATTTTATTTTTCAAGAATATTCAATGTTGGTGAGGAAATCACACTCCCTTGATCTTATATTTATAAACAAAACAAGGCTGCTTCCTGGTTTCCAAGTAAGGCTATTTCTACCTTTTCCTGTTAGTATTTGTTGCTACTATTCACTCACGTTTGTACCTGGCAGATAAGATGCACTCTGGTGTTTTAAGAAAAATTAATGAGACAAAAGAAACTCTAATAATACAAAGGTTCTGCCCTCGCTGGTTTGGCTCAGTGGATAGAGTGCCAGTCTGTGGACTGAAGAGTCCTGGGTTTGACTCTGGTTAAGGGCACATGCCTGGGTTGCAGGCTCGATCCCCAGTAGGGGCCTGCAGGAGGCAGCTGATCAATGATTCTCTCTCATCATTGATGTTTCTATTTCTCTCTCCCTCTCACTTCCTCTCTGAAATCAATAAAAAATATGTTTTTTAAAAATTAAAGGTTTTATCCCACTATTTTGAGGTTTTTCAGAGAATTGAGAAAATTCCATCATTTGATTTTAGTATGAAGACTTTAGTTCAGCTCAGAGTCCAGTAATAATAGATATAAGCAGAGTTTGAAAACTGTTCTTCTAATATTAAGTTGAGAACCAACCCATTACAATATGTAATTGCTGCTCAGAAGAGAGAATGGGGGTTTTGATATTGGCCAAGGTTAACTGTAAAGCAGCTATGGACAGCTTCTATTTTATTTTATTTTATTTTATTTTAAATCTTTATGGAGCTCTATGTGCCAGGCATTGATTTAAGCCCTTTACATATAGTAATAATTTTAACTTTTAAAACTAAGAAGCAGATAATATCATTCACTTGTTCATTAATACATTTTTACTAAGTACCAGGCATTGTTCTAAGCCCTGGTGTTTGAACATGAACAAAACAAGGTTTCTATTCTACTACAGTATATAATTCCCATCAAGGATTCAATTAAATCTCTGCTCTATCCCTAACAGACTGTGTGACCTTGGACAGATTACATAACCTCTCTGTGCCTTAGCTTCTTTATCTGTAAATACAAGTGATAACAGTTCCTACCTTAGATGGTTGGTATGAAGTGGTATGATGATATTAACGAGTTAATAGTTATAAAGCTCTTAAAACAGGTGCTTGGCAAACAGTGAGCATTATGTAAGTCCATGTTCATTGTCAACATAAAGTGCTTCCTCTGTGTCAGCCACTCTTCTAAACATGTGACACATACATGTGGTGGTGATAAATGATGTGAAGAAAAGTAAAACTGGATAAGGAAAGTAGAGAAGGACTAGAAACAGATGTGTGGTGTTCATTGTATACAGATGGATGAGGAAAGCTTCACTGTGATGATAACATTTGTGGACGAAAAAAGGATGCTGTAATAAATCACAAATAATTGGGCAGGTCCTGGGAGTAGTCACACACCAGGCATGCAACTTCTTTACTAAAAGGCTTATCTTTGCCTTAAGCAAGGCTTGTCCATTGTTTCTGTGTATTTAGGTTAACACACCTTTGAAATGTCTCCTTCAGACCCCTGCTTCTAAAACTTGAGAGCACATAATCGTAATCTTTTTTTCTTTTTTGGTTAATCCTCATTTGAGGATATTATTTCCATTGATAGAATGGAAGGAGGAAGGCAGGGGTAAAGGAGAGAGAGAGAGAGAGAGAGAGAGCGAGAGAGAGAGAGAGAGAGAGAGAGAGAAAGGGAGAAACATTGATGAGAGAGAGACACATTGATTCGTTACATCCCACACACGGGGCTAGGGATTGAACCTGCAACCCTTCAGTGCACAGGCCAATGCTCTATCCACACAGGCCAAAACATAATCACAATCTTAACTATCCTGTAATCTGATCCCCACTTTATGTTCTCCAACCTCCATTTAATCTTCCTTAGGTCCCCTCCTTAAAATCAAATGTATAAAAGAAACTGCAAAACTGTCATTCTTTGAAGCATATAAGACAGTGGTTCTCAACCTTCCTAATGCCGCAACCCTTTAATACAGTTCCTCATGTTGTGGTGACCCCCAATTTCATTGTTACAAATTGAACATAATTAAAGCATAGTGATTCATCACAAAAACAATATGTAATATTGTTTTTTACATAATATGTGTTTTCCGATGGTCTTAGGCGACCCCTGTGAAAGGGTCGTTCGACCCCCAAAGGGGTCACGACCCACAGGTTGAGAACAGCTGATTTAAGATCTTTCTCCCCAGCAATTGTCATCAGTTTGGCTCAAATAAGCTCCTACGAATATTATCTACAGACTTCCTGTTTCTTACATCAACATGTTCAAAGATATACCTGACAGAAGTGAGAGAGCTGATCAAGGGTCCACCTAGGAGAGGAGTGGTCCAGGTGGAAGGAGCAGCACATGAAGAGGACAGAGGAGGGGCTGGGTGTGGTGTGTTCAAAGAACTGCAAGGAAGCCAACATGACCAGGAAAGGGAGTGTGGTCAGAGATGAAGAAAGAAGGAGCAGAGATCATATTAGAAGAGCCTTGTTGGCTAAGATGAACCTTTCTATTTTAATCAGAACTTTACTCTGAATAAATCTTGAAGGCCTCAGAAGAGATCCCCAATAAATTGTACCTCACCCAGATTTTAGGTAACTGGTGGAATAAAGTGAGTCATTTTAACCTGTTGTTCTTTTATTTTCCCCTCTGTAATGTATCCTAAGTAGCAGAATAGTATCTGGAACACAGTAGGCTCTCGAAAAATACTTAATGAGTGAGTGAAAGAAATTCTGTTTTAAAGTTCAGATGGACGTCAACACACCAGCTTTATTACTAATAGAGGTGCAGGTGTTGGACGCTGCTCTAGGTTAGTTAGCCAAGTGGGCTTGCTGATACTGAACTCCAATATTAAGCAGAAAGAACCACTGAGTGACAAGTGAAGTCAGCATCAAGTGACAGGCAGAGGCAGAGGCAGCCTGAGGAAGATTTACTTGATGGCAGAGGAAAGCACCTGTTTTTTGCTGGCTGGCTCCCTCCCAAAGGGGTGAAGGGCCACGCCTGGCTTTCCATTCCACACTTATCAATCAGACAAGTAGGCCCATCTTCCCAGGAGAGCGTCTGGAGACAGAAGCCAGGGTGTGCTTAGGAATAGCTCTTCTGATGGGAAGCAGGAGAGGAGAAAAATTATATCCTCCTAACAGCTCAGACAGGCACTCATTTGAGGATCTGGAGCAAGGAAGGAAATTCTCTGACTCACATTTTTAGAGGATTTCTTCTCTTGGTCCCTCCAGATCCATTCTTTACCCACCTTCCCTGGCTTGGTCGCCCCAGGGGAATGGGATTGGACTGTAAGGAGGGCATCCCAGAACTCGGGTTGAGTGAGGTCTGGGCATTCCCCTTTCTGGATTCTGGGAATCACTTCCTATTGCCGAGATACCACACCATTCCTTTCTGGTTTCCCTCAAAACTACTCATCTTTGTAAATTGTCTCTTTATTAAACCCTCTTCCAATTACCCAATTTGTGTCGACCATCTGTTTCCTGCCCAGGTGCTGATAGATATAGTTGCGCTGGCTGCTTTGTGAGGAAAAGATGGTTGGAGGGGGTTGTGCACCCAGAGGAGAAAGGTATAAAATCCATTAAATCTGACCAGTGAGGAGTACTTCAGGTGCAATACTTCAGGTGAGAGATAATGGCGCTGTGCACCACAGTGATGATGACAGAGGTAGCGGGAAATGGCTGGAGCCAGGATTTAACCTGAAGATACAGCCAACTGGACTTGCTGATGCATTGAATATGGCCTCTAAGAGAAAAAGGTATCAGAAAAGACCACTCAGTTAACACATTTGTGTGACAGAAAGGTGCTATTTACTAGTAGAGGACTGACAGAGAGGGAATCAACTGTAGTTTTTTCAGAAGTGGGAGGATATCCGCCAAGAATCTACAAGATTGCTTTAGCAAGTTTTTCCTCTTGGTAATGTTCATCTCCGAACTAATTCCTCAAGCCTGTCCTGTGGCCTTCCATGGTTTCTCCAAGGATCTCTAGACAGTGGCAAATATTTCCACCCAAGGGAATGAAGTTTATCCCACTTTAATGAAAAACAAACAAACCCATATACATGCCACACAGCCTTTTTAGGAGAAAGAGGAGAAGGGAACATTTTAAAACGAATTACCAAGGGATGCTGCAATCGCAAAGCTCTTGGTAAGTACTGGGCCTCAGAATAAAAGCCTGTTTCTGAGCACTGAACTCTCTGCTAGACCCACCAGCTGTACAAACTTCTGACAACTACTGTCGACACATGCTGAATGAGTATGCATACTGTAAGCAGTAATATCCTAGTAATATATAAATGCGTGTGTGTGTGTGTGTGTGTGTGTGATGAAACAAAAATTGAAAATCTGTAAACCAAATTGCTAGAATTATAGGCAACTTTTTTCTTTTTATATTTGTCCACATTCAAGGTTTTCTGAGATAGGCATTCGTTTTAGAAACAGTTTCTATTTTGATATTGCATCCTTATGCTGGACTCACCTGACCATCTATCTAAAATAGTGATACTTTCACCCCACCCCCACTTTTACACAAATGCAGACACACACTGCCTTACTCTTCTTCACAGCATTGATCACAGCCTGAAATCAATCTTATGTGTTTATTGTTCAATGACATCAGTAAGACTTAAGGTCTCTGAGATAGAGTCCTTGCCTGTCTTGTTCACTCACTCTTCCAGTGCCCAGAACAGTGCCTGGCACTGAGCAGGAGGCTCAATAAATGTTTGTTAATCCCTATACACACACTTTTATTTTAAAAGTATATGGCAGCAGAGATTTTCATGGTGATTCTAAAAAATCTACACCACTTGTAGGAGTATACATTGATACAAATTTTGTAAGGAGAAATTTTACCGTATCTCAAGAAAAATCATGACCTTCGATTCAGAAACCCTACTTAGAGGGGCTTAATAGGAGATTCAGAGAAATATTTGTTGACAAAAGTGCCTGTAACATTCATATAATAGTGAGAAAAACAAGGAGGCTTGGTTAAATATATTATGAAAAAGTCATCTATCTATATATGTAAAAGCCTAAGTGACCGAATGACCGAACAACCAAGCAACTGGTCAACCGGTTGGTATGATGTGCACTGACCACCAGGGGGCATATGCTTAACGCAGGAGCTGCCCACTGGTGGTCAGTGGGCTCCCACAGCCAACCTTCCTCAGCCCCCATTGCACCCTTGCTGGCCAGGCTGAGGGACCCCACCCGTCTAGTAAAATGATAAATTATTATAGCAATTGTATTGCTATAGAGAGTGGCATATCAACTGTTCTTAAATTTTAAAGGTAGGTAACAAAAAAAGGAAAATAAAAATGGCTAAAAATATAAAATAAAAATTAAATTAAATATATATAATAAAATAAAAAGTGCTTAACAACTATAAAAATTAATAAAAGTAGATAACAAAGTAGCATGCTCAGCATGACAAAAAAAGTGGTTCTATGAAAAATAATATCTCAGGGTGATCTGATCATAAATTCCTAACTGGCCAGGTCATGGTGTGTAGACACTGTCCAGAAATATAACTTCTTACTAAAAGGCTTAAGCAAGCCCTGTCTAGTGTTAGAGCACATAATCTTAACTAGTTTGTAATCCAATCCTGGCCTTGCTTTCTCCCACCTCCATGTAACCTTCCTTACATTCCCTCCTTAATTTCAAATGCATAAAAGCTGCAAAACTGTGATTCTCCGAAGCATTTGAGATCTTGCTCCCAGGCACTTGTCATCAGTTTGGCTCAAATAAACTCTCACAAAAATTCTCTGCAGGTTTAGAGTTTCTTATGTCAACACACATAATTTCTTATGCGTAGAAAAGCTTTGGGAACTCCAGAATATTAATCATGATTATTTCTGGGTTGTGAGATTAGAGATTCTTTAGTTTCTTTTGTGTGCTTATCTACACATTATGAGCTGTCTACAATAAACTCATGAAACAAGGTGTGGTTTTATTTCATTTCATTTTTCAGTAGTGTTAAAAATTATTATAAGCAACTCAAAATGGATTTCCTAAGGACTCATAACTATAGAAAATCAGTGAAAAAAGTACAATTCACAAGTGAATTAGAGTCACAAAAATATCTGAATATGTTTTCTCTTAAATTCGGTTACCCAACATTTGTCTCAAGTGGAACGTTTCTCTCTGGGCTCCAGAAGGGATTTGTAGAATCACCACCATCTGCCAACAGAAACGATTATTGCAAATAATAATTATGTTGATAGTGATAACCCTGGGGGAGGGAGGGCTGAACACAAAGTCACAATTCACCATTATTCTTGAGTGGAATCTGCAGAGGTTGGAGGCATCGAGGCACCTGAACAGGTCCTCTTTCAAATTCAAATGAAATAAATGGTAATAAGCACCACTGCATGTATAGGACCCACTGAACTAAACTCTGGGGAAACACAAAATGTGGGAACAATGTCCTTGCTCGGCAGTAACTACACAGTAGGCCCCCCCCCTTATCTGAGGGGGATACATCCCAAGATCTCCTAGTGCAGTGGTCGGCGAACTCATTAGTCAACAGAGCCAAATACCAACAGTACAACGATTGAAATTTCTTTTGAGAGCCAAATTTTTTAAACTTAAACTATATAGGTAGGTACATTGTTATTAACTTCATTAGGGGACTCCTAAGCTGGCCTTTGCTAAAAACGTCCTCAATCTGATTGAGGTACGTTTGCTGAGGTCGACCCCTTCCAACTCTCCCATCCACACTCGTCTTGTATACTTGTTTCGTCTGTCTCCTTTCGTTCATCCTCTCTATATGTCCAAACCATCTCAACATACCTTTCTGAATCCTCGACACTACATCTTCTTTCACTCCACAACGTTCCCTAAAATTAACTTTAACTAAAGTTTTAAGTCTTAGTTAAACTATAGGTACGTTGAATAAAACTTGATATCATACTTAATAACGATATTATTTATTGCCGAAAACCTACTTCTGCACATGGACCACGAAGTTTCAATCGCACTGCACGTGCGCGCCCGCACATGGTATTTTGTGGAAGAGCCACACTCAAGGGGCCAAAGAGCCGCATGTGGCTCGCGAGCCTCGGTTTGCCGACCACAGCCCTAGTGGATGCCTGAAATCACAAATAGCACTGAATCCTATAAATATTTTGTTTTGTCCTATACATACAGACTTATGATTAAGTTTAATTTATAAATTAGGCACATTAAGAGATTAACAAGGGGGGGGGGGAATGGAGCAATAAGGACACATATATAATACCTTAATCAATAAAGAAAACAAATTTTAAAAAAGAGATTAACAATAATAACTAATAATAAACTTGTTATAATAATAAGCTGTAATAAAAGTTATGTGAATGTGGTCTCTCAAAATGTTATTGTACTGTACCCACTATTCTTGTGATGATGTGAGCTGAAACAATGTCTACATCAGGGGTCCTCAAACTTTTTAAACAGGGGGCCAGTTCACTGTCCCTCAGACCGCTGGAGGGCCGGACTATAGTTTAAAAAAAAAACTATGAACAAATTCCTATGCACACTGCACATATCTTATTTTGAAGTAAAAAACCAAAACGGGAACAAATACAACATTTGTATTTGCATGTGGCCCGCGGGCCGTAGTTTGAGGACCCCTGGCTACATGATGAGATAAGGTGAGGTGAATAACTTAGGCACTGTGACATAGACTAGCTATAGACTAGCACTGGGCTTCTGATGACGAGGGTTTCTTGGACACAGAAGTGTGATGCATGACAAAGATCTGATAACCTAACTGAACAATGGGATGATTCCTGTCCCAGGTTGGACAGAGCTGGAGGGTGTGAGATTTCATCATGCTAATTAGAATGTTGTGTAATTTAAAACTTATGAATTGTTTGTTTCTGGAATTTTCCATTTCATATTTTCAGACTGAGGTTGACTGATGGTAACTAAAACCGCAGAAACTACTGTACTGATGCAGCTGAGAAATTTTTAATCAGGAAAGCTGTTTGGAGTAAGTGGGAAAGATGGTAGCAGAGATGAAGAGTGGGTTTTGGATGGTATGGGTTATTCCCTTCATCTGAGCCAGGGTTTGCAAAAAATGTGGTGTGAAAGCTGAATCAGACCTGCAGGCATTTAAACACTTAGAAGTGCTTAAAATTAAAAGTTTGAAATTGTATTTAGTTCTTTTCAGGCATAGCACTTTGAAGCTAGTCCAAATCACAAATTTAAATATACGGGCTCTTACAGGTATAATTTTTAAACATTTTTTATAAGAGCTTATTTGAGCCAAACTGACAATATATGCCAAGGAGCAAGATCTCAAACGCTCCTTTTGCAGGTATACTTTTTGATCCTTGTATCTAAGTGATTCTTGGATCCCTACTTGAGAGTTGACCAGCATTTGTCAAACAAAAAATCCTGAGAACACTGCTCTTTAATGACCAACATGGAAGTGTTGTGCTGCTAAATTTTAATAATTGTAACTTCTGCAATTCTCAGGAAATAGCTACTAGATAGTATTTCCTCCCAGACCTCTTTCTTAAAGTTTTGTCCTGCTGCTGTTTATCTATCAGGTACAAAAACAAAGAAACAAACAGTGGCAAGCCAGCCTTAAGGGAAAACAACAAACCGAACAAAGTTGGAGTCTATCATGCTGGGAAAATAGGTGTCCATCAGTTTCTGTAGGCCCTCAATTGCCAGGATATCAAATGTTCACTTTATCCTGAAGATAGTCAAGCGTCCTTAATATGAAAATAGGATATAAGTTTAAAAGCAGTCTCTAAATTTCAGAAACGGACCCATTGATAAGAGCCAATTTTAAAGAGAAATCTCCACGCTTGGGGTGTGAGACCAGGCCTGTCAAACAATAGCTGTCAGTCCCCAGATCGGGAATGGGTGACTCGGCACCCCAGCTGATGGCTGGCAAGGAAGAAGCTATCGTGTGTCATATCAGAGACCGCCACAGACACCCAGGGCAATGTGACTTGTCACTTACAGGAGGCTGCACAAGAGCATCCCTTCATCTGGCTGCTGAGTCATCCTACTCTTGGTAGCTACTTAAACAGAAGCTTCCATCAGACACACATCAGCACTGCGCTCTGACAATGCCCAGACACCCAGAAGCCATGTGTCCAGCGGGGATGCCCCATCAAAGTACAAGTTTCAAAGCAGTTTCTGTCCTCTTTTCCTCATGTTGTCACACTGGAGGTTTGACTTCTGGCTCCTTTTCTCAAAACAAGCCCACCCAGCCAGCCCTCCTATGGGACCTTGGCCCCAGAAGCCACCAATTCCTGTTTCAGAGCTTCTCATGCTCTTTCTGACTTGCCTTTTTTTGGTCTTTCTTTCATGTTAGCAAACATTGATTGAACACCTGTTATGGATTAGGTACTGAGCTACAGGTAAGGGTGGTTACGGGGTAAATAAGACACACACAGCTCATTGTCTAGTAGAAGAGACAAGCGAAACAGGCAACAACAATATACGAAGTGATGACTCTAAGACAGGTAAGTACAAGATGATGCTCTGGACCTTAATTTTTGAGGGGTACTACCACCCTACTCTAAAAGCCATCACCCTCTGTGAGTGGCCATCTGGGGGGAATTGAAGAGACGTGGGAGGCATCGGAGAGGATGGGAGAATAGATGGGGGGCTTTTCAAATCTAACGGGGCATTAGCATTTCCACTTGTCTGCCAACTGCCACCTTGTTTGACCTGAGCCCTCATGGCTGCTCCACCTGGCTAGTGCTGTTGCCAGTTCTTTTCCCTGCCCATCCCCTAGGGCTAGGCGCTCAGTTCAGTGTGTCAGATGAGGACTCCCTTCACACTTGGCTGTCATCAATCAGCCACAACTGTCCTGTCCGGAAGAGCCGGCTTTGGCTTTAAACCTGCTTCCTGACTGGGCTCCTCTGCCACTCCATTAAGGGTACCAGTTGGTATCACATGTCCTGCCAGTGCTGTTGATGAAAGTGCTGAAGGAGCTGGATGTGACTGACGTCTTTGGGAAGGACATGACTTAGTGTGCCCAGGCAGTTGCTGTGTCCAAATCCTGTTCTTTCCCCCGCAGCGAAAAGGTATTGTAAATAAAGAGAAAGGGCACTAGCTTATTTTAAACACCAGATATGAGCTAGCATCTATCCTAGCAACTCTGTAAAAGGTTTATTTAGTTCTCACAGAAACACTTATGTTAGAACCCCATTTTATAGAAATTATGGCTCAGAGAGGCTAGGAGACTTAACCAAGAGCACACAGCCCCACGATTTTTTGTTGAGCATGAAGCTGAACACAGGTCTATGTGACTTTAAATCTTTTGTTTTCCAAACTATAGGAATCGTTCCCAGAAGGAGCTGTGGAATATTAACTTGACAATAAGATGTCTGATTCCAGTCTAATGATTAGTCTTCAAGAGTAATATGAACACAAGACATGTAGCACGAGTTTCTAAATTTTTCTTTGCAACATAAAACCAATCAAGTACAAATGGGAATAGAAGGAAGCAACAGGTAGTAGAATCTAATTCATCAGATGAAAATATGGATAAATATGTTCCTAGTCCCAGAACTTTTGATACTAAAGAATAACAGACACACTGGGAAAAAGATGAGGGGGAAATATGTCTGTTTTTATGACTTGTTGATATCTGTGGGGTTTTTCCTTAAGCCTCAAAACAATTCACAGCATTGCCAGCAGCATTCAGTACATTCAGAACAGAATCATTTCACCCACAGCTGAACAAGGGCCATGCTTGGGCCAGCACCGAGAACGGCCTTCCAGCAGACATGCCAGGTCAGTGAGTGAAGAGGCGAGCAGGCCATTTAAAGCAACAGGGTTTATATAAATGTGATCTAATTGCTTCCACTGGAAATAGGTCAGATTTGAATCAAGAGAACCAGGGGCCTTCACGGCCCCAGTGAAATCAGACTAGTGCTCCTCTTTCAATGTCCTCAGAGAATATTGCCCTCTGATGAAATGATGAGGGTCCATTTCAATTTGCCGTGTTTCCCACACCTTTCTTGCCTCCTCGTGGTTGATTTATTTTTCTTTTTGGTTAAACTAAACAGGATATATCATCTGACTGGGATAAATTTACTATTGGGAATGAAAAAGCAGTACAGGATAAAGAAACAGGCCTTTTTCGCTTCTCACAGCTGTGATTCAGTCGTGACTCAAAAGGAAGTGTGCCACCTACTGAATCACAGAAACCACTTCCTGTAGCTGTTTGGTTTATTCTAAAGGGGCATTAGGCCAAGTACTGCCCTGCCCTGACCCTGACTGGCTCTTCAGAGCCAAGGCGTTCACAGCTTGAGGTGGTTTGGCTGTGGACTCTGAGAACATTGCATATTAAATTACCAGTGTTTCGTTTCCTAGCAAGGAGTCTGTAGCAACATGAAAATGAACATGTGTTATTTGCAAACCGAGTGTATCGTTACTCAAGCTGAATATCCTTACTTTTTCATAACTTATATATTTTGGATGACCACTCTCAAGATCTGAATGTACACTGCTTGTTTTTCCTGCTGCCAACTCAGGCAGGCTGTAGGGTAACATTAACCAGAAGAGGCTTTAAGCGTCCCCTTTCATCAGTGAAGCAACGCTAGGCTTGTATGCATTAATTCAATATATTTGGGGGGCATGTGCTTATTGCCATGTACTATGCTGAGTAGGTGTAGCGGCTACAGTTGCAAACAAGACTGCATGACTCCTGACCTGAGGGTGCTTATGTACTACACTGTATGGGAATTACTCTTTCTCCTCTAGAGACGGGGGCCATGTTCTGTACATCATTAAAAGGACTATCCACTAAGAGAAAACTGTTGTTTCCTCTCTGCCCACAAAGCACGTCTGACACCAGATGTGCGGGTTTTCCCACACCAACCAATCCTTCGATTCTCAGCAAACACGGATTGAATATTCTACAATTTAACTCAATTTTGACATTAACTGAGTTAGCACAGACTCCCTCAGGTTAAGGGGTCAGTCCCACAAGATTGCCTTCCACTTCAGATGCCAATCATAACACCCAGGTTGTCACCTGTACTTCTGACCAACCGGCTACAAACTGAACTTTCCCATGGTCTCCTCCTTGGCTTTGATAACTTGCCAGAATGGCTCACAAAACTGAGAAAAACGCTTTACTTAGATTTACAGTTTATTACAAAGGATGCAATTCACAAACAGCCAGAAAGAAGAGAGGCACAGGGTAACTTTTGGGGTCGGGTGCAGAATGCGGCCTCCATGCCCTTTCCAGGCAAACCACCTTCCTAGCCCCTCAGTGTGTTCACGAATCTGGAAGCTCTCTGAACTCTGTAGTTTAAGAGTTTTATGACACCTGGCTGGTGTGGCTCAGTGTTTGGACCTATGAATCAGGAGGTCACGGTTCCATTCCAGGTCAGGGCACATGCCAGGGTTGTGGGCCGATCTCCAGTGTGGGGCATGCGGGAGGCAGCCAATCAATGATTCTCTCTCATCATTGATGTTTCTATCTCTTACTCCCTCTCCCTTTCTCTCTGAAATCAATAAAATTATATTTTTTAAGAAAGAGTTTTAAGGAGACCCCATTACGTAGGCATTGTTGATTAAATCACTGGCCTATTGTGACTAATTCCATCTCCAGTCTTTCTCCCCTTCCTGTAGGTCAGGGGGTGGGGCTGAAAGCTCCAACCCTCTAATTAGTGGTTGGATCTTCTGGCAATCAGCTCCTATCCTTCAAGAATCACCTCATTAGTATAAACTCAGATTAGGATGAAAGGGGCTTATTATGAGTAACAAAAGATACTCCTGTCACCCACATTACTCAAGAAATTCCAAGGGTTTTAGGAGCTCTGTGCCTAGAACCAGAGAGGAAGTCCAAAACATACATTTCATATTATGTCTCAGCATCTGGCCTTGCACAAAGAAGCCCCTCAATACTTGTTTGTTGAATAGATACATGAAAGAATAAAAAGGAAGGAAGGAAGGAAGGAAGGAAGGAAGGAAGGAAGGAAGGAAGGAAGGAAGGGAGGGAGGGAGGAAAAGGGGAAGGGAGGGAAGAAAATCACCTCATCATTTTTTGTTGTATTTGTAAGTTGAAGATAAAGCATCCAGTTATTTGTTTTATTCTGTAATGAGAATTCCAAATAAACTAAAGGTTTCTGCTCTTACGTGGATCTGGAACGTCTATAGTGCCTCAGGACAACTGTGGCCTCTTAACCAGAGAAGTTCCGGAACCAAGGAGGCCCATTCTGAGACCAGGTCAACACTAGAATCCCCTCTGAGTAAAAGGCTCTTGTTCTCATCCTCATAATGGGTCAGAATCCCTAATGATAGAGAATCTATTATTTGTCTGGTGATCCATGCTCAATAGATATGTCAAAGAATGACTGCAAATCTGTGGAACACTGAGCAAGTAATTTATCTACCTTATAGAAGAGTGGTAAGAATTCAGAGAAACACTGTCTAGAATGGTGCTTGGCACACAGCTCCTTGTAAGTAGAGGCCATCACTAGTAGAGGAAAAAGAAAAAAGAAGGAAAAGAAGAAGAAAAAGATGAGGAAGAAAAATAAATGGCATATATATATATATATATGTATATATATATATACACATATATATGTGTGTGTATATATATATACATATATATATATATATATATATATATATATATATATATATATTAATTCCCACCTCAAATAATGAAGAGATGGAAATTTTTGTAAGCACTGCTGAGGCAGGCATTGATAATTCACCTCACACCAAAAAATAACTATTATCTTGTTTAAACATTGATCATTTTCCCTCAGAGTTCCCCTTTCTATAGAAATCCCAAACTCTTCCTTCAGGTAGATTCTTCCTTATTTGAATGACACTTTTCTTATGATTTCCTACATATTATCTTCCTCAGCTCCTCTGTTTTCACAAAGATCAATTTAACCTACTCTCAGTGATACCGTTGTAATTAACCTAGTTATTAATAATAGGAAAGGAATAAAGGAAAGGCCAGATATTGTAGGCGTGTCATTTAGGCAGCTTCACCAGGAAGCTACAACTTTACACTTTCCAGGGGTCCAGCAAAGGGGAGGTAGATATATGCCAGTAAAGTTGGGATGTCATAGGGAAGGTGCTTGCTGTCAATCACACCTGGAACGGAGATGGTTGGCCAGAATGGGTGTGGCCACTGCAAGCATGAGGACATTTGGGATACTTAACTCCCTAAACAGAGAAGTTTGTTGCTCTTGGTTCCTCTTGCTGCTTTTGGGAGTCTTGGGACTTATGTGACTCTGGACTTGTGGGTCTGTCTCCCTTGCAATCATTCACAAAGCCCAAGGCCATGAGGACCCCACACACAATGGACTGCAACTAGCCTGATGCTGTACTGGACCCCGCTCCAACATGGAAAGGACACTTTGGACACTGGCTCCCATTTTGGCTTTACTGAAGGGATGTAATTCCACAGAAATAAAGCTTTCTACCATATCTCATCCTCCCAGAAATACTTATTCCAGTAGTACTCCAAGAATCCCATTACCGCTAGCAAAGACTACCCACATTTTTCTTCAATAACATCAGATCCCCTACTTCTCCTCACCTATCATATGTCATTGGGCTCAGCAAAGGATAAGAAGTTAGCAAAATAGAGGAAATAGCTGTTTAGCCAACAATTATGATAGTAATTACTGCAAGCAAACAAAGTAGTTTACAAAAGAGACTCTGAAGCCCAACTATATTTTAAATCCTCAGCTCCATGTACAGTTTTGTTGCCATTTTTGTTTTGTTCACTGATGTATCTTCAGAGCCTATTAGGAGTAGCTGGCATCAATATTCACGGAATAAATAAATTAGAAGTAGTTTGAGAGAGAACATTTCAAGTAAGATAAAAATACCAATAGATTGTATTTTCCACTTCTTTCTCTGAAATAGTCTGTGTGAGTCAAATAATCACACATGCATCTGTAGGAAAGGATACAATTTTCTGTCACGAATTTTTTTTATTATGTCACTTTAGATCAAAAGTCACCAAAAATTATATTGAACTCTTGACCAACCTATCTATTTTTTCCATTGGAATATTGGCCCAACTAAGGAAAAAAAACAGCAAGGAAAAATTATTTTTTTGGCAGAAAAACATCCTCTCCAAATTCTTGTGTGTTTTGTTTTGATTTTTTTCCTTAGTGACTAGAGGTCAGTTTCAATCCACTGAAGCACAGATTCCAAATTTTCAATCTGGTTTTCTTGAGTTCTGGCTGAGTGCCAAGAATGAGGCAATGACACAACATCACTACCAAGACACATGCACACACACACACACACACACACCCCACACACACACCACACACACCCCCCCACACACACACCCCACACACACCACACACACACACACACACACACCACACACACACACACCCCCACACACACACACCACACACACACCACACACACACACCACACACACACACACACACTACACCATACACACACACCCCCACACACCACACACACACACACACCACACACACACACACACCCCCACACACACACACACTACACACACCACACACACACACCACACACACACACACACACACACACCACACCCCCACACACACACACACCCCACACACACCACACACACACACACACACACACACACACACACACACACACACCAGAGTCCAGGCCATATTCCAGTGACATGTAAGCTTCTGTGCTCTAACACTCTGAAAATCATACTTTTTAGTTTCAAATGGATCTACTCCCTCTCTCCCTAGCCAATTCCCATGAAATTTTTTGTCTACTACACTGATCAGAGTATTCCAAACCCTAAAAGATAGAATGAAATAATCTGAGTAAAGATAATGAGTGTTGTCTACTGATCCTTTCTTGCTTCTTTTTAAAATTTTAATATGCTTGGGAGTGGATCAATGACCATGAATGTAATTACTGAAGAAATGATCATTTTGTTTTAGTAAAAAAGAAACTGAATATTTTTTGGCAGCCCCAAAAGAATCCCATGTCTAATGTAGTGATGGGGCAGTGTGCCCTAATGGAAAGGGTAACAAGCTGGCAGCCAAAAGAACAGACGTCCACTAGAAGTAACATGAGCACCAGGTTTGGATGAGACCCATGTCTGCTAGGAGACTGGGGACAATTCACTTAAGCTGATCCTTAGTTTTTTCAGCTATGACTAGAGATATCGACACCTGCCTGTTTATTTTCTGAATCTCCTTATTAAAGTTAACTATACCGGTTATTTCGTGATTTTATAAATCTCAGAATAATCCTCTCTTGCTAATCAAGTTCTCTATCATTGACAGAGATATTCACCTGGTTATTTTGGCTTCTCTAATCCTGCTGGGGAAAACACCTCCAAGAGAGCTTTTGGTCAGGAGCTGACAATGGCATTTAAGGTCACTTGTGCTCTTGGTAGAGAAGGAAAATAATTTGAAAGGAGACCAGGATCTAACCACCAATGATATATTTTTTTATTTGGAACTAGTAACTTCCCTGATAATGATATTTAGCTCATATTTGTTGAGCTTATTACATGCCAAGCCCTTTTTTATGCATTACCTCATTTAATTCTTATGGTAATCCTTTGTGGTAGGGTATCAGGGTGTTTGACTGTAAATTACAGAACAAAAAAAACACACAAAACCCTCCAACTGACTAACACAAGAAAGGAATTTGTTGGCTCACATAAATGGTAGTCTAGAGCAAGGGCAGCTTCAGGGTTGGTTGATGAAGCTAGTGGCTCCACCTTGTCACCAGGCCCCTGAGTTCTCTGTCCTGGCATCCAGGGTTGGGTTCCTAGCACCAATTTCCCTGTGTAGGATGGCCATCAGCAGGAAAACTACTTCCTTATTTATATCTAGCAAAGGTGAGAGAGTGCCCCCACAAACAAGGGGAAAAGTGGGAAAACTGCCTTCTCCCCCTTATTGACACCAGCGAGACGAGACCTCGGTTCTTGTCTTCTTGAGGAAAAGAGTTCAATCAAGAAACATGGAAAAGCAAGCAAGAGTTTATTGACTGTAGCAAAAATATCATGGGGTTCTTTAGAGGTTGAGGGATACGTGACTGTGGGAGAAGGACAGGGGTATGGGAATGACAAGGGAGTGCTCCCTGGGAGGAGAGTGTGCTGGGACCTTCATTTTCAGGGATTTTAATTTTTTAAATACATTTTAATTGATTTCAGAGAGGAAGGGAGAGGGAGAGAGAGATATAAACATCAGTGATGAGAGAGAATCATTGATCGACTGTCTCCGGCGCCCCCCCCCCCCCCCCCCCCCCCCGGAGATTGAGCCCCACTCGGGCCTGTACTCTTGACCGGAATGGAACCTGGGACCCTTCAGTCCACAGGCTGATGCTCTATCCACTGAGACAAACCAGCCAGGGCTATTTTCAGGGATTTTTAAAGGCTGGGCATTTAGGAGAGATCTTAGGGGTCAATTAATAGAATATTCACCAGCTTTATGCTGATGGTTCCAAAATGAGATTTATTCTCTTAATTTGTCTATTTAGCAAATGGCAATAATAGGATTTCTGTTATTTGTCTCCCTGAGTAGGGTAATTTAAACTATTTACCCTATGGAGGAGAGATGCAAACCATTTACTCTTAAGTATCTTTGGTTTAGGGAAGGTAGCATTTACTAGTGGCTGAAAACTGCTGTTATTTGTCTTAGTTTCCCTATTCTGCTTGTCCTGGAATTTTCCTACCTTCTTACTATGCTATAACATTATGATCAGCCTACCTTTAGTCAGCTGCTTATTTCTGCAATAGTAGCTATTGGGGGTAGAGGTGAGGAGAGGAGGAATACTATTATATAATTAATTCACCTTCCTGAATCCAGAGCACTAAGATTATCTTGATTGATTTAGATAAATTAGAATTTACTCATGGAGCTGGGGCAATTCTGTGAACCATATCGCCTACTATACAATGAATGAGGAATAGGTCAAATTTGGAAGACAACCATAAAGGGCATTACAGGTATATACTGCTAATTCTCAATTTGTAGATGAGAAAATTGAAGCATGAGGAAGGGAGGTTAAGTAATTTGTCCAAGATCATAATTGAACCTGGGCTGTCTATCTGCATTCTAACAATTCAATTATCTACTATATGCATTTTTTTAGAGCTTATGATCTATAATAATAAAAGCATAATATGCTAATTAGACCGGATGTCCTTCTGGACGACCTTCTGGACGAAGCTGGGGCTGCGAGGGAAGCCCGGGTCCTGGGTGCCAGAGGGAAGCCAGTGCCGGCAACCGGGGGAAGGAAGGCCTACTCTTGTGCATCGGGCCTCTAGTGTATAAAGAATTCCAAGATAAGGAGAGGGAGAATAGGGAAAGACCACAGTACTAGGCATCAAGAAATGAGATTCTAATCTTGCCTCTCCCACTTACTAGCTACGTGACTTTGAAAATGTGAATTACTAGCTACCTACTTACTGGAGCAGTAGCAAATATTCAAGTAGAAACCCTGCAGAAGAGTAGCATTACTTGGGAGCTTATTTGAAAGGTAAACTCTCTGCCCCACCCCAAATTCACATAATCAGAAATTCTGGGGTTGGAGCCAGCAATGTGTACTTTAATAAGCCCTCAGGTGATTCTGATGCTTGAAAACCATTGGTCTGATACACTGCCTAAGCTTTTATTATTTGCTGTTACTGTTCTAAAGACAATGAGCACATTGATTTCTCTTTCCAAGAGTTCACAGTCTAGGGAAAAACAACGTTCTGTAAATTCTTTAATATAGTACTGTACTCATTGGTAAATGCCCTAATATAGGTTCAGTGCACTTTAAATGCCTGTAAGAGGTTGAATTCATTTGTAACAAGATGAATCACAGTAGGCTGTATAGATTAGATAAGCAATGGAAAGAGGGTGGGGAGGATAGCTATGAATTATAAAGCAGCACAGATAACACTTGGATTTCGGGAAACGAGTTAAGTCGGCTCGCGTGAATTGCGCGTACTCCGCGGGAGCCGTCTTAACTCGGTTCATATAGATTTGCGGTGGAGTGCGGGAAACGTGTAAACTCGGGCCGATTGTAACTGCGTATTACCAAATATTTGTTTGTTTGCCGTTCACAAAGATACCTACCTGCGTATGCGAACCGTTTCATACCCATTGGGGTAATAGGTATCATAAAAATCCCTTGTAAGTAGAGAACACCATGCAGGCTATCGATGGACATGAGAAAGCATACGTTACAGGCAATTGTCGGAAGTGGAAAAAAGAAAAACATTTTGAGAAGGTGTCGCGTATGTTCCGTTCATAAATTGCGCAGTGAGACACGCTACATGTGCAAATTTTGCAATATACCTCTACATAAAGGGGCGTGTTTTGAAAAATATCATACGCTAAAAAACTATTAATTTCTATTTGTTTTGATTTATTATGAAAATTTTATTTTAAACTTTAAAAATATGTGTATATTTTTAGGTAATAAGTATTTTTTGGGTTTTTCGTATTTAGTTTATATATATCGAATTATTTATGTACTGAATAGATAAAAAAATGTCTGTGATTGAATAAATTTTCATTTTTTACACAAGAAACCGAAAATTTCATTTCAATCGAACCCATACTTCAAAAGATATAGGCATTTTAAACTAACTCTGATTTTGCGCGGGAAACCTAAATAATTGCCCGCGCCATCTTATATTTTGGCGGGAAATTCACCCGACACCGTAGTGATAATAAAACTTCCAGTGGTTACTGCAGTTGTATCTAGAAAATTAACTTAAAATATACCAATACAAACTGATAGATTAGCGACCTCATATGTTATGACAATAGAGTCCCATCAGAAGTTGGAAGATGAGGATTTAAAAAAATATATATTTTATTGATTTTTTACAGAGAGGAAGAAAGAAGGATAGAGAGTTAGAAACATCCATGAGAGAGAAACATCGATCAGCTGCCTTCTGCACACCCCCCACTGGGGATGTGCCCCCAACCAAGGTACATGCCCTTGACAGGAATCGAACCTGGGACCTTTCAGTCCACAGGCCGACGCTCTATCCACTGAGCCAAATCGTTTAGGGTGAGGATTTTAGTTCTGATGTTACATATACCAGCTGGCTCTCAATGTTCTATTTCATAAACATGGAAAAAGTTTAGTCTAAATTTGTGGTTCTTACCAGGAATACATAAGGTGAGGTCAGGACATGTGTAGTACACTTAAAGATTGCACAGGGGAGTGTGGGAACACCCTGGTTATGAAATTTTGGACTAAGTAGTCCCTAATCTGTAGATTATAGAATAATCAAATGTAAAGTTAGCACATTAAGAAAACATGTAAATATTATTAAAAATGTCTAAGCCAATCTCTGCTTTTCTTTTTATTTGTTTAACATCTCTGAATGTGTTCCAGTACCTGGATACCCAGTTAATCAAAGGGAAACATCTGTAATATGTAGCAACTAAAATATCATCTTCCCTGCATGGATCACAAAGTCCTTGGCAATCACTTCCATACCAGACTAGTGAGTTTTGTTGTTTTCATTTTCCAGATGGATAATCAGAGGATAAAGGCCTTGTTCAGTGTCACACATTTCAGTCGCCAAGTGAGACACAATAGATGTCAGCCTTCTCACCCCTTCAACAATAAAGAGTTTTCAAGCTCTTGCAGTCAACAAGAACTTCTGGAAAGGTTACACTGGCTGAAAAGGCATCTATATGGATAACATCCACAAATACAAGGAAGATCAATTTGAAGCTGAGGTCTAACCTCACTGCCTCTCAACAGTAGAGACAGAAGGAAAGTAAACAGAGTTTGAAAGAAAATAATTAAATATAGCTAATTAGTGAGCGCTCTTTTTACACAGTATAACAAGGCCGGTGTGGATCCGTGGTTAAGCATTGACCTATGAACCAGAAGGTCACAGTTCGATTCCCGGTCGGGGCACATGCCCCAGTTGCGGGCTTGATCTCCAGTGTGGGGTGTGCAGGAGGCAGCCAATCAATGATTATCATCATTGATGTTTCTATCTCTCTTTCCCTCCCCCTTCCTCTCTGAAACAATAAAAATATATTTTTTAAAAATAATAAAATAAAACAAGGGCAAATTTGTTTTCCTTGCCCAGCTGGTGTGGCTCAGTGGTTGAGTGTTGGCCCATGAACCAAGAAGTCACCAGTTTGATTCCCGGTCAGGGTACATGCGTAGATTTCAGGCTCCATCCCCAACAGGGGGGCATTGAGGAGGCAGCTGATTAATGTTCGCTCATTGGTGTTCCTATCTCTCTATCTCTCTCCCTTCCCTTCTCTCTTAAAAAAATCAATAAAAACATATTTTCCTTAAGTATTAATTCTTATCTTCTTATTGAATAATTGAGCCATTTATTCATTTAATAAATACTTATTGTCTTTTATGTGCCATCTCTGTACTGGAAGTGTAATAATGAGCAAATAAGATTAGTAATAACAATAATAGCTAATATAGCAGATACCAATAATAATGTATAATCATTGTTTTTTTAAAAAGTGTTAGAACTCAGTGTGAAAAAATGAATTCTTTAGGGCTATATCCATTGATTATAATACAGGTAATCAGTGCTCGCTTCAGCAGCACATATACTAAAATTACTAGAATGATACAGAGAAGATTAGCATGGCCCCTGTGCAAGGACAACATGCAAATTTGTGAAGCATTTCATATTTTTTAAAGAAAAAGAAATACAGGTAATCACTTTGAAATTCTTCAGTGTTCAGTCTATCAGAAGGAGCTGTTATTGGGCCTGCCACTTGATGACATATCTACCATAAGAATCAACTTATGCTCACTGTCCTTGAAGGGCAACCAGAGCTCAGAGTATTGTGACTTTTTTTTACTGTGATTTAAAAATTTTTAGAACCTGCTCTTCTAACTTCATTTCTTTGTTTCTTACTAAAATACTGGGATATGTAAAATAAAACAAATGCCATCTTAATATTGTTTTAACACAAAACAACAGTGTTCTTTCAACTGTGGAGTAAAACACAAGCATAGTTGAGTGCCGGGAGCCGGTCCATCCTTGCTGCTTGACACAGTCGCTGCAGAGAAGAAACATCTGCACAGCGTATGTTTTGGGGGACCTGGCGTATGTGGCATACTGTTCTTGATATGTTTGCTCCCCTTAGCGCTATGTGTTTTAACCAAGGTCACCTCTCCGAGAAAGGTTGTTTCCCCAGGTAGGGATTTTTCCCTGAAGTTAGGGAGGAGATAAAACCCCTTAACTAAGTGCCAGGTGGGTAGTTAATCATGCTTAAGCTACATAATCTTTACTCCCTGGAATGGAGATAAGAAACACCCTAACCTTTGGAATAGAAGTTGATAGGATTAAAATCAACTGGTATAAATACAGATGTAACAAGACAACAAAACACAGAACCTAGAGACAGGACTTGGCTGGAGATCCTAGACAGAACCTAGACACAGAACCTAGAGAGAGAACCTAGGGAGAGAACCTAGGGAGAGAACATGGCGAAAGATCCTGGACAGAACCTGGCTACAGAACTTGGCTGGAGAACCTAGACAGAACATGAGGGAGAACCTGGATAGAACCTGGCAACCGAACTTGGCTGGAGAACCAGAACCTGGCTACAGAACTTGGTTGGAGATCCTGACCAGAACTTGGCTGGAGATCCTGGCCAGAACTCCATGTCATTCCTTCATCGCCGACTCCGTCCACACCTTTGGGGACCCCTGGACCCGCTGGGGTTGGACCCCAGCAGTTGAGGTTAATCTTCAATAGTAAATTCATTCATATATGATTTTTTAAAATATATTTTTATTGATTCCAGAGAGAGGAAGGGAAAATGAAAGAGATATAGAAACATCAATGATGAGAGAGAATCATTGATTGGCTGCCTCCTGCATGCCACCTACTGGGGATCAAGCCCACAATCCAGGAATGTTCCCTGACTGGGAATCGAACTGTGACCTTCTGGTTCATGGGTGGATGCTCAACCACTGAGCCACTGGCTGGCTCATATACTAGTATGATTTTAAGAGTACATGCTTTGGGGGGAGGGAGGGTAAAAAACCATACGAACAACATCTCTTCAGCCCTGGCTGGGTAGCTCAGTTAATTAGAGCATTGTCCTGATACACCAAAGTTTTGGGTTTGATCTCAGTCAGGGCACATACAAGAATCAACCAAAGAATGAATAAATAAGTGGAACAACAAATTGATGTTTCTCTCTTTGTCTCTGTCTCTTTCTGTCTCTCCCTCAAATCAAGCAATTAATCAATCAATAAATTTAAAAAATCTCGCCGGGACTGGTTTGGCTCAGTGGATAGAGCGTCGGCCTGCGGACTGAAAGGTCCCAGGTTCGATTCCGGTCAAGGGCATGTACCTGGGTTGCGGGCACATCCCCAGTAGGGAGTGTGCAGGAGGCAGCTGGTCGATGTTTCTCTCTCATCGATGTTTCTAACTATCCCTCCCCTTCCTCTCTGTAAAAAATCAATAAAATATATTTAAAAAAAATTTTAAAAATCTCTTCATCCTTTTTAAAATAAATGTTGACTTTATTTATTTTTTGTTAATCCTCACATAAGGATATTTTTCCATTGATTTTTAGAGAGAGTGAAAGGAAGGAGGAGAGTCAGAGAGAGAAACATCGATTTGAGAGAGACATATCAATTGGTTGCCTCCTCCATATGCCCAGACCAGGGCCAGGGATAGAGCCTGAACTGAGGTAGGTGCCCTCAGCCTTCAGTCTGTGGGCCTCTATCCACTGAGCCCAGCTAGGGCTCTTCATCTCTTAAATTGTAAATTTACTCACATTGATGATGTTCTCAGAAGTTAGGAAATCTTTTGAGACAGAAAGTGGGAGAAGAGTGTGTGTGTGTGTGGTGGGGTGGGATGGAGGAATAGAGTGATGCAATATTTCTGAGTGTCATGTGATTTCACAATCTGTTTGGACTTTCAAAAAGGAAGACTCTCATATGTCAACAATCTCATGAACTGAAGCTCAAAATACTAAAAACAAAGCCATCGAGTTTCAAATATATGCCATATATGTATTCATATTCTTTGTGGGATGCTGGCTGGCATTAATGTTTAATCTCCTGAGAAATGTGCATTTTTTTCTGACAGATTTACTAGCTTGCTTCATCTGAACACATGAACCATAAACAATGCCTAATAAGAAAACTCTGTCTTCTCCAAGGTCAAAGTTGGAACAAGTAGAAGAAATTCAGTTTTCCTTACCCGACAGTGTTCATCATTCTTGTAGCCAGTGTGCTCACAAAGAATTCAAACCTCTTATAGTTAGTACAAAGGTGCTACAAATTTTCAGAGCTAGAATATAAACTGATGAAATTAGAAAGATGTAAAAATATCATTAACCTCTTACAGTCCCAGATTTAAAGTTTATATTGGGGTGACGTTGGTTAATAAAAGTATATGTTTCAGGTAAAAAAAAAAAGTTTAAATTCTATGCTCTCATTGTTATTGTTAAGAAAAAGTCAATGTCCTTGTAAACAAGAAAACACATTCTTTCTTTCATGTTCTATTAATCCAAGCACTTACAAGAATTCCTGCTGGTATTTAGCTATTAACCTACTCATGTCTTCAAAGGCTCTGTGTTTTTTCTACCTTCTGTTGAGCATTTCTGATATAGTAAAGATGGCTCAGTAAAAATAGGTGAGGAAAAAAGAAAAAAAAACTAAAATTCCCAATGGCATTAAGGATAGCAGCAATAAAACATAATGGTCTGGAAATGACAGCCTTGAATGGCTTGGTTTTGAGTCAGTAGATGGTTGGAATTGGTCTCTATTGAGCATTTATTTTTATTATTTATTTATTTTTAAAAAATCTTTATTGTTGAAAGTATTACATATGTCCCTTTTTCCCCCCATTGACCTCTTCTAACCCACCTCCACCCCCTCCTCACCCCTCTAGCCCTTCCAATCCCATCCCAGGCCTTCAACACCCTATTGTCTGTGTCCATGGGTTATGCATATATGCATACAAGTCTTTGGTTGATCTCTTCCCATCCACCAACCTTTCCGCCTTCCCTCTGAGATTCTACTTAGCATTTATTAGGTAAACATTAGCCAGTTAACTTTTCTGTGACTCTTAATTTTTTAAATAAGGCTAATAGCAAATGAAGACATGAAATTATTTTAAAAAATAAATTTGCCAGCCCTGGCCAGAGTGGCTCAAATGATTGGAATGTCATAGGTTTGATTCCCAGTCAGGGCATGTACCTAGGTTGTTGGTTTAATTCCTAGTCAGGACACATACAGGAGGCAACCAATCGATGTTCCTCTCTCACTTGGATCTCTCTCTCTCTCAAATCAATAGACACATCTTTGAGTGAGGATTGCAAAATAAACAATAAATTTGCCTATTAAATATAATATGGCATGAATAGAATATATGGAAATAAAATGCAATCAAGGGTTGTGTTGCCAGATCCAAAAGCAAGGCTTTGAAACATTCTTCATTATAATAATTGTAGAATTCTTTACTTCTTCCAATATTCTTAGATTTTTCCCATCTTTACTATACCTCTTTACCACATCCTATTAATGGGTATCACAAGCATGTTTATTTACTTTGAGTCATAGTAAACTTTTCCATATAGAGAAAACTATTTTCCCATACAGCTGTGGCTCTATCACAGCATTTTAAGTCCTATGCATTGAACACTTCTTTGTAGAAAAAGAACCCACCACACTAGAATTGCGATGATGAAACGAGAAATCGTATCAGTAGCAACTTATTACATGAAGTTTTAAGCTTGTTAGTACTAAATGGTACTAAAAATAAAATCCACCTAGTCCCTGAGGTTATCATTTTAAAATAATAAAAGCCTAATATGCAAATTGTCCCCTCAGGTGGTTGTTCCACAGGGAGTTCGACTGCTTGCTATGACATGCGCTGACCACCAGGGGGCGGTGTGGAACATAGCAGGCGTCAGTGAAGGGCTGGCATCGGGCAGCAGTGGAGGTGCTGCTGGCCTGATGGGACCGTGGAGGGATGGTGGAGCAGGTGAGCGGGCAGCACCAGGCCCAGACAGGTGCAAGCAGGGCCCCTCAGACAGCAAACAGCAGCCGTAGCAGGGCGGGGCCACTGCCCGGCTCCCAGGCACTGAGGGAGCCGGGCAGGGGCCCCCCAGCCCTAATCGATCACCCCGCAGGTGGGATGGTGGAGCAGGTGAGGAGGTGGCACCAGGCCAAGGCGGGGTGCCAGGTGGAGCTGTGGGGCTGCGAGGCTGGGGGCGTGAGCTGGGGCTGTGAGGCTGGGGGTTCAAGCTGGGGCCCGATCTCCACAGGCCACCCCGAGGGACCCCACCTGTGCATGAATTCATGCACTGGGCCTCTAGTTTTAAAATAAATGCTGAGCCTGGCCAGAGTGGCTCAATGGTGGAGCACCGACCTATGAACCAGGAGATCATGGTTCAATTCCCAGTCAGGGCATATGCCCGGTTTGCAGGCTTGATCCCTAGTGTGGGGCATGCAGGAGGCAGCTGATGGATGATTCTCTCTCATCACTGATGTTTCTCTCTCTCTCTCTCTCTCTCTCTCTCTCTCTCTCTCTCTCTCTCTCTCGTTCCTCTCTGAAATCAATAAAAATATATTTAGAAAATAAAATAAAATAAATGCTGAGTGTAGTTTTTCCACATCTTAAATTTTTTTTTTAAATTAAAGTTTACAATTGCCACATTTTGATAGTGGAAAAGTATGAATACACTTTGGAAAGAGTGCACCTCATTACCAGGTAGTAACCCAAGCAAAGGAAGAAGTCTGACTGGACCAGAGATGTGTCAACGAGGCCTGAATCACAGGAGGTTGGTCTCTGGTATATCCTCTTGGTCCAGAAAGTAGGAGGTGGTGGTCCAGTGAGCCAGGAATTGCCTGGCAGCACCAACATCCTGGCTGTTGCACAGGGTAGGTTGCATTTTTTGGCTTTTGCTCCTGAACCAAAAGTTCAAGTGTGAAAACCAGGACTGAAGCCTCTTCTCAGCTGGAGCCAAGATACCCCCAGTTCAGCCAGAAGCTAGTTTGAGGGTGGAGTGCCCCAGCATTCCAGGAGTGGCACATGTCAGCAGGAGTGATGCCAGGGCTGTGTCCCAACCGCAGAGCTGGGCTTGCCACACGGCCTTCACTTCACTAATATACTGGATTTGTGGGCAACCGAGCAGAGACACTGTTGAGACTGACTCAAGAAGTTGACCTGCGTGCTGAGTCTATTATCTCAGCCTTGGGAGGCATGTATTGGGGAAGACTCAGGCTGTGGCCTATAGATTTCAGACCCCTTCTCCACAGTATACCTGAAAGCTTCTCCTATACCTTTTGTTTTATCTTTTATCAGAGCAAAGGGCTCGTTTTCTCCCTTTCCCCCTTTGGCAGAAGCAAATGCTTCTATAACAGTGGTTCCCAGAGCTGATGTTGCATCAGAATGAAGGAAACATCTCCCAACCTACCCTTCTGACATGATCTCTCCCCTATTTATTTATTTTTAAACATATTTTTATTGATTTCAGAGAGAAAGGGAGAGGGAATGAGAGATAGAAACATCAATGATGAGACAGAATCATTGATCAGCTGCCTCTTGCACACCCTGCACTAGGGATGAAGCCTGCAACCTGGGCATGTGCCCTAACAGGAATCAAACCTCCTGGTTCATAGATCGACACTCAACCACTGAGCCAAGCCAAGCCAGGCAACCTGTCCCTCTAGGATGCTGGCATTTGATGTTCTCTTTCATAAAAATAATTTTAAAATCACAGTGTAGACCATACTTACAGGGGAAAAATCAGAACAGCACAGTTATATAAATTGAAGTTAGAAGTCCACTCCTCCACCCTTCGGCACCTCCACTCTCTGGAGGCAATTACTAGTAACATTTTGGTATGAATTTCTGTATATATATATATATATATATATATATATATATATATATATATGAATTTCTGTTTTTAAAAATATATATATATGTTTTCATCTATTTTAGAGAGAGAGGAAGGGATAGAGAGATAGAAACATCAATGAGAGAGAGACATCAATCGACTACCTCCTGCACGCCCATTACTGGGGATCAAGCCCGCAACCCTGACAAGTGCCCTGATGGGGAATTGAACTGGGGACCTCTTGGTTCATGGGTCAATGCTCAACCACTAAGCCACACAGGCCAGGTGAGTTTCTGCTCTTTGGTTTTACAAAAATACATCTGTGATGTTCTCTTTATCTGCCTAAATGTGTGGATGAATGGCAGCTGGAGGGGGTGAAAAAGCAATTGCTTTACTCCTCTCGCTCTCGGGCTTGCCCTGTGCACTGGCTTTCTATGATCTCATAACAGAGGAGAGCTTGCTCATGTGGTGTCCAGGACCTGAGCCATGCAGCAGAGGTGTCTTCACCTTCACAAAGAACATCTGGTTTTCAAATACAAATCATGCAGCCAAGACTCGGGCACTTATGCTTCAGTTCTTAGCACAGGACAGCATCAGGTTGATTTTAACCAACTAGTGGGGAACATGTGATACATGAGTCAGCTGAAATGTCAGTGATTTGAATGTAATGAAATTGGAAAGAAACATCCCAGTGGCTAAAATGTTATAGTTCACTTTTGCAACTGCTTTTTGGCAAAAAGGTAGTTATAATGTACTAGAGGCCCAGTGCACAGGTGGGGTCCCTCGGCCTGGCCAGTGATCGAGGCCCATTGGGGTCGGGCTGGTCGGGAGGAGGGGCCACGGGAGGTTGGCTGACTGGCCCCGCCCCTGTTCAGGGCCCATTGGGCCGGGCCGGCCTGGGGAGGGACCAGGGGAGGTTGGCTGGCCATGGGAGGTTGGCTGTGGGAGCACACTGACCACCAGGGGGGCAGATCCTGCATTGAGCATCTGCCCCCTGGTGGTCAGTGAGCATCATAGCAACTGGTCATTCCGGTGGTTCTGGTAGTTTGGTCATTAAGGTTGCTTAGGCTTTTATATATATTAGATGTGAAAATGGTAGCCCAAATAGCTGTTCATACACAAAAATATTTAGTGCTTTCACACATCTTAATTGCTTTTTTGCTAAGGAAAGTAACTGCAAATCATAAAAGTGTAGTATTTCCTTACATGTTAGTTCCATTTCATTAACAGCTAATATACCCTTAATATTGTTGAAAAGTGATTAAAAGACATATTTGGAGGGAAAGTTGAGGTTAAGACACTGCTGTCATAGAACACCATTATAAAGAATTACTTTACCCACAATATACCTATCTCTGTACAGAAATACTGTGAGTTACTAATTTGAGATAGTATCTGAGGTTTTTCCTTCTTGTGTTTCTCTTGTTTGCTCATATCACCGAGTAGGTTAGGGGGAAATATTGCCTTAAATTCAGAAGGATGCAGATTACAGAAGTAAATTGAGGTACTCAGTAGTTTTTCTGAGGCTAACATAGATAGAATCCTCTTGAAAGCCAACACTTACAGGAGAAGAAGGGGTGTTTTGAGCTCCATAAGACTAAGAAAGAGCCTGAAGGAGCTGGAGCATCATCAGAGTTTTTATCATAAACCATTGAGTGGGTAAAATGCTGGTTTTCCTACCACTCTGAAAGGAGATAAAAATTTCTCGTTTGAAAAAGGGAGTGATTCAAGGAGAGACCTGGTTAATGCCTACATGTTGCCTGGGTCCCCAAGAGACGGCAATAGAAGCCCCCATAAAGAATTAGGAAGCCTGGCCAATGTGGCTCAGGGGTTGAGCATCAACCTACGAACCAGAAGGTCACAGTTCTATTCCCAGTTAGGGCACATGCCCAGGTTGCAGGATGGATCCCTAGTAGGGGCTGTGCCGGAGGCAGCTGATAGATGATCTTTCTCATTATTGATGCTTCTATTTCTCTCTCCCTTCCTTTCTGAATAAATAAATCAATAAAAATATATTTAAGGGTGGGGAGGGAGAAGAATTAGGAAGACTGGAGATGGAGAATCACTAGCACACTCAGTTAACTTATTCTCAAAGGATAGCCAGAGGAGACTCCAAGCCTTACATAGAAATGTCATGTCCAGCAGGACAACAGAGCACAATGGATGAGGGAGGATGTGGGTTGGCAGAACTGAAAGGAGTCTCATGAGCCCGCAGGGTCTTGATTGCTTTCAGCTCAAACTCATCCATAGGATAGACTGGCACATCCTGGGGAGGCCTGTTCTGAACCCCTTCATTAACACACTTGAGTCTGTTTCTGGAATTTTCATGCCCACTATGTATACACACATACACACATACATACATGCATGACTAAACAAAAATGTGTGTCTGTGTCTTTTTTCATAATATCATAGACCTTGCAGGCAAACAGATCTGGGTTTGAATCTTGTCTCATCCCCCTAATAGCTACCTGACATTGGGCAAATTTGTTTTTTTTCTTTTAAATATATATATTTTTATTTCAGAGAGGAAGGGAGAGGAAGAGAGAGATAAAAACATCAATGATGAGAGAGAATCATTGATTGGCTGCCTCGTGCAGGTCCCCCACTGGGGATCGAGCCCACAGCCCGAGGATGTGCCTTGACCTTCTGGTTCAAAGGTCGATGCTTAACCACTGAGCCATGCTGGCTGGGCACATTTCTTGACCCAAGATTCTGTTTCTGTAAACTAGGAATAAATAGCATTTTGTAGACTTATTGTGAGGATTAAATAAGACACAGAGGTTATCCAAAGACTTGGCTTAATTAATGTGTTTTTTACTGCAATCACAATAATACTAATCATTGTGTGAATGGGGAAAAAAGGAGGGTTGGATGAAAAATAACCGCACAAGGTGATCTGATAATAAATTCCTAACTGGGCAGGTCATGGCGAGTAGTCACACCCAAAGCACATAATTTATTTATTAAAAGCTTATCTTTGCCTTAAGCAAGCCCTATCCATTGTTTCTAGGCATTTAAACTAACACACCTTTGAAATGTCCCCTCTGAGATCCCTCCATCCCTGCCTTGCTTTCTCCCACCTTCATGTAATCTTCCTTATGTTCCCTCCTTAATTTCAAATGCATACAAAAAGCTGCAAAGCTCTTATTCTCTGGAGCATTTATTGTTCCCCGGCAGGTATATGTCATCACTTTAGCCCAAATAAATTCTTATAAAAATTCTTTACAGGTTTGGACATTTCTTATGTGGACAATTTTGTTTGCTCATTTTGACTGTGAGTCTGAACTTCTGATTGGCAAGATTTAATGATCTGTTGTACACACATAACATGGCACACCCAGCAATGTTTTTTACATTTATTTAAATTGTAAATATAAAAATTTATGATATTTACCAAAATTGTAAACACTTAGAGGCTAAAGGGCCATTCATATGCAGGTCTTTAATGGCATGTTTACATTTGTTTAATTTTGAGAGTTTGCTCTCAGGGAGGGATTTGGGGAAATGTGAGGTAAAATTCCTTGGAGCCAAGATAGAAATCTAAACTTTAAATGAGGAAAGTCTGTTCCCCAACCCCACCCCACTGTTTAGGTTGGAAGTGTAGTGGGTGGCCCAAAAGTTCCTCTTAGCCAAGCTCATCAGAGGCTCAGAGCCCTTGAGCACTTGCTCAAGAGCATTGCTGAATGCACAGGTCCCCAAGGCTCCGTTAGGAGCTCTGGTCATGTCCTGCTTTTATTAATGCATTGCCCTAACACAAGGTGGAGCAAAAGTAGATTTACAGTTGTTTGCATGTAAAACATAATATTTATTAAATAACTAGAGACCTGGTGCATGAAATTCGTGCACTGGAGGGGGAGTGTCCCTCAGCCCAGCCTGCACCCTCTCCAATATGGGACCCCTTGGGGGATGTCCAACTGCCAGTTTAGGCCCGATCCCACAGGGACATCCCTCTCACAATCTGGGACTACTGGCTCCCAACTGCTCACCTGCCTGCCTGCCTGATTGCCCCTAACCACTTCCCCACCAGCCTGATCGATACCTAACTGCTCCTCTGCCAGCCCAACTGTCCCCAACTGCCCTCCCCTGCTAGCCTGGTCACCCCCAACTGCCCTCCCCTGCTGGCCTGATGGCCTAAAACTGTCCTCCCCTCCTGGCCATCTTGTGATGACATGGGCATAGCCATCTTGTGACCACATGGGGGCGGCCATCTTGTGTGAGGGTGTGATGGTCAATTTGCATATTACCTCTTTGTTATATAGGATAATAGAAGAATAAACTGTGTTTTGTGTCTATAATCCAAGCTCTGCCCTGCTTCCTCCTCCCTGTAATCTTCCTTACATTCCATCCTTAATTTTGGTAGCTACATTGCCAGGGCATCTTTCTGATCTGAGAGATTTCACTAGACAAAGCATACAACATACCTCAGCATACCTCTGGCCTAAGCATTCCATACTTATAATTTAAGGGGCCAATCCTAGGTCCACCCCTAATATTACTAACGTGCAAAGCCTGCAGTAATCCCCCGCCCCAGGAAATAAAACAACAAGCCACAGGGGCTAATGGTCCCAGTTGTATTTTGGGAGCAAGGACATGATCAAGTCTTTGCTTATTCTTTGGGCCTCAAAGAAAGCATCTAATCTTTGACTCAATTAACTTATCTTTAAAAGGGGGATAACATACTATGTTCCCTTGCCTCAAAGGGGTATTATGTAATGCTAGTGCACTGTTGAAGGACAAAGCATTATGCAAATGATGTGTTTATCATTAACCAGAACTGATTTTATTTACATGGTGAATCATTTTGTTTATTGTTTACTACAGCCATTCCTTATAGTAATGTGAATTGTGGATGATAGCATTTTTACCCTGGGTCTCTAGGTTTTATTCAAGATAGACATATAATTCATTTGGGTCTCTGATCCTTTCTCCTAGATCCTGAAGGAAAACCAATGTTAGCTAGGAAGTTCTCTCCTTCAAAGTGTGCAGTTTAGAGGCAAAGGGTTGGCAGATGAAAGATGTCAGCTGAATTAGGCATGCCCTCCCACACAGGTCTTTTCCTTCTCCTTATTACATTACTGAAAAGAAAAATTATATATAAGTCAACTTGTGGCAAGTACTTTAGTAAACAGGACTGTGGGGTTTTTTTTCCTACAATTATTAATAAGGATAAATGTCCCTTGGCATATACATGTTATTAGAAAACTCAGAAGTTGCTGTATTCTTCAGAACTCAACTAGAAATGATAGTGAACCATTCATTCTCCACTCACACTTATAAAAACATGTTTTTACACTTGTGGAGTAAACACATACAAAGTTGCAAATGATCATTTTTAACTCTAAAGGCAACTCTGACATCTCTGACAGTTGAAGCCATGGGAAAGAGTCTGGGTTTTTTTGTTTTTGTTTTTGGCTATTACTCAAGTTTCCTCACTGTCTGTGGAATTGCTGATGAGACTTAAAACATGCCCTGGTCTACTGGGAAGAATGCCAGTTTATACTTCAGTCTGGCTATGAAAAATCCCAGAGTAGATCTAGGAATATCTTGGTTTGGGACAAAAGATGAGATCATCACCATCATCATCCTTCCAGTGTAGAACCCTCCCATCAACATTGTTTCTTTCTCAAGAGGGCTGGAGGGAAGGCTTTCATCACCTCAATGCAGCCCTCTCTGACTTCAGACCTGAGAGACAAAGGAGGCCTAAAAAGTCTGGGTGGGGTCCAGGCCTGCCAGGCTTCCCAGGGTACCCGGAAAGGTTACTTCCTGGACTTATTCAAGGGAAAGACCATGGTCAAGGACAGTCCTGTTAGGCACTAGAATTCCTCTTTTGACTTCGTTTTCTAAAGTAGATTACATGGTAGGTGGTGCCCATGGCTATTCCTTTATGTATTTCATGGACTATACCCTCAGAGATTCTCTTTCCCTGAGGAAAATGGGGTGCTGGGATGATTCAAATCAGGGCAGGAAGTCATGTTTATTCTTCCTTGGACATAGACAAGACATGACATAAACGGTCATTATTCCTTGTTGATCTGATTAAAAGGGAATATTTTTTATAATCTACTTTAAACTGCCTACAAAAGCAGGTTCGTAAACTGTGATAACTGCCACCCCTTACACCCTGATGTGTTCTCACAATTATACTACTGGGATCTATCAGACACTTGCCTTTTCACTGACTTCTGTTTAGAATCGGTGAGTGCCTTGCAATCGCCTGTGGCAAGAGGTCGAGATTATCTTAACTCTGGGCACTCACTGAAGCCCTGGCTCACACAATTCTGATATTGCATTTAACCCTTTCAGCTTACACTTCTATTTCCACAAGTGGCAGTGGGTGTTTTCACATATATGTGTATGTGTGTGAACATATGTCCACCTGTGTGTTAGAACTCTTGACTTTAAATATTGGCCAGGGACACAACATCAAGACCTCGTGACTCCACAAATGCTCAACACCCAGAAAAGTGGAGGTCATCTTTGACTCCTATTGTTCTTGATTCTCATTCCAACCTATCAGCTCATTCTGGCTCTTCTATCTCCAGCATGTATCTCAGATGCATCCACTTCTCTTTATTTCCATTGCTCCAATATCAGCCTTCATTATCCATTGTTGCATGTATACTCCAGGCACCCCCATTCTATTCCTGTTCTCTGCAATGCACTCTCCACACAGCAGTAATCTGACAGTGTAAATCACACCATGAAATCCCCTGCTGAAAACCTTTCAGTGGCTACCAATTTTACTGAGTATGTAATCCAAACTGTTTACAATATAGCTTTCAAGGCTCTGCAGCATCTGGCTTACTTATTTCTCAGACCTCAGGTTATGTTACCCATCTTCACCTGCTGCTCTTTGACCAAGCCAAGGTGCTTCTCCACTCAAGGTTTTTGTGGTTGCTGTGTGCCCTCTCCCTGCATTGTGCAACCTTCTCACCCTTCCAGTTTTAGCTATGTCACCTCCTCCAGAGGTCACCTAAGTAATTTCCCTCTGAGGGAAGGCGGGAGAGGGTGGGTGGATGGGAAGTGATCAACCAAGGAACTTATATGCATATATGCATAACCCATGGACACAGACAATAGGGTGGGGAAGGCCTGGGGTGGAGGATCAGAGTGGGATAGAAGGGGTCAATGGGGGGAAAAAGGAACATATGTAATACTTTCAACAATAAAGATTATAAATAAATAAATAAATAAATAAATAAATAAATAAATTTCCTCTGCTATTCTCTAAGGTAGCACCCTGTGAATATTCCTTTCTAGCACTTATCAGTTTTTGGAGAATTTTTGATACTTATTGAATTTGATTGTTTCTTAACTTTTGTTTGTTTTGTTAATCCTCATCTGAGGATAATTTTTCCATTGCTTTTGGGGAGTGGAGGGAGGAAAAGAGAGGGAGAGCGAGAGCGAATATAGTCGTGAGAGAGACACATCAACCAGCACCCCAACCAGGGCCAGGATCAAACCTACAACCTAGGTATGTGCCATTGACCAGGGATATAATGAACCCCCGACCCTTCAGTGTATGGGCCAACGCTCTAATCCAGAGGTCCTCAAATTTTTTAAACAGAGGGTCAGTTCACTGTCCCTCAGACATTCCACACATGCGCACTGCGGGCTTGGGACAAGTCCGCTGCTAAGCAGGACAGGCAGCGGCAGCAAAAACACCCGGCGGGCCGCATGTGGCCCGAGGGCCATAGTTTGAGGACGCCTGCTCTAATCACTTAGCCACACCGGCCAGGGCTGTTTCTTAACGTTTAAAATGTGTTTTTTCCCTACCAGAACATAACTTCTATGATCAGGGCCCTGTCTTGTTCATTATTCAGTCTCAAGTATCTAATACTGAAGACTGCAGAGATTGAATATGTTTATGAAAGGAAATAAATAGAAAATCATAATAGCAAATAATTCCCATAAAATGCAGTTGCTTGAGTGACCATGGTCACCTCTTGATTCTGTAAATACAAGACTTCAATCATTTACAAAGCAGTTGCTTTCTGTTAGTGGTAATTCTAAAAGAAATATTTATTTTATTATGTCAAGAGAATGACTATATCCTCTTATGAATAGGGTTCAGAGCTGCTTGGAGAGGTTGTTGGGAGATCAGTCCATAGAAGTGTCTTATTGCTTTACATACAGAAAGAACCAAATTTCTATCTCCACAAAATAATGAATTACTGCATGTCAAGAGAGTTGATTTATAAGCTAAAGAGCAAATACTATATTCTCTCTGCTCACTGACTGCTCTACTACTTTGTCAAGTTGTGCTCACTGAGAACAGAAGCAAAGGCTATTCTGAATCACTTTACCAGTCTTCTGGCCAACTGATGATTGTAGGTACACTCTTCTCATAAAGAACATTAAACACTCACTCAGGTGTTTTACAAAGTTACCCAAGGATCTTGCTCAAGGTCACTGAACCAACATGTTTGTGATGTATGTTCCCAAAGCTTTTACTAATTCTATGATCTGGACAAAATACTAACTCTTTATGACCTAATCAATAGTTTCATGAAATTCAATAATAATAACAGGAAACAAGCTTTCATTTACTGAGGGGATTTTTAAAAATGTGCTTGGCATTGTGCTAAACTTTTACAGGCATCATCACTTTTAATTCTGCCTATGAACCCATGAAATAGTGATTATAATTTCCATTTCACAGAGGAAGAAACTGAAGCTGAGTAGCCCAAGTTCACAGTGTTATAAAGTGAACTTGTGTTTCAAACTTCATGAAGTTTGTCTAACTTCATAAGTGCCAAGATAAATATGGATAGGCTAATAACAATGAATCAGAACCAGGCACAGTTTTTAAAACATGCAGTGATGCATATATGTAGTTAACTTTTAAAATATTCTATATGAGAATATGGTATATTAGATTCCATTTCTGGTCCATACTACTCATTTTGCTTTGCTGGGCTCTCACATCCCTCAAATTGTCACGTTTCCTTATTTTGTTTGGTGAATTTTTCCTCCTTAAAAAAAAAAAAGGGTACTCACGCTTTTCTGTAACCTCTGTGAGTCAGTTCAACCTCAAATTATAGTCTCCTTCTCTGCAAGAAACGTGAGAGCCACTCCAATGTTTTGCATCATCTCACACGCACAGGGATGACGGATATAATTCTCCCAAAGAAGCAGAACAATGGGCAGCATCTGGCAGAACAACTTCTATAGACCTGGTCTGATGCTGTCTTGAAAATCATCCTCCAATTGCCCCTAAGTATTAATTCCCCCACCTGTACCAGGGCTATCTCACTGACTAGCTACCTTTAATGCCATAATAGCTGCTATCAACTTTCAGCACAGATGTAATTACTGCCGCTAATATTTTGTAAGACAACAAGGTATAATTTTTACCTCAGGACAACTGAATGTTAATTAAAAAGTAGAGGGCACACAAAGACATCTCTCCCCTGTTCTTTGGTAGCCCCACATCAAATTATTATCAAATGTCTCGTCTTTATAATAATTTAGTAATTAGGAAAGGTGATTGGACTAAATAGCAAAGATTGTTTTTTTAACTAACAAAAGGCAAATCAGAACAGTTAATAAGTCTTTCCCCACAGCTACCCAGCATTCAAAGCTGCAACTGTGGCCACATTATAATTTTAGATCCCCAAACAGTGATGATTTGATGCCTAATTTTCAACACATGTTTTATTAATCCAGTCTTCTTGTGCTTCATTTAAAATACTGGAAGCTGTAAAAAGATCAACGTGCTACTCCCTTGCCAGGAAAAAGGGGGGTGTGGGGGGAGGGGGAATAAGGGAGGTGGGGAGAGAAAGAAAGAAAGAAATGAAAAAGCTAACAAACACGAAAAAAGTCCGAGCAACTGGAATCTCCGTTTTGAGGAAACACATGGGAACGAAGCATCCGCCTGGACTCTGTTACCAGCGGTCACGTGCGACCCTTCCCCTCCCTGCTGAAGCCTGGATGTCGCCGGCTGCGGCAGGAGGCCGTGCGTGCAGGCCAGTGTGTGCTGCAGGGCCCTGCTGGGACGGGGCGGGAAGGGGCTTCCAGGAAGCCCCAGCTCCGCTGACTTGGCGGCCGAGATCCTGGCCTCCGCCGCCCGGCCGCACGTAGCGCAGCGTGACTCAGCGCTGACTCACCGCGCCTGCAGCTGGTGGCTTCCCCGCCAGCGCCCGCGGAGCGCTCCGCCCGGCCGCGCAGACCCCTGCTGCCTGCTCCCTTCCCGCAGGCGGGCTGTCCCGCTGCTTTGAACAGAGCGGGGCAGATTTTACAGCTTTTGAATCCTGACCAAGCAGGGAACTGACTGGCGTTGTTTTCTTTGACTTTAAGAGCTAAACAGTCCACGGATCAAATTCTTTCCGTAAAGGCTTATTGGAACAAATCTCTAACATCTCCTTCCACAAAGACTTAGGGAGGACCTACACTCGGATGTAGCTTCTGTCCTACTAAGCTCAGGTCCTACTGTTGTCTCCCATTTTGTCAGGTTATCTTTTCAATATGTTTGATGACCATGCTTGGCACAGACCCACTATTGCGGCGATGCAAATCAGGTTGGAACTGGGCATCATGCGTGGGCCTTGAGTGACTGTAAAAAGCAGGGAACACTCATAAAGATGTTCTTATCTGCCATCTCGGTTGCTGATAGATGCCAGGCTCATTTCCACTACCTTTGAAAGGCCCTTTAGATTGCTAAAAGCTGGATTCTTGAGTCATGCTCATTTCTTCTTGTCCAGGGTTCAACAGGGAGAGTAGCGGGCAGTATTTCTGCATCAATCGCCATGGGCCGCCTGCATGGAAAGTGCTGGGGATACTTGGCAAAAATGCACTGGGAACTACAGACTCCGAATGTCCTGGGGTGGGGCCTGGAAACTGATCTTATTAAGCAGCCCATCGGGGATTCCTGTGGACACGTAGGTTTGAAAACTACTGGCTAGGATGAGTGTGTGAGACATTATTCTGTGAAGACTCTTGGCGAAATCTTTTCAATGGAGAACACTGTTCTAAAACTGATTTTGAAGTTCTGATATCAGACAATCATATTTCTAAAACTGGTTTATATATGGTATTGTGTTTGCTTTATCGGTATATTAATATAGATTTTTTTCTTTTTAATGAGAAATTTCGGTATACAATTAAATGAGGTACCTGTAAACTTTTTTTTTTTTTTATAAAATGTTTTTATTGATTTTAGAGGAAGGGGCATGGAGAGAAACATCAATCAGCTGCCTCTTGCCTGCCCCCTACTGGGGATTGAGCACACAACCTGGGCATGTGCCCTGACTGGGAATGGAACCAGCAACCTCTCCGAGCACGGGATGATGCTCAACTAACTGAGCCATGCCAGTCAGGGCCAAGGTGCCCAATTTTCTCAGCGAACCTGTTTCAGGCAAGGGCACTGAGGGCCAGGGAAGAGAAGCCCTGAGGCTACTCTCCTGTGCCCAGAAGTCTCGCAGGAACTAGTGCTGGAAGCTGACTCAGGTGGTGAACAAAAGGAACCCTAGGAATCCGAATAAAAGTCCAAACCCAAAGGCCTGTTTTTCTGAGAAAAGTTCCTTTGCCATCTACAGGGAGACACCCTGCAGACAGTTACTCTTTGTAGGGAAACAGTCTGTCCCTATCGCCCTCTCGTCTTCATCACAGCAAAACAAACAGCTGCTCCCCCAAGAGGGGCGGCGCCAGTCCAGTGTGGTCAAGATGACACCTGGCACGGCCAGGAGGCCCTCAGTCCCACGTGCCCGTCAGCAGTCGTCATCTTCCTCTGATTCTTCTGCCAACTCGGACTCGCTCTCTGGCAAGTCATCTCCCATCTGTTGGAACCTTCCGGACTGTGCATCCCACATGTATTTGATGGTCACCTTGAATTCAGCCATCTCATACCCGAAAAGCTTCAGGACGCGGGCCTGCTCGGGGGTCAGCACATCGCCCTCCTTGCACACCTCATAGTCGGACAGCAGGGTCACTACACCCTTCCTGAGGGCGGTGGGCAGGCCGAGCTGCCTCAGCTGTGGCTCCATGGAGTGCGGGAACTGCTCCAGGGGCCCCGGGTCCAGGTTCACGGTGAACGTTGCTTTGTTTCCAGCTCGGGCATAGTCCATTTCTGCAAATTTCGTGAACCATTCATTCACTTCCTCCTTAGTGCGATTGGTGAAAAGGAGACCAACTTCACCCCTCAACTTCTTGCTGACCTGATGTAGGTTGTCTTTGTACTCATCAGCTGGGCTTCGACCTAAGGCCACCATCATCACTTTGTTTTTGCCAGAGAACATCCAGCTGTGCTTCCAGGCGTTCTGAATGTCCTTCAACTTGCTGTTCCTCATGTTGGCCACGGAGAAGATGAACAGGTACTTGTACGTGTCCACACATTTCCGAAGCTCTTCTATCAGGTTCTGTTTCAGTTCCAAGCCTTTCTTAGCAGTTTTGGTTAAGGAAACTTTCTTGTCGCGCTTGGACTTGGGCATCTCTCCGCAGGCACGTGCAGCGGAAGGCCACCTGTAAACTTTTTAATTTCAGACTAATATTGCCCAAACCTGACTTGGCATTGGAATTACCCACAGAACCTTAAAACACTCCTGACCCAGACCCCAAACCTAAAGAAACATTTCTTTGAAGGTGAAGCCCCTAAATAGGCAGTGAAAAGCTCTGAATGTTAGTATCTGGACCAGGGGTGGGCAAACTTTTTGACTCGAGGGCCACAATGGGTTCTTAAACTGGACCGGAGGGCCGGAACAAAAGCATGGATGGAGTGTTTGTGTGAACTAATATAAATTCAAAGTAAACATCATTACATAAAAGGGTACGGTCTTTTTTTTTTTTTTAGTTTTATTCATTTCAAACGGGCCGGATCCGGCCCGCGGGCCCGTAGTTTGCCCACGGCTGATCTGGACCTTTGCAAATGGCCACTATTCCCAAGTACAATCAAAACTTTATTAATTCCAGGGTAGTTGGCCTGTATTGTTCTGTTATGGTGATTACTCATCTCTCAGTTGGCACTGTTTCCTTTATTGTTATTTTTTGGTTGTTGTTGTTTTAAAATATATTTTTATTATTGATTTCAAAGAGGAAAGGAGAGGGAGAGAGAGAGGGAACCATCAATCAGCTGCCTCCTGCACACCCCACACTGGGGATCGAGCCTGCAACCTGGGCATGTGCCCTGACGGGGAATTGAACTGTGACCTCCTGATTCACAAGTCGACATTCAACCACTGAGCCACGCTGGCTGAGCTAGATTTTTATTTTTCATTTTATTATAATTTATTGTTAATTATTTTGTTATGGGGCCAAGAATTAGCCCCAGTTGGTTTCTATTGCTTATAACCAAAGGAATGCAACTGCTACGAAAATATTGGTGGGGAGAACACACATTGCCTGCAATCACCCCAATAAGACAACCTGAAATAATAGTCTGCATTCATGATAAGTAAAATATGTACTTTTGAAACATAACAAAGATCTTTTCAGTTTGTTTCTATTGTTTTTACCAGATATCATTATTGCCTGTATTTCAAGCTGAATCAATCTTCCCTTCTGAACCACCCAAATTGCCAGGGGGTGCAAAATAGAGAAGTCACTCTTGTTATGCTACTTGTAAGCACCAGTAATCTTTTTAAAAAAAAAAAAATATATATATATATATATATATATATTATTGATTTTTTTACAGAAAGGAAGGGAGAGGGATAGAGAGTTAGAAAAACCAATGAGAGAGAAACATCCATCAGCTGCCTCCTGCACACCCCCCACTGGGGATGTGCCTGCAACCAAGGTACATGCCCTTGACCGGAATCGAACCTGGGACCCTTTCCAGTGGTTCTCAACCTTCTTAATGCCGTGGCCCTTTAATACAGTTCCTCATATTGTGGTGACCCCCAACCATAAAATTTTCGTTGCTACTTCATAACTGTAATTTTGCTACTGTTATGAATCATAATGTAAATATCTGATATGCAGGATGTATTTTCATTGTTTGCGAACCGCTGCTTAGTCCATAGGCCAACGCTCTATCCACTGAGCAAAACCAGTCAGGGCAGTAATCTTCTTTATGTTGCCTCCAAGTCCTCATTTGGACTGTCATGATATTTGCAATATTAAGGAGGTTAAAGAAAAGTACTCCAAAGTTTCTAAGGAGAGCTATTTTCCCAGAGGGCTAATTGAAACAGAGTCCCTTTTATGCCAGGCTAACTGTGATCTTTTCTCTGCAAGCAAACAATAGTCTAAAGCTGTCATGGTAGCCAACAGTAAATGTTTTCCATTTGAGTTCTACTGATGAAATTTAATTTGATCCAAGTATACTAGCTTCTCAAAACCCTTACTCTTTCCTCTCACCAGTCTCCTTCCTTTCATATGCTTGTGCCAATGGTTGCATGGTGGATATGGTTTCACCGATTGGCTGGAGTAGGGAGCATACAGGGAGAGTAAGGCCCCCCAATAGCTGTTTTGAAATTATAGTGAATCATGAATATCATGGTGAACATATTGTACCTAAATATAATTGTTCAATAGTTTTTTAAATCAAGATTAAGAAGTGGCATTTATATACTGCATTTTATGTTTCTGGAACTACATTACCCTTGTTTCATATTTATGATAGGTGAAGATTTAGCGCACTTCTATCACCTATGATGTTAAGTAAAATATTTAAGCCTGAAAAGATTTTTAAATCAATAGCAGACAATGTGAATGCACTAGTCCACCTATATCTATCTTTTGCTTTCTGTAGTTTCAGTTACCCACCATCAATCATGGTCCAGAAATATTAAATGGAATATTCAACCAACAAACAATTCATAAGTTTTAAGTTGCACACTTCTGAGTAGCATGATGAAATCTTGCCTTGAACATGACTCATCCCTTTGGAGTATACGCTACCCACTGCTTAGTCACTTGGTAGCCATCTCCATTATCAAGTGAGTCCACTGATATGCCGTCTCACTGTGCATGTGTTCAAGTAACCCTTACTAGTATACTAACCTAATGCTATGTCACAATGCCTACGTTATTCACCTCCCTCCATCTTATCACACAGGCAGTTGTAACATCTCACATCATCACAAGAAGAAGAGTGAGTACCGTACAATATCATATTTTGAGACTGCATTCATGTAACTTTTATTATAGTATATTGTTATAACTGTTCTATCTTAGTACTAGCTATTGCTAATCTCTTACTGTACCTAATTTATAAATTAAACTTTATGGTAGGTATATATGTATAGGAAAATAGAAAATACATGTAGGGTTCAATATTATCTGCAGTTGCAGGCTTCCAGTGTGGGTTATGGAATGTAGCCCAGCAGATAAGGGGGGACTATTGTATTTTATTTGTTCCGAGGGAATATATGCTGCCCATCTTTCTCTTCACTTCTCTTTTTTTTGTTTGTATTAAATCTGTCATCTATATGTTTCTTTTTGCCTATTGGGATTGATAACATTTACATATCTAACTCTTCTGGGGTTTGTCTACAAGTTTGACACTGAAATAGAAAATTCTTAAACAATATATACATTATTTAGACTATATAGATAATCTCCATAATAGAGAAAGTGGTACGGTATGATTACATTTCCTTTTCTACTATTGTTTTTTTTCTAAAGTTTATAATCCTCTCTGTCTCTCCCTTCATTATCTCCAATATTTTTTTCCAAAATTGTCAAATATACTACTTGGTCATTGGAAACTTCATTTGCTAGGATACCTCCTGCTTCTGGTATTCATTCAGCCTCTGAATTGATTGCTCTATAGGCCTCTTGCACAGCTATCACTCTGAGACTCCTGTGCATTGCATTAATAAGTTAGAGCCACTGTTTTTTAGATCCTATATCTTTGTTCCTTAACTTATTTCCTCCACTCTCAAGAATCTTTTAAAAAGAAAGTACCTGGGAAATAAACATACTAGCTCCTGCATACCCGAAAATATTTTTATTCTACCTTTAAAGTTAATTGGTATTTAAGATGAGTATATAATTCTTTTTTTTTTTTTAAATATATTTTATTGATTTTTTACAGAGAGGAAGGGAGAGAGACAGAGAGTTAGAAACATCGATGAGAGAGAAACATCGATCAGCCGCCTCCTGCACATCCCCCATGGGGATGCGCCCGCAACCCAGGCACATGCCCCCGACCGGAATCGAACCTGGGACCCCTGAGCCCGCAGGCAGACGCTCTATCCACTGAGCCAAACCTGTTTCGGCAAGATGAGTATATAATTCTTGATTGGAAATATTTTTTTTCAAATAACTTGAAAGCACTGTTTCATTTCATTATTTTTTTTTGTTTCATTTTCTTTTAATAGTATTGCAGATGAAAAAGCAGATGAAAGCCTGGATTTCAATCTTTTATTTTATCCTCTCCAACCTTTGAATCTCTTCTCTTTATTCCAAGCTTTCTGTAATTTTATGGTGTTGTTTCTAGTTGTAGGCATTTAAAACATTTATTCTACTTATAACTTAGCAGAAAATTTCAATTTGAGGACTCATGGCGCTCTTTAAGTGTTTTCTTTCTCCATTTTCTCTGAACTTTTTCTGTAACTGCTATTAATTAAATCTTGAATCTCTAGGTCAATTCTAAGTTTCTTTTAAAAAAATAATATTTTATTTATTGATTACAGTTGATGTACAAAATTATATTAGTTTCAGGTATATAACCAGTGATTAGACATTTATATAACTTATGAACCCTGATAAATTTAGTACCCATCTGACACCATACATAGTTATTACAATATTTTTTAAAATATATTTTATTGATTTCAGAGAGGAAGGGAGAGGGAGAGAGAGATAGAAACATCAATGATGAGAGAAAATCATTGATTGGCTGCCTCCTGCACGCCCCCGACTGGGGATCAAGCCCGCGACCCAGGCATGTGCGCTTGGCCGGAATCGAACCTGGGACCCTTCAGTCCCTAAGCCAACGCTCTATCCATTGAGCCAAACCAGCTAGGGCGTACAATATTATTAATTATATTCCCCACGCTGGACTTTACATCACCATGACTATTCTGCAACTACCAATTTGTACTTCTTACTTCCTTCACCTTTTCACTCATCCATGACCACTGTGGAGGATCTGCTGTGCCAGGACCACCCCCATAGAGCAGTACTCGCTTCAGCAGGACTCTGGTTGGTGCCTGCTGAGTCCACCCATTGAATGTGTCACTTGTAGAGGTGACTGGATTTTGCTTCATCGTGGTCTGAAGCTGTCCACCATGTTCTGGGGCCTCCCAGGAGGTGCAGGCCAAGAACAACTGCTGCCTGTACACTGCTCGGGACCACCTAGCATGAGCTACAGAATGATATGCAGATGGCTGCTACTTGTGCTGGGCTTGGAGATACCCAGGAGAGGTGAAGCTGCAAACTGAGGTCAGTTGCCTATGGAGCTGGGCCTGGGGCTAATTAGCAGGAGTACATGGCACACTGAGGCCAGATGCTGCTTGTTTGGGGTTAGTGAACCTTTGAGAGATTTTAGGAAAGTCCGAAGCATGAGCCAAGACAGGCCATTTGTCTTGGAAATGGCTTGGGTGGGACCCCATGTTGGGTAGGGTGGGTTCTCAGGGAATCACCGAGGCAGGGCAAACACTGTTGGCCAGGTTGATGGAGACTCAGATATGGTGCTTGCCTGCTGGCTCTGTTGGGGAGGGCTCAGCAAAGAAACAATGGCCTCTGTCACCACTTCGGTCTGAAAGAAAGCTGCCCCTCCAGCCCTTTTCCTGCAGCCCAGTTTCTCCCCATATGTTCCTGGTGCTTTTCGAGCAACTGCCCCAGTGCTAGAGCTCAGAGTGAGTGAGTCTCAGTGAGTAAGTTCATGCCCGAGTCCTTTAAGAGGAATGCTCAGGACTCTGGAAGGCTTCTGTCTCACTCAACCACAAGCTCTGCCATTTTTCACAGCCAGAAATTATGGGGACTTCTCTTCTTGGCACTGGAACCTGGTGTGGAGTCCTGATGTGGTGCTGGGACTCCTCACTCCTTGGGGGCTGGGGGGGGGGGGGGGGGGCGGTAACTCCTCAACCAAGATATCCCTCCTGCTTTTTAATCACCACAAATAGGCATGGAACTAGGTTGTTTTCATTTTTAACCCTCCTACCAGTCTTGATGTGGCTTCTTTTTTATATGTTTAGTTAGAGGACTTCTATTTAGCTAGACTTCAGGCAGTTCTGAATGATGGTTGTACTGTAGTTTAAGTAATTTATTTTATTAAATTTATTGATTTGAGAGAAAAAGAGTGAGAGCCAGAGCGCGAGAGAGAAACATTGATTTGTTGTTCCACATATTTATGAATTGGTTGATTCTTATATGTGCCCTGACCTGGGATTGAACACCCAACCTTAGCATATCAGGCAGATGCTCTAACCAACTGAGCTACCCAGCCAGTGCAGTTTAGTTTAATTTTGATGTGGTTGTGGAAGTATGCAAGTACTACATTTATCTACTCCACCTTCTTAATTGGAAGCCCCAACTCTAAGTTTCTTCTATCTTTTCTTGTGGCTTATTTTTTTCTTTTTTTAAAAATATGTTTTTATTGATTTTGGAGAGAGAAGAAGGGAGAGTGAGAGAGAGATAGAAACATTACTTAGAGAGAAACATCATCAATTGGCTGCCTCCTGCACACCCTCTCCTGGGAATGGATCCTGAAACCTGGGCATGTACCCTGACCAGGAATCGAACCAGCGATCTTTGGGTTCATGGGAGAATGCTTAACTGAGCCACACTGGCCAGAGTCAAGCTTATGTTTTCTTAATTCTTTGCTCTGTATTTTGAGAATTTTTTTGATTTTACCTTCTAATACTTCCAATTATATTTTAATTTTGGCAATTAGATTTTTAGTTTCCCAGGATTTTTACTTAATGTCTGATTGCTTTTTTATTATAACACTAGAGGCCTGGTGCACGAATTCGTGCATCAGTGGGGTCCTTCAGCCTGGCGTGCAGGATTGGGCCGAAACCGGCTCTTTGACATTCCCCAAGGGGTCCTGGATTGCAAGAGGGCGCAGGCCAGGCCGAGGGACCCCACCAGTGCATGATCGGGGCTGGGGAGGGATGTGGGAGGTTGGCCAGCTGGTGAGGGACCGTGGGAGGGCTCCAGGGCGTGTCCGGCCCTTCTCATTCAGTCCCAATTGGCCAGACCCCAGCAGCAAGCTAACCTACCAGTCAGAGCGTCTGCCCCTTGGTGGTCAGTGCACATCATAGCAAGCAGTTGAGCAGCCTTAGCATATTATTATCATATTACGCTTTGATTGGTTGAATGGACGGCCAGACACTTAGCATATTACACTTTTATTATATAGGACTAGTGGCCCAGTGCATGAATTTGTGCACATTGAAAGGAAATGAATTAGAAGAAATATTTTAATATCACTATTTGCCCTTTCTCTATATTAGAAGTGTCAACCAAATTCACGATCAACAATGACAGATTGAAACAAACGTGTGTAATTAACGCCAGTGAGAGATTTATATGTGTCTTGCACGCGCGAGTCAACTTAGCCTTTTATAGATATAGAATAAACTTGCTTAATTAGACCAGCTTTCTGATGTAGCTAAACTTTTTCCAGCCCAGTAAAGCACCCCAATTTCTCTTTCCTCTTTCAGGTAATTGTCAGCAACACAGCAGTAAACATCAACACGAAGCAGATTATTATTGTAGATCACACAGGGAGAACAAAGGGTGAAATATTAAACTGCAGCAGTGTTTGACTATATTCTGCACAGTGAGAAAACCTGAAGTCATTTTCAAGGTCCATCATTTCTTACTTCTTTTCAGTCGGGTCAAGTTTCTAAATCTCCATTTTCCGGCTAATGAGAAGAAAATAGGATTCCACCGAGTCTCCTATCTACCTACTCCAGGACTTCTGTGAGGATCAAATGAGATGAGGAATGAGAAAACCCTTCCCAGACATTTGGTTAAAGTATAAAATGTTTCCATCTGGGTATAAAGCAAGTCGTGTTCCTGGGCTGAAGAAACTGCAAGGAGGCTAGTCACTAGGGAGAGGAAGCCGGGCATTGCTACGCGATGTCATTACCCAGACGGACACTTAGCATATTAGCCTTTTATTTATATAGATCCTATCTGCTTGAATATCTCTGAAAAGTTTAGAGCTTTATTTTTTTTAAAAACAAACTTTTTTGTTTCCTAAATTATTTATATCTCTTTATGCCAGGTTTCCTATTGATGTGTTTCTTTCATTTTGTAGGTTGTCTTCAAATATCTAGGAATCCTTGGTTGTGTTTTTATTTAGAAAGAGGCATCAGAAAGGCCAGTGATGGCGAACCTATGACACGCGTGTCAGAGGTGACACGCGAACTCATTTTTTTGGTTGATTTTTCTTTGTTAAATGGTATTTAAATATATAAAATAAATATCAAAAATATAAATCTTTGTTTTACTATGGTTGAAAATATAAAAAAATTTCTATATGTGACACAGCACCAGAGTTAAGTTAGGGTTTTTCAAAATGCTGACACACCGAGCTCAAAAGGTTCGCCATCACTGAGAAAGGTATTAATTTAGGACACATAAGCCCCTAGGTCAGCCGTGGGCAAACTATGGCCCTCGGGCCGGATCTGGCCCGTTTGAAATGAATAAAACTAAAAAAAAAAAAAAAGACCGTACACTTTTATGTAATGATGTTTACTTTGAATTTATATTAGTTCACACAAACACTCCATCCATGCTTTTGTTCCGGCCCTCCGGTCCAGTTTAAGAACCCATTGTGGCCCTCGAGTCAAAAAGTTTGCCCACCCCTGCCCTAGGTCCTCAAATTCCAGAATGATTTTATTCTAGGGTACTACTATCTGCCACAGTGTCCCCAGACAGTTTATTCAATGCCTCTAGATGAGAATCTTCAGTGTGTTTTTGTTGTTGTTGTTGTTTATTTTTGATTGGGGCAAATGCCTGATTGTTAGATGTTCTGAGGTAGGTGGCTGAAAGTAGGGAAACGGGGAACATCATTCTCTCTGGTTCACTATTCTCTGTAAGACCTTATATTCATCTTGACGTCTTTTTTCCACATCTCACTATTACCCTTTCTTACATCTCTCAGTTTCTGAGAAGGCAAGCTTTTTGGGTGGTCCAAATAGGCAGTCTTCTGCATTTTCCTAAGAAGCTCTCAAAAATTACAGATTTCTGAGCTTTACTTAGGGATCCTGATGCAGCACTTCTGGGATGGGTCTAGATATCTGTTTGTTGTTTTTTTTAAATACTTGCCCTGGCTCATACATACATCCAGTTTTGGTCATCACCAAGAAGTTGCTAGTGACTGGGGTACAGGTAACTATACAAGACAAAGCAGAGGTAAGAGCCTCCTGACTTGGCAAATGAGTGGAAAAAAGAAGAGGGAGGCATCAAAAACATCTACCAAGTTCCAAGCCTGAGTAACTGCAAGAGTGATAATGCCATTAGGATAAATCGGAAAGTAATCAGAAGGAAGTTTTATTTCCTTCTTGATTTTTAGTTACAGATACTGTTATACTAAATGCCACCCCACAAAATAATACTAAAGTTCTCCTTATGTAGAAATATTACTAAAAATATTTAAATCAGATTACAATAGAATGATGACTAAATAGATGTGCTAATTCATTTTCAGGCTGGATAACTAGTATTATATTCATAAGCTAAACAATCTATACACTCTGAACAATTTATGGAGGTAATTTAAAAACATTCATGGAGCATTTGGTTTCCCTTCAATCAAGTGTCTTAATTTCTCAAATGTAAAAAAGCAAAATTCAAACATTCAATACCTCTTATATTTACTTATTACATCTGACACACATGCAATGAACATTCACAATAGTATATACAACTCTTCATAAGGTCTATATCCTTTCTAAAATATCTCTATTTACCCAGTTTGATTTCTATTAACAAAACAGCCTGCTGGCTCATTTTGTCCATCTGGAGCCTAATGAGGAATTTTAGATCTGCAATACCTGTGATAACCTAATAGCTCCTTCACATTAAAACATATGTTTACTGGAATGGTTGTATGAAAATATTGATTTAAAAAATTAAGGTATAATTTGTATACAGTAATTTTTAGCCTTCTTAGTGCACAGTTCTATGAGTTTTGACAAATACAGAACAGTCCTATAACCACAACCACAATAAAAATACAGAACAAGTTCATCATTCCTCAAAGACTCCACATACCAATTTAAAGTCAAATCCTAACCTCCCCCTAACCCCTGGCAATGACTGACTTGTTTTTCCTCTATCCAGTTTTGCCTCTTCCCAAATGCCATATAAATGCTACCAGGCCTTTTACATTTGGCTTCTTACATTTAACAGAATGCCTTTAAGATTCATTCCTTATCTTTCATGTACCACTAGTATGCTCCTTTTCATTGCTGATAATGTTCCAGTGTATGGATGTATCATGTTTGTTTCTCTAAATATTGATATTTAACTATTAATCAATATCTTTATCTCGAAGAAGGGGATAGTTTCATAACTATGAAATTATGTATTTATCAAGAAAGGGAAAAATAAGGTAAATTTCCTTTATGCTTTGAATTCTTTAGTTACTTTTGATTTATTTCACTGTACATTACTTATGACTATTTCAAACATATTTTCATGTAGCTGTATACTTCACAATTAAAGTATAGATCTTTAATTGTGGGTGTATGTTATGATTAGAAAGGTTTTCTCCACCTAGAATGAGAATATAACACATGATTGTTATTGCTGATAATACCAGATAATATTTTGCTTAAATTTCTAAGGGTAAGTGCTCTATGAAGACCCTATCAACCCAGACCCCTGAAATGGCTCACTTCCCATTAAAATACTGTTAATCTTTTACTCTATGGAGGCAACAGGTGAGTTAGAAAATAGCCAATAGAGAGACAATTCTGTCCTTCAGGATCGGTGCCAATGGAAAAAAGTGACCTGATATACAGATCTCAGGCCTGACATGATGAAAATCCAATGCCACAGCTGTTGTCTCTCACAACTGTCACTCATCATGTTTTAATTTCACAGTTTTGATTTAATCTTTTCTAAATACAGCACTGGATAAATGCAGAGCAAGATAACAACAGTCCCAGCATAGGAGCCAGGTTGACATTAACACCATCCCCCCCTTTCATTACCTCCCCAGCCCTTTGGGTTTTATTTTTGTGATGATTGAATCTCCAGGACACTACTCTGTATGTTCACAAAGGCCAGAACTTCTGTACTAGCTCATAAGCTTAACAGGAACCACAGAGTTTTAATTTCATGGTGACGTCTTTACTTTTCTTATCATGCGAACCAGGATGCTATGCCAGCCATTTTAAGTTGTAACAACACAGTGGAGTTGGGTTTGAAGAAAAAATATCAGACTTTTCAACGATGGACCCTAAGATCCCCCATTTTCTGAGATCCATGGATTACATTCTTCTTCTCATGAAGCCACCTTTTAAAAAACAAACCCTATATTGAGTTATAGCTTACATACAATAAAACGCACCCATTATACATGTACAATCCTGACAAATGTATACATTTAAGTAAACCACCACTATGATATACAGAGGATCTACTTGCCTCCTTGCCAAAGCCTCCCTAATACCTTTTCAGTCAATCCTCCCTCCACCCCCAACTTCAGTCATTGATCTACTTTCTATCATGATAGATTAGTTTTGCTTTTTTCCAGAATTTCCTGTAAACAGTATGTATTCTTTAGGGTCTATTTTTTATTTTTATTAAATTTAGCATAAGCTTTTCGGGATTTTTCAATGTTGTTGCATGCATCTATAACTCATTCTTTTTTTAAATCCTGAGTAGTAGTCCATTTTATGGATATACCACAATTTGTTTACCCATTTACCTGTTGAAAGACATTTGGATTGTATCCATTTGGGGGCCATTATAAATAAAGCTGCTATGGACATTTACGTATAAGTCTTTTCAACAATGCTTAGCAATGTCAGCTTTTTAAAAAAATTCTAATCAACTTATTTTACATTTAGAATTCTTAATGTGTTTTTATTGATTTCAGAGACAGAGAAACATCAGTGATGAGAGAGAATCATTGATAGAGCTCGTGCAAACTGACTCAGGAGAACCATCTGTGAGCATATCTTTTCAAGTCTACTTTCAGTGACATCATATTGATTATTTGAAATCAGCCACAGCAGGAGTAGTTATACCACAGAACTGGGTAAACACTGTAAATCAGGTCTTCTTACCTGGAGAGCCAACTGCTAGACATTTACCAGCACACCACTATTTAAGGGAAGAAAGGAAAAAGGAAACATAGTTGTGGTTTTAGTTGTAGGAAGGCAACAGAATTTGGAAATGGAGTTCAGAATGACTAGTCAGATTTAGCATTGACAAATATTCAAAATGTCATATATTTGAGGAACATTTTCATTTTTTTGTGGGGTGAATTCGTTTTGAGAAATCTGGAAGCAGGCTACTAGGAATTTTAAAGTTATGGGCAGTCCTGAGGAACCTCATATGTTTATTAAAGGGATATGCAATGCAAACTAATGCTTATCTAATTAAGTACCTGGGTTTTAGTGAGGTTATCATAATTGAAACAAGAGCAGTCTTCCCCAGAATGTCAATAAAACCTAACAAGAAGGGCCAAAAGATCTTCAACTGTAGGGTATAGGCTGGTGTACTCTGGCAAGTAAAATGTATATACATAGGCTGGGACCAGTGTAATATACACTCTACTTTGTAGAACTAACAAAACCCAGTTTTTAATTCAGAACAATGAAAACAAATAAAATTCAAAGATGTTATAATTTGACTCTCGATGAGTTCCACAGTGGAAATTTACAAAGCAAAACTCATTTTTATTATAGCTCATCTTCAATATGTAATATCGTTGATTACATACAAAATATAGAACCAGTTATTTTGAATGTACTATGAATCTATAAAGCATCCTAGCTATTATAAGTATTTACAAGTAACAAACAGGTATATATTCAAATATGTAAAGCCACTGTAATATCCAGATGATTAGTGGGCATATTCTTGTAATTACCTTTTTTTAAACCCTTACATGAGGACATTTTTTTCCATTGATGTTTAGAGGGAGTTGAAGAGTGGGAGGTAGAAGGGGAGAGATATAGAGAGAGGAGAGGAAATATTGATGTGAGAGGGACTCATCGATTGGTTGCCTCCCCCACAGTTCCTGGGGACTGGGGATTGAATCTGAGACACTTCCATGCATAGGCCGACACTCTAATCACGTAGCAACATGGACCAGAGCACCATTTTATTATTATTATTTTAAATATATATATTTTTTTATTTCAGAGAGGAAGGGAGAAGGGGAGAGAGATAAAACCATCAATGATGAGAGAGAATCATTGATCAGCTGCCGCCTGCACACCCCACACTGGGGACTGAGTGCGCAACTTGAGCATGTGCCCTGACTGGTAAACAAACTGTGACCTCCTAGTTCATAGGTTGACGCTCAACCACCGAGCCATGCTAGCCAGACCCATTTTATTATTAATCAATATTCTGCATCCCTTCATTGGATTTTTTCCCCCTCTATGCACCTATTACCACATGTCACACTATATATTTTTCTGACAGTTCTTATGCATCTATTTCCATCTACTAGAATCTGCAGGCCTATGTAGGCAAAGGCCTTTTCTGTTTGTTCACTTCTTTATCTTTACTGGTATGTCCTTTCACCAGCTGGCCCATGATAATGAATACTTGCTGAATGAATGAATGAATACATGAACACCAAGATTGGTAAAGTTCCAAAACTTTCAAAATTCTACTCATGATTTCACAGTAACAATTAAATTCAGTAAGAAAAGATGCACAGACAAACCTGGCATTAAAACATTACTCATTTTCTCCTACTGTGCTAAGCACTGCAGTAAGAACTGAAAGTATGTTTCAGGTATCATGACTCAACTTAGTCGAAAGACTTTAGAAAATACCTTATTAGCATTATAGCTAGTATTCCACATCTTTATCCATTTTTCTATCAATAGACAATTAGGTTACGTCCACATCTTGACTATTGTAACTATTGCTACAAATAACATAGGGGTGCATATATCTTTCGAATCTTTTGAATTTTTTTTTTAAATAAATACTCAGAAGTGGAATTGCTGGGTCATAAGGCAATTCCATTTTTAAAACTCTATAGATTGCTTTGGGTAATACGGACATTTTAATGATATTCATTCTTCCTATCCAAGAACACAGCATATGCTTCCACTTATTTGTATCTTCTTCAATTTCTTTCGTCAGTGTCTTATACTTTTCTGAGTACAGGTCTTTTACATCATTGATTAAATTTATTCCCTGGTATTTTATTCTTTTTGAAGCAATTATTAATGGATTGTTTTTTTAATTTTCCTTTCTGATAGTTCGTTATTGGTATGTAAAAATGCAACTGATTTCTGGATACTTATTTTGTATCCTGATACTTTACTGAATTCATTTATCAGTTCTAGTAGGTTTTTGATGGAATCTTTTAGGTACAGTATCATGTCATCTGCAAATAATGACAGTTTTACTTCTTCCTTTCCAATTTGGATGCCTTTTATTTCATTCTGTAAGAAACAGTATCATATCATTCATATATATATATGTGTGTGTGTGTGTGTATATATATATATATATATATATATATATATATAGTGACTGTGACGACCGAAACAGCTGTTCTACTGGTCACCATGTGGTGCTAGCATAGATGCATAGAAACAGGTAAAGTCTATGAGTGAACTAAGAATGAACAAGACAAATGCTTGCCTTCACAGAGCTCACACTATAAGGTTAAGTCAGGGATGAGAATTCAAAATTGCCACCAGCACAGACCTGAGGTGCCACTTCTCAGAGCTGCCAGAGGTACACCCGGTAGTGGACTGGGGGCGTGACTGAAGGGCTGGTGCCAATGTGAAGGCGGGGCCATTCTGCATTTCCCAGAGGAGCCAATGGCTGCCTAGGAGGCGGAGCATTTGACACTGACATAGAAACCGACCAATCAGAACCAAATCTGGGTGAACTGCGAGGAGCCAATGGCTGCCTAGGAGGCAGAGTTTTTGACACTGACTGGCATAGAAATTGACCAATCAGAACCTAATCTGGGTGAACTGCGAAGGCAGAACCTAAGGTGGGGGCTAAGGAGGCGTTTTAAGGGCAACAGCTGTTAGGTGTAAGGTGTAAGAAAGCGGTTCAATTTTTTAACAACCGGTTTGGCAATATAGTGCATATGGCTGGCTATCAGTCCAGATATAGGGGTCATGTATTTTTGTCTGCCAAGAGCATCTCCTCCTGCTGAAAAAGGCTTTCTCCCCCCCAACCCCATTTAAGCAATCCTATCCTATATAATCTATCTATACTAATAAAAGGGTAATATGCTAATTAGACTGGGTCAACTGACCATCTTCTGGATGTCCAACTTCCTTCTGGACAAAGCCATGGTGGTGGGGGCCAAGGCAGAGCAGTTAGGGACGATCAGGCCAGCAGGGGAGAACAGTTAGGGGCGAGATCAGGCTGGCAGGGGGTTAGGGGCAACCAGGCCAGCAGGGAAGGACAGTTGGGGGCAACCAGGCCAGCAGGGAAGGGCCATTGGCAGCGACCAGGCTGGCAGGGGAGGGCAGTTGGGGACATTAGGCAGGCAGGCAGGTGAGTGGTTAGAAACCCCTGCAGGATCGGGCCTAAACTGGCAGTCGGACATCCCCTGAGGGGGTCCCAGATTGGAGAGGGTACAGGTCAGGCTGAGGGACACCCCTCCCCATGCACGATTTGCATGCACCAGGCCTTTAGTCTATAATAATAAAAGCGCAATATGCTAATTAAACCGGACAGCCAAATGACCTTCTGGACATCATTCTGGATGTCCTTCCAGATAAAGCTGCAGTGGTGGGGGCTGAGGCAGAGGTGGTTAGGGGTGATGAAGCAGGCAGGTGAGTGGTTAGGGGCGATCAGGCAGGCAGGCAGAGTGGTTAGGGGCAATCAGGCAGGCAGGCAGGCAAGTGGTTAGGAGCCAGATTGCGAGAGGGAAGTCCCAGATTGGGAGAGGGTGCAGGCCGGGCTGAGGGATCCCCCCCGCCCCCCCCCCCCCACTTCCGTGCATGAATATCATGCACCAGGCCTTTAGTCTTCAAATAAAGGCAGCTTTGTTTCTTCCTTTCAATTTGGATGCCTTTTATTTCATTCTTGCTGGATTGCTGTGGCTAGGACTTCCAGTACTATGTTGAGTAAGAGTGGTGAAAGCAGACATCCCTGTCTTGTTCCCAATCATAAGGATAGCGCTCTTAGTTTTTGCTCATTGAGTATGAGGTTGGCTGTGGATTTGTCATATACATTGAGGTATGTTCCCTCTATTCCCACTTTACTTAGAACAGTGGTTCTCAACCTTCTGGCCCTTTAAATACAGTTCCTCATGCTGTGACCCAACCATAAAATTATTTTTGTTGCTACTTCATAACTGTAATGTTGCTACTGTTATGAATTGTAATGTAAATATCTGATATGCAGGATGGTCTTAGGCGACCCCTGTGAAAGGGTCGTTCGACCGCCAAAGGGGTAGCGCCCCAGGCTGAGAACTGCTGACTTAGAGTTTTTTTTTTATCATAAATGGGTGTTGTATTTTATCAAATACATTTTTCTGCTTCTATTGATATGATTATGTGCTTTTTTATCCTTCATTTTATGTGGTGTATCATGTTTATTGATTTGCAGATATTGTACCAAACTTGCATCCCCAGAATAAATCCCACTTGGTCACGGTTTGTGATCTTTTTAGTGTATTGCTGGATCTGAGTTGCTAATATTTTGTTGAGGATTTTAGTATCTATGTTCATCAGGCATATTGACTTATAATATTTCTTTTTTTCTACTCTCTTTATTTGGTTTGGAACATATTTAGTTATTCTTACAGTTTTTAAATTATAAAGGAAATGTAAGGGATCATTTTAGATCCACTGTAGAAACAGGTTAAGAGAAAATTGGTAACTAATTAGCAGATATAGATTGGATAGTAGGGAGATAGTCAACCTCAACAAATTTAGATTATCCATATTTACAAGAAATGGTATTAAAATCCATTAGGAAATAGCTTATTAACAAAAAGCCTCCACCTGGAAGTCTGATAATGAGTTCCTTGGAGGGCAATGGCTTTGTCATTCATAGCATCTAGCATGGATCTGAGGCCATAATCAGTTCTCAATAAATATTTATGAAATGAACATTGCATAACTGATAATAAAGTGTCTTTGCAACTAGGCCCATAGCTGTGAATTGAGAGCTAGACTAGTTTGGGAACTAAAGCCCATTTTCTTCACTTATCTTCCTTTATTCTTTATCTGCTCTACGTGAGAAATGCAGACCCTGACGCCAACAAAGGAAACAGAAATGCACAAAATTTTTAATACAAGAATCACAAGACCTTCAAGCAGAATCTCAGTTCAATTGGCTGAAAAGTTTTCTGTGGGCAAAGCATTTTCCCAAGGTCAGGAGAGTTCAAAGAACACAGCAAACTTTGAGGAACATGCCAATACATTTTGTAAAAGTTGTTTTTGTGTGTGTGCAAAGACACAGGCCTTGGCCGGTCATTCTGGTCTCCAGATGGTCACAGGATGCAGCCAGTAATGACCATGGAACATCCCGAAATAGATTATTAGTTTAGTCCAGCAACATAGTCTCATTTGTTTCCTTGTACCAGAGAATTTGTCAAAATTGTTGATTGTTCTCCTATCACCCAGGCTAAGTGACCATTGTTTTTCAGCGGGATTACTGCGATGACTTCCTAACTAGTTGCCTCTTTAACAACCTTGCTTCCCTGAAATATATTGGCTGCAGCTATAGAGATACCTTTAAAGCTTAATTTGGATCTTGTCCCTTCCTGTCTTAGAATAGTTCTTGGCTTCTCATTGTAGTTAGGGTACAATGCAAACATTTTTATCATAGCCTACCATGCCCTGCTTATGCACACATCCCTTGGACCCAGTGCTCCAGCCACACTGAGCTTCTGTGATCCCTTTAAAGCACCAAACTTCCCATGGGCTCTTCCCTCTCTCAGGAACATGTGTCTCTTTCACAATTCCATGTTACTCATACTATTCTAGACATCTCTTTTAAGGTGTTAGGAGGCAGCCATCAGTGGTTACTCTTACCTGGCCAGGCTGGTAATTGCTCATGATGGAGGTGATTCTCAAACATGGAAATGAATAAGCATTCCTTGGCAGACCAAAGTGTAATCTCAGCAGAATAACCAAAAGTATAATAACAGTAGAGGGAACTGAATAGGCAAAAATACAGAAAGCAAGAAACCATTGGCATAGAAATAGCAGTGCCACTTGTTAAAATAGACTGAGGATGAAGTTTTGAGAGAAAGATGACCTCTACTTGGGACATGTTGATATTGATTTATCTGGGACTGCAAGATGGAGATAGAGAATAGGCAACTGGATACATGGGGAAAATATGGGATGAATATATAAAGGCAGGAAAGGATATAGAGACCTAGCAGTTATCAGCACATACAATTTCCTAGGAAAATATTGTAGAGTAAAAAAAAGAGACACCAACATTTAAATAGTGGGCAACAGTAAAGAATATAAAGAAGTGGTCAGAGTAATTGTCTTTGGAAATAAGAGAGGCAGGAGTTTCAAGAAGGAAGTGGTCCACAGTAGAAACACATTGGATAATTTAATTAAGGTGAGAACTAAAAGGACCAAAGGACTTGGAAATAGGAAAGTCTTTGATGAGTTCTGCTGGAGAAATGTGAAAAACTAATATATCAGAAAAGTATCTGGAGATAGAGGAGAAATTGGGATATAAAGGAATGTCGACTAAGATTGAAGACCATTCTCTTGTGAAGCTTGGCTGTGAAAGATAGGAGAGGGGTAGAGGAATAGGTTGGCCAGCTGTGAAGTGGGCGCAGAGTTGAGAAATAAGGTTTTATTTATATTTCTTTAATAGTAATGAAACTAAATTTGTTTTATAAGTGGAAGGGGGGTGATATTGAAATACAGGTTTTTGAGGAAACAATTTATGAAACAAAATAATGCAAGAGACAGTAGAGGATGCCCTTTTGACTTAAGAAGAATTAACTTTTAACCTACAAGGGAGGAGCAAACGAGATGGGAAGAGAAATAAGTCATGGGCTGGTTACACATTCTGTTCACTGCAATTCTCCTCTATAAGGTGGGAGATATGGTCACTGCTAAGATGCCAGAGAATGTGAAAAGCAGCTACTTGATCTCTAACATTACTGATATATCTGATGTTGCACAACCATAGCGGTTTTATATGTCAAGGGTTCATGGTTATCAGGACCAACCCACACATAAAATAAAATATTCAAGGCTGTGACATTTCTATAGATGTATGCACATGGCCTGGCCTAGTCTCTCCCACACCATGAATAGAGATGTGAGGCCAGAGGGGGAGGTTTAGAAGTCAAGGATATGAAGTTAGCTGGGTCAGAATGTCATAGTGACTGATCCCTTTTTAATGTAGGCCTTGACACTGTCTTCTTTTTCTCATGAAGAGTGCATTTAGGAATCAACACAGTTCTAGGTACTATCTGATAATGCTTGACTGTACCTCATATTTGAGTTTTTAAATGTTTTCAAATAATGGTTTAATTTTGAGAGAAATGAGAGCATTTTGGGGAGGGGTGGTGTATAGAATTTTTTATTGTTAAAATAAACAGCCATGTCATCCCTCAAGTTCTTACTGGAAAATAATGATTAAAACATTTAAAAAACAGTCCAGAGACATAGAAGCATGGAACAGGCTCTGGAATCTCAGAGGGAAGGTATGGGTGGGTGGGAAGAGGTCAACCAAAGAACTTGTATGCATATATGCATAACCCATGGGCACAGACAATAGGGTGCGGAAGGCCTGGGGTTGAGGTGGGGGCAGGCTAGAAGGGGTCAATGGGGGGACATATGTGATACTTTCAACAATAAATATTTTTTTTAAATATATTTTATTGATTTTTTTACAGAGAGGAAGGGAGAGAGATAGAGAGTTAGAAACATCGATGAGGGACAAACACCAATCAGCTGCCTCCTGCACATCTCCTACTGGGGAAGTGCCCGCAACCCAGGTACATGCCCTTGACCGGAATCGAACCTGAGACCTTTCAGTCCGCAGGCCGACGCTCTATCCACTGAGCCAAACCGGTTTCGGCATAATAAATATTTTTAAAAACATTTAAAAATAGATTTATCTAATGTATTTAACATATATTTGATAGGTATATTTGCTTTAAATCAATAGATTATAGCTGTGGATAGTTCATTATATATCTGTGAACATATGATTATCTCCTACTTTTAATGGTACTAAAACTTCCTTCAGTGTCATTGTAGCATAATATTTTAATCTTAGTTTTTGGTGGGGTTTTTTTTGCCTTTTTTTTTTTTTCTTTCCTATAACTTTTTACCTTTGCCTGTGCTATTCTGCTCAGTTAACAGCATTCTGGACACAAAGTAAGCACTGGATAAATGCCTGCTGATTGATTGATCCAAATCCAAAGGCAGGATGCTCCAGTCACAGGGTCAAATCAGGAAAATGTCACCAATTAAACCTGCCTTCACGGTTGCTTCAAGCCACCCATTCTTAGCTTAGCAGTGTGTGTGAGCAAACTGCCTTGCAGCATTGCTCACTGTGGCTGTGCTGTCACTCTTGTGTGTAGGAGAAAGAATTTACTAAAGCACGGAAATCTTTAGCTGGGGTTTTCTTTGTCTCCAATTGCTAATCTTAATTACACTGTCAACCTAAAAGTATCCCAGGTACACACCTTTCTTTTGTTTTCTTCCTTCCCCTCCTCCTTACCTTCTTTACTGTAACTTCATTATCAGAAACAAATTATCGGGATGAGGCCAGTGGGTTAAAGCTATAACCATAGGATGAAAAACTGGTCAAAGCAACTATAGGGCGTCCCAAAAAAATGTATGCACACACTTTGAATAACTATAAAGGCAGTATTTATTAAAATACATTTCATTTCAGCCTAGCTGGTAGGACTTAGCCATTGAGCATTGACCCAGGAACCAAGAGGTCACTGGTTCAATTCCATGTCAGGGCACATGCCCAGGTTGCTGGGTCAATCCCTAGTAGGAGGTGTGCAGGAAGCAGCCAATTGATGACGTTTCTCATCGATGTTTCTATCTCTCTATCCTTTACCCTTCCTCTCTCTCTAAAAAAGTCAATAAAAACATGTTTTAAAAAATACATTTTATTTTCAAAATTTAGCTATCAGCTCTTAAAGTGTATATACATTTTTTTGGACACCCTGTATATTTGAATACCTACTTTCTTATAGTCCATTAAAATAATTTTAGATGTTTCTATTATAAATAGCAAACTGAGGGCTTTTCTTTTCCATATATTTCTGGCAAAACCATAGCTGTTTGACTTCAAATGCTATTGACTTTTCCTAGAAAGTTTTTATTAGTCTATTCAATATGTAGTTTTAGAAACCTTGCTGGCTGTCCTGGCCAGGTGGCTCAATTGGTTGGAGTGCTTGCCCATACCCCAGAAAGATTGTGGGTTCGATTCCTGGTCAGGGTAGATACCTAGGTGACAGGTTTGATCCCCAGTCGGGGCATGTATGGAAGGCAATCACTCGATGTTCTCTCTCTCACATCAATGTTTTTTTTCTTTCTCTTTAAAAAAAAAAAATCAATAAGCATATCCTTTGATGAGAATTAAAAATAATGAATGAAATAAATGGTGTTAATAATCACATGTGTAATGAAATTGGACTCTATTGGACACTACAAACAAAAATTAAGTTAAAATGAGCCTTAGCTGTCAGAATTGTGAGAAATAAAATTTCTGTTATTTAAGCCACCCAATTGGTAGTATTTTGTTATGACAGCCAAGCTGACTGATACAACTCCTCACTTTCATATGTGGAACAAAATCCGGAATTACCACTATTTACCTAAAGGGTTCAATGTTATCCTAATTTGTCTGTGACCAACCTCTGAACCACCCACTGGGGCAACACCATTTATTAAAGAAACTATTTTTTTCCTCATTGAGTATTCTTGGCTCTCATGTCAAATTTTAGTTAACTATATATGTGCTGGTTTATTTCTAGGCTCCAGATTTTGTTTCATTGGTCTATGTGTCTAATTTTATGTCAGTACCATACTGTTTGATTACTCTCCTAATATATAAAAACCCAGGGTCCATAATGTCCAAAACAACCAAAAGCTCAACCAACCGGAAGTCAGTCCTGCAGTCAGTGCTGAGTTGCCTTGGCGACCCAGCACTGACTGCCGCCACCACTGTAGGCATGGTGACCTAGCACTGATTGCCAAGGGGGCTGTGGATCAGGCCCTGAGAAAGGCCTGGAGAGAGAAGCAGGGTCTGTTCCGTAGCCTCTGTGGCAGCTGTTGATCAGCCCTTGCCTCTCTCTCTCCAGGCCTGGCCAGCAGCTGCGCCTCTCTTTCTCTCTGGGCCCCTGTGGGGGCTGCTGATCAGCCCCACCTTTCTAATCAGGCCTGGAGATAGGCCCAGAGATGCTGGCTGGCATAGAAACCAACCAATCAGAACCTAATCTGGGTGAACTGCGAAGGCAGAACCTAAGGTGGGTTGAGGAGGGGTTTTAAGGGCAACAGCTATTTGGTGTTAAGGTGTAAGAAAGTGGTTCAACTTTTTAATGACTGGTTTGGCAATATAGTGCATATGGCTAGCTATCAGTCCAAATGTAGGGATTATATATTTTTGTCTGCCAAGAGCATTTCCTCCTGCTGAAAAAGGCTCCCCCCACATTTAAGCAATTCTATCCTATATAATCTATCTATACTAATAAAAGGGTAATATGCTAATTAGACAGGGTCGATTGGCCATCTTCTGGATGTCCGACTTCCTTCCAGACAAAGCTATGGTGGTAGGGGCCAAGGCAGAAGCAGTTAGGGGTGATCAGGCTAGCAGGGGAGAGCAGTTGGGGGTGAAATCATGCTGGCAGGGCAGGGCAGTTAGGGGCAATCAGGCAGGAAGGCAGAGGCAACTAGGGGTGATTAGGCAGGCAGGCAGGTGAGCGGTTAGGAGCAAGTGGTCCCAGATTGCGAGAGGGATGTCCAATTGGAGAGGGTGCAGGCTGGACTGAGGGAACACCCCCCCCTCCCCCACCCTCAGCCCGTGCACAAATTTCATGCATTGGGCCACTAGTCCTATATAATAAAAGTCTAATATGCAAATCGACTGAACAGTGGAACGACCAGTCACTATGATGCGCACTGACCACCAGGGGGCCGATGCTCAATGCAGGAGCTGTCCCCTGGTGATTCCACAGGGGGAGTTCCACTCAGCCAAAAGCCAGGCTCACGGCTGGCGAGCGCAGTGGCGTTGGCAGGAGCCTCTCCCACCTCCACGGCAGCACTAAGGATGTCCAACTGGTGGCGTAGGACATCCCCCAAGGGTTCCCAGACTGTGAGAGGGTGAAGGCCGGGCTGAGGGACCTGCTGAGTGCACAAATTTCGTGCATCAGGCCTCTAGTAGCTTTATAATATAGTTTGAAATCAGAAAGTGTGATGCTTCCAGCTTTGTTCTTTTCAAAATTGCTTTGGCTATTCAAAGTCTTTTGTGTTTCTATGCAAATTTTAGGATTCTCCCCCACCCCCCATTTTTGTAAAAAATACCATTGGAATTTTGATAGGAATTGCACTTATTCTATAGTTGGCTTTGGGTAGCATGCATTTTAACAATATTAATTCTTCCAATTCATGAACATGGAATATGTTTCCATTTGCTTCTATCTTCAATTTATTTTTTCAAAGTCTGATAGCTTTCAGTGTACAGATCTTTCACCTTCTTGGTTAAACTTGTTCCTAATTATTTTATTGTTTTTGATGCTATTTAAATTTTTTTCTTTCTTTATTTTTTCAGATATTTTGTTGTTAGTAGTATCTCCTCTTATAAAGACACCAATCACATAGGTGTCTTTATGACTTCAGTTATGTTTTGGACATGTTCAGATTAAGACACCTATTTGATAGTCATTTGATGACTGGAAATAAGCAGTTAGATAAATATTCAATTTGTGGTATGTTGACTCACAACCAACTTTCATAAAAGCATCTATTTTAGGAAGGTCACATATTACTTAGTTATAAGCCCTTGAAATAAACTCTAGTTGAGTTAGTTAGTACAATAGCATATTGCCTGGTTCACAGAATCATTGGGAGAACTGAAGAAACAAAACTTGGCATAAGTAACAAAGGAAATCTCCCCAAACACCCCAAATCAGAACTGGCTCTGAGAAGAAAACAGCTAAATTCATTTCAGGTTGCCGTTATCCCCAGCTGTGCTTAAATGACCAATATTTCAGTTCCTATACTGTCAGGAGGCCAGTCAGCCTCTTGATGACTTGTTGATAATGTTGGACACTTAACTCTGACACTTAACAACAGTATAGATTGTCAAGTGAGAAAGGAAATATATCAGCACAAGCAATGTTTAAATTGAAGCTCAGTAACCATCAGCAGTGTTCAGAGGAGCTCAATGCTTCAGGTGCTGCTGGCATTTAAGGTCCTAGGGCAGTGATGGCGAACCTTTTGAGCTCGGCGTGCCAGCATTTTGAAAAACCCTAACTTAACTCTGGTGCCGTGTCACATATAGAAATTTTTTGATATTTGCAACCATAGTAAAACAAAGACTTATATTTTTGACATTTATTTTGTATATTTAAATGCCATTTAACAAAGAAAAATCAGCCAAAAAAATGAGTTTGCGTGTCACCTCTGAGATGTGTGTCATAGGTTCATCATCACTGTCCTAAGGCAATGGCTATTTCTGCCCATCCAGCATCCTATCCCTCCTACTTCTGGTAATAGCATTGCAATGTTCCTTGTGGAACCTTCTCTCCTCCACTTCCATGGGCTTGAGGTTTCGTAAAGCTGAAGTGACCCTCAGGTTGCAGCATCGGGAAAATGATGCTGATACAGGCCTTCAGTGTCTTTTATCTTCTTGGCTAAGAATGGCACATGGGTCATGCTGGGCAAATCTGAGTCAGTTCTTAAAAAAGAAACTATTAGGAAAAAGAAACGCTTTTTTTGACAGGATTGCTGAAAGGATAAGATAGAGTCCCAGAACTTCTGACAGCCATCTCGCTAGCAATAGGCAGGGCTCGCCGGAGGATGGAACCAATGCAGGGAAACCACAGACACGTGATGGAAAGAGGGAGACTGAGCCTGGTACCTTATTGTAGCCCCCACATCCAGCAATGCCTGAAGCCACACGAACACTGGGCTTTTACATTCTGTGTGCCAACACGTTCCCTTCTTAAAATTTAATTCTATTATTTGAAACAAACAAAAAAAACACACACCTCGCCCTAACCGGTGTGGCTCGGTGGATAGAGCATCGGCCTGCAGACTGAAGGGTCCCAGGTTCGATTCCGGTCCAGGGCATGTACCTTGGTTGCGGGAACATCCCCAGTAGGAGGCATGTAGGAGGCAGCTGATCCATGTTTCTCTCTCATCGATGTTTCTCTCTATCTCTCTTTCCCTTTCTCTCTGTAAAAAATCAATAAAATATATTTTTTTAAAAACACACACCTGAATAATATAGGTCCTTTCCAACAAAACAAAACTTGATTCATGACCATGTAGTCTATGAATCTAGGTTGGCAGATTTCTAATAATTTCTAGTAAATTTCTAGCATTTTTAGCAATGCTTTGTTGGTATTTAGATGCAGTTACTTGGAAATGATAAAACTTCATTTCTTTAAAAACTGGTATTTTACATTGGCATAGACCAGTGATGGCGAACCTATGACACGCGTGTCAGAGGTGACACGCGAACTCATTTTTTTGGTTGATTTTTCTTTGTTAAATGGCATTTAAATATATAAAATAAATATCAAAAATATAAGTCTTTGTTTTACTACGGTTGCAAATATCAAAAAATTTCTATATGTGACACGGCACCAGAGTTAAGTTAGGGTTTTTCAAAATGCTGGCACGCCGAGCTCAAAAGGTTCGCCATCACTGGCCTAGGCAGTTCTTTCTCCCATTGTTTTGAATTAGTGCGTTTTTACTGCACAGTGTGCATTTACATCAACATGGTGACCCTCAACCCAGAGCTCCTAAAAGTAGCAAAGGCATGGATGTTATTTTCAATATTTTAAATTGATAAATATTACAATTTTACCTGAGCTACAGTTGCACAGACTTAATAAGTGTATTTTGCTAATGTTAAAATATTTTAAAATATGAAATCCATGACTGACCTTTAAAAAGATTTCTAAAATGAAAGGGATTATTTTTGAAAGGTATTTTTTTAAAGGGATCATAACAGTGGCAAAATGTTGAAGACTCAACAGATGCTGTATTAATTGAGAATTTTTTAAATTTCTAACTACTCTGGTAGAGTTAAGCAGAAAATAAGTGTATTAAAAGGATATTAGATTGTTTACAAATGCACTGGATGGTTAGAGAGGCCGATTTCAGGCTCAGAATCCAAAAGAAAAACTCTAACCTAAGGATCAGCCTTGTTTTTCATAAGGAAATAACTGCTGTCCTTGCCACAGTCACACACACAAAAGGATTCTCATTCTTGGTTTCTTGCATCACTAACTCCTTGGCCAAAGTCCAACTCTGAACTGAAGTCTCATGAGAGTATTCTATCTTCAAGGGAAGCTGCTAAGTATCTCGCATTCTCGGCCTCTATAGCAGTAGACTGCCTTGCCCCACAACAACACTCCTAAGTGGAGATTTCCCCTAATATAGCAAGGGTCTTGGTTACTATGTAACCAAAATGAATCACAAATGTCCACTATCAGTCAAACCTTTGACAGCCCAACATCAACTTACCAACTTCTCCCCACACTTAAAGTTCAAGAAAAAAATGCTCCCACTTAACCTAAAGTAATTATTCTTCTCCATATACCAGTAAAGGGAAGGAGCTAAAGTCTCATTCAGATGGAAATCCAGGCTCTCTGGACGATGTCCAACTCCTCTGGAGTTGTACCATGGTCTTATCTCAATATTCTGTAAACTATGTACTAATATGTAAAATGAACCTCTACTAAAATACTTTATATAAATTATAGGAGAAGTGGAGGGAAAATGTAGGAAAACCTGATTAAATACTTAAATATAAACATGAAAGAAAGTATGAGTAGATGCTACAGTTCTTATTTCTCTAACTCATCTTTGGTGCTGCACTTGTGTTGTTGACTTGCCTCCTCTACTATCAATTTCATGTTTCTTTTGCCTTCAGCCAAGGGTTAACCTATACTTTCATCCCCGAGAAAGCTGACTCCTAGACCATCTTTCTTGTATTGGGTTGTTGTTATAGTAGTTGTAGAGGGAATGCAGATCGAGTGAGCTATATGTAGGGTGGCCAGATAATTTATCACCAAAACTAAAACATTTTGGATAGTAAGAGAGGGTGCTATTTATAATTATTTTGGGCCCTAGCTGGTTTGGCTCAGTGGATAGAGTATAGGCCTACGAACTGAAGGGTCCCAGGTTCGATTCTGGTCAAGGGCACATGCCTGGGTTGTGGGCTCAATCCCCAGTGTGGGGCATGCAGGAGGCAGCCAATCGATGATTCTCTGACATCACTGATGTTTCTAACTCTCTCTCCCTCTCCCTTCCTCTCTGAAATCAATAAAAATATATTTAATAATAATTATTATTATGTTGGAACAACAGGTATAAACCAGGACCATCCCAAGTAAACTACCATGTATTGTCACTCTAGATAAATGTGTACTTGTTTTATAGTTAACTCGAGGCCCGGTGCACAAATTTCTACACATGTGGGGTCCCGCCGGCCAGCCCCAATGGGGGCCAATTGGGCCAGGCTGGAGCGGGGGAGGGGATGCGGGAGGTTGGCCGCCGGCCCCACCCCCAATCTGGGTGGGGAAGGGCAATTAGGGCCCTGATTGGGCCAGTTGGCCGCTGCAGTGCGCATCATTACAACCGGTCGTTCTGTCCTTCCGGTCTCTTGGCTTTTCTATATATAGATTGTCCTCTATTAGGAAGCTGTAGGCAAGAATTCTGATCATGGAAGTTGGACGTAGGGGTTTTACTGCACTTGCTGTACTAAGTATGTGCCTTGGATAATAAACAAGTTTCAGGATTGGGATTTATTCCAAGTACATTACACATCTAGAGTGTACATATCCAGCAGTTATACACAAGCTAATCATTTGGGAGCATCAGGGTTAGTAACTGTACATGAATCAGGTCTCAAGTAGGTTGGGAAAAGTACAGGCTGTTTTGAGACACCTCAACCCCTCTTTAATCCCATTACTAATCATGAAAGCAATGCAAATGTTTTTATTTTCTTCTTGACTGGGGTCACATTCCATCGTAGGATGGTGTAAGAGTTTTAACCAAGCATAGAAGAGTAATTAGCAATTTGAGAGAGCCAGTTCTAAAAGCCTGCCTTTGGTCGCTTTGAGACTAAGAACATGGAACCATTTGGTTTGCAAGGTTAATTGTATACCTGTTTACTTTTGGCATATTTTCTAAGTTGTTAAACTGAAAAAACAAGGAATAGGTTATGGTCCAGTTGTCCAAGAAAAAATATATAAGCCCACGAGTTTTCTGGAATTTTCCCTTCCATACTGAAATGTATTAGCTTGGGCACCATAGCTCTCCTCTGCAAATAGCTGAGGCCTCTTGACTTTTGCTTGTAGCCAGTAGTTTGCAGCGTGGCTGCAAATTAGAAGTGTCTAGAGGGCTTTTTAAAAACCGGATGCACAGGCTACACCTCAGGTCAATGAAATTCTCTCTCTTGCTGGAACCCAGGCCTGTGTTACTAAACAGCGTACTGATGATGAGGTATCCTCTAGCTCTCTAAAAGCTAAGTAATCTTCTCCCTTTGTCAATTTCTATAAAGACCTTGCAGGTACATGAGCAAAAAGTCTCAGAAAGAAATCTGGTGGCCTTTCCAGCAGTCTACATTGTGGAGCAGTGTGAGGATGATGTATCTAAGCTGCTTTTTACTACTTTCCCTTAACTGTGCTTATCCATCCCGACTTCCCTCTGTGCCTTTCGAATTATCTTTTTTGTGTGTTTTCTGTGGTTGCAGCTCCTTTATATTGCCATCCAGAGAAATAAAAAGGACTGAGACTACCGGAGGCAATTGAGAAATTATATACGGCTCATAGAGGTAATGATGATGATGACTGTTGTTAGTTTAGAATTTTCCAGAATTCACAAATAATTAGCTGTCTCCTGGCTACTCTCCCCAGGACCAGTTAACCTTGAGGTTGTCCAGTTTGCTTTGTGGTGATCAGGGCTGACTTAGTAAAAATTATGAAGGAGAAAAAGGTTGGATTTGGTAAATCTGTCTCCACTATTTCATATCTAGTCTCCTTGTAATGGGTTTTCAAGTGTGCCCTCTGCTGGGCTCCAACCAGGTCCTCTGACTCAGGGCAGTTGCCCATGAAACTGTACATGAATCAGGTCTCAAGCAGGTTGGGAAAAGTACAAGCTGTTTTGAGACTCTCCTTAAAAACTTACCATTTTATATCGAATGTCATTGGAATTCTATTATTTGTTGTCCAAGATGACAATCCAAGTTAAATTAGTCCATGTAAACGAGTGAAGATATGCTATTGTATAAACGATTCCAGATGACCTAAGTGTCTATTTCTGCACTGACTTTATGGAGTTAACAGTTCTACTTAGTGTTCAATTCACTGGTGACTAATGACGGGAATGGAGGCCAGGCATATGGGGAAGGCTGTGTTCTGAGAAATCAAAGGGAAAAATATTTTCCAACAGGCAGGACCTTCTGGCTCCCATCAAATTAAGCTGTGTGGGCAGCTGTCTACTCTAGCTATCTATATGGTCAACCCCCACAGAGGTAATTTTCACTCTGCCAGCAGGAAAAGGATGAACAACATTGTTTACTTTTAAGTTTTTATTAAGAATGCCTTGAGCTCTTTGGAGTATATTATCTAAATCCTGAAAACAAGTAGGTAGCACTGTTTGTCAGACTTGTTTGTCCATAAACATGTATATAGGGTGTACGTGCATTGGCATGACCTCCACTGCCCTATGTACTTTCTTGTCTACTGAAATCAGTTGGGCAATCTCTGTCTGTAAGTGCATTTCCCAAGAACTGGTTAGAGCCAGTCTTCATAAGAGGAACCTATTATGAAACCGGCTCCAGAGGATATTTACTTTGTTGAAGATCTACTGAGAGATACCCCGTACCTAAAAATGAAGTTGCTTTCGGCTCCTACCTAACACCTTAAACCTAGAGACCCTTGGAGCTCAGTTAGAATTAGAGAGAGGAGATGACAGTGGGCCTGATCTGCATTTTTAATAAGCTTTCTCATTGTTAATAAGCTTTCTCATTGTTTAAGCTGGCATTTTCATAGCTGCTAAATGCATGTGTTTCAAGAAGATCAGCTAAGAATTTGTACCTGAAACCTATGTAATTTTTTTAAAAAAAATATCTTTTTATTCATTTCAGAGAGAAAGGGGAGGGAGAGAGAGATAGAAACATCAATGATGAAAGAGAATCATTGATTGTCTGCCTCCTACATGTGCCCCACTGGAGATCAGCCCGCAACCTGGGCATGTGACCTGCCCAGGAATCAAACCACTGAGCGACACCAGCTGGGCAAGCCTATGTAATTTTATTAACCAATGTCATCCCAGTAAATTCCATAAAAAAGATCAGCTAAATTAATAACATTATCAAGTTAATAATATGTCCAAGATTGGGAACTGGAGGACAAAGCACACATTTTTTGAAGGAGAGAATTTTCCTTGGATCCTGCCAATTTGTGACTGTTAATGCCAGTCCCACCTGTGGTCTGACTGCGTTTCCTATAAGATGTTTTTTGTGTCCTTCAATAAAATTTTTTTTTACATTTAAATTAATTTGAATGTGTTCCTGAGAGGACAACCAAGAGATTGAGAGAAGAAAAGTTAAAATGATATTTATCTTATTCTCTCTACTGCTTCCTCCCATCCATCTTCATTCCTCTTTTCCCTTTCCTTTCTCCAACTCCTGATCCTTTCGATGCTCTTCCTTTTCTATCTTTAACATGATTCTCTCCTCCCTTCCGAAGAGGAAGAAGACCTCCTTTACTTTTTCCACCTTTGTTCCTCTCCAAGTCTTGACCATTTCTGCCCTAAATAGAGATAAATGGCCAGGATAGAGAGGGTAGGGACAGAGAGACATTCGTAAGACCATATGGGCACAGATACGAATGTGCCTCTAAAATATAATGTATGGAGTATGTTTATTTACACTAGCTCATTTGTTAAGTACACGGAATTTTAAGAAGCAGTCAGGCAGGCTTGATTGTATTTAGATGTAACAAACAAAAATGCTTATTAATCTATTTGAAATTTAACCTGATGCAATGTTTTACTTGATGGAATGAAATATTTCTCTGGTTCGATCAGTTTCAGTTGCACCAAATGCCCTTTAAAAATTAGATGCTCCTGCCTGGCTGGGGTGGCTCAGTGGTTGAGCATCGACCTATGAATCTGGAAGTTAAGGTTGGATTCCCAGTCAGGGCACATGCCCAGGAACCAGGCTCAATCCCCAGTATGCAGAAGGCAGCTGATCAGTGGTGCTCTCCCTTCATTGATGTTTCTATCTCTCTTTCCCTTCTCTGAAATCAATAAAAATATATTTTAAAAATTAGATGCTCCTCATTGAACTGAGAATTACAGATGAGGAATAAAGGTATAGGTTATTAATTTGAAATATAATAGGTCAGACATTGAGTTATGACTTTATATTTTAAAAATCCTCACTATGTTGTAAGGGCTGAGCTAAAATTGCTCCTGTGTAGTCTTGGGCTATTTTTATGAGGCTGCGGGCTTCTGACTGGTAAGCTCACCTGATCAAAGCAGATAGCACGTTTGCCTTAAAAGGCTCCTCCCTGCTTTTGTATGAGAACAGGAAAGGTGTAGCTTCATATGAACAGACAGCTTTGTTTCTACCGGGGCTCTGCAGCTCACTGGGTAGCTAGGAGATTCTGAATAGGTCATAATCTTTCACTTTTGTAAAATGTGAAATCCTTTCTTCAAACAAAACCACAATATGTGCTTCTGTGTATATGATGAAAGTAGACCGCCCCAGGTTGGGCTGGACTGGAGTTGGGCTGACAAGGCCAGAATCTCTTTCCACCTGTTCCCTTCCCACGGCTCCACTACTCTACTCACCCCACCCCACCTGTCTCCACCCCTCAGACTTCCATGAACTCTCAAGGTTTTGCTGAGCACGCTGGGAAAATCACTAGATTACATAATCTCCACAATTGCTTCAAGCTCATTAATTCTATGATTCTGTGAGGTCTCTAATGAAAACTGTACAGAAGAGAAAATGTCATTTGCTCTATTTAGTGTGTGTCAATGCTCTCTGATGACTATATGATTAAAAAAGATTGGGTGATGTGGGAAATCAGATTTGTATTGAAGTTGCTGTTTTAATGGTTAGACATCATTTTGTATATGTGTTTGTCGAAAAGAGAAGATCGCTCATGTATTTGATTTACATGGAACTTCAGGGAAAGAGAAGGTACTCATAAAAAACAGTTGAAATTGACTTTTCAGTCAAAGCAAAGTACTCTAACTTGGTTTACAAATATGCATCTTCTCAGAACTCAATAGTTGTTAGAAAGGTAAATTCTTAGCATTAGTGTTGTATTAAGTGAGGCCTGTGCTGCCTTTCACACATCATTCTGCTTCAGCTACTAAGGTCCTTGGGAGTCAGAATTCTGCTCTTTAACTGAAAATACTCTACTCCAGATGGGGCCATCCTTTTTAAGCATTACCTCCAAGTAAGGACGAATTGGGAGGCTAACACATCTGAACTTCACCAATACTACTGCTATAGGCTAAACTGTACGCCTCCAAAAACTATATGATGAATTCCTAACCCCCCGTACCTCAAAATGTGATCTTATTGGGATATAGTCATTGGTTGCCTCTGTACTTAGTTAAAGTGAGGTCTTCTTAGAGTAGGGTGGGCCCTGATCTAATATGACTGGTGTCCTTATAAAAAGGGGAAATCTGAACACAGACAGGCACCCTGGAAGAATGCCATGTTAAGAGAAAGGCAGAGATCAGGGTGATGCAGCAGAAGGCAAGGAACGTCAAAGAATGCCACCAGGGCTAGAGGGGAGGCATGTTACAGACTGTCCCTCACAGCCACATCTGAATCTCAGACTTCTAACATCCAGAACTGTGAAACAATACATTTCTTTTGTTTAGTCCACTCAATGTGTGGTAGTCTGCTATGGCAGTGCCAACAAATGCATACAACTACCGTCATTGTTAATTTTCTAGAGGGGTAACTCTTTTTTTTTTAAAAATGTAGATTGAGATCTTTTTTAAAAAATATATTTTATTGATTTTTTACAGAGAAGAAGGGAGAGAGATAGAGAGCCAGAAACATCGATGAGAGAGAAACATCGATCAGCCGCCTCCTGCACATCTCCCACCGGGGATGTGCCCACAACCCAGGTACATGCCCTTGACCGGAATCGAACCTGGGACCCTAGAGGGGTAACTCTTAATTTGAGTAACATATTCATGATTTTTGCTATGGTAGCACATCTGCCTATATCATTATTTATTTTATATTTTTCTTTAAAAACACATTTTTTAGTTAATTAGATACTTAAAAAAAGATTTGTAAGTATACTTGCAATCTAAAATAAACCCTGGAAGTGCTGGGTTAAAATATAATAAATATTCCTTTTAAAAATATATATTTTATTGATTTTTTACAGAGAGGAAGGGAGAGGGATAGAGAGTTAGAAACATCAATGAGAGAAACATTGATCAGCTGCCTCCTGCACACCCCCTACTGGGGATGTGCCTGCAACCAAAGTACATGCCCTTGACTGGAATCGAACCTGAGACCCTTCAGTCCGCAGGCCAACGCTCTATCAACTGAGCCAAACCAGTTAGGGAAATAAATATCCTTTTAAATGCATAGCTGGTTTAATAGGAAAATAAAATAATTTCCCAGGGTTCAAAGGGAACTTGTGGATCCATTCACTGTTGTCTATCTTCTGGGCACACCCCTGTCAAGTCACCACATTGGACTGCTGCAAGAGAATATGGGTCTCCCTCAAATCTCTTACCTCTTCCAATTCATTCTCCTTGCTGCAGCAGGAGTGAGGTAAATTTTTAAAATATAAATAAAATCAACTAACTTTCCTGCTTAAATTCCTTCTATGACTTGCCATTGCTATTAGGATAAGTTTAGACCAAAATCTTATGGCTCCTACCTACCTCTGTAGTGTAGCCAGATTCCACATATACTGTTTTTCTCTGAGCAGAGATTCCTCTGCTTGAAATATTCCACACTGCTCCTTCCTGCCCAGCTTTCTCTTAATTTCAACTCATCCTTCAGAGCTCTGCTCAATGATCCTCCTTTAGAGCCTTTCCCTGGTCCCCACCCCCCAAACCAAGAAGTCTCCCTTGATTATATTCTGTCAGTTTTCTGTACTTCTTCCTAGCATTTGTCACAATTCTAATGGGGAAAATGAGACATTTTGGGGGAGGGGCTAGCAATCTGAATCTGTGCCATTAACCTAATGCACATTCTTATTAGCCTATAGTCTAGCTACTGCCCCTGTAATTGCCTGGTCCTGCAAGACCTGTTTACCCCCATTTCAGAGGCCATAAACCATCCCCAGGTGCAGTTATCAGTGCTGGCACCAGACCAGGCCTTTAGTTAGCCGTGGGCAAACTACGGCCCGCGGGCCGATCCGGCCCGTTTGAAATGAATAAAACTAAAAAAAAAAAAAAAAAGACTGTACCCTTTTATGTAATGATGTTTACTTTGAATTTGTATTAGTTCACACAAACACTCCATCCATGCTTTTGTTCCGGCCCTCTGGTCCAGTTTAAGAACCCATTGTGGCCCTCGAGTCAAAAAGTTTGCCCACCCCTGCCTTTAGTTGTGGTCTCAAGGCCCCAGCACATGGGGCTCTTTAAAAACTTGCAAAGGGGACCAGAAAACCCTAATTTGGGAGACAAAGGACTGGAAAGACATAAAAGGGGAGGGCTTCCTCCACGCTTTTGCTCAGAATTTGAAATTTTTCTCTGAGCCCGCATGCGTAATAAACAGTGTAACTCCATTTCTCTGGGTGTTGCTTGGTTTTTCTCTGGTCTTCTGTAACAATTCCAATTAAATAATTAAGGATTTGATGTTTCATATATGTCTCCCCTGCTAAAATTTAAGCTCTGCAAAGTGAGGGGCTGTATGTGCATTACTCTGTATGATATTCCCTGAACCAAGCACGATATCTTCCATAGGTGATTAAAAATAATAATCTATATGTACATGGGGAAAGAATTGGTATTCATTTCTCTCCAACTCACTCCTGATTATTTTACCTATTACTCCACTGTAATGTGACAATTTCTTTAAATAGAGTAAATATTTAAGAGTAACATTAGCCTTTATAAGTTTTCTTTTAGCCTATCTGATAAGGCATAAATAAAAAGTTTTATTCCATATTCTCTGACTAACTTTTATCACTCTTCTGTAATTTAAAAGAAATATCCAGGGCAATATACTTCAGACACTAATTGTTGCAATGGACCTATTATTTTAAGCTCTTATTTTAAATATAATATATGAATAATAGTTGAAATATATAAGTAAATATAATTACTTAGGTTTTTCTCTTGCCAGTGGTTGTGGTTATTATAATTGATTTTATCTTATACCTGAAGCAAGTGTGTGGATGTAATTCAAATACTTATTTTTTGCATTAAAAATAAATTGCCCTGTGTGTGCATGCATGAAAGAGAGAAAGATTGAAAAAAAAAAAAGCCCAGTTCCCAATTTAGCTTATCCTCATTTCCTAAGGATTTCCCCTGCCTTAGTCCTCTTTTCTTTTTTCTTTTCCAAAGTTACACAGCATTTTATTAGCAGAACAAGATTGAAACCCAAATATTGTAACTTCAAATCCAGTGATTTTTCCATTATAAGGTACTGTCCATTTGCAAATCATACTAGTAGAAATGTGGCAATGGTAGAAACAGCAGTTTGAAGTGTGATTTTGATTCCTGATATTCTTATCAAACAGAATAAAGTTGGAAAGGAGGTCTTTTGTAAAAACTGACCCAGTGGTGGATTGGAGAACATGTTTCACTTTAATTCAAACAATTTCACTTTTGTGTTTCATGTAGTGGCTTTTCCTGTCCTAGAAATGATTAAGCCAAGTCTTCTGGGAAGATATGGAGGGAAGCTGTCTTGAGAAGATAAGGGGCCTGAATTTTATCAATTCAGACATAAAATCTGAGATCTTTAAAATCGAAGACAATGGAAGAAACAATTGTATAGAAACAGAAGAAATTTCTGAGTGTGTCAAGTTAACTTTGGAATGAAATAAGCCATTCTCATGTTCAACAATTCTAATTAATGCAAAAGACATTCTTCAGCATATAAATAACCCATTTTCTCACTGTAATCCTTATCTTTTATGAAGGCGAGGATCAAGTAATCTCTGTAATGTAAAGAATGCTATGTAATGTTCTTGAAATTGTTTGCAAGTTCAGCATTCATGGGGACTATTTGTTTCATGCTAAATTATTTGCCCACAAATGAGCATCCCACAAGCAGATGAGTGCAGAGTTTTTAAATGCATAAGATAATAATCTTAAGTGCCTAAGAGATCCAACAAAACACCAAGCCATGTGCTAAAAGCTTTACATCAATGATCTCATCTTACTCTCTCAAAGCAACCATTTGCAGTGCAGTGGATCATTTTATTATCCCTTCATTCTCTCCATCCCCTAAAGTTCAGAGGGATTCAGTGACTTTCCTGTATGTTAGGGTTAGGAAGCAAACTTAAGTTTATCTGACTCCAAAGCTCCATTTTTACCACCATGCTCTAGTGCTCATATATAAAATCCCTATATTGCCTAGTGTTCAGACACGCAGTATTTACAAGCACAATTCTTTTAGATTAAGTTTTATACAGTTCTGCTTGTGCCCGAACTGGGAGAACCTGACTCCCTTCCCAGTGTTTTCCCATTCTACTATACTACTTCCAGTCATAGAGCTTATTCACATACATTTTACTTGTGGCATAAACTAAAGCAATATTACTGGATTCTATGTTTAAAGAGAGTATACATACCAGAAATTTTAAAAAATAATTTTAATTAAAGTTTGAAGTCTTTCTTTTAAATATTTAGTTGTCATTAAAATGGTTAACATGAGGCTGAATTTTATAGTGATCCCAACCATGACCTTGGAAAAATACATCTTCTAGGACTAAGACCTCAACCTCAAAGCTTAAGATCAACCGAGGAATCAAGCACTGTCTTCATTTCTTTTCTTTCTTTCTTTTTTTTAACCATCTCAAATCAGACAGGGAACTGCTGGAGAGAAGAAAATCACATAGAAATTCTACCCTAGTTCATTTTGCCTAACTTTTCTGCTCTTTATTGCATATGGTAGAAGCAGAGAAAAGAATCATTATGTAGAATCAAGATAGTAAATTTTAGCTTTTACTTTTTAACCTGAAAAGTTAACTTTTCTACAATTAAAAGATCCATAGATACAGTGCTACTTAAGATTTACATATCATGACCTCTTTTAGCAAATCTCATATAACTTGCAAATTTTAAAAAATTACCCTAACTACTGTTACTTGTTAGAAATCTTATTTATACTGAAACAAACAAACAAACAAACAAAGCCTAGTGGTGGAATGAGTATAATATTTGAAGTACTTGAATTAGACTTTTTCTTTTCTTTTCTTTTTTAGAGAGCGAGCAACCTCAATGTGGGAGAGAAACATTGATCAGCTGCCTCCTGCATGCCCCCTATTGGGGATCCAGCCTGCAACCTTGGCATGTGCCCTGACCAGGAATTGAACCAGCAAACTTTCTGTGTATGAAATGATGCCCAACCAACTTAGCCACACTGCCAGGGCTTGAATTAGACTTTGATACTTAGCATGGTAAATTTTTTTCTCTGGTTATTTTTTTCATGAAGAACAATCTATACCTTTTGAATGTTCTGGTTCTCTTCTGAATCTCTCTAGGTCAGTGGTTTTCAACCTTCTGGCCCTTTAAATACAGTTCCTCATGTTGTGACCCAACCACAAAATTATTTTCGTTGCTACTTCATAACTGTAATGTTGCTACTGTTATAAATCGTAATGTAAATATCTGATATGCAGGATGGTCTTAGGCAACCCCTGTGAAAGGGTCGTTCGACCGCCAAAGTGGTCGCGACTCACAGGTTGAGAACTGCTGCTCTAGGTTCTTCATGGGTTTATATTTTATGGATTATTGTACAAGTCTGCTCAGTGCTGAGAATTGTTAAGATCTATTACCTTTCATTCACTCATTCATCCAACTACAGGTCAGGTTTATGACCAGCACTGGTCAGAGAGAAAAAGTAGTGTTAGATCTCGCAGAAACTGGATGACTGCTCAGCAAGCCCTTTGCATTTCCTCCTAGGTGTACAGCTTGACTACTTTCCCAGTCCCTCTCATTAGGTGTGGCCCTGTGCCTGAGCCCAATGACCTGTGGGCACAAGTCATGTGTGACACTAGCAGGCCTGACCCATAACATTTCCTTCCCTTTTTACAAAGCAAACATGTACTGAAACTGACTGAGCCACAAGATAGAACTTGAGACCCTAACTCTTGCTTGTAGTAGTTCCACCTGACACTTAGGAACATCTGTTTTGAATTTAGGGGCAAAAAATATACTTCTATTGCATTAAACAACTTAGATGTAGGAGTTTATCTTCTACAATTGCTAGCAGTGCCCTAATTAATACACTGTACTTGATATCAAATAGGAAAATAGGGTTTAAAACCAGTTTACAGTACAGGGGTTTGAAAGTGGTAAAACATGCTCTAATCCAAGTAGAGAGGATGGCCTGGAGAGTCAGAGATAGAGAAGTGACATCTGAACTGAATTCTGAAGGCTAGGCAAGACAGAATTGCCTTGTATATACACCCAGGCAAGAAAGAACAATGTCAAAGGATGAAAAGAAGTTTGGGAATGGGTAAATGTGAGTCTAGACCAGTGATGGCGAACCTATGACACGCGTGTCAGAGGTGACACGTGAACTCATTTTTTTGGTTGATTTTTCTTTGTTAAATAGCATTTAAATATATAAATATCAAAAATATAAGTCTTTGTTTTACTATGGTTGCAAATATAAAAAAATTTCTATATGTGACACAGCACCAGAGTTAAGTTAGGGTTTTTCAAAATGCTGACACGCCGAGCTCAAAAGGTTCGCCATCACTGGTCTAGGCAGCGGTTGCCAACCGGTGGTCCGTGCACCACCAGTGGTCTGTGAGGTCCGAAAGGTTGGGACCGCTGGTCTAGAGGAGTAAAGAAGAGCTAGATAATGAAGGAGGTTTAGACATGTGACAAGTGAAGAATGGGTGGAAAGAGAACATTCTGGGACAGCAAAACAAAACACAACAGAATGTACAAAGTCCAGAGTTAAAGAGCATAGTGATCTCTGGAAATTGAACATGTTTTAGCAGAGAGGAAGTGATGAAGGAATGGCAAATAAGATAGGAAGGCAGATGAAATTGGTGTGGAAGATAAACCCTTTTTCTCTCTACCTTGATTCTGAAAATGATAAAAAAGCTATTAAGGAGTTTTAGACAGGGAAGTAATGGAATATATTTTCACTTTAGAAGTATTCCTCTGGCAGGAAGTCATGTGGAAGAGAGATTATTCAGGTTTACCTAGTCTCTTAAGTGTTTCATTTTCCCAAGAAAGTTACTGTGACGAGTTTTCCCAATGAATTCTACCTTATTAGGTAACAAGCTATATTGTCGTAGACAGGTAGATGGACATGAGCAGAGCTAGGATGATGGCAAGTTACAGAAGGTCACCAGGTGGAAAGCCCCAGGTACTACCAAAGGACAGTTATAGGTGGGACCTCGTTCCCAACGTGACCTTTCTTCCCCTAGCATCACAGTTTGGACCCCTTGACCTTACCTCCCTAGAGATAACATCTAGGCCTCAGTTGTATTTCAGCTCCAGGTCCAGAAAAGCAGCAAAACCAGACAAATGAACCCATGACTGACCTCAGGAATAGCTGCACTGGATGATGACTCTCTGCCCTGGTGCCAACCAATCCATCAGTGGATACCTAGACCCAGAAAATTCTAGAAAGATACTGAGTAGTCTATTGAGCTCTTCCCCTGGGACCTCCCCTAAACTCACTACCCTTAAAACCCTTATGTCGGGGGACCCAGAATGCTCTTCCTCCTGGGAGCACACCAGCACCTTTCCCTTCTCCTCTTCCCTCTCCTTCCCCAGGCATTACCATTACCTTCCTCACGCCCAAGCTCCTAGGCCAGTGGTTCTCAACCTTCCTAATGCCGCGACCCTTTAATACAGTTCCTCATGTTGTGGTGACCCTCGACCATAAAATGATTTTCATTGCTACTTCATAACGGTAATTTTGCTACTGTTATGAATCATAAAGTAAATATCTGATATGCAGGATGTATTTTCTTTTTCTTTATTTTTTTTATTTTTTATTTTTTTTATTAGTTAAGGTATTACAAATGTGTCCTCATCCCCCCCATTAACCCCCAACCTCCCCCCCCCCCACCGGGTGTATTTTCATTGTTACAAATTGAACATAATTAAAGCATAGTGATTAATCACAAAAACAATATGCAATTATAGATGTGTTTTCCGATGGTCTTAGGCAACCCCTGTGAAAGGGTCGTTCGACCCCCAAAGGGGTCGCGACCCACAGGTTGAGAACCGCTGTCCTAGGCCCTTCCTTTGCCTCTATAACTTGTTTCCTCAGCTCATTTCTTGTACAAATTACTTCTTCTACCTCACTGATTTTATAAATAAATGTTCTCTTATAGTTTGAGTCTTGCTTCTGAATTCTTTCCTAGCCAGAACTCAAATACCCAGGTTGCTGAACCCAGGTCTGGTCTCACCCCACCAGTCTAACACCTGGTGCCTTTCCTGCCTATAACAGTTTCAACACATATGATCATCATCTGGATATACTACTAGTAGATTAGGAAGGATTGGAAGTGCAGGGACAAGTTAGGAGGCTATTGTTATTGTCCAGAATATTGAAGATGACAGTCTGAGCAATGTGAAGTCAGAAAAGAGAGGAGGGAAGAATTCGGGAAACAGATTAAATAATCTAAAAAGGGCTTTAGGTGGACGCAAACATTCTTTATTTTGAATGAATAGGGAAATAGTGATGCTATTCACCCACTAAGGGCCCAAGACATAGGAAGAAGGAGAACTGGGGGGAAAGAAAGAATGCTGATTCTGAGGTGACCAAGGCTCATCCAAGTGGAAATACTGAGCTTTCATCTGGAGAAATATAGGCCAAAGGACATAAAAGGGAGGATAACTTGTAGAGGCTAATCAGAGTATAGAAGTCACAGCAGAATCCTGAAGGAAACCAAGAGAAATTGTCCAGGGTGAGTTAAAAAAGGAGGACCAAGTATGGAAGCTTAGGGGCCACTTCCACTTTAGCCACCCAACCAAATAAAGGAGGAAAGCGATTCCAAAACCAGGCTGAATCCAGAGCAGCACAGGCATAATTTGAGGGATTCAATTCAAATCAAACTTTAAATGCTGCAACAGTAGAGGGGCAAGTGTGGCTTTTATACTTACTAATACAGAAATCCTTAGAGACCTTTGGGGAAAAGATGAATAGAATGAAGGAATGAAAGCCAGATTATGATGCATTAAGAGGAGGCATCAAATAGATGTGGAAGCATCAAATGTCACTATTCTTTCTAGAAATTTTGCAAAATGGCTGGATGCTGAAACAAATGCAGGAAAGAGGGAAAGATCTCTTAGGAAGAAGAAACATTTGAAAATGTCTATAAGGATCAGGGATGGTTGTAATGAAGGGAAAAACACTGAAGATGAAACGCCTGAGGATAAGGAACAAACCGTTAAATGAGCCATGAGGTACATATTAGGCCTCTTTTTCCATCGCTCAGAATCACTCTGGCAGCTTCTAGTACTTTGGCTCTGAAATACAACCATTTCTAACCAAGGCCTCCACAGCGAAAGTCCCTTCTGCACTAACCATTCTGTGATCTTTGGAGCCAGTAAGACCACTAGCCTAAAACTGAAAGAGGGGAAACACTCACCAGAAATAAGTATTAAACACTGACTTTTTTTTTTTGATACACCTCATCCATCTGAAAATGAACACAATTCCAACAACTTAAAGTTAAATGAGCTTAATGTGGAGAAATTAATGTTGAAAGGATTATTTTAGAGGCCAAATATTGAGGTGGGTTTTTTGTTTTGTCTTCTTTAATTCAAATCCCAAAGATACGTATCTGAGGTATAAACCAAGTGTATTTTTATTTGCTTTTTTGTTTTGTGAAGAATATAAGCCATTTCTTATAACAAAAATGATTATTTAGACTTTCTTATTCCTACTTTGCAACTGATTCTCTAAGAATTCTTGTTATTCTAATTCATAACAAAATATTTTGTCTTTCAATACCACTAATTTTCTGTATCATTTTGAAACAGGAATTTTTGGGGTGAAAAAGGCAGGTTTTAGGAAATTTTGGAAATTAAGGGGACCATGGAGGAAGCACAGGGCTACAGAGCAACAGAAGGTATATCTCCAAAGAATAGGGAAGCTGAAAAGCTGCAACAGGTATATTTCCATAGAATGAGGGAGCTAGAAACAGCAAAAGATCTATATTTACAAAATAAAAGGAAGGAAGCCCTTCATCCAGTAGGAGAAGAAAGCCCAAAGGGAATAGGAAAACAATAAGGGAGGGGGGGGGGGAGGGGGGGAACTTCACATGTTTCATGTGAGGTTGAACTTTGAGCCTAGGAGTTACTATAGTAACCAGTCTAAGGGAATAGTGACCAATCAGAGAGGATATCAAGGCACCAGGATCTGCAGCCTTTATAAGCCATCGGGAACAGGAACTCAGTGGGATCCTTTCCCCCTCCCTATGTGGAGTCTGTACTTGTTCTTTAATAAATTTCCATCTTTGCTATACCACCCTCTGTCTGTGGATTCATTCTTCGACTCCGGATTCCAGCCCAAAAATTCCGTATCAATTTCAGTCAAGTCAATAAAAAACTCTTATTTTGTCTTTGCTTTTCTATGTTTAAAATGGGTTGTTTGCTTGCCTGGCCAGTGTGGCTCAGTGGTTGAGCGTTGACCTATGAACCAGGAGGTCACCGTTCTGGCCAGGGCACGTGCCCAGGTTGGGGACTCGATTCCCAGTAGTGGGGGTGCAGGAGGCAGCCAATCAATGATTCTCATCATCGATGTTTCTCTCTTTCCCTCTCTGAAATCAATTATATATATATTTTATATATATATATTTAAAATGGGTTGTTTGCCACCTGCTTTGTTGAAGACATTCTATATTAGTCAGGATTCCCAATGCTTGCAAGTATAACACAGACTCCTAAAATCTCAGTGGATATATATATATATATATATATATATATATATATATATATCTATAAATAATTGTTTGGCCTGATATAGTTCTGGTGATTTCCCCTATCTTCTAGTGCCGGGGTGTTTCTCAGCATCTACTAGGGTTCAAGGAATCTGGAAAAGGGCCTGTGCATAAATGAATGAAGAGACTAGAGAAGAAATATGAACTTGGAAGGCATTTTGGGGTGCCAGACTAAGCTCCTTGAATCTCCCGCCCATGGCTTTTTATTCACACATTTTGCCCTCTAGCAAAGCAGATATACATATCAAAGGTAAGGCCTGGTAAACCATAAAGGACCCTCAGGTTGGGGGAAACTGCCCTCAGTTGTCTGGCAGCAGGCAATCATATGCAGATCTCCAGCCCTGCTGAAGGTGTCCATCAACCTTTTGATGGACTCCTGCATTTGTTATGCTAACTACGGTTCCTAGCCTGCAGCATTGTAGCAATACAACTGTACCAGTGCCTCCAAGGAGAAAGGAGGGAAGATCTGGAGGGTTGGGTGTCTTACAGAGCTGGCCTGGAAGTGACAATGCTCCTCCGTCTTCTTCTGTGCAGAGCCAGTCACATGGCCCAGATCGCACTCTCAGAGAGACTGGGGAATGTGGAAAGCATAGGGATACTTACTGAGCACGGTAGTCGCTTGTCCTCTATCCCAAATCTCATCTTTTTTTTTTTTTTTAACTAAAATTGAGAAAAAAAACCTGTAGAACTTTCCCATTGTAGCTCCTTTAAGACTGAGAAGCATTAGAAGTCACTGGTCACTTTCCATTTCAGTCTGAGCAAAACAGACACAGTGGTGTGAGGGTACAGACATGGGTTGACGACCATGTAGATCATATCTGGGGCTCCGCATTTTAGGGATCCTTTGGGGTTTGTGGAGATTGCACTAGGAGAGAATCGATGATTTGTCGGCTTCTTAGCTATCCAAGGACTAGGATCAGTTGGCCAATGAGTCTGGGTGGCAGGTTTAATAACCTCTCGACTTAGCCCTGGGAAGGTGATTAGAAATCATTTGTGATTCACTTCATACGTCAGAAAGAGGATGCTTTCCTTTAGAAATAACACGGGACAGATTCAAACACCCAACAAAAAATGAGATTTCATTTCAGGCCTCTGCTCTCCTCAGGAGGAAAAATAGACACTGAACGCACTGCTGTGAAACAGGCATCCTAGGAGCAGTCTAGACTACCAATATATTTATGTCTCACTGTAGCCTTGCTGCAGCCTGTTCCCCAAAGTACAGTCACAAAATTAGACAGGGTTAGTCAGCTACTTGCAAGTTTGCTTTGTTAGGAAATTTAAATAATGCCAAGTTCACTGATTTGATTTTCAGTTTGATTTAGATCCATCCCGTTACAAAGTCCAGCATCAGAATCAGCAGCTGGCATAGGTCTGCGATCGCTCTCCAGGCAGTAATAATCATTACAGTATTACCTTTCACTCATAGCAGGTGTCTCTGAGGAGCCCCAGCACCAGAATTCTGTTTGGCGGGTAGAAACACAGCCTTTGATGCACTCAGTGCATTGTGAAACAATTGAAACATAATCATGATGATGGGCAACCATTTTATGACATGGCTATTGAATTATCTCTATTGTAATGGCATGTCATTGGCTGCCACTCATCAATGGACTTTTATGGCTAAGGGTGATCTAGTCAATAGCAGCAGATGGAGTTTTGAATCTCCTTGGAGAGCTGACTAATCATACAACCTGTGGAACTGCTCTCTTTACATTTATGGCTCGGCCTTTTTCAGAGACAGAAAATGACTATGACAGGGAAATGGACAGAAGGAAAACTCGCTGCCAGAGCTCAGAAGCTGATCTTTTGTCTGTACTGGTCAGGAACTGAATCTTATTCAAAACCATGGTCATTTTTCTTTCCCATGCCAAGCAAGCTCGTGACTTCTGTTCATGTTGGAGATTAGAACTCTGCACAGTGCCCAGATTAGCTAACTCTGTAAGGGGTATTTCAGGTCCCTACCACCTCCACATGTCAGTTTTTGCTTTATGACTATATCAGTCTGCTCTGGCTGCCATGACAAATACCTTAGGCTGGTTGGCGTAAACAACAGCAATCTATTTTCTCACAGTTCTGGAGGTTGTGAGTCTGAGATCAGGGTGCCAGCATCATCAGGTTTCTGGTTTACAGAAGGCTGTCTTCAGGCTGAGTCAATGGAAGAGAGAGAGAGAGAGAGAGAGAGAGAGAGAGAGAGAGAGAGAGAGAGAGAGAGAGAGAGAACATGTTCTCTGGTGTCTATTCTTATAAGGCTATGTAATTCCTAATTCTAAATTCTTATAAGGGCCCTGACCTCATCTAAACCTGATTATCTCCCAAAGGCCGATCTCAAATACCCTCACATTGAAGGTTAAGACTTCAGTATATAAACCTTTGAGAGGATATAATTCAGCCCCTAGCATTAGCATATTGTATGAACAGGACTACTCTACTAGTTTCTTGATGCATCTCCTGTTCCTCACTAGACTCTACAATCTATTCCCAACAGAGAGAGATTTTGGAAACTATAAATCAGATAACATCATTCCTCTGATCAAAATCTTCCAATGGCCTGGCTGGATAGAGCATCAGCCTGTGGCCTGAAAGGTCCCAGGTTCAATTCTGGTCAAGGGCACATGCCCGGATTGTGGGCTCGATCCCCAGTAGGGGGCATACAGGAGGCAGCCGATCAATGATTCTCTTTCGTCACTGATGTTTCTATTTCTCTCCCTTTCCCTTCTTCTCTGAAATCAATAAAAATGTATTTTTTTTAAATCCTCCAATGACCTCCCATCACACTTAGGAAGAAATATTCCATGGATTATGAGGTTCTATGATTCAGACCTCTCTCTTCCTTGTTCTAGTTCCTCCTCTTTTTTTTTTTTTTTAAGTTTAGAGATTAACATTTTTCAACCCTTATCATAGTGTAACCACCTTGTTAAAAAACCTCGAATAAATAAGTTATCCATGTGAGCTTATTACTTCAATTTCCACATGTCCTTCTCTCTCTGGGCCAGTCTACCACAGAACTATATCACACTTACATCTGTACTCCAGCAGAGCCTCATAACTGTCAGGCATCGTGGGGAAGGTAATAGTATTCACATAAAAGAAAAGCACAGGAGTTGGTATCTGCTCCCTTGATGTTTGCCTTCAAAGGTTTTTCAGATTGTCCTGATTGCACACCCAGCCCTACCATAGGGGCAGCTCCATGACATTTAGTTAAAGTCATTTGGAGAACAAATAGCTGAAAGCTAGTTTCGGCTGTAAATTAACATGTCCATGCATTAGCGAGGTCCTTCTTGCATTCATCATTAAACATTTTTTTTTATTACAGTTGACATTTAATATTATTCTGTATTAGTTTCAGATGTACAGCACTGTGGTCAGACAATCATACACTCCATAAAGGCTCCCTGTGATATTTCCAGTACCCACCTGGCACCATGCATAATTATTACAATATTATTGAATATATTCCCAGTGCTGTACTTCACATCCCCGGGACTACTTTGTAGCTGCTAATGTGTATTTCTTAATCCCTTTACCTTTTTCACTCCTAGCTTCTTTGTTCACTTTGTTCCTGCCATACCAAGTCTCTGCTACCCTTAGGGGCATGCTTTTCCAGAGCTCTGAATGGCTTGCTTCCTGTCTTCATTTTTACCTTCTGTATTGTCACCTTTTGGAAGCACTCCTCTTTCTCAAATTCTGTCTAACTCCATATTTAACACACAATATTCATATTGATTAAAAAATTTAATTACAGTCGACTACAATATTTTATTAGTTTCAGGTGTACATATAGAAATTTATATAACTTATGAAGTGATCACCCCAATAAGTCCAGTCTGACACCATACATAGTTATTATAATATTATTGACTACATTCCCAATGTTGTACTTTATGGCCCCCATGGCTATTTTTTATAACAGGCAATTTGTACTTATTAATCCATTTCAAGTTTTTTATACACAACCCTCCCATCTGGGGACCATCAATTTGTTTTCTGTATCTAGGAGGTTTATTTATTTACTTGGTATTCCACATATAAGTGAAATCATATGGTATTTGTCTTTCTTTGTCTGACTTCTTTTACTTAGCAAATATCCTCTAGGTCCATCCATGTTGTCTTATTGGCTTACATTTTTAAAGCCCAAAATACTATTTTGTTTTTACAACAACAATGATTATTATTACTAACAACCACAAAAAGCCTCACCTCTAAGTACAGATATTTTTAATCAAAATACAAAGAATGAAGTAGCCACTTATAATAGGACACTATTTTGGGACCAAGCCTGAGGCAATTGGTTATAACTGATGAAATCAAGTTGAGGGTAAACACCAGAAGATAATATCAACCTTGTTCGGAAATCTACCCCGGGTCCATGGCTAAGAATACTTGTATGTATTTAAATGGTTGAAAATCCATCAACAGAAAATATTTCATGACATGTAAAAATTGTATGAAATATAAATCTCATACCACCATGTCATTCATTTACATATTGTCTATGTCTACTTTGACACTATAATGACAGAGGGAAGTAGTTGCAACAGAGACTTTTTAAAGTTTTCTTTACCGTTATCCTTAGTAATATATTCTACATCGAGAACCATATATTCACACAGACATATAGCTAAAAAGTTTCACAAAACAATTTATGCTATTATAATATGCTCTACATGCTCTGCTCAATTCAACTTCAGTACTAAACAATATTTGTATGTTATTTCTGATTCTGATCCATTAATGATTTTTACCCATAGTTTGAAAAACATCCATTTGAATTTGTTTTCTCAATCCTGGTTGCATAACAAACACCTAGGGAGTTCTTTGAAAAATATGAGGTCCCACTCTAACCAGTCAAATCAAAATTAATAGGCATGTAGATATTGGCCTTAAAAATATAGCAACCAAACTGCCTCTCAAGGTGACCTTCCTGAGAAGCCTGGGTGGAGAATGACTCCCCTTGCTACTCCAAGCCCAGTCTTCAGACCAGCAGCATCAGCACTTGGGAGTTTCTAACAAATGCAGAATCTCAGGCCCTAACCCAGACCTACTGCTTTTCAACAAGATCCCAAGGCAATTTACAGGCACATTAAAGTGTGAGGAGCACTCATCCAGACCAAGAAAAAGTTTGGTTAACTACTGCAGCATTAGGTTATACTCTCTTGGCCAGGGAAAGGAAAATGAACATATTTGCCTCCGATTAGTACTGCAAATGTAAAATGGCAAAGAATAAAATGTACCCAGAGAGAAAACCTATTTCATGTGTGGGAGTTTCTACCTGCAGGAGGCCATCCAACTCCAAAAGAGGGGAGTCTGAGCTGGGCCCAAGGACATAACCAGAATGACTTGGATGTGCCAAGCCCAACCAGACATCTACATTGGTCCAAGCACATTCTAGCTCTGTACTCCCTCGCTCGGCAGCAGCTGTACGGGGACCCACTACACAGCTTCCTCGAATCTTAACCTTTGCATCGGGCTGATTTCTAGGAATCAGGGATAGGCTCTGCTACTGTCTATTTGATCAGAAACATCCGGGTTTTAGAAAACAAAACTCTCTGGTACATTTCACCTCAGAGAGATCAAAGGCGGAGTTTTTCTGAGTTTCCTCTGGTTGCTAAATCCGAAGCTTCCCCAGGACACAGTGAGTCACAGAGGAGCCACGGAGGGGTGAGGTCTCCAGCAATCTACACAAACTCCTTGGCAACTGGAACCTTGGACGGAAAGTTTTCCCTCTGTAATTTCTTCAGGCCTCTTCTACAGTTTAAACTATTTGTGTTCTCACAGCATTTCCAAATGCTGGTTTTACCCTCCATTGACCTGAGCAATTCTATCTGGTGCTGTTATTAACTTTTTAAATGCTGGTAAGAGAGCACAACATTTAGATGTTTTCCCCTTTGTTTTTGTTTTTTTTTTGCATTTGGTGGAGGGAGAGGTTGTGAGTAGAGGTACTGGATTTGGAAACAGGCATTGACAGAAACTTAATCAAATAACACTAGGTCTAGACATGAATATTAGAAGCCATTCTTTTTTTTTCTTTATAGCTCCCTTCCAAAGCAAATAAACAAACAATAAGAAAACAAGCAAGTAAAAAACAGATCTGACTAAAAATGACATGTTAACCTCTTGCGAGAAGTTTTCACAACTTCCCTTGGATGTCATTGCTCTCAGTCCCACTGGTAAGAGAGAGCCCACAGTATGGTACTAGGAGACTCCACTCTAACTGGGAACTTGATGGGAATGTACATTGTTTATATATATATATATATATATATATATATATATATATAAAATTGATTTTAGAGAGGAAGTAAGAGGGAGAGAGTGATAGAAACATCAATGATGAGTCATCAATCGGCTGTCTCCTGCACACCCCCCACTGGGGATCAAGCCTGCAACTCAGGCATGTGCCCTGACCGGGAATCGAACCCATGATCTCTTGGTTCATAGATTGATGGTCAACCACTGAGCCATGCCAGCTGGGCAGAAATGTACATTCTTTGTTTTGTTTTTTGATTAATCCTCACCTGAGAATATTTTTCCATTGATTTTTTTTTTGAGAGAGAGAGTGGAAGGGAGAGGGAGAGAGAGAGAGAGAGAAAGAGAGAGAGAGAGAAAGAGAGAGAGAAAGACATCGATTGGTTGCTCCCCCGACCTGCGCCAGGGATTGAGCCTGCAACCAATGTACATTGACTGGAATCGAACCTGAGACCTTTCAGTCTGTGGGCTGACACTCTAGCCACTGAGACAAGCCAGCTAGGGTGGAAACGTACATTCTTTTTTTTTTTTTTTTTTAAATATATTTTTATTGATTTTTTACAGAGAGGAAGGGAGAGAGATAGAGAGTTAGAAACATCGATCGGCTGCCTCTTGCACATCCCCCACTGGGGATGTGCCCGCAACCCAGGTACATGCCCTTGACCGGAATCGAACCCGGGACCTTTCAGTCCGCAGGCCGACGCTCTATCCACTGAGCCAAACCGGTTTCGGCAGGAAACGTACATTCTTGAACCTCACCCCAGACCTACTGAATCAGAAGCTCTGGGTCTGAGACCCACCCCTCTAGGTGATTCTGAGGCATTCTAAAATTTGAGGACCTCTGTTCTAGGGAATGACTAACTCACTCTAGCTATAATTTAAGCTGGTTTCAAAGACATGTTGACTTGTTTTGAAAAACAGCTAGTTACTAACCTGTACTATCTTAAAAAGAAAAGTTGAGTTTATGGAAAAGTATTCTTATCCTGAACACAGATAAAATAAAGACTGACATTTTATGACCACCACAGCCCTTTTCCTATAAGAGCTCAAAAAATTGTATAAACATTATCAAGCCTCATTAAGCTTCACTTATCTAGTGGGTAGGTCATCTTTCGTTGAAGATGCCGATGCATGCCAATGACCATGAATCTGTCTGAAGGAAGAGAACACATTGTGCTCATTTTGCAGTTGAATTATAACTGTCAGTCAATAAACTAGATAAATTAATGTCTACCTGGAAAGAATGAAAATGCTTCCAAACAAGGTGAATTTTACCTGGGAGGTTTCAGTTAGCAGAAAGAAACCACTGTTCCCACAACCAGTGCTTTAAAAGCTAAAAGATAAACTAACATGCACACAAATACAAAGACACATGCAGGGATTCTAGACATCCTTAGAGTAATAACCTTACTTTATGCAACTATGTCAACCAATGCAGAAAGGGAAGCTAATAGTTGGACACTAACACAGGGAGAAAGGTAGATAAATCAAGAACACCTCAATATCCAACCTGTAGGATCCATTCGTGAGACATCCTCTCCATTTCTTTGCCCCCAGTTGACCATTGCTTAAACCTCTAAATTTCCCAGTCCTGAAATTCCCATTTTCTTCCCCCATCACAGCCTTGTATGTGGTCATTTATTTGTACTTCACCTAGTTCCAAATAATTTGAGAAAGCTTACAAAAATGTGTACAACAGGAGAAAAAAATTAACACACAACACCCTGTTAAAATTAAAAATTTAAATATAGCCAAAATGAGCCCTCTTAAAATCTGGAGTATTCAAACCAATTTCCACCATGTGTGTATTTGAATTAGACCCCCCCAAAATGCATGCATGTATCTATCTATCTATCTATCTATCTATCATCTATCTATCTATCTATCTATACATAAATTAGGCAGGCAACGGACTTAAAGGGTTGGGATTAGAGATTTAGTTTATGACATCTGATAATCAATAGTAAGTTGTTGATATATTCAGGTACTTCAAGTTCTTCTAAAAGGTGAATCCATAGCTCTACTAAAAATGGGAGAATTTTAGGAAAAACTGACACTTTATATCCAAAATAAACTTTGAAGTTGTTCAACATACAACTAAATGTCTTTGAATAAATGCTGAGATAGTGAAAGGACTGCAGGTATTTTAATCGTCAGGAGGGTTCATAGAAATTTAGATATGCAGAACATCTACATCTCATTTTCATAGGAGTAACAGATGATGAGGTTCAACACGGATCAGCTGAGACTTAGAATGTAGGATTATTTTTCAAGTAATTGAAATAAATTTACTTTGCAGTATAAAAAAAGAAAGTGAACAATATTCTCACCACATTCTGATGTAATAACAATATTATGAGGAACACAGAAAAACTGTTTCAAATATTCACTGATGGGTGGGTTGGCCACATGTCCTGTTTTATCTGGAAAGCCCAGGTTTATATCTGTTGTCCTGGTATGATGGCCCCCTTTTGCTCTTAAAAGTATCTTGGTATAAATGATAAATTTCATGTTCACTCTATCCATGTTAAACTCGATGCACAACATCTTATATATTGACTGATTAAAATGCTTATTTGCCTGATACACAAAAGCAGAGCTCTAACTGAAACTACCTGCTTCATCGGAAACTCATTTACCTTTCTAAAGAGGTGCTGCTTCTAGGGGCGGGACTTTCCATCTTTGTTATATACAGTGGGGCCTTGACTTACGAGTGTCCTGACTAATGAGTTTTTTTGAGATACCAGCTGTCTCTCCGCCGATTTTTTGCATTGAGTTGACAGAGTAATTTGAGTTAAGGAGCTCCTTAACGAGCTCGGTCTCGGAACGAATTAAATTCGTAAGTCAAGGCCCCACTGTAACAACAGTTCTGTGGGGATTTGGAAATCCTAGTGTCTGGTAGGAATTACCATTTCGTTCTTTGAATTTGATACACCACCTCTAAGAGACCAATGACAAAGGCTGGGACTGCCTGCAGGAGCATGGGGCTCCTAGGAAGGTGAAGCCAAACAAAAGTCCCCTTGAGGTAGAGATGAGGGGGAGGATATTAATCTTACACACATTCCCTTCACAAATCCTGGAGATCAATATAGTCAGAGGTCACAAGCCAACTGTGAAGATTAATTAACCCCCTAAATTAATTCTCCCAATCCAAAATTCCCAATTTTCCATAAAAGTAAGTCTTTCCAAGTCCTTGTAATTTAAAAGTTCTTTCCTATTCATGAGCTGTCTTAGAAACAATAGAGACTTCTGAGAGGGTACACGGAGAGATCTTACAGGCACCAATAGAGGCCAACACTTAAATCCAACACTGCTGACTTGCACATATTGGGGTAAATTACTCATTGCTCCTTAACCAGATGTTACCAGAGATGGCTCTGGTTTGTGCCACCAGTCCTTTCTGTGTTTCATGCAACTGCTTTAGAAAACTATTAAAATGGACAAGAAAGACAGGGTTTCTTTATTATCAAGATTTCAAGCTACTTTAGGGAAACACCATCCTCACTTTTATCTCAAACTTCACATACACTTTAATTAATAAAATAATGTGATTATATGAGATATCATCTGAGAACATTTTTATAAAGAGATTATACAAGTGGGAAGGTATTATTATAGTTAAAATTTCACTGTCTGATTCCTCCCGATTGTTTGGGGTGCTTGGCCCCTGGACAGTACAGTGCTGAGAGCCCAATTGCAGCTAGACCAGCAGATGCTTACCATCCTGCTCTCTGAGAAAGTGGGTGGGAAGTGGGGCAAGTGATGCAAGGCTAATGTGTTCACTTCTCCCTGCTTCTCAAACTTGTTTTGGCAGTCAGGTGAGCTAAGCAACTTTTGAAGACAATAACGGGGGAGGGGTCAGGTTAGGAGTAAATCCTTGCCCTGTTGACTTTTCCCCCTCTTTGCACAGCAGTTTCCCCTCTTGTACTTTCCTTATTTGAGTTCAACATTTAGGTATGCTTCTAAGATTCTGAAGTTCTTGCTCCTGAAGCCCATAGACGGAAAGAAATATCAAGAAGGGAAAAAAAAGAAAAGAAAGAAAAGAAAAATGAAGGTGGCACAGAAAGAAAGAAAAGAAATAAGAGGAGAGAAAGGAAAAGATTTAAGTGGAAATTACTGTTGGGTAAAGATTTTAATTGTTCTAGGTTTCAGTTTCCATTTCTGTAACACAGGAGTAATCAAATACATAATTTTTAGGAAAGTTGGGAGGATTCTAGAAGAGAAAGTATATAAAGGACATGTAGCAAGTGCCTGGCATAATACTTGTGGTCAAAAGTTATTATTACTCCATGGACACACACAATAGGGTGGTAAAGGCTGGGGCGTGGGGTGGGGATGGGCTAGAAGAGATCAATGGGGGAGAACGGGGGACATATGTAATACTTCGAACAATAAAGATTTAAAAAAGAAAGAATCATTATTACTATGCTATTGTAACAAGAGACTTGGCGTATAAGGAATAATTTTTAAAAGTCATAGCTGTATTACTCTACTTTGAACAAAGATGGTCTTAAAAAACACACAAACATAATCCCTCCCCTTGCTGAAATGTGTGGTAGAGGTGATTTGATCCTTGCCTCTGGTCCCATCCTTGGCACCCATGACCCAAGTATGCAGTGAACAAGCACTGATTTGCTTCCTATGGACACAAATGTGAATCTATGATTCTTGTGTGTAGCCATAGGTCTCTTATCATCCTTGGTTTACTTCTCAATACAAATGACATGATTTAAATAACTTAGGGCCTTTTGCAATAGAAATAGAAAGTAGCCAGAGATGCCTCATGGGTGATGACTGATCTCACTGAACAGTCACGCCCTAGGTCCCCAGGGTTGTTTGGTGCCAGGCCTGAACAGCTGCCACTTGGGTTCTGGATTCAGCTGGTTTGATTCTGGCTGGTGTAAGAGGCAACAGAAAAGGATACATTATAAAAGGCCTTAAGAAATTCTTTTCAATTATAGGTGTGGTGTTTTCAAAATTACCCTGTTTTCTGAGTGAGCTGAGCTCCACCCAGAGGAGAAGTCTGTACCAGCCAAAGAGAAATGACTTTGTAGAAGCTCTGCATATAAAAATACAAAAAAAGGAAGCTGATGCCTCGGTCTTTACCCTGAGGTGCAGTTTTATTTGAAGCAGGCAACATCTAGTTATAAGCTCAGCCAACAAACTCCAAGAAATGCATCTAAAGCATACCAGTTCCTCTCTTATGATGAATCTCTGAAGAATCCTCTCTGGTCTCTTGGACTCCTGTTCCTGCCACAGCTGATAGAAATTCTACGCCTCATTTAGTTATAAACTTAGTCACAATTAACTACAGAAGCAGATGCAGGTGTTATCTAGGGCATTCTCTGTCAATCAGAGAGAAGACTTAGCATCTAGGAATATAATTTTCATATACCCAAATATATAGAGAGACAGCATGTGCCAGGAGGTTGAGGAATACCTATTATCTTTTCCTGAAACATCTTTTGGACCTCCTTGGGTACTAGATAAATCCATTCTTGAGTAGGTCTCCCATGAGGAAACGGCTATAGTGTCAGAAGATTATTATGGAAGAAAATAAATCATAGAAAGTTGGAGCTGAAAAAGGCATTCAAAATTATCTAGTTCAGTGGTTCTTGTCAATAGCTCTGTATTAGAATCACTTGAGGAATTATACAAACCACCAATACCAAACCCTATTTTATAAGAGATTCTGATTTAATTGTTCTGGATTAAGGTCTGGGTTCAAATAATGGTTATAAAAGGAAAGGATAAATGTATGATTAATTAATCAAAGCAAACATGATATTGTACATAGAAAACTCTAAAGACTCCATCAAAAAAATACTAGACTTATAAATGAATTTGGCAATGTAGCAGGATACAAAATTAACACCCAGAAATCTATGGCTTTTTAATACACCAATAATGAACTCACAGAAAGAGAAACTAAAAAAGCCCCCATTATTATTGCAACAAAAAAATTAAGATACCTAGAAATAGACTTAACTAAGGAGGTAAAAGACCTGTACTCGGAAAACTATAGGACATTAAAAAAAGAGATAGAAGCAGACATAAACAGATGGAAGAACATACCGTGTTCAGGGATTGGTAGAATCAACATCATTAAAATGTCCATACTACCCAAAGCAATTTACAGATTCAATGCACTCCCCATTAAAATACCAAAGGCATATTTCAAAGACCTAGAACAAACTCTCCAAAAATTCATATGGAATAAAAAAAGACCCCGAGTAGCCACAGCAATCCTGAGAAAGAACAAGCTGGAGGGACCATAATACCAGATATCAAGCTATATCACAAAGCCACTATTCTCAAAACTGCCTGGTACTGGCATAAGAACAGATATATAGACCAAAGGAATAGAACATAGAACCCAGAAATCGACCCAAGCCATTATGTTCAATTAATATTTGACAAAGGAGGCGAGAGCATACAATGGAATCAAGACAGTCTCTTCAATAAATGGTGCTGGGAAAATTGAACAGATACATGCAAAAAAATGAAACTAGACCACTAACTTACACCATACACAAAAATCAACTCAAAATGGATAAAGGACTTAAACATAAAATGGGAAACCATAAAAATCTTAGAAGAATCCATAAGCAGCAAAATATCAGACATATGTTATAGCAATATCTTTACTGGTACAGCTCCTAGGACAATGGAAACTAGGGAGAAAATAAACAAATGGGACTACATCAAAATAAAAAGCTTCTGCACAGCAAAAGAAACTATCAACAAAACAACAGGAGAGCCCACTGCATGGGAAAACATATTTCCATTTCGAGACAACATGGATGGTCCTGGAGAACATTATGCTAAGCCAGTGGTTCTCAACCTTCTGGCCCTTTAAATACAGTTCTTCATGTTGTGACCCAACCATAAAATTATTTTCGTTGCTACTTCATAACTGTAACGTTGCTACTGTTATGAATCGTAATGTAAATATCTGATATGCAGGATGGTCTTAGGCGACCCCTGTGAAAGGGTCGTTCGACCACCAAAGGGGTCGAGACCCACAGGTTGAGAACCGCTGTAAGCGAAATAAGCCAGTCGGAGAAAGATAAATATCACATGATCTCACTCATTTGTGGAATATAATGAACAACATAAACTGATGAACAAAAATAGATCCAGAGACACAGAAGCATCGTACAGACTGTCAAACCTCAGAGGAAAGGCATGGGAGGGTGGAAGGAGGTGGGGGAGGAGGGGGTAACAGGTCAACCAAAGTACTTGTATGCATGTATATACGCATAACCAAGCAGACAGTAGGGGAATGAGGGCATGTGCTGGGGGGTGGGAGTGGCTGGGGAGAGGTCAATGGTGGAAAAAGGAGACATGTAATACTTTAAACAATAAAGAATTTAAATAAAAAAAGTAATCAAAGCAATAAATGCACCAAAAGTGATAAGCATGTACATTAAACACTTTTCTAGAAAGTTGAAAACAAAAAGCAAATATTTTTGAGGTATGATCTTGATTTGTTCCTTTTTTTTTTGGTGTTCAGAGCACCCAATGTCCAATATGGGGAAAGGGGTTCCCCACACTGCCACAAATTCTCTATGTACATCAACCAAGTGTCCTACCATTCAACTTAATTCTGACACTTTACCGTAAAATAGCGTCAGATTCCACAGGTTAAGGGTTCAGTCCCAAAAGACTATCCCCCGCCCTACTCCCTTCAGATGCCTGTAGCAATTTCAGATTGTTACCTGTGTTTCCGATCAACCAGCTACAAACTGGAGGTTGCAATGACCCCCTCCTTGGACTTCAGCTGCCAGGCGAAAGCTCGGCACTTCTGACTGACCAGCTATAAAGCAGAGGTCACATGATCCCTTCATTCCTTGGGTTCAATTAATTTGCTAGAACAGCTCAGAGAAGTTAGCAAAGCCTTTTACTTACCGGATCACAGGTTTTTTCTATAAGGATGTAGCTCAGAAACAGTCAAATGCAGTGGTTCTCAACCTTGGCTGCACATTAGAATCACCCGGGAATCTTTTTAAAATCCTGGTGATTCTAATGTGCAGCCAAGGTTGAGAACCACTGCACTAGAAGTTCAAAACCTGATTCAAATGGGAACAAGCTGAGATCCATTTGCAGGAATTAAGAACTGGGTCTCTATTGTGGTAGTATCTTAAATGGAGGACAGGTTGGTATACATTGCCAGACACATTTTCTTCCATTTCAATCTGGGAAGCACAGAAATCTAGTCTGAAGAGAGAGAGGTAGGGGTAGAGGTAGAGGGAGAGAGGGAGAGAGGGAGAGAGGGAGAGAGGGAGAGAGGGAGAGAGGGAGAGAGGGAGAGAGGGAGAGAGGGAGAGAGGGAGAGAGAGATCCATAACATGACCTGTAATTTTATAATAGTCAATTTCCCCTTATCCCTGAAACTGATTACAGGTGGCTCTTTTCAGCAACCAAAAGAATCCAAGTATCACACTATTCATGATTTTGCAGTTTAAATTATTAACATTTAAAAATGATTTGAACTTTGTTGCATATTATAAAAAGGTCTCGATAGCAAAGCAACTATTCTTTTGCACTTTAAATAATTTTTCCCTATATTGAATAACTTTCCAGAGAAGTAGTACAAGTAAAATAATTTATAACCATTAGTTTAACTCATGTTATTGGTTATTTATATAATAATTTATCTTATTACTCACACAAAATTTCTTCTTTACCCTTTGGGAAAAATAATCCATGATTTCCTGTAAGTAAAGGAGCCAGGGAAAATATTTTATTCTAATCTAAGTTATTTCTTCACTTTCAATTAAAATGTCAACTATTACTCTATCCAAATAAGAAAATTCTGACCTCATGTAAAATTTTAGAATCATTTTGATTTAAAAAGTTTCAATAGTAACAATAGGTCAATTTAAATAAAAAGGACTGTTATATACTCATTAGTCATGGAAGAGCTATAAAAAATAATAAGATAAACCTAAAATAAGTTTGAAAAACTATAGCATGCCCTATAAAGAAGTGTATCTTATAATTAAGTCAAATAGAAACATTTTTATTTTACTGTATATGTCTGATTGGATGGATAGAAGCAAAGACTAAGAAATCCATCAATATTTTCCTCTATTTCTCTAGCAGTGTTTGAATGAGGTCTTTTTGTCATGGGTGTTTTGTTGTTTTTTCTTTATTTGTTTCTGGGGAAGAAAAATGTCTGGCTTAGTAGGGATATCTAATATAAGATATTGTTTTCTAGAATATTTTAGCTCATCTTTGGGTTATGGATGTCAAGTCTGAAAATTACAAGATGTTTTCTCAGGCAGCTGGTTCGTTGGAGCAGTCATGTGTCATAACTCTAGCATTTACCTCTGGGCTAGCTGCTCAGGTGTCAGAGGATTTGTCTTTTTATCTCAGGGAATTTTGAAGGATTCTAGACATGCTACCAACATATATTGTTAGTGTTGTATAAAAAAACCAAAAACTATAAGTTTTTATTTCAGCTTCTGTCTTCTCCAGAATTTTCACTGTAGTCATTTTTATTGTTTTTTTTATAGTTAGTATTAATGGTTTCTTATGATAGCTGGTGATGATTCTATCGATTTCTTTCTCCCTTGTTTTTTATTCCTTACAAATGTTAAAGGGATGAATATAATGTGAAGCAAGAATATTAGCTTTGGAAGCATTTCATTCATACCTAGAACTTGAGTAGAATGGTGAGATTTTGCAGAAATTTATTGGGACAGTGGAAAGAGTAACTGGTGAGTTAAAATATGATGCCAGAGCGGTAAGACAGAGAAGGCAACAGCGTGGCTGGGATGGTGAGAGGAGAGTGTCCATAAAAATATGCCCCAGAAAAGGGCTGGTCATCTGAGATGATGTGACTGTGGAAGGAATTGAGAGGCCCTCCAGGTGGTAGAGGCTGTTGGTGTTCACCTATATCAGCTCATGGCACACAACTCAACACGTTTCCTAGCATCTAGACATGGCCATGTGACTGGGTTCTGGCCAATGAGCTTCTAGTTCTAATCACAACATATTCCATGAAAACTTCCACTCTCTCTCTCCCCCTTCCCCAGGCCACCCTGCTAAAAATAAAGGATTCTGAGGGTGTAAGAGATGATGCTACCACAGGATAGAAGGAACCAAGATTCTTAAGTCATTTCTTGAAGGAAAGGTTTACTGGACTTTGCGAAACCAGAAATAAACTTGAATTATGTGAAGCCACTGGAAATTGGTGTTTATTACAGTAGCTAGGATTAATTATCCTAAAATAGTATCTCTTTGGGTCTGATGTTGTTTTTGATATTGCCACAGTAAGAGAATAAAGAAGCAGGAAAATATTACTCAGAAGATATTCTAGGGGGAGGGAGGAGGAGCAGGAGAAAACAGATGGCACCGGGCAGGGACGGCCTCCTGAGATAGAAAACATCTTGTGGAGCTACTGACCTAATTTTAGAACTGAGCAGGACACCTCTAATAGACCTTGGTTTGTGTAAAAGTAGACGGAAATATTTTTTACAACTATAATTAAGGGAATATCTATTTTATACAAATGTAAATGAAGCAAATAAATCTTATTTGAAAATATAAAGTAGGAAAAACCAAAGATCAAACATCAGGTTCCTCACCATCTAAAACAGTGGTTCTCAACCTTCTGGCCCTTTAAATACAGTTTCTTATGTTGTGACCCAACCATAAAATTATTTTCATTGCTACTTCATAACTGTAATGTTGTTACTGTTATGAATCATAATGTAAATATCTGATATGCAGGATGGCCTTAGGCGACCCCTGTGAAAGGGTCGTTCAACCATCAAAGGGGTCGAGACCCACAGGTTGAGAACCACTGATCTAAAAGAAGATTAAAAAAGACGCTGAAGTATGCTACATGTATTTCAACACACCATGGGGAGAAAAAGGAGAGGCCGAAAGCCCTGCACTTGCTGAGCGGAGGGTGCTGAGAGGATGGTCAGTGCATGTGGAGAATGTTTGGATTGTGTGCAATTAAATGAAGCCTGCTGGGCTAGGGAGTCCAGACAGTGGCAGGAGAGGCCTAGATTTTCCCTGTGCTTTTTAGTACTAAAAATCGAAAAGGTCAGTTTTTATGGAACAAAAGACATATTTAGTGATTAGTTTTGGAAGTTATTTGAAAACACTGACTACCTTAAGGGAAACTGGGGTGGGGGTGGGTGGAGGAGAGATAAATAGGTAGAGAAGAGAGGATGTTAAGGGCAGTAAGAATACTCTGTATGATTTTATAATGATGGATTATGTCATCGTATATTTATCCAAACCCACAGAATCAAAAGCCTAAGAGTGAACCCCAAAGGAAACTGGACATTGGGTGGTTGTGATGTATCGATGTAGGTTCATGAATCATAACAAGTGTGCCACTCTGGTGAATAATGTTGATAACAGAGGAGTCCATGTATGTGTAAGGGCAGGGGTATATGGGAAATCTCTGTACCTTCCTCTGATTTTACTGTGAGCCTAAAACTGCTCTAAAATATTGCCTTAGAAAAATCTCACTAGCAATGATTTTTTACACTAAAAGTTGACTGAGCAAAAATATTATATATATGTTATATATATGTCTATATATGTTTGCATATATAATACATATATTATATATATGTCTATATGTGTGTGTGTATATATATATATTATATATGTCTATATGTGTGTGTATATATATATACACACACATTCACATTGTGTGTGTGTGTGTGTGTGTGGCGGGGGGTGGGTGGGTGGTGGCTTAAACACCACCTGTGCTAAATTCAAGGCTTAAATAATTTCCAACAAACTATACATTTTTTGATTTTGAAGATAACACATTTTTATAGAAAACTTGAAAAGTATAGAAAATCAAAAGAAGAAATTCTGAAATTCTGAACTATTAACAACTTGTTATATGCATGTATATATTTGTTGTGAAGGTGATTGTGTGCAAATAGATATCTATGTTATCAATATAATATATAAATGTATGTTACATATTTATATACATATTAGAAGCCCGTTACAGGAGGATTTCTGCAAAAATAGGGCTTCCTAGGGCCAATTGCGCCACCAAGCCCCTCCGCCCAGGGCCGCAGACGGGGGTCCCGCCTGCCCAGGGCCGCAGATGGGGGTCCTGGCTGGGGGCGGGGCTTAGGTGGCACACAGGGGCCCGGATGGCAGCTTGTGCTGGCCTGCCCTGCTTGCAGTATGCAAATTAGCCGCCATCTTTGTTGGCGGTTTATTTGCATATCACACTGATTAGCCAATGGGAGGGGTAGCGAAGGTACAGTCAATTACCATGTTTGTCTATTAGATAGGATAATATATAAATACATAATGTAAAATTTTATATTATACATTTTATACCATTGTAATTAACCTAGTTATTAATAACAGGGAAGGAGCAAAGTGAAGGCCAAATATTATAAGCATGTCATTGGTGCAGCTTTGACAGGAAGCTGCAATTTAACACTTCCCGGTCTCTTCCTTGAGGATTGCTGGGGAAAGGGGCTGAAGAGGGTGGAGAATAGCCACATGTCCAGTAAAGTCTGGGTGAATAGGGAAGGTGCTTTTTTGTCAGTCACACCTGGGAACAGGTCGTTGGCCAGAGCAGACGTGGCCATGGCAAAGGTACAAAATTTGAGCTATTTAATCCCCTAAACAAAGGAGTTTGCTCTCTTGGCTCCTGGCTCCTTTGGTTCTCTTAGGACTCTTTTTGCAAGGGGCGTGTTCTCTGGGCTCCCCTGTATTTGCCCACAGGGCCCACAGCCATGTGGGCTCCACAAAATGGACCAATGGACTGCAATTAACTTAATGCTGCACTGGACCCAATTCCAAATTATAATGGAAACTCTGGACACTGGCTTTGCTTCTAGCTCTACTGAAGCCCCAGTTATACTTCTTCCAGGACTAGATTAAGGGAAATGGGAATTTGGAAACCCAGGGATGTAATTCCACGCAAATAAAATCACTCATTCTTCCATGTGAGTCTCAGACAATCCTTTTTCCTGAGATATCATAAAGACCCCACTCCCAGCACTCAGTAGGGAAAGAGATACCCCACTTACACTGATAGCAGAATGGTGCCCAATGGTGATCCCCTGGGAAGTGTTAAACTGCAGCTTTCTGGCGAACCTGCACAAATGGCATGCCTATAATATTTGTTGCTTTCATGTTATTAATAACTAGGTTAATTACAACAGTATCATAAAGACACAAGATCATTTATTCTGAAGAAGTTAAAGCTGTCTAAAGAAATAGTAGTGGTATCAAATCAAGAGTTGGTGATGAAGACTGCAAATACCCTGTGGGTAAGAGGCCCAGAAATCAGGATTTTAAAAAGATTCCCAGGTGATTCTAATGTGCAGCCAAGGTTGAGAACCGCTGCCTCATGCAAATGTGAGATCTTGTACAACCAGAAAAACCTGGAAGTCCCATGTTTATAGTGATGCTGGATGGTGCGCCCAGCCCCCACCCCCTCTGGCCCCCCCCCCCCCCCCCCCCGGCCCTGATATGTATCAGATCAAGAGGAGGACATGTGCTTTGAAGGAATGAAACCTGTAAACAAAGCTGCAGCCTCACACAAGGGACCCAGAGGTCCCCTCCACCCACAGCGGTTGCAGTTGATGAGCAGGCAGCTTGATGACCCAAACCCAAATGCTGGGATGAGTGAACCGTATGTGGCATTAAAACTGGAAACACTTTTGGAGGCCTGCCTGTAAAAATGGGGATGAATGTGCTTACCATTACCGTTTCACTTTGCAAAGCTTTCCCCAGTTGTAAATGGGCTGGAAAATGTCTGTTTGTCCATCCATATTGTAAATACGATGCAAAATATATTAAGCCAGATTGTCCCTTCACTCATATGAGTAAAATTCCAATACTGCCTCCAAACCCAGCAGTTACAACACCAAAACCATCACCATCTTCTAGTAGTTAATTTGGCCATTACTTCCCTTATTGTAAGAAAATAGAATGTCCAATCTATCATCAAAAGCACTGTAGATTTAACACTCAGTGTACAAGACCTGATTGCATGTTTTATCCTCCCACCGTTACTGTACCACACAACATGCCCTGAAATGGAGTCGACCTCAAACCAGTGAATGACACCCAGTCCTACCTGGCAGAAGACCATGAAGTTTGAAAGTATCCATCTACTGATGAAAGAGATTATACTGAACTTGTCAAATCTTTGAAACTTTGAATAATAATATGAATAAAAAATTCACACACATACAGAAAAATCTTTCCCCTACTTTTGCCACAAACACAAATAGCAATGAGAACACTTACAGTTTATTGTCTTTTACTTCATCTATACTGAAAATATATTTACTTTGTTGGTAAAATCCTAGAAGGCAGAAAATATCAACTGCTTTTCACTTCTCTTAAGGCAGGAAGAGAGCTGGTATTTTAAAAATGAATTTCTAAAAGTCCAGTATTGAATTCATAAGCTATTTCTCGATGGAGAGGACACAGGTGGCAATTGCGTGAGGAAAAATAATCTGGTGTTTTCAGCTACAGAGCAGAAGGGATGTGTATAAAGATTACTTCTGTGAAGCCCTGGGCAGGTGGCTCAGTAGGTTGGAGCAGCATCCTCTACACCAAAAGGTTATTTGTTTGATTCTGACCAAGGTACATACCTAGGTTGTGGGTTCAAACCAGCCCAGGTGTGTTCAGGAGGCAATCAATTGAAGTTTCTGTCTCACATTGATGTTTCTCTCTCTCTCCTGCTTCCTTTCTCTATAAAATAAATAAAAAACAAATCCTTGGGTGAGGATTAATAATAATAATAATAGAAATAAAAACAAGAAAAACAAACTACTTCTGTGAGGTGAGAAGAACATGCTGGACCACTCTGATTCTTTACTAAAGTTCTGACCAGGATCAGCACTCAGAAATAGGACTTGCCCCATTCTTGGATATTCCCAAGCACCTGATATACAAATGTAAATGCCAGCATGGGGACAGAGTTGAGATGAGAAGGGGAGAGATTCTCATTTCCTGCTGCCCATCTTCAAACTCAACCTGTTTTCTGAGGACAGAGGACCTTACTCTCCATGAATAATTTAGTGGGATTGAATACTCTAACAGCACCTCTACTCCAGGGCCTATTCTAATCTCAGTGTCAAAGAAGCATGTATTTGTCATTTCGTGGTTAATTCATTATGCCTACATTAAATACATTTGAAATAACAATTTGAATTGTATCACTCAATTGTAGATAACACATAATTTTTAATCATAGTGAGCCAAAGAATAAGATTAAATGCACCAGTACTCTGAAGGTAAGCAATAAATATCTATCCCATTACTTGTTAGTGTCCAAGGTTCAGAACACATTATCACCTTTATAACTGAACAATGCCTCTATTTCATTCTGTTACAAAATAATCTCTCTATATAAAAGGCTAAGTGTCCATCTGTCCAACCGGTAGCTATGATGAACACTGACCACCAGGGGGCAGATGCTCAACACAGGAGCTGCCATGACATGCATTGACCATTGAAAAATAAATGGCACCACGGACTTGGTGCAGACAAACCAACACACGGCTTCCCCCAAGTGGGACACAGGCCCCACCACCACCCAGGAGCAACACCCCACCATATTGCAGCCAACGCTGCCAAGACCCCATGGTGCAAAATGCGGCCCACAGCCCAGCCCAGCCTGGAAACGGTGGCTGTGGGCACCAGGTAATGATGTCACAAAGCAATGCCCGGCTCCCTCTCCCTAGCGACTGGCCTCCTTAGAGTTTCTTCAGCCCAGGAACCCGACTTGCTTTATAGCCAGGTGCAAACAGTTTACAGTTTAACTAACCAAGTGTTTGTGAAGCGTTTTCCCATGCGTCATCTCATTTGATCCCCACAGAAGTCCTGGAGTAGATAGGTAGAAGACTCAGTAGAATTCTATTTTCATTAGCAAGACGCAAATAGCGATATTAAAATATTTTTTTCTAGTTAATTTCCTTTCAATATGCATGAATTCGTCCACCGGGCCACTCGTTACACTAGTATATAAGTCAAGACCTTCCCATATCCAGCCACATTTTTATTTCTCAAGACAACCCAAAGGATTATGAGTCAAGAGTCATGGCTTTTTGCCATTCTCCAAGATAAAGTCTGAACTGTGGAGAGTAGAGTTTCTTTCTGGCAAAGTACAGAATGTAATGTGCTAACAGGGCTGCTTGATCATGACTCTTCACTTGCAAGTGCTGGCATTGCATGGGGAATTAAGTTCAAACAATTTAAAAATGTTTTTCAATCTTTGCTGGAACTCCTAGTAACCTCTTACAGAACCCCTACAGACATCTGCAGAACCCAGTTGAGAAACCTGCACTAGACTGTAAGCTTATGAAGAGTGGGGACTATGTTTTATTGGTTTTGGCATCCTAAGCACCTAGCACAATGGCTGGAACAAAACTCATGCCCCCAAATATTTGTTGAACGGATAAAAAATAATCTTTATCTTACTAGCTAAATTAGAGCATAATTTTTCTTGATCTTTTATAGATTTAGTTACAGATGTTTTGATTTTAAAAATCCAAACTGATAGCAATTATTGAATGAATTAGATGCCATATCTTTGTTACCTAACAGACTTCATTTTCAAAGCTATAGTTTGTTGAATTATATCTGTAATTCATTCTGCTTCCCAGTTATCCAAGGAGTCTCCAAACCACTGACAACCTATGAAAAACTTATTTTAATTTTAGCAGTCATCTATATAACAGTCAAGTTAAGGTGATTCTTTAAAGGATTACTGGGCAATGGGGAAGATCAAACAGAAAGTAAAAAATAACAAGAGGTGACATTTACTTTACATATTTCATTATTTTTCCATGACCTGTTAGTCATAAGGGCTTTGTCTGGAAAATTACATATACATGAATATTTTGTAACCAAAGGGTTAAATCCACAATCTCTCTCTAGCCTTACCTGGAAAATAAGTTTTCCACAGTCTTCAGGAGAGAGTTCTTTCTCCGTGCAATGCCAACACTTGTAGTGAAGAACAGTGGTCAAGCAGCCTGCTGGCAAATAAAATTTTAAAATTTTATTGTAGTAAGAACAAAACCTTAGTGTACAATAGAGCATTGTTGCCTATAGCTACAAGGTTATACAGCAGATCTCTAGAGCTTATTCATCTTGCTTATGTCCATTGATTAGTAACTCCCCATTTCTCCCTTCCCTCAGCCCCACCATTCTGTTTTTTGATTCTAGGAATTTGACTATTTTAGATATCTCACAGATCATGGAACCATGTAGTATTTGTCTCTCTGTCATTGGTTTATTTCACTTATAAAGAGAGTGAAAAGTTGATGAATGGAATGGGAGAAAATATTTGCAAACAATATATCTGATGAGAAGTCAATCTCCAAAATACAAGGAACTCCTACTTCTCTATAGCAAAACCCCCTAATAACCCAATTAAAAAAAAAGGCCAAGGACTTAAACAGACATTTCTCCAAAGAAGACATACAAATGGCCAACAGGTATTTAAAAATGCTCAATGTCACTAGACATCAGGGAAATGCAAATGGAAACCACAAGATATCACCTCACACCTGTCAGGATGGCTATGATACAAAAAATCAAAAGATAGCAAGTGTTGGTGATGATGTAGAGAAATGGGAACCCTTGTACGCAATTGGTCCAAATGCAAAATAAGTGCAGCTGCTATGGAAAACATCAGGGAGGTTCTTCAAATATTAAAAATAGAACTACCATATGATTCAGCAATATCACTTCTTGGTATTTATCCAAAATAATTAAAATCATGAGCTAGAAGAGACACCTGCACGCCCAAGTTCATTGCAACATTATTCAAACAATCCAAATGCCCATCAACAGATGAACAGCTAAAGAAAATGTGGCATATACATGCAATGGGATGCTAGTCAGCTTATAAAAAGAAGAAAATTATGCAATATGTGACCACATGGATGAGCCTCGAAGATTAAGATGATATTTAAAAAGAGGAAACCACCAATTATTATATAATACCATAATGCCCCTGACGGTTCTTGAGCACCTTTCTAATTTGTTTTAGTGGTTTCACCTATTCTTTCAAGTCTTTTATTAAATGATTATACTTCCTTCTTATAATGTGGCAAAAGTCTTCAAATATATATATATATATATATATACATATATATATATAAATTACACTATATATATGTATATTACACACACACAATGAGACAATGGGGTAGGATGATGGGCAGTTTCATACACTTCATGAATCAGCTTTAAAAAATATCTTTTAATCAATGCACTGTAAACTGTAATAGCAATTGTTATTATTATCATGATTTTTCTTGATTTTCTTGCTCCAAATTCCCACCAGAACTTTTTGCAACATCACCCTCCCACATACACCCTACTGAAAATAAATGTAATCACACTCCAGATTCAAAATAAGTAATGTTGAAATGGTTTGCCTGGTCTCTTTCCTTCATTAGTGTGACAAAACAAATGCTATCAGTACGTTCCTAAAGTTTAAAAACTTGAATTTGTGATTTTGCTCATAAATTCTAAAAGGATTGTTAAAGGCAAAAAGTATAGTTTACCCTGCTTAAATTTGCCTCCTTTTATTTATTAGGAAAGTGATTACTCACATTATTGCACAGGACTAAAACACTATTTCATGTACTCAAAGTGCTAACAATTTCCTTGAGCTGAGTCATTTTTAGGGACTTCAGCACAAAGCTGTGAGACCAGCTGCTGCGTCCTCGGCGGGGTCCCGGCTGGGAACTGAACTGAAGCATCTGTAATTCACTAAGGACCATGGTACATCTCATTGTCATAGATGAAGGGAAACAACCTTTTTTTCTCCATTTGCTTCTTTTCCTGAAACCATCTAATTTACTGACGTCAAATATGTTTATTAATCATAAATTGACACTGATTAAGGGAACATCTGGATTGTTTTGACTACATTCCTTGTTAAACTTGTACTTTATTTCTCTAGTCAGACAAAAGACCCGAAAAGATGGAAGGTAATGGAAGAAAGAGTTCTGAGTCTTAGTCACTTTGTCCATTCTTTAAATGTTTCCTATGGACAGTGTGGCCCTTCTGCTTGTATTCTAGTAGAGAAGCAGTGGGGAGACGGGGTTTGTGCATTAACAATTAAAAGGCTACAGCACAGGCTAGAATGGGTCAATGGGGGGGGGGGGGGGGGGAAGGGGGATTATAAACAAAGGCTACAGGAAACATTGGAATGCCCTTGATGCCTTCCCCATTCCTACCCAGCTCAGGCTTCTTAGATGAGATCCACTCTGGCAACCAACTGCTTTGAAAGGGTCAGCACCATTTACTTATCTGATTGAGATCTACCCTTACACAGATCCACCCAGAGGCCTTAAGGCTAAACTCCGGGAGGATCTTAGTCTGGAGGAAAGAAAAGTGAAATTGTTTGGAAGCTGTGTGTGTGTGTGTGTGTGTGTGTGTGTGTGTGTGTGTTTTAATACATTTTTATTGATTTCAGAGAGGAAGGGAGAGGGAGATAGAACTCATTTACCGGCTGCCTCCTACACGCCCCCTACTGGGGACCAGGTCCACAACCTGAGCATATGCCCTTGACCAGAATTGAACCTGAGACCTTCCAGTCCACAGTCCAACACTCTATCCACTGAGCCAAACCAGCAAGGGCTGGAAGTGGTGTCCTTGAATAGCACTTCCTTTTTACAGTGATACCTCCATTACATATTTAAACTTCTCTGATCATATTTGGGAGGGAGACATGGAAAATATCGATTAAACCCTAAAACACCTCAAAAGATTGAAAACCAACTAAAAGCTGAAGCTCCCCAGTGAAATTCTGTCTGTGTTTTGCTTACTAAGATTTTCATTTGCTTGGTCTCCCATCTTATTAATAGGAATTCCACCAGCTCTACTGCTACCCTGTACCCCAACTGCATACCTGATGCACTTGCATCCAAATGAGGAAAGTCTCATTAAAAATATTTAAAAAAAATAAAAGCTGAAAGAAACCCAAAACAAAACAAAACACAAATTAAAGAATCACAAAAATACAGCAGAGACATTGCCCAAAGAAATGTCAGTTGTCTATTGACAGAGGAATATAGAGAATATAGAGATGGGGAACAGAGTTTCTGTTTGGGGTGATAAAAACGTTTTGGACATAGAAGCAATGTTTGCATACCACTGTGAACGTAATTAATGCCACTGAATTTTAAAATTATACTTACAGTGGTTAAAATGGAAAATTTTGAATTACATATATTTTACCACAATTGAAAACCCCATAATGTAAGGTGGCAAATATTTTTGAATTGCACACTTTAAATGAGTGAGTTATATGGAATGTGAATTATATCTTGATAAAGCTGTTTACAAAATGTCAAGGAGGAACAAAAGGGTCAAACTTCCTGAAAGAGAAAAACCACAGCCAAAGGGCTATCGTCCCAGCCCTCCAGTTTTCATTTTTCAGAACTGGGTTTGATTTGCTTCTTCCTCCGCAGGACTGCGCTTCCCTGGCAGCTGTCCCGTTTTAATCTACATTGGGAGGAAACAGACTGGCAAAATATTGCTGCTGTTGGAATATGAAGCTTATTTGCTTTAGCACTGTGGCTTCTAGAAATCTTGTTTTTTCCTTCCAATATTTAAAAGAACCCTGCTGAACAGTGGCAGGTGGTCCTGTTGATTTCTTATCAAGATGGCCTTTTGGACAGCAATGGAAATCCAGTAACTGAAGTAAGAAAGGTGAACCCAGATTGGTCACATTTTTGGCCAGATTTCCCCAAATTCTGAAAACATGTAGAAATGAACATAGCTGTTGACCACTGCCTCTGTAAGAGAATGAGACATCTAGTTATCTGCAAACAAACGTTACAGTGCTTACGAGCATGGATTCACATGATGAAATCTCACATTTCTGTCATTAATACCTAAGCCCCCAGTTCACTAAAACCTATTAATAATTTTAGAATGCTTACTTAATTTCAAAATTTTCATATTAACTTTTATATATTGTAACCAATTTAATCAATTGCCTCTACCCTATCATGGGAGAGACTACAGTGCAATACTGTAGGTTGAAAGAGACAACTAACTTGTCACTTCAGGTAAATCCGATCTTATTACCGCCATTTCTAAAGTTTGTAAAAAAGATGATAACTCCACCAATACTATAGCCTTTGCCTTTTATGCTGTTTAATTCTGCTATGCAGCTTTCATTTTCTAACAATGACAATCCACTGATCAAAACTCAGTATAAGAGGGAGGAAATGGGAGTGGGGGAGGACTGACAGAAACAAGAGAGGAGTCATTTTATAATTTATCAAGATAAATATTGCCATCAGGTTTTATGAAAAATAAAGCCATGTTTAACAGCACTAACAAAGCACTTAAGATGTTTTAATTATGGCCCTAAGGGAAGTAATTAACAGATAAAAATGTTCTCTTACATAAAATTTTATTAATTTTAATTTTTTCTTGGAATGATACTGATTCTCTCAAAATTACTTAGCAATTCCAAAGGTCAAAAAGGTTTCCTTAGGACAGACTAGTTCTGTTCCTAATGAGTGTTCTGGAACCATAGTCAATGAAATCATCACGAACACAATAGTGTTTGTTCTGGGACAGGCTTTCTGATTTCTCATTCCAAGAAAAGAAAGACTAAAAAACCAAACCAAGAAATATTTCTCCCAAACAAACTGTACTGTTTGAATGATCCTCTTCATCACTGTGCTAAAATGCTTGCTGGAGTTATTTTTAACTGGGAACAGAACATTCATTTTGGAAAAAGTTCAGTTCCCTAATTTTGTAATGAGCAGAAATACATACTTTCAATGAAAGACTATGCAAACTGCAGTAACCCCGTCAGCAGAAAAGAAATTGTGTGGTTTTTAGGAATGAAAGTCTTCTAGGTGCTGTGAAGCCTTGAATCTGCATCACCTGCGTCAACGCTGGAAGCAACAGGGCGCATAACATCACCTAGACATGGAGCTTGCTGCTTTGCTCATGCCCAACATTTCCTCATAAATAATGAGCCTCGGGATGCCAAATAGATTCTATTGTTTTTATTGATTGTTATTACTGTTATTAAACAATGTTAGCCATGTATGATGATTAAAAACAACTAATATTCTTGGAATATGTACATTCTATTAACTGATATAACTCAATCCGGTCTTTCATTACAGCGATGAATTTTCAGGTTGCACAAAGACACAAGTAATTTATATTCCAACACAACAATCACTTCTGGGTTACTAATTTCACAGTTTCCTACTTATATGGCTGCATGTACTTATAGAGTTTTAGCACAAAGCCAATACAAATATGAGAGTATCCTCATTCTAATGGTTACTGTGCCGCTAGAGGTGGGTGTCAGCAATAGGTATCCTCCTGAGTTCTACGATCTGGGAGTCAGTCAAGGTGCCTCCCTCCTGGCTGCCTTGACCAGATTCATTATCACTGACACTGAGACCAGCACCTGCAATAGAAAAAGAATAAACACAAAAATTCCCAACTATTAGTTCAGTGAATTAAGGGTCAAGTTACATTAAGTCAACATGTTTATTTATATTATACTGGAGGCTCGGTGCACAAAATTCATGCATGGGGGTGTGGGGGATAGGGTCCCTCAGCCCGGCCTGCACTCTCTCGCAATCCAGGACCCCTAAACTGGCAGTCGGACATCCCTCTCACAATCTGGGATTGCTGACTCCTAACCACTTGCCTGCCTGCCTGCCTGCCTGATTGCCCCTAACCACTCTGCCTGCCTGCTTGATCGCTCCTAACCACTCGCCATCCTGTTTGGTCACCCCTAACTGCTCGCCTGCCTGCCTGATTGTCCCTAATTGCTCGCCTGCCTGCCTGATTGTCCCTAACTGCCTCTGCCTCGGCCCCCACCACAGCGGCTTCATCCAGAATGACGTCTGGAAGGTCGTTTGGCTATCTGGTCTAATTAGCATATTATACTTTTTATTTTATAGATTAGTAAAGAGTGAACTGTACACTTAGAATAAATATTTTTTAATAACTGACAACTATAAAAATATACTGTAAATTCCTTTTTGGTAGTTTTATAAGTAAAATTAATTTCTAAAGGCACAAGTCGGGGTTCTCAATGATTGACAGGTATAACTTACTCCCAAGAACAGCCTTTCTCAACTTTTTGGGGCTTATTAAAATAAAAAAAAAATCAGGCAGGTTATCAGAATTTTTCAGCAGGGGTGGGGGAGGGTTTGCTGTTCAAAACCACATAACCTCCAACTCCACAGGCACTGAAAAGTACGAGGCCCTTCAGCTGGGACTCCGTCAGGGTGGGCAGTGATCCAAGAAGAAAGACGTGCACTGACAACACCTGGTGCCTTATCAGCGCCCAGAAGACTCGGACTCCAAATGACTCAGATCTGATCCCGAGATAAAAATAATTATGCAACACAGTGCCAAAACAGATCTGCACAAGAGTCTCCAAAAGCTAGCTGTTAATTACAGATAGTACCCAGAATCTGTTTTGAGGGAGCTCCAGTATTCACTATTTTTTCACAACTTAGAATAATTCAGAAAATTTAACACGATACTAGAGTAACACCTCTTTCTTCTCTAATTCACAAACTCTCTCTCTCTCTCTCTCTCTCTCTCTCTCTCTCTCTCTCTCTCTCTCACACACACACACACACACACACACACCCTACACATACACACACACACACAGAGAATGGGGATGTGGTCACAGGGCATGCTGCTGGTTGAATTTGTTGGGCACTAGACTCTAAACGAGAAGGAAAGTGAAAAAACAGCTGCTGGCAGCTGAGACTTCCTTCTGCCTGAGCTGTAGGAAAGGCTAGTCTGAAGATCTGGTAGCTATGGGAAGATGGTGTATTAGCTTCGTCTTACCCTATTTGGGATGGAAGCAGGAGCCCATTAAGGACCTTCTTCTAGTCAAACCTTCCCTCTCCTGGGTCTCTGTCCTTCCCATCCTCTCTCTGCTGAAGGCTGCTGTTGACACCCACTTCCTTCCTTTGCTTCTGTGACAGTGTACTTGCCCACCCCACCCTCTGATCTCCGGAGGTCTGCTTTCTCTTGCACCTCCTTCTGCTGTCTGACCCCCAGAGGACTTATCTGCAGCCCTGCTTCAAGGCCTACAAGATCCACCTGAGCCCCTGCCTGCTCTCTAGCCTGATATCTCACTAGAGCTGCTGGTCACCTCCTTTTCACACCATGTTATTATGCTGGCACTGCTGAGATTCTCTCATTCCCCAACTCCTTAATCTGTCAGCCTCCACTCTTCCTGTAACTATCAACTCAGGAATCACCTCTGCTAACCATGGAAACATGATGATTCTCTTTCAAAATTTCTGACTCCCCCATTGGATTATGTACTTTCATATCTTTATATTCCTAGCTCATAGGACAGTGCCCAGCACACCGTGGGTGTTCAGCAAATATTTGCTGTATGTATTAATAAACTATGCTCTGCATCCTCACTCTTAAAAATGCCTCTTCCATCTCTTTTGTCCACCCTGTTCCTCTGATCTATTCAGCATTCCACTGCCCTTTCCTTCTCAAGAACAAATGTTAGTCCCGCTGGCCAACGGCATGGAGTCTGATACCCTCTGTATTGGCAGTAAGATACCTCCTAACCTGGCTCTAGCCTACTGAGTAGACATATCTCAACCTTTGCCCACAGGGAAGCTTTTCCAAAGTGATCCTGGATGTGCCATGTTAATTCCAGCCTGGGTGTCTTCCTGCCCATCCATCAAGACCCGTGTCCATACCCTTTCACAAATACTAGTACTTCTTTCACGACTCCTTCAAAACAGGGAGTTGGAGAATGCAACTGAAAAGTCCTAGTTTATACCTGAAAAATTATTAGTTGCTTCCCCTTTATTCTCTCAAATTGCCCTGGTTTGGAGATAAGTTATTAGTATATGTTAGCTCTACATATAATATGTAAGCCATAAAATCAAATGTGTAACAATGAAAAAAGGAATGATGTAAATTTTCCACTTGTAAAAGAAAAGGCTGCTCACACATTTTTAAAATGGAATGAATCAAATTGCTATGGAATTTAAACTCTTTGAATTAGTTTAATAAAATAATGTAAAATTTTTATTTTAAAACTGAAATTTATAATACAGTGGAAATTACATTATTTGGCACTATTTACACTTAGGATGAAAATCTTTAGCTGTTTATTGAAATATATGCAAAGGGTTACATAACTTTTCAGTCATTTAGGGGTTCAAATGAAAAATAATTAGAAGACCCACTTGACTTGGAGTGGTCCACAGTTAAGGTGGACCTGAGACAGATCAAGATTTGCAAATTAAAATGTCACAGAGGACAGGGAAGCTAGTATTAATCAGTAACACAGGTCTGGTGAGTTCCTAACTCCAGAAGAGCTGGAGTTCCATCTAAAGAGGCAATTATTACTCAACTCCAATCACTTTGCTGCTAGATTTCTTCGTGTGTGTGTGTGTGTGTGTGTGTGTGTGTGTGTGAATCCTCACCTGAGGATACTTTTTCTATTGATTTCTAGAGAGAGTGAAAGGAAGGGAGGGAGGGGAAGAGAGAGACACACACAGAGAGAGAGGGAGGGAAACCTTGATGCAAGAAAGACATGTCGATTGGTTGCCTCCTGCATGCACCCCGACTGGGGCCTGGTATCAAAACTTCAATCCAGGCACCTGCCCTTGACTGGGAATTGAACTGGTGCTGTGATCCTTTAGTGTGCAGGCCAACACTCTAACCACTGTACTACACCAGCCAGGGCTAGATTTTTTAAAAAAGACATTCTGGATTTTTATGGAATTTAAAAATGCTGGAGGAACCAAGATGGCGGCATAGGTAAACACCGGAGTTTGCCGCCTCGAACAACCACTTCAAAAATACAACTAAAAGACGGAACGGACATCACCCAGAACCACAGGAAGGCTGGCTGAGGAGAGATTCTTCAACTAGAAGGAAAGAGAACAGCATACCGAGGCTCAGAGGAGGTGCAGTGTGGAAAATACTAAGGTGCGGAGGTGCATGTGGAGCGGGCTGGTGGCTGAGGGCTCGGTTGTCGTTTTAAATCAGGAGGGAGTCGAGGATTCTGAGCTCCAGTTCCGGGCGAGTCTCTACGGACCCAAACTCAAACGGGAGAAGCGGAACTGTCTGGCATCGGTGGGAACTCGAGGGCAGCTTTCTTTCCGAGGTTTGCAGCAGTTGCTGGGAATCTGAGAAGCAGAGCCTCTGGGAACGGGACTGAGAGCAGCCATAACTGCTCCCTCCGCCCACCCTGTTGATCCTGTGCGACCCACCCCGCCCAAGCCCTGTGCAGAGCCTTTTGCCGGATAGCCTCAGGCTAAGGCTAGATTAGCACCTCTCCAGAGGACAGAAGTTTTTTCACTGCAGACACAGCTGATTCCCACAGCCAGTCGGCCTGGAGGTCAAATCCCTCTAGTATTATCTACAACAATCAAGGCTTAACTACAACATGACTGCGCACAAAGACCGCTAGGGGGTGCACCAAGAAGGCATAAAAAATGGGGAGACAAAGAAACAGGACAAAACTATCAAGAGACGATATTGAATTCAGAACCACACTTTTAAGGTCTCTCAAGAACTGTCTAGAGGCTGCCGATAAATTTAGTAAGGCCCTCGAAAAGACTGGTGAGACCGCCGATAAACTTATTGAGATCTACAAGAAATCTAATGAGACCCTTGATGCTGTGATAAAGAACCAACTAGATATTAAGCATACACGGACTGAAATAAAGAATATTATACAGACTCCCAACAGCAGACCAGAGGAGCACAAGAATCAAGTCAAAGATTTGAAATGCGAAGAAGCAAAAAACACCCAACCGGAAAAGCAAAATGAAAAAAGAATCCGAAAATACGAAGATAGTGTAAGGAGCCTCTGGGACAGCTTCAAACGTACCAACATCAGAATTATAGGGGTGCCAGAAGATGAGAGACAGCAAGATATTGAAAACCTATTTGAAGAAATAATGACAGAAAACTTCCCCCACCTGGTGAAAGAAATAGACTTACAGGTCCAGGAAGCGCAGAGAACCCCAAACAAAAGGAATCTAAAGAGGACCACACCAAGACACATCATCATTAAAATGCCAAGAGCAAAAGACAAAGAGAGAATCTTAAAAGCAGCAAGAGAAAGAGACTCAATTACCTACAAGGGAATACCCATACGACTGTCAGCTGATTTCTCAACAGAAACTTTGCAGGCCAGAAGGGAGTGGCAAGAAATATTCAAAGTGATGAATTCCAAGAACCTACAACCAAGATTACTTTATCCAGCAAAGCTATCATTCAGAATTGAAGGTCAGATAAAGAGCTTCACAGATAAGGAAAAGCTAAAGGAGTTCATCACCACCAAACCAGTATTATATGAAATGCTGAAAGATATCCTTTAAGAAGAGGAAGAAGAAGAAAAAGGTAAAGATACAAATTATGAACAACAAATATGCATCTATCAACAAATGAATCTAAGAATCAAGTGAATAAATAATCTGATGAACAGAATGAACTGTTGATTATAATAGAATCAGGGACATAGAAAGGGAATGGACTGACTACTCTTGGGGGGGAAGGGGTGTGGGAGATGGGGGAAGAGACTGGACAAAAATCGTGCACCTATGGATGAGGACAGTGGGTGGGGAGTGAGGGCGGAGGGTGGGGTGGGAGCTGGAAGGAGGGGAGTTATGGGGGGGAAAAAAGAGGAACAAATGTAATAATCTGAACAATAAAGATTTAATTTAAAAAAATAAAATAAAATAAAAATGCTAAAACAATGCTAAAATGCTAGAGGGTCAACAAAATACCCTGCTGGGCCAAATCTGGCCTGTGTGTCAATTGTAAATTCTGCTGTAGATAGAACGGCATGTGGACTGTTCCTCTCCTTTGACCATATTCTACAACGGAAAGTGTCTAGGGGGTGGTGCTGGATTTTTATAGTAACTTTTCTAAAAGTAGAGGGAGCCAATGTGAGAGACTATTATTTTGGTCTTTTGAAGTATTTATTTCCTAACAAGTGCAGCAAACTCTCAGGAATAGTAAACTCTATAAGTAAGGAAGTCATTCCATACATTCCCGAGCTAAATGCATTTAATACTTGTTATATATATAGGACCCACATCTAATTGAATTATGCTCCAAGAATTCATTTTATGTTCCCAGTGTTATAACATCAACAACTGACCACTGTGTAGTACTGGGAATTATTTGTAATCTGAAAGCCTCCTGTTTAGTCCTAATGCCAATGAGCATTTTATATATTTGTGCATTCCCTCCTTCATGAAACTCTCTTCTCTCTCTAGATCTTTTTCACCATGCTATACAGTTCCCTCTCTGGGACCCTCTTCTATTCACTCTTTAAATGTAGATATTATCTAGGATGTCCTTCTTGTTTCCCTTCCTCCCTTCCTTCTTCACCTTTTTTCTTCTCATCTCTCCCCTTCCACTCTCCCTGATCAGTCTTATTAATCCCCTTAGCTTCAAATATAATCTCTGCTCAGATGCATTTCAAATCAACACCTTTGACCATGAACCCTCACCCAAGAGCCTCTAAACCTGAATATTTAAGACTACCAGGCCTAATAATCAATGTGTCCAAATCAGAACTCATCAGTGTCCTGCTTCACACAGATAAATGAACAGATGCTCCTTATATAATCCCTCAGTGACCTTGTGTGCAGCAGGTCTTTGCTGCTGTCCTCTCAGTGTCCCCTCAGCCTTCCTCCTTGTTCACCTTCTCTTTTTATTTCCACTCTTGAAATCTGAGGCCCCAACCTCATTCTTTTGGACAATTGTAACAACCTCCTAGCCTTTTTGATTTTGCTTCTAAATTTATTCTTTATCTTTCCTAAGAGTTATTTTTGCCTCAAAAACCAGTAGGAACATGCCATTCCTCTCCTCACAAACATCCATGGCTCACTAAGTTCTTAAAAAAAGGGGGTTGAAGTCATATGTAATACTTTCAACAATAAAGACTTTTTAAAAATCCCCCTCATTAGCATGGCATCTGACCAGCATTTTAATATTATGCAAAATACCAGCAAGTGTTCTGCTTCCCCAAATGAATATATCACTACATGTGTTCTGGAAACACCAGGTTAAATTGAGTGAAGTAGGTTATCTTTGAGTGAGGGCTTTTTCAGAGCTGCTAAAATGGTAATATGAATTGTCAATCTTCACAGTTTCCCAAATATACTCAGTCAGGTGATCCTCTCATTGAGGATGACTGTGAACATCTCAAGGAGGGTGTTACCTGAAACCCAGAAGGGGGAACTACAGTACATTTTTAACAATGCAGGTCAACTACCTTTCCGCCTTTCTCCCGCTGCCTGGCTCTGCTCCTCCTACATCCCGGCCACACTGCAATGCTTGTTCTCCTCAAGCAGGTCATGCACGTGTAAGCCCTAGGCTTTGTCTAATTCTACTCCCCATCTGTACTGCCTTTCCTCCACTCTTTACTTATTTCAAACCTACACATTCTTCAAGAATCAATTAAGAGAGGTTTAAAAAAATTTCCTTGATTCCCTCAATAATTAATAACTCTTTCCACTACTTATATTACTCTTCCTTATGTCATGACTATGTGAATGTCTATTTCTCCAAGCAAACTCTAAGTTTCATATTCATTCACTCATTCATCCATTCATTCATTCATTCATTTTCCAACAATATCTACAAAAGGCTTACTAAGTGCCAAGCATTATTCTGAATATATGGATGTCTATATATAGTAAAATGCACTTTTGAATTATTATTTAAATAGTTTCATCTGAGTATGAACTATTATTTTAAAAACCTCCTCTTTTTATCTTCTTGCATCTAGAAATCAAAATTTCACTGAAATTTTTTAAGTGTCAGTTCAACATTTTTCTGAGTAGAAAGATGAAAGAAAAAAAAAACCCTATACATTTTACTTGAAAACAACTTTCCATTGGGTTACAGGTTGGGTGGGGAAGAGCCAATAAAATACTGTATGTAACAGCACTTTAAAAAATGTGCTGCCTTTGAAAGTTTCTGCTTTAAAGCTACTCCTAAGAAGGTCTCTTCGGCAGATCAGAGGCAAATCTCTCAGTGAAATCCCTAGCAGGTTGTCTTATGACACTGAACTTGTCTCAATAGTATCTTGGTGTTCTAGAATGATTCCAGACAGAGATACTTACATTTAGTGAGAGCATGCCTTTTTCTTAAAAGCAAATTGTAAATGATTTTGAGGTTATGTTATGTTTGGTGTCAAGAACAAAATAACTCAGAGTGAGGATGAAATTAGGAATGGGTCATGAGAATCAGGCAGTGCTAAGGGTGACTGACTGTACTAATGCAACTTCATGTGAAGAAGATATAAACTGTGGCACAGCCAGAGTGCCTACTTCGAATGTAGTTTGTGGGCTCACACATACCAGTTTTTAATGCAAATATCAAGTCATCAAACTCCTGGGACTCCTCATCAGCTATCAGTGAGCCCTGGCCATATGCTCCGGAGGAAGGGAAGGTGGCGCCATTTTGTGGACTTGGCTTTAAGTCAGGACTGGCCTGACTGGCTTGTTGGAAGGATCCCCTCTCCCAGTCAGGTGGCACCTGTTAGGGATGGGGAATAAAGGAAACCATAATATGAATACGTACACATTTATTCTGAGTGTATGTAAACTATTTACCTCTGCATCTCATTACACAAACCAAGTGAAAGGGCTTCTGAACTGTTTAGAATTAGGCCTTTAATTGTACCATTGTTTTTTAGAGAAGTATGTTTCTCCATGAGACAATCTAATCTGGTGATTCTAAACGATTTCTCTATTAGAATTACTTGTAGATTTCTATGCAGTCATGTGGGGGGCAAGAAAAGTATCTTTTAACCCAATCAATACTTTTTATTTTAAAAAAATGTATTGTGCAAAGAAAATTGTTAAAAATATAAGAATTGGAGAGGAACCCTCCTAATGCTTAATCTAAGATACAAATACAATTTTAAATATAGCAGCAATCTGTAAGGACATACTGAATTGAAAAAAAAAAAGTTCTTTGATAGCATTCTAAACTCCTCCTTTAAAAAAATTAAACAATTGCCCTAGCCGGTTTGGCTCAGTGGATAGAACGTGGGCCTGCAGACTGAAGGTTCCCAGGTTTGGTTCTGGTCAAGGGCATGTACCTTGGTTGCGGACACATCCCCAGTGGGGGGTGTGCAGGAGGCAGCTGATTGATGTTTCTCTCTCATGGATGTTTCTAACTCTCTATCCCTCTCCTTTTCTCTCTGTAAAAAAATCAATCAACTACATAAAAAAAATTAAAAAATTAAACAATTAAAAAGATAGTTCCATCCTGAGCCCAGCCAGTGTGGCTCAGTTGTTGAGCATCAACCTATGAACTAAGAGGTTTGACAGGGCACATGGCTGGGTTGTGGGCTTGATCCCCAGTAGGGGGCATGCAGGAGGCAGCACATCCATGTTTTTCTCTCATCGATGTTTCTATCTCTCTATCCCTCTCACTTCCTCTCTCTCTCTAAAGATCAACAAAAACATATTTTAAAAATAAAAATTAAATAAAGTGAATCAGAGACTGTTGAGTGGCTAGATATAAGATTAATAGAAAAAGAAAAAAAAAACCCATATTAAAAAAGTAAAGATAGGTCTATCCTGAAATAATTAAACATATTCACTTCCCTCGTGGTTACTGGTAAAACCCCCTTAATCCTTCCTTTCCTAATGCTTTCCCTTCTCTGGAAGGCTTTCTAGAATGTCTTTGACAGTCCCTTGTTGACAGCTGGATCAAGGCCAATCCTAAGCCTCTGAGGAATGTAGAGCACACGTTAGGGTATGCCACTGTGCAAACCCAGAATGAACACTCGAGTAGTGGCTCAGGCCCAGGAATTGAACTGTCACAGCTGCTGTCTCCCAATGTAAGCTTTTCTGAGCGACTGCAGGGATGTCGCATGACCCGAGGACTGTAGAAACAAATTTGAGAGAAGATAAAAATCTTCAAAAATTTCGTTAAGAAGTTGAACATCTAGATCAGCATGGTTCAACAGAACTTTCTGTGATGATTCAAATGTTTGCTATCTGCATTCTTCACCATGGTAGCTACCAGAGCACTTAAACATAGTGATTGATGAACTAAATTTTTAATATTATTTTGTTTTAGTTAGTTTAAATTTAAATAGCCACACATGCTAATGGTTATTGCACTGTACAGTTCAAATCTAGCATGGGTAATCAATAAAAAAGACAAAAACCTTTTTTAAAATTCATTCCTGAATTACTGAGCCTAAAAATATCCATTCCCATTGTTATGAACTTTGATGTGAAACTAATTCAGTTTTTAAAACTTTTGGGATATAGATATGGTACTAGATTTCTAAACATTTATGGTACTAAAGACATATTCCAATTTTTAAACACTGTACTTGATTTTTGAACATTTTAAATACTGTATCTTAATTTTAACCTGGCATGGGTAAAATTACTTTCTATATTTACATGGAAGAGAAAAAAATATCACTGAATAGGTAGATTATCTATCTACCAGAGGCCTAACGCATGAAATTCATGCAAGAGTAGGCCTTCCTTCCCCCGCTGCCAGCACTGGCTCCCTCTGGCACCCAGGACCCGGGCTTCCCTCGCAGCCCTGGCTTCGTCCGGAAGGTCATCCGGTCTAATTAGCATATTATGCTTTTATTATTATAGATTATCTATCTATCTATCTATCTGTCTTCTATCTTTCTACTTACCTACATATCTATCAACTGTTTCCTTTTCAGATACATGCACGTTGATTTCCTACCATTTTTTCAGGATGCAAATAAACACAAGTACTGTTCTCCTTAGCTCTTTAATACAGACAGGGCAGTACGAGCTATGTAAGGAATGGAAGACAAGCACATCTTGGGCAATGCAGAAATTCTTAGGGACTGCATACCATCTCTTTCTGGACAAATGTCTTTAGGTATAATTTAAAGCCTGAGCAGTGGTCCCAGTGCTATGGCAGCATTACTAACAGGTTAGTGGCGATGTGATTTAGACACAGGAAACCAATGTGATGTGGCCATAATGCAGAGAGCAATGGGAAGTAGACTTTACAGAGGACATCTGGATAGACTTTCTAAGTAGTGCTGCTAAAGCACTCTTCCGAGCCTTTGTTCTAAAATATTTTCTGGTATTTAAATTAAAGAGTTTCAGCCTATTTTCACTTTGTGTTTGATGGGATTGAAGTAGTGAATTGGGATGGGTGAAGGAAGAGAGCTGCGTAAGTATTTTGAGGAAAAATAGTTAAAACAGAAAAAAAAACCCCCACACTTCTGAAGCTGGTTTAGACACTACCATGTCAAATTTGGGAGGCTTTGAAGAAAAAGATGACAAAATATGCAGTGTCTGAGTTCCTAGAACAAACTGCTGGTTAGTATAGGTTGCAGGGCAGGGAAGAAAATTAATTCAATAACATGCATAATACTACAGTTGGTCAGCATGTAGGAAAGGGATTTAAAAGTTACATAACACCATTTAACGTGTACACTTTTTGAGATGGAAAGGCCGTATATGGGAAAGAAACAGAGAGATAGAGGTCAAGTCAAGGTCAAGGGCAGGACCTCCTCCATAGCACTGATTAGATTCTGGGTGGACTTGCTGATTTCCCCTCCAGAAGGAGGCATTCCACTCCCGGGTGTGAAGAAGGCTGTGCTGGGTCCTGGGTGTCCATTCATTTCCACTGTGTAGCTGGCCTTCATGGGGCAACAAGTCTGGTTGTGAAGAATGAAATAGACCACAAAAACGTAAAGTCCCTGCAAAAGAAAAGAAAAGGAGCATGTTAACAGAAGTCCTGCTACCACAGCTGAAGAATAAACATGGTTGTAAGCATAGCGATTTTCTACAAATGTTTTCCAAGCTCTACCCAAAGCTGGGATTACAGAACAATGTTAGAGGTCTAGCGAGAGGCCACTGTAAATTTCTGAATGTCATTAAAAAAAGTTATTTCATGTCATTTGGGAAAACTGCTCCCTCACTAAAAAATCATGTTTTTTCTTGGTTAAAACATGAGTAACTCTGAAGTACACAAAACAGAATTGCAGAAGTACATCTGATTAGCTATGTACATTTTGCTTCAGAAAGCAAACCTCTTATCTTCCAAAAAATTACTATCTTTTCCCAGATTTCACTTATTTTCATTTTTTTTCTCTTAGCAAAGTGGTTGAAGTGAGCTCTCACCACCTTGTAGGCTTCTGTAAGGGCAGTACTAATGAAGCCTTCTCATTTTGTCTATAGATCTCACCTACTTATCTCATTTGAAAACAGAATCACTGGGTAGGGACTCAGAGGAATTCTGTGGATTACTTCATATTTAGCATGCCTTGCTTCTCAGTAAATCCTATATAATAAAGAGCTAATATGCAAATGGTCATCATGCCCTCATGCTGTCAAGCCATAAAGACTCAGACATTTAACACTGGGGAGAGAGAAATGGGGACCAGCCAGGCACAAATGAGCTCATGAGAGAGGAATGGGGACCAGCCAGGCTGAGGCCTGGGAGAGGGACAAGCTGCCCGCCCTGCAGTCCTGGGTGCCAGTGGCTACGCCTGCACCTGCGCCCCGGGAGAGGGACAATCCGCACACGCCATGGTCCCTGCAGTCCCGGGCGCCAGCAGCTGGGGCTGCAGCCCGGGAGAGGGACAAGCCACCTGCCCCACGGTCCTGGGCGCCAGCTGCTGGGGCTATGGCTCAGGAAAGGGACAAGACACCTGCGCCGTGGCCCCGGGCTCCGGGCACCAGTGGCTGGGGCTATGGCTCGGGAGAGAGACAAGTCATCAACCCTGTGGTCCCGGGCACCAGTGGCTGGGGCTATGGCTCGGGAGAGAGACAAGTCATCAACCCTGTGGTCCCGGGCGCCAGTGGCTGGGGCTATGGCTCAGGAGAGGGACAAGTCACCAACCCTGTGGTCCCAGGCGCCAGTGGCTGAGCCTGTGCCTGTGCCTGCAGCCTGGGAGAGGGACAATCCCCACGCCCCATAGTCCCGGGTGCCAGAGTCTGTGTCTGCACCTGTGGCCCAGGAGAGGAACAAGCTGCCGGCCCTGCGGTCCTGGGCATCTGCAGCTATGGCCAGCCCAGGCAAAACTGGCCAGGGTCCTGGGTGCCTGCTGCTGGCCAGAGGGAGGGAAGCCTGGGTCCCGGGTGCCTGTGACCAGCCAGAGGAGGGAATCCTGGGTCCCGGGTGTGGGGCGAGGCAGAGGCGGTTAGGGGTAATCAGGCCATCAGGGGAGCAGTTAGGGGCGATCAGGCAGGCGAGCAGTTAGGAGCCAGTGGTCCTGGATCATGAGAGGCAGTCAGACATCCCCCCAGGGGTCCTGGATTGGAGAGGGTGTAGGCTGGGCTGAAGGACGCCCCCCCCCCACTCCGTGCACGAATTTCATGCACCTGGCCTCTAGTGTTACATAAGAACAATAAAGCTATCTTGTACATTCTTTTATCTACACTAATAAAAGAGAAACATGGTAATTGGCGTACGACCGCTACTCTTCCCATTGGCTAATCAGCGTATCCTTATGCAAATTAACTGTCAGCCAAGATGGCGGCCGGCAGCCATGCACTGAAGCGAGCAGGGAGGCTTGCTTCCTCCAGGAACTCTCAACTGCAACTCTAAGCAACTATTACTATGTTGCAAATAAGCAGCTAAACAAAACCGGCTGTCAGTCAGCCCCAGACCGCAACATTGTATCCATGTTTTCAGCAGCGAGGCCTCAGAGCTAAAGCTGGCCCAGAATAAAAACAAAAACAAAAAAAAACCAAGGAGTGGTTGGGAGCTTTTAGTCAACTGCCAGCGGGAAAACAGCCCTCAGCCCCTCAGCCAGCCTGGCCAGGTACCCCCGTGGGGACCCCCACCCTGATCCAGGACACCCTTCAGGGCAAACCAGCCGGCCCCCACCCATGCACCAGGCCGCTATCCTATATAGTAAAAGGGTAATATGCCTCCCGGCACCGGGATCAGCGGAGCAGCGAGGCTCCCGGCACCGGGATCAGCGTGACAGGGGGCAGCGCCCAAACCTCCTGATCAGCCCTGCTCTGTGCCTGATAGGGGGGAGCTCCCCAATCCCCCGATTGCCCTGCGGCTCTGTGTGTGACAGGGTGCGGCATTCCAACACCCCGCCCCCACGGGTCCTGCTCTGTGTGTGACAGGGTAGAACCATAACCTCTCCATCGGCCCTGCCCTGAGTGTGACAGTGGTGGTGCCCCAACCCCCTGATCGGCCCTGCTCTGTGGGTGATAGAGGGTGGTGTCCCAACCCCCCTCCATGGGCCTTGCTCTGTGTGTGACAGGGTCGAGCCATAACCTCCCCATAGGCCCTGCCCTGAGTGTGACAGGGTGCAGCGCCCCAACCCCCTGATCCGCCCTGCTCTGTGTGTGACAGGGGGCGGTGCACCAACTCCCCTATCGGCCCTACTCTGTGAGTGACAGGGGGGAGCTCCTCAACCCCCTGATGGGCCCTGCTCTGTGAGTGACAGGGGGGAGCTCCCCAACCCCCTGATGGGCCCTGCTCTGTGAGTGACAGGGGGCAGCACCCCAACCCCCTGATCGGCCCTGCTCTGTGCGTGACGGGGGTGGCACCGCAACCTCCCCATCGACCCTGCCTTGAGTGTAACAGGGGGCGGTGCCCCAACCCCCCAATCAGTCTACCCTGAGCGTGACTGAGGGTGGCATTGCAACCTCCCAATCCGCCCTGCTCTGTGCATGACAGGGCAGCGCCCCAACTCTCCAATCGGCCCTGCTCTGAGCCTGACCAGGGGCTGCACTTAGGGATTGGGCCCGCCCTCTGCCACCCGGGAGCAGGCCTAAGCCAGCAGGTTGTTATCTCCCGAGGGGTCCCAGACTGTGAGAGGGCACAGGCCGGGCTGGGGGACCGCCTCCCCCCCCCCCCCCCCAAGTGCACAAATTTTTGTGCACCGGGCCTCTACTATATATATATATATATATATATATATATATATATATATATATATATATTATTGATTTTTTAGAGGGAGAGGAAGGGAGAGAGATAGAGAGTTAGAAACATTGATGAGAGAGAAACATCGATCAGCTGCCTCCTGCACATCTCCTACTGGGGATGTGCCTGCAACCCAGGTACATGCCCTTGACCGGAATCGAACCCGGGATCCTTCAGTCCGCAGGCCGACGTTCTATCCACTGAGCCAAACCAGTTTCGGCTATCTTGTACATTCTTAAAGATCTGCTGGCCCTTTAAATTATTTTGCAATCCAGTCAAATTTTTAACAATTGCTCTGCTTCCATTAGAGATAGCAACTCAAATTTTGCATCTGTGTTCCCAACAGTGCCTACACTGCTTTCCTTCATGATTTCTACAAGGGTTCTACTGTATACTTCTAATGGAGCTCTATAAAGCTTGTTAATTTTGACCTTTACATTCCGCCAATAAAACATGCTAAATTGTGCCTCTATGTCTGTTAATCCTGGTATTTAAGTTTTGGAAACAAATAAGAATTGCTTGAGTTACTAAATTCTTAAATTATTTCACAAAAATGAAAGCAAGACAGCTTATTAAAGAAGAAAACGAGTTAATGTCAAGATTTTTCATAAAACACAACTAAGTATCTTCACATTGTGGAGTTGTCATTCTCCCATAGTTCCTAACATTTCTAGGAGTGTAGAAGCAAGAAAGTAAATAATATATTTGTGAGCTTGAAATTTACATCTGCTGGTATAAATAGAAAAAGTCTATTAGAAAATACACAAAACAAGAATTACAACCAACTTTTAATATAAAATTAAATTAGAGGACAGCCTGCAAGGTAGGCTGCTAGCATTAGATCTCTGTTGCCATTTCTAGAATACTGTTAAAAATTAGGCCTTTCTCTCCTTTGTGCTGAAATGACCCCTTTTCAGGTTGGCACCCAGTCTACTTAATTAACAAATGTTTTAAAATCAGTGGTTTAGCTGTTAAAAATATTTTAAAATATAACTATCCTAACAATGATATGAAATTAGTAACAAAATTATTTCCTTTTGAATTAGGGTTTTTTGTGTGCTTTTTAAAACAACACTAACATTTTAAATTATGTAGACAGGAATTATTTTCATGTGCAAATGATGCTGTGAACATTAGCAGAAACAAATCTTCCTGAAAATACACATACACATCCAAATTTTTTTTCTTGTACAAGTAACTTTTCACATGAGTATGACCTAATTACATTGGCCACAGCAGTAGACAAAACAGGAAAAAAATTAAACTGTCAGCCTTGAAAACTGTGAGAATGTCACTGATTTATTTCAGGATTTCTCTAAGTGTTACAAAGTGATAGGGTAAAAGTTAGATCAGAAAACAAAAACCAAGCTTTAAAGTCCATCTCTAAGGACCCATTTGTTAAAACAGCACATTCTCTCGTGTTTGTTTTAATATCTAGCCTTTTGTGCTTTGGGAAAGGAACTGACTGCTGAAATAACTTGTATGTGAAAACTGCCTCTTTTTTTTGGTTAAAAGCCTATTCACACATACAGCAAATTCTTTGAATCTTGTAGATGTTCCCCAAGAAACATAAATACCATTAATAGGAAAAGAAAAGAGTGTTTAAATGCAACTTGTATGACATTTGGCTGTGCCCAGCCCTGGCTGGGCAAATGTAGAAAAGGAACGAACCTTCATTATCCAAAGTACTCAGCTGTGGAAGTTTCTGACCTCAGAGTAAAAACAAGTCCCTAGTCCAAATACTGCATGTTAAATCGCAGGCTCTCCTTTCTATGATTGTCTGCAAAAAATTTTTAAGAGAGAATCTAGAATCTCAATTAGGCAATAGAATGTGCTGACCACCCACTGCCAGGCAATGAGATGCAAGGATAAAATGTTTGGCTCCTCTCAAGTTGCTCACAAAGACAACAATATCCCACAAAATAATAGGTTAACTGTTTTAGACGCAGGACACATATAATCCATCTCTTCTGCCTATTCTTTACCTAGTGAAGAGAAGGGAATTCTTTCTGTGCATTGCTTTTAAAAAATATATATTTTTATTGATTTCAGAGAGCAAGGGAGAGAGAACTATAGAAATATCAATGATGAGAGAGAATCATTGATTGGCTGTCTCCTGAAAGCCCCCTACTGGGGATCGAGCTAAAAACCCAGCATTTGCCCTGACTGGGAATTGAACTGTGACTTCCTGGTTCATAGGTCGATGCTCAACCACTGAGCCACACCAACTGGACGATGCATTGCTGTTTTGAGTATTTAGTTAGATTCCTACTTCAATGATGAAAAATGCTTTCAAAAGTCTTTAGTTTGATGTATCTGGATTGAACATATCCACTATGCCAATTTTATATTTCTTTTGATTCAGGAATTTAAACTTATTGACAAATATTTAGCAAGACACAATGAAACTATAATGAACTAGAGGAGTTAAATATTTTTAACATCATCAAGGAGCAAAACAAGTACAGAAGATTTTGGCGGATTGTCTCAATAATTTCTTTCAGTTCCATATGAGGTGAGAGAATCACCATTGCCATTTTGAAACTGGGCACAAATTAAGCAGAAACAAGGATGAATCATATATGAGCGTTTATTCCAATAATGCTGGCAGTATACAGAGAGCAACAGGCCATTCTGTAAATTCTGCTCTAACCTCCCCTACTAACCAGCTGATTATATATGGATAAGGAAGAAAGGCATCATGCAAGGGGGAAGTGGGGCAGGAGAAGGGCTGCAGGATCTGTGGTCTGTGTGTCTCCTTCCAGGATCTTGAAGTCCAATAACGAGTAGTTAATATTCAATAGTGTTGAAACCCAGCTCTGCCATTTCCTGGGACCTGAGAATGGTCAGCATTCCTGAGACAAACTCCTGGAGGGGGGTCAGGGTCCAGGCACAGCAACCAATCAAAGCATGTCCTGTCCTTGGTTTGTTCTCAACATATATTTTCTTTTCGGAGTAATGGACCCATCCAGGCTTAGAGGCATCTATTTTCTTTTTATAGTCTTGTTTTTCTCTTTGCAACACATCCTCCACTTTCCCAGTAAGAAAATCTCTTATCTATAGTTATTAAAGGGAAAAATCATTAAACAACTGTGGCCCTATTGGTCCCATTGTTGTTGTTTCCCTTATCAACCGTACAAATTTAACCAAGGAGTGGTGGCAGGTGAAGAGTGGGTAACACAGGGAGTTGACTGAGCTGCCTGGCTCAGAAGGAAGTGGAGTCTCAGGGCTTCACATTTGTCAAATGGCAATGGTGATTTGGAGAACTCTTCTAAAACCTGAGAGAGTCCCCTCTGAGGACTAAGATACGGCCTGCAACTCAGAGCAGTTAAGCTTTGTAGGACTTGTAAAAAGATCTCAGAAAAGGGTAAAACCCAGGTATTTAAACCGTAACTGCATGCAGGCTGTCTTAGTCAGCAATCCCTTTTGTCCCTGCCTCTCCATCCCATAATTCCTTCATGTTGCAGAAGAGTGTTAAAATAGCAAATGCATTAAATGAACTCATTCAATAGCTGCCTGGCCCATTCCTTTAATTTTATTTGTCTCTAAATAAAGTGAAACATTAGTCCATGATTTATTTTTCCTGAATTCTGAATGCTTCCTGCACTCACAGCCGATTGGAGCTAGTGTGACAGCCTCCACACTACGCTCTCCACCAATGAGAATTAACACACCCATACAGCAAGAGCTGCCAGCAACCCTGACTAAATGTGTTGAGCAACCTGACATATTGACTCCAAATGGCCTCTGTCTCTAGTATTTATTTTAGATTCTGGCAAAGAGTTTTGAATAATGATATATGATAAAAATATACAGATGTTAGTGCCTAGCTTGCCAATTAAACACAAATAATTAAATCAGTCTAGATATTAAATTCCATATGGTGCCAGTACTTACATATTTGAGGAATAAAGAGCTAGAGATTTACACTCAGTGAGGGCTTGGTCTTACAGACACCACATACCTCACTGTACGCCATGACAGTTAATGAAGAACAGTGCTATCAGTAGCTGGAACTGACTATGGAAGAGGCATATCATGACTCAGAGAATTTGAAAATAAAAGATTTCGCTAATATAAAATTCCATCGAATTAAGATGAAAAAGACAGAGAGATTAAGGGAATTTTAGAAGCTAATATGTAATAAAAATACTCCATGATTGGTAATTGCTTTCCTTGAAATAGGGAATCCAATAAATGGAACTGAAGATGAATAAAAAGATATAATATTAATATAAGAAAAGTTTCCTGAAAAATACAGTAAGAACTAAATTTGCAGATTCAAAATATTATACCGTGGTCCAGGAACATTTTGATATAGATTCTTTAAAACCCCAATCTCCTAATAACTGGTAAATTTTAGGATGGCTTTAGACTTCTTTACATCAGCTTTAAATGCTTAAAGATAATGGAGCAATATCAATTAAGTTCTGAGGAAAAAAGTGGTCAAAGAATATTATACTCAGCCAATCTGGCATCTGAAATTATCAAACATAGAAAAATGCTGGGAATTCAGCATCCATGAATCTTCTTGGAGAACCCCTTTACCAAACTATATGATAATAAAATATAACCAAAAAAGAGATGAGTTGGCCCATAGAGAGGAAAAAACAAAAAAATTCAGTAATGAAGATGGCTAAAGGATCATGTAAAAGGACCATCCATTTAGATACAGAACCAATATTGAAAAACATGATAAGAATTATAGGTAGAGTCAAAGGTAAATGTTAAGTGCCTGGACAATGCAGAAAGCATGACATTAAGTAAAAACATTCTAAAGTTGGGAGGATTGAAGATGGGAGGAGATCTGAGTACCAATGACTTTATCATCTTTTTTAGTGTGCACTCAATCAATACTATAAGACTGAAATACCTAGGTGATAAAAACCAGTGTTTCCAATTCTTTAAAGTATTTATTACTTCTTTTCTTATTTTTTGAAAGACCACTTATCATTCCTGTGGTGATTAGAATATCTTTTGTGGTGTAGATGCATATTTTGCAATTCAACAATGATTTCTCTTCCATTTTAGTTTTTCTTATGACAAATGTAAGTAAAATGAAATTGTTTTGTATATTACAGTAACTATAATATTGTCATATATTTAAAATTTATTTATATTTAGGCATCTAATCTATTTAGTATGCCTGATGTTCACTTCATGTTATTATTTTTACTTTAAAACAGTCAATGACCTTTAAAATGATCCTTTATATTAATGATTTATTTACTCTTTCTTGTGTTCTTTATTCCTTTCTATAAAATTGGATTTCTCTTGTATCTTTCCCTTTTCCTTCAGCCTGCAGAACTTCTTTTTAGCATTTGTTGTAGTTTATATTTGTTGGAAATAAATTCTTTCAGCATTTGTCTGTATAAAATGTCTTTATTCTACCTTCATTTTAGAGAAATATTTTAACTGGATATAGAATTCTAGGTGAATAGATTCTGATTTTTTGTTTATTGGGAGTCTTTAAAGATGTCATTCCATTGTCTTCTGGCTTCCAGAGTTTCTGATGAGAATTATGTTAATTTTTATCATTATTTTCTTGTACAATGTTCCCTTTACTTCTCCACACTGCTCTCATCATTCCCTATTTAGAGTTTTCAAGAGTCTGACTATGATATGCCGAGGTGTATTTTTCTTGGGTTGGGGTTCTCTAAGCTTTTTGAATTTGGAAAATTGCTGGCCACCATTCTTTCTATTATGGTCACCTAATTTTAATATGGGTTACTTATGCAGGAAGTTTGAAATTATTTTAAACATTTTTTTTATCTTTATACTTTTGTTGTTTCAAATCTTTTATAATAAACATTTATAATTTCCCCCCAAATTAATAATTAAACAACAACAAAAAAACTCCAAGCAAATCTGTCAGTGTATTAGTAATGATAAATTCTATACATTGGGAATATATGGACACATGAACCATTTATTATTGTTGTTTTCTATTCTATATTTTTAAAACTCTGAAACATAAAGATATTAAAATAATAGGAATAATGTTTTTGGAGACATAGGGAAAACATACAATTTAAAAATCTTCCAGTATATGTTCATTCTATTATAAAAAACAGTTAAAAGAAATAAGCAGTGGAATCATACAAGTGGCCTAATCAAAACCACCTATCTCTTAGATAGCCTACAAAAAGTGCACAAAAAAATGCAATGGTTCTCAACCTTCCTAATGCCGCGACCCTTTAATATAGTTCCTCATGTTGCGGTGACCCCCAAACATAAAATTATTTTCATTGCTACTTCATAACTATAATTTTGCTACTGTTATGAATCATAATGTAAATATCTGATATGCAGGATGTATTTTCATTGTTCTCGACCCACAGGTTGAGGACCGCTGACTTAGAGGAATAAAATCTTTATTAAAATCAGACTTTTTTAATATATATATTTTTATTGATTTCAGAGAGAAAGAGAGAGGGAGAGAGAGATAGAAACATCAATGGTGAGAGAGAATCACTGATCCGCATCCTTCATGCCCTCTACTGGGAATAAAGCCCACAACCCAGACAACCAGGAATCGAACCGTGACCTCCTAGTTCATAGGTTGTCAACCACTGAACCACACCAGCTGGGCCAAAATTAGACTTTCTTCAGCTTAAAAATTACAAATTTGTGATTACAAAAAGAATACCTTCCACTAATCTGTAACCTCCTAGAAAACAAGAGATTATGTCCAGTTCAGTTGTATTTTTTAGTTTATGGGATGGTCCCTGGCACACAGGAGGAGCTTAAGAAATTACATTTTTTAAATTTCATTAGTGGGAGAGAGTAGGAGGGTGTGGTGACAGATATGGGTCTGAGCATGTGTTGGTTTTAGTCCTCTAATTCTCTCACTATAGTGAGGTGATTCAGTAGTTGCTCAATAAAATTTTGCTTTGGCTCAGTCTTTTTGTTTCACATGTTACATGTGCTGAGACACTCTAATGGGAGAATGAAGTGTCCACTCCTACTCCTGCCTGGGTCTCTGCTCTACTGGGTCAGAGCCCCGCTGACAGGGAGCTTGCTTGATGCTAAACCCCAGCTGACTTCCTGGCTGTGTCTTGCTTCTCTGCTTGGGCTGGGTTTGCATAATGCTGCTGGTCCTTCCTGTGGCTTCTTCTCTTTAGGTGTCACAGATTTCTGCTTTCGCTTTCCCCTTAGCAGACACCCTTGCCATAGTCTCTGTTTCTGGCTTCCTACTGCTCTTGGGCTACTGACCTACTGCCATTGTACATCACCAGTGACTTAGCAGCAAAGACGATGGATTTCATGCCAATGACAGAAATGAAAAGAGATATTAAATATTAAAAGATTTTAATATTTCTGCATTTATACATTTTTTTTAGGTGTGAGAAAAGTTGGAATTTTAATTGTTTCATATTTTCAACTGTTGTTATTTTCACACTTTAAGTTGATTTTGCTAATGTTCTTATTTATAATAAGAATCACAATCTAAAGTGTGCACTAAATATACAGATAAAGGAAACAAGTGAGTTCATTTTGACAGCCATTTGTTAGTCAGCACAACTGAAATACTTAGACATCTGTAGGAACAATTATTACTCAGATGCTTTGAAAAGTACTTGGGGGTGGGGGATAGATAATTACCTAGTGTTCAACATAGATTATATAAAATTCTTCTAAAATTTCTTACTAACTTAAGGTACACTATCTATTCAGAATTAGTAGAGCCATGAAAAGTTCAGTTGACTTATTCTGCTGGCTTCAGAAATGTCTATGACTAAACTCCTGGGTAGCAGGAGTTCACTTTCAAGGTTTGGGATTAGATAGAATGTCTATTCTAAATTATGTAATCCCTAGAAACAACCATTCTATAGATTTTTATCATAAATATTCAGAGTATAAACAAGATAGTTTTCCCTTTTATATAACCAGGGCTTTGGTCTGCAATTTAAGAGCATAATTCTCTGCATGTCACTTACAGATGCAAGGAACATTTGGATAGTCTTCTTTGTGATAAATGCTCATGAATAAAAAGACAGTTACTAGGTCAAGCCTCAACAATCTCATCTGATCAGCATCTCCTTGTTCCACAGTGCTTTATCTTCAACACTCTCAATGTTCTTCATGCTTCTAAGTTTCAAAATATGGAAAACTCATCAGTCATGATGCTACTTATCAGGAGCCAGACTATTTCTGACAAGATAAAAGAAATTAAAAATGTAGTGGTTTTTTTGTTTGTTTGTTTTTAAGTTATGAGAACACAAACTCTTGACCCCCCCAAATCCCTGAGAGTTCGTAGATTAGAAAATTTTCAGAAGTACAAATCAAGTTGGGTACTAGGATTTCGGGAAAGAGAAGACTGAAGGTGGTTTTAACAGTATGGAGATGAACTAAATAAAGTAGAAGAGGTGGGAATCTGCGAATAATATTTTTAAGGTTTTAATAAAAAGTGGGAAAGGGAAACAAGTTGCAGTATGCTTTGACTGTAAAAAAAACCCACAACACCTTAAATTAAATTATATAAGTACCAAACTGTATCATGATTATTTAAATCTTGTTATAGCTGTATGTACATTAAAAATAATAATTTCGGCCCTGACCGGTTTGGCTCAGTGGATAGAGCGTCAGCCTGAGAACTGAAAGGTCCCAGGTTCGATTCCGGTCAAGGGCATGTACCTGGGTTGCGGGCACATCCCCTGTAGGGGGTGTGCAGGAGGCAGCTGATCGATGTTTCTCTCTCATCGATGTTTCTAACTCTCTATCCCTCTCCCTTCCTCTCTGTAAAAAATCAATAAAATGTATATAAAAAAAATAATAATAATTTAAAGTCAATTTTTATATATTCTAAGAAATTTCTGTCAGAGGCAACATTAAAAAAAGCCAAAGTCTGTAGATTGAAACAATAATAATAGCAACTACAACAACAATAAGAAATAAAGTGGTGTTTTCATGTCCTCTGGTGTGGTTTTTCTATGCAGAAAAGGCAATTCAAAACACTGTGGCCAGGAGTCAAGTTGGCCCACTGCCAAACTGTATACGTATAGCAAGTCACCATAATGAGCTCTCTAAACATCTTGAAAAGACCACATAACAAGAAAAAGGACAAACTCTGATAAACACAACAGCATGAATGAATAAAAAAATCAGTATTCTGGGTTAAAAAAAGTCAGACACAACCCGGCCAGTGGCTCAGTGGTTGAGTGTTGACCTATGAACCAGGAGGTCATGGTTTGATTCCTGGTCAGGGCACATGCCTGGGTTGTGGGCTTGTTCCCCAGTGTGGGGCGTGCAGGAGGCAACCAATCAATGATTCTCTCTCATCACTGATGTTTCTATCTCTCTCTCCCTCTCCATTCCTCTCTGAAATCAATACAAATATATTTTTTAAAAAGTCAGATACAAAAGAGTATTTACTGTATGATTCTATTGATACAAAATTCTAGAAAATACAAATTAATAAATAGTGGCAGAATGCAGATCAGTGGTTGCCTGGCTCTGGGAGCAGAAGGAGGGATATTCTACAGGGGGGGTCTAGGAAATCTTTCGGGGGTGATAAAAATGTTCTTCTTTTTTTTATTGTGGTGGTGGTTTCTCACCAATGAAAGCTTAAAAATAAATTAGGGGTTGAATTTGTTGTTATAATAAATTGAACACTATCCTTTTTTGCCAAGGATCAGCAAAATTTTTCTGAAAAGAGTCACATAATAAATATTTTAGATTTAGCAGGATATATGGTCTCTGTTGAAACTATGCTGAAATTGGAATTTTTTATAATTTTCACATGTCAAAAAATATTATTTTCCTATTTTTCTAACATTTATAAATGTAAAACCCATTCTTAACTCTGTAAGTACTTTTAAATATAGTTTTTGTCAGCATCCTTTATATTGACTTTTTGAAAACAAGACTTAAAAAAATTTAGCATTCAGATATCTGTGAATCACTTTATGGATTAAGCTTAACTGTCTGGACAGGGATAGGTAACCAAAGAATACTGTTGATGATGATGAAAAGGGAGAATTGGATGATCCAGTGCCAATAAAAAGAAAGGAGAATCACTTGGCTGTGGAGATTAAATTAAATTTCATACATGTTGATGTGAAAACATGTAAGGTTATTTTAAGTACGAGACCGAGATCAGGAGAGAAGGCAAGGTTAGATACACAAGCGTGGAAATAGCTGCGTAGTGGTAAAATTAAAGCCATTATGGGTGTATGATTGTTTTTAAAGGTTACTCGCTGTAGAGAAAAAAGCTGAGTGCTCAGGATTAAACACAGCTGGAGAATATGAACAGGAAGAGGAACCAGTGAAGTAAACAAGGAACAACCGCCTGGTCGGGCAGATCAGATAAGAGGGCAGACACAACTGAGTGTATCCGAGAAGTCAAGAAGAACTTCTGTTCCAGAGGAATGAGGCAGTCCACATCGTCAGAAACTCAAGAAGGAAAAAGAGGCATTTGTTTATTTCAGATATAACCAATGTCTTTGGTGAGAATAGACCTATATGGGTAATATAGTGCTGTCAAGAAAAAGGTTGCCTTAGGTTAGGGAACAATCTGACTCATGACAGATCAGCCACTTTGATAACTGGATGTCTACACTTGATGGGAGTGTTTTCCTCCTATCCACTCACTTCATTCATTAGTATTCTTTTATTTCCTGATTAAATGCATCGGGGCATTGCTTAATAACATTGTGTAACTTTCAAGTGTACAATTTTATAACACATCATCTATATATTGTAATGTGTGCTCACCACACAAAGTTTTTATTCTTATTCGGAGCAAAAGACTGCATAGCGCAGAGTTCAATTCCTTTTAACTACAAATTGAATCAGGCGTCCCATGTGAAGATGCTGAATGAATATTGCACATTTCACATATTCTACAATGCTGGGTTAATGTGGTTGTGCTTTCCTGTCAATTTTATGTCTTCTCTGACACCAAGATCCCTTTTGGAGATGCCCAGTTTTTGTATTCCTGACTTCTTTCTGCCCTACAAGTTGCTGAAGGCAGCCAGCCAGCCAGCTAGACACATAACTACTGGGTTTATATTGCGTTTAAAAGGAAACATCATCTAGTAAACTTTTAAGAAATGATTCATTTCATTATAACATGGTTAATCAAATGTCGAAGATGAGCTAAAAGCCTTGTTTTAGAAACATTCTTGGATGAGTCAATTCCAAAAATAATGACATAGTTCCTGTAGTGTCCATAGAAATGTGGAACTCAACATCCTATGCTTTGCTGTACTGAATACGCAGGTATAAATCCTGCACTGAGGAGACAGAGATTTCTCATTATGACTGGCAAATTCCAGACTGTTACACCAGAGATAAAAGCTCCTTAAAGTATCACATTTCTGGGAACCTTTGTATTTATAGATTGGAGATAATATAGCATCTAAACAGAAATCAATAATAATTCCAGATATTGAAAAGAGAATATAGTCAAAATATTATTTATTATTTTCAAGTACTCTTTTCTGATGAACTACTTAGTAGGGACAAATCACTTGCTATCTTTTTGTTGCAATTTCCTAATCAGTGAAACAAGGACACTAGGACTTCTCTAGGGATGCTCTATGGAATATAACTAACAAAACTAAAATTTTTTTTAAAAGTATGAATAAATTAATCTTAAAAAGCAAAACTTTAAAACATCCCTAATTCATTGTTAACATTTATTGCAGAAGAGGAAAAGTAAGAAAAAATACAGAGAAGCCCCCCCAAAAACCAAACACCCCAAAATTTGTACCAAATCTTAACACTCAAAAATAACCACTCTATCTTGGATATGAACTTTCTTAAAACTACAATTTCTAGAGAGGTTTTATTTTCCCCAACCCGTTAATTATGTAAGGACACATTTTCATATGTAAGCATTTTTTTTTTTTTTTTTTTTTTTTTGGAATAAGAGCTGAAGGTTGGATTTATAGTTGGGCAATAGCTGGGTAACCTCAGGTCTTGGTTTGCCTGGGACAGTCCTGGTTTGCTTGGAATTTGGGGGGTATCCTGTTGTCTCAGCATTTTTATTAACACCACCTCCTTTCCCTCAAGCATCAATGACAGTGAATTATATGGCAATTTATTTAGTACAGCTAGATAAGGCTCTGCAAGGGCACAGCCTGTGGAAGTTATCCTATTTGATACAGCAGAACTACCAAGTATATCCATAAAAAACCCAAGTCTAACTACACCTCTCCACATAAGGATGGTCTGCAATTTAAATTCTCTCTGAACTATTTTGATTCATTCACTGAGTTAATGCATAACAGCCGAGTGTCCACCAAGGAGTGTACTGTAGGTTCCATGCAGGTAGTACACACACACGCTCAGTCCTTTTTCCCCCCGAGTATTTCATGCCCACTCTGCGCTTCAGTGCTTGGAGCTCCACCAAGAGTTCCTCTGCTTCCTGAAACTAGGATCACTGCCTGAAGGGAAAATCAGTAAAGTAGAAGATGGGTCTTACCTAAATTTGGTGATGTTCTTTCAAATATTTTCTCTCTTTTAAAAAAATCTTTACTCTTAAAAGAATTACATATGTCCTTCTTTTTCCCCTCATTGACCTCTTCTAACCTGCCTCCAACCCCTGCCCCAGGCCTTCACCACCCTATTGTCTGTGTCCATGGGTTATGCATATATGTATACAAATTGTTTGGTTGATCTCTTCCCACCCACCCCTGCCTTCTCTCTGAGATTCCACAGTCTGTTCCATGTTTCTATGTCTCTGGCTCTATTCTTTAAAAAATATTTCAGTCTCTGCGCACTGGTATGGCTCAGTGGTTGAGAGCAGACCTATGAACCAGGAGGTCATGGTTAGATTCCCAGTCAGGGAACATGCTTGGGTTGTGGTCTCGATCCCTAGTGTGGGCCTGCAGGAGGCAGCCGATTAATGATTCTCTCTCATCATTGATGTTTCTATCTCTCCCTCTCTCTCCCTTCCTCTCTGAAATAAATTAAAAATAAATAAATAAAGTTTTTCAGTCTCTACTATGTGGGAAATTCTGTGATTCATAAAATAATATAAAAGATGTGATATAAAAATAATAACATCAAAGAGCTTACTCTAGAGTTAAAAATATAAGGCATAAATAAAATTAAGTCCTGTGGCCTAGAATGTGTGCTACAATGAAGATTCACATTCTTGAACTTCTTTTGCAACAGAAAATTTCAACTTTGCAACAGCAGATAAGTTTCATAGGTGAATATGTAGTCCCTCTCATGATGAAAGTCAAAGGGAAAGTAAGATTTAATTTTATGTATTTATTCTGTAGCCAATTTTTCAGAAATATATATAATACTGGTAGTGAAAGATGAAATTTTTAGTAGTGCCTCTTTTAATTACAACCTCAAGTCAATCATTTCCCTTTTTAAAAAAGAGTATTTCTTTTTATTAAATGAAAAATATAAAAATTTGGAGTCCAAGGATATTATTCATTATTATCTACTCTCTAAGGAAGTTCAGTTCTTGTGATTGGTAATATAACAAAAAATCTAGATAAGGATTTTAGTTCAGCCCTAAACTTAATTTTCTTTACTGCTTAAAATCATACTCTTGTAAAACATGGGATATAAAGTCAGATATCTTAGGACTGACCCTCTCATAAGTAGTAATAGTAAGTATTTGATATATTAATTAGTATAATAAGTAGCTCTGCTGTTATATTCAGCTATATTTCACTTAGGTGAACCTCCGCTTTTTCATCTGTATAATGGGAATATCAGTATCAGTTACCTCTGTGGATGACCATAGGTGCAAATAAAATCACTGTAAGATATACTCTTATAAGCTGTAAACCTGCTCTATAAATATTAGGTGATATTGTTTTTATTGCTAAAATGATTTGCACAAACTTAGTCTCATCCTTATCCTGGTTGATGTCTTTGTACAGCACATCCTGAGAAAGGTACAGGCATCAGTTTCCTCACTGATAGGGTTTATTCTTTGAGTCATGTCAAAAATGGAGGGAGGAGGGAGGACGAGCTAATGCGTCAGCAGTTTCCAATACCTCCTGAGTAGAGAATAAAATTTGCAATTTGCCTAACAAAGCTTCTGCAGTTTGGTCCTCATCTGTTCCCATCGGCCTCAGAGTCCACACTCCAGGCATACTGAACCACCAGGCACTTTCAGTTCCTCCAGACGTGCTGGGCTCTCTCTCTGTTTTGCCAGGGGACTTGCTGTTCCCGCTTTCTGCCTGACCTCCCCTAGTCTGGCTGCCCTACTCATTAGGTAAGTATCGGCCTCCTCCAGGACTCTGAGATGCTTCTTTGGTTACCTCACCACCCCATACTGAGTTATTTACCCCAACACTCTGCCTCCCACAGCCTTTGTACCCCCTCGTACGATCATTATGTTCTACCCTTACTGCTAGTTTTCTAGTTGGTCTCCTACATCAAACCACGCAGTCTGTAAACTTCTTAAAGCAAGACAACTGGATTTCTTCACTGCCTAAGTCCAGCACAATGCCACACAAATGGCTAGCTCTTCATAAATATGTGTTGAATGGATGAGTGATAGAAAAATTAGGGCCAGAAGAAAACACAGAATCCCTCTATAAATAGGATATCTTCTCTTCTTTTTTTTAAAAAATATATTTTTTATTGATTTCAGACAGGAAGGGAGAGGGAGAGAGATAAAAACATAAATGATGAGAATCATTGATTGGCTACCTCCTGAGCTCGCCCCACACTGGGGATGGAGCCCACAATCCCGGCATGTGCCCTGACCAGGAATTGACCCATGATCTCCTGGTTCATAGGTCGACGCTCAACCACTGAGCCACTCCGGCTGGGCTGGGCATCTTCTTGACTAAGCAATGGGTGTAGTTGCATCAGCTATGCTATTTCCTGAATACATCTTCACAGAAATTCTAGAAGACTTAAATTGGGGTGCTCTCTTTGGCAGCTGCTCCCATGACTAAGTCAGAGTATGAGGGTATGTAATCACACCTTTTTATAGGCTGTTAAATTGGAACAAAAACCTCCTATAGTGGGAGGGGATGAAAGGCATATTATGGGAAAGGCAATAAAAGCTGAACTGTGAGTGTGTTTGTATGTGTTTAAAGCACTTGGAAGGATATGTAAAAGCATGACACATTTTACTATTTCATTGGTTTCTTTTCTTTTCTTTTTTTGAGTATATGAGGCAATAGCTATGTCTAAAAAGAATAGTTGCTATCATTAAGAAACCAAGCCCCAAGTCCCAAATTTGGTTTCCTTAATTTTGTTTTCAAATCTTTCATGCAGACAGTGGTTTGTACCTTTTTAAAAATTTTCCACCCTTATAAGAGAATGAATATTTTACAAAATTATTCCAACCTATATAGTAATTTTTAGAATAAACAAAAATTTAGGCTTTTAAGACAAAGAAACAAAATCCCATAATCTCTGAAAAAATAATCTTAAAAATATAAGGAAACCAAAGAACTACCTAGTAATATTTTTTACATGTTATTGGTGAAAAATAGAGAATCTGTGTATTCCCCCACACGGCACAAGGATGACTATGGTCCTTTTTATGGTTTGTCAATAATAACAAAGCAGAGACATGCAAAAAGAACAGGCCATTCTTTTAAGAAATGTGCAGAGTAAAATATGTATCTGTGCTGAAAACCCATGATACCAATTTCTCATCTGCAAAATCAAGATGTGCTGTAAATTGGATTATATGAGTCTTTCTAGAATTAGAGCTTGATTTTTTTAAAATAGCTGTAGAACATAACATAGTTGCAGATAATTTTGTCTCTCTTTGGGGTTTATTACAAAAAAGTTTTTATCAATGAATTTACTTTTTGTAGACAACTGGCCCATATCCCCAGACAAAAATAAATCTCCTTGTAAATTAATACATCATGAATACTTGAGTAGTGAATCAGATTTCTGGAGCCTTGTCAAATTCGAGATTTTGAGCCTGTAAAGTTAAGGATCAAACTCTGATCTATGGTATCTCCAAGGATAAGAGCAGCCTCTAAAATATACTTGCGAAAAAATAAACAATACCAAATTCTATACATCTTTAAAATACTGGTGAATCCAAGTATAGCAGGTGATCATGAAGAATTCTACCTTCTTTCCAAAGTGCTCTCTAATTTAGCCTGGCTCATGGTAGTGGGGGGAAATTAAGAAATAGATGCTTAATAGTGATTTTTACACTTCTTGCTACATACAGCACAATTATTTTACATATGTTAGAGAAGGAGCATCTCTGTAAACACCAATCATATTTCTTTATAAAGGAAATGAATTTCAGAGCTAGTTCCAACCCATAAATGCAATAGCAAAACATTCTACATATATCTGTCCAGTTAATTTTGATCTTAAAATGCTCACAACAGTCTGCATCAATTTCTTAGTCCAGAGAAAATGAGATATTTTAAAAGCAGGCTTTTCCTATATTAGATTGATTACTACTTTTCCTTATCTATACTACAGCTTTAGGTTTTTATTTCAGGAGTCTTGTTTTATTTTTTCAACATTTTTTGTTTTGCCTCACTCACAGCTTTTATAATAATCCTCTAGGAATTTAAAGAGAAAATTTATTCCCCAGTAAATCCTGTCCTTTTAGGTTTGTCTAAGACTAATGGTGACAATTCAAGTGCTCAGTACTGGGACCATTGGATAAAACATGCTGGAAATAGTGTGGTTATTATCAATTTACTGCAAGAATAGCAGAATGGGTCTTCATGTCTTTACTATATTTTCTCCGAGTGTGTGTGGGTGTGGGGGGGGCGGGGGTGGGCGTATGTTGGTGGTAGAGAGTCATTTAAATTTAGGAGACCCCAATATAAGTAAACAAATGTTGGAATGGTATAATACACCTTTCATTATTCTTAGCATTCATTTAAGTATTGTATTTATTCATTCATTGATCTGTCCATTCATTCAACATTTAATGAGCATAGGCACTGTTAGAGTTTGGAACAAAGATAACAACCCAAATTTGTATTATAAAAACAGAAAAGATTTAAGATGCTTCAGATCAAGTAATAGTGTCACCTATGAAGTTCGCTTCCTAATTTCCTACCCAGCTGTCAGAAACATCTTGCTTTTGCTTTGCATGTTGTGTAACTACATGGATGACGTGTCCAGCTGAAGAAATATTTTTCTAAGACATAAACTCTTTAGCAGTCCCTTTTGTAATAACTCAGATTTCTAATAAGATTATTACTTAATAAACATCAAGTTTCAAATGCATTTATTCTGCCTGCAGAGTAAATTCAACAGATAATAACAAAGAGCCCTGACTGGTGATGGGCTGCCCTACTGCTAATGGCTAGCTCATCTCTGGCCTGAGGGAGTTTACAAAGAGTCAAACCACAGCACCTACTGGAAGGAACAAAGGTGTTCTTTGTCCAAGTTATCGGGAAGTCCAATGAGGTGATCTCAGGTATGACTTGCTTACTGTAATTCTGGAAACAAGTGACTACAGTCTACAGAATGGACCCTTGGTCGTTCTGTGAGGTTGGATGCTTGCCTACAGATGTTGGAAAATAAAATAAAAAACTTTGTAATATGGATACGTTGCTTGTTGCCTCTTTGAGAATCACCAGCCATTTCTCCTGTTGCTTCCACACACCCTCCCATCAGAAGTGGCCCATAAATGACAGAGCCAAGTCACAGAACAAATCTGTTTCCAGTCCAATGCTGCAAACATAGATTAGGTCATATCTTGGAATTCTTCCACCGAGAAAACTTACAAGAAGCAAAGCAACTTTTCAAAGCATAGCAAAATAAACATTTGCTCCATGACTTACTGAATTTGGCACCCAACGGAAAATATGTACTTCCAGTAAACTGAGTGAGTTAACTGAGGCACCAACTTCACCTTCCCGGTTGCTTAAGGCCACCAGACTGCAGTGGGAGGCTAACCTCTCTTCTCTTCCTAACTCTACCACCAAGTCTCTTATTTGAGGCAAAGCATGCAATCTTTAGCCACTTTGACTCTTACGTGGGACAGTGCTGCCTGCTATCATCACAGTTCTTAGAGCAAATGTTCGATAATTAAATGTGTGTTTTTTTATTTTTAAATATACATACTGTTTTGGCACTACACAGTGGAAAACTATGAAGAATGTAAATAATTTGAAAATGTCAGTTTGGGATGAGGTGCTAAAATTCATGAATCATTTCAAGAGATTTCCCTAAATTGAGGAGATTTGTAGGAGGGGAGTGGAGGCATTGGAAATTTCAAATAAGAGATTTAATTCAACAAGAATTTACTGAGGACCTTGTGCCAGCCCTGTAATTAAACTTTCCGGGCAGCACAAAAGGAGCGGGAGAGTTGGTCCTCAGGGAACTGATGGAGGAAAAGCCCCAGGCAGCATAGATGTGTCAAAGGTGTGCACATACGGAATACAACTCCGGGGCTGGCATCAGAGGAGAGGACGGTAAACTAGCGAGGCAGAGACGGGTTTAAGGAAGTCGCATACTGAGAGCTGGGGCCTTAAGGAAAGTTAAGATTTGAAAAAATCTTTAAAAGGGGTACAGCATTATACATGAATGTAACAACGGGGTTGAAGGCAAGGACATGGGAGTAAAATCCTCTGTATCGTAAATGACCATAAGCACTGGATTTGTTCATTCCAGCCAATATGTTTTTAGCAAGAGTGCTTCCCAGGCTTTGTTGATCCTGTTACCATGGAAAGCTCTAGCACAGAAAGCTTTACTCAAAAACAGTTCGAAGAATTATTTAAGGTCATGCAAGTCTTCTCTCTTCTCTTTTTTTAAAAAGAAAATAGTAAAACTACACTTTATTGAGTATCATGTACTGGGTTAAGCACTTTATGCATGTTATTTCATTTACTGGGACTTAGGCATGGCACTGTACCTGGAATTCAAACTTATGCCTGTGTGATACCAAGTTTTTAACTCAGCGTTGTCATTTACCAAGACTGGTGTTGCCTGGATTCTCTCTGGGCAGTAGGGATTTTCAGTGCTTTCTCATGGATCAGGTTATTCCCTGAGGTGTGGTGTGATTACAGCTATCACTGTATCTTCTACCTTCACTCCTGATCCTTTCAGAGAAGCACAGTAAGCCCTCAATATCATCAATAGGTTCTGAGATTTTAAGTGAAATGACGTATAATTAAACCAATTTTACCACAGGTCAGCGATTTTCAATCTTTCTCATTTCATAGCACAAATATACTAATTACTAAAATTCTGTTGCACAGCAAAAAATATATTTTGCCTATCTGACAACAAAAACAGGTATAATTTTGATTCAGTCCCACCAGACAGCTATTGTCATGCTGGCTATTCTCATTTTTTTCATTTGAAAATCTAAGGGAAAAGAGGTCAGTGCCCCTGACTAAATAGTCAGGTATTGCATGTTTAAAATATTTTGTGACAGCCCTGGCCAGTTTGGCTCAGTAGATAGAGCATCAGCCAGCAGACTGAAGGGTCCAGGGTTCAATTCTGGTCAAGGGCATATGTACCTTGGTTGCAGGCTCCATCCCCTGCCATGCTTGGGGTAAGTGTAGGAGGCAACCAATCGATGTGTCTCTCTCATATCGATGTTTCTCTCTATCTCTCCCCTTCCCTTCCATGCTCTCAAAAAAAAAAAAATCAATAAAAAAATATCCTTGGGTGAGGATTAACAAAATAAAAAAAATTCCTGTGGCACGCTAGTTGGAAATCACTGCCACAGGCTAATAAACAAGAGTTAAGTTGCTAGGCATCTCATCAACATTAAAATGAAACAACACTGAACAAAATGAAGTTATTTGAGGACCTGCTATATATTAATGTCTACTTTTTTGGGGAAATAGTATTATATGGCATGATCCACTCAAAGAGAACAATATGTACTCTCAGAGACCAGTGTTTACACATCATGCCCCTTAGACTTGAGAGTGGGGGTGGGGTGGGGGGGGGGGGCAAATCTTGAGAGTGGAGAACAGCTGCCCTGGGAAGTAGAGAGTCAAGTAGTGTGTGTCTTCCCCTCTGTCCACTCTGTTGGTTTTACACTAGAAAGTCTTGGTAATGTTGGACTGAGCCTGGACACTCGGAGGCAAAGCTGCTGAGATGCCCAGTCTCAGAGGGACTTCTCCAGCTCCCTCTCCTCCGTCCTCTCTGTCTCTGACAGCACAACTCTAGAGACTTTTAAACCTTACCTCTGATGTAATAATTTTAGTATCAAATAATTAAAATATATCTTTAGAAATTAATTACAAAAACTCCATATAAGAAGATCATTATGGAAAATGGAGTGATATGTTTTTATGTAATTTGTCTCAACTAAACCTGTCCATCTAATTTTTTTTCCTTGATCCTGTAACCAACATGCCCAAGTTTATTATGAACAGCTTTTCTTACACTTTACTATGATATATTTTTTTAAATCTTTACCCAAGGACGTGCTTAGAGAGAGGAAGGAGTGGGGAGAGGGAAAGGAAAAGTGGGGGAGGAAGAGAGAGGAAGAGAGAGAGAGAGAGAGAGAGAGAGAGAGAGAGAGAGAGATCAGTTGGTTTCATACATACCCCAACTGGGAATTGAACTTGCAACCCAGGCATGTGCCCCACCAGGAGTTGAACCAGCAACCTTTCTGTGCACAGTGCAACGCTCAACTGACTGAGCCACTCCAGCCAGGTGAAGTTAGTGTTTGTCTCGCCTGTCACCTTTCCTACCCTTCATTGTGTTAACTTCAGGTGTCTGCACTAGAGGGCTAAAGATTTTTCCACAGCCATCTTTAAAGCTACCACTGGACTCTTCCTCTCCAGATCAAGTGTCTCTGTCCTAGTTTTGCTCCCATTACACTTACTGTGGTAAGTGATATTAAACAAGAAATGTTTTAACTTCCTTTTTGGTGCAACAATACTAGGTTGGCCTAAAGTGAAAATGAAATGTTAGATAGTAAACCTGGTATCAATCCCACTTAACTGGAATCGAAAAACTTAACTGTGAGAGAAAATCAAAACAAACATTTGTAAAAATTAATTGTGTGGTGCTTTTGATAGATGAACTCAAAACACACCAGAAAATAAATGCAGGAGAAAATTTTCGGACAAAGGCAAAAGATAGTCCAAGAGAACTAGTCTAAGAGAGATTCATTTTGCAATACTAATAATGTAATGAAAAACCACCGATGACTACTGAGAAATAATACAAACAAAAAATTCTGTTCAGGAAAAATTTTTAAAAATAAATATATGAATTGGACAAGGAAGTAAAAGCATTGAAGATGGGCTCTGAGGCCTTCCCTGTCTCCTCCTAGATGTGCTCGTCATTTGCATTCTCTATAAGCTCCCGACCACCTATTTAGAACTGCAAGTCACCTGCACGCTCCTCACTCTTCCCAACTTGGCATTCTACTTGGCATTCTCTTCCCACCTTCGAACATGCTACTTTAAGTTCCTTATTCTTGTTTATTTGTATTATTTATCCACCCCCCACCCCAACTAGAATGCAAGTTTCTCAAGGGCATGCATTTTTGTCTGTTTTGTTAACTGATTTATCCAAAGCACATAAAAGAGTTCCTGGAACAGAGTGGACAAACAAACAAATTAATTAAAGTTAAGCATTTTCTAGTGTTAACTACAGTGAATTCATAGCTCAGGAATGGAAAAGTAATTAGAAGTCAATTCAGCAAAGAGATCTGTAAAACACGAGTGGTAACACTGGAAATCATAGTAATAACATAAAAATAATTCACATTTACTGAGTGCTTACTATGTACTCTGCTCTTAGATGCTTTACATATAGTGTCTCACACAATCCTTATAGCAACATTGAGATAGGCATCCTTCACATCCTCACTTTACAATAAGGAAACTAAGGCACGGGGATGTTTAGTAGCTCAGGTAAGATTGCAGAACTAGCAAGTGACAGAGGCAGGATTTGAACCCAGAAAGTGCAGTGGAGAGCTGATAATACCTTCTACCTGCACACCCTGGAAGGTCGGTGACTGAGGCATATGGGTTTTACCAAGTGCATTTTCTCTCTAGAAGTAGGAGAAACAGGGAGGTGTGGGAGTCCCTTTTCAAAATGCTAAAATTCTGGCAAGAGGCACACCAGAAACTAGCTCTGGGAGAGCTTTAGTGGGGGATTCACTGATAGTGAGTCATGCTCAGCAAAGAGCACAGATTAGGGGGAACTGGGCAGGGAGCAAGAGAAGGAAAAAGATGGAAAGCTTAGTGAAGAGTTATTAAAGAAAAACGTTTACATATTATGTTCTAAAATTGTCCCTAGTATGTGTTCTGTCAGTGACAGTAATAATCATTTCCTGACCTGCATTTTGCCAGACTACTCAAAAGCTTTGCAATAAGATTAGGAGATGCAATTCAATAGAAATTTATGGTTTCATACTGTTAAATCATGCTACTTTATTATTTTCACTTTTTCTCCCCAAAAGAGGTATGAGGTAGTAGTGCATCATGACCAGATCAGTGTTAATAAAAACAACGGTTCTTTGTAAATAACCTAGACAAACAGTACTTTCTCATTTTCTAGCCGTGTGTGTGTGTGTGTGTGTGTGTGTGCAATGCACGCGTGCGCGTTGTTCATCATAGGTTATAAAAAGATCACTTCTCTACTCGAGGAGCAAGTCCCTGGTAACCATTTGGTAAAGGCCACTATGAAGTGTATTCATTAAAAGAATTTTATTTCCACAACTATATTCTGTTTAAAAACATCAAAGGGCAGAGAGCATAAGGGAAAAATTATGATAGCCTACTCATGCAGCATGATAACATATATTCCACATATATGTATAAACAGAGTATATAAATAACTTTTACTGTCAAACTAGTTTTCTCCTTGTTGTTTTTCACTGAAAGGCCCAGAAAAAGGAGGAAAGTAACTCAAAGTCCTTAACTTGACTTCAGTCTTGCCTTTTTTCAGAGCCACCAAAACATTTTGAGATTTCGTTTTACTGGTAAATAAAATACTTCTAAAGTTGAATAACAAGTGAATGTTCCTCGTTTTTTTCCCCCTCTTGAGGCCATATTGACCTTTCTAGAATAAAAAGAATGACATTTGACATTTCACGGAAAATAAAAAAAACTATTTAACAATTCCCAGCCAATCGCCACACGCTACAGCCTTAGAGTTGCTCAACTCTTTCCAGACACAAATGCCTCACAAGCATGCTTCATATTCTTTTTAAAATCACAAGTAAATAAACAAAATTTAATTAGATGAGCCTGCATCACATATTTGGCTGATGTCATGCTCTCCTCTCTGGGAAAAAAAATCCATTAAGAAAAAGAAAGAAAGAAGGAAACACAAGACACAGATGGCACTGGGCACGCAGGGCTCGCTTGTCTCTCGGCTGCTGTGCTGCGTGGATGAACTGCAGTTCAAGAAAAGCTGGAACGGCAGGTTCTGACTCAGTGGTCCAGATTTCTGGTGCAACTTTCACACCATAAGGGAGAAACACACTCATGAGGACAGGGGCTGATTTCGTTCGACTTGTTCTATGTTTTTATCTGCTCACATCGCCTATTCCTAGACCTGGAACAAAGTTAGTCTGTTGTCTTCATCCCAGCCCCTGGGCCACAGGCACTGCTTCCATTTTTGGCGGAAAATTTCCAATAGCCTGGTGGGTGGATGGGTACGTTCAATAGAGAAGTTACGAGGGTGCACTAAGCATTTCCCATGGTCTGGTTATTTGGCTCCTCTGCTTTGATTTCAATGACTTGTTCTTATTAAACTTGAGGAATAGGTATGATTTGTTCCCTTACACACTCTGTTGTATGCCTCCTTAATCTCTTCTATCTCCTGTAGCATCTTATCCTTTCTACACAAATACATTGTAGATTGCCAAGCACAGCTGAGGAGGTGCTGCCTGACTTCGGCCCGGGTATGCCTTTTCCCACCTACCAAGGGTAACTGGATTTGTGCCTGCTCTGGGGCTGTAGATCTGAGCAAGGCTGCACCCAGTGTTTCACAGTTATCAAGCACAGGCCCAGAATGGCCAGTCTCACCCTCCTCCCCTCTGGGGTCAGCCACAGACTAGAGGTCACTTGGAGGGGATGGATCATTCTGAGGCCACCCATCCTGGGAATTAGGGTTAGTTCCAGGCTATGTTCAGAGAAAGGGTCCAAGAATTCTTAGAACAACTCTGATTTTTAAAAAGCGTTCTGTATAGGAAATCTGTAAAGGACAGACTAAGCTGGAGAATTTTCTTTTCCCTGACCCACACGGATGAGGAGGGAGGGCGCTAGTTCATTATGAAACCTTCAGTGAGTGCCCAAGAGGTAAGCCAGAGGTTCCAAACTGGCAGCGTGAACACCCTGCCAACAGGCTTTGATTGGCCCGCACAGTATTTAAAGGTTGTCTTTAAATAGTTGCCAACATTAACAAATTAGGAGCTTTCACATAAAAATCTGGTTTCTGGCTTCTCTCGAAACATCAGAAGACCTGGCTGACACTGAATCTGCATCCTGTCTAGCAAATACTTAACCGGAGCCAAGTAGCTGCTGCCCCTTCAGACAGGCTCCCTGGCTCTGGACCGCAGACCTCAGCCAGGTCGGCCTGCAGCCCCTGCAGACGGGGGAGTGTTCAATTTCTGGCGTAAGCATCATAAGTAAGTTCCTAAGTGAGAACCAGGTGTGAAGTACTGGGTTCTTGTCAGGAGGCATTTGGCCAAGTTTGGCTCATGCTATTCTCTCACCTTTTCCATCCCCTCTCTACTTGCCTCTGAGCTGCGCTGATGCTGCATAAGCGCTTACTAGTCAGAACGTTTTCCTTTGCCAAAGGGTCAGAAGGCCAAGCAAAGCCCGAACGCCACCGCTACCAGATGTCCTTAAGTGAATCCAATCGCCACTTTGGCTGGAAAAGACTTATTAGTGAGGAAGATATATAACTCATATAATTGAGCCAACTATTTGCCAATAAACAGACATAAAGTCATGCCAAGGGGGAGAGTTCTACGGGCCAAGGAAGTGTGTATGTGTGTGTGTGGTTTCATTTAATTTATTTTATTCCACAATTGAACTGCAAAGTTGATAAATACAAGGGATAATGTCTAAAGTCAAGATTTAAAAAAAAAACCTCTAAAACATTTTCTTTGCTTCACCCTGGATCTATGGAGATTACGTTAGACTCCACATCGGGACCGCTGCCAGCTCTCTATGAAACAGCAGAGGCTAGCTTTTGGTGACTCGCAGCTTGAACACCATGGTGGGGCCAGGTGATAAGTTGGTAACACAGAGGCAAAAGACAATGAGAGGCGATGTTCAAAGCGCCCCAGGGCCCGCAGCTGTAAGCTGCCTGCTGCCTGCACAGCAGTGGTGTAGCTGCATTTCTCTCTCTCACGCAGCTCGAAAAACATAAGCAATGAACTCTTGGCTGACTTCAGGGGTCCGGCTGCCGGTCTGATTGCTCACAGCACCTGCCACGATAACTGCCGCGAGGAATGTGCGCTGGCTTTCTGAAATGGCTCCAGCCTGGGCGTCCTTTTATTTCTTTTCATCCCTTCTGAATGGAGAAATTCACCACGTCTCCTTAAACAACAACGCCCCGCTGAACACTATTAGGTGGGTTTTTTGGGTTTTTTTTTTTTTTTTTAAATGCAGAGATGGGTCCTCATGTGCGGAAGGCTCACTCTCTTGGAGGATCAAGCACACGGAGTTATCTTTGGGATTATCCAACGAGCCCTGAATATGTGAGAATGATCAAGATTCATAAAAAATGAGAACAACAGGACACAATAGAAAACAGATGTTGAAAAGACAAGAAAAATGATAAGAAATTCCAGCTTATGAAATAGAGATGGAGATAGGAAGAGAGGTTTTATTTTTATTTTTTTTTAAATATATTTTATTGATTTTTTTTTACAGAGAGGAAGGGAGAGAGATAGAGAGTTAGAAACATCGATCAGCTGCCTCCTGCACATCTCCTACTGGGGATATGCCCGCAACGAAGGTACATGCCCTTGACCAGAATCGAACCTGGGACCCTTCAGTCCGCAGGCCGACGCTCTATCCATTGAGCCAAACCGGTTTCGGCAGGAAGAGAGGTTTTAGATGGATACAAACAGTGTGAAGTTCAGAGGACCCCTCAATTGCACTATTTCCTAAGCTGTACGGATGAGACAGGCTCTTTCATAGCAAGTGCTCCCTAGATTTCATCTCAAGAAATCCTCAGCACAGAAGGACAGGTTACAGTTGTGAGAAGATTTACTGGTATAAATCACAGCCTCTGGTCTGAAGAAGAGTACACTCTGGATTATAATTCTTTCTTACACATTTATATATTATTTATTTATGGCAAATTCCTTTCATGTTGCTCAGAGCTCATCCTTTCAGTCAGTGACAGTGGGAGGAGCAAGAGCATTTGTGGTTACGGTTATGTTCCAGCAAAATAAATTCCCTGGTGGCTGTCGTTGAACTTGTCTTTACAGATGGAATGCAAGAGGCAAGAATTAAATATTTGCAGTGGTTATGGTATTTACAAAAGAATAATTTTAAAAGAAGTTTTTAAAAATATATTTTTAATTGGTTTCAGAGAGGAAGAGAGAGGGAGAGAGAGGGAGAAAGAGATCGAAACACCAATAATGAGAGAGAATCATCAATTGGCTGCCTCCTGCACAGCCCCCACCAGGGATAGAGCCTGCAACCCTGGCATGTGCCTTGACCAAGAATCAAACCATGACCTCCTGGTTCATAGGTGGACACTCAACCACTGAACCACACCAGCCAGACTTAATGAATTTTTTAAAAAAAGTTCTTAAAACTGTTTTAATAGATCCCGAAATAATGTGGCACAAAGGCTTTGCTCATATCACCCACCCCCACACCTACCCTAGGGCCTTTCACTGCTATTTCCTTTCATTCTCCTACATAAATTCCATTCCCATTAAAAGGAAGAAAGGGATAGGTAACGGCATAGGATGGAAGAGAGCATGGTTATCTGAAGAACCCACAGAGACTTTCCTCTTCTCCAAACTCATCCAAATTTGGTATCCATTGCAGGCCAGCGGTAGGACCACATCTTTCATGAAGCCATCTTTGGCTCTTCTAGACCTTTCTGTGAACTTCTCCAATTATTATTATTACTAGAGGCCTGATGCATGAAATTCGTGCAAGAGTGGGCCTTCCTTCCCCCGGCTGCTGGCACCAGCTTCCCTATGGCACCTGGGACCCGGGCTTCCCTCTTTTGCCATAAATGGAAGACAGGAATTACAAGAAGTGTGGATATAGAGAAAAGTGCATGGACATAGATTGATCATCATTCAAATGTTTTTGTTGTTTTTATAATTCATTGAAAATTTGCTTATGCAATTAAAATATTATCTTATTTATAATTTAACAGAAATTCCTCCTGTTAGTAAACCAGAATAACATGGTAAGCAATAAACATTTTGTACAATTAAAAAAAAAGATCAGGGGTGTATATGATTTGCTAATTCATATTAATTAATGAATCCATTTGTAGATTCAAACAGAGCCAGATTCCAACCAGCTTTTACACTTGGTTTCTATTTTAATGCACATTTTGCATTAAAAATGTGCATTCCACACTTCAAAGGAAGAACACATGATGAAATTAAGTATCAAGGACTAGTGCAATGTGGTTTTGTTTTGGTAGAGATGACCTTTCTGTTTCTCTGACTCTGCTTTTCCTAATAAAACATTTGATTTATATGGTTTAGAGGCATAAAAAACATTGTGAACTCTTGTCCAAAGAATAAAGCACTAAATTATAGTGTACTAATAGAAACCTACCAGTTGCAAAACACTGTGGCTTTTATCATTTATACGTAAATGACAACATTCTGAAGCACCAAAAAAGAGGACAAATTGAGGATTTTACAAGCACATCCTAATAAGACCTACAAAAATTTGGGTGCTAAATACGCCAAGTCCAGAAAATTTTCAGCAATAATTTAGAGGCACCCATCTTTCAAGATACCCCTTGCATTTGTAGATCATATTTGTATTACATTATTCTCACATTTTCCTGATGATCTAACTTTGAAGTGGAAAAGGCCAGAACTGAGAAGGGGTTCTGGTATAAAACCTATAGTAAACTACTATAGTCAACAGGAAATTGTCAATATTTATCTAGTTGTAGCATATTACTTTATTTTAGTGAAGAGTATACACACATAAAGTCATATTGGCACTGGTAAGAGGCGTCCAAACACTTCATCATAGGACAGTATGTTTTTGGAAATAGACAGTATTTTCTTCAATGTTTCCTCAAAATATTGAGACTGGTTTAAAAGTAACCAAAATTGCAAATGGAAAAAATTCAAGTAGATATAAAAAAACTTTCCAAAAATTTTTTTTCCTGTAATGGCTACTTAAGTGGCTTCTTAGAAAGAAGAAAGCAAACCTTTAAAATAGGACGAATGAGATTCTCTGAATAAAAGAGACAAAGGCAATACTACGACAGAAAGTTAGATTTCTCCAAAGCATCTTACAGGAACGCAATATATTAAAAAGCCTCTGAAGAAATGACTATTCTTCTTAAATATCTCAGGCATGAATTTTGTAAAAATTCTGAGAAGTATAAATGAATTATTAATAATATAAAGATCATTATGAATAAACTTATTACTATATTGTATTATTATAATAAAAAATAAAGATTCAGAATCCTCACAGACTTCGAACACTTCCTAAATGTTCACACTTTAGACAAGCAGTGAAAAGGGAGGCATACCTGTAAACCTTCCTTTTATTTTTGTAACATTTATTTATTAAGAGTATACCCTTTCCAATTCCTTGTAAAAGCTATGGTTAGCCAATGAACTGCTATTTTGCCAGACTTTAAGGTAAAAAGTATTTGAGGGCTTTCTGATGAAAAATCATGGGTAAATTTTTTCAATTTTAGTTTGCCTATCAATCTTCATTGAAAAAAGAAATTCATTTGACAACTTCCTTTTAGCAGATTATCATGCCCTTAACACAGTTCTAATAATCAGGCCATACACTTCTAGCAAGCTTTTTTTTTTTTTTTTTACACTATTCCACTTGAGATTCTCCAACTCTTGCTGGTGCTGGAGATGGAGGTGGATACTCAGTGATAAAAATAACCATCCCTCTGCCCTGGCTGGGTAGTTCAGTTGGTTAGAGCATCATCCAGATGCGCAAAGTTGTGGGTTTGATCCCCGATCAGGGCACATACAAGAGTCAACCGATAAATGCATAAATAAATGGAACAACAAATAGATGTCTGTCTTTTTCTCTCTCAGATCAATAGGTAAAAAATTAAAAAAAACAACAACCCTCAGTACAAAATGCTGCAACCATATCATCCTGCAAGAGCCTGCATATACAACCCAAGAGGAGAGATAGCAGAGAAGCGAAAGAGAGATTATGCCTTCTCAAGCACCAACTTTCTCACTCCATTTGAGGAAACGCAGGTACATTTGGGACAACTGCTCCCTGGATTAAACTCAGCCAGGGAATCCAAAGTTTCAACTCTTCTTTTTGCAATTCCATCATTTCAGAGGGCCTCTCCAGCTCCAGTTAGTGCGAAGTTTACTGTGTCTTTGTCTTCACACAACAATGTCAATCAAATGGAGAAAAATAAAGCTAGAGACTTCTAGTGTTTTCCTAGAAAAATGTTAACTGTAATATGCCTTTCTTGCCATGTTTAAACTCAGTTGATATTTATGGAAAAGTAATGTTAGGGATTTCAGAAAACAGTGGAGTTCATGGAGGAACATGTCACTAGAGGTTTGGGAAACCCACTCCATCCGGCCTGTTTAGCTCCATGCATCTGGCTTTTGGGTCTCCTCTAACAGGCATCCTCCTAGATGCTGTCAGCCTCGGCCACGCAATCCAATGTTTGATTTCCTCTAACCCTATCTTAGTCTCTGGTTGTATCTCACATGTAGGTTTTTTTCCCTACACAATAAGGTCTATATGATATTTAAAAAGACAGACTACGCAATTGGTTTAGGTGGAAGGCAGTTCAGTCACAAAAGCAGTTAAGAAGATGGGCTTTAGAGTGGAGGGGATAGTGAGAGAAAGAGGTTCTATGGTCTCCTAGCATTGCAGACACAGCCTAGTGGGGGAACTGATCTGAATTGATTGAACCCCAGCTCATGCATTACTGAGTGAATGACTTTGCCTAAGTTACTTCACTGCTCTAAGCCTTTGTTTCTTCAAATGTAAAGTGGAATAATAGTTCCTACCTTGCAGGGTTGTTGTAAGGTTTGAATGAAATAAGTATAATTCCACATAATAAGCACTTAATAAATATTTGTTATTATTTTGATTTTTATTATATATTAAGCCAAGGGGCATGGGAACATGTGGTCTTACATATACATACATGAACACATTCTAGATAAATATTTTTGAATGAATGAATATAAGATTTCCAGTGTTATGATATTGCCTCAAACAATAAGGTAAAATTAATATAATCTACCATATCACCACTTTATACTGAGAGTTTCCAAGACTGACAGAGAATCTAACGTGTTGCCCCAAAATGTTAGTTAGGGAACAAAGGACAAAATATAATTAATAGGTTTATGTTCACATAAAACTTATATAGTATCTATACACTGCGATCTTGTACCCAAATAAGATCATCAAGATGGTAGCTCAGTGAATGTGGCCTGTGACTGACTTTATCAGGCTCTGAAGAGACTGAATAATCAGCAATTAGAGAAACACTGCTAACTAATTTCAGTGATGTGCTATGAAGATTGAGGCTCAGAGTTTTTGTTTGTGTGAAAATAATCTTAAATTGAATGCATCTGCAATTATGGTGCCAAATTAAAGACAGGAGGAAGACAGTTAATGTTACTATGCACCTATTATGTGCCTAAAATTTTAAAATATTTTTGGTTGATTTCCACAAATACCTTAAAATTAAATAGTAGTATCTTCATTTAGGAGAAATTAAATAATTTGCCTAAAATCACAGAGCCAAAAATTAGTAAGACAGTATTCCAAAGTACTTTTCACTCATTATTTCCTGCTATTTCTCAAGCAAAAAAGGATATTATTATAAATATTTGCAGAGGAAAACAGTGACATGTAATTGATTTATTCTGAAGGATGAAGTTGGAACTTCCTGGATCCATCTATTTAAAGAGATGTTTTCAAAAGTTCAGTTTATATTTGATTTCAGGTTATTAATTTTTTTCAGTAAGATTTTAGTTGGCATTTTTTGTCCACATTCTGAGAAGGTCGACCTGCTTTCCAGAGCAGTGAACTTTTGGAACATGCCTGTTTAGTGGTTCTTCTGTGCTGATTGTTTGTTTTTCCTATTGGTTTATTTCAGTTTTGTGAAATAGGTATGAGGTTATTCTATAGCCACAGTATTATTTCTGAATCTCAATCTTCAATTGATGGACATAAATGATAAGATTTTACTGATATATATATATGACATACAAGACAGAAAGTCAGAAAGTGCACCTCATCAGCTGACCTTGATGAGTTGCATGCACAAATGTTTGTCATCAGTGTTCCCAGAAGCACCAGCATAAGTCTTAGAAGATACCTGCTAAATATTTGATGAATTGTAGTGGCTCTAAGTATCTTCATATGTTAACATGCATTCAGTTTATCTTAAAATTTTATTAGGTATTTGTTGAAATAAATCTATTGAAACTTTTGCTTCTGGCTCTGATGAAGTATCTAGCAGATTAACACTCATTTGTACAATTCTACAAGCTAGAGAAAACTTGCAAATTGTGCAGTCCAAATCCTGCAGTTCTGATTGGTCGGGATAGGTGCAGATGAGGAATCAATTTGTAGTTCTGACTGGGCAGGGCAGCTCTCAGTCCATTGGTAGAAAGATAACACTGGGGTTTTCCTACAGTGGTTGACCAAAGGCGTAAACAAGCTGGACACAGAGCCAGAGCCAAGAGTTCAGACTGAGGTTCTTCCTGGTACACAGAGTACATGAGGAACCCTGTCAACAACAGTTGCTAGACTCTTTTTTTAAAAAAAATATTTTATTGCTCTTTTATAGAGAGGAAAGGAGAGGGATAGAGAGTTAGAAACATGGATGAGAGGGAAACATCAATCAGCTGCCTCCTGCACACCTCCTACTAGGGATGTGCCTGCAACCAAGGTACATGCCCTTGACCAGAATCGAACCTGGGATCCTTGAGTCTGCAGGCTGACGCTCTATCCACTGAGCCAAACCAGTTGGGGCAGTTGTTAGACTCTTATTATTCATAAAATGTGGGCCCTTGGTTGACCATGGGGAGTCATCTCAGTAGCTAAAATCTTTCTTGGGGTTCACATCAAGTGAATCTTTCTTCTTGAAGTCCACATGTTCAAATACTAAGGCAACCAGGGCTTGAGGGGCCAAGATTCCAAAAAAAAAGGAACTGTAAAAGTATTTGCCACTTTTGAATCTGCCTATCCCTGGGATGAAAGGCTAAGAAACTCAGCAGGAAGTAGCTGCTCAGAGGCTAAAACACTAAGCAAAGAACCCAGCAGTCTCATAGTGCTGGGGAAGGAGAAACGAGTCCAGAGACTGCCAAGGAAGAGGAGCCCCAAATAACACAATAGGCTTTCACTGAGTCACCTGAACAATCTTTTAGTTGCCCAAGGCACTCTGCAAGCCATAAATAACCATCACAAAGCCCAAAATCCAGTTTCTATTGGACCAAGGTGACTGGCCCATATTCCACTTGCTTTTCAAAGAAAATTAAATCTTCTCTAGAGGAAGAAATTTGAACTTATTTTTATCCAGGGGTTGTACACTGACTATCAGCTATGGGAATTTACCCTGCAAATGCTTTTGTTTGGCCCATACAATATTTACTTTTTTACTTGAATGCTTTTAGAAGGAGTCTATTCTCCAGTTCTTCTATAGTCCCCATCAATCCCTACTGTCTCACAATAAGCTTATTTCACCCACATAAGTCACTTGCTTGAACCTGAAGGCATTTACTAAACATGTAAAAGCATATGAGTGACCACAATGGATTTATGTTGTAAACTAAGCTCTGTGATGGTACACACAGGGGGGGTGGGGGGGTGGGGGGCAAAGGGGCGCTACAATGAAGGAAATACCTATGAGTGGCTGAGATCATTTGAGGGAAGACCAGTGGCTTAGGAAGATTTAAAGACTAAGCTTACAAATCTTCTCTCTTTGGCCTCTTATATAGCTTCTGAGACAACTGGTGGGTTTTTTGTTCATTTATTCCTTTGTAATATTTTGTTTTTGTAAAACATTATGTAGTTTACAAATCATATTTTATACATATACTTTTACATGATCCTTCAGATTAAACTTAGAGCAAGAATCAGCACTCAGGCCCAGCCAGTGTGCCCAGTTGAGCATTGACCTATGAACCAGGAGGTCACAGTTCGATTCCTGGTCAGGGCACATGCCTGGGTTTCGGGCTCAATCTCCAGTGTGGGGTGTATGTGAGGCAGCTGATCAATGATTCTCTCATCATTGATGTTTCTCTTTCTCTCTCTCCCTTCCTCTCTGAAATCAACAAAAATATAAAAAAAAATCAGCACCTCGGGAAAGTAGGTAAGTAAAGCTCAGAGGTGTCAAGTCACTTGGTAGAACAGAGGCTGCATGACATCCAGTTTCATGCTCATTCCACTGCACCTGACAGTTCAACATTAAAGAATGCTACCATGAGATATGCAGATAAGGGTACCTAAAGAAAGTATTCTCTCCACCACAGTATTTGAATAACACAAGAGATAAGAATAACATTTTAGATGCTGGAAAAAAATATAAATTAACATGAAGGCAAAGAATCTGAATGACCAGGTGAAAGCTGGCCCCAAATTTTATATTTCCTTTGTTCTTCCAAAACTATTTTAACAAGAGGAGTTATGTGTCTTACTTACTCTGATTCTTGTAGGCCTACTATTTCAAAAAGCAGAGTGCGCTAGATTCTTTCACAGGTAAAGGCTCACAGAGTCCAGGAAGGCCTACTACATAGTTAAAATGAAAAAAAAAAAATGTGGTCACAGAGGACACAGCATAAAACTCTGAAATGGAAGAAACACAGGGTAAAACACTAACACAAGATCAGGACAGGAGAAATGGAGGCCTCTGTTTTGCAAGGATGAAGCCTACTGTCCAAAGGTACTCTATACAATCCCGTCATGACTAAAACCACATTATTGAAAAATATTCACTGGCAGATCAGAGAACCTAGTGCAAACAAAAGTAAAAATCCAGTCTGTCTGAAGTGCCTTGCCTGGCCAATCAACAGGCCAATGAGGAGTCAGTGTCAGACGCTGTCATTCATTGTCAAATGGAGTAAGAAGTTTATTGCACAAACACACAAAGATATTTCACCAGCCCAGATGCTACTAAACACTGGAGAGAATGGCATGACCTAATCAAGACAATTTAAATATACCTCCCTGTCTAAACTTCTGTTATTTACTGAAAAGTTATAGAGATAATCTGAAATGTTCTGAAGAGCACACAAGATGTTCATTAGTCTCTGAATCTCACTCTATAAAACAAGTGTAGTGATTTTTCCCCCCACTGAACTTGACATGACTCTGGGAAAAACCAAGGATAGAGTTCCAAACTCCCCTAGCTTCTACATGTTTACTCCTGGGTTTTCTGGAAGATTGCTATTCTACTCTCCATGAAGAGCTCATGTGCTAGTCTCTAATGGAAACAAGGTGACACTTCTTAATCCTGTTGGCTGTTGAAAAGCAATTGCAAAGGGAGTTAGTCCTCTGTAACTGATTATTTAACAACTAGAGGCCCAGTGCATGAAATTCGTGAATGGGTAGGGTCCCTAGTGGCTGCCGGCCGGACAACCCCATGGTGGTCAGTGCATGTCATAGTGAGCAGTCCAACTCCTGGTCTTCCAGTTGAACTCCCAAGGAGACACTTTGCATATTAGGCTTTTATATAGAGAGATATGTATTTCTCAAGAGCTGTTTATCCTCAGAAGGAAGCAGCCAAGGCTGAATATGTCCTGCATCTAAACAGACACCTGCACTGAAACTCTCTGGATGCTAACTGAAAATTCTCAGATGAAAATTAAAGAATTATTAATTTTCTTCTATATTCCATTTGCAATGAACACTGTATATTTTCATGATCAAAGGAACATGGTCCATTTCTTTCTTTATTTAAAATATATATATTTTTTATTTCAGAGAGGAAGGGAGAGGAAGAGAGAGATAGAAACATCAATGATCGGCTGCCTCCTGCATGCCTCACACTGGGGATTGAGCCCACAACCTGGGCATGTGCCCTGACTAGAAATCGAACCATGACCTTCTGGTTCCTAGGTTGATGCTCAACCACTGAGCCATGCTGGCCTGGCCATGATCCATTTCTTATGCTACTTCAAGGACTACTTTTATTTGGGAAAATCTCTTCATAAAAGTTGGCTTTAGTTTCAAAGTTAAAATTCAACATAGAACAACAAGAGATAGATGGAAAGCAAGGACAAAAGAGAGAAAAGAAGGAAGAGATAGAGGGAATAAAGGAAGGAGAGTGGGAAATAAAGAAGGGGGGAAATAAGAAACACTATTTTTTATATAAGAAACATGCTTTCAGTGTGCAAGGCACTCTGGTGGCCACCAAAGAACAATAACTAAAACATAGAAGAAACTGTCCCCACCTTTGAGTCACTTATTCCCAGCTGTTTAAGACTTGAGGTTAAGTAGGAATGAAGATGATTTTAGCCAACTGCTGATCTTAAATCTGAATAGAGGCTATATATTTTTAGCTACAGATTCCATGTTGTAACTCCCTGGAATAGTGAATGATTCAAAAACTGTCAAGACACATCTCGAGACCAGATGAGTGTACAAATGAACATATAGAAGCCATTTACAGAGAGACAGTCAAACAGGACTCTGCAGAACATGATCTCATAGCGTACATACTGAGAAGTGTCGTATCCCAATGCTAGGCAAAGTTTGTGTTCCAATAAGAATGCATTTCAGCTTTCAGAAAGTTCCTTCTATGTCTATGAATCTGTCTCCAAAAACGTATTTTCCAGCATCGCCAAGAAGCTCATGGCTGAAATTGCTGGCTACTCTGATTACCTTACCTGGGATTCCCTATAAGTCAAGATGGTCAGTGACCTTTTGACAGAGTAAGTGGGAGAAAGCCCTAGAAGAAAACCTGAAATAAATATTGTATATAAATATAAATTTGATTGGTTTGGGTTTAAAAAAGACGTTATAACATAATACAACTAGGAGCGATATACAAAATGTTTAATGAGCCTGGCACAGGCACTGACCCATCCGAATGGCTGCAGGTTTAGCACTGGAGTAGGATTCTGAAGGGTCCCTGACTGGCCCAGCATTAGCCTTTATGTTGCTGGAGGTCTGGGGTGCTTCTAGCTTAAGTGGCTAGGAGGTTGGGACATAGGCAAGGTTTAAACAGTAGCTATTTCAATATTTTAACATCTGATAGGGTCCTACCAGTACCTACCACCTGAGTATCAGGCCTGGTGATTCTCCCATTATTACACAAATTTGAATATACCTTGGACTAAACAGTTTTTAAAACTTGTGATCTAGCCTTAGCCCATTTGGCTTAGTGCATAGAGCATCCACCCATGGACTGAAGGGTCCCGAGTTTGTTTCTGGTCAAGGACACGTAACTCAGTTGTAGGCTTGATCACCGAGGGGTGCGTGCAAGAGGCAACCAACTGATGTGTCTCTCTCACATTGATGGTTCTCTCTCTGTCTCCCCACCCCCCCTCCCTTCCACTCTCTTAAAACTAATGGAAAAATATCCTGGGGTGAGGATTAACAACAACAACAACAAAGTTGTAACCTATAAGTATTAACATATATCTACTTAGAAATGAAAAACCCAACTCATTCTTAAAAATATGAAGATTATTAGGTTACTGGATCAGGGAATTAAGAAAAATATTAAACGTAGTGCCTCATGAATTTCTTGGGGACCACATAGAGACATGTGGTCATAGGATGGATCCCAAGGATATTCACAACAAACTGATGTCTCACTGATGAAATTTCCTGGTAGTCTGACAATAGCTGTCCTTGACCAAACTTATATCAATGAACAAGAAAATGGAGAAAATAGGTAGCGTGGACATCTGTTACTTTGGCCTGGCTAGCACTGTTGCCATCTCCCCTCCCTCCCCCGACCCCCTGGCCACACACACATTGGTAAAAGAACCATTTCCTCTGGTGGGGATTCCATTCCATTTGGTTTTGTGTGATAAACTCAACTCCTTCTACCATTGGAGTCTGCTCCTGACCCAGGCTTTGCCAGAGTGCCTGTCATGTGATTGGTTTCTGGACAGTGTGATCCAAGGTGAATGTGATGTAAGTCCTGCAGAGAACTGTTCTGTTGGGGGAATAAGGTCTTTCCCTGCTGGGGCAAGTAAGCTTGTAGGAGGTGAGTCTTACACTGCTGGTGGCCACGGTGCTCGAGAAGATGGTTAAGCAATAATAATAACAGTAGACATATTTAGAATGATTTTTTTTACCTTAGTTTTGCACTTGTATCTGTCATGCTTTAAAAAGTACTTCACACAGTTCTTAAATGCTCAGATGTATGAGAAGTTTGGTAGATTAACCTTGAATATTCAGAAAGTGATCAAGAAAGTCCTGATAATATTTCAAGTGATCAAGATTCCCTTTTTTGTAAAACTGCATCACATAATAACTATTAAAAATCAGAATATTATAGAAATATACCTTTCATTCATCAATCTCAGAGCACCTATGAAATAATAATAAGCTGGATAAAAAAAAAATGAGGCAGTAATCTCTGACCAAAATATCATAGCCAAACATATATACATAACTTACTTTTTGGTCCCAGGTGTTGACAAAGGCAATAAAAGAAATACAAAGGCCACTAAAAAGAAAGGAAGGAAGGAAGGAAGGAAGGAAGGAAGGAAGGAAGGAAGGAAGGAAAACTATTAAGTCTTTCTGGAATAGTCTTTGAAGATCTAACTACTATAGAGCCATATTCCACAGAAATGCCCGAGTTAAAGACATGAGGCAGTTTCTATATTAAATGAACCCCAATAAACCCTGGAGAAATCATATTTTTCAAGTGCTCCTTTAAGGATTGATTGAGCCCTGTTCCCAGGAATGACCAGTGTGCCATATACCAGGCAAAGGTGTTACAAACAGTCATTGCTTCGATAGAGCCACATAGATGGAATTAAACTCATTAAATATGAGTTTGAAATATTTTTAGTTTTTACTTATACTTAGCTTGTATTAACTTTCTTAAAGAAAGAGACCATAATGATTTCTTTTATGTCTCCCTACAATATACAGTTTAATGCTAAACAGTCCTCCTTTAATAATTAACCTCCATAAGAGCTCAACAGAGTTTTTCCTGTGTATGTGGTTTGATAGGTTATACTGGCTCCCATTTTAATCTTAAGGCTTACATTTACTTAATTACTGCTGACTGGTTCCCTTCACATTTCAGGTTTCCAGCCTCCGCTGAATCCCACCGGTCACAATCTAAGCAGTCCGTTTCTTGATCAGCTTCCAAACCACCGTCACTTAGATTTACTTTCTGCTTAGAAACCGCTCCATATTTTTTTACTATTTTTACTTCAAGCTGTCAACTCATTCAACAAATATCCTTGCTTGCTGATTTTGAGAGAAAAGAGAGGCAAACTCCAACTTTCCATATACATGTTTTAGCTCCAGAAGAGTGTTTGCATGTTTATCCTTCCCTCTCTCCCTAGCCTCAGAGGAAAAAAAATCCCTGGCCCTTCCTCTGATAAGCCGCCTGTCACATCTATTCCCCCTGCGCTGCTCATGATCTGCCATGGCAATGAGCTTTCCCTCCAGTTGTCAGTTTCCCCTTCTTTGTCTTTTTTTCCCCCCACAAGCAACTAAAACAAAACAAGAAACCAACCAGCCTTCCTTCCTAAGTGATTATTTCTCTCTGCATTCTCCATTACACTTCTTGAGTAAAAATAACTGTTCTTTGTGTGCGATACTATACAACTGCTTTACATTCATTATGCCATTTAATTAAATCACGCCATAATCCTACATAGTATTTATCCCTATTTCACAGACGTAGCAGAATTGAGTAAGTATCCATGACTCAGCTGAAGTCCACCGGAGAGTAGGCTGGTAGAGTTAGGATCATGATCTATACCAGTAGTTCCCAACCTAGGCCCTAGATCAGCTGCATCAGCCACCTCTGGGAACTTATTAGAAATGCAAATTCTCAGATCCCACCCAGATCTACTGTAACAGAAACTCTGGGTGTGGAGCCTAACCATCTGCGTTTTAACAAGCCCTTCACGTGACTGATGCACACTACTGTTGGGGAACCAGTGCCCTAGACCACATCGCTCCTCAGGTCTCATTCTATCTGTCTTCTCTGCTACACAGGCAGTTTGGTACTGTTTTCTTTTGAAGCTTTCTTTTCTAATAGCAACTCCAAACTGCCCAACACCGGTTCTCTATCATAATTATCTCTTTCACTGGCTCTCCCACTATACCTAGTTACTAAAACATTGATTGGTAGCTTTGTCTCCCAAATCTCACTGATGCTCCAACCTCAGTGCTTACTCCCTGGAATCCTGCTCTTGTTGACTTAAGGTGTCCGTGCCCAGCCATTCACCTGTGCCAGGCATATCTAAGTGAAGTTGCTCTCTCACACTCTACATTCCCACATTTAGCTGGCTAACCTAGTTTCACTAATTGATCTCTACAGCAATCCTCAAACCTGCCATTATTGTCTGTTCCCAGGCACACTGCCAGACCATTGTAGGCTGGACTATAACAACAGCCTACCTGCCTGGAGCTGCTCTTCTTTCCAATACCCTCCCAAATGCTTCCAGTTATCCTTCCAAAGAGTAGGTCTGAGCATGCTATTCCCATTTAATATTTAAAAAAATTAAAGACTAGCAATATTTTAAAAAGCAAAGCAAAGCAGAATAAAACAAACAAAACCCCCAACTCCGATGGCTTCCCGTTGCTTAGAAGCTGAAGTTTAATATCCCATCCTGACCTGGTAACATGGCACTGAAGCCAACCCCCTCCTGTCTCCTCTCCCACCACTGCCTCTAACTGCAAAACCTTTCTTGCTCCCCTCTACCCTTTTGCTCAATCTAGGCAAAATGTATCACTTTCTCTTTTTGTAGCCCAGGCCTGAAATACCCATCCCTAACCATATGCCCATCACTTATTTAATAAACATGAAAGGTGTCACAAACTCATGGGCAGGCAAAATGAATGAATCAAGTCTACCAGGTGTAATAAGGTCACCGGTCCCACCTAAAGGGGGCAGCATCTACGCAGGACTTGAAAATTGTTGCCAAGCTAGTATAGCTGGCAGAAATTCAGGGCTTCTCAATATTAAAAGTTTGTAGCAAATATAAAAAAAAAATCTAAAAACTGGTCTGTGTACCACTCTGTGTCTAAAAAAATGAAATACCACTTTAGGTTGTCAGTGTGAACCTTAATGTCAGTTGCACTAGGTCTTAGGGCAGGGTCCTCAAACTACGGCCCGCGGGCCACATGCAAATACAAATATTTGTTCCCGTTTTGTTTTTTTACTTCAAAATAAGATATGTGCAGTGTGCACAGGAATTTGTTCATAGTTTTTTTTAAACTATAGTCCGGCCCTCCAACGGTCTGAGGGACCGTTCACAACTGGCCCCCTGTTTAAAAAGTTTGAGGACCCCTGTCTTAGGGCTTCACAGGCGACCGGGTGGCTCTGACTGAGTGGCTCACTCTTGGCGATCAGCTCAAATGCTAGCACAGACCGGAGTAAATAGGCCCTCCACTCCGTTCTCACAGCACTTTGTTTACAGGGCACCTGCCATCGTTTATGCTCATTGCTAAGGGCTTGCTTTTCTGAATCACCAGATCCTGAAGGAGTAGGGCTGAGGCCTCCTCCTGGTGCTGGCCCCGCCCGCTCACTGTGCTAATAGCAGATGCTTAATTATATCTATAGAGAGGAGTCTGCATATCAACTTGATCCCAAACTTTAAAGTTACTTTGTACTTTTTCCCTTCCTAACTCGATATTATGCTCCGGTTAGGCACCCTGCTGTAAAACATGCTCTCACTAAAGAAATCGTCTCCTTTGCAAACCTAAATATGCTTTGAGTCATATTTTAGTTGTGTGACATAATCTCCTAATATGTTTGTCTACACATGTTCCTTGCAAGATGGTGGTCAAAATAAGGACAGTGAAGAGATATCTTTGGAGAATTCAAGAAATTATGTTAGTCCAGAACAGAAAATAAGGAAAATGTGTTCATTTGTTCCATTTGTTCATTTCAGGGTGCAACTTTTTCCCAGTTAACAAAAGCACTAAAAAAGTCAGCTTTAATTTTTGCCATGGTTCTTTAATTTCTAGTTGTGCTATCCAAGCATGCTCACCAAACTACCTTATTGCCAGACTTAGAGGATGTCAATCATTTTTCAGTGAACCAAAGCGCTCTCATTTCACTGAGCACCAGACCTATGAGGGCGCTGCCTGAACACTGCTATCTGTGCCACTCCTCATTTGATCTGATTTCTGGACACAGCCACGGTCCAGTTATGAGCACAGGCCCTCCATGGCTGCCACCTGCAAAGTTTGTAAACATCAATTCTGTTGAACAAAAATATGTTTTTGCAGTCACTTAGGTGTTCTCATAACAAAGGAGGGTAAATATGTCTTCCCTATCTGTATAACCAGCAGGCTAGAAGCCCAGCCCTATTTCCGGTGTTAGAGATTTAACCCCCATCATTTTACTCTTCCACTCTGCGTGATGTTATTATGTGCACGCATTCACCTGTGTGTGGACACGTGCTTCCTTTACACTGAAACTCTATGCCATGTGTTCGTTAGCGTACATGTATGCCATCAGTAATCAAAACGTAAGGCTTACCTGCAGACTGTTGAAAATGACAAAGAGGACCAACATCCAGAAGTGTCTGTAAGCCATGTGCAGGCCTCCCCAAAGCCATGTCACGGAAATCAGGGCAAAGAGATATAAAACCAGTGGAATTTCTAGAAATCGTTAAAAAAAGAAAAAAGAAAAAGAAATTCTGAGCTTCAGAATACTGCAGTCACACATATACACAGAATTATTTTTGCGTCCTTTCTTGTGATGCTCTCTCAGCCTAAGCACCCATTTTGAAATAACAACCTTGGAAATCCCATTCTTGCGCCAGAGAAGAGACGGCACATTGCTGAGTCCACATTCTTCCTGTTTTGCTGGTCGGTGGGGGGGGATGGGGAAGAATGAAAACTGTTCCTCTCCTAGACTACCACCTGCTGGACTCTTCTGGAAGCTACACGAACAACCGGAGACGAAATCACTTTTAGCTCCCAGGTAAATTTTAAAAGATCGCTCCACTAGAAAATGGCAGGCAGGCATCAGTGTGCCCTTGAAATGAGTGTAGTCCAACTCGACATTTCAAAACAAAAATGACATACAAACATGTTTGTGTGTATGGAAAGGTTTTTTTTTTTTTTTCTGACTGAGAAGACCCTGAACTTTCTAGCCAGGGTTAAGAGCAGAGATGTGGTGACGGGATTCACTCCTGTCAGCATAATGCTTATCCCACCCACCACTCTCAGGTGCACTTTTTTCAATATTTTTCAGAACAGATTTCTTCAGGACCGATGGGCTTGATTATCCGTCCCACTTGTTTTTGATATTTGGGCTTTAGAATAATAACTTTAAAGAGGAGATTTTAATATTTAAGTAACAAGCTATACAAGCCTTGGACAGTGAATCAGATTTTTGCAGCTGCAAATGAACACATTTTCAAGTTGTTTAAAAGACTTCACTCTGGACCGCACCACGACAGACCTGAAAGTCCATATATACCCCCCATCATCCATTAACACCTACAATCCACATGTACTGGAGAAGTTAGAACAGCTAAATACAACTGTAGCAACTTTTAGATTTTATTTTGAAACAATACCAAAATTAAAGAACAGTTGCAAGTATAGAATGACAACAGAGGTTTTTTCCCCAAATCATTTGAAAGTTGCCAACCTGATCCTTCATCATCACCCTCTGTCATACTTTAATGTGTATTTTCTACAAAAACATTCTCCTACATAAACACAATACAACTATCAAATCAGGACATTAACATTGGTATGTTACCACCATCCCCAGATCCTATTCAATATCTGCCAATTATGCCAGTAGCTCCCTTTGTAGGAGAAGAACCCAGCTGACAGGTTTCTGTAGTCCCTCCTTTAACCTCAAATAGTTCCTCAGTGTGTCTTTGGCTTTCGTGACTCAGACACTTGTAGGCTATCTTAGACATCAGGTTGGTACGGTATTTCTTTATCTATCTCTTCATATTGAAAGTTAGTTCACACCAATACTTCCCATTCCAATATAACACTACTGGGTTAATTCTAATGTTCTCCCTTTCCATTTTTGTAACCCCCTTCTTTGTTGTTAAGAAAACTGGTTGGGGTGCCGCCACTGTCACACTCAGGGCATGGCCGATGGAGAGGTTATGGCTCTACCCTGTCACACACAGAGCAGGGCCTGGGGGGGGGGGGGGGGGGTTGGGGTGCCGCACCCTGTCACACACAGAGCAGGGTGATCAGGGGATTGGGGAGCTCCCCCCTGTCACACACAGAGCCGCAGGGCGATCAGGGGATTGGGGAGCTCCGCCCTATCAGGCACAGAGCAGGGCTGATCAGGGGGTTGGGGCGCCTTCCCCTGTCACGAACAGAGCAGAGCGGATAGGGAGGTTGTGGCCCTGCCCCCTGTCACACACAGAGCCGCAGGGCGATCAGGGGGTTTGGGTGCTGCCCCCTGTCACGCTGATCCGGGTGCCGGGAGCCTCGCTGCTCCGCTGATCCCGGTGCCGGGAGGCATATTACCCTTTTACTATATAGAATAGAGGCCTGGTGCACGGGTGGGGGCCGGCTGGTTTGCCCTGAAGGGTGTACTGGATCAGGGTGGGGGTCCCCACTGGGGTGCCTGGCCAGTCTGGGTGAGGGGCTGAGGGCCGTTTTCCGGCTGGTGGGTCACTGAAGCTCCCAACCGCTCCTTTTTTTCTTTTTCTTTTTTTCTATTCTGAGCCAGTTTTAGCTCTGAGGCCTCGCTGCTGAAAACTTGGATACAATGTTGCGGTCAGGCTGGCTGAAGCCCATCAGCTGGTTTCTGGGGTTTTGTTTAGCTTCTATATTTGCAACATAGTTGCTTAGAGTTGCAGCTGAGAGGCCGGCAAGTTAGGCGGGGAATGTTGGAGTCCGCAGTCACTGGAGCAAGCAAACCTCCCTGTTCGCTTCAGTGCATGGCTGCCAGCCGCCATCTTGGCTGACAGTTAATTTGCATAAGGATATGCTGATTAGCCAATGGGAAGGGTAGCGGTCGTACGCTAATTAGCATGTTTCTCTTTTATTAGTGTAGATAGGAGAATATATTAGGATTTATTTAATTGTTAAAAAACTTAATTTTTGCTTTATAAAATCATACATTTCATAAGGGGCCAGAGGCTCATTTTTACTTTTAACAAGATACCACCAATATTTAGGAAACTGCCTAAGCTATGCTCATGAAAATTTTCCGAGGTTAGGTATTAGGTCTGGCAATTGCCTTCTTTGCTCCCACTGTGTAAGTACATTTTATTTATGGCTCTGTGCAGAGTCCAAAAGGACATGCATATTTTGCATGAACAACTAGGCACCAAATTTTCAAAAACTGGCCTGCATATTCTCCTAAGTGCCCAGAGCCAAACAAGTGCTGTGTGCTGCCAAAGCTCAGCAGGGGAGCTGGGAGCGGACAGGCTCACTAGAATCACCCAGGTGTTTCTGGAACTCTGATGAAAAGTGTGGGGGCTTGGCACCCCAGATTAGAAACTCTGCAAAGAAGAAAGCCAGTCAGGAATAACTCAGTACATTGAACTATAGTCCCCAGGCTGGTTTTTGGCAGTTCAACAGCAAATAAGACAGGATTTCAAATGGAAGACACATATCCAGAGGTACTTTCAGATTTTGTGAGCCTGAAGTTTATAAAACGTGGGGAAGCTTCTTTAAAATACATACATTAAAAGGCATAATTAGATATTTCTTTAAAGGGGCCCCTGCAAGGAAGAGGCCCTGAAACCTAAACTTCATTCACTTTAAGGCTGATCTATCTAGGAGGCACCTTTCAGCCTCTGTGGGGCCGAGAGGCACAATGACCAAAAGGAGAAGGGTGTTTGCAATGGCTGATGGTGGTGAAGGTGAGAGGGGGCATGATTTTTAACAGCTACCTGAATTCCATTTGGCAAACTGAAAGATAATGTTCTGTTTTATATAAATAATTTTACTTTCATATTTTCTAAACTGACATTTCAGATTTGGTGAACTACTTTTTGGTTGTCCATATAGGTCAATGCTTACCAAAGCAGGCATTTATAATTGGCAGCGTTGGAAGCATGTTTAAAGATGAATTAGTTGAGAAACAAAATCATTTTAATGAGCTCAATAAAGGAAGCCCTAAAAACACAGTAGGCCCAGGAATAAGGGTATTTATATGAAAGACTATGTTACCCAGGATATGTAAAGAACTCCTACAATTTGACAACAGAACACAGACAAGCCAATCTGAAAATGGGCAAAGGATTTGCACAGAAATTTCTTCCAAGAAGAAGATATACAATGGCCAATGAACACGTGAAAAGATGATCATCATCACTAATCATTAGGGCCATGAAAATCAAAACTACAATGAGATAGCTACTAGGGTGGCTATTGCCAAAAAAACTAGAAATTTACAAATGTTGGCAAAAATGTGGAGCAATTAGACCCCTTGTGTGTTGTTGGGTGGTTATGTAAAATAGTACTGCTGCTGTGGAAAACTGGTGATTCTTCAAAATGTTCAACATAAAATTACCATCTAATCTGGCAATTACACTTCTAGATATATACTCAAAACAACTGAAAGCAGGGATTCAAACAGAGACTTGAATACCAATGTTCATGGCAGCATTATTGACAGTAGCCAAAAGGTAAAAACAACCCAGTATGCATCACGGAAAGTGGGATATTTATGGAACAATGGAATATTACTCAGCCTTAAAAAAGAATAAAATTCTGACATATGCTGCAACATGGATGAACCTTGAAGACATTTGTTAAGTAAAATAAGCCAGACACAAAAGGTCAAATATTGTATGATCCCACTTATATGAGGTGCCAGAAAGTAGAACAGAGGTTAGCAGGGGCTGTGTTGGGGATTGGGAGTTATTGCTTAATGGGTAGAGTTTGTTTGGGATGATAAAAATGTTCTGAAGATGGATAGAAATGATGGTTGCACAGCATTGTGAATGTACTTAGTGCCACTGAATGGTGCACTTAAAAATGGTTAAAATGATAAATTTTGTTATTTATATTTTACTACAATTAAAAAACACAAAAGACTATGGCCCAAAAGGCATACCTATCAAGATTATGTTGAGAAAAAAAAAAAAATCAAATCCGCAAAGTATTTAACAAGGACTCACTAATGTGAAATTACTTAAATTAGCAAGGAGTCGCTACTGTGAAAAACAAAGCAGTTTGAAAAGTTTTTAGTGAAAGAAATTACTTGTGGAAAGAAAAAAACTACAAGTGGATGTGTCATTTAATACTTACTCTCATTAAGAAAGTCTACTTATGGTAGTTTGTAAAGTCCACTGAGAATACATAAAATCTCTTTATATTTTTAGTAGAAAATATGATTCCAATGATTTTAATTGCTATTTTTAAAGGAAATATGGCACTGTATTATCTCTTTTCTTTGTAATTGCAGCCTTGGTGTTTATTGCTGCATACCAGTGACAACAACAATGGCTTTATTATGGAAATCACACCTCATTTACATGAGGCTGAAATTTATTCTGTGTTTACAATCTTCTAAAGTACTTGTTTTCATTTTACCTCCCCGACCTTCTGATTCTAACAGTTTGGATGTGCCACGCAAACAAACTCAGCAAAGTAAAACAAGGACACACATCTGTGAAATAATGTGGATTTAAGATATTTAGGGTCTATTTATAACAATAGGCATGCATTATTTTAAATTAGAAGAAAAGGTAATTGAATAAAAAAAGATTACCAAATGTTTTATTTTTAAAATATGGCTCAAAATTAAGATACTTAGAGGCAACGAAGTTTCATTGATCTGACCCATTTCTTGGAAAGAAAATATTGTGTTCTTACGCTTTCTTAACACTAATCCCACCAGTGTTCTCAGAAAGTAAACCTAAAGTCATAGAAGAAGACAACGGGGCACATATTTCACAGAACTGCTGAATCCTCATTAACATACCGTGGGAACAGAGAACAAACTTATGGATTGATCTGCAAATTGTTCAAAGAAACACTCCATACTTCATTTACCTATTTACCTCATTCTTAAGTTTTGGTCACTAGACCTATCCTTGGTTCCAATTTTAGAATTTTTTTCTCCTCAGTACTTCAAACACATTCCCCAAAGAGCTCTTAAAACACTCTTGGAGAAGAGAACCCACTCTCACTCCTGTGGCTCCTGTCTCAAGATACAGTTGCAAATGTCTGTTGCAGCAGGCTAGACTTTGTAGGTCTCAACTGTCCATTACACGCCAGCTTCTTCATTTGATTTAGCCATCCTTACTAAGTTCATAATCTCTAGAGTCACCTTCTTCCTTTAAAAAAATTTAAAATTGTTTTATTATCTTTTTATTTTTCAATTATAGTTTGTGTTCAATATTATATTAGTTTCAGGTGTACAGTAGCATAGAAGAGTCATCTTTCAATGAGTACTTTAAGGCTATAAGCCTGGAGCTCTCCAAAGCATTTCAAATTGAGTTAATCCAAAACTGAATTTAGTAATCTTCCTCTGCCTTCTAAGTCCTCGTGCCACCATCCACATAGATTGATCCCATGGCTCATTATTCATCATACGCTGCACAAATGGGCGGGGTAGGGGGTTGGGGGACCACACAAAGAAAGCAGTCAGCACAGAGCCTAGAACAAAGCACATGCTTACTAAGCCTCACCTTGCCATCACCTTCGTTCTCATCAACATCATGACTTTAGTCAAGTTAGGAAAATAGTGCATGGCTACAGATAGCTTCCCTTGCATTTGAAGTGCCAAAATATCACACAATAAAGGAACATGTTTAACTTTTTTTGTACCTAAATTTCCCAAACTTACTTGGTTTTAGGACCTTCTGTTCACCTGATGTAATCTGAAGATCACACTGGGAGGAGGGTTGCTTTCAGTGTACAGACTCCATCACATCCAGATTGTCACTGAGAAGTTCCTGACAAACCTATTTCACATGGACCTATCAGTGTCTTCTATTCCCCTCTCTCTCCCTTTGATATTTTCTTCTCATCTCTTCTATTCTATATTCCATATTCCATATTCTATATTCTATATTCTATATTCTATATTCTATATTCTATATTCTATATTCTATATTCTATATTCTATATTCTATTCCATCCCGTCCCATCTCATCCCACTTTAAAAAGCTGGCAAGGAGGCTCATCATTATGTTGTGACCTACAATTTGTAAATCTCAGCTCTAGAAGGTAATTTAAATAGGATATTGTAGGCTATCTTAGACATCAGGTTGGTACAGTAAACAACCTATCACCTTCTTACATGTACTGACCCTAATCCTAATATAGGAAGGAGATTTTGAATGATCTGTACAGGCGAGGATCAGAGGCGCAAAAGAGAGTCAATATTGGCCTACAGTATCTTTTCCAGGGGAAAAGAGGAAGAACATGAGCAAGTTCTCAAAGGAGTCTCAAAGTCTGCTGAAAATTTAAATAGCAGTACTTTGTCAACAGCTGACTTAGGGGTCACCTGAATGCTAAAGGACAGTCCAGTTGTCAGGCCTACTTTAAGTGTGATTTGTTGGGATTGAAAATAAATGGTACAAGCCTAGAATTATGGTCTTGCCTTGCAAAAGTATATATAATTTTCAATTTTCAGGCTATAATTTTGAATCTAAGGAGAATAATCAAGTTAGATGAGACATACCCACAGGGACCTTGCACGAACTATTATTAGAATAATTCCATTTGAGCCATGTACTTCAAAGATGCCAGATGCCATCCTGCTGGGGATGGGGTATATGTGTGGCGCGGTCAAATATGTCTGTGATTCTTAAGTAAAAGGTTAAATAGTCTGATTTCTTCTTGTGAGGAAAAATGTCTTGGAACGATGGGAAGGAAAATTATTAATTGGGTTCACAGCCAACATAGTAATTTTCTACACATTTAATAAATGTTTCATAAAATGACATTATGGCAAAAGTTTTTAGAAGATAGGAGCTCTAAAACATACAGGAAGTCAGCCAACTAATGATGGAAGACTGGTTTAACCTACTTTTTCTAACTACATTACCAGTTAGTTACTCAGCCATTAAAGAGTTCAAAACACTCATCCCTAGGCATGCCCAGGCACCTAGCAGCAGCTCCCAACACACTTAGCCTTTTGTAATACAATGAAAGTGTACAATGCATCTTTCAACCTGCCTACATCTATATTTTGCATCTTACTAGATGCCTCATTATTTTTGAGAATTAGGTTACTGTGTTTTTGGCCATGAATAGCCAGTTCTAATTTTATAGTTCGGTAAGACATTACATTGCAATCATTAAGATTTATCAGGCTCAAATTCAACAATGAAGTCTTGAGTCAATTTGGACACAATGACTCATAAAAATTAACACCAAAGAAACTCTATGTGTGCAAGAAACTATTTTCACAGTGTGTTATATACGTTAGTTCCGAGAACTGTTTTCTGGTAGACCCTCCATCCTCAAATCTGGATAAATGCCAGTTGACCTGAATGCTTATTTTCTTTCTTTAATTTGGTTCTCTAGCCATCACATTACAAAACTGTACCACCAATTAAAATTTTTATTTTAATTTTCTTTGGTATGTTACTATTTTTAAAAAATTTATTTGAGTTAAACATTTTGGTTCTTCTCTGTTAATGGATTAATTGCATTTCTTCTCTCATCAGCTGTCAGAATATCAAGGCATTGTTTGATCATAAAAATAATGTCACGTGTATAATTCCTAAAAGCTTTGGATATATTACATGGTCTCTGTTATTAAATAACTTTATTTGTAAATAGAGAAAGTTAATACCAAACCCACCTACAGAGTTGTTTTTTGGCATGTACAACAATAACAGACCATAAAGGGATCCAATGTCTGTGTTTTTAAAGACTTATCATTATCCATTTAAACAATGGCACAGTACCAGAGGTGGGGCAGGGACTTTTACCCATATGGGAGTAAACTAATATCTTATTTAGCTCATTCTTACTGACCACCTTGGACCAAGCCCTCACAGAGAAAATCAGGGGAAACCATTGTGTTAAGAAAGGCAATCCTCAGACTGAATGCTATATGGAGGATCTAGGGAGAAGGCAGCTGTCCAAAAAAATAATATCTATATTGATAATATTTGTATATTACTAATTTGTACCCAATGATACACCTTTAAAATTTTCTTTTTGTATCTGTCAATGTCATATATAGACTTTAACATGTGAGATTTTAATTCCAAATTTTATAATTTGTTTCATGTGGAGTTAAAATTATTAATTGCCAGACTGTTTCACAGGTGTCATATATAAGGTAGATTATTTTTGTCCTAGGTTCAAAATTCCTTCCCTTTCCCTTTCCCTACCTTTCCTCTCCTCTCCTCTTCCTCTTCCACCTCCTCTTTCTTCTCTCTCCCCCCCTCTACCCGCCCCCCCTCTATCTCGCTGGAATTTTATTTAGCGCTAGGTACCATGGGGTGGGTTTGGCGTTGGTAAGTAAGGCTAATGAATGACCAGCCATAGACTTTCATAGTCACTGTGTCTCCCAAGCCTCCCCAATGGAGCTACTTGTACTATTTAATTCTATCTTTAATATAGGCTGGACAGATATTTCTACATTTTGTTGGTTTCTATTTTCTTTCTTTTTTTAAAAACCAATGAAGTTGATTTTGTTAAAAGTTTGTGAAACACATTTGTAAGAATACACATTTTCTTTTCATGGTGGCAAAGCAGCTTTACTATAACTACAGATTAAGTATTTATTTGCAAATACTCTGGCATTACATTGAATGGGCCGGGAGATGATGGAGAGAAATCACCACACTTGGAAACTGTACAATTAAGTGAATGCAAAGATCAAATATTGTTCATTTCGATAACTTGTTAATTTACAACCACACTGATTTATACTCTTTATCACACTGTACAAGTAGGCTTTAAATTGCTCTTCAATACTTTTATTCTTTCCTATGACCCAATTTCTACTTCTTTCTTAAAGTTGGTGCATACTAGTTATAAATCATATCATTTTCTTTCCTGAAGGTTATTTATACTAAATTTTATAATTTGTTTCTGTCAAATTCAATTAAAAGGAAAAAATATATTTTAAATATGGGCATTCAGCCAATTACATTTTTAAAAAAGCATGCATTTGGGGTTGACTGAGTGGGATTTATTCATAAAAAGGAAAAAAAGGCAGAATAGTAGAGTAGTTATCGGCATGGACTTGAGCCAGATTACTTGACGACCATTTGCCAGCTGTGTGACCTTGGTGAGGTACTTAACTGCTCTGAGACACAATTTACTCATCTGTACAATGAGAATAATATTAGCACCTCCCAAATAAGGCTTTGTAGACTCAGTGAGGACTTAATGGTTGAAATGTAGAACACTTAGAACAGATTTATATAAACTTTGGCTATTGCTTTATAGTCAAGAAATATATTTCATTAGCAAGCATAAAAATGTACTAGCTAAAATGTACTAGTAATAGTTAAAAGGATGAGTTACATATGAATTTCCTTTCCTTTCAAATATTTCATATATATATGGCTAATATGCAAAGTGTACCCTTGTGAGTTTGACTGGGAGACCGGAAGTTCAATCACTTGCTATGATGTGCACTGACCACCAGGGGGTGGCGTGGAATGAAGGAAGGCCCCTGCCGGCTTCCAGCAGCAGGGGAAGGGAGGCCCTGGTAGGCAACTAGAAGGTCCCAATCGGCCCTGATTGCTGGCCAGGCCTAGGGACCTACCTGTGCATGAATTTTGTGCACCGGGCCTCTAGAGTGTGCGTGACTGTGTGTGTGTGTGTATATATTAGGCTTTTATATATGTAGATATATACTATTATATATGTGTATATATCTATATATATACATACATGCACTATAATAAAAGGTAGAAGATAAATACCAGGAAAAATCAAGTTATATAAAAATTTAAGGAAAACGGCAGTTACTTTCTGTCAGTGTATCAGTTAGAGCAGGGGTGGGCAAACTTTTTGACTCGAGGGCCACAATGGGTTTTTAAACTGGACCGGAGGGCTGGAACAAAAGCATGGATGGAGTGTTTGTGTGAACTAATATAAATTCAAAGTAAACATCATTACATAAAAGGGTACGTCTTTTTTTTTTTTTTAGTTTTATTCATTTCAAACGGGCTGGATCCGGCCCGCGGGCCATAGTTTGCCCACAGCTGAGTTAGACCTTTGTGAGGAATAAGAAATTTCAGCTGAGTCTTGAAGATGAGCTATATTGAACATGTAAATTTTGAGTTTAGGGAGGTAGGAGTAGCATACATAGAGGCAAAAGGGCAAATGCATTAATTAGTGTAAATTATTCCTTTTGATTGAAGTTAAAGGTCCATGAAGGTAAATAATGAGAAGCATATTTGTAACACTAGGTCATGAAGAGATCTGGAGAGCAAGGGTAGATAATATAGGATTATTTTATAGGAAATGGAAAGCCATTTAAAATTTCTGAGAAGCCCTAGCTGGTTTGGCTCAGTGGATAGAGCATCCAGTTAAGGGCACATACCCAGGTTGCAGGCTTGATCCCCTGTAGGGGGCATGCAGGAAGCAGCCAATCAATGATTCTCTCTCATTGATGTTTCTATCTCTCTCTCCCTCTCCCTTCCTCTCTGAAGTTAATAAAAATATATTAAAAAATAATAAAATAAAATTTCAGAGAAAGGTGTGTTCTAATCAAAACAGAGCTTTAATTTCATAGGAAAGTAAATCGTGGAGAGATTGTTGGAGGCAGGGATACCAGTCAAAATGAGAGATAATGAAAACTTGAAGCAAGGGAATGGCAGAGAAGAAGGGGATGGACACAGGAATATTACAGAAATAGAATCTACCATAGTACCCCAAATCAGAAAACAATGAGAGATTTTAAAACTATACCGACATTGGGACTTCAACACTGGGTATTCTAAATCAGTATGTCTATAGAGTGACTCATCAAACCATAATTTCTGGAAGTGTGATTTTGATGGTCATTTTTGACCACTACTGACCTGAATGTCTATAATGGTGGAGTAAAAGAAATTACACTAGCTCCAAGGTTAGGAAAATAGAAAAAGGATTAACAGGAAGAAGAGAAGAAAGGGAGAGAAAATAATACAGTCTCAGAGCAACTGGGACAGATAGAGGAGCCAAGTTGATGACAAATTTTGTACTTCCTGAGGACAAGGTAGGATAGAAAAGAAGTTGAGGAGAGAAGTTGGACTCAAGTTGATAGATTTGAAAATTACCACTATGATTTGAAAAAGACAAAGGCAATTCCTGAAAAACACAGATACTCCAGAGTTGAGTCACAGGAAGAATGTGGCATGGCCTTGGATTTTGCAGGAAAATAAATAGAAGAGAGTATCATAAAAAACAAGGGAGACAGACTATTCAAAGAAAGGTGCTGATTTATGCAGAAGAGTTTAAGGATAAGGTCGATTTGGTGTCCAAAGTTATAGGTAATGAATGAAAGAAGATAAGCAAGGTACTCTCAAGCTTTAGCAATGAACAGAAGGTGATGAGTTCAGCCAGTTCATATGGACTATTCTTCAAGAAGTTTGTTGGTGAAGGAGAGAGGCAGGAAATAATAAGGCAGCAGCATTATGAACAAGCACTTTGAGGCACTCTCTATATATGAACAAGACAGAGGAGAGAAATTTAAGACGGAAGGCAATCGTGTAAAATTGAATGAAACACGTTTTAAGAGAAGGAAACTAGAAGGGCACAATTGCGAGAGTTGGCTCTGGTGAGAATGAGTTATTTACCTCCTTATCTGAAATAGGAGGAAAGGTGGCAAAGAAGGGAGACGACAAAGAGAAATGAGCATATAAAAATAAGGAGAGTTGAGTGAAGTAAACAACAAGTTGTTTCACAATTATATAAAAAGTGAGAATGAAATGTATTATGCACAAGACTTAAGGGCAGTGGAATTTGTTTCAGAGATTACTCAAGAATCAATTAAAGATAATCCAAAGGATTTCTGAGATGCAGAGATGGCCCAGTTAAAGGTTACTTAGAATAAATTAGTATCTGTTACAGAGCAGTGCAAATTGGCTGCTGAACAGAAGAAAGGTGTAGGCATTGACAGGACCGATGATTGGCAAAATGCTTAACGAGGGAGCCAAGTGGCGAGGAAATCGAGGGAGCACGTTAAACAATCCCAGGGTGGAGGGAAGGGCAGTCACAGTGACAATAAAGACCAGTGGGAGTTAGGGCAGGGAGAGGAGGACAGACAGAAGTTGTGCTCAGAGAGAGATGTGGGGAGGGAAACGGTGACCCAGAAAGGGAGAACAGCATGCGAAATGGTAACCAGGCTAACACCCATAGGAAAAGGGTGGTGTAAGCAAAAAGCATAGATTCAAAAACAGGAAAAATATTCTGACATCCTATTAGTTGGAAGGAGTGGCCTCTTGCAGCTGGTTGTCAGAAAAAAGTGAACTCTTATGAGGCAGGCTCTTTCAGTTATGTGAAGGCAAGTGAAAGAGCAGTTCTATGAAAAGATCTTCACCTTCGATATGGTGTACTTTTCTTCAAGGAAATAACTTATAAAAATGTCATTTTATATATATGAAAAGACATTTCAAAGAGGAAGGGAGAGGGAGATAGAAACATCAATGATGAGAGAGAAACATTGACTGGCTGCCTCCTGCACACCCCTACTGGGTATCGAGCCCACAACCTGGGCATGTGCCCTGACTGGGAATCAAGACATGACTTCCTGGTTCATAGGTCAAAGCTCAACCACTGAGCCACACCAGCCAGGAAAAATTTCATTTTCTTTTATTCAGCTTTCTGAGTTTTATAATATGTAAAACATTGTGTATGGGCATTGTGTTCACAGGCATTGTGCAAAGTATACATTTAAAAAATGTTATGATACAATTGCTATATTTCCAGATTACCTGTCCCCACTTCCTATTTTCCTAGTCCTTAGCAAACCTATTTCCCCTAATTTCTGGATCTTTAATATTGTACCAGTTGATTAATTAAAGTGTGATCAAATATTATTCCGTGACTATATTTTTAAAAAAGTAACTGTGTAGGCACTAAATCATAAATTGAAAGTATCTGTAAATAATGAGAATGGCAATAAATAAGATGAAATAAGTTGCAAATCAAGAATGAAATTTACACCTAAGAATTTGGGATTTGGCTGATTAGAGGGAGCCATGGTGTACTGGTGTGTTACAGGACCACCATGTTGACAGATGGCTCACAGACCAGGACAAAGTGGGGATGTAGTGTTTCAATGTCATAGGTATTCTAAGATAAAACAGCCTTTAAAAACTGAGTTTTCTACTTGCTAGTCAGATTTTATTTACATTCTTTAGAAATTGTCTGAATACACACTTTAGCGAGGCACATTTAAAAAAATAAGAAATTATGTCCGGCTGGTGTAACTCAGTGGTTGAGCGTCGGACCATGAAACCGGTCACAGTTTGATTCCCGGTCAGGGCACATGCCCAAGCTGTGGGCTCGATCCCCAGTGGGGGGTGTGTAGGAGGCAGCCGATCGATGTTTCTCTCTATCCCTCTCCTTTCCTCTCTCTAAAATCAATAAAAATATATTGAAAAAAGAAACTGTGATTTCATTAGTCAAGAGTGAATTGGAAGATTTCAGTCATCCACTAAAAAAAAAGAATTGCTCTTAGTTCAAAGCAATACACCTGAATAATTGTTTTACATAGCTTTCAAAGGAAGGTAATGGCTCATCGGTCATTTTTCCAGGATACATAAAGAAGAATTTGAGGAGAATTTTTTTTTAAAGAATGAATTATGCCAGGAAAATCAAAATGTAAACTTTTATTAAGAAAAACTGCCAAGGAAATATATGAGAAACTCACTTCGCCTGTGTGCAAAAATTATAAACATTGGGGAAGGTTTCACTGATTTGCTGGTTCAAACAGGCATGGCACACATCAACGAGATATGCTAACTGCACTGAAGTTCAAAACGTGTGCAATGTGCCTGCATAGCAATGCTCCTGGTTTTAAAAGTATACCATACAGTATACCATACTGATTGTATCTTCAACTAACACCCCACTGAAACCTTTTCACAATAGCTATTCAGATGGAAATGAGTTTCAATTCCATTCCTTCTCCTCCCTGACCATACACTTGTGGATAAATTCAGCAAGCAAGAGTGGATTCAGTTATGTTATTTAAGTCCAGGCTTATCAGAAATCATGTCACCTTTAGGCAACAGCACTAGTTCAGTATAGCTGAAGAAAGAAAGAGGATATTTGGGGAAGGGGACTTTGAAAGGCAATTAGGTCACAAGGGTGGAGTCTCATGATGGGATGAGCACCCTTATAAGAAGAGACAGGAGAGAACTACCCGACCCCAACCCCCTGCACTCTCTCTTTACCACGTGAAGACCCAGGGAGAAGAGGCCCCCTGCCAGCCAGGAAGAGGGCCCTCATCAGGAACTGAACTGGTGGCAACCAGACTGTGGGGACTTCTCAGCGGCCAACTGTGAGGTTTGCACTTCAGTTGTTTAAGCCATCCAGTCTGTGGTATTTCGTCATGGCAGCTCGAGCTGATTAACACACCAGGCATAATCATGAAGAAAGGAGGAGGGAGGCATATTTGAGAGATATTTAGGATGCATATAGGACAAAAGAATTACATATCTGATTGTATTCTGCACATATGAAAAGAGTTATGCTATTTCTATAATACTGTTTCTTCATTGTTTCATTTCATCTTGTAATTCCTGTCTGAAATAAAAGTTATATTAAACCGTCAATGAAGGGATAAGAAAAAGAGGTATGCTAATAGAAATACCAACACATACTCAGTGCTGAGTACATCCCAGAGAGTGAACTAAAGACCTTCTGTGAATTCACTTTTAATCCTTCCAACAGTTCTATAAAGTTAAGTGTTATAATTACGCCTGCACTACATATGAGAATGAGGAGGACAACTAGGGATGCTTTAGCACCATAAAGAGGGGGCGGTCTTTCTTGGAAATCAGAAGAGGAAGGAATAATGTGCCCGCCAGATCACTTCAAATTCTTTCTGGGGAAAGGAGTCTACTACTTTTATGAAATGAGAGTTCTCCAGGTTTAATTCAATGTTTACATGTCATTTTTCTCGATGAACATTTTATAACAAAATGGTATTGGTGCCTGCAGGGATGGCAGCGCTGGAGAGCTGGAGAGTCGCCTGTGGCTCTGATGCCAACTACAAACTTGGACACTTTTCTGTGCCTCTCATTTCTTTGACTTTCTTATCTGACTATAGAAATAATAATACCTGCTTCACAGGACTCTTGTAAAAAATAGAGATAATATACACAAAATGCTTAGCACAGTGTCTGGCATATGGTCAGTCTTAATTGGTAGTGGTGATTATAATAATTAGACTACCAGGGCCCAGGTAAATTCACACCTGCCACTTATATGCAGTCCTGGCTCTTTACTCTTTCTTCCAACCCTAACGTATCCATGCCCTATGCCCTATGCCCACTGGAAAATAAATGTAAATTGGACTTAAAAGTTTAGTACTGTAACAGACTAAATAGAGAACTGCCCTTGTCCTCATTAGTATTTAACTGGGAGTAGGTGAAAGCCAGTTCACTGAGGTAAAAATATTCAGAAAACTTTAGTTCTAGAAAGACCCAGCTCTGTCACAAATTATCAGTCCCTTTTCTTCTTTGGTTACATGTGTAAATATCGAGTTTAAACAGACATTTACACTTTCTCTCAACTCTATGATTTCTGTTTTCTAATACTTTTCATCTGCATGGTTTAAGCCTTAGGAAACCAACTCCTAATGTCAGTTTCTAATAAGTATTATCAAGCTCCAAATGTTTTCAAAAACAGTCAAGAAGAAAACACACACTGAAGACTGACAACACATCACCTTTCAGGCTCAACGATTTCTGATTTGAATCTCTGAAGATTGCGGGAGCATCCACAATGTTTCTGTAAACATTTTGGGTTTCCCCCACCACTACTGGCAAAATGTGGGAAGACTGAACTGTGTTCACAAAGATTTTTCAAGCTCAAGTGCAAGAGACTGTTTATGGTTTAGTGAGAAGCTCTGGGGTTTTCCCCAGGTCCCTCAGCATTGTTTTGCTTTCTTCTGAGCAATGGAACTGAGCAGACTGAAAACAAGCAGCTGACTGCCAAGGACATGTGAAACCTGTTCTATTGGTCATTCTGGATCCAATTCAAGCACATACTGTTACTGTGTAAGATTACTTTTACTTCGCTTTAGTGGAAGCCTCGATTTTGCTTTAGGGAAAAAAAGTCATATTGTGTTTTTCCATTTTTATTTATAAACGATGTGTGTTCCTTCAAGCAATAAATTCTAAAATGACAATGACATACTTATAATTTTGATGTGAGAATAAGAATACTAGAACCAGAGTTTCAGCTATTTATAGCTACATAATAAACAACCACAAAACTTAGTGGCTTAAAATAATTTATTATTTCTCTCAATCCTACAGTCTGAGCCGGGCAGTTTTTCTATTCTGTGCGGTATCTACTTGTGCTGGAACCTATAATAATTTTTAGAGCTCAGGTGCCTGAAACAACTGAGGCCTGGTCAAGCATGTCACCCACATGGCCACTCCACACGAGCTTGGGGTTTCAGACATCACGGTGGTTCTTACATGTTAGCTAGCTTCCAAGAGAAAAGAAGCTGAAACTGCTAGTTCTCCTAAAGGCCAGACCCATCATGGGACAGCATCACATCCATCATATTGTATTGGTCTAAGCAAGTCCAAAGCCAGTCCAGATTTAAAGAGCGGAAACAGACACTACCGCTTTGTATGAAAAGTAGCCTGTTCACCACAGGAGGGAGGTGGCTGATGGCCACCGTCTTTGGAGAATCCAACAGAGAGCCTATTGCAGCTCCCAGGAGCTCTTTCCTTTTCCTTTACCCTTTGGGTTTCATTGAGATTCTTTGAAACCTATTTGAAACATTTTATATGTCAGCAGAAACAAAGTCACTCAACTTTAGGAAATAAGGGATAATTCTTTGAAATACTCATTATAACAAGTGTTCAATGATTTCATAACAATGGAATCTTGATTTATATTACTACTAGAGGCTCAGTGCACGAAATTTGTGCACAGGTAGGGTTCCCAGGTCTGGCCAGTGATCAGGGCCGATCTGTGGAGTAACTGGCAGGGTGATTGGGGGGGGGGGGCCCTCAGTTTGCACCCGCCTTGGCTGGCCTGGCGCCACATGCTCACCAGTCCTGCCCCTGCCGCTGCCGCTGGCTGGGGCCTGCGGGCTGGGGGCAGCTCCTGCATTGAGCATCTGCCCCCTGGTGGTCAGTATGCATCATAGCGACCAGTGGTTCCGCTGTTTGGTTGATTTGCATATTAGGGTTTTATATAGATAGACTAGAGGCCCGGTGCACGAAATTCATGCACAGGGGAGGAAAGGGGGCGGGAGGGCGGGTGGGGGGGTCCCTCAGTCCAACCTGCACCCTCTCCAATTTGGGAGCCTTCAGGGGATGTGCTACTGATGGCTTGGGCCCACTCCCTGTGGTTCTCTGCTCTCTGCGGGGCCTGCCTGCTCCACACCACGGGGATGGGCAAACAGGCCCCGCTGAGTGCGGCCTACAGGCCCGCTTGCCTGCTCACAAGTCGCTGCAGCAACCGCCCAGCAGGCCCTGCTGGGTGCTGCCTGCAGGCCCTGCTTGCCTGCTTGTGGGTCGCCGCCGCCACTGCCCAGCAGGCCCTGCTGGGTGCTGCCTGCACCCCGCTTGCCTGCTGGGCTCACGTTGCCGGGGTGATGCCACCAGCGTCCTGCCCAGCCGCTATGGGTGCTGCCATCTTTGTCACGGAGTGACGGCTAATTTGCATATTACTCTTTTATTAGATAGGGTTTTTGTTCACTATAAATATGAAGTGATGGAGCCTCAGGTGAAATGAAAGCTTTCATTCTCAGATATGTTCCCAAGTAGAGAAACAGCCTTTACAGTACCAGTAAATTCTATATAACTCATTTTCACCGTTTTTACAGCTGGATCAAGCCACCTTTACAGTTTTATCTATTGTATTAAAATATATGTGTGGGATTTTTACAAGAAAAGGATTTATAATCACCCACTTCCTCTTTTTATTCAAATTAATTTTCCTTCCCTGATCTTATGTGAATCATTCCTCACATAAGAACTGGCTGATGAATCAGAAAGGAGCCAGTAAATTCTAATGATCCCAAAAGAAGAGACAAGCTTATCTCTGCCAGAGATCAAAACCAAACCCTAAAATTACAGGCTTTGTTTAAAATGCTGTTTGAGACATTGAGATTTAGTTCAGAGAACATACCTTTATCCTGACTCATTCTCACTGCACATTCAGCCCACTGAAGAGAGGAGGAGGCCGGTGAATCTCATTAGCAACCACTGACCTTCAAAAACTTGGTCGATAGCAGTCAGGCAGCAAAAGAGGCACAGAGGCCATGCTGCCATCGCTGTGCCAGGCCAAGCTCAGAAAAGAAAGAGACTGACAGTGGCCATCTTTGGGAGACTGAAGCACAGAACACATTTTATTTATTAGCAGCTCTTTCTCTGTACCCCCCTTTCCTTTGGATTTCATTGAGTTTATTTGAATTCTGAAATTAAGGATAACAGGAACAAAAATGTAACTCAAAATACAGAGTTGTAAGCCCTGACCAGGTGGTAGCTCAGTTGGTTAGAGCCTCATTCTCATACGCCAAGGTTGTGGGTTTGATCCCAGGTCAGGGCACATACAGGAATCAACCAATGAATGCATAAATGAGTGGAACAACAAATCGATGTCTCTCTTCTCTCTCTCCCTCTCTCATCAATAAATAAAATTTAAAAAATAATACAGAATTGTAAAGGGACTGATACTCAGCAGTCATGACAAACACGCAAGTGTGAATTTTAAACTGCTCCTATTATAAGGCACATGTAACCTGCACAATGGTGATTAGTTTAGAGAACAGTTCTATCGATATATGAAAGACTCCAGGCCTAACAAAATGATGGATTCAAGCTCTTCAGTTATTCAAATAGGTGATGCTGGTGATAACTCATTGCATCTGTTTACCAAACCTAAAACTCTAAGGTAATCAATAATCATTATAATTACAAAAAACCAACTTGGCTATAAGGAAACTACAAATTGAACTTACTCATAATGCATCACACTCACTGTTAAAAGTGATTTATAAACAAACAAACCCTTCACAATGTTTGACAAACAATAGTCAAAATTTAGCGTCATTTGTCAAACTAGGAAATTGTGCTTTTGTGAGAAAAGGGAATTGATTTTCTTCTTTTGATTTATTATTTGAAAAATCTATTTTTTCATAATACTATCTAGTATATTTAAAAATGGTCATTCAGTTCAAAACTTCAGGGCAAAGTATAAACCATCTCAGCTGCCTTAGGAAAAAGGGTTGCTTTTGCAGCTAATCTTGAGTAGAAAGCATTTGTTTCTTTGCTTGTTCTCTGTTTGTCTGTCTCTCTCTGGTTACCTTTGTTCTGTCCAGTGGTTTTGTAGTTGCCTTCACTCAGCCCTGCTGTCCACAGAGGACTAGTTTGATGTGTTGAGACTCCTGACCCCATGGTGAAGATACAGTCTGTGAACCCTAGAGAGCTTGGCCCAGGTATTTAATGAAATTTTGTTTTGTTTTGTTTCTCCTTGGGCTCCTAGATTTCTACAACCCAAAGCCCAAGCTACTGTGCAGCTGTTTTCCAGGCTTCTTTTATGCAGGTGCTATTGCTCCAGTTCCACCTGCCTTGGGTGAGGCCTTTTCATTCCAATTCACCACCACAGCAGTTCAGATACTCCCTCATCCACCTGTTTGTGGATCCAGAAAACAATGGGCCCATGGCTTCAGGCCAGATTACCACTTTGTCTTCCTGCTCTGTTTCTGATCCACAGAAATGTTTATTATTTTTAAAATTTTCTCTTATTATAGCTTGTCTTTAACTGCTATGTATATAGAGCAGGGTAGTGGGCAAAAACATGAATTTACAGTGCCATCTTCACTAGAAACTTTTCAGGTCAATGCAATGGAATTTTAGCAGAAAGATTTAAAGATCAAATGCTCCTTGGTAGACTATATAGTAATTTTTAAAAATTGATTTCACAGAGAGAGAGAGAGAGAGAGATTGATCAATGATGAGAGAGAATCATTGATCGGCTGCCTCCTGCACATCCCCTACTGGAGACTGAGCCCACAACCCAGGCATGTGCGTGTGCCCTGACCGAGAATCGAACCGTGACCTTCTGCTTCTGGTTCATAGGTTGATGCTCAACCACTGAGCAACACCAGCCGGGCTAGATAGTAATTTTTTTCTAGAGATTTTAAATTCAAGGTAAGTGAAGCATATTCAAGTGGAGTGGGGTTATAATAGGTAGCTAATAAAACATAAAAGATGAGTCAGGTGTCAAAGCTGAACATGTAGTTTTGGAAATTATAGAAGTTAACAAAAAATAGTCTTAAAATATAACCTTCAAAGTGTGATACCTACAAACAGATCAATGAGAAATATCCCTGAATTTCTACTTTTGATGATACAACAAATATCTCTCCTTCTTATGCCATACTTAGCTTACGTATTCATTCCTATAAGATTTTATAATACATTAATGATTATTCATTTATTTAACAAATACTAATTATGTTCCTGCTATCTACTCTACAAGACCCTGGTGATTCAGAGATGAATAATAAATAGTCCTTGCCCTCAAGAAATTTATAATTTATTGAGGAAGTCAGCCACACCCCCCAAAACAAGTCACCATTCCATGATAACTGCTGTAATGGCTGTAGAGACAAAGTGCTTTCTTTAAAGGCATAGATGAGAGAATGAGTAATTCTTAATGGTCTGGTTCTGTAAAGAAGCAATTCCAAAGGCTTCACAGAAGAGGTGGCATATTGGGAACTTCCAGAAATTTTACAAAAGAGTTAATAGTGTCTTGTGGGACATGGGGTCTAGGGAAATTAACTTATGCTTATCCAGCACACAATTTTGACTTAGATTATGGGATTATGTTGGACAGCTTGGGGAGCTAATGAAGATTATGGGAGAGCGATAAGCACTTTCCACTTCTCTCTCCTTCTTTGAGGATTCCTTACATGAACAAAGATGACAGTATCAGGCAACTTTAGGAAAGGGTAAATAAACTGGCATAGTCAGAGTGCAGGATAAATAGTAACTAACTTGGGGATGGACAGATGACCAAGGGTGGACTGTGGAGATCTTGTATTGTAGTCTAAAAAGACTGGACTTTTCTTGTGGGCAATGATGCTGGTGAGGCAATCCACTTTACATTTTGAATATAGACATCTGAGATAATGAAATGGAGAAATAAAAGACTTGAACTGGTGACCAATCAGAAAAATACTGACCGTGTCCAAGTATGAGGTAATAACTATTAAACTGTCATGGAAATAGGGGAATTAGAAAATCATAAGTATTTTTTTACGGTATATATTTGAAAAGCTATAATAGAACAATGCTTCTATTACTATTTCATTACAAGAGAGGTTTCCCAAGTTGAGATACAAGTATGCTGGAACTTTCAGAATTATGTTTAGTGCTTAAGGGCTATGTTTTTCAGATAAAGTACTGTTTTTTGTTTGTTTGTTTGTTTTTACTACATCCATGTTGGATCATATCCAAAAGGCATAGGAGTGATTTAGGCATGAAAAGGATTAACTCATCATGTTAAGCCTTTATGTTATCACTAGAGGCCCGGTGCACAAAAATTTGTGCACTGGGGGGGGGGGGGGGTCCCTTAGCCCAGCCTATGCCCTCTTGCAGTCTGGGACCCCTTGGAGGATGTCCACCTGCTGGCTTAGGCCCGCTGCCTGGGGGATTGGGCCCAAGCTGGCAGTCAGACATCCCTCTGGCAGCCCGGCAGCCCTCGGGGGATGTCCACTTGCCAGTGGGGAGCAGGCCTAAGCTGCAGTCGGACATCCTTAGCGCTACCACCACCACCACTGTACTGGCAGCCGTCAGCCTGGCTTGTGGCTGAGGAGAGCTCCCCCATGTGGGAGTGCACTGACCACCAGTGGGCAGCTCCTGCATTGAGCGTCTGGCCCCTGGTGGTCAGTGTGTGTCATAGTGACCAGTCATTCCCAGTCTTCTGTTGTTAGGGTCAGTTTGCATATTACCCTTTTATTATATAAGATAGAGGCCTGGTGCATGGGTGGGAGCCGGCTGGTTTGCCCTGAAGGGTGTCCCGGATCAGGGTGGGGGTCCCGCTGGGGTGCCTGGCCACCCTGGGTGAGGGGCTGATGGCTGTTTGCAGCTGGTCACACCCCCTTCAGGGTGGGGGTCCCCACTGGGGTGCCTGGCCAGCCCGGTTGAGGGGCTGATGGCTGTTTGCAGGCTGGTCAAGCCCCCCGCAATGGGGACCCTCACCCCATGGAGGTTTGGCCAGCCTGGGTGAGGGGCTGATGGCTGTTTGCAGGCTGGCCACACCCCCTTTAGGATGGGGGGTCCCCACTGGGGTGCCTGGCCAGTCTGGGTGAGGGACTGAGGGCTGTTTTCTGGCTGGCCAAGCCCCCCTGGCAACGGAAGCTCCTAGCTTCTCCTTTTTTCTTTTTCTTTTTTATTCTGGGATTTATTTACCTTCTATAATTGAAACTTTGTAGCCTTGAGAGGAGCTCAGAGCCGGCCAGGGTGGGCGGGAGGGAAGCCTCCTGCTCACTCCAGCTCCGTGGCCATGGCTGGCTGAAAGCAGGTATCTGGGGTTTATTTACCTTCTATAATTGAAACTTTGTTGCTTTCAGTGGAGTTCAGAGCCCGAAGCGGCAAGCGGGAAGCTTGGCTTCCTCTATCATTGGGGCAACCAAGCCTCCTGCTTGCTCCAGCTCCGTGGCTGCTGGCTGCCATCTTGGTTGGGTTAATTTGCATATAGTTGCTCTGATTGGTTGGTGGGCATGGCTTAAGGTATAGCGAAAGTATGGTCAATTTGCATGTTTGTCTTTTATTAGTGTAGATTATTGAAAACATGCAAACACTGGCACTTCTATTTTATATAGAAAACAAAACAAATCTTGTCATTTGTTAAAGAAACTAACAACTCTTCCCTTAAGAATATGCATTGTAATAAAATGAACCCTAAGTTTAATAATAGCATAGCTTCTGGAAAAATTCTGTCCCATGAAAAAGTAGGATTTCTACATTAAGTAGTTTTTGTAATTGAAGAATTTAAGATTAATCATAACCTTAAATAATATTTCTGCCTACAAAATGATTCCATGCTAAATGAAAGAGAAAATACAGAAGAGTTGGCTAGATACAGCTATCTTACAAATGAATGCACAAAATAATATAAAAAGTCCCTTCTCTTTATACCAAGAGGAAAATCTTTTTTGCATCTTCCCTGATCCAGTTCAGGTGCTAGGAGGCTTTTCTTATGTCACAGTACCTCCTTTTATTATCCTATAAATGGCAATATCTATTGAACCCCCAATAATATATTAGACACTGTTCTAGGGACTTCATATATACTATCTTGCTTAAACTTTGAGAAGCACTTAAAATGTGAAGAATTCCTCTCATTCATTTGGCTCTAGATTTGTCAAAGTTTAGAAAAGAGAGATTCGTCTTCTTCACTGGCCCGAACAGGAACCTCCGCTCCCAGCTACAAAATTATTCCTAATATTCTAGTCACTCAAACCATTTTAGACAGAATTTTCTGTATGTAGGTGTGTGGTTATTGTTCCCAGCTAAGGAAATTCCTAAGAGACTCTAATCTAACAACAAAAAAAGAATCAGATCATAGAAACCTGTGTTAGTATGATTCAAAGGGAAAAAATGAGCTGCAGTGAAAGCCAATTTGAGCTGGAAAGACTTGTACTGTTAAATCACTAGACATGTGTAGCCACTTACGAAGCTGTCTGATCACATATGTTTTTAAACATCTGTCAGCACAGGCAGAACTCCACATGCAAAACACAGCACTCCTGAGCACAATGGAAGTTTGTGACGAATTCTCAGATTCTCAGGAAGAAATGAATACATTTCACAGGTTGAACATAGGTTATTACTGCTTAAGTTGAAGGAAGTTTTGGCAAGCAACTCCCAAAGGCTGTGTGACTCATTTCCTTGGACATTAATATCTTAAAAAGACAAAACTGAGACCAGCAATAAAACCTAGAGACCTAAAGAGAGAGATGTCAGGGAGTACTTAGAAGCAGGAGGCACTGGAGACTACAGCTGAAAGCGGAGTCTAACTTCTCTCTTTTTCTTGATAAAAATGTTGCAGCGCCATTTCCCCCACCATTAAAAAGTTCTCATCTCCAAAGTACAAATACAATTCCTTCCAAACCTGCGGCATTTGTTCTTCCCCTGAAGACATCGTCATATGCTTTCCACTGCGACTTCACCTGATAGGCATGGATGAACACCACAAATACCACCACGAGGCACATTAAAGGGACCAGGGCTGCGGTGAACAGAGCGGCATAGATATTGGGGATGAAACACCTGAAAGAGAAGAGAAGAGATCACTCAGACAACTTCAATACGAACATTTCTGAAATCCAGAATGTCTGACATCATTGCTTTATACTAACTCTTTGTATCTAAGTGTTGGCAAAAGCTCATTTTTGGTTTGCCAAATTGAAGCTTTGTTCGAGTAGAGGCTACATGGTTAAATCTCATCCACTGCTTTACAAAGTAGGATCCGTGAAACAAGCACATCCTGAGATGCTCAGAAAACTTAAAAAAAAAAAAAGGTCCTGGCCAAATACTTTGAGAAATGTGCACTTGCTTTGCAGCTCTATCTTCTTGGCCTACTGAGACCAAGGTCAAACTGAGGACTGCATGAGAGAAGGCATTGCTTAATGGCAAATCTGAGGATTCCTAGGGCTCAATTCTGTCATTCCTAAGCTATACATTTCCTGTAGAGCCATGAATTCTCTTGAAAATGACGACAACTTTCCATTTAGAAGCTATACCACTCAATTGCATCTGTTATTACTAGAGTTTATCTAGAACAATGAGGTCCAAGGTAAACTTACATTATTTATTAATTTTGATAACATTGAAGGTCTACAAACAATGATTTTAGAGATGTAACTGGAAATTTTTACTCATAATTTATTAAATCATTATGTTCTTTACAAAAATCTTTCATACAAAGATATCAAAATGTGCCTGGCCAGTGTGGCTCAGCTGGTTTGGCGTCGTCCCATGCACCAAAAGGTTACCAGTTCGATTCCTGGTCATGGCACGTGCCTTGATCCCTGGCAGAGGGTGTGCAGGAGGCAGCTGATTGCTGTTTCTCTCTTACATAAATGCATCTCTCTCATTCTCTCCCTCTCCTTTTATCTCTCTCTCTAAAAATAAAAAATATATATATGTATTTTAAAATGTCAAAAGGGAGGGCTACTAAATAAGTTCTCAATAGCTGAAATTGTACTCTTCAGGAATTTTTAAAAAGGACATACCTCCTGTAACTTATAACACTATAATACATTTAATGACAAGAAATCTTAATAGTAGGTAGTGTTCTTTTCAAATATTTTCCCCAACTTCTTCATTTTTAATACATAATACTTATAAACCTACATTACAACAAGTAAAAAAAATAATGAACTCTGAAAAAAATCAAGGAAAAAAATATAACATGTTTAGAAGAAAACCTCAAAATTCAAAATATAGTAATCATGGAAACATCCATTCTTGCCATTTGGGGGGAAAAAGTGCTGCAATTTTATATTTAAAAAGTGACATATTATCAAAGACCTTCCTTAGGTATTATTCCTAATTAACATGACCTGCTAAATGTATTCCTCTTGTAATCAAGACACATTTCAAGAGATATTTCAACACATATTCTGCATCCACAAAGAGATGTCAGAATGATGGATTTCCTAGCTTTCAGAATTTAATTTGGACAGTACAAAGGCTGACGCCTTCCCTGTACGCTCATCTGTGTGTCACAGACCCGTATCTTCCAGGTAAAAGGCACAAGACGAGATAAAACAGGCAAACATTAATGGCCTTGATCTTGCTTGAATACATTTCTGTACTAAAAATAGTGATCATGATGGCTAGTCATTTCTACGAATATTAGCTTTGAATGATTTGTCTCTTGTTTTCCTCAGAATTATGGAACCACAGCCATACACTGGCCTAAAGGTGCTTAGACAAAAGCAGACACAGACGGAGAAACTCACACAGACTCCACTGCTCTATTTTTATCTTGAACAATGTCATCACAATTCAGTTTCAGGATGTAAAATGAGGATGGTTACTGACTCTACTGTGAGGTGCTCTAGGATTAATCAACATTTGATACAGAGTACCAGTGTTTAGATTTGACTCCAACACATACAACTTCTCATGTTTGGTTCCCACTTCTCTACTTGAAGTGCCTTTAGATTCAGAGGACAACCTTTGAAAGCAGAACCTCAACTAATGGTGCACCAGCCTGGTTAAAAAATAAAATGGGCAGAGTGGACCTCCAGGATGTTAGCACTAACCAGGCGTGTCTGCAGGGCTCTCGGGAAGAGAAGGAAACTCCCTAAGTGTCATCGCTCTTAAAACTCTCCTTTGCAGTTCTCCCTGCTTGTACGATGACTTGGCCACCTGGCCCCTTCGTTCAGAGAAAGGGGGGAAACGATCCAATCCTGAAGCGGTCCCTTTCCCCCAGTTTCTTCAGAGCCCTGCAGTCGTGCCCTGTCATCAGTACCAGGCTGCTGAGAGTGCCCAGTTTGTCCTCTGCGTGGTCAACATGGGCGGGTGATTAACGAGGAGGGCTTTGGCCTCCAGCACGCCTGTTCTTGTTGGCAGCCCTCCTCGTGTTCCTGCCTACTGGGGCCCTGCAGTACAGCTGGCTCCTCCTCTTGCCTACTACTCCTGTCCAGCTGTGACTCATCCCAGTGTCCCTGCAACCAAAACTACCTGCCTTGTTAGTACTACCTCTCCTGGGGGTTGGGGTGTCAGGCAACTACCCGTAAAAGGAAAAAAAAAAAAGCCTCATCAATCAGAATTTCCTTCAGTCCAACCGAGTAAGATGTACAGTGCATCTAGGTAGTTTGAGGATTAGATCATAGGAAAGCGACGCGGGAGTTAGGAAACTATGAATATCATGTTAGGAACAGTTTCTGAACTCAGGCTAGGAACAAATTCTTGGAAAAACTGAACGTAATGTAAGAAATGAACAGGCCAAATGCTATGCACACTGGAGGGCTGTGGAGGCAGTTGATTATGGTGCTGGCAGCCACTGCTTCCAGGACAGATCTGGCAGTTACCAGAAAATGAGACCAAGGCCGTGTGGATGTACTTTCTTAAAAGGGGTGAGGAAAGTGTGCTCCTTGTAGTTCCCAGCTCACCCAACTTCAAAGCACGCTGGGGGCCCTTCTTCCCTCTTTTGGTGCTGAATGTTCTTTGGGGTTCCTGGAAGTCACATGACTAGCTTTTGCTGTTCCCTTTTAAACTTTCACGGGTAAATTTTCTTTCTTATTATAACCCACAGACAGTCCTAATTTATTTCAAAATCCTGTCAGGACTTCAACCTTTTCTCTATTTTTAGCCAGATGAAACAAGCAGATACTGTTTCATTACCTTCGGTTTTTCTTCCTCCCGGGGTAGCTGGGAGCATTTACAATGCCTGATGTCACTTTCTAGTTTGGTAAGGTTGTTACTTCCCTGAGGTAGCACTTTATCCTTATTGAATTGTTTTCACTTGCATTATCTAACTTGAGTAAAAAAAAAAATTATGTCGGTGGCCTGGGGTATTTCAGGTTCTTTGTTCCTGTCTGGAATAAGCATAAGGAGAAGCTCAGAAGCAAAGGAGTCCAGGAGAGAGGTAAACTCCACTCATAACTGCTGACAACATTGGGAGGAACACTGAGAACCCCTGTACGAGTGACGGTGATTGGAGTCCATTTAAATTCCATTTTAAAGAACAGGCTGCCCCTGGCACTCTGCAGGATTTAAAGTAATCCAGGCAGCTGACATCTGAGTTACATCTGGATTACATAGACATGAAAAAGGACGGAGGTAATGGGAGAATAATAAAGGTTTGTTCCCAAGCTCTTCTTTATTACTAAGTACTTCTCCTCCATTAGATAATGACAATGGTTGTGATTCACAGGCTCATGTGCCAACCTCCCCCAGGTAGGCCTCCTTAAGACTTTGTTAATGATGGCCTCTACATCAAAAGCTACATTTGTTGCCTCAACCAACTTTGTCTTCTCCACATGGAAAATAAATAAATTTATGGAGACATGAGAAGATGAGAAAATTACAGTGTGGGTTTAAGCAGCTTCAAGGTAGGAAAATAGATTCTTTCTGTCCTTCTGTTGTAGTGCATATAGCAGTTTTCATACCAAGGAAATAGACTGATTTCTAAAATGTATTTTCTTTTAAGCTTAAATTTTAAACAGAAACAAAGTTAAAATTAAATTGCAGATAAGCCCTACAAAGTGAAACTGAACATTAGGATAACAGATGGACTTAGAGAGGAAGGGAAGGAACGAGGTATTTTCCTAAACTGAATTAGGTGGATCATGTAGACTATCGTAATTATTACTACTCCTATACTTACTACCATCACCACTACAAATAACACTAGTGGGGATCATTTACTATGTGCCAGGCATGAAACTCAATCCTCACATGCATTATTGTGCATAAACATCACAACAGTCCCATTAGCCTCAATGTACACATGGGAAAATGACACCTAAATTACTTAAGGTCAAGTTGCTGGTAGCATAAACAGGCTCATTTGCCTTCACTGCTACCTCTACAATTCTAAGATCATTTCCACAATTCTAGTAAAGACATATTAGAGTTAGTGGTAAACATGTCAGTGTTCTCCTTGAGGACAGGGACTCTAATTTGTTTTTGTTTATTTTTCTCCTAGTGCTTTGCATAATAAGACCCTCAAGAAATGTGTACTAGTATTGATTCAACTGATTTTTAGCAGTGTTTGAAAACCACTTACTTAAAGAAAAAGTAGGCACAGAAAATTCTGTATTTCAGATGCACTCATACAGTAAAAATCCAAGCAACATTGGAATATCTATCATGTCCCAGGGACAGTGCTGGAGATGGAAGGGCATATGAAGCTGCCTAAGTCACGGTCCTTCACATCAGCAGATTATATTTACAATAGGTGGCAGCACATCAGAATCTAGTCTCTTCCTCAAAGTGGTGCTCTTCCATCAGCATCATTGGCACTACCTGGGAGCCGGTTAAAAATGCAGACTCTTACACCCCCTGACAGAGTTTCTGAAACCACATTTTAACAAGATGCCCAGTCGTTTCATGGGCACATAGAAAGTTTGAGAAGCATTCTTCTAGCACACTCATGGGACATAATGGAGATTAATGTAATTAACTAACCTTTACATCTGGCAGCAAAGCCAGGGGCCTGTGTACCCCCAAGGAGAAACAGATGCAGATATTTTCATAGTACATGGTGGTCACAGCAGCCTGAAGAACCAAAGAGAAAGAAAAGCAGCAGGAAGCAAAAGGGATAGAGAAGCAGAGATCTGCCATATGTAGAAGCCTGGGATTGGCAACCTGAGCACCCTGATGCAGAAAAGGAGAGAGCTAGCAAATAAAGCGAGAGAGGACACAATCGATCTGCAGACTGGTGGAATGAAATGAGAAGGGGCGTGCTGGGCTGTGACAGGGGTGGGTGGGAGGTAAATATTCAGCCCTGCTGCATCGAAACAACCCTGAAGGAAGGTTTCTGTGAGTGAGTGCAATAAACATGCTCTTCCATTGCCCACGCTGCTCAAGGTTTCTGGAAAACGTGACCCCATGAACCATGGACCTCTATCCCCACACCCCAGCCACAGGTCACCCTAGCCACTGGCGATTAGCTGTGAGATATATCCCTGACCCAAAGACAACCATCCTTCTGGCTTGCCCCTGACTTGGAATTTAGTGACTCAGCTCTAACAGTTTAGCTGAGCTAATCAGCTTTGAGAATCTTTGAGATAGTTGCCAGTTAGTGGTGGGCACTAAGGCTGACCACTGTGAATTTGCTCTGAAAGTTCAGAGCAGACAGCCATACTGGAGTAAATACACAATGAATACAGAAGAAATGGACAGAGAAGAGGGGATAAGAGGGGACAGGTGGGAGGAGCATTCAGACGCTCACAAGTGAGAGATTCTGTGGTCTCTGAGAGATGAAGAGTGTGGCCTTGGTTTTCAGCATTCTAATTCTAGTTCGCTAGGGTCCAATTATACCCCATTTCCAGCATTTGAATGCCCATGGGAATGCCTGTTGGGTACACATACTTCTCTAACCCCACCCCTTTACTTGAAGTAGCTTTAGTGGGTTTTTACATGCAGCTATAATGGCCAAAGTTCAAACAGCACTACTGAATGGGCGATAGAGAGAAAGAGGAAGTGAACACATGACTGTTCTTTAAAACAATGTTGCATCTGAAGATGCAGTAGAACATCATTTCATGTCTACCAGTTTTAGAGTTTACTCTATGCCATGGTTAGCATTGCTATCTCACTCTGCATTGACAACTACCTCACAAGCGAAAGGACCAAAAAACAAGAATCAGGCTCCCTTTTATTACATATAATGTATATACTTATATTACTTGAAAAGATTGAGCAAAGAAAAATGTGAACAAAAACACATTAAACATTAAACTGTCTAAAATTGTAAAGTAGACAGATACACTATATACACTAAAATACAGTCCATTGTTGCGTATAATTAGCTCGTGGTGAATAACGCAGTTACCTACATCCCAGGCTCATTAAAAGGTAAAATATCCTATCTAATAAAGAGGTGATATGCAAATGAACCATCACTCCAACACACAAGTTGGCCACCCCCATGTGGACACAAGATAACTGGCAGGGGAGGGCAGTTGGAGGAAACCAGGCCTGCAGGGGAGAACAGTTTGGGGGGACCAGGCTGGCAGGGGAGGGTAGCTGGGGGCAATTAGGCCGGCAGGGGAGCAGTTAGGTGTTGATCAGGCTGGCAGGGGAGTGGTTAAGGGGAGATCAGGCTGGCAGGCAGAAGCGGTTAGGTGCAATCAGGCAGGCAGGCGAGTGGTTGGGAGCCAGCAGTCCTGGATTGTGAGAGGGATCAGGCCTAAATGGGCAGTTGGACATCCCTCAAGGCGTCCCAGATTGGAGAGGGTGCAGGCTGGGCTGAGAAACACAGCCCCCTCCCCCGTGCACGAATTTTGTGCACCGGGCCTCTAGTATTTACATAAATTCCAAAGATAAATAATAGACTCATAGCATTAACAGGTTAGAGATAACTGACAAAAAACAGTCTAAAACCATGATACCCTCAAATGACCTTTTCTTTTGCTTTTTTTTCTTTTTCCAAGAAACTCAACTCTGAAGAATCTATTCCCGGAACAACATGATGCTACTTTTGAAATGAGTCTACTACCTTCACTCCAGGTAGGTTCCAGTGAATCAAGACCATTCAGACTTTAATCAGGATAAGGTCAAGCTAACTTGTTATTTTTTGCATGTACCAGTGCTCCATGTTCTCATAAAACAACATTGGTACTGAAAAATGTCATTGTTCTAGCACATGCAAAGGTGTCCTGCTCTAACCCCTTGCTCACCAAGGCTCTGAATGAATGGTGAAAAGCTTTTATCTTAAAGAACTTTATACCACATTCTTGTATCTGAAGATAGTAAAATTACAGCTTTTTATAATTTTATAAAAATATAGATTTACAGGGTGGGCACAAGAATATAAGATTAATGTCCAAAAAATTTGGTCTTTTTGCACCCTCTCTTCACCCACATCTGACTTCATGATTTCAATGGGCACATTGATCCTCAGAGTATGACCATTAGCCGCAAAGCAGCTTGAGATGAGGCCAACCCTCACCACACAGGCAGGATGAAGTACTTTCTAATCTTAGGTAAGTGTTGGAGATACAATTTTTATTTTTTTTGTGTTCAATCTATGTTTATTTCAATAAACTCAAAGCATTTAGGAATAGCTAAGAAGAAATTGGGGGCCATGTGTCATGTTAGCATAACTGTCAACATGACACATGCTAACTTCTTTTTCCTGATGAAAAAATTGTAGGCTTTGAAGTTCTCTCTTCCCCAATACTCTTATAATACACTTCTATAGACCATGAAAAACATGAGAAAGGTAGAAGTGTAGGTCTATGCTGACAAGAGTGTCACTGTGGGCCACTCTATGAAAGACATAGATATTGTAAGTGGCTAAATATCCTGACAGCAATGGTGATTATTTCTCAAAGTAGCAAAAATCACTTGGCAGAAGGATAATCCAACTGATAATTATTGACCACCTTTTATTGAATAATAGCCACATTACATTTTCCTGGAGATTAGACATACCAATTCCTCTGGCCTTATGTGAAGGTTGCAAATGTTCCAAGAAAACATTTCTAGGGCATTCCCTGCAGGAATGAATGCTCAGTCATACCACATCTTGTGTCATCTATGGTCCCATTAACATCTATAGCACATTGTAATAACTGACATTAAGAGATTGTTAATCATAGTCATATTGTTTAAAATACACTATTCACTTTCTTGTCCTATTTGTAAGATTTTAATCTTAAAATCCTGTAAATATTATGGTTAACTCTTTACTATTGAGAAAACAAGGGTAATGTCAGTAGGTGAAGTTATCTGTCAATAATTTTAAGGTAATTATCTTAAGTTGTACATTATGTTATATCTGGGCTCCAATAGCCAACTTTGTTGCTAAGCTCATCTCAACCCTGATATACTTCAATTTTTTTATTGAACACATATTTCAGGATGTTGGTCTTTACCGAGTAGTGGGTTAACACATCAAATATGTATTTTAAGATATCTAAAGACCCTATATATGTTCATACTAGGTGGTTGCTAGGGTTGGTCCATGATACTAATATTAATTAGTATTTATTGAGTATTTTAATATACCCTGAAGGATCCTGGAGCAAAAAAAAAAATACAATAAATGATGTGAGAACATTATAAAATCCTATACTACAATGTCAACATGTGAGGGATATCTAATAAATATTAAAAAGGTGAAAAAACATGGATCAAAACACCTCGGGTACATGATACAGAGGTTAAGAGTTAACTTAAGAAAAGGAAAGTAAAACTTGAGTAAAGGATGTGGAGGCCAAAATTCTATCCACTCTATGGGAATCCCCAGTTTTGATGGGGAAATGGCACATTTCATTTTCCTTGAAGTTGGGAAATCATAAGGATTGGATCATACCTGATGTAGAGGAAGCAACATTTTACAATTCCTTAGTTGGACAGCCCTAAACTAGACACCAGATAGATAGAGTTCAAGTGACCTCCTTTGTGATTTATGTAAAGATTCTTCAAAGAAAATGATGTTGCTATTGAGGGTCTATGTGTGCAAGAAAGGAAGAGTGGGTAGAAGCCTCCTGTTGGTTTAGGATATCACTGCCTAGAGAAAAGGAATTACTGCTAGGAATAAAGGCTCCAGAACCAGACTATTTGGGTCAATCCTAGATGCACATCTTATCGATTCTGTGACTTGGGCCAGTATTGAACTTGTCTATACTTCAGTTTCCTAAAAAAATAAAAATTAAAATAAAATGGAGAACAATAGCATCTCCATCTGCTACATATGGGTGAAGTGAGAACTCAATGAGTCAATACATGTAAAGCTCTTAGATCAGAGCCTAGCATTATGTAGATGCTCAATAAAAGATAGCTATATTTATTATCACCTATTACTAAGATCTCATCCTCTCATGTATATACAAGACTTAACCTGTCCCAAAAAAGGGAGAAAGTGCTGAACACTATGAATTCAATAAAAGAAAAATCTACCGGAGTAGGCAGGGAAGACTTCACAAAAGAGGTGGGGTTGGATAGCAGCTTTTTCTCTCTTGAATTCCTTATCAGTCAGCAGATGTTTAATGTGATTCAGCCGTGCAAATAAGGTGAGTGCCTGTGTGCACTGCGGCTCGGCATGAGGGGAAGGAGGAAAACTTTCCCTTTGCTGCTTTTCCTCATGACTCATGTGTGTTTCTGTAAAACTAGTTGTTAAAACTTGGTTCCAATTTGAAAAGTGAAGGTAATTAAAAAGAGGCAGGTGCTATTCAAGGAAGTCCAACATAGCATGATGGCACCACCCAGGCTAAGCAGCCGGCTTGGCTCAGAAGTGTCAGCAGCAGTAGACGGAGCTGTTGGTTCAGAGCTCCTTTAGGGATTTAACTGATAGTTTCTTACCTGCCATGCTCCTGCTCCCTGCCTTCTTCTCCCCTACTCCAAGCCCCCAAGGAGAGGGCAAATGGAAGGGAAATGCCAATTAGCTGATAGTTTTCCAGAAGAGGGGGAGTTTCTAGCCTCTCGGAAGCCTGCATTGTACTGGAGGATCCCCAATGCTGACTGTTAGAAGATGGCATTGCCAATATCCCCACCAATCCGAGCTGCTTATTGGAAAGATAATTGTACTTTATCCTTTCAGAATTTTTTTCTTCTTCATAGGATCTTAGAACTAGAAGGGATAGAAGTCATCCCGTCCTGCCTATAGTTTTATGGGTGAAAAAAAAAAACAAACCAAGATGCAAAGTTTGTCCAAAGCATGGCTGTTGAAACTCCTAGGTCAATGCTCTAAAGGAGGCTCTGAGCATAAGTCAGACTTGACAGAAAAAGAACAGACTATTGTCAGGGACCACATTCTACTAATAATCTAAAAAATTCCCTTTTCAGGAAGTGTCCCTAGTGTTTTACTTACTTTGCCTATGAATCCCCAAGAGCTAAGGGGCTACAGAACATGCATATTTCTGAATTTAATACTGCATAGTAATCCCCCAGGCAGGATAGACCATACTATTCCTCAATTAAAGTTTTTAATGACTTCACATATTAAAATTAAAAACACACACAAAAATTCACACAAAAGAATAAATTTCATTCACTTAGAGATTAACAGATATCAGTAAAGGGCAATGAATCCAAAATGACTTTGTCATTCATAAGCCCCCTTCCACCGAGGCCTTTCCCCTCTCTGAAAAAAATTGGCTTCAGTTGAATCAGCACTTTAGCAGAAGGAATTTATTTTTGACAACAGGATGTTCCTGTTATTTTCCAAGTCTTGTAGTTTCAACAACAGGATTTCAGGGCAGTAAAATGAAATGGGAACAGCAGAGTAATATTAATATCTGAGAATACTCATGAATGTGTGAGAAAAACCCAAATAGTCCCAAACCTGCCTTAAAAATTTAAGGCCATCTTCTTTACGAACTTTTAAATTTCTTCTCATTAAAAAAAATACCATGATCCAATATGTAGTAAAGATTTTGGGTTGAGGTTTGTAATTGTAGCCAAACTTAATTGTAGAATTGGGCTGATGTCTTCAAACATTCCCCTTATTGTGGTATACTCGTTCCGTTTCTTTCTTTTTCTATTTTACTTCAAATAAAAGTTTGATGTGCCATAAAATGGAAACAATTTTTAAAACATGCTGAAAAGTCAAGAGTGATATTCATGCCATCTGGAAAGGTATCATGTACTTTTAGATGATAACATTTTTTAAAAATAATAGTGATTTTTAAAAAATATGTTTTTATTGATTTCAGAGAGAGGAAGGGAGAGGAAGAGATAGAAACATCAATGATGAGAATCATTTTTCAACTGCCTCCCGCACATTCCACACTGGGGATTGAGCCCACAACCCAGGCATATGCCCTGACCAGGAATAGAACTATGACCTCCTGGTTCATGGGTCAATGCTCAACCACTGAGCCACACTGGCCAGGCTAGATGATAAAATCTTACCAAATGTCAGTACTGTTCTTCATAACTCATTTGGAGGACTATTGCTCAGGTATGTGGAGAAGAGTCAGAGGAACCACTTCCTCTAAATCAAAAACTTGCTTAAAGAGTCTGCTGCCTGCCTTCACCAAGAACAGAGATTAATGTAAGTGGGTTTGATTATTGGTGGAAAACCCACTCCTGTCTGGGACATTCTGAATTGAAGACAGAAATAATATGATTTCACAAAACAGCAAGTGAGAAAGCAAAGGGCTTATAGATATGGACTCTCAATCTGATAGGCCTGGTTTTGAACCTTGGCACTGCTATTTAATAGCTGTGTGACTATGGGCGAGTGAAGTTACCCCTCTGAGCCTTTGTACCCTCACTTATAAAATATGAATAAAATCTATTTTTTCATAAATGTGTTATGAGAATTAAATGAAATTACTTTGATTAAAATGCTTAACATAGTGCCTAGCATGTAGGACTCAACAAAGGAAAGCCGTTATCATTCACATCAGCATATGCATTGATCTACTTTGCTGAGCTTACTCACATATAGAAATTATAGACATCATTAACAGGATACCCAAATACTTGGTTAACATCATTGATTTTCTGCAACAGCAAGCTTCTCCACAAAGTTTTCATTGCCTCTAACCAAGTGTCTGACACCATTTCTCAGAAGAGCAAGCATTTCCTTGAACACCCATAGCAGTGACTTAAATGTGAAGGCTCTGGGTCCATGTTCAGTCATTTGAAAACAAGAACGATATGCCATCTCTTAAATGCATGTGTTTAAATCTCCATTTGGTCCTGCCAAGGTGACCCACATTTAAATATAAATTTCAGATTTAAAATCACAGAAATGTGAGGTGTGATTAAATCTTGGTCAGGATGCAGATTACCTAACTGCTCAGGAATCTGTTTCTCAGAGGGGGCTGTTTTGAAGGGTAAGGGAGCACACGCCATCTCAGTGGCCTTCTCTACTATGTCTAAGCTGTTATTTTCACAGCTGTGTTACTGTACTTGGGTTTCTGAAGATGTTTTCTTCCGCAGTTGAGGTGAGTTTGTCAAGGGTTGCCATCGTGTTATTTTATTACCTGAGTAGCAGTAAATAACATTTTCATGATGGTTTTTTCCCCCTACATTCTTTGTCACCAAAAAAAGAAATGCTTTTTCATTATTTCTGTAAAATACTGACATTTCACTGATATTGCCTAAAGGTTTTTAAGTAGCTGATAAAGACATATACTCTATATAATATAAAATAAATGAATAATAAACTAAGATTGAACCAGAAGTGGGGTACCAAAATATTATTTGCTAAAAAAAAAATACTATACATTCATCCTAGTTTGCTTTCTCTAGCAGGTGTTTCAGAGTTACACACATGCATGCACTCATACACTGAACAAGACAGGGGCTATGTAATAAATCTGCAAGCTCTGGGGGTGGGGGGCCTCTCAAGCTCAGGGACCAAAAACTGTGCAGGATGGTCTGATCATAAATTCCTAACTGGCTAGTCCATGGCAGGCAGTTATGTCCCTGGCCTAGAGCTTCCTCAGGAAAGGTCAATCTTTACCTGAAATGACCTCTGTCCATTGTTCTTATGCATGTGGGATAATACACCTATGAAACGTTAGAGTAATTTTCATTCTAGATCCCTCAAAAGCACAACCACCGGCACCAGAGGACAGAGACCCTCACTGTTATCCTGCTCCTTACGTACCATCTATATGTGCTATAAATGTTCAATGTTAACTATCCTGTGCCCACCAATGTAAGATAAGTATGTGTTTCTCCATTTTGCTTTTTATCAAATCCTAGAGATCTTCCTAATTTACTTCCTCCCACCTTCTTAATCTACCACCAATGGATTTCATGAATCTTCCTATGTTTCTCCTCTGAGTCTAACTGCATTAAAGGAGATGCAAAAATGCCATTCTCAAAAGCATTTTCTCAATCCATTGAGATTTTGCTTCCAGTCATGTCCTTAAAATTTTGGCTCAAATAAACTCTTGTAAAACTTTTTTATAGGCTGGATATTCTTTCATCGACAATACATATGCACCACTCTCACACATTGGCTCAAAAGAAGCACAACTCTTTCCATTCTGAGAACAGCAAGGCTACAGTGTCATATAATGGACCATGTTCTTGAACTTACATTCATGGAAAACTCAGCACTGGCTTTCATATGGCTGCTATTTATTTATTTAAGACTAGAGGCCGGATGCATGAAATACATGCAAGGGGCTTGGCCCTCATAGCCACGGTGGCTTGCCTCAGCCCTCTAAGCCCTGGCTTTGTCCGGACGGACATCCGGAAGGTCATTCGGCTGTCTGGTCTAATTAGCATATTACGCTTTTATTATTATAGATAACACCAGAGTCTAGCATGCAGGTGAGGCCCATGCCAAATCTTAATGCAATGTGCTAAGTGTGATAGAATGACCTACCTGGAGCATGGTGGGAACTCGAGGAAGAAGTGAGCTATTATGTGTGGGGGAGTTGGATGGTTAAATCAGTTTGCCAATAAAGAAATAAGATGAGGATCCAGAATGACATTTGTTACTTAAGTGACCTGATAGGAAAATGATGTGGACCAATCTGGAAAGCAATACTCCCCTTCCCAGACAATGGCAAAGAAAAGGCAAGGCTCAAAAATTTCTCAGCTTTGTTTCCTGTTGGTTCAGGAATCATCTGTGTTCTTAAAAGGGGAAGCATGGCTTGAGATTTTCAGGAAGATAATGTAATTATGATTAATCTTTCTTCTTCCTCTGGGGCTATAAAACTTTCAAGGACAATGATTTGTGTATATGCTCTGATTTTGGGGGGTTAAGATAAGAATTAATAGCCACACAGGAGGACAGCACAGGATTAATTGGTCCAATGATATTTGGGCTGTGTTTTTTAAAAAATCTTTATTGTTGAAAGCATTACAGATGTCCCCCTCTTTCCCCCATTAACCCTTTCTAGTCTGTATCCACCCACTCCCACCCCCACCCCAGGCCTGGACTGTTAATTTTAATAATTTTAGAAAAAGGTCCAGAGAGAAAGGGGGACACATCATTTCACAATCCCTCCAAGATAGCCTGTGTAAAGGATAATTGTGGAGGAAAACTCAGGAGAGCTGCCATAGAAGAATTTCAAAAGAACTTCAGACAATCCAGAAATCACAGCTGCATCAGGAAGGAAGCAGTTGTTGCACCAATGCTCTCTTCTCTGGACCCTTCAAACCAATGAAAATGACAAGATATGATCCAGAAGATCGAAGCTGAGTGGGGGGTTGGGCTTGGGAAGTAGAGTGAGGTAAGATAATTCACTGCCCTTCACAAAATTTCACTATCCTTTACTAGCCTGAAACTAATTAAAACTTAACAACTTATTAAAACTTAACAACTAATATTGGATGAAAATAGCAAACCAGAAAACACTGAAGACAATACGTCTGAGGGGGAAAGAGCCCTTTAGTACTGCTTTTTCTCCTATCTTTCAATGTAAATGTATCCTTTATTAAATTAAAACTCTTCCCAAACTATAACTGGACTCTGAACAACATAGATAACTTTAACAAGACACTTAAAACGCCAGGTCCAAGAGATAGACTCTACTGATAGCCCAATAGCAGCACAGCCATTAATTAGCATGTAGAAATCCTGTAAAAAATATGGCAGAGCCTCTCCTGGATTTCGATGCTACCAACAACAACAGAGCAAAAAACACTACAGTCCATCCATTAAGTGCTACTATAATGCAATTTTGGACAGATTCTAAGATGCATCTTTTTGAGGAGAAATGTTCAAGAAAGTGTATAGGCTATCAGGCCATCATACATGCTAAAACCAGGTGTCTTATTCTTTGTAACCCCTTTCTTTAATCCTCTTAAAAACTCACCAAAGAGACCCTAATGTTTACAGCTGCATTTGTGTAGAGTTCCAAGTGAAGCACTCTCTCTGGCCTGCCTTGAGATTAATTTTAAAAAAGCAAAGCGAAGCCAGAAATTTCATTCTACAATTTAGGTTTTATCATTATCAAACCAACAGTGCCAAGACACCAGTCAAGACAAGTCACTAGAGGTTCTCAGTCTATAGTAGGTAAAATGTTTAAGATATTCTTTCATCCTTTATACAAAAGAAGCTTTTAAACATAAGGCCAATTGCTAATGAAATCATAATGAGGTTCTCATCGTTGTTAAAAATTCACTCATTGTAAATTCTAGGATGCTGAATATAATTTTTTAGAAGTTGAATACATTTAAAACATGCATTTAATGAGTATCCCCCAACTTAAGGGTTGAAGTTCATATATACACTAGAGGCCCAGTGCACCAAAATAGTGCATGGGTAGGGTCTCTTGGCCTGGCCTGCGATCAGGGCCGATCAGGTTCCCCGCCTCCCCGCCTCCTCCTTCCCTGGCTCCCTCAGTGCCCCATCGCAGCTGCTGGTCACCTGCCATGTTTCACACTGCCTCCTGGTGGTCAGTGCACATCATAGTGAGCTATTACATTCCTGAGGGGACAATTTGCACATTAGCCTTTTATTATATAGGATATTAGTTAATCCTCACCCAAGGATATTTTTTTAGAAGTTAAATACTTGCTAACTTACTAAAGTGCATGCCTGGTCTTTATTGGGAAACTTGCATAGGCAGGCATAGGGATCCAGTTGGAGAAAGGTGATATTTCCATTTATAAGGTATAACTGGTAAAATCTGTTCTGGCCACTGGATGATCCCTGGTTCAAACAAACCATCTGCCCATCTTTCAGCCATGCTAATCTGCCCATTTTTATCTTTGTGCAGGCTATGCTTCATGCACCTCTCTTGCTGCACCCACCCCCTCCTTCCAAACTGCCTAGTGAAATGTTTTTCATCCTTTAATACTCGGCTAAGTATGTCTCTTCCGGTCTTGTTTGGTCATGGGTAGTCACAATGATTTTTCCTTCGTCTGAATTTCTGTATCACTAATAATTTATTGATCTCTTATTGTTTTTGTGTCTTATTGCTCCAAATAGACTACACACTTTTTAAAAACAGAGCTTTGCTTTACATAATGGCACACGATGAAGACTTAAGAAACAAAAAAATTGTTCTTTTATCTTCATGGTACTGCCAGTCTGTACTTAAATGAATCTCAAAAGGCAGAGTGAATTTATTTTCCTTTGAAAATAACAACATTAAAGCAAGTGTAATTCTGGTGTGGTTTAGATATTCTTCCATCTTTCTGGCAACTCCATTTAAAAAATATATTTAATCTGTTTTGATTAAAGGACCTTTGGCTATTTCACCCTTAGGTATGTTCCAAAGCAAAGCAGCAGTTTTAACAATTCTTTGTTGAATTATTCAAAATTGAAAATGAGAAATTACTTAATAGTAATACTAAATACATGCATACTATGTGATTACTACTTTAAAAACCCCTTCTTCACTAATGACAGGAAGCATTGCCATCTTTGTGTGAAAAAAATCTCAAATCTTTATACTTGTACTGTTTTCTTTCTCCGTTTCAAGTGCATGTTAAACATCATATATACTGGAAACAAAACTGACTTTGAGAAGTTGAACTGAAAGGTCAGGCTTATGTTTTGAATCACTATAGACACTCATAAGTGTTGGGTATGAGCCTAGTGTTCTTCAATTCACTGCAAACATAACCTAAAACCAGGATCTAGTTCATTTTGGAGTAACTGTGATTATTTTGTGCTCTATAGAGTTCTGATATAAAGATTTATGCATTTATACCAATGCATTCTAATGTAGATCTACTTTTGTAGTAATTTCTTCATATATTCAGGCATCAAATAATTCCCGAGCACCTGTGACTACTGTGTATACACCAGACACTGTTCTAGACTTTTTGGATACACTGCTACACAGATGATCTTACTGAGATAACATTCTTTTTGAAGAAACAGAGAGAAAGATAAAGTAAATATAACATATAATATTGGGTGGCGATCAGGTCTAGAAAGCAGTGAATAGAAAGAGAGAGTGAAAAAGATGGTCAGGAAAGGCCTTTCTAAGGAGTGACATTTGAAGTGAGGGAGCATGCCATGCAAATGTCTGAAGAAGAACATTCCAGATAGAAGGCACAAGTGCAAAGATGTTGAGATAGGAGCGGCTGTAAAAATATCTGACACACAAGTGTTATTTATTAAGTGCTAAGCACTCTTCTCAGTAGCAGAAGAGTAGAATGAATAGAGTAACTCATTTAATCCTCACAGCAATCTTGAGTCGACACAGAAGGGTTACATAATTTGTTCAAGGTTAAACTCTAGGAAAAGGCAGAACCAGAGTTTGAAACTGAGCAGTGGGTCTGGCTCCAGAGTCTCCTTCTCTAACCACTGAACACACTGCCTTTCTAAACAAAAGGGCTGCTCGAGCTGGGCAATGAGCAATATCTCCTCACAAAAGTTGTAGCAAGAACTCCTGGAGTTCCTAAGAGTACTGCCATCAAGAGATAAGGATATTAGTTTTGATTTAAAAATTAAGATTTACCAGCTTGAACCAATATAATACTTATCAGAACTATATCTGGAATAGAGGTTCCTCTGGAAAAATAATGAACACAGATTAATTTGTGTCAAGACTATGGACAACTTTACTGTATTAAAGCCAAGAACACACCATAAGCTTACTTCTTTGATTGCATCTGAAATAATGAGGCAGCGACGGAACTTTGGTGCTTCTTCTCTAAAGTGTTACATCTGGCTTTCCCTGATGGTGAACAGGAAATTATAGATACACACTGTGCTGAGGATAAAACAACCATACAAGGCTCAGGCTGTTGCTGAGCGCATATTAATAAAAATGCTTGGGGTTCCTATTGACTCAAACTATAGCTTGTTTGTTCTCTTGTGAAGGAAAAAAAAAAGAGCCAGAAATCAAGTTTTAAGGATCTCAATAAAGAATTGGAGCAAAACAGTGAACCCTTTCAGCACTCTGAATCACATGAAAATCATCATGGAGGCCGCTTTCTGGGGTGCCTCCCATTTGTGGGTCTACAAGTACAAGTTTGTTAAAGCCCTGACACACATAACTTTAGAACTGCATAAAGGAAACAGGACAGAGATTGTTTGCTAATGTGTAGGACATTATTTTTTATAGACCACTGTTTTTTCTAATACTTAAATTTCATTCATATTAAATGATCCTGGCTTAATATTTAAAGATAGCTTTCTGCAACATGATTGGCTAAAACTAAACATACCAGGCTTAAGCAATGGAACATTTGTTTTAACATCCAAAGCAGTAGACATGTCTTGTGATGTCCAAATGAATAGCTTTGGCCCAACTGTGAATGAAATAAAGCAGTTTACTTCATGGCCATAAAAAAGTGTTCTTGTGTGGCCAGTGTGCTCAGTGGTTGATTGTCAACCCATGCACGAGTAGGTTGTTGGTTTGATTCCTGGTCAGGGCACATGCCCAGGTTGTGGGCTAGATCCCTGGTGTTGGACATGCGGGAGGCAGCCCATCAATATTTCTCTTTCATCAATGTTTCTATCTTTCTCTCCCTCTCCCTTCTTCTCTCTGAAATCTATAAAAACATTTTAAAAAATTTTAAATATATTTGTTTGGTAGACCCACAAAACAGATTCCTTTCACAGATAATTAAAAATTGAGCATATATGCAAATTAGCATCAGCACACATTCAGTCAGCAAATATTTTAGAGTCTATTATGCTCCAGGCCCTAAGATGTAAATTTGCATAGCACGTGATTCCTGCCACTGTGAAACCTATATTCATCTAATTGGCCACTCAGAATCTGAGCAGCATAGGGTCCCCAGCAGTTTTAAAAGATTCCACAGAAGGCTCCTAATTCCTTCCAACACTTATTAGCTGCCAATTAAAAACTTCCCTATCTTTAATCCAAATGTTTCATGATTCTACTCTTTTATTCTGTTTTATCATGAGTATTGATACAAAAACAAAAATAGCCATTGTTTTTCTTGAATTAGAAATACACACACACACACACACACACACACATATCTATATATATAAAGAGGTAATATGCTAATTGTTCCTAATGGTGCCCCAGTTACAACTATTCAACAGGCTGTGTGCGCACAGGAGTTGGCGGGCGGGGACAGGGGCGGGGACTTGCACCTCCGGGGCCAGCCCCCCCCACCCCACCCCCAAGCAGAGGCACGAGCAGGCCCGCCACGCCACCCAGCCTGAAGGGGGCATCAGGACAGGGGCAGGGCCTCGGTGGCGAGTTCTCAGCACTCCTGCATCAGGGTCTGAAGGCACAGAGAGGAAGGGAGAGCAGATGGGCAGTTAGGAGGTTTAGGCCAGGAAGGAGGAGCAGACAGGTAGTTAGGGGGATCAGACAAGGAGGGGAGAGCAGTTAGGGAGATCAGGCTGGCAAGGGAGCAGTTAAGGGCATCAGGCAGGCAGACAGGTGAGCACTTAGGAGCCAGTGGTTCTGGATTGTGAGAAGGATCCCAGATTGGAGAGGATGCAGGCCAGGCTGAGGGACCCTCACCCCCCATGCACGAATTTCATGCACCAGGCCTCTAGTCTATAATAATAAAAGCATAATATGCTAATTAGACCAGACGTCCTCCCGGATGAAGGTGGGGCTGTGAGGGAAGCCCGGGTCCCAGGTGCCTGCTGGTGGCTGGAGGGAAGCCAGGGTCCCGAGTGCCTGCTGGTGGCCAGAGGGAAGCCTGGGTCCCGGGTGCCTGCCGGCGGCTGAAGGGAAGCCCGGGTCCTACATGCCAGAGAGAAGCCAGTGCCGGCAGCCAGGGGAAGGAAGTCTTACTCTTGCACAAATTTCATGCATCGAGCCTCTAATCTACACTAATAAAAGAGAAACATGGTAATTGGCGTACAACCGCTACCCTTCCCATTGGCTAATTAGTGAGATATGCAAATTAACCACCAGCCAATATGGCGGCTAATTTGCATACTGCAGGCGGGCCGACAGTGCCAACCGCCAGCTCCCTTCCATCCAAGGCTGGCGGCAGAGGTCCCTGCCCTCATCTGGGCCTCCCGCAGGGGACCCAGGGCTGGCGGGTGGGACCCTGGTAATCGGGCACCCGCCCTGCCCTCATCCAGACCTCCCGCGGGGAACCCAGGGCTGGCGGGTGGGACCGAGGTGTTCGGCACCCGCTCCACCCTCATCCGGGACTCCCACGGGGGACCCAGGGCTGGCGGGTGGGACCGAAGCCGCTCCACCCTCATCCGGGCCTCCCGCGGGGGACCCAGGGCTGGCGGATGGGACCCTGGCAATCGGGCACCCGCCCTGCCCTCATCCGGGCCTCCCGTGGGGGACCCAGGGCTGACAGGTGGGTCCGCGGTGTTCGGCACCCGATCTGCCCTCATCCGGGACTCCCGCGGGGGACCTGGGGCTGGCGGGTGGGACCGAACCCGCTCCACCCTCATCCGGGACTCCCACGGGGGACCCAGGGCTGGCGAGTGGGACCGCGGTGTTCGGCACCCGCTCCGCCCTCATCCGGGCCTCCCGTGGGGGACCCAGGGCTGGCGGGTGGGACCGAAGCCGCTCCACCCTCATCCCGGCCTCCCGCAGGGAACCCCGGGCTGGCAGGTGGGACCGCGGTGTTCGGCACCCCATCAGCCCTCATCCGGGCTTCCCGCAGGGAACCCGGGGCTGGCGGGTGGGACCCTGGCAATCGGGCACCCGCCCTGCCCTCATCCGGGCCTCCCGTGGGGGACCCAGGGCTGGCTGGTGGGTCCGTGGTGTTTGGCACCTGCTCCGCCCTCATCCGGGCCTCCCGCCGGGTCCTGGGGTTGGCAGTGGGGCCGCAGCTATTGCGTATCCACCCGGGTATCCGCTGTGCTACGGGCCGGGCGGCAGCAGTGATCTGCCCGCTGGCGCATCCCATGTGCTACCCAACTCGGGTGGGCAGGTCACGGGCATGCCTGGCAGCCTCAGTCAGTGCCTCAAGCCCCAGCAGCAGCAGCAGCGGCAGTGGCAATAGCCCTGGAGGCAGTGCCCCCGACCTGCCCACCCAGGTTTGAGCGGCCCCAAGCGGGCAGTGCTTTCCATCAGCCGATGGTTGGCGAACATGCATGCAGGTGAAATCACCAGCGCCTTCTTTCCCACAGGCCTGAGCCCCTCAGGCCTGTGGGAAAGCAGGTGCCCTGAGCTGGTGATCCCAAAGGCCTGATAGCCGGGCAGTGGAGGCCGTGTTGGGACTGGGGAGTGGTGAGCAGGCAAAACATGGCCCTGATTGGGCCAGTCGCTATGACGCCCACTGTAGCCAGCACACCACCTGATCAGGGGGCTAGCAGCCAACCTCCCAGCCCCTCCCCCCTGCAGGCCTTCCTCTGATCAGACTCTCCCATCCACATGAAGAGCAGGGTACTCAGAGCCTGGACCCTTCCTGGCAGCCCCGAGTCCCTGGGGTTAAGAATTCTGATGGCCCTGCCCAGAGAGTAGAGGTGCCTGAGGGGCAGGGACAGGGACCACAGGCCTCCAGGGAGCACCCCAGAGTTGGCAATGAGAGGAGAGGGCCTGTGAAGGGGGAGAAGGTGAAGCCAGTGGACATCAGCCCAGAATCCAGCCCTTCCCCTCCTGAGGCAGCAGGACCTAAACCCCAAACCCCAGCCAAAATTGGAAGAGCCTGAGGGAGCTTCAGGAAACTCTACGAAAAGCTGCACATTGAGAATGATAGATTTCGTGAGGCCCTGACCCAGACCATGCTGTGGCTGGAGCAGCTCAAGGTGGAGCTGGAGCGCGCCATGCAGAGGCAAGAGCACTTTGCAGAGAGGCCGGCCATCCTGGAGCTGGCGAGATTTGAGTGCAGGGCCCTGGAGTGCAAGGCCGCTGAGCTGGAAGAGGAGCTGAAGGGCCTGTCCAATCTCTGAGCTGACAACCAGCGTCTCAAGGATGAGAATGTGGCCCTGATCTGCATCATCAGCAAACTGTCCAAGTGACCCCGGAGGACTTGCTCCTGCACCCGCATTTATACAGCTGCTTTTGCCACATGCACCCCTTCCCTGTGTGAACATGAGTGATAGGGCTGTCGAGGAGTCTCTGAGAAGCCATAACCTTCCTTGAGATCTCCAGGTTAGGAGGTGAGGACAGAGCCCCCAGGAGCCAAGGGGGCCATCTGAGGCCAGGTAGGGGGACCAAGGCTGCAAGCAGGAACAGAAAGGAACTGGGGACCAGGAAGTGCCAAGACCAGTAGCCAGGACCAGAGTGGTCACCCAGAGGTCCCCTCTCACGTGTACTGCCACCAGTCACCCCTCCAGGCCCTGAGCAGGGATCCTAGAATGTGCCAAGCATCCCGCCGGCCTGGGCTAGGTGAGCCTGTATATAGGGTCTGTGTGCAATAGGGAGGGATGTCTTCTATTTTTTGCTGCCCGCTCCCCATCGCTCTCCTGGGCAGGGGGAGAAGATCTTTTTCAGACATAGCATAGGCACCACAAATTAAAATTGTGGAGTTGCCAAAAAAAAGAAGAAGAGCAGGCCGGCTGGCCAAATACCCCCTCTCTTCCCACCCCCTCCCCCCCCCCCCCCCCCGCCAGCCACATCCTTGACCAACCTGCCCCACCACAATAGGCCCACAGCCCCTCCCCGTGGCTATCTGCCCCTGATTGCACTCCCCCACTCCAAGAGGGGGCAGGGCTGGGCGGCCAATGTCCTGCAGCCCCTCCCCAGGTTGGCCCCACCCTTGATCCCCCCACTCCAATAGGGGGCAGGGCTGGCCAGCCAATCTCCTGCAGCCTCTCCCCTTGCTCAGCCCCACCCCAGATTCCCGCCCCCCCCCCCCCCCCCCACCGCAATCAGGGACAGGGCTGGCTGGCCAACCACCCATGGCTCTTCCCCCAGGCCACTGGCCATGATCGCCACCCCCCCAACCCATTTGGGGGGGGGGTGTTGCCCAGCCCACCAACCACAGCCCCTCCCCATGGCCAGCCCCACCCCCAATCGGCCCCCTAACCCCAATCAGGCTGGTGGGGGGGGCAGTTGGGAGCAATCAGGCCGGTGGCAGGGGGTAGTTGGGGGCAAACAGGCTGGCAGGGGAGGCAGTTGGGGGTGATCAGGCCAGCAGTTGGGGGTGATCAGGCTGGCAAACAGAGTGGTTAGGGGCAATCAGGCAGGCACACAGGCAGGTAAGTGGTTAAGAGCCAGCGGTCCTGAATTGCTAGAGGGATGTCCGACTTCTGGTAAAGGATCGGGCCTAAACAGGCAGTCTGACATCCCCCAAGGAGTCCCAGATTGGAGAGGATGCAGGCCAGGCTGAGGGGCCCCCTCCCCCCAGTGCACGAATTTCGTGCACCGGGCCTCTAGTATATATATAAAAAGCCAGTGACCAGAATGCTGGAATGACCGGAATGACCAGACGCTATGATGCTCACTGCAGGTGGCCAACAGGCCTGATCAGGGGCGGGGCCACTGGCCAACCTCCCGCAACCTCTCCCCCTGGCTAGCCCCACCCCTGATCGGCCCTCACCCCAACTGGCCCATGGCCCTGCCCCCCGGCTGACCCCACCTTCAATCAGCACCCCCCCCCCCCCCCCGATCTGGGGGCAGGGCCGGCTGGCCAACCTCCTGCGTCCCCTCCCCCAGACCAGCCCAGTCCTGACTGGCCCCCATCGGGGCAGGCCAGCCAGACCCCACCTGTACATAAATTCATGCACTGGGCCTCTAGTATATATATATATATATGCATTAAGTTTCTATTTTACTATGCCAATGATTTTATATCTATTATCCTCTAAAAGGCTTTATTTTGCATAGACAAAGAAGTACATACATATTTATTGGTTTTAAATTTTAGTTCCTACCCATTACTCATCTTCATAGATCTCTTCTGAATCCTTTCCAATTGGACAGTCAGTGTTTCATCTTCTGGCCACACGGATTGGTTCAGAGATGAGTAATGACTCAAACAGTCTTCCCTGTTTTCATGGTGGGAAAGCAACATACTTTTCCACTGGGAAACTAGAGGACCATGAGGCTAAGAGCTGCCAGAGGCCTCTTTCTGTTTCCGGGAGAAAGCCTGCCCAATTATTAAAATAATAAAGGAGCCCAGAGGTGAGTCTTGGACTGAGACAGAACCCGATGACATTTTTTTTACTCAGAGCTGCCTGAACCTTACCCTGCTCTGAAGGTTTTTATATGTATGAGATACACATTTTCTTATGCTAGTTTGAGTTGGATTTTCATCAACTAAATTTTAAATATTTCAAAAAGATGCTCCTAGGAGTTTCTTAATTTTAAATAATATACACAGTATGGACATCAGGTTCAATACACACCTGATATGGTTGCATATCTACTACATCATTCAGAATGTCTGTGGGCAATAAGATAACATGAGGAAAGAATGTAAGTCCCAGAATTAACACATTGAGAATTTAGAGATGGCATTATACCCTAATTTAAATTGTATAGCTTGGAAGGAATTATATTGGTAGAAAAATCTGAGGTTATTTATTTTTATTTTTTTTTACCAACTGGTAGCATAGAATGTTCTTTCTTCAATGAATTCAAGCAAAAAGAGCTATCTATTGAGATTAGGAGGTATGTGTGATATCTCAATTCCCTACCGCTCAACTTTCATCTGCACTAAAGTTAGTTCTTAGAGCTCTGGAGAGAATCAGATTCTTTATGTGTATATATCTAAGATGCTTGCTGTCACTGAAATAGAAGTGAATTTATGAGATAAATCCCTAAGAGGCTAGTTAATTCCTTCTAGGCATTCTGCCTGTGCAGTTGCCCATGCCAGAAATCTGAGAATCATCCATGACTTTCTTTTTCTCCCTCTAAATCAAATCAATCACCCAGGCCTGACAACTATATTTTATAAATATATTTTTTAATCCATTCATTTCTCTTCATCTACATTGCCACTGTCTATAGACCAGACCACTATCACCTCTTGCCTGGTTTATGGTAATAAGCTTTGAACTCCACTGTCAACATTCACCTACTCCCTTACAACTGATTTCTTATGAAACAGTGTGTGAGGGGCAGCCTTTTAAAATGGAAATATATATTTTTCTCTGGTATATATTACTTTATTTATTTTTTATTTATCTTTATCATTAAAAGTATTGCAGATGTCCCCTTTCCCCCTTCCCCATTGACACTTTCTAGCCCTCCCCCCACCCCTGACCCAGGCCTTCACCACACCATTATCTGTGTCCATGTGTCATGCATATATGTATACACGTTCTTTGAATAAAGTCACTTTCTCTTAACCCTTCAGTCACTATGCATTGTCATTGGGTTCAAGTCCAAAATCCAATCGGGTCCCTGCTTATTTTACACTAATCTGGTAACACTGGCCTTCTTGTTCCTCCAATAATGTAGGCATCCTTCATCCAGTAGAATTCTTCTTCTACTCAGAACATTATATTCCCTGCTCTTAACCTGGTAATTACTACTACTCTGTTAGGCCTAGTTTTCAAATGTTACTTCCACAGGGACATATTCTTTGAAATCATAAACTAGATCAAGTACTCCCAAAATATAATTTTATAAATCCATTTGATTTCCTCTGGTAGAATTTATCCAAAGAATAAGATACACATAGTATCTTATTCCTCCTATTATAATAAAGAGATTGTTAATTATCTATCTGTTCATATGACATTATTCCCCCTCCCCCAACTAACATGTGACAATATCTCTTCCCCCCTGACTTGATGGAACTCAGGTTGGGAGATAGTTCTTCTTTTTGTTTTTAATATATTTTTATTGATTTCAGAGAGGAAGGGAGAGGGAAAGAGAGATAGAAACATCAATGATGAGAGAGAATCATCGATTGGCTGCCTCCTGTACGCCCCCCACTGGGTGGGGATTGAGCCTGCAACCTGGACATGTGTCCTCGACCAGAATCGAACCCGGGACCCTTCAGTCTGCAGGCCGATGCTCCATCCACTGAGCCAAACTGGCCAGGGTGGGAGATAATTCTTAATTGGCCTGTTTCTGCATGGCTTGCAAGCAAAGACGCTGACAGCTTTTGTTCTAGATTATCTTTTCAAGAATGCATGGAAAGCCTTGGAAGATAGTGCTTCTTTTTGGAGCAGAGGGCATATCCTATATAATAAAACCCTAATATGCAAATCGACTGAACAGCAGAACAACTGGTTGCTATGACGCACACTGCCCCTGAGAGGGAGGCGACCAGCGGCGCCAATCGGGGGGCGGGGCCGGCCAGTGGATGGCACCAGGAAGCCAACCAAGGCGGGTGCCAGTGGGGCCCCCCCTGATAGCCCTGTCTGCCAGTCACCCTGCAGAGGGAGGCAACCAGTGGTGGCGGCGGGGGGTGGGGTGGGCCAGTGGGCGGCACCAGGCCACCAGCCAAGGTGGTTGCCAGAGGGGGGCCCACTGATCCTCGCGCCCACTGGGGGCCCCACAGATGGCCCTGATTGCTGACCAGGCCTAGGGACCCTACCCTATATATTGGGGAACATTCTCTTAGATTTTAAAATTAAAACCTGGCAAGGCTACTCTAACATTGGAAAAACAGGATGATGCAGCGATGGCATGCATGGACTCTGGCTTGCACATTTTGTGGTCAGCTCTGATTCTGAAACTTATAACTGTGTGACAAAGCCAATTACTTAACTTCTCTCTGCTTCAGTTTTTCTACCCATAAGATGAGAAAAATGGTACAACTGCCTCAGAAGGATCATGTTATGTACTACTTTTTATAATCAGGGCAAAAAAATGTAGCTGCCCATACAACAGCAAGATGCTTTTCCCCTGTATGAAAAGTATGGTCACTGGTGCATGCAGCGTCCTGGATTGTGAGAGGGATGTCCGACTGCCGGTTTAGGCCCAACATCCCCAGAGGTGTCCCGGATTGCAAGAGGACGCAGGCTGGGCTGAGGGACCCCCCTCGCCGTGCACAAATTTCATGCACTGGGCCTCTAGTTTAGTATAATAAAGATGTGTCTTACAATTCTAAAATTTTTATGGACACACACACACACACACACACACACACACACAAATAGCCAGAGCCATCTTGAGAAAGAAAAACAAAGCTGGAGGCCTCATACACCCTCATTTCAAACTATAGTACAAAGCTATAATATCAAAATCATATGGTATTGGCATAAAAACAACACATAGATAAATGAAACAGAATAGAAATACCAGTGATAAACTCGCACATATAGGGTCAATTAATTTACAACAAAGGAGGCTAAAATACACAATGGGGAAAGAATACTCTCTTCGATAAATGGTCCTGGGAAACCAGACAGCCACATGCAAAAGAATGAAACTGGACCACTGTCTTACACGATACATAAAAATTAACAAAAGAAATGGATTGAAGACTTGAATGTAAGACCTGAAACCACAAGACTTCTAGAAGAAAACAAAGGCGATAACTCCTTGACTTAGGTCTTGGTGATGAGGTTTTTTTTGGATTTGAAACCAAAAAAGCAAAGGCAACAGAAGCAAAAATCAATAAATGAAACAATATCAAACTAAGAAGCTTCTGCACAGCAAAGAGAGACGATTTTAACTTCACCTCTGCATCCCCATTGCTACCACCTTGGGCCACGTGACCATGATCTCTTGCCTCTATTATTGCAATAGCCTCATAACTTCTCCACCCTGCATATATATATATATTTTTTAAAATTAAATCATGTCATCTCATTTCTCCCACAGTCCCCTCAGTATACACCCAGAATCACTGCACACACTTCTGCAACTTCTCTTTTCCTTTCTCTCACTCACTATACCTATACCTGGGCCACACTGGCCTCTTTGTAATCCCCAGCAGTACCAGGCATGTTCATGCCTTAGGATCTTTGTATTGGCTGTTCCCTCTGCCAGGAATATTCCTTCCCAGATAAGCACATAGCCGACTTCCCTGCCTCCTTTAAATCTTGCTCAAACATCATCTTCTCATACACTCTCCTCCACACCTTCTTTAAAATTGAAACCCGCATGCCCCGTTCACACCCTATAACATTTCTGGATCCAGCTTACCTTGCTCATTTTTTTTCAGCATTTCTTACATACCCTATATAATTAATTACACTTTATGTTTGTTCTTTATTTGTCTCTGCTTTATAAGCTCCACAGAACAGGGATCTAAGATTTATTTATTCCATTTTTCACTGTTCTTTTTGTTTTGTTTTCCCACTGTAATCACTTAAAACAGTATGGCATACAGCAGTTACTCAATGTAAGTTATTGATTACATGAACAAAATGTAATTGTTTCAAAGCTATTGCTTTCAGAAGCACTGGCAATCATTGGCATTATCAACCATTAAAAAGAAAGAAGGCACAAAAACAACGTTTAGAATGAAAAGGGAACATAACTCTAGATATAAGAAGATAATATGAAGTATTTTATGCCAATAAATTGAATTCTTAAACAGTTTTCTAGGAAAAAAAATTCAAAAGTGATTCATTAAAAAGAAAAAAAAACATAAATATACCAAGAACTGTTAAATAAATTGGAGTAAAAACTCCCCTCATATGTTTGGGTCAATAAGGTTTTATAGGAGTATTCAACAAACCTTTACAGAGAAGATAACTCCCTCTTACACAAATTTTATCATGAAATAGAAAGTTGTCCACCTAATTTTTTCATGCTATTATAACTTAGATACCAAAAGACAATAGTATGGTGAAGGCTGGGGAGGTGGAATGGGTGGAGGGCAAACAGGGGTGAGGAGATGGAAGACATCTGTAATAGTACCAACAATAAAAATTCCTACAAATCAATAAGAAAAAGACAATCTATTAGAAAAATGGGCAATTATTTGAAAGGACATGGTATCAAGTGTTGAAGCTGTAGGGATATGCTCCTACATGGTTGGTGGGGTATAAATTGTTGCAACTATTTTCAAGAGCAATGTTTACTACAGTTTAAGATGTTCTCCCATCAAATCCAGCAATTTCATTTCCAGTCATATGATCCAGAGAAACTTGTATACACATGCATATGCAAATGTGTTCACTAAACCACTATTATAACAATGAAAAATTTGGGAAAATCTACATATGTGTCTATAGATAGCTAATAAATTGGAGAAATTGGAGAAATAAATATTATATTCATACCTTGGCATGCAGAAGAACAGTTTAAATGAATGAACTACAGCTATGTGTATCAGGCTGGAATAACCCCTAAACATTATATTGAGTAAAAAAGCAAATTGAGAAAGAATAAGAACATTTATATAAATTAATGCTCAATGTAGTTCCTAAGAATATAAACACATGGGTAGAAAGGATATACACTAACCTTTACAACATGATGGAGTAGAAAGGGAAGTTAAATTGTACCTATAGTATATTTCTTAAAAAAAAAAACACTAAAGGAAAAAGTCTAATGTTTTCACTTGGACTTTGGCTCAGTCATGTTTGGTGAGTGATAGGTCTGGGACAGGTTGTATTTAAAGAGGCTGGTCCTTGATGTCAGAAATGTCTTAAAAATGTTTTTATTGATTTCAGAGAGAGGAAGGGAGAGGGAGATATAGAAACATCAATGATAAGAGAGAATCATTGATCAGCTGCCTCCTGCACGTCCCCTATTGGGGATCCAGCCCGCAATCAGGGCCTGTGCCCTGGCCGGAATCCAACCGTGACCCCCTGGTTCATGGGTCAACACTCAACCACTGAGCTACACTAGCCAGGCTAAAGATGTCTTAATACTGGGCAGAGCAAGGTATCACTAATGATTAGGACAGACCTGGTGTATTAGATAAATCTGATCATATATAAGTAAATGGGTGTTATGGGGAGGTTAAGTTTAGGGGTAAGATGTGGGCTGGGTGAGACAAAAAAATAAAATGAAAAGATACCAAAACTGACATTAAGGAATCAAAGTCAGCTTAAAGTCTTTTGGAAATAGAGCCACAAGTAAATAAGCAATCAAGAAGGAATGGTGAAGCGGATCTTGGTAAGTAGAATTTTCTCGCACAATCAGGACTATAATAAAGGGCTATCTTGATTCTGTTTGAAACTCTAGGTTCTATGGCATCAGGCTCTATAGCAGTGGTTCTCAACCTTCCTAATGCCGCGGCCCTTTAATACAGCTCCTCATGTTGTGGTGACCCCCAATTTCATTGTTACAAATTGAACATAATTAAAGCATAGTGATTAATCACAAAAACAATACGTAATTATATATGTGTTTTCTGGTGGTCTTAGGTGACCCCTGTGAAAGGGTCGTTCAACCCCCAAAGGGGTCACGACCCACAGGTTGAGAACTGCTGCTCTATAGGTTTATGTAGATGGCTGGGTATGAGTAAGAGGAGGAATAGTGGAATTGTTCATAACTTCATAGATTTTGGTAGGAATCTTTCCCTACTCCATGATCCAAACAACCTCAAAAGAGGTTCAGAAGCCAAAGTAAAGTATAACTCTATTCTTTACTCATAAATCTTTTTCTACTTCTTTTTATGAGAAATGAAACAGAGAAAAGTTGAAATTCAACCATTCATTGGTTTAGAGAATTACAAACAAAACAAACCAAAAATAGGACCTGAGTAGCAAGTGGGTCTCTTGTGTCTTCTAGCACACAAAGGCTGTTAAGAAATCTTGATTTAGAAAACAAATTCCATTACCAACAAAAGAAAGTCTGCTGGCATGGTAAAGCTTAAAAACCAGCAGGCTCTTTAAAAAGTTCACTGTAGGATCAGTGTTTACACCACTGACAATAATGTCAATAAATTAGACTCACTATTGTACAACACAGGAATAAGCAATGTTCCTTGTTTATCTTTGGCTGCTGTTTACTTTCAGCTCTGCTCTGGGAAAGAGAACTCAAACAATGCTAAGGTTTTCCTTAGAGAGATCCTGATCAGACAGTCTGGAGCAATGTATTGAAGCACAGTATACTCACGCAGGAGGGCAAAATTAAATCCTTTGTCCCTCCCACCCCTGCAAGCAACGCTGTCCAGTCATTCCTTTGTGTCCTCAGCTCAGAGGACAACCTTCTCACTTCTGTGACCCTGCTCTTTGCACCCAGTGCCCATTCCTATAGCCTAATAACCTTCTTGACCCCTGTCCTCATGCTATTCCGGTAGCTTTCCATATTCTGGCTGGCCTTGCTTTGCTCCCAAACAAGAAAATGCACCCACCATATCTTAACTGCTCAGTATTACAAATGAACAGAAGCACTAAAGTAGGCCTTGTGAAGAAGGTGAGAGATTTAATCAAGCTTTTAACCTAGGTTCTAAGACAAAGTTTAGGGGCCCAAACACTTCATTGAATCTATGCCTGCACATTTCTTGAGAGAGTTCTAAGCTTTTCTTAGACTATCATAGAGGTTAGCAACCATTACTTAGCCCATGAATGGTTTTAAACATTGGGAAATGCAGAACAGAGATTGTTCCTTTCCTGTAGAACACAGCTTGTTAATGGTAAAGAGAGGACTAGGGCTAGCCCCGTGGACTTTGGTCTATTCTCATTGCAGTGTAAGAGCTAAGGCTAAGGTGTCTTTATGAAAACATTCATTCTTAATCACAAGTGACATTTTTACTGAGGGCTTTAGCGTTCTCATCTCCCACCTGCCCTGTCTTTTGACATGCCTCTGAAATCCATTCAGCACAGAGGGTTGTGTTGCCTGAGTTCAGGAATGTTTATGTTCAAAGTGCTAGTAAACCTCTTCAATAGCTTCAACACTGAACACGTTCCCTCCATTAACTGAAATCCCAGGAGGCACCAATCCGAAGTCATCCCTACATAATAGTGTACACTTATTTCCTTCTCCCCAACATCAAGCACAGAGGTTTAATCTTAAAATTTTCAATTTTTCAGGACTTGTGTTGCAATGTAGGGAAAGACTGTACCAAGATAGAAAAGAAAATTATTAAATAATTAAATTGTAGGATTTTGAAATAGTACTTGATTAATGCTAAGTACAATACAATAAAATGATCTAAAAAACACTTTGCTTTGTTTTTGAAAAGGCATTGTTTTATGCCCTACTCTAATTTTACATTTAACTTGCTGGTATCACACCTGTTCTGCTTGCAAGCATTTGCAAAGATTCCATCTTATTTGTAAGGCACAGAGTTTCCTAAAGTTTTTTTTTTTTTTTAATATATTTTATTGATTTTTTACAGAGAGGAAGGGAGAGAGATAGAGAGTTAGAAACATCGATGAGAGAGAAACATCGACCAGCTGCCTCCTGCACATCTCCCACTGGAGATGTGCCCGCAACCCAGGTACATGCCCTTGACCGGAATCGAACCTGGGACCTTTCAGTCTGCAGGCTGACGCTCTATCCACTGAGCCAAACCGGTTTCAGCATGTTTTAACAGAACCGTAGGCTAGTAATTGAAAGGACCAACCTTGAACCAGGTTCTTATCCCAGCTAAGCTACTTGCTGGCTGTGTGACTTGTACAAGTTTTATATAATTGCTTGGTGCCTGAGTTTTCTCATTTCTAAAACGAAGATAATAATTGGATGTACTTCATAGCAGCACTTTGTAATAAGCACTTAAGTATATTAGTATTAGATGGCATTTTCTTGGTTATTACCTCATCGATATAATGTGCTCAACCTTTCACATTTGTCCCCTTTGCCTTGTTGAGAAGTGAGTTACTTTTGTGTTGAAGCTAACCCTCCGAGCTTTTCTACATACTATACCTTATTTTTAACAGTATATCCAGAGCTCCTGGACCAATCACAGTGGTACAACGACATTAAAACAGTTTGTTTCAATTCCCCGTTTGGGCCATCAATGGAGGTAACTGGAATAAATGCAATGGCCCATTGTGAAAATGAATATTTGTGTGTGTGGTCTCATTTCACTGTTGCTGAGTGGTGATGGTCGGCCGGCAAGCTGCCACTCTGAATGTGTTAGCAGGAGGGTGGGGAGAGTCCCCCACTGGCTTTGTCTTTTGCCTATGACAGTTCATGGATGGATCCCTGAAGCAGACCACGTTGTCTGGGAGCTTGCTTTTCCTTAATGTCTCTCACAACAGAAAAAAAAACATGACCCTATATGTTCAAATGTAAATATACCTATTGTTCCAACCATATGTCCACAAAGATCATTCATTTTTACACTAACTACAACTATTTTAGGTGTTTATGAATCCATTTTGATAATTTGTGTTAAAATACTTAACCTATCAGGCTTGGGTAAGTATTTCAAAATCTTCCTTCTGCCCCAGAAAACATTGTTTTTGCAATAAGCTAGCTTCTGACTTTGTTCCTGACTAACTGCATGATTTTTATGCAAATTAGTTAAGGTCTGCATGGGGGAGGAGGTGGGGAACTGTGAATCAGAGAAGGAAAACAGAAAAGCAAGGGACTGCTAGAGAGGAAAGAGGGAGAATTATGCAAAATAGGAGTGACACTGTGATTTAATGTGTAGTAAGGTCTTCTATTTTGATGGATCAGCAAGTTGCCAGGGTTGACCAGAGAAGCTTGCTATGGGCAATCAACTTTCCTAGTCTATGAAGAGTTCAAAAAACCGCCGTTTATAATCCAGAAGTAGCAATTGAAATGGGAAAGCCTTTTATCTTGGCACAATTCCCAGGGAGACCCACTGGTTATAGACACCATTCTGTGCAACTTGACACTTTTTATTTGGCAGAATTTTGTTGCCAAGGCTATTGCATCAAGTTACTGAAATCTTAGTGGATGTAAATTATCTCATCTGTCACTTATCCTGGAAAAAAATTTAAAGGGCATGCTCTTTACTGAAAGAAAAGATTTGACCTCTTTTGTCCATTATGTAAAAGCAGCATTCTAAACACTATGCAAATGCTCAGGCCATAGTCTGTGTCTAGGGGAAAAAAACACACGATTTTTTAAAAACCAAAATGGATACATTTTAGCGAAACCTAGTTCCCCTCATTATGAAATATGCACACATTCAGGGGCATTTTCTAGGGATTAGGACCTTTATTTTATATCTTTTTATCACTTTCTATGGTTGTTCAGTTTTTTAAAATGTGTAACTTTGCACTGCTTTTAGTTAAATCCCAGGAGAGAAACAAATCAGTGATGACTGATAAAATGATATAAAACAAAGGTTAAATATTTTCAAACCCTAAATGTTGGCAGAGTAAGGAGAGTAGTTAATAGAGCATTACCTTAGGGTTTATTTATCTACTAAGATAATTATTGCTTTCCCTCCTAAAAAAGGATATTATGAATATGAACTTCCTTTGTTTGTCTAGACTGAAAATGCCCAAGCCTTCCATTTCGTTGCCATTCTTCTGTGTCTCAAAATCAGCACACACTAGACGACACCAGTAACACAATGGCAGAACCGTCAGGGCCCACCACGGGAATAAACAGCTGAGGCAAAGCGACGCTACGGGCTTGAGTGTCCACAGAGGAGGACTCAGTCAACCCTGGCTGCGCAACAGAATCAGCTATGGAGGTTTCAGATCATACCACACCTGGGCCCTCGGTCCTAGGTGCAGACATTGGGTTAGGATTGGGCCTATCCATCACTACTAGTTTTAAAAAGCTTTCCAGGAGATCCCAATGTGTAGTCAGAGCTGAGAACCACTGGCCTATAAGATAAAAAAGGAGAAGGGATAAACCTCAAGTTGCCGAGTTCTTTTATGGGTAGTTACTAGTTACTTCATATTATTACGTTTGTTAGGAGCAGAAATAGACTATTGGGGACCAGCTATAATGATAAGAAATATTAATCATGCTCTGTTAACTGGGGTGGTTCTGTTCTGCTTGGAGAAAGCACTTTCTGACCTGGCTGAGAGTTGTATGCCCGGGGACATGGAGCTAACATCGGAATGCGGTCTTTCCTCCTTTCCCTAGAACTGCCTAGCACTATGGGAAGATTTAGACCCCCATGGCTGAAACAATGTAGTCCCAGAGGCACCTGCCCCTATTGCCTGTAACCATTACACCTAGCCTAGTTTCCCACGTAATCTTTGCCCTTCTACCCAATATAAGCAGCTGGCTTATGGGAAGAGTAGAGCAGATTTTTGTGGATGACCTCCTGCTCTCCCATACTGCTGGCATTATTGGAATAAACGCTCATATATGATTCAACCCCATCTCTGCTTAATTGGCTCAATAGTGATAGGCAGCCTGGACCCCTGGGTCATCCGATTACATATTCTGGCGACTCTGGTGGGACACAAGCAGGGGAGTCCTCTAGAGTGAGTACCAGGATTCTGCTTGCTGCCTGGACTGGGGGTTCCTGGAGCTGAGGCCTGGACTCTTATTTGCAGCGCTGCCAGGAATTTTCCTGTTATGAGTACCAGCCGCAGCCTGGCAATCCCCATCATCTCACCCAAAACCCAAGTTGAATCAAGTGTTTTGTAGCCTTGTAACGGGGGAAGTCCGCTGTCTGTTGCCCCTATTCTGGGATGAGCCTGATCAGCTCCTGGTTGCAAGTGGCCTCTCAAGGTCCTTGCCTGTCCTCCACACCCGAGCCTGATCTGCTTAGGGTCAAGACAAGGCCCTGCGTGGGGCAGGGCTCCGGTCTGGTATTCTGTCTGGCTGTGCACGGTAAGCCACAAACGGTTGTCTGTCTATTGTGCGCACTTGTCATACTGTACATTAGGGTCGTTTTGCCTGTAATATTGCTTAAATTGTTCAAGGATGGGTGCTGGTGGCTTGATCCCAAAAGACACTCCATTGGGACGGATTTTGGGGATTGGGCTACGTATGCTTATCCGTGAATGAAAAAAGGAAACAGTGCTTTACTGAATACTGCTTGGCCTATGTTAGCTCTAGATTCTGGGGAAGGCCCTGCGAGGGGCAGGGCTTTGGTCTGGTATTCTGTCTGGCTGTACACGGTAAGGCCATTAAATGGGTCTTTAAACTATTATACTTAGAAGTGTTTTGTCAGAGGTCAGGGAAATGGGGGGAGTGCTGTATGCTTGAGCCTTTCTGTCTTTGCATAATTCTGACTCAAAAGGAAGTCAGGAAGGGGCCAAATTGAGGGTTCAGAGAAAAGATGTGGTACCTGTAATGTAAAAAAGTAGAGAGCTGGAGGAGAGGGAGGAGAGGAAGAGGCTGCCGTGTGGTCCATAGTTAGGAGACGTCCACCAAGTGCTCCAGAGGCTGGGAGCTCCATCCTTACCCTGGACCCTGGGCACTGAAAATGAGCTGAGACGCCTGCCCCCCTCTCCTGCTAGATTAGGACGAGGCAGGGACTGAATTTGGAAGGGACAGAGCTCGTTCCCTAGCAGGGCAATTCCTTCTCCTAGATGAGTGGGAGTCACTGACAATGGGCATCCAACAGGATATTATTGGGTCCCTTCTCTGTTCTCCACTTAGAAATTGCTAAATTGGAAAAACTCCAATCCCTCCTACCGGGATGATCTTGCTAAAATTACGAATTTGATTATTTCCATATTCACCACTCATAACCCCAACTGGACCGATATACAGGCACTCTGAAATAACTGGGGACAAGAGATTAGTATTTGGGAAAGCACTGTGTGAAGCTTTTGTCCCTGGGTTGTGCGTGCCTGTAAATATTGTACAAAAGAGTGTCTCTGTTGGTTGTTGTTTTGTGTCTCTTTGTTGTTTGGTTTAATTTAAAGATGTGGCATATCCCACTTTGCTGCTTGTGCAGGCTGAACCCATGCAGGGGTTGCAGGAACTTCCCTGCCCTTCCTCTCAAGGCATCACCCATCAGAAATGCTTAGCTAGTGAGAGTTTTGTCTGTCTGTGATGTAACTTTGGTTAATGATATTCTTTGCTTGCTTTCTTACCTTCTGGGGACATAGTTTGCTCTTTGCCATTTTATGAACACAGGGAATCCTGTCTCTGCTGTTTGGGCTTTGCTTCACTCAGAACCAAGGGCCATCTGCTGTGCTGGGTTAGTGTGAGGTAAGGTTTAAGGCTGACTCCTTTTGGGAGTGCTCATTTATTTACTTTAGGGGTTGTTTTGAAATAGGATAAGATCTCTTCTTATATATAAGATTTTATGTTGTTACAGTCTACTCAGAAAGAACATTATGGGAAATAAGGCCTCTAAACCCCCCAAGTTTTTCTCTTAGAAGGGCCTGAGCTGCAGAAAGACCCTCAGGCAGGGGCCACTCCACTTGGTAAAGAAAAAAAAGTCCTTGGTAACTGAAAACTTTGGAGTTCTGCTGGTTTAAATAGTAAAAATTAGTAAATACCTAGGTATTCTGAAATAACAGAATAACTGAAAAATTAATTAATCTGAGTTTGCCTACTTTTGAACTTTTATTAGAGAAAAGCTAGAAAATACAATTGAAACTGTTAGTGAATGTTTTATACTTTATTAGAAATATGTCTCTCAAAAGTGTGAATGTATTTGCCAACTTAAAGAATGATAACTGCTTACTTTTTAGTGATCACCTAAAAATGAAGGTTTCCAAGAGTTAAGAATTCTAACCAATTGGAAAGAAATTGTATAGTTTTGGTAATAGAAGGCATGAGGCATGGAGATGCATTTTGAAGGAAAAACAAAGTGAGTTCTAAAGCTGGTTATTTCTAAATGGGCAAGAAGGTTTGTGAAAGAAGGGGTGTGAAGAGAAATCTTAAAAGGAAATTATAGGTAATCTGAATAATAAATTTAATTAGATAAATCAATCTAAAGTAAGCTAATGCAGAATTTGTTTAGGCCTTTTCTAGTCTATTAAAAGAGGAAGAAGTCTTTCCTGTTTTTGCCCAGGAAGCAAAAGTTCTATAAATTATTGAAATGGTTATATATTATATTAATCAGGTACCTGACTACTTTAAAAAAGCCATCTTCTTAATTGTGGCAACTGAAGTTTTGCTAGCCTATGTTTTTGTTTAATACTTTTTTGTCACTTTGAATGAATAGTTTAATACTGTTTTATAATAATAATAATGATATATGACTTTTTGGTAAAATAAGTTAGACAACCTTTCCAGGGTTTGAATTTTAAGAAACTTTTTCTTGACCTAGAATTGGCTTTATGTCATTCCAATTAGGCCCTGGAATACCTCAAGGATTTGCCTTCTCTCCTTATGAAGGAAAATTGTCACCTCCTTCCGTGCCCAATGCCCAGGCCTCATCGTCCCTCTGACAGAGAACAAGGATCTCTTGGCTCTGAAAGAAAATTTTGTCCTTCCTCAGAATGAAGCAGCTACAGAAGAGATCCTATAATCCCTTTCTCTGAAAGGATTCAGAGCGTGTGGTAGGCAGTTAGACATGAGCAGAGCAAGGACCATGGGCCATCTGAAGGAAAAATGAATGGGACCCTGAGATGTGCGTCTCACCACGCCCACTGCTCAGAAGCTGGCGGGGTGAAGTTTAAAGAGAAGAGTTGCTGTTTAAATATCAGTCCTCCTTGCTTAAGGTATGTGGGAAGCTTTGTCAAGTAAAGAATAATAAGTATATTCTATTTCTAGTTCCATATTATTAAAATATATTCTGATATACTTTCATTTATAACTAATTGTTATTCTGGAATATTGGGTTTTGCAGAAAGAACAAGATTACATGTCATTTGCATTATAATCCTATATAATAAAAGTGTAGTATGCAAATTGTCCCCTCAACCAGAGTTCTTCTGGGAGTTCAACCAGGGGGCAGGCTGGCTGGGGGAAGGTAGGAAGGCCCCGGCCAGGAGCCAGCAGCAGCTAGGGACCCTACCAGTGCACAAATTTCATGCACTGGGCCTCTAGTCAAATCCATAATCATGTTATTTTAAATTTCTTCTTATCATTTAGACACAGTCACTGTTTTGCTATAATGAATTTGCAAAAATGTTACATCTTCTGAGGGATCTATGGAAAGGACTCTGAGCTAGATGAAAATTAGTAGAACTCTATAGAGTATCTGGATTATAGAACTAATGGCAGGAAAAATCAAGAGAAACAAAAAAAATTGATTATGGGACTGAATATAGTTTTTGTAACTTTTGTTGAAAGTTTTGCTGATTTTTAATCTTCTTGTTTTTCAGACATAAGAAAACTTGTTTCTTTTCTTAAAGCAATTTGGTAAATTATCTATTTTTCTCCCTACCTTTCCCTCCAGAATTTGGTAATTCTTAATGAGTGAGTGATGGCAATATGTTTCTTTGCATGAATTCAATAAGACCAGTTTCCAATTGTGGTTTTATTATCCAAGACTTTGACTGAGAGAGACTTGCCTGGACTCTGGATGTCACCAGAAAGCTTTAAGGAATGAAAACGGACTTTGAAGCCAATGTGAGTGCATTGGAGAAATAGCCTGGTACCTTGCTTGTTCATATGGTTCATGGCAGTCTTCCCAGATAAGGAATGAAGATTGCTTTCCTGAAAGATGGCAAGGAAGGAACCTCAAGACATTTTGGGAATCTCAAGAACATGAGGAATTCACCCATATCTACAGGTATTTGCAGACAAACCTGATGGAAGCTAGGTGTCTCAGCTTCTTTGCCCGGAGGGGCTAATTAAAGCTCAATCATGAAATTCCAGAAAAGCAGATTAAAAAAAACAAAGCCTTGCCGAACCAGTTTGGCTCAGTGGATAGAGCGTCGGCCTGCGGACTCAAGGGTCCCGGGTTCGATTCCGGTCAAGGGCATGTACCTTGGTTGCGGGCGCGTCCCCAGTGGGGGGTGTGCAGGAGGCAGCTGATCGATCTCTCTCATCGATGTTTCTGACTCTCTGTCCCTCTCCCTTCTTCTCTGTAAAAAATCAATAAAAAATATATTAAAAAAAACAAAAACAAAAAAAACACAAAGCCTATACAATGAATTGCTTTTCTTAATGTGTTCATGCAAACAATCAGGCCAAATTGAAACTAGACTTAATACAGTAAAGTAAATTAGTATTAATTTGACTCCTTAATAAAAATGAGGGTGATTTTAAGGAGAAAAATTGTTTCAGTAGACTGTAACACAGTTGTGAATAATCTCAAAGCTTTATTTTTCACCTAAGAATTGAACTGAATTTATCTCTAGTTTTTACCCTAATAATACTAACATTTATAACACAGTTTGTCTCCACCAGGTTATAAGCCCTACCCATACTCAGGGAATACCACCTCTAGACACCCTTGTCACCTCCTTCCGTGCCCAGTGCACAGGCCTCATCGTCCCTCTGACAGAGAACAAGGATCTCTTGGCTCTGAAAGAAAATTTTGTCCTTCCTCAGAATGAAGCAGCTACAGAAGAGATCCTATAATCCCTTTCTCTGAAAGGATTCAGAGCGTGTGGTAGGCAGTTAGATATGAGCAGAGCAAGGACCATGGGCCATCTGAAGGAAAAATGGATGGGACCCTGAGATGTGCGTCTCACCACGCCCACTGCTCAGAAGCTGGCGGGGTGAAGTTTAAAGAGAAGAGTTGCTGTTTAAATATCAGTCCTCCTTTAAAATCATGAGGTCTTAAATTTGCTTGCAGGATCTTCCATAGGGAAAAGCAAACCATTTCTATTTTAACCCACACTAAAAGGAAGTTAAGACTTGAGACAACAGGGAGCTTAAACTTTATAGAAATTTCCACAGGGTCTCAAATTTCCTTTCAAAGGTCCAAGGATTTTACACTTAAATTTAGTTATTTTTAGCTCTCCAGTCTCCTTTAAATGTAATACCTTAAAATAGCAACACGGAAAGCTGCAGGCTAAAACTGTAACTTGTAAACTTGTTGCAACAAATTCAGACCTCACATTACGGGAAACAAAATTACTGTATTCATCTCCCAAACTTTCCCCCCACAAGTAATTTACCTTATCTGTGCCCAGTTCCGAAGTGGGGGTGGGGTTGCACATACCCACACAGTGGAAACACTTGAAGGATTTGTGAGCCTTTAAGTGTATGTTACCCATCTGAAGAAAACAGAGGCCAAGCCAAACTCTTAGCTGTCTGTGTTTAGCCCTGATTACAAGGGGTTATACAAATAAAAACTCAAATGTATTCAGGATTTAGAAAATAGCTTAGAGGCTTTGCTTTCCACAAATCTTAAAGTATACGGGGTACTCTATATCAAGTCCCTGAAACAAATCTTTCAGTTAATTTTTTTTTCTGCCTATTTTCATGGCAGGAAAAAAAAAAAAGTTCGGAGGAGTCACAGAAAATGTTTGTAGCTCAGCTATTCAGCTCTCTGATAGTAAATTTAGTGGTTCTCCCCATAGGGGCTCCATGGACACTCCACATGCAGTTGGATGTACCTAAGTTAAGTCTAGCTAAATCTAGCAGAAATACTATGTTTACTTGGCTATAATTTCTACTCATAAACATCTGTTATCATAGAGCCTAGATTGCAATGATATATTCTGTGGTTAACATCGACTATGATTGAGCCAGGCAGATAACACTAGAAGAAAGATAATGTCTATGCTACTTTAACTACAGTTGCGTGCATGCCGCTTAATGACAGAGATATGTCCTGAGAAATGCGTCATTAGGCGATATCATCATCATGCCTGCATCACAGTGCACTTACACCAACCTAGATGGTATTTCCCCAGCGATTTTCAACCTTTTCCATCTCATGGCACACATAAACTAATTACTGAAGTTTTACAGCACACCAAAAATATATTTTTTGCCGATCTGACAAAAAAAAAAAAGAGAGAGAATTTTGATTTATTCACACTGGATGGCTATTGTTGTCTTGGCTGTTGTTATTTTTTAATTTGAAAATCTAGTCAGGTATTGCATGCTTTTAAAATTACCTCTGCAGCACACTGGTTGAAAATCACTGGGATGACCTATTGTTCCTAGGCTACAAAACTGTACAGCATATAGGCAACTGTGGGACAATGGTGAGCATTTGTGTATCTAACCATAGAACAGGGTAAAAATCCAGTATAAAAGATAAAAACATGTCATATCTATATAGGGCACTCACCATGAATGGAGTTTGTGGGATTGAAAGTTGCTCTGGGTGAGTCTGTGAGTGAGTGGTGAGTGAATGTGAAGGCCCAGGACATCACTGAAGACTTTATAAACACTATACAGTTAGAATATGTTAAACTTATAAAACAACATGAGATTCAATCATGCCCAAGAAAAAAATAAAACAATCAGGAGACATAAATACGTAAGATATCTGAGGCAGCTGCAGGTGTAACATGGCAGGCATACGGTTTCACAGCAATCATTCTTCAATAAGCAGAAAGAACACACTCTAAACAAATGATAAAAAGTATAGTGTAATAAATATATAAACCAGTAATTTAGTAATTTATTATCATTATCAAGTATTATGTACTGTACACAATTGTACGTGCTATAGTTTTACATGACAGACAATGCAGTAGGCTTGTTTGCACCAGCATCACCACACACATGAGCAATGCATTGCACTATGACATTAAGACAGCCATGCCATCACCAAATGACAGGAATTTTTGGCACTATTACAATCTTATGGGACCACCGCTGTATATGTGGTCCATTGACCAAAAATGGCAGTATGTGGCCCATGACCATAGTTCAAAATGGAACTGTTTTGAGGGTTGTGATTACTGTATTAACTATTCTGCTGTTTCTGCCCCGTTCCCGCCCCCACCCCCCAATTTCAAAATGTCTTGAACTTTGTGCTATACCAATTTCTTGCATGATTTAAAAATACCTGTCACCACATTCACACCCCAACTGACAATTTTGGTGACTGAAGAGCCTACCAATAACGGTGCCGGCTCGTCCCTGGATGTATCATATCTTTGCTCACATGAAGGATCTAGATCTGAATTCCACGTGCTTCAGCCGTGGTCCTTTATGCCTTCTACTCAGACAATACTCTTTTTTTCAAAATAAAATTCAGAATTGCCTTGGTATTTTCTGAAAAGCTAAGACAAGGATCACCCTGGGACTGTGCCGAACAGTCATGATCTGGGCGTACAAACACATTATATCTACCTGCTGCCATTCTCTAAGAGCCAGCGTGATTCATGCTTACCTCTGCTTTGCACTTCCTTGGTAAAGAGTCACATAAAACAAGGGATGAGACAAGACGATTTCATACAGGAAATGTGGAAAACAAGCAGACTCTGCCCTGTTCTCTGTGTGGGTGTAATTGGTTCTCTGATTCTTTCATGGGCACAGAAATGATCAGTCTCGGCTTTGATTTCCCCACCTAATATAAATAAAGCTGAGTTCATTAAATCATTTGATCTGCTTCCAGCCACTCAAATTGGATTTTATGTATTTAACTTTGTAAACACAACATCATGAAGAAATTGAGAGAAATATAATACTATTAAGGGAAAGACAATAGGTCTTGGTTAGAATTCAGTCATATTTTACTTGATGAATGAAACTGACAACCTTATTCCATTTTGCATTATAGCCCTTCAAAATTATCAACTGGGAAAGTTTTAACTGACATTTTAAAAACAAAACAAAAATGAAGTTATATAAAATACATATTTTTTGCAATTCAAAGTTCCGATAATAAATTAACTGGCTTAAAATAATTGCTCTTAGGAATCCAAACTATTGATTTGTGTCTCTTTCTGATACGGAAATACTCACTTTAAATTTACATTCAAATATGAAAACATATAAAAAGGACTTAAAAAAAGGCAAATTCTCATTTACATATTAGTAAACTGGGGATAAATAAGCTTGAAAGAATTCAAAGTTAAACATCATATATTTCAAATTAAATGTCATTCAGTGAAAATATCTCTTTTATTTGAATTGTGATGCAAGTGTAGTAGACAGAGAGGCATGAGCAGAGTAGGAATGATAGGCCAGTGCAGAGGGCCACCAGGGCTGAGAGCCCCAGGTGCCTAGCAATGGGCAAAACTACAGGCCCTTGCACGACCGCTGTCTTAAGCATCAACCCCTGGAACATGACATCTAGGCCTCAGCTGTGTTTCAGCTCCAGGCCCAGAGAAGCAGCAAAATTAGACAGAGTGACACCATGGCTGACATCAGCACCAGCTACACTGACTAATGACATCCTGGCACTGACCAATTAGTGGAGATCACAAGGGGCCATATGTGGAAAGCTGATGAACGTTCTACTGCGATTCTCCCCCAGGGCCCCCAGATAAACATCCTAGGCACTAGGGACCCCCTGTGTATTCTCTCTCTTTTCCAGAGCATGCATGCACCTCTCCTCCCTCCAGGCGTGTTTCTCTCTCCCTCTTTCTCCTAAGCTCCAAGGGTCCTTCTATTTCTGCGGCAACTTTCTAAATAGCCTTTCCCTTGTAATTTGAGTTTCTTGGCTCTGAATTCTTTCAAGCCAAACGGAGGTCCGGCCTGACTCGCCGCTAACACCTGGTACCGTTTCCCACCACTAACACAAGTAGCACGAGAACTAACTTGTACCCAAAGTCGGTACCTTTTAAAAAAATACTTCAGAGGTTTAGATGGCAAGGCAATGGCATTCAGTCGCCTTCCTGTCCTACTGGTTCATTCCTCTTCCCCGTGTCTCAATTTCTGTCAAGCCCCTATGACTTCAGGCTGAATGCCTGCGCTCTCCGCAGCCTCGCAGCCACCCTGCGGACGTGCACAGCGGCGGCGGGGCTTTCACACATGCTTAGCTCTGCCTCACAGTCTGCAAATGTCAGGATGGGTTCCAGGCCATGGCGTGATGGAAAGAACACGAACTCAGTCCAGAGTCAGAGCCCCGACGCTGCCATTTCCTTCTTATGTAACCTGCCACAAGTCACAAAAAGTCCCCACGCCCTAGTCTTTATCTGAAAACTCAGGGAATGATATCTCGTCTATGGTGAGAATCAAGTGGGACGATATACATGGAATTAGTTTCTAAAAGGAAAGCCAGATACAAATGAAAGCTGCCTGGCAAGTTCTTTTTTTCTGTGATCAGCTGATTAGGTAACGCAGGTTAGTGGACGTGTCAGCACTAAGCCAGCCGCATAGCTGAGAGGGCTGAGAATGGAACCGGACACAGGTTGGATTCCTTGTCCCACTCTTTGGGATCAAGGCCGGCTTACAAAAGTTCACAGCCATGGCAGTCTGACAAGCATGGTTACTGGGACCTGCCCAGAAATGACATAAACCAGCCAACAAAACACAGATAACAGCATCATATGCAATTAATGGGGGGTGGGGGTGGGGATTATAGCCATCCTGCCATAACTGCAAGCCATAACAGAAATTATAGTTAGAAACATCATCATATTTTCTCTAAATTTTTTCTGAAACATGACCTACTTCTCTCAGCAAATTCTAGATAGGCCCAATTGTTTAATGAGAATGTTAAAGTTCCAACTTTTTCAAATGATAATTATATAAGAAGAAAGCATTAGAGACCTGGGAGGGGAGCAGTAAGTAGGAAATAGCTGGACAAATGAATGAGAAAATTTCCTGAGAGAGAATTAGATTTCTCTCCATATATACTTCTGTAGTTAGGCGAATCTGAAGAATTAAAACTTGAAGAACAAAAAAACATTTTTTTTTCAGGCCATATGCTTGGATGACAGCATTTTCAACAACAGCCATTTATTTTGATGACATCATCATTGAGAATCCTAGAAATTTTGTAATTGAAAATAATAATAAACCAGTTTCCTAATCATTAGACTCCTATTAAAAAAAAGTGAGGAGCTAGTGGTATCATATAAAATTTTCCCCCAGAGAAAGAGGAATTAATTAGTAAATTAATGGTATTTTGATGCTCATAAGGTACCACATCTATTACCTTTATCAAAGGGTACAGAAGAGCAGTCTTAAAGCTGGTCTCATTTTGCATTAAAGTATAACATACTGTTCAAATAGTTTACGGCAAGAAGAGATTAACAGTGTCCCAGCTAAAAATGGCCAGATCATAGAAGACAGCAATCAGAAGAGTGGGTGTCCAAATGCCTACTGCTACTTCTACATTTCCTAATCTCCAAGACTGAATTCATGTAGATTTTAATGTACCATTTAGCTATAATGAAGTACCGATGTAATAGAATAGATGCCAGTTTCCTGCTCAGCATTTATTGCCTCTTCTTCTGGTGACAGTACTTTTTTTCTTTGAGATCCATGTAATTTAGCTATAACTGAGCTCACTTTTCCTTGTCCTAAGAATGGACCTATCACCTGGACAATCAGTGTTATCTATAAGCTCAGGTATGGACACTGACTCCATGAAGCTAATGAGATTCTTGTTTAGGACTTTTGTTAGAACAAACTTTTGAAAAGAGAAAAATTCTTTCATCTGGAGGCTGATAGGATGAGAGTGTGCAGCCAGCAGCCATCATGTTGCCGCCTCGAGGGAAGCACCTTGCAGTGATGAAACAGCTGAAGGACTGACTGCTATGACATGGGCTCAGCTCCTAGATGGAGAAGGTGAGAGTGCTGTGACATCTGGAACCCCTGGAGTTCGCAATACCTGAAGCCAGTCATTCAAAAATAATTAATTTACAGCATCTTTAAGGCTTATGCCATGCCAGTTTGTATTGGGTTTCTGTCATTTGCATTAGCATGAATTCTGAATAACACAATTTTGCTTCATGAACTGTAGGGATTTTTACTGAATTGATATAAATGTGCTTTAGGACACTTCTTTTGAAAAGAATTTCAATGTGGCTAGTTTATAAAATGATTTAAAACCTCTTAATTTATTTGTACGAATGTACACTTGCATTTTCTCTTTTAGTTGACTTAAAGCAACAATAAAGTTGAAGACTTAAGAGTGTCTGCTACTTTTTAGAAGGGCAAAAGTTGCATTTCACACCCAAGAACCCAAAGCAAACACTATTTGAGGCGAAGGTATTGAGTAACATAAATCTCAACTCTTCTTTCAACACCTCTCTCGGAGAGGCTCTGCCAAAAGCTCAGTCGTACTACACTGCTATGGAAATCCCCCATCTCCAGTTCACTAACGGCATCTCCTGTGGCATCTCTGTGCAGGTCCCGGACAGCAGAGGGAATTGTTCTAGAAACTCAGCTGGCGACCAGAACTTCAATTAACTCCAGGTATTTAAGGGCAGGGAGAGTTGGCAGAGAATGGAATTGCATTCCAGAAAGCCCACATGGGACTTCCTGCAAGGACATCTGGCTCTTCAAAACAGACAAGGTCAGACGAAGACGACTCTCAGAGACTTACAGAAAAGCGTTTCCTTTCCCACTCAGGACCCGGTTCTTCGCTGGGTCTCTCTCTATGTTGCTTTCTTTTTCTAAGTAAACATAGAAAACCCAGGATGCACAGGGTAAACACTGGGTAGGGCAGATTGTAAATACTCTCAATAAATATGTTTTACATGGTCTTTCAGTGTATCATACCTGTTCTGTACTGTTGAATATTTAACAATTACACTTTTATTTCTATTAATAATACAGCTACATTGACTGATAGGAAGAGTTTCTTTTCCTTTTAGGCCCATAGCTTCCAAACTTCACTTTGCATTAGTATCCTCAGAGAACTTGTTCAAAGTGCTGACTCTGAGGAATACACTCCGATCTGAGGAATAAGAATCTCAATAGGCAGGGCCTAGGAATCAGGATTTTCAGGTGATGCAAATCACCTGAGAACCACACACTGAGAAACGTTATCCTGGGGTAAATTCACATCCCAGGGCGTACATCCATTTGTACATTTTAAATCTAATTAACAGCCATCCACATCACTGGTGTCATGTCCATGACTTGATGCTTTTATCATAAAAATTTATTTATCAAGAGCCACCGAGTTAAAAAAGAGTATGTACTACCGCTCTGACTAGTTATTTTGTCTGCGATCACCCCCTGCATTCATGCCATGGGAGGATAAAGTGTTCCTGACTTGCTGCTGCAGTGGCAACACAATATAAACAAACAGCTTCAGCTCTTCTTCAGGCGACAAAGCAACAGGCATCCCATTGGACCTCATGGATGACCCTGATCCATTTCAACTTGAAAAGTTAAACACTTAGAGGGGTGCTTCTTTTCTACTCTAACTTTTAGCATCGAATTATAGGAAAGTACCTGCTGTATTATAGTTCACACTAGAACACATTCTTCCAATTGTGGTCTAAATGCAGTTCACATAGTTTGGTGGATGGTCAATCAACTCTGTAAGAACAATAACTTGTCTTAATGAAAACAATTTATGTGTCAGAATCGAAAGTTTAGCAACAGCATATAGAACAGGCTCTTCATGAGTCACATGTATCCATTCTGAAAGCCACATTTATGAGTCATATTTGAAATATGAACTGCGAGATGCCACTGAATATAATGAGATAACAGTTTCATAAATGGTCCTTTTGGAACTCCTCAAGTTATACCCTGAAAATTCCTTAGTTTTACAATCATATGATAGTCTTGATTAAGATCAGTCCTCAGTTCTCTTCTCTCTTTAACCTCTCCTTTTCATCTCTGTACCTTCTCTCTTTTTGCTATCACCAAGATTGATGTTAGGGACTCTTGCCATACCTCCAATGTCTACTAGAGTGCTTGGCATATGAAAGGTGCTTACTAAGTATTTATTGAATGAATGAATGAACAAAAGAATGAATAATGAACTAAGTGGCTTTCTCTTCTTTGGTCATATTGTCTTTCATTCTATCTTTATCCAGTTTTTCTACTCAAGCTGGAGTGGACAAGAACAATCTCTCATTCTCACTATTCACCACAGGCCACCAAAAATTCATCCCCCTGACCCTTGGCAGGCTTAAAGGATTGATGTCTGTTTCCTCCACTGATGGTCCCAGCGGACAGAGAATGCTTTTTATGGAATACAGGCCAGAATTTCCCCTTTCTCCAAAGTCCTGAAGGATTCCCATATTACTCAATAACCAGCTTAAGAAAATACAGACAGAAAAAGAGTCCAGTACAGAGAACTGGATCCATGTATGTGGAAATGTGTCTCTGTGTTGTGTGTGCGGAGCCTGCAAGGGCTGGGAGCTGAGGTGGTGGCTGGAGTGTGTAAGAGTAAGAACCCTCCAGGGTCTGGTAGTTTATAAAGAACTTCCCACCACACTGTGCCTGGAACCAAACAGATGATCAATAAATCTTTTTGATATCTATCTATCTATCTATCTATCTAACTAACTATTTATCATCTATCTATCTATCTATCTATCTATCTATCTATCTCTTTATAAGTATGACCCATATCAGCCTTTTAAAGGCTGCTTAACAATTACAAGCAGATGTTTATTTGAGGCGTCTCAGTTTTAAACATCTATGAATATACTTTACTACCAACCCTGTCCCACAGGCAAGAAGCAAGTGGTTCTTGTTTTCCATTATTCCCTCAACATCAGCCCACTACCGGGCACACGGTAGGTGAATAAAGTAATAAAGAGAAAAGGCTACATAAATGAGAAGTGCAAAAACAGTTTTTAGGTAAATAGAAAGTTATTCTATTTAGAGAGAGCCTACCCACTATAAAAATGAAGTGAGGCTTCTAGGTCATCACAGAATATAACCCCAGAGTTTACAAGAGGTTTTAACAGAGAGGTAGGAAAGGAAGACTGAAGGCAATTTATTAAAACAAATGGTATAAGCAAATGTGTAGAGAAAGGAAAGATTAAGAAGTTTGAAGGGGAATAATAACAAGTATAGCAACTAGACTGGAACAAATGGAATGCCTCACAGTTACAGACTAAGCTGAAAAGGTACCCAGGGACACTGAAAGGTAGGCTAAGGGAAATCAAACTTTATTTAGAAATAAGCAGGAAACGAGTCACCAGGAGAAGGGCAACAGGGAAAAGAGACCAAGCTAACCCCAAAGTAAAGAAAAAATGAAGGGGACCAGTGAGCCTTGGAAATTATTTGTATTTCAATATTTCAGATCATGGTTTTAAATGGTAATAGTGGGGATGGGAAGAAAAGGTCCGATGTGAGATGTATTGTGAAGGAACAATAAGCAAACAGGGAGCTTTATGTTAGACGTGATGAATAAAGGGTGGGGAATGGAGTCGAGGTAAGTTTAGATACCTGGGAGAATTCTCAGAATTGAAGGAGAGTATGGCTCATCGCTCAGGGAAGAAAGTCTTTTAGTTTAAAAAAACAAATCAGTTAATTGCTACTACTATCAATGGAATTCAATTCAAAGACAAAAAAAGTAGCTTTACTAGGTACAAAACCAAGTCTGTTTAGCCCCACTTGTTTTCTTTTTGCCTTACCAAATCGAAACAGAAAAAGCCTTTATGAATGAAAACTGTAAGCCATATTATAAGCAGATAAACTGACAATAACACTTCAGTGAGAGGAAGAATAGAGAAATTTAAAATTAATTATTTTCTAGTTTTATAGATGAGGAACGTTGTGTATATTCACAACATACTAATATGTAAGACATATAAAGGGTCCATTCACAAAGGTAAATATTCTGAACATAATAGTGTTTAAATGAATGAGGAAAAACATGGAGTGAAATCTGTCAGTATGTAGACAATACTGTTTCTTTTGTGTCTGGGTGTTATTGCTGTTGTTTGCCATGTATTATGGTGCTGATGACTAAATGAGGAAACTGAAATAAAGGGAAATGGACACAGAACTATCAAGAGAATCCAAAAAATCAGAAAAGATCTAGAAATGACATGGGTTTTTTGTTTGTTTTTTTTTCATCCTTTGAGACAGCCTGGAGGGACCTGGAGATAATTATGCTAAGCAAAATAAGCCAGTCAGAAAAAGGTAAGTATCACGTGATCGTACTCATATACGTGGAATCTAATGAACAAAATAAACTGATGAACAAAATAGAACCAAAGACAGAAGCATGGAACAGACTGTGGAATCTCAGAGGGAAAAGGGCGGGGTGGATGGATGGGGAGAGATCAACCAAAGAACTTGTATGCATATATGCATAACCCATGGACACAGACAATAGGGTGGTGAAGGCCTAGGGAGTAGGGGGGGTGCTAGAAGGGGTCAATGGGGGAAAAGGGACATATGTAATACTTTCAATAATTAATATTAAAAAAAGAAATGACATGTTTTAATTAAAAACTTGTTCAAATTAAATTTCTCTTCTTCAGAAAATAAAGTGGTAACACAATTTAGTGGAGACACCAACATAAATGTAACAGAGTTAAATATTGGACAAGTGTTGCCATCTACAAAGCTTTAAGGTGACACATTTGAGGAGCATAACCATTTCTATTATGAAAATAGTACAGCAAGTTTGTGATAATCACAATCAGAAGAATTCAAAGCAGAAAGTAAAGGCTTCCTGACATCCCTTCTCTGCCTCATTCTCTACAGAAAACGACTGCTTTAGTTTGCTGCACAGTTATAGATTGTTCTATGTACATTAACCATTTGTAATTCAACAAAACACACTGCCACCTCTTTCTAAGAAATCGTTCATTCATCAAGTAAAAGTAAGTGTGCACTATGCTGGGAATCCAAAGTCAAATGCCTGGGTTTTGTTTTCAAGGAATTTACAGTCTAGTGGGAAGGAGAAAGAAGGAAATCAATTATCACAACAAATAACTTAGTATTGTGAAAATCATTGCTTTGTCTAATGCTTATTAAATACTCTACTTTTAAAATTTCAGAAATTAAGATTGATATGAAAGGTGTTTCCAGGGTGCAAATCTAGATTTATTTATACAGAAGATTTATAGAAGGTTCCTAATACAAGTAGTACAAGAGCTAGGCAGGCATTTTCAGATAAGTCAGGCAAAGCTTCTTTATATTACGGAGTGGATATCAATTAAAGTGTTCACTTTCTGGTGGTTTTAATATCTGAGAATATCTTTGACCTAAAATCTTTCACTTCAGTTTTAGCCCATCAAAAATCCATTTGAACAAAGGGAACACTAATTTTCCCATTTCCAAATATTTTGGGACTCGGGAAAACAAATGATTCATAACTATGTCTACTCCGGGCAAACAAGAGTCAATGAAAAAGGCCTCAAAGATCATCTGATTTCTGAGAACAAGACTAATGTTCTAATACAGCCTTTGTGTTCAGTCAAGCATTTCCTCTTCTTTTAAAATAAGGACAGATGTGTGCTCATATTTACAGGGTTCTTTTGATCCACCCCAGGGTCTTCCGTGTGGAACTCCTGCTTCTCAGAAATGCTGAATGAGATCATTATTCATTACTTAGGGAGGCTGCGTGTTGTGTTGCATTGAGCTTTAATATAATTCATATAACCACCCCTAATTTATTGAAACTTATTTTGCTGTATGCCCTTAATTTTCAAATGCATTTAGTCTCTCTTTCCCTTGACTTCAAATACCTGAAAGGCTGTCATACAGTGTTTTTGAATCTACCCAAATTAGTGCCGTAGGCACTACAGCACAACTTATTATACACATGTTATATATCTTTGGTTCATGACATGACTGATTTACCTCTCGTGTAAAATGGTGAAAGAAAACGTAAATGGGATTTTTAAATTAAAATCACACTCAAACGTTATAGCTTTAGCAAAAGAAAATTTCTAATTATTTTTCATATTTGGCTCTATCTGTCAAAGACAGATATTTATGATATGACAGAGCAAACAGAGGTGTGAACATTTGAAATCAAAGTTAAAAGTTGTTCTGAGATCTCCCAGAAACATTTTACTTCATGTCAAGGGAAAGCAGTACGTCATTCTTGGGACACGCCAGGACTGTGATTTGCTTCGTCTCAGGCCATTGCTCTCCAACAGGACAGTGAGGACAGCTGGGGGCTTGTGGCCTCATGCAATGCTGGCCTAGTAAAAACCTTATCAGAGGAAATACTAACAGTTCTGGCTACCACATCTATATTCTTCGTCCTCTCCTCGATGAAAGATCATTTTGCAGGGATTCTGAGAGCGGAAGGTCATAGTTGTTTTCTTTCACCTCTTATCTATATGAGGGGGAAAAGTCACTCTTGGAGGAAATTTAGGAAATGGTCCATAGCCTTTGCAATACTCTGTTTGTGATCTGCCCCTCTGGATTACAGATTCTGAGGATTTTTATGAATTGAAGAAATTTTGGACTTTTATGGTAGGTCACAAGCAAAATGGTTTTTAAATGTGAGTTACTAAACCCTGGCTGGGTTCGAAGTAGATGTCAGTAGGAAAACAAAATGAATGAGGATGTATAAAAGCTAAATACAACAGGACAAACAGGCTTCCTAAGTAATGAATAATGATCTCATTCAGCATTTCTCAGAAGCAGGAGTTTCACCCTACAAATGCAATAGGTTATCTGAGGATAACATCAGTATCAACTTGAAGGAAGTATTAGTGTCCCTTCTCTACTGCCAGTATAATTTTTTTCTAGAATCCTTTGAATATGGTTGTTCTGATAATGTCAACATTTATCTAAGGAGCCACAGACAGTGCTGTGCTGGCGCTGGCTTGTACAAGCTCATAAGAACTGAATGTTAAATTTTCCAGAATTTTGTAAACCAGTTGTTATATAAAGCCATTATTAAAATGAAATTCTATAGACTTACCATTAAACTGATTACATTAAAAGCAAAGGTCATAAATACTCAAAACTCATACCACTTTCTAATTATTTTACTACATTTTATTACTCCCCATGCATCTATTGCATCCATGTGGTGGAAAAGCCATATAATGATGTGCTACTAGGCAGGTCTTTTTACCTGTGGATTCAGGGATGTCACATTGGTAGTTTGAAACTTGCCACAGTAGAGCATTTACAACATGGAAATTTACTAATGCTACAAATCAGCTGTCCCCTGTCCCAGCAGGCCAATTGTTAAACATTTACCACACAACACTGGCGGGGGAAGGTTCCAGGATTTAAAAAAAAGAGTAAGGCCTTACCTTCACAGAAGTTCTGACCTTACTGAAAGATAACTAAATATTTAACTATAAGACATCTTCTAAATAATAAAATTGAGGTGAAAGGTGTTACAGGAAAAGAAAGAGGTGCAATTAATTGTGCTTGAGGTGTTCTGAGAAGGTCTCATAAAATAAACAACCTTTGACTCGACCTTTAAAACTGAGTCAAGATTTATTTGGCACAGAGAAGGGAAATGCTCTTCCAAAAAAGAACAAAGGGTAAAGTGTGAAATGCCTTGGCATGTTCTGGAAAGAGCTAATAATTGAGTATGTCTAGAGCAGTGCTTTTCCGCTTAGAACCATGAATGGCAAAAAATGAATGGGTAATTCTATTGATCTAAAGTTGCAGCTTGAAAGGCTCATTGCTAAGAGGAATTTCTTTAATTTTATCTATTTCAGCTTAAAAATTCATCATAACTTCCCATCTTCCTTCTCATGTATTCTCATGTAGGAGAGGGGGATCAAGGAAGGAAAAACTTCTGGGAATGGCTTTAATCACTGAAATACACATTGTAGGAATATGTTTTCTACCATTCCCTAGACCAGTGATAGAGAACCTATGACACGCGTGTCAGAGGTGACAAGCGAACTCATTTTTTTTGGTTTATTTTTCTTTGTTAAATGGCATTTAAATATATAAAATAAATATCAAAAATATAAATCTTTGTTTTACTATGGTTGCAAATATCAAAAAATTTCTATATGTGACACGGCACCAGAGTTAAGTTAGGGTTTTTCAAAATGCTGACACGCCGAGCTCAAAAGGTTCACCATCATTGCCCTAGACTCCAAATATACAGGGGTGAGCAAAACTAGGTTTACAGTTCTGAGGATGCAAAACCCAGAGTTTATTGTTATATTATCATTTATTAATTACTGTATTATCTTCCATATGAACCACTGTATACTTACTTTTGCCCACCCTATGTTTATGATCCATTTAAGATAAATGTTATTGTAGGTACTTATTTATTGCCATTTTATTCTTTACTAGTAGCCCGGTGCACGAAATTCGTGCACTGGGGTGGGGGGGAGAAGGGGCCCCTCAGTCTGGCCTTCACCCTCTCCAACCTGAGACCCCTCAGGGAATGTCCAACTACCTGTTTGTGCCCACACTTTTAACAGATAACAGCTCCCTTGTTGTTCCTTTCTTATGCTTAAAACCATTGGAATTAGTAGGTATTCAAAGTGTGTATACATTTTGGGGGGACACCCTGTATATCTCTAGTCAGTGGTGAAAGAAACCAACAGCAGATTTGGAACACCCAGACAGGGAACCTCGCTCACTCCCCACATGTCTCCCCACTTCACTTTCCTCCTTCGTGGGCAGCTGGAGAATCAATGTTTTCTCTCATTAATTCAGAAAAGCACGTCCTGTCACCCGTTGCCTGGCAGGAGTGCGCTAGGCCCCAAGCAAGCAAGGCTCAGTCAGGGCAGCCTTCACTCATGGGTGCTGGCACCCAAAGTGCACATTCCTCCTCTACAGTCGCCCTGACTATCCCACTGTTTCACTGAGAGAATGGAATTCCTCTCTGCCTCTGGGCTCTTGATCTTGAACACTGACCGAAGGCACCTCAGAGAGGGCTGCCCGCGCCCACCAGGTGTGTCTGTCTGCACCTGCTCCTGCCTCAGCACCTGCATTAACTCCCCAGAGGTGATCTCATAGCTGCACTGGCCTCCATGGGAACAGGGCATCACCACTCCGCCCTCTCACTGTCATCTCATAGGCGCCCACTCTCAGCACCCAGAACACACACTCTCCAAAGGACGTGAGCACATCAGAGGGGATGTGGGCACATCCTGTGGGGGTATTAGGCATGCTGGGTTGATGGAAGTGCAGTGGAGAGGCGGGGGGAACTTGTGCATGCCTTGGTTTGCAACTGTTGCAGGCGCGGGAGGGTGACAGTGTGCTGGGGGATGTTCGCACGCCAGGGGGGATGTGCACACCGGAGGCCTCTGGCTTTGCAGATCCGCAAACCCCCGTGGTGTGGCCAGGAGGACGTCAGTCTGGCCCGCCATGGTGGCTGCCTCTGCGATCCTGCACCTTCTGGGCCAGGAGGCGGATCTTACACAGTCACTCCTGGGCGCTGATGGCTGCCTCCCCACTGTGAAGGGTCACGGATCCAAGTCCCGGGACCGTGCACAGCCTCAAGCACTGCCCCCAGCCCGGCAGGGTCACAGATCCGAGTCCCAGACTGCAGACAGCCTTGCCTGCTGCCGCCTGCCTTCAGTATGCAAATTAGCCACCATCTTATTGCTTCAGGGTGGGGGTCCCCACTGGGGTGCCTGGCCAGTCTGGGTGAGGGGCTGAGGGCTGTTTTCAGGCTGGTGGGTGTCTGAAGCTCCAAACCTCTCCTTTTTTTCTTTTTTTTTTTTTATTCTGGCATTTATTTACCTTCTATGGCTGTCACTGGAGCTGAGAGCCGGCTTTCTCTCTGAGGCTCGGCTGCTGAAAGCAGGTTTCTGGCCTTTGTTTACCTTCTGTATTTGAAACTTTGTTGCGACTCCAGCTCTGAGATCCCGGCTGACTGAAAACAGGTTACTGGGGTTTTGTTTAGCTTCTATATTTGTTACAATGTTTCAAACTGGAAGCTCAGAGGCCGGCAGCGGCAGGCGGGGAATGTTGGAGTCCTCCGTCACTGAAGCAAGCAAGCCTCATGTTAGCTTTAAGCTGCCTGGCTGCCGGCCGCCATCTTGACTGGCAGTTAATTTGCATATCGCCCTGATTAGCCAATGGGAAGGGTAGCGGCCGTACAGCTAATTACCATGTTTCTCTTTTATTAGATAGGATACCTATTTTCCTCTCTCTTCATTATTTTTGTTTGGTGGTAATAAACTCCTTTGGGTTTTTTTGTTTTTTTAAGATGGTTGTCTTTTCAATCACAACTTCCCTCTGTCACACTGCCTTGTGTTAGGTGGTACTGCCATGACCCATAATTTGAGATGTGGCTATTGTGACATTCATATGGGGAGACATTTTGCTGGAGTGAATATATTCCTATGGCTGAGAGTCACTTCCATTTATCGTAAAGTTATTGTTAGCCATCATGACAAAGATATGTAGGGTCAGAGGTATACAGAAATATGTAAATTCTAATTGAGTCCAGCCACAGAAGAACTTGGAGGAAAAACAAGGTTTAGAATGTATATGGTCATAAGCTAGTCTGTGTAAAATGCTTCTAATTCTTATTAGACCCCTACGTCTCTCCTGTCAGAAGTATGTGCAATATACAAAATTATAAATGCTCTATATACTTATTTTTTTTACTATCATTTTTTAAAAGAGAAGTTTTAGGTTCACAGCACAATTGAGGGGAAAGTATAGAGATTTTACTTATATCTCCTGCCCTACATATGCATAGCCTTCCCCATTATCAATATCCCTCATCTCTTGAAATTGATAAAACTATATTGGCACGTCATAATCACCCAAAGTCCATAATTTACTTTAAGTAATTTCTACGGGTATGATGACATATGTCCATCATTATTGTATCACACAGAGTACTTCACTCCCCTAGAAGTCACCTGTGCTCTACCTACTCATCCCTCCTCCCTCTTTAGAGTTTGCCTGGGATCTGGATCTGCCCTGTGTATTCCCATTCAAATATCATGGGACATAGTATTAAAGGTCTAGCATAAAAATAGTATTTTAACTTATTTACCAGGTAAACTACTTTTTTTTTAACCATAGATATTTAAATGAAATTAAGGAAGACGAACCATGTCTATCTTAAGACTTTATGACTCTGAGACACCCTCTAAGTTCCATAGTTTGAAACATATAGATCCAGGATTTATCATGCAGGAGTGGCTGAGAAAGGCTGGGAAAATACAGGTAGGGGCTGGCACATTAAGGACATTTCTTGATGTGTATAGGAGTTTGGATATTTTCCTCAGAGAGTCGCTGAAATGTTTTCAGCAGATCTTGTTTTAGAATGGACTTTGATGATGGAACAGGGACAGGATTAAAATGGGGAATAAATAATATGATAACTGACATTGAGGCTAGTGCAGTAGACTGGGTTCAAGATCTTGAGGACTTGAATTAAGCCAACGAAATAGAAAAGGACAGGAGAGAACAGGTTTTAGTGTTATCAAAAGGATCAACTACCCTGTGACTAAAAGGATGTGAAAGTGGGCAAGAGGGAGCTGCCAAAGATGATTCCAAATTTCGTAGTTTGAACACTTAGAGGAATAGTGTTCCTCCACTGATAACAAAGTTGGAGAATGCAGGAGATTTTTCACAACATAAACAGCGATGTCAAGCAAATTGAAATTCTTAACTTAAAAAAGTTTTTATATGCTTTTAAAATATATTTTAAAATACTATTACATTTCTTTTTTATATGAGTGTCTTGGGTTATCTTTTTTTCTTAGGAGAAGTCAGTGTTTGAATTATCAGTTATATCCTAGGTGATATTTTAGCAACAACTAGATCTTAAAGCAAATTGGTCAACCATATTTATTTATTATCTATTGAGCAAAACTCTGAAGTTTAAAGTGAATTTTGAAAAAGTATAGAAAATATGCATTTTTATTTAGTGAAGGATGGAATATAGTAGGTTATATTTAAAAGAAAATTAAAAAAAAATACATCAACATTTCAGGACTATAAAAGAAAATCAAATTTAAAAACATGGAAGGGAACGTTAGAGGTCATAACTAGCTTCCAATCAATGATGACTTTTCCAGTTGACTGTTTTAGTTTCCCTTCTTGTTATGCCAATTTTTCCAAGGTTTGAAGAAAGCTATTTGTACCCCCTAAGACTTCTCTCCTACAGACAAACCCTGTTTCTATCCATGACCCACTGCATGATATCATTTGACATCCGCCTAACTAATCATCATGGCCATTCTCCTCCTGACATACTATTGTTTTTTAATATTTCTTCGTACCTTTAGAATTCAAAACAAACTATTAAAATCAATACTCTTTTAATAATTTTAACAAAGCACAAAACAACTCAACCATATCCAGTTCATACTTCACTATCTTGTCCTTAAGACAATCTTGGGAAAATATATCTTCAATTATAATGCCGATAGCATTTTCTAGATTACATTGCTACACCCCTTATAAGGAAAATGGGTATAAGACTATATGTATCTTTTGGTTAAATTACCACTTTCTTTTTTCTAAGGGCTCCTAAGGAATCAATTTAATAAGATATTTTAGGATTTTTTTTTTTCAGAATCAGGAAGAGTGAGAATCCAATTTATCAAACTGGGAACAATTTGCTTATTTTCTATTTGTTTTCTATTATCAAACTGTTCTGCATTCCACATTCCTCATTGTCAGCTCATCACATTCTCTAGTATTTGAACAGTGTCATTCAAGCAGAAAGGGAAATGTGAAGTTATTTAGAATACCTAGGTACTCTCATAATCACCTCACTTTTTTTTTGAGATTGCTATGCTAGTCTTTTGCCTGTAGTCTTTTTTCATCCACATAAAGATTCTTTGTATTTGAGAGAAAAAATTAAAGCAAAATAGGGCTTAATCATCTTTTCTTCTTCTAATATTAGGTGTGTTCCTGAAGTAGAACTTTTCTCCACCGTTGAGTGTATTTTTAATCTGAATACAAACTTTAAATAGCTTCTTCTTTCCTCCCGTTATTATTTTATCATTTTTAGCAACTCTTGCTTCATGTGAGGTTTCAGCTTCCCTTTTACTTATTAGCCATGCTTTTTCTATTAATGATAGGTTTCTCCTCTCTTTCATTATGTTTGTCCCTGTTATATCTGAACCCACCAGAAAGAATGAATACAACAATACTGATTTTGATAACTATTTTGCCTCTTTAAAATTATTTTCAACCGTTCCCTCTGAACTTGTTTTAAAAACCTTCATTCCTCTGGTATGTCACACCTATCAGAATCTTTGGTCATGAATATTATCCAATTTTTAGCTGAGTGTGTACACATATAATCTAATTATGTTCAGGACTTCCTGTCTTTCAAACCTCCATTTGATGAAGGTTGTTTTCGGCTGGATCTTGTCATTTCTGTTTCTAGAGTTGAACAGAATTATGTCAAGAGGTTTGCCTCATTGCTTCTTCTACCTTCTGATAAACTGTCAGATATTCAAATAAAATATCATCAGTTACTTTTTTTAAAAGCAGAATACAATTTCCAGTGTGTGTGTGTGAGAGCAGCTATGAATCTGTGGATAAGTTAGACACACTGGTGTAATTCTGGTTGTGCGACCTAAAATTGTTCTGACTTTGTACCTCAATTTTCCATGAAGAAACAAGTTACCTCATGTGGAATTCCTTTACCTGAAAGGGCCAGAATCTCTACCAACTAGAAAGCTGGGAAGCTCATAGGATTCCTTTGTGAGATAGCCAGCTATTTCCTTCCGCCAGCAGGCCATCCCTCCAATCAGCACTAATTATTTTATCCATTGTTTCCAAGGCTGTCGTTCACCAAGTCCATAGGAGCAGTAGAGTGAAATGGTCTGTGTCAGGGCACAGCACACTGAGAAGCATGGTTCCTAGGAAATATATTACACAGGCACAGAGACAGGGAAATCCTGGTAGCCATGTCTATTTTTCATGTATTCCACTGGTTTAAAGTGTCAGACAACCAGGCTATGTACTTTGACAAAAATGAAATTTCTATCCTATAGACCTGCACTGGATGTGTGCTATTAATCACTGTTAATGGGGCTATTTTTTATGTACATATATCTTAAATCAAGTTTTATAACTGAAAGGAAAATTCTAACAAAGAACAAAGTGTGCAGAGCCAAAAATCATAATTTCATGTATTGAACAACACAAGGCTCCATGGAGATCTCATTCTAGAATAGTTAAATAATTTTTAAAAATATGGGATACATAAGAAGAAAAGTGAAACCCTCAAAACTGCCCCCAAAATTATGATGATTTTAAAAATTATTACAGAAGCCAGAAAAACACACAACTTCCCTTCCTTTGATGATAAAAGACACCTTAATTCCAGGCTTCCTTAAGATAGATTTGAGGATTAGTTCTCTCATCTTCTCGAGCAGGGCCTTCCTGATCAATAAAATCTAGCCCAGCCAGTGTGGCTCAGTGGTGAGCATCAACCTATGAACCAGGAGGTCATGTCATGGTCGGATTCCCAGTCAGGGCACATCCCCTGGTTTCGAGCTCTATCCCCAGTAGGGGGCGTGCAGGAGACAACTGGTCAATGGTTCTTTCTCATCATTGATGTTTCTACTGCTCTCTCCCTCTCCCTTCCTCTCTCTGAAATCAATAAAAACATATTTTTAAAAATCGTTCCTTGCTCAAAACTCGTATGTATTGAATATCAGCCTTTCTTTTGAAGCACTGGGCACACAAACCTGTAACACTGTTCTCAGGCTTTCAGACTCAGACTGAAACTATACTATTGGTTCTCATGGGTCTCCAGCTTCCTGACTTTACCTGAAGATCTTGAGAACTGATGGCTCCCATAATCACATGAGCCAATTCCTTATAATTAACTTATATTTATCAATTATCTATCTTTCTTTCTATCTATCTATCTATCTATCTATCTATCTATCTATCTCCTATTGGTTCTGTTTCTCAGGAGAACCATGACTTACTGCACTTACCTATCAAAATCATAAAAGCTAATAAACCTCACCATCAGTGCTGGCATTGGTGTTGTGAGACTGGTAGTCTCAAGAAGTATCATTAAGACTGTAAATTTTCAAGCTTTCTGGAGGAGTTTGGCAAGGTCAATATTTCTAAAACCAGCAAATATTTAATCCAGTAATTTCATTTCAAGGAATCTGTGATGGGGAAATGTGACATAGCACATTAAATGTAGGCTTTTTAAATATTGAAAAGGGGGACAGGGAAAGCCTATATGTCTAGTGCTGGGGAATGGTAAACACGTATGATAAAGTCTATGGTGAGACAGATATTATGACTCCATTAAAAATTATTGAGCTATACTTAATGGCTTGGAAATTCTAATGCTATAACATTAAAAGAAATAGAGGAGATAAAACTGCGTGATCCCAATTTTGTATTCTAAACATAAAAACGTATGAATCTAGATATAACCAGAAACACATCGATGATTAGAAGTACGATGCTTTCCATAATTTGTAAAACAAGCACTGATTAATTTTACCATATGAAAGCAAAGAACATTAAGAAAAAAGAAACAACACACAGATTCTCTGCTCCTGGGAAGCCACAACGGAGAAAACAGAACCACAAAGTCAACTGTCAGAAAATCCTTTTGAGCCAGGAATGGTTTTAAGTTATACTAAGTATCCTGTTTGACAAACTGTTTATATTTGTGGGCATTTCCTTTTTCATTAGAGACCTCATCTTCAACAGAACTTCCTCTATAAATAACTGATTTGTTTCCTGAGCTAATACACACTTGACCGTTTCTGGCTGTATGAGCTTTCTTAGTTTTCTAAATGAGAGTTTTTGAGAGATTGCAAAATACCTTGTAAATAGAGCATCTGAAATAAAGCCGACCAACTTTTTCATTTTATTCCTAAACTGTTTAAAGAAAATAAGTGAGATAGAATGCAATTTCACAAGCATCTCTATCATTACAACTCTATTGCCTGCAGTTTTATGACGTCCTCTTTCCTAATGCTTTATTCGGCTTGATATTTCAAATGCCTAAGTTTTTAGCCCTTTGCATGAAAGAGTGATCAACAGCCTTCCAGATTCTGCCTCTAGTTAATGAATTAGGTTGAACACAGACTGAGTTTCTTATGGCAACACATGTTTTCACCATTTTGACCCTAAGTACTTCAAAGGCTCTCAACATATTAACTGTATTATTATAATCATACTTGGAAAATTTAATTAGCATACAAAATACTTAAAATAATTATCTGAAACAATCTGCTATCACACAAAGCTCATCTCATACATAAAATATAAGTCTTCTTTAAAAATGAATAGGAGAGAGATGTATTAATAGAGAAAAAAAAATTCAGGGGAGACAATAGCTAATAACATTAATGTGTCCCACCTCACCTCCTCACCTTAAAAAAAAAGGAAACAAGAAAAAAAGCACTTTTTAAATTATTGGAAACCATGAAAAAACAATCAGAAAGATTAGTGCAGAAAAATGAACAAATAATTCACAAAAGAAATAAAAACGCTAAATAAATCTATGCAAAAATATTCAAATGCAAAGGGCTGCATAAGGATACATGAGACTATGTACCTAGCATAATGTCTGGCACATAAATGAGGCTATTAAATTATGACTAAGGATTAAATAAATGAAAACTTAAATAACTACATATATGTGTATCCTTCTATTTATATATCCATGTATATCTATATACATCACATTGTCAAACACTGAAAAAAATCTTATGATGTCCAGAGTTGTCAAAAATATGGGGTAACAGGCTCTGTCATAATTTGTCATTTGAGTGCAAACAGGTGTGTCCATTTTGGAAAACACTTTGGTAATATCTGATAAAGTAAAAAATTATATATGTGTCCTTTGAATGAGCCATTCCACGGCTCAAAATTCATCCTTTGAAAAATATCAACACACGTGTACAAAGTTACCTCTATGGGAATATTTATTATAACAACGTTAAAAAGAAAAACTGAAAATAGTCCAGAAGTCCACCAATATAATGTTAAATAAATATAATAGAACATTATAGTATAAAATGTGATTGATATATATGACATAGAAAATTGCCTAATAAATAAAAGTAAATTGCAATCTAGTGCATATGGTATCCTGTTTTTGTTGTGTCTATGTGTGTGTGAGCATGTTTGTATATATGTGCTAGAATATACATAGAAAAAAGATAAGAAAATATATACTAAATATCTTTGGGAAAAGGTTACAGGTTCAGTTACATATTATTACAATATTGTTATTATCATAAATACTATGACCTGGAAAAAGCTATTGTTGATACTAATGAAGCCATTATAAATAAAAATCTTTATATGACACTACTCTCTGAGAATAATTTTAGAATAAATTTAGATGTCTCAGAGATGGAAGGATATAGTTCTTTATATTTCAATATAAATGAAGCTGAAGTTCTGCTATTTTTCAGAACTCATGGTCTTAACCAAAAATGACTCCCTGGAACTAAATGAATATCTAAGCCTTTATGTCTGATTGTATTCACACATAATTTATTTTAATCTATTAATTTTAAACATAAAAACATCTGATATGGACTCAATGTTTAAATGTCACCAAAATCTCCCCACTGCCAAAATAAATTATGTTGAACCCCTAACCCCCAATGTGAAGTATCTGGAGGCGGGGCCTTTGGGAGGTTATACTGGGTCATGAGGCCCCAGGGCTTGTGATGGGATTAATTACCTCACAAAAATAGGAAGGAAGCAGGCTCCCTCCCCGCATGCTCCGAGGAAGGCCATGTGAGGACAGAACCAGCCAGAGGGCCCTCACCAGGAGCCTGACCATGCTGGCACTCGGATCTGAATTTCCAGCTTCCAGAAGTGAGAAGTAAGTGTTTATCATTTAAGTCACCCAGGCATTCTGTTATATCAGCCAGAACTAAATAAGACAGCATCCAGTGTAGAAGACTGCAAGCTTTAGAGCGTTCCCCCCTCCCTTATGACAAAAACAAAACTAAGCAAAACAAATTCTAACTTATGTTGATTAAAAGCTTTTTGAGTTTCAGAAATATCGGGGTATGTTGCTTGTAATCCTAATGTCAAAGATGCAAAAGAAAAAGATAGAAATCACTGAAATGATAGTTTCAGAATAACTGTAGGTAGTAAAATGGTAAGCTGCCCTTCAAGAATTTATAGGGTTAATAATGTTTAGCCAGGCTTGTCTGATAGGTTAGATGTAATTACTACTTCGGATGAGACTAACATTCACAGGCCCATATATGAGCTTGTCACAACTCACCCTTCCTCTTACCAGGCACCGCACATACATTTTCTCTACATGCATCGTCTCATTCAATCCACATCACAATCCACATCACAAATTTTATTACACCTATCCCACAGATGGAAAACTGCAGGCTCTCAGAAGTTAACTTGATCAGTGTCACAGAGCTAGAACAATCATAAATAGATATATGTAACCAACAATGTATCCAAATATATTAGGCAAATAGTAAGAGACCTGGGGGGATAAATACACAACAATACAATAATAGTCAGGAACTTCAATAATCTCATTTTCAACAATAATGAGATCATCTAGGCAGAAGATTAATAAGGAAATGTTGGACTTTAGACCAAATGGACCTAACAGACATATAGAGAACATGCCATCCAACAGCTGCAGAATACACATTGTTTTCAAGTGCATGCAGAACGTTCTCCAGGATAGATCATATACTAGGTCATAAACCAAGTCTTAACAAATTTAAGAAGACTGAAGTCATACCAACTATCTTTTCCAACCACAATGGTATGAAACCAGAAGTCAATAACAGAAAGAAAACTAGAAAATTCACAAGTATATTAAAATTAAATAGTACACTCCTGAACAACCAATAGGTCAAACAACTAATCAAAAGGAGAATAAAAAAATATCTTTAAACAAACAAATATGGAAATACAACACACCAATACTTATGGGATACAGCAAAAGCAGTTCTAAGATAAAGTTTATAGTGATAAATGCCGACAGTAAGAAAAAAGAAAAGACATAACCTAACTTTATGCCTCAAGGAACTAAACCAACCAAACCAAACAAAACAAAACAAAAAAAACACAAAAAACCTAAGCCCAAAATTAGCAGAAAGAAGAAAATAATAAAGATCACAGATTGGTAGGAATGTAAATTGGCCCAGCCCTATGGAAAACAGTATGGAGGTTCCTAAAAAAATTAAAAATGGAACTGCCTTCTGATCTAGCAATTCCATTTTTGGGTACATATCTGAAGAAATCCAAAATACTAATTTGAAAGAATACATTCACCCATATGTGCATTTCAGCATATTATAATAGCCAAGTTATGGAATCCCATAAATAGGTGAGTGGATAAGAAAGTAGTGGTACATATATGCAATGAAATTACTCAGCCATAAAAAAGGATGAAATCTTACCATTTTCGGCAACATGGGTAGACCTAGAGGGTATTATACTAAGTGAAATAAGTTCATCAGAGAAAGACTAATACCATATGATTTTACTTATATCTGAAATCTAAAGAACAATATAAATGAACAAACAAAACAGAAACAGACTTACAGATACAAAGAACAGACTGATGGTTGCCAGAGGGGAAGGAGGATGGGGGACTGGATGAAAAAGGTGAAGGAATTGAGAAGTTCAGATAGGTAATGATAAAATATGTAAAGCACAGCATATGGAATATAGTCAATGATACCGTCATAACTATGTATGGTGCTGGAAATATCAGGGGGTATGCTTTGTAAAGTATATGATTGCCTAACCACTATGCTGCACACCTGAAACTAATACAAAATAATACTGAATGTAAACTGTAATTGAAAAATTAAAAAAATCCTTTTAGAAACATCAAGAGAGAGCTTCTTCTACTTAACACCACGTTCATCAGGCCCTATTCATCAAGGCTGGGAGGGTACAGCTGGAATGTTAAAACTGCCACCAAATGAGTCCTGTCTCCCCCAGGAGCTCATGAAAGAATGGGCTGCTGGCTACCAGGGCTTGTCTCATGCTTACTTTGTATCTGACAAAGAATGATGCAGAACTTTCTGAAATTAATCCCAGCATCCTGAGATTTGAATTAAAGCCAGGGGTAGTAAAATGTCATAACAAAATCTCGAAAAGACACGATCGTTCCTTTCTAGACAATTAGGCTTTTAGAATTTTATGTGGGAAAAATGCATTACAATATTATAATCAGTATGAAGGAATCTCATTGAATCTCAATAATAAAAAGACAAAATTGCTATATACGGTATCTAAATAGGTGTGTATTATGTAGGTAGTCTCCTTTGGTTGAATGTGATGTGGGACAGGTGTCTGTGATTGCTTAGGTGTAAAATACATTTGCATACATTGATCACAAGTATTTGTTCAGTATATAATAGACAATCATAACAGATCACAGGCAATATGAATATTAAAATGATTTCTACTTATATGGTGCTTTTTACTTTCAAGAATTTTTCATGTCTATTAAGTAATTTTTATCTCCACAATAGCCTGTGAAATAATTAGGTAATATTGTCTTCAAAAGATTGTGAATAAGCTATTCTTTCCTATTTTGAAATGTTACTCTTTTCTCTAATTATAGTTACACCAAGGGAGCTGAATAAGCTTTATTATTACAAAGGTTTTTGTGTTTTTTCTTTCTACATGTGGAGTCAATAAAAGGAGCTTGTAAGACACCAGGTTCAGGGTTAAGGCATGTATAAACATGTGTGCATGGAGATTTGTTAGACTTCAAAACTACAAATTCACTTAATCTATCTATATAAAACCCTAATATGCAAATCGACCGAACTGCAGACCGACAGGTGGAACGACTGGTCACTATGATGTGCACTGACCACCAGGGGGCAGATGCTCAATGCAGGAGCTGCCCCCAGCCCACAGGCCCTGACAGTGGTTGGGAGGGTGGGGTGGCGGCAGGGGGTTGGGCCAGCAAGCGGGCAGCACCAGGCCAGCCAAGGCAGGTGCGAGCCCCCCCCCCCCCCCCCCCCCCCCCCGATCGCCCTGCCGGTTGCTCCACAGATCGGCCCTGATTGCCGGCCAGGGCCAGCCATGCCTAGGGGCACAACCTGTGCTCAAATTTTGAATACCTAGGTACTCAAAATTATGGATACATCTTATTTGATGTATCCTAGTACATAAATAAGAAGGACCCAGCTGACCTTGTCTCCTTTCCATGTACTTTTGCAGACACTCTCCATTCACTCTGATGCAATCTTTTGCTTTTTTAATGATTTTTTTTTCTGGATGATGGAGCCTGCTTTCCTCCCAATTCGCCCCCTAATTAGACTCCTTAATGTGCCATACTCCAAAATTTTTCACTGCTTGTATTTCTTATCAAAATCTTTATAGTTCTTTGATTTCACTAGGTATTTTGCTGGTCTTATTTGAATAAACTAAATTATGCCAAGGTACTGGAACTGTTTGATATATCACCTCACCTGAGAAAATTAAGTCTATAAAATGAACTGGAGAGGCAATAGTTCTTTTCTTTTTTAAAAAAATACACATTTTTATTGATTTCCAAGAGGAAAGGAAAGGGAGAGAGAGATAGAAACATCAATGATGAGAGAGCATCCTGGATCGGCTGCCTTCTGCAAACCCTCCACTGGGAATCGAGCCCGGAACCTGGGCATGTGCCCTTGAACGGAATGGAACCTGGGAACCTCCAATCCGCAGGCTGACACTCTATCCACTGAGCCAAACCAGCTAGGGTGCAATAGTTTCTTATTTAAAGGGATAATCAGAGAAAGTAGAGCTTCAGACAGTGTGACAGGAAAGCTAGGTCTTCCTGGTTTTCCTTCAATCTACGAATAAAGCTGCCCAGTGCATGAAGGCTAAGAAGGCAACGTGTTTTGCCTGGACGTACTTACAGGTCACCGTGGATGAGTCCGTAGATCTGTGGCATGCTCTGATGATAGATTCCTCTCAAAATTACTATGAGCAGAATCACCACAAAAGCTGGAAGTCCCCAGCTCAGAAGGAAAAACAGCAGATAGCGCCTCTCTGTGTGTTCATCATTCATCACCAGTACGTACCAGAAATTCACAGACTAAGAAAGGAGAGAGAACATACAATGAACAGGCTCTGGTCTAATGGCACAGGACACAAATTCACCTGACTTAGGTACAAAGAGCAAAAGGCTAGGATCTACTTAAAAATTATAGTTTTGAGTTGATTTTTTTAAAGTTAGTTCATATACTCATTCTTTCATATACCCAAAGTATTCAGGATATCTCAAAAGTCGGTTTTTATTTACCAAGGGCCTCTCGTAGGGTGGGGCCTGGCACTGTTCCACGGAAAGGGGGTACACTTGTGAAGATAAACCCAGTCTCAGCCTCCCCCCCACCACCCTGAAGCAGGAGACATAGGCAAGTCAACAGAAAATGATTGCACAGTGATCAAGTACTGTAATGGGGTAGGATTTGTGGCTGTTTTTCCTTCTCAGTTTATATCTCTCTCCTTTTCAATCACTCACTTGAGAAGCATTTATTGCTTGTTTACTAAATTTCAGGGACCAGTTTGGGCACTAAGGCAGTGAAAGAGTTGGGGGGAGGTATTTACTTTCCTGAATCTAAGTGTCCAAACAAGTGGAAAAATAATTAAGGGAAACATGTATTATATTGTCTATGTGCCCTGGCTGGGATTCTCACTGGTTAGAGCCTCGGCCTATGCACTGAAGGGTCGCAGGTTTGATCCCCAGTCAAAGGCACACACCTCTGTTGACATTTTGCTTCTGTCCCCTGTCAGGATGCGTGTAGGAGGCAACCAGTTGATGTGTCTCTCTCACATAGATGTCTCTCTCTCTCTCTCTCTCTCTCTCTCTCTCTCTCTCTCTCCCCCCCCCCTCCCTCCCTCCCCTCTCTCTTCTTTCTCCTTTCTTTGAAAAGCAATGGGAAAAAAATCTCAGGTGAGGATTATAAAAAAAATATATTGTATACGTATCATATTTTATATCTGTTATTTCTTATCTAAGATAAACAGATAAAAGGGACAAGTTTATAGAGGGGGGAGTGAGGGGACACAGTACATAGATGGAATAAGGAAACGGAGGACTGGAAATATTATTGGTTCCAAACACCACACCTAGGTTATATGTAAGCCAAATCTAGAACTTATATATTCTGCCTTCTAGTGTTCCCTTTCCCTGAGGAGGACTTATGTTCAATTTAGTAAAAGTAAATAAATAAATAAATTTTAAAAAGACCAAAAATGTCATGTCATATATACTTCATACAATTAATACTTACTCACTGGAAAATTTCCCTTCTCAATTTCATAGGGTAGAAAGGGTGTGAGTACAGATGAAATACACACACACACACACACACACACACACACACACACTAGCAGGAAAACCCTGGACAAGTAACAACAATCCCAGAGCCTCTGTTTCCTCGTGTGAACAATGAGGTTGTTACAAAGATTAAATGAGATATGACAGATGAAGTGCTGACCACATAGTCACCATGGGAAAAATATCACCAATTCCTTTAAAACCTCCAATTAGGATGTCAGATAGTATGAAAGACAAAAGTAAGCAGTGATACCATGGAATTTCTTTAAATGTGAAAAAAATACATGCCTAATTTAGTGTGAAAATTTTCAGATGCTCTCTGCTGAGGCTTCCAAGTAAGATTCTATCTGAGCCAAATTAGCCTTGAGGAATTAGTATTGATTGGGCTAAACCGAGAAAGGATTGACATGGGTGGTTACTTGGAGATTTTTGTCTCTGAATTTTATGTCCTGTCAGCACTCCTTATCTTTATGTACATCTGCTTATATCTGTAATTATGAAGCATGTTATGAGTTGTTGCTTATGTAACTGTCCTAACTTCTTTTTAAAAATTATTACATCCAAGAGGGTTCCCCCTTCCCTCCACCCCCGCTTTTTCTATAATTAGTATAGAAATTGATACAAATAAGTGAAATTGTACCAAATGTCTCATGCTAAGGTGATCCCATGCTGCCTGTTTTCATGCAAAATAAGGATGACTGGCCCATGTCCAAAATAAAAGTACTAATTATTTAAATAGATGTCTGTGTGTATCCAGGCAACATGGTAATTCAGTGGTGCAGTTGGTGGAAGAACCAGGGAGGAGAGAACAGATTGATGAATGTCTCCTAAGTTGATTCATCATGATAAAGATCGGGACACATCCAAACTGTCTGCTTTGACAGCACCGGACATGAGCTCCACCAGCTCGGTCCCCAGACCTCTCAGCGGTTGTCTGACCTTTACCACAGGCTCAGATAAGACTGGGACAAGTGTAATTGTTAGATTTATACATGTAATACTTCAGCTCCAAAGAGCTCTAGGCATGGTGTTGCTGAATTCTTGAGTACTCAGTTAAGCAAGACAAGCTCAAAAAATCATAAGCTTTCATCAATAAAAAATAATCCCTTTCCTTCTCAAATGAATCCAATCACTGAGGTACACTCTAAGTACAGTATTTCCCATTATATATTTTTGCTATAAAATATAAATACATATATATATATACATATATATATATATCACAATGATACATTTAATTATTCTAGAAAATATATGGCCCAAATATAAGATCGGTTTTGATTAAGGTTTACTTCAATTTTGACACATTTTAATAGAGTAGGTAGATACATTTGGGGATATGCCTAGGTCATGTGCTCTCCTTCTCTGAATCCTGTCCCTACTCCTACTCATCTCCCCATACCACCCCTCCTACATAACACATTCGGGCTGGGCTCATGACCCTGCCTCTCTGTCCACAGCTGCTTTGATCCAAGGGAGAAGCCTTACCTAGGCTGGACCAATTACCTCTCATTGAATTCCTTAAATTTTGGTCATAGTCTAAGTTGGTCAACTGAGAAATGAGGACACATGAACGTTAGTGGTGGGGTAGCCAAAACACAGTGGAGACAGAGGAGTGTTTTCAGAGAATACGAATCGACAAAACCTTCCATTTATGCTCACAGTCCCTTGTGAGGTCAAACTGTATTTACAGTTCTTGGGTTCAATGAGTTATCTTATATGCTATTATTCTTTTTATGATTTGAATGCTTCTTGAATTAACCCAACTTAGTGTTTTCTTCATTGTCCCCCACACCTCCATCCTAAACCCCCCTCCAAAAAAAACAACAAAAAACGAACTTAACTAAGATTGGGTTAAAAGTTCCAAATACTGCCATTATATAAACGAAAAAGAAGACAGTAGAGCATTTGAGTATATTGCTTTCCGTATAATCATGGCTCTTTGTTCAGAAACTAAGGTAAGAATATGAGGACAAAAAAAAGAGTATGAAGACACCATATGTTTGCATAATAGTTTTATGTTGACAGGTATATAACATATGTGATCAGTGTGCCTCAGTGTCTTCTGTGTGTTTATCCAATATTAAAACTAACAAAATTATCAACACAAGTGAAAGGGTGTCAATCTCAGCAAACATGCTTCTCTCGTATTGAGCATGGCTTACCATTCACTGGCTATCTTACATTTTCCTGCTAAAGACTAAATGTGAACTGAAATTTTTAATATCTAGACCTGTATTTTCATTTCTATCTCTAAGCTTTGAAAATTTTGTTAGAACTGTCTTATGGACTATCTCAAGACAAAAGAACCATGTAGTCAAAATGTTACTATCCCCAATATAACCAATTATATTAATCCAACTTGACTACAATTCATATACACAGATACAAAGTTTCTGAGCACTGATGTGATTTAGCCTTTGAAGGTAGTCCAAAAAGATTAAAAAGTATTTTCTGCACTAGAAACTATCAAATTGGCCATCTTGAAAGGGTTAACTGAATAAAATTTTCTGTAGTACGTTTAAAAATCCATGTTGTTACCATAGAGATCTTTAATGTTAATGCTAACCATTGGTATATTTAAATGACCACCTTCATATTTTTGCCATTGTTGATTAAGTTATATATCATTCAATCAAGATAACTTTTCTCTTAAGTTTTATTATAATTTTTTAACACAGGACTAAGCTGAGAATGGGGGAATTATCATATCTAATAATAGACAAATAGGGTAATTAACCATACCTCCACTACGCTTCCCATTGGCTAATCAGGGCAATATGCAAATTAACTGCCAATAAAGATGGCAGCCGGCAGCCACGCAGCTGAAGTGAACATGAGGCTTGCTTGCTCCAATGATGGAGGAAGCCAAGGTTCCCTGCTTGCCACGGCCCAGTTCTGAGCTCCGGAAGCAACAATGTTGCAATTATAGAAGCTAAACAAACCCCAGATACCTGCTTTCAGCCAGCCACAGCCTCAGAGCTGGAGCCGGGCCTCAGAGCTGGAGCCGGCTCTCAGCTCCAGTGACAGCTATAGAAGGTAAATAAATCCCAGAATAAAAAGAAACAGAAAAAAAGGAGAGGCTGGGAGCTTCAGTTGCCCTCCAGCCTGAAAACAGCCCTCAGCCCCTCACCCAGACTGGCCAGGCACGCCAGTGGGGACCCCCACCCTGAAGGGGGTGTGGCCAGCTGCAAACAGCCATCAGCCCCTCACCTAGGCTGGCCAGGCACCCAAGCTGGACCCCCACCCTGATCTGGGACATCCTTCAGGGCAAACCAGCCGGCCCCCACCTGTGCACCAGGCCTCTATCCTATATAGTAAAAGGGTAATATGCAAACTGACCCTAACAGCAGAAAGACTGGGAATGACTGGTCATTATGACACACACTGACCACCAGAGGGCAGACGCTAAATGCAGGAGCTGCCCTCTAGTGGTCAGGGAGCTCCCACATGGGGGAGTTCTGCTCAGCCACAAGCCAGGCTAATGGCTGCCAGTACAGCGGTGGTTGTGGGAGCCTCTCCCACCTCCTTAGCAGCACTAAGGATGTCCGACTGCAGCTTAGGTCTGTTCCCCACTGGCAAGTGGATATCCCCCAAGGGCTGCCGGGCTGCCAGAGGGATGTCTGATTGCCATCTTAGGCCCAATCCCCTGGGGAGCAGGCCTAAGACAGCAAGTGGTCATCCCCCGAGGGGTCCCAGACTGCAAGAGGGCACAGGCCGAGCTGAGGGCCGCCCCCCCCCCCCCCCCGCGAATGCACAAATTTTTGTGCACCGGGCCTCTAGTCCTATATAATAAAAGAGAAACATGCAAATTAACCATCACTCCACCACTCCGCTACACCCACCAGCCAATCAGAGGGACTATGCAAATTAACCCAATAAAGATGGTGATTAATTTGCATACACAGGCGCGGATCGAAGATTGAAGACAACTGAAGATGGCAGCAGCCACGGAGCTGGAGCGAGCAGGAGGCTTGGGTTGCTCCTGGCAACGGAGGAAGTCAAGCTTCCTGCTGGCCCTGGGCTCCGCTCAAGGAGGGGTTGGAGGCCGTGGCCGCCGCCATCTGCTTGCTCCAGCTCTGTGGGCCGCCAGGGGAGACCCAGGCTTCCAGCCAGCCCTGGCCTCCACTCGAGGAACTGGAAAAAAAAAAAGGAGGGGCTGGGAGCAGCGGAGCAGAGAAGCTGTGGCTGCAGTGAAGAAGCCAAGCGTTGCTGCTGCGGCTGGACCAAAGGCCTGGGTCCCGGGTGCTGGAGGAAAACCGGTGCTGGCAGCCAGGGGAAGGAAGGCCTATTGCACGAATCTTCATGCAACAGGCCACTAGTATTTCCTATAATTATTAAGTGATGCTGTTAGAATTTAAGTTGATTCTGATTAAGATGCAAACCAACCAACTAAAATACTCAGATATAATTCAGGTCATATATAGATAGAAATACTGTGTGTCTGTAAGCGTATTTACTTACATTCCTATATAGAAATGTCTATTTTTATAGTAACATTTTCAATGAATACTACCTCTATTTTCCAAGTGCTCACACAGTAAAATCAAAGACACACCTTGTTATCTATTTGATTATCATAGTTCATAATTATGCTTTCATATGCTCCATAAGCACAAACTATTAGTTTACTCATATAATATGGATTAACATAATACATATTAGTATAGTTGTAAAATTTTAAAGAGAAATGCCTTTTCTTTTTTTTAAGTTAAAAATAGGTTTAGACCCCATAAATTTTCATGGTATGTGAGATAAGATTGGCATCTAGCCTGACATTTAATATTGGGTTATTATGTCATCAGAAACCTTGGACTGATTTATTGCATCAAGTTTGGTCAGAGATCATGGATGCTATTAATTCTGTCATTACCATAAGCCCTTAGTCATTCATTTCAGAGGCGAGACTGAGAAATGTTACCACATGTCCTTGCTCCAGTTATTCTTTCTCCTAACAATTTTGCGTGAAATAAACTACAAGGCTTTTTGAGGATTGGGAAACTCAGTATCTCCTCGGTATGTCACTTTTATCTAGGTAATTACCAGTCTGTTCTCTCTCATACCTTTGATGTCCCCCCAAATTAAATCAGTGACGAAAGAAAAACATGGCTAATTTTAGCATTTCTCTTTCTGTTGCCATGCTCTGACAGTAAGTGGCCTTTTTGCCAAGGAATAAATAATATGTGCATTTATTTGTTCATAGGCTTTTATATGGTGAAATTAAGGCACAATATATAAAGGCTCAAGTGCAATTATAAAATAATTTTCTAACTTTATTCTACCATTTAGAAAATACATTTTCAAGTAAACTTTAGTTTCAAAATAAAACATTACCTTTATGAGTAAGCTGTGTCCCTAGGCATGAGACAGACAGACTGTAAGGACAATTCAAGGTATGGATATTGGTCATAATTGAAGGAGACTGCTATACAATTTACTTGGTGACAGGAAATGATCATAAAACTCGACCGAATGAATATACAGACAAAATTATGTTTCCACTTACTTATATAATAACATCTCATGTAGATGTTAATAGAAAAAGTTTAAATTCTAGTAATTCATTCTATGGATAGTCCATAAGTAACAAATACCCAGAGTGCAAGGATGTTTAAGGAAGCATTGTTTATAATTGCAAAAATAATTAGAAATAACCAGCATTTCATAACAGGAGGCTAGAAAAATAAATTATGGAATAACTATTAAAAATTGGAAACAAAGTACATCTGTATGTGGTAAATTTATATGTACACACAAAAATATATATATACTAAATATAAATATGTACATACACTATGTATATATATATACATATACTTTTACACACAAGTACATACACATATGTCCTTGTTTATACATTTATAAATATTTGTATGTTTGCGGAATATTTCCTGTGGGATACACAGGAAGTCATTCACAGTGTTTACCTTTGGAAGCAGGGTTTAGAGTAGAGCAGAGGGTAGAGAGTGTGTGAAAAGGGAGAAACAGATGTACTTTTCACTTTATATTTCTCTAGTGTTTGATTATATTTTATACCATTAGCATATGCTATTTCTAAAATGAAAGGAAATGAAAATAAAACAATTACTAGGAAAATAGAGTAAAAATATTATAAGAGTTTAAATTCTCACTGTCACTCTTTCTGAAAGCAGACATGACCCTGCTGCTGTAAGGAAGTGGGAAATTATTTCAGTAATTTCAGAGGGATCTCACATTTAAAGCAAACAAGAGGGTAACTCAATCTCCATGGCCGAAAGGGGAATCTGTAAGTTGTTTGCTTAAAAAGAAAAAAAAGAAGCAAAATAATCTGCTACTCTATTCCCATCATACACAGTGTAATTTCCCTGTCAGAGAAAGAGGAGGCCTGAAGAACAGAGTCAAGGCCGCTCGTCCAGGAGCCTGCTATCAGCCATGCATGTGCTTGTTTAGTAAAGAGCTTAGGGATATACAGCCTCCTAAGACTTTGCCCCTAGTGAGTGAATGCCTCACTTTAACGTTTCCCACTATATGTAGCTAATTTTTGTTTTTTTAAAAAGTACAAATTATATTGGAAAAACAGAATATTCAACACATTTCAAAATCAATGAAATATCAGCCATGCATATTTGCTTAGCTAATAATATGGGTAAACATGTATGGAGTGTGCAGTCTGTGCCAGGTACCATTCCAAGATCATTTTCTGTATTAATTCATTATATCTTTAGACAATTCTCAAAGAGAGGTACTGTTATTACATATCTTGATTATTCAGATAAGAAAATCTAGGCTAGGAGAAGTTATATAACTTGTTTGCCAATAAAATTTTTCTTTACCTACTCTAAAATATAACCCAATTTTACTAGACTGTATTGAAAGTATGTGATACAAAAGTAAAATAACTTCTCAAGATAAAATTACTAAAATGCATTTTTTCTAAGACTGAATATACAATGAAGATCAAAATATACAATAATTCTGACATGCTTGGCCCAATAATTAAAGTTAATGTTTACCTTTTGCCATTATAAGCTATGCACCTGTTTACATATATCAAAGTCTCTGCTATACAGCTGAAAATATAAAGTAGAATCATCAAAATACTAATATTCTCTCAATTATCTCAACCCTATTTAGCTAACAGCTTTGAATTAACAGTAGTCTAATCTTTAACATAATGTTTTAAAAATGGATTCTACTTTTTAAAAAATATTTTAGCAGATTACATTATAAATGGGAAACCACAGCCTAGTAAAGTGACAACCTTCAACCACAAAGTAACTCATTAGAATTATCCTACCTAGAATCAGAAGTTATTGAATTTTCCCCTTGTGGTCAAACCACAAACCATGAAAAATATGGTGTGTACCATCTGAAATACACTGAACTTCACTGGTACTTTAAATAGTTTTCCTAAACCATTAGCCACACAGAGAGCAAATTAGTTTACTAAATATGCACCAGCCATAATCATATTTACTTAAAACTTGAAGAGATATATGTTGGGTAAAATTTTATATGCCGTCCTAACTCTCCCCCAAAGCAAAAAATCCATCTAAACCCATGTTTGAAAATTAGTCATTTTCCCTGTTTGAATATATTTTAGCAATTGGATGTCCTCTACTTTTAGAAACAGCCTCTTCAACTTTGACAGTTTTATTGGCTATAAATGCTAACACAAATCAAATTTGCTTCCCTAATTTTTGACCCATTTGCTCTGGTTCTTCGAAATGTATTTTGTATTTTAGACAGCCATCACTTTTCCCTAAATCCTTTCCCGGTTACTTATCTGCAGCTGCCTTAAAGTTTCTTATAGAACTATTTTCTGGCTTCCCATTGGCTGATTAATGTTCTCACTGAAACATGATTCATGAAAACGGTTAAGGGTCTCAACATAACCTGAACGTCATAGATCACAATGTAACCACAGCTGTCTCCATACTGTTATTAATGTAACTCGGGCCTATGTTATTTTTGTAGTTAACTGTAGTTGTTTTACGTTTTTAAGCAATCCAGTTACACATTTGATTGCTGAATTTGTGTTAAAGTAAAATTTCAAATTGTTTACATTAACCCGCATCAGATTATGTCTCTTCCATTCTAGTTTTCAATCTGTATTAGTAAGGTTTCTCTATATTGGTTCTACATGTATTCTCGATGCAGGCAGCTCACTCTTTTAGCTACGTTTTCAGGTCTGTATCAGCTCCTACCTGATAAGACAGTTTCCTGTGTTTTCATTCAAATCACTCATGAAAAAAACGGAAAAGGTCAAGGACATGGGCAAAGACCTTCAGCACACCACAGGGGACCTCAGTCCAGGCAGATAAATAACAACATGCACAGAACACACATCTTAAACTCCTAAAGAATTTTGTAAGAACATAATCTAGCAAAGGCTCTTTTAATTTCAGCAAATATTTAAGATTTATGTTAAATGGTTTAAATTTATTTTTACATTTTTATTTATTTTTAAAATATATTTTTATTAATTTCAGGGAGAGGGAGATAGAAACATCAGTGATGAAAGAGAATCCTTGGTTAGGTGCCTTCTACAGGTCCCGCACTGGGGATTGAGCACACAACCCAAGAATGTGCCCTGGCCAGGAATTGAACTGTGACCTCCTGGTTCATAGGTCAACACTCAACCACGGAGCCCCGCTGCCTGGGCTATTCCTACTTTTTTAATTTTGGGGGAAATTTAGCTAACACTACAAACTTTTCATAATTAGAGCTGCTTAAAAAGCTATAAAACAAAAATTCTGCCCTAACCGGTTTGGCTCAGTGCATAGAGCTTCGGCCCTCGGACTGAAAGGTCCCAGGTTCAATTCCGGTCAAGGGCATGTACCTTGGTTGCAGGCACATCCCCAGTAGGGAGTGTGCAGGAGGCAGCTGGTCAATGTTTCTCTCTCATCGATGTTTCTAACTCTCTGTTCCTCTCTGTGAAAAATCAATAAAATATATTTTTAAAAAAATCTATGAGATAGGAATTATTATACCCATATGCAGATTTAGAACCAAAACTTAGAATCAATAACTTGATTAAGGTTACCAAGATAGTGGCTGTGCCAGAATTCAACCCCAGATGCAGGACTCCAATTCAGCACTGACAACTATATCATACCTAGGAAAATATCCCTTCCTTGAGTCTGTCTGTTATTCTCTCATAATAAGACCACCTCACTTTCTTTAAATATTGCTGTACAGTGGAAATCCCACATCCCTCTTATTCAACAAGAAAAATGAGAATGCAAGTGCCCCAATACATCTGTTTACATAAACTTGTCCTCAGGCATACTCAGAAACTCACATGAAACTATCTCTATCACATGAAAGGTTTAACAATACCATTATGTAGAAACCATTATCAAAGGCAGCATTTCGGTTGTGCCATTAGTCACATTAATCCTGCTGAAGTGGACCCAATTCTCACATTAACTTCTTTATCAAGCAAATCAGCATAAGACAATAGAGACAGAATTTGGGATTTTAGGCAAAAAAAAAGGAGAGTTCAAATCTCTACCTAACATTAACTAGTTGCTAGGGGCCTCAATCTATACTCTCTATCCCAAAGTGATCTCTTCCAAAACAATGGCTCCATTTTCCAACTTTAAGTCAACAGTTTGCTAATGTAATTCAATAGCAAGGGCCTCAGTTCTGAGATTTAGCCCTGTCTAGTCACTTCTCTCAAAGTTCCCACTGGAGATTGCACAGGAACTTCACAGTGAGCACTTGGAGTGCGGGTGAATTTCCCGCCAAAATATAAGATGGCTCTGTCTTTTGGTTTTGTTCCATCCACCAAAAGGGTGGATTACAAACAAATATTTGGTAATACACAGTTACAATCGGCCCGAGTTTACACGTTTCCCGCACTCCACCGCAAATCTATATGAACCGAGTTAAAGACGGCTCCCGCGGAGTACGCGCAATTCACGCAAGCCGACTTAACTCGTTTCCCCGCACTCCAAGTGTGAGCATGCCCCCTGCCCCCCCCCCCCATCACCTTTCTCCCAGTCTCCAGTGATCATTATCTTTGTTCCACCTTCTTCAGGCTTCATAATCAATCACTACCCCCTATATTTCTACTTTTAAAAAAAGTAAAAGAAAAAAAGCCACCTAAAAGCTGATCACTTCCCTTAGCTTCTTCTGCTACCTCCCTGGTTCACAGAACGATGCTCTTCTCTCCCCTAGACACACCTATATCTAATGCTACTGGATTTGCCCTCATGTCAACTATTTTTTAAAATATATTTTTATTGATTTCAGAGAGGAAGGGAGAGGGAGAGAGAGATAGAAACATGAATGATGAGAGAGAATCATTGATTGGCTGCCTCCTGCACACCCCCTACTTGGGATCGAGCCTGCAACCGGGGCATACGCCCTTGACTGGAATCAAACCAGGGGCCCTTCAGTCCGCAGACCAATGCTCTATCCATTGAGCAAATCAGCTAGGGCCTTATGTCAACTCTTGTCAACTCTCCCCTGTTCCCAACTCACCACTAACAGGGAAATCTTTCTAAAATGCTAATCTCATCATGTCACTCCCTTGCTTAAAATAACTCTATGACTTCCTCTACAAAACAAGTTCAACTTTCTTCCCATGCCTTACAAGGCAGCCCACATCAAAAGCCTCATTTCCTACCACACCCTTATTTTCAACCTTACAGGAGTTCTTTTCATTTCCTCAAATTTACTATGCTCTCTATTGCTGTATAGTGTATAAGGTTTTTCTTGCATTAATCTCCTGGGAATGCAGTGATGAAATTACTTCCATTTCAATATAAAGACTATCAGATAAAATAGTCTGATTCATTAAAAAGTTGAAAGGGTGTGGGGTGGGAGTGGAAGTGAGGAAATGAGGTACCAACCTGAATGAGCATCCAGCTAAACTGGCAAAGATACAGGTAATGGGTGACAGCAGCCAGGGCCGAACAGCTCTCATCTGTGAGCTGGGGACTTGCGTATGCAGATGCCAGAAACACAATCTGTAAGAAACAAATACTTTTATTTTTAAATCAGGCTAAAATCAATCAAGAATATTAAGAAAGTAAACTGTTTTCTTATCTGATTTATGATTCCATGACTCAAAGGGACAATAACTTGATTTGTTGCCCAAACTGAGATGACTAAGAATCTTCTAAAACTGGCAATACATGAATTTTTATATTTCTAAGAAACAATGGATCTATGAAATTATGTTACATGTTGCTTTGGACTGCCAAGAGGAAATTCTCAAAGTAAACCTTATTCTAATTATTGATGAACAAAAGTCCCATGAAATACATGTGTTTTAGGTAAGTAGAAAAGAGAAAAGAGAGCAGAAATACCATTCCTTGTTTAAGTCAAAGCTAATGGGAAAAAACAGAAAGAAGCAAAAGCTGACTTTACCCCTCACCAGCATCCTATTGCTGAGAGAAGTAACATACATAACAAAATGGACCAATTAAAAGTTAAATCTCCAATGCTATGATTACTCTAATCCTGGGGATTTTATTTCAACTGTCCTCAAGCCTTTGTTCAAGTGGCCTTCGCCACCAGGCCTCTCTTGACCACACTATTTAAAATCACACTGTCTTTGCTTCTAACACATGTGATTCCCCCACCCCTACTTTTATTTTCTTTTTTTAAAACAGAATTTACCACCATCTAAGATGCTCTATAATTTGCTTATTTATCATGTCCAAATGAGTTCCCTGAAAAAATAAAGTCAATAAATTTGCCTTTCCAGATCATACCACAAATAGCTTTTGAATGATTAGAGTTTATTATAAAAACATGCTTAGATTTTCCTCAATTTTAGCTTCTAACTTCTGAGTTGTAACACATTTTAGGTCATCAATTTAACCTTCCTAATTTCCACAAGTGTTCACTGAACACCTTCACTAAAGCAAAGCACCGAGACCATGCCCTAAAAGACCTTGGAAGCACAGGCTGTGAGATCAGCACACCTCCCTTCCCCCAAGGAATAATTGCACTGTTTTATGTTTTCTTTTTGCAAAGTGGCATCTGTTTCCATAAAATCTTTAAAAGTGTGCCTACAATAAATTTAGTCTCTCTAATTCAGATTCTAAAATACGGATTGTGTTGAAATTACTTGGTATTTTTGTTCTAAATAACCTGAACAGTTTGATAGACACACACACACACACACACACACACACACACACACATATATCCCACATTCAAAGGCTGTTAAATCGTGTTGTTTACCCATATCTTCAGAAAAAATCACTTCTACTGTCGTGGTAAAACAACCTGCTTCCCTGTTTATAATGGTCTGGCCCTCTAGCAACTTCAACACGAAATTATAGCTAATTTGCCTACAAATGTCAGGTGGTCATAATAATCTGGCCACTCAGTATATATAAATCTAAGCGACCATTATGACCAAACGACCAGAACGACTTGAATGACCAGCCGACCAGTTGCTATGACACACACTGACCACCACAGGGCAGACGCTCAATGCAGGAGCTGTCCCCTGGTGGTCAGTGCACTCCCACAGTGGGAGCGCTGCTCAGCCAGAAGCCAGGCTCACAGCTGGTGAGCGTAGCTGCGGCGGCGGGAGATTCTCCTGCCTTCGTGGCAGTGCTTGCAGCAGCAGCGGCAGGTGCAGCCGGGCCAGGATGAGCGGCAGGTTAGCTGTGCCCGGGCCTGGCTGGGGCTCCTCCCCGGCTGCCTGCCACTTCGGCACTGCTACATCCCCCTGAAGGGTCCTGGATTGTGAGAGGATGCAGGCCAGGCTGAGGGACCCCACCTGTGCATGAATCCGTGCACCGGGCCTCTAGTTTAAAATAATAATGAAATCCAAGTTGTAATTGAATGTCCCTAGTTTTAAGCACCTTATGAAATTTATAAGTGACATACTAATTTAAATAATTATTATTATTTTCAATACTTTTTATTTGAATCAAATTAGTATAGGTTATTATTTAAAATTGTGTTTTCAGAATACAGTTTTAACACCCCAAATTCCATTCTTAAGGTCTGATTCAATTCTCAGTAGCCCTTAATATATACTCCCCTTGCTCCACCCCACACACTTTACTATGGACATTCTCACTTCTCTGCCTATGATGTACTCTCCATCTTATCCAAAACCTTCTCTGTTTTTATAGGACCAGTTCAAATTCCACCTGCCTATTCTAATCATAATAGACTACCAGACTTTCCTATTTTTTAAAAGTGGCATAGCACTTACTATTGAACATTTATAATGAGCCAAATATTGTCCTTTCTAAAAGGAGAGTGCCCAAGGATAAATCCAGAGACACATATGATGCAATAAAATGTGACAGATATGGATTAAATTATCAGAAAACACAGAGTCAAGATTGATTAATCCTGCTTGTGAAGTCAAAGAAATTTCCAAAGAGGAAACAGAAATGCTTTAACGCCATTGATTGCTATTCCCTAAAACATGTTCCATCATCTCAACTCTGCTTTGTTCTCTTCTTTCTTTTTTTTCTAGCCAGAATTGGTTTCTCATCTTCCTCTGTTGAAATTATGTCCATTTTTCAAGGCATACTTGAAATGTCAACTCTATCATAAATATATGGCTATTTATTTCAACCATAAACAACCCTTCCCTCCTCTGAATTTTCAAAACAGGATTTTATTAACCTAAGGATTGGTTTTCCTATAAACCTCAATTTCCCCAATTCTTAGATAAAATCAGCCTTAATTTTATGGAAAATTGTCAACTCCTTAAAGGCAACAATTTGATCTTATTCTCTATTACAACTATTGAGATACATTTAAAAAAAAAAAAAGAAGCAAACATTGACTATCCCATAAAGACCCTATCATGGATTTAAGCATAGGGTTGTTTAAAACTAGCTTAAAGAACTTATATGCATATATGTATAACCATGGACACAGACAATAGTTTGGTGAAGGCCTGGGGAAGGGGCAGGAGTGGGGTGAGGAGGATAATGGGGAAAAAGAGGGGACATCTGTAATACTTTCAACAATAAAGATACATTAAAAACAGCTTTAGTGAAGTATGATTAACAGACAGTAATTAGTACATAAAATGTATGATCTAATAAGCTTTGACACATATATACACCTGTGAAACCATCATCACAATCAAGATAATTAACATGAACATCAACCCTAAAGTTTCCTCATGATCTTTGTAATACCTCCCAGCACCACTGCTTCTCATATCCCCAAGCAACCTGTTTTCTAACACTACACATAAGTTTGCATTTACTAGAATTTTATGTAATTGGAATCAGATGAATTCTTTTTTTCTCTAGTGTATTTCACTTGGCATCATTATTTTGAGAGTCATCGAAAATAATGTGTCACTAGTTCATCCTCTTTTTATTGTTGCGTAGTGTTCCAATTAGGTATCCTTTCACCTGTTGATGGATATTTGGGCTGTTTCTGATTTTTGACTTTTACAAATAAAACTGTCATGAATATACAAGTCTTTGTATGCACATATGCTTTCATTTACACTGAGTAAATATCTAGGAGAGAAATGGCTAGATCATATGGTATGTATTTATTTTTAAAAATGGATAAATTATTTTCCAAAATAATGTTTACAACATTTTACAGTCTCACCAGTAATGCATGAGTGTCCATTTCCTCCACATTCTCACTAAAACTGTTATGGTGAGTTAGTTTTTGTTTTCTTAACAACCAAAAGTTTATTTGGAAAGTTACGGAGGTAGAAGGAGTGAACCATAATGAGTTAGTTCTTAAGATTTCAACCTGCCTAATAGGTACACAGTAGTTCCTTATGGTGGTTTTAATTTACATTTACCTAAACAGTAATGATGTTGACAATTTTTTCATGCTTATTTGCAATCCATATCTCTTCTTTGAAAAAATGCCTTTTTAAATCTTTTGCTCACTTTTAAAATTGGGTTGTTCTACATTTCAATCCAATGATGAGTTTGTTTTACATTCATCATACAAGTCTTTCACCAGATATATGATTTGCAAACATTTTTTTTTTCCAGCTGTGGCTTGTTTTCTATTTCTCTTTCTTTTAAAATGTTTGTTTTTAATTTATTTACTTTTTTTTGAGAGAGAGAGAAAAGGAGAGAGAGAGAGAAAGGGGGAAATAGAAACATCAATTTGTTGTTCCACTATTATACATTCATTGGTCGATGTTTGTATGTGCCCTGACCAAGGACTGAACCCACAATCTGGTGTAGTGGGATGACAATCTAACCAACTGAGCGACCCTGCCAGGGCCTAATTCTCTTAACAGTGTTTTTTGAAGAACACCAGTTTCTTAACATCGATGAAAACCAATTGGGTTGGATTATACTTTTTTGACTTCTTACAGATTATACTTTTGGAATCATATCTAAGACAATTTTGCCTAGCCCAAATTGACATGATTTTCTAGAAGTTTTATAGTTTAAGGTTTAAAAATAAGGTTTGTGATTGACTTTTAGTTATTTTGAATTTGATGAAACTATAGTCCAAAGCTTTTTGTTTGTTTTGCATGTGACTATCCAATTTTTCTAATATCTTTTCTATCGGAAAGACTATCCTTTCTCTAATGAATTACCTATAATTACATATTGTATATGCCTGCATTTATGGGGATCAATTTCTGGACTCTCTAATCAGTTTCACTGAATGTTATATCAATACCACATCATCTTGATTATTGTAGCCATAATTCTTGAAAACAGGTAGTGTCAGGCTCAAATTCATAAATTCATTGTTCTTTTTCAAAGTTGATTTGGTTATCTCAAGTCATTGGCATTTTCATATGAATTTTAGAATCAAGCAGCTGATTTCTACACTGAAAAAAAAAAGACTGCTGGGGTTTCTTTTCTGGGACAGTGTTGAATCCTAATCTAAGGAGAATTGACATATTAACTCTTATATCTATCTCATGAATACAGTTTACCTTTCCATTTATTTAGGGTTTTTTTCCCTATTTCTCTTAGGTGTGTTTTGTAGTTGTCCATGTATAGGTCTTTCAGATATTAAAAATATATATACCTAAGTATTTATATATTCACTGTTATTGTAACTGATATTTCATTAAATTTTAATTTTTGTTTGTTCATTGCAAATATATAGAAATACAATTGATTTTTGGATATTGCTCTTGTATCCTGCACACTTATAGAACACGCTTAATAGTTTGAGTATCTCTTTTGTAGAAAACATTTATTTTCTACATAAAGGATCATGCCATCTCTGAATAAAGGACCTTTTACCTATCTATATAATAAAGAGCCAGGGTCGTAACAACCGTTATGACCAAAGGCTCCACCAGACCGGAAGTCAGTGCTGGGCTGCGGGTGCCCCAACCCAGCACTGACTGCCTAGGGGGCTGCAGATCAGGCCTGGAGAGAGGCCTGTAGAGAGAGAGAGGCAGGGTCTGATCCGTAGCCTCTGTGGCAGCCATTGATCAGAACTTGCCTCTCTTTCTCTCCCGGCCTGGCCAAGAGCCGCACCTCCATTTCTCTCCAGGCCTCCTCTGGGGCTGCTGATCAGCCCTGTCTTTATGATCAGGCCCCGTTGATAGGCCCAGAGATGCTAACTGGCATAGAAACTGACCAATCAGGACCAAATCTGGGTGAATGTAAGGAGCCAATGGCTGCCTAGGAGGCAGAGCTTTTGACGCTGACTGGCATAGAAACTGACCAATCAGAACCAAATTAGCCAGCAGAGGAGGGCAGTTGGGGGTGAGATCAGGCCTGCAGGGGAGGGCAGTTGGGAGCAAGATCAGGCCAGCAGGGGAGGGCAGTTGGGGGCAACCAGGCTGGCAGGGGAGGGCAGTTGGGGGCAAGATCAGGCCAGCAAAGGAGGGCAGTTAGGTGTGATCAGGCAGGCAGAGGCAGTTGGGGGTGAGATCAGGCCGGCAGGGGAGCCAGTTGGGGGTGAGATCAGGCCAGCAGGGGAAGGCAGTTAGGGGCGATCAGGCAGGCAGGCAGAGGCAGTAAGGAGCAATTAGGCAGGCAGAGGCAGATAGGGGCAATCAGGCAGGCAGGCAGAGGCAGTTAGGGGCAATCAGGCAGGCAGAGAGGTTAGGGGCGATCGGGCAGGGAGGCAGAGGTGTTAGGGGCAATCCAGCAGGCAGGCAGGTAAGTGGTTAGGAGCTAGCGATACCAGATTGTGAGAGGGGTGTCTGACCCCTGTGGGATCGGGCCTAAACCAGCAGTCAGATATCCCCTGAGGGGTCCCCGATTGAAGTGGGAGCAGGCTGGGCTGAGGGGACCCTCTCCCATGCACAAATATCGTGCACCGGGCCTCTAGTCCTATATAATAAAAGGCTAATATGCAAATTGACCAAACAGTGGAACGACCGGTTGCTATAACCTGCACTGACCACCAGGGGGCAGACGCTCAATGCAGGTCAGTTCGCTCCCACATGGGGAGAGTTACTCAGCTAGCTCACAGCTGGCAAGCGCAGCGGCAGTGACAGGAGCCTCTCCTACCTCCTGCTGCAGGTGGGCGGTAAGGAGCAAGGGGTCCCGGACTGCAAGAGGGATATCTGACTTCCGGCTTAGGCCCGGTACCCCCAGTAGGTAGGTAGATAAAGAGAGGTAGATAGATGTAGACATAGTGTACACACACGCACAATATTGAAAAGAGGTGATGAAAATGAACACTCTTGCCTTGTTTCTGACCTTAGGAAAAAATATTTAGATTTTTTCTATTAAGTATTTTTATGGACTGAACTGTATCCTCCCAAAATTCATATGTTGAAATTCTAATTTCTAGTACCTCGGAATGTAATTGTATTTGAAAAATGAGAGCATTAGAGAGATAATGAAGTTACAATGATGTTCTTATAAGAAAATTTTGGATAGAAACATTCACCCACACAGTAGAAAGATCACGTGAAGACAAAGGGAGAAAACAGACATCTACAAAGCAAGGACCGAGGCCTCAAAATGAAATCAACCGTGCCAACACCTTTGATTTTCATTTTAAATAATTCATATTGCTGTATGTTCACATTTCTTATTTTTTTCTTCTGCTTTTTAAATCTGCTATTAATCTCATCCAGTGTATTTTTCATCTCATGAATTATAGTTATGATTTCTAAAAATTTGATTTAGTGCATTTTAATAATTTCCATGATTCTACTTAACTGTTTGAACACATGGAATTCAGATATAATAAATGTATTATTGTCCTCGTCTGCCAATTCTAACATCTGTAAAAGTTCAGTATTAGTTGACTTATTGATTTACTCTTCTACTTATGCCAAATTTTCTTACTTTTTGCCTTTTATCCTATAATTTTTTTTAATAATACCAGACATTTTTTGATTTTACCTCTTTGGGTGGTGGATATTTGTATTCATATAAATATTTCTGAGCTTTTTAGGATGCTCTTGGAAGCAGTTTGATCTTTTTAATTCTTGATGTTAAGATTTATTAGGCAGAACTATTGTGCTCAGGCCAATTATTCCTTAGTACTGAGGAAAGTTCTTTCTTGCTTGTGATGCTTGAGATTTTTCAGTCTGACTAATGGGAACAGACAGTATTACTGGCCCTATGTAAGCACCTGGCATTGTATTATTTTATCCTTTTGGGTGATTCTTTCTCTGGCCTTGAGTACTGTCCGCACACACATGGACCAATCAGCACTCAGCTGAATACGGAGAGCCCTCTGGAGTTTTCTCCTTTCCGGTAAGTACTCCGTCCTACAAACTCCAGCCACTTTGGTTTTCTCAGACTCCCACCTTGTCTCCTCAATTCTGTTAGTCGGCTGGGCTCCACCTACATTCTTCCTCCTTGTGCCAGCACCTGGAAAAAGCTTATGAGGCTCTACTCCAGGGCAATTGCTAAGCTCGCCTTGTTTGTTTCCCACAGCACAAGGATCCCTATCCTTCACTGCCTGATGTCCAGTCTATTGAAATTTGTTGTTTTATACATTTTTCCACTTTTCATTTGTTTCAAAGTTGAGGGTAAATCTGGCTGCTGTGATTGCACCTTGGCTTGAAGCAGAATGTAGAAGATATGTAATAACTTTTGGACCTTGTTATTAGTGTTCTATATTTTTCTTTAGTTAAAATATTTACTATTATTTTGGTGCTCTGTCCTGAACTAAAATGCACTTGTATCTAAATGATCCATATACAGTATTTTGTAAATTTTTATAGCTAACATTTCCTAATCCACTTAGCTTCTCTTGACCACTGAAATTTTTATACCCTCTTCTTTCAAAATCAGCTAATAAGGTATTTTAAACATAAGTTCCAACGATAAAAGCAAACTATTTTAAGTTACTAAAAAATCACAATACATTGAGCTCTAAATATTTCTGCTACATATAAATCACTTACATATGCAAAATCCTTTTCAATAGAAAATAGTGTATATCATTAAGCTGATGCTAAAGACAAAGACACCTTTGCAAGCTGCTGATGCACAGACCACTATGTCATGGCCAATAATAATGGTATTCACAAGTGTAATGACATTTCCATGCCACTAATGCATTCTGTGGTGAGACTTAACCTTATCAGCATTAGCTATGCAACTTTTAAAATTACTTGAAGAATCCCTTAAAATTATCTGAAGACCTTTGACAAAGAATTAAAATAAAACATCAATATAGCCCTAGCTGGTTTGGTTCAGTGGATAGAGCATCAGCCTGTGGACCAAAGGGTCCTGGGTTCGATTCCAGTCAAGGGCATGTACCTCAGTTGCAGGTTACTCCCCAGCCTGGGCCTTGGTCAGGGCTCATGCAGGAGGCAACCAATTGATGTGTTTCTCTCACATCGATGTTTCTCTCTGTCTTTCCCTCTCTCTTCCACTCTCTCTAAAAAAAAAAAAAAAAAAAAAATCAATGGAAAAATATCCTTGGGTGAGGATTAAAAAAACAAAACAAAACAAAAACATCAATACAACTTAGTGATCATCTTTAATTCCTTATGCAATAGAGTAGAAACCAGAAATAAAAATGTAACTCTAAGGAAAGGCTATCAATTTTTTTCTTCTTAACTCTGCTCACTAGATATAGCTTAGAGCATGTTCCTACAAACAGGCACTTGTAATAATGCCATACTTAATTTACTGTATCTTTTCTTCATTACTTTGCGATCACATAGTATGTTCACCACTTTTCTTTTTCTGGGCTAGCATCTTTTTCACTGGTATTTTTATTCTATCCCTTAAAAGAATGTTTAAGTGTCAGGTATATTCTGTAAATACCAAATCTTAATTTTCAATATTATTAAACTATTATTAAAAACATCTTATTAAACATAACTATTTTCACCAAGTTCACACAGCTATTCCTCCCCCCCCCCCCCCCCACACACACACACATTGTTTAGAAGACTTTAAATATTTTTGGATAGTCCTCCTGTGGTCTTCATATCAAGGAATATAAATATGTTCTGCTCATTTCTTTCTCTCTCTCTTTCTCTCTTCTTCCCTTCCTCCCTCCCTCCTTGCCTCTCTCTCTCTTCCATTCATCTTAAACAAATACCAACTCCCTATAGTTTATACTTCCTTTGGCTGTTCTATAATTTTTGACACCAAAGACCTAATCGCTAAACTAAATATACCTCTGAATGTCGTAGGTGAGGCAGGGAGCTGCGTTCGGGCTTTAGGCAATAGTTTTTGGCAACTACTGAATGTTAGAAACCAGTCTAAACAGGTTTTTATCATTATTACATTTTTATAGTTGCCATAGTAAAAATACAGTATAAAAATCAATATATTTAGAATTCTCAAAGACACATTCTGTAAATGTCCTGTCTTTGGTGCATCCTTGTGCTGGCTGTTGTAACACAGGGCACGTATCTCCTACTTATGCTACATGTTACTGTCAGAACATTAAGCATGTTGCTATCTCACCACATCTAACAACTAAAATATATAAACATTCTCCATTAAGTAAATCAGTAGCTATTAATCAGAGTCAGAAGCAGGTGGAGATTGGGAGTGTCCCCTTAGATTACATATGCGCACAGTCACATTAAGTTATTTGTTTTAGCATGTCACTTAAAAGAAGTCAATCAAAAGATGTCAATTATCACTTAAAAGAAACCTAAACCTCGTGTCAATACACATTTCAATTTTTATTCTAGCTAATCTTTGGTAAAGTAGATTGCTTGGGATATCTGACATCCAGAGATAAAAGACAATTAAAAGGTCTTATAAACAATAATAATAGGAATTACACTCGCCCGATTGTTTTTAAACAGTAATTTCCTCTCTGAAAAACAGATCTATAACACCAAGACTAGTACTTTTCATCTGGTACATAGCCAAAGAGGTATTTTATTTTTATCAGTAATAATAATAATAATTACCATTTAATGAATGGTTATTATGTGCCAGGTGTCGTGTTAAATGCCCTATATGATATTATTTCATCTTATCCCTAAATAACCCAAGCGATTTAGAGATCAATGCCTTCATTTTATAGGAGAAAAAGGTTCAATAAAATTTTTGCAAAGTTTAGAAAAGAAGCCCTATGTTTTATGTAATACACAGATACTGATATATTTTGTTATTAAAAATTAACCTCAGCTTAAAACTTAGTTACCTCACTATTTGTTAAAATATCAAAAGTACGTTTTAATTACTGTTGATAATTATTTGAACACTCTTTTGGCAGAGTGAAAATTAAATGAGCATAGCCAAAACTTTATCAACATTTTAAAAATTAAACACATTTCTATGTCTTTAAGAAGGAGCTTTTATCCCTAGATTTTAACAAATAAAAAATGTAGTAAATTTCCTACAACCATTACCATACTCTTTCTCTGTTATGTTATTCTTTGTACAGTTCCCCTTTTATTTTATTTTTATTTATTTTTCAAAAATCTTTTTTATTGATTTCAGAGAGGAAGGGAGAGGGAGAGATACTTAGAAACATCAATGATGAGAGAGAATCACTGACTGCCTGCCTCCTGCATGCCCCCTACTGGAGATTGAGCCAGCAACCCAGGCATGTGCCCTTGACTGGAATCGAACCTGGGTCCCTTCAGTCCACAGGCCCATGCTCTATCCACTGAGCTAAACCAGCTAGGGCTGCCCTTTTCCCCTTTTAGAACTATTCAAGAAAATTATGTTAAAACAACTATTATAAAGGAAAAGTTCTCAGTATTTTCATGGCTAATTAGTTTCAAATCATATCTTTACTTCAAATCCAATCAAGTAGCTAAATTTTTTATATGCAACTTTTTAAATTTTTCACTTAAATTGTTATTAATTAACAGTGGGGCAAGTTGCACTGACTTTATCTGTAATTTCACAGAGGTCATTAGATTCCCTGGTATCAAAGGTTGAGAGCAACCGCAGGATATCTGAAAAAATGGCATGACTGAATCAATTCTGAAGGGGGACATACGTACAGAGCATGCGACTCTGTGGAAGGAGCTGGGCACCCAGAATCCATAGTGGAGGCCATCTGAGGTGTGGCAGCTTAGATCATCTAATTAGCCAGCCCATGAGGGTTAAAGGACTGATCCATTGCCTATAGAGAACTTGAGAAGCTCAGTATGAGCAAGCTGAGTTCTTTTATCATACATTATAAATCTATGATGAAAACAAAATTGACAACAGACATTTTATTCAAATCAAAAGAGCACGTGGGTGTGCCTAAATTTCTGCACTGCACCACTCATCCAATGAGGCTGTGCTCTGGACACTATAAGCAAAGCTCATTGCATAATGGAATGAAGGGAAGGGCCAGAATTGTAGAAGTTGGGCTAGCATATTTTACTATTTCATAAGATCTTTGGAAGAAACTCAGGCTACAAATGCAGATTTTATCTCAGAGTTGTCATAAGAATCTGCAAGTATTTTTTTTATTGATTTTAGATGGCAAGAGAGAGAGAAAAGCATTGATTTGTTGCTCACTTGTTTATGCATTCATTGATTGATTCTTGTATGTACCCTAACCGGAGATCGAATCCACAACCTTAACATATGGGGATGACGCTCAAACCAACTGAGCTTCCCAGCCAGGGCCTTCCAAAGATATTTAATATTTGAAAATAAAAGGCTCTGAGAGACTCAACTTTTCAGATACCCCAGACACCTCATGAAATGAACAAAAATAATAATATAGACTAGTGATTAAGATCACGAGTTCTGAGCCAAAATGCTTAATTTACATTTTGGCTTTATCCCTAATTAGTTGTCTGGATTTTGGAAAATTACTTTTCTGTGCCTTTTATCTTGTCTCAAATAAAGATGATAAACATAGTATCTAGCTCATAGGGTTGTTGTGAAGATTAAAAATATTAATAAGTATAAATTTTTATTCTAAATATCGGTCACAAAGCAGGCCTGGGTAATTTTTTTAGATAGGTATAATTATTTGCATGAAACTGGATAGGTTGATGAACAGCTAGCAACTGAAGAATACATTTATTCTCAACTGGGAAATAAATGAGAAGTCAATACAATTATATTTAAAGAAATAGAAGATTCCGTGGTATAAATGACATCACAGTTTCTCGATTTTGATCACCTGGAACTGTTTTAATTTTGTTGTTGAAGTGGAAACATGAGGATGTTTATGAATTGTCAAGGGTCTTTATTATCTGAGAAGGTCAGTTAAAACCAAAATCTGTGCAAAAAATAAACTAGATCCTCCAAGATGATCCAGTATTCCTAGAATTGTAGAAGTGGGCATATGAATGCTAGAACTGTCCTAAAATATTGAGCATTGTGGGTATATTGGATAATGTTTTGACCCAAACGAGGAGGGAAGTAATTAACATTTATTGAGTTCATAAGGTATGGTAGGTTTTCTGCGGTTTCTGTAGATATGTTATTTCATTTTAATTTTTAAAACAGCCCATTAAGATTATTATCCCTGTGTGATAGCTAAGGAAACAGAAACCCAGAGGTCTTAGAACTAACAGACTTGGGTTAGGCTTATCTGACCACTAACTCAATTCTCTTTTTGCTATTGCCTGATGTCGTTGTACTGTTCCATGACAAGTGCTGAATTCAGGCAAGGGCTGCCATTAGTTCTTTAAATGTGGGGACAGAATTGAGATTTGCCACATGGCTTTCAAGACTATTTCCGTTAATACCGGTGTTCCAGATTACTTCTCAAAGCTGGCGACTTTCACAAATGATTAAAACTACTTTTTTTAACGAATAAGTTTTACTAAATGGCTTTTTTATATTTTATGCTAATACTAAAATTTATATTCTTGAACTGATAAAATGGGTGACAACAGTAATCAACAGAAAATCAAATGCCTCTATTTTAAGTTTTAAAAATGAAAAAAATCACACTATAGGTAATTCAGCAGGATACAGGAAATAAAAGAGGGCTATGTAAAAGAAAACAGGGCCAGTCAACATAAACAGGTTAAGATCTGCATAAAAGCTCACTCCTGTATCTAAATGGTAGATATTTGAGGGGTAATTTGGTAGTTTCCTATTATTATCTACACAGGCAGCTAACCTGAGTTCATGTCCCAAAGGAGAAAATGTGGGTCATAAGATACTCTTTGGGATAAGACAAGAACTTGTGGAAGCTGAATTGTACTTTGATCATATTACATATGTTGTATATCTACAGATCAGCCTCTGGCAACTTCAAGTGTCCAGAATGCTCCAAACTTCAAAGTACCCACCGTTCAAACACACCCCAACCTTTCTCATGGCCCCACTTCAATCGCAAATGAAAACTTAACACAAATGTACCAATCTTGAACAGAAAGTAGCAATGGAAATAGAAGGGCTTAGAGATAATAAATGGTAGCTCATGACTGTCTGATCAGAAGGAAAAGAGCACGCCAACTGCCTAATGATGTCTATAAACAGTCAGCTTTTTTGAGCTACAGTGAAGATTGTCTGGAGAAGTGGCCAAAACCGAAAGAATGGCAGAGAGAAAACAGATGGAAGTGGATGTGGGGGCAGCAGAAATGAAGGCACTACCTAGGCAGTAAAGACATCCAGCACTAAAAGCAGACAGAGGTCATTTTTAAAGGTTCAGCGCAAACTGGCAAATATCAATCTTGGTATAACGGAGTTTGGGCTATCCACAGAAAATCTTCATTAATTTTAAGTCTGGGTGGAAATATCAACCTCAATCTTTTTTAAAAAATATATTTTTATTGATTTCATATAAAAAGGCAGAAAGAGAGAGAGAGAGAAAGAGAGAGAGAGAAATAGAGAAATATGATAGAAAATCATTGATTGGCCAGCTCTTGCATGCCCTTTACTGAGGACAGAGCCCAAAACCCAAGCATATGCCCTGATCAGGAATTGAATCATGATCTCCTGATTCATAGGTCGATGTTCAATCACTGAGCCACACTGGATGGGCTCAACCTTAATCTTAAGAAAAAATTCCTACTTTAATAATGACACAGTTTTATCAATATTACCATCAAATTGCAGCTTGCTTTATAGGATTTTCAAGTCAGGAAGGTAAACCAACAAATCATTAGACAACTACAAATATGGTCAGTACAAAGAAGGAGAGAATTCAACAAGAGACTCATACTACTTTGATTATTGTCACTCCAGAATTCATGTCCACCTAGAATCTCAAAAGTTGACTTTATTTGGAAATAGGATTTGTGCAGATGTAAATAGGATTAGTTTAGATATGGTCATACTGGTGTAGGGTGGTCCCTAAATCGAATGACTGTTACCCTTATAAGAAGGCCATGTGGAGAAACATACATATACATACAAGAAAGAGGATCATGTGATGATGGAAGAGGCAGAGATTGGAGTAATGCCTCAGAAAGCCAAGATTCACCAAGGATTTTGGGCAACCACCAAAAACTATGGAGAGACAAGGAAGGGTTCTGAGCCTTTAGAGGGAACATGGCCCCTCTGACACCTTGATTCAGACACCTAGTCTCCAGAACTGTGGAAGGATACATTTTGAAATTTTTAAGCTGCCCAGGTGTAGTGCTTTGTTACAGCAGCCCTAGGAAACGAATACAGGCTCCACCTTACATAGGAAGGTCATGGGAGACCTCTGAAAATGATAGTCAAGTAAATGTGAGAAGAGAGGTTTTGTAGGCCAAGGAACCACAATCCCAGAATAGAGAAGAGTTTGTCAGATTCAAGAAGCTGTATGATTTTGAAACAGGAATTTTTAGGGGTGAAAAAGACAGGTTTAGGAAATTTTAGAAATTAAGGGGACCATGAAAGAAGCACAGGGCTGCAGAGCAGCAGAAGGTATATTTCTATAGAATAGGGGAGCTGAAAATTTGCAACAGGTACATTTCCATAGAATGAGGGAGCTGGAAACAGCAGAAGGTCTATATTTACAAAATAAAGGGAAGGAAACCCCTCATTCAAAGGAAATAAGAAAACAATAAGGGAGGAGGGGAGGAAAAACCTCACAGGTCCCAAGTGAGGTTGGACCTTTGAGCTCAGGAGTTACTATAGTAACCAGTCCAAGGAAATAGTGACCAATCAGAGGGAATATCAAGGCACAAAGATCTACAGCCTTTATAAACCGTGGAAACAGAGACTCGGTGGGACTCTTTCCCCTCCCCATGTGAGAATCTGTATTTGTTCTTTAATAAAATTCCACCTTTGCTATACCACCTTCCGTCAGTGGATTCATTCTCGACTCCGCCGGACAAAAAGCCTGGGAACCATCCTGCCCAGGGGAACACCGTATGTTCCACTCCAAAAATTCCATTTCAATTTGTCTAAGGTCATTGGGCCAGGAAGTAGCAGAATTGGCACTTGGTTCCAAGTCTTCAGATTCAAAGACGAGGGGTGAAAGCTTTCATACTATGCCCCAGAGCCCAGAAGATCTCACAACAACCGACTGACTAATCAACCAACCAACTCACTGACCCACCCCTCATTGTTCAATTTTTTTGGTAAGTGAAGCATGGCTACAGATAGGCATTGCAGATATTGCCGAGAATGGACATTTTTATAGGAAACAGGAGAAGGCAAGTGTTACAGAGCTACTGTGATCTTCCCTCCTAGCCAAAGCAAAGACGTGTGAAGACCAGCTTAACAGTCTCTAAGTCTTGGTGATTATTTGTTGCTCCTACTTGGAGAAGGGGTGGAAAAGCCTTCCTGGATGCAGAAGCTCTTTCTTATTCAAAATCTCCCCAAAGACAACCATTGTGACAACCTTCCTAAAACATTCATCATATCTCTGGCCTGAAGAAGCTGGAAAGCTCACTTTTTCCTACACAAATTCTGGCTGTAATAGCATAGCCAGTGGTCGGCAAACTCATTAGTCAACAGAGCCAAATATCAACAGTACAACGATTGAAATTTCTTTTGAGAGCCAAATTTTTTAAACTTAAACTATATAGGTAGGTACATGGTTATTAACTTAATTAGGGTACTCCTAAGGCTTAGGAAGAGCCACACTCAAGGGGCCAAAGAGCCGCATGTGGCTCGCGAGCCGCAGTTTGCCGACCACGGGCATAGGCTGAAATCAGCCTCCAGACAGGTTTTGTTTGATCTGCTTAGGATTTAAAATCCAGATATTTCATGCAATAGTTCAGGGATTCAATTTTTCTTGAAAAGAAGTCCTTGTCATAGAGAATGATTAGTCACAGTTTGATAACGGCTTCCACTTAAAAGAGAATGCATTGCCCTGGCCTATGTGGCTCAGTTGGTTGGAACACCATCTCATGCCCAGGAAAGTTGTGGATTTTATTCCAGGTTAGGACATATACCTGAGTTGCAGGTTCAATCCCCAGACTGAGCACATAAGGAATCAATGTTTCTCTCTCACATTGATGTTTTTCTCTCTGTCTCTGCTTCTTTCCCTTTCTTCTTCCCTCCCTCTCTCCCTTCCACCCTCTCTGAGTATCAACGGAAAACTATTCTTGGGTGAGGATTAACAACAACAACAAAAATGGATTAAATGCTCCAATGAAAAAACATAGGGTGGCTGAATGGATAAGAAAACAAGACCCTGACATATGCTGCCTACATATGCAGATCGAAAGACACACACAGACTGAAAATACAGAGGCAGGCAAAGATATTTCATGAAAATGGAAACAAACAAAAAAGTTGGGCTGGCAATACTTACACTTGACAAAATAGCCTTTAAAACAATGGCTATAACAAGAGACAAAGAAGGACCCAGCAATTCCACTTCTGCATATTTACCCAAAGAAACCCAAAATACTAATTTGCAAAGACATGGGCATCCATGTATTCATTGTGGCATTATTTACAATAACCAAGATATGGAAGCAACCTAAATGTCCGTCAATAGATGAATGGATAAAGAAGTGGTATAAAAATACAATGTAGTATTACTCAGTCATAAAAAAAATAATAAAATCTTGCTATTTGCAACAACATGGATGGACTTTAGAGCATTATGCTAAGTGAGATAAGTCAGACAGAGAAAGACAAATATCATATGATTTCACTTTTATGTATAATCTAACAAGACAGAAACAAACTCCTAGACACAGAGAACAATTTGATTGTTGCCAGAGGGGAGGAGAGATGGGGGCTGGGTGAAAAGAAAGAAGGGATTAAGAAGTACAAATTGGTAGTTACAAAATAGTCATGAGAATGTGGGGTATAGCATGAGTCATACAGTCAATAATATTGTAATAAATTATGTGTGGTGTCAGATGAGGGCTAGATTTGTTGGGGTGATCACTTTGTAAGTTATATGAATGTCTGGTCACGGTGCTGTACACCTAAAACTACTTAATATTGTATGTTAACTGTAATTAAAACATAAAATTATGTTTTAAAAATTCTGGATGGCTTCTGCTAAATGAAATGTCAACATGCAATATTAAGTTAGCCACAGGTTTTCTTATGCAGCTGAATTTAGACTATCCCTGTTCTGCATGAGAGGATATCTGTGCTGCTGAGAATTTGGGTTAGAAAGTTCTTCCAGTTCTATCTCCAATCCCTGTGTTTTCAGTAGGAGACCAGGTTGGCAGTGACTCCTAGAATAAAAACCATCTAGCACAGTGGTTCTCAACGTTGGCTGCACATTAGAATCACCTGGGAATCTTTTAAAAATCCTGATTTCTGGGCCTCATCCTCCAGAAATTCTGTTTCTTTGTTACTAATGTTGTGGCCTCACCCCATAACAAAGAAACGGAATTTCTGGAGGATGAGGCCCAGAAATCAGGATTTTAAAAAAGATTCCCAGGTGATTCTAATGCGCAGCCAAGGTTGAGAACCACTGAATTCTAGCAGGTTTTAAATGGCTTTGGACTGCTGCCTGGTAATAGTAAAACCCCCAATTAATGAAACAGAACTGATTTGAATGATGAGTTTGAAATATACCAGAAGCTTCACATCCACCCTCCTGCCCATCAATTTAACTCATTCCTGAAGGTCATCCTCATTTTTAGCAATGCCTATTTGTATTATAAATTTTCACAAGCCTGATCATTTAATATCAATCAATTTCATTTCCTTTACTTAAGGAAATCTTTTGTGACTTTAATCCTCACTCAGGGCTGTAAGTGATTTCCTATCTCTGTTGATTTAGAGCAAATGGGCATCCCGCATGCACATTCTACAATATTGTAAGTAGAATCATTTTGAAGTTCTATTTGCTCTTGATAATGATACATGCTTACAATATTTAAAAGAAGTGCTTTTACTTGGCATGATCCTGAGGAATTCTCCAGAAACAGGTTTTGTTTGTATTTTGTGTGGGGTTTTTTTTTTTCTTAGAAAATGTTCAAAACTTAAGGATGCTATTTTACCAGCATTAACATTCTACTCTGAAGGAAAGGGGCAAATCCCGTGGGGAGTGGGGAGTGGGGGGTGGGGGGACGCAGAAAGCTCTCCTGTAGCACAATGAGCCATTTCTGTGTTTCTGTCACAGAAGAATAAGAAGTTTGTGAGAACATTTTGGCCAGGACCACACACTCAAATGAGAGCCCCTGGATGGCCTTCACAGTGAAGCTTAGAAATGAGGCCCTGGCTGGCTGACTGCCCTTGGATGCTCCTCCTCCCTGCGGGTCCCACCTCTTCTCTGCCTCCCATTACTAACTAGTGCCGGCTCAAACTGGCTGGCTCCAGCCTGCAGCATCCTTGCTCTCTTTCTGGGCTTTTGTTTGAGTTAGAATAGAGCCTGGCGTTTTGCTTCCACGCAGCATGTGCAATTAGCCCACAGACTGAAAGACATTATGGCATATCTTTCACTAACCAATCAATGACCTAATTATCTGAGAAGATAATATTAATCTAAAGCAAATATAATAGCTTGCTTACTATTTATTATCTATCATATTTGTGTTTCATCAATTCTCCTGGGCCTGACAGTTTAATAGCTTTTATCCCTTGGCTAATCATAAGGCTTCCGTATAATTGTCTGTTTGCTGTTGATGAAGTTCTGCAGAAATATTTGTATAAAGAATCTGAAAAGACTCCAAGTTCATTCGAATATCCTAACTTTTTCTGTTTTTCCACTGGACAGACAGGAACAGTAAACAGAACAATCCTGAGTCATTCAACAAAGAGAAAACTGGAAAATGTCACTGATACGGTGACATTATTTTAAGCATTGCACTGGTTTTTCAATTATTTGAGCACTGAATATGTTCCTTCTGTAACAATACTGTGGGAAGGAAAGCTATTCCAAATCAATTTTTGTTTGCAGAATAAGTATGTCATTACCAAAATTCAAAGGAAATAAAAGGATAGAAATATTACATTCTGATGAAATACAAATTAACATTATTTAGTCACACCAAAGAGCTGCCACCTCATATTGAAGGCAGATTCCCTTGAGAACTAAAATACCAAATTATGAGCAAAATTCTGGCCTCAGGCTTCTGTATTTCTAGACAAGACAGTGTGTGTATGTGTGTGTGTTGTGTGTGTGTGTGTGTGTGTGTTGTGGAAGAAAGAAGAGGAGCAAAGAAAAGATGTGGGCAATGTGACAGGTTGGTTGACTCTTTTAGTCAAGGTTTTTAGAATCCTCCTAGGTGCTAACACACACTTGACAAACTTAATGGGATCTACCAAACTAAACCAGCCAAGGAACTGAATTTGGTTGAACAGCAGGTATCACACCCCGGAAAGTGAACCTCTGCCAGTCTGCACCTCTGTTTTGTTTGGCCAGTACAGTGTTTTTAATAATGTGAACATGAGTGCCCTTAGGCAGGGCACGTACTCCTGTGTCCCCACTGTCACCTTCCCATTGCCTTGCCCTTGTCTTCATTCGATTGCGGTGTGTCTGGCTCCTGAAGGCCATTGAGTTGAGTCTGTGACTCCACTTCAGAAGCTGAGTCCAAGGACCTCACCCTCCACTGGCCATGGCCTGAAGCCTACCTCCAAGCTCCTGACATGGTTCCCTTCTACGTTAGGAATTTCTGTCTCAGAAGCAAATTAACTGTAGCCATAGACATGGCAGTGTATCCAAAATCCCAGTCTGTCTGTCCCTAGTGCATATGTTTACAATTAAACGAAGCCTTATACTGAAACTCAGCCAACTCACCTGTGCATCCTCCCTTTGCCAGTAAGGAAAAACTTGGACTAGAAGTAACATCATCAACATCATAGATGACTCATATTCAGAGTAAATGCCAACTACACTTTGCCTCTGAGTTACCTTGGATTCTTAGAGAAAAGTAGAATATGGCACAAATACTGTATTTTCCCTTCATAGACTAGGCTGAACACCGAGCGCACTCCTGTAGGCCATAAAATAAAAGCAACTCATTTTGGATAAGACAGAATCCGAAGTATATCCAAGTCCTTAAAAGACAGTCAGGGGAGGGCAGTAGATTCTTTGCCTATTTACATTCCTTCCTTGAAATAGTTCTGCTAGTCTGCAAAACAATGGCATTTTAAAGGCCAAAGGAAAATAAGAATGCCAAGTTGTATGCTTAGGCAATATGTTATTGCTGAACTGCACGGAGGAGAGGGGAGGGGAGGGGAGCATGTCCACCTGCATGGAAGCTCTAAAATGGCACGGGTGCTGGAGGGTAAGATATGTATCCAGTCTCTCCTGAGTTCTCCAAGAAGAGATTAAAGTCAGCTTTTCACGAAGCTACACAGAGCTGATCTAATTTATGGGGTTTTCTAAGGATCACATGAGATTAGAATGATAAAGTACTAAAACACCTGGAAATTACTACTCAAATGTTAGGTATCATAATTATTTAAAATCACATGAAAGAAAATGTGATTCTTCTACCTGTTGAACACAGTATCTAAATTTGCACTGAAAAGTTGCTTATCAATTCTAAATATAATTCCCAGGTGAACATAAGAGATATTTTTCTCTAAATTATTATAATTTTTTCCACATGTACTTTCATAGTACTTTATATTTTTGTTTAGGGCATTTCATTCACGATATCATAGTAATACAGTATCTCCACAAGGCAGAAAAAAATTCAAATTGCATGGAAAGTAACCAGTGAGCCTAGAATGGAATCCACATTTCTGACCTTCAGTTTAGTGTTCCACCTGTTAGGCCCTGGTATTTGAATAATGAACTCAAATTAACCTAATCGTCATTGCTCCAAAGTTCATTAATCACAGCAGCAAATCAGAACAAAATGAATGTCAATGCAAACTAATACCCTACAACTGCTTTTAAGTGTCATTTCTTACACAGCTACCTAATTAATGAGAGAAACTCTAATCCACATCTTGAACCTTGTGAAAAACAGGCCTTGTCTTTGACTGTTATCTTTTAAAACATAATTCTAAGCTTAAACTGTCAATATGCTTTTCTTTCACTGCCTCGGTTTAACTTTGTTTTCCAAGTTGGAAGATTTGACTATGGTTTTGCAAAATCGTAACTCTATTGTTAACCTTCTCCTTAAATAATTTATTAAGTCTATAACCATAGCATTGGAATAACGGGTAGTCTTCTACACGTGTAGCTGTAGTATAGGGACTACAGAGAGACACACAAGCATGTGCATACAGACTTGGATAGTATGCCTTGTGCCCCAGGCATGTGACAAGAAGAATAGAGGTGAGTTGCTCTGGATATAGTTCCTGGGTTGAAAAATAATAAAAGTGAATCCTAGAATGACCAACTGTACTTCTCCTACCAATACTGTACATAACCAATTGCAGAATCATTACTTTTCTCAGTGTTTCATGATTAAGAAAAACCCTGACAGATCAAAATTATTAATAATAAACTGGAATGTAGGCTCCAAGAAGGTAAAAGATTTCATGTTTTGTCTGCTGTCATGTACCCGTATGTTGTGCATAGAACGGTGCCTGGCATACAATAAATGCTCAATACAATATTTGTTGAGTGAAAGGGGTTAGGGATTAAGCAGAAGCTCTGGCTGAGGGAGCAGATCAGATTATTCAGAGTAGATCACAGAATGCTTTACTAGCAGTGTCCAGTGGGGAAGCCTTTGGTAAACGAATGTTGCTTTTGATGCTGAAACATGACCAGTCTCACTGTTACCATTTCCCTTAAAAAAAACCAAAACCAACAAACTCTCATACTTTTGATTTATCAGAAAATAAATTACAAGTCAAAGCCAAACAGTTATAAAATTGAGATGATCTAACTAAGAATAGCTTCAAGTTAATCAAAGTGAATTTTTGAGAACAATAAGCACCACAACTGGCATGAAAGCCAATAAATAAAAAAATTGCTTTTATCCTAATCGACATTAAAAATTATTGAATGACAAATCCAATAAAATTACTTCCAGTTCAAGATGCACAATGGCTTCACACAGGAATGTCCACTCTAAACACAGACGAATGACGGAATAAAAACAAATAAAACGAAGCCAAAAATAGGAGGGGGGGAGGGTGTGGAAGGAGTAAAAATTGCAGCTAGAGTCAAATATAATAAAATCTTTTTGTGAACCGGAAATGGAATAAAAATCAATGCTGGGTAGGGGCTGAAGCCGTGCTCTTGCTGAGCTATGGGTGTGGAAATATGCTGAGACACTGGAAATTTAGGTTCCTGTGTGGTAAAGAGAAATTAAAATGTTTCACAGGCGCTAGGGGACTGCAGGTAGCATGTGTTGGTCCCTCCCACCTCACTTTTCTAAGAAAAAGACTGATGATGTTTCTGCCATCTGTTACCTGTATTGGCATATTGTGAGCTGTAGGACTCGGTAAGAGAAAATTCCAATACAGCCCCCTGACCCGAAACTGAGCCACGTCACCATTTGGCTCCAAGACTAGATTGACCATATCCCTGATAGTACGTTGATATTATAAGTCTGAGTTCCAGCTTGGGGGCTCTAAGTTCTGGGTGGAAGCTACGGAAATATTATTAGACAAGGATAGGTGGATGGATGGAGGAAAGGAGAGAGGAAAAGAGAGAAAAGAAAACAAAACAAAAAACTTGCCTCTCAAAGTGACCCTGCCAACTATTATTTCAATACACAAGAGTACATCTAATTCAATTAGAAGACAGTAAAGAAAATCAACAATTTTAACATAAATGTGTCCATAAATTAATTTCATAAAACAATCTGGCAAAGATCTTGAAAAAGTATGTTAATGGCTAGAGGTTAATGAAGACAAAACTACCAATAAAAAGAACAAGAGCCTATAAGATAGACATAGTCAGAAATGAAATAATAGGTAAATATGAAAAAATACAAACTTTGAAATTTAAAAATAGAGTTACAAAAATTAAAAGATGCAATAAGTGAGATAACTGTAGAGTAAAACCCAAGAGTGAATTAATGAAAAGGTAGTGAATTCTGAGGAGCTCACCCAGAATGCAGCACAGAAAGACAAGGCTAAAAATGATCCAAAAACATCTAACTCAATATTATTAATTTCTAATCAACAATAAAAAATAAAAACTAAAATAAAACATTGATACAATTTTTTAAATGTACTCCTAAATTAATTTAAGAAATTAAATGGAAATCACTATGTTTAGAGCTAAATGACAACAAAAGTACCAAAATTTATTAGAGAGCAGCTGCAAGCTTCAAGGTAAATTTAGACTTAATTGTACTTAAAAACTAAAAATAAGAATTCAATTCAAAAGCTAAATAAAGATAAAAACACAAATTAGGTAGAAAAAATAAATAATAAAAAAGGATAAAATATTTACTAGAAAAAAAATAGCGACAGTAAATAAAACCATTAGGTCTTTTTCTTAAAAAATATCAATAAAATAGGTAAAAGCTGAAAAAGTCTGGTCAAGGAAAAAAGCACAAAGAAATAATATTGGGTATAAAAAAGGGAACAATTTTATAGGTACAATTGATGTTACTTTTAAAAATCATAAAGATCCCCCAAAGTTTATATTAAGGAATTTAAAACTTATAGATGTAGATAATGTTTTTTTAAAAAATATATTTTATTGATTTTTTACAGAGAGGAAGGGAGAAGGACAGAGAGTTAGAAACATCGATCAGCTGCCTCCTGCACACCCCCTACTGGGGATGTGCCCGCAACCAAGGTACACGCCCTGGACCGGAATCGAACCTGGGACCCTTCAGTCTGCAGGCCAACACTCTATCCACTGAGCCAAACCAGTCAGGGCAATAATGGTTTTTGATACAGATAGAATGTGTGTGCATGCAAGAAAGAACACCACAACTGATGCTAGAAAAAACCACAAAATTTTAAATTTAATAAGCCAGTAATTGCTAACTAAATTGGATCCATAATCCAAAATATCTTGGCCCAGAAAAACATCAAAACAGTTATTAGGAAGAATACTGCAGGACATGACCACTGTCTTTCTCTACCACTTAGAGCAGTGGTTCTCAACCTTGGACATTAGAATCACCTGGGAATCTTTTTAAAATCCTTGAGAACCATTGACTTAGAGCATTTATCACAAAATCTAGGGTACTTAAGAATAACCTCAGAAATGTATTATTACAATGGCAGACTTTCAGGCTTCATCATGGGAGATTCTAATTCTAAAATTCTGGAACAACTTCATTTTCAACAAGCATTCTAGGTAACTCTGATAAAGTTGGTCTTCAAGCCACATTCTGGGAAACACTGCTTCAAGACAGATGACTTTCAGATAATTTTCTATAAAAGCTAAGTAAGTCTTCCTAATTATGATGCATATATACCATAGGTGTGTGTATAGGGATAAATAAAGGTATAAATTCTGTGGTAGCAACAGAATTAATAACGAAACAATTAAAAAAAACTATTAGAAAAAGTGCATGCCTATTTTTTCATCCTATCCCCCCCCTCCCCCCCCATTGAACATATAGACTATAATTTTTCCTAAGTTTCAGGAGCATAACCAAGCTTTCCTCTCCATATTACAGAGAAAATCTTGTCCAAATAGTATACAGCTATTCCTCTAAGCCCACTGCTCCCAGTGGGTACAGAAATTGGGAGTGGGTATCACAGACAGATGAAAAGGCCCAGAACTACTCACCCCCAAGGAGCAGTGAGTAAGACTCCTCACTCTGAGGAAGAAGAAGGGAAGACCTTAGCCCTCAACTCTGGGGCAGCTGAATATCTATCTCAGGGATACCAGCCAGCATGGAATTGCCAATGGGTGACCAAGAGGACTGAGCTGAGGATGCCTGGCCTCCCTCCCCCGATAGCTCACTGTTACAGGAGTCCCCAAGAAAAAGAGCCATGGGAGCCCAGAACTGACAGATTCAGCTTCTACCACCAGACAGAAGGGGGCTCAATTCAGCTATGATCACAGAGTTATATTCCTCAGATACCTGTGTGTAGACAGAGATCCATGCCCCCTACAAGTAAAGGGACATTCCAAGCTGAAGGAATCTAAATGAAACCTAAGAGGATTAGAAGGCAGACATTATAGAAAATAGCAAGCAGTCTGGCATTGCTTAAACAGTAGGTGAATGAGGCTGAGAACTGAGGGCTTCTGAGTTCGGACTTTAACTTGCGATACAGGGAAGCATCACAGGTTTGCAAATAGGGGATGAGGTGTGCAACCAAAGAAACATACTCTAAAATGTGTTGAAAAAAAGAACAATTAATGTGGAAAATGTATTTGACAGAGAAGACAAGAGACTGGGAGAAGGATAAGAAGACTAACTCTTGCAATAACCAAAGATGATTTTGAATGGGTGAAAGTACACACACTGTGTGTGTGTGTGTGTGTGTGTGTGTGTGTGTGTGTGTAAAACTCTAAAGATGATTCAGCCCCACAAATCCCTGGTCAAATAGACCCAGCATGTTCTTTCATTTAATCCGCAAAACAAGTCGATACACAGGTCTCATTTTCCCCACATAAACATGAGGAAACAACCTCAACAAAGTTAAGGAACTTCCTCAAGTTCATACAGAACCATCCTCTCTTGCCTAACCAATTGAAAAACCACTTAAACTGGCCTGCCTACCTTTATTCCAGCCCGAGTCTAGACTCACTTCAGAAGTTGGAGTGACCTTCTGAATAGTCACATGAGATGAGCACACACAAACTCTGCCCATCTTGTTTGGAGGAAAATCCTAAGAGGCCCTTTCACATCTCTGACGTCCTCTGCTATCCTCTCGCCACATTCCAGACCCAGGCCCTCTCACTGTCCCTAGAATAAACCTCAGCACTATGCTTGCTTTTTCCTTTTATCTGGAACATTCCTCCCTCAGTTATCTGCATGGTTTTCTTCTCATTTCTTTCACATCTCTGCTCAAATTGCACCTTCTCATGTCCTTGGCCTCACCATATAAAATAGCTCAGCTTCTACTACCCTCAAACCTTTCACTACTGCTTTACTCTTTTTCACTGTACTTAATCCTAACCTAGTATGCACACTTGCCCCCCACCCCAATATAGACACTATAAAAAAGGGTTTGCTCTGTAAATTCACTGCTCTAAAAAAATCAGGGAGCCCCAGACAGTTTGGCTCAGTAGATAGAGCGTCGGCCTGTGGACCAAAGGGTCACGGGTTCAATTCCGGTCAAGGGTACAATGCCCGGATTGCAGGCTCAATCCCCATTGTTGGGCCATGCAGGAGGCAGCCAATCAATGATTCTGTCTCATCACTGATGTTTCTATCTCTCTCTTTCCCTTCCTCTCTGAAATCAATAAAAATGTATTTTAAAAAATCAGGGAACAGGATCTGACACATAATATGCACTCAAGACATAAATAGGTTGATGGAGCCAGGTCACCAACTCTGATATAACAAATTTGAAGAATTATGCTTGTTAGGTAAACCAAACAATTTCAATCTGAAGTATATTTTAAATGTTCAGTATATTTTTATAATCTCTGATAACAGAATTTTTAACTACCTAAAAATGTGATAGTGACATCAATTGCTATTTCTAAAATGCCGAGTGTGATTATTTCTGATATCACTAATAACTTGTTTAATTTTATATGTGTCCTTATTACAAGGGGCCTGCATATCAGTATGTGACCAGCAATGATAAGTCTGATTTTCACATGCTACTAAGAAAATGTTCTCTGTAGTCTGGTCATTGTCGTTTTTATGTATGTATGTATATACCACACACTGATCCTACAGTTGCAAATGATTTTTTTTAATCTGAAAGCTCTATCTAACACAAATAATTATTTATTTTTTGTTCTATTGAAAGTTAATATCCCCAACAGTTAACAACTGAGATATACCTAGGGATCTATATGTTTTATCTAGGAGAAAAAAATATTGGGAGAGAATCACAAGTTTAAAGGTATTAGTAGAATTTAGTGAACATGTGATAACATACTGTGTTTTTCAAGCAAATTATATCTCTCCACAAAATAGTACCTAGAAGAAGTAGGTACCAATCAAAACATTTGTAAGTGTTTTCTTTTTCATATTTTAATAACAAAAAACCATCTCCACTGCAAACAGAGAACAAGTACAAAAACCTTTAGTTTAAAAACAAAAACAGAAAAGATAATAAACATCCACAGGGTTTGTTGAAGTCTTCTGGGCAGTAGGAGAAAGAGAGTTTGGAAAGAGTGCCTCCTAGTGGTAGACTTGCTCAGTGTAGAAGGGATGAGATGGAAAAGTACCTTTCACATAAAAAGGAGAGGGATATTTGAGAAATCATCCACTTAGGAAAAAAAAAATTCACAGCCTTGCAAACTCATTTCCTTGCAAGTCACCATTTCCTTGAATTCTCTCACCTTCTAAACTGATTACATACAGATTTATACATGAGGAAAATAAGCTAAACTGTCTAGCAATGCTTGAGAAATCCTTTCTAGGAAGTGGAAAATTTATAACAATTTGTGTGGGGAAGGCGAATAAAATGAGTAAAACTTGAGTTCTTCATTGTTCTCCTTGCTGTTCTAACTTTGTATCTCACCTCCTATGAATCACTTATTTTATGAACACTAAATATTCAATTAATTTTTAAGATTTCAGGTGCCCCAATGTAAATGACCAACAAATTGCCAATGATTTCTCTGAGTCGATAAATAACAAAGGATTTTTAAACATATGCCTGTCTAGTGATGATTATTTCATGTCTGTTCAGCTCCTAGGAAACATGCCTAATTATGGACTAATCAAAGAAGTAGGAATGAATAATTATTAAAATGTTTACCTTTCAGATATTATGTTGTCAATTTAATTGCATGTTTCTTGAATCATACTCTACTTACCATACTTCAGTTTAATTATTTATATAAAATTTAGCACAAAATCATTGATACTAGCAAAAAGTTATTTTTTCTCACAATTTTTTATTTTAAAAGATTTTTAAATAAAATTGTATCACTCCTAGAAAAGCAAAAATTTTTGCCTAGTGAAATGTATCAATTCAGGCAGCAATGAGAGAAGTGAACTAAGAAAAGAATTTTATAGAAGCTCAGTTAAGTGAGCTAGATACATTCTTGGGTAAACCACTCACTTTTTGGATAATTGATCCCTTTCACTTAAACATTCCACTTTAAATCTTCACTATCTTCCCATCAATGGTAAAACTTCAGGCCTTTTTAACACCTGGCCCTTGGTGACTAGCTCTTGCTTACCAGTTAAGTCTCAACTCCCACTTCCACCCAATTTTGCTTTACATTCCAGCCATCTTAAACTGCCATTTGATCCTCTTTCTCCATCAACACACTCTGTCAATGCTACTTGCTCTACCTGGACACATTCCAGCAAGTATCTCTTCTTCCCCTCCTCCTTCACTTCACCTATCAAAAGTCCACTAAATCCTTCAATACCCAGCTCAGATGTCATCTATTCCAAATCACATTGGAATGAACAAAGTGGCCCCTTCTCTGAGCTCTTGTGCCACGTGTTCATAAGAATTATCTTAGCATTAAAACCCTGCCCTAAAACAATCTGTTTAAGTTTCTCCTCAAAGTCAGGCACTGTTCATCCCTAGCTCCCAGTCCATAGTGAGCTCTCTGCAAATGTTCATTGAGCTGAATAGACTAAGCTATATAGGTTCCCACATTGGAGAGATATGTCTTTAAAACCCAAGTAAAATTATTATTAGACTTGAAACCATAGCATTTCCTTATTTCCATTAAATGGAAACATTTATAAAAGTGCAAGGCCAAGTTGATTAGGGCAATAACTTGTGGTGACATTTTATAGTACATTTAAAAATTAGAGGCAATTTCTATCATTAAGCACATGCATTATCTTTTATATACATTATACTAGATCTTACTCTAGCATTTGTTCATGAAAATATCCTTTTAGCTAATGGCTCCTTTATAGGCATAACAAAAATTATGAACATAAACTGTAATTTATTCCATCCGATTTATGTGCCACACATATGTAATGCTCACAAGTTTAAAAGGACATGGTCTGAAAGGGGCAAAAATGCTTCTATTTCTTATGGGGATAAATAACTTGGTTGGTTAGTTAGTGCTAAAAACACCCAAATTCCCAGCATGTTTTCTTATAAGACCGGCTATCTTCAGAGAAGAAAAGATAAAACACAAATTCGGTTACTCAGTATAAATGTACTGAGAGCTACTATGTAGCAGATGCTCTGGAGCAGGGTTTGAGGACTCCACACTGAACAAGATGCAGTATCTGCAAGAGGAACTTCAAGTCTACAAGAGACAATGCATTGAGAACCTTAAAGGCTGAGCACCAGCAGTATCAGATCACAGAGATCTGATACCAATGTTGGTGCTGCCTCAGTCGGTCAGGCTGGGCCCAGTATTCTGCATTTCTAACCAGTTTCCAACTGATACCAGTGCTGCTGGTCTGCAGACCCACCTTCTAAGTAGCGAAAGTTTAAATACTCGGCAACACAGGTAAAGCAGCAATGAACTCTGCCTCAATGGAATATATCCAGGAAAGCCACTGATAGGAGGTGACAATTGTAGGATAAAGGGGAAAAGAGCTCTAGTCACAGGAAATTTCAAAAATAAAGACATATGCCTATAAAATGACATGACGTGGTTATGTCAGGGAGCCAGCAAAAGTGTTCATAGTATAGACTATGTGGAAGGAGTGCTGGGAGACAAGGTCAGAGAAGTAACCTAAGGCCAAGCTGTAACTGTTCTATATGTCTGTCCTGCATCATGGAGTTTATCCCCTAAGCATTGTAGAGACCTCAGAGGGATACTGGACTTTATTCATTTTTACTGAATATATTTGATATATATATTCTATAAAGTATACAATATGTTAACTTGGTCCATTTGTATATTATAATATGATGCCACTGTAGCAATATTTAGCACCCCTATCATATGATATAATAATTCCCTTTTTATTGGTTGGGATAATTAAGTTTTAGTCTCTTAGCAAGTTTGATGATTGTAGAACAATATTGTTGTCTCTATTGATTATACTATGCATTAGATTTTTTATTTTATGAAAGGGTAATAACGGATCACCAATGTTTTAGAAAGATAATTCTGAAATTAGCATGGGGAAATGGATTGGAAGAAATAAATATAACCAGGCAAAGGGTTATCTGAAATAGTTTAAGGAGATGTTGAAGCCCTGGACTACAGCAGTGTCATTCAAATACAGTTAGGAAGTGAAGCCCCTGCAAGACATTTATGAAGCTGTGTGTGAAAAGACATGGAAGCATCCGCCAAAATCCTCCGCCCATACTCTCATGGTATAGAGTTATGGCAAGGGTGTGGTTGCCCACTTGGAGATGATGTTTCTTGGAACCCATGCAGCCAGCATAATGGAAATGAAAGTGATGTGAACAAGTTAGGCCTTGCTTAGACTTCCACACTCGCCTCTCCCACTGGCTGGAATGGTGACCTTGGAAGTCATATGTTGAAGATAGGAAAAGCAATTGTAGTCTGACTCTCTGAAGCACTGTATGGAGTAGGCTGCCCACTGACCTTGGGCCTTTACCTCAGACTTGTAAGACAAAAAAAGAAAAAAGAAAAAAAAAAGATAAACTTTACTGGCGTAAGTCTTACTTATTATGTCTCTGTATTATTATATGTCCTGTTCCCATAGCTTAGTTTTTATAGTTAGTGTCTAGAGTAGCCGTGGGCAAACTACGGCCCGCGGGCCAGATCCGGCCCGTTTGAAATGAATAAAACTAAAAAAAAAAAAAAAAGACCGTGCCCTTTTATGTAGTGATGTTTACTTTGAATTTATATTAGTTCACACAAACACTCCATCCATGCTTTTGTTCCGGCCCTCCGGTCCAGTTTAAGAACCCATTGTGGCCCTCGAGTCAAAAAGTTTGCCCACCCCTGGACTAGAGGATTTAGTGACTCAAGTAGTGGTGAAGAGTAAAGAACACTAGCATGACTGCATTTAACAGCATGGACCAGAGAGTTGATCGTGTATCCCTATTCAAATGAAAGAAAAGCAGATGAAATTGTAGGTCTAGGGAGAAGATAATGAACTCACTTTTGAGGGATGAAGTCTGTGGTACTTGCCACACATCCGATTGCAAATATCCCATAGGTTTTTAGACAAGCAGGCCTAGATCTCAGGAGAATACAAGAGCTTGGAAACTAAGTGAGGTTAGAAATGTATAGGGAAGTCAGTAGTGGAGGTAATAATGAAAAAAAAACACAGAAAAGAGAGTCACAGAACTTAAAAACAAAACAGAAAAGAAGGACAAATCTCATAAAACAATGTGAAGTAAAAAAATACAAAACCAGATGCTAAAGAACACACACACTATTATATCATTTATATAAATGTTGAAAGCATATGAAAATATGACATATGACAAAATGTACCAAATTAACACATGTACATGCATGAGAATGGTAAATACCAAATTTTGAATAATACTTACACTTCTGTTTGGTCAGAAGGGAAGTTATGATAAGGGAGGAATACACAGAGTTTATAGCAAGAAAAGATTTCTTGGTCAAGAAGGTACCAACTGAGAAAATGGGAGACCTAATCTTCAAGTCCATCTTTTTTTTAAATGAACTGACTGGGGTACAGGTTTCAAGTGTACAACTCAATCAAACATGATCCGCACATTGTGCGCATTGCCTCAGGGACAGAGTTCAGGCTGTTTCCATGTCAAGGGAAAGGGAAAATGGGAGGGGCAAGAGGAGACTGATGACTGCAGACAGCTGGGCACTAGCAGGGGGCCAGGGAAGATTGTGCTTAGTCTGTTGACCCTAATTGATGTGAGTCTGGTCAAGAGGCTCCTTCAAATCTTTGATAAACAATACAACTTCCCTTATCTCTCAGGAGAGGCACATTCTGATTAGGGGCTGTTTTTTGTAAAACTGGAGCCCCCAAGCAGAATTCCTCTAAGGATTACCATGTCGATATGCAACAGGCTATTAACCTAAAAGGCCATGGGAATAAAGCAGGCCTATTCAAGATGGAGTCAGAGAGGCCAAGCATTTCACTCTGTAACACATGTGCCAGACACTGTATAAGAAATTGATTAATAACACGAAAACTTATTATTATGTACATTAAAGATCACAAAAACCTAGGCACAGAGACGTTAAGTAACGCAGCTGTCCAAAGCAACAAAAATAGCAAGTAGTGGGGCTAGATTTCAAACTCTATATTCAAAATTTACAGTCCTTCCACTAATCTTTGTACCTATCTCTCTTACTAAACTTGGTGATTCATGAACATGGAAGATACAGGAGATAAAATCACTGAAAATAACCTGGGGATTACAGCCTACTGATATGGATGTCAATAAAAGAGAACTGGCCTCTGGGAAATAGATGTGTAGATCATTTCTCTCTCTGGATCTGGGCCTTTGTTTGGTTTAGTAGACGTGACCTGTCATAAAATTGCCGCAGGCTTCCTGGAAGTCAGGAATACTTCTGGAGGATAATTAGAACTAAAGCTGGTCCCAAACTGAAACTATGTCCTCTGAGAATTAGCACCTTTTACGGCCATCAGACTGAACTGACCACAGCATCCAAACCACAGCATCTGTGAGAGCCAAACAGTTGTAGAAAGTCCACTTCGATGCTCAAGTACAGGGGTTAGGACAGACTATGGATCTGATCTATCTCAGTCAAATTCCAGCTTCTGCTCTTACTGGGTGTATAACCTGGAATTAGGTGTTTATCCCTTCCATGCCCAGTTTTCTCATCTGAGAAACGGAAAAGTGAAACACATTTCCCTGAGAGCTATGGTAAAGATTAAGTAAACTAAGGCAATGTACTCCAAATACTTTGTAATTTTAAAATGCTCCTTTTATAAAAACAATAATAATGATGCTAAAAATGACAGAGGAGGAGGAGGACGGCGATGAACAGGAATCCAGTGGAAAAGTTCAGAAGTATTCTCTGAACAACCGCATTTCTAGGTATTTGTGAGCCAATAGCCTACTTTCTGCTTGGAAGCTTGCTTTCTCTAGGCAAGGGGTAATAAACAACATGTGATGAGACTCTCTGGCTAGTTTATTCTTTTGAGAAAAGTAGTCTGTTCTCTCAATTACGGAAATGACCAGGTTTCAAGCATACTTCCTCAGCAGTGTGTGCAGAGCTTGATATAAATCTTAAGAATGTGAAGCAAGTTACACCTGTTTATTTTGTTTTGATTCACCACAGTCTTGTTTGCTCATTTTGAGTATTCAACTGCCAGTACATGGTTGGCATAACTCATGGTAGTTAATTTTTATCCATTCTTGGTTGCTGTGGGTACTGGACATTTAAAAAATTTCTGTAGGTGATGATTTAGAAAGTCACTTTTAAGTTAGAATAGCCTACCTAGAGCGAACTGATTATATAGACACAACAATATTCAGTTCCCTGCTTCCAGGGAATTGCCCATGGCTCTATTTTTAAATTAGCTATTTACAGCATGTCCCCCTTATTCTCATTTTTAAAGTCTGGAAAATAATGAAGACTAAAAAGGTGTTGAGTAAATGATAATTCTCAGTTCTAAGAAAGCTGTGGTGAAACAAGCACTCACTGCTGATAGCATTGTGATTGCCACATCCCTGATGGAAACCACGTGGCAATAGTGAACAACCAGATTTGTCATTCTCTTTGATTTGGTCTGAAATGATCAGAAGTAAATCATACTGCACCAGTTTTCTACTGGCTTACAAATGAAGCATTTAACAACATAAGAATAATTTAATAAATTATGATACACAAATATATCATCATTCTCATGAAAATTTGAAGACTATAAAGGACCATTGATAATATTTGCTATAACAAGTAAAATAAAATACATAAATAGGATATAAAATAATACGCACACTGTGGTTGAAACTATCTAAAACACTGGTTCTTCACATCAATTGATCTATTAGTGGAGGGATTGTTGAAAATTTACATTTCCTTTAGGTTTTAGTGTAATGATGTTACCAATTTCAAAATACCTTCATATTTTTGAATGTTATTAAATCATGTAGTTATTAAGATGTCACTTCAAATGCAATGAAAAATTGTTAAATCTATGTTTTCTTTTTTAAACAATGCCATTGACTTATTAAGTAAATATAATTTACAAGCAATCCCAATATAATAAATTGGCTAAACTGAATACTCAGTGAGAGGCCAAAGGCATTCTGCACCCAAATTATTTCACCCACATCTCCCCAACCTTCCAAGCCCTGGTGCTAGCCGAGGCCCAAAGAAAACCTGGAAGTGCTACAAAGAGGTCAAGATTCTCTGCCCACACCCTGTCTAACCACAACCTGTCACCCCAAATGTAAGAGGATCAAAAACATTCAAAGTCTTGAAAGTATGAACAAATGATGCTGTTAAGTTTGGCTAAAAGCTTATCATGAGAATCTGAATATTTACAGATATAAGTAAATTATAAAATGCTGAACTATTAGTGATGTGCATATTTATGAATACAATCAGACTATCTGCTCTTTTGACGTAAATTTTGGTAATTTTCCTAAGGACAAAGCCTGCCCACACGGTACACTGTTTAAGGGCAAAGCTTGCAATCAGGAGGCTGGGCTCCTCTCCACAGGGCATCCCAGTGGAGGTGGGGGAGGGTCCTCCTAACCACAGGCCAGCCAAAAGCCCAGGGTGGGCAGTGCATTGATAACAGTGGCTAATTTTAGAACGCCACATGTATTTTTTACTTTGTTCCCACCCCCTTTTCTACCAATCTCACAGTCAATGTTCATTTCTGCAGTGCTTTTGCATTCCTAAAAGAGGTTAGACTTCAGACACAATGAAAAAACAAACAAACAAGGTCATGGACCTTGTCACTCTCAGTCCATGTGGCTCTTCCTCAGATTTCTGACCAAAGGCCGCAGAGATTAATAAGTAATACTAAAGTCAGGAGAATTAAACAATCACTGAATTCTTAAGCCAAATTCATAGTCACTCAACACAACTAATTTCAAAATAATTATTTTTTAACATCAAGGTTTTTAAAAAACAGAATATCAATTATTTTTAATTTTTATTTGCTGTTTTAAAATGATAAATAATACCCTAAAACAAATAATTAAAGATATGTTATCTCAAACTACAGTCGAATATACTACCTTTCTTAGGTTACTTTAAAAAAGCCATCTTGATAAGTTCGTAATTTTTAGGTAATAATTCTCAAAAATTAATAATAATGAATATTAAAAAGAAAGTTTGTTTAAATTTCTCAAAGTTAAAAGAAAGAAAAAGAAAAAATTACAAACATCACAACTTACCCAGTTTTGAGGACAGCAAACAGGCAGAATATAAAATCTGTTTTTTCATAAATGTTCCAACAGTTACTTAGAGAATTTGTCTCTTAAGAGATCTTGAGGGTTATTAAAATACTATAATCATATGACTACTGCTAATTAAAATAGGTTTCTTGAAAAACAGGCTTTTTGTTGTTAATAAATAAACTTAGCTGGTAGACTTAAAGGTCTGTTTAAGGATTATTAACCACTTGACCTATAACTTAACCAAAAAGATCTAGCAGCTACTGGTATTGAAAAATTAATGTGAAATGGAGGAAATGTCTCTTTTAGTAAATGTTAATTATTAGATAAGACATATCATATAAATACTTAGAAATAAACTTTTAAAAATATTTAACTCACAACACTTTTATTTTGTATTTATTTTTATTAAATTTATTGGGGTGACATTGGCTAATAGGATCACATAGGTTTCAAGTGCACATTTCTATGATACATGATCTGTATATTGCATCGTGTGCTCGCCACCCGAAGTCAGTCACACACTTTTATAGTTATGCTACGCTGGGCTTATTATCCAAATTCTCTGGTCTGGAATGAAGGACCAAGCCATTTATCATCACTTCATAGTTGCGCGAGCTTAGACAAGCTAAATACGCTCTCTGAGCCTCAGGTTTATCATTTTTTAAATAAGGACAAAAAGAGCAGCTCACTCAAAGATTTACTGTGAGGGTTAAAGGAGAGTCTCTGTGAAAAGTTCAGCACAGTGGCTGGCACAGAGTAAAGCCTCAAGTAAGGTTGTGTTATTATTCAGCTAAACCTGGATCCATTACAATAGTCCTACCCACTATCACACACTGAACAAAGGATTAGATTTTCACTGTCAATGTAGCCACACGAAGAGGCTCTTATTAAATCTTTAAAATTCATATCTGGATGACAAAACACTATGCATAATATTCACCTGCAAAGATTTATGATGCTGAGGCAGGACAAAAGAAGCATGTATCTATCAACAATTAATTCTAAATATTTTCAAATAAAATGAACACATGCATCTTGAAAGTGCCTTTTGGTTGACTTGGTTTTCCCTGGGAAAATTCACATGGAACTCTGTTCAGATTGAGGTTCTGTAGAAAGGAAGCTCACCCTTTGTGATTATATTAAAAAAGCTACCTCCAAACGGGAAGAGCTGCATGAATTGTGACAAATGTGGCTTATAAGGCACAGTCTAAAAACTCCGAATGAGGATACCTAGGCGCCCTCATCAAATTTTAATTTCCTGCAATGGAGAAAAAATAAAACTTGAAGACATTTCTTAAAATTTTATTGTAATCTTATTCCATATGTATATCCAAAGTATTTTTATGCTACCACTTTTAGAAATAAAACTGCTATTAGACCTAATTGGTTAGCTAAGTTCTACCAAATCATAAAAATAAGAATTCTCACTAATAAAATGGCAAATATTGATATAACAGGGAAATTGTAATAAAAAGTCTACAAATTTAGGCTTACGCTTTGGGCTAGGAGTGAATTTCATAAACGTGCGGATTCTCTGAGTCCCAGTGTTATCGCTGCTACTGTGACAGACCACACTTCCATTCCAAAGGAGGAGTGGGATAAACACAGATCATGCTCCTCCCTGCCCTCAGCAGTAACAAGTGACGACTGAGAAGGCGCTGGCCATTCACTTCGGCAGTCCATAATTCATATACTTTGCCTGGGGCCCAAATCACCCAGGCAAAAACACAAACTCCTGATTAAGTGTGGTGCATCATTTTTATAGTAAGCCTTTTAATGATTACAAATACTTGTGTTTTAATTAACAGAATGGGGTTAGGAGGTAATAGGATAAAGAGGTTCTGGAGCAGAATTATCTAAGTGGTTAAATACATGTTTGACTATAGAAAAGTTAAATTATTTCTGTCTCCATGTCTTCATCTGTAAAATGTCAATAATAAGTACCTAATTATAGGGTCATTGTGAGGATTAAATAAATTTTTATATGCATATGTGTATATATTAAGCATCTGGAACAGTGCCTAATTAATCACCCATTAATATGCATTTTTGACAATACATTTTGTAAATTTTTCAATTCTCTTTATCAAATGTAGAAACCCTTCAATTTCAGGGTTTGCTTCTAGACAATTTTTCTCATTCAATTTAATATAGAAAAGAGTTTCTATGTGTTTGTCTAGTCTTGTTTTTCATACAATATAAACCTAGGGATTAATGAAAATGAAAATGTTTCAAATTAAAACATCAAGTTTTTACTCTATAGAAATAAGTGTAAACAATATAGGATGTCAACCTGGACTTACTAACTTTGTACAAAAGATGATGCCGGCAGAGGATCAAGAGAAATGCTTCTTACTATCATTTAAAATCATAAAATCCAATGGGAGCCTCAAGAGGACCCAGGTCTTCCTATTCAGCTTCTTGTCTTCCTTACCCTTCTCCCTTTTTCCTTACAAGGGGACAGGGTATCAGCACAACAGGATTTCTGCTTTTCACCACTAGGTTTTTTGAGGAGTTAATTATCTCTGTAAACACCCCTGTTAGTAAGGTTCTCCCTTCTCCATAATCACAATGACAATAATAACAGCTTTTATTTATGAAGTACCTACCATATATCAGCCATCTTGCTGGGCATTTATATGCTTTTTTGTAGTTCATGCCAACTCCCTGAGATTGGCTCATTCATTCAAGTGCCCACATCATGCAGTTCAGAACTGGCAGAGCCCAAGTAGATTTGAAACCCAGGTAATAGCATGACAAACTCAGCACTCTCATCAATATGAGGCTGCTCAAAAGGAGACTTTGCAACTGTCTGCTTATATATAATATTAGAGGCCTGGTGCATGAAATTTGTGCATTTGGGGGGGGTCCCTCAGCCCGGCCTGCACCCTCTCTAATCCGGGGCACCTCGAGGGGCATCCCTCTCACAATCTGGGACTGCTGCCTCCTAACCACTCACCTGTCTGCCTGCCTGATCGGCCCTAACTGCCTCTGCCTCAGCCCCCGCCACTGTGGCTTTGTCCAGAAGATGTCAGGTCTAATTAGCATATTACCCTTTTATTACTATAGACTAGAGGCCTGGTGCACAAAAATTTGTGCACTGGCAAGGGGGGCGTGTCCCTCAGCCCCACTTGTGCCCTCTCACAGTCTGGGACCCCTCGGGAGATAACGACCTGCTGGCTTAGGCCCGCTCCCAGGTGGCAGAGGGCAGGCCCAATCCCTAGGTGCAGCCCCTGGTCGGGCTCAGAGCAGGGCTGACTGGGGAGTTGGAGCGCGGCCCCCTGTCATGCACAGAGCAGGGCGGATCAGGAGGTTGCGATGTCACCCCAATCACGCTCAGGGTAGGGCCAATTGGGGGGTTGGGGCGCCGCCCCCTGTCACACTCAAGGCAGGGTTGATGGGGAGGTTGCGGCGCCACCCCGTCACTCACAGAGCAGGGCCAATCAGGGGGTTGGGGCGCTGCCCCCTGTCACGCACAGAGCAGGGCCCATCAGGGGGGTTGGGGCTCTGTACCCTGTCACACACAGAGCAGGGCCGATCAGGGGTTTGAGGAGCTCCCCCCTGTCACACTCAGGGCAGGGCCAATGGGGGGGTTGGGGCACCACACCCTGTCACACACAGAGCAGGGCCGATCAGGGGATTGGGGAGCTCTCCCCTATCAGGCACAGAGCAGGGCGGACAGGGAGGTTGTGGCCCCGCCCCCTGTCACACACGGAGCCGCAGGGGGATCAGGGGGTTTGGGCGCTGCCCCCTGTCATGCTGCTCCAGGGGCCAGGAGGCCTCGCCTCGCGGCTCCGCTGATCCCGGTGCTGGGAGGCCTCGCAGCTCCCTTTGACACAAGGGCAGTGAGGCCTTGCTGCTCAGCTGATCCCGGTGCTGGGAGGCCTCGCTGCTCCGCTGATCCCGGTGCTGGGAGGCATATTACCCTTTTACTATATAGGATAGAGGCCTGGTGCATGGGTGGGGGCTGGCTGGTTTGCCCTGAAGGGTGTCCTGGATCAGTGTGGGGGTCCCCACTGGGGTGCCTGGCCAGTATGCGTGAGGGGCTGAGGGCCGTTTTCAGGCTGGCGGGCGACTGAAGCTCCCAACCTCTCCTTTTTTTCTTTTTTTCTTTTATTCTGGGATTTATTTACCTTCTATGGCTGTCACTGGAGCTGAGAGCCGGCTTTAGCTCTGAGGCCGGATGCTCCAGCTTGAGGTCTCAGCTGCTGAAAGCAGGAATCTAGGGTTTGTTTGGGTTCTATAATTGCAACATTGTTTCGATCCTGCTCCCTCCAGCTCTGACCGCTGAAAGCAGGTATCTGGGGCTTTTTTTGCTTCTATAATTGCAACATTGTTTCTTAGAGAGCAGCTCAGAGGCCGGCAGCGGCAGGCGGGGAACCTTGGCTTCCTCCATCACTGGAGCAAGCAAGTCTTCTGTTCGCTTCAGCTGCCTGGCTGCTGGCCACTATCTTGGTTGGCAGTTAATTTGTATATCGCCCTGATTAGCCAATGGGAAGGGTAGCGAAGTTACCGTTAATTACCATGTTTCTCTATTATTAGATAGGATGTCCTCAACCTGAGCTACTAAAAGACACTTTTTTTGTTGTTGTTAATCCTCACTTAAGGACATCTTTCCATTGATTTTTAAAGACAGAGTGGAAGGCAGAGGGAGAGACAGAAACATCTATGTAGGAGAGACAACATCAATTGGTTGCCTCCCACACACACCCCTGGCTGGGGTGCAGATCGATCCTGCAACCAAGGTACATGCCCTTGACTGGAATAGAACCTGGGACCCTTCCGTCTGCAGGCTGACGCTCTATCCACTGAGCCAAACCGTCTAGGGCTACTAGAAGACACTTTTTGTGGGATTGGGACAGTTCCTATTTTAATTAACTTCCTGAAAGGACAAGGTAGAAAAAAGTCTATGGTATTTTTTCCAATTTCAAAAAGTTTATACTGTTTTGGAGACAGAAAGCTAAGAAGGGCGAGGCCAAAGTAAATGCATAAATAAAAAAGGGAATATTACATATTATAAATTTAACATTTATTTTTTGAAATTCAGTTGCAATGATATTAAAACCATTAATAAAACAAACTAGAAGTTTCAGGGTCAACTTTTATGTCATTCACTTTGTATGTTTTATATTGATAAAAATTACTATAAGCTAAAATAAACTATTTTCCTTCTAGGTAAACTTGTATGTAAAATAATATTGTAGGCCAATTTTTTAGTTTCTATGTAAGTATTAATAGAATGAATCCAAATCACATGTTTTAATGGATTTTGAATAAACAAAGGTAACATATCAGATTCAGCACATGCGGCCTAAATAGGAATGTTTGAGTCAAGAGATGAACTAGTGCTTCCTAAATATTCACAGAATACAAAAGAGTTCCAAAGCCAAATGCCTCGTTGTCTGTCTGAAAGAGTCACGTATTGTCAATACATGAAAGAACTAACCTAAGTTAAAAATAGAATTCTCATTATGCTGTCTACCTCCTTTTCCTGAAGAACTTCACTTAAAAAGAAAGCCACAGTGATTTGACAGCCATAATTACTTTCCTTGGGATATCCATCAAATGTGTTGATGTTACAGTTCTCTATTAAAACTCCTTTATTAGGTTTACTTGTAGAATAGACAGGAAGCACATTAATTGGAACTCTATTTTTTCAATATTAAATAAGGTATGTCCACTACTTAGACTAAGTTTATGTTATCTTTCTTTCCCTTGTGAGTTGAAAAATTCAAATATCTGACCAAAATTGTAATAGGAATAGATAGGAACAGCGACAAAAGAACTTCTCATCACCACTGTCAAAATTAAATTCCCATAAAAAATTAGATTTCCAGTCAGTAGTCAGTTTCTTACTAAGAAAGATAAAAATTTAAAGATAAAAGTAAAATTGTGAAAAAACACACACACACACTTAAAAAGATTATTGCAAAGAACCTACAGATTGAAGCTACAACTCCTGATTTAATCACATGTTGAAGCTGATATTTATACACCTAATACAAGCTCTTCCTTAACTATACTTAGAGCAAAAATTAATGGACTATATATTTAAGTATACAAAAGTAAATATGAATATATTATATATAAAAGTATATATAAGCATACATATATATACTATTTATATACTTTTTCTCAAAAAAATAATTAGTTCACATAAACCTATACTGAAGTATTCAGGAAAATGGTATGCAATTTAATTTTCCAATGGAACTGAATTCTTCCCTAAAAACTTCTTTTGGATTATAATTTCAAATGAAAGCCTAATGATTCAAAAAAAGTTGAAATTTTAAAAATGAAATGTAAAAATAAAAGAAACACTATTTTAAAATTGTAATTTCATACAGTGCTTGTTATATCAAAGTAGAGTATATGTTTAGGGTAAGGTTTTTCATTAAAGATATTTGTATATATTTACCTTTCTAATCTTCCTCTTGGAAATTACCAATTTTTGTTGGTGGGATTTCCATTATATCTGACTAAAATACCATTGATTTTTGCTCTAAGTGTGCTTCATGAAGAGTTTATATGAAGAGCATAAAGACCAGCTTTGATGTGTGATGGCATCATGAGTAGTAGCTTCGACCTACAGGTTCTTGGCAAGATTCATTTTGAGGCACTGGATCACTTCATGAGTGCCACTTTGGTTGAAGCTAAAAACACAATCTACAAATCTAGGTGCACATAAACTACAATACCTCAAAAAAGCTGAAAATAAATAAACAGTAAGGTCCCCATTGTGAATCCTTCCAGGTTGTGGAGTTTAGACTCCTCCCTCCTGAAACCTGTTGTCACACTTGATATGTGACCATCTGCCATAGAGAATAACTTGGGTCAATCTATAATTTAAATACTCTTTGGGTTTTTGACATTTTTATTTAAATAGTTGTACTTTTCATTTCTTCTTATTTTAAATAATAGTGTTTCTTTAGACAATTTTTTTTAAAGCCCTGGCTGGTGTGGTTCAGTTGGTTGGAGCTTCGCCCTGTACACTGAAAGGTCATGGGCTTGATTCCTGGTCAGGCTACATACCTAGTCCGAGAGCAAAAGGTAAGCAATCTCTCTCTCTCTCTCTCTCTCTCTCTCTCTCTCTCTCTCTCCCTTTCTCTCCCCCCTCCCTCCCTACGTCCCTCTTCTTTCTACCTCCCTACCTCCCTCAATGGACATATCCATATCCTTAGGTGAAGATTTAAAAAAATGTTTTTTAAAGATAAAACACATTGAACTAATCATTATAAGAATTTCTTTCCATAAGCCAATCGATCATCCTGTATTTTTGAGCTGCAAACTTCCCGCGTTGAAGACCACTGTCATAGAGAATGAATATAAACTTCAACCTATCTTGAAAATTCCTTCATAGCCCAGCTTTGTCCTATTTTTCCTCCCCAGTATTTACACAATTTTTTTTTTTTGGTATTCCCACAAAGGAATTATTCATGGCAAGCAAGCTGGTTGTTATGACAGAACAAGAAGCTGGGCAGGAAACTGAGACTATAATATTCTCTGGTTGAAAATGTAGTTTCTGCAGGTCAGCAACTAGATACATTGTAAGCCATCAACTAGACAGACAGCAACCCAACTACACTACCAAGCCAAGGTCCTGAGTGAGAACAGCAATCAGGAACCTCAGTCAGACAGAAATTAGAACACACAGGTCATAGCTCAGAGGCCAAAGGTAAAAAAGAAATCAAGCAGGCAGATGATGACCCTAAGGCACAATGGCAAGGTTTTGGGAATGGTCCTAAGGTCAAGGAGTCAGGAATCAGGAGATCCACTTTAACTAGCTCAGGGGTTGGTGAAAGGACAAGGAAACAGATGTGAGGCCCAAGCAACAAAGCAACTTGATACTGAAGCAATTTTCTGTTATGGCCAGGAAGTTTCTTACACATTTCCTACTGGAGTCTTTCCCAGAATTTGGTTACTGTGACCCTGTGAACAGCATCAGGCAAAGGCAAGTGTCTAAGGAAAAAGGTAGAGCAAGGCAGAGGGTTCAAGGAAATATGCTCCATGGCTTGTACCTCTGCTGGGATGCGCTCATCCTCCTGGAGTAGTCTCCCCTTCAATTCATCCTTAAAATCCCACTCAACCCGACCCCCCCCCCCCCCCTTAGCTCTTCTTTAACCATATCATCACACTAGTCTCTGAAATCCTAGAGCAATTATTTTATCCTCAGAGTATTTAATACAACTGTGTCAAGCCTTAATGTTTTTCCTTGTTTCATGTGAGAAAGAATGGATGGACGGTGAGATGGAAGCACGGCCTGTTGTTGAAACATATACGGTACTGTATGAAGGAGTTTAGACTTCATTATCTTGGAGGCACTGATGAGTCATGGCCAACTGTAAAGTAGTAAATTAGCAGATTTTATTTGGTTGGTGGACAAAAATTAATATTTATTAATTTAAGTGATTATTTAACTGAAGGATGTTACTAAGATAATATGTAAATCCAACCAAAGTGATATATAACATTCAGGCTTCTTCTTTTGTTCTTTTGTTTCACAAGTTAGCTATTTTATGTGTGTTTTTAATAATCCAACTGATTTCCAGACTATCTTTGAGAACAATTCAAAACACAGATGCCATTAAGTTAAAAGTGTCTACAGTGACACAATTTATTGTATCAATAATGATGTATGTAATAATTAATTTGCTGGTTAATTTAGACTATCTTCTAATTATATTTTCTAGATGTATCCTAAGTTTGTAAAAAATAAGTCCTAGCTGGAGTATCACCTGGAAATCATGGACTATAGCAGAAGTCACCTGCTAAGAGGTGTGGCAGCTCCACATTAATTGAGATTATTAATTACTATTTTATTGTTCCAGTTGTTTATGTCCCAACGGATCATTAACCATTATTCCCTTTTATATTAAACAAAAGGGCAGCCAACAAAGAAAATAAACCCTGTTCCACTTGCTTCTCACTTTACAGTACCTTCTAGTTTCTTTGTAAAGTATATCTGATAAATGATCCATAGTCAATAGTATGTTTCAAACAATATCATTATGCCAAATTAACAGTGAAAGCTACACAAGTTAAAGAAAATACTGCTATTATTTAAACTTGTAATGAGCTAGTATAATTGTCCCATTTAAAAGAGATAAACATTGCTTAATATTTTTTAGAAAACAAACTTTGGTATGTATTATAAAACAAACATAAGAAACTTATCTCCAGCTGAAATCATTATAAGCACAATATTATAATTTCATGGAAATATTTTGGGGTAATGACTTTCAAGTGGATGCAAGAAGAATGTTATTAAAAAGAACAAAGATTAGGAAATATACTGCAGCACATCACCCTGCAGTGGGGAAGGAAACAGCCTCCTCTGATCTCATAGGATTTTTCCATTCTTAACTTGGTTGATCTTAGACACAAAGCAAATAAATCATTCTTGGCTTCTAAAAGTCCATGGTGATACTCAAAGGAAATTAATTCCCTTTGCTATTCGTGGTTCATAAAAACATATTATTATAGTCAACTTGATGAAAATTCTAGATTTGTTACTAAAATGAGACGTCATTTTTTCCCATTAAAATTAGGGATTTTTCCATCCCCTTTCAAACAGTTTCTAACAAAAAAGTGGCTTTCCAGTATTGGGAAATATGTGGTGCATGTGGTAGAATGGCAAAGGTGTGGGATGCTGATGTAATGGAGCTTTTGGTAGAGTCAGTGTGGCCAACAGGCCAGAACACTGAAAGCAGAGTGCTGCCTTCTGAAAACCCAGGTGTATTATCACTTTACAGTGTGAACGGGAAAGAGCCTGATTCCTGGTAAAATTGTGATTAAAATGCTTATCAAACACAGCTACTATACTGGAATCAAAACGTTATCATCATTTAAAAATAGTTATTTTGAACCTAATTGCGCAAGTATAAGGCCGGAATTGCCCTCCAGGTGTCAAAAGTCAGAAATGGTATGCACACAGAGTGAGACATGAAATTAAACATGCAGAGCAAACATATGGGCAGAAAATGAGGCACTAGTATTTCTCAGATAAAAGGTAGGTCCCTATAGCAAGGAGGCAACATATGCAACTGCACTGAGGACAAAATAGCTATGGAAACTCTTCCTCTGAACCAATTAAACTATGTGGAAATAGTTTGGCCTTTGGTCAATCAGTTGAGTTTGGTGAAAGAGCAAGGGTTTCAAAATCTGTTAGAAAGTTCACAAAACAGGTACAACCTGGAAACTTCTAGAGGTGGGTGTAGACCAAGGGTGGGCAAACTTTTTGACTCGAGGGCCACAATGGGTTCTTAAACTGGACCGGAGGGCCGGAACAAAAGCATGGATGGAGTGTTTGTGTGAACTAATATAAATTCAAAGTAAACATCATTACATAAAAGGGTATGGTCTTTTTTTTTTTTTTTTTTAGTTTTATTCATTTCAAACGGGCCGGATCGGGCCCGCGGGCCGTAGTTTGCCCACGGCTGGAGACAGAAGCGTGAGAAGCAACTGAGTAATGGAGTACGACTCCAAGTTGGTTTCTCAAAGGAAGGAATCATGTGGATGACTGGTGTGCTGAAGGAATCAATAAAGATTGAGTGACTCAACCAGAGGTCTTCCTGGGCTCCTCTTTATATATATAATATTTCTATTTGAGAGAGATAGGAAGAGAGAGGGAGAGACAGAAACATGGATGTGAAAAGGAAACCGATCGGTTGCCTCCTAGATGCACCCCCAAGTGGGAAACTGGGGTATTTGCCCTGAAAAGGAATCAGACCCACAACCCTTCAGTGCACTGGATGATGTTCCAACCAACCGAGCCATACTGGGCTGGAGCCTGGACTTCTCTTTTTTCTTTACACGCAACATCCAATCCAGCAGCAAATACTATGGGCTTTACCTTCAGAATACAGTGTAGAACTGAAACCTCTTCTTCCCACTTCTAACCCCTTCTTCAAGCCATTCCTATATTTCTTTCACCTGGACTCCTGCAAAGGCTTCTTCATTGTTCTCTGTGTTCACTGTTCCCCACAATCAACTATGAACTGTACTCTATCCTCCACCCAGCAGCCGAAACTTTATAATGACCTCTCACCACACTTAGAATAAAACACAAACTATTTGTCACAAGCAACCTGACCTTACATTATCTGGCCCCTCTAAACTCATGCCCCTCCATTCTCTGCCTTGCTTTCTCAGTCCCAGTGGTTCTCAACCTTCCTAATGCCGCGACCCTTTAATACAGTTCCTCATGTTGTGGTGACCCCCAACCATAAAATTATTTTCGTTGCTACTTCATAACTGTAATTTTGCTACTGTTATGAATCGTAATGTAAATATCTGATATGCTATATGTGTTTTCCGATGGTCGCGACCCACAGGTTGAGAACTGCTGCCTCTAGACCTACCAGACTTCCTGCTGGTTCTCAAAGCAAAATCCCAGTTAACTGCTATTTTATGCAACATGAAATCCTGGCCATGTATAAAGACTGTTTAGTCATGTGTCCTTCCTTGATTAGGGCAATTTGCTATTTAATTGAATTATAGAAATTTACATATGGGAATAACAACAGTGATTTACCTGGTCACACAACAAACAAAGCAGTAAAATTTAGGCATTTCCAAATTTATCTTTGAGATAAGAAGAATAAACATTTGCTGCTCTACAGAAGGACACGTGAACGGCCGATGGCTGTAGGTGACCATGCTCCTTCTGAAGCATGAGATGCGTTCACCAACAATGCACACATGGAAACAAGCAGGAGGGAAATGGTAAGAAAAGAGAAACAGGGAGAGAGAAGTATTATAGGTGCCAAACTGTGCCACTCACACCATGCAGAGGGCTCTAGTTTGAATAACAAAGTGTGAACAACTAAGATCCCAGAGTCATCAGGCATCGCATTGACACAGATGACTGTTACATACACTTTATCAGCATGCCCAGGGGTTGTGGCTGAATAAGACAGATTCCCAGAATCTTTGCATCCTTTTCCAACATGTATATCACAGAATGTGACAGAAAATATGCTTTGAGATGGGGAGGATTCCTGAAGAGACCACAGAATCCTATCTAACCCACAATATTGCTGGGATAATGCATATTCTTAGTAAGGAGGAAACTGATATCGATTGAATACCAGTAAAATACCAGTGCTAAGCTCTATATTTTACCTCATTGAAAAATCTATTTTATATCTTATATGTAAATTTTTATTTATAAATCATAGCCATACTGTGGATTAAATTATCTATTGGGAGTAAAGCAAAGAATCTAAATACTAATTTTTAAAAAGTATTTGCACCCTAAGCACCTAAGTGTGGTTGAAATGCTAAAATGCACAACAATTACAAATAAGAGGTTAAAACTGTGCAAGTAGTCTGAGCAAAAGTCAAATGGCTTCATGCTCATTCCCAAGGGGAGGGCTTTTGGGTGCAAAGGTTTGGAGGCAATGGAGGTGGGGCTGGTGATATCATACCACACAAAAAGGGCAGGTAAGTTTCCCAACTTTGGTCCAGATGAATACTTGATTGTATTCACTGCTTAATTCCATTGGCCTTAAGCTGGCCAGGATCTATGGGAAAGAAACATTCTTGACCAGGGAAGGTCAGGACTAGAATGAACCCAACTGCATGTTCCACATTTATGAATACTCAAAAATTAATCTGTTACAAGGACTTAGAGATGTGCCTTTGTCTTATTTAAACCCCTATGAAATCAACTGATAACTATGTTTTCTACGTGGGCCTGCAGGCCAGAGAAAATCTGGACTAAGAACCATTAGAGTCCCTGATTTGGAGGAAGTGAAATGTGTATTGCCCTAGTCACAAAGTGGCTGGACTTTGCAAACCGAGATTATGACATCTTGTAAGGAAAAAGGTATTAACATCTTTGAAAATGGGGGAAGTCTGACGGAGGGAGAAATTAACCCTGAATATTGTAATAAAATTCTACAGGATTAAAATGGTGCAGACAGGGAGGAAAAAAAACAATGTTGAAAGCAAACTTGCCAAAAATTAACAATGATTTATTCTGGGAAGTGTTAATATGAAAGGCTATTATTTTTCCCCTGTAATTTTTCTGAATGTGGTAATTCTTTTTTAAAACAGAGCTGTTGGGTGGAAATCTATGCCTTTATCTCTTTGGTTCCAACCATGCTTCTCCTTTTGAGATAAGGATCACAAACTCAGATGCCTCAGCGCCAGCATGTAGCTGCTGCAAAGAAATGCAGGTAGTAGTTCTGCCACATTTGAAACTTTTTTGACAACGGCAATCAGAATTTTTTGTTGAAATTTTATGATTTTCAAATCTTAACAAGTAATTTAAATAAAACACACACACACACACACACACACACACACACAACACAACTCTGTAAGGGGACAAACAAAACTTCAGAGACTTTCCAGGGTGACTTTGTCCATAAAGCATAAGGTACATACTTACTTGTTTTGTAAACAAACCCTTATTCACATTACGGTCTGAGAAAAACAGCTCTAGATCAAAGAAAAGAATGACAGTAGTCTACATGCAAAAGTCTGGGCATCCAAGCAATGCCTTTAAGAGAACTATTAAATCTTCTAACTGGAGACATCCCTATCTGATGGCAGACATTGCTAAAGCTTTACTTTCTGCTGGTAATAATTATCCCATCCTATTTATCATTAAGTCTGTATTACATGTTCACAGATTAAACAAGATTAGTGGAGGAACACCTAAAATGGGAGCTAGGTGGTATAACTTCACTAAGATGGTAAATGAAAGATGTGTGTCTTTCTCATTGTGTATCCAACACGCAGTCTGTGGTGAAAAAAAAAAATGCAAGGACTAGGTGAGTCAAAGAAAGTCAACCAGAGGGATTCATCAGGACAGACCCATACAGAGAACTCTGTCTGCTAAAGACCTGGTGGCAAGGGGCATCACACCAGGTGGAAAGAAGACAAAGATGATGAGGTCCATTAGGTGGGGGATATTGGCTGGCCCAAACCCCTCAGCCTAACATGGAAGAAGCTCACTCTGGATACCAGACTGTTCAGCTGAGGTAGAAGAGATGCGGGAAGGAAAAAAGGAGGAGCGGGAAGAAAGGAGAGCGAGAGCCTGGCCGGTGTAGTAGGTTGGCACACCAGGGCCGGAGGCCAAGGCCTGTGAAGAACAGCAGCCTGAAGTCAGATCCTGCGAAACAAGCAGGAATGCAGACTCTGTTACCGGAAGACACAGACTCAGTACAGGTTTACAGATTCAGCCAAGTTCCTCCAACTTTGTTGCTTCTGGCCAGGTAGGGGATGTTTACCTATGAAGGACCAGAGAGGGTAGAGAACATAACTCCAGAAAGGTATGCAGAGTGGTGTTTTCCCTAAGTAGACAGGAAGCCGGAAACACTGCCCCAGAGGTTTGGGACTGACCTGGACAGAACAGTGTATCTTCACTGTAAGTAAATAAAGCCATGATTCCTCTGCCAATGAGTTCGCTGTTTGATTTACTTTCGCTAGAACCCAGCACCCAGGAAGTTTAACTGTTTCATTTACTTAGAAAACAGGTATCAGGAAACTAAAGAGTTTTAAAAAATCGCAGAAGCTAAGTAGTTTTTGCTGTAAGTCACATGTGGCCCTCTGACTTTGTTTATACTAAAAAAAAACAACCAGGCAGCAGCAGAGTCCATTCTCATCTTTAGCCATTGCTGGTTTCCAACAGGTGGTAATGCCATCCCCAGTTCCTTTGGTTCAGTTACTTTCAACCAGTTACCAGCATTTAAACTTACTCAAGCATGCTCGAAAATCAGACACATTGAAAAAACTGACCTACATTACATTGTCACACTTTATAAGAAGGAAAGTATTTCAGTTAAATTCCATGATGACATCTGCTATGAAAGAGAAAATATAGTAATGACTAGACTGACTATGAGAGTCAAGCCTTGGAGCTTGAACTGGTCCGTTTGTTAGACTTTAAAACGAATTCCTATGACCAATTTGAAATATAGAAGCTAAGTTAAAATATGTCAACAACTTAAGGCAATGACATGACCACTAAGGGCCCCAAAAAGTGGCTGAATTGCCAGGTCCTCTACTTCTTGGCCCAAGTATAGTAATTAAAGTCATCTGAGACTCTGGTTCTAGACAGAAAATGTTGCCCATTATTTTGTCTTTGTCTACACAGGATCTTCAGTACCAAATAGTCAATCACGACAGAGGAAATAAGAATGAAATTTACATTACAATTTGCAGTGTTTTTAGGAATTCATGCAATTAAATGTACCTAAGTGAGGCTAACACTGGAAACACTTACAAAAGTAATAAGTGCACACACTTACACAGAAGTGTGAGTGTTCACCCTAATGCCTCTATCTTACTTTTAAGATCCTGCAAGGCCTAGAGAAACTGGAAAAAGGCCTAGGCCATAAAACACAGGGAAGTCATGTCCAGGACAGCAGGGGCTGGATGGACAGGGAATGGCATCCTCTGACCTCATTTTTCCCTAACTGCTAGGAGCTTTGGTAAGTCATGGGGAGTCTCTGAAGCCATGCTTCCCTCTCCTACAATGTGTGGCTACAGGAACATGCTGTCCCTTCTATACATGCTCTAAAGGAAAGACAAAATGGGAAAATATGTTCTTCTCACTAAGCAAACACAAGCCAAAGGAGGCCTCAGAGGCAAAATAACAGCCCTCAAAAAAGAAAGATCTGGACATTCTGAAGAATAAAGCCAGTAAATGCAGAGGCATATAAGTTCTCATTATCTGGGATACCGTAAAAAATAAAAATAAATGTATTTATCTCCCCATACTAATTTTTTTTCTGATTGCTAATGGCATATAGATTAAAAACTTCTATTTCACTTACACTTTAGTTCACTTACATTTTAATGTCCTGATGTGACATTAAAATAATAGAATGCAAAATGTCCAATTACCTTTCAGGGCACACAAAGGGGAAAGTCTGCTATTAATGACCGATAATATACATTGCATGCTGATGCTGATGTTTCACTAGGCACTGTGCTAAGTTTGCCTAGGTTCATGGACTCCTCATATGGTAAACAATTATAAAATGTGTGTACATTTTATATATATATATACACATACACATACACACACACACACATATATACACACACACACACCTATATCTGCACTTTACTATTTCAAACACTACATTTTTCTAATTTTATAGCTGATGAAATAGGCACAAAATGAACAAGTGGCAGGTAAGGGTGTAATACAGATCTCCTGAATTCTATGCTCATATCGACAATGAATCATGTTTATATCCAGCCTTTCATTCCATAGGTCAATTTTTGTCTGGACTAAATTAATTTATAAAATTAAATTTTAATTTATATTTTAAATGTTTATATTTATATAAAATACTAGAGTCCCGGTGCATGAAATTCATGCATGGGGGAGGGGCCTTCAGCCTGGCTTGCACCCTCTTGCAAGTCAAGACTGCTGGCTCCTAACCACCGGCCTGCCTGCCTGCCTGATCGCCCCTAACCACTCGCCTGCCTGCTTGATCGCCCCTAACCACTTGCCTGCCTGCCTGATTGCCCCTAACCACTTGCCTGCCTGCATGATCACTCCTATCTGCTCGCCTGCCTGCCTTATTGCCCCTAATTGCCTCTGCCTGACTGCCTGATCACCCTTAACCACTCTACCTGCCTGCATGATCACCCCTAACTGCCTCTGCCTCGGCCCCGGTGCTGAGGCTTCATCCAGAAGGACATCTGAACGTCGTTTGGCTGTGCGGTCTAATTAGCATATTACGCTTTTATTATTATAGACTAGGGGCCTGGTGCACGAAGATTCGTGCACTGTGGATTGGGGGGTCCCTCAGCCCGACCTGCACCCTCTCCAATCTGGGAGCCCTCAGGGGAACCCTCTCCAATCCGGGAGTTTCTGTCTATCTTTGCAATCATATGAGCAAATTGTCTAAGACCCCCCAACCCAGTTTGGTTTGTTGCTCACAGAATATTAGAGGCATTTTTTTTCCTTTGCTCCATTGGTGGAGATTTCCTGGAAGTTTTAGGATATCTTCCCTTTAATTTTTCCTAGACACTCTGATTTTACTTATGTCTTTCACCTTTGCTTTCCCTCCATCCCCAACCGCAACAGTAACTTGCTCCAGGCTCACTTTGCTCTAGTGCTAGGAGATCCGTCTGCCACCAGAACTATTCCCAGAATTCCTGGTGCTCCCCACGCTCTGGGTTTTCCCTGACAGAGGGAGCCACGTCCCCCCAAGCCTCCGGCTCTCCTGCTCTGCTCTCCATCTGGTGACCAAGGGAGCCACATTCCCCCAAGGGAGCGACCTAGGGAGCCCTGTCTCCCCCAAGCTGCCAGCTCTCCCCCTCTGCTCTGTGTATGCAAATTACCTGCCATCTTCGTTGGGTTAATTTGCATATGTACTCCTCATTGGCTGGTGGGCGGGGCTGGTGGGCAGGGCTTGAGTGTAGCAGAGGGATGGTTAATTTACATGTTTCTCTTTTATTATATAGGATACACTAAATGTGCCAAGCTTTGTGCTAACTCAGTGACATTCTGGACTCAATTTTATTTCTTTAAAGTGAGACATTTTCCTCTTTAAAACATATGTACAAAAAATAAGGCAGTAAGGAGTCTTAAAGAGAAGTAGCTATTTCAGAAGCAAATACATATGAAAAAATAATCACTCCTTCAAGCAAGGAGTGAAATTTCATAACCTGTTCATACACTGGATCAGTGCTTTCTGGGATTTCATAGCTGATGTCCTGTTGGTCAGCTCACCAACACAACCCTGCCATAAGGAGCGCTGTATCTCGCCTGGCCATCCCCTCCTTGGGCATTTAATGCTGCCTTGTGCTGGTGCAGTAACAAGGAGCTTACGACAAGGTTGTCTTTTATAGTTTGGTGTTTTTTTTTTGAAATATCATTGTGCTTATGTTTTTACTCTCATGGGGACTTTACTTTATTATGCAAGTTTCACTTTTAATACATGTACATTGAAATCATAAGAATAAAATACAGCAGTCAGAGACTAAACACATTGAATGGATATCAGTTGTCTGATTTACTAGGTAAAACAATACCCATTGTTTTCTACTCAGTTCTTAAGAATGAACCCCAATGTTTACACAATGAATAACAAGTATTTCACTATAACATCAGATTTATTTGTTTTTACATTAGATCACTTCAGGCTAAACGTATTCCTACATCTAAGAGGCTAAACTTAGACTTCTGAGAAATACAAAGAGAAAACCTTTTCTTAGTCTTTTAAATATCGAAACGAAATGTCAGATCTACTGCAATTAAACTAATTTATGATGGTTTTAAAAAATATATATGGAGCATATAAAAACTGCCTTTGTCTTTGTCTTCTGGGGAATTTTATCTTTTTGTAATATGAGATCATTAAGTAAATCTCAAAAATGAATCATTTCCATTTTTTGAAAAAGTATATTGTCTAACAGTTTACATTTTCAACTGCAGTGAAATCGACTTAGCTTGACCATTTGATAGTCAACCACCTCAGAGACTGGAGTTCAAGGACTTAAATGCACCCCTATTGGCACTCCTAAACCTAGACAGGTCATAGCACACCTCGTTCTAATGAATGGCACAAATCTTGTATACACAAAACAACTCTCAGTTCAACCAGGTGTATTAAATTAATAGATAAATGCAGTTTTCAATGAAAGTCAATTTCTTTTTGATATGCTTGCTTACAGATGACCCGTATGATCTTGGCTGTAAGCACATGTTACAGTCCATCTTCCAAATTGGGCACACCAGCAAATTAAAAGTTATTCCAACTCTAAGTATCCAAAATAATGACATTCTCATCAGCTAACTCCTCTATCCCGAAATTTATTCTGCTGAAATGGAGGGAGATAGTTTGTGTTTAACTGAAGAAAAAAATAAAGGAAAGAAATGTTAAATTTTAAAGACATGCTTTTCCCAGACCCTGCCCATCTCGTGCACATTATCTAAGATTTCCCTTCTTGTTCACAAAGCTCCAGCTACACTGTCCTTTCTGTTGTTCAAGCATGCCACCTAGAATATTCCGAGTCCTGACCTTTGACTTTCCTATCAATTAACCTATAAACTCCAAAGGGATGCCTCCTCCGGTCCCACTTCCCTGCAGCTGGTTTTGACTGTAGCACTTCACTATCCAAAGTGTGTTTATTTACCCCTCTATGTCTTTCTCAAATGCTAAGGTATTCAAACAGAAAGTAGAAAACTTGCTCCTTTTTGTTCACTACTGTGAAAATGGTTGCCTGGCCCTTATTAGAAACATAATAAATATCGATTAATGTAATAAATGATTAAAATTGAGCGAATAAAAGCATTTTGATTTAAGGACCAAATTTAGGAAATAATTGTTCCTTAATATTGACTTTCTTCATTTAATGAAAATTCACCTTGAATAAATTCAAGGTAAAGAATGAATAGGTCCCCCGTTCATTCTTAGAACAGATCCCGGTGCCCTTTGCTCCGCCATGTGCTGTGCTCCTGCTTGGATGAAGCGATGGCAGTTACACTCAGGGAATCCGCTAGAGTCTGGGGGAGCCAACGTGCCTTGCAGAGTCAGTGACTTACTCTACTCTTAACAAAGCCATGAAATGCCAGTGAAATAAAGAATTGGGGGGGGGGGGGGGGCGGAGGAAAGAGTCACAACTTATTAGTCTGCTCAGTGTTGTTGGCTAGCTAACTAATAGGGTCTCCCCTTACCCTCCAACAAGTGAGTCCTCAAATCACTAAGCAAAGGCAAGCAAGCTATTGCCCCTACTCATTTTATCAGCTGCTTTGCTTCGGGGTGTAGTTAAAATTACACCAACTTGTGCAGGCATTCCTGATGCTTTATACAGCACTCAGTCAGAGCAGAGAATGGGAGGAGGGATAGGGATATGACAAGAACAATGCAACTGAGTCTGGGAGTGTGAAGAAGGTCTCAAAATGATGAAAACCTCTGCCAAATCTTAAGCCTCAAAACTTGCTGCTTCTTTCTTGGGAACAGCGTGGGCTACAGGGTGGGGCAGAATTATTTTACTTCCAGATTCGCTGATGCTGTGCTCAATTTGGTTTTTATTGTTTGCATTTGGGGGGCTTATTTTGAGTCACATACTCCATGACAATTAATATGTGAGAACATCTTTTGATAGAGTCCTTATTAGAGTTTAACTGTAAGCAATAATTTTGCTTTTGATGATTGTTTAAAAGTATGCTGAATTTCTAAGTGTGAGTTATTTTTACACTCAAATTCTTCTCTTTAAACCAATTTTCAAAGCAACATTAAGAATGCTTAAAATGTATCCATACCTAAATATTGGAAATACATTGAAAACTGTGAAGAATACAGTAACAATCTTCAAAATGAACTTTCTGCTATTTTAGGGCTTGGGAAAAATAAATATTGAATCACCTAATCTTTCTTAATTTAATGTTTATTATTAATCCTTCTGAGTAAAACCACAAATAATAAATTCATGTTCTTTTATAACATGGTGAAGGTTTGACCAATAGAAATAGTTCGCTTTTGTTACGGAAGTCTCATAAGTACTTAACTATATACAAAAAAGAAAGCACAGAATGATGAACTCTACCAGATTTAACAGAAAGTTCTTGAAATCTAGAGGACATTTAAAGGAAATACAACACTGGTTTCTTTTCAACTGTTGGTAGTAAAGTGTTAAATAAATATGTGCTTTTAAAAATTATTATTAGATAATTTGCACAACTGTTATGTAATCAGCCCATAAATTATAGGTAAATGATACTGCTAAACTGGATTTTATGGGCTGATTATACAAGAGTCTTAACAGTTGGTGAATAGTTTGATATTAGAAAGCCCAAACACATTGTGGGAGTCAGCCTTCAGTTGTCCCAAGTGAGACCCATCTCCTTGTACACTTTTGTGTAGTCCCCTCCTACAGTGAAACAGGGTTGTTATGTGTGACCAGCAGAGCATGCAAGAAGAGATGGTATGTGACATCCAAGATGATTCAGCTTTCATCTTGTTCACATTCATTCTCACTCTTGTAACATTCACTTTGTAGGAAGCCCCATACTGTGTTGAACTTCCTATTAAGAGGCCAAAGCATGAGGATCTGATGGCTTCTGACAGTAGTGCCCATGAGAAACTAAGGCCTTTGACTACATGGTCACATGAGTAAGCCTAGAAAGAGAATTTCTAGTTCAAGTCAAGCATTCAGATAACTACAGCCCTCGTTGGTAAAGTGACTGCAACCTCATGAGACGGCCTGAGCCAAAACCACCCAGCTAAACTACTCCTGGGTTCCTGACCCTCAGGATTTAAGGTTTGTTGTTTAAGCTACTATGTTTTTGCTATAATTTTTTTATGCACCAATAGATAACTAATACACACATCCTCTTGCAACCCATCTGTGCCTCTTACCCTACTTGGACAAAAGCCAAAGTCAACCAATTTTGATTGACGACATGGTTAGAAATAAGCTGTGTTTTGGATATTGCTCAAAGACTGAATGAGTATATAAAAATTATTTAGACTTAGTCTCTAACTCTTTTATATCCTGAGATTGAATTTACCTGTGCAATAATAATGGATATGGTTAATAAGCAAAAAATATATGTGAAGTCTAGATAATGCAAGCCTATCTTATGTGACAGAAAGCAATGCTGACTGGAAACTGGGGAGTAGAGGTGAAGGATTACCAAGAGGTAAGAGAAAAAATTTTTGGAGGATGGGGGAGTGATGGGGTATGCTCACTATTTTGATCATGCTGATGATTTTTACATGTATATTTATATGTCAAAACCTTTTCAAATTGTACACTTTAGATATGCAAACTTTTTCAATTATACTTTAATAAAGTTGTTTTTAAATATCTGATTATTGCATCCACCTTTTCCTAATTTCAAATTCCCATAATTTTCAAGTCTGAAAGATATTAGACTTTGCTACTTTGGGATCTGGGAAACTAAGATACCGATATTTTTAATATATATATATATATATATATATATGCTATTTAGACTTGTGTTGGAAAATTTGAATCAGAGTACTAGTACAATAAAATAGAATATTTTCTCAAAATAATAAAAATTTACTACATAACACATATTGAGAAATATGAACAAAAGGTGATTTTATATTCACAGGCAATCTTATTGAATTGAGAAAAGTGGGTACTTCAAAGCAATTGGACAAATCTTATTTTTATTTTAATAAGTTTTTAAATACACAAAAGATTACATAACACTTTCCTTTAAAACTCAGTCAGCATTCTAGTAAACTTTTTCAGGAAATGTCAGCTATTAGCCTTTAAATCTTAAAGGATAAAATTTAAGTTACATTATTCACTCTGAACTCATAACTTTTCAACATAGAAAAACTAACCAGATGATGTAATCACACTTGTAATTTGCCCATGTTAAAAATCAAAGTTTCAAATTAATAAAATGAATGCTTACCAATATATTACTGCTTACCCCTTATTTAATATTACATATATACAGAGATAAGCAATGATAGCAGATGGGTTTATGTGATTTGCTTCCTTACACTGGCAATAACACTTAACCTATTTTAATGATATTATCTAAAAGAGAAATAATCTAAAATTAAGAAGAAAGTTACTTTTATACTATATCTAAAGATGTTGTTACTGATGTAACTAATTTTGGTAACACATTCAATAAAATACTTAAAATAGAATACCTATTCTATAGGACATCTTATTGCTTTACCATACCATAATCATCCTCTACTGTCAGGAAGCTGAAGAATTTTCCCATTTTTGTTCTTATTATTCTCCAAATATATTTTGCATATTTTTAAATAAATTAAATGCTATTATTTTAATTTTATTACTTATACTTTTATAAGAAAAACTGACTGAAGTAATTGTTTTTTTAATAACATACAGATACTAATTTTCTTAATCAATGATACTTAGAATATGGCTCTAACATTTTTATCAGTTATCTATAAGTAGATGATTTTATATAAAGGCTATCTATCTATATATAAAAGTCTAATATGCAAAGTGTCTCCTTGGGAGTTCTATCACTCACTATGACCTGCGCTGACCACCAAAGGGCGGCGCGGAACAAAGGAAGGCCCTGGCAGCCGGCAGCAGGGGAAGGGAGGCCCCGGCCGGCAGCTGGCACCTGGTAGGGACCCTACCCGTGCATGAATTTCATGCACTGGGCCTCTAGTTTTAAGATAGACTCTTTCAGTTTGTATTACATGACAGGGCCTAACTACCACTGTACACACATTTTATGTTAGCTAGTCTGAAGATGCTAATTATTTAATTATTATTTTAAATAATTCCAAGAGTAAAAGTGAGAAACATACAAAAGTATGTCCAATCAAAAAGTCATCTGAATCCCAAACAGGATTACCGGGCCTCATAATAAAACCTAAATTAATTTATAAAAAATTATGAAATACTGAAAATATTATGCAAATGACAAATAATGTAAAATATAACCAGTTACTCATTACCCAGACATAAAAAAAAATTTTTTTTCCAAATTTTCTTCATATTTTTGTTGTTTAAGTAAATAAAATATTACTGATACAGCTAAGCCATAGTCTCCCAACCCACTTTTACCCTTCCTCTTATACATAAAAAGTATGTACTTTATGCCCACTAGAAATGATGTTCTTAAATACATGAAAGAGTTTTCAATACCAAATTGCATACAAAAAATATTCACAGAAAAATATATAAAATTAAAATAAAATTATCTACTTTTACATGACCAAAATGATGACTAAATAATGAATATTTTAATTTCAATGCTTGTATCATTATCTATTTTGTCTTGAGCAAAGAATATTCATGGGAATTCTCAGAAAAGCCGATTAGAAAAGATTTTCAACTTCAATCTTTATCAGGACATGCAAATTAAAATAACAGAGATACTCTATCAGCCACCAGACTTAAAAAAAAAAATAAGCATCTCATAACACAAAGTGTTGGTGAAAATAAGGATAAACAGAAACTTCTTTAGAGAACAATTTAACAAATTTTTAGTAAAACTAAAACTATTCCTAGCCTATGGCTCAGAAATTACCCTTCTAGTTTTTTTTACCCATGAGAAAGTCCTCAGGAGGCCTGGAAAAGAACTGTGTTAATAAATGTACTAGTAACAGCTAACACTTACGTAGTGCCTTTTACATGCCAGGCACTGTTCTACATCCTTTTTATGTTTTTATTCTGTCATCCTCAACATGCTACCTAACAGACACACACTGCACTTTACGGAGGAGCACACTGAGGCACACAGGTTTACGGCATGCCCAAGTCACAGAACTAGTCGTGGCGGAACCACAAACCCAAGCAATCCAGTTCTGAAGTGTGTTAACTACTGTGTGGTACAGTTCACTACAGCACTTGACACAAGAGCAGAAGGGTGGAAGTCATCCAGTAGTTCAACAAGAGAGGCTCGTCACGCATGCAGCAGTGCATGCACACAGATCAGAACTGCACAGTTGGTAGGAAGCATAAGCCAGGCCTGCACACAGCAGCTGGTATACATTTCAAAAACCTAACATGGAGTGAAAAGGCAAGAGGCAAAAGGATTTGTACTACATGATACCTAAAGTTTTCTTTATGATTTATTTCCAAAAGCTAAAATAGCAAAAGCAATCTTAGGCAATTATAATAATATAGGATCAAGAGCAAATGAAAGGCATCTTTTGTTTCCCCCCCCTTGGGCTTAAGGACTGATAAGGCCTAGTATAATGTGTCAGTTCTGGGAACTGCAAGATTGACCAACTAGATTAGATTTTGAAGTGAGCAGCCTGAGTGGTGAAAGATTTTGTAGCTATTTGTGGAGCATGCATTAAAAATCTCTCAAATAAGAGAATAAATATGCTTATGTTTAAGGAAAGGAAACTTTTCTCCACCACCCCTCCCTCTTTCTCCAAAGCTTTTCATCAAATGTATGCTTACAAATTTATAATAGGATTTATCTTTTTGACTTAATGACAATTATCTTGATACCAAACATTAACAAATAGTATAACAACATCACTTAACTTTATGTTCACTAGAAATGATATTATTAAATACATGAAAAGCTTTTAAATACCAAATTTTACACAAAGATTATTAACAGAAAACAATATAAAAGTAAAAAAAAAAAACCCCACAAAACTATCTACTTTTACATGAGCAAAATGGTAAATAGATAATGAAACAATAAAATTTAATAGTTTATATACTGGATAGTGGATAAGTCTACCAAGGAATTTACCTCCTTCTGAAATAGATTATCAACAAAAAAGTACTTTCGTTAAGAATATATACTTAAGGGGAGATTCTAACACTAAAAACAATGATCTGTACAAGGTCATAAAATTGACATCTTCTTCCTTACTCCACAGATGAACCTTCTGTGTGTAATAAACAAGGGAGGCCTGTAAAGAGACCACAATGTTTATGTCAGTTCATCTAGACCCGTGGTCGGTAAACTGCGGCTCGCGAGCCACATGCGGCTCTTTGGCCCCTTGAGTGTGGCTCTTCCTAAGCCTTAGGAGTATCCTAATTAAGTTAATAACAATGTACCTATCTATATAGTTTAAGTTTAAAAAAATTGGCTCTCAAAAGAAATTTCAATTGTTGTACTGTTGATATTTGGCTCTGTTGACTAATGAGTTTGCCAACCACTGCAGACTATCAGCCTCCAAAGAGCAAGATTACCCTTTATGGAAAGACATTTAATAGGAAATCATATATATATTTATATCTGTTGAGAAAAAGACCAAACTAATAAAAACAAATCTTTGAAAGATCAAGAAGTTAGAGTGAGCACTAACACACATGGCTAAAATGTTAGTTTTCATGGAAACTTAATGGACAAATAAGTGGGGGTAATATTAAATGTTAATTACTCTTAATCTTAGCAGTTGAAAAAAAAATGCTTTAGGTTTGGGTGTGGCAACTCCTTTTGAAAATCTGTTGGCACTACAGTGTAGACCTTGCTATGATTTCTTTCCAACCTTGGGCACACCTTGTTCAGAAGACAAAATGACTCATAAGAGGCTACAATCCAAGATGTTCAGCATTTAACTTGCTAATGATACCCCAGATGTAACCACAGCTTCTACTATGAGAAAAATAGTAGATGGTGGATTAAAATTATGGCTTCCCTATTTCCCTAGAATCAGTTGTGCAAGAATAGTAAAAATACATTTTAAAGAGTGTCAAATAAGGTAATAAGGAGAAAGGCCACAGGGGGATTGTGAAAGTGTGCCAACATCACTAAATGTTACTCAATATTTTACCACTTAACAAAAATAAGCCAAGCATAGAAGGTGAAAATGGCTAGATAAGAAAAAAACAAAGGCAACGATTTAAAAGTTGACGAAGCATATCTGTACTACAATGATTAAAAATACCAAATGATTAATAAACCCACCTTATATGGTTAATTAATCTATGACAAATGAGGAAAGAATATACAATGGGGAAAACACAGTCTCTCAATAAACTAAACAGATACATGCAAAAAAAATGAAAATAGATCATTTTCTTACACTATATATGCAAAAATAAGCTTAAAAAGAATTAAATTCTATGCAAGACCTGAAACCATAGAACTTCTAGGGGAAAAAAGGCAGTAAACCCTTTAACATCAGTCTTAGCAATATTTTATTGGATATGTCTCCTCAGACAAAGTTAACAAAAGTGAAAATAAACAAATGGAACTACATTGAACTAAAAAGATTTTGCACAGTGAAGGAAAGCATCAACAAAATAAAAAGGCAACCAACCTAATGAATGAGAGAAGATATTTGCAAATGATATATACAATAAGGGGTTAATATTCAAAATATATAAAGAGCTCATATAACTCAACATAAAAAAAACAACCCAATCCAATTAAAAAGTGAGCTAAAGTTCTGAACAGATATTTCTCCAAAGACATACAGATGGCCAAAAGACACATGAAAAGATGCTCAACATTACTAATCGTCAGGGAAATGCAAAAAAAAAAAAAGGGGGGGGGGTTAACACTTCACAACTGTCATATTGGCTATTATAAAAAAAAGATGTGTTGGAGGATGTTGAAAAAAGGGAACACTTGTACACTATTGGTAGGATTGTATATTAGTAGTCACTATGGAAAACAATATGGAGATTCCTCAAAAAATTAAAAATAGAACTACCATATGACCCAGCAATTACACTGTGTATTTATCCAAAGAAAACGAAAACAATAACTGAAAAAGATACATGTACTCCTATGTTCATTGCAGCAATGTTTACAATAAACAAGATATGGAAGCAACCTAAATGTCCATCGATAGACGACTGGCTAAAAATGTAGTACATATACACAAGGGAATATTACTCAGCCATAAAAAAGCATGAAATCTTACCATTCACAACAAAATGGATGGACCTAGAGGGTATTATACTAAGTGAAATAAGTCAGATTAAAAAAGACAAACACCGTATTATTTCATTTATATGTGGAATCAAACAAAAAAGAACAAAACAGAAACAAACTCATAGATACAAATATTAATTGATAATCGCCATGGGGTAGGGTTGGGGGAGGGGATTAAGAAGTACAACTTTGCCCAAGCCGGTTTGGCTTGGTGGAGAGAGAGCATCGGCCTGCGGACTGAAGGGTCCCTGGTTCAATTCTGGTCAAGGGCACATGCTCGGGTTGCAGGCTCGTTGCAGGCTCGATCCCCAGTGGGGGGCATGCAGGAGGCAGCCAATCAATGATTCTCTCTCATCATTGCTGTTTCTACCTCTCTCTCCCTCTTCCTTCCTCTCTGAAATCAATAAAAATATATTTTTTTAAAAAGAAGTACAAACTTCTAGTTATAAAATAAGTAATGGAGATGCAATATACAGAATAGGGAATAAAGTCAATAACGTCGTAATAACTATGTATGGTGACAAATAGTACTAGACTTATTGTGGTGATCACTTTGTAAGGTACATAAATGTTGAATTGCTATGTTGTATACCTGAAACTAATATAATAATGTATGTCAATTACAATGGAAAATAAATGAACTAAACCAAGTGATCGACATGATACGCAACATCAAATACTTTATTTATTATCAAGGAAAAAGACCAATTGGAGTCATACCTTGCTCCAAAGTCCATAAGCACATTTATACATGTTTTAATATATTATCCCAATTATCATTTTTTATATAAACAAACTCATAAATACGGAGAACATTTTGATGGTTGCCAGATAGGAGAAAGGTTGGGGGATGGGAGGAAGAGGGGAAGAGATTAAGTAATACAAATTGGTAGTCACAAAACAGTCATGGGGATATGAAGTATAGTGTTGGGAATATAGTCAACAAAATTGTAATAACTATGTATGGTGTCAGATGGATGCAAGGTTTATCAATGTGAGTGCTTTGTAACTTAAATAATGTCTAATCACTGGTGTGTACACCTGAAACCAATATCATATTGTGTGTCAACTATAATTAAAAAATGATATAAAAAAGAAAAAATATTTTAAACACTTTCACCAGCCACGAGAAGTTGGTATTACATATTTTTTATTTAGTTTATTCATTCTTTCAATACAATTTTATGAATCCTTTGATATGTCTTAATAATGAAAATGTCAGAGATCCTACTTCTTTTTTTTGCTCTTATGAGCTCAAAGTATACTAGAAATCTAGACAAATATTTTTTGTTTAACAATGAAATTATTTTATCATAGAGTTGTATGGAGATTAGGTTTTTCTTGAAGTTCATTCTTCCTTTTAGAGAAAATAAAATTGATTTTAATGCTATCCAATTCCAGTAGTCAAAATAAAAGTGATGCAACAGATCTCACATACTTTGAATTTTGATACTGTAACGACCTCTTCATGTATGTATAATTATATCAGGACCCCAGGGAGAAGACAATATTCAAAATGTTAAACAAAAAAATCAAGAATTGAATAATAATTTTTAGTTGTTTTTGTTTTTATAATCTTGAAGTCAGAGTTGGTGGACAAATGGGCATTTATCTAAGGTCAACCTGTGTTCTTTCTTTTAGATATAAATTTAAGAAATTAGTTATTGTGTCTGGAATGTTTAATTAAAAAATTGTGATACAAGGAACTTATGAATCATATAAGAAAAGAAAGTAAGTGTTGGCTAGTAAATGTTGTTAAATATTTACATACAAACAATATAAATGCATGATTGATGAAGGATGAGGCAGAGTTGAATTATTACAACTCTATGTGAAATTTTAGTTTGCAGTTTTCCACTTTCAATATGAAATCAGTTACTTCTTCAAATCTCTCCCACATTCTATTCCCCATATAACATTTCTTAGCCCTACATTAAAGATAAACAAAACTTAAACCTTAATCAATTCATTTAATAAATACGCATTGAGTGCTTATTGGCCAGGTACTGTTCAAGCTAATGAGTGTACAATGATGACAAAAACAGCCACGGTTCTTGACTTAATGAAGTATACAGTCTCGTGAGGAAAATAAAAATTAAATAAATAAATAACCACAACATGCCAAGTATTATTGAGAAAAGGAAAAAATGAACTGAGAGAAAACATATTGTGTGCTGAGAATGAGAAAGGATTCAAGTGATGAGGAAGGCTTCTCTAAGAAGGTGATATTTAACACGATCCATGAGGTGAGTAAAGGAATCTGCAATGTGAAGGACCAATGGTCAGAGAAAAGAGCATTCCAGAAAGAGCCCACCACACCCACAAAACTTCCAAGACAGGGACCTTCAGGGAACCAAGGGAAGACCAGTGTGGCTGGAGAAGAGTGAACAGGGAACAGAGTGCTCTGGGTGTGGGAAGACTGAGCTGGTCATGCACTGTCTTACCAACCATATTAAGATGTTTGAACTGAAGTGAAAATCAGTGGGAAGCCACTAAATGATTTCAATAAAAGACATACATGCCATTTCTCAAAGATGATACTGAGGTAAAATCAATAGAACATGCAATAGGTCAAACGCAGTGGTTAGTGCAGAAGGAGAAATATACAATGCTTGAGAAAGTCTGGGAAAGATGACCCTCGATTGCTGAGATATGGAAGACCGTGGGAGGAGCAGGCTCCAGAGGATATTCACATTCTGTTTGGACATGTTCAGTCTGAGATTCTATGAGACATCTAAGAGGAGATATCAAGCGGCAACAAAGTGTGTAAGACCAGAGCTTCAAAGAGTGGTTGTAGTGGAGATCTGAAACAAACAACTAACAAAAGTCAGAGGCACTTTAATGACCCAATAGTGTTGAAACCAACCTCCTACATAAGATAACTGTTCTATAATTTAAAAACAACAGGGTACATTCCATAGAGCATGCAGAAAAAAATGATGAAAGGAATAGTCTGGCTGTCTAGAGTAGCAGTGATTTTGGCCCCCAGAAAACATTTGATAACAACCTGAAGGCATTTTAGATGTCACAGTGGGGGAAAAGGGTGCTAGTGGCATTTTGGGGTAAGGATCAGGAATGGTGCTAAATATCCTACAATGCACAGGACAGTCCTTCACAACAAATATTATGGCCCCAAATGTCAATAGTGCTGAGGATGAGGGAAATCCTAATTTAGGCCTAAAAAACTTTTACAAAACCACTTGGTCAATGTCAGTGAGGTTACAGTACATGAAATTTCTTTTGCTCTGTGAGTGTGATTCCTTACTTGACAAAAAAGAGAGACAAGGAGAAGAGCAATGTGGAATTAAGAATCTAAGGTGATGCACGATAAAAGGTTTACACACAAGGAGAAGGGGTCTCATGTATCACACCACCACCTTTTTTTAAAAAAATAAATTTTTATTGATTTTTCACACAGAGGAAGGGAGAGGGATAGAGTTAGAAATATCAATGAGAGAGAATCATCGATCAGTTGCCTTCTGCACACCTACTGGGGATGTGCCTGCAACCAAGGTACATGCCCTTGACCGAATCGAACCTGGGACCTTTCAGTCCGCAGGCTGATGCTCTATCCACTGAGCCAAACCGGTTAGGGCTCACACCACAACCTTTATGCTCATTACCCCGCCTTACCCCCAGTCCATACCTGCAGAAGCCTGTAAGTTTTTCCAGTCAGGAAAGTGGAGTTCCAGTTACTACAACTCCCCTCCCCATATCACAGCTCCATGAGTGAAAGTGTGACATGCAAAGGACACATCTTACAGTCACCAAATGCAGGGTAAGAGTGATGGCCTTGAGGCGGGGAGTAGGATAAGGTGGTATGAGAAGGTGAAATGCCAAAGAAGTAAAAAACAGAGAAGTGGTAGTTAAAAGGAGGTATATTCTGCATATATGCAAATAATTTTGAGGCGGGTATGGGAAGAAAGCTAGCATTGTACTAGTACTGTTCCCAGTTAAATCTGGAAGCCGTGGAAGGGAACTATCTGTATCATAAGAATAACTAGTTCAAATATGGCTTCACCCACTTTTCTCTAGATGCCATTTGCTTGGAAAATCATTTTCCACCCTTTCACTTTTGGACATTGGTATCAGAGAGGATTTTATGAATTTGATCTCAAAGACAAGGGAAGTAAAAGCAAAAATAAGTGAATGGGACTATATCAAACTAAAAAGCTTCTACACAGCAAAATAAACTGCTAACAAAACAAGAAGGCAACCAACAAAATAGGGAAAGATGCTTGCAAACAGCTCCAACAAAGGGGTGAATATCCAAATATATATAAAGAATGCATACAACTCAACAACAACAACAAAATACAATCCAATTTAAAAAATGGTCAGAGGATCTGAACAGACCCTTCTCCCAAGAAGACATGCAAATGGCCAACAGATATACGAAAAGATACTCAACTTCACTAGTTATTAGAGAAACGCCAAACAAAACTAAGATGTGATACCACCTCACACATGTTAGAATGACTATTGTCAACAAGCCAAGTCATAACAAATATTGAAGAGGCTGTGGAGAAAAAGGAACACTCATTCCCTGCTGGTGGGAATGTAAACTGGCAGAGCCACTATGGAAAACAGTATGGAGGCTCCCCAAAAATTAAGAATAGAGTTATCATATGACCCAGCAACCCCTCTTCTGGGTACCTACCTGAAGAAAAATAAAAACATTTATTTGCAAAGACATATGCACCCCTATGTTTATTTCAGCAATTTTCACAGTGACCAAGACATAGAAACAACCAAAGTGTCTTTTAACATATTATAGGAAAAAATATGTGGTACATATATACAATAGAATACTACCCAGTCATAAGACAAAATATTGCCATTGGCAACAGCATGGCTGGATCTTCATCCTTTACTGTGACCCTACAGGCCAAAGTTTGCCTCTTTTGAGTTATCCAGTAACATGAATTTTATGGAAAAATACAAGATGAATAAAAAACCTTTCGAAGACTGTTAATGAAGGTGTGCGATCAGACAAGTCTATTAACTGTTAGCACATTTAATGAGTACTTAAGTAATATTATTATCAGCCCAATAATTAGACCTCTTTGCCACACACACAAAAATATCTAAGTAACAGGGTCATAATTTCCGGCAACACTGGTTACAGGTGCTCTGCTCTTAACTGTTTTTTATTCTTTCCCCTTAATTTGAGTAAGCCAGAAATAATGAGCAAATATGACCCTTCCTGGAATGCATCATTTAATTTATTTTCAAAAATGGCACAGGTGGAATCCAGTAGTTTCTTGGCAATGTATTGAGGTAGGATCCAAGAAATACAAAATATTCCATCAATTATCAACTAGGATGAGATGCACAACAAAGTTCCCCACATTGTTCTTACCCTCAGGGTGTGATTTGGTTAAAAAGCAGCCCCAAACATTATTCAGTTATGAAGAAAAGAATGCACTGCTGTGCAGATAGAGTTTAAATTTCCCCGAAGAGCAAAAGTAGTGGATATGAGAACTCTACTGTGAGGACCCTGGTGTCTGCAGAGCAGTCGCTGATCAGAAAAGGTCATTGCTACCATCTGTCCACTTTGCAGTGCAAGCTTCCCTATAAGGGTAAGAGGCTAGAAAGGAATGGGAAATGTGAGATTACTCCCACATCTTGACACGTTCAATAATCTACAGAGGACTGAGACATTGGGGTGGCGGTTGTAGTTGTTATAAATTAACAAACTGTTTGTGTGCCCTAGTAATTCCATAATGTTCAGAGAAGCTGAGAGCTGCTCTAGGATGGACCTTCCAATGATGCCACTTCCCTAACAGAAACTTTTCAATATCTAAAAGTAAAACCTCAACTTCCAAATCGAGCTCTCAAGGTCTCCCATAAACTAATCTGGATCTGCCTTTCCAAGATTTCCCCCCGACACAGTCACTCAAGGAAGCTGTATGTGTGTGGGAGGAGCAAGCTTTCCTCTTTCCTCCAGGCTCTTCCTGCTGGTCTAATAATCAAATAGACGTGAGACAGAGTATCAAGAGAAAATAACCAAATACTGACATATGTATGGGAACCCTGTACACATAAGAGAGGTTCTAAGACCCTGCATAGAAGAGAGGTTTGAAGATAGAAAGGGGGACTGAGGTACCGTATATAAGACATCCTGAGCTAGGGATGAGGTGAAGTGCCCTAGGGCTTCAAAAGGTCACTGCAGGATGATAAGAAGAGCAGATCTTTAGTAAAAAGAAGCTTGCCCTGCTCTATAGGTCAGAAAAAGTTATCTCTGGTCATCTCTTATGGGCAAGGCCCCTAATTCAAATTCCTCTAGGTAGTCAGTCTCAAAAGCATGTTCTGTACTTTCTTAAATCTAAGGTGTCAGGGATGAATTTTTTCTTTGCTGAAAGTGCCTTCTCCCCACTGAAAGGCACCCTCTAACTCTAACTGCTCACATTTCATTCATCTGGCAAAAGCCCTCAGTAATTTCCAGGGAAGGGGAAAAGCACTGCTATGTATGACACAAGTTCATGTGACATACAAGTGCAGACACACGTCTGTGAGTAGTTCTGTGGATAAAATAGAATCAGACACACATGGGTTCAAATCTTAGCCCTGCTTCTAGTTATGGTTTCTTAAGCAGATTTAATTCTATTATGTGAGACTCAGTTTTCTCAGCTATAAAGTGACGATGGCAATACCTAATTATACCAATATTGTGAGACTAAAAGTAGCATACTTAGAGTCTCTGGATTATAACGGGACCCCAAAAGGACTATCATTAACAATATCATCATTTCTTTAAGAATGAAATGAAATTAACTGGCAATGGCTTCTGAAAATAATTTATTTCAATTGAATTTAAAATTTAAATTAAATGTATGTCACTTACTATTTGGGACAGTGGAGGAATAAAGTCAAACAAACCAACGCAGCACAATGAGAAAGAAAAGTGAAATTTCAAGAAATAAGACAACCTTGGAAGCAGGTGGGAGAAAGGCCATTCTTCCTTTGATGAGGGGAGTCAGTACTTCCGTAGTCAAAATAACTATATATCACACAGTTTAAAAGTAAAAAATACATAAGTTTAAAAACCTAAATAAAATATCTTCACTGTTTTATGCCCAAAATGTCATATCTTATTTGCTTCTCAGAATAATAACTGCCTTTTCTTTTCTTTTTAAATCTCTTCAAATTTATAGCTCAGGTTGTTTACTGATCCCTCCCTTGTTTTGAAACTGTGCACGCAGATCACTCTTCTAATGTATATGTTAAGTGGGTTTACTTGTGAGTACATGGCCTATCTTTCCTGTGGATCTTAAAACAATTTCTAGAAAGATGGTGGGAAGGGGGAATCTTGGGTTCCACTCCCAGGGAAAACCCTGAGAGTGAGGCTGGAGTCCTCACCCCCACCTGTGCTGGTGGTTGCTCCCTTCCTCCTCCTGCTTGCAGACCGGGAGAACTGGAACGTGAGCCTGTTTCCAACATGTCTGAGTCCCTGGCCTCATTTCTACAACACCTTCCCCAAGCTATTCTCCACTTGAGAGCGGGAGCAGGCTTATGCTACGGAGAGAATGACTCACAGGCGCTGGTCAATGGTTTCTTTTCCCATATGTCCCAGTCTGTCCACAGAAGGAGATTTAACAAATAAATGTGGTCATCTTTACCCTCAGGGAAATTATCATCTGTAAGTAGGAAAATGTGTAAATGTGCAACAACAAAGAATGTGTGACAGCTATTGTACATTTAAGGAGCCAATTTCATCCTGCCCTCCCCTTGTTTTCTCATTTCATGTCTACAGATTTCCCCAGTGCTCCTTAGAATTACAGTCTTCTTGGGGACATGATTGTGACTACTTTGGGGATTGTTGCCAGTTTGCTTATTTGTTGAATCTCACAGAGAATTTATAAATGATTGTAAACAAAAGAGGTATGTATTAAAAGTATGTCTTTGACTTTTCGTAATTACCCCCAAATAAGTGGTAGGAAGGCACCCTTCCCCATGAGATCCTAATTAACATTTAGGGCTAGATCCTAAGTAAATCTTGGGATCACTATGTGTTTTAAATGGAAACAAAACAGCATTCCAATGGTGTTCCAAAACACTTAATTTGGTCTTCTAATTCCCTGTTAAACCGAAGTGGTAAACAATCTTTTCTTCCAGTCGCTTCCTCTCTCATGGCCACCACTGACGCAGACATCAGCTGGGAGAGAGGCCTCCAAGGATTAGGTAGTGCGCATTATACGTAACTTGGCAGCCACTTGTAAACTCCAAAAGGAGTAAATCAAACATCAGTTACCAATTGTGAAGCCGAATTGCTTCCTCTTTTTAATTTTCTCACAAGTCTGTTTCAATTCAGCTTCCCTTCCCCCAAACTGCAGCCACTCCTGACGGAAGTCTGTTCTCTCAGACTAGCTTCTATTTAGGAACGGCTTATATTGTTGTTCTCAAGCCTATTAATAACTTAGAAAGGAGTTACACATGCTGGATTTTAAACACCACCACCAATATTTTCCTGTGGTATTTTCGCTGTATTTCTCTATGCTCTGATTTCTATCTTTACCTCAAGAATATAAATTCACAAAGTAAAATCATGGGAAATATGTACATGATATATTTCCTACAGTTACGCAGTTCAAGATATTGTAATTTCAATGTAGTTTCTTTTTTTCTGAATTTTGTCCCTGGGGCTACATGATGGGCATAAAAAACATAGTGTTGTATTAATATTTTTATATAAGTTTAAATATTGCAATATATAAAGCTATATTGATTTATACCTTTATGGGTTTAACATGATTACAGCAGATTGTAGGTGAAGCAACATTGAAAAAACAAACTCTATACCCAATTAGCTTTTTTGTATTTGTTCACTTGAACAAATAAAAGAGTTCATTGGGGTTGTTATGAGGAATTATTCTTCAAAATATGAAGTAGCTTTTTATCTTAATGCATAATGAATGACTCAATTACTATGAGGTATTACCTCTGCATCAATAAAAAACAAAAAATAAAAAAGCTGAAACCTCTGTGACACCTTACAGAATAGAGACTTGTTTTTTATGAGCAGTTAGTACAGAACTGGGTACATTGGCCTCTTCCGATTAGACTATTTAAAACATTTCTAAGAAAAATTCTCATAAGACATGAAAATGTATCTGTGGCACCCAAATTTTTATCCTTGAAAAACCTATAAAAATTTCTAGTTTCTGTTGCTTCCCCAAATATGAGTTCTGCTCAGCTCTGGACACTCCATCTCTCCCAGGTATGCAAGCAGAAGTAATTCTCACCACCAACCCTTCACCAGTTGAAAGGTCCCGGAAGTCTTGAAAAATACACAGAATATAATCCAATGCGAGCAATGCTTTTTCATCACTAATTCTGCCAGACACAGCCCATTCCTCTGTCTTTACTAATGTCTGTATTTTAATTATCTGTAGATTTTACATGGTAAAGACTTCACATCTTTCAAGATAGCTTAAGCATTCTCATCTCTATAAAGATTTTCTTGACCTCACCCTTTACCCTAGATATAATTAATAACTCACTTTTTTTTGTTCCCACTGTGTGCTATACAGACTGCTATCAAATGCCTATAACACTCTACTGTATTCATTTATTTACATGTTTACTCCATTCCTAGACTATAAATTGTTCCAGGTTCTAAACTGTGCCCTATTTATCTTTCTGTCTGCAGTTCCTAGCAAACAGCCTGGTACATTACATATGACACTAAATATTTATAGAATGGGAACAATAGATGGCTGTTGTTTAAATTTAAATTAGGCTCCCACAAGAACATCAGAAAATTCTTTTACTTTTTTTTTTTTTAACCTAGAGAATAAGCAGAGTTTTCTGCTGTTCTGATTAAGACTGAAAACAGGAGGTGGAAGACAGACTTGCTTGTCCTCATCTGACTTTTCTATCCTATATAATAAAAGGCTAATATGCAAATTGTCCCCTCAGGAGTTTGACTGGGAGACCAGGAGTTCGATTGCTCACTATGATGAGCACTGACCACTAGGGGGTAGGGGGGGAGGGGCGGTGCAAAACATGGCAGGCGACCAGCAGTGGTGGCAGGGCACTGAGGGAGCAAGGGAAGGAGGAGGTGGGGACGTGTGGAGGTGGGGAACCTGATTTGCCCTAATCGGCGGCCAGGCCTAGGGACCCTACCTGTGCATGAATTTTGTGCACTAGGCCTCTAGTATTCACATAAGAGTCTTCAATAATTAACCCTGATAAATATTTTCAAAAGAGCAATTCCCAATCTGTAGAGTTGAAGGTTGCTCAAGTGTGGATTGTTTGTGTAAGATAGGCCATTTTCATGGGGTCTCACAAATACCTAGTGAGTTAAGAGTAATGATGACTGTGATCTGAGTTAAAACAATAACAATCCAGCTACTCTTACTTCCTCGGGTTAATCTCTTAGACTCCTCTGGCCTTTGTACCTCTGTGGAGTGAAGAAAATGCTTATATTACCCATTTAAAACAAATATTTATGGAACACTTCTCTAGGCAGATTCAAAGGAGCAAAGAAAATTAACCAGTACTTTCACTTTTTGTCTCAAGATTTCCAAGGTACAAACAATATACTTTTTAAATATACTTTAATTTTTTTTAAATTTGTTTTTGGAGGAAATAGGGTTTTGTGATTATTGTATCTCATTAACTCACTTGCTTTTAAAAAAAAAAATCAGGCATTGTAATTAATGCTTTCAGCTACTCATAAGTTAGAACATATGGTACCAGATATAATAAACCCAGAAACTAACAGCACATTTATAATTATAAACATGACCTAAACATGGAAGGATTATTCATTATGTGTAAACATATGCCCTAATGACAACATACTATCAATATTATAGCCTTGTTATTTATATCTTTAGCTTAATGGCCATGTATTAATTACTTTGGCACTATAGGCATTTACTAGTTAACTATTTATTAGAATTAGCTATTAAAATTAGTTACTATCTATCTTGAGTGTCTATACTCAATCTTAACACAAAATGTTATTACTATGGAATATAGAAAGATCTTAACTAACCTTTTTCAATATACTCCAAAAATTGTTCTATCATCTCTAACCTTGCTTCTCAACAAGAAGCTAATAAAGCTGCTTTAAGAGGCAAACCTCTATACCCACACTACATCTATAAGTTTCAGAAAACTTCATGTTTGCTATCCAACTAGATTGTAGGAGCATCAACCCAAACTCAGGAAGCTGGTTTCCATAGTTTGCCTCTTCAATGTGCATCTCACCTCTCTCTACCCACCCACCGCCATCCTTGAGCCCTTGTTTGTTTCCAGGGTCTTCTGAAGAGAGGATAGCCATGTAACAAAGGCTCTGGGAGCAGCAAGGGTTTTCTAGGAAGTTCCCAATCAGAATGTGTTTTAACATGAAGAAAAATTATAAAGTACAATTAGGGCCCATAATAACAAGATGAAGTGTTAAATGGACTTTGGTGGCTGGCTTGGGTCTTAACTTCTCTTTATAACTATGTTTTTTTTCTGAAAAAACTAATTCTGAATTGTACATGTTTAAATTATAAACCAAGATTTATAATGCAATTTGTTTATAAGTAGTACACCACCACAGCATTACAATTCTTTAAGAATATGACTTTCTAAAGTTTGATTTTTCTTGAAGGAATTGAATATATAGAAAGAGCTTCTTTTCTTGAAAAATGACGATAGTTTTAAATTGCTGAAGAATGTTTTTTTAGGGGCAAGCCTACAATTTCCTTTCACCTCATTGCTTTTCTCATTATTTTAACCAGTTTTTATTGAAAATCTAGTATGTGCCAAAAAACTTTTATGGGTGCTAGAAACCAGCAATGGACAAAACAGGCGATTCCTGATCTAATGGAGTTTACATTCTAGGAGGTGGGAAGTAGGGAGTAAGGAAGGGTACAGAATATAATAAAGGAATAAGAGATTTCAGAGATTGATAAATAACATGATATGAATATAACAGTGATGTGAAATTGTAGGGGAGGGGGCTCTTCAGGGAGGCTCTTCTGGGGTGATAATATGTGAGCTAAGTGTGAGTGAGGGATGGATGAATGAGTATATATAAATGAGCAGAACACTGGTGCACAACTTTCCAGGCTTAGGGATTAACTGAACCCAGGACCCAGGACAAGAAGGAGGTGGCAGGTTTAAGGAACTGAAAAGTGACCATTGTGGCTGGTGCTGGGTGAGTAGGGAGAGATGGTAGGAGATGAGATGAGAGTAGGCAGGGATGGTCCTCAAGGGTCTGCTAGATGGAGTCAGAAGTTCCTTTTTTATCTGCAATAGGAAGTCCCTGAAGGGTTTTTTAGGTGGGAGAATGGCTTTAGTTGATTTAGTCTGTAAAAGGTCTGCTCTGATGCTGAAACGATAACAGATTAAAAACTATGGGCAACTAGTTGGGAGGCTACTTGCCATAGAAGACAGATGGCTTAAATAAGCATAATAACAGTAAAGACTGATAGAAGGGGACACAACTGGGATATAGTCTAGAAGCAGAGAGAGGAAATGCATTTAATTCCCAAACATGGTTAACTCTATGCATAATGTAAAAGGAAATCTATCCTGAAAAGTTTTAGAAATATGCAAAAGTGAGAATATGTACTCAGAGGGTGACTTTCATTTAACTTTGATTTCTGTCTTCCAGAAAGGGCTAAGGCATAAATGGTAGGGTTGGGGCTTAGAGCTGAGGTCTGGGTTGCTATAGAATTTTACAGCTTCCACGCCAAATCCCATGTAATCGCTCGCACATGCCATTTTCTGCAAACAAAATTTGGCCACGAAATTCATTTGGTTGTTGATATGTGACATGTACATTTAAATTTGGCAATAACATTCACCCTTATAACCAAAACACAGAGCCTGAAACCAACTCCCTCCCCGTTCCTGGCAGAACACAGAGTATATGTTTCTGGGAGATAGGATCCAAATAGGGCTCTGCCAGAAAGGTGGATCTAGATTGCACTCAACTAGCACGCCTCTAAGAAAGGCCTCTTTGCTTTTAGAACTGTTGCTATTTTGGCTCTCATATACCTTTGGCACAGAATATGATATAAAAAGAAGAGTCTCTTTGCTCAGGAACTTAAAGCTTATCTAGGCAGACAGGCAACTAAGACCTCTGTTGGTAGAGCAAGCCTCTAAAACTCAAAGGCACAACTTCTTGGGACTTACAGACATCTATGGAAATGTAAAATTCACCCATAAAATATTTCACAAAAGGAAGCAAGATGCCAGAGAGCTAAAAAAGAGATCGAAGGCAGGCCTACTAACATGATTAGTACAGTAATAATGTTAATTATACCTCAATAAAGCTTAAAAAAATACATAAAATTGACTGTTGTGATGGATACACAACTCTGTGAGTATACACTAAAAGCCATTGAACTACACACTTTAAATGGGTAAAATGTATGTTGTGTGAATTATATCACAATAAAGTTGTTAAAACACACACACACACACACACACACACACACACACTCACATCTGCAAGAAACCATGCTGTTATGCTCCATGGAAGTGGAGGGAAAAGTCACCATTGAGGGGTTGGAAGGCATTCTTCAAAGAGGGGTGGAAGGGAGATGAGGGCTTTGGAGTCAAGAGGCTACTTGATATGGGCAAGTAATGTAACCTTTTGGGGTCTCAGATTTCTCATGTGCCATAGAGGCAATGATAATAATACTGATTATCTCACAGAGTATTGTAAGGATGGTATGGAATTATGCACGTCAGTTGCTTATGGTAATCTTTAGCAGTACTTCGTATTTCATTAAATAATGTCCCTGTGTTTTTAAAATATATGCCTATTTCAAATTTCAAATGTATAGACATGCAGAAGTTCACAGCATATACACACACACACATATATATGTACATACACACACATTGTTTTTAAAGATGTTTTATTGATTTTTATAGAGAGAGGAAAGGTGAGGAAGAGAGAAAGAAACATGGATGTGAGAGCGAAATATGGACTGGCTGCCTCCTGCACACCTCCTACCAGGGACTGAATCAGCAACCTGGGTGTGTGTCCTGACCAGGGATCAAACTGGAAACTCTTAGTGCATGGGACCACACCTAACTAACTGAGCCACTCCAGCCAGGGCCACACATAGTTTTTTAAAAATAGGTATAGGCCCTGATGGGGGAGCTCAGTTGGTTAGAGCATAGTCCCAATACACCTAGGTTTCAGGTTTGATCCTTGGTCAGAACACATACAAGAATCAACCAATGAATTCATAAATAAGTGGAACAACAAATTGATGTTTCTCTCACTCACTCCTCTTTCTCTAAAACCAAAAAATAAAAATAAAATAGGTACATATAGGGTGTGGCAAAAGTAGCTTTATTGTTATGTGGGAAATAACACAATAATCTATACTAATAAAAGCATAATATGCTAATTAGTCTGGGCAGCCAAATGACCTTCTGGACGTCATTCCAGATGTCCTTCTGGACAAAGTTGCAGTGGCAGAGGCTGAGGCAGAGGTGGTTAGGGGTGATCAGGCCAACAGGGGAGCAGTTAGGGGGTGATCAGGCTGGCAAGGGAGCAGTTAGGGGATGATCAGGCCAGCAGGGGAGCAGTTAGGGGTGATCAGGCAGGAAGGCAGAAGGGTTAGGGGCAATCAGGCAGGCAGGCAGAGGTGGTTAGGAGTGATCAGGCAGGCAGGGGAGCAGTTAGGGGCCATCAGGCAGGCAGGCAGCTGGCAGGCGAGCAGTTAGGAGCCAGGGGTCCTGGATTGTGAGAGGGATGTCCGGGATTGGAGAGAGCGCAGGTCAGGCTGAGGAACCCCCCTCCCTCCCATGCTCAAATTTCGTGCACCGGGCCTCTACTAAATAATAATACAGGAATAAATAATGTTTCATGTACTCACAACTGTAAACCTACTTTTATCCCACCCTATATGTATATATAAATATATAGATAGATAGATAGATATAGATATAGATATATATAAATGTATAAACATATACTTTGTATATTTCCAATTATTAAAATTCTAACAATTCAAAAAAAAGCAATAAAGACACAAACTTAGAAAATATCAAGATTGGGAAAAATTCTTATTTGAAAAATAGAAACAAAGCAAAATTAATACAGTGCCTACAGACAGTGCAGACCAACATAAAAACTTTCCTGGGACAGTAAAGCGAGAGAGGTACGGTAACAGGCATGAGAGAACCCACTACTTTGAAAGGGTGGGGCTGGAAAAACTGTTACCTCCCTTGCAGCTGATTTAAGAAAACCTCAAGAACCGAAACCCAGGCTTGGTTCTTCCGAAGGCATTAGGAAGCATTTGACTCAGAGCAGAACCCCAGGGGCCTCTGCCATGTCACGTGCAGCAGGAATCATCCTTGCCCTCCTTGGCCCCTCCTTCCCCAGGCCTGTGTTTCGAGCTTTTTGAACATGATCTATTTTCCTCTCAACAACACTGCAAGGCAGGCATTCGTATTGTTTTTCCAGTGACTTTTCCCATGCAGCTCAGGGATGGTACCCCAGCTGTTCTTCTAATTCCAAACCCAGGATTCTCTCCCCCACAGTCCACATGACGTAAAGTTCTTTAGAGCTATCATTAAACATTCACAAAAACAATTTTTTTCACATGCTGATTTTTCCCTAGTTAGGAACATCAAAAGGAGTCTTTAAAAAGTCAAGGGTAGTTTATGTTTCTGAGGCTGCAATAAAAGATTCCAAACTGGTATTTTCTGGTAAAGTCTGGATTTGCCTCACAAATTTTCCTGGTAACAAAGCCATGTTGCAAACATGATAATGTCACTGTAGCCTCATTCAGAATATTACTCACTCTTTCTGTTGCTTTGCTACTTCAGCACTTGGGAAAGTTTGAATTTCCCAGTAGTGTGACCATGGTACTATTTTTGTATCTTCAGTGTCCACTTATTTTCAATTTAGTGAGAATAGTCTATGTTGAACTGAAATCTGAAAGCTTGTTTAAAAAAAGAAGCTGGATTTTATTATTAAAAGATTTTAAGAATGACAAATTTTGATAAAGGAAATGTATACTTAAGAAAGCAAAAATAAAATAACATTATTTCTTCTGAAATTCAATACTTTGTTCAATATTCAGGTTTCACTCCATTTTGAATACCATTATTGCCTTAAGTCCTCAAAGCAAATACTTATGACTATCAAAATATTAATATTTGGGGTTGTAGAAAGGATTATACATTTGATAATCACTAGTTACATATTTATTTCACGATTGATTGCCAAGTTCACATGAAATTCAATAATAATAAACCATAAAAATGTATGGTCATCAAAGAAATTTGGATTTAAGAAACGGGGGCTGGGGGGGGGGGGGGTGGGTCGGGAGGACTCAGACTAGAAGTCTAATTTCCTCCTACATATAACATGATTAGGTCAGGCACAATAGCAGGGTTCCACTTGCCTAAGGCATAAAAAATTTAAAAGCAATAAAAAGTATAAATAAAAATGTGGGCCAAAGAGAAATTTACTAATTCCTAAAACCCTTGCAGCAAACTTCTATAGAAAGTTCTCTTTCAAGAAAAGAAAAATACCAATGGAAGGTGGTGCGGCGGGAGGTGAGCAGACCTGCCCCCTCGGCCCGGTGGTACTGGAAGTTCCAGAGCCCCACTTCCCTTCAGCTTCTTATGGTCAGAGGTGCCAGGTTCCCTCTTCCTGTGCCCCCGTGTCCCCTTCCTCCGCCGCCCAAGTTTGCTCAGGTGTGGTCTGAAACAGCCTCTGCCACTTCCTCCCACTTCCTCCGGAACCTTTTATGTCTAATTTTCATCCTCTCTCTCCAGTGACCTTGTTCTTGCCAAAAGGGAAGACTATCTCTCACTGATGCTAAATCCTTCCATTTGCAACCTTTTTTTCTTTCTTGGCCTCGGAAACTGTAACTACACTTTAATTATTTCCTTCTCCTTCCATCCTTCCATTTGAAATCTTTTTTCTCCCTTGGCCTCAGAAACTTTGACTACGCTTTAATTATTTCCTTCTTAATCCACACGGCACTGTGTTTTAAACACATAGGTTTTGGAGCCACACAAACTTGGGTCCGAATCCTTCTTCCGGCCACAATATTTCACCTATCAAGGTCAGGGCCGGTACCTGAAGGTCTCATAGTCCCATTTTTTTTCCATCTGTAAAACAGGAATGATAGCAGTACTCACCCCATGTAGTTGTTATAAGGAGTAAATAGGACAATACACATAAATTACTTCCATGTCATAAAGCAAGCCCCTAATGACATTAGCTATGGGTATTCTATAATCACAGGTTCTCTACACAACTTGTCTTAACGAACCAAGTTTACAGTGTCAGGACCTTCATGGTTATGTAACTAACATCTAAATCACTAGCTTAAATGTGCTATAGAAACTTTAAATCCCTGATACCCAAAACTGCACGACTTCCTCTCCACCTATGAAACCTTCTGGCCTTTTCTATTGAACTCAAATGAAACCACAGGTTTCATTCACTTTAAAATCATCTCCCTCTTTTGATGACAGAGTAAATCTCATTAATTCCTGATTTATGAGGCAGCACAGCATTGGGGTTAAAAGGCAAGGACTGAAGCCTGGCTACTTATGTCCAAAACCAGTTCTATCACTACTGTGTGACCTGGAACAAGTAACTTAAACTCTTTGTGTCTTGATTTCCTCATCTGTAAAATAAGTGTAACATTAGTACCGACCTCATCTAATGCTCGGTAACTACTATATTCATGTTTATTAAATAAAATTCGCAATGTGGACTTTTTATTGCTTTAAGGAGAGAAGTGAAACTGCAGAAGTTTTATAAAGCAAAACTGGTTTATTAGTTCTTACTCCTTCCTTGGAATTCTCATGGCCACAACCTTTGTCCACGCTAACAACCAGGTGATGATAAAAGCTGCCCTCCCCGCCCCTCTAAACTGATCTCCCTAATTCCGGCCTCTCCTCTAATTCATTTTTCATTTAATCCCTAATTGCCAGATTAAGCCTTAAAAACACTCTTTTCATACTGTGCCTTTTTGGGCTAACTCCCTCGGTGACTCCCCTAGGTTCTCAGACAATGAGCGGTAACCGCCTGCCCTCGAGTGGGCTTACCCATCTCCCCCTGCACATGCGCAGACGTCACCTAAACAGAACTCCCCAGGTTCACTCTGCTGTCCGTGTCTTCATTCTTGTACTTTTTCCTGCCCAGAATGTGCCACATTCTAAGTTTTCAAATCTTATACATCCTTCAACGACCAGCTCAGATTCCATAGCTCCGCGGAGCCTCTGCAAGGGGAGGCCCCCACCCGCAGCATATGGAGCACCACACGGTGCACAGAGAGCTAGAGATCGCCATCTGGTTACAGAACACCTGGTTCTTGTCCTGAGGTGGCTGTTTTAGACTGTCATTTACATACTTCGCGGTGCTTATCTTGCCTGGTATTTCCCATTGCACAACCTCAGATTCGATGAAGTGAAAGTGGTTGAGTTCTTGGATGAATGATGGTCCTCACCTGGGATAAGTAGGACTTGCTCAATTTCTTTTTTGTTTTAATTTCATTACTGTATGATTAAATGGGCATTCATGGTCATGAATGTGATCATATGTAGGCCACACTGATGAGCATAGCTATATTAGAGTAAAATAGTTTAATAACTGCAACTTAAATGCATAGTCATATCTGTGTGCAGAGTGCTCCTTAGCCATGTTCAACAAATTAATCTTTACATGAAAAAAGGAGACAATTAAATACATCTGGTCTTTCTGTACAAAAATAAAAATAAAGGCCTTATGTACTTAATGCCATTAAAGTGGAGCATTCACAGCTCTTCATAAGAAAGAGGGTGGGAGGCTCATTATACGTTCTTTCCTCTGGTTTATTTTATGTCCAAAAACGACACTGGGAAGTTCTAAGAAGTGTGAAATGCTGTAAGACCAAAATAAAAGCCTTGTCAGTACTCTGAGTTGGACATTAGCTCACTTGTCTAAGAACCTTTCCTTTTCTTAGTAATTTGAGGGTGGGGGGAACCTCCCTTCAAAAGGAAAGATAAATGTTTGTAAATAATTTCAAAGGCAATGATACTTTATGAAAGCAAAATGACTTAGGGTGGTGAATATAACATAATATACAGATGATATATTACAGAATTGCACACTTGAAAAATGATATAATTTAATTAACTAATGTCACCCAAATAAATTCAATAAAAATAAAATTAAAAAATTAATGTAATTTCTTAAATTATTTTATAGTAAGGAAAATAGTTTGATAGTGTGGGTTTAGTAGTAATAACAACAGCACCAGAGCAGCAGCAGAAGCAGCAGCACAAGGACCAGAGATGCACTTAGTGATGATAGAGTTAACCTACTCTCTTAACAAGCGGGGTCTGGAAACCCACCCCACACTTGATTCAGTGTCTGCATCTTAACAAGAGGCCGACCTTGAAGTTTAGGACATACTTTTCTAACACATTTACATCTGCACTAACACGCATATCATCACAAATGTTCTAGTGAATAAAGACCATTTGGGCTGTGCAAGTTCTCAATCCTCAAAGCAAGATCCAATTTTGATCCTTGTATTTGTAACATATTTTTCTCTCTTTAAGTAGCAAAAGCAGAAATAGCCGTGGCCAATATGGCTCAGTTGGTTGGGCATTGTCCCATGCACTGAAAGGTTGCTGGTTCAATTCCTGTTCAGGACACATGCGCAGGCTGGAGGCATGCCAGAGGCAGCCAATCGATACGTCTCTCTCACATCGATATTTCTCTCTCTCCCTCCCCCTCCTTCCCTTGCTCCATCCCTCGCTCCCTCCCTCCCTTCCTCTCTCTGTAAAAATAAAATTTAAAAATCTTTAAAACTCTTTTTTAAAAAGAGCAGAAATAATAAAGGTTACTCAGGTTAAAAAGTGATTAACCAAAACCTCCAACTAATGACAAGTTATCAAATTAATGAACATTTTATAATTTCCATCTTGCTCTGCTTCAATCCATAAAAAATATGCTGATTGGATACATGTTTTCTAACCTTCCACACAATGACTTTCTTGGGCTGGCATCTCAACAAGGCAGCGCAAGCTGCAGGGAAAGCAACCAGAAGAGTCAGTATTGGGAGGTCACATGCGGCTTCTGGCCTCAGTCACGTGCTGCCAATAATTCTCAGAGTCTCTCAAAAATGCTAGATATTCACAGCTAGAATGACATGACCTGCAGATTAAAGCAGAACCCATTGGCGGAGTAGCATGGGAAACAAAATGACATTGCAAAATGACATCTCAAAATATTGCAGAATGAGGAAACTGCACAAGATACCAACTTGTGCTAAATTCCAGAAAATCACTCTCTGAATTTTAAGGCAATTCCCTGTCCCTTCTTGAAGTGACGGCCTATGTCGCTAAAACTCCTGCACATCCAGTGGCTACCAGAAATTTCTATGTAAGTATTTCCAATTTCAGATATCCAGTGTCATCTGAAGTCAGATGATGTATAGGCTGGCTGGTACATAAACTCATTTTTACATACACAAACTTGCTCTTCAGTTTCAGGAAATGTGCTTAAGCCATGCAAAGAAACAAAAGACAGAGGGAAAGAAAAACCCCACAAATATTCCACCCTGGTTAAGTTTATTAATCAGAGTAAATACAGTTTTATCTTATCATCATGTTTTCGATGAAGAAACTTCTGTTCTTTTTTTAGATTTGGAGAATTGCTTTTCCTGACAGAACCCCCCAGAACCGAAAACCCTGAACTGCAAACTTGTCCTTTGTCCTAGTTGTTTACCAGTCTTATCAGGCACACATGGGTTGGCAATGTGATTCTAAGATAAAAATTCCAAAGTTATAATTAGATGTTTTTCCGAGAAACATCTCCCAATGCCATGAAAATTTGGTTGCTGTTTTTCACTTCATACTTGGAGTGAATGGTCTTATTTCTTGCCACTTAACCATTTTTCTCTTAGATAAGTGAGAAATATTAACTTGGCACTGAAAAAAAAAGACATACTTTTTAAAAAAGTAAATGATTCTGAAAATACAGAACTTATCTCAAAATTCTGTGACAGTGAATAAACCTGTTTTTCTATAACACACCTCTTGAGGCTTATAATAGCACAAATGTAATGAAAATAATTTCATGCCCCTAAATGTAACTATAAATGAAAAATGATAAAAGGTATACTCCAAACCAGGGATGTAAAAGCTTTCTTGTAGTGCCTATAGATTCATTAGTTCAATTCTGAACAAAGAGGATTAAAATAGAAAGGTAGGAAATCACAAATGTGCAGTTACTCTGTTGCAGAAGAATACTCTCTAGACAGTGAAAGAAGTACTGGGAAAACATCTCATTTTCTACTGAACTCCATCTTTGCTAGAGACTGACAGTGGTTGTGCAAAAAGAAAATCTTCTACTGCCACCTGCTGGTTAATGAGTCTCAAAGCAGCTAGAATAACAAACACGTTAAAGGAGAACTTTTGATTTTTAAAGCAGGAAAAATCTTTGCATTCTTATCTATATTTATCCATTTATGAATATCTATAGTAAATTTTATATTAAATTATGGACAGATATTAAATATCCTTTCTAAAAGTAGAGAATTACAGCCAGAGCAGCAGTTACCTGACTTCTCAGCGCCTCACTCCTGACTCACTGAGGCCCACTCACTGCATTGAAAGAAAGTCAGGGACTACCCATTCCCATGCTTCCCTTTACCACAAAAGCCATTCAACTTAGTCCTAGGTCAGCAATAAAGATGTGAAACCAAATGGTCTTGGCAGACCTGTCTGCAGAGAATTCACAACTCAAATACTAGGTCAGCTCGAGAAGTTTCACTCCCTCGGCCAAAAAAAAAAATCACAGGCCAAATCTATATTTTGGGAGACTTCTCTAGAGGGAACTTAAAATCTAAGGATGTCAGCATAACCCTGATGGAGAATCCCAAACGAGAGATCAGCGGCTGAAACTGGATGGAATAGCCGTGTTGGTAAGAAAGATTCTGTAATTGGAGATATAAACATGATATTAAAATTCTGAAAGGGTGGGCTCAAGTTCCTGCTTCATTTCTTTTTCTGGAGAGTTTATAAATTTTACAAAGCCTTTGCTAAAAGGTTTTAAGGGCAACAATTATTCTCTTTCATTTAGAAGGTATTTTTAAAATTAAAGTAGTTAAGTATACTGTTTTGAGAAAACAGTACTTTTCTATCAACAATATACCAATTCTCCCTGCCAAAAATAAACCATGAAGATTCTTGTTCATGTATTTCATAAGTCATAAGTTATAGGAATTTTCATGCCACACCGTTTCATCTATTTTAAAAATATACTAAAAAAACTTGGATTTTCTCCAAAATTTATACAAAGTACAATGTGAATTAGAAAGCAATGTCCCAACATATAAATCCTGAATTTTTCTTTCATTTCCCTAGACATGAGCAAATTTGTCTGCGAGGACACTGAAGAGTCGTCTATAATTCTATGGTTCTATAATTAAGACTTGTACAAATTCAGCTGCCAAAAAATCACCAGAGTGGGTGGTGAATACAGCCGAGTAAACGCTAATTATGGAAGGCGGGTTTTCTAAGATGTTACAAGAAGCAAAGGCAAGATCAGACAACTAAGATAGTTACTACGGCAATATAAATAGTCTTGTCAAATTCAATGTAAGCCCCACTTTGGTAACAGCTGTTACCTCCCATAGTTCATAGGTACTTAAAAAAAAACAACCACAATCTGGGATCCTCTGCTTGGAATCCAGCACTTAATTTGTCCCAAAAAAATAGTTACAAAAATGACACATGTCATTTTCACTCCTAGGACAAAAGAAAGAAGGAGCAGAAGTCCAATGGCCCAGACAATTTTCCATTTTATATTTCAGCTCCTCCACTAATGTTATTTTTCAAAGTTCTGTTGGAGTTCAATAAAATGCCATTAACATTCTAAAACAGAGTGTGCAGATCATAAGTGTACAGCACAATAAATTTATCTAAATCAAACACATGCATATAACCAGCACCCAATCAAGCACAAACATTTTCTGTACTTCAGACGTGCCCCCACCCACCCAGAAAAGAGAACATTTTATTTTATATATTAAAAAAATACTACACAGTTCTCTCAATAACATAATAGAGTATATTCCGACTGTCTGGATATGTAATTACAGCCTTTAAAGTATAAGTGATTATACCTTTTTGCTTTTACAAACATCTTTGCCCATCTCTCCCCTTAACAACAAGCTGAACCAGTTCTATTAAATTATGGACAGATATCATATATCCATTTCTAGAAATAGAGAATTGTAGCAGAGGGACACAGTTCCCTGATACCTCCTCTATGAAGGCTTCCTTGACTTTCACAAAAAAATGACTTAGGTCCTCATCTATATTCACAGAGTAATTTGCAAATAGTCTATGTTTACACGTATCACACGGAATTATACTAATTTATGTGTACATCTATTTTCTAGACTGAGTATCTCATGGACAGAAAAGGCATTCAATCTTTTCATCTGCCTTCTGTGCTTAAAGCTGTATGCTTTAAACTGCATGCTAATGAATGACTCGATGTTTTTCACACTATTTCTTCTGCTGCAGACACCTGAACGATTTTTCAAACAGCAATGTTCTACCAAATTGTATTATACAATATTAAATGAAACAAAATATACTATCCAGATATTTTAATTTAGAAGGTATTTTTAAAATCAAAGTAGTTAAGTATACTTTTTTGAGAAACAGTATACTTAACTACTTTGTAAATATCACCTTTATGCCCTCCATATAATTTGTAAAAGTACATTTTATGCAAACAGACTAAATAACATGTCCTAATTTTAATACGTATACACATTAGTAAGATAAGTAGCATATATAAGTCGACAATACAATGCTTTGTGATATGCAGCAGCTATTTTCTTGTAAGCGATGATATAATACCTTTCTGTCGACCCTTTTCAGGCCTGATGCTATCATTGCCTTTTACCCCTCTCCTTCTCCCACCCTCCTCCACCACAAAATTAAATGAGCGAATTTCGACTCATTTGAGATTATCCTTTACGTGCACATTCATTTCTAGGACTAGAGAAGAAAAAACATGAACATCTCATGAAAGTCAACACTTCCAGAGCTCCTACCTGTGTACCTAAGCTGGCTGCCATCATGTGAGTCAGAAGCTTAGCCGCAAACATGGAATACCTGGCACAGAAGATATGGGAAAGCACAGCCAGGCAGAGACCTGTGGGAACAAAAACGTCCATGTGTGGTTTTATAATCCATGAACAAACAGTAGCGCAGCAAAAAGCTGTGGGACAGCTAAACACATAAGGCCTGGAGCCTGCCTCTGCTGCATAGCACAGTCTCTCTGGGAACGATTATGTAGCAATTTTCATTTACTCCACTTTGATTGGCATATAAAGTCTTCACACTTATCAATTAAGCCTAAGGGTAATTTTAATTTTTAAATATCTACATGTTCCTTTCCCTACTAAAAAGAAATCAAAAATTAAGCAGATTAATAATTTCATTAAGCACTGGTGCTCTGTTTTCATTAGACAAGTTTTACTGATTAAGAAAAGAATATTCTAATCTAATTTCCTAAGACCAGGTGGCTTGGCTAAATAGATATAATTAGGGAGGTGAATAAGATTTTTAGGCATAAAATTGTGAATAGTACTACCAAAACTCAGGTTTTGTAATTATCTCTTTTTATCTACTAAGAATAGTCATAGAACTACAACAGTGATGATTATGAATTTTAAAAGCACCCCTATGCTACTGGGTGTTAAAACTAGGAAAAAAATGTGTTCTTTCTCCCTAAGATGACTTTAACCTAAACATCTACATTCCTAAGTGGGGTGGAGAAAATTATTCTTATTTTATTTTTTTTAAATATATTTGTATTGATTTTTAGAGAGAGAGGAAAGGAGAGGGAAAGAGAGAGAGAAACATCGACATGAGAGCAAAACATAGATCAGCTGCTTCCTGCACGCCTCCTACCGGGAATTGAGCCCGCAACTGGTCATGTGCCCCGACCAGGAATGGAACTGGCACCCTTTCAGTGCTTGGGACAATGCCCAACCAGCCACATTGACCAGGGGCATATTCTTATTTTCTTTACGTCTACTGGCATTCGCCTATTTACACTGCTTCATGGGGATGATAAGAACTTCAGCACTAACCCACAAATCTTTTGTCTTGCAATCTGTATAAACTTATTTTAATGCCAGAGTGTATGCATATTTTAAACATATTTCCTGGATTTTTTTTCTTTTAATTCAAATGTCCAGCACATAGTAACTTTTTCACTAAGCCTTTTAGTTCACTCTCATTCTCAGTCGGGTTGTTCTGTCTAACAATTATTCAAACATAAATGTATGCTGCTCTGCCAGGTACTGTGCATGCATTACCTCACTTATCAATGCCTCCTTGACAAACAGGAGGTACTACATTCATTTAACAGGTTATTTTCTCACTGTCTTCTCTGAAGCTATGGAACAAAGTTTTAAAGGAGACCACCTGTTGGCATAAGTGGCCGGGGCATTTGCAAAATGCCCACATGGGGTCTGGTTTTCTGCATAGAAATGCCTCTCAAAACTTCTTTTGGGAAAAGCTCTCAATATGTTTAGATTTAATGGGGTAGATGGGTAGGCAACTTTCCATGTAAGAACTGAGGCTTTGCATTCGTCAAGGCTTTTGGCCTAAAAAGTTGGCTAAGATGTCTGGAGTAATCCATTTTTAGGGTGGCTGCCAGGAGGTGTTCTGGGGCAGGTGTGCAAGTCCTGGGGCTGCCTCCAAAATCCACCCATGCAGGTACACAGTGTATCCAGAAACTGCACAGTCATGTCTGATTTCGCACCTTAATTTAGGTGGTCTATAAACTACTGAGGCCGATGCTATCAACTCATGAATGCACACTGAGTTTCCCGCGATGATCAAAGCCAGCTTAAACTCAAGTTTTCAGTGTGTGTGTGTGTGTGTGTGTGTGTGTGTAATATACTGGCTTAAAAGCAGAGCCTTGCAAGTTTTTTATTTCATTATACGCCACGAGATCACAAACTTATGTCCTTCTGTAAGTTATGGTGGTAGATGGTAACAGTGTCAGGCAAGGGGATTTAGTGCTGGCCAAGGAAAATGCACCCCAGCCAACTACTTTAGTCTTAACCGTTGCCCTTTACTTGGTAATATTCCAGTCTACGCCCATTTCATATCAATTTAGTACAGTTCAAATGGACCAGCTCAGGAATATTTAATCAAGTGTCTTAAGCTGCAATTAAAATGCTAGCATGACACCTGGTGGCAGTCCAGGATTCAAAGCCAGCGGCAGGAAAACGGGCTAGATGCTAGATGCTACGGCCTGTACCTACAATGTGTGATGTTATCTAGATGCTCAAGCAGGCGGTGCTCCAGCCCCCACTGGCCTTGAGAAATACACTGAATACCCTCAGTTACCAAGTTTCCGAAGCATTATATGCTGAGTATTTATCTTTTATCTTCTTACCTGATGCTGAATAGCTGTACTAGCACACATGATTTAAATTTACAAGTCAGTTTTTTTTAGATTTTTGGTTTAAATTTAAACAATTTTTGGTTTAAATTCCCTTAATATAAACATGTAAATCACAGAGTACAAAATCTTATAACAATAAGTACATTTTTAAAAAATTAAGTATATAAAATAAATAAAGCATAATATTTCCAGTTATTACACTAAAGGTGTACTCTAAACTGTTTCTAAAAAATTTATTCTTGGCTAATTGCATAATTTTCCATTACTCTTTTTCCTAGCATTATGTAGAGTACAGACTCAGTTGGAAATGGGCACACAGGCCAAAAAGTTTAGTAAGGTTCAACTTAGAAAGATGGAAGACCAAGGCATATAGCTATGACTTTTAAAAATTAGAAACCAGTTTACCAAATTCCAAGAAATCAAAGTAATGTTATCTCATGAAGCTAAAAAGTTAATTAAAGTAAGGTTATCTCATGAAGAAAGAGGAAAAAAGTAAACCATAACTGTGCACATTAGTGTGACATAAAATTCACCTCCAACGTGAATAACTTCAGATGCTAATGCTATAATTGTATAATATAACTATTTCAGGGAACCTACGCATAATTTGAAATGCACATTGCTATTTGGAGGATGATATTAAAGAAGCTTACTCTGCTTCTCGCAACTCTATTGATGTTGTGCTATCAAAGATAGACAACTGAACTGGAATCATCCTCATTTTGACTCTGAATACAATTTCTATGCTTTGCAATTGTAGGAAGACCCTATAACATTCCATAAACCAGTTCAGTTTTACCATGCATACATGAACTGGGTCATGTCTGATGCACTTGTAGGTGTGTCTCCTGTGTTTGGAATGTTTTAAAGCTGAGATTAGAGATGGATATAGACCTCAGATTTTGTGTGTGTGTGTGTGTGTGTGTGAGAAGTACTTAACACATTAAACTAAAGCTTTCCTTTGGCTAATGGTTTTATTTACTTCACAGATTACTAAGTGATAAATGCCAACACAATGCCAATTTTACAATAAGTAACAGGAAGTAATTGTCTATAATTGCTAAATAATAAACAGGTAGGTAAATAAATACAATCTCAAGCCCTTTCAAACATGCTTATTATTTTGTTCAAGGTTTATCTAACTGCAAGAATATTCTAATTGTGCCTTTTATAGTTTACAAGCTAAGATTCTGATAGTTTTATTTTTCAGAAAAAAATACTCTGTAACTTTACTAGATGCCATCCACCCATTTTAAATTATTTTTTAAAAATAAGATATGTTTTCTAAAATTCCACATCAAATTCTTCCAAAAATCTCAGAACTGTGAAACAGAATTGGAACAGATATATTGTGATCTATCCTGATTTAAATACAGAGGTTTGATTCCTAATTATATGTTACTACATTTCATGAAAAGAGCTAGTCAGATTACCTCCAAATTCAGAGAGATCTTCAGTGTGACCTGACCTAAATTATTGAAAATGTGTGTAAGATATATATAATTCTCTTCTCTACTTCCTGGTGAGGGGGAGGGGGGTGGAAGGGGCATTTGAGAGATGGACATTCATCATCCCCTGAAGCTGAGACAAAAAGACAATTTGAAAAACCTCGTAAGCACACAGCCTAAGACAGATAACATAAGCTCACGGTATCGATAAATACAGTACAGTACTGTAAATGTATTTTCTCTACCTTATGACTGTTTTCCTATAGCTTACTTTAATTTAAGAATATGGTATATAATACATACACACAAAATATATGTTAATCGATCATATAATCAGTGAGGCTTTTGCTCTACCATAGGCTATTAATACTAAGTTTTGGGGAAGTCAAAACTTATACATGGATTTTTTACTCAAGGGGTGGGAGGAGAAGGGTCACCATCCCTAACGCCCACATTGGTCAAGGGTCAACTGTAATTTCAAATATGATTTCAAGTCAAAAGTGATAAAATTAGATGATATTTAGGTGATGATTCTCAAATATATGAGCAAATCTATATTTGCTAGAGTAAGCTGCGAAAAGTATGTATTTATTAACAATTCTTTCAGGAAACATTCTCTTTCGTTTTTAAATCTCTTTGCTTTGATGTTCAGTATTTAGATCTAGTGAGGGAGTTTTGTGGGTCACAGCAGCACTTGGATTTATCTCTCTATTGAAACATATAAAATAACATCTAGACTTATTTCAGCATTTTAATACCCTTTGGTATTATTTCATCATCTATGAAATTTCTATTTATATTACAGTGAAGTGTGGTGTCTCCATCTGGTTTTGGAACTGTGGGGACCCAGAAGAATCTATTAAGCAAGAAATATCATCCTTATGAGAGATGTTATTGAGACTAAGAGATTATTAAGACTCCCAACCATATATTCAATGCAGCAAATGAGAATAATTCTATAGTTATTCTAAGTTAAGTTATAAGTAAACAGTTTGACAGACATTAATGCATTTAAAAAGTTCCTACTCCTGTCAGAAATGAAGCCTAAATGTGGAAGGTGAAAAATTATTTTTTTTTAAACAGAGCCTATTAAGAGCTCCTGGGTTGTAGAATACAAATCAACCAAAGGGGTAGTTTTGTGTTTTTGGTTGTTTTTTTAAAAAAATAAAATGTAAATTGCTTTGTATTATCTCACACAATCCTGACATTCTAATGCAGAACCTGCCTCTAAATTACAAGACTTTGAACTACATATATCTTTTCCTATTATCTCACTTCTCTCCCACACTGTATTTACATTGCTCATGAGCTGGAACTGTGCCTTGTTCTTTCCTATATCCTCAGTACAAAGTTAGCCCTCCACAAATATCCACTGAATGAATTAATGAGGAACTTTATTTTCTCCCAGTGCTAATGAATTACAGTATATCTGCATCTTGTAATATATAAAATGACTACGGGAAAACAGACTCATCCTCATAAGTACTTTAAATTATTGACACAATATATTGCAACTGACCTGAAATGCATATAAATCCAGAGGAGAAAAAGGCTTCATTGTATGAAGACAAGCTGTCGGTCTGGGCGTAGACAGCGTACACAGACATGTATGAACAGGCACATTCTACGTAGTCTGAAGTATCCTCAACCACTTTGCAAAATTGACTGTCAGACAACCAGCTAGGGCAAAAAGACAACTGTCACTATTCCTCCTTATTAATACTTGAGGTCTTCAGACGGCTTTTAAATAAAAAGTTACTGAACTTAAGTCTTCTTGACTCCAGACTTAGGCAGACCACGGTTTCAAGAAGAACACTGGAGGGAACATCTTGTCTATGACATGACACAACATATCCCACAAGGTACCTTAAGAAACAGCCCAAATACTATCCAAACCTTCAAAAGCATTCAGATACCGAAAAAGCTGGTCCTCTCAACAGAGCAGTAGCACCCAAGGTTTTCAACAGAAGGCACTCTTCTCTATCTTTCAAAAATCCCAAAAGATTGGCACAGCCATTAGAATGTGTAGTGTTCACCCTTCCTTATTTTTCATAACTCCTAGTAATTCGAACCACACAAATTACTTATATGCTTTTCTAAAATCCCTTAATCTTTTTTTGGGAATTTGCAGCCAGTTATAATACATAAATGTTTTCCAGGGTTCTTTTAGGTATGGAAGGTGTCTATAAGGTCTGGCTGATTTAGCACAAGACAACTATGCTATGTTATGAGCATTCATCAGTGACTACTGGTTGACACTCTTGATTACTTTTCTAAGGACACACAATTTTTAAACCCAACTGCAGGTTCAACCCTGAAACATTCATTAGTCATTATATATTGAGGATCACAAAGTACCTATGTATTAGGTTTAAGATCTGTCATCAGACATTAGGAATGTCAACTGATAATTTTTTTTTCCAAAGAAAGAAAGAGACTAACCACAATTTTGGTGTTTAGAGGACAGTTGGCTAATTACCCAACTAAGCTATTAAACCTATTTAAGAACTTTAGTTTATGTGGCTGAAAGTCAGTAACAAACAACTTTTTACCCGTTGGTATTATCACTCTATGAAATTTCTATTAATATTTAAGTAAAATATGATGTCTCCATCTGGTTTGGGAACTATGTGGACCTAGAAGAATCTATTAAGAGTTGTCATCCTTATGAAAAATGTTATTAAGAATAAGAAATTATTGGGAGCTGGGGATTCTAGGAACCTGTATTTTTTAGCCACTCCTCCAGCAAATCTGATGCATCTTCTCAGTGGACCAATTGTGTTTGCAAACAATGAGGAGATACAAAGATGAATCAGATCTGAAATCCTCCTGGAAATGTTTAGAGGATATGAAATTATGCATTCAATGTTAAAAAGTAATATAGGCCACAATACATGTAGAGTATGTATGACTATATCATGCATCTAAATGATATCTTGTCAAGACTGCTAACCAAGGAAATGGAGCAAAGATTTTTCAATGGAAGATTTGAGAAAGAAAGGAAAGATTAAGGGCTTTACTCTAGCTATATGCCCTCTGTCCTCTCTAAATACACACACACACACACACACACACACACACACACACACACCACCACCACCACCCTCGCTTTACCTACCAGATTTGAATTGATCTCCAGGGTCCAAACCTAGTGACTGATTAGTATCCTAGACTATGGGGCATTGATTGGGCTCCAAGTGACAGAACTGCTCAGATACTTGAGGCCTTGGGCCCAGGAGATTCAGAGAAAGCATCATTTTCCTCTTCCCACTCCTGGGCATGGCTTTAATCCCAAAATGTACTCCAGCCCTATGTGAACTAGAATTACAAATCCCTGCTAATTCCTCTAAGCATAGAGTATCAGCTCCAGAACCACAAGCCCAGATGGAAGGGGTAAAAAGAATTTCCTTTCCTGCCCAATAAATTAACCAGGAACCACAGGAAAGTTATCCGAATTGAGCAAAATTCATGCTAAGTCCCATGAAAACACTAGTCATCAAGAAGTTAATATTGGCCAAAACCGGTTTGGCTCAGTGGATAGAGCGTCGGCCTGTGGACTGAAAGGTCCCAGGTTCGATTCCGGTCAAGGGCATGTACCTGGGGTTGTGGGCACATCCCCAGTAGGAGATGTGCAGGAGGCAGCTGATCGATGTTTCTCTCTCATCGATGTTTCTAACTCTCTATCTCTCTCCCTTCCTCTCTGTAAAAAATCAATAAAATATATTTAAAAAAAAAAAAAGAAGTTAATATTGTATTGAACACATATTTAAATTGTTTGGCTACATTTGCCACCTGCACAATGCTAGACCCTTTCCTGTGCTTCTTTGTCTTATTTCGTGTAGAGGTGATTGTTGTCCAGAATCCACTGATGCTCAGTGAGAAAAAAAATGGGCTCAATGGCACTGGACTGTAGAAGGACCAAATTCTGATTTTAAACAATGACTAATAAGTACCTTGCAGCAGCCTGATTCCAAAGGAGACATAGTGAGGTTTTGGGAACAATTCTAGGCTCGGCAGCATAAATCCTGTAGAGAACCTCACTGTTGTCAGTCAGGGGCTGCGAACTCTGACCTTTCACACTCAAAGATAATACCTGTAGCATAAAAAAAGCAAACAGAAAATGATTTAATGATGTTTTCAAGTGAATGTCATGACTGAATCTCCAATTCTGAACTTCGCTTCATTTTTCAGTCCCTTTACTCACCACTCACTGCCACTATTTCTATTGGAAGCTGCCTTAGGAATGCAGGTCACCTCCCTGGTTTTCATTCACAAACATTCTGCCTCCACTTCAGTTACTGAGCTGTCTTCAGCTGACAACACTACGACTATAACTGCTGAACTTCATCACGAGGGGGATATATAAGATAATATTAGTAAAAGCTGTATTTTTTCACTGTCCCTCTATTATTATATAGTTTGCTCAATAAAACATGAAGAGAATATTTCCAGCTGTTTTTAAGGCAAAACTCTTGATAAATAGTTCATAAAGATGGGCCATGTTTCATAATTAGCTCACCATGTGTAGCACTTCCCACAAATCTGATCCAGCTAATGCATTCTGGGGAGTGTGGCTGCTACGCAAAAGTCAGAGCCCAACCATAATTCTTTATAATGATAGATTACCTTATTTTTCAGGGCAGGAAGGCTGTTTCCATTTATAAACCACTGCTGGCTGCTGTACTCTGTAAACTGGACAGATTCGCACGTACTTTTCCCAGACATGATTTCTGCATCCGGGACATCCAATAACCTTTCTGGAATTCGAATATAATCGCCTTCCTTCCCTTCAAACTTGTGCCCATTGATTTGCTGGGGATACCAGTGAAGAGCCAGTATTGACAGATATGGGCAGCTGTCGAGGATGGTTTTGCTTCTACAACAGAAAAGCAAAGGGTGTGCTGAAGTGGCATGCATTTTATATATTTTTTGTATTTGTTCTATATAGTCCCTTTTATTTGTTAAAATGCATTACACCAGGGCTCTGTTCTTGGTGTATAACCAGGACACTACCAACCCAGAGCAGTAGAGAGAAGGTGCTTTCAGTTCTTTTACGGGTTTTTTTCATAGAAATTTCTGCATCCCTTTGCCTGATTCCCCTTATAACCTAACGCATGGATTTTTGAAGCTGTTTCATGGATATCAGATACCATCTGAGGCTGTAAAATGGACTTTTCAGTGTCGGTTAAATGAGCACTGGTGGAACAGGTTGAAGGAAAGGCACATCACTAAGGAAACGCTCTGTTTTACTTAAGAGTATCGTAAACTTTATATATCCGTAGCTATGTTTTCATCAAGTGTTCCCTCACCCCTTTCTAACTGCTAATTTGACCAGGTAACTGGTAGGAAAAATAGCCCTGAACAGTGATCTTTATCCATTTAACAATACTGCTTTGAACATCCCCTAGGCATAAGATACTGTGCTCAGTAAAATTGCTTCCAAACCTCAGTGTGTGTTAAAAGCAGTTGAAAGCTTGTTTAAAAATATAGATTTCTAAATAACATCCCAGACTTACTAAATCATGACCCTTACCTACTAAATCAGGACCCTGACCTGGGGAGGGAGCTAGGGATTTTAGGAATCTGTATTTTTTAACCAGTTCTCCAGCGAATCTGATACATCTTTTCAGTGGGCATATTATGTTTGCAAACAATGAGGAGATACAAGATGAATCACATCTAAAACCTGCCTGGAAATGTGCAGAGGATATTAGGATAAAAATGAGGCATTAAATGTTAAAACGTAATACAGGCCACAATACATGTAGAGTATGTATAATTATATCGTGATACTAAATGATACCTCGTCAAGACTGCTAACCAAGGAAATGGAGCAAAGATTTTCAATGGAACATTTGAGAAAGAAAGGAAAACGTAATGGCTAACCTTTATCTCTAGCTATAGTCCTTCTCTCTAAAAAAATTGCCACCCCAACTTCACCTATCTTTAATCCAGCCTTTCATCCAGGGCTCTAGACCCTAATGTCCAAGACTCCTATTGAAGCACCTCGAGGTGTACAGGCCACACACACCTCCCAAACAGTCGAACACCCTAAGTCTGATTCTTTCTTTCTCTCTTTCCCTCTCTCTCTTTCTCTCTCTCTCTCTCTCTCTCTCTCTCACACACACACACACACACACCACACCACACCTAACTTATTCCATGTTTAACCTTTAAAGGTTGGTGGTCTTCCCAAACACACCATGCTATTCTTGCCTGACTGCCATCGTACACGCTGTTTCCTCTTCTTGGATAACTTAGAAAGAAAGGTAAGCCTATGGAGAGGAAGGGAAGGTATTGATTCATTTACTCATTGTAGTCACTCACTGTACTACAGCCACTGAGATTCTACCACATACCACTGTTCTAGGCCCAGGGAATACATTAGGCAACAACAAAGAAAGGACAATTCTTTCTGTGCATCTCAGATGCTCCGAGTTCTCACCGGGCCTTTGAAGGCACAGATATGGAAACTAACAATCACAGCAGGGTAGATGGTTCACATCTAAGACAACCTCAATATCCTGGTAATTTGGAAACACACGGAAAAACAAATTTAAAGATTTGGGACTACGGGGATTGTAAAACAATGAACTATGACTTAACTGAACAACATAGTTGAACACAGTATAAGAGGTGAAAACAGTAAAAGGATATTTCTTAACTATGCGTACACACACACACTGTGGCCTCATTGCAAACTTACTTGAAGTAGAGAAATCATCCATTCCAGAGGCTTCTGGAGACATTAGAGACATTTACAAATGGCACTGAGGAGCTGAACTGCTAATCGTTGGTCTCAGCTGGACATTTAGGAACGGGGAGGACTGCAGAAAGGGCCTCCTGAAAGGGCGCCCAGAGCTTTTCAGGTGCTTGGATGATGCTCCTCATTAAGAAAAGCAGCCCTAGCCAGTTTTGCTCAGTGGATAGAGCATTGGCCTATGCACTGAGGAGTCCTGGGTTCGATTCTGGTCAAGGGCACATGCTCAGGTTAGGGTTCGATCCCCAGTGGGGGACATGCAGGAAGCAGCCGATCAATGATTCTCTCTCATCATTGATGTTTCTATCTCTCTCTCCCTCTCCCTTCCTATCTGAAATCAATAAAAATCTACTAAAAAAAGAAAAGAAAAACAAGTCCCCAGGACTTGACCATCAGGGTTAAAAGAATACAGTGTAAGGGGATGCTGGTTCTGTACGCAAACCTCAAGTCACACCCAGGCACTGACCTAGGATGAAAGTCCAGGGCACTTTGGAGTCATGGGGCTCAGAATGGAAGATCTGTTTCAAAGCAAGTGGTTTACAATCACTTCTGACCACATGACACGGAGGCCAGCAAGGGTAATGGAGTCAAGTAGGCCTGGGATTGGCCTGCAGGCCTGGAACTGAGCCCAGGCCTCACCCTGGACTAATCATGTGACCACCAGCAAGCTGTATAAGGCCCCTGGCCTCAGTTTCTACATCCGTAAATAGGAATAATAAAAGCCCTAACTTATCCTTGAACAGCTATTTAAACTGGTCTTTTGCAGGAATAAAATATGTACAACTTTTACTAAGGACTAGTTCAATCCATATAACACTTAATATATTATACTGTTAATATCTAGATAAAAAGGCAATTTCATATTGTTCAATCTAATACAGTGTCAGAACTAGAGCAGAGGAATAGTTAGTATCAGTTCTTATAATTATTTTATTATTTGATCTATCTTGTAACACTTTTATATCTGAGTTGACTATCTCATTGAACTTTATGTGTCTTGTGATCTAAGAAGATAAAAGTCTTACAATACAAACAATATTTAAAATAACATGTCAGCTCATAAAGGGCCCCATAAATAAAGAAATGATTTAAATTATTATACTAATTTTTTAAAATCAGTCTTCAAAATATCGACATAACTTAATGAATACTGATCATAGCATTCATCAATTGTGCCGAGCCAGCATGGCCAAGGGTGAACCTGAGTGGGGGCGGCTGAAAGGCTTAGAAAAGACAGACAAGAGAATGAAAGCTGGGTCTCAGTGGGACGCTGCTTCTCTGAGAGACAGCGACCACGCCCACAGCCATGCCTTTATTTTATAGCAGAAGCTACAAGGCAAAGTAAGGGCGTGACCAAGATGTTTACAACATTCTCGTGGGTTTCAATCCTACTCAACTCCATGCATCTGGACTCTATCAAGCCCACATCACTCAGGTACGTGGGGCCACGTGTTCAGACCATAGTTCCAAGCTTACAACTACAGCTGTTGGCTATAATTGTGCTGGGAGGGCTCTGCTCTCCAAGCTGGGACTTGCACGTGGCAATGAGAGGACTGTGCCCTCACATCAGTCCAAGGCTTGAACCTGTCAAAAACACTGTAGCTGCTCCCCACAATCAATAAATAAAAAATAAAGTTTATTAAGGCCCTGGCAGGTAGCTCAGTGTGTTAGAGCATCGTCCCGATATGCCAAGGTTGTGTGTTCCATCCCCAGTTAGGGCACATACAGGAATCGACCACCCTATATGTGGAACAACAAACTGATGTTCTCTCTCTTCCTTCCTCTCTCTCTCAAATCAATCAATACAATCTTAAACTTTAAAAAGATAATATAAACATTTTAAATCAGACATGTCCCATTAAATAATAATCATTGCTTTTTAAATAACGGATATTACTCAGTGAGAACTGGGAGGGAAATCTCCATTTTCACTCTTTTTTATTTATTACCAACCATGTTTATGTTAAATCAAATAGAAATAAACATTTTTAGAGGTTTGTACTACACTTACCCAGTTTAAAACACCATGACTTCTGAAGACTATTAACATACAGTTACAAAATTAATTACATAAATACTAATAAACATGAGCCACTTTTTATTTTTTCCTTTCCTCTTGCTTGCTTTCTGCCATGAAACGACGAGTCTGAAGTTCAACAACATTCTGAGAGATGCCTCCAAACAGATGAAACTGAACCACAGCTCCAGGGAACCACCTGTTACCAGCACATCAGAGCGTGTCTAAAGGTGGGAATCACCTTCCTTTTTTTCAGAGTGTATGTTCTATTCATTATAGGAATAAGAGTAAAGAAAAGACCCTTTATAAAAGACCCTTCAAAACAAGAGGAATATATTGTTGCCAGGATAAATTTATAATTTATTTTTCTTGATGTAACTGCTGTGTTTTTTTTAAACAATTAACTTCATTTGTGCACTAGTCCAATGCATTAACTGTATAGTCATTAGTTACATCACATAAATGTTATTTGCATTGTGTATTACTGTGTAAACTGTGAAGGAATACATACATAGAAGGTGCAGCTGGCATATTAAATGAGACTTACTTTTCACCCGGAGAGCCACAGGTAACATCGGTCAGCAGAGAAAAGGCAAAATCCTCAGTCACTTCAGAAAAGTGGCTGAATCCCCTAGTGTCCTTGCGCTTCGGGTTAATAAGAGCACAAAGAATATCATAGAAGAGATTTCGGTTTTCAATACTGAATGCTTGCTTTTTTCCTTCAACAGTTATCTGGGGAAAAACAAAAACAAAAATATATCTTAATAAACTCTTTAAATGATAATGTATCATATACTATAATGTGTTCTTTATTAACCGTTATTAGCATTAACAAAATAAGGATGAACCCATGAAAAATTTAAGAGAAATCAGGATCAAAATTATATTTCAAAAATATCCATTTGTACTTTAAAAAGCATAAACAATCATTTATAAAGAAAACACACAATCACCATAATATGTTCTATTTAATAACTAAACTAAGCGTAAAATGGTTGCATGGGTCACTTACTTTTGACTACAATAATTAACATCATGAGTCAAAATTAATCTCTTTTATATCTACCCCAAGGATTATTATTTTGACCAACTAAGGAAATAAATACAAGAATGTCCATATAGAAGCAAGATTATTCTTTTTAAAAAAATATATTTTTTTTATTGATTTCCGAGAGGAAAGGAGAGATAGAAACATCAATGATAAGAGAGGATCATGGATTGGCTGCCTCCTACATGCCCCACACTGGGGATCTAGCTCACAACCCGAACATATGCCCTGACTGGGAATCGAACTGTGATCTCCTGGTCCATAGGTCAATGCTCAACCACTGAGCCATGCTGGCTGGGCAAGATTATTCTTTATTATAAGTGTTCAATGAACAGAAATCACCACATGTCACTAAACTCCTGAAACATCATATGAGAAAATCCTATTCCAACCAAGAGTAGTTAAGAATTCCTGGCATTCTTGCCTTTACCCGTGACTATAAGCCTTCCTACCTTAAAGAACTTGGTTATTTGCTGTTTGAGGGAAAAGGAGACTAAGAGGAGAAATAGGCTTCATGACTTGGGTTTATTCCTTGCAGAATCATGGAGGCCACATCTTTATTGTCTGCCCAAGCTTTGATGTGAAGCCATTGACTTGTTATTCTACTCACTCTTATATATCTGAGAAGCCCCTATTAATTCTTCAAAATCCAAATTAGTCATCATTTCTCTATGATTTCTACACTGGGCCCCACCTGCCTGATCATTTACATAATCACTCCCTTTGTACTTTGCACGTAGTTTTATTAACAAACTTATGATGACAATGATGAAATGATTTGTCTGTTACTCCTACTAGTTAAGCTCATTGAAGAAGTGGCTCATGTTTCCCACATTTTTAAAATAGTTTTATAATCTATATGGTACCAAGCTGTTGGCTGGACTCAAAATCCAAGTTTAAGAGTAGCCATCTCAAAGATAGTAAGGCAGAATGGAGAACAATCCATAAGGAAAAGATGATAAAAACGACAGAATAAAAATTTAACAAAGAAAAAATTATAATGGAGACAGGGGACAGCTCATTGGACACTGAAACAAATGGAATATGTTAAATGGAAAATAAGCTCAATATATGCTCCCAGGACTCAGAGAAAATATAACAAACAGGACCAATCCACAAGATACACCAAGCACATAAAAGGAGCGAGTAGAGGTAAAACCTATACAGTTCCTTGATAAGCTAAGGAAATACTTCCTTCTAAAAATGCAGAGCTTGCTTACACCAGTGAAAATAAGAAAAAGAAACAACACCAGATGTATCTGGTGATTTTTAAATATTACTTCAAGAGTTAAAAAAAAAAATCTTACCAGAAAAACAGACAGGAAAAAAACTACTAACAGAGAAACAAAAAATAAATTTGACATCAGATTTTTTTTGCAAATGAAATGCCAGAAACCACCAGAGCAACATGTGGAGTTTTGAGAATTAAAGGCTGTGATCCAAAATTCTAGAGCCACCCAACCATTCAAGCACATTCAAGGGCAAAAGAACGTTTTAGGAAAACACACAGAAACCAGAAGGCCATTTACATAACCCTTGGTTTATAGAGGTGCTATTCTCAGCTGGTTATACTAACTTCTCTAATTCTCACAACAATCTTGTGAGGGAGGGGCTACTGTTATTTTGTTTTGTTTCCAGATAAGGAAACAGAGGCAGAAAGAGAATGCCTCACTTTCTGAGTGCACCGAGATGGTGAGTGTTCCAGGAGGCACTGTGACAGCCCCCCTACCCTGACTGGAAACATCCCCCCAACCTGCGTGTCCTAGAATAACAACACAGATTGGCTCAGTTTGCAGCTAGGTCACGCAAAATTACTGCAAGCACGAAATATACAACCGGGAGTAAAATATAGACAAAGTCTAAATCACTGTTAGTGTGATTATAAAATAAATCAAATGCGAAAAAGAATTCTAAAAATATAAGATATATATTATTAAAATATATGATAAGAAATATTTTGTTCTAAAGGGCCATTCTACATAAACAATAAAAAGAACCCCTCCACCCCCCCAGTTATTAAAATTGGCTTACAAAAAAGTACAGAGCCTGAATCAACCATGGAAAAAATTTTTTTAAACTGTCAGGAAGAAAACAAAAAAGGAGATCTTTGGAAGGGGTGGAGAGTCCTTCAAACTTTCACAGAACATATTATTCCTGTGCTTTCAAGTGTTCCAGAACACAGAATTAAAGGCAACGCCTCTTGACTCATGTTTTACCAAGCTTTCATAACCTGGAAACCAAAACCCTAAGAAATTAAACTTTGCACATCAAATCCAGCAGTCTTAAAAGACCGAAATTATTATTAAAAAACAACAGCATTTTAAATAATCTTCATTTCATTATATCTAGGAAAATCAAAGGATAGAATATTGTCATAGCAAAAATTTGCCCAAACCCACAGTTGAATTTTAACCAAAATACAGTGAGTCATTTACAGTTCATGCTCTTTTCTGCACATAGTTGTGTCCTCTGAACATAAATAAGTAGCCACTTCTGGTGAGTGTAATAACAATATGTAAGATTTATTGAGCTCTTCCTATAGAAATATATAGTATAGAGCAAATTCTGTTTCAAAGAAGCTAAAATCTGGGGGGAAATAAAACTTACAAATATGAAACAATTTCACTTAAAATATACAACCTTGTAGAATGAACTTCTATCCAGTACATGGATGTTCTACTTCTGAATTTGAGGTTATCTTAGAGTTTGTATTAACTGCATTTAAAATACATGAATGGCTGCCAGATAAAGTTTAAGTGACTCTATTTGATTTCAGGTAAGTTACCAATAATTGTTTCATATAAATACTAAAAATGTTTTCATTCATTGTTTATGTGAAATTCAAAGTTAACTATATTTTACTTGCTAAAATTACAACCTACTATGTGTGATCATATACATTTTCGGTTCCTATTTTATTTTCTTATTTTCATTATTATAAATATGTCTAAAACATGAAAATTCTTATGCATTTTATGGATATCACAGGCCCCTCTAAATGATGTTTATTTTTTCTGCTTTTTGTTATTATATACTATGCTGAAATAAACATTATTGTTATACATATGTTTGCATAAATATTCCCAACACCCATTAGTTGTCTTTATTTTTCTTAATTTATTACTCCCCAGTTTTACTGAGATCTAATTGACATATAACATTAACTTTCTTTAGATCTTGCTTATGAAATATGCAAAAATAAAATTTGCTTAAATTTTATGTGGTGAAGTTTATCGATCATTTCCTGTATGACTTCTGGGTCTCCACTTCAAACTGACGTATTAAAAATGACTCATACTTCCAGTCAAAATGGTGATGTAGGAAGTACTTGCTTCCTCCCACAACAATATCAAAATTACAACTAAACTACATCACAAACCACCATTCAGAACCTCCTAAAATCTAGCTGAGTGGAAGTCCTACAACCAGGGATTTAAAGAAGCGACATCGAGACTGGGGCAGAGAACAGGCGGGTCCCAAACCCACAAGTGACGGGTAAAAATCAGGAGGGATATTTCGGCAGCAAAGGTCCCGCGCTGAGGAGCAAGGGGTCCCAGACCCATAGTAGACTCCCCAGCCCAGGGTACCAGTGCCAGGAAGAGAAGTCTCTGCATGAAATAGTCACTTTTCTTCGCTTTACACTATTTGGCAAGGCCTCCTCTTCCTGCCTGTGTGCTTTGTAATTTTTTTTCCTACCCTTCAGGCATTGGATTTAAGAGACATATAAAAGTAAAATAGGCATGACCATCTAAAACCCCGTTGTAAACATTTTAAGGATTTAAAGTTCACACGTAAGAAATATAGTACTTAAGAATTCATATGCTGTACTCAAAATCTTTTTTACTTGTATATCAATATATTGATAAATATTTTTATAAGAAAAGCCTCAAATAAACCCCGATAAGAGCCTTTTCCTTTAACAATGATGCTTTTTAAATATGCTTCATTTATTCTTAGGGTCTAAGATCTCCATTTAATTCCATCATTTGCAGAAGTGTAAACAGATAAATAGGCTTAAAATTAAACCTGGTTGGTCTAAGTCCATACCCATTTGAATGCCTGAAGTTATCTGGTCATTCCTGAGTTATTCTGTTCTGTGAAAGTTTTCAGTGCCTGGGAGGAGCAAAGAACAAGCTGAGGGCAAAAGCTTCTGTTCTGTAGCATTTAAGCAGGAAGAACTGGGAACCTAGTTCAAGTTCTCTTTTTATAGACTCAAAAAACAGACGCAATTTCAAAAGATATTCGTCCACCTTCTGGAGAATCAGACAGAGCCTGTAGCTTCTGACATCTGCTGCCCCTTTTCTGACTCTGGCTGTCCTCGCTGCGGCAGCAGCTAAGTCATCACTCTCTGAGTTTAAGACTGAGGTTTCCAAACAGGCGTAAGTCACATGCAAGCAAAAGTACATTGTCAGATATGATAAACTCCACTTCCATGCTCAGAAATTTAACTCTATTATAATTTCATCATCACGGACATTATAAATGTGCATGTGTGTTTGTTTTTATTTTTTAAATCCACGAAACCTTCCTGAACCAGCTGCTGACACTTGCCGAGGCTTACCTTGTGTACTAAGTGCATCACGGCACTGAGCTGCTCGTCGGTGTTCTCTGTGGCCACCTTCACGCTGATGCTGTGGAGCACTCTGCTGAGGATGTCCCCGTCCAGGGGCTGCTGCAGCTGGTCCGCAAGCCCCCACACGGCCTGCGAATCTGCGTCGGAGACCAGCGTGATGTTGGCAGTCCCATACACGGTATCGACCCGGGCACCGCCTTTTGGGTCAAAAAGTACAACCTGGAAGCGTTTAGGAAATGGATTTAAAGACCCTGTGTCTGGGGTGAGGACGACATCCAATACGGTGTTTCTCTGGCCAGGTTCGAAGACCAAGGTGCCTTCAGTTCTCACAAAATCCTTCCCAGAAAGAGCTGGAGAGATGAGCGTCCGGCCCACTGTCTCAGCACTCCTCAACTCCTGGAAATTAAACAACACGCCTCAGTGAAGCTGTGGCACCTCTCATCTTGTCCCACACAAACGCTGACTCTTTCGGCAAATTCTGTTTTTCTTAGACTGATGGGCCGTGACAACATTACAACGAAATCAGTGGGTTTTATACTTTTTCTAATCTCCTCAGGTAAAGGGGAAAATGTACATCATACAGTGATGAGGTCAGGAAAGACAGATGCCTTGGAGTAGACCAAGAAAGAGAATTACAATTGTCCCGACTGCCTCATGGAATTTCTCCAACTGTGAACACTGTGCTTAAATAACACAGGCTGCAAATGCAAGTATGGAGGAAAAGAGGGAGTCCTTGCATTTGCATTTTTGCCTGGAAATGTGGAGGAGATGGGGTTTGGGGAGAAAAGAGAAAGCAGAGGGAAGAAAGGAGGAAGCAGGAGGAATGGGCCTCTTGTTATTTTTACTGAGATATGAAAACACCTGAAGGAATAAGGACCTTGGGCATATACACACCTGAATTTCCTTGAATTGTGGTTATTAAAAGTTTTTTGTAAATCGAAGCATGAGAACTTAGTCAAGGAAGAACCAAAGTACTGTGACTCTGCTTACTAATGAGCAAATACTAAACTCCCAATACCTGCCAGGCGGCATACTGTGGGTGCAGATATGAACAACAGAACCCCTGCACTCACGGAGCCTAGCAGAGGACATACTACAGAAGTTACAGAATTAACAACATAACTTTATATGAAGATAAATTCTATGAGGAAAGTAAGACTAGCAGGGGCATGAGGGTGATGGTAAGGGTACTACTTTAGATAAGGTTGCTCAGGGAAGCTGTTGATGTGACATTTGAGCAGAGACCACAGTGGTGTAGGGCAGTGGTCGGCTAACTGCAGCCCCTTGAGGGTGGCTCTTCCACAAAATACCACGTGCGGGCGCGCACATACAGTGCGATTGAAACTTCGTGGCCACACTCAAGGGGCCAAAGAGCCACATGTGGCTCGTGAGCCGCAGTTTGCCGACCACTGGTGTAGGGGAACAGGGCACATAGGATCTGGGGGGAAACATTCTAGGCAGAGGTAACAGCAATTACAAAGGCCCTGAGGAAGAGCCAGAGGGCCAATGTGATTGGAACAAGGTCAAAAGTACAAGAAGTTGGCACCAGAGAGGTGGGCAGGGGCCAGATCATGTACATCCATTTTACAAAGTGTGGCAGGAAGACCCTGGAGGTTTCCAGGAGAGTGACAGATTTTATCTTTTTGTGACTGTTCTGGCTGTAGCAGGGGATATGCATGAGGCAGGGAGAAGAGATAACTGAAGTAGGGTTGTATAAGTAAAAAGAGTGCTATGTGCACAGGTTGGAAATCTACTTTGAATGTCGAGTCAGTAGGACTTCCTGGCTAATACAGTGTTGGGTGGAAAGGAAGAGGAGAATTGAGGATGTTTGCTTCGATGAACAGTGGAAAATGGGAAATACTGTTAAGGGAGAAATCAAAAGTTATTTATTATACATATTAATTCTGAGATAGCTTTTAAACATTCAAATGATGATGTCAGTAAAGCAATCAGATATGTGAGTCTAGATCAGGGTGGTGAAGAGACTGGTGATAACAATTCAGGAGTTCTCATTTAACAGATGATATTTGAAGAAAACAGACCTACATGCTTGGTCTTGGTGCACCCCATTACTTCTTGGTCAGGAAGACTAACTGGGCAACAGGAAGAAGCTGCCAGTGAGGTAAGGGCTAAGAGTAGGTAAGGGGGATGTTCCAGAAGTCCAAAGGAGAAGAGCATCTTCACAAAGAGGAAATGACCAGGTGGGCCAAAAAATGAAAAAAAAAATCAATGAAGATAAAAGGTTTTTAAGAACACCTGCAGCAAAATGGTAAAAAGAAAAAAAAAAAACCTTGTTGAAAGAAACAACACAAGAATGGATAAACTAAAGTATCCATTGGAATACAATGCCACAGTGACAGTGAAAGAACTACACACATGGACATGTTGAGCAAAAGAAGCGCATCATAAAACAATACAGTTGGCAGAATCTCATTTGCATAATTTCCAAAAGAGGTAAACCGAAACAGCATATGGTAGGTGGTAAAAGCAAGGGAATAATTCAAAAGCAAGGGAATAACTCAACATGAAATTCAGGATACAGGTTACCTGCAAGTTGGGGAGAGGTTATCCTGCAAGAAAAAGGCAGGAGAAGGGTCCACAGTATCTAGTTCTATGATCCTGATCAAGCTCGATTTCTTAAGCTAGGTGGGGGTGATTTTTTTACTACAAACTGCACATATACATTCTGTCCACTGTTTTCCTGTAGGATTTATTTCAGAATTCAGACGTCGAAAGGAAATGGGATCATCAAAATGTTCTTGTGTTTATAAAATACATATAAAAACAAGAAGCACTATGCAACTGAAAAGAAACAATGGAAAGCAATATAGAAATAGCCTTTGCCTAGAACAGGCAATGTGTGCATAAGGAGGAAAGGCTTACTCTTTCTTGTGTGCTTTGGGCCAGTACATACATATATAAACGAAAGCATTTGAATTGGTTTTCAAATTTGGATTAGCTATAAGCCTATTGAATTTAATGTTAACTAACTGGAATGAGTGATATTTTCATTATCTCAAAAATTTATATCCCTTACTTTTTTATCAGAAATATGTAGATATAAGAGAACGAGTGCTGAGACTATAGTATTTATGTCCTGGGATTGCTGACCCACAGAGTATGTGCACTATAGCTACTGTTTTAACTACATAATGAAAAACTATTTAAAGAGGTAAAATGAGGACTGATATCATTGTAACAGACTAGCAACTTGGTCCATAATTTTCTCATTCTTGCCTGCTACTGAAAATAGAGTTATATGTCTTTGCCTTCTAGTAATATGCCTAGCATTAAGAGAGAGAAAATACAGAGGCAATGAAGCAATAGGGAAATAAAATGCCAGAGAAGTAAAACTTTTATTTCTAAGTTTAAAAATTGAACTTTTCATTTTGTGATAATTGTAGATTTACATGCAGTTTACAAGGAATAATAGAGTGACCTCCTGGGCCCTTTACCCAACAGCCCTCTGTGGTAACATTCTGCGTAATCGTACTAGCTCACAACCAGGATACTGACATTGATACAGTCACGATACAGAACATTTCCATCCCACAGGGTCCCTTCATGTTTCCAGTGTTATAAAAATGCGATGGGTTACATGCTAGTGGCAGCATGTGTTTTGCAAGAAATCATTTGTGAAGAATCTAGAAAGACTATAAATAAATATGACAGAGATATTGGCACTCAGATTCTTATTTTGTCAACTTCAATTCCCTTCTCATCAGAGTACAGGTTTGATCCATAGCCCCAGTCAAAGCATGTGTAGGAGGCAACCAGTAGATGTGTCTCTCTCACATCGATGTTTCTCTCTCTCTCTCCCCCTCTCCCTCCCTCCCATTCTCTAAAGACCAATGGAAAAATGTCCTTGGAGGAGGGTTAATAAAAAAAATAATGCTGGAAAGGTGCATGGTGTTGTCTGACCCAATCCCAGGATCTGGTCACTTCATGTTACATAGTACTGTTCTTCTGAGTCCCTGGATACCTACCTGTTCCCTCTCTTTCACCTGATGTCACCTAATAGGATGGATTCGAAAAGTGGCAGTAACACCACATGAGCTCATGGATTTAAAGAAATATACAGATCAGTTGGTGCTTGAAATTCCAGAGAAGATTTTCAACTAGTTCAACTATAAACAATAACAAAGACCCTTGCTTTTTGTTTCTGGTCTTATATAGTCACACTGTGAAGAAATTTTAACTCTCTAAAGATCTTATAAGACAGATTTATGCAAGACAGTTTGCATTACACAACCAACTTTTCCGAAAGAAAAATACAAAACACTATCATTTTAAAACATGAAGTTTAATATAATAAGTATAATGTGAATTATGATACAATCATAAGACAATAATGTATTGCTTATTCTCTATTTCACTACTCATGCAATAGTTAAAGAAGAAAACCTTAACTGTTAATATCTACCTCATGCTTACCTGGGTACCGAAGTTAACAGACACCATTAGTCCTGTCCCAGAATCTCTGGACACCTGCAAACTGATTAAAGTGGCCTTTTTATGAGCCACTGGTAGCCGAGAACCCACAGAAAAATACACGAGGCTCTGAGGCTCAGCACTCTGGAAGAATCTGATCTGTGCAAATCTGGCGCTATTGTTTATCGCTGCTCCAGCAGTGACTTCATACAGTTCCACAAAAAAATACGTTTCAACTTGTGGTATCTGATAATGAAAAAAAAAAAGAGATTACCATTTTTTTCTATTTTTAGATAATTCTGATGTTAATAATTGGTACTGTTCATACATAATTACAGAAATAAATGTATACTTAGAAATACAGTCTATATGATTACAGAATTAAAATCTTATGTTAGATTACCATGGAATTTATGAAACACCATTTTTCTCCCTGGGGAAGCTTCTTACTATAAAAATCAATGTCAGGAGACAATCTGTGTGCACTTCAATAAGTAAAAGGATAAATAAAATATATTCATACAATGAAATGCTATTTAACAGTTAAAAGGAATGAAGTATTTCAATATTTTTCCATATGGATGGATGTGAAAACAGAATGAGTGAAAAATCAAGTTGCATGATGGTATGCATAGCATGATACAATAAATGTAAAGCTAAAATTACATAAAGCTTACCACATATCATTAATGAACACATATGTATTTAAATATTTAAAAATTAAAATGCCATGGCTAGTTGGCTCAGGTGGAGGGGTTGGGTTGGGGACAGGGCAGGGCATGGAGCTGCAGAATATTACTCTGGATAGAGGAAAAAGAGAGCTTCAACTTTGTCAGGAAGGTTTTATTTTTAAAGAGTTAGACATAAATATTGATAATAAATAGTCAGTTTGGTAGTTTTATGTATTTTCCAAAATTTAGAATCAAATAAGTCTAAATTTAGGCAAGATAAAATTAAATTTTGACCCTGTTTAAAACCTATAATTTCCATAAGAAAGTTAAATATAGTCTTAGTAATTTAAAGGATTAATAATTCTAACAAGATACCAAAGGAGGCACCCTGGAGAAAGTGGTGTCCTTAAGGGAGAGTTAGTAAATGTGGAGTTGTGGGCATAAACCTATTTGAACAAATGCACAGAAGAGGATTTAAATGTTTTCAAGTAGAATAATATGACCAAAATTTTTTTCTAACCCTCACCCAAGGGTATGGTTTATTATTGGTTTTTAGATAGGGAGGAAAGAAGGGAGGGAGAAAGAGAAAAAAAGAGGGAGAGAGAAACATCAATATGAGAGAAACATTGATCTCTAAACACCCCAACTGGGGGGTCGAATCCACAGCCTAGGTATGTGCCCTGACCAGGAATCGAACATGCAACCTTTTTGGTGTACTGGGCAATGCTTCAACTAACTGAGCCACCAGGCCAGGACTGATCAAATATTTTGAATATTGACATTTCAGTTCCTCCTTTTCAGTGTGATAGGATATATTAGTAGCTAATGAAATACCATAAATTAGAAAAAAATCAGTGGGAAGTCAATATTTTAAAAACTTATTTCCTAACTCTATCATTATCAAGGTGGTCCACAGCAGAGCCTTAGCCAACCATTAATTCTCACACAGCTTTCTAGTCCATAGATTAAGACCTCTAAAACTCTTTCTGATGGAAAAAAAAAAAAAATCAAGTTCTTGGGCAGTATTGGCTGAATGGCTTAGCTCAGGAAAAATCAGGCTGGCTGTGGAATATGTTATTGCTATAAAGCAAATAAATTCCCAGAGATTTTTAAAGCAAAATGAAAAGAAAATTACCAGTTTAATAGGGTTGCAATGACATGACATGACAATTTGAATAGCAAAAAGAAAATCACTTAGTAAATAATTAAAATTAGTTGAATTTGAGACTTTTAAAAAAGAAAGGTGTGTATAAGTGGACCTACACAGTCCAAACCAGTGTTTTTCAAGTCAACTGTATTTTTGATCTACAGTTGGGAATCCTCGAATGTGGAGGGCTGACGTAAGTTAGAAGTGAATCTCCAACTTCAAAGGCAAGTGGTACCCATAACCCCAACATATGTTTGGAGTCAACTGTAATTGTATTTGTGTGTGCTTTTTCTGCTGTTTTAAATGTTTGGCATATACAAGGGAGCGTCGACCCATGAACCAAGAGGTCACTGGTTTGATTCCTGGTCAGGGCTCTGCCCAGGTTGTGGGCTCAATCCCCAGTAGGGGGCATACAGGAGGCAGCCAACTGATGGTTTTCTCTCACAGATGTTTCTGTCTCTCTATCCCTCTCCATTCCTCTCTAAATATATATATATATATATATATATATATATATATATACACACACACACACATATATATATACATACATATATATATACATACATATATATATACATACATATACATATACACACACATATACATATACATATATGTATGTATATGTATACGTGTATATATAAACGTATATATATACTTTTGAACATTCATAATATTATGACTGGTTTTTGTATTAAATATTTGAGTTTAATAAATTAAGTAGTAGACAAACAATAAATACTACTGAGTGCTCCCTAGGCATTAAAGTATCACAGAACAGTCATTTTTTAAACAAAAGCCACACATGATTACTAAATGACTAAGGCTCTGTTAGGACATCAGTGACCAATACCACCTGAATAATGCAGATTCCTTTGGAAAGAGGGGGGGATGCCTGTCTCCTGAGTGCCATGTACAACATGAACCAATAGAAATTTATCCAAAGGCTGAGAGGCCACACTTAAGCGTGGCCTCTCTGCCCCTTAAGTAGATCAAAATGGAACTTTCTAACTGTAGACGAAGGAAGAGAACTTTTATCCTATGATGAAATCCATAGACATGATATGATTAAATCTATAGATATAATAAAAGCAAAACACTAAATATTCAGAGTAATCAGAGATACTAATTGGCTGAAAATGATTCAAGGGACCATTCATACATTGAGCAAAACCTTAGAAGTGACAAGAAGCAGAAACAAAGAAAACTGATGAGCTTATAAAAAAAAATTGAGATATAATTGTCATATAATAAGTATTAGTTCTAAGTATACACTAATGAGCTTATTTATAAAAATTCTCTAATGAAATCAATTCTAAGTCTGTCACCCAGCAAAGAGATTTCGATATAACAGCTAGACGAGACATAGTCTCCACATGACCAATGTGTGTTTCAATAAAGTGGTTTTAAAATACTAATTCTAAAACAATACAATTAGAAACTGATAATGCTATGCCTCCTCATTTCTTACCTTCCCGGGTTTGAGCTCCATGGTGATGGAGCACTTTGTCTGACCTGTTGCACAGGTTGTGGTCCCGGACACAGACAGAAGTTCATCCCTCAGGTTCACTCCGTCCTTCTGGAGCACAGGGGATGTCTTGTTAAATGTGACTCGCCAGGAGACCTTGACATCTTCAAAGGCCCTAGGAGCAAAGCAAAACCTTTGCAAACGCAGCAACAGAGTGCCTTATCCTGTGTCTGATGCAAAATGTGATCCACAGTGCCTAAGTGTACCTCTTCATCCAAAGCACATCCTGTACACAGTATTGTTTGACCACACTCTACTCAATCTTGAATAAGTATTCATTGAGCCACTGTGTATCAGGAATGTGAAAAAAATAATAATATTTTTCTGCTTACTATGTCTATTACCAGAAATATGAAAATGAAAATAATAGAGAACTTCTGGCTCCAAGTAAATGTTCCTCATTTGTCTTTTAATAATAATTCTTCTAAAGAAAAAACACAACTGCTAAAAAAAATGGTTCTTATAAAAATAAAGGGTAGGAGATGCCCTACATTTTCAGAGATTATTTAGGCCCCAAATTGTAAAGATAATACATATACCTGTACATGTGCATACCTAGTGCATGTATATGATGAGCATTCAGAATGTGTGTATTATACAATATTAAGTCGCGAGCAAAATTTTTGGTGCTCCATGTGTCCCTAACAGTAAATGGTTGTGCATGCAGAGTGATCACACAATAGTAAATGCAATGCAGTGATAACTTACATAAGCTGCACCTTATGAAGTACACCACAGTCAAGGTAGCCCTAAGTCATGCTCCTAAACCAAGTGTGTTAAATCACAGACTAAGAACTAGAGCAGGGGTCTTCAAACTACGGCCCACGGGCCACATGCAAATACAAATATTGTATTTGTTCCCGGTTTGTTTTTTTACTTCAAAATAAGATATGTGCAGTGTGCATAGGAATTTGTTCACAGTTTTTTTTAAAACTATAGTCCGGCCCTCCAACGGTCTGAGGGACAGTGAACTGGCCCCCTGTTTAAAAAGTTTGAGGACCCGTGAACTAGAGCATCTGAACACTGACACACCAAATTCCACACTACTTTCTAACAACATTTGAACCTGCCTTTACCACTTTATGAATTCAAATACAGACACACAGGCTGTTACATCTTCCATGTACACACGCACACACACACACACACACACACACACACACACACACCTGTTTGGCTGCCTTGTGACAGTAAGATGCAGTCTGTTTCTATCAGCTCCTTCACCCAGCTCGAGCCCACTCTGGGACCCTTCACTGAATCCTATGATGCCATTTTGAAGATCACTCCCTGAAAAGAAAAATGCAGGGTTATATAGTATACTTAAGACTTCAAAAGATCTCCCATGCTCCAGTAATCTTTCCAGCTGAGATGGTATAAAAGATCTTTACTAAAAATAGGCTGGAATAAAAATGATGGCTAACACTTTGAGAACAGAAGACCGGAAGAAAGAAAACTTCAAATCCTTCTCCCCACCCTGAGATACATGCTCATCTCTCTCCGATGAGACTCTACTTTGTATCTCATATCCCTTGGTTTTATGTGTTTACTAGAGGCCCAGTGCACAAAATTCAAAATCTGGGACCCCTCGGGGGATGTCCTACTGCCGGTTTAGGCCCGATCCCTCTCGCAATCTGGGACCACTGGCTCCTAACCACTCGCCTGCCTGCCTGCCTGATTGCCCCTAACCACTCTGCCTGCCTGCCTGATTGTCCCTAACTGCTCGCCTGCCTGCCTGATCACCCCTAACCACCTCTGCCTCAGCCCCCACCACCACAGCTTCATCCAGAATGACGACCTTCAGCTGTCCAGTCTAATTAGCATATTACACTTTTATTGTTGTAGATTGTTTAGAATCAGTGTATCCTCACAGAATGCAAGTTCTACCAGGGCGGTAATGCTGTATTTACTGCTGTATCCCCAGGACCAAGAACAGTGGCCAGCATACTGTAAGTGTTCAATAAATATTTATTAAGTAAATGAACTCCATTTAACTGATTTACCTTCCTATAAAAGAGTTCACGACAGACCATTTATATTACACATTCAGTTATTTGCCCCAGAGAAAAACAGAACTAATAAGGAACTCATGAGTAACTCTGAGTAAAAAAAAGTCATCTGAGCAACACTCAGACGAGTTTCTTTGTTGTTGTTTTTTAACTCACAATCCTGTATTGTAACTCATACTCCTGGATTTCACTGCTACACTGAAATCCAGATTCAGGCATGGTCGTCAGTTAGTTTTCGTACACTGTTGCAATCCTTTAATTTCTACTGAAGTTAAATTATTGTACATTGAGGTTACAGGCACCCTCATACTACAAAATTGTATTTAAACTGGAAAAAATGTAGGGTCTGCACTGCACTGAAATAGTGCACTGTTTTTTCATAGTGTCATCTTAAACTCTCAGCTCTGTGTAAAACTTATAAATGTCTGTATAAAACAACAGAGTAGGCAAATACTTACTGTAATGTATTGACAAGACGAGCTAGCATACCTAAAGAAATATAGTATGATTTCAGAGGAGAATTGCAAATTATCACCAAAATATTTTATAAGCTACATGAGGAATTCTTTAAACAGTCATCATATTTTAAGCTATTATAATAGGTACACTCAATAGTAAAAAAAAAAAAAAAAAAAAAAAAAAGCTATGTAATATACTGCATTGGTCCAAAACAAAAACAAAAGATGATAGTTTTAATCTGTTTCCCAGCAGATACAAAGAATTTCTTGATAATGAGATCTTAGACTTTGGGATGGATTATTGAAAGTGGTTGGGTAATCCAGAATGAGGGTTCAAAACAGGATAGGCAATTTGTACTTGGATGACTAAATTAAGTATAATCCAGAGGAAGAACATGGATTTAAGTATGTTTAAGGTTTTCCATAGATTGTGAAAGTATAGATTGTTTAACTAGCTCTGAGCTAAGTGACATTTACAGTCCATTCAGTTCTAGCCTAGCACCTCAGAACAGCATCATGTGTTCATGGTGTGGGTCCATGCCATAGGAAGACTATGTGGTTTTCTTTATTGTTCTTTTACCCAGTTTTATTTGTCAATTACAGTTTACTTTCAATATTGTTTTATATCAATTTCAGGTATACAGCATAGTGGTTGGATAATTATATACTTTACAAAGTGCTTCCCCTGATATTGTCAATACCCACCTAGCACCATAAATGGTTATCAAAATATTGACTATATTTCCTATACTGTACTTTAGATCCCCATGGATATTTTATAACTATCTTCTGTATTTCTTAACCCCTTCCCCTCTTTCACCCAATCCCCTAACCTTTCCCCCCTTTGGCAACCACCAGTCTGCTCTCTGTCTACAAGTCTGGGAAAACAATGTTTAATGAATTACTATAATAATTCAAATAATTAACTCTTTCAATTAAAGATAGCATGATCTTATAAAAAAAATCCTACACCACAAAGGTGGTACCTTTTTCTCTCCATCCCTCCAGAGAGATACCTGTGATAATGATCATGGCAAAAGCTGCAAACCCGATGTCATCCTTCCCCTTCACAATCTGCGCTCCCCCTCGTGGGTCTGTGAGAAACACGTAGAAGAATTCCTGCCCCTCAGGCTCATCGTCGTCCAAAATTTGAACCAATACTTTCCGTTCTCTTTCTCCATCTGCAAATGTAAGGATGAGAGTTTGCTCTGCAAAGTCCTCCTCTTCTATCGCCCACGTTAGGTTGGACAGTCCATAGGCATCAGGAAAGGGCAATGCATGTGGTTCCTTCTGAGCGGATCTTTCACCAAAAGTTTTAACTGTTACACTGACATTGCCAGTAGAGCCACCAGTTCTTCGGATAAGAATTTCTGCTGCGTTCAATGTCCCATTCTTCATCTCCTCCTCCACGTAAACAATGGGCGGCCCAAGACTAAAGGCTCCATGAATGAAAACATTTGCAGTTCCAGTGGCCACCTCGGGCCGGGTGACAGGTGTCTCAGGGCTCGCAGTTGCCCCAGGATTAGTGGCCACCAGTGCAGTTGGCTGTGGAGTGGCAGTTATCTTGGTCACGTCGGGGTGTGCGGTGGAGGAGTCAGTTCCGATGGGAACGAGACCTGTGTCATCATTATCCCGTATTGTGATCACTGCCACACTGAAATCCAGATTCAGGCGCGGGCGCCAGTTGGTTTTTGTAAACTTTTGCAATCCTTTAATTTCTACTGCAGTTAGATTAATGTAAAAATATTCTTCTATCTCGGGAAGCTGGTCATTAATAATGATTATTTCAAAATGAACCTCGGCTTGGAATTTTTGAAAAAGCAGCTCCCCATTCTGAACAGGCTCAAAATCTTCCCGTGGCTTGGCACTTCCTGCGGTTGTCTGATAGGAAACTTTAATAAGATTGCCGTGGAACCCAAAGAGTCTTTGTACATGTAATCTGATCATCTGAGTATCCTCTGACACCACAATATGCCTTGAACTAGGGGAAAACTGAAAGATTCCCATTGGCTCAATTTCGGCAACAGTGAAACCTGATCTGGAAAAAAAAAAGAAAGAATTGATGAAAATAGAAACACCACAGCAGAGATTCATTTTTCACATATTTAAGATGCTGTGCAGGAGGGCATCTTAAAAATGACATGCCCTTTCAAATTCCATAAAACCCTAGTACTTGCTGATGAATAAATCAGAGCATGAGAAATGTAAGAACAGGAGTTGCTGTCAGTGGCAAGGGGCCCTAACACGTTTGAGCAAAGTGCGGAGCTCAGAGGTGCCTGCTCTGCTTCTCCAGCCCAGAGCAGCTCTTCGAAAGGTCTAACACACCAGGCTCTCTGTTATGATCAGTGCACAGGAAACCACAAATTCTTAGAACGTTCTGGATGTCAGCCAGGTTTCTTATCTACCAAATAGAAATAGTTGCCCTTGCTGGATGCAAAATCCTTGTATCATAATGGGCCAATTCCTTCACTCAAATGCTACTGGGATTTTATATGTGGACTGGAGGAAAACTTCCATGACTGCATGATTAATCCTTAGCTTTATCCTGTAGAGTTTTGTTGTGAGTTAATGATTATGTCAGAAGTAACATCAGCCTAATCCAGACCACAGGCATATTTTCTCTAACAGTTTTTGGGTTTTTTCCTGAATTTGAATGCCTTTAGGAAGGACACCCTAGGGTCCACCACTCTCTATGGTAAAGCCCTGATAACACATAGCACAATGGTTATGAGCTAGATTCGAATCATGGCCCCAACCATTATTATCTGTGTGACGCTAGGTATGTTACATAATCTACATGTGACTCACTTTCTTTATCTATAAAATAGGACTAAAAATGGTATCTATGTCATATGGCTGCTGTGAAGAATAAGAGTAAACCCATATCATTCTTAAAGCAAAAAGCATTTGAATTTGTTGCCCTAAAATACAGTCTATAGCCAAACACTTTTGAAATGACATACGTATGAACTAAAGCCATATTTGATGCTACCAACCAGTATCTCCCACACATGAACATATTATATACAGAAACACACTTGAACACACACCAATTTTACCCATACATTTCCCTCCCACTTTCCAAATAAGTAAACTGAAGAACAGAAAGATCCTGTAATGCTCCCCAAGTCACACAGCAAGTAAGTGGCAAGATGAGCTAACTTGTGGCAAGTAAGTGGCAAGACTAACTCCATAAGTCTGTGCTAAAGTCTGACCTCTACTGTTTTGATCAAGCCCTTCCCAACCATGAGAAAAGTGAATTGCTTGTGGCTTGAACATATTTATCTGCAAGTATTCTGATTTAATTTAAATTCAAAAGAGCCAATGGCAGAAGTCATATTATTACTCTATTGTGACGGCTTCTTCTTACTCTGAATCCCTGGGGGGAAGCAGGTATTTTCCAGTTACTTCTCAAAAGACAGCCCCTTTGGAAATAGGTGACTTTGCCATTCCGTTTCTTATTGGAGATGTTACCCCGGGCCAACCCTCTGGAATCAGAGGCCATGGTGGTGAACTGTCTGCAAGGCGAAGGGTGGTGGTGCCTCTGGGGAAGTCAGACTGCCCCCATGGCATCTTTGGCATGCAGGCCATGTGTTACTCCACAACAAACTGTTTTGGCATCTGCTTCAGGGAAAGTGATCTCGTGGAGTGTTTTGTTTTTGTTGTTTTCTTGTGTGTGTGTTTTTCTGTTTCAACAGATACATTCCAGATTATTCTTCAGAGACATCTCACCTAAGCTCGGCCCCACCAGGGGCACTGCTCTGGACTCCTGAGAGGTGGAGGACAAAGGCCTCTGGCTGGCCAGGGCTGGGGAACGTCCACAACAAGACGCCTTTACTTGGTTCTCCGTGGGAAAAGGAAAGGCTCCCTGAAAGGAAACATGAAAAGGGAAGTAGGGTATCCTTTCTGAGTTCTTCAATGGGGATTCGGCTCTTAAAGATGTAGTGAAATATTCCCTTTTCCAAAATTCTATTACAGGCTACGAAAAGAGAAACATTTTAAAGGTGGGGAAAGAGGGAAATAAATGTACAGCAAGCTCGCTAAAACACATGAACGCTGCCTCCTCTACCCTGTCTTCAATCCCTGGTCCAGGTCAAACCCTCTAACATTTCATCTCACTGACCCTCATAAAACTAATGGTATAATTGAAAAAGAAAGTAGATGAAGTAACAGTTGCTCTACTGTCAAATATTCAGGTGAACATGTACATGAACACAAAGGTGTGCCTTTTTTATTTTTATTATTGTATGGTCCAATTTAAGTTTTTAGAACTGCTTTTAACAAACTCCTGATACATAAAGTGAACTTAGTGACCACTATTTCCAGTGAGGTATAAAATTTTTAATTTGACTGAATAAACTTTCTCTCATCCTCACCAAGCTATATTACAAAACAAACAGGTCATTTTCCCAGAATAAGGAAGACCCAAGAAAATTAGAGGCCAATTACATACCTCCATGTGTTACAGAGCAGATCTTAGAAAACCTACAACTCACCCAGTTTCGGGGTCATGTTGCCAACAACAATGAATTCAGGCACTTCTAACTCAGGAGCATATCCGGCCACCCAGGAAACCATGATGGAGCCATAGGTGCCTCTCCTAGAAATCACCACTTGGCTTGTTCCAGCAGTGATGTCCATGAGGGAAAAGGCGTTCGATTCAAATCCCACCTGAGGAAAACATGCTGAGAATATTTAACTTCTCTTTATAGACCCTTGTTTTCTGGAGAGTAGATTAAAAGTCAACTTCCTCTTTTTTACACAATCTATTTTTCCTGTCTTAGAAGATATTCAATTAAAGAGTAATATTTAAGAAATGACATCTGAGACTTCATAATTTATTCTATTTTATAATTTTGACTATAGTATATAGCTTTATTTCTTTAAATCAAAATGTAGTCCTTTGAATTAACAATATCCAAAAAGACAAATGTAATTATGGTTAAATGAAAGCAATGGATTAAAACTGGCAGTGTAGTTCAACTTGTTCATGGGTCTTTATGAAACCTAATTTGTCTAGAACTGAAATTTGACTTCTTTCTAAGACATAATAATATATTCTTTGTTTATAAAATGAACACCAGGAACTAGATTTTTTTATTAAGGTTCTTTTAGATTTTTTATTCAATTGAATATCTTTTTTTTATTTTTGAGGATAAGAAAGCATCAAAGATTTTTTTAAATAGTCATCTTTTTTCATTCACATAAAGTACGATATTTTCTTTAAGGGCAACCTTCCCAGGGTACCCTGAGATTTATAAATGATTTATAGATGAATTAACTTCTGGTCAATGAGTAAGAATAAAACCAGATTCCTGGCTTTACTTGGACAAATCAGTTTACCTCTTTTGGTCCCATTATCTATAAATTTGGGGTACCACATGATCAACGATTCTATATTAAGACTCATTCTCCCCATTTTATTTTTTTCTTTTCATTTTTTTAAAAATATATTTTTATTTATTTCAGAGAGGAAGGGAGAGGGAGGGAGAGATGGAAACATCAATGATGAGATGGGATGATTTAAGGTAATAGTGAATATTAAAAAAATTCTCTGAATCTTAGTCCTTCCTATAAATGTTGCCCCCTGGTGGTATCCAGATAGTACCACACCCAGGGCCAATTACCTGAGAATTGGCAGCTTTCTCGGGGACAGGTAGGACAGCTGATTTGGCTTCCTGGAGAATTTTTGGCACGCCATAGGAACGTCCACCAACAAGCATCACAGTCACCAGTTGCAAGGTGAAATTAGAGCCCAGTGATAGGAAGATCTATAAACAAACAGTATCCATGACTTTAAGTATTAAAAAATAACTTTCAGAGAAAAATACCGACATTGGCATAAGTCATTAGCACATGACCTCAGCATACGTTTGTATCTGTTCCATCGATCTATGCACTTTCCTTCATGTTATAAAACAAATCACTGTTATGGAGACTGTGGGGTGAAGAGTGATAGTAACAGAGTATATAAAACACAAATGTGCGAATTCTCCATGGTTCAGAAATGAGACTCACAAGAAGAACTATTAGTGATAGAATCATGTGCTACAGGAATGGGAGGAGCCCACAGGTGAATAGTGTCAGCTTCTAAAACCAGAAAAACCTCTTCATGGACAGTAACTAATAATCCATATTTACTCAAAATGGATAATGATTTAGGTGCACTTATTATTTGAATATTTGACAAATAATTACTAGTGCCATGTATTAAATATCAATTTCAAAGTTTTAGAATCCAACAAAATAGGGGAAAGCCTGAATTTTAAAATTGAAGTTTCTCTAAAAGATTATTTTTAACTATACATTTTCCCACAGAAATACTGTTGTTGATAATGGATCAGGCAAGTTACCACATAACCTGGAATACTGCTAAAAACTCTGTACGTCTTAACTGAATGTATAAATAACCACTTCTGTGGAGTCCATTCTTTTTTTAAAGATAATGTTCTTAAACGTACATCACACTCTCCAAATGTGCAAAATATGTACCATAGTGATTTCAAATTGTGCGACATGAGGGGAACAGATGCCTCGTTCATTCAATCCATCTTCATTTTTGTCCAAATGGCATTCACTGAACATGAATCATAGGTCAATTGCTAAGGCAGTGGTCGGCAAACTCATTCGTCAACAGAGCCAAATATCAACAGTACAATGATTGAAATTTCTTTTGAGAGCCAAATTTCTTAAACTTAAACTATATAGGTAGGTACATTGTTATTAACTTAATTAGGGTACTCCTAAGGCTTAGGAAGAGCCACACTCAAGGGGCCAAAGAGCCCCATGTGGCTCGCAAGCCACAGTTTGCCGACCACTGTGCTAAGGAAACAGAAATAAATCACAGTGTCCTGCCTTCACTCCCGTGTTTCCCACCTCTCTTCTAAGGGTAGGCCCTCTTTCCCAGGCAGTTCACTGGCTGGGCAGCTAAGGATTTTTTTGGTCCCTATTTCCTAAAGAAGGAAGGGCCAGGCTCCCAATCATTGTGCCTCCCCACCCGGCTGCTCTGCTCATGAGCGCAGCCAGCACACACAGACGTGGCTGCAGCAAATCCCCAGGGTACAGTAACTGGACACTGAAGTCGAACAGCAGTCACAGCAAAGTTGCAGAAAAGCTGGTTTACTACAGAAGAAACGCAGGGGGATTCATGGGAAAGGACCTTGACGGTGACTAGGAGGGGGCATGTTCTCCAGCATGCCCTGCCATCCCCTGCTCCAGGACGGCATCACCAATACTGTTCTACTGGTTCCCATCGTGCTTGACCGCATCTGGGCCCAAATGGAAAGAACGTACAGCTCCATGATATCCTGCGCACGTCTCAAACACTGCGAACCCGCGCTTTTGTAACTGCGGTTAATGGCCTTCTGCACTAGACAAGGAACAACAGGACGACAGAGATTGTGTCTTTGTCACCTCTGTACCGGCTCTGCTTATTGCCATGGCTGGCACAGGGTGAACACTCAATAAATGTTTGAATAAATGACTCAACCACAAATGTAAAATCCTCGCATTCTAGCTTAAGTAATCTTAAACTTAGACTTGTTTCTTTATAATGCCAGTGAGTCTTATCATCAGGATGCACCTCATAAAGAAGCCTACTGTTAACCAGGTTAGGCAACAGTCTATACTCCCAGGTCCTGATGTTCAATCAGCACCAAGCGTCTTCTAGTTTCAGAGCCTAATGGAAACTTTCTGTGTTCTAAGACCTACTGCCCTGCTCTGCGGCTGACCTGCCCAAGGTCTTAATTTTTACCAGGAGGGTAGAACAAGGAGAACGGTATACAATTCTTGTAACTAGTATCTTACAAACTTCAGAGAGCAATGGCATTATATCCAGGGTGTGAAGGGAGAAGGGGACCACTGGAAATATTCTGCCCTTGGTTTGTGTGTTTCGCACCCTGCCCCATACAGTTACCCTGGAAGACACAGCAACACCTAATATAATCCATCTAGTCCTACACCACATTCCTGAAATGTGAGAGGAAGAAGGAACCTGTGCAATTTTAAATATGTTAATACTAGTAAAATATGTTAAAATAAAGAAACAAAAGGAAGCATTCATGTGTTCATAAGTTAGTCAACTTTTGTTGGCTCTCTTGAAAATAGAAATAATTAAAATAGGTTCAAAAAGTATTAAAAACTCATAGATTATTCAAATAGGTATTAAGAAAGTTACATATTTTTATAAACTATATTATTAAGCTTTCAAAGTGAAATCAAAAGACTACCATCTTTCAAAATGCCCCAGGTAGTACTGGCAACAGATGACCTCAGACTTAGGCAGATCAATGGTTTTAGTCCATGTGATAATTTATCACATATTTGGGTTTTCCTATACACAGTCTGAGAATAATTGTATACTTGCCACATTGCTTAGTGAAAGAACAGAATGGTCAAATCATCTATGTGCCATGTCTCAGTGTCAAATGAAACTTTACTATCAATATAAGATATATAAAATAAAACTATTCCTAGAAAAGCTGAAGGAATGTCCCCATATTCATTATCAGAAATTATAACATGAAGGTGTTTAGACAGTGATGTTACACAGATATGTGTGGGAAGATGTTTCAAGTTATTGTGTAATCTTATAATTACATTATGTAACTTAAGCACATGGTATTTAAAAGAAACTCTGATCATTTGTAAATGAGACTTAACAAAAGGATATTCTGGTTAAATTAATCCACCTCTTATTTCCCCAGCTTTGCACTCTATTCCAGTCTTAAGAATTTTTGTTTATAGAAAACAGAGGTTAGAAATTGACACAATAGGCCTGTGGCATTGAGTCAATGTCCCAAAGAACTACAGGGGAATAATTATGGAACCCTTGTGTCACTAAGAAGCCTCCATTTTTATCCTTTATTAAACAACAGAAGTAAAGACTCGGGTGCACAAAAGATCAACAGGCTACATACCAGGTGTGAATTGGTATAATATGCTTATTGCTTATTCTGAATGGCAGCCTATTTTATACTGGTCATAAACTTGTATGAAACTAAGATCATCAACACTGAGTGGGCTAACCTCAGTGGAATACAAATAGCAAACTGCTTCATTTTTCTCCTATTATTGCTTTGTGAGGTTTTTTCCCACAAAGAAACAACGTTGTGGGTAAGTCTTGAAGCTTATGTCACTTTCAGGAAGGTAAAGGCCAGACCTATATCAATCATGACTTCCACCAGGCATTCAGTAAAAGCTCCCCTGTTTATCCCAGTTTTTGTGTGATTCATGGTTCAGGATCTACAGTGGGAAAGAGGTCATGGTATGATGTTTGAATATTCCCAGTCCCCCTTAGACCTTCCCACCAATTTCCTGGCACATTCAAGGTTTGGGACGGGGGACAGGAGGTTGTTGCTTTGAGAAAGAATGACAAAAATTTTGCCTCCCTGATGTCGTCCTTTCTTGCCTAACACTGGCTGACCACTATCCTTCCATGAAGTCAGGCACTCAAATTCTGGACCGCTCATGGAATTGACGTAGGTGTTCCTCAAAGACTTCAGAATTCTACCCCTCACCAATCTTCTGAGACCACAACCTTTCTTAGATTCTCACCAAGCTTCACAATCTACCCCACAGATTTTTCCCAGAATTATTTCAATCTGGTTACCCTCTGGGGCAACCTTTCCAACAATGAGATAATTAATTCCCAGTGCCATAATGCATCACATGTATGAAATAAATTAACTTATCTCCTATGCATACAGAATGACACTAGCTATGTACCATTCTCGCAATGAGTTAAGACAAAGAGTCACTCCCATCACTTTCTGTGATTCAGACTGAGAAAGACTGCTGAGGTACCTTCAGGACTCACAGCAAATCCACACATTCTTTTCACTCGCACCCCAAACCTCTGCCAGAGCTGTCTACTGCCTTCTCTATTTTTTACCATCACAGACGGTCAGAGCCACTTTCCACAACAGATGCACAAGGAGAGAAGCAGATACCAGGCCCTGTGTTCATGCAGGCCCTCCAAACTCCAGGGAGCACAGGCCAGTCCCACAAGAAAGCCTAAATTTCTCCCCTTCAACAAGTATCCTGTGAGTGTATGTATGTGTGTGTATGTCTGGGTGTGTATGTGGGCACATGTGTGTATATTGGGGTGTGTATATATATATCAATTGAAATGATTTCTGGAACTTCGCAAGGATTAAATAAATGTCTGCTATTATCTACACCAAAATATTTCATCTCCAAATTGAATTATACTTATTCACTTATAATCTGCAAATACTTCACTCTTTGTATTAGCCAGTAATCACTATACATTTTCCAAGGCATTTTTCCTGGTTACATTTAATTTCCAAATAAGATTTAATCTGATCCTGAGGTAAGTCAGGGCTCTCACTGAAGGAGCTTGATTGGAATGACCAGGAAATCAAGAAAGACTACAAACCTGGCTCTTTACTGGCACCGTGTCCACTTTAGAGCTGGCACCATCTTGGACCACCAGCTGCCTCTCTGTATTCTCTGTAACAACTGGCTGCTCCTTATGATCAGATGATATTCGATATCTAACAGCCACATCTCCGAAAGTCCCGGCAAGCCGGGTTACATTGATTTGGATGGATCTCCTGAGGTCCTGCTCAATGAGCACTGCCTGGCGACCTGCATACAGAGCGAATACTCCATGGGGGTCATCATTTGCAGAAACAGAGAACTGCGTGATGCATTTTTCCGGGTCCAGTTCTGCTCCTCCCTCTACGGAAACAAGCTGGATCACATAGGCTTCCTCTATCTCCGGTACATCATCTGGTAGCAAATGAACATCAAAGCTCACTTCACGCTCTCCATCAGCAATGATGAAAAAGCCTTTTGTAGAGAGAAAGTCTCCAGTAATGTCAAACTGACTACTTATTTCCCAGTAAACCTAAGATAAATAGGGGGGGAAGGGGGAAATCCAACAATGTTATATGATGCAGTAAATTGAATCAAAATCCTTTGAATTATGTTTTCCTTTCCAATAAACAAAAGGGAAATATTAATTGTGCATCATTATATTCACAGTCTCCAAGCAGTTATTAGTTTAGAAAGTACAGAGGAGTGACGTCTGTGTCATGAAAGTATCTTCACTCTTTCAGGCTGTCGTATGCAATTTGCAGGAAAGACTACGAGATCTGATTTTACCTACTCCTGAAAGAATAACATTTTGAAGAGATAAAGAAGAGCAAGTTAACTTTAAAATGGCGGTACCACAAGTCATTCCATAGCAAACCACAGACAGTGGTTGAAGGTAAATGTGACTAGATAATCAAATACTTCACATCAGAATTTGTTCTTGTCTGTTCTTTAACTACAAGGAAATATCTATTAGATCTCTTAGAATTAAAGGTTATTTTCCAAGAATTTTCGCCCTCCAAACCATAAAACTTCAACTGAACAAGTAGCAGTTACAGGAAAAGAGGTAACTTCATAGAGAAATTTCACCAAATATGTAACCTAGATCGGTTAGACAAGTATCTTGATGATTTACAAGGGCATCTTCAAATGTTCTATATCAATAAACACTCAAACGCAATCTCTTAAAAATCAGTTGCTATATTAAAAAATTCTATTGAGAAATAAAGCCCAAGAGAATACATGAAGCAATTTACAAAACTCAGAGATTTAAGTAGGAAAAGTGGCAAACCAGAAAATACAAAACAGTTGAATCATACTCTTCCTGACTAAGTGTGAGGAAGATCTTTTTAATCTAATTGTGATGCAATGTGGAGAGATCGCTGAAGGCGGGCCTGGCTGGAGAGCCCGAGGTACTTCTCAGCTTCTGTGAAAACTCATGTCACTTGAGTTTATGAAAACCTTTAACCAGAACAACGCCCTTTCTCTGTCCCTCTCAACCATGTTTGATAAGCAAATTGTTGCTCTACTTAAAAATAAAATGCAAAATGATACCTTAATGTCTCCAAAAATGCCCTTGACTCTTTTGACAACAAAAGTGATGATCAGAGGCCCTTCCAGAGCTGATGGCTCCAAATAGGTCTTCACAGACAAAGACTCAGGAGCGAACTGAACCACTCCATTGGGATCTCCAAACTTCTGTATCTAAAAATAGAAACAGCAGAGTGAATACTATATATAACAACTATGGATGGAAATACAGTAGCCAACGTATCAATCAATGCTGAAGAAATGGAAGAGACATAGAAATAATACTTAAATCTATCTAGCTATCTGATTTTTAAACCTTCTTTATTATACTGAGTGTTACCTAAAACAAGCAAGTTCTCATTCTCCAAGGATAATGGGAATAAGTGTCCAGAAAACTACAATTTGCAGAATCTCAAAAGGATAGTATTTTCATGCCTCAATTTAGGTTCATTTTGCCTTATGTTTGTTTTGTTTAATCAGTTAATTTTTGCTAACTTCTTTCTACTGGTTATAATACAAGGTAGAGAGAGGCAAAAGGTCCAGTGATACTTAGTTTTATGTGTCAATTTATAGATTATGGTGCCCAATTGTTTGGGCTACTGAAAACAATGCAGAGAAATGACATCTTTTAAGTTTGGATAATACTCTTGTCTGGGGTCTGTATCAGTCAAACTTCTCTAGAGAAATAGGGAGAGAGGGAGGAAATGAGAGAGGAGGAGAGAGAGGGAGGAGAGATGGACTGAGGGAACCAACAAGTTCCCCAAGCTCTGGGTGTTCTCATGTTGAAATTTGGGGGGATAAAGAGGTTGACAGTCTTGGCAGAGGACTATTCCACACTACCAGAAAGGATTCTAAAGCAGAGTATTGCAGAATAAACCATCTCTTTCCCCAGTTTACTTTGGCAGAAAAAGAAATGGCGAGTGGGCAGTCTAGCAGGCAGAAAACCCAGGCACGAGGTGAAGGTGTGGTCTTGAGTTTGAATTCTATGGGGCAGGCTGGAAACTCACACAGGATTTCTTGAGGCTGATATCTTCTCCTGAAATCTCAGTATTAGCACTCAAGGCCTTCAACTGATTGGTTGAGGCCCACACACATTATCAAGGATAGTCTCCTTTACTTGAAGTAAACTGATTGTAAATATTAATCACATCTACAAAATACCTTCATGGCAACATCCAGCTGTGTTTGTCCAAACACTTTCTGCCCTGATGGACTGGGTGGTTCCTATCAAATACGCTGAATGTGAATCTAACCCAACACATCATTGTGCTAGTTGAACAAGTACCATTCTACCTTCACTCAGTCTGACTTGAAACTGGTTACTAATGTTTATGTATTTTGATGGCAAAGAGAGCCAATATTTAGGATGACATCACAAATACCTCCTCCCTAAATGTGGCAAATATTCACCAAATCTTCTTAGAGAATATAAAATAAGTATGTTTCACTGCATTAAACCCTTCTTAGAACTAATACCATTAATCAGGCTATGTAAGAAACTAACTTAACAACCATAGGAATTACGGTTTTATAAGTTTCAATTCATCATAAGCCTACCGAGTTTCAACAAGTGTAAATGCATTTTCTGGTAACTCCACTAAAAATTCTGTGGGAAAATAAAAAGTCAGACTTACTGTTAACGTAACAGCATTCGCTCTGGAGTCTAACTTAGCTTGTCCCTTCACAAGTGTAAGCTTAATAATGAAAGTCTCTTCGACTTCCATTTCTTCGTGAGGATGAACGGTCAGAATTATGGTTCTCACACCACCTTCTCCCTCTCCAAAATGGAAGGCCCCGCTCACGGGGTCTGCGATGTCTCTGTTCTGTGGTGGTAAGGCGTCCTGAGAATTGGGTCCTACTATCTCCCAGTTCACCTGCAGGGCATGTGTGTATGTGAGTTTTAAATAGAAATGATCAGTTTTAAACCAAGAATTACTTTGCAGGATATGTAGCACTAGGAAAAAAATACACATATATATGAATATTATTCTAGAATATCTTCAGCAAATTCCTATTATTATCTCTCAGTTTTTTAAACAATGATATCTGCAAATGTAAACTGCATAATTATAGAATATCAGTTTTCATAAATAACAATGTCTAAGAAAAAAAAAGAAATCTGACTGCCTGGTCAGTTTTCATCATCACAGGATAACAAAAATATAAAAGTACATATTTTTAAAATATATACTAGAGAAATATAAAAAAATTAAATATATGAATACAACACTATCTTGCTATGTGCACAGGTTATGTCAATCAAAACCTATTTGAATAATGAAACCATGTGAAAAGTCTGCTGGATGTGCAACCTCTTCTAAATCTACTTAAATAAATTCCCAGTATAAAATGAACAGAAACTTTCATAACTTGTTATAAGAAACAAAGAAAGTTTCTATGTTATAATAAAGGCATTTTTTAAAGTTTCTATAATTTAAAATTTCATGCTTTTCAATATCATTGCAGAAAGAAAACTGGGCACTTCTGTTTGCTTCTTTTATCTCTCATCAGCATTGCACACAACTGACCCCTTCCTTTTTCTTAAAATATTGTGTCCTGTCTCTCTTGACTTACATGATTCTCATACAATACAGGCTATCCTCGTGTTCCTCTGCCTTTACTTCTCAATTTTTGCTGGCTCTCCTTCCTCAGCTCCCAGAAGCTGGCAGCCTGGGCTGAGATCTGTTTCCTTCACATCTCGTCTACACACCTTAGGCCCCAGAGTTTCAAATGTCTGCATTTGTGTCAACAGGGTCCCTGTCTGCAGCCCTAACCCCAACCCGCACTTGCTCATCCCCCTCCCTATTTGACCCCTCTATTGAGATGTCTCGTAGGTATCTCAAATGGACAGGCCGAAACAGAACTCTTGACCCCCCTACCCCAAGGATCTGTATTTCAGTAAGCAGCACTATAATATAACTGGTTGCTAAAACTAACATTCCAGCAGTGACCCTCAATTATTTCTTTTCCTCAGCCTCCACTAGCCCAATGGGGTGTTCTTCCAAAACATACTCAATGTCTATTCACTTTCGGCCATCTCCACCTCCACCCTTGTCTGAGCTGACAGCTCTGCCCTGGACAGTACAGGACAATCGCCTACTAACTGCCCATTCTGTTTCCAATTCAGCTTCTTGACAGTCCATTTGCCTCACAACTGTCCCACGTGAGCTGTTTAAAATGACAACCCAGTGACATTGATATTAGTGCCTTGCTTAAAACTTTCTAATGGCAACCTATTTGCACTTGGCATAAAATCTTTAACTTGCTTTAGGGGGTTCCCTGTGATCAAACACCTACTGAGCCTGCTGAGCTATCCTGTGCTGTGACCCAGCACCTCCAGGTCCCCAAACATGGACCTCTTCAGATCTCAACATGCCAGCCTTGTAGATCAGCACTGGCTTTCCCTCACCCCGAATGCTCATCCCTCGAAAAATGACATAACCAGCCATTTCTCATCCTCCAGCCTTCAGTTTAAATATCACATCCTCACCATCCCATCTAGAGTAGCTAGCAGGTCACGTGCAGTTGTGAATCTATTTCACATTGCTGCAAAGCACTCAGTGTCATCAGATCATCTTTCTTTTATTTATTTGCTAACTGTTCTAAAAGTTGTATGAGAACAGAGACAAGGTCTGCCTTGTTCACCAGCATGTTCTCAGTGCCCACAACAGGGTCTGGCACCCTGAAAGCTCTCAACACATACTTGTTGAATGAATGCATCTACCAGAATCCATCCTTTAATTTCTTACTTGCTCTCAAGAATTCCCTGAGGTCAGCTGTCATACATTTTTATGCACTTCATAGGACTTAGAAGCTGCTTTACACCTACTAGATGATTAATAAATATTATTGGTTGTGAATAAATAAATGAATATGTTTGAGGAAAAAGAAAATCCAACACCAAACTTAATTATCAAACATTACTTTTAAAACCATGAGAATAATAACTCTACCTGAATCTCTCCTGCGAGTCCTCCAGTCCGCTCCAGCACCAAGGGTAAAGTCATTGTAGAATTGGGATTAGAAAGAGAAATTCTGCTTTGATTAAGAAATCTTACAACACCAAAGGGAGAGTCACTCTTGGTGATTGTGATTCTGCTCACTAGGTGGCGTCCAAGGACCGCTCCACCAGTAGCTCCAATGAGCAGAATTTCAACGGGCTCCGCAAATTCACTGCATAGCAAGAAAGAGCAAATCTGTGAATCTAAGTACATGAAAATGCTTCTAAAATCCAAACAACTAGTCATTTTCTTAATTGGTCATTCAAGGCACAGTAGTCACACTCCAAGTAGGAAGAGGAGGGTGATCAGCTAAAGGCATAAATGATTTACTTCAATATTATATAACCTGGGCTGGTTAATAGATTTTTTCCTCTTTTTATTTGCTGAATGCATCTACATTCTGATTAGACTTTTCAAATCTAAATTAATAAAAATTATTATTCCTGTATTTGAAAAAAAGTAACATACAATTACAATGGTCTCCCAATTCCTTTTCCCTGCCCCAGTGCATCCCTCCCCCCTGCCCTAAATTTTATCACGTGTTTTTCAATGGTCACATGTATATTCTAAAATTCTATTATCAGTGCAAATCATAGGTAAGGAATGGAACACAATATTCATGTTTTATGTATGCCCATATTATAAGTAGTCCCCCATCATTTCTGGTTTTGCTTTTCCTGGTTTTAGTTACATACAGTCAAGTGGGGTCCAAAAATATTAAATGGAAAATTTCAGAACTAAACAATGCATAAGTTTTAAATTTCATGCCATTCTAAGTAGCATGATGAAATCTCCCCCTGACCCACTACATCCGAATTAGGCCGAATTATATATATATATATATATATATATATATATATATATATATATATACATATCCCACCTTCAGCCACTTAGTAGTCGTCTCAGTTATCAGATTGGCTGTCTGGGTATCACAGTGTTTTGTACAAGTAAACCTTATAGGAGCCTAATGCAGTCACAATGCTTATGTTATTCACCTCCCTTCATCTCATCATGTAGGCATGGTATCATCTCACATCATCCAAGAAGGGTAAGTAGAGTACAATTAAGATATCTTATTACAGTGTCCCATATAATAAAAGCCTAATATGCTAAGTGTCTGGTTATCCGGTCATCCGTTCAACCAACCAAAGCATAATATACTAATGATATGCTCAGACCACTCAACCGCTTGCTATGATGTGCACTGACCCCCAGAGAGCAGATGTTCCAACTGGTAGGTTAGCTTGCTGCTGGGGTCCAGCCAATCAGGACTGAGTGAGAAGAGCCGGACACGCCCTGGAGCCCTCCTGAGGTCCCTCCCCGGCTGATCAACCTCCCACAACCCTCCCTGGCCCTGATCATGCACCAGTGGGGTCCTTCGGCCTGGCCTTGCCCTCTCGCAATCCGGGACTCCTCGGGGGATGTCGGAGAGTCGGTTTGGGCCCAATCCCACAGGCCAGGCCAAGGGACCCCACTTGTGCATGGATTTGTGAACCAGGCCTCTAGTATTGTTATAATTGTTCTATTTTATTATTATTGTTATTAATCTCTTACTGTGCCTAATTTATAAATTAAACTTTATCCCAGGTATATATAGGGAAAAAACATAGTATATAGGGTTGCAGACTATCTGCAGTTTCAGGCATCCACCAGGGGTCTTGGAATATATCCTCTGAGGATACGGGGCGAGTACTGTATTCTCACTTCACTAAATTGTTACCTTTCATGGTCATCAATGATGGAGACATTTATGAAACTTAAGCTCTGCCCATGCTGGAATGTGACTGAATCCCCATGCAGTAGATAATCGACGCCAGGAACTGCAGAGGAGCTCTGAGAGGTGAACTCAGCTGTCACGCGGCCGTGTGCTCCATGCAGCCTCACCACTGGAATCATGATCATCCTGACATCTTCCTCCACTGAAATAGGCATTTGCAATTAACTGGTATGTCAGACAAAGCAAGTAACGTTTATAAGATTCAGTCAAATTAAGCATGGCCAGTATATATAATGGTACAGTGCAAGTACTCAATGTGTCCACAATTCATTTATCACTTTAAAAAATGACTGGTGAAAATCTCATGACTTATTTTTTTTGGAGAAATGTAGTTTGTCACAAGTTGAAAGTTACAGTGAACAGTATAAGTTAGAAATTAAATGACCTATGTAATCATCAGTGTAGGCATTCCTCCTCTCTGTGCCACATACAAATAAATGACAATTTATTAGAAAGTGGATATTCACTGATTTCTAATCCACAAAGAAAGTTAAACATTGCATAACTTAAAATGTATTCATGAAAGCATGTGAAATATGAATAGTTCAAAGGTTAAACACAACTTTTTAAAACTGTTTTGTTCCTATCCATTCATCTTTGGCACACATAAGTGAGGTTAAAGATTGCCCAAAGGTAACTCAAAATATAATTTTAAAATAAATGTGTAAATATATAAACCTATAAAGGCATATACAAATACATATAAGGGTATACATGTACATACACACACACACACACACACACACCAGAAACTTTACATATGAGAATTCAAACTGATAATGTGGAGCTCAGGAAATCTATAATTCAGAAAGTGGTGGTAAATTTATAAATAAGGTTACTGAACCTACCTTCGAAGGCAGTATACCTTGGGTCAAATTCAATGATGCCCTCTGCATTATCATTTGTCATTATTATGATTCTGACCATGGAGATGTTTCCTATTTCAGGAGGCTGATCTACTTGAAGTCCATTTTCTTGGATGGTAAAATCATACCCTCTTGCAAAGTCATAAAAAAAATAAAATAAAATGAGTACATAATTTCCTACCATCAACTGAATGGTCCTCTTAGCTCCTATAACTTAGTCCTATTAAGCAATTTAATACTTTTTAAAATTCCCGATACTAAAATGCTTCTTTTCTCCCCCCTGAAATGCTGTTTCAAACAGATTTCTGTGCTGCTCGCGATTATCACTGCCTGCATGAAGCCAGAACTAATATAAAGTTATTAAACTGAGGCAATGGGGAGATAACAGAACTATAAGGAAATTGGGAAGAAGTGGTCATAAAATAAAACGCTGGGGCTAGGGATGCACTGCTGCACACATTCTACAGTAATGGGCCCAGAAGGGAATGGGCATCAAACCGCAGTGCACGCAGACAGAAGCCAGCTGGGCTGGACATTCACGGGGGCAGGCTGAGAGCTACTTCAAAGAAATAATGGGTGTTGTGCCACTGAAGAAATTTCAAGCTAAACCTTCCAGATTCAAGAAAATATTTTAGTATCTATGGAAAACAATTACAAATCAATGCCTCTGTTCTTTAATATAGATGGTAGTTTATCTAATGACATTCATACAAAGGGAATTTCCTTTTTTTAATATATTGATATTATTCCCATTAAAGAAAATTTCTGACTCTTTATCATTTTAATCCCTGAAGCTAAAAAATGGCACTAAACCAGTGTAGTCCTTCCTTTAATTTCCAAATTCTATTTGCCTGGTATTTTTACCCACCTACATTTCAAAGGGTTGAAAGCTGGTTAATAAGATTATATATAAGGCAAAATTAGAAAAAAGGGAATTAAAATATTAAATGATCAGAGAATGAGATGGCCTCCATATGGTTCATTCTTGATCTTCAATGGAAACACGGTGCACATTAGTGACTGGCCCTCTTTGACTCAATGCTTTTACCCCCTTTAAAACTGGTACTGGGAAAGCAAGCATCTACCTCATTCACCCACGGAGAAGACAGGACAGCTTTCATTGACTCCAAGAAGAAATCTCTCACTCCAGCCCATGCCGAGGTACAGGGACAGGGGGAAGCAAATTCCCCAAGGCCAGCTGACCTTCGACCTAGAGAACATTTACTCTATTTCTTCACCAAATTACTCCTGCCCATGCCCTGTTCAATTCTATGGCTGCCCAGAGTGACTGCATGCAACAGAAATACATACTTTCAACTTCCGGGGTGGGGGGAGTTATATTTTAAAACAATGCATAGTGAACAGTCTTTGTTATAATTTCCTACCACGCACAGTCCTAATGTCACATAAATCCTTGGAAGAGAAGAGAAAGAACTATTTCAGTTTTGTATTAACCCCTACACAACCTAGCACTACTTTTCCTTTCTTCCTGCTTTGTTTAACTTTCCTACTTTTCTTTTTTACTTTACCTTTCGAGGAGTTCCACTTTTGTAATTACTAGAGAAAATTCCTCAGGGCCTTCAGGAAGGTTATCATCAAGTATTTCAACCTGCACGCTTTTCGCCATCTCCCGTGCGTCAAAGAGGAGCTCCCCCGGTGCAGGGACAAAATCCACGCCTGCCTCCGCGGTCCCACTCACTGGCTCATACCAGAGCCTCACGGGACGGAGCGATCCACCCGATCGGATGACTGTGACGTTCACCTGCAGCCAGAAGAGGTTCTTTTATTTGACGTGGATGATGAGCCTACCAGACAATACTTAATTTTTATGAGCTCTAATTCAATTTACTAGGATTATGTTGAAATCATAAATAGATTTATGAAAGTATGGAAATGATAGGTCAAAATAACATCAGGAAGAAATGAATCAGTTGGTGAAAACTTCAGAAGAACAAGGAAACACGTTTTAAAGATCACTACAAGATTTTAAAAAAACACGGTATTTCCAATGTTAAGCATTTCAGACTCTACCCTTTGTGCTTCCTCTGATACTCGAAGCAGCTCCTGTGAAAAGGCGAATCGGCCGTAGGGAAGGTCGCTGGCCACCACTGTGATATTGGCGGTGCTGCTGGCTGCACTCAGTATCCCCCCCTCACTGACACCAGTGAGCCGGAACTCATAGAAACACTTTTCCTCAGGAATGTCATCATTCAAAGCCTACAGAAGGACAGAAAGGGCCATTCGCAGCAAAAACTATAACGTTTAAAGAAAAATATCTATCACATAAGTAACAACAACACATCTGGGATATCAACCATCTCCCACCAGCCACCCACTAACCACACACATACACACACACAGACACACACACAGCAAAGGGCACAACAGAAGCCAGTAACATTAATACCTGGATCACTATAATTGCTGCAGACTGTCCTTCTCTCATTGTCAGTTTTCCTGATGTTTCAGCAAATTCCCCCATGGATGCGGGGAAAATCCTCCAATACACTGTAACCTCCCCCCAGATCGCTGGGCCACGAACCAGGCTACAACAATACACACATATATTCAATACAATTTTTATTGAAGGAACTTTTCCTGGATACTTGCTCTCTTTCAAAAGTAAACAATTGTCATTTATTTCAGAAACATTATGCATTTAAGTAGCCCTATCTATCAATTACACACCACAAGAAAGTCTTATACTTCCAAGATAGTAAGAGTCAAAGTACTGAACGCATGTAAATCTACTTGACAAGAATACTAGCAAAAGCTGAACACTAGAAGTGGAAGATCTAAAAAAAAAAAACATTTTAAAGTTATTTATAGACTTTTCACAAAATGTCAATAGCCTAAACGAAGTTCTCTAAAGGACAGAAATATTTCACACATGCAATGCTAATGAACAAACTTCCAAAAAGGTAGAGTTTTCATTCAAATTCAGCTACTTCGCTATTAGCTGCTGCCCCACTCCTCATGAAAAGATTTGTAATAAAGTCTCCTAAAGCATCATATATATATATATATATATATATATATATATATATATATATGGCTAAGTGACCGTCCAACCGGTAGCTATGACACACAATGACTACCAGGGTGCAGACGCTCCAACCGGTAGCTATGAGGCACACTGACCACCAGGGACAGATGCTCAACACAGGATCTGCTGAGCTGCGGTGACTTGGTAGCTACGATTCTCTCGGTTGACGCACCCCGGATCCAGAGAGGAGGGAGCCCAATTCCGGGGTACGTCACCCGAATACTGCCCACTCGAAACCCGGGACCCTTTGGGGGATGTCAGAGAGCTGGTTTCGACCTGATCCCCACAGGCCAGGCTGAGGGACCCCACCTGCCGGAGGGACGCCACTCACTCCATAGACGCCCTTCAAGCCCCGGCGCCGCCAGCCGGGGAGGGACTACTAGAGGTTGGCTGCAGGGCATGTCCAGGCTGTCTTGCCCAGTCCCACCACGCTGGCCACCTTCTAATTAATTTATTTTCAATTTGTACGAATTGTGACTAGTAGTTATGTAACAGGCCCTAATTGTAGAACACTTAGAATGCTTGATTCAGATGATTTTCTAAGGAACAACTTTGCAGCTGAGACACATAAGCTTACAGAGATGAAGTAATGCTCATTTTACATAGTCGGTGATGGATGGGGCTAAAAGCACAGATCTGATGTCAACTCACTGTGCTCTCCTCAGAATGAGTTATGCAAATCACCCAAGAAACGTCAGAAACCTCCTCAAGATCTGACTTCAACATAAATCAGAATATGTCTTCAATTTTCACTAAAAAATGTATTCTACTTTCCACAGGACGTCACCAATACATAAAATAACAATGCTTGAAGAATATGCATGTGTTGAGAACAATGTATTTAAGGCATAAAAATGCCAATTATTTACACAAAACTTCAAAGCCCCAACCCAGGCAAAGAAAGATGACAACATCCTTACCTGATGATAGCGGTTCCATTATATTTTGCTGAGGGTTCCCCAATGAGGATGTGCCTGGAGGACGGTGCGATCCCAACTTCTCCTGAAGCTCCCTTATCTCCCCGAATGATTATTGATGCACTACCTAAATTGAAGATGATATACAGGGTGTCCAAAAAATATATACACACTTTGAATGATTATAGAGTCAGTGTTTATTAAGATGCAGTTCATTTTCAAAATTAAGTGAGTTATCAGCTGTTAAAGTGTGTACACATTTTTTGGGACACCCTATACATACAGCTTATGTAGCAAACACAAGTATTCATGAGGATATGCCTGCAATGTTGTAAGTGCTTTGCATATACTAATCTTATGAGTTAATCCTCATGATAATCATGTAAGTTAGATATTAATATATCCTCATTTTACCAATGAGGCATTGAGGAGACTGAGCAAATAACTTGTCCCAGATCACATTTTAATGAAAGTGGGCAATAATTCCACTATCACTCCCACAGGAAGCAAGTAGTCTTCGACCATTTGCATTAATTCACTTCTACAGTAACCACTTTGCAGCTCACTGCAACTGGCTATCTGGCTATGTTTATTATCTATATGGCAAAAGGAAGAATGCTCAAAGTTACCTTTTATTTTTAATTTTCTGGCTATTACTTGCTTATAAGCATCTATAAAAATGTGCCAAATAGACCTACTAATCTATAATAATAAAAGCATAATATGCAAATCGACCGAACAGCTGAACAGCAGAATGACCATTTGGACGACCTTCCAGACGAAGCTGGGGCTGCGAGGGCCAAGCCCCTTGAGTGAATTTCATGCATTGGGCCTCTAGTATAGAAACAAAAACTACATTAAGTAATTTGATATTCATATTGTAATTGGGCAGTAAGTTGAAGAAAATGGTTTCTAGAAGCACACGGGGTTTCATGAAACAAAGGAATGGATTACTGTACTCTCACTTTCTTTGGCAATGAATTGATGAAACCAAGAGTGGTTTGTCATGTGCAAATATGTCACAGTAAGAAATATACTATGAATTTTTTATATTAACAAATTATTTACCCTGATACACTCTAATACAGCTACCCTAGGCACATACAGTGCTGCTCTACAATTGTGAGAATTTCCTTGATCATGGAATTCTGTTTTTTTGGCCACAGACCCTTGTACAGGATGGAGTTTTTGATGGCCAAAAAGGGATATGTAAGTAAGCTTTCATCTTGAAGTTGCTGGGCTATTTTTCATGGTTATTACTGTTTTTACCACAATGAAACCATTTAGAACCGTTAAGCCTTTCTCTCCATATCTAAGAAACAAACTTTAATATGGACCATAAGCAAATAAGAAATATGATGCCTGTTTCTGAAATGTCAAAATATCTATGTAATTACTTCCTGATGAAAATAAAAATAGATGAGCTGGAATGGACATAATATGTTTTAAAGAAATGTTTTATTACAAAAGTAATATGTGATCAGTGCAAAAATATATAGAAAATACAGGTAATCAAAAACCACTATTAATATTTCAAGTAAATCATTACATATTTATGACATGCACATGAGAAAAATGGGATTATATTAAACATGTTATAAAACATGCTTTATAAACATAACAATTATCTATGTAATTAAGTGTTCTTACTTTGTAATGTAATTAAGGCCTTTTATACCATACTAGAGGCCCAATGCACAAAATTCGTGCAAGAGTAGGCCTTCCTTCCCCCGGCTGCTGGCACTGGCTTCCCTCTGGCACCTGGGACCCGGGCTTCCCTCTGCCCCCAGTACCCGGGTTTCCCTTGCAGCCCCAGCTTTATCTGGAAGGATGTCTGGTCTAATTAGCATATCATGCTTTTATTATTATAGATTCTTTTGAATAGTTGCATAGTATTCTGTTATATTTAATCAGTCTCCTACCTGGTTAAATGGATCATTTAGGAAGCTACATATTTTATTCCATAAACATTGCTAAAATAAACACCTTCATTTTTTAAAATCACGTAGTTAAGCTGTATGAAATCTTTGACATATGACCTTACTAACACTGGGTATTATAATTTTAGTTTTAAAAATTCATTAGCTGTAATACATGGTAGAAAAATAACACCTTTATGTTTTAACAAACATTTTAGGGATTACAAAACCTAATGTAACCTATTTTAGTACTACTGACTATTTGGTTACATTTTTCTAAGAATCTACTGTTTAATTTTTTTTTAATATGAATTTCTCTTACCTTTCACTGGAGATATTTCTGCCTCATCAACTGATATCAGCTGAATGGTGAAACGCCTGTCCTCCAACACAGTGTCTTGAAGTGTGTGCAATACAATGGTCTTCTGAGACTCAGTCTACACCAAATGACAGGAGTAATAAATTCTCCAGATTGACTGACGTCATATTCTGAATGTTCCCATTTGCAGGATACTGTTTACATCAGGGGTCCTCAAACTTTTTAAACAGGGGGCCAGTTCACTGTCCCTCAGACCATTGGAGGGCCGGACTATAGTTTAAAAAAAAACTATGAACAAATTCCTATGCACACTGCACATATCTTATTTTGAAGTAAAAAAACAAATGTTTTCGGCAGGCCGCATGTGGCCCGCGGGCCGTAGTTTGAGGACCCCTGGTTTATATCCATAAGCATTCTTAAAGTATATCATTTTCCCCCTAGAATTATGGGTTGCTTCTAAAGAGAATTACTATATAAAAGTGAACTCTGACCATAAATGCTATTCAAGTTCTTAACAGAAAAAAAGGGGGGGATTAGCACAGCTTCTAAATTTACTAAAAATTTTCAATGATTAAAAGTCCAATCTCTTAAAGAGAGCTATATGGTCACAGCATGATGTGGAAACACAAAGGTCAGAGGTTTACCACTTATAAAGGTCATCTTTCTACTGCCCATTTTGATCCTGCCCTCTACCCATCCCTGCTTCCTTCCCATTCCTTCCACAGTAGTTGATCTCAAGAGTGCTCACTATCATTCCCTCCCTCTCGCCCTACACTTAGCTCAGGAATTTTGGGGGGCATCTGTGTTCAGTATAGGCTTGAAGGGAAGGGACAAAGGAAAGCAAATATAGAGAGGACAACTAGATTAACGCTTTGAGACATAACCAGGTATCATTTTATCTTTACCTTTCTACCTCTGCATGCTGATAAAACAACTCACTGTCCTATGCATCACTAATTAATTTTCTACAGTTTGAATTCTGCTATTTATTCCTTCTCATGTACATCATAGTTCTGTAATTGTATTTTTTCTCTGAGATTTTTAATATTTTTCACTCAAGCTGTTCTCCATAATTCATTATTTCTATTCACTGTACTTTTAAAAAAATTCTGTAAGAGTTTCTAGGAAAATGTATATTTCCTGCCTCGACCTAATTATATGTATTCATAGAAAAATTTATCATTTATGAAATACAATGAATCACTTCAATGCCTTTATTTGCTTAGATTTGCATAAAAAAAGTGTTTTACAATTTTTAGCATTTTTCTCTCTTTTAATGCTTATTTCTTTTTTTGTTAATTCTTATTTTGTAGGGTTTTTAAAAGTTATGTATCAGTTCCATTTTTCTGGTTTTTAACTGATTTGTTTCTTATTTTATCTTTATTAATTTAGAAAAGATGTTCGCAAACATGATCTAAAAGCAAGGTGGAAGATACAGCCAGGATTCTCTCATTTGAGGCTTTATGTACTGTGACAGAGCTAGGTTTTCTGTGCGTATGAGAAAGCCACTGGATTGTTTTAAGCAGGGGCAACATAACATGATATATCTTATAGAATGTTAACCCTGTCACTGGCTCAAATAACGGACAGAAAAAGGAAAAGGTTTAGAATAAGGTACAAGTTAAAAGACTCTACCTAATGAAAGATGATGGAGGCATGCATCGTCACAGACATGATAGAGAAAGACCAGTGGTGAGAAAGGGTACTTATAAGGGAAACTGACAAGACTCGGTGACCAAATATATGCACGAGTTACAGAATGGGTGACGAGGGGGCTGACACCCAGATGTCCAGCTTGGTTGACTGATTTTGCCCTCAATTAGGAAAGAAAATGTTGACAGAAGAGTAGTTTTGATGGTAGCAGAGAGGCAGTGACTGATCTAAATTTTATTTCAGATATCTAGGGGTGTGTTGTGTGTGTATTTGTGATTTTCCCCCTACAATACATATAATTTCAAAGGAAGTCCAGACATAGTAAATACTATCAAAAAAAGTCAAAAGTAAGACTATGAAGAGGATAAGCAAGTAAAGACAAATTAGAGAAAAACTGCAGGGGTCCTGATGCTGAGTATACCTCATCGAAATGAAGTGTTCCATTCAAAGGACTGAGGTCATCCTTAGCCATCTCATCCACAGTCCACTGCAATCGGACAGCTCCTTTTCCTCCTGGCGACCGGACAACAGTCAATGTCACATATGAATCAGGGTCATCAGACAAAAGGGATTCATCAACCATTACCTGAAAGAAAGAAAAACCCAATAAGATAAAAAAAAAAAAGTAGGGAAGACAAACAATCTTATTTCTATTTACAATGACTGGAACTTTTGAATTTAGAATTCTGTCTATACAGCAGAAAAGATATTTCACCAAACCCCATTTCCTTTTTGTCCTAGGCACTCAGCTACTTGGCATTTCCTAGCTACTCTTGCAATTAGGTGGAGCATGTGACTGAATATTGACCCAAAAATATAGATAGAAGTAACATATGTTATTAATAGTCTGGTTATCAACTTCTCACACAAGCCTCCATATCCCTGCCTTCCCCATTTGCCAGGTGACGAGAGGGGACTCTCGGGACCTAGAGGAGGACAGAGTCACAGGATGGAAAGTCTGCTGCCCAAGATGCCAGCTGATGGAGAGGCGTCTATTAGACCCCAACTAGGAACACTGATGTAGGACACGTGCATAAAGAAGAAATAAAATAACAAAAAGAGAAATATTTTGGGGGGTTCTTTTTATGACCATCAGGCACCCCACATAATATAGACTTAAAATGCCCTCTGAGTTATGCAGTTTGCCAACTTTAATAAGTCCAAATTTAAAAGAAATTTTATTATTATGACATAAAGACAGAAGGAAAGTTAGTATGTTAATTTACCAATACTATTTTTTTTCTACACAAGAGACCTGGTTCAACTGAATGACATATATTGAGACTCTGTGAAGCAAAGTCCAAATTGAGCCTATTATATCCACCTATTAGGGAAATACAAAACATAACACAATGCCTTCCATTTTCAAGACAGGCAGACACACTTAACTAACATTTAATTTAATCTTGTTTTGGTTTTTCCATGAGATTTTGCATTGGTGCCAAGGGTAGGGATTTGGAGGCAACTGACATTTATTTTCTATTATGTCAATTTTTGCACATAAACTTACTGAAGCCTCACAGAAACCTAAGGACCAGCTGTATATACATATACTTGGAGAAGAGGAGCCTGGAACCTGGTAGCGATGTTTGACTCCACAGCCAGTGCTATGCCAACCACTCCTCAGAGGCCAGAAATATTAAACAAGAAATAAAGAAAGAAAAAACCCTACTATAAACAAACCGCACAGAGAAGTCCTTTCTGTTTCCGCAGATAACATTTTAGCTTAGGTTTCGCAAGATTTCCTTGGGCCTCGGCTTTTCCCAGTGCTTTAGTATACTTGGCATATTGTTCTTGTGAGCAGCTTAAGAATTTTGATAGATTTATATTAATAATCTTTTCTCAGTGTTCCTCAGTGCTGAATCTAATCTGTATCATCAAATGAGCTTAACAGAATGTTCACTGTGTGCCCAATAGTGAGTATCTTAGATACAAGTTAAAAGAGAAACTCCACTTATCAAGAGCCTTTGGCAGTGAGAAAGGTAAGAATCAAGAAAAGTAGCCATAAAGGGCTGGTAATAAGGTAATATTAATACCAGCAATAATAATAAAAACAGCAATTGACATCTACTGAGTATGAAGACTAGTTATAAGAGCTTCACATACATCAACTCATTTACTCCTCACAACAAGGGTTATATAGCAGGGTTTGGGTGGCTCAACTCTTACTATTAGACTACAAGACAAACTGGAAATTGGAGGCTACTGCAATAAGCTATGGATCTCAGACCAAGGGTGCACTAAAATTTATGCACTTAAGTAGTTAAGATAAAATTAATAAACAAAAATTATTTATTAATAGTAACATAACTCTTCATTTTCCCTAACAAGGAAAGGAATTCGTAAATACACCATCCAGTATGTAAGTCCAAAAAGAGTGACAAAGTTAAAAGCAAAAGCATTTTATAAGGTTTCACCAATTGGAGGTTTGATTATTAAGTCCTGAACCTTTTATCTAACTTGAGAAGCTAACAGAGACATTTTATAAAAATTAAATTATATATTCATATGTATTAAAAATATTTCTTTGCACATATGCATAGAAAGCCTAGATGGAAATACACAAAATATTAGTGATGTCTATCTCAGGGTAGTAATATTATGGATACTTTTACTGTTGTTTTTATAATTTTTGTATTTTCCTAGACCTTTTATGTTGCCTGGAGACATTCACAGCTACTCTTGTGAATCTACAACTCCTTACACACCCTTAGCTCTGCTTATTCCTTTCCAGGAAAAAGTCTCATTAGGCTATTGCAATGGAAGTATGGTGTCCCTCTTATGGTTTCCATTTTCTTATGAAGCTGAAATTTCAGTTGTTAAATCATTAGACAATTATTATGGTATCTTTAAAATTTGGAGCATCTGGAACATCCAACACTGATAGGCAAGTTATAGGACTAGCACTACATCTTTAGAGCAATAATGGCAATGAGCATTAGAGCAATTTGTTATTATATAAATGATCGATGGTATATTTCTGACTACCTATAAGTGACAATGACATATGGATACATAAAAGTTATTGTGTATCCCAGAATTATCTAAATATTTTTATTATTTCATTTTAGAATTTTCTTTAAAAGGTAAAGTCATAACAATTATTACATAATCATCATGTAGTAATTACAATATTGTTTTATGGTCCTTTATTTTATATTTAAGATGTAGGGATAATTTAGCACTAGTCATTAAACCTGGCTGCACAAATGAGTGGTTAAGCATTTTTTCTCGCTCAATGGTTGAACCAAAAATTGGGCTACCTTTTCCAGATCTCAGAAGTAGACAGCTAATGAGAAGTAAGAGGGAAGAAAGAGAAGAAATACAGAGAAATGCATGAGCTGGAGTGACTGTGGGTTTTTGTTCAATATAAGTCAAGCAAGAGTACCAGAAGGCAGTGTAATATAAACACTTTCCCAGCTAAATCCATCTTCGGTGGAACACCAGACCCATGACAGAATCAGGCCTTGTGATCAGGATGTTGGTCTGCCAGCAGGATAGGAAGAGAACAAATGTATGGGGGGAAAGCACATCTTGGTTTATTACACTTAATAAGTAGGAATCTGGTTCCCTCTATAACAGCCTGATGTAAGAATTATCATTACTATCGAACTGCATAGATTGGATGATTAGCCTCTAATTCAATAGCCAACTCAAAAGATCCTTGAAAAGAGAATCACAAGTGAAGGGTTCTGAAGAGGTTTTTTTAAAAAAACATGAAACACCTTTCCACTAAAAATTACACAGGAAAAAATTAGTCTAGGAGAAGCCCCTCCCCCAATGTATTTCACTTACAGTCTTTTCTTCAAATCCAAATACTCCAAATGGAGAATCATTTTGTGGAATCACAACAGTTACTACAACATCATCACCAAGTCTGCCACCTCCAGTCACCCTGATTAAGGAAATACTAAAAGTTTCCATGAGTTCAAATTCCGCATCATCAATTATGGTTATTTCTATCATGGCAGTAACCTACAAAAGAAAAGGAAAGAAGGAAAAGAGAGAGAAAGAGGAAGAAGAAAGAAGAGAAAGAGTGAAGAGTACATAATGTAATATCAATTTTTGAACATATATAGTTTATTTTTTAGTTAAAATTTAAAAACATAGTAAAAAAGAAAAATGCAGGATTATTTGCCTGTTATGTTCATAATAGCATTTTAAAGTCATACATTTATTGTATTTCAAAGAAATTTTTAGTTAATTATGTTCAAGATATAGGAAATCATATATATATAATATAGTAATTATAGATACAAAAATAATGAGACCTTATTCCTTATTTTATTTTTTGTTAATCCTCACCCAAGGATATTTTTTCCATTGATTCTTGAGAGAGAGTGAAAAGGAGGGAGAGAGAGAAACATCAATGTGAAAGAGACATATCAATTGGTTGTCTTCCACACACCCCAACCAGAGCCCGGGATAGAACCTACAACCCAGGTATGTGCCCTTGACTGGGAATCAAACTCATGACCCTTAGGTGCACAAGCAACATTCTATCCACTTAGCTACACTGGCCAGGGCAATGAAGCCTTATTCTTGAACAAAAACATTTAAAATATCATGTTGGCTCTAATAACCATTGCACAAACATAAATTTTAGTATACTAAGTATTAACCTTACATGATATAAAATGGTACCATAGAAATTATCATTGTGTTTTACAATTAGAATAAATCCCATTAGTTCCAAATACTATTTTTAGAATGTAGGAAAAAAAGAAAGGCAGGAAGAAAACCCAAATCTGTTGATCCTAAATGTTCATGTTCAGGATTTTGTTCATTTGTCTTGGTCTATCTTGAAAGTTTTAATAACTTATAAGTAAGTAAAACTTAGTCCAGATGGTGATTTCACTATTCATGATAAAAAAATATCCCAGCTAGCCACGATCAGTATGGCTCAGTAGGTTGGAGCATCATCTAGGACACCAAAAGTTGGCGGGTTCAATTTCAGGTCAGGGCACATACCTAGCTAGGTTGTACATTCGATCCCCATACTGCAGGCAACCAACCGATGTCTCTCTCTCATATCTATGTTTCTCTCTATATATATATTTCTCTTCCTATGTCCATTAGTTAATTATATACTAACAGTAATTCTGTTTGGCTTGAAAGAATTCAGAGTATAATTCATTTAGCAACCACTATTGCACAATAGTTTAATGGATGTCTATAAAATGTTTGAAGTACAACCAGAAAAATGCTAATATGTTCATAACTAGCATACTTGTCTATCTGCAAATTTAAGAATCCCATGAGATGGCTTAAAGTCTTCCAGGCCAGCACTGTCCAGTGTTGCTTTCCAATAAACATCCACTGCCCCAAAGCTTCCAGCCAGCCGGACTACAGGAACTCGAAGAATGTTCAGGGGTGGAGGTGCCTCATAGGCAGTGATAACTCCAACAGCATCCTTCAAGTAAAGAATATAAGTTAAAAGGCAAGACAAAAGTAATTCTCATAAGGCATCACTTTCTAAATTTATTATTTGTACTTATAGTGGCTATATTTACCCTTCAAAGTAGAAATATATAGTTTCTATATATTCATTTAGAACTCTTACATTTAAAGGTAGTATGAATAAATTTATTTAATCCTTGGGTCTAGCTCAAAGAGAACTAAGAATTAGTCTATATGATAAAGTTAAAGACAGATATTTGTAAATATTTTCAAGCAAAGCCACTTATTTTGCAGAAAATATATGACACTGGCCAAACTGGCAGGTGCAAATGGCCATATCACTATAAATATATTAAAGTTCATCTCACTCTGGTAACATGAAACTTAAAGATTCCTCGGGGATCATTATTTTCTTCTATCATTATCTCAACTATTTCCATCCCGGGTCTCCGAACGCGTGGCTGTCCTGCAGAGAAGTCAGAGTTCACCAGGTACACCTTGGTGATGTTGACAATGAATCCTTCCTCCAACTCAGGAGCATCATCCTGGAGGTGAGCGGGGAAGTGGGGGGACAGAGAGGGTGCTTTATTTTTTTAAATATATTGAATATGCTTTAGATATTTGGAATGGGTAGCTCTATCACACTTTCAAAAAAGATTTCTTCCTATATTTTAACACATTCCCATTGCCAATACCAGAATCTTTGGAAATATTCAAGCTTAGGAAATAATAGTTTCTTATTAGCAAGTAAAATAATTTTTAGAATTCTATCCTGCAATTTTGAATATACTGTATTGAATATGTTACACACACACACACACACACACACACACACAAAACCCTCCCCCAAATGTAGGAAAAACTGGTAAATACTACATACACCTTAAAAGTAAAAGCTTTAGATTTGTAAATCTAGACATAATCCCTCATTTTAATAAATTGTTTTAAAGATTTTACCTTATTATTCAATAGGTAATAAACAATTTCAAAAGATAAAAAGAATACATAGTGAATAGTAAAGGAACTTTTCCTCTGCCCCAGCATTCACGTCTTTCCCATGTCTTCCCCAGAAACTGCTATTATCTAATATCGTCAATACCATTATTAGTAACACTAATGTTATATTATATCATCTTTATTTAACAGTATAGAATATAGTTAATATTACATATAGTATTCTAACGTAAAAATACACTATTTAATTATGTAATATTTTTGATAACACTATTAATCACTCTCAGTTTCATTACAGATATACACACATAAGAAAGAGACAGAGCATGGCACTAAAACCAGATCTAAACCATCTGAACACTAATCTTAATTCAACTAATTGTATCATTCAATGAAAATATTGCCCTATCAATTCAACAATAACAACAACCAGATTGATTTGTGCATTTTATTCATTCATGTACCATTAATCAACCAACACATGCATCCAATCAGACATATAATCCTATTAACTACAGCCTAGACTCACCGGTAAAATGGTAACTTTGACGTAAGTTTCTTTTATGTTTTCTTTCATTATTATTATTGTTTCTTGTAGCACATAATCTTCATTCTCTGTAGCTTGATTATTGACGGGCAGTAAGAAATTGGGTTTAGCTACCAAGTGAATGGCAATGTCTCCGCGTAGTCCTTTATCTCGAACAATTTGTAACTGAAGAGTGGTGATGTTCTCTGTGGGACAGACATGACTCAAGTACATAAGATATTCTATGTACTGTCAATGCTATTCCAGGCACTTAGGGTGGAACGTTCTGCACTACCCCTTTTAGGTAGTTAAGGAAAGAGAGACAAAACAAAGACAGTGTACACCCCCAAGGAGTATTTTGTGCTTATGCTCACCTATTCCCAAAGTTGTGCTGAGATTCCCCGTATACTGCAAGCAATCTATCCCAGTTCTCAGCCCTCCCTGCTGCTTTTCTGGCATACTCTATGCTGCCCATGTCATAGACTTAAGCAGAAATTGCTGAAAATCTTTTTTAAAATATATTTTTATTGATTTCAGAGAGGAAGAGAGAGCGAGAGAGAGATAGAAACATCAATGATGAGAGAGAATTGCTGATCGGCTGCCATCTGCATGCCCCCTACCCGGGCATGTGCTCTTTACCAGAATCGAACCCAGGACCCTTCAGTCCTCAGGCTGACGCTCTATCCACTGAGCCAAAGTGGCTAGGGCCTGAAAATCTTTAGAAAAGTGTATACATGCAGGTTGACCAGAGATACTAATTACAAATGCTAAGAAGATTCTTCAAAAATGAATAAACACCAAAGTCATCTTTTAATAACTAGTCTTTAGAACAATTTTGCTCTTATAGTGAGATATCTATCACAAGGCTCAAAGTATTCCATAGCACCTATTTTTTTTTTAAGTTTTTAGATTTTTAAAAATTTAATTTGCCATATAAGAAAAAAAAAAATGCGTGCCAATCTTCCCTACTGGTCGGTGCATTTCTAATAACCAAATACCATGTCTTTGCTTCCAGAACACACAGAACAATTTCTGGTACTTACTTGATGCTTTAAAAATATTTGTTAAATAAATAAATGAACAGGTCATTTTATTTTAAACATATTGCTTCTGTCCCATATATACAGAAATATAAAGGCCCAGATGCATAATTGCATGGCATTTTTCTCATCAACTACTGAAATGGTAGGACATGTTCCTGAAATGGTAGTTCCATGTTCCTATTGGAAAATTTTAGAAACTTTACATAGCATATGTAAAATACATACTATAATATAGTATATATAACTTTTTATTTAAATAAGCCAAATGACCTTTATCTACAAAAATCCATTTATCCACTGATATGAAGAGTTACTTAGGCAGATTTCAGCAATAAGCTCAAAGGAAATAGGAACTGATCACTTTTACTTCAGAGAAAATATTATTCTAATGATTGCTTTCGATTTAACAACACCTGCAGTACCACATGCATTTCTCTGTGTTGCTCCTTGTTCCTGGAAACTTGAAAATCTAGAGAGGACATCTGAGTGAGGAAAGAGGACAGATAAAGAAAGGATGAAAAAGAGAAAGTAAAATAAAAACCAATCCTCTTTGCTGTAATGATTTACTAAAATAAGATTTCTATTATAATAATAGTCTCAAAATAGTAAAAGTATTTTCTGAATGTTTGCATGATCATAAAATTCAATAATTATAAACAAAAAAGTAAAAAGGATTAAGACATGTCAAATTAAAAAATATCACATAAAAAGAGAAATATACATTTCTAGTAAATATTACAGTTAAATTATCCAATAAAACTTACTAGAACCTGAAAAAGATTTAACAAGGTTTACCTTTAGGCTCTGCTACCCTAACAAAGAGGGACTCAGAATGCCAGCCCACCAAGCCATAGGGTGAGTCACTGGGCAGAGTGGTTATCACAGACTTGCTTCTTTTCTGATCAATAGCAGCACCTTTCGATGGGTCCTCAGCCCCTTCGGTGCTAATGCGGGTGAGTGTTACAGTCACAATCTCTGATAACTCTGGTACATCATCAGCAAGAATGGTCAGGGTGATTGTAGACAGTGCCTGGCCTTCAGAAAACGAAATCTAAAATTTTAAACAAAGAAAAGTTTACCTATTTTTTCATTATCACTGTGCAGCAAGAATAACAGAGGTTAGATTTGTTTTATATTGGCCACAACTTAAATAACAAGAGATATTTAAGCAACATATCTACAAATCAAATGTCTTTCATATAAAAAGTGAAAGATTATTAAGAAAAAATAAACCATTACTAAAACTTAACCTAATAAAACGGTTGCCAAATAATTATATCCTGAAGCCTACTTTCTATTAAAATATCGAGTACATAGTCTTTCTGTGGGAATCTAAGTCCTAGATACCATATATAAAAATCTATAAACATTAAGAAAACGGCATATGGTTTAAGTACTTTTCTCTACAACATTTTGGCTAGGATTGCTATTTTCCTTGGGTAAACTCTGATTAGATGTGTCATTTTACAATTTATAAATCAAAACAGGTGGAGAACAAAGAATAGGCAGAGATACAAATCAGAGCATCTCTCTTCCCCTTTGGTGTCTCCATTGTCTGAAGAGTCAAATCCGAGTTTGCTAAGTGGAATCAAGTTCTTTCCAATAGGGCTTCTGTCTGCTTCTTGAATGTCATTTATCATTGTTCCTCATCTCATGCCTTATTCTCCAGCAATATGGCTAAAAACTACAATTATGCAAGCTAGTATTATAGGCCTATTTTGCAAGCATTCATGTCTCCACCTTGAAATGGCACTTGAGGATATAAATTCAACAGCTTCATTAATAAAACCAGGAGTCAGAAAACTACTGCCCTTTGGCCAAATCCATGTTTTGTAAATAAAGCTTTATTAGAACACACGCTCATTCAATTACATATTATCTATAGCTGCTAAAGTTCTCCGAAGGCAAAGCTGGGAAAGAGACCTTATAGCCATCAACACCTAAAATATTTACTATCAAGCCCTTTATTACTGACCTTTGGATAAAATAATTAATTCTTTCAAAATATAGTCTACATTTAAGATACCATCATGCATTAAAATTTTAATTTTAATCATGTTTATATAATACATATTAATTGGAGAAACATAATTCAGAGCACAGAACTTGAGAGATACAACTCCAAGTTTTTGTAGCTTGCAACTTAAAGTAAATATTCAATGCAATGAAGTTTGCCATGTTATTTTTAAGAACTGAAGCTCTAATCACCTTTCAAATGATACAGCAACCTGGAAATGATGGACCATAATATACATCTGTTAAGAGAACTCTTCAGAGAAGCATCTAGGCAAAATACATAAATTAACCTATGAAACCCAAGACAAGGAGACAACCCATTTTCCAATTAGGAACTAACAACTCCTTGAGCCCTCCCTTTGTGAGTCCTCTACATCTTTAGCCCATTCTGAGTCCATTTTTGAACCTGTGCCCCAATTTTATATGATCATCCAACAGTAGATAATGTGATCCTCTGCTCAGATACCTTCTTGGGGCTGATGCACCCGTCCCCCAGAGGGAATAACAGCTTCTGCATTTCTCAGTGGGAACTGCCCTGGCTGCAGCAACTGTTTCACCCAAGATTATGACCCATCCAGAGGCCGACTGAAGGTCAAGGACAACTAAAATAGGGGTGCAACATCTCAGCTCCTTGACCCAGAAGGAAACAACTCCAAAGGACTAGCTTCGCTCCAGAACTCCCTCACAGGCTCAACAGTCATCTGTGGATCAAATTCTCCCTCTGCACATTCTTATCTTCCTCACTTGTTTATACGTGTATCTTCCCAAAAAACTGAAACCTTCCATCTCAGATTCTATTTACAGGAAACTCACCTATATTGCTCAACATCTCTGGTCTACTTTTTCGTACATCTATTTTCCAAAACTTCTTCCCTGCTTACTGCTCCCAAAACTTGAAATCACATTTCCATTCCAATCCCAAATTTGCTTGGGTTTATCTTTCCGATAATGTAATACATCCAAAATTTGCCCAACCAATATAATGAACTTCAAAAGGGATGACTTTTTTTTACAGATATTTTGGTATTATAGGAAAAAAAACACAATAATCACAACAATAATCTATGGTGATTAGAGAGGGATACAATCTAACACTTCATCCCTAAGGCAGGATTTGGTGCCATGCATCAACAGTAACCATAATTTATGGATCTGGAGAGCATTATGCTAAGTGAAATGAGCCAGGTAGAGAAAGACAAGTATCACATGATCTCACTCATTTATGGAATATAATGAACAACATAAACTAATTAACAAAAACAGATCCAGAGACAGAGAAGCATCAATCAGACTGTCAAACCCCAGAGGGAAGGTAGAGGAGGGTGGGGGTAAGGGGGAAAGATCAACCAAAGGACTTGTATGCATGCATATAAGCCTAACTAATGGACACAGACAACAGGGGGGTGAGGGCATGAGTTGGGGAGGTCAGGGGGGTTATGGTGGGATAAGGACACATATGTAATACCTTAATAAAAAAATAAATAAAAATAACCTTCTTTTAGGCACAACTAGACATTTTCATGTACAGTCATACTTCCAAAATAAGTAATTTACCAATTGTGATCATAAACCTATCTTACGATCTTAAATCTATTTAAAGAGCAATGAGGAATGTGTCTTTTGATTACTTCTTTTGGAAAATTATCTGTTTTAAAAAATCAAATGTAATGGATCATGGAGGTGAAAAAAATAATTTTGTTTTTTAGATAATGGGTGTTGTTTTTATAAATGTAGCAACTACTATGTTTTTCCTTGGAAATGTAAGGAATAATAAAATAAGCTAAATGTATTGAATAATAAGAAAAATAGTAACCATAATTTAAAAGTGACTTTCCAACAATTTTATAAATTACATACCACTCCTGAGATAGGAAATATATCACTAATACTTCCGTCAGCTTCCCATGCTACAGTTATTCGACCATAAGTTCCTTTTAAGCGCTCAACATTCAAGGTTACTAGGCTATCTTGCTCCATTTCTTCCACTTGCTTATATAATGAATTCTGAAAAATATACAGAAAATCACCAAGGTTATTTGAAATTACCTAAGTAACCTTTTATTTCATGCTACCATACATTTGCGAACTTCACAGCATGAAGCAACATGATATATTAAGTGAAAAACAATAGTTAAAAAAACATAATATCAGATGACTATGAATTTATTTAAAAAGTAAAAGATTAAGTTAAAATAAACAAAAATGTTAGTTTTTTAGGATTATATTTATTTTTGTTTCCTTGTTTCTATATTTTTCAAGTTTTCTCCAATGAACATATCTTCTTTTTATAATCAGGAACAATATACTTTTTTGAAAGTGTTATACACAGAATGTAAAACAGTTTGTAGAACAGAAAGGACATGACAGGAGAAGGAAGGCTTCTTCTTTGTGACCTTTGTAATCCCTCTAGGTCTTTGTTTTCTATTTGTAAAATAACTGTTTAATCTACATGGTCTCCAAAATCCCACCAAAATGTAACGATGTCATGAGAATCAGGGAGCCCTTCCTGATCATTTACAAATGTCTCTTACCCTTAAATTTATATTCTTTGAAATGTTTCTATAGGCTGTCCTGTTTCCATTGATGTTTCATCCTTAGCTCATAGTCTTAAGACTATTTTTCCTGCCAGAAATATCATTTCCCTTGTGTTAGAATGCCATACTCTCTTCCTTTCATCTGTACTTCTAGCCTCTTTCCTTTGTTGCAAACCTAGTTCTATCTCTGTGTGACTATAACATTCCTTGTCTGACACTTGCAACATCTCTTGCCAACCATTTAATGAATGTTTCCTCAAAATTAATATTCCAAAGAATCCCTTCTTGACAATATCCTGGTTTCTCTACAGGCAATATAGCAAAAATATGGAGTATAAAGACTTTAAAAAATCTTTTCAGTAAGATATTTCTTGCCTTTTTACTATGATAATCTGAAAAGAGATGCCCCCATTCATTTCTTAAAGGCTCTATTTAGAATGCTAACTTGAATAGATATCCTATCTCATAGCGATATTTTACACAGCATTTTAACACAATGTTACAGATGTTACATAGTAATAAAATCTTGCTCAAGGCAATCAAACATTTCTGCAGAAAATGCTGTGATTTTAACATATGCATATAATTTGTTCACAAAAGACAATGCTCTGGCAGCAGGTGGCCAATGAGCATTAGAAATATGACTAATGTGTAAGTATAAAATGCACACTGAATTTGAAGATAAAATATGAAAAAAGGATGTAAAATATTTCATCAATTTTATGTTGAAATTATAATATTTCAAATGTACTAGGTTAAATAAAATATAATATTAAAACTAACTTCACCTTTTCTTTACCCCTTTTTATGTGACTACAAGAAAACTCAAAATTACATATCTGGCTCACATTGTATTTCTGTGGGGCAGAGCTGCCTCAGAGAGAGCTGACCCACCTTGAGTTCAGAATGGGCTAGGCTGGGTAATAGGGTGATCCTACAACCCTTGCAAGCAATTAACTCAGGACACTAGTGGGTCAAAAACTCCTCATCTTATCCCTGAAACCTCTCCTCCTACAGTGTCCATATCTTGGTGAAAGGCAAACTCCTGCTTCCACACTATCGTTTGCTGCTGGATTACTTCAGTAGTCTCCTAACTGGTCTATATCTGTTTTTGCCCACTTACAATCTAGTTTTGATTCTATGGCGCGGGTGTCCTTTTAAAATGCATGTCAGATCATGTTGCTCTTTTACACTGACCCTTCGAAAGCTCTCCATTTCCCTCAGAGGCCAAATTCATATGACACTAAGGCGCTCGTGCAGGAGACAGCCAACATAGCAGGCCTTACTGCAATCCTTTGAAAGGCCTGCCTGCAAGATTGGCCCTTGGCTGGTGTCTGGGAACTTGAATTTCAGGAGGCTTCCCACCATTCCCAGAACTGACAATGAGTTCCATTTGCTTGACCTGTTTGAATACACAATGTGGTTTATGTTGAACACCTGATTCTTTTTCTGGGAATCTGGAAGTTTACATGCCAGGTAGAGGGTGCCTACATGATCAGTCCCCAATTAAAATCCTGAGCAATGAGTCTCTAATGAGCTTTGCTGGTTGACAACACTTCTCACGTGTTGTCATAACTTAACTCGATGCTGGGGGAATGCATTCCCCGTGATTCCACTGGAAGAGAACACTGGGAAACTGGTACCTACTTTTCTCTGGACTTTATCCCATGAGCCTTTTCCCTCAGCTGATTTTGTGTAACAAATCAGTCCTCTGAGTTCTCCTTGCAAGTCACTGAACCTGTGAGTGCTGGTGGGGAGTCCTGACACACCTGGGCCTCATCTGCCTCAGCACACAGATCAGCCACAGTGAGTTTCCTGCTGCTCCTAAGAGGCAAGGCCTCCCTTCAGGGCCGCTCCACTTGCTGATGGTTTCCCCCTGCCCTGACTGTTTTCCCTCAGATATGTGTGTAACTCACTTCCTCATCTCCTCCAGGCCTTTGTCCTCATGCATATTCCCTTTCCTCAGGAGAAAGCATCTCCATGTTACAATGCATACAGAGTTACAAACTTCTCCCTCTCTCTCTTTCTCTCCTCCTCCTCATCCTCCTCCTCCTTCTCATCCTCCTCTTCCTCTTCCTCCCTGCACCCCCACAGAAATAACAAAGGCATAATAGGACAGTAAAATATTTATAAGTAATGTGTGTGACCAGACACGATTGGGATCTACATCACTGTTTTCTGGAAACATGGGTAACAGCAAATTCAAACTCCTGGGCCAAGGCCAACTGGTAACATTTCAAATTCAATCTTATAAAAGGAATCAGTACAAACAATAAAGTTTAGGACAAATGGACTCAGGGGGTCCAGTGTGTAAGACTAAATTGCAAGGCAGCAGTAGAATTGAGCTTAGAATGCACAGTAGGGGGTGAAGCAGGCAAAGGGAAAGAAGAGAGGCTTAAAATACTCAAGTACGACTCACTAGCGCTGATAAAAACTCATATATAAATGCAGTGAATACATCATTCTGAATTCTAAGTGTGGGATCTTTGGAATCATTACCTGAGCAAATCCAACAACTCCATAGGCATCATCATTAGACAGAATAGTGATTTTTACATAACCATTAATACCAATCTCTGCTCCTCCTTTAGGATTTTTAAGCTGAACTCTGAAAGATTCTTCCTCCTCTGGAACTGTATCATCGAGAATATTTACTGCGATTATAGCTTCTCTGACACCAGGTTCAAATATCAGTTCACCTGAACTGACATAGAAGAACGTATACAGTCAGTCAGCTACAACAAATTAAAGACATATACACAGTACATTGCTCATAAAACTCTTAAAACATTGATTGATATTCAAAGTTTGGAAAAATCACATTTCATAAGTAAAATTTTAATCTGAAGTGTTCATATACTACTAACTTGGTAGAATAAATATTAGAAATCTGGGTAACAACATATTTCATACATTTTTCAGTCATTGGATAAAGACTTAGAAATTAGGTGTCATATAAAATTATGGTGAGTATAAAGACAGCATAAAATGTTCAACCTACCTAGGGATAAAGTCAGACTGGCTCGAAACATAGGCCAGCTCATATATGTGTGAGTGGGTGGCTCCCGCTAGAGCAATTAAATCCTTGCTTGAATTAAGGGACTTGACTGTGACCGAAGCTGCATCGTGAGCAGAAGGTGCTTCCAGAATAAAAGAGAACTGATTCAGCTCTGAATTCCAGCCATAGAGAGCAGACACAGTGTGGCCAATAAGAAGTATGTGCACTGCAGGAAGGAAGGGAAAGGCAACTAGAGTCCAATATAAACAGTCACCTCACTTACGTGCCACGGCAAAATCTCTCCAACTCTCAAAGTGCCATTTTGATTTCTGAAGTAATACACAATTCAATCTCTAAAATAACTGAACATAAATAATTGTTAAATGCTATGGAAAGATCGAGCAACCTGACAATGTACCCACAACCCACTTAAAAAGTGATCTTGAATGGTAAAAGCCAAATGGATTTTGGATTTGTTCGTATTCATCTCAATATTTATTTATTGAATAGCATGCTAGGATACCTTTGAAAGTAAAAAGTACCCATAATCCTACCACTAAGTGGTTTATTTTTCTATTTTTCTTCCAGTCGTGATTCATATGAATTCATAATTGGCACAGTTATAAACAGTCTAAATATAAAAAATTATTAATTAAAAAGGGTAATACCATGTTTATAGTATATATATATATATATATATATAGCATAGTTTTTTATATGTGACTACATAGCATTCATATTTGTAATTTTAATGCATAATCTATAGGGTTGATCTTAAAATATATTTAATAATATTGTTTTCTATATAGTTTTTCAATTTTATTTAATTCTTCATTTTATTTACGTTCACTTAATAAATTCTTAAAGGTGGTGAATTAAACCAAAGAATATGAACAAATTCAAGATTTTAGAATATGTTCTGTCAATGCTTTTTGAAATGTTATTGGAAAACCATGCTCTTCATAATTAAAAGCAATGGCACATACTTGTATTTAATGACATTAGGAGGAAAGGGTGCTCACTACACTGTGCACAACACTAAAAAAATCTTCAGACTTAAAACAGGAGAAAAGAAAGAAACCACCAAGAAACATGCATAAATTCCAGTACTCATTGAAACACACTGGAACATACAAATATCAAATAAGACTGGGTATTAAAATAGCATATAGAACCAGAAACGATGAGTCTCTTCCAAAATTTTTACCCATACGATAAAATGGAAAACCCCATACCCACTCTTAAATCCCATATTCTTAAGTATTGAGAACTACTGATTATTTTTATATATGGGGAAAAATTTTACTATTGCAATTTAGTAAATGTTGCATAAAAGGTAAAGATTAAAAAAGTAGTTACTAATACGTTTGTATTTTCAAAATGATCACATATTTTTCATAAAGCTTTGTAAAACTGGATACATTCAGTAAAGGGCAAACTTCTCAGATGGATCTCAACACCTCTCAAGTTTAACTGATTCTACAGTCTCAAGCAAAATCATAAACTAAAGCTTTTTGATCATCATTGATGATGCATCCAACCCTGGGAGATACACTCCTGTTCACGTCCTCACAATCTGATCAGTATTACAAGGCAGCAAATAGGTAATCAGACATTTAGAGTAGGAAGTGTAGGCTTAAATCTGAACACATGTATGCAGAGAGTGTTTTCTCAGAAAATAGGCATTTGTACTGTTCAGGATCATGAAATTGGGCCAGGAATGTAGGAGGGAAAGAAAAAAATCTCTACTGGGGGAAGAAGACATTTTTTATCCTTTTTTGTTTCAATTACAGTTTACTCTGTATTGGCTTCAAGTGTACAGCATAGTGGTTAGACAAGCATATGCTCTAAAGCAGTGATGGCGAACCTATGACACGCGTGTCAGAGGTGACATGCAAACTCATTTTTTTGGTTGATTTTTCTTTGTTAAATGGCATTTAAATATATAAAATAAATATCAAAAATAAAAATCTTTGTTTACTATGGTTGCAAATATCAAAAAATTTCTATATGTGACACGGTACCAGAGTTAAGTTAGGGTTTTTCAAAATGCTGACACGCCGAGCTCAAAAGGTTCGCCATCACTGCTCTAAAGGGTTCCCCCTGATGTTTCCAGTACATATTTCCACCTGGCACCATATATAGTTATCACAATATTATTAACTATAGTCCCTATGCTGTACTTCACTTCCCCATGACTAATTTGTAACTACCAATTTGTAATTATTCATCCCTTCAACTCTTCCACCCAGTCCCCCAATTCCTCTCCCCTCTGGCAACCACCAGTATGCTCTCTGTGTCTTTAAGTCTGTTTGGGAAGAGGATTTTAACTAGTACTGATTACAGAATTATCTTCCATTTAGCAAAACTATAAAAAATTTAAAAGTATCCCACATGTAAGCAAATGGATGAGATTACTTAAGGAGTGAGTGTAAAAGAGAAGTTCCAGGACTAAGTGCTAGAGCAAGCATTCCTAACCATTTAGAGACCTAGGAATATAAGAAGAAACCTGTAAAAGATGGAGCAGCCAAGAAGGGCTTCCTGAGAAGCAGTGTCCTCAGGAGAGAGGCAAGTTCCAGAGCAAAGAGTAGAGAATATCCTGAGAACAGTTTCAGATACAGTGTATCTGTTTCACAGGGCACTGTGGAGGATTTGGGAGGTTGGGGAAATGAGATGTGAGCATCTGGAATAGAACTCTGGGCTCAGATGGTCTAGAGCAGCGGTTGCCAACTGGTGGTCCGAGGACCACTGGTGGTCCGTGAGGTCCAAAAGGTTGGTGACCACTGGTCTAGAGCATGAGCAGAACACATGGGAATGAGAATCTCATTCCCAGGGGCCTGCACTTTTTATGGTAACTGAACAGGAATGAAGAGAGTAATGAGCTTAATCCAAATGATTTTCAAATGTAATATTTTTGATGAAGCTGAGAGTATTGGAGGACTAAAGAGAAGGGGCTGAGTGTCTTTCCAGCAACACACAGAGCTTAGAGGATGAATGATATAATAAACTGAAGGACTGCAACAGGACCTGGGACATAACATTCAGTAAATGTTAGCTATAGATTCCCATATTTCCTGAATCTTTTGTCCACACAGTCTCCTTCACCTCCCCTTGAAAAAGTGGAATTCAGCAAGGCTTGGTTCGAGGATCCCTCCTCTCACGCTTCATAGTCTCTTTCTACATCTTCCTTCGCTGCATGTAGAACATCCAATATCTGCGTCTAGGACTCTCTTCTAAGCTCTGACCAGCAATACTTCTTCAATATCTGCACACGAATGACTCAAAGGCATCTCAATGGATTCCAAGGAAACTCATTATCTCTGTCCCTAAGTGCCTGGACTTCCTCCCAGTGATCACCATAATGGTTATAGGACTACCACCTATGTAAAAATTAGACTCATTCTTGACATCCTCCCTATCACATACCCCCATATCTAATCTATCATCAACTCCTGTGGATTTTACTTGTGAAACACCTTTGAATGAATCTGCTTGTCTAATTTTCCACCTGCATCACCCACCACTTTCCAAACTCCACCATGCAACATCTTTAGTCTGAAACATGCCATGAGCCTCCAGACTGTCTTCAAGACATCTCTTACCAGCTTCTAAGCTTTTCTCCCCATGGCATGGTCTGTCTGTCTCTCTCTCTCTCTCTCTCTCTCTCTCTCTCTCTCTCTCTCTCTCTCATATGCACACACACAGAGTTTCTCTCTCCCTGCCTCCCTCTTTCTCCATCTCCTCATCACCCTCTCATAAAAGACACCCCTTACTTTTAGGATAAAGATAATAATCCTTTAAATCCCTCTCTGGTCTGATTACAGCTTCAGTTACATCCTATACCACTCTCCCCTCACTGCCACTTTGACCTCTCCCTGGTCCTTTAAAAGCTCATGCTCACTGCTACCATCTGACCTCTGCACATGTTGTTCCCTCAACCTAGAGCCCACCCTATGCTTAATTCGGCCTCATTAACACCTACTTACGTAAGAAAGTTCTCGGGGCATCCCTTAGACCAGGTCAAGGCCTCTCCATTTTGTGTTATGGGGGGTTCTTTATTCTTTCATAGCAGTTATCTGTATGTAGCCAGAAACGTATTTGTGTTATTTTACATGTATCTCTTCCCTATCACCTGTTAAACTTCTTCAGGGCAGAGGTGATATCTGATGCTGCTTACCAGTGTTTTCTCAGGGTCTACCACTGTGCTTGGCACATAATTGGCACTAAAAATATCTATTAAATAATAAAGGAGAGAAGAGAGAAATGGGAGATACATTTATATGTCCTTACAGCCTTTGTTATATTCATTATTATTCTTCAATTTAAAGAATTCAGTCACCACCCAATAATCTCTGTCAGGTCATTAACCAGAATAAATATGTAATCCTCATAGTCATGGCTCCAATCTAATGCTTTTAACACTTGGGTTGCGGGAAACAAGTTAAGTCGGCTCGCGTGAATTGCGCGTACTCCGCGGGAGCCGTCTTAAAATACTTTTTTTTTTTATAGACTAGCAGTAGAATGCGGGTAACGTATAAATACGTAAACTAAAGTTATCATAATTTTACTGAACGTTGCCATTTGCGCAAAAAAATTAGCAAAAATGGCCCGTGCCACGCGCCACCTGTTAGCGCCTGATGAAAGCTACCCGCATACAGTGTGTTAATAAAATATTTGACACATTCAAAATAATAAAATCCTTGAATATTATTTAATGCATAATTTCAGCTTTCAAGGGATCTATAATAAGCCATTCTAAATAATTACCTATAATCTTTTCATACTTCTACAACCTCAAGTCACAGAAACAAAAGAATAAAGAAACCTCACAATGGGTCTTTTAACAAGTCTCTGGCAGATTTTTTCACAAATTCTTTTAGAAACGTGCCTATTCTATTTTTTAAAAGTCTTTAAAGAGAATTCTATAACTTCAATTAATGGCCCATTCAGGCAGCATTCCTCATCCTTAAAAAACATTCATTAGGGAACTATTTTGAATTATAATAAGTGACTCAAGTAGATGAAGTTAGTCCACTTGAAAACTTGAAGTACAGAGAAGCAAAAATGATAAAGGTACAAAATTAAAGAACAAGTAGAAAAAAACTACACAAATCCATGATGAAAGATCCATCATTCATTCAGTGAATCAGTTGTTGAGTGAATGATGAGTACATCGCTCAAGTTGTTTATCACAGCAACATCACAGAGTGAAGGCCTGTCAGAGGCTGACAATGTAAAGAGAAGTCATTCAAGGAAAGGATGAGCAGAACAGAGGTAGACAACAACAGCAGAGTGAACCTGGCATGGAAGCCAGAAAACAAAGGAATGTCCCAGATGGGAGGTGCCAGGGTCTGCGAGAACCTGGGGACATAGAGCTGAGAAGTGGGGTGTAGGACAGATGGAAACAAAGTGAAATGAACAATCTACAAAAAGGTAGCAAAGTGTAAAGGCAGTCAAATATATGGTGATGGAAAGAGAGTTGACTCTGGGTAGTCAACACACAATGCAATATACAGATGATGTATTATAGAATTGTAACTTGAAACCTACATAATTGTATTAACCAATGTTACCCCAATAAATTTAATTTAAAAAAATGGAAGATAAAAAAAACCTCTGATTCCTGGAGAACAGTAAAGGTGACAATGCCTGATAGAGAAAGCAAGTCAGGCACCTAAAAAAAACCTGTAAGAATAAACTCCAGTATTTGTGCTAAGTCCTCTACTCTTTTCAATATCATTTACTTTATAGATTTTAACTTTTGTGATTTCACCTACCTCCATGCATTGATGTCCCCTATGTCTAAACCCCTACTTGACTTCCTCCTGATTTCAGTTCCATTTCACTAACCACCCACAGAGGCTTCTACATCGGCTCTGGCCTGGGCAGTTACAAACTACTGCCTCCAGCATATTCTGTGCACCAAAGGTAGGTGGAATTGTGAAACACGCCTTTGATCCTCACTTGTCTTTAAAATGCCTGCAAGGATTTCTCTGCCTCAGTAATGCTCAGAATGCTCTGGGGATCCTTAAGAGTCTGAGACCCTTAAAGAGACTGTGAGGTCAAAACTACAGGTGTCTCAAAAAATGTATACACATTGTAACAGCTGATAGCTCAATTTTGAAGATGAAATGCATTTTAATAAACACTGCCTTTATAATTATTCAAAGTGTGTGTTTACAATTTGGGGGACACCTTATAATTTCATAATAATACTAAGATGTTGTCTGTCTACTTCACTCTCATTCTTTCATGAGTGAATGGTGGGATTTTCCAGAGGACATATGATTGATATTATTGCAATAGGCTAAATACAGATGCAGACAAAAAAATCCAGATATCGTCTATTAAACCAGATATGAAAAGTTTCAAAAACAATAAAGAAATACCATTCTTTTTATAAAAATTTTGTTTTGGAAAATACAGTGTTTTGTTTTTAAATAAAGCATGTTATTTATGTTCACATGTAGTGAGTCTATTGCTGTCATTCTTAAATGAATTAATAAATAACTGTCTGAAATTTCTCCATTTGATTTCAAATACAATAAATATCAGTAGATATACACACAAACAAAAACTCTTTGAAGGCCTCAATTTTTTAAGAGGGTGAAAAGTTCCTAAGACCAAAATGTCTGGGAACCACTGGACCATCTGAAACACAGTTCAAACCCTGGCTGACATTCCAGGCCCACCTGTTTAGATTCCAGTGTGTTTCCAACCTTACCACCACTCCGTTCTGAATCGAATCCTTTGTCCCCACCACGCTAGTCCGCCCATTGTGCTCTCAATGCCACAGACCCTCCTGCCTTTCACTTTTGCTCATACCTTTCCCTCTCCACACAGTATTTCCTACCAATCCACCCAGGCAGAGCTCAAGCTCCATTAACCCCTCCAATTCTACCACTCACAGAGCAAATGCGATTGGGGGTCTACCTTGAATTATTATCTTACTATTTTTCTTGCTTCTCCAACCAAACACAATCCCTATTTTAAGAGTATCGGTATCAGTCATTTGAAAATTCTAGGATTTCTGGAAATATTATTGTCAAGATCTTGATTTTACATCCTTAGTAAAATACCCAGTGTCTGGCAAAGTAACACTACCTCTAATTTGTGAGATTAAAATCATTCTGGCTTTCCCACTGCCCTCAGGATTAGCAAGCAGTTGAAAATCCCTTACCTATTCCTGAAGCTGGTGTGAAGGAGTGGATCCTATTAGCAGCAAAATCCAGGGATTGAAAATATCTAAAAGAAGACTGTCCTGGCTCCCAGATGAAAATATCAATTGAACTCTGATCTCCTACAATAATAAATATAAGTCAAATCTGAAGGCAAAAGTTTCAGGAAAAAATGACAATTACACAGGAAAACTATAATAAAAACATTAAGTCTAATAAAAAAACAAATTTTATAGGAGAGTCCTCAGAATTCATTTAGTTAAACAAAAATACAACTTATTAGGAAACATTTAAAGTCTTTTTGCATTTATTACATGAAGTATATAGATGGTTAGCCACTAATCATGACCCGTTATAAAAAAAGCAACAAATGTTTTATTTTTTAGGAGTGTTGGAATTTTATTTATGAAAGTTTCCCTACGCAGAAGAAAGCATATTCATATTCAATAAATATTTTTAAAGTTTTATCAAAAGTTGCTAAGCACTATTTATTACTACTACAAATTATCTATGGCACCCCAAGTACAGTCATATAAACAGTTATCTACTTATGCTATAAGTATAATATCTTCATAGAGTTTTTCATAGATCTTTCCACGTTACCCACCCATTCCCCAATTTGATTTTAATATTTTTAAAGTAGTGGTTCAGAACCCCTAAAGATTATGGGCAAAACAATTTTTTCCCCAAAATCTACTTGTAGCTGACAGCCAATATTTATCTATCAAGAAACATTCTATGACTTAGCTAAAAAATTATTGAGAGCATTTTCATATGAACATACTATATCAGTGGTCCGCAAACTGCAGCTCGCGAGCCACATGCAGCTCTTTGGCCCCTTGAGTGTGGCCACGAAGTTTCAATCGCCCTGTATGTGCACGCCCGGTGGTATTTTGTGGAAGAGCCACACTCAAGGGGCCGCAGTTTGCTGACCACTGTACTATACGAATACTAATTTTGATAACTCTGTATGCATTACAAACATTGCATCTTCTTACCTAGAGAGACAGATTTGGCAAAAATTAAGTAAATATCATCTCCTGAAATCAAGGCCTCGACTTGTGTTGTCCCACTGATCGGCACTTCTTGAAAGTTAATAAACTCATTTCCAGACCATCTCAGTAAAACAGAATTGAGCCTGGCATGAGCCTGGGAAATGGCCAAGAACACAGAGCCTCCTCTGGTGAACAAGGCCATGGCCAGCACACCTTGGACAGGGAGTGTCTGATGCAACACGAAGCTTCCTCCATTCCACCGGAAGACCTGCAGGGAATGTTCAAATACAGAATCCTTCGTGATGAGGAATTGAGCACTTATGATAATTTAACCAGTGTCCTATGTTTATTCTCCTAGAGCCTTTTATTTAGTTGAGAGGATATTTTCATTCATGAGAAAGTAGCAAAACTGAAGCTTTCTCCCCTTTTTTCTGAAGCTGTGTGTGAGTGTGACAGAAAAGAGAGAAAGAGGACATACAGGTAGAATGAATTTTAAAGCAAAGTTATTTAAAAATAAATCAGTTTCAAATAGATATCTGGGCAGGAGTCAGTGATATCAAGAGAAGAGGAATGCCAAAAATAGAAGAGAATTCATTTAAATATAAAAAATTTAGAACTAGATTAGAAACTTTCTGATACTGTAATATCATTCATAGCCCTCTCTCGAGCAAGAGAAACACCTAAACTTTTTAGTACTAAAAGTGGCAATGCATACAAGGTTTCAGGGTGAGTATTCATACATTTAAAATTAAAAGACAATCCCAAATATACAACCCAGTCAATTTCAGAAAGAATTATATTTATTGAGTCAACAATTGGGAATCTTATATGAGCCAAGCATTATTCTAGGATTTATGAATAAAGTAGTATCTCCCTTTATGGATATTAAGTATTAGTCAAAGGCAAACAAACATACCAATAATTAAATAGATGCATGATTATAAAATTGATACAAGTGCTAAAGATAACAATTGAAATGATGTGATGGAGAACTATGGGTGTATAAGGAAAATGAAGGTAGAGAGAATGACAAAATTTCCAAGGCAGGAAAAGTTTGTCATTATCTGAATTAAAACGGGTCTAACTGGAAGGAAGCTGATAGTTCTAGGGAACTGAGTATCAGTTAGACTAGATAGGTAAGGAGTCTTTTGCTAGGGAGACCTTGTAATTTATCACAAGGGTCCCTGAGCGAGCAAATGGGACAATATCAGTAATTATATCAGGACAACAGGCATAACCCAACACTGTGCTGGACAAATAAGGAGATATGGTTATCCTACTTACTTAGATGCATGCTGAGTATAATTGGAAATCGATAAAGTTTTAAAATGAGGAATAACTCAATATTAATTAATGTTTTAAAATATTACTCCAGCCCAGACAACATGACTCAGTGGTTTGAACCAGGAGGTCACGGTTCTATTCTCGGTCAAGACACATGCCCAGGTAGTGGGACAATCCTCAGTGTGGGGATTCTCTCTCATCACTGATGTTTCCATTTTTCTCTTCCTCTCTGAAATCAGTAAAAAAATATAAACTAATAAAATAAATATTACCCCAGCCACTTGACTGGGAATGGGTCTGAGGAGGTCAGAGAAGAAGTTTGGAAACCAGCTAGAGGCTACTCTAATAGTGTCGGAGAGAAGTGATGGGGACCTGGATTAGGGAGGGAGAAGCAGCAATGGCAAAAAAATGTCTGTATTCAATTATTGGAAGATATAAACAAAAACACCTAATAGTAAGTTAGATGTCATTAAAAATGAGTAATCAAGGACACGTCCAGAGCAATTGCACTGAGGTTGCAATTTCCTGAGATGAAAGCAAACACTGAACAAGTTTTGCAGAGAAAATCCAAAGTTCAGTGGGGATATGCTAAATCTTCCATACTTAAAATATATTTAAGTGAATATGCTAATAAATAGTTAGATATGTACGTCTGGAATACAGAGGGATGGATAGCTACCAATAAATTTGGAAGATTTTTTAAAAATAAGCTGTAACTAATCAGTATGTATATTCTACTTTATTACTTTCCCCCAATCAAATTATGGTGTTATTTTATATTAAACCTACAGACTACATCTTTGATGAGCTTTAATTATAGCATTAAAAAGAAAAAAATTCATTTTAAAAGAATCAAACCTGTGTTAATGCAGAATCATTTCTTTGACTTGCAACAATTAAATAATCTTGACTGTCTGAAGTAAAATATCTTACTTGAGAACTTTCTGAAATAATTATTGTTTGTACCTGCAAGAAAGAAAGAACAGTAGGAATAAAAATTTAAAGTAGAATATAACTAGAAAAGGATCTGAATACAGTAATAGTATGAGTCAGTATTTGAAGTTCAAAACTTGGAAAATCCTTCTGATATCTAGATATGCCTAACTAGAGGTCATTTTAAGAAAGACAAAACTACCCCTAGATTAAGACACCTTGCTCAAATGAGTATCAACTTGCCAAAAGCCTTTTTCACATGACCACAGACCATGCATTAACTTCCATTTAGATCAAGCTTACAAATCTAATTTTTCTTTTAAATAAAGCAATCTACAAAAAAGTAAAGTTTTTTGTTGTTTGTTTCTTTTACCTGGAATAATTTGAGTCCAGATGTGAATGTATACACACTGTTAACAGAAGGCTTTTCTTCATTTCTTTCTTCATGAGTAATCACAAAGTAGGGAGAAAGTCCAATATGAAAGGCCTCACAAGTTTTAGGATTCCCTATATTTAAATCCTAGGATATAAGGCATAAGAATATCTGTAATTCACAACGTAGCCAACATTTACATGCACATCTTATTTTGTCTACTGTAAAATAAGCGATGCTTACCTCAAGTGGAATAAAAACCCCTTGCCATCGGTAAACAGTAGAAGACACCTTTCTTAACATTACACCATATATTGAATCTTCCAAATTAAAGAAACACCAGCCAGAAGCCGAGGCATCGAAAAAACTTTGAAATATGGAAAACACAATATGCATTCCCCCTGAAAAACATATATCATAATATACAAGTGTATAATCCCTCCCAAACTTTATCAATTCTGAGTTTATTATTCAAACAGTGAAGCCCATTCTTTATATGGCACTGAGGATATCTTCAAAGTGCAAATGCGATCATGCCACCTTATGCTATACATGCCTAGTAACCCTCCCCAATGCTTAAAGCACTCAAAGGCTTTCCATTAATCCTAGAATTAAGACAATTGCCCATAACATGTTCTTCAACCTCTTGAATGATCTAGTGTTGTCTAACTCTTCAAACTCAACACTCCCCTTATTTCTAAACCCAATGTGCATTCTAATGTTTTTCATTTACGTTCTTTTTCTTAATGACTCTAGAGGTCTGCCTCATTCATTTCCCACTTTTTCCCCTATGTTCCTCCAAGTGAATCTCTACCTAGCACTTTTTCTTTTTGTTTGTTTTTTTTTTTAATATATTTTATTGATTTTTTACAGAGAGGAAGGGAGAGAGATAGAGAGTTAGAAACATCGATGAGAGAGAAACATCGATCAGCTGACTCCTGCACATCCCCCACTGGGGATGTGCCCGCAACCCAGGTACATGCCCCTGACCGGAATCGAACCTGGGACCTTTCAGTCCGCAGGCCGATGCTCTATCCACTGAGCCAAACCGGCTTCGGCCCTAGCACTTTTTCTTAGTTCAAACTTTGATATGCCTGAGAAGCATTCATTTATGTTCTCACAACACTAAGAGCTTCCCCTTTAAAACATTTATTACAGTTTAAACTACACACTGATTTTCACTTGTTTTATTTCTATCACCCATTTAAATTCTAAGCTCTGTGAGTTTAGCCCTATGCCTGGCATATGTAATAGGCCTTCAATAAATATCTGTGGGTGCAATAAAAGAATTATATATCTTTTCTCCGTTTTCAACAGATGCACAATATACAATTCATGAGGGGATATGTAAATTTTATACATGCAATCTTTCTTGGTTATAGAATTTTGTTCTCATAAGAAATGAAACATACTCATGCCAAAGGCTGTTTCAGATATTGTCTCCCACTCCACACTCACAGCTAAATCAATGCCGTTAGTACGTGACACATTTAAATATACAGTCCTGTTGGCTTCTTCGATCTTTATAGAGGTGGCTCTAAAGAAAACAAATGGATTATGGAAAGCAGAAAAAGCATAATTTCTGCATATTAAAATATATATCACAATGCTATAATATATTTAATACATTTTTAAATTTACACTAGCCATGGTGAGCTCTATCCACAAATTTTATACAGCAGGAAGACTAGACTCTACAGCTCAAAAATATTCATTTATGAAGATTTTTTAAAAGCACAAATGTAATACTCTGATACTAGAATCATAACAAAATACTGATAGCCAGTAACTTCATGCTGCATATTCTAAAAAATAAATAAAACTGTGTTATTTCTCACATAAAACAAAAACATGTGACAGAGAAAAAAACAAGTCAGAAATTCCCTGATCTAGTGTATCAGTGAAACAGTATCTATTGAAATATTTCTAAAATATAGAAATAAACATCTTCAGCCTACAGAGGAAATTTTAAACTATAATCAAGTTAATGTATCTTTGAAGAGTAATTTATTTATCTGAGTAACTAAATATAATTTCTATTATTTCTCACTTTTTATTATTATTGGAAAAACAAACAAACAGTGCAAGCCATTACCTGAAAGTGTAAACTTTAGGAAAATAAGAATTCTAACAACATCATTAGGGAGGACATGATTAGGTTTCTGACAGTCCCTGTTATGAGAGGGCATATGGCCTCTCTGAATCTATCTGCTAGAGCATATTTTAAAAATCCCTTTTAAGATAGAGCTCAATTTCCTTCTGCATTTTCTCTATGTCAAAAAAATATATCCTGCCCAGCTGGTGTTGCTAAGTGGTTAGCACTGACCCATGAACCAGGAGGTCACAGTTTGATTTCTGGTCAGGGCATATGCCCAGGATTCAGGCTTGGTCCCCAGTAGGGGGCCTGCGGGATGCAGCCAATCAATGATTCTCTCTCATCATTGATGTTTCTATCTCTTTCTCCCTCTCCCTTCCTTTTTCTCTAAAATCAATAAAAACATTTTTTTAAAAATATTTCCTACTTAGCTTCAGAAGCGGCAATTTCCTTTTGAATAAACTATACCTATTTGCAACTGCAGAGATACTGAATAGCCCCAAAGGGGCCTGGTTTTGCAAAACTGTTATCAGGGTTCGAACATGTGCCCCTAGTCTAGCACCTCCAGTCGGATTAAACAAGGTACAAACAAAATGCTCGTCCATTTCTGGTTCCGTGTCTAATATGGCAGATATGTGTAGGGCCTGAAAACAAAATCAAAAGATAAAGTTACTAAAATATAGTCTTTCTACAACAGACAGAAAAATCTGTTAAACATTTTTGAGAATAAAATAATATGTTTTGGAAACAACACCTTTTCTTAAATTCTAATATTGATCCCCATAATGTGATAGTTACAACTCTTTGCATTTACTAACTTCAAGATTTTCAACACTGTAATGTATGACACTGAAGTGTCTAAAGATAAATACTTATGGCACTTAAAAATAACATTAAGATTAAAATTAAATTTATATATTCATTTTTGCTAACTCTTTATCCTGCTCTAGCTATACAACTGTGTTAGTCTCATTCTAGTCTAGGATTCACTATTAAAACTTTATAACCACTGTAGGCCTTAATTTAAAACACATACACAAATGTTCATCAACAGGAGAATACATAAACAAAAAGTGATCTATTTTATTAAATGCTTCTCAGCAAAAAAATAATAATAATAAAAAATAAAAAACACAACTACTGGTGTGTGCAACCATACAGATCTCAAAAATTACACTGCACAAAAGAAGAGAGACACAAAAGATTACATACTCTATGATTCTACTTATATGAAGTTCAAGAACCAGTAAAATGAGTCTTTTAAAAAAATATTAATTTGATTTCAGAGAGGAAGGGAGAAGAAGAGGGATAAAAACATCAATGATGAGAGAGGATCATTGATTGGCTGGCTCCTGAACACCCCACACTGGGGACCGAGCCCACAACCTGGGCACATGCCCTGATCTGGAATCAAACCACAACCTCCTGGTTCATAGGTCAATGCTCAACCACTGAGCCATGCTGGCCAGGCTAGAATGAGTCTTTAATGAAAGAATCTGGAAAGTAGTTTCCTCTGGGGAGAGCAAGAAACTTTCCAGTGATGGTAATGTTCAATATCTTAATTTGAGTGGTGGTTACATGGGTGCATACATATTTTTAAAGTCATTGAGACATACACTTAAGATTTGTGTATTTGCCTTGACCGGTTTGGCTCAGTGGATAGAGCGTTGGCCTGCGGACTGAAGGGTCCCAGGTTCAATTCCGGTCAAAGGCATGTACCTTGGTTGTGGGCACATCCCCAATGGGAGGTGTGTAGGAGGCAGCTGATTGATGTTTCTCTCTCATCGATGTTTCTAACTCTCTATTCCTCCTTCTCTATAAAAAAATCAATAAAATATATTTTTAAAAAAGATTTGTGTATTTTATTTTTTATATCTCAAAATCAAAAACATGTTGGAGGAAAAATCATTATGTGTGTGAAAGAAAAATTTATTCCAATTTCTCTAACATTTAATTTGCCTAATGAACAGTAAGGTCTTCAAACATACTGTAAAAAAAAGTTTTTTAAGAAAACACCACAACCTGGCCTGGTATGGCTCCGTGGTTGAGCATCGACCTATTAACTAAGAGGTCCCCAGTTCGTTTCGAGGTCAGGGCACATGCCTGGGTGCAGGCTTGATCCCCATTAGGGGGCATGCAGGAGGCAGCCAATCAATGATATTCTCTCATCATTGATGTTTCTATCTTGCTCTCCATCTCCCTTCCTCTGAAATCAATTAAAATATTTCTTTAAAAAAGGAAAAAACACAAGATAATTAAAAATATTTTTAAATTTAATTTAAAACATTTTTAAAATAGCATGTGAATCTAAAGCAATGGCAAATTCATAAAATACTTCAAATTTGAATTCTTTAATATCTATATGAAGACATAACTGTCCTTGAAACAAAATTTAAAAGGTCCTAAATTTCAAAGAATTAAAAAATTAAATATGCAAATGAATATGCATTAAAAATGTATTCAGTTTACATAAACTGATCATCAATAAAACTTTTTAATTATTGGATGGACTGCTTTTAGATGAACTAGGCTAAATATATTATTTTAGAATTATTATACTTTACTATATAGTGAGCTTAAAATATGTTAAAATAGTGGAATTAGCTATTTTAAATTTAAACTATGTTTTAAAAATAAAGTTTAAAAACAAAATTATTAATATATAGGAAAAGAGGTTTCTGGAGATAAACTTCTGCTAGTTTAGATCACATTTGCAAGTAATCCAAATCCAGTATTTTTTTCTCCACTGAGCTATTCCCATTCACATAGGACACCTGTGTCTGAAACAAGCAGTCTGAAGTAGTTATAGTTTAGTTAATGAAAGCTTGACAGGAAGGAGTGATTGTGCTGAGGCTTCATGACTGCAAAGAATGGTTTAGAGCTTTTTTAGCTTATGGTTTATAGACATATATATTGAAGTGTTCCATTTGAATATGCTTGAATTTTAAAATAGCAATACACATATTTTCTTTTTTATTTGCCCATTCCACTGCCTAATTCACAGAGCAAATTTTTCCAGTTGCGCTCTCTATAAACTATATAGCACATGGCACTTTCACACAGTCATCTAACCATGTCTTTTCCTAGTATCTTTGCCGGAAATACTTTTTTCTTTCTAGGACCTAGGGTGCCCTTCTAAGGAAATAACTATTTTGTAAATTTAAAAGGTGAGTATTCACTGTCAGTGCAGGCTCATACTGTACCTTGAATCGAACGCCTTCTTCTAAAACAATATAGCCTTTGGAAGGAGTCAGATCTTTAGACTCCACTGAAGAATCCACCTCAGTCACAATGAACTGAACTGTCACGGTTCCAAACAGTCCTTGTGCAGGTTCCCGAACAATGTATAATACTGCAACGCTCTCTTGTACATAGAGAGCTGCTGGTTCTCTCAGAAAAAAGTGCTCACTGTTGTTAAATGACAGAACTCCAGGGCCATCATCATTAGCAAGGACAGTGATTAAGGCTGTCAAAATAAAAATGTTGAAGTAATAAATGAAACTAGAATGGCTTGTAAGTGCTGGGAAGTGTGTTGGTACTTCATTGTAAAGTAGGCTAATTCTTCTCTGGATCACCTTAAAAACAAGGGGAAAATTTCCCCGCAACCTTATGTTAAGAAATCCCTTTGTCAAGAAGCAAAGGAATTTTTAAAAGCATTTATTAAAATGTATATTTACGTATGACATAAAAATACTCAGTAAGCTCGGAATAAAAGACAGTTTCTCCAACTTGATGAAGTGATACCTCTGAGAAGCCAATAGCAAAAAAACAAACTTCATGTTGAACAATTAGCATTGCCACTAAAAACAGAAACAAGACAAGGATGCCTGTCTTCACTGCCCTGGAGTGACCAGCCAGGCCACAGGTGTCAAAGTAATGGAAAAGCAGAGTCAGAACTGTCCCTGTTTTAGAGCCCTTTCAATCCTGAAGTTCTGTGTGCCCATGAGGTTTCCTCATTTTTCTCCTTTCTACCTTCTCTAAGCACTCAGCATGATAGCTAACAAGCAGTGAACCAGGATGATTTTTGGTAACAATATTAAACTGTTCCAACCAAAGAAGTATGGCTCCTATTGGCAGTCCTCAGGTGTCAATACATTTCAACTCTATGTGTAAATACTACTGCAATTAGATGACACTAAAACAGCTACCTTGGCATTCCTTCTACTGCTAAAAAGGAAACCAATGCAAACTCCAAATTCAAAGGAAAGACATTTATAAATTAAATAAAACCTATAATAACTAGGGAAATGACTTAATATTATCTTGTTACCAACCTACATTTTCATTTTACACACACACACACACACACACACACACACACACACACACTAGAAGCAGTGTTACACTGACACGGGAATTCCAAAATGCTTAACTTAAAATATTTTGTATTATAAACATAAAAAACCATCAAGACTAATCCCTTTACATCTGGCTCCATATTAGGAAAAGAGTATGAGGGAGAGGGAGGTGGGTATAAGAAATTATCAATTACCTATTGTATTTCCTCCCAGTTCTAGTCCAGGAGAAGGATTTGTTAAAATCAGCTGAAATTTTTCATCTCCTTCTGGAATATCATCATCAAGAATCATGATGTCAACATTTTTATACCGTTCTCCATGAGCAAAGTGAAGAATCTGGTCAAGAAAGTAAAATAGACAGCATAATATTTAAATACACTCTGCATTTTTACAGAATAGAAAAAAATACAATATAGTTGTGAAAGTGAAATAAATTATTTGACAGGGATTTTTCCTTTTTTTGCTTAATTTTTAATAATTTAAATTGACAATATTAAGTTTGGAAAGTAAAATTTGTGGAATAATAGAAGGAAGTAAGCATTCGGTTAAGAAATAAAAGGCATAAAGAGGCAAAGTAAAATATATTTTAAAACACTAAATGTGTTTCAAAGGAAATTAAAACAGTGAAATACAAGAGTTAAATTTTCAAGAAGCATAAGAAACAGTCTGAGGTCACCAAGTGATATAAATTCTATAACATGATAACCCTTCAGTATTAAATATTGCAATAAAATAATGCATTAATAAAATACAGATTAATCTTTAGAATAGTATTGAAAATACAACTTATGTGCTATAGTAAAACAGTAAAGAGAGCTATTCCACTATGTGGAAGTCTTCTGCCCTAATTTACAGTGGAAATATGTCATAGTTTATTATGTTATATTAATTTATTTATAGAGGACCTAAATCATTATCATTCTTAAGGAATTTACCATTGGGGTAAAGCTGTAATCCAGCCCCAGCTGTGCTTCCAAATTCTGGGCATACACAAACAAGGAAACATGGCCAAGAGCCCCTTCACTCCTCTGGGCTATCAGTGTTAAACGTCCTTGGGTTTCATTAATTTCAAACCTGTAATAAAAAGAATACAAGCATTTTTCCTTATAACCTTTTATTGTATAAATAGTAAAGAATCTGGACCTCAGAAAAGGACTCCCATGTGGCCTTGGGCTTACCTGCTATATTGCCATTCGATTTTGCCTCGAGCACCATCATTGGCATCAATAATAATTTGTGCAGTCAAGCCCTCTGAATCTGAAAAAGAAAACAAAAAATGCACTTTAATATAAATATAAATTATTTTAAAAGAACTATTTTATGTAGAATTTAAAGATAGTCTCTTTGAGAATACATTAATTCCTAATTTAGAGGTATTGGCAAAATTATTCAAAAGATGTTTAAGAAAATAAAGACATTAATGCTTATAACATCTGAATAAGAAAACTGCTAACAAGAGGCATTGACTTATTGAAATTTAATTAGCTGAGAAGAGTTCTTGGAAGGAGTATAAAGAAAAAAGAGAAAGAAATGGGGAGAGAGAGGCAGGGAGTACTGCAGAGAAAAATATATGAGGGGAAAAGAGAGACAGACAGAGGTGGATACAAACAGAAGCTGAGACAGGTGGTAAGGATAAAGATTAGGAGAAATAAAGAGAGACTAACATTGAAGTAAACTTCTCTTATCCCTTTTTATTTCATATTCTGTCCACCCAGTCACTATGTTACCAATATCCATTATTCAGTTTTGAAATACTAATAACTAATCCTTTTACTATTTAGTTTTGTTTGTTAAATATGTTTGCCCTATACCTTTTAAATTCAAGAGGTACTATTTTAATCTGGGGTAGTGTTGGCCGCTGACTGGGTAGGGGAAGGGTATGGAGAGTAATTCTCTCTGAGTGAAGAGAGTACGTTGTTGAACAAATAATATAAATCAGGATCTGTGCCCATCAGACTAGAGGCTGCACAGCAGAATCCCAGCTCCACTATTTCCTAGCTGTGTGACTGTGGGCATGTTACTTAGCTTCTCTTAGCCTCAGCTCCCGCATCTGTACAATGGGAAGATAACAGGGAATAAAGGTACTAACATTCAAAGCACTTGGAACAGGAGCATTAGAAAGCACTCAACAAAAATAAAACTATTCAAATTACCTTTTATATGAGTTTTAAAGAAATACGAGTTATTTTGTTAGCTCTCTTAGTGTGAATGATAACTATCTCATAATAACTACTTGATGTACGGCCTAGTCTCTGGAGTCATTTATTCCTTTTGCAAAATAACTGAAATTTATCAAACAGTGGCATGTTAAAAACTGATGATTTCCTTTTGATATTTTCAAAGTTATCTTGTTGAGCTCAGAAGTGAATGAGAAACTCCTATTACCCAGGCCGCTGCTCTTGCCATGCTTCTCTTCCTTTAACTCAGACTAATTTCCGATCTGCCCAGGGCACCTTCTAACTAAAAAAAAAAGAAAGGCAGGCTACCTCAGTGCCATACACTACCACCCCCTACCGGGCTGTCACAACTACACGTTTCAGACAAATTTCCCAATATTAAATGTCCAAACCACAAACAGGTGTCTGTCTTTTGAAAATAAATAATTTACATAAATTTGTACTGAGGTTCAAGTTTTACCTTTCAGTCTGTAATGAACTAAATGAGTCTTTTCTAAAGCATGAAAAGATAAAAGGTCAAAAATGAACAAGAACACAACAAATATAATAAACACTCTGATTAACCTAAGATAAAATAAAATCATTTGATAGTTTAGAGATCTAATGAAAACAACAAATTAAATTTTAAAAGAAAAATGCCTTCCTAAGAACTAATTTAATTTTGAAGATTACAAATTTGGTTATAAAATGGTTGTAAGATGTAAAAAACATCACACAGTAATTCTTAAATGTGTTTACAATGTCCAATGGTCAAACTGCAATAGTCTCTAAATTAAAATAAATCTAAAAGCATAATTATTTTACACATAGCTAATATTATCAAACGTCACAATGACCACTTCTGATTTAAAAAATAAAGTAACTTTACTTTGTTTGCAGTGAGTAAACAGAAACAAACAAAAATCCAACATACCCAGTCTAGGAGGAAATGAAGTTAAAGGAGCCATGATGAGCTCAACATAAGTTAAGTTCACGAGGAAATATTCTTCCAGTTCTGGTATATCATCCTGCAAAAATTACATCCATTAAATTCCCTATGCTCTCAAAGTAATTACATCTGACAAGCTGTTTTTCAAATGATGTTATAAATTTATATTCTTAAATTATATACAGAAAATATAAAAATGCTAACATAAATTAGAAAAGATTAACATGTCAGAAAGTATTGGCAATGATATTTTTAATTTGACACCAAAAGCAAAAATAAATAAGTAGAACTACATCAAACTAAAAACCTTCTGTACAGCAAAGGAAGCTATCAACAAAATGAAAAGGCAATTTGTGGAACAGGAAAAAATATTTACAAATCATACATTTAAAGTTTGTAAAGAACTCACAAGCTCAATACCAAAAATGAAACAATTTGATTAGAAATGTGCAAAGAAACTGAAGAGACATTTTCCAAGGAAGGCACACAATGGCCAATAGGTACATGAAAAGGTGCTCAACATCACTAAACATTATGAAAATGCAAATGAAAACCATAATGAGATATCACCTAACATCTGTTAGAATGGGTATTATCAAAGAGACAAGAAGTGTGGGCAAGGATGTGGAGAAGGGACCCTTGTGCACTGTTGGTGGGAATATAAACTGGTGTAGCCACTATGCAAAATAATATAAAGGTTCCTCAAAAAATTTAAAAAAGAACAAACATATAATCCAGCAATTTCACACCTGGGTATATATCCAAAGGAAATGAAAACAGGATATCAAAGAGATACATGCACCCCCACATTCACTGCATCATTATTTGCAATAACCAAGATATGAAAACAACCGAAGTGTCTGTCAAGGAATGAATGGATGAAGAAGATGCACTACTACTACTACTACTACTACTACACACAAACACAAACACACACACACACACACACACACACACACAGAGGATTATTATTTAGCCATGAGAGAGATGTAAATCCTGCCATTTGCATCAAAAGAGATTGTGCTAAGTGAAATAAACTAGGCAGAGGAAGACAAATACTGTATGGTATCACTTAATGTGGCATCTTAAAAAGAAAAAAAGGAAAGTCAAACTCATAGAAACAGACTAGAAAACTGATTGCCAAGGGGTTGGGTGGGATATGGAGAGATTGGTAAGAGTAAAAACTATCAGTTTGACCATAACCACATTTTTTAAATCCTCATCCAAGGATATTTTTTCAATTGATTTTCAGAGAGAGTGGAGGCAGCGGGCAGTTAGGCTTAGGGAGAGGGAGGAGACAGAGAGAAAAAAAGAGAGAAACGTTGATGTGAAAGAGGCACATCAACTGGTTGCCTCCTGAACCAGCCCCAACCTGGTTGGGGATCGAACCTGCAACCCTTGACTGGGAATTGAACCCATGACCCTTCAGTGTGCGGGCCGATGCTCTAACCACTGAAAAACACAGGCCAGTAACCATAATCACATTTTAAGCTATCAACCTCTCCAGGGTCTCTCAGTCCCTCTAATGAAACCAGTCCTAAAAATTAAGATGCTACATCGATTTGCTGATCCAATGAAACCTTTAGAGTAATCAAAATGCTCCTTTAGAATCTCCTAGGCCAATGCCATCCTAAAGAAGACTGCCGTAAGGAAATTGTCTTTATCACAAGATGTTTCTATAATAAAATACACAACTGCAGACCAGCCTATCTAGACGACAGCAGAAATCCCTGTGTGGTTTTTTAAACAAAAATCACAAAAAGAGATAAGCTGATTTAAAGGTTCCAGAATATTCCATCAATTTCTACTTTCTATGTGGTTATTCGAATTTAATACAGTAAATCAAAAGAAGAGTTTACCTCGAGTATAGTTATGTTGATGGCTGCTGCTGTTACCCCTTCTTCTAAAATCAGAAAGCCAACTACCGAGACAAAGTCAACATCTGGCTCAGCTAAGTTCCCTTCTGTCTGGTTCTTTAGACTCAATATTCCAGGAACTGTGGTATATGTGACATTAATGGCTCCTAGTTGAATTGGATGGGAAAAGATTTTATAATTAAATTTTTAATATAGTATCTCACTGGGAAATTGTTGGTTTTCCTAAAAGCACCTTAGTGGTTTATATTATTAACCCAACTCCTCATACCTTCCCATATCCTTGTCCTTTACCCATGTAATGGCACAGTGATATCCCATGGTGGGCAGGCATATTGCCCTGCCTCTAGGCCAGTGATGGCGAACCTATGACACGCATGTCAGAAGTGACACGCAAACTCATTTTTTTTTGGTTGATTTTTCTTTGTTAAATGGCATTTAAATATATAAAATAAATATCAAAACTATTAGTCTTCGTTTTACTATGGTTGCAAATATCAAAAAATTTCTATATGTGACACGGCACCAGAGTTAAGTTAGGGCTTTTCAAAATGCTGACACGCCGAGCTCAAAAGGTTCGCCATCACTGCTCTAGGCTATGAGTTTGGCTGTGTGACCTGTCTTGGCTGACAGTACAAAATAAAAGTGGGGAGATGCGAGTTCTGAGCCTAGACCTCAGGGGGCCTGGCATGTTTTTACTTGCTTCCTTGTACCTCTCCTGGTCCCAGGAGAAGAATGAGAGACATATGGAATAGAACCACCCCAAGCCCAGCCTACGTTAGTGGGCCCACAGCCAACATTATTATTATGCTGAGATTTTATGACTATTTGTTACATAGCATTTTTGTGACAATGTAAAATTACTTTAATCTTTCAATCTATCCTAAAATTAATAAATATTAATGCTTTTCTTGTCCCTTATTTATTTCAGCAGTGGCTTTCACCCACACAAGTAGGATACTGAAAAAGCACCTGTCTGGAAACCCCATTAAGCAACACAAACCTAGAGATCCGAATTCTCTGTTGATGAAAAGCTGAATCGTTATGTCAGCCTCTTGTAGCAAAACAAATCTTGATGAAAGAGCAAAATTTAAAACTCCATGTGGTTCATCACTGGCTTCCACAGTCAGGACAGCCGCATATCCCTGAGCGTCAAGCAGAGCGACTCCTGCTGGTGGGACTCCTAAAATTGTCAGGGAGCACAAAAATTATGACAGTGACTCGGCATTAACTTCTAAGTACTTAAAATGTAACCCCACTCTCTGAAACATATTAAAGTAGACAGGAAGTGTCCCATTTTATTCATGTCCTTAATAGAAATCTTCAGGCTGAGTAAGAGAATCTATATTTTAATCTTCTTTTTCTAGATAGCAAATCATGAATTTTTTCACTTGACATATTATTGTCATGATTTGCTAGATTGGTCATCTGAATAATTGAAATTGAATAGAAACTGAGGAAAGTACTAGATAATTTTCTCAAAATGACTGAATTTGAAATATCCAAATACTAGGTCTAAATCCAAATTGGACTGCTAATAGAAAATTGTATAAAATTTTTATTCCATTAGAAAATATTTAACAAAATTTTTTAGAGATTGCTCCTGAGTACATAAAGATAATATATTCCCATTCTGAGCTGATGTTTTATGAATTTAACATTTTTAGGAACAGATGATATATAAAGTAACATTAATTGTTAAGTATATAGATAACTGTTACTTTTTTCTGAAAAAATTAATACACCAGCAAAAATTTAAAATTGAATTCTGAATTACCTTGTGTCCTGATATCATACAGAATGACTTGGTAAACTTCTTTCTCCTCAGGAATGTTGTCGTCCAACAAATGCACACATATCATTTTATTCAATGACCCCTATGTCAAACAGAAAGAAATTCATGTCCATATTATCTCTAAACACAAAATATCTTCTATTTTTATTGGCCTTAAAAATTGTGCACTCAGCCCTGGCCAAGTTGCTCAGTGGTTAGAGAATCGACTCATACACCAAAGGTTGTGAGTTTGATTCCCAATCAGAGTACATACCCAGCTTGCGAGTTTGATCCCTGGTCAAATGGATAGATATTTCTCTTTCATATCAATGTTTCTCTCTCTTTTTCTCCCTTCCTCTCACTCTGGAAACATACTCTCAAGTGAGGATTGTAAAAAATTGTGCATCCAAACACATTTTTACTTAAGCAAAGTGTTCTGTGGCTTAAAAATATAAATTAAATTTAAAAAATCATTCACTCATGGCTTAAGGCAGATTGGGACTAATTGAATACTGGGCTGATTAATGTAGATCTTATTCAATGAGCAATGTTGACAATTTCAGACAAAGCAACTAGTTGGGGAGATTCTATGGCAGTGGTGAGCAGGAAAAACTTGAACATGGAAAAGACCAGAGCTTCAGGGAGAACAGGGATTAGAAATCCAATGCAGTACTCAAGGCTGGCGGTTATAGGGGCTTAGCTTAACACTGAGACAGTAGAAATACAAAGAAAAAGAATTAAACACATTATCAAACAAGAATTCACCAAGTGAATGTGGGGAAGAGAGGAAGATGATAGAGTTACAATAAAATGGTACCAATTTTCTAAGACCTTTTATAAAGTTACTAGAGGCCTGGTGCACAGATTCGTGCACCAGTGGGGTCCCTCAGTCTGGCCTGGACTGCGGGGATCAGGCCGAAACCAGCAGTACGACATCCCCTCAATGGGTCCCGGAGTGTGAGAGGGCACTCTGCAAAGTTGCTGTCACTCGGCAGCTCCTGTGTTGAGTGTCTGGCCCTGGATGTATTCTTTTAAAGCTTTAAAACATCATTTATTTTTTCACAATAATTGTGAAAAAATAGCTACCAGCCAGTAGGCCAGTCACTCAGGCTTTTATAAATATAGATTTCATGACATTCACCTTTTTCAAAATATCAGAGTCTCTAAATGGCACCTCAAAAATATATTTTTAGTATTACCTTTGTGCAATATTTTGTCAACAGGCCATAAAAGGCAGATTTTTAGAGCTATATTTGTTGTTCCCAGGCATTTAAAGTTCCAAGACAGTGAGGAGTAGGACGAGGGACAAGCACTATCAGTCTTCAGAATGATGCAGCTGACAATAATGGGGAGGCCAGGAGAGTAGCAAGAGAGCTTGTCTCAAATAAAAAGTTGGTCTTTTCTATTTCTTTAAAGGAGACCTACCAAACACATATGGGAAAACAAATCCATTCCTTAAGTCTTAGAAATTCTTTATTCAAGTAGTGTGCTTTCTTTAGGGTTCCAAGCAAGTAGCTCTCCTCTCAACCTCCATTAATCCTTGCATTACATAATCAGAGTTTTCCTTTTTCTCAAACACACTGTTTTCTCTATATATGTTTGATAAAGCTCTTCTCTTTGGTCTTACCTCAGAAAAGAAAAGTTGTCCAGTAAAGTTAGCAAAATTGAGTTCTAGATTTTGCCCAATAATTTTCCAGTTGACAGTAACATTTCCTCGACCAGGGGGTGTTCTTATCACATGGAATTGCAAAATTTCTCCTGCAAGTGAAACGTACAGATAAACATTTTAATGGAAAGGAATTTAACATTTGAACTCAACCAAACCCAAATCCCAAACATGCAACTGTTACAGCATCTTTTCCAGAACATTACAAAGCTGTTTGTTCTGTTTTGGGTTTTCTAAAAGCTTTATACATGCTTATTGTTTATTAGCATGGGTATCTCATTTCTAAATAGTTCTATTTAGTAGAACTTCAGGAAGTTCAATATGTAAAAGTTACAAAAGCACATGCTACAATGGGAAACACAAACTTTTATACACTCCAAAACATGCACCAGAACATGAATGTTCTGTAAATTATAGAAAGTTCTCATGGTCAAAGCTAATAATAGCACAAGTAAATTTCCCTTCATTTTTCAAAAGGACACAATTCCTTACACTGATATGCAATGTGATTTTACACAATGCATGCATAAAAATGCTTGCAAATACCTGAAAATCACATTTCTTTAAATTGTAACTTACATATACCATCAATGATTATGTTTTATAAAGAGAAATACAAAGGAAAGGTGTCAAATCTGTACATCAGTCTCTGTAACTTCAACAAGTTACAGTTTTCCTTCCTGGGTAATTGGGGTATTTTAGATACTTTCCATTCCTGGCTTTTGTCCTCATGTAATATTTTGTAAAATTGAAGAATATCACTATAGGCATTTCTTTTAAACTGCTGAAAGTGAGATGCAGTACTGCTAGGGGCCATGTGGCTTGCTGAAAATAGGCTCAATTCAAAAGCTTTGCATGATGACGAATCCAAGGTAAGATATACTAACGAACTGTAGCACCAAAAAAATAATTATTGTGAAAAAATAAATGTTTTAAAGCTTTAAAAGAATACATCCAAATTTTATAGCATAGAAGTATAGTTGAAATCCATGCATATTCATTAAAAATATAACTTTTACTTAGTTATCCAATAAGTAAACATTGTTGATACTTTTTAAATGAGCAGAGTAAAAATAAAACAATAACATATAAATATCCTTTTCACATATTTTTAAGCTGCCATATTTTTAATTTCAAGTGATAATAAAACAAATATTACATGCAACTATTACATTACCTTTAAAGAAAGGTAATGCAACTATTACCTTTAAAGAAAGGTTTCTTTAAAACATGGATTAATTCAGAAATTATATTAAGTTCAATTACTAAAAAAACAAAATTAAATTTTTATACTAAATATAACCACACTTATCTTTAGAACAATAAATGATTTGGGGAGAGTGGAGAATATTATAAGGCAAAAGAATCAGAAAAACTTCTAAATAAGATTTCCTAAAACATTTGAATGTTCAATGTAAACATTTTTAAGTGTTTCCATACAAAAAAAAAATTTAGTCACCATTCCGTTAGTAGACTATGTCTTAATTTGTTTTGTTTTTTTAAACATATAGAGACTGCTAGTTAGGAAATCTATATACATAAAAAGAGGAAATATGCAAATTAACCAGGACACGGTAAGGGGCCACGACCAGACAGGAGGAGGGTGCATGCGCAGGCGAGGCGGAGATGGAGATGAAGGTGGGGCGGAGCCAGAGCAGACACGGACAGGGACAGGGAGGCTGGCCTGCAGTCTCGGCAGCCAAGCGCAGGCCCCCGGAAAGGAGACGGTGGGCCCGCCTCCTGTGGAAGCAGCGCGGCTCCCTCCCACCTCCCATGGAATCGGTGCGGGTCCCTCCTGGCTCCCAAAGAAGTGGCGGGCAGCCTACTGAGCGTGATATCGCTCAATGGGCTACTAGTCAGATTATAAAAAGGTTAGGATTAACTGAAAGACTGTGTTTATTCAGCCATAATTGTCAGCATACTATTTATCATTTTTTATACTTGAATAACTAACTCATACAAACAAATATAGGCACTACTATAAAACCCTGGAGTCTTTCTATAGTACAACGTGGAGAATTTCTCATAGAGCAGGTTTGTATTGAACAAAAAGGGCTTATTACTAAAAGGCATAGATAGAGTCCTAAAGTCATTAAGCTGTTTTCACCGACAGTGTTGTCTGGTGATACAAATAAAAAGGTTTACAGGGTCATGGTTTTCAAATTTTTAAAAATCAAACAACCTAGTAATAAAACCTAGGAATACTTCAGAAAGAAAATGATGAAAGCTTGATCAGTGCTAAAAATACAGTAAAATACAAGTGGCAAGAAACAACATGTAAGTTAATAAATATCTATGTTGAAGGGGACCCTATAATCACAATAAATTTTAAAAATTATGGTCGCAAGATTATACATAGAGATTTAGAAATAAATATACATTATAAGGTAAAAATAAAAACAAAATGCTAAGGAAAGAAAAATATAAAATTCTCTATAAACTCAGTAAATGTAAAATACTCAAAGTATAATACCTCTTAAATAATATCATCTTTGAAAATTTAACACATTACCATACAAGGAACTTGCAAGAAAATGTTGCAAGAAACACTATTTGCAGCATGAATCACACACAACACATAAATAAAATATAAACAAAGCATTCCTTGAACACATAACCTAACTATGTCAACAGCATGAATAGTGTAAAAATTTTTCAAGTAATCAAAATGAAGGTATTGATTCTGCCTCTTTAAGACAAACTCCCAGGAACCAAGTCCATTTAAAATGCATCCTGGGCAATATTACTAGAAAGTTACCTTCTACCCGGATGAGGAGTCAAAGAACTGTCTTTAAAAAAGAAAAAACTTAAAACAAGTGCTCAGTCTTATATAGTGGGAAGGACAGAAGTTGGGTCTGTAAGGAAAGATAAATTTTTTACATAACAAAAATGTTACCAAGTACTACACTGCCTTCTAGGTTTTGCTGATGAAGAACTAAGTGGGACCCTCATCTACCAAATAATCTGACTACATCCAGACAAGAAATCTACGGCATCCACCAAAAGTTGGTGATTCTCTAAAACAGATATATCATATAGAATGTAGGCCTAGCCTAGCACAGATACGGAATAGGAATATAAAATGCATGCAGAGGGAGGCCCAGGCTACCCAGCAGCGGCACTGTGGGTACGCAGGGCCTGCCTCTGCGGGGGCGATCGATCGTGGGGCTCCCAGACTGTGAGAGGGTGCAGGTCAGGCCGAGGGGGAACCCCACCTCCCCCATGCACGAATTTCATGCACTGGGCCTCTAGTTTTATATAAGAGGCTTGAGCATCCATGGATTTTTGTATTTTCAGGGGTCCTAGAACCAACCCCCATGCTTACTAATGGACAACTAGATAGCTGATTTATATTTTTAAAAATTACATTTCTTGTTCAAATCTTTGCCTATAAAAGATTCATGCTGTCTCTGAAAAAAAGAAAAAAATTTAAATCCACTGAACGTAACATGAGGTTATGATACTACTAAGTTGGGTGACCGAGTGAAGCATCTCACACAGATTTATAAAGAGCACATATATACACAGTTTGCAACCACAGTAAAAATCTATTGTCCCATACTTCTAAATTCTTCCCATTACATTTGAAAGAAAGTAGTATTTACCAATAGACATTTGTTCAATTGCTTTAGGACAAAAATGTAGAAAAAGGATTCTTCAGAATTCAGTACATTGTTAAACTCTAAAGCAATTCCTCCCCATGAATTGAAAACGCACTCTAGAGCCAGAAATTCAGTATAGTCCATGTTTTAAATCTAATCACATAAATGAAATTCCAACTCAAGGCCAAAGCAATGTTAACATTGTTAAAATCTCATTTTTACCCCATTTCTTTAGCAGTTAACTTTGAAGAATCACCATAAAGTTTTCACTAATTCACTTTGGTACCCTTATGCTTGGTATACTTTTCTCAATATAAAAAATACACACACGAAATACTAAATTCTTGAAGCAGTACATACAGCGTCTTTGAAAAAGAAAACTAATTCAGACTCTAGGAAAAAGGTTTAGGAACAAAGGAAAAGAAAAATAAATTAAAAAATAGAAATTCCTCCCAATTTATGTTTAGAAATTGCATTTTTTCTTTTTTTTCTTTTTTAAATCTAGCACTCATGTAAACAGTAAAAGCAACTCAGTGTTTTATTTCCTGTACCAAACTCATGCTCATAGATTGATATGCGACAGCAGATTTTTAGCCAGTAACAACACACTTGGACCATTTGTTTTAATCACTAATCCCCTTGTCCTTTGCAGATAGTTAGCTGTTGGAAGCTAAAGAAACCACACTCTGATTTTCAGGTTAAGTTCATCCAGGTGAAGGACAACACAGGTGCCAGTGTCAGCAGGAAAGCTCAGGTTTCTTCAGAACCCTCCAAACCACCCACCATCATCACTGCCCGGGCGCTCAGAGGATGCACTTTCATGCCACTAGCTGCTTTACAATTAAAATACCTTTGAAGTGACACAGGTCATCCAAATTCTCTGGTATTCTTCAAAGAAATTCTGTCATCATGTTGAAAATCACATACCGAGTCTAGCTCTAAGTCTTCCCTTAAATCTAATCCTTCCTGGCCCTGATCTTACTAGTATTTATATCCTCCATACCACTGACTTTTATTATCTTCTACATTATTTTCTTTCTTGTATTTCTTCAACAAAACAAAAACTAATCCAAAATATTCCTCTTTAATCCGCTTTCTCCGATTTTTTCTCCTTTCCTTGCTCTCCGTGGCCAGTGAACAGACTATCTCCTAGGGCAGTGCTTCTCACACTTAATGCAGCGGAGAGCAAGGGGTTTTTGTTTATTTTTCTTCTTTTGTTTGCCCTGATCTATCCATTGTAGACTAACATTTTTTGTAAAATACAAAAAAATGAAGGGCTAGATTAAATAGCAAAAAGAACACATATACAAGCCTATAGATATCACTTTTGAGTATCACAGCAAAATGAAGTTGTTCTATATAAGTTTCTAGAAAAGGTTATTTCAGTTTCTGAACTTATCTTGTCAGAAACTAGTAGAAACACTTTGTGGACAGGCACTGGCTTGAGGACCACACTTTGAGAAGCACTGCCCAAAGGCCTCTACATCCTTTTATCGTCCTTAGATATCTGCTTCTTATCCCAAGATCTCCTTTAAAACTTCGTGGTTATTAGTGTTTCCTCTAGCACATCTGGGAATCTAATCTCACTTGTTGCACATGTCAGTATGAAACATACTGATTACTTATTCTGATAACGAATGAAAACACACTCTTAGCTTGGTTTCTTCCCACCTCTTTGAGAGAACTTTCTCTCTTTCCTCTCAGATCTTTTCTTTCCTAGCACCTTAACCTGGTATTCCATATGGCTCCATCCTTGACTTACTTGCTTTTCTATCTCTAGCCATGAAGATTTTATTAATTTTTCTGATTTCAACTTTTATCCCTAAATATCCCATTTCCATGCATAGCCTAGAGCCAGGTTCTCTCACCAGTTTCCTTCTCTCACACAGGCATTTTAAGTCAAATTCATTATTCTTCCAACTCAAACCACTTGAAATATTTACCCAAAGTTCCTACATTGTCAAGCTCTGCAGCAGATTTAAGTTCAAGCAAAACAAAGTCTCTTCACATGAACTGCCTTATGGCATGGCCTCTGGATTCAGACAGCACTGGGTTTAAGCTCCTCCATGAATAACTGTGCTGTTTAGTCTCTAAAATTCAGTTTCTTTATGTGAGAATATGGCGCACACCATAACACGTATTGTTATAATTAAGTGAAATAATGGATGTGAAATGTCCAGCACACAGAAAACACTCAACAAATGTTACTATTGTTGTCATAGTTATTAAGATTAACTTCCCCTACGGTGACTTTCTACTTGTATTATGTTACAAATAATTTTTTGATGATCTGTCTTTAGTTAAATGTATAGCTATTTATTAGTTACTTTCACTCACTACTGCTCTAAAAACATGATATTCTAGGCCATCAATCAAAGGAAAGAGTGTTGGAAAATGGCTAAGGCATTTGCATTGATAAGTTAAACATATAAGTTGGGAGTACAGTAATGTGAAAGTTAACACACACTAAAATTCATTTAGTTTCCAGCACAGCAACTAACTAGCTGTATGACCTTGTCAAGTCATTCTTTCACTGTCTCAGTTTTCTCATCTGAAAAATAGAAGTCCAAATGCATGAACAATATCCTTTCCATTCCTTATCTTTTTGAGGTACAATTTTATTTTATTTCTAAATATGAACTACAGTGAAACACAGGCTATAAATACGAGTTTTAGCTCAAACAGGCTTGAATTCGAAGACCAAAAACACTGCTATCATCTTTTAAACAAAACAATAGCCTATACAGGGTGGGGCAAAAGTTGGTTTACATTTGTTCATATGGAAAATAATACAATAATTAAGAAATAATAATGCAAAAATAAACTGTTTCATGTACTCAAAAGTATAAATCTACTTTTGCCCCACCCTATATATGCAACACCTTACATATAATATAAAAAAAAAATAAAGAATTCCAAAAAATCTGTTTAAGAAGAAGATGAACATTTTATAATTTTTTTTTAGTTTGGCACTTTGTTCACACAATATAAAACCAAAACTAAATACTCATTGATTATAAACCACCATTTGTTTTGAACAGAAAGCCGATGTTTCACTGTTTAATATGGGCAGCTAGCATTGAGCACATACACACTTGCCAGGAGCAATGCTAAGCACTTTACATCTATTAGCTCACTTAATCCTCACAAAGAAACCTATAAGTAAGTGATATTTGCTATCATTTAACAGATGAGAAAGCTGAGCATCCTAGGTCTGACTAACTTCCTTAAAATCACACAAGCGGGGACTGGCAAGCTAGAACACAATACCAATCCGCAAGGCTTCTAAATGTAGTTAAACAGTTCACTGTATAGCCCTCTCCCACATAAGTCCCATGAACAATAGCATACATAGCCCTACAAAATAATGGAAGGATAAAAACATCAGACACATTAAAAGACTAAACAAAAATTGACATCCATGGAAAAAAGAACGAATGTGCTCCACACAAACAGGAACCCACCTTCATGGCCTATGACAGATCTGGAAGCTGTCTGAAAGCTAACAATTCCCGCCACGTTGTCATTGGCCAAAATGTTCACTCGCACAGTGTCGGAGCTGGGCAAAATTCTACTTCCGCCTTCAGTGTACACTAAGCTCACTATGATGCTTTCATCATCCTCTGGCTCAGGATCGTCCAAAATGGTTAAAATGGCTATCTTTTTTGTTTCACCTACATAAAAATCAATTCAAAGCAATACTATTACTTCATATGATAACTTGGTAATTACTAAAGCCACTGGAAAAAATCTAAGTTTAAATTTTCATCTTCACTCCTTCCTCATCAAATTTTCATTATTTCCTTTGAAATAAAGAGAAAGTTACCAATTACCAACCTGTGCCCCCCAACCCATCAAGTATGTCATATTCCATTATTCCCAAAATAATTTACTAGAAAAAACATTATAGAGATGTTTTAAAAATTTACTCTAAAACAGATGCCGATTAGGTATTTCAAAAAGTTATGATATATGTATCATGACCCCCAGTTACTATTTCCAAAAAATTTTACACAAAAAGTTAAATAATAAAAGGTGCAATGAACTGATTTAACATGTAATTGTGAGTGTTTACTTCATTCATTTTTTTCTGTATACAGTGAGGTTTTTATGAGTACACATCATTTTTTCAAGTGGAATCTGTGATTGCCCAAATCAGGATTTAAACAATGATCTCAGTAAAAATACCTTTCCCCCACGCAAAGTACTAGCCACGTGTTTGGTTGTAGTTTTCCTTAAAAAATTAGAGCTTTCCTTAGACTTGTTTACTTATCTGTATCACATATAAAGGGATAAAACTCACACATCTCCTAAAACCCTTCTTTGTTTAATAAACTAAAAGGATACATATGTAAGGCCATGTCAGTCTTCATACGTCATGTCCACCACTAACCAACTTCTATTTTTTAAAATCCACACTACGCTTTTACATATTCACATTATCATAAAAATTGAATATGATAACGTTAGGACCTACAGCAATCCATTTAGAACCATCACTCACCTTCAGCAAAAGTCAGAATGTCTCCAGCACCTATAAAATCTAAACCTTCAGTAGCGGTTCCACCAACAACACGCCACTCGACTGTCACCTGACCTAAGCTGCCCCCCGTCCTGTGGATCATCAGCTCCACTGTGGTCTGGGGCTTCTCCTGGACTTCTACGTATAAGCCATCTTCTGAGGTGTTGGGACTAATACTGTACATCACGAACACGCCAAAGGCATCGCCATTTAATGCTATGACAACTGTAGAAGTATTTGGCTGTCCTATGGTTGGCTGGTTTTCAAAACTGGCTGTGATGTTCATGAGGTGAACTTCAACAAGAGAAATTAGGAAACTCTCATCCATCTCTGGGATATCATCCACAAGAATAGAAACTGTAAGATTTGCAAATTCATCGCCTTCCAGCATTATGACCCATTGTCTTGTCACAGGCTCATAGTCACTGCCAGCCACAGCCTGACCGCTAAAAAGAGACGCTACCCTGGTCATGTTTTTCCTGTAGGTCCAGAAGTCGGAGTGGCTAACATTCGGACTGATCCACGATGTCATCCAAAAACACTGGGGGCCCTCGGAGGCACTGAAAAATGAAAATGCTGAGCATGCATGTTCTTTGAGGCACAAAGTGGCACAAGTATGCTGGGGCTCCCCCACGGCAGAGACATTCACCCAAGTTCTCCAGAGCGGGTCAGGCACCCCCTGCATTGGCGATTCATAGTAGGACAGTAAATCTTGACCTTCCTCCACTGCAAGAGCCACTACATCAATATCGGAAGTACTGTAGAACAGCAAGAGCTGACCAAAGCGCCCGCCGCTAAAACGTGGAGTGACAAAGACACATTAAGCACTCAAAGCCATCTGTGGATTACATACAGGAAAGAACTACTAATTGCAGCTTTCAGTTTTTCAGTATCTAATGTCATTTTACAAACACAACCATGCTTCTTATTACATTTGCCTTTCAATGTTTTACTTTCTCATGTAAGGTCACCTTGCCAGTTTTCAATCAAACAAAATATTTACCAAGCTATGAAAATATCTTGTAAGACATGCAAGTCATATCCATTTTTAAATTAGCAAACAGAAATAGAAAATTAATTTTCATTAGTAGATTTCTCTGAAACAAAGTAATAATAGCATGCGTACATTTTAAAGAAATATAATTATTTGCCATAAGGTCCCCAAATCCTATATTTTCTATTTCTAAAGGAATTCAGTGAACTGTAACTGCCTCACGAAAGAAATGCAGGAAAAAAAATAGAACCTGAAAATTAACCACTTCAGCATATGAATGTTCTTTAATTTAGAAGCTAATTATACTTAAGTTCTAACTAAAACAAGTAACAGATTAAAGCAACAAATTTTTAGAGTTAGAAAGTCCCATGATGTATAATCTATTTCACAAATAACAGGTATGATAAATATAAAGAGCTCTTTATATTATTAGGCATAAATCAATTAATAAATTATAATAATTTATATTGTATTAAAAAACTAACTGTGCAAGAGATCCTTTCCCATCACCCCACAATTCTCATCACCCGCCCCACCCCAAGATGCAAGTCACCATCTCATATACCTTCTCCTGACAGTTATGTTAGCACAGGAACTTCTCTCCAGAGGCTCTTGAACACGGTAAACCGACTGAACAAAGGCTACTGTACCATAAGGATTATCATTGGCAGGAATAATAATATTTGCCACTCGATCTAACCCAATAGTACCTCCACCAGAGGCATCAGTTAGTTGCACTTGGATAACCTAAAAATACAGTGAAAACTTCCTTAACAGAAACCTAGTTCTGAAATTAGAATAAAAATGATTCAAGGGAAAAAATTAAACATATCCATACAAGTTAAGAACAAAATGAAATGTAATATAAACGGATTTCAAAAAAACCATCCCATTACATTTATAAACCCAACATGTAACAGAATAATCCATCATGAAATTTTAATAATACAGCATGGCTATACATTAAAAAATAGGCTATTTAAGTTCCTTAATATTCAGTTATATAATTTTGTGAATCAATTTTGAGATCCCTGGTTATGTTTTGTTTACCACTTTAATATACTTTTAGTCCTATACGTTTTTTTATTTAGGGAAAATAGTACATATATGTTTTATGAAGTTAATCTATTATGATTTATTTTCCACATTCTGTTAAATGAAAATTTGCTGACAACATTTAAAAGAAAAAATATCATAACACAATACCACCTATATTTAGAGAGAAGGAAAGAGAAATGTTTTAAAGATATTAACTAGTAACTAATATTTTAGGAGGGAATAATGATACAATTACCATTCAAATGAAATTTTATGAACTACCTTTCCATAAAAAATTTGGTAGTATTAAAGAATAAATGCTATTAAATTCAATTTTATGAGATCTGGGCTTTAATAATACTTGAATTTTATACAATAAAATTATCCTTAGCCAATAAATGGCATTGATGAATCAACTTTCCCCCTGAGACTCTACTTTTATTTGCTACTTTGCTAATTCATCATGAAAAATAAATATCAGGCAGCTATCTCTAGCATGGTAATTGTCACATAGTAAATTCTCAAAATGGTTGAAGAATAAATTAATGAACAAGTGAACAAATCAAAATCTAATTTAAGCCCAAAGGGAGTATGAATATAAAAAAATTAAGAATTTATATGAAACAATGTAGCAAAAAGTATGATAAATGTATTATGTATTTAATCACTTAACCAAAATGTTGAAAAATACAATCGCATAAAAATATCTTACACTAGTAAACTGGTATGTGCAAGGAGACCTATTTCTAGAATATTCCTTGTTTTGTTATCTATAAGGATAACTTTCATACTATCATATTTTGAACATTCTTGCAGAAATAATTTATTTGACATCCTCTATAAATGTCACAACAACAGTATCTGTTCTAGTCACTACAAGACAAGGCATGATTTACAGTGGCATTCTATACTAGGCATTCCTCTCACCTCTTCAATCTCCGGAACGTCGTCAGCCAGGACCTCTAACAACAAGGTTTGAATGGTTTCCCCAGGGGCAAAGGTCACATTACCTGAGACAACTCGCAGGTCGCCAGTAGCAAGCTGTCCATTAATGGTGGCAACCCACTGAATAGTAACATTGCCAAGTGTCCCAGAATTTCGAATTATTGGCAGGTTTACCTTCACTGAATTAAACTCAGGTTCCTCTACAATAAGTTTAGTAATCTGAAAACCTGAAGGGCAGAGCAGAGTTGATTTCACTTATAAAATAAAACTGAATTACACATACCTAAACAATCGCTGTCCTATAGTCACTTTTTCCCCCTTTATGCAATCTAAGTAGCTAACCGCCATACAATCAAGAGTAACATGCTGTGATACAAAGTGGGTGGGCTGCCAAAATTTCAAAATGATTTTTCATTATGATAGAAGCAGAAATCACAAATCCAGATGCCCACAGGGGTCAGGCATACACCAGTTGTGAGTGAAGAGGATCTAATGAGTTCTGTGGCTAACTGCACAGTGCAAGCCTGGTCCAAAGGGACAGTGGCTATATGGCTCCCATGACGATGCTATGCGGGAGAGGGGGCTGGATGTTGCCAGACTTTCCTACTAAACCAGAAAGCCCAGATATCCAAATTTTTGTGTAAATTTCTATAAATTAATTTTTTAAAGAATTATCTAAGATTCACAAAACACATCTAGGAGCCAGATATAATGTAAAAGGTTAAAAGATTGTGACTTCCACATTTATGCAAAGGTGGAAGTCACATTAAATTAATGCATAAATGTGGAAGTCACAATCTTTTAACCACTAACCACTGCCAGTGAGTATACAAGATGCTGTATATATCAGTATTAACAAGTTAAAAAGAACATGATCAAATCAATTCTTCATCCCTAAAAACAAAGAAAAGTATGATCTATGCAAACAAATGAAAGAGAGATACAAACTAATCTGGTTACCAAATAATCCATAGGGGTCATCAGAGGCCTCAATAATAATGATTGCCTCTGTTAACGCCCCTAGTTTGGCTCCTCCTGTTGTTTCATTCAGCAGTTGCACAAGAAAAGATTCTTCCAGCTCAGGATAAATGTCATCAATGATATATATTGGCACAGCTTTACTGATTTCCCCTTCTAGCAAGACCACATCTGATGAAGCTATACTATAGTCTTCACCTACAGAGACAAAAAGCAAAATGCCAAGACTTATTTCACAATATAATAAACATGCCACATACTAGGGGAATCTATGATGTATCAAATGTTATGGATGTACTTGGAAAGACTTTCTTGAGAATATTTACTAAATTTATTCTAAACAAGAAGGCTTTACCTGTCTTGCTAAAAGAGAAGGGGTTGGGGGTTTGATATCACAAAACAATGAAAAAGATTTCCTAAGGTTGTTTGAGTTCACATGTTCATTTTTAGAAAGATGTGTACATAATTTGTACTGTTTGTCATATATATATATATATATGGCATTCCCCCAAAAATGTATATACACACTTTGAATAATTATAAAGGCAGTGTTTATTAAAATCCATTTCATTTTCAAAACTAAGCTATCAGCTGTTAAAGTGTTTATATGTGTTTGGGACTTTAGATATAAATATGGATAGCCATAGGTCATTTATAACCACAAGATAGCCTTTTATCTACAAAAGAAAAATGTGTATAGTACTTTTAAAACAAAGAACAAGACTAGAATTCTAATCTCACTGGGAAAATAAATTATACTGTTGCACTGATATGGGCATGTCAGCATCATCAATGTTATAGCTGGAATCTATGGACCTTTCTACAAAGTTGGATTAAAATCTGCTATTGCATAACTGCCCAGGATGACTTTGTTTCTGGTCCAACAGTGGTTAGGGAAAGGAGAGAGGCTTCCTATGGAGCCTGAGGGCAAATTTCCTAGAAAACACACACACACACACACACACACACACACTCGCGCTCACACACACACACACACACTCACACACACACACACATACACACACACACACACATCACCTGGGGAATACATGAGCCTGGTTTATCATCTTTTCAAGCAAGTCTCATATCCAGATAATTTATTCCAAAAAATCAAGCCTGTTACCTCATCCATTCACACTCATGTTCCTTTGAGTGCATACTAGAAAGAATCTAATCGAATTGCTCTTAGGCAACTCTCCCTATAGGTAACTGCACCACCGAAGAAGGCAGTCTCCTAATGTTTGCATTTGGCAATGAAATCACTTTGCTTATACATAAAATAGTTCATGGTAACCATTGTCTCTTCCATGTTCTTCATAAAGAAGGAAACAAGCAAGATAAAAGGGTCGAGAAACAAAAGTATTACCAACTACTGTGGTCATACGGCTGCACGTTTTATCTTGCATTTTTTCCTAGGTATCATTTACATGAGTCCCTTTCAAAAAACTAAAAGGTACGCAGAGAAAATCTAACCATGCTTTCCTTAGTTTCTTTTCATTGATTTGTGCATATTTTGGCCATCAGAGCTTGCACATTCATATACAATTCATTAGCAGTTTCCATAAATTCTACAAAATCAGTATCATAGATATGTGATGAAAGATCTGGATTTGTTCCTTTAAAAAGATGCAGCAGTATTGTTGTTTTCTGGCTGATTTTTCTAACTACATCTTCAAGGTTTGTTAATCAAGGATAAAATTCCCCTCTAAAACACTTCACTGCTCCTTAGATGTCTTTTCTCACCAGCTATTGCAGTTATTGGCACAGCTTTAAACTTCACAGAAACATCTGCAAATGCTCCTCCTGTTCTCGTCACATTGATAATGGGTCCAACATGATTTTCTGCCACTCGAACAAGTGGAGCTGATAGCTGAAGAATCCCAAAGGCATCATCATTGGCAATGATAATTAGGTGAGCGATAGTTTCTACCTTAGGTCCAAGGCGTGGAGAATTGGGAACTGAAAAAGAGAAGAGAATCTATCAAAATTCTAAGGACTAGTAGTCATTAAGGCTCAGCAAGATTCCATCAACCAAATGTGATCATAACTTAGTGTTTTCTCTCTATGAAATATTTTTTAAATATATTTTAAAATATTTTTTAAAAATATATTTTATTGATTTACCAAAACCAGGTAAAAACAACACAATGAAAGAGAATTACAGGCCAATATCCCTCATGAACATAGATGCCAAAATCCTCAACAAAATCTTAGCAAATCGGATCCAGCAGTATATCAGAAAGATCATACACCATGACCAAGTAGGATTTATCCCAGGGATGCAAGGATGGTACAATATCCGCAAATCAATAAACGTGATACACCGCATAAACAAATTGAAAGAAAAAAACCACATGGTCACATCAATTGATGCAGAAAAAGCGTTTGACAAAATTCAACACCCATTTTTGATAAAAACTCTCAGCAAGGTGGGAATAGAAGGATCATACCTCAACATAATAAAAGCCATATATGACAAACCCACAGCCAACATCATACTCAATGGACAAAAACTAACACCACTTCCCCTAAGAACAGGAACAAGACAGGGATGCCCACTCTCACCACTCCTGTTCAACATAGTACTGGAAGTATTAGCCATTGCAATTAGACAAGAAGAAGAAATAAAAGGCATCCAAATTGGAAAAGAAGAAGTAAAACTGTCCTTATTTGCAGATGACATGATATTATACATAAAAAACCCTAAAGACTCCATCAAAAAACTATTAGACTTAATAAAAGAATTCGGCAATGTAGCAGGATACAAAATTAATGCCAAGAAATCTATGGCATTTCTATACACCAATAGTGAACTTGCAGAAAGAGAGATTATAAAAACAATCCCCTTTACCATCGCACCAAAAAAATTAAGCTACCTAGGAATAAACTTAACGAAAGAGGTAAAAGACCTCTACTCAGAAAACTATAGGACGTTGAAAAAAGAGATAGAGGAAGACATAAACAGATGGAAGAACATACCATGTTCTTGGATTGGCAGAATCAACATCATTAAAATGTCCATACTACCCAAAGCAATCTATACATTCAACGCACGTCCCATTAAAATACCAACGGCATATTTCACAGACCTAGAACAAACTCTCCAAAAATTCATCTGGAATAAAAAAAGACCCCGAATAGCTGCAGCGATCCTGAGAAAGAACAAAGTAGGTGGGATCTCAATGCCAGATATCAAGCTGTATTACAAAGCCACTGTTCTCAAAACTGCCTGGTACTGGCACAAGAACAGATATATAGATCAATGGAATAGAATAGAGAGCCCAGAAATCGGCTCGAATCAATATGCTCAATTAATATTTGACAAAGGAGGCAAGAACATACATTGGAGTCAAGATAGTCTCTTCAATAAATGGTGTTGGGAAAATTGGACAGATACATGCAAGAAAATGAAACTAGACCACCAACTTATACCATACACAAAAATAAACTCAAAATGGATAAAGGACTTAAATATATGACGGGAAACCATAAAAATACTAGAAGAATCCAAAGGCAACAAAATTTCAGACATATGCCGAAGCAACTTCTTTACCAATACAGATCCTAGGACAATGGAAACTAAAGAGAAAATAAACAAATGGGACTACATCAAAATAAAAAGCTTCTGCACAGCAAAAGAAACCATCAACAAAACAACAAGAAAGCCCACTACATGGGAGAACATATTTGCCAATGTTATTACTGATAAGGGTTTAATCTCCAACATTTATAGGGAACTCATACAACTCAACAAAAGGAAGATAAACAATCCAATCAAAAAATGGGCAAAGGACCTAAATAGACATCTTTCAAAAGAGGACATTCAGAAAGCCAAGAGACATATGAAAACATGCTCAAAGTCACTAATCATCCGAGAGATGCAAATCAAAACAACAATGAGGTACCATCTCACACCTGTCAGAATGGCTATCATCAACAAATCAACAAACGAGAAGTGCTGGAGAGGATGTGGAGAAAAAGGAACACTTGTGCACTGCTGGTGGGAATGCAGACTGGTGCAGCCACTCTGGAAGAGAGTATGGAGTTTCCTCAAAAAACTAAAAATGGAACTCCCATTTGACCCTGTGATCCCACTTCTAGGAATATATCCCAAGAAAACAGAAACACAATCAGAAAGGATCTATGCACCCCTATGTTCATAGCAGCACAATTCACCATAGCTAAGATCTGGAAACAGCCTAAGTGCCCATCAGTAGATGAATGGATTAGAAAACTGTGGTACATCTACAGTACAATGGAATACTATGCTGCTGTAAAAAAGAAGGAACTCTTACCATTTGCCACAGCATGGATGGAACTGGAGAGCATTATGCTAAGTGAAATAAGCCAGTCAATGAAGGAAAAATACCACATGATCTCACCCAGTTATGGATAATAAAGACCATAATAAACTTTTGAACAAAAATAGATACAGAGGCAGAGCTGCCTTGAACAGACTGTCGAACTACAGCGGGAAGGCCGCGGAGGGTTGGGGGGCAGGAGGGGTGGGCGGGTAAGAGATCAACCGAAGGACTTGTATGCATGCATATAAGCATAACCAATGGACATAAGACACTGGGGGGTAGGGGAGGCCGGGGGATTGTCAAGGGCGGGGGGGGGGGAGAGACATATGTAATACTCTTTGTAATACTTTAAGCAATAAAATATATATATATATACATACATATATATATATATATTTGACAGAGAGGAAGGGAGAGAGATAGAGAGTCAGAAACATTGATGAGAGAGAAACATCGACCAGCTGCCTCCTGCACATCTCCCACCAGAGATGTGTCCACAACCAAGGTACATGCCCTTGACCGGAATTGAACCCGGGACCCTTCAGTCCGTAGGCTGACACTCTATCCACTGAGCCAAACCGATTCAGGGCTCTCTATGAAATATTATTACTATGTAGTAGCACTAATCTAGACATTGTATGTACAAAAATAAATTAAACGGAAAGTCCCTACCCTTATAGCTTTATATTCTATTGAGATTTTTATTATAGAATCCATAGCAAACAAATAGTTAATGTACAGGTATAATTTAATAAGTATTAGAAATCCGTCAGAAAGCAAAAAGAATTAGAGTACAATAAATCATCGCTTTGCATATATTACAAGAGATAATGATGAAACCTACAGAATTTTGATCTTTTAATTAGCTACCAGTATGCCATAAATTTTTTAAAAACAGCATTTCAGTTACAAAATTGAATAGTAACTTAACTTCATGAACTCAATGACCAGCTGTAGCAAATCATCATACTCTAATTAAATTACTGTGTCTTTGCTTCAACTTTCCTCCCTCACAAACCTGTTCTTCTCTACCCCTTCTTAGTTAACTCAACTACCTCATCTGAAAAAAGCGCTTCAATGCTACCCTAATGCTGCTATAATAGAGTGAGTGCAATAATTTTAAGGTTCTCTTCTCACTTTCCACTGATTATCAAGAGAGCGAAGCTTATTTTGAAGGCATTTGGGACCTTCCAAAAACTACCCCTCATACAGAGGTTCAATTCCAGCCAGAACCCTTCCCAAAACAATATAAAAAGTGGTCTTTTAACACAAACAAAGCATCTAAAACTTTTATTAGAAGTAAAGAATTTTGAGGTCATATTTAATTTTTTTGTATTCTTTCTAGAGTTCATATTTAGAATATCTCTAACAATGACGGTATTTGGAATATGTGAAAATGTATACAAGTCAACACTTTCAGACAAATTAACCTAAAAACAAGTAACAACACCATTTAATTTCAACTATATAGGCCCAGGTCATGCTAAATTACATCATAAAGTTACAAGTAGAAATCAGTATACTTAAATTCAACTAAATTAGAAAAGAATGGCAGTGACAGAGAGTTGTAGCAGCAGATGACTTTTTTTGAGTGTACACTATTTGCCTGGCGTTGTTCTAAGCACATTTCTTATATCAAGTCATTTAATCCCCATGACATCTCTATGTGGTCAGTAATATTGTCCCAATTTATAGATGAGGAATCAGAGCCACAAAGATGGGGAGGAAGTTACCTGTAGGGTTTGTCTAATCTCTTATATACAATTACTCATCAAACCTCTCCTGAAACTTGATTACACTCAGAGTAGAGTAACACAGATCCCATCAGGTTCTACACTGAATCGATCTCACACAGATTTGCCCTTAATTGTTCTTTAATTATTTCACATATGGCTTATGCCTATCTTGGACTGCCCCAAGCCTGCTGTATGATTCCATGGACATATCAAGCATAAAATACATCATTTGTTTCTCCCCTCCCATAGCTCATTGATATTCTACATGTACCACTTTATTATTAATAATTATTCACATATATTGAATGCTTACCATGTGCCGGACACTGTATTAGTTTTCACATATATTATCATATTTAAGTCCTATAATATTTCTGTATTGCCCCTAAGGACACTGAGGCTAAAAATAATTTTATTATTATAATTGGAACATAGTTATCTGACACCAGTACCCACAGCTCCTAGTCACCGGTATATGTAGTAATCCCTCCTTGTTTTACTTCTATCTATCTCACTTAAAAACTGTGTGTTCCTTGAAAACCAGGCTCTATTATATAATTATTACTTAACAAGACTCATTGGATTTTACTTCAATTTATTTGCTAGTTTAACTGATTCTAAATCTTGATGAGAAAAAAAAGGATGAAGTATTGTGTGAGAATTTTAACCTTAACTGGTATCTAAAAATGTAATGTTAGCAGTTATCCTATAAAGTAAACTACTTTCTATAGCCCTGAGCTACAATTACTGACATTGTGGGCAAGAATGTTGCTTATTATACAGTATATTCATCCAGATGTTAAGTAAGGTCAAGAAATTTACTTGTAAGAACCATCATCTATGTGGCAGAGCATGCTCAACATGAGATCTTGGAATCTGACTCTTTGGACTATGTAATTCCAGTTTCCTTAAAAAGGTTTTGTTTTCATATAACTACTGTCCTAAAACTGATAATAAATTGATCTTAAATTAATATGGCAATATTTTTGCCTGTACTTCTTCCCTTATTCCAGAAAATCTATATTCTTTTCACCTTTCTAAAGTTTTATGTCCACTTAGAAAATGTGACTAATGAACAAGCTAAAACAGAGTAACCGCTTTCAGTTCCATCAGCTCAAGCCCAGCTCTCTACCCCTACCCGTACTACCCCACTCTCTTTACAATGCCACTGAGCCACACAATACCAGGGAGAGTGGCTTATACTTTCCAATAGAAGCTACCAGATCCTCTGTGGATCACTCTTGATTCCTCATTCTTATCCCAACCAGGGTCTTCTCAACCCTCCTCAATGACCCACAAATTCACAGGATTTCTTAGTGCTCCACAGCCCTGTTGCCCTGCCCTCATGCAGTTGTCAGATCCACTTGGCCAATACAAAGAGCCTCTGTTGCTTAAAAAATCTTCCAGAGTTGATTAAGGTGAGAGGCTCCGGCTCTTACTACCAGGACTGTCCTTGGAATCTACGGATTAATTACAGAATGTTTTGGAAGTTACAATATATAGTACAACTAGAGGCCCTTCGTGCACTGGTGGGGGTCTCTCGACCTGGCCTGCAGGGATCAGGCCAAAACCAGCTCTCCGACATCTCCCAAGGGGTCCTGGATTGTGAGAGGGCGCAGGCCAGGCCGAATCCATGCACCGGGCCTCTAGTATGCATACAAGATCTTAGGTTAATCTCTTCCTGCCCTCCCCCATCCCCTCTTACCTTTGAGATTCATCAGTCTGTTCCATGTTTCCATGCCTGTGGTTTCCAATCCTGTATTGAGCATCTGCCCCCTAGTGGTCAGTGAGCATCACAGCTACCAGCCAGCTGGTTGCTTAGGCTTTTATATATATATAGACTAGAGGCCCGGTGCACAAAATTCATGCATGGGAAGGTGTCCTTCAGCCCGGCCTGCACCCTCTCCAATCTGGGACCGCTGGCTCCTGACCTCTCACTTGTCTGCCTTCCTGATTGCCCCAAACCACCTCTGCCTGCCGGCCTGATGCTCCTAACTGATCCCCTGCTGGCCTGATCGCCCCTAACTGCTCTCCCCCTGCCAGCCTGATTGACCCTAAGTGCCTCGGCCTCAGCCCCTGCTACTGTGGCTTTGTCCAGGACGTCTGGAAGACATCTAGTCTAATTAGCATATTACCCTTTTGTTAGTATAGATAGTTACTAGAGGTCAGTTACACTGGATTACATAGACACTTCTAAAACTTTAGGCTTGGAATGTAACAGACTTTACATTCATGTTTTCAAGTGTCCCACTACCATTTACCCTATAGGTAAACTAAGATGATGCTTTCAAATTTTGAGCTTAATATTTTTATAGAATTTCTACTATACCAAATTTTTAACTTATTGTTTTAGAATTATTATTTATAATAATAGTAATAATACACTAACGGGTACTTACTTGGACGATTTTGTACTTTCTCTATTAAAGTAGAGTTGAGTAGTTCAACAAACACAGACTCTGACCTTTCTGGTTCATCATCATCCAAAATTGTAATCGTTATTGTGGCCTCACTCTGATTGGCTCTGAAAAGAGCAAATCCAGAAGCTGGTATATAGTCCCTTCCTTGAGTTGCTCTGGCTAAATTAGGTGGAAAATAAGGTGGTTTTTCCATATCGTCCAATGTTGCATATGTGACCATGATTTTTCCCATGAGGCCTTTTAACCTTATTATTGACAATGTGATGTTCTGAGTTGCTTCTTCAACTTCAATAGGTCTATTTTTCTCAGAAAAGATGAAGACTCCATAAGGATCATCACTAGCCAAAACTATTAATGTGGCATTAGTATGAACTCCCAAAGATCCACTGGAGACATTGAGGATTGACACAGAGAATGCCTTATCCAGTTCTGGCTCTTCATCCGGCAATATTTCCACTGTGATGTTGGCACTTTTTTGCCCAATTTCAAACGTGACATTACCAGAGGTGAAGGCCAGATCACCATCTGGATCGGAGTCTATGCTCCATAGCAAAGTCACTTGAGACAGAGCTCCATGACTTCTTATAATCTATAAAATATTGAATATTAACATGTATTAAAAAAGGTATTAAAACCACTAACTTAGAAGTTTGTAAATACAGAATGATAGCAATTTTATATAAATTGTTCTAAAAAATATGAGATTCTTAAAGGCAGACATCATGTACTAACCCATTTTTGAAGACACAGAGAGTCCTATTTAAAAACTGATTGTTGCATGAAACAAAATACTGACTGAACATTTGTAGCTTATAAGTAAACTATATCTGTATTTTTGCAATTAAAGTATATATAAATAATAAAGAAAATATAATTAAAATGTATTATATTTAAGAACATTCCTTACCATTTTTATATTTACTGAATATATGATACATACTTCATTGTAAATAGATGAGTAACATTTTTAATGAAAAGTTAGCCATAAAAGTTGTTTTTAAAAACAAATTATAATATTTCCTTTATCTTCAATATAATATGAAAAACAAACTCACCAAACACATATTTGACCCAAGGTTACATAAAATACATCTAAGAAGAAAGAAATGCCTTTTTGTCAATACGTTAAGAAGATAAAGCTTTAAAAATGTTCCAAATAAGTTCCAACTAAACATGATTTTAATTTATACTTAAAATATGTTGTCTCAAAATAAAATTTGAGACAGAAATTTTATAAAACTTTATCCTCTCCTATAATCCTTTTTTATTTTCTTTCTTGAGTAATTAGTCACTGTTGCTGAAGTTGTTCAATTTACTCCAGAACAGTTTATTGAAGATCTGTCATAAGAGTACAGGAGGGATATATTTTGAGTGATTTTTCTTCATTATTTATATACAATCTCAGGAAGCTGAGCAAGCTTCTAGCTCCCCTGAGTTATTTAACAATAGAAAATATTCAAGTCCTACTGGAAAAAATGCAGAGTAGGTACACACAAACACATACACACACACATACACCCTGTATAGTGTTATTATTATTGCTGTCCACAAACACTTTGGGTTTTCTTTCCTTCTGGGAAAGAGCTAAGACAAGACTGCACTTCTCTACCCTTTAACATTAGCATGGTCATGTGATTTGCTTTAACCAAGGACATGTGAGTGTAAATGCTGTGCCTCACTTCCAGAAAGAAGCCAATATGTAGTTCTCCACATCCACATTTCCCCTTCTTCAAGACAGAGTGACTGTTAAGATGTGGCCTCTGTAACCCTCAGTCCCTGGCCCTGAGCAGGTCTGCCTGTGCGTTCTTAACTTTAACTTTAACTAAAGATTCCACAGCACAAGTCCAGGTGACTTTAAAGGTACATTTATTAAAGCTGAGGACAATGAAAGAAAAAAAAAAAAGGGGCTTAGCATAGAGTAAGCAACAGGACAGCCTAGGCTGGGCAGCTTTGTTTCTCTAAAAATGCCACAGGAAAGGAATAAGCCAAGGCAGGCTGCCTTAGCTGACTGGGAAGTCTCATTAGGACAGTGGTTCTCAACCTTCTGGCCCTTTAAATACAGATCCTCATGTTGTGACTCCCAACCATAAAATTATTTCGTTGCTACTTCATAACTGTAATGTTGCTACTGTTATGAATCGTAATGTAAATATCTGATATGCAGGATGGCCTTAGGCGACCCCTATGAAAGGGTCCTTCGACCGCCAAAGGGGTCGCGACCCACAGGTTGAGAAACCGCTGCATTAGGAGAAAAAAACGGGGCCGTGGAGACCGGTTCAAGGGGGATTAGCCTGAGACGAGCTGCCACTGCCCAATTCTCTACTGGTTGCAAGTCTCATGGGGTCCCTTAGAGTTAGGTCCCTTAGAGTTTAGGAGATTTGTGCCTGTGTGTGTGGAAGAAGGGGAGGTGGAGGGGGGAGAGGTGGCGGGGGGGGGGGGGGGGAGAAGGTGCAGGAATGCTCCCCAGAGGGAAAGCTTGTGCTGGTCATTTGTGTTGAGGGTTTTTATTTCTCTTGCAAGTGGGCATCTTAGGGGAGGTCTCAGAGGAGGGTTTCAGCAGAATATTCATCAGTTTTCCAGGTGTGCCCTTTCAGGGTCCTGGTCTTCATTCACTGGTCAGCTCTAGGGTAGGGGGTCATTTGTCATTGCAACTGGTTCTGCTGTTGCCCACCTGGTTTTGCTGCTTTTCTGGGCATGGAACAAAAATACAACTGAAGCCTAGATGTTCTCTCTAGGGAGGTAACCTTCTATTATCTGCTATAAATTGCATGGCCAGTTTGTTCAGCTAAATGTCTCAGTTTTCCTGGCTTACTGGCCTATTTCACATAAACAACTGATGATTGCCTATTTAAGTTTGACATGTACACGAGTGACAAACAAAACTTTGTTGTAGTAAACTACTTGATAGGGGCAGAAATAGAATGTTGGGGAACCATCTAGAATTGTAAGAAATATTAATCATGCTCTGTTAACTGTGATTGTTTTTCTGATTAAAGAAGGCACTTTCGCCAGAACCGGTTTGGCTCAGTGGATAGAGCGTTGGCCTGAGGACTCAAGGGTCCCGGGTTCGATTCCGGACAAGGGCATGTACCTTGGTTGCGGGCACATCCCCAGTGGGGGGCGTGCAGGAGGCAGCTGATTGATGTTTCTCTCTCATCAATGTTTCTGGCTCTCTATCCTTCTCCCTTCCTCTCTGTAAAAAATCAATAAAATGGAGAAAAAAAAAAAAAAAAAAAGGAAGGCACTTTCTAATCTGGCTGGCAGTTACACAAGGCACCTGGGAGCTCACCTGGAAATGCAGCCCATCCTCCCCATTTGGAGCTGCCTATTATCCTATATAATAAAAGCCTCGGTGGCGTCACGCCCTCGCATGATGTCATCACAAGATGGCCGCCACAAGATGGCCAGCAGGGGAGGGCAGTTGTGGGTGATCAGGCCAGCAGAAGAGGGCAGTTTGGGGCAACCAGGCATGCAGGGAAGAGCAGTTGGGGGTGACCAGTTGGGTGCAACCAGGCCGGCAGGAGAGGGCAGTTAGGGATGACCAGGCTGGCAGGGGAGGGCAATCGGGGGCGACTAGGCCAGAAGGGGAAGGCAGTTGGGAGCCATCAGGCTGGCAGGGAAGGGCAGTTGGAGGCAATCAGGCTGACAAGAGAGCAGTTAGGTGTCAATCAGGCCAGCAGGGGAGGGGTTAGGGCAGTGGTTCTCAACCTGTGGGTCGCGACCCCTTTGGCGGTGGAACGACCCTTTCACAGGGGTCACCTAAGACCATCCTGCATATCAGATATTTACATTACGATTCATAACAGTAGCAACATTACAGTTATGAAGTAGCAACGAAAATAATTTTATGGTTGGGTCACAACATGAGGAACTGTATTTAAAGGGCCAGAAGATTGAGAACCACTGAGTTAGGGGTGATCATGCTGGCAGGCAGAAGCAGTTAGGGGCAATCAGGCAGGCAGGCGAGCAGGCCTAAACCAGCAGTCAGACATCCCCCGAGGGGTCCCAGATTGGAGAGGGTGCAGGCCGGGCTGAGGGACACAACCCTCCATGCATGAATTTCATGCACTGGGCCTCTAGTCATGAATAGATTAACAAGTTTGCTGCAGAAACGGAATCACCAGCCCTTGCATATCACTAAGCCCTTTGAAGATCCCCTCTGCTTATCTGTTAACTGCCCATTCGGTAAACTACTTTCCCATATAATCTTTGTCCTTTTACCCAATATAAGCAGCTGGCTTATGGTGGGGTACAGAGCAGATTTTTGTGGATAGCCTGCTACTCTCCCATATTTCCAGCAATATTGGAATAAACACTCAGAAATGATTCAACTCTGTCTCTGCTTAATTGGCTCACATAGTGATAGGCAGTATAAGCCCACTGATTGTCCGGTTATATATTGAGATTTTGGAGAAGTTTGTTAAACAGAATATCTGAATGAATAAAAAAATATATATGTGCTGAAGCTCCATTACATTCCTTAAAGAGTCAGGAATCCTCAAAATCATAAGATAAATTTGTATGCAAAACCAAAGACAAATGCTAAATCACTATTTAATGGTAAATTTGTATTGTTTGTGCCACTAGACTCATTCCCTCCACCTACATAGAAAAAACTGACCTAAAATATACCTTCATGATACAATAAAACAATTTTAAGAGAACAGAACATGTCTAGGAGTGCAGGAAAAAAATGTACTCACATTGAATATAACAGTGCTGTACCCGTCTTCTGGTTCAGTTCCGCTGACAACGAGTGACTCGGGGCTAAATTCAAATACACCATGAGCATGGTCAGAGGCCGCAATTGTCACTAGTATTTGGGAAGCCACTCCTAGACTGGCTGCATGAATAAGTTCCAACAAATAGCAAGAGAATGTTAATCAGTAATTTATAAACCAAAGGAAAAGGCAGGCAACAACCTTTGAAAACAGTTGTACTATTCACTGAGTACTTCTAATTTGTTTTAGAAAGGCTGACACGAATGGTTGCCACACATATTCATGCTTTTATGACCTTTCTCTATTTTGGTACCAATGTGATACACAAGTGCAGCATAAGCATTTGCAGATGAATAAGGAAAACTTGTTTTTCTTTTTCTTTTCTGTGAAAGAGAACATTCTTCCATACAAAGTCTATAAGGAAAGTCTCCCACGACCTTTACTGACCTCAGAAGAACATGAGCCAAATGACTTTTCCCTTTATGAAACAGTAGTTTCCCTATGATTTTTGTTAATCTGACTGAACTGATTCTTGGTTTCTAAATGTGCATTAATTTTAGGCCAATTTTTTTCATCATATTATGGTATTCTAGATCTACCTCTCCTAGTCCCAAAGAGTCCAATCCTATAACTAAAAAGGTATCCAAATCTAAAGAAGTAATTCTTTTCCTGAGATGTTCGACTTTTATGTTTAATGGATGCAGGCAAAAATAAATAAGTAAACAAATCCCAAAATAGTAGAGTCATTAAATACAGAGATTACATGATGCACTGAAGGAAGTTAGAAATGAGAGGGGTGGGAACATGAGTTCTGACACTAACATATAAAACCTGAGATTGTGAAAAAGGAGGAAGTTCTCCCTTAAGAAACAAGTATTCTATGTATTTTCTCCTAACATAAAAAATATTTGAGGGGAAAAGGTGAATCACGTTTGTATATAAATATACTTCAAAAATTATCATCTTTTCAATATTTCCTCACATTAACTGGCAACTTATTCTCCTCATTTATTTTCTTCTTAAATTCTTTTTCCCATTTGTTTTGACTAAATGCTACATATAAAGATTCATGGTTCTTTTTGCAAAAAAAAAAAAAAAAATTAAAGTGATTCATTTAACATGAAAATATAAACGTTCTATTTACGTCTCTTTAGGTATTCAAGACTATGTAAAATATTTTTCAATAATCACTTGTAAATTATATTAAAGCAAAATTTCTATTCCAATTAGAATCAGGACACTGCAGTAGGCTCATACAGAGGTGAGAATCTAAGCTTTGGAGGCAGGCCGACTTGATTCTGACTTGATCACTTTCTAGCTGGGTGACTATAACATGGGGCAAATAATACCTCATAAAGTGCTGTGATGGTTAAGGAGATAAAATATATGAAGGACTTGTGTATAGTAGGTGTCAATATTGGTTAGTAGTTTTTGTCCCTAAAAAGGAAAGTTAAAATATAGGACAGTAAACGGCCTTAGATCAGCTGCTTACCACGTTTGTGAATAGTTGGAAGGAAGAATTCCATGTCCCCATCACCACTACCACTGCCATCAACCCTATAGAGTTCAGCAGTCACTTTTCAAGGAGAAACACAGAGACACAACCCACACAACACACATTGACACAATGAGAAAATTAAGAACTCTTAAAACATATCCAGTAAAGAGGAAAATGCAGTAATATTCATCAATAATAGGCATTCTTCCACAAACACACACACAAAAAGATAGATCTGTTAAGTGGTAAAAGTATAAATCAGTTAAGCTACCAACTTACAAAAACATCATTCATAGCCTCTGGAAATACTCCATGTAAGCTGTAATTGGTATTTCCCATTTCTGCCAATTTAATTTTAAATTTTCATTTACAGAAATGTAAATTGTTTTAACATTTTAAATATTTTAAAAATATTTGTTTGTGGGTACACTCAGACCTATATGCCTCCTACAGGTACCTTGTCAATCACAACAACCAATTCTAAATTAGGGAAATGCATCAAAAATTTCCCACCAGCCACACATTCAAATTCCCCCATAGTTCACCATTTTCAGGTTTGATTACCGTTTTGCATCTGACACTGTGGAAAGAACCCTAGGCAGGCAGTCTAAAACTCTCTGCTAGAGCCCTGGCTATGAGAGATACCAGCTGTAAAACCTTCAGCAAGGCACTAAGCCTCTTGGTACCTCAACTTTCTCATCTACAAAAAAAATGTTACATTTTATAGAATGGCTATAAGGATGAAGTAAATAATATTATGAAAAATAAAGTACCTTGGCAATAAACAAGGACTATAATTAAGAGAAAGTACTTTTACCTTTACTTCCAATACATCTTATCCCCCCACCATTACTTTACCAAATGCTTGCAGACAATAAAGACAGGAAGGGCAGCGATGATAGCAGTGGGGGGAAAAAGAGGAGTAGAAGCAAGGCCACATCCATACCAATGTGCTTCTACTGGTGTCCTTGACTGGCATGCTAGTCTTAGATCTATCCTGCTCTTCTGTTCCCAATAGGACTGGGATATACCAGATATGAGAAGCTATGGCACCCCAAACCTGAAATGTCTTAAAAACTTAAGAGGCAAAATAGATTTCAGAGAATATCTACTGCATGGCCTTGCCCCCATATTATCCACTTGTTGTTAGAAAGAAGAGTGAAGTTCAATACCAATGTACTCTGGCTAGCACATAACATCTATTCAGTGGGCTGGCTATTTTAGGTGGAATCAATGTTATAGACAAACTAGTATGGAATGAGGGTTAATTCCTTGACCCTCAGCAGAATTTAGCTCTCAAGCTTTTTCACTTCTCAGGCAGTCTCATGGCTATATGACTCAGTGAGTGGAGGACAGTATCTAGATTCCTTTACCTCCCATCCCAACTCACTTGGGTAGAGGGGAAATCAGATTCTCTGCCACTATTTGCTTACTAAGAAACTGCAAGACTGGTTTTCAAATGAGTACTGAGGCCCAATCAATACACAGCAATGTGTATTATAAAGATATGGGAAGAAATTTCTACATAAAATCACAAGTATTACTATGGTCACAAATATCATTTCTGAAGAATATTCAATGTTCTTTATCAATCAATACTAGGAAATGATCAATAACATATGTTCGATTACATAGTATTTTTAACTATAAGTGATACAGAGAACCACTTTTTAAATAATTTATAGTGACCTTGGATTTATGAATTCCGGCCATGAAAATAATGGAGATCTGGGGACTTGTCCATAGAGAACAAGCAAAGCTGGTATTTTTAACATGCTACGTGACAAACAGGCCACCCATCATATTTTTATTGTTTTATGCAGTCAACCAAACTGTAGTGCTGTTTAATTATTTCCCTAGCTTGCCCACCCATGCTTTCATTAGACGTTGGGGAAATTTTGCATACTTAACCCAAAGTCTCACTACATACTAAAAGCCAATCATAATACTTCTGTCCTACCCCATCTCTCCCTGTGGATGACTTATACATAGTACTATGACTTTCTTCATCAAATATCCTATATAATAAAAGGCTAATATGCAAATCAACTGAATGGTGGAACCACCAGTCACTATGATGCGCACTGACCACCAGGGGGCAGACACTAAACGCAGGGTTGTCCCCTGGTGGTCAGTGCACTCCCACAGGGGGAGCGCCGCTCAGCTAGAAGCTGGGCTCACAGCTGGTGAGCACAGCGGTGATGGTGGGAACCTCTCCCGCCCTGCAGCAGCACTAAAGATGTCCGACTGACGGCTTAGGCCCACTCCCTGCAGGGGGAGCGGGCCTAAGTCGTCAGTCGGACATCCCCCAAGGGCTCCTGGACTGCAAGAGGGCTCAGGCCAGGCTGAGGGACACCCCGAGTGCATGAATTTTGTGCACCAGGCCTCTAGTGAAGATAATAATGCCAGGTTATGTAATGGAAGAGACTGCCCTGATGAATAACATAACAATTCTCAAATTTCTTACATTTACAAAGGTAATGTGATACATATCACATGTATTCTATAACACCTTACTAGCACCTGAAAATCAAACACATTAATACTTCTGCAAAGAAACATATATAAAGAGTAAATGTAAGTGGAATAATAAAGATTATAAATAGCCTCTCTTCGATAGATAGGAGTTTAACTAAAAAATGAATTTTTTTACTCCAAAACTCTTTGATAATCAGAGCTTTCTGAATATCAGAATAGAGGATAAGGAACTATTGACCTGTTTTATTGATAATCACCTCATAATAGATTACCTAAAAGGATTAGTTCTTACCTACGCCACACCTGGAGTAGCTCTAAAGGAGCTATTGTAAAAATTAAATAAAGGATCAAAGGAAAGAACTGATTTTAGGGGCACCACTATGACTGACAACTACAATTTGGTGATTCAGGGCAATTATCCTATTTCATTCTAAAAGCACACCTACTTTAGGAAAAGACCAACAGGTAATAAAAAGGGGAAAAAATACCGCAGTAGATGGTATCCTTATAATAAAAATTAGAGATATTAATTCAGAATTTACCAATCCTCACAGCAAAAATATATGTAAATGAAACTATGAATTTAATATTGATTTCTAAAACTAGTATTATACATTTATGTAGGGAGATAAACCATTTTCTTTTTACCAAGAAAGGGATGATCCATCAGATTGTCTATATACATTAAGCAATTATTAATGTTCAGACTGTTCTTTCCAAAAACTAGTAATATACACATTTATGGAAAAAAGGGTAACATTAATTCAAAGGAACATATTTCCATAACAGAATGTACAATCATGGTGTGTGGACAAATATTTGATATTTTTGAGTCACCAATCTTACCTCCTCCCTCCAAGTTTAACAATTCAACTTTAAAAGATTTTTCCAATTCAGGGATAGAATTATCAGTTATGTTAACAGAAATGTATTTATATCTTTCTCCAGGTTGAAATTCTAAGGTACCAGCAGCACTCTGAAATGCAAATGAGAGATTTATCCATTAGATTATAATTATTCTGTATGTGAATGTACAAAATGAGAACATTCTCTGTCCAAAATTATTTTAAATACTGAAACAGAAGAATATAAGTAAATATAAAATTAGAAATACTGAAGTAAATACATATAGTGTTCAATATGAATTCCAACTAAATATTCCCCAACTAAATAAAATAAAAAATTTTTCTTTCTTATTTGCCTATTCATCAAAAATGTAATCCAGGCAAATGAGAAATATAAATTTCTGAAGAATTCCATGAGATGACCAAAATTCTCTTGAACAAGTATGTTTAGAATCACTTAAATTATATAACTGAGAAATTTAAATATATAATACATAATAATAATGGCATTTCTGTCCTGAGAGTTTTTCCAAGCAATAATAAATATGGGTCCGTTGGACATTAACTTTTCCTTGTCTATACTTGAAACTGCACTTTATAATATAGGTCTCCCATATTATAGATCTTCACATACTACAAGAAACAAAACGTTATTTAAATTCAGTCTTAAGTATTAACATCTATCTCGAATTTTTCGTATAATTTCTGTTAGAATTTTAAATTCTGATCTTCCTTAAAATCTATACCTTACCTAATCCTCTCCTCAGCACAAAGTTGTAGAGTAGCAAGTTGCTTATGCCAGGAACAAAGGAGTTACTTTGATACCCTCTTTGCTTTATCCTTCACATTAAACAATCCTCAAATCCTACCATTTAACTCAATATTTCTTGTGCCCATCTACTTCATCTACACTATTACCTGCCCAATCCCAGATACTATCATCTCTTGCCTTGCTCCATAAAATGGACTATTTACTAGTCTTTCTGCATCCAGTGTCTACATCTTCTAATTCCATTCTCCATGGGTCAGCCTAATGATATTTTATAAATACATAACAACTTCAATTACTTCTCCTTGTTTTCACAATAAAAGCCATAGAGTCTGTAGAGCCTAAAATGATCCAGTCTCTGCATACCTTATCTTTTATCACCACCACTATCTCTCATCTTTCCAGAAATACTGGGCTTCTTACTGTTCTTCTGCCAGCCTGTGCTTTTCCCTAATTAGGGCCATTTTACCATTTGACTCATGCCATTTTACCAGTTTCAAGTAATTCTTTCCCCTTCATCTAGCTCAGTGGTCGGCAAACTCATTAGTCAACAGAGCCAAAGATCAACAGTACAACGATTGAAATTTCTTTTGAGAGCCAAATTTTTTAAACTTAAACTATATAGGTAGGTACATTGTTATTAACTTAATTATGGTACTCCTAAGGCTTAGGAAGAGCCACACTCAAGGGGCTAAAGAGCCGCATGTGGCTCGAGAGCCGCAGTTTGCCGACCACCGATCTAGCTTACTGGTTTTCTCCTCCAACTTTAAACTTCAGAGTTCAGCACGGATATAAATTCCCCAAGAAAGCCTGCCTTGATTACCCAGACTATGTCATCACCCACCTGTCTCTCAGAGTACCAGCTCTGAACACTTCCCACAACTATGAGTCAGCTATTAATCAGTTGGTTAATATCACTTGAGAGCTGAAGTAAACACCTGGATAGTGAGAATCACCTGTATCTTCGTATATGAGAATACAGTTCAGAACAGTGACATCTGATAATCAATTGTCTCCTATTCTGTACAGATCCTTCCTGGCACCTCCCCACCCTCCCTGTAACATACACATGTACTCACATGCACAGCTTCAAAAATCTTACCTCTGTGTTAACACAGACCAGAGATAGCTGAAGCATCATAGAGACTTGGTAAGAGCAAAGGTTATCAGGTTTCCAGATATAAAGATTCAAAGTAGTAACAAGTGAGAAACAGGGCATCTAGGCCACTGAAAATCCTCACAAATGTCCCATAAGGTATTAGCTTTCCAACAGTAATGGAGAAGGGGAACATAGGTTTATGTGTTTTTGTTTTAGTTATTAAATTAAATGCTAATCCAACTGGAAAGTGGGAATGTTCAGATTACCTAGAAATTGAAGACAATATAAGAACTAAGGTGTTCTTTAAGAGGATGCAGAGAAGACAATGCTAAGCCAAGCTGAGATGTCTTGTGGAATATGTTTCATACCAAAGTAGGTAAAGATACAATAAATGTCAGGACAAGAGAAATTTAACTGGGCTTTTTTTCCCCAGTACCACACTGCTTCTCACTTGGAGAAAAAAAAATAATTAAAATTGAAAGACATGAACATATAATTTCTTTATCATTTTGGTTTTGTTTGATGGATGCAGACAAGAGGATTTAAAATGTGTAAGAAATACAATTTTAAATATATCAGAACAAAACCTGTAACATTAAAATAAATACAGGTGAAGCCTATGACAAATATAAGGTCCCAGTGAAATCAGTATGATAGCCATTTAAGATTCTGGCTTCAAGGGACTGAAGTACATTAAATTACATAAATTTAAAAAGCCATCGGTGCTTATTTTCCTTGCTTAGTTATATCTCAGGTACAGTGCCAAGTCCCTTCCACTCCTGCCAAGGACTGTGTGTTTTACAAGAGCAAATACCACTTCGGAAGGATGAGGTAATTTACCTGGTAGTCCTCAGGACTGAATGCTGTCAAGGACACTGTTCTGTATTCCGCCATCACCCTCCCCAGGAGTCCTTGTGCACGGACGACCAATAGCCTAACTTCTCCATCTTCCTCCTGCACCGTGACATGTGGAACAGTGCTTGCAGGCAGGGTCATCGCGTCCTCGGGCTGGGGAGGCAGCCCGGTGGAGAACTGCAGCAAGCCTGGCAGATACAGAGAGAGGCAGAGCATTCTGGCCCAATTTCTTATTGGGAAGAATTTCTTATTCATTTAAAACAGTCTTGCACAATTGTTTTGATCATTTATAAAGGACTTTATTGAAGATTTGATTAACATGCTTTTGACACAAAATGTTTAGTTTTCAGAATGTTAAAAATTAAAGTGTTAATTTTTCTTGTCTCTACCCAAAAAAGTCTTTAAAAAAACAGACCTATGTATCAATAAAAAGAATAGTGAAAGGGTATTAAAGTATATATCATCAAACATTTACTCATATTTGGGTCTCTAGAATTCATTCTTGAACTTAAGATTTGTAATACATTTTTTAAATTTAACTATGAAAACAGAGTTGAAGAGCCTCCCACTTTTCCTACACAGACCTTTAATTTATCTTTATTGTTGAAAGTATTACAGATATTCCCTTTTTATCCCCCATTCCTACACAGACCTTTTAATAGATATTCTTGCTTTATTCCTACAAAAGAACTATTAATTTTCAATGCAGAAAACAGTTTCAGTTTTATTAGGACAAACATCTATAATAGTTCCCCAATTAAGGAATTTATAACTTTTCAGCCATAAGACAAAAGAATTTAATATATACTATATAATAACAACTCTACTTCTTAACGCTTAATAAATTACAAAGTATTTAAATTAATTAGATGTTAACTTATCATACTAGGATAATATTTTTAAATGTTTTGATAGCCATGTATAGAAACACTTTCATTCATTTTAAATAATCCTACATATACTTTTGAAAATATATTATTAAACTTCAGAAATTAATCTTTAAATTTTCCTTCATAAGCAATGTCCCTCAAAATGGGAGCTTAGAAATTCAAGAGCTTAGAAGCAAGAGGGTCTGAAGGAGTTCTACATAAATCATTTGTAAAAAAATCACTTAAGAATTGATTAACAAGACCAAGTACACCCAGAGAAGAGAGGATTATTCTTGCAAAAGGGCTTAGTTACCATATGGATGATCACTGGCTTTGATAGTGATATCTGTAGTTTCCTTTTCAGGATCTATACTTGCACCACTGGTGGGAGTTGAACCTAATTTCCCATCTCCAGGAATTGCAGAAACCAATGTCACACGGAAATACTCATTTAGCTCAGGAATGTCATCATCAAGAACATATATATTCAGAACCTAAACAAATAAAAATCCAGAGGCATTAAGCAATGAGGAATGTATAAATTATTTATCACTTCCCAGAATAGAATAGCAATTAAATTATATTTGTGTTGTGTTTTTTAATATATTTTTATTGATTTCAGAGAGGAAGGGAAAGGGAGAGAGAGATAAAAAACATCAATGATGAGAGAGAATCATTGATTGGCTATCTCCTGCATGTCTTCCACTGGGGATCGAGCCCACAACTTGGGCATGTGCCCTGACCAGGAATTGAATCATGACCTCCTAGTTCATAGATCAAAGCTCAATCACTGAGCCACACTGGGCAGGCTAATGTTAATTTTTCATTAAGAAAGTAATACATGACACAGCCAATGTGCTCACTACCCAAAATACTGTCACTGCTCTTTAACTAAAGGGAACACTCAACAGCCTGATGATTTAAGATGTCTTGCCTCTAGAATGCAAGCTGACAAATGTTGCTATGAAAAGTGACTCCAAAACATCAAGTGTACATAAAAATTGAAGCAATAAAGATTTTTCAAGTGTTGATATATGCTAAAATAATTGTTCATTTAATGAAAAGTGTTTGAAACTGATCAAGGTATAACTAAATGTATTTTTAAAAAAATTAATTCTGATATTTTCACTTACAAAGAGTGTCATTTATTTCTGGAGCATCTATTCAGAAATGCAATGATGGTTCATAAAAAGTTTTGGTAACACTGGAGAGCACTTGTAATTCAAAACAAAAAAAATCATCTCATTCTTTCCAAATTTAAAAATAAAATGAGATTATAGTTATAAGAATTTCTCATTGCCTGAAAAAAATACCATTCAGAATTCTGCTGTTTTCTATTGTATTGGTAATAACAAAAACCCTGCTATAATAAACCTCCAAGCTATACCACCTTTATTATACTGGGATTAAGGTACACATAAAACTATAACACACATCACACCATTCAAAATCCTTAATTTTCTTTTGCATAAATAAATACAAAAATATTTTAGACTAGCCTGCATGGCTCAGTGGTTGAGCGCCAACCTATGAACCAGGAGGTCACGGTTCTATTCCTGGTCGGGCACGTGGCTGGGCTCAATCATGGGTGTACAGGAGGCAACTAATCCATGATTCTCTCTCATCATTGATGTTTCTCTCTTCCTATCCCTTCCTCCCTGAATTCAATAAAAAAAAAAATTTTTAATATTTTATACCCTGACACATACCTAATTGCCTAAATATTTTAAATTGCTTAAATATCAAGAAGCTGCAAATAAATACCAGAACAGATCAGAAATAGCTTTCCAGGAGCCTGTCAAAGAAACAAAGAAGGTAGGGTTTACCTCTGATCTCTGCCAAGGAAGGAATGTGATAGTTCCGCTGGCATTAGCAAAATCATCAACAAGGTAATTAATGCCGTCAGATTCGATCTGCGAGATGGTGTAAAAAACATGTACGTAACCCAGAGCTCCTCGGGTCCGCTCCACCACACACGAAATGGTGGACCCCTCCTCTGCAATCTGAAATTGAACATAAAATATTTATAATTATATTGCAATTTAAATCAGTGATACAATTACAATGCTTTCATAAAATCCTTTTACCATAATCTTAGTTCTGTAAATTTCTACAACTCTAAGGAGACTTCTACATCCCTCCAGAAATATTTTTGCCTGCTAAAAAATAAATAAATAAATAATTGACTCCATTCACTGTATCATGTTCTTTTATAGAGATAAATAAAGCAAACAGAATGACAGTAAATTAACTGTGCATATAATTCATTCATTGATACCTTCTGTGTGCCAGCCACTATACGAGATACTATGGATAGAAAGGATTTTTTGAAAAAATAAAAGCACAGTTCTTTCTCTGGATAAGTCTAAAGAAAAAGACAACTCAAATTCTATGAGTGAAGCACAGACAGAACAATTGGGGCAGAAGTCAGAGGTAGAGGGTGAAACATGACATCAGGAGAACACTCCAGGCCTGAACATGATATAATTGAGTGGATCAGAGGGAATCATGTTGAGGGTGGTGTAAGTGCAAGTGGGGAGAGCCTTGAGAAGTGCCTGGTGGGGAGAGAATAGTTAGGTCAAGGACATTTATGTCTTGCTTAACTTAGTTTTGATATTTCTGTCATATAAACATAGTCATTCCTCAGTATCCACAGGTTATCTTTGGTTCTATGACCACCCACACCATTAAAAGATTTCAAAATATGCAAATGTTTAAGTCCCTTATATAAAAAGGTGTAGTATTAGCATATAACCTACACTCGTTCTTTCTTATACCTCAAATAATCTCTAGGTTACTTATAATACCAAATATAATTTAATGCTATGTAAATAGTTGTTATACTGTATTGCTTATGGAATAGTAATAAGAAAAAAAATGTGTGTTCGTATGTTCCATACAGATACAACCACCACTGGCCTACTACAACTGTACAACTACGCAGTACCTATCAGCAACAACGTGCTTTTTTTCAAATATTTTCGATCCACATTTGGTTGAAACCAAGGATACAGAATCTGCAGAGATGCAGAGTCAACTCTATATATATGCATACACACGTGTTGTGTATGTGTGTTATGTAGAAAACATTTTTATCTAAACACTTTAAGATAGTGCTTATTTATTTTATGGAGCAAGAAGTTGTAATGTCTTTTAGAATATGATCTTCATATGCTTAAATTCTGAGTCTCTTGATTTAGTTTCTGTTTTATGTGAGCAAACACAATTCATTGGAAAAAACTACAACTGAATGGAGATCAAAATATAAATCTTTATATATGTCACTGGTTTTCATATCAATCATAAGCACTCTGATCAGCATTAGATAAAGCCATTTCAGTACTAACATTAGGGCTAGAGAGAACAGATTTGAAATTTGTCTACAAACAGGAAGTTAAAAGTTATCAATGAGCATGAAGCACTTGATGTACCAGTAAATCCTCTGAGTTTTACTGAACATCAGCACTCTTACTCCAAAGTGTGGCAGCAACTCTGGTGCCTCAGAATGAACAAGACCACACACCCTGGGGCAATACTGTGACTCCTTTATTTGCCTGCTGGTCGACTGGCATGGGAAGCCCAAAACAAGTAAAGGTTGTCCAATTTGGGAAATACTGAACCAGAGGATCAAATTATCAATACCAGAGATTAAATCATTAAAATATTTTTTCTACTATTAAAATATTCATCTAATTGACTTTAGACTGATGATACAAGCAAATGTTTGGGCCAATATATGAAAGAGCAAAACACCAAATAATAATCATCAAAACCATCATCACTTCCTTTTTTACAAGAAACAATAGAAGCCATTACTGTTTTCCCTTTCAAGTCAGGCAGTTGCCAAGTCTTCAGACCAGCACAAGAGTAATTTTAAAGGTTAACATTGAGAAGAGTTCTTGATATGTATTTTCCGAGAAAAAAAGAATGTACCATTCTGAGCCATGAATTGGCTTTCTCTATTGAAATAGAAGCTTAAAGATAAACAATTACACGTCCAATTAATTTTTTATTTTGCCGCATGCTTGGGTGATGATGAGTGATATCAGATTATATCAATATCACTTCTATCTAAAGGAATCTATTCACATAACATATGGCAGGCACTTAAAACCAAACACAGGCCAAGTTAAATAATATTCTCACTTTTACAAAGATGCTCTCAAAATGTCTCTAAATTTTGTCTTAAGTCATGAGTTTATAAACATAAAACATATCCCAAGTGTTAGTTATAAATGTAAAATAATGAGACTAGCAAGTTCTATGAATCACTATAAAGAGCAACCTCATTAATTTATAATTAGGTGATATACAAGATTGTAGGACATATAAAAACAGGGCAAAAATAAGGTGGAGAGAAAATAACATATAAAGTACACAAAATACAAAATACAGGAAGGCAACATGAGAGTGTGGTTACGAGGCTATAGAACCATCATCTGTTCAGTATAGGTTTCACTTGGAATCCAAAGTAAGCCTCATCAGGGCCCCAAACTGCATACAGGTTTATTCATTCATTCAGTTTTAATTTATTAATCGCCTACTATTTGCCAGGACATGGTATTCCTGGTTACGAGGGAACAAATAAAAAAATAATTCTCATCTCTTTCAATATGCCAAAGAGTAGATGATGTCATATTCTACATATTTGCATTATTTAACATGTGATTACATTTTCATTTTAACTTTGATATTACTTTATAAGTCTATACAAATGTAAAAAGTATAATACAACTCAGAAGTCTTTAAAGGGTGTTTATTGCCTTCAGCATTTTTGAAGGGCTAAGAAAAAAGTTAACTTTCCAATGTCACTGAGAAGAATCTAGAGATGACAGTGGTTTTTATTTCTGGAAATGAAGCAAATAAGCATAAAATTTAAGTTCTGGAGACAATTACAGGCATAAATTAAAGCAGCAGTTCTCAAATATTTTCGTTTCAGGACCCCTGAACACTCACAAAAATTATTGAGAACACTAAGGATTTTTTTTGAAAGTTTGTTTGCTTGTGTTGTTGAAACCTATTGATATTACCATTTTACAACTGAAAACTGGAAAAAATATTGATATATTAATCATTTTAAAACAGCAATAATAAACTCATTACATGCTTACAAATAAGAAACATATTTTATAAGAAATAAGTATACTTTCTAAAACAAAAAGTTAGTAATAAGGGAGCATTGTTTTATATTTTAACAAATCTCTTTAATGTCTACCTTAATAGAAGACAGCTAAATTTTAGTATTTCCTTCTGCAATCAATTTGTCTTTTGCTATTTATGTTGATTCAAGTATATAAAGAATGTCTAGGTTTGTATAAAAATATAACTAAAAACGGGGGAGGATTTAATAGTCTTTTTAGATAGCTATGGGTATTCTTCCTTGATATTTTTAACCAAAATTTGACAAGTGGTAGTTTCTTAGAGTTAAGTTGCAATGTGAAATCATACTCTAATATATTAAAACCCATTGGTCTATTTTACATTTTGAATCAATCTTTTTACCCAGGCATGGTTTTGTAATAATATGCATTGATTATCTGGAAACTATTGGTTCACTGAGTTATACAGATCTGCCAAATGTTGACACATTTCATTATACAAAATAAATAAGTCACACTTGCTAACTGCAAGGTTTTTAAGTATTGAGAAACAGGCAAGCTCACTTTGGCAGATGAAAGTGTTCCAAAATTCTAATTTTTGTTTGAAAGCTTAAATTTTTATCATTGGCAACAAGTACTATCAGTAGTTTTTCTTGTAGTCACTGATTCACTTCATTTTCATGAAAACGCATTCCAGATACCCATGTCCAAATAACCGAAATCTGTCAGTCATATTTTTCAAGTAAAAGTGATGTTCCATGAAAAGCACAGCTAGTTGAACTCACAATGCACTAGCAGATACTTTTCTTCAGGGCAACTATCATGTTTGGTCAAAGCAGAAGTGCTTTATTTGTGATTCTCATTTCGTGACATGAAACACTAAAAAGACAGGGATTCTGGGGTCAAGATGTTATCAAATTAATATTCTGTACTGCTTCATCAAAGATATTCTTATGTGAAAATCTGCACCTTTTAAACTACAGGCAAGTGGGGCAGAATAAAGCAATGACAACTTGTACAGTTTAGTGCCTCTGCCTCAAGTCATACAAGGAACTACCAGACAGCATATTTGTGGCAACCACTGCTTCTGCAGTGCACTTGTCAATAAAATGAGAAAGACATCTTAGTATTTTCATAAAATTAGGCTTGACCTTTGGAGAACCCCTCAAACATATCGGAGACCCCAGAGCTATACTTTGAGAATGACTTCAGTAAGGCATAAATATGATTGATGATGATGATGATAAAACTATTTCATATCATCCCTATCATCAAAATCATTCTAAGATGAAAGTAAGAGTTCTATACTTCTACTCTTAATAGTTTCAGGAATGAAAATTTGTAATATTCCTGACAGTCAAATTCTGATGTTCAACCTTTTAGACTCAATTAACACTTTTCCTATGTTAACAATCTAAACTTTACTCTCTCCAATATAGATACACTGTATTCTATTTCTCCCATGTGGGCTTGGGGAATAACCAATCATGTTTTCTTTTTCTCTCCAGCAATTCTACTAGCATAGGTGCGACAGCCTCCATAGGGAAGTTCACTCTTCTGCAATCAAAGGCTTGACTGCCTCATTCAAATTCTGAGATTTCTGGGAACAGGCAAAGTTGCATACCTAGGTGGAGCTAAACCAACACCAACCCAATCTAGAAACAGAACTTGTGAGACAGGCCAGAATACTTACTGTAATGGTCCAGAAAGCCAGAGAAATACTCAAAAACTATTAGTTATTTAGGCAGGTTTTTCAAATTTATGTGATTTGTTGTTGTTTTTTTCCAGTTTGGTTGTTTATGCAGTTTAACTGAAACTAAAAGTGTTTGTTATCTGAACTATGAGCCTTTTCATTTTTTGATATTAAAACACATTCATAAGTTCAATAAAGACTTTTGAGGATCTACTATGTTCCATTCTAGGTGTGAGAGAGACAATCATGAACAATAAACCTTATTACACTCAGAGCTCTTTCATCTTTGTGGTGAAAATGGATAACCAGTAAGTGAACAGACTTATAAGTAACAAAGAAAATATAAGAGTTTGATCAATTCTAGAAAAAAAAGTAAAACTAGGTGAAGAAATAGAAAGTGATTAATTGAAAGAACAGAGTAAGAAAGGCTTCACTGAGGAGACATCTTTGGAGCTGAGACTTGAATGACTAAATCCTGAAGAGCTGGAATAAGAGAGATCCAAAGAGAGAAGCTAGGAAGTCCTGGTGCCCTGAGATAGGAACTGAAACAGTCTGACTGCAACACAATGACCAAAGGGGAGAATTACAGGCGAGGTCAGAGCCATAGACAGGTGCCAGGTCCTGAGGAACTGAGGGGAAGCTGGCTTTCCCTGGTGCTACAATGGTTCTCACACCCTCATGGAAGCCATTTGTCTTTTTAAAAAGAGATGATGATACTGAAATATAGAAGGAAAGATGACAGGTAGAAGTCACAAGACATCCCATTGTATCTTAGGAGAAAAAAAGGAAAGGAAAATGAATATTTATTAAGTACTAGTAACTGCCAAACTCTGAACTATGTATTGATCTTGTCTCAAATAATTCAACTTTGGTTAGTTATTTGCTTGGGTCTCTAAGCCTCAGTTGCTATAACCCTATAAAGTGGAGGGAGTAATAATTAATATTTGTTGCAGTTCTATTATGGATTGTCTTAAAGGAGCATGAAAACCAACATGTACAGTTCTTTGATGACTGAGCATCTATTAAAAGGTATTATCATTATAAATAAACATATTTCTTTAAGTTAGAGATTTGTATGACATTGGTCCTGCCTACTCTAGGACAGTCTCTTTCTGGTATAGAACAATACCACTATTTGTAAATCTCTTATGATTATTACCATCCAAAGTGCTAAGAGGGACAATGAGATGCCCCAATTTGAGCTATAATGAAGCCTGTGACCTAGATACTATTTTCATGCTCTTCCAATTCATGTTTTTCTTATTAATCACTTCAATTTGCATATACACCCTTCTAAAACTACTTGCAAAGGGAAAGACTCTCTTGTTCCTTGGCATCTTTTCACAGGCATTGAGCTGTTGCAGTCACATTTGACACCTGTGAAGTAGTTTCATGAGATCTCACATTACTGAACAGGAAACCAAGATGATTACGAATCTTTGAAAACCTGGACAGAACTGATAAGGACAGTAAAACAGCCTAATTAATTAAGCTGGCCAAGATGGTTGATAAGAAAGGCGTTTATACCCAACAACTAAGAATGTTGTAACTACTAAAGTACTAGTACATTTGACATGCGGAAAAAAAACACACCTCAAAATATTGTATTTAATAAAGTTTCCATTATAATTATTCATAGAAGCTTTCAATACATATTATTTCACCTACTTATGTGGCAATCAAACAGTAGCTTAAAAGTAACTTACATGTGGAGTGTAATTATATATTCTGTGAAGTGCATTAAGTTTAAAGATAATGGCTAAAGTTTCATTTGCTAACTTGTTATTACTTCTAGCAGCTCATTAAGCTTCTGACTCAAACTGTGAATTTATAAGAGCAAAGACCTTATAATTTACATTTGCAACCACTGACTCTTTCATACTTTGGGGCATAGATACTCAAGCAATCTTACCAAATGAAAGAAAGCCCACTCTCAAACAAATTTACCTACAATGAATTTTTTAACTCCAAAATTCAAGCTCACTACTTACCTCTGGTATACAAGCCCCTGTGAAACCAAACAGCCCATTGGCATTGTCACTTTTTTGTATTATTAATCTTGCTGTAGTATTCTGTTCAGAAATACGAGCTCCTCCATATACAGAGACTAGTTTAAGGATGAATAACTCTTCTCCTTCCTCTTCATTGTCATCTTTTGCAGAAACAATGAAGGATTTGTTAGTTTCTCCCTGTCTGAACTCCAGATACCCAGAGACAGGGTGTAAGTCACTCTTTGCTGGCATGGCATGAAGTTCATAAATTTCTTCAAGGGTCAGTTTCTGCTCATAGAACCTCACATCCTGCATCAGACCTGTAAATCTGTCATTGCCATTCATTCCTGCCCCAATTCTCAGAGTTCCAGGACCTGAAATGAGAAACGGGTTTATTAAATGCTTCAACATCCACTAGTCTCCTGTCCTAAATTACAAGTGTGATTCAGAAAAATGAAGCAACTGTATTGAAAGGTTTTATAAGTAAAGCTTTTGCATAACTAGAATATAATCAAATAAAGACTTTCTGTTTTGATGAAAAAATGATTCAATAATCACTGGGATTTAAGATATTTTGTACTAGAGGATATTTTATACATGTGTATGTATATATGTGTATATATCTGGAAGACATTTCTTCCAGGTAATTTTAAAATTTCCTTGCACATCTAGGAATGAAATCATTTAACTCAGTTACAATTTTAATACTTTAGTATAACTATTTTTTTTTAAATTTCAAGGCTTGATCTGTTAGAAATTCATCTTGAGTTAAATAAAACATTGAGAATTTAAGAAAATAAGTTTTTGTGGACCAAATATAACTATCCATAAAACTAATGCAATGAATGTAGAAAAAAAAACTTTTTTCTTCCCAGGAACAACTTTATATGTGAGTCTTGGGTAATAACAACATGCAGCCCTTTTCAAGAATTCACCAATTCTCATTCTTTACTTATTCCCTCTCCAGGGCTTGGCAGTGACTTGGGGAAAAGTACAAGTACTATTCCTTATCAAGATCACCAATCAAGGCAATTTTACAAGTCAATGCCCAGATAGCTCTCTTAGGGTAGTTCACATGCAGCCTACACATTATTATCACAGTTGTCCCAGGCCTTCTCTAGTGGTTCTGGACCGACTATATAGTAATGAGAGTGAAATATCTAAACAGGGAAAAATATTGATGAACCTCATAAACAATACTAAACAAAAGAAGCCAGACACTCAAACGTACACTGCTCAATTACATTTACATATATTTTAAAAAGGGAAAGCTGCTCTTATGCTCTTGTAAAGAGCAATACTAGGTGGACAGGGTGGTGAGTTAGAGACTTGAAAAGAGCCAAAAGGGGCTCCTAAAATGCTGTTTCTTGATCTGGGGGCTGGTTACATGGGTTTAAAGTTTTAAAAAATTCAACTACCTGTACACTTATTATATGTACACGTTTACATATTTTATAATATAAAACACATACTATATTTCATTAATAACTTTTAAAACTACAGACACCCATTTAATTTTCTTTCTAAGTTTCAAATTTCAAAAACAATCTAAGTTCCCTGCAGTAAGCTAAACAGAGGAATAGAAACACAGCTCTCACTAACACCAATTTTTCCCATTCTTATTCTACCACCATGCTATCATCAAAGGAATCAAAGTTAACACATACATGTACATATTCACGTGATCAAAAAGTGAACAATTCAATGCCACAAATACCGTAAGCATATATCTTTTTTTCCTAATATAAGAAAAAACATAACCAGATATCTAATGCAGGAGGTTCAGGAGAAAATATCCTATTACACAATAACCAAATAAGGGCTGCTCTGCTTCCTTAGTAAATGAAAAACAGAATCAAATCTAAAGATGGAGGGGCTGAAGGGGAATTTGTGATTACAATGGACATAACCAATATTGTGTGTAAACATGCTAAATGTGCTTCTCAAGAAACAGCATCAGCTCCAGCTTAAGACCATAATGATGATCTTTTCAAAGCACTCCACAGAATTCACCAATTTATTCCTTATACTATAAACCCATGAAACTGCCGGGGGTTTTATGTAATATTTCTTTTCTATTTCTCTTTAACATATCTTCACCACCTTCCACCTCCAACAATATTGAGCTAGCAGCAGTTTCCATTACAACACGCTATTTCACATTACCGCACCTTTACTCTCTTCTCTACCTGAAACATTATGCCCCATCCACCATTACCACAGGAGGAATAGGTGTTCCTCCTTCATATTTGTTTTCTTTCTTCCTACAGTGTACTGAAGTAATCAGATTAAACATCTCTTTCCCAGAGCCTATTTCAGGAACCTCAAAGGCAAAGACTTTGCTTGATCCATTTCTGTAATACCCGGCACCCTATTTATTGTCTTGGTAGGCACATAGTGTTATTTAAAGAAATTAAACCAATACACAAGCAGATTTTAAAATACCTGTTAGCCTTTAAGAAATCAAATTCCTTTAAAATTCCAAATTCAGTGTCCTTGTAAAGATAACACTCACCATCAATGATGGCTTCTCCTTTCAGACTCTTGATTCCTCTGGGCATTGCACTTCCATCAAGGTAGAATTCAATTATGCCATCATCCAGGATAATTAGAAGATGAAGCCAAATATTCTCTTCTACATATTTCAGGGCTGTTGTCTTGGCAACATAGGTAGCATTGGATCCCAAAGTTTTGTAATGAAGAGAAAGTGTCACATGGGATTCGTTGGTTTGAATTTTTACCCCATAGTAGATGCTTCCATTACCATCATCCTTTGCTATAACAAATCCATTAGTATTGGCATTGGGCATTACCCAAGCTGAAAAAGTAAAATTGGCAATTGAGTTGTTCCTGGAAGGATGGTATTTTTGATTAACAGTTCCAAATGCACCCTCTTGTCCACTGAAGTACAAAGCATCTGTCCCGCTATGGTGACGCCTCATGTGTGGCTGTAAATGCACAGTGCTGGGGAAAAGTCCAACCAGCAGAAGATCTATCATTGGAGGCAAACCAGCAGGGAACTCACTGGACAGGATTTCCCAGCCTACACGTACATCACCAAAGACTCCCTGTTGCCTCAAAATGGTAAAGTTCGTGATATAAGACATATCGTCTTCTGAGAGAACGTCTTCTGCTACTTCTCTCTCTAAGCACTCTGGATCCAAAATAAAAACTCCAAAGGGATCATCATTGAATGGAATCATAACTGTCACCTGGAGGTTGGTTCCTGCTAGTTGACCCCCAGGACCTGGGGACCCACCTATAATAAGAAAATTTGTAATGAATGAGAAACCAGAATTTAAAATACTGTCTAGTTGAAGGTGAAGACAATAGGTTTTTTCAGCAAACTTTCAGTTAAATAATTTACTCATTCATCAATGACCAACATATTACCATATGGCTTTTACCACACTTTCAGAGGTGAAAGCAAAATTTCATTAAAAATCAGTACAGCCTGAAAAAAAGAATATTAACTAGAGAAGTTTAATTCCTGTGCTTAAAACCAACAGTGATGGGAAAATTGATTGTTTAAAAAATGAGCCATCTTTAAGCTATCATGAATTCGTTCTTCCTAATTTCCATTAATTTTTTGTTGGAGACACTATATTTGGGTGGGGGAAAAAACCTGTTTACAAGTTTGAGGATGAATGTAAGTCTCCATCCATAAAATTTAACCAAGACCACAAAATAAACATTAAAAATAACACTTCTATCAAAAATGGTATTTTGACGTATAAAGTCAGACAATCTAGATATACTTATTTCTTCACTGATGGCATTTTTTCTATAGGTCTAATTATTTAAATGTAAAATATTAAACTTCACTGGCAAAAGAAAAGAGATGGGAAAACACAGCACCTGAAATATTTACTAGCTTTAAAATATAAAACTCATTGAATTCAGGAATGTTATCTGGAAAAGCATGGAGGATGATTGGTTTGGCTCCTTCTCCATCCGTGAAGTTTACAGTCCCTGAAGTTTCATAGAACTCTTGTCCAGGCTGCAAAGCAGAATCATTCTGAAACAGCTGCCAAGACACAGAAACATTGCCAAAGTGTCCTCGCTGCCGCACAACCCTGCATAACAAATTAAAGAAAATTCATTTTTATGGAAAATGTATAAGTAATGAAACTAACTCTAATGGAGGCTTTCTCTATTTCCTCAGAAACATACTTTTTCCATTTATCATCTTTAATAGAAAGCAGCCAGGCAGTCCTAACTGAGCAACCATGAGGAATCTCATGGAAGAATGAAATAGAGCTTAATAAAGAGAACCAATCTTTTTTTTTTTTTCATCCTCACCTGAGGATATTTTTCTATTAGTTTTTAGAGAGAGTGGAAGAGAGAGAGGGAAACACAGAGAGAAATATTGATGTGAGAGAAACACATCACCTCGTTGCCTCCTGCAGGAGCCCGGACCAGGGCCTGGGCCAGGGAAAAGACTACAACTGAGGTATGTGCCCTTGACCAGAATCGAACCCAAGACCCTTCGGTCCACAGGCCAGAGCTCTAGCCACTCAGCAAAACTGGCTAGGGCAAGAGAAGCAATCTTAAAAGTCATAGTCTTCCGAGTCCAAACTAAAAGATAAATTCTAAGCCCAAAAAACTTTCTATGAGAACTGGCAAATGTTCTTCAAAAGCCAAGTACAGGGTGAGGAAATCACATGTCATTTGAGAGCAGTTCCAGAAAACTTTGAATATTCATCTCTCAGTCTTGACAAAGGATGGAAGTTGGGGTGAGGAGCGTGGGGAGAATAATTTCTGCTCACCAGCTAAGGTGTCATTTTCTTTTTTTTTTTTTAAACAAGTGACAACAGCATAAAAAATGTTTACAATTCATTCAGACTACTAACTTTAAAATTATTCAATTCTTAACCAGTATTTTCATTTTGAAAGATTAGTACTTCAAAAGATTTTATTTTATTGTACACAATTTTGAATTTGCCTTATCCAAATATGCTTACCAAAATGAATTAGTCTTTCCTTCTTCTACTGCTTTGTCTATGGGCTCCAAAGAAAAAATACCATTTGGGTCATCATTAGCTTCAATTATCACTGTAGCTATTCCATGTTGATATACTACTGTATCGCCTAAATTAAAAACAGAAAAGTTAAAATAACAAAAAGTAGTTAACTTCCTGTTAAATTTGTATTTTTAACTAAGAAATACTTTATAATTAAATTCAAATTTCAGCAAGAATTTCCTCATTAAAGGTCATAAATAAATGAGAGAAAGATGCCTAAATAAGTTTAATGTGACTTGTCTTTGAGGAAATGTATAATAACAGAAGAGCTACTTTATTTTTAAAAGTACGAAAACTTTCCATCACAATAGGAATATCACTTCAATACTTTAATTAGAAATAAAAAACATAGCTTGATCTAATTTCAAACTTTTGAGATAGATGTTTTCCATTTCATAAAAAATGAAAGAATTACCACACAACATAAAAATACTCCTGTCCATATTAACTGGAATCACTGGCTTGAGCATTTCCCTGTAATTCTCTGCCTTCAGGCAGTGGAGTTTGATCTGGTCATAGAACAAAGAAATCTTTATGGTGCTGAACTGGAGTCCTCTCTATTTCATTTCTTTCCATTATTGCCAATATTTGAGGTCTCTACTCCTCACTTTCCTGAGTTACATAGCTCTTCCTCTTTGCTCCAGCTGTTCCCTGTGCAAGCAAAAGTTCTTCCTATCTTTACTCAACCTCTCTTCTCACTTCTCAGAACCAGCTCAAGCAACAATTCTTCCAGAAATTCTTCCGTGAATGCCCAAGTTAAGCTAAGTGCATCTCCACTGTGTTGCTACAGCACTTCATAGTTTGTCAATGTATCATAACAACTACCGCATTTTATTAGTACACACACACAACACATGCACACACAATTTTACTGTAAGCTTACAATTCCATGCTTAATCTACTCCATGCCCTAGCAAAGTAGATACTCAGCAACTGGTACACAGACATTACAAATGCATGTTACCTGAACTGATACAAATAAAGTTTTCAAAGTTAGATGAGGACAATACCAAAAACAAAAATTACAGAAACAGAAACTATGTGTAGAGCAAACCAGCACACTAAAAATAATTTATATAAAAAAACAACTGTACTAAACCTTACTTGACCATTAGACTTTAGAAAGAGAAAAAAAAACACACATAAGAAATAGACAGCAAACCATTGTTTAGAAAATACTGAAAATATAGAGTAATAAAGTAACAAAATATCCTATATAATAAAAGCCTAATATGCTAAGTGTCCAGTCGTCCGTTCAACCAATCAAAGTGTAATATGCTAATGATATGCTAAGACCACTCAATCGTTCACTAGGACATGCAGACAGTTGACCAGTTGGCCAGTTGCTATGACATGCACTGACCACCAGGGGACAGATGCTCTGACCAATAGGTGAGCTTGCTGCTGGGGTCTGGGCTGATTGGGACTGAGCGAGATGGGCCGGACATGCCCTGGAACCCTCCCATGGTCCCTCTCCGGCTGGCCAACGTCCCACATCCCTCCGCGGCCCCAATCATGCACTGGTGGGGTCCCTCGGCCTCGCCTGTGCCCTTTTGCAACCCGGGACCACTCAGGAGATGTCAGAGAGCCAGTTTTGGCCTGACCCCACAGGCCAGGCCGAGGGACCCCACTGGTGCATGAATTTGTGCACTGGGCCTCTAGTTATATCATAAAATCTAACAAAAACATCTAAAAATAATAAAACCTAATTCTGGCAGAACTCTGCTAGCATACGCATTTGTCATCAACATACATATCATAAGTAGTGCTAAAAACTCATTCTGTTTCTCCACAGAGAGAACTGAAAATATTTAACAAGGGCTCTAGGGATGGCCAAGTCCTTTGATCAAGTAATTCAATCTCAGGGCATCTACTTTGAATGGTAACTATCAGGCATAAACTCCCACTGCCAGCAGTAGGTCACATTAGAGATGCTGCCCCTCCAGCTCACATCATCGATCCCCTCAGATCCTCAATGTTTTGACATTACAGAAGAAGAGAAAAGAAGAAGAGAACTAAGAAATATAAAAAGCACAAATTTGTATAATCCAAGTCTTCAAAGCTAGAGCCATTCGATTCTCAGATGTGATCATTTCTAGAAAAATACTGAAGACAAATGCAGCAGCAGTATACATGCCATACCTTCATACCTCAGGCCAGTGGCCCAATCACACCTTATGCATTTTCATTCATTCACTCTCTCTCAAATAAAAAACACATTTTCTCAGTGATACATCTTACAGAATAAACTTACTCTATTAAAACAGTCATTTCTTCATCAACTTTCTATACCTCACAACAAACTTTTTTTTTCACTTTCAGTTCTCCAAAATAATTTTATCTGGAGCTATTTCTTTCATTTAAATTTTAGGATAGTGATTGGATTCACCAAAATGTTTCCGGTTTACATAAGATCTGATTATGTTTGCAACTATGAAATACCTTTTGTGGCCATTATTCTATGAAGTCAAATTTTTTTCTCACTAGATGATAGCTTCTACTTATTACTTTTTTTTTCTTAGGTAGGTCATGTGAAAAATGAGAAAGAGAGGAAGGGAAATACGATGAAAGACACAAACGGAGAAGGGAGACAAAGAGACAGGGAGAATGCTAGAGAAACACAGCACAAACAAAAAATTAAGTGATCTCTTTCTCTTCCTCTTTCCCTCTGAAAGTTTCAGTCCAAAAGCACAAGGCAGGCATTCACACTGGGGTGAGGGTAGGACACCAGTGATCAGCCCCAGGTGTTAGAGCTTATGCAGGGTGAGGAGGGCATTTCCATGATAGAAAAGCTTGCTATTGGATGGTGGGGTCTGTGAAGTAGGAGGGCATCCACATGGGGCAGGGGGTTGGCCTAGAGCAGGAAGCTTGAACCCTAGTGAGGTAAGAAAGGCAATCTCATTGTGGAAAGCAGGTCAAAGAAACAGTTGGAAAGTGGTCACATACAGGGAGAATTGATCAAATTAGTAAATAGATGAAAGATAATGGGAGCAGGCTTTCTCAGTATAAGAGAAGGGAGGGACAGATATGGAAAGGGAGAAAACTGGAATGAACCCTGTGATATTAGATAGAAATGGAGATACTGGTGTAAGCTAATGGTTTTCACTATACATAGCTGGACATAGAACTAGAGATGGGAAAGTTGTATGTATACGTAGAAACATGCATACATACATATACTCTCTGCACACTAAGAGAACTAAAAGGAGCATAACCACAATAACAATAAGCACTCCTAGTACCAGATCCTGGTTTCTAAATAACATTCCTCACTAAAAGGAACCAGGGCTTCCTGGAGAAATGGTTGATTCAGGGTTGTGACAGGAAAAGTACAAGATGAATTTGGAACCTCTTGCTGGACCAGAAAGTAAGAAAATGTTCAAATAATAACAGGGACATGTCAAAAAGACAAAGAAGTCATCTCGAACAGACACCAATGGCCAAATCTAGGACAATTTAACTGCCAAAACAAATAATGATGCAGAACAAAACCCAATGTATTCACTAGAAATCATGAGTCCATACTGATAAATATATCAGTAAGATAATTGAAAGTCTGATGAGTAATAAGATACTTGCATATTTTAAAGTATCTTCCTCATAAAGTTTACTAACTACAAAGAGGAAAAAGTAGAGTGGACAAGGCAGGCAGTCACCATCTAAATTGTGGTCAAAGTGAACATCACATAAAGAGACAAAACAAAATCATGTGTCAACTCTAGGGACATGATATAAGCTCAGAATCACCTTCCATGAATTTCCTGCCAAGGATGCAAACCCTGAATCTAATAATGATGAAATATTAAACAACTCCCAAAATGAGGAACAGTCTACAAAATAACTAGTCTTATAATCTTCCATATCCTAAAGATCATGAAAGTCAAGGAAAGACTGAGGAACTGCTCCAAACTGAATAGCTTAAAGAGACATGACAATGAAAAGCAATACATGATTCAGGAAATGATCATTTTGCTAGAAAGAAGAAAAATGGCACAACTGGAGAAATTTGAATGGGGCCTGAGGCAATGATTCTATTAAGTTCCTGGGTTTAATGGTTATACTGTGGTTATGTAGGAGAATGTCCTTATTTGTAGGAAAACACCAATGTTTTCATGGGTGATGAAATATCATGTCTTCAACTTACTCTCAAAAGGCTCAGGAAAAAAGAGCTCTTTGTAGTCCTAAAAGAATAAAATAAATATTAAAAAAGTTATAGCCCCTCCAATTTACTAAAGGTGAGGCCAAAACCTTCTAAGAGATGAAATATTGGGGTCAAAATATCCTACTTCATTTACAGTAGAAAGAAGAATGAAGAGCCTACCTTTTCACCCTTGCAAATTGCCATTCATTGTGGCTAATAGCTTCAGAGAATTGTCAAACAGCCAGTTGGGCTCAGCCACCTACAGAATACATCTTCCCAACCAGTATGCCCAGCACCCTGCTAGGAGAGCAAGTGCTTACAGAACTCTTGATGTCCTATGCCCTTGGGTGTCTAGACGAGGCTTAGCATAGCTTTAGCTAGATTTTTATTCCTTACATAATATCATAATTTTCTATGTGTGCTGTATTGTGAAAAAAGGTTACAAATAATGCCACGGAGAATTCCAGGCACATGAAGTTTCAATACATATTCTTCACCCCACCCCCACAAGAAAGTAATGAAGCAATTTTGCTCTTGAACAGTCACAGATGCTATTTAAGTACTACTTGGCACCACTACTAGACAGAAGCCCTGAAACAACAGATCTGTCATAAAAGTACAAGTTATTTACCTGTTGAGTTAAAGAGGATTATATAAAAGTGCTCATCCGTTTCTGGGATATCATCTTCGTTAACGAATACAGATATTCTCTTCTCTCTACTTCCAACCTCAAAAACAAGCGTTTCTCCTTTTTCAACAGGAACAAAGTCTCCCTCTCTTGCGGTGGCCTTCCCGTCCATGGTAGCATATTGGACGGTGCAGACAACATCAACAGATCCATTTCTGAGAACTGTAAAGTCAGCAGTCTCACCTTCCTGAACCCTCACTATGCGAGGTTCTGAAATATTCACAAATAAAAGAAGAAACATATGAGCTTTTAGTATTCCATCTACATTTTCAGGTCATTTATGTTTCTTCGCATCCCCACAAGAAAGTCCCCCCCAATGTATCTTTGCTTAAAGACTCACCTCTAGTCCCAAATCCTACATGAGACCTCCTTTGCTTACATCTAGCCAATGGTCTTTCTCTTAACCTAATTCCTACAGAATCCATTGTCTTCAAAACCCAATTTTGGTGAATTAAATACGATCTGAAATCCCCTGCCTACTATTTCATATACCTCATTTCCAAATGTAAACTGTAAGTTCCTTGAGAAAAGGCCCAGATATCTTATATTTTATGTTTGTCACAGGAGTTAGCAGAAGGTTGAACAAAAGACTAATTTATAAAATACATATTAACCAAAGGTTAAGACTATGCATCAATAAAATTGAAGAAGTTTAAAAGATTCCTGCCATTGTAAACTGGATATCTTGCAAGATGGGCTTAAGAAAGAATTAGACACCATTTAATTCTCACAAATAAAACTAAAAGATGTACCATGTGGCAAAAGACAATTCTAAAGAAACCATTAAAGTGGCAAAAATGGAGAAACCTTGATTTATATGACCATTCAATATTAGTTGCTATAGTAAGTTACCATTATGTATAGTACCCAGGCCCTGAACTAGCTACACTGTGGATTGGAAGAAGTTACATGAAAGAATATTCATTTTTGCACAAAGGAAAGAAAATAACTTGGAGTTTGAAGGTGGGGTGAACAAAGCTAACAAAACGGTACTTACTATTTTTTTCCTTCAGAAGATGCTTAAAAATATTTGTTAAAACCTCAAGAAGATCAAATAATGATCATACAAATAATAAAATTATATTTAAAGAAGTATTAATTGTGCTTTATTAAAAATGTTCAGTTAAAAATAAATGAAAATGAACAAATATACTGTTTAAGAAAGACATACAGTCACTCAAAAAAAATAGCAATACCACCTGCAAAATAAATGGGGTCATCATTTCTTCTGATCCTCAGAATTGCAGTAGTCTTATTTCCTATTTTAGCTCCTCCAGTGGCATTAAGTAGGGTAATGGTGAATTCCTCCATTTCCTCTGGAATCTTTTGGAAAATGTCATACATGTTTTAAGTCAGTGATTTGTACAAATAATTCCACTGTATATTCCTAAATTATTTTTATATTTTTAAAAATATAGCTGTAATAATGACAGTGCTAATGTTCATTTTCATTTCTGAGGCAGAATCACCCTAAATTATTCAAGTAGGACTCAGATCCCCAGAATTTTCATGTGCATTCATCCGAACAGCTACTTTATTTTGACTCTCCATAAAATTTACTGTAGATAGATATCTTGCTTTAAGTTAAAAATAAAAATACTACAGTCATACAATTTCTTTAAGAAAGTGGTATATATCTACACTAATAAAAGAGAAACATGGTAATTGGCGTACGACCACTACCCTTCCCATTGGCTAATCAGCGTATCCTTATGCAAATTAACTGTCAGCCAAGATGGCGGCCGGCAGCCAGGCAGCTGGAAATGAACATGAGGCTTGCTTGCTTCAGTGAAGGAGAACTCCAACGTTCCCAGCCTGCTCCCAGCCTGCCGCTGCTGGCCTCTGAGCTGGCAGTTTGAAACATTCTAACAAATATAGGCCGGGATCTCAGAGCTGAAGTTATACATTGTTTCGATTATAGAACCGAAACAAACCAGATACCTGCTCTGAGAGCTAGAGCCAGAGCTAAAGCTGGCCCGGAATAAAATAAAAAAAAGGAGCGGTTGGGAGCTTCAAATCAACAACCGCCAGCCTGAAAGCAGCCCTCAGCCCCTCACCCAGACTGGCCAGGTGCCCCAGTGGGGACCCCCACCCTGAAGGGTGTGTGACCAGCTACAAACAGCCATCATCCCCTTATCCAGGCTGGCAAGGCACCCCAGTGGGGACCCCCACCCTGATCCAGGACACCCTTCAGGGCAAACCAGCCAGACCCACCCATGCACCAGGCCTCTATCCTATATAGTAAAAGGATAATATGCCTCCCAGCACCGGGATCAGCAGAGCCGCGAGGCCTCCTGGCACCGGATCAGCGTGACAGGGGGCAGCGCCCAAACCCCCTGATCGCCCTGCAGCTCTGTGTGTGACAGGGTGCGGCACCCCAGCTCCCCCCCCCCCCCAAGGGCCCTGCTCTGTGTGTGACAGGGTAGAGCCATAACCTCTCCATCGGCCCTGCCCTGAGTGTGACAGTGGCTGCGCCCCAACACCCTGATCGGCCCTGCTCTGTGGGTGATAGAGGGTGGCGCCCCAAGCCCCCCCACACACACACAATCCCTGTTCTGTGTGTGATAGGGTAGAGCCATAACCTCCCCATTGGCCCTACCCTGAGCGTGACTGAGGGTGGCATCACAACCTCCCAATCCGCCCTGCTCTGTGCATGACGGGGACAGCGCCCCAACTCCCCAATCGGCCCTGGTCTGAGCCCAACGAGGGGTTGCACCTAGGGATTGGGCCTGCCCTCTGCCACCTGGGAGCAGGCGTAAGCCAGCAGGTCGTTATCTCCCGAGGGGTCCCAGACTGCGAGAGGGCACAGGCTGGGCTGAGGGCCCCCCCCTTTCCCCGAGTGCACAAATTTTTGTGCACTGGGCCTCTAGTGTTGTTTATAAGAAAAAATAAAACAAATAACTCTGACATATTTAGAACTGAGTTCATAATAGTAATAGAAGTTCAGCTAACTCTCAAAGGCCACTTACAAATGTTACTGAAGTTTCACCCCAGTGTGTCATAAAGACCTCATTCCCATGTCCTAACAAGATGAGGTTGCCCACAGCTCTGAGCCTCTATGAATCCCCAGGTGGACACTGTTTCTCTTTCACTTCCTCCATATGAGCTGGACTTCTTCACATGGCAAGAGTGTTAGATTTTGTCTCTAATGGGACAAGTTTGAACTAAAGGAGGTAGGCTTCCACAGCTGTTCAAAGCGTAGTTCCCCTCTGAAAGGTCCACTCCCACCGTTACTGAGTTCTTTCTCTGCATTATCAATAAGATGAACAACTGAGTTCTTTCTCTGCATTATCAATAAGATGAACACCCGGATGGATCCATGATCCTTGTGGGCCTCGACCCTGACTCTGAGAGTGCACCATGGGATACGTGGTAGGAGGCACACTTGTTTTCAAAGGGTCTAAGAACAACACAAGCACTTCACCCCTCCCCCAACCGTGACTCCCTGATATTTGACACCTACACAGTGTCACTGGCCACTATCAGTTCTAAGAGTTAAAAATGCCGTCAGGAAACCAAAAATAGTATTTCTCATTTGGGTTACAGTCAGACATTATCGCACCTGAGTTCTTTATCAATATATTCACAACAAAATATATTACCAGATGTTTAATTATGTATTAAAACAGAATTATTAAGGAATGACAAGTAAAGAGAATTATATACGCAACACTTACCTCATCTGGAAGGGAGTAAATGGTGATATTTTTTAAAAATTCCTGATCTCCAAAGAAAACAGTCCCTTGGACAGGAAATACATCTTGTGTAAAGTCTGGACTAACCACCCATGATATACTAACGTCATCAAAGTTGCCTCGATTTCTTATTATACCATAAACAGCTGTAAAATACAAATGTGTATAATATATGTGAGCATATATTAAACAGTTCTAAAATGATGAATAAATAAATTGCTCAAATAAGAAAACATAAAAATGAGATGACTTTAAAAAAAAAAAGCCAATTATCTGCTTAGCATAGCCTGCAATGTACCAATAAAAATGCCTTAGCCTAGTCGTCCCTCTGTAAGCATCTGATAAGATAAATGGATTGATCTTTTCTATCACAGCTTGGATTTTAAAAGTCATTCAGCATCGGAACCGAGTAGTGATTACTTAGATACACCTATCAAAAGTCCTATAAGGATATTTGCTAATATATGCGGCTAAAGGAAGCTGCAAAAAGTGATTTCTTTACCCAGAAAGATATTGTTCTAAAAAATAAACTACTTCTCATTTCAGACCATTGCAATAGTCCCCTAGCACAGTGGTCGGCAAACTGCGGCTCGAGAGCCACATGCGGCTCTTTGGCCTCGTGGCATGGGCCCCGAAGTTTCAATCGCACTGTACATGTGTGCCCACACGTGGTATTTTGTGTAAGAGCCACACTCAAGGGGCCAGTTTGCTGACCACTGCCCTAGCAGTTACTCTTAGTTTTAAAGTTTTTCCTATATGACTCGACTCATTCTTGAGTGTCTGAATCCTACCACATATCATTAACTGAAATCAAAATATAACTGAAAGCAACAGTATCATCACAATACTATGTATGAAATACAAAAAGTAATCCTAAATATCATTTTTAAAATACCAATTTTTACACTCCATGTAATTTCTAAGATAGACAACTGAAAGTAAGTATATACTAAGAAAATGAATTTAAATTATTAATTTCCTCTTCAGTAAACAGTAATCCTATATAATAAATGCCTAATATGCTACGTGTGCAGTTGTCCAGTTGGCCGTTCAACCAATCAAAGCGTAATATGCTAATGATATGCTAAGGCCACTCAACCACTCGCTATGACATGCACTGACCACCTGTCTGCCCCCTGTTGACCAGATGACCAGTCACTATGATGTGCACTGATCACCAGGGGGCAGACACTCCGACAGGTAGGTTAGCTTGCTGCTGGGGTCCAACTGATCAAGACTGAGCGAGATTGGCCAGACACGCCCTGGAGCCCTCCCACAATCCCTCCCTGGCTGGCCAACCTCCCACATCGCACCAGGCCTCTAGTAGAATAGAAGAAGCAAAATAAATTACCACTATAGATATCGTCTCCTTTACTTTCATTTATCGTAACAATTAGATCATCAGAAACAAATTCTATAATCCCATGAGGATCATCATTTTTTAGAATCGTTATATTGACCACAGTAGCACTTCCCAACTTGCTTTCCCGTTCACCATGGCTGCTGAGGACCACCCAATAGTGTTCATCCAACTAAAATGAACATGTCAAATTAGGAAAAATACAAATTTGAACTTTTCAGAGCAAGTAAATATATACATATATATTCAAGAATATTAATATAGTCAATTTTTCAGCCACATATAACTCACTCAATGTTAACAAAAGAGCTGATATTATTCCTTTAAAAAAGTTTACCATAGTATTACACATGACCCCTCTTACCCCCTATTGACCCCTTGTAGCCTGCCCCCACCCCCGACCCAGGCCTTCACCATCCTATTGTCTGTGTCCATGGATTATGCATATATGCATACAAGTTCTTTGGTTGATCCCTCCCCAACCACCCACCTTCTCCAGCCTTCCCTCTGAGATTCGACAGTCTGTTCCATGCTTCTGTGTCTCTGGATCTATTTTGTTCATCAGTTTATTTTGTTCATTAAATTCCATACATGAGTGAAATAATGTGATACTTATCTTTCTCTGACTGGCTTATTTCACTTAGCATAATACTCTGCAGGTCTTTATGTAGGACAAACTTACATCATTAAAATTTGAATGCTTTACTTTGTTTTTTAAGCTTGTTTTTTTTCCCCCCCTTTTCAACCACAAGCATTTCTTAACCCATTCTTGCCCCCTTTCTTTCCTATAGCTCCTGGTCATTGTTAAAAATATTTCTATTTAATAATATATGTACTAGATACTATCAACTTCCCACAAAAGCACAAGGAAAAAATAAAATCCCATACCTCTGGTATTCCATCCAATCTGCTTAGCAAGGTGATTACGATCTCTCTTTCCCCAGGTTTAAATTCCAGTACGCCTGTGTTTCCATAGAATTCATTGCTATCTCTTGGCTCTACCCTGTAGTGGAGAAACTGCTTAACGAGAGCTCCCCTGGATCGAATGATGCGGAGCTCTACAGATTCTCCTTCCTTAAAAAAAAAAAAAACAACACAAAAATTCAAATCTGTTGACGATTCTTCTTAAAATGTGAGTAGAGAACAGACTGAAGTTTCTTTCAACTTACTTTTATAATATAGGGTCCTCTGGAATCAGGAGAAAATTCAAAAATTCCCCCAGGATCATCATTTTCCAAAATAATCAGATCACGGCTAGTATATCCAGACTTCAGCACTTGATTTTCCACACTGACCCTGGAGAAGTCAGAGGGGGAAAAGGCACTCACAACCTATAATCTTACTTCTGAATTCTGCAGGCTTCTAAGGCTATATTTACAACACTTTCAGATAATTAATATGGAAGTTATTAGGAGTTTAAACCTTAAATTGAGTGTATTAAAAATCACTTAACAGCAAAACAGCTTTACTCATAGCATTTATGAAAGAACTTCTGTTTTTGAATTTCTTTACATTAAAACCAAACACTGTATATGTACACCAAGAATATAACAACCAAAGGTTTTAAATATGCTGTAATTTTATAAAGTACCAAATTTACAGATTTGTTTCAGTTTTAAGAAAACTAATTTGTAACATGTACTTAAAATATATTTAACTGAAATTGTTTTAACTCTACATATACTTGAATTTCTTTTAAAAATTCATTACATATGATTACATTAAGTGAATAAAAGTTGAATAAGTGCAAGAAAGCCACATGAATAAAAAATAAACAAAATTGTGATTGTATTTTAGAAATATTTTGTGATATTTCATGTTTCTATCACCTTGATTTTAATCTGATGCATTTTTCTTTTAGTATTAAAAAAACATAGTACATATAAAAATGGAATTGAATGGATCTCATATGTATGACATATTAGAACAATTCCCATACATATCTCAAAAGGGTATATTAAAACAAGATGTTTTTTCTTATTTCTGGTTTTCATGTTCAGTGTATAATTAAAATGATCAAAGGAACTGGGACAAAAAGGCTCTGAGGGTTTGAAAGCCTGCATGCTCTTTGAGAATTCGCAATCTTGAAAGCTGCTCTAAACCTTTCCAAATGTCACTTTCTATTGAACCAAAACGTAGTCTTGAACAGACCTCAAAATCACAATGAAGCCACAATTAATATGTAGAAAGGATAGCTCACTTCCTATGCAATAGAGAATCTGAATTAGCATCCTTCCCTAGCTTTTGGAAACCTGACAACCAATAACTAGCATACTATAGTGGCTACAGAAGGGATTAGTCAAAATAATAGGAAAGTTATTTGTTAATTGTTCATGGAGTCATGTAATTTTCATAGCAAATTTACCCATATTTCATTCACATCAATACTTTTATTAATTAAAAATTCTTCTGTCCACATAAGCTAGGAGACAGTATAACTGAATCAGAATATAATAATCAGATCACAACTAGTATATCCAGTCTAAAAATCCATTTGAAGCATTAAACAAATAATTTGTTTTAACTTTCTTAAAATATGCTCACCCGAACATAAAAAGGCAAAAATTTTTTAAACTGAGAAAATGTAGGCAGAAATTGTTTGGATACAAATCAATGGAAGAAATGAGAGCTTTTATTACAAATTCTCTGTTAAACAAACTATAAGATTTACAAGAATGTTAGGTAAGAATTTCACAAAGCACAATAATTTTTCCCTAGACTATGTGTAAACTATAAGGAAAGTTAAAGTTTTAAATTCTTCCTAATACGTAAATACACTAATTCTCAACCTTCTTATCAGACACCTTAAATGCATTCAGAATTTAAAACTCAAGGGGACAAAATAACTTCACATAAGCTCCCCTTTTCATTAAAAAATAAAAGTACACACAACGCATGCACAGGCAGGTGGACAAGCAGCATTTCTCAAGACCTGTGCTCATGCAGAACAGCAGCTGTTTCCAAAACAATGGCTTGCAAAGCAAAATGTTGAATCACCAAAAACCAGGCGTTATGTTGCACACTTACCCAAAATACACGACAAACCTTTCCGTTTCTACTCTGTCAACACAAAAAGAAGCGTGGGAAGGGGAAATAAGAAACAGACACCATTTGCCAAAGTCTCACTGATATAGAAGCTTAGAGTGGCAAGGTAAGAATAAATTGCCCCCTGTGAGCGAGTAATGTCCACTTTATGGGGACTCTGCACACTGGCTTCTCTGCTCTTGACAAACGCTAGCGAGGGGTTCGGCAGTTCCCACTTAGGGAACATGACCCCATGGCCAGCCGGCATGTAAAACCCATGGCAGACATTCCTTTCCAGGCCGGCTCCCAGGCGCTGTGGCCTGCCAAGCACTGTGCATGCTTACAAACCGCAGCAGCTGAGCAACTTTCTTTCAGCCTGGCTTATAATTACTTAGTAGCTTTAATTAGTTTTTTGGGGGGGAAAAACCCTCCATCCTCAGATCTAAAGCCAGTTTAGCTTTGAAAAAATAAAAACTCTATAAGCAGAGAAAAATATACCTCTCATTTGCACAGGAATATACTCAAGGCGCCATATCATTATATCATTTCATCATGACATCTATTTACTCAAATATAACTTTATATCAAGAAAGCTAAGCACTTTTTCAAATCCTCAATGAAGTGCATTTTCAAAACAGCATTGGAAAACACATGTCAAAATATACAGACCTCTGGCTTCACTTTTAAAGTCAAATGACACTATAAATAAAAGGTTATATAGCACATATATCAAAATTTTAAAAAATAAATTGGCATAATAAAATTGTTAATTTGGGGAAAACTAAACAATAAAATATTTTAACTGGTATGGTATTAAAAGCATTATAATTTGTTTAATACCAGGACAACTTTTACCTAAATTTGACATTAAAAGAAAACTATAAACTGTAAACACAATAGAGTATTATTTTTTGTTGCCAAATTATATTGTAACTTCTTTTAATCACATATACTAGGATTCATTCATTCTTTCATTTTAGTTTTATTAAAAATTTGCAAGCCTCAAATGAAAGATTTGATAAAATTATTTCAGGTAGCAGAGTTTATTCTCACATTTATTTAACTAAATATAAATATGTCTTTGAACACTCAAATGTAATTAGCTCATTCATGTTCATGCATAGAGGTAATAAAGTATGCATTAGTTACTAATTGAATTAAAACATTTTAGTATAATTTTGAACTAGTATCATCTATTTCAAAAGAGAGAAACCAATGATTTCTGAAATTCTCTACATCACTATTTGTATTTCCTTGTGAATGTTTTTTACCAATAGGAAAGAAAGAGGAAAACCAACTTAAAATTATATTTAATTAATTTCAATGGTTTACATCAGGGGTCCTCAAACTTTTTAAACAGGGGGCCAGTTCACTGTCCCTCAGACCGTTGGAGGGCCGGACTATAGTTAAAAAAAAAACTATGAACAAATTCCTATGCACACTGCACATATCTTATTTTGAAGTAAAAAAACAAAACGGAACAAATACAACATTTGTATTTGCATGTGGCCTGCGGGCCGTAGTTTGAGGACCCCTGGTTTACATGATAAGGTTAAAAATTACTATTCTGAAAGAATATGAAGAACAGTTACAATGAACTTGCAGAGGTAAAATTTAAATTATTCTTCAAACATTTAGTTCAGAGCAGAAACTCTCAGCTACATGTTTGGTTTATAATTACTGTTCATTTTGCTTTAGTTTTTTTAAGACTTTCCACTGATTTAGTAAGTACTTGAAACTAGCTTAAAGAAAAAAATGATAATTTTCAGTTTACATTTTACTACATTTAACTGATTTTTTATCATATGAAATTTTTTAAGGTTTAATGTAAAATATATATTGTAACCATTAAGTCACTTGGACAGTGGGTATGTGTTGTTTTTATTTTTTTGCTTTTTTTGTCAGCTTGTTTTGTTGTTGTTTTATTTTACTTTTAATATGAAAAAGAAAGTAAGCATAATGTGGTTCTGAAACCAAACCAACTGAACAGTGGATATTCAATAAAGTTCCTTACATTCTGTATTTTCTTTCTCATAAAAACACAACGACTCATCAGTTTTATGAAATGTGTTCATCAAAACACCTTCAAAGAAAAACCTACAAGAGTCTCATAGTAAAATATAGAAAGCAACAGGGGTCACATAAAATAATTCCTACTCTAGTCCTGACTAATATAGTACAAAATAATGCCTATTAAATTTATGTATAAATTTTACTGTTTTAAAATATGAATTTATCAAAGCCTTCAAGTAACATTAACTTTAATTTGTTAACATCTTTAACATAAAGAGAACTATAGTACATAAGTTTCATTTTGATTTTTTTTAAATAACATCTATTAAATAGGTTTTTATTTTTATTTTTGGAAAGGTTTTCTGAATTACTGAAAAAAAAGACTGATGATTGTGATGTTTTCTTAATATAAATGACCCACTGAAAAATGTTAATTAAATCCTTATTATTACTGAAAATAACTCTTAAATTTGTATTATTTTGATTCTCTGGAATATAAGCATTACTTAATGTTTAAATTCCATGAAAAAAAAGAGAGAATTTTATTATATGAAGATTAACGGTTTCTTTGAAGTCACTCAAAGGAGCTCTAATCCTCTCCCGTGTTGAAAATGAAGCTAGCAGAACAGTTTGCTTAATCTAATATTTTAGATTTGTTGCTGCCTATATTTTTTAGTATAGCAACATATTAGCTATGCTTAAGATTTATTTGAAACCAGCTATAAGTTCTCTATCAAATCTTTCCTCACAGTGAATAGCAGGGTAAAAGTTCATGATGTCAAAATATTTACAATCTAACCAGAAGCCATCAATAAACAAAGGAATAGTTAGGACCCCAGCATATTATCTCTTAGTTTTTTCTTTTTACTTTATAAGGAGAAAAGAATTGAAGCAAAAAAAAAAAACCAAAATTATTTCTGAAAATTCGAATATATAAATGTTACTGAGCGTTACCAAAATGGCTTATTACCTGTCTAGAGAAAGTGTTACTGTCTCATTCATTTCCGGTATGTCATCAGCTTTGACAGTAATGTTGATTGTTGTGTCACTTTGGCCAGATAAAAATACAACAGAGCCATTAAAGGGACCTATATCGTCCAGGGTCACTGCTTTTGAATTAGAGCCAGAGGGCTTCAAACTCCAATAGACAGTAGCCTGGCCATCAGTTCCATCCCGATGTAAGGGAATGTATACCTTATAAAGAAAAAACAAAAAAGAACAATTTCTTATATACTCACATACTATCTATGCTTTTCAGTGATTGCGTTCACATGTTATTATATGAATATATGTACTCTTTATAGAAAAGTAAACTGTTAAAGGGCATTAAAAACATTTGCACAAGCCTTTTCCTTAAGCTTGGAAATAATTTTAGATAGAACTATATTTATTAGTTTTTGTTCATCAAATTACTAACAAAATTGCCCCCACCAAAAAAGATGCCTAACCAGGGATGTCTTAACAAAAAGACTTAAATATTTTAAAAGACAGGATGATGAAAAAACATAGAACAATTTGAGTAAAAAGTAAATTTCAATCTGAGGTTCTCTAAAAAATGAAATTAATCTAATGTCACAATATAAACAAAAATAAACCTTTGTGAGATTACAATGAGAAAATTATGTTTCATAAAATACATCCTAAAATGATATGTGGCAACATAAGAAAATAATGTAAGTAACAATAAGAAATGTTTCTAACTAATATAAAAATGCAGTTCAACAATAATAGATACAGAGGCAGAGCTGCCTCAAACTGATTGTCAAACTGCAGTGGGAAGGCCAGAGAGAGTTGGGGGGCAGGAGGGAGGGGAGTAAGAGATCAACCGAAGGACTTGTATGCATGCATATAAGCATAACTAATGGACATAAGACACTGGGGGGTAAGGGAGGGTAGGGGTTTGTCAAGGGTGGGGGGGGAAAAAGGACACTTATGTAATACCCTTTGTAATACTTTAAGCGAAAAAAAAAATTTATAATGGGAAAAAAATGCAGTTCAAACAAAATCAGATATTCAAATCATGGCTCTGGGTTACTTAGGGCAAGTTACTTAACCTCTCTGATCTCAATTTCCACATGTGAAATCAAGTTAGTGATTCCCTGTTTTGCAAGTTTGTGGTGAAGATTACAGTACATCTCCACAGTATGAACGAAATAAATAAAAGGTATTATAATAATTCTAAAACAAATTGGTAATTTTACTTAAGTGTAGTACACATTAAATATATAATAAAAGGACACCATAGATCATGATGTTTTTCAAACAAAGAATATAAATGATTATTTAATTGTAGACATGTTATTCTGTTTAAACTCCTAAATAAGGTATCCTCTTTGCTCTTTGCCCTTCAACACAGTCCATCTTTGAAAAAATTAAAATTAAAAAGAAGACATTTTCCTCACTAACCATTCTGTGAATTTGGCTGGAAATGGTCAGGGCTGGAGACTAGAGCGCAAAGATTCTTAGGGAAGACAGAAAATGTAACAGAGGGTTGTACCCTTAAATGACCAGAGGGAGTGGGCTAGTCCAGGCTGTAGATGGGACAAAGAGAAACTCCCACTTTCTCTGCAGTTTCCCAGGAGGGAAAGAATGAAAGTTCATGGAGCCCAAAACTTTTCCCCGAAAAGCTAACTTCCAAGGGAAGTACGTAAAATGGTAAATTTATAGCTTTATAAGATACATGAATAAAATGAATCCACACTTTAAGAAAAAGCTAAATCTTTTTTAGTAGGTTTCCCTTTTTAGTATATTAAGAATAATAATAAAAAATGAAAACTATCTTGAAAAATGGAGCTCCTCTGCCAATATATAGAATCAAATACATAAACAAAGGAAGTTGTGGCCACCATATTTTGACATGGGGCTTTGATATTGTAAATTGCTCTCCTCATTCCTGATCTGAACCTCAAACCAATTTAAATCATATGCAAGTGTCTGAGACCTGGAAGGGTCAATGTAATATGGTTCAGGGAATGGTAGAACTGAAGGTCACTAGATAGATGGTGGGAAAATTCAACCAGGGTAGGGGCAGAGGGAGGGATGTTGTATCTGTGAGCATGCTTTTGTGTGGCGTGGGGTATGGGAGTAACCAATAATTTGCCCACATATATAATACAAAATTCCAGAGATTAGGCATTCCACAATTTTACCACCATCACCTCCACTACCAAGCATAGTACCCCAGTGCTGCCCAGGCAGGCATGATTAGCTTTCAGAAATGAATGAGTGAAATGCACCTGCGGTATATACCACTTAGCATATATATATATATATATATATATATATATATATATATATATATATCACTAGAGGCCTGATGCATGAAATTCGTGCACGGGGGAGGGGGGAGGTGTCCCTCAGCCTGGCCTGCGCCCTCTCTCAATGTGGGACCTCTCATTCCTAACCGCCTGCCTGCTCGCTCCTTACCACCCACCTGCTCACACCTTCCCACTTGGCTCACCGCTTGGCTGCCACAGACACAGGAGAGGCTCCCGCCACTGCTGCTGCACTCACCAGCCGTGAGCCCAGCTTCTGGCTGAGCGGCGCTCCTGCTGTGGGAGCGCACTGATCACCAGGGGGCAGCTCTTGCGTTGAGCATCTGCCCCCTAGTGGTCAGTGTGTGTCATAGCGACTGGTTGTTATGGTCGTTCCACTGTAACAGTCATTGGGCTTTTATATATGCAGATGTTTGGCTATCACTCTATCACATGTCATAGCATTATCCAAAAGCAGCCACATCAAAAAATACTGCTTTTGCTGTGAGCAAATAAAATCTAATTTTATTTTATCAAATATGAAAAAAGATTATGGAAAATCACACATTCATCAGTTACTTATTTCAAACTACACATTGAAGCTGGCTATAAATGGTGAAGCTTTTCACTACCTATTAACTTTATATGCTAACCCTCTAAAAAAATTAGTGTCTGTACAATATCTCAAACTCAGTAAGCCCCATTGATAAGAGAAAGCCTACTTACCACTTCAGCAGGGGAATCTTCTGGTTCATGCAAAATGATCGGAAGGTTGCTAATAAAGCCAATTTCTCCATTTGCAATATCTGGAGTAACCGCTAAAGAAATATTGCGGATTTTCCCAAATCTAGGACTGATAGGTGGAATTGGGGGACTTATGTTCACCAACTCCACAGTTTCCAACTATAATAAACAAAACAAAAAAAGAACAGAAATTTTAAAATAAAAAAGTCTTAATTGCATGGGGTAAATAACAAAGTAAACATGGATAAAGGCTACCAATAACTTAGCAACTTCATTCTCTTTCTTCTTCCCTCTCCATCCCGTTTCAATCTCCTGCACTGGCTTCTTGAGCTCCTTCTGCTCCTCAGTTATTATTATTTCCCAGAGTTTTTTCTAAGCCCTTTATCTTATAATTTTATACCCTCTTTCTAATAATCTCTAGATATCTCCTGCAAATGTCAAAAAGTTTATAGACCACCACTATTAGATATAACATAAATGTCACATAGAAACTTTGCAGATAAAATATCAAAAATTGAAATCACTATTTCTGTTTCATGTCCCCTCACCACTGCCACCACCAGCACCACCATCTGCTCTTCTTCCTTGTTACCTATACCCAGCCATCTTGACCTTAAAGCCAAGTGCCAGAGAGTTGTCCACATCTCTTTCCTCTCTTCCACTGGTCCACAGCTCTACTCAATCACCCAAACCCCTTCTCTGCCAGAGAATATACAACCATTGAAACTCCAAATGTGACTTAGTATGCCTTTATATTTAAAGAAATGCAACACCTTGTAAAACATGGAGCGTCCCTGTAATTAATGAACATGACCACCACAGTAACTTTGATGGTGCTCTCCTCATCCAGAATAGCCTCCCTGCTTCATTTCACAAGTCCAAAGTGTACCTGCTCTTAAAGACCAATTACATTTCCCTCTCTTCCATGAAGATTTCCTTGGATCTTCTAGCCCTTTCTATTCTATTTGTTTTGGAACTTCTATTGTTATTCTCACTAAACTTAGACTTAATTATAAATTTCACACATTGCTTGCTTATGATCATTATGTGTGTTACAGACTTTCACTTCCCAACAGGATTATAGAGTTCTTGTGAGTTTGTGTCCTTCTCAGTATTTTCCCAATACTTGACATAGATCTCAAACTGCAGCAGCTACACAAGAAATATTTGTTGATTCATCTCTCCAACATAAACTGAGTTCTGTAGGAATCCTGATCTATCACAAATTTTCAACATTTAATATTCTAACTTTTCAAAATCCAACTTATCAATCTTCACAGTATTCACTTAAATGTAAAAATAATCATTATAGGACTGCAAAAAGCATAGCAATTTTAAGTTAAAAAGCAGTTTTGAACTTAACAAAACATTATGGATCTCTCACTCGAGAGCTCTCTATTAGGCTTTGTAATGTGAAAACAACTGTAATTTAAATGGGTTTTCCACAAGTGGACTGAACTGGTACTGATCCCTCATATACTCTTAAAATTTTTTTATGAACATTATACATTTTAAAGGGCAAAATACATGCCTTTTTAAAAATGTCACACACTTTGCCTTGAAAATCATATACAGGAGAAAGATATTAAAAATTCCATATTTGGTAAACATACATTTGAGTCAATGAAAAAAGAAATTAGATTGACAAATTTTGCCAAAAATTAGTATATAAACTGAGTCAAGTAAAATAAAATGTGTGATTCCTTAGTATATTGAATTTGCCTTATAAAATAAATAAAATATAAATAGCTAAAACCACACAAGTATAGCTGTTATTCTTTCTAGAGAAAAGGAATATCTATATACCCATACACATATATATTTATCTTTAAAAACAGTACAAAGAATAAAATAAAATATGTATATTTGAATGGCATAAAATATAAAGTATGCATTGTTTAGAGGCAAAGATGTTGGTAAAATACACTGGTCAAAGGTAAGCACATGTCTGTGAATGAACATTCTCATTCCCATGTATTCACAAAGCTCTAAACTGGTAATTCTGTTTAAAACATGAAGGGGAAAAAAACTCAATATAATTTTACTTTAAAACTTTCTAAAAAGAAAGAAAGAAAATAAGTCATATTTACATTTATCAAAAGTTAAAGAATTCTAAAAAAAAGTTAAAGAATTCTAAATACATATTTTGAAAATTTTAAAGAAAGAAGGTTTAGAAGGCTATAAAATGAACTGATTAAAAAGAAAATGCTAATTTTACATAGCTTATTTCCTGGTCTCTAAGCCTTTTTGTCTGGGTTCCTTAAGCATCTGCTAAATCAAACTGTTCCATTCATACAGAGTTGTTCTTTGCTTTCAGACAGTTTGCAACTGGGGCGGCACATTAGTAACCCCAAGCTTGCCAAAAGTTGTATCTCAGACTGATGTATGTAGCTGAGAGGATCACTGAAGAATGAGGAGCTCATGTCTCAGATTCTCCTTTCTTCAGTTTCATTCAACTTTCCATCAGAGTCTGATGCCTCCTATTCTTGAGTTGCTCATCCATTATGCACTATACAAACTACACAACCTTCTCATTCCAACCAGCCTTCCAGGACCTACAGCTATTTTGAACCTCAAGAAACTGTGTCAGTGACTAATAATGCCTTTTTTCCCTACAGTGTTAAATTAAAATGTCTGCACAGTGAGAGCTTTGTTTTTTAACTGAATATGCAAACAGATAAAGAACTGAATTCAGAATTAGTGGTGCCAACAGATTTCCAACATGGGATCACCAAAAATTCAGACTTTACATGATTCTTCAAGTGTTACTTTACTTTTCAAGTGTCACCAAAAACAAATTGTCATGTTCATGTAGAATGTTGAAACATAAACTAGCTAGGATAATATCTGACCCTATCTAAGTTTCTTAATAAGGTTTTGTTTATTTAAGGATTCTCTGCAGCTATTTGGCTAGAGATATTGAAAGATATTTTTAAAAAACCAGAAGTTTAATATAAAGGCTACTAGCATTGTCATCCATAGTAAAAAGTGGTTGAGGCAGCATAAGAAATCAGAAAACTAGACTGGAAACAGAAAAGTCCTCTACAAATCAAAATCAACATTTCTGCATTATCAGTCTTCAAACTCCTGTCTCGTTACTGCAGTCACTGTAGGAATGCCAGGATGCCCAGGCCTCCACGGAGCAAAAGCAACTGTGTAAAATCTTTGCTTCGTTTCACTTATTTTAATAAGTTGGTTCTCATATGAATTGTGACCTATGCAAAGCTGGAGAGACAGAAGGGAGAACTGAATGCTGAGATAATAGAAACACAAAACCTTAAACATATGCTGCAAATTAAATGTTTATGTCCCCCCAGAATTCATATGTTGAAACCCTAATCCCCAATAATGATGGTATTTGGAGATGGGACCTTTGGAAGGTAGAGCCCTCGTGATGAAATTAGTGCCCTTATAAGAAGAGAGAGCGCCCCAACGGATTTGGCTCAGTGGATAGAGTGTCGGCTTGCGGACTCAAGGGTCTCAGGTTCGATTCCGGTCAAGGGCATGTGCCTTGGTTGCGGGCACATCCCCAGTAGGGGGTGTGCAGGAGGCAGCTGATCGATGTTTCTAACTCTCCCTCTCCCTTCCTCTCTGAAAAAAATCAATAAAATATATTTTTTTAAAAAAAAATAAAGAAAAGATAGCAAAGAGCTTGCTTCTTCTGGCTCTCCACTACCTGAGGAAACACCAAGAAGACAGCAATCTCCAAACCAGGAGGCCAGCCTCACCAGAACCCCTCCAAACCAGGACACCCGCCTCCAGGACTGTGAGAAATGAATGTCTATCGTTGAAGCCACCAGGCTATGGTATTCTTTGTGGCTGTCTCAACTGACTGAGACAATGCACACTAATGAGAACGCTCTGAGTCAAGAAGACACCGATAGCATAGCAGGTAGAGAGTGCTCACACCAAAAATAAAACAAAAGACAAACACCTCCACTCAATTCTGAAATTCCACTTGACAAGTTTTTGTCTCCCAGAGGTTCTGGGAAATCACTAAGTTTGGAAATGCCACCCTAAGCAAAATCTGGTGAAATCAGTATGCATTTCCATATACTAATAAAACTAACTTTAAAGTTAGTATAAAGCCAAACATAAAGGTCTTTTTAAAATCTCTAAACATATTTTCATATGTGTTCTGCTGGCAGCGTTCTAGTTGCTTTAACTTCCTGCAAGGGTATGGGCTTGACCGCTTGCTTAATTCCACTTCACAGACCCAGATCACCCCGCCCCCCAGCCAGCTCACAAGAGCGTTCCACAGGAAGCAGGGAAAACAAACAATTGTAAATGATTCCCTGTTCTGTTCACCCATCTCTCCAAAAAGCGAAAGGCAAGGGTCCTCCAAAGAGTAAGTTATCCTCATAGACAAAAATATGCAGCATATCAGAATTTCCTCATTTTGCGGAGACAATAAAATAATAATAACAGTAATAATAAAAATAAAGATGATGAACAGGATGTCCTGCCACTAGTAACAAAGCTTTGGGAACACTGGAAAATCATCTCCCTCTGGGTGGGCATATTATAAAAAGGCATCCCCTACAAATTATATATCCCTGTAACAGGTCACCCACTAAACCCCTTCACCATGAATTGTCAAGAAATTCAGAAACAGTACAAGCATGAGTGGTGGGCCAGATTAAAAAAAAAAAAAAAAGACAAGAGTCTTCAGAACGAAAGTGCATGGCAAGGACCTGTGAAATTTAGAATACCAAGAAGATGTAAAAAAAAAAAAAAAAAAAAAAAAAAGCTTTCAGAGATAAAGAGCAAGTTATCTGCTTTATTTTTTGCCATCAAATTTCATGTCAGCAACAATAGAAATTAAAAAACAAACCTTCCCAAGTAGTAAAGAAAAAATTATTTTAATCTAGAAATTTTTACCTAGCCAAATTATCAACGCATAAAATTTCATCTTTAGATGCTCAAAGACTCGAAAAGTTTACCTTGCACATATATTTTCTGCACATGTATTTGAGGATAGATATATTACAATAAAACTTAAAACACAACTTAAGGAAAAGGCAAGAGATCAAGGAAATTCAAAAGCTCAGTAAAAAAGCTCCCAGGTGTGAAGCACAGAAAGCAGTGCAGCTGAACTCAACACTCAAAGTGTGTTAGACAGCTGCAAGCCCTAACATGGGGAGGGTGGTATGTAAAATAAGAGCAATCAGAAACTCCAGAGAAAGCATAAACCAAAAAACAAAGTCTACGCAAAATTATGAAACAAATTTAAGTGTGGCATGATTCAAAAGTAATAATAAAATGAGATTTCATTTTATATATATTTCAGTTGACAAAAAGTATAGTGACATAAGATTATACTCTTTATGAATCATTCATACTATCTGAATCTATAGTATGTTTATTTGCATTAACAAAACTTGGTAAGTACTTTTATTGCTTTCTAATTTTCAGAATCAACCAAAACCAAATGCAAAACACAATCATACCATCATAAGTGAGTGCAGATGTTTTAAACTTTGACAATAAAAATGTTAATAAAAGTTAAAAAATAAAAGAGGTAAGATGGAGAATATGTTTATAAGGCCCTTGTTTCTTCTTATTAAGTAGATGAAAATCCAGAGGTGCTATATATAGTTAATAGACAAAGAAACAGATTTTTAGTGTATTATTTAAAAGTATCTACAGTATACAATTGTTCTCATATTGCTTAATTTCTGGAATGCCTTCCCTGTAAGTATTAATCATGAAAAACATGTATCTTACACACCCCATTCCTATGTCACATATTCTCAAATCACTCAAAAGAACTGCAGATCTCTCTCTCTCCTCCTTCCCCATTTACAGTTTGTGAGTTACTTCACTATGTCAGCCATTATATTCTGACCTGCATTTCATGTCTGATGTGCTTTTATTATCACCTGATGAAAATTTTAACTATAGGAGAGCCCTTGTTTTTTTCATCCTAATATGACTCTCTGGGTTCCCTAAGTAACTTCTAGTAACCAATAGTAGAATCCAAATTATAAATGAGATCAAAATAATGGTTAGTTAACTCTTTCACACAGATAAGTACACTTACAATTTAACAAACGTTTAAATTACTTTAATCATTAAAATACCTGTATAAGGAAGTGGGCCCCATTTTGAAGGAATGCATCATTCCTTATTGGTAATTTGGTAGTGACTTGGGTTTTCTGTTCTGGAAAAATGAGGCTATTTCTCCTGGATATATTTAAGATGCCATCTTTTGCTCGCAAAAGGTCCACAGCTCCGGCCGGAATATAAAGTGCAGAATAAAACATCCTCACATCTCCTTTAGTTCCTCCTGATCTTGAAAAACTCAAGGATAAATATCGTTCTCCCGGGCTGCTTTCAATCTTCTGGTCTTCCATAGGAAAAAATGTTATCAGGCCATAAACATCATCACTATCCTGAATGTAGAACAAAAGCTGAGGATAAAGGAATAAAATATTAAAACGCATAATTCTCACATCCAAGATTACCAAGCTGTTTATTTTCTAGGCTATTCTGATTTTTAATATTTCCTTATATATCGTATCTAAAATTGATCCCTTCTTATATACTGGTATATAAGTAGAGTAAAAGAGGAGACAAAAACAGATCTGAAAACCTTGCCAATTTATAGTTTGTTGAATTTTTTAAGACTAAACTTTTTATTTACAGAAGGGACAACCTTGAGCAAGCGAAGCAATCATCATTTCCAAAAACCAATGTTCTTCCTGTCATATCAAAGTACACATAAATGAGACCTGTGTGATCAAATTCTTTGGCTCTTCTACGACACAGAAATACGAGTAAAGCATAACGAGAGACCTACCTCTGCTGGTTCACTCACTTCTGCACCTCCTCGCACTGTATGAGGCAGAATCTGCAGCAGATAAGCTTCTGCCTCTTCTGGAAGATCATCATCAACAACAGTAAGAGGAATGGATGCCAACATCTGCCCTTGTGCAAAGTGGAGAACTCCAGAACTTGGTCCAATATCTGCTGTTACCGGTGAGGGATCACTGCTATTCCGCGTCAACACCCAGTTCACGGAAATATTCCCATGGGTGCCGCCATTTCTAACCACGGTAATATTTTCAAATCTGGAATTTTTAAAAAGAAATATATATAGTCACACCATCCGCTCTAGATCCCTTAAATGGACTATTCTACTGTAAAGTTGGCCATCAGATACAGTTAAAAAACAGTCTTCATAAAGAATAATTGTTTTTAATATGAAGGATTTGATATGTAGATATGTCCTAGGAAACAACTATAGTAGGAATTCACTTGCATATTTAATTCACTCCCAAAGTAGGAGAGAAAATAGTGAGACCATGGTGGAGGAAATGACACATCCTCTCGAGTTCAGCATTGTGTCCAACACCACAAACATTAAATCTCGGAATATAAAAAAATGATTGTAGAACCAGGTTTAGGCTTAAAATAAACCATACCTTAATGTTGTATCTTCATCAATTATAACTGTCCTCTCAAACAAGACACTGTTGAATGAGAGGACTCCATAAGGTTTGTCATTTGGCTTAATGGTGACTTGTACAACAGAAGGGCTTACTAGCACAGCATCTCCCTTTAAGGTATCTTTTAGTAACACAACATGAAACGATTCGGCAATCTCTGGTACGGTGTCATCAATTATTTGAAATTTCAGGTATGATTCATGAACGAAAGGTGGAAAAACAATAGTTGTATTTGGCTGAAGATCAATGAAGTCTACATTTTGCTGGGCATGTGCTGTTGAATTCCCAGTTACAATAGCATAACTGATTGAAACTTCATATTCATCAGATCCAATTGGATATCCACTGTCATTTTTTCCACGAACCACTGGAATTATGAGAATGTGGTCTTCCTCGGGTACCAAATAACTGCTCTGAATGAATCTCACAGGGCTATCATTTTTCTTAATGATGATCTCAACGGAGCTCCTAGAAGTGTTAATCTCAGCTCCTCCTTCTACACTTTTAAGTTGAATCAAAAATGTTTCATCATTTTCTGGTACCTGTCAAAGAAATATTAATTGTGGCAAAACATCAATAACTAAAACACCTGCAAAGAAACCAAAGTGTAAAAAGTCACTATGTTTCAATAAATTACATAAAAACTAAAAATATGTAACTGAAGGGAGCCTATAGAGGCTTGTTTAGTGTCCACTTACTAAAATATTTTCTAAAAGTAAGTAACATTTTAGATAGGGAAGGAAAAGTTCGTAAGGCAATGGTGTGAACAGATAAGGAAGGATAGGTATAATGTCTTTCAACCTTGATCAATCTTTAGATAACTCTAAAGATTTGACAGTAAAATGAACATATATTCTTAGTAGTTTTATCAGGACTTGTAGGGTCAAAAGCAACAGTCAAGGTCAAAAAATATCTAAGAATCCGGAAAACTACATTAAACATCACATGCAAATTATTAGTTTTCAACCATGTGATTTACTCTTGTTTCTTTATAAAGAGTTTCTAATTCAAGAGTTAAACATATGATACCAATCATATGATTTCCAAAATACACATCATGCCTCTCTGGAGAACAAGCTGTAAGAGTCACTACTGGGAAAAATGTTGACATTGTTAAAATTAAAATATATGCTCTGGAAATATTTTTTGTAACTGCATGGAAATCTTAGGGATAATTTCCACTGTGCTGTTTGAGCTTCCCTTCACTATAAATTCTATTTTATGAGTAAAAGTGAAAAAATATATCTTTTTACCTCAATCAATAGCAATCAATGAAAGAGGTAAAGCTGCCGAAACCGGTTTGGCTCAGTGGATAGAGCGTCGGCCTGCGGACTGAAGGGTCCCAGGTTCGATTCCGGTCAAGGGCATGTACCTGGGTTGCGGGCACATCCCCGGTAGGAGATGTGCAGGAGGCGGCTGATCGATGTTTCTATCTCATCGATGTTTCTGACTCTCTATCTCTCTCCCTTCCTCTCTGTAAAAAATCAATAAAATATATATTTAAAAAAAAAAAAAAAGAAAGAGGTAAAGCTATTTATCACAGAAAATAAAATATGACTTGATTGATGATCTTTTTTCCCCAACTTTATTGAGGATGATTGACAAATGCAATTATATTTAAAGGGTGCAATGTGATGATTTTATATATGCATATATTGTCAAATGATTACCAAGATCAAGATAATTAACACATCAATCACCTCACATAGTTAACTCTTGTGTGTATGTGTTGAGAATGCTTAAGGTCTAGTGTCAGCAACTTTCAAGTATACAATACCATAATTAGTAACTATCATCACCATGTTGCACATTAGATCCTTAGAAGGGCTTTTACATTTATAATTAAAATGTATAGTTAATTACTCCCCAAATTATAACATTTTTTAAAGTTAAAAGTCATGGTTTGTCTTCTTTAGCTCATGGTGGATATACTTGCATATTATCATTCAAACTCATTCTTTCCTTAGCAGTCATATATCTCAATCCTTGGTAACTTCAATGTGAAATGCAAAAATAACTAAAGCCTTTCTCTGAATGTGAACATTAAAAATATCAAAACAAAAGAATACCAACTATAGTAAAACCTTCTTTGCATTTATAGTAAAATATATGCTAAGTAAATAGTACTGTACCTGATCAAAACTGAAATCACTAAGAAAATTAATCATGAGCATTTACAAAATGCTTAGACTTTTGTGGTTGACAATTATATTCAGGTTCTTCAGCTTTTAGATATACAGTATGATTTAATGTGAAATAAATAAGGAAAATATTAACAAGATATATTCCAAAAGAGCTTTTTATAGCTAAAGTATGACTGGACACTATACTAACTTTACATAGGACTGTGTTCTTGAATAATTTCAAATACTGAACACAATTTAATCTTTGACATAATGTTCTCTAATACGTCTATAACACAGCAAAGTCCTTGTCCCATTTGAACATCTCACATATCCCACCTCATCATCAAGCACTGTCAGGTTATAAACTGCTATTGCTATGCCCGGGGGAAAGGAGATGTTTCCTTTAACTGGACTCAAATCTTCTTCCGGTGGATTTGGGCCACCCTCCACCTGCAAAGAAATAGATGTAAAATAGTTCACAAGAGTAAAAAAGCATTATTGTGATGTCAGCTGACAAAAATCTGAAGTTTATTTTAAAATGTTTTGCAAAAATTATACTAACCAAATGTCAGTCTGCCCTTCCAATTAACAGTCAAGACCTATAATTATAGATCTCGATTATAATTACACTAAACTACATAGTTTCTAGCCCAACCATTGTATTAAACCTGAGGAAAAAAACTTCTATTTTTCTTGAGAGGAAGTTATTCAAAATTAGTAGATTCTCTTAAGTAATGGAATCAAATACCAATTCCACCAGGGACTATGCAAGGTATTTAACAATTCTATGCAGCATTTTCCTCATCTTTCAAATGAGCATAATCTAAGCAACCAAATGACTAGTTGCTATGACACACACTGACCACCAAGAGCTGCCCCCTGGTGGTCAGTGCGCTCCCACAGCCAACCTCCCATGGCTGGCCAACCTCCCACCGTCCCTCCCCCCCCCCACCCCACCCGGGCTGGCCGAACCTCCCATAGCCTATTCTCCCCCCTCCACCCCCCACCCCCCACCCCCCGCAGGCCAACCTCCCCCGGCCCTGCCACCCCGGCTGGCCTACCTCCCTCAGCCCTGATCGCTGACCAGGCCAAGGGACCCCACCCGTGCACGAATCTGTGCACTGGGCCTCTAATAATTTATAACAGGCTAGAAGTGAAGATTTAATAAAAATCATTCCTTTTGAAAAGTATTTATTAAGTACTCTGTGCCTGACCTTTTTTAGGTAGTAAGTATACAGCAGTGAACAAGGCAAACTCCCAAACCACCAGGACCTTACATTTGATGAAAAGGAACAAATAATAAATGAGTTTGTGTGAAATGAAGATAAAGATTATGGACATAAAATTTAAAAGGGCATGAGAGAGACTGAATGCTGGAAAGAGTTGCTGTTTACATGCAGTGAAAATAGCATTAGAGTAAAGCACTAGAATAGTATATGGAAATATTAAGTGCTCCAAAAATGAAACCTGTAACTATTTCAACTAAACAAAAGAGTTAAGAGCGAATAAAATAACTTCAGACATTCACAGCGAAGTTGAAAACATTGTAACTGATGATGCCATGTCCTTTCTACAATTTTTCACACTTTTCCCATATTTATTATCAGAAAAAAATTCAAGAATGGATTATCTAGGTGCATATTCATAAGCAGATTAAACACTGCTTAAGGCTTCTTCTGTAGAACTTGAAAGACAACTGCATATTTAATTATTGCCTATGTTTTTCATGCATTACTGCCTTATGCCAGTTTATTTTCTTATTCATTAACATAACTACCATATGATGTAGGACTCCACCAGCACAAGTAAAACTCTTCTATGCTTCAGTAGAATTATGTTACATAAATCAAATTACCCATTTTATTGATGTTATAATTCATAATGACGATATAAATTGGTATCAAGACTTTTCAAGGTGTTAATGTTTGAAAATAGCATATGATCATGTATTGGATCTTATAAAACAAAAAATAGTTGAATTAATTGAAGATTTAAATATGTATCTCATAAAACAGCAATATGATGACATAATGGTGAGCATGTGCTCAGTAAGCAATAAAATGGAATGGTTACAGCCAGCACCAGAAGAAATAAACCTCACCCACAGCCTATCTTATTTATGTCAAATGCTATAATATCTACAGACCTCCACAGTTGGGGCGCAACTACTTTTAACACCATCCATTAAGTGCATTTTTTTAAATGGAAAATGCAGATGGGGAAGACTACATATTAAGTAACTTTGTATAAGTCTAAGTGATCCATGGGCATTTAAAAATTTTATATCCTTGATAAAGTTTATCATAAAGGTTCTATAAATGTTATAGAATTAACATTATTATTACTATTGTATTTTGTGGTTAAATGATACATTGTGTTCCATATAAGCACAGTATATTCAAGTAACAAGGAAAACATTTTTTTTTAAATATATTTTATTGATTTTTTACAGAGAGGAAAGGAGAGGGATAGAGAGCTACAAACATCGATGAGAGAGAAACATCGATCAGCTGCCTCCTGCACACTCCCCGCTGGGGATGTGCTGGCAACCAAGGCACATGCCCTTGACCGGAATCGAACCCGGGTCCCTTGAGTCCGCAGGCCGATGCTCTATCCACTGCGCCAAACCGGTTTGGGCAAGGAAAACATTTTTATATTAACCATGAAATTTATCAGATAATAAAAGTATTAAATTTCATTTTTATTAAGGGTCTCACTCATTTGTGGAATATAAGGGTCATATTTCTTATACAAAGAACCTTGATTTTTAAAATTATAGCTATCTGGTATGAACTCTAAAATGTTACCACTTAAAATTTTTTCAGAGTAAACATACCTCAAAAGTCACAGTGACCATTCCATAGGTTCCTTTTTCTCTGATGAGAGTCAGGGGCACAGATTCGTTTCTGCCCCTGGGCTCCCGCACTGTGATTGAGGAAGGCTATAGGGAAGAGCAAAGACAATCAGGCGCTGAGCAGAGGTAGGACCAAAGCTACAAACTGTTCCCTTAGAAATACCGCATTTCCACACACAAATCCATCCACATTGTACTCTTAAGGATGTGGTATTTCCTAGCATCAAATAACTGCAGCTAATAAAAGTATTTAAATGATTTAAAAAAGGGACATAAAACTTGTCATGCAAACGATGTCGGTTTTTAACAGGTTCTCGCATTAACTAGCTGTTCCGCTGAGGAATCCTAAAGATCATCTACTCAAAAGATGGCAAATTCAAATGCTCACAGGGGCATAGGAGATCACAAAAATGAGTTTCACCTCCGGACCAGGGCAGCTCACTGGTACAATCACTCGGCCTTGCTCCCAACCACTATTTCCCTCATTGGTCAGCTTGCCATTGAAAAGCAGACAAGTGCTAATAACTTTTTCAGGACATGATTACTGAGCAAAAGAGCCAGGACTTCAAATGTTGAAACGTGCTGGCCTGGCTGGCTGAAGCTCAGCATCGAAGAGGAGGAGGAGGGAAGCGGCCAGGTGCACACTAACGAGGGCAGTGGTGCCCATCTCTCCAGAGGACTCTAAGTTTCAGAATCCCATCGATAAATGGGGATAGGAATGCCTGTCACGAAGGGTTATGATGAGGTTTCAATGAGATTATTCACATCAAGTGCTTATCCTAGTACGTGACACACAGTGAAGGTTCAGTAAACATTGGCAGTTACTATTATTATCATTAATGTTATCTTCATCATCGTTATAGTCATGATCTATGCTGGGAACCAAAGTCAGCCTATTTAGCAATGATTGTGAACTTAACAGTTATTTAGTTTAATTTTAGTCATGCAGGGCAGCTACCCAGTGAGAGACTACATATCATGGACCTGGGACCAAAGCTAGAAACAAGAATTCATTCCCAGAGGTCAGGATGTACAATGCCAACACTAAAAAAGAAAAAATATTTTAAACAAATCAATATAAGGTTAGGGAAGGTAAATTAGAAGTGAGTGCAGAGGAAAGGCAATCGGGAGGGAAATTAAGCAAGTAAGGGAGCCTGCTTCATAATCAACTATAATTCCCCAGCATGCAAAATAAATTATTGATTAATTTCATTTCTGTAAATGACAATATATAGTGGAGGTTAGAAAATATCTAATATAGATGTTATCCACATATCCTTTTTAATAAAGATACTGCAGTTATGAGGATCATACTTATCTATAGCCCACCTTGTTTCAAAGATAATTGAAGAAAATGACATAGAATATACCAATTGTAGTAGCAATCGAAATTGGAAAATAAACAAAAAGCTGCAGAGTATCACCTCATCTTTTAGTAAAGATAACAAGTAATATGATTCAAAGAGTCTCCATATCAGGAAGGTCATTGTAGTCTAAAACGTAGTGGCAAAATCCAATTGTATTTAAGATAGATTTTGTTTTATTTTAAGACCTGGGACCTGTCTTGTGTGTTTGTGTCTAAAGATAAAACCCTCTGAACGTAGAACTGGCCATGGACACTGACATTTGGTGATAAGGGAGAAAAAAATAAACTGCTGAGCAAAACTGAGAGGTTATGACATAGAGTTTTAACCTTTAGGAAATATTAATTAACGGGAAAATCTCAGGGTAGGGATTGACCAAAGACATTTCAAGCACTATAATGTCTGCTATTCAATTTTAAGTTTATTATTTTTTTTTAGTTTTCTTTCAATATGTTTTTCTTTTCCTGGAGTCACACCAAACTTTGAGAAGAGGCCGACAGACAATGTTTTAAGTGGCAATTGGGGAAATCAAGCAAAAACAAACAAAAAAATGGGTTATAACATCTGCTACAGACTGAATGTTTCTGCACACTCCTCCCCACCCGAGCACCAGATTCATGTTGAAACCCTAACCTGCAATGTGATGGTATTAGAAGGTGGGGTCTTTGAGAGGAGATTAGGTCATGAAGGCTTTGCCCTCATGAATGGGATTAGTGCTCTTAAAAAAGAGACTCCCTTGCCCCCTCTGCCACATGAGAACACAGCAAAAAGACAGCTGCCTATGAACCAGGAAGTGGGCCTTCAGCAGACACTGAATATGTGGATGCCTTGACCTTGGACTCTGAGCCCCAAAAGTACGAAATAAATTTCTGTTGTTTTCAAGCCACCCAAGCTATGGTATTCTGTTATAACAAATCTAACCGACTAAGATGACATCCGAGTTAGAAATCACCAAAGGAGGTAACAAGTGAGTTGGATAGACTGATCAACAGAAAAAGATTAGAATAAGAGATGACCATGATTGTACAGGCCTCCTCAATTCAAAGAAATCTTTGATAGAACAAATAGCAAAGTCTATAGAATATGAATACAAATGAAGTTAGAGCAATTTTTATTTAAGTTTTAAGGGACAATGATACTTGGTAATATGACCAATTATCAAAAAATTACACTATTATTTAGCAACCACAAGATAATCAAGTTGTAACCATACCATATTAAATGAAATAATTCCAAATGCATTGTCATTTGATAATATTGTCACAGTAACAGTCCGTGGCCATCCAAGCTTCACATTTGCTGAAGGTTTCTAAAAAAAAAAACCCAAAAATAAATTAATAATTTAAAAATAAGTGGAAAAAATAATCATTTTAACAAAATTTGTCTTTAAGTAACTATTAAGAATGTGAATAAAAATACAAGAATACTTTTAATGCACAGGTTAAATACATTTAAACTCAGTCAACATGGCAAAAGATTCCCAGCAAGAATTCTTGAAAAAAGTTTTAGAAATAATCACTGACTATTAAAATATAAATCATTATAATTATAAGTAATCAATGGCTAGTATTATATGTATTATAATTACTCTAATGTCATTACTGATGTGACAGAGAATAAAGTAAGCAGTATGAAATTCTATTCAAACATAATTCTTTTTCTTATACTTTAGAAGGTGCTGAAATTTAATAATTATTCCACAAATCATAGAGTCAAATTAAAAATAAAATATTAAGCCCTAGCTAACATGGCTCAGTGGATAGAGAGTCAGCCTGCACACTGAAGGGTCCCAGGTTCGATTCTGGTCAGGGGCACATGTCCGGGTTGCAGGCTCAATCCCCAGTAGGGGGCATGCAGGAGGCAGCCAGTCATTGATTCTCTCTCTTCATTGATGTTTTTATCTCTCTCTCTCTTTTCCTTCCTCTTTGCAATCAATAAAAATATATTTTAAAAAATATAATAAAATATTAAAACTACTTTTCTAATAAATATAAGAAGACTTGTCTGCAACATTACTCGTTATTCAACAACAGCATACAGGAATATAAAAAAAAAGAGTGTGCAAAGCAAAACATGTGTGTTTCAAGTATCCATTTTCATGAAAAGTTAATCATACTAATATAATAAAAAATAATTCTCAATGCCCTTTAGAAAAATTAACTACAGCATTGTTAGTAGTCATTGCCTCAACCTAACAGATTAACCCATAAAGGACAATTAAACCTTAAGCTAGTCAAGCATTTTTCCCAGAGATACTCCGAATTTATTCAAATGCATTGGGACCTCCCACTTCCGTGCCTGCCTTTTTGCATCCTTCTCCTTTGAATTCAGAAGTCACGGTCATTTTTTGTGCATCTGGTAGCAGGGAAAGGATAAAAGAGAAAGGGGCCAAATGAAAGACAAAGTTTTCTTGAGCATCTGCCATGGAAATTCCTAAATCAGCTGAATGGATCCAAAAACTAGCTGTAGGATCTTCTAAAGAAGACTCTGAGGAATAACCAGACAGTGGAACTGCTAAAGAGGTTTTCAGCTCTGGCTTCTATGAAAACCACCACTTATCAGCTAAATTGGCTTATCTCTAGAGAAATAGACTTGTAAGCATTACAAGATTTTTATGAGCTTAAGTTCTGGGTGGGGAGGACTTACCTGTAATGTTAAGTGGAAAATAAAAGTCTCATCAGGCTCTGGTATGTCATCATCACAGACTGCTATGTACACTGTCCTATTTGTTTCTCCAGCAGGTATAAAAGCTGCAGCGTATGTGTCAAAAAAGTCCCCGGTGTCTTCTCCATACAGCTAGCAAATGGGAAACACAGACAGTTCTTACACAGCGCAGTGTTAGGACAAGGAAACCTGACACCAACTGGAGCAATCAACAGGGAAAGCATGAATCATCAGGTGACACTACGTTTTTGTTTTGTTTTGTTTTTATTGTCTAAAGTTTTACATATGTCTCCTTTTTCCCTGGTTGGCCATTCCCACCCCAGGCAAGCCCCCACCGCCCCAGTGAAATGACACTACATTTACAGATAAGATGTACAAAGGCAAATATTTAACAACCAATAATCATCTTCAAAAGACATTATAAAAAGAAATGATGCTGCACAAAAACATTTGCTTATGCTCTGGAACGTAAAGAAATCACTACATAGAAAAGTAATAACTATAAAGGAAAGTATGATGTGAATGTTTTTTCTTTGCCTCTTGATTGATCTGAAGTGAATTACAGCAAACCTGACAAGACAAACTGCAGCTAAAACTCTCCCAACTAAAGGTTGAAAGTAGCCTGGCAAAATATATTAGAAAAATTAATTCTTTTCCCTATAAGTTTCAAAGAAACTGCGCTTTCCAAAACTTTCAAAATGAAATTTTATTTATGTTCTCCCACAGCTCCAATAAAGACCCAATTCTTGTAGCATTCCAAACATACTACTCATTATAAACTTTTCCTCAACTTTTTAAGACCTCATTCTATATCAGCATTGCTAATAAGATTCTCAAGGGAACAATAATTATGAAATTATAAAGCAGCAGCTTCTTGTGCAAATCTAAATGAGATTTCTTTTACTAATAACTCAAAATGAATAACTTAGCTACTAGAAAATAAACTATGATTTAACAGAAATAAAAAGTAAAGGACATGTATAGGCAAATTTTAGTCTAGCTCTAATTTTTGTTTATAATAAATTACGTTTTAAACACTTGATCCAAGTAAGTTCCCAAGGGCCGGGGAAAAGTTGTTCTCATAATTTAATATAAAAAGTGGCACAGTCATTTAGAAAATAATAAATATCAAGAGTCACTGAAACAAAGGGGGAAAACACAGTAATCCAACCAAAAAAATTATTTAACAATCCAAAATATGCAAAAATCTGCCCAGCCCGTGTGGCTCAGTGGTTGAGCGTCAACCCATGAACCAGGAGGTCATGGGTTCGATCCTAGTCAGGGCACATGCCTGGGTTGCAGCGGGCTTGATCCCCAAAGGAGGGTGTGCAGGAGGCAGCTGATCGATGATTCTCTCTCATCATTGATGTTTCTCTCTTTCTCCCTCTCCCTTCCTCTCTGAAATCAATAAAAAATATATTTTAAAAAATCAATATGTATGTAAATAGTTTCATTAAAGCAACATTTCTAACAACACAAATTGACAACAACCTCAATGAAAAATAGTTGAGGAATGATTGGGAAATGATGACACCACTATCAAGAAAAGCTGAGAATAGACCAACCTGAAAAATGTATTAAAATACAAGCAAAATTATATGTACAAGATTATCAAGTATAGTATATACTCAAAAAAATAAACTCAATAACTATATACATATATGTAATAAATTAAAAACTAGAAGTAATGCACAAAAGTATAATATTAGGTTTGCTGCATATGTAGTTTTCCTCTTTGTCTCTCTTCACATTATTTCAGAATGTGATCATATAACCTACTGCTTAAAAACTTCTTTTGGAAAACAAAAATCTCAAGCATTTTGAGCCTCGAATATAGTAATATCCTTAGAGGTCATATGGCAGTACTTTTTGGTTAAACATAAACACAGCATGCACACTCAATTCATCCAATAATCAAACTGTGTGTAAGGGTTTAACAAATTCTACCTAATTTCAATGTAAGCTGATCTACCTAATTTCTCCTAATAGAAAGAGAGAGCTGTGACATAACTAAGGATTTTTTCATTGCTTTTTTCTACTTTTAAATATTTCATATATTTACTAAAGCCACCTGATAATAGATAATATTTCTAAGCAGAGACAACTAGAATCCAACTTACCCAAAATAAAATATTCTTTTACTTAGAAATACTTATTGATATTTTTGTTTTATTTGTTTTAAAATAAACATGAACATTTTAAAATAATCAGTCTATGTATTTTTTTTCAGTCTGTATCTTTAAAATATTATTATTAACAAACACACACGCCACCTTGGAGCACTCTATAAACCTGTATAAATGGAACAGTGTATATGCAAATCACTTATCATGATCAAACTACTCAGAATCTCAAACAGTTAAAAAAAATTCTTGCCATGGAAACTGAGAAATTTAATATATATTTCAGTAAGAATAGAACTACAATCATTTCTTACCGATACAATTGCTGTGACATTTGCTGGCTCTCCTATCCTTTCGATGACAAGACGAATAACTGTTGTACTTGTTTCATTAACTACAAATTCTGTTTGTCCAGCAAACCTTATTTCTGTTTCTCCAAACACAAAAGGGATGAATAAAGCTGAAAGAAGACTGACGAATAAAGATGTAGAGGGCATCCCTATGGGAGAAAAAAATTTGTTCACAAAACGTGACTAATACATTTTCATTTGACTGTGTTGTCTACAAATATAAACAGAGTGAAGAGTTACATAGTAAGCAACCACAACATAAATACAGCAAATATTAAGCCATCCAATTCAAATATGTGATCACAGAAATAAATTAAAAATCACAAACTCTTCTGTGGTTCCTTTTACTATTCATAACTATGTCTTATTCTTTATCTTATATATCAAGATAATTATAACTAACCTTAAACTTACTTATCAAATTTAGTTTATTAAAAAAATGACCTTCCAGCCCTAACTGGTTTGGCTCAGTGGATAGAGCGTCAGTCTTCAGACTCAAGGGTCCCAGGTTCGATTCCGGTCAAGGGCATGTACCTTGGTTGCGGGCACATACCCAGTAGGGAATGTGCAGGAGGCGGCTGATAGATGTTTCTCTCTCATCAATGTTTCTAACTCTCTATCCCTCTCCCTTCCTCTCTGTAAAAAATCAATAAAATATATATTTTTTTTAAAATGACCCTCCAGCTCTAGCCGGTTTGGCTCAGTTGATAAGAGCACTGGCCTGCAGACTGAAGAATCCCAGGTTTGATTCCCAGTCAAGGACACATATCTCAGTTACAGGCTCCATCCTGGCCCTGGTCAGAGCTCATGTGGGAGGCAACCAATTGATGTGTCTGTCTCTCTCACATCCTTGTTTCTCTCTCTGTCTCTTCACCTCCCCTGCACTCTCTCTAAAAATTAATTGGAAAATATCCTCAGGGGGAGATTAACAACAACAAAAATGACCCTCCAATTTATTCTAAGAAAAACATAAGTAGCAACATGAAAGCTTAATTAAAGCCCATCTTCCCCCCAAATAAAACTAAAATACAAGCAAAAACTAAAAAATTACTGAATAGATCAATAATCCTAATGGAACTTACTGATCTATTTATTTGATCAAACAAATATAAGAGAACTCTTGAAACAGGTATTCAAAGCAGTTTAAACTAAAACTCTACAAATAAATTGATTTCTTTGTTGTATCTACGTTTTCCTTAAATTTGTCTTATTTGAGACTGCTTTCTAAAAGTTTTGTTATTGCAAGTAAATGCTAATCCTTTCAAAAAACTCAAATTTCTCCCATTTTACCAACTAAAATACTAATACAACTTCCATGTTGCTTTAAGAACAAGCAAATTTGGCAAAGTGTGCATTTCCATAAATTCTATTGTTTTCTTCTTACTGCAATGTGCATGTCTGTGAGTCATCAATATTATTCCTACTTTCAGCACTGTGTGGCTCAAGTGCTTTCAAAAGCACAACAGAGCAGTGGCCTCTTGAAAAGCACCGCTGTTTTGTAATGTAGATGTACCTCTAAAATGTGAACAATTTATCTCACGGGTCATTAAGATTCCAATGGATTATGTGATTAGTCACACGAACATAACAAGTTCATGCATTTTAAAGGGGAGTTGTATGACGAACTCTGTAAGCCAAAAATGCTTCCTATTAATCTTTTTTAAAATTTAAATTCTTTATTGTTTAAAGTATTACATGAGTCTCCTTTTTCCCCTATTGACCTCTCCCCAGCCGCTTCCACCCCCAGGACATGCCCTCACCCCCCTACTGTCTGTGTCCATTGGTTATGCTCATATGCAACTTCCTATTAATCTTTTCCTTAGTCAAGAAATAATTAAATTTTCATGTATGTGGTTATTTCCACATGGCAACACATGGCTTTATATTTAGGAACCACGAAATAAGTAAGTTTTTGACATAAGTTAAGGTTTAAATGAAATTTTCTCAGTCAAGTATATTCAAACATTGCAGTCTGAGATTGCTTAATGTCTCACATGTTTATGGCAGCAAAATCCATAGACAGGGATGCAGGGTTCAGATGGAGTCCAAAAAAGAGACATAGGCCAGAGGTTCTGGAGGACTAGAGCACTTTTTACTAGTACACTGTGCCTTCTCTCTAAGAAAGCCTGCCATGGGCTAAGGGACTGGGAAGAAATAAAATAGGTCTCCCTTACCAGCTGCAAACTCCTCCTTGACTTCTAAGCCAGGAGGGTTTACAGAAAGAAAGGAAATGAAAAATATGAGAGAAGGGAAAAGGCAAAACTTGGGTGAGACAGGCAATTGGGAGCAGTTCTAAAGACAACGGAAGAAGATTTTTTGAGGAATTCTAGGGTCAGAATGGTTTCACACCTCACTTATGACAAACAGTGGAAAATAAATGAACTAGAAGGATCAACTTTGGTCCATTGTGATTTTTGAAAGAAAAATCTCAATTCCTTGAACATGAGAAGTGATAGAACCTTGAGCTGAGAGAAATAAGAAGACACCTGAAAAAGTTCTAAGTGAGAAACAGTGAAAGTGAAAAGGGGAAATCATGAATAACTAGGAATATAAATTCTCAAAATTTGTCCTGCATAAGAATCAATTTAGACCTTTGTCAACATTCTTATTCTCACACCCAGAAATTCAGATCCAGTGAATTTAGGGTGGGGCCTGGGAATCTCCACTTAACAGGCAATCTGGTTGATTCTAATACAACTGATCCTTGGGATACACATTGAAATACACTGTCCCAGAGTGTGAGGAAGAGTGTAGCTTTAAGTTAACTACTGAATTTTTCAATGCAATATGCTTGAACTTCCTGTAGACTTCCTCATATATTTTTCTACATATTACTATATTGCATTTTAAGATTCCATATATCCTATAGAAAAATTAGAATGACCTACAGATAGTAATCAGAACAGCAAATGCTTATATAGTATTGTCCTAGGTACTTTATACACAATAACACATTTAAACTCTGTGAAGAAAGTACTAAAATTAATCCTGTTTATAGATGAAGAAACTAAGAAAAACAGATGAACACACACAGTCTTATTTAGTTAAGTAAGCGGCTAGGCAGGATTTGAATCCAGGAGTCCACCTTTCGACTCTACCCAATGACCACACTATATTGCCTGTTACATTTTATTCATACAAATTATACATATCCCCTGAATAATATAGATTACTTATGCTATCCATTTCAAAGAATTGAAATATTTTAAACTCATGCACAATAATCAAAACTACCATAAAACTGCATAATTATGAGTCTCCTAAAAGTTTGCACCTTATTATTCTGATAAATGTTACAATTATTTAACGGAAGCTAGTTCTCTTGACTACTTTAAATATTTAACAGCATCTGTTAATGTGAGGACCAATGAGTTCAAATGGTGTATTCTTGCAGTTTCCCAAGCAATTAGAGCTCTGAGATCTTGTGGTTAAGTCAGTAAATTCATTTTAAATTGGTGTACATTAGTGAGTTCTGGGACTATACAAAATGAACAGACAAGCGTGATTGGAAAAGCCTCAACTTCAGTGACATCACTGATAATTGAATCTCCTCTGCTTTCATGCTTTCAACTTTAAGAAACGTTGTTGAGGCAAAGTTGGCACTCAATGGAAACTAAAAGATGAAGAAAAAGCTTTGAAGGTGAAGTTCCCACTGGAAAACAGGCATAATTATATAAATGCCAAACAGTTTCTCTTTTGAAATAACTAGGTACATTTTCCTCTATCATACTAAAAATCTAGTATTTGGAACTCTATTAAATTCCGAAGACTAGGTATTAGTAACTGACATAACACTTAAATCTTATATCTGTTTGAGGTCACTTTTTCTCATTAGATTTAATAAAAGTTTTGCATGACCCATCAGACCACCTATTTTAAACCTCTATAAAATAAATTTCAAACTATATTTAAAAATTATAATATGCTTATTTCATATTCTGTCACAACTGTGAAAGAATAATTTTAGCAGTAATGTGTCATTCTTCTGCTCTGTAATGCATGATATTCCAATACTCGAGCCCTCTCATTCCAACTAGCATCCATGTTCTCCTCACACCTCCCCCTCCTGCTCAGTATGATTCAAAGGAAATAAAAAGTGTTCCTGATAATAGATCTCTTATGGTGTTCAAGCAATATGAGATCTTGGTTACTTTCTTACTTCTTACTTCCTGAACTATACCATGAAATTCTGACAGAGTCCTGATAGCATGTAGGCACAAAGTTTTAGGTTCTTAGATTCTAGTAAACATGTTCAGCCTACCCAACAAGTTACCATTCTGGGGGGAAAAAATTAAAATTAGGAATATATTAGAATAGCTCCTACAATACAAATTGCTTGCTTTCAGAAGAGCAGCTTACATTTTAGCATAATATTTGTATACTTGACACCTACTCTACATTGTGCAACACCCTGTGCTAATCTTCAAGGACACAAAGGCCCATAAGACATGGTCCTTGGCTCCAACATATCCACAGGGATGGACCAATCAAAGTCAACAAGACATAATTCTGAGACTTTTGCTTAAACATAAGAATGCAGAATCCCTGTACCACTGGGTTCAGGATAGTGGTGATTACGGCCAGTTTCCTCCAAAATCTGGAAATAAAGCCAATGCAGCCATAGAGAGCTAAGAGGTGGAGAGAAGTCAAGTCTTAATAATCAAGTTTTTGCCGAAACCGGTTTGGCTCAGTGGATAGAGTGTCGGCCTGCGGACTGAAAGGTCCCGGGTTCGATTCCAGTCAAGGGCATGTACCTGGGTTGCGGGCACATCCCCAGTAGGAGATGTGCAGGAAGCAGCTGATCGATGTTTCTCTCTCATCGATGTTTCTAACTCTCTATCTCTCTCCCTTCCTCTCGGTAAAGAATCAATAAAATACATTTTAAAAAAATAATCAAGTTCAAGTTCCTGAATCCAGCCTTACACTGGCCTTTCAGTTACTGAGAAAATAAATTACATTTTTTGCTATAGTCAGTTTGGGTTGCATTTGCAACATCAATATTTATCCACTAATCTCCAATCTGTGACATAGTGAACTCATGTTAGGATATACCAAGTGGAAGATTCCTCCTCCTCCATTCTGACATTCAACAGTCTTACTCTCTTCTAAATATTTGTGAAAGGATACCACACTAGCTAACTATCTTTCCTATTCTCATGCAACTATTACCATCTAATATTTTCCCCTCCACCTCGAAACTGACAATGACTAGTAAGGAAGTTTAGGACATGTAGGCAAACAAAAGATATCTTCACAATAGAACAAAGCAGAACAGGAGTGTGCTGCCTTAGCTCAGTGTTAATGAGTGAATGTCCTGATTGTCACAAGGAACCCTAATGTCATGCTTCTTTAAATTTGTCTGGCATTAATTCTTCTCTCTTGCTTTTTTTCCAGGATGCTAGCTCTTTCTTCCTTATTGAAAACTTACTGGTATTTGCTAACTGTATTCCCTACTTGGATTACTTAGCATATAAACATATTAAATGTCATTTATGAAACAACACTCACCTACACAATATATCCTAATAACTATAGAATTCTAAGTCTTATTTATCTAGGATACTGCCTTCTTCCCATCTTGCCTCTTACGCATGGGTACTTTAGGAAGGGTAGCAAGTATAATATATTCTGAGTAAATGGGAATAGCCTTCTATTTAAGTTTCAATAAGTCTTTAGAAATAAGGAATAGAATAAAGTGAAATAAGAATGGGGACCCAATAGATGACAATGTAAAAAAAAAAAACCACCCACAAAACATAAAGATTCAATTAACTTTGCTGATTTTGCAGTATCAATTTTCACACAAAAACTTTGGTCAGTTTGAAAGTTAACTCTGTCTTTTGACGTTTCAGAATAAACAATTGACAACATCTGTGAGTGGCAGAACAAAATGAAAAAACAAAGATTATTAGTGCAGAATTGACTTTTTAGCTTCAGCTGTTGCCTTGTCAATGCTGTGGCAAGCTTCTTCCCACAGTAAGACCACCAGGTAATTAATACTGAAAATATGATCCTAATAGAGCAAGGTTTTCAAGTTTAGAATTACTTGAATTCTATTACATTTACTAAAGGGTATTCTAAAACTATAGAATTACTCCTGTGGAACAAGAGAAGTTTTATCATCCATATCATCAATTATTCAGCCTCTAAGAATTCTTAATCTGTGTTATTGTACTTGGCCAGTACTACAAAAAAATTGATCTTTCCTTCCTCCATACAGAACAAAATTTTAATTTGCAACTTTCAAAAAACATTGAATGTTACAAGGAGAGAAAATGCTAAATATTTTTAAATGATAAAGGGGGTAGTCTCTGACAGTTTTTTAAACTATATGAAATGTTTATTACCTTTATTTTTATTTTATTTAAAAATTTTTAAGGAATACATATTATTTTATTCATCTTTAAAACACATAGACACACATGGAACTGTGTTAAAGAGAAAAAAAAGGTAAACAATGAAAAGTAAGTTTCCCTCACACCACTCCTACTTAGTCAATTACAGTTATCAACATCATCTGTCTCAAAAGATAATCTATGCATATATGTCCATAGGAGAAAATGCCTGTGATAGATTTTGTTTTCTTCTGCATAACAGACTATAGGAATCAACATTACTTTTCAAGATGGTGGTTAATAAGTAGATAGATGATAGATAACTAGACAGATAGATAGATGATAGATAGACTTCAGTGTAGACATTCATGATGGAAACACAGTTACTGTCTCAACTACACACCATCATCATTGTAGGTCTTGTATGTTAGAAATTATTGTAATATTAATCTTCCAGTTAACTAATACTTTCATTGGGCATAGAATTTCAGGTGAAAATACGTTTTCCCATTATTTTTGAAAGTGTTGTTCCATTGTTACAGTTAGAAAATCCAAAATGCTTCTGATTCGAAAGTGATGCATGTAATTGCTTATTTGTGTTGTTCTCTGCTCTGGAAGATTCTTCTCTTTGTCCACAGGTGTTATGAAATTTCACAGGATTTTTCTTGGAATGGGTTTATTTTTGTCCCTTTGGCTGAGCAATCTCCTGCAATCTGACACTTATCCTTCAGACCTGGAAAATTTCCTTATATTATTTCACAATGATTTTGCCCCTTCCGATTTTAATGTTCTTTCATCCTAAAACTCCTATTACTTAATATTGGTATTCTGGGACTGAGCCCCTCATTTTCATATCTTTAATTCTCTCTCATTTCTAATTCTTTGATTTTTGCCCTACTTTCTGAGAATTCATCATTAAATTTCAATTCTCCTACTAATATTTTTATTCACACTATTATGTTTTCATTTTCTAAGAATTTAATGGTATCCTGTTATTTTTCCATTAACCAAATACCACCTTTTATCTCTTGGAAAATACTGTTTTTTTAAAAAAAAAATTTCTGTTCTCTTTATACTTTCTGTTTCTTTCTATTCTATAATACTTATTAGATATCATCTATTCTTGCTGCAGAACGTAGGCACCTGCATTTTCTAAATGAATTATTTGTACTCATGGCAGTTAAGGGAGAGAGCTTCATGTAATAAATCCAGAGCCTTCAACCCAGAACAGGCCTACAGACACATGCTGTTCTTTAGTCCAAATTGTGTTTCTAAAATAATACTAAAAGAATTTGGGTATTTAAAGATTTAATATTTAAAGATTCTGCATTTTAAAAAATGAATTTCAAGATTATTTTTAAAAATTACCAAAACTGGCAAATCTGAGTCCACACTTTTACATAAGCTTATCAATTGGTTGGAGTTAGCAACAGCTGTTATTTAGACAGTTTGCTCTCCTGTACCCTGCCAATGTCTCCTCAGTGTAGGGTCAAAGGGAAAGCAAAATATTTCTTATATTATTCAAAGCAGGAAAAATCAGACACAATTGTGCACGCACGCACACACACCTTGTGGGCTGCCTCCTTGCAGTGTCCCAGGAATTTGATTTTATAAGACAGTGGCAAAGCATTCCTGGCAGTGCCTACCTGGATACCCTGCCACAGATGCTATGAAGCCTCTACCTGGACACTGCCAGTGTCCCTGAGTATTAAGCCCCCAGTTATCTCTAATAGGAGGCAAGTATTGGCCTCAGAGTCAGTCTTGGGCTCTACTGTAGTCACTGCCATCTTCCCAACTGTGTGACTTTGTAGATGTCAATTCTCTTGTCTGGGCCTCGAGTTAAAGGTGGAAAAAAGAACAGCTATAGCATTAGGGCAGCTGTGAGGCACAGTATGCCATGAAGTGCCAGATTCTAGGCGCTAGACCTTCAAGGTTCACATGGTCAAGAGACCAAAGAAAACAGGATTGGGCATCTAAGACTCTTCCGTGTGAGGACCATCCTCCAACTGATAGCTGGTTTTTATTCTATTTCCTTAACCAGTTACTTAAAGCAATTGCAACATATCTAGCCATATCATTTGCAAGCCATTTCCTAGCCATTAAGGGTCTAAACCAGGGGTGGGCAACCCCTGGCATGCGTGCCAAAGATGGCACGACAGTAACTTTTGCTGGCACACGAAACCCTCTCTTATAATCTTCCATTTACAATTTTTTTCTTAATATCGACTTTTTTATTTTTCAGTTAAATTCAGTGTAGGTGCATCTTAGATAAATAAATAATTTTACATAACAAGTTATCTTAAAGACCATAGACATGGATTGACGAGAGAGGGGAACAGCAATTTCTATGCCTCTGCCTTAACTCTCCCTGCCTTCCTAGATCCGACCAGCGTTTTGGTTTCATCCACATACGCTTGTGAATCTTTGTTCTCAGTGATGAATTTTGTTAAGTATCCTAATAGGAGTAGCCTGACGGATGAAAGTAGTAGCTCGTGCATATCTCTGAAGGTCACAAAATATAAACCTGATGTAAAATCTCTGTCATCAGTGGTGCAGCAGCCAAAGTCCCACTGATAATATCAAACGGAGTCATAAAGTTTTCTGTCGGACTATCAGTGTCCATGTATACATTAAAAAATAAATGTATTTTTCATCACCATATACTGTGTTTTTGTCGCTCGAATGAATTTTATTATTTCTTCAAGGTTCTTCACATGCGTACACCTTAAGAGATATCAAGAAGGCGTAACATGTTCTCAAAAAATTAGGGTTGGCATGCAGAAGAATTTTGAGTCAGAGATTTTGCTGGTTTTGGCACGCACTCACAAAAAGGTTGCCCACCCCTGGTCTAAACTGTTCGCGAGAACTCAGACAGATGGACTGGTTGGTTAGTGCCAATCTTCATGCAGAAAATAAATGTAGCAGGACCCGCAGCTGTGCCCTTAGAGCACTCTGCCACATACTAGGCAGGCAGTCATTCAACTTTGTGAGTCTACTTTCTCATCTGTAAAATGGAGTAAGAAACTGACTTTACCTAGCTATTTTCACCTTGCATTTATTTACAAATTATCCATTTTCTAATTCATCCATTTCTTCTTAAATATCAATTTCTCCATCCAGATTGGTTTATTATAGTACTTATAACTCATAAATTGAACATTATGTCTGAACACCCTCTACATTTCCCCCAGCTACTACAAACCTTCACAACTTTGAAATCTGTAAAACCTAAACCTAGATTACAAACATTTCCATCCCAGGAAGCTTGAAGCCAATGACCTTACAACATTAATTTATTTCTCCATCTATCTCACACACATTGAACTTGTAAGAAATAGATTTAATGTAATATCAGCATGCTATACAATGTTTTGTCAATACACTGCATCTCTAAGGAAAATCACTGAGTTGAGCTTTTCTTGCTGTCCAATTACAGAGTCATTTATAAATTTAAAGTATCACGAAAAACCTAAAATCCATTTTTTATAAATCTCTATAATGCTTAGTAAGATTACAAAAGTATCTCTACCAAGCAGATCAAAATTTCCAAATGCTAAAATATTCTTCACAGAATCCACTGAACACTGTTTAGCACCCTCTGAAGTGCCACTAACTCCAGAGTAAACTCAGTTCAGGCTGGTTTTGTACTGATAAAAATGTTAATAACATCTATCAAAACATTTTTAAATTCTATGTCAAAGTTTGAAATTTTTCCAGTTCAGGGAAAACCTAGGAGTTTATCATTATTAGATCACTGTGCCCTAGCCAGTTTGGCTCAGTGGACAGAGCATCCGGGTTGTGGACTTGATCCCCAGTAGGGGGCATGCAAGAGACAGAAGATCACTGATTCTCTCTCATCATTGATGTTTCCATCTCTCTCTCCCTTCCTCTCTGAAGTCAATAAAAATATACTTAAAAAATAAAAATTAGCTGAAACCGGTTTGGCTCAGTGGATAGAGCATCGGCCTGCGGACTGAAGGGTCCCGGGTTTGATTCCGGTCAAGGGCATGTGCTTGGGTTGCGGGCACATCCCCAGTGGGAGGTGTGCAGGAGGCAGCTGATCGATGTTTCTCTCTCATCGATGTTTCTAACTCTCTATCTCCCTCCCTTCCTCTCTGTAAAAAATCAATAAAATATATTTTAAAAAAATTAAAATTAAAATTAAAATAAAAAAATAAAAATTAAAAAATAATAGATCACTGAGATGGATCCGAGCTGTAAATAACATTTTGCAAGATGTGATTTTTTTAATTTTAAATAAGGTTTGTTAGGTTTAATTTAACTCCTCATTACAGAGAAGCTAATGCCTAATAATATATTGATGTTACTCTTTCTTGCTTTCATGAACATGCTTTATAACTGTATCCGTGCTTTTCTCAAAGCATTCATTCTAACTCACATAATTTTTTCTTACCTTTAATTTCCACTCTTTTGGACCTTTCATGGTCATAATCTACCACCTACACATATTCCAAAATTAAATGTTTCTCTTCCTTTCTTCCTCTTAAATGATACAGTGTTTGTTTTTGTTGTTTTAAATGCAGCCAAACTGTTTCGGTACTACGCTAGAGGTTGGGGAGATAACAGGGTTAGATTTGATTGAAAATTTCCTATGGCTATTTGTAATGAAAAGCATAAATTCCTTGGAATCCTCATTATGTAACAAGTATGAACTAGTCCACAACACCCATAGTGCAAATATGTCACCATGTTATTACTTCTCCAAATTAAATTAAATTAAATCCTATTCAAGACTCCAAGCATCATGCTGAAAGGAAATCCAGTTTCACCTCTTGGAGGGCCCCTATTTCTATGCTCCAAGAATACCAGTGGCTATGCATTCCGAAAAGTCTGGTGTCTCTCAGACTACAGTGTTCCAGGTGCCACTGAGCCTCAGGACCTGGTGCCTTGTCTGAACCTAGTCCTCCTCCATCTGCCGGGCCTGCTGCTTCAGGCCACACCAGCCTCCCGTCCTGGCATAAGTCAGCACTATCTTTCAGAGGAGGGCCACTCTCCTGCCTATCCCACTTCTTTAATGCTATCTTTGGGCCAGAGTCCCTAACCAGCTCTCTCCAGCTTCAGAGTTTACTGCCAAGTCCTTTCAGAGCTTAGTCTTTTTGTTCATGCACACAAGTTTGGAAGAGCTTAAAGGAAACCTATGTGTGGCATGTAGACCCTATTGATGTGCTTGGCTCTAATATCCATTCATCATCTGACAACATTCAAAAAATAATCAGTCTCTACTATGTTCCAGGCATTGTCTAAGTTCGGGCATGCAGCAGCAAACATGCCAAAACCAAGACATTAAAATAGAATTTCATTTTGAAATTCTTTTTTCTAGGTAAAGAAAAGGTAAAGCCTCTTTAGATCAGTTGTTTACCCTCCACACTGATAGGCAAACAGTTACTGAAAATGAATTGTACATCTTAATACACTTGAAATTAGAGTAATATGTATTCTTCTTTGTTTTCATGACTGCATCAATCATACCTTTTTTTTTTTAAAATATATTTTATTGATTTTTTACAGAGAGGAAGGGAGAGAGATAGAGAGTCAGAAACATCGATGAGAGAGAAACATCGATCAGCTGCCTCCTGCACATCTCCCACTGGGGATGTGCCCGCAACCAAGGTACATGCCCTTGACCGGAATCGAACCTGGGACCCTTCAGTCCGCAGGCCGACGCTCTATCCACTGAGCCAAACCGGTTTTGGCTTGGGCAGCTTTTTTAATTAGGAGGGAGATCATCTCTGTGGAGGCTGCCAGAAGGAGCGAGGAGTCCCAGCCCAAGGTCCCAGAGCTGGGAAAAGAAGTCCCTACGAGCAGTAAGAACTACAGGCTGTAAAAATCAATGTGGATTGGGGCTCAGTGACACAGAGGCTGCTGGAGAATCAGTTGTTCTTTTAAAAGGCTGGCACCATGAACTGAACTTACAAGGTCCGCTTGCTCTGAGCTCCAGCACCAGCGTGAGGATCTGGGGAACACAGACACATATGAGGAGGAATTGGATTATCTGGCATCAGGGCATGAACTCGGGGGCAGCTTTCTCTCAGGTGAAGGTGCTCACAGGGATCATTGTTCCTATGCTGGGACCTCCCTGGTCGCAGGGCTGACTGGCAGCCATTTTTGTTTGCTCCACCCTGGTGATTCCCTAAAACCCCGCCTCATCCAATTTACAACCCACCCAAGCTGTGTGCAGTGGCTTTTGAATATTAATGGCCTGTCCTTGCTCAGGCTAAAATCTCTCAAACAAGCTGCAGCTGGGTCAGAGTGCCCCAAACCTATCAATAAAAGACCAAAGACCTGGCACCAGCACCAGCCTGCCTTCCTTCACAGCTGGGCCTCATCTGGGCACTTCCAAACTGAATATAAAGAGGAGGAATCTGCAGATCTCTCTGTAGCTCCTGCTGGGTGGCCCCAGGCAGTGGCTGACTCTGCACCTCCCTAGAGACCCAAAAGCAAGTGTACCCAGTGGTCAGTGTCAGACCAGACCAGATTACAACTCTACTCATCCATAAGCAACACACTCAAGGGCAGACTCAGTGAGAACCAAAGCCCCACTGAAGCAAGTCCTGTTCCATAGGGGTGTCTCCTGCATACCAGCTCTACCACTGTAGTTGCAGCTGGTCCTCACAGGCAATTGGCCTGGAGGTCAATTCCTCCCAGTGACACGAACAGCAATCAAGTCTAATACAACAATACAGTGCTCACAGCCCACAAAGGGTTGCACCTAGAGCTCCCAGCTCAGGTGACTGGGGTGGCTGAGCCACTGGGCCCTATGAAACACCTACTACACAAGGCCATTCTAACAACTCAAGATGACATAGCAGCTCTACCCAATACATAGAAACAAACACAGGGAAGCAGCCAAAATGCAAAGACAAAGAAACATGTCACAAATGAAAGAAAGCAAACTACTGGGTATAGAGTTCAAAACGCAGTTATAAGTTTACTCAAGAATCTTCTAGAAATCTGAACTCTAGAGAGGGAAATATGTAAAATGAACCGGAACATCTTGTACCAGCAACGAAGCTATCAAAGATTAATGGAGTAATGTCAATGGGATACAAGAACATGAAAGTGTTCCTACTGGCCAAAGACTAAAAGAGAGTAATGACTACAACTATTTGTAACATACTGAATATACAAATCCTGGTGTTCATAAGAATAGATAGATAGATAGATAAAGCTCATTGGTCTCCACTGAAAGTAACTAGGGCATCGACTCCTTACTCTGAAATTAACATTTAAATTGGAGAAATTAAATATTTATCCTGTTTATCCTGGATAAACACCTTTTCCAGGTAACCCAATAGCCTAGTTGTTAAAGGAAAAGTTCTTTCTTTAAAAATTCTAGCTAATGTGGCAAGAATGACAGAGTTAGAAAAGTACCTGTTTTTCACTCCTAATAAAATAATTTTAAAATGATCATTCAGAAATGAAAGAATTAGATAAAAATCAACTCAAAATGGATTACAGTAAACTCTGACATTTCAGTTAGCAATATTTTTTTCTGATATATTGCCTCAGGCAAGGGAAACAAAAGAAAACTAAACAAATGAGACTAAATCAAACTAAAAAATGTAAAGGCAACCTACTGAATTGGAGAAGATATCTGCCAATGATACATCCAATAGGGGTTAATATCCAAAGTTTATAAAGAACTCATACAACTCAACACCAAAAAACAAACACTCCAATTAAAAAATTGGGAGAACCAAGATGGCGGCGTAGGGAGCGGACCTGTGTGTGCTGCTCTCTCACAGCATCATTGAAACTATCAACTATGAAGTAAACAACCGCCACTCAGAACCATGGGGAAGTTGGCCCAGTGGGAGATCTACAACTGGAGGAAAAGAAAGAAGCGCAGTGAGACTGAATGGGAGCTACGGAGGCACCAAAACCAGAGGTACGCAGTCACACGCCACGCGGGCTGCAAATGGATTCTCGGTTTTTTACGAACCCTCGAATCCTCTGGGCTTGCCCGGGGCGGGTCTCTGAGGCCCCAGATCCCACAGGGAGAGGCGGCCACGGCCTTGCAGTGGTCGGAGAGCGAGGGAAGCTCTGATACGCGGCTGCTCGCCGGCACCGAGGGACAAGAAATCCTGGTGTCCCGGGGAGGCGAGGGGCTCGGAGACGCCGCCATCGCTATATCATCCATGCTGGTGACACCCTGTGACCCCGCCCTACCCTCAGGGCTGTGCCAGAGGCACAAGAGGGAATGACTGTGCTTTTACAAACTCTCAAATCCACTGAGCTGGTTCGGGCGGGTCTCTGAGGCCCCAGGCCCCAAGGCGAGAGACGGCACGGCCTTCCAGCGGTCAGGAAGCGAGGGAGGCTCTGGCGCTCGGCTGCTCGCCGGCACTGGGGGACGCAAAGTCCTGGAGTCCTGGATAGGCAAGGGGCCGCTGAGTCTCCGCCCCGGCGACTCCCTGTGACCCCGCCCTACGCAATTTACATTCCCATCTGGGCTGTGCCAGACCCACAAGTAGAAGCGCCTTTTCTTCTGCAAACTTTCAAATCCGCTGAGCTGGTTCAGGCGGGATCATGAAGCACCAGACCCTACGGGGAGAGGCAGCACAGCCTTGCAGCCATCAGAAAGCGAGGGAGACTCTGTTGCACAGCTGCTCGCCGGCACTGGGAGACACAAAGCCCTGGCAGAGAGTCAAGGGGCCGCGGAGACTCAGCCAGTGCTATTTGCTCCGCCATGGCAACTCCCTGAGTCTCAGCCTTAATCAATTTACATCCCCATCCAAGCTGTGCCAGGTGCACAAAAAGACCCACCTGCGCTTTTGCAGCCTGTCCCAACAAATTGCAGACTTCAACTGCTCGCAGCCATGAGAGACACACTCAAGAAGCAGACCCAGGAGAACCAGGATGGCGGCATAAGGAAGAGACCTGTGCGTGCTACCTCGCACAACAACATCGAAACTACCAAATATCAGACAAACACCTATCATACAGAACCATGGGAAACTTGGCCCAGTGGAAGCTCTACAACTGGAAGGAGAGAAAGAACATTGAGACTGAGTAGGATGTGACACCAAGTACAGAGCCCAACCCAACAAACTGCAGATTTCAACTCCTCGCATAGAAAGAAGCGCATAGAGACTGAGTAGGATGTGCTGAAGCACCAAGTACAGAGCCCATCCCAGCAGGTTGCAGATTTCAGCTCCTTGCATCTGGGAGGGACGCAATCGGGGGGCAGAGTCGGGTCCGGGGCCGGCCAGGGCTGGGCCTGACTTGGCCGGCACTGTGGAACTGCTGTACCAGCAAGCGCACAAACATGCCCACTGGTCCCAGTCTCTGGTGGGGCGCTGCGGGACAGCAGACAGGCAGTCTGTGCACTTGGTGGAGGGCAGGAGCGCTGGATGTGCAACCACCAGGAATGCCTGGAGATTTTGTCTAGTGGGGAGCCGCCGGCAGGGGACAGAGGGCCAAACTTCCTGTTTCCCCGGTAAGGCTGGGATGGCCCCGGTGAGGTTGAAACAGCCCCCGTGAGGTAGGGACGACCCCAGTCAGGTCGAAACAGCCCCGGTGTGGTAGGGACAACCCCGGTGAGGTTGAAACGGCCCCCGTGAGGTAGGGACGACCCCAGTCAGGTCGAAACGGCCCCAGTGTGGTAGGGACGACCCCGGTGAGGTTGAAACAGCCCCCGTGAGGTAGGGACGACCCCAGTCAGGTCGAAACGGCCCCGGTGTGGTAGGGACGACCCCGGTGAGGTTGAAACAGCCCCCGTGAGGTAGGGACGACCCCAGTCAGGTCGAAACGGCCCCGGCGTGGTAGGGACAACCCCAGTCAGGTTGAAACGGCCCCCGTGAGGTAGGGACGACCCCGGTGAGGTTGAAACAGCCCCCGTGAGGTAGGGACGACCCCAGTCAGGTCGAAACAGCCCCGGTGTGGTAGGGACAACCCCGGTGAGGTTGAAACGGCCCCCGTGAGGTAGGGACGACCCCAGTCAGGTCGAAACGGCCCCGGCGTGGTAGGGACAACCCCAGTCAGGTTGAAACGGCCCCCGTGAGGTAGGGACGACCCCGGTGAGGTTGAAACAGCCCCCGTGAGGTAGGGACGACCCCAGTCAGGTCGAAACGGCCCCGGCGTGGTAGGGACAACCCCAGTCAGGTTGAAACGGCCCCCGTGAGGTAGGGACGACCCCGGTGAGGTTGAAACAGCCCCCGTGAGGTAGGGACGACCCCAGTCAGGTCGAAACGGCCCCGGCGTGGTAGGGACAACCCCGGTCAGGTTGAAACGGCCCCGGTGTGGTAGGGACAACCCCGGTCAGGTTGAAACAGCCCCGGTGTGGTAGGGACAACCCCGGTGAGGTTGAAACGGCCCCCGTGAGGTAGGGACGACCCCAGTCAGGTCGAAACGGCCCCGGCGTGGTAGGGACAACCCCGGTCAGGTTGAAACGGCCCCCGTGAGGTAGGGACGACCCTGGTGAGGTTGAAACAGCCCCCGTGAGGTAGGGACGACCCCAGTCAGGTTGAAACGGCCCCGGCGTGGTAGGGACAACCCCGGTCAGGTTGAAACGGCCCCGGTGTGGTAGGGACAACCCCGGTGAGGTTGAAACGGCCCCCGTGAGGTAGGGACGACCCCAGTCAGGTCGAAACGGCCCCGGTGTGGTAGGGACGACCCCGGTGAGGTTGAAACAGCCCCCGTGAGGTAGGGACGACCCCAGTCAGGTCGAAACGGCCCCGGTGTGGTAGGGACGACCCCGGTGAGGTTGAAACGGCCCCCGTGAGGTAGGGACGACCCCAGTCAGGTCGAAACGGCCCCGGCGTGGTAGGGACAACCCCGGTCAGGTTGAAACGGCCCCCGTGAGGTAGGGACGACCCCGGTGAGGTTGAAACAGCCCCCGTGAGGTAGGGACGACCCCAGTCAGGTCGAAACGGCCCCGGCGTGGTAGGGACAACCCCGGTCAGGTTGAAACGGCCCCGGTGTTGTAGGGACAACCCCGGTGAGGTTGAAACGGCCCCCGTGAGGTAGGGACGACCCCAGTCAGGTCGAAACGGCCCCGGCGTGGTAGGGACAACCCCGGTCAGGTTGAAACGGCCCCGGTGTGGTAGGGACAACCCCGGTCAGGTTGAAACAGCCCCGGTGTGGTAGGGACAACCCCGGTGAGGTTGAAACGGCCCCCGTGAGGTAGGGACGACCCCAGTCAGGTCGAAACGGCCCCGGCGTGGTAGGGACAACCCCGGTCAGGTTGAAACGGCCCCCGTGAGGTAGGGACGACCCCGGTGAGGTTGAAACAGCCCCCGTGAGGTAGGGACGACCCCAGTCAGGTCGAAACGGCCCCGGCGTGGTAGGGACAACCCCGGTCAGGTTGAAACGGCCCCGGTGTTGTAGGGACAACCCCGGTGAGGTTGAAACGGCCCCCGTGAGGTAGGGACGACCCCAGTCAGGTCGAAACGGCCCCGGCGTGGTAGGGACAACCCCAGTCAGGTTGAAACGGCCCCCGTGAGGTAGGGACGACCCCGGTGAGGTTGAAACAGCCCCCGTGAGGTAGGGACGACCCCAGTCAGGTCGAAACGGCCCCGGCGTGGTAGGGACAACCCCAGTCAGGTTGAAACGGCCCCCGTGAGGTAGGGACGACCCCGGTGAGGTTGAAACAGCCCCCGTGAGGTAGGGACGACCCCAGTCAGGTCGAAACGGCCCCGGCGTGGTAGGGACAACCCCGGTCAGGTTGAAACGGCCCCCGTGAGGTAGGGACGACCCCAGTCAGGTCGAAACGGCCCCGGTGTGGTAGGGACAACCCCGGTCAGGTTGAAACAGCCCCGGTGTGGTAGGGACAACCCCGGTCAGGTTGAAACAGCCCCGGTGTGGTAGGGACAACCCCGGTGAGGTCGAAACGGCCCCCGTGAGGTAGGGACGACCCCAGTCAGGCCGAAACGGCCCCGGCGTGGTAGGGACAACCCCGGTCAGGTTGAAACGGCCCCCGTGAGGTAGGGACGACCCCGGTGAGGCTGAAACGGCCCTGGTGAGGCTCAGACGGCCCTGGTGAGGTTGAGACTACTCCAGTGAGGTTGGGACAAATAAAGGGGACCAGTATGGACTGATGAACAGGTGTAGATACAGAAGCAGAGCAACATTGAACAGAATGTTAAACTACAATGGGGAGCCTGGGGAGGGTTGGGGGGGGGATTAAGAGACCAACTGAAGGACTTATATGCATGCATATAAGATTAACCAATGGACACAAGACACGGGGCGGGGGGGGCGGGGGGTAGGGGCCGGGGGAATATCATGGGGGGGAAAAAGGAGACATATGTAATACTCTTTGTAATACTTTAAGAAATAAAAATTATTAAAAAAAAAAAAAAAAAAAAAAAAAAAAAAAAAAAAAAAATTGGCAAAGGTCCTGGATACTTGTCCAAAGAGAACATGCAGATGGCTAATAGACATATTAAAAGATGCTCAATATCACTAACCATCAGAGAAATGAAAATTAAAACCACAAAAAGATATCACCTCACACCTATCAGAATGGCTACCATCAATAACTCAACAAACAACAAGTGTTGATGAGGATATAGAGAAAAGGGAGCCCTCATGCACTGTTGGTGGAAATGCAGATTGATGCAGCACTATGGCAAACAATATGGAGGTCCCTCACATAATTAAAAATGAAATTTCCTTGTGATCCAGTGATTCCACTTCTGGGTATATATCCGAAGACACTCAAAACACTAATTCAAAAGGCTATATCCACCCCTAGTCAGTGCAGCATTGTTTGCAATAGCCAAGATATGGAAACAATCCAAGAACCCATCAATAGACCAGTGGATAAAAAATTTGTACATATATACAATGGACTATTACTCAGCCATAAAAAGAATGAAATAATAGCATTTGCCATAACATGGATGAACTTACAGAGTATTGTGCTAAGTGAAATGAGTCAGACAGAGAAAGACAAATACTGTCAATTTATTTTATAAAGTACAACAGATCCTTTCAAAAAATTAGTCAAGGTTTGAAATATACAAATACATAAAGGCAATCACCTGCACATCTGAATTAGTGATATCTGACAAACTATACATTGTTGAACTGGATTTGTCTTTACTTAAAGCCCAATTCTCAATCAAGTGATTTACTAAATTTCTCTCTAACAAAATAACATTTTGTTAAAGCTTCCACAATTTGTCTTAGAATAAAAAATAAATTTTCTCATTTTGATAGCTCAACCAGTCATGATTTAGATGACTCCTTATGGAAAAGGCAGAAATCATCAGACACTTGAATTCAGTGTATCTCAGACAACATCCAATCACATTTCTGATTTTAGCATATCCTAGATAGATCAATTATTATGCCCACCACTACCATCCTTCCCTTTTTAGGAAAACCTACAGCCCAGGGTGAAGGAGGAGTCATTGATTGCAAATTGTTCCTTTGTTTTCTCACAACGTGGGTGCTTTAAATGTCTTAGTTAATTGGCAAAGATCTGTGCAAAGAAAGTTGGAAGTAATAAATCTGCAAGCCATACCTGAAACATTTGCCCCATAATATGGCCCTGGGCCTAAAAGAATGTATATAAGAAACGGGATACGGGATACATTTCTTCTAAATGCATCCTGGCCCTTTTATCCAACCTCCCTATTGCCCTGCAATATGTAACCAAGAGAACTGAAAAATATGTTTACACAAAATCTTGCATACAAATGTCCATAACATAATAGTCCAAAAGTAGAAACAGTCCAAATGCCCATCAACTAATGAATGGATAAACAAAATATTCATACAATATTATTCAGCTATAAAAAAATAAAGTAGGCGAAACCGGTTTGGCTTAGTGGATAGAGCGTCAGCCTGCGGACTGAAGGGTCCCGGGTTCAGTTCCTGTCAAGGGCATGTACCTGGGTTGTGGGCACATCCCCAGTGGGAGATGTGCAGGAGGCAGCTGATCGATGTTTCTCTCTCATCGATGTTTCTAGCTCTCTATCTCTTTCCCTTCCTCTCTGTAAAAAAAAAATCAATAAAAATATTTAAAAATAAATAAATAAATAAAGTAGTGAAACATGCTATAACATGATGAACCTTGAAAACATGATATGTGAAAGAAGGCAGATGCAAAAGGCCATGTATTTATATGATTCCATTTATATGAAATGTCCAGAACATGCACATCAGTAGAGACAAAAGTAGATTTGTTGCCATGGACATGGGGGTGGGGAGAGGGTGGGAAGTGAAGCAGATTGGTAAGTGATTTCTTTTTTTATATATATAAAATTTATATATATATATGTATGATTTCTTTTTGCAGTGATGAAAATATTCTGGAATAGACAGTGGTGACAGTTGCACAACTTTGTAAATATAATAAATACCACTGAAAAATCACTTTAAAAGATTATTTTTCTCTTTGCTAAGTGAATTATGTCTCATTTTCTTAAAAAATTAAAACCCACTCTGCACTTCTAGCCCTTTCTTTCAATAGTTCCCATCAAGTTGATTTTATGTATATCTGGGACAACTCATCTGGATCATTCTTACCTCGGCTCCTTTGATCCAAGCTTCTCCCCAGGGCCTTCTCTGTACTTCTTTCTACTTCCTCTCCTCCACCATTTTTCAAAGTCCAGATCAAGTCCCACTTTTTCCAAAACACTTTCCATCCTTAGCTGACTAGTCTGCCAGAGGTCAGGTAAGCCTTCTTTGTTTCATTCCTGCTCATCAATGCTGTTGAACTTATGTGAATAATATATAAATGACGCTAATTATAGCTGCAGATAGGGCTTTTTCTCTATATCACAGATTGGAAATATAGAAGAGAATGCAATTCTTTCATATATATTCTCAAAATTTTATTGCTCACTTGCAAGGCTTGTTTCTGAAATAGTTGTCTATATTAGGCCTTCTTTCAGTTAAACATTATTTGAAAAGTAAAAAGAAATGTATTATTTTACTTCCAAATAAATACATAAACACAACCTGCAAAAACAGTGTTGCATTAAAAGTTGAGCTAAATTGAATTACTGCCCATGACATGGATTAAAGGATAATATCAGTCTAATTATCCTAACAAAAGGATGATAATAGGCAGTGTTTCCTTCAGAGGAATCTGAATATACTAGTATACATGAAGTATATGAATATTACCTAATTATCAGAATCCATAACTAAAGCTAAAAAGATTTTATTTTCAATTAACACATAAATACAAACCCTTGATTAATTTCCACAATATGCCTCAGAGCACTTGTTCATTTGTTATAACACTTTAAAAATTTCTTTTCTCTTTTACCCATATTCTCCATGGAATTCTTTCTTGCAGAAAGAAAGCAAAATCAATGTAAAAAATTAAGAGTTGCTTCTTCTTTGTTAATTTTCAGTCATCTTAATTAATTCATATATTTATGACTATATATATATATATATATATATATCTTCTGTTTATTGTGCATTCTGCATGCAGAAATAAACTATTAAAAGTACCACCCAATGCTTCATTTTATTTGAAGCTATTCTGTACCTTTCAACCTGCGCCACATTTCAACAATGGCTAGTAATAATTACAATCACCCACTTATTAGCTTGGCATTTCATTTTCCTTCCCCTATTGTACCCTATAGTTGAAGGCAGGGAAAACTCTCTATTGATTAGTTGTTTAAGACCAGCAACAATAACTGTGCTGGAGAGAAGGCTACTTGGAGGGGATTACATAAGAGCCAGAGCTCAACAGACTCAGACAAGAACAGCAAATTATAAATCCAAGTACTTCATTGCAAGTAACCAAATTGGCTAGTTGAAATGCTAATTGCCTTTCAGCAAAACTAAAGACAGACAGGGAACCTTGTGCTTCAAAGAATAAAATGCATTTTTACTCTACTTCTGCACTATTGTCTTGCTGAGAAACATTTGAAATCTATTCACAAAGGTAGCTCCTTCCCTAACCTTTAAAATGTGGGAAATTTATTTAGACCCTTCCAGCACCTCCAATGTGCTGATGTGCCAAGATGTGAACAGATGGTTGGACTTAAGCCCTGTTAAGCCCCTAATAAAGTAAAGCATGAAAGAATTCTATGCTCAAATACATAGTGCAAATTAAGAAAATGTGCCTAGGGAAAAGGAATTTTGAATAGCAAATTTATAAAATTAAAATAATCAAATAATACATGCATATTTTCAATGTAATTCCATCCAAATGCACATGGAAGAGCTATCATTGTCTCTCTCAAAGAGATCCCCAACCTCCCTTTATACCCAATAATTTTGTATTAGTTCAAAACTCATTTGGTAACAACTATTCCAGCACCCAGTTTCCCCATTTATATGAAAGAGGGTCCATTCTGTGTTATTAGAATCATGAATAAATGAATGGGAAATGCCCTATCGGCATCCTGCTCTGAGGTATAGCCAGACTTATGCCTGACTGCACCAGAAAGGGCCCCATGACCACCTGCCCAGAAGCTGGGGGAGGGACCCGGTCTGGTACACTTCAAAGCGTACAGTGTGTCACAGTGGAATCAGAAAACACAGTCTTTGTCCTACCACAACCTCTAGTGTCCCAGCTCCACCCTTCTCCTCCTCTGCCACACCTCAACCAGGGCAACAGAACACAGGTGCTGTGGCTTCCTCTGTGGCCTCACATCCTGGCATATTGGGGATCCCCCTATACATGTGAAGATGCTCCCTGACCCCCAATCCTGCCTTGTGAAGGGAAAAAATAGACATGCATCCATTTCCATGGGGAAATCAACTTTCTACACTACTTCATTCTGCCTGAGATAGAAAGAGTCCAGTTTATTAGGAGTCTGTTTATCTTCATTTCTCAATAAATATCTTTATTTATATGAAGTTTGAGCTGCCTGGAAGTGATAGAATACTAAAACTAAATAGAGCTTTAAACTGTAAATGGTTTCAATAACTCTCACTCTGATTCAGCAGGAGTTAAGGGAAGAAAGACATCTCTCTGGCTGGATGTTTACCAAAACCTAGTCAAGTTCCTGGTGATTTTCTCTTTTTCTACACTGTTTGAATTTCCTACCGGACTTTATATTCTTTTAACAACCAGAAAAAAGTTTTTTCCAAGTCAGAGATAGAGATGAATACTTAACTGGGTGTAATACTTAACTGTGTGCTTTTTCCCACAAAATGAGAGAAGTGCCCATCCAAATCTCTCCATGGTAACACACTACATTTTATATTCAAATTAAACACTCATCATCTAAGGAGCTCAATATGCTTTATAAGAACCTGGAAATTGTCTAGATTCATTATTCTACATGAGATAAAAGTGGTGATGACACAATGCTTCCACTGTATAGATTTTGGACCCAGTGCATAAAATAATGACTTATCACAGGTAAGAAGGTGACAAAACCATTTATTCAATATATTAACCACTTTGCTAAACTCTAGATATATACAATACAGTCACTGTCCTCAAAGATTTTGTATCTTAATTGGGGCAACACTGAAATTTTCAATAACAGTAGGACAGCAATATAAAAAAGGGCAGGAGGCAGTATTTGGTTGAGTGGCAATAAATCAAACATCTAATGACCAAGTTAACCTGCTAACATACTTCTCACATATTAGTTTATGGGAAGGTACACATAACTAAAATATAACTAAAATCATAACTGGAAAAATAGAATATGTGACTTTAAGTCTCAAATTTTTAAGGTTTCAGTTTCCCCAGATATAAAATAAAGGGGTAGGTCTAGTTTGCTCAAAGTCTCCTCCAGGGTTTAAGGATTTCGATATTGTGTTCACAGCCTATAATTTCTGAACAGTAAAAGATCGCAGACTTAATCAAAGGCAAAATGTGTTTCTTGGTGGGTCCTTCCAGTTTCTTCACCTACAAATCAGGATAATAGTATTTGATCATTAAATATAAAGTTAGTCTATTCAAAAGGCCCAGTAGAATTCCTGGCATGGAGTAGACAGTCAATAAATGAGGCATACCATTATCATTTATCATGGGGATATGGTCAGAAGGGTTTAGTCACAGCTAGTTCTGCTGTGACCACTCTCTTTCTTTGGGTGTGGCTGGGGCAAGGACACCGCCAAGTAGAAAGCTGCCTGAAATACTTTTGCTTAACATTAGCCTCTGCCTTTCATGTTATTTGTAATCATTCTTCTTATCACCATAAAAACACTTGAGTTCCAAATATATCTCATGTTATCATTTTCTGACAATGAATACAGTTGGCATTCAATATCTGATCAATATATGTACAGCATAACACTACAATTGTTGTGAAAATATAATAAATGTTGATTGATAAATCATTTCTATATCTGATGATATCAAGACTCAGTGTTGTTACATAATTGATCTCCATCCCATTATGGTCTTACATTTTAGTCATTGTTTCTTAGCTGGTGTTTACAGGTGGTTTCAGCTTTTAATCGTAACATTCAGTATAGTGTAGATGCTCAGAGCACTGGGGGGGGGCGGGGGGGGGGCGGGCCATGACCCAGCCCTTACTAACTGGGGAACTTAGGACAAGGAGCTTAAACTTTCCATGCTTCAGAGTCATTATTTGTAAATTGGATAATGCCATTTAATGTATGGTGGTGCTGTTGAGTGTTAAATAAAATGATCTATGTAAAGAGCTTCTCAGAACCTTTACATAGCAGGCATTCAATGCAGGATGGTTGCTGATGTCACTCATCATGGAAATAAGAACATGGAGACAGGGTTCAGTCATATTTTCTCTTAGTGAACTCATTTTGGTTTCTTTTAAAAAGTTATAATCATGAGACATATCATTTCTGGCTGAAATAAGTCTTTTCAATCACCTAGTCTAATCCCTTTACTTTCTAAATAAAGAAACTAAGGACCAGAGGACGGGTGTGTGTCCAAAGTCACTGTAAGTTAATGGCAGATCTATACATTTAATATGTTTTATTACAACACAGTTCAGAGTGTATTTGGCACCCCCTGTAGCCTAAGAAATCACCCCAAAATAAATTGCTAGTGTTCACTTGCCTTTTCTTTTTTTCTTTTTTTGGTTCTATCTGGCTCTTTTGATAAATGACACACAAAGGGAAGGAAAAAACTCTTAAGTAATTTAAGATTATAACTTCAGCAAGAATTTCTAAACAGTGCTGTATTAGTTAAGGCACTTTTTTAGCTTTATCCTAATTGTACTCTTAAAATGAACTCTCAAAATTATTTTCTAAACGAGTGTGCAGCTTAAAAATAAACTCATTACACATTTTTTTAAGGTTGTGGATTTTGTAAATGTAAAAAGTTCATTTAAAACAGAAGTTTCACGAAATAAGCTAATATCGTGCCTTAACATCGTTTTTATCCCTGAATGAACACTGCCACAATTGCTGTTTTAGTTTTTAGGGGGGGGGGTACTATTTTAAAATGTATGCTTTAAATACATATATCTAATTTCCAGAATAATTCCACACCCCCTGAAATCAGTATATTTCATTGAAAGTACTTCGACGCAGCAGTTATTTTGGAACATAGGACAAGTTTATCTCAACCCTCCCATTATTACCTATGGCGCGCCGCTTGGGGTCGGTTATTTTCCAAACGAATCTTTAAAATTAAAGCTAGGATTCGGTTTCAAACAGGCAGAAAGAGGAGAAAGGAAACTTTTCCTTCCGCTCATTCACTTCTCACCTTCTTTGAGATCAAGCATCTTTGGAAGAGGCGCCTGGCAGGCACGCCACGCTCCCCGCACAGCCGCAGCCCAGCGCGCCCACCTCCAGCAACAGGTGCTGAGCAGCGACCCCGCGCCGCCACCAACGCTGCGGTGCCCGGTCACCGGGATGCTCGGATGCTCGCAGCACCTCCCCTTCCATCAAAGCCTACCTGGCCCCGGAGACACCGACATCCGCGCGCCCTGCTGTCCCCGCTGGTCCTCCCCTCGCACACCCTCGCTCTCGCTCTCGCCTGCGTCCACACAGCGCCGGGGTTGCTTATTCTTTCTCCTAGTATCGGGTCCTCCCCCTTATCTTACCCCCAACCCCCGCCTCCTCCCTGCTCTGTCTGCCCCAATAGGACCAGAGGCTCCCCGGGCTGCGCTCACCTGACCAGCGGAGCGGGGGTGGCCGCCCAAGGCAGTGCATCTCCATCTGCGCAGCGGGCAGCCAGGTCCGTGCTCCAATATCGGGAACACCCTGCCTTGACCATCTCTAATGGACTCTTCCAGCAGCTAGGCGCCGAGGCTGACCTGCGAGCGCACAGTGATGCCTACCCTCTGTGCATCCTGGCGGGCTGTGCAGGGAGCAATGCACGCTTTCCAGTCCTGGCTTTGACTAAACTTTCTAGACTAACCCCTTAGGCACAAGAAACCCCCTCACCTAGACAGCGGGGCATTCCACCCCTAAGCAATTTCCGATTTTCTTTCTGGGGAGATAACACATCTACTGAGTCTTTTTTGTTCCTAAGCACATGTCGTTGACTGAAGTATCCCTGAACTGTTCACCCCATTAGAATTTGCACATAAACTGATGAAATACAAGAAATGAGGAACCTACTCCTACATACGCTTATCTGGTAAATTATCTGTCTCTTCATTTATAAAATAGGATTGTTATTTCATTCCCAACTTTTCTCTCCATGAAAAGCCAACTTACTGACTTTCAACAAGGGAATTATCTTTCTTTTAAAAATATACATATTTTTTTGCCGAAACCGGTTTGGCTCAGTGGATAGAGCGTCGGCCTGCGGACTGAAAGGTCCCAGGTTCGATTCCGGTCAAGGGCATGTACCTGGGTTGCGGGCACATCCCCAGTGGGAGATGTGCGGGAGGCAGCTGGTCGATGTTTCTCTCTCATCGATGTTTCTAACTCTCTATCTCTCTCCCTTCCTCTCTGTAAAAAATCAATAAAATATATTTTAAAAAATATATATATATACATATTTTTATTGATTTCGAGAAAAGGAGAGGGAGAAAGATAGAAACATCAATGATGAGAGAAAATCATTGATCAGCTGCCTCCTGCACACACCCGCCTGGGGATCACGCCCACAACCTGGCATGTGCCCTGACTGGGAATGGGAGGCTCAACACTGAGTGAGACACACGCTAGCCAGGCATAATTATGTATTTAAATGAATTTTCCCATTAAATATTTAAAATAATTTCTTTTCATTGCCATAATGTGATTGTACCTCTCTTTAATATCTGGATATTTTTATATGATAAAGAAAAGAATACACATGTAATGACTAAATAGCTCCATGAAATGAATATTAAGATCAAGTAATAGCCAAGTGTATTATTGCTTTCTATCAAATAATCTCACCTTCTTACAAATTTAAATATACACACTAGTAGTATTTGGTTACACATATTCTATTTTTCTTATGGCCATATGCAATATTTTATTACATTACTAGGGGCCCAGTGCACAAAATGTGTGCTCGGGTAGGGTCCCTAGGTCTGGCCTGCAATCAGGGCAGATCTTCCCCGGCTGCAGGCTGCCGGCAGCCAGCCCCCCTCCCTGCTGCCAACATCAATCGCCCTCTGTGTGTGGGGCAACTGGCAGGGCAATTGAGGCTCCGCTTGTTCGCACCCGCCTTGGCCTGGCGCCGCCTGCATCCACCGCCACCCACCCCAGTTCCCCCTTCCCCATCAGGCGATCAGAGCCTGAGGGCTGAGGGCAGCCCCGGCATTGAGCATCTGCCCCCTGGTGGTCAGTGCACATCATAGCAACCGGTTGTTCTGCCATCTAGTCGATTTGCATATTACACTTTTATATATATAGATAGATACATTAGCAAAGAATGATTTAAGTACAATTTCATGTCCTGTGAAAAATATTTTAAATCTTTGTCTTCCCAAGTTAAAAATATTTTTCCTCAAGAAATCTTTTTACAAAAAAAAATTGCTGAGACTATTTTTAGATTAATAATTGTTTCTCTGAACAAGGAAGATGTCTTAGAGCATTTTCTCACATTTTAAAAGGAACTTACCCATAAATCAAATACAAATATATATGGAATTTTTAATCTTTTAGGAACAGCTAATTAAGATTTTTTCCCCTAGTTGCCTCTGGCTTAGGTGCACTGTGTGTGGTACTTCCCATGGTTTTGCATTTTGCTTTAATGGCAGGGGGAGGAAACCAGCAAAGCTCAGAAACCACACTGCATATCAAAATGTCACCATGGCAGCGTTTGTCCACTTGTCAGAGTCCTTTTGAAATGACTCAGCCATTCATTCATTTGAATCAATATTGGAGCTTTCAAGATTTATTACTTGAGGTTTTGGAGCAGGTGAGGCAAACAAACCCTTCATTCCTAACATTAAGTTGTAGTTGGGCCAAGATTATGATTTCTGTCTAGCCTTTGTTTATAGAATAGACTATAAGGTTTCCACTCCTTGCATAATTATCTTGTAATAAGCTTGCATTTACATGCCTGCTAATACAGTGAGAAAGAATTTAAAGTTTTAGAAAACATCCCATGGGCTATGGTAAACTTACCAAATGTTAAATTCAAATAGCGAATTTCCTGGGAGATGTGGAGGAGGGAGCAAAGAGGAGAGATGTAAAGCTTTTTTAAAAAAAATATATTTTATTGATTTTTTACAGAGAGGAAGGGAGAGGGACAGAGAGCCAGAAACATCGATCAGCTGCCTCCTGCACACTCCCCATCGGGGATGTGCTCACAACCAAGGCACATGCCCCTGACCGGAATCGAACCCGGGACCCCCGAGTCCGCAGGCCAATGCTCCATCCACTAAGCCAAACTCGCCAGGGCAATGTAAAGCTTTTGATATAAAATCTTGAAATCTTTGATATAAGGTTCTTTAAATTCTATTTATATGTATCCCATCTTAAAAAAAAATTAATAAGAACCAGAATATGCATGCTGTCTATTAAATCTTTCTCTTTAATACTGTCCAATTATTAATACTTTCTCCTTTCGACAACTATAAAAGTGACCTTTCTATTTTAAAATACTGTGATTTCTTCAAAAACTTTCTAATAATCATATACATTCCTAGTGGACTGGGTCACAAAATGAATCTGACATCTTAACCCAAGCACTCACTGCATGTATTTTCAGTTATTGCTGAGCTAAACTCTGTGCAGAGTTCAGTACTGTTCGAAGATGAAATTATGAGAAATTTTCCTAAGTATAGATCTGCCTGACAAAATCCCAAAGCGTCTTGGAAACTTCATTGACATATTGGGCCAGGCTACAGTGAGAGAGGGCACACTTCTCTTCAGTGTTGCTCCTTCAGCACCCTTCCCAGGCCTGAGGAGTCTCCCACTTAGCACCCCATGGCCTGCACCACTCCTAGTGGGATCAGCATAGGATGCAATGCAGTTATCCTCAATGGAGTGAGTCTACCCCAGATAACATGATAAAGTCGTCTGAGCTGGGTTATAGGATCTGTTGTCCCAGAAGCTCCAAACTCTACCAAGGACTTCTCCAATCTGAGGTAATGTTTATTTTACCAATGGCTGCAAGCAAACAAAGCTACTGCAAACAAAGCCCCACTGTCTTATTCCCACATGGGTGGGAAAATCAACCCAGTTGAAGAAATATTTGTCTGATGATGTTTGAAAATGATGCAGGACATTGCAAAGTTTATATATGTGTGGGTGCCTGGTCCACTTAATACAGACATCCCTGCCAGCAGCTTTAGACTTAAGAGTGAAGTGCTCTATCTTTCCAATGTCCAGCCAGCTTTCCTAAGTTAAACAACTTCAAATAGTCATAAGAATTTCAAATCATACTGAAAGGCATATAGAGTACTCTCTGTAGTTTCTGCTTAAGGTGATGAAAATTTGTGGAAGTAGGTAACAGTGATGGTTGCACAACATTGTGAATGTAAGTATTGCCACCGAACTGTACACTTAAAAAGTAGTTCATAGTTTCGGGCTCAATCCCCAGTAGGGAGGCGTGCAGGCAGCAACCGATCAATGATTCTCATCATTGATGTTTCTGTCTCTCTCTACCTCTCCTTTCCTCTCTGAAATCAATAAAAATATATTTTTTAAAAAATAGTTCATTAAAATGGCAAATTTTATGTTATGTTTATTTTACCACAATTTTTAAAATCAATAATGTTATATATGCAAAACCATTACACATTTTAAATGGGTGACTTGTATGGTATATGAAGTGGTTTTCAAGGAAGTGGTTTTAAAAAGGGGGGGGGGGGGGCGGGGAAAGAGTACTCTGAAGAAAACTTTAATGCTCTGTCCACAGCTTGTATATATGTCAGGTCATATCAGAAAACTTACACTGGAATTGTCTCATTTTTCAGAAAAATCAAAATTCTTTTGAGTTTTCTTTTTTGTAGGGTTCTGAGAAAGTAATAAGGTGGGTTGTTTTTTTTAAGATTTTGTTTGAAAGGGTACCAGAAAAATACAGCTTCACCATTGTATTAAAGCAATCCCACATAGAATATTCCCAGACAAAATGGAGTTCTCTATTAGTCCTTAGCTTTTCTCTTTTCTTTTTCTAAAAGCAAGGAAGTGAATGGTGAATATTTACTACAAGAAATGCTGAGCTGGTTAATTTCTGATAATTATAAAATCACGGGTGGTCACTAGTTCAAAGAAAAGCTTTCCCAAATAAAACCCAAGTATGAGCAGAGACTTTAACTGTGTCCCTTTATCCATTGCCAAAATGTAGTATCAATAGAACAGAATGTGAAAGCTGCAGCTTTGATATGAAAGGTACTGAAAGTATTCATCTTTTGGTAGTTGTTCTGCCACCATATGGAATCAAATAAAAGGAAAGAGAATTATGCAGCATCAACTTGAATTATGCAATTGCAGAAAGGGAAAGGCAAATCATTACCAGATGCATCTCTGCATACATTTTATTATAATTTTTTTTCTTTGACATCACCAGGCACCCAATGCACTCTACTGGCAGGGTGAAGTTATTGAAAATAATACAAAAGAAAATTTTAAAGTAACATTATCATTCATTTACAACAGAGAAACACTATTAGAACATTTAAAACATCAATTTTAGCCTGAACCACATGAAATTGATATTTTTTGTTAAAATGATCAAACATTGGCAAAATGGTTGAATAACAGCAAGTTCATGTGATTCAACCTAATACCTAATTTTCCTCCTAATTTAAAACTGTAGTCTGTTCTGTTCTTTATTATCACCATTCAGTAGAATAAAAGACATTTATTTAATTTTTATGTAATTTTTTTTATCCTCACCTGAGGATATTTTTCCATTGATTTTTTAGAGAGAGTGGAAGAGAGAGGGAAAGACAAAGAGAAATATCGATATGAGAGAAACACATTGATTGGTTGCCTCCTGCACACCCCCAGCCAGAGCCGGGGCCTGGGAAGGAGCCTGAAACCGAGGTATGTGCCTTTGACCAGAACTGAACCCAGGACCCTTTGGTCCATAGGCCAACACTCTCCACTGAACCAAATCGGCTAGGGCAGTGGTGGGCAAACTCATTAGTCAACAGAGCCAAATATCAACAGTTCAACGATTGAAATTTCTTTTGAGAGCCAAATTTTTTAAACTTAAACTATATAGGTAGGTACATGGTTATTAACTTAATTAGGGTACTCCTAAGGCTTAGGAAGAGCCACACTCAAGGGGCCAAAGAGCCGCATGTGGCTCACGAGCCGCAGTTTGCCGACCACAGGCTAGGGCAATTTTTATGTAATTTTTTTTTAAATTTTAAGTTATTTAACTTTTTAGCTCTTTATGCAAAATGATTCCATAAATACATGACTCAATTAATGTTCCTTTTCTCTCCTTCAATTAAGAAATATTTTTCAGTTGGATATACCAAAATTTCCCACTTGTTAGTATATTTGGGCCTGCGCTCAGCTGATCATGAGGCACTTAAAGGGACACCTTCTCTATTGGAAGTGAAGGAAGACACTCTTCCCAGACCAGCTCTACTCTTATATCCTTTCTACAAAATGATGATGTATGCTAAGTAGCAGGCTTCTTCTCTCTTCTACCTTGAGAGACCCAGAGGCAGGTACCTTGGGTCTGTTGAGGGATTGGAGGTTCTGAGTGTGAGGTCTATGGCTCCTGGGGTGGAACTGAGCAAAGCTTGATCCTAATGGGACTAGAGGGCAAAGGCAAATCCTACTGTGGATGATCATGCTCCCACCAATTAAAAAAAACACATCTTCTCTAAGGTCTAGAGCAGTGGTTCGCAAACTTGGCTGCACATTACAATCACCTGGGAATCTTTTTAAAATCCTGATTTCTGGGCCTTATCCTCCGGAAATTCTGTTTCTTTGTTATGGGGTGGGGCCACAACATTAGTAACAAAGCAACAGAATTTCCGGAGGATGAGTCCCAGAAATCAGGATTTTAAAAAGATTCCCAGGTGATTCTAATGTGCAGCCAAGGTTGAGAACCCTAGAGAGAAAGAATAGTGCTGGAAATAGAAGATAAAGCCAAAGGTTAAAAGCTGGATCATCTAGGAACAGTGTTGAAAGGAGAAGAGAGGGACAGAATGGGACTGAGTTGGAAGAAATAAAAGACCTTCGATGTGGAGTGCTGCCTGTACAACCTAGTTTAAGGATGTAGCAGTAGGGGTGGGATAGGGAGAACAGAATCAACACCCAAGCAAGTGCTTGGACTGTGCTCAGACAACTGCAGTTGGCTCCCTCTGTAGAGATAGAATTTGGGTGGCATTACTGAAAAAATTTCATGCTGTCAGTGATAATCTACACCATCCAACAACTGGAAGAGTTCTGTTTGCAGTTAACACAAAGGCTACACAGCACACTATTCTGGACATTTTCCCAGGAGAAGAATAACCATTAAACAACTGTTCCTAAATCAGAGTCAAAGGTCGGAGGCAGTCCGGAAGTGACTGAGAAAGTTCTTTTCCAGAGTTTAGTATGAGACTAATATGAGGAGGAAATTTTGGAAAGGAGCTCAATACATCAGTAACCAGTTCACTGAATTCAGTTTACTGATTAAAACCTGTACTGTTAACCATTCTTTTCTGTCTCCAGGATGAAATCTTGGATGGATCCCATGTTTCACATTCATTTGTAATTATTAGCAAATAGTCTCATTTTCAGATGATACAATGCAAAGCTTAATTTCCCATTTATGCTTTGAGAGTTAGTTCTGTGCTTGCTTGAGCCTGATCCAGGTTATAAAGCCTAAAGTGCGGAAGGAATGTGTGGTCAATCTTTTTCTTGATTTGTCCCAATTCTTATACTTATCCCTTTTCATTATGCTCTTTTATGGCTCCTTCAGAGTTGGAAAGCAGGGAAATAGATATGTCGAGGAAAATGAAGATTATTTCCAAATTGAGTTCTTAATACTGTCATCTGTGGGGATACCTGACACAGGCCCTGTTTTTCTGGGCAGGCCACTTGCCATTAGCCTTCCATTCCCTTCCTCTGGCAGTCCATTACAGATCCTTTTCAGTCCATCGCAGGAATGAAGGGGTCACGTCCTTCCTCTAGGTATGTCTTTTGGGTGTGGTATCTTTAGACAATTAAGACCCTTTGGTCATACCCACAGCTGGTCTTCAGAACACCATACCTTTCCCTTGCCATTACTCCGAGTGCAGGGCAGAGTTCGACTCACGTTCCAATTGTTTCTGGATGAGTCAGGTACCAGTCCCTTTGTCCCTCAAAGTCCATGTCAGGTTCTCCAAGTGATTCTGACTCAACACCAGTTTTGCCTATGGGTGGTGGAAGTGGAATGCCTGGCTCTTGTCAGCTCCAGGGAAGGAATTTAGACAGCAGTGTGGGAACAAAGCAAGCAAATTTATTAAGGAAGCAAAGCAAATGGGTTTATTAAGAATACACTTGGGCCCTAGTCAGTTTGGCTCAGTGGATAGAGCATTGGCCTGCGGACTGAAGGGTCCCGGGTTTGATTCTGGTCAAGGGCACATGCCCCGGTTGTGGGTTCGATCCCCATTAGGGAGTGTGCATGAGGCAGCCAGTCAATGATTCTCTCTCAGCATTGATGTTTCTTTCTCTTCCCCTCTCCTTCCTCTCTGAAATCAATAAAAATATTTTAAAAATAATAATACACTTGGCATAAATCATAAGCATGCAACTCAGCTAGTCTGAGTGCCCCACCTGGTGGAGATTCAAGAGTTTTATACTCCCCCTACCCCCATATGTTTCAAGGTTCCCCTCTCCGATAGGATAGATTTCAAAGTCCCCCTTTTCATTGTAATGACTTTTCCCAGAATTTGTGAGAACATCTCCCGATTTTATCTTGGCAATTACCAAGACTGCTGACTTATTTGTTCAGTGGTGAGATAAACTCCCCTTTTTTTCTTTTTTTTTTTTTAAATATATTTTATTGATTTTTTACAGAGAGGAAGGGAGAGAGATAGAGAGTTAGAAACATTGATGAGAGAGAAACATCGATCAGCTGCCTCCTGCACAACCCCTACTGGGGATGTGCCGGCAACCAAGGTACATGCCCTTGACCAGAATCAAACCTGGGACCCTCCAGTCGGCAGGCTGACGCTCTATCCACTGAGCCAAACCAGTTAGGGCTCCCCTTTTTTTCTTTTCCCCTTCCCCTCCTCCTGCCCTAACAGCTATCTTTCCTACCTAAAATCCCCCAAATGCTTTTGGGGTTTTGTTTTTTGTCCCCCAGACTTTATCTGTCCTTGGGATTAGCTGGCACAGGTGGTATTAATTGGGTCTTTGTTCTCTATTTTCCCAGGGCAGGGTGATTTAAGCTATGTATTCTCTGGTTGGGGAGGAGAGGTATAAACCATTTGCTCTCAAGTGTCTTTGGTTGGGGAAGATATAAGGACTTGTGATTCACAAGCTGGCTACAAGCTGTGCAAACTGTTTGGCTTTGTTTTATTTTCTTTTTTCATTTTCCTCATTCCACTTGCCCAGGAATTTTCCTAGCTTCTTCCTATCCTGCCATAGTACTCCGACAGCTCTCTCCAAAGGAATTCTCACTATGAGCGTCAAGACCAATCGCCTGGCCTCCACTTTTATGCCCTGAAGGTAGATGATGACTTAAGAATCGCAAAATCAGTTTCTTCACAAAGTAGTTTCTAAAACTATCTGCATTTAGAACTATGCTCTACTATTTACTAGCTATATGACCCTAGACAAGATACTTAATATTTTAGTGTCCTTATTTACAAAGTACTGAAATCTTAAGAAATAAAACAATAGCTATAGCATAGGTTGTTTTAAAATTAAATGCATTAAGTAGTTAGAAGAGTGCCTGATCACGAATAATAAAGCAAACTCACATCATGTGCCTTCTGATAAGATGTGCTGTGAAATATCTAACATCATTAATGTGGGATTCATGGTAAAAAATATTTAATCGGAATCTAATCATGAAAAAATAATCAAACAAATCCAAGTTGAGGTGCATTCAGCACAACTGCAGTCTATATTTTTCAAAAATATCAAAATAATGTAAGAGCAACACTTTAGGTGGGGGAGGGGAGCTGTGGAATTCTTTTGGATTGGATTAAGACACTAGAGAGGCATGGCAACTAAATGCATTGCATAAACCTTGATTAAATCCTGTATCTCATTTTAAAATAAATACACACACACTCACACAGAGAGAGAGAGAGAGAGAGAGAGAGAGAGAGAGAGAGAAAGGATAAAATCAGGGCAACCTTGGATATTTAGCTATTAACTGAATATTAGAAAATAAAATTGTATCAGTATTATATTTCTTAATAGTTATGTTGTGGTTGTGTAAAAGAATGCCTTTGGGCAGTGCCCTCAGCAGTCCTGGATCTGTCTCTTGCTTCAACAGTGTTTGGACGGGAAAGACACAAAGATGCCCCTTCTTCCAACCTCCGGCCACTCTCCTGCATTTTATCCAGTCACCACCTTCAGAGCCAGCTCTGGGATCAGCCAACACAGAGGTGTTTGTTTTCCTACCTTAACTCCTTATTGCCGAACAACCATGAGCTCCCAAATTCGTCAGAATTATTCCACCAAGGTGGAGGCTGCGGTCAACCCCCTTGCCACCAGGCATCTGCGGGCCTCCCACACCTACCTCTCTCTGGGCTTCTATTTCCACCGTGACGATGTGGCTCTGGAGGGCGTGGGCCACTTCTTCCGCGAGTTGGTGGAGAAGAAGCGTGAGGGCGAGGGCGAGTAGCGTCTCTTAAAGTTGCAAAACCAGGGCAGTGGCTGCTTTCTCTTCCAGGACGTGCGGAAGCCTCCCCAAGATGGGTGGGCCAAACTCAGGACGCCATGGAAGCCGCCCTGGCCTTGGAGAGGGACCTGAACCAGGCCCTTGTGGAGCTGCAGGCCCTCGGTTCTACCTGCACAGACCCTCGTCTCTGTGACTTCCTGGAGAACCACTTCCGGGATGAGGGGGTGAAACTCATCAAGAAGATGGGCGACACCTGACTCACCTCCACAGCCTGGCCGGACCCCTGGCTGGGCTGAGCGAGTATCTCTTCGAAAGGCTCACCCTCAAGCAGGACTAGGAGCCTGTGGAGCCCAGAGGCCTTTGAGGGGCCCCTCTGCATTCCCCTGGTGTCTGGCTTTTACCTGAGCCTTTTCACTAAACTACTATCCATTCTTTTAACCACACTGAGGCCCTCTCCCATGCATTGGACCAAATAAAACAATAAAGCTTTTTGGAAAAAAAAAAAGCCTTTGTCCTTTGGAGACATATTGAGGTATTTAGGGGTAAAGTGTCATGATGCCAGTAGCTTATTTTCAAATCGTTCCTCAAAAATAATAATTTAGTGCCACAATACATAATAAATCTCTTAGAACAGTATTTGGCACATAATAATAAGTGTAGATTATGTATTATTAGTACAGATACTTAGACAACAGAAAAAATCACATAATATTACTCATTTGTTAAATTGAATGCACTGAATCATGATTTTCTAATTCCCTCTTCACCCATCACCCACCTTTTCCAGCTCCTAACACCCATCTTTCATTAACTTCTCCACTCCTCCCTCTAGACCACTAATATAGTTCCTAACCTAATTTACATTTTGGTAGCTAATATGATGAGAAGATGTTTTTCTAAATATGCTTTAATCTCTAACATTTAGATTCACAGCTGACATATTATAAAATCTTTGTACCATCAAACTCATACAATAACATGGCTTAGATAATTTTAAGGCTACATTTTATGGAATAGCTTTGTGGATCTCAACCATTTTAGAGTCAGGATTCTTTCATTCTCTTAAAGATTGAAGACTCAAGCTTTTGATTACTTATAGCTATCAATATTTACAATATTAAAAATTAAAAACAAATAACAATTTAAGATATGTATTTATTAATTCAGTTAAAAATAAACCCATTTCATGTTAATGTAAATAATATATTTATGAAAAATATATGTCCTCAAACATAAATCTCTTTTTAATGTTTGGCTTAATAAAAGACATCTGTTTTCTTTTTAAAATAATTGTAGTAACATACACATGACATATAATGTACCATTTTAACCATTTTAAAGTGTACAGTTCAGTGGCATTTAGTACATTCACAACCATCACCACTATTTTCAGAACATTTTCAGCACCCCAATAGGAAAACCTGTACCCATTCTTCATATTTTCTGATTTTCTTCAGTCAAAACAGCATATAGCAACAGATTAAATGTACAGCAGTGTCATTAGAGCTAATAAATGCTTTTAGCAAAATTGCATATTACATGGTCAATACATAAAAATCACTGGTATTTCTGTACACCAGCAATGAATGCATAAATAAGTGGAATGACAAATTGACCTTTCTCTCTCTCTCAAAAATCAGTAAATAAAAATTTTTAAACATCAAGAAGAATTAATACTTAGAAGTATATTTATTTAATCAATAAAATGCAAAAAAAATGCTGAAATGAAAGAATATAAATAAATGGAAAGACAGCCTGTATTCATGGATTGAAAAACTTATATTGTTAAGGTGGCAAATGCTGCCAAAGAGATCTACAGTTGATATAGCTATTGAAATGTCAGTTTTGCACAGATTGCCTTAACTTCATAAATGTTGAAAGAGGTAGATGTTAACCATTCTTATCATAATCTCCTGGTTGAAGTTTTCCAGTCCATTAGCAATGCATTTGGGATGCTCTCATTACACACATCCAACAAAACAATAGCAATCGTTCTTATGAAACTAGAATTTTAATGAGTAAAGAGGAGATATTTAGAGAAAGGTGAATATGGATCAAGGAAGATAGGACAAGGCAGGAAGAAAAGAAAATTTACTATAAACTGTTTTAGGTATTCATATCATATGCACCTCCAAGCTCTAGCCCATCCGGTTGCTATTAAAACAAATAATGTAGAAGGGCTAGTTAGCATATCTTATTAGATTAGGTGATGGTTTTACGGCTTTGCCTTATAAGTGACCATGAAATTTTTATATAAAGAATGATCCTTTCTCAAACTAATATCTTCTTTTGTTATCAGCATTAATTATAAAGCCTACATAATTTGTGTTTGACAAAGCCAAAAATAACACACAAGAAATTTTCTTTTGATGACTGGTATAGTAAAATATTCATCTTTCAATGAAATAAATGAAACAATAAGATGTAGAAATCTTTACAAATCAAATATTCATTTATATGATGTTATGATATACTAGTAGATAGCCAAATCTGTGGTATGGCCTTCAGGACAGGATAATGAAAGGGAAGTTAGTAAAGTTTCTATTAATAGACTAGATTCTCCTACAAAATAACAGGTTAGATTTAGAATTGAAAATGAGTCCTTTTCAAACAACAAATCAAAGAGATGAATTTCAGTGTGTTTCTTTTTTAACAGACTACTCACCGATCACCATATATCATTGCCAAACACTACTTGGCATGGAAAGGAAGGAAGGTTCCACTACTCTTGCTATATACCCCACTGAGTAAATCCAAATGTAAAATACTCTTTAAAGTCAGCAGGAATTCTTTGCTTCAAATAATTCTGAAGGGATTTAGAAGCCAGATAGGATTAAAGCGTGGGAAAAAAGGTGGAAAAATAATCTCAACCTTAACTGTACATAAAAGAAAACATGGTAAGAAGGAAAAAGAAAAACTTTATTTACATCCAACAACTGCTATAGAGGTTAAGTATGGTATATTTAAAATTAATGGGGGAAAGGGGCTTTAAATATAGACTCACTAATCAAAGTATGCAAGAAGGAAACAGTAAAAAATATCTTTAAAACCAAAATTGAGCAACCTCACAAATTTGTTTGCTTTGAAAACAATATTTTTAAACTAAATATTTGTAATCCCAATCAATCTGACATTTGATCTTCTCTCTGACTCAAGCCCACCTCCCTCTGCCTGAGTTACTGCAGGAGCCTCCTAACTGATCTCCCTGCCTCTACATAAGCCCCCTAAGTGATCCTTTTAAAACGTGGATCATAATATCCTGCTCTGTTCAAAATCCTCCCACGGTTTCCCATCTTACTCCAAGTAAAAGCCCAAGTCTTGGCAATGGCCTACAAAGTCCGATCTCCAATTTGGCTCCCGCTAACCTCATTTCCTACTGCTCTGCTCCCTTGTATAAACCTCTCCAGCCACACTGACCTTCCTGCTGTTCCTCCAATACACACTAGGCACAGTTCCTCTCAGGGACTGGGCTGGCAAGCCACTTGGTTGTTCCTTCTGCCTGACAAGTTCTCCCAGGTACCAACATGGCTCACACACTTACTTTCTTCAGGACTATGCTAGTCTATCATCTGTTAAAACAGGTCTTTCCTTACCCCCCCTATTGCAGATGACAAGTCCTCCCACCCAAAACACTCCAACCCCCTTCTCTACATACTTGTCCTCCATTAATTTATCACATGTAACATATCAATATTTTTTTTATTTATTTGTTTTTCTTTCTCTTCTACCACAAGAATATAAGCTTCACGAGAGCAAGGATTTGGGCCTGTTTGTTCAGCACATATACCCAATGCTTAAAACAGGGCCTGAAATACAGAAGGCACTTTAGTAATATTTGTGGAATGAATAGATGTAGTTTCTGTCTTGGTATATTCAGCAGTATCTTCACTTTAGATATATACAACCCACAGTTCTATGATTCTTTATATGAGCACGAAAGCTTTGCTTTTGAACTTCTTGCTTGGTTTTTCAGATACAGTTGTTTAAGCTGTGAATTGTCACAGTGGTCTGTAACTACTTGGAAAGAACCCAGACTAGAATGAGAAGGCACTATTGCTCTTCCATTCTCCCTTTATGCTTCCCCACCCCCTAATCTTCCCAACTCCATTAACACAATACCAAACCCCTAAGAAATTTAACTGGATGGCTGCTCTCTAGACTCTATTTTGACTTGCACTCTACTTCTGGATGATCACCTTCTGCCCTCATCCAATTCCATATACTGGGTCATCCCTCATGTTTTCCTTTGGTTAAACAGTTATTTAAATTCTGTCTGACCACCTTAGGTCTTTGGAGGAGTAAACACAACAGCCAGCAGTTTATAGGTTATAGGTTATTCACCCGCACCAATTTACCTATGTGGCAATAGTGATTGTAAAGATCACTGGAAACAAAGCATTTCAAGTTATAGTCTACTTAATTATAAACATGTAACCATTTCTTTCTGTGTGCACTATCTAGCTAAAGAATTTAAGAATAGTATTTGTGAATCTACTTTTTATCTAGTAATGTCTATGCAGACGGAAACATTAGGATGATCATTGTCAAGTCATATTTAATATCCTTGAATGAGTTACTAGCATTTATAAGCAATTCTGGATGCCTGAAGTATGCTTGACTGTTAACCACATTATTGCAGAATGGTGATTATGATAATCACTATGCTTTACTTTTATAAATTCTTTATTACTTCAAGTTATTAAGTATTACACATGTCTCCTCCCTCCCCTCCATTGACTGCTCCCTGACCACTCCTACCCCCTAGCACATGCTTTCACCAACCCGCTAGTGTCTGTGTCCATTGGTTATGCTTATATGCATGCATACTAGTCCTTTGGCTGATCTCTTAACTGCCCCCTTCCCTGCCTTCCCTCTGAGGTTTGACAGTCTGTTCGATGCTTCTTTGTCTCTGGATCTATTTTTGTTCATCAGTTTATGTTGTTGGGTAATCACTATACTTTAAAATCAGAGTGAACAGCAATTAGGCAGGTCATCTGGTGGTTCACCTCTAGCGGAACATATCTAAGTCATGCAATCTGTTGGGGATTTTTTTCTTCAAGATTTCTAGAGAAGAATCACAGTAATTTTCTCTACATATAGTTTGTTTGAAGGTCAAAGATGAGGGAAATTTTTTTAAGGTTTCATCCCATAATCCAGTTTTAAATTCATTTGTGCTTAAGTATCTCCTTAATGTATTTGCTAGTTTTGCTGCTAGAAAGAAGAATTAGAGAGAAAGACTGATAAAAGGATATAGGAAGGAACAGAGTAAAAGGGGAGGAATGAAAGAAATCAAGAAGAAATATAAAAACAATTCAATGTTTTGTTACTCTTTCATTTTTTATTTCCAAGGCTCTTGATCTGGTTCTTTTCTCTAGGCAGTCACTACTTGAATGCAAAGTACACACTGACTCAGGAATGATTAATAGATGGATGGTTGATTATTTGTTAACTGTGGACACAACAAGTCCACTTATTCAATGATAATATATGGTCAGTCCTAATATTTTTTAAAGATCTATTTTATTGATTTTTTACAGAGAGGAAGGAAAAAGGATAGAGAGTTAGAAACATTGATGAGAGAGGAACATCGACCAGCTGCCTCCTGCACACCCCCACCGGGGATGTGCCCGCAACCAAGGCACATGCCCCCGCCAGAATCGAACCCGGGACCCTTCAGTGCACAGGCCAATGCGCTATCCACTGAGCCAAACAGGTCAGGGCAGTCCTGATATTTTTTAATAATAAAAGCATGTGGTAATAAAAACTCAACTTATATATGATAATAAAAACTCAACTTATATAGAGAGGTCTAAGAAGAAAAGGAAAAGTCTCCTGCCTATTCCCCTGCCACATCTAGTCCTTTTCAACCACTGTTAAAAATTCCTTTAGTAATTTTCCAGAAAGAAAAATAAAATGCATTATCCTGTATCGATATATGAATATGTGAGGGGGTGTACATTTAAAATTTTATTCTATAGAAATAACATCATACCTCCTATATGGCAACTTACTTTTTTCTCTTTAAAATTCATTTTGGAGATCTTCCCATGTGCCTATTCATGGAAGTCCCACGTGTAAGGAAACCTTCTCTTTTTAAGCAGTGTATCCCAATGTCTAGAACAGAGGTCTCACATATACTTTCCTCCCAACAAGAAATTGTTAGGTAAATGAATGAATAAATCAGAAAATACAGATCAACTTCATTGTTTTGAACAAAAGAATAATATTACATTATTTAAATGTACAAGAATATATAGTCTGCTACTGATGAATATTTAGAATATTTGCAGGTTTTGGACTATTACGATAGTAAAATTTCCTAAACATATGTGTTGAATCATATCCTTATATATCTGTATGTGAATCCAAGGTAATTACTTAACAATAGTTCAGTCAATTGCGTTTTTAACTATTATACATATTGCCAAGTATCACTCCTAACCAGCTGTGTGAATTTACACTCTCGTTACAATACAATTTTTATTCTGGAGCAAATCTGAAAACTTAAAGGTAGTGACAGAAACACACATTCTTAGAAAATACATATTCTTTCATCTACAGCCTTTTAATGAAAATTGTGTCAGATGAAATCTCAAAAAAAAATGAAAAGCCTTTTGGCTTTGCTAAGCACTGGGGACATCCTTTTTCTCCAAGACAAAGTATTTGTTCCTACTGGCCAGCTTTTTGGAACTTGGCCAACAATTCATGGTTAACTGCCTCCTTTGTATATTTTAATAATAAAATATAATTCTATTATTGTTTTTTTTGTAAGAAGTTCAATAACTGCATCTTTGTGAAATATAAATAACAATTCAAGAGCATGCAGATGTCATTGAGAAAGTATTTATTTTAAAAAAAACAAGCTGCAGTCCTGTAGAAGTGCTTGAAACACTATCACTAGGGCTCTCACAAGGATCCCACTGCCTATTGACATTAAAATAAGAAAAGTAACCTATATGCAGAAGGAAGGTTGTATTCACATTAACATTCATGAAGGCTGAGCAGCTGAAGCCCTACACATCAAGTAGGGAATATATCCTTTGTCTCCTGATGAGAAAATGTCGCAGTGATAAATGGTTACAGACAGGGGTGTCACAAGGGCAAGGGCACACAGAACAGCTCTGACAAACTTAAAAAAAAAAAAAAATTAAATCTTCCTCTCCTGCAGTTCTTTTTGTCGCATTGTGGAGCACAGTGCCTATTCCCTCAAAGAAAAGAAAAATATTGAATACCGAATTCCTAAGCTTTACTGAGACACTTCCCAGAAAACAAAAAACATACACTTTAGAAATAATTTAAAACAAATCTTCAAAGGCCTCATGATGCATAAACACCGTATTCAGACATTTTGAAAAGAAGTGGTCTACACCCTGCACATTGCCTGTTTGATCTAAAACATATATTGTCATATGGTCGTCAAAGTAAAAGTCTGTAACGTCAACACTGGGAGACCTTAGGCCCATCACTAAAACGTTTTACACCAGCGATTTTCAACCTTTTTCATCTCATGACACACATAAACTAATTGCTAAAATTCTGCGGCATACCAAAAAATATATTTTTTGCTGATCTGACCAAAAAATAGGCATAATTTTGATTGATTTACAAAAAAGGGGGGGGGGATTGCTAACCCTTTTTGCTCCAAAATGACTTTTAAAAAAATCAGGTGCCTATCTATACTTGTATATAAGGGTTTCTGGTACCTAGATTTAACCAATCAGATGCAACTTATTATGCATGTGACTAATAAGATGCAACTCTATTATATGACATATATGTCCCCAAAAATGTATACACACACTTTGATTAATTATAAAGGCAGTGTTTACTAAAATACATTTTATTTTCAAAATTGAGCTACCAGCTGTTAAAGTGTGTATATATTTTTTGGGGACATCCTGTATTCATGGTTCAAGACAGGGCATGGACACCTAATGCTATTGTTGTGTTGGTTGTCGTCATTTTTTTAAATTTGACAATCTAAAAGAAAAGAGCTCAGTGGCCCTGACTAAATAGTCAAGTGTTGCATGTTTAAAAATCCTTGCAGCACATACACGGGTTGAAAATTGCTGCTTTACACTTCTTTACCTAAATTCAAATACTCATTTAGTAAAGTCCTGAGGAAAATCACGTATGAAGTCATTGGACAAACTAATCTGTTCGTTATTATCTCATACACCTCAACTGTAACCACCAATGACTTTCAGTTATTTTTCAAAACAAAATAAGTTACAATTTGTATGTAGTTGGCTTTGTCTCATTGAAGAAAGGAAGCCTGAGAACCAGGGCTAGAGGGCAAACATTTCCCAGGGCCTGACTCTAGGTGGCTCGCTTTCTTTACCTATAAACACCAAGGCTGAAATAATCATCTTTCGCCGCCAAAGGTTTTTTTCCTCCAGTGTTTCGCCTCTTCTGCAGAGGTCTAGACTCTAGGCTTCAGCATGAAGAGAAATAAGCGTAGGACAATTTTATAACACACAGGCGCCAATACTGTGATTATGCGCGTCCATCCCCACCCTGCAGAAACCTCCAGATGCAGCGCAATAAGAAATGCACAACAGCCTTCGGCAAGTCCCCCGCGCCGCCTCACTCGGCGCTTTCCCGACAGTGTGGTCCGCGCTGTGCAGAAGGACAAAGACACCGCCGCGGGCCCCCCGGGAACCGCGTTAGCTGAGAACTCGGCCGCGGTGCCTCCAGCGGGGCGGGTGGGGCGGAGCCTCCAGCGGGGGCGGGTGGGGCGGGGGCGGGGCCGCGGCGGGGGCGGGTGGGGCGGAGCCTCCAGCGGGGGCGGGTGGGGCGGGGGCGGGGGCCGCGGCAGGGTGGGTGGGGCGGTGCCTGCAGCAGGGGTGGGTGGGGCGGGGGCGGGGCCGCGGCGGGGGTGGGTGGGGCGGAGCCTGCAGCACGGGCGGGTGGGGCGGAGCTTCCAGCGGGTGGGGCGGGGCCGCGGCGGGGGGCGGGGCCTGCAGCAGGGGTGGGTGGGGCGAAGCCTGCATGGGGGGCGAGTGGGGCGGGGCTTGCAGCGGGGATGGATGGGGCAGAGCCTGCATGGGGGGCGAGTGGGGCGGGGCTTGCAGCAGGGGCGAGTGGGGCGGGGCCGCGGCGTCCCTGCGCCTGCTTGCCAGCATGGCAGTTGGAGACCGGGTTCGGAGCAGGCTGCTACGCCCCCGCCCTCCGCCTCCCCCCACCCGTCCCACCTCCGCCCACTGGACGCGATGACGCACCGCAGGTTTGCGGACGTGGCGGCGGCGCAAGGCCGGGAAGGCGGAGACTTTGGCCTTGGCGGTGGCGGCGGCGGCGTAAGAGGAAAACGGTGGCAGCCAAAGACGGGGGTTCGGCCATGAATTTGCGCGGGACGGCAGCGGCGGCGGACTCTGGTGCCGTCTCCTCGTGGCGTCCCCCTTGCTAACGGGACAGGTAAAGATGGCGGCGAGCGGTGGGGAGTGGCTCCGTCCCGCGCGGCAGGGTTGGGCCCCCGCCGCGTTCTCCCCGGAGGCGACGCGGGGCCATTGGCCCCGGCTGTGGCGGGGGCGGTGGAGGGGACTGAGGTGGAGACCTGGGAGACCAGCCCCCACCAGAGCCCCGCGGCACATTGTTGGGGAAACTGAGGCCCCGGGGAAGGATTCCTACGTGCCGGGTTCCCGGGTCCACGCAGTTTCCGCCCCAAACACTTTCTCCCACCACTTGGTGTCTGTATTGCACATTCGCTGACGGCATCTTGTCCACATCGCCCCAGTGTCATGGTGTGTGACATGGACACCTGGGGTTGAATCGTCGCAGGGGGATGACACGGAAAGGAAAAGCTAGACGAGCGGAATGGGGAGGGAGGGAAGTTACGTTTTTAAACACGGAATTGGCGCTGCTGCCCCGGTGCTGAGCTCCCTGGTCCCCGGGCGGGCCCTCCGGTTCCGCGTCTCGGGAATGTCGCCGCGAAACGCCCCCAGCAGTGACCCGGAGCCAAGGCGTCCGAGAGCCGCGGTCCCCCGCAGGCCGGGCTGACGCAGCCGGTGGCGGGTTTGTGGCTGCTCGAAACCTGCGGACAGGCTGGCTTGGCTTCCTCTCCCGGAGGGGAGATCCGTGCCTTCTTCTCGCCCAGAGAGAATGAAGACCAGTGAAGAGAAGCGAGTCAGAGGACCGAGGACTGTGTCCCTGCTAATCTCTCCACAGCTGCTCAGATGGTCGTCCGCCCGGCCAAAGTCTAGCTTCTCGGTCAGTGAGACACAGCCAGTCCTTGACGATTCAGAAACAATGCCAGCGGGTGGTGTTCTGCTGCCTGCATCTCACTGCCAGGGGGAGTGAAGAGATAGTGAGACAGATAAAGTCCAGTCTTCAAATATTATAACTACAGGCCCGGTGCACGGATTACAGGGGTGGGGGGTGGGGGTCTCAGCCCAGCCTGCACCCTCTCCAATGCAGGGCCCCTTGGGGGATGTCTGACTGCGGGAATCGGGGGCCAACCAGGCAGTTGGACTTCCCTCTCACAATTCAGCCGGCTGGCTCCTAACTGCTCACCTGCCTGCCTGACTGATCACCCCTAACTGCCCCCCGCCCCCAGCAAGCCCGATCGCCCCTAACCACCTCTGCCTGCCAACCTGATCGCCCCTGACTGCCCCCCCACCCCCACCCCTCTGGTCTGGTCCCGCCTCACTGCCCCCTCCCCAACCCCTGCCAGCCTGGTCGCCCCTCATTGCCTCCCCCGCTGGCCTAGTTGCCCCCAACTCCCCGCCCCTGCGGCCTGGTCGCCCCATGCAGCCTGCTGTTTGGTTGTTACTGTTACTGTGACCGCGTCCCAGACAATTTGCACCTTCCTCTATTAGTATAGATATATCATGGACAGAGGTTGATGTAAACATCTAAAATGGTTTTTGGGCATTGCTCAGTGACTTTTAGCTGTATGTACTGAGCCATTGTGGGGTGCAAAATATAAGGTAGAAAAATTCTAACAGGTGGCATAACTGGGACAGTATAGCCATGTTTAAGCTGCGGTATATTAAGTGGTTATTAACTTTTTAAAGTCATGGACACCTTTTGAGAATACGGAAATCATAAATACTTTACCTAGAAAAATATGCACACATATATAATGTGCCTATGAATCAGGATTCACAGGCATTCCCTAGATTAAAGACACAGGATAGAAAATACTTGATTAAATAAATGGAAATAAAATAATTATTTAAGGTGAAAGTGAGATATTCTTTCAGCTTTTTGAATATTAAAGCATCCCTAGTTTATTATGGTGCTAAAACAAGATGAATCACTTTACTTGTTCAAATTTCTTGAAAGAATTGACCAGGCCTTCAAAATTGCTTTTGAGATGCAAAATGTGGGGAGCTTTCTTTCTTTCGTAGCTGTCAGGAGTCAGGAGTCCCAGTGAACGGTAGGTAATCAGTAATGTAGCACCTGGAGGAACAGGTGAGATAATCTACTTAATATATAACTATTAGTTATCTGTTGTCTGAATGGAAACCTTTGAGTTTTTAAAGCATTTTGTTGCCATAGAGCAGGGTCAGAAACTGGTTTTCAAGGGTTGGGTTCAATTATATGAAATTGTTCCAAAAAATCTGTAAGTATGTGCCTACATAGAAAGTATAATTTATTGTCATCCAAACTTCACAGACTTTTGGAGTTTGTGTTTTCTGATTTATTTTTTTTCATTTTCTTTTGGTTCTTGTTCATAATATTCACAAGTGAACTAAGTCCTTCTTTTTGAGACATCATTTTGCCTTGGCTTTTATGACATACGGTTTCTTTCTCCTCTGAACACTCCTTTCCATGTTCTTTGCATGTTGATTGTCCTTCACCAGGATATTAAATGTAGCAGTTCTTCAAGCTAAAATGGGAATGTGGAATTAGTTTGTTCTCATATATTTCATTTTTAATGAGAATAGATCAACTTGATGAAGGTGAGCTGAGAGTGAGTGTGCAGTAAAGCAAAAATAATTTATTGATACATGTTTTTAGCTTAGGCCAGCTCTCATTCAGTCTTACAATGCCTTTTCTGAAAAGCTTCCAGAGAAGAAAAATCCCTGGTCAAGAGCAAAATCATGACCTATGTAGAAGTCACCTACTGTAGTAAATATAAAAAATGATGTCAACATGATCCAAGGAGGTAGGTAGATAGTACAAAAGATATTTCAACCCCACATGAACTTAAAGTGCAGAGCAAGCCAAAAAGTTTTGGGTTTATAAAAGTATTTGTGTATGTATCTATAAAACATTGTGTGTGTGTGTGTGTGTGTGTGTGTGTATACACATACATACATATATATATTCTCACATGTTTTTAAGATAATGTAAAAGTAGTTATTTTATTCTCATACTCAAAATAAGGGGAACTTAATTTTTTTTACCTAAAAAATGATTGTAGCAATTTTTTTCTTGTTAGCCAGGCCAGTGTGGCTCAGTGGTTGAGCATCAACCCATGAACCATGTGGTCACTGGTTTGATTCCTGGTCAGGGCACATGCCCGGGTTGTGGGCTCGATTCCCTGAAGGGGCCGTGTAGGAGGCAGTTAATCCATGTTTCTATCTCTCTACCCCTCTCCCTTTCTCTCTGAAAAATCAATAAAAAAACATCTTTTTTAAAAAAGAAAGAAAATATAATCACCTTACATGTTTTGTGATATATGGTCTAAAGAATGGATTACCTCTTCATCCCATACCATTGTCTCCACTGCCAAATATATTCACTGTACTTCGTCAGGTATAAAACTTGAACCTAAATTTAAAAATAACTAAAACCATTCTTTAAAAAAAAAAACACCGAAGTGTCCTGAATGTATGATTCATGTAAAGCCAGTCAAATGGATCAGCTATATTTTAAACTTTTCTCTGCTTTCTCCCCCCAGGTTTTGACATTATGGCAGGGAGGCATCAGAATCGCAGTTTTCCTCTTCCAGGAATTCTTTCCAGTGGTCAAGTATATACATTTGGAAATTGTACAGAAAGTGATGTTTTGGAGGAGGATGCTGAAGTATATGAGCTTCGATCCAGAGGAAAAGAGAAAATCCGAAGAAGTACATCAAGAGATAGACTAGATGACATTATAGTATTAACAAAAGATATACAGGAAGGAGATACTTTAAATGCAATAGCCCTCCAATACTGTTGTACGGTAAGTTTTGATTTTGCAGTAGCAGTCCAAAATAAATTATTTGTTCATAACACAAATTGAAATAAATTCTGTGCCTTTTTATTTTGCTCCTCCTCCCCTTTTCTTCTTTCCATAGAAATCTGTATCCTGTTGGTGGATGTTAACTTTTTAAATTTTTAAGTGAATACTTGATTTTCTTGTTATTCCTAAATCCATGCTTCTATTTTCAGTACTGAATAACACCCAAATATGTTATCTTTTTCTCCTTATCCAAGTAATAAGAGAATGTAAAATCATATAAGGAAGTTTTTCCTTGCCCCAGTTTCCTGATAGCACGTTGTGTATCTTTTCATACCTTTTTTCTGCTTTTAAGAATACATATATATAAAATTCATGGGAGGTTGGTGGTTTTTGTGTTTTTAAAATTGGTTTATAACATGCCTGTTACTCTGCAAGTTACTTTTGCCTTTTTCACTTCTTAGTTTATCATGGATATTCCCTCATAGATCTAACTCGTTATTTTATATAATTATATTTTATATAATTTTCCATAGTATGAATGTACCATAATTATTAAGCCATTCTCATACTCATGGGTAGTCAGGATTTTCGCTGAGTTTTCTGTTGTGCTGTACATATCTTTACAACTATATCTTTAAATTGAGGTACTTTTATTTCTGTAGAATAGATTTCCAAAAGTGGGACTGATAAAGGAAAAGTCTATTTCTTATTTTAGTAGATACTAAACTAGTTTAAACCCATTTTATACCTGTGTCATTTCAATCTTGCATCTTTAGCATGAAATCTGTTTTCATGTAAACACACTGATAGGGAAACTGTTTAGAACATTGGTTTTCAAACTTTTTGTTCTCATACGTCCAATAGAATTTTGAAATGTATGTACCTCGCACATTTATTTTTAATTTAAATTCTTTATTGTTTAAAGTATTACATGTCTCCTTTTTCCCCCACAGACCTCTCCCCAGCCACGCCGCCCGCCCCCCAGTACCTTGTACATTTTAAAGTGAACTTCTTAAATACTTCCTAATAACTTAAAATAGCTATTACAAAGATATCATTTCTATAAAGTCAGTATTGATATTTAAAAATAAGACTGTTAGAATAGTTTTGAAATGTATGCACGGAATTCTAAATATTAATTTAGGATTTGCTACCTGAAATTATTCATGTAAAATATAGATATAATATATATGCTTTTTTATAAGTATGAAATTTCATACCAGTTTTTTCTCTTTGATTAATATTTTCATCCTCACCCCCAAAATTTTTCAAAATGTAAATTATTGCTATACTTGCAAACATTTTATGACTACCTGTCATAGTTACCTGAAATAGAAACACACACATACAGGATGTCCCCCCCAAAAAATGTGTACACACTTTCATAGCTGATAGTTGGTGAGTTGTATGTATTCTTTGTATATTTTGGAATATTATCCCCTTGTCAGAGCTGTTGTTTGCAAATAACATCTCCCATTTGGTTAGTTGTCTTTTTGTTTTGTTGGTTGTTTAATCTTTTTGTTTTGTTGGTTGTTGATGAATCATTTGCTTTAAGAAAAAACAATCTTGAGGTAGTCAAATGACAAAGACCCTTTATCTTTACTGTCTCTCATCTCTTTACTCTTCAATCCTCTCTCCCTGCTCCCACACACATACACTTCAAGGGAGATGATTTTTCCCACAAGAAATTCTGTCTTCATTGGACTTGATCAGTAATCCGCCATTGATCCAGTTCGCCACTCCCTCCTAAAAACTCTCTTTGTTTGACCTGGATACTGCAGGTTTCTGATTTTCCTGTTACTGATATTTAAGAATAGCTGATATTTACATAACATACTATATACCACTTTTCTAAATGTTCTTTCATTGATTAATCTTTACAACAACCTTATATGGTAAGTAGTAGCATCACTGTCATTTTACATGTGGAAACTGGATTTCAGAGAGATTAAACACCTTGCCCCAAATCATACAGCTGGAAAGTGTCAGAGCAATCGTTCAAACCCAGATAGTCCATGCTTTTAATAACCACCCTCATCTATGACTTTCCTGGTCACTCTTAATCTCCTTTGTGGATTTCTTTTACTCAACATACCTCTCAAATGTTGGTGTTCCTTAGGGGTCTTTCTTATGTTACCTTTTACTCCTGTCTTTTTCTAGTGAATCCATCCTACTCTTGTTGCCATTTTGCTGGTAAACCACAAATATATATCTCTAGTTGAGATCATTCATCTGCATTTCAAACTTATATGCTGGAATCTACTTAAATAGCTGACATCAGGCTGTTAAACATGGGAGATAGTAAAAAGTTAGTTGGTGATTTCCTAAGACTGGTAGATCAAAAGTTGTGTAGAACTGTTATCCACAAATAAAATATAATCTCTCTGGGTATGATAACTTAATACTACTAATAATTAAGCAACTCTTTTTCCCCCCTCTCTGAAAATAAGTGGGATGAATGATTATTGCTACCTCTATTTTGATTTAGAATTCAATGGAATGTTTTGTTTTGTTTTAACAGGTAGCAGATATCAAGAGGGTCAACAATCTCATCAGTGATCAAGACTTTTTTGCCCTTAGGTCTGTCAAAATTCCAGTAAAAAAGTTTAGTTCATTGACTGAAACACTTTATCCTCCAAAAGGAAGACAGGCTTCACGTCCTTCATCTGTTGAATACGTTCCAGAGCAACAGGAAATTTTGTCACTTAATGATTCTCTTTCTTCCAGTGAGTCAGCTGGTAGCTTTTTAAAAGAAGTAGACCGAGACATAGAACAATTAGTAAAATGTACAGACACCAAAAGAGAGAACCTTAACGAGGTAGTGTCTGCCTTAACAGCACAACAGATACGTTTTGAACCTGATAACAAAAACATTCAACGCAAGGATCCTTATTATGGAGCAGACTGGGGAATAGGATGGTGGGCAGCTGTAGTGATAATGCTGATAGTGGGTATAATAACGCCAGTATTTTATTTGCTCTATTATGAAATTTTAGCCAAAGTGGATGTTAGTCACCATTCAACAGTGGATTCTACACATTTACATTCAGGAGTCACACCCCCATCACAGCCGAGAGAAATGGAAAATGGAATTGCTCCAACTAAAGGAATACCATTTGGCCAACAAGATGATCATAAACTGCATAGTCACAATTCTCAGTCTCCTGATGCTCAACACAAAACATAGCAATTAGCTCGTTATTACAGTGTTTATGGTCACAGGTTCATCTGGAATGTGGTGAATCAGTTATATTCAATAACCACTTCAAAAGCAGAAATTCGGAAGATTGAAGATGCTTTTGTTTTTCAGGGTTTTTTTGAGCCATTTACAAATGGATTGAGTATAAAATTCCTGCAGTTGTTAGTTGATATTGAGAACAGTAAATTTATATGTTGTATCAATGTTTAAAGCAAAAATGTATTTTATGTGTCCAGGAAGTTCTTAACTTGGAAAACATTTTTCTTATTCAAGACCAGTTATGTTTAAATTTTATTTAAATAATTAAGGTTATTAATGTTTATTAAGTAGAATAATGATAGCACCAGATATCTGCAACTGAAAAAAATTTACTACTGTGAACCATCAAAATATTTACTTGCAGAAGTTTGTAAAATTATTTATGATAGCACATACTTACTACTCTATTTTAAAACTTTTGAAAACAAGTGTAGCACATATGCTATGAAGACGTAAGTAGACACGATGTAGGAAAGCGATGTGTGATGTCTGTAATAGAGGCTAAGGTAGAAATTAAATATTTTTAAGCCCTAAAATAATGTGTTATGGTTGAGAAGTTGCCAATTGGTCACTAGAACACTGGATTGGGTAAAAAACCTAAAGTGATCCTTGTCTCTTAAAAAGAGTGCTGCCTCCGCTTTTGATTTTTAAGTCATTATATTGGCCTGATATTTGAAGCACTTTTGCAATTCTTTGAAAAGTGGTATACTTGTATAGGTTAGCATAATTTAGAAAATAATTTCCTACATACTGTGATAATATGTTGCTGTGTTACATACGGTAACATGCCTTAATTACATTTAATGCCTTATAAAAATATGTAAGCTAATATTTTTAGAATTAAAAGGCATTATTTCAGATGGTCCAGTGGGATTCATTACATAGGCTGTATAAATTTGCCTCCACTTTCACTATCAAGCACAAATTAATGGGGTCAAAACAAGTTTTCACTGTCTGCCTCTGATGTCTGTTGCAGAAAATGGTTCATTAAGCAAAAGCAAGAGTAAAGACACCTTTGGCATTAGCAATAACAGACACATTGCTTTATTTGTTGATACCTTAAACTTTTTCAAAGAGAAAAATGTTCAACTTAAATCTTTTTTCCCCTTGAACTATAGCATGAAATTGAGAAACAGAAGCCAAAAGTGTAACGGGGCCACTTTTTAAAATCTGCTATGGATCTGCCAGATAAACATTTGCATACTGATTTCATATAGTTTTTTAAAGTATGTGTTTTTTAAAAATGTAACTAAAATGATTAATTAGAAGCAAGAGTTGGTGGAATCTGGATTGCCTGTTTTATGTATAATAAAGTATGTACCTTAAGATCTGTAATACAACCTCATTTTCTGGGCATTATTTCCTAATTTTAATGTTTCAGCTTTTTGACCACTTTGTATTTCAAACTCTAATCTTGATACAAAGTGGTGTAAATAAGCATATGTGGTAAATAGGATTTCATGTATCTTCAGCAGCAAAGTGTAAAAAGACAGGACAAAGACATGAAGTAACAAAGCCTTTGCATATGTTTGAGGACCTTAGATAATGACCAAAAAGTGTTAATGTGGAAATTGTAGCAAATTGATTCTTTGAGTAACTCTTTAGTTTAAAATGTAAAAAATTATTTTAATGTGCCTTGGGCATCTTGAGAAGAAGAGTGCGATCTTTGTAATTTATGCTCAATGTTAACTTGGTCAGTTTACATTGTATTTATTAAGCCTGCTGAAAAATCAAGTTTTAGGGAAGAAAATACCAATATTTTAAGGTAGAATGGATTAGATGTCCTTTGAAGAACTTTGTTTACATCAAAGTGATGAAATTAAGGAAAGTCAGTGATTCCTTTTTGCTAGTGGTACTTTGAGATTGTGATAGAGAGGTCTGGTTTCCAGGATAAGTTATTTTTAAAGTAGTGAGGTGTACTGTGTATTTATTAGTGTCCTATTCCTTGAAGCACACATTATACCTGAATTATATATTTTTAATTGAATATAATTATAATTCTGTTATATATAGAATTATAGATTCTAATTGTGTCATTTTTAAAAGAAAAAATTCCTAAACATTTAGTAGAGAATAATTTAGCTTTTAAAAAGTACTAATATACCTCAAAACTTGTAGCAAATGCAGATTACTTTGTAAAACTTAATAAAATAAGAAAAATTGTGAATTTTAATTGTGTTGAAACCCTTATTTGAATTTACTTTGAGGTTTCACAGAATATATATATATATATATATATATATATATATATATATATGAAAGTAACAACTGTGTGAATCATTGCATTTGGTTCACCTAAAAAATGAGTTACAAGTGAAGAAAACTCAAGGAGGAGAGTTGTTTTTTTTTTAAGTTGGTACCAATGGTTAAGGTTGTTTTGAACTAACGAATGCTCTTTAAGGAAATTTGATGATAGAGTCTGCTGGACACATTAAGAATTAGAAGACTGCAATGTTAAATTAATTTATCCAGAGGACTTTTTGTTTTCTAAAGCTTTTTCTTTTTCTGGATTCTATTTGCTGTTCAGTGGCCTGAAGAGTTCTTTCAGTGAACCATAATAGTTCATTGCTTAACAATTATTTTTAAAGGTATCTACTTCTAAAATTACCTACTTGGGAATATGAAGGATACTGCTGGAGTTTTAGAAATATGAAGCAAGGATTCAAAGTGCTATAGGGTTAAGATGGAGTTTTTAGCGCCAGTTTTAAATGGCGCTTTGTGATGGGAATCATTTGCAATTACAACAATGTTGCTCAGGAAGTTAGTATTTTCTAAGTATGTGCATATTGCACTGTTAGATCATAGAAATATCTGAATGCAATATTTAATTCTTTATATATGCAAACACTATAAGTCTTTTGTATAATGTATTTTATACAAATGCAAAATGGAATTGTAGAGCATTATTAGTATGTACATTTGTAAAACTGGTTTTTAAAACTTTTTTCCCCTTTTCATATTTTAAAAAGATCTTAAAAATAAAGTTTCTATTTTATTATTCAATCTAAAATGGAAGCTGGTGAATTTAATTGAATAAAGCAAACCTTATTTCCTCTTTCAAACTAGTTGATATAAAGACACTATGCACTATGTATCCTGGCCGGTGTGGCTTGGTGGTTGAGTGTCAACCCATGAATCAGGAGGTCAGGGCACATGCCTGGGTTGCGGCCTTAATCCCTAATAGGGGTTGTATAGGAGGCAGGCAAAAAGGTGATTTTCATTCATGTTTCTCCCTCTCCCTTTCTCTGAAATCAATTAAAAACAAACAAAAAAACACCCCAAAACACTATGTAAGATAGAGCGAATTGCCAAAGGTTTACTAATTCAAATTTCTCCCTTGTTATACTGAAAATTCACTGGATTACTTATAGGATGTAAATGAAATAAAACAAATTTCAGATGAAATTTCTTTGAGGGATCTTGGATCTCATGGAAGAAGACCTCTTAAAGCAGGGTTCAGAACTTATTAGTGAGTTGTAGCTCAGTCATATAATAATGTGCTCTACTTATGTGTAAATTTAATTATGAAACAAAAAACCTTTATACTTAATTTTTAAAAATTACCTACATTAGCAAAAGAATTGAAGTTCTTTGGAGTTTTTATTTAATGGAGGGGTTTATGTAATCCTTTTAGCATTTTTACTATCATCTTGCTCTTAAAACTGTAATTACATCTTTTTTTGATAAAAAAAAAGTTTTTATTAACTCCAGGACTTCTACCCATATTAAGGGCAAACCACAGACACTACATTTGAGGTAGTGGGGAAGGAAGGTTAATATCCTCTGAATTTGTTAGCATTCTCTTGAATGCAGTGTTCGTCAGTTCATGAAGCCAATGATCACACTAATATTACACTGGCTGCCAAATCTCTTGGTTTTTTATCATGACTGTAATTACCTTGAGTTTCCTGTTGATTTGTGCAAGAATATTTGATACTGGCATCCCTGAGTTATTTTACCAGATAAAATCTGTATTAATAGCCTTAACCGGTTTGGCTCAGTGGATAGAGAGGCTGCGGACTCAAGGGTCCCAGGTTCGATTCCGGTCAAGGGCATGTACCTTGGTTGCGGGCACATCCCCAGTAGGGAGTGTGCAGGAGGCAGCTGACCGATGTTTCTCTCTCATCGATGTTTCTAACTCTCTATCCCTCTTCCTTCCTCTCTGTAAAAAATCAATAAAAAAATATATTTAAAATCTGTATTAATAAGTAAGCTTTCCCTGTCAAATATATTTAAGTAGGTTCAAAATAAAACAGGACACAATTTTGTTTTGTATGAATTTAACATGTAAACAAATACAGAATAATAAGCACTAAAGCAACAAAACAATATTTGCTTGTTAGCAATTTTAAAGACACTTCACCAAGTACTTTTTTTATATATAAGATGCTATCTCTGCATTAAAGTTTACCTTCCTATGGAATAACTTCACAGTCTGAGATTTTAAGCTATAAAAACAAGGTTCATGCTGGCAAAGGAACCTGCAAACATCCTGCCTGTTCTCTTCTCTTCCAAAGGAGACAGACAATGCACTTGGGGAGATGTCTGGGGCTTCCCAAAGCAAACCCCTGCCCAAAGGGCTGTCGTACCACCCGCAGGACTAGAATGTTGAAGACAGATGAAAGCTGGGGAGAAAAATACCTGTATCTTTGGTGTATCTGCCCTATTCAAGCAATTATCTGTAGATTTACAATAAAGCAAGCAAACAGAAGCACAGAGATAAGCTTTATAAATTAAATGATATTAAGATACTAAGGAAGTGAGAGAATAAAACACATGTTAATTATTAATCCTAAATGACTGCCCATTACAACTAAAACTTTAAGTGGGGTTTCTACTCTAAGTACAATCAATTGCTGCTTTAAAGCAGACTTATTCATATTTTCCATTTAAAATCTTTAAAATTTTTTATAAGTTTCTTTAAAGAAATACTTCACATATGAACAACATAAGCACTGGACTAATAATGGTCCTCACCCATCTTGAATTATCTGAGGAAACATTACAATGGAAAGTGATCTTTTTCCTGAGAAAGCCATTTTACAAAATGGCACAAGACAATATAAATTTTCCCCACCAGAATACAAGATGGAAAAGTCAGATAACAATATATCTTGTGAGGAAAACATGTTTGTTTCTCAAAACAGTGTTTTCAATCACTTTACAAGCTATAATTTTTTAGAGGGCCAGACACATTTAAATAAAGAAGAGATTATTTCTAGATACTAAGAGAATGAGTACATATGGTAAGGTCTGGTTGGTCTTTAAGCAGTTCTTAGAGAAAACTGTTTACAGAAAATCAAGCTCAATTTCAAGGTTGAGTTTAATGGTAAGGGTAGAAATAGAGTCCAGGATTCCGATTCTCAGGTTAGAGGGTAATGGGTGATATCTTCCCAAAAGGGAAAAATAAACATTTCTTTTGGTAGGTAATACTAATAATTTTTGAAATATATAATATGACTTCCCTTCAAAATCTTTGGCATTTATGAGTCTTTAGAGGCTAAGGTTTTTAGGTATTCCCCCTCATTCTCACTATAAAAAGTCAGGGGAGCAAGTTTTTAATTAAGACAAAAGATTAATCTTAATTTCAAAGTGACCTGAGTTTTATTCTGCACTGTTATATAAACCAATTGGATGGCTATAAAGTCCTTTGAAATAAAAGAGGCCATCATGCCGCGCAGGTTGCACACATGCATTCTGCAGTGAGATTTATGTGACTAGAATTTACCCCACACTTTTGTAAAGTACAAATTTAAATGTCTAATTTTTCATAAGTCCAATTATTTGAAATATCAAAGTTATTACAGTGAGATGATGATTATTTCACATATTGTGTGGTATGAAGTTACCAAATTCAAGTATACTTAATATTCCTCCCAAGTCTTTACACTGGCTGAGATGTAAGCTATAAAATTTATATAGCTCTGACTGATACTTTTCTCTGTGTATATTTTTTATCACAAACTTCTAATCTCATATGCAATTTTAAGAACTCAGGTAGGTTTATGGAGTCATCATATAGTAGCATAGAACATACCATGTAAAAGTAAAATTATTTTCAAGTATTTTGTTTGTAAAGTGCTCCATGTGCAGTATTAAATCAACTTTCAGGTTACAGAAACCCACTATGACGGCAAGTAATAGTTTTATAAAAGATCAGAAAGCAGTTAAATAAAAATAATTTTTTCAAGTATGAATATATAGATTAAAAGATGCAAAAACTCTTTAGGCACATTCTAATCCAAATAATACCAAAAATAAAATTTTCACTTGAATGCATAAGAGGGATAAAGAGGCGCTGAGGAATGTCAGAGTGTCAGAGACTAATTGGTAAAGTAACTAGTGTGTAAACTCAAAATGGTACTGAATATTTTGGTAACAAATATTGTCAATAAAACAGAAACAAAAATACTTACTCATTCCTTATCAGAAATAAGGAAATAAATCTGTCCAAATGCTCAGAAGCTGTATCATAGAAATATTTTTTGGGAAACTTCATAGCTAATAGGTTGCTTCATCCATGTTGTCATCACTGTCTACGATAAAATCATCTCCGTTGTCAAAGTATGAATTAATGTAGTCATTTTCCTAAGTGAAACAATAGATTCCTCAGTAAACATTGAATGAGTAGTAACATTATTATTAAGAAACATGTAGGCTGTCCCTTTAAGTTTACAAATACCAAATTTAGGTAATAAAATACATCAGGCTTAAAAGGAATCTCTGCTATGCCATCTGCTTAGAAAACACATTAGTTTTCACTCGCATCTACCTGTGCTGCATTCTTCAAGACCACCACCTCCTATATTCTCAGGCATCAACTAAGAGAACATGAAGGGAAGCCTATTACACTTTAGTAGGATGACACATTTAATTCATTACTCCGCAATGGGATGATATATGGTTAGCTAAAACACTAAGCACTTATTTAAAACAAATGTACAGACACTTAAGAAACAGCCAATTTTTACATTAACCTTAGACTACACTAGAACTAAGGTTTTCAGTCACAATGCACAACTGAGCAAAAGCAGAGGGAGTTTTGCTTCCTATCAAAAAGGCCTCAAGAAACCAAATCAAAACTAGAGGATGCTATAATACATTCCATCTACAGCAACTCAATTTCCATTAGGTCAAGAGGGATTAGCCCCCGGGAATATTCCACTTCTTATGGCTAAGATTATTACCCATATAAGTGACTTAAGATAACTCTATGCTTTCTATCAAAAATTCAAAAATTCTCAACAAACAAGTGCTGGTGAGGATGTGGAGAAAACTCTAGGACAATGCTGTTGGGAATGCAGACTGGTACAGCCACTATGGAATACAGTATGGCAGTTCCTCAAAAAATTAAAAATGGAACTGCCATTTGACCCAACAATCCCACTTCTGAGAATATATCCTAAGAATCCTGAAACACCAATCAGAAAGAATATATGCACCTATGTTCATAGCAAGCATTATTTACAATAGCTCAGATTTGGAAACAGCCAAGTGCCCATCAGAAAATGAGTGGATAAAAAAACATGTGTTAGATTTACACAGTGGAATACTATGCAGCTGTAAAAAAGAAGGAGCTCTTATCTTTTGAGACAGCATGGATGGACCTGGAGATGATTATGCTAAGCTAGTTAGAAAAACACAAATAGCACATGGTCTCACTTATATGTGGAATCTAACGAACAAAATAAACTAAGGAACAAAATAGTTCCAGAGGTATGGATGCATGGAACAGAATAACAGATCTCAGTAGTGGTTGGGAGTGTGTGAGGGGATGGGAAGAGATTAACCAAAAAACATATATGCATATATGCATAATCCATGGAAATAGACAATAGCATGGGGAAGGCCTGGGGTGGGGCGGGGTTGGGTGGAGGGAGGCAAAAAGAGAGAAAATGGGAGACATCTATAATATTGTGAACAATAAAAAAATACTATTTTATTTCTGAATATAAAAGTGACGCATGACTGTATTATACAACAGTTTTAAATGTAAAGATTAAAAGAAATTTAAGAAAATTACTAACCAACTGCAAAGTGTGGACTGTATTTGGATTTTGATTGGAACAATTTTTTGAGACAATCTAAAAAATTTGAACAATGGCTTAATAGTTGATATTAAGGAATTATATTTCATGCGTTAGGAATAATACTGATACTATAATATTGTTAAAGAGGAATTTTTGAGTACATACTGAAATATTTATGGATCAAATGATACAATGCCTAGGATTTGATTTATAATAATCCAAGGCAGATGGGTTTTGAAGTGGGAGGACAGGAACAGACTTGGTGGGTGAATGACTGAAAGATCAGCAATACAGTGATCATTGTTAAAGTTGGGCTGTTAGTTTAAGTCACTAGATTTTTGCACATGATTGAAATCAACCACAATAAAAAATTAATGTCCACATCTCTACTATCTACAGTAGGAATTAGGACAGTAAGAAATAGGGACTATTCCCAAAAGAAAGTCTCCTGGATATCATCTTATTTAGTATCTCCATGGTGGAATTTTATATATAAACTAGAGGCCCAGTGCACGAAAATTCATGCACTGGGGCGGGGGGGGGGGGGGGGGGGGGAGGTGTCCCTCAGCCCAGCCTGTGCCCTCTCACAGTCCGGGACCCCTCGGGGATGTCCACCTGCCAGCTTAGGCCCGCTTCCCTAGGGAGCGGGCCTAAGCCATCAGTCAGACATCCTTATCACTGTGGAGGAGGCAGGAGAGGCTCCCGCCACCGCTGCTGTGCTTGCAGTCATCAGCCGAGCTTGTGGCTGAGCGGAGCTGCCCCTGTGGGAGCCCACTGACCACCAGCGGGCAGGTCCTGCGTTGAGCATCTGCCCCCTGGTGGTCAGTGCACATCACAGCGACCGCCTTTAGGGTCAATTTGCATATTACCCTTTTATTATATAGGGTTTATATAAATAATGCAAGAAAGGTAAATTGTATTATTCAGATATATATTTCATTACTCTGTCTTTCCTAAATACTGTAAGTTTCTGTATCTGGCTAAGACCCTTACCATTTCCAGGATGTTGGCTTGGCTTCTCTAGTGCCAAGTAATCCAACAATGTTTGGAAACTGGCTGAAGCCTGAAGCCAATGTATGGAGGAGGCATGGCATGGCTGAGAGATTGAAAATATGGAAAAGGAAATGCCATAAGGCATAAGGTCTCAATAAAGGGCAGGACAATTAGCTCTAAACAGGATGAAGGACATTTCTTTTTCCATTGATAAAAAAGAGAAGGAGGAGGGAAGATAGTTAGTTTGAAGACAGAGGAAATGAAATAAAAGAGTTTTCTCTTGATGGTTTTATTTTCTGTATGAAGGTGGATGCTATATCTGCTAAAAGTGAAAGAAAGGGATTAAGAAGAAAGATGATCTAAAATACTTGCAATGGAGAGCTGACTTGACAAGAGAAACAGAAAATGTATTAGCCAGCCAAATGGGACTAGTGTTTTTTTTTAGGGCCATCAGTTTTTATGATTCTTCAGAAAAGCTCAACAGGCAGAATTGGAAGGAAAAGGAGGGAGACAATGTAATTGATCAAGTTTGCTTTGGTCTTGAGTATGTTCTGGGAGACCAAGGGACAAGAGCAATAGCAACAAAGAAGTTGAAGGGTGAGCAAGGGCTCCTTAGGGAAGAAAATAAAGACAGGGAACCAATAAAGTAGAGATAGAGGATCAGAGGGTTTGGTAGTTTTAATCATGTCAGTTCGGAAACAAAGTGAATGACCTGGAAAGAAAACGAGACAAATGTGATATGTTTAATTTAAAAATGTTTAGAGTTAAAATTTATCTGGAAGAACAAACAATACTCAGAAAAATCCTGAAAAAGGGTAACATACCCTAAAAATATTAGAAGATTTTAGTCATTAGAACAACGATGGTTCAGAAATAGAACAATGGAATAGAGTCCAGAAATGTCTCTAAATAGATGTGGGACTCTAACAGTTGAGAAAGGAGAATTTTAAATCAATGAAGAAAACAAATTATTTCATAAATGAGGTTACCAGCTGGCTAGCTATCTGGAAACAGGTAAAAATAGATCCGTATCTCTCCTTTTACACAAATATAAATTTCAAAAGAATATGAAATTTAATGTAAAATAATTAAAGCAAATAATAAAGATTTCATAGTTGGAAGAGTTTCAGGGGAAGATTCAGTGTGGTGTGAGAAGCTGAAATGGAGTGAAGACAAAGATCATAGGAAAGGAGAAAAAACTCTCAGCCTAAGGTTACTGCATGAGGTCTCTACAAGTCCCAACGAGGCATGACCAACCAAGTTACCCTGCTCAAAAATATCTGGGATGATTCCAGCTTATTTTGAAACATACCATGTTTCTCAAAGTTGGAAATCTAAAATCCAAAACACTCACTCCTGACTCAGTCAGATACCTGAGGTTGGATTATAAATGTTTTCCTAGTGTCTACGTGCACTGTGTGGTATAGGGATTTCCCCCTCAGACCTACACAACTAAGCCCTTAACTGCTGTTTTACTAGTAAAATTTTATGTCAATAAATTTCAATTAAATCAATCTTACCTATTTCCTTAACTGGTGGACTTCCACTTACAAAGTTGCCTATCATTTTATTTTTAACTCCTATATTCAATTTGGCATCATTATAACAACAATGCTATAAAAATTCTCTTGATAGAAAGGAATTGATGCCAGTGATAAAAATATGTCCCTGGGTCCCATCAACTTGGTGCTCATTTTCATCTATTCCATATATCTGATTCCTTACTGGATAATTCTTAACCTTAATTACTTTGTTATCCTTACAAAATAGACCATTACCTCTTCTTGCTCTTCTTCATCATATTCCTCTTGTTCTGCAGCATCATCTTCCTCCTCCTCCTCATCTTCCTTACTTTTCTCCTTGCTTCCTTCTTTTTCTTCATTTTCCTCATCTGATTTTTCACCATCACCTCTTTTTTCCAATTCCTGTCATAAATGAACTTAATTAACTTTTTTTGGTAACCCAATAGACTTTGACATCCCTGCTCAGCCTCAAGAGAACACTGTCACCTATCACCTTATTCTAATTCTCCCTTTCCAACACCTCCTGGGCATCATATAGGAAATTGTGAGTTAACCCAAGAAAGGAGGAGCTCATTGTCTTATCATGACACTAGAGTTTTCTTTTATTTCATTACTTCATAATTGGGTCCCAGGTGATGCTGGGGGATCAGCTCTATACACAGTGCTTTATTTTTGTGATTTTTATCACACCTCAGTCAAAAATATTGAATCGACTCAGTTTATGGAGAACTTTCAGAATGTTCTTTTGTTTCCTTCTAACATAGAAGGAGAAAAGAGAATGTAATGGTACTATTTCCAAATGTCTATGTTTTAGTTCAGGGGTGGGCAAACTTTTTGACTCGAGGGCCACAATGGGTTCTTAAACTGGACCGGAGGGCCGGAACAAAAGCATGGATGGAGTGTTTGTGTGAACTAATATAAATTCAAAGTAAACATCATTACATAAAAGGGTACTGTCTTTTTTTTTTTTTAGTTTTATTCATTTCAAACGTGCCGGATCCGGCCCGCGGGCCGTAGTTTGCCCACGGCTGTTTTAGTTTATAAGTGAAATTATTTAAAACAATATCAAGTCATTTTGGGGTGAGTTATCCTATTTGTAGATTATCTATGTCTTTTTTATTTCTTTTCTTCATTATTTACTTCCCATTTTCCAGGAATTTTGCTTCTTAATTAGAAAAAAGAAAGATTAACTCAACTCAGGTCAAAATTAGCACTTATTAACAACTCTGCAAGAAGAGGCAAAAAAGAGATACAGAGTTAGAAAACTTTGCCTGATGATTCTACTTATCCACTCTGTTAAAATCACTATGCTATCATCTCATAACTTTAACAAATCCCCATATTCTTTTATGAATACCAACAATATTCTTCTATTTGATAAAAAATGAGCTGTCTTCATTATTGTCACTATTCAATCACTAAAATGTTCTACACTTAATTTGCACAAGTGATAGGATTTCACAAACTTTCTAGGAGGTGGGCACAGCAATAATTTCACATATTAATATTCATAATTAAGGCATAAGATCACTTTAGCTAAGATGTGAATAATCTTAAACAGTAATCATAACACTAATTCATAAATTTGCAAATACTACATCCTATTATAAGATATTTGCTTAGTAGAGTAGATATAGAGATGAAAACACATTTTACATTTGGAGCAACTATAACTTAGTTATTCCTTTATTGGTTCGTAAATATTTATTTTTAGAAATTTCTTTATTATTCAAATTTGAATTTAAGGAAATAAAAGGCAACAAAAAAACTACATCAGATAAACTCAGTTTCCCATCAAAATTCAAACTCTACTTTCCTGTCACTTCACCCCACTTAGAACAAAAAAGACCTCTTATCTTCATACTAATCCATCTTGCCTTATGTAACTTATTATTACAATAGAATGTGTGCATGTTTTATAAGTGGCAATCCTTTGGAAAACTGCAAGTAAACAAAATCATAATTATAGATATTTTAGAGTGTCTATACACACACACACACACACACACACACACACACGTACACGTACGCATCTCTTTCTGCCATCTTTCCATGCCACCATAATGGTGTACATGAATGTCCTGGCTGATTCTCTCAGGACCATGAACAATGCCAAAAAGAAGGCAAACTCCAGGTTCTTAATAGGCCATGCTCTAAAGTCATCTGGTTTCTAACTGTGATGATGAAGCATGGTCACACTGGCAAATTTGAAATTATTGATGACCACAGCGCTGGGAAATATGTTGTAAAACTCACAGGCAGGTTGAACAAGTGTGGAGTAATCAGCCCCAGATTTGATGTGCAACTCAAAAGATCTAGAAAAATGGCAGAACAATCTGCTTCCATTCCATCAGTTTGCTTTCATTGTACTGACAACCTCAGTGGGCAGCACGGACCATGAAGAAGCAAGACGAAAACATACAGGAGGGAAAGTCCTGGAATTATTTTTCTAGGATGTAATACATACATGCAAATACAATGCCTCAATGGACAAAATATATATACACACACATATATAATGATGCTATGTTAATATTAATTAATATATGGATTTTTTTATTTTCTGTTTTAATGAAACCATAAATTTGTGTAGGTAAAAGGGAATTGTAATTAACTATGTGCAAGGTATGCACTGCATTTGAAAAATCATGCTATTAGCTATTATTTCATAATTATCAAGGAAATTATTTAAACTAGTTATACAGAAATATAAAATTCATTCCATACTTTATATCCATTATTGCCACCTCAAATACCTTTAATTTTTTAAAAAATGTTTCCATTGATTTTAGAGAGAGGAAAGGAGAGGGAGAAAGAAATAGAAACATCAATGATGAGAGAGAATCATTGATTGGCTACCTTCTGCACACCCACTACTGGGATTGAACCTGCACACCTGGCATGTGCCCAGACTGGGAATCAAACTCTGATCTCCCGGTTCATGGGTCAACAACACTCAACCACTGAGCAACACAGGCCGGGCTCAAATACCTTTAAATAAATAGCTTCAACTTTATTTCTATGACATAGACCTAAATCAAACCCATAAAATACCTGATCAGTTAACAAATAGCAGATTTATGGAATTTAAAAAATGATCTAAGTACTACACACATTGTCTCATTACTTCATTTTTTTTGCATTAAGCTACTAGTTTAGGTTCATCTATGTAATAGTTTCCATTTTCTCTTCTATGAGATTTAACTATTTAGCCTACTACTTTACATATTTGTTTTAAGAATAATGTGAATAATATAATGAGAAAACACTTTAAAAACAATTAATTTACAGATAGGAAACAGTTCTTCTAGTTTAAATATTAAATGGCCACCCTATTATAGTTCTCTTTGTGTGTCATGCAAAATAGGAAGCTCAAAGGTTAGTTTACTGGTGTCTAGTGATTCACATGTTAATTATGAAATCTGAGTGTATGTCACTCCCTCTCCATCCACAGAAGTTTTATTACAATAAAACTTGCAACTGCTTTTGTTGAAGAAATGAACAGTAACAGAGTCACCTGGAAGCTAATTTTGCTCTATTAAAACTGCTCATTGGAGTTTCTAGATTTGAAACTCCAGTCTTAACAATGTTTGTACTGGAAAAGGTGTTCCAATGCAGGGACAAAGAAAACAATCTGATCTGATGAGAAACCGCATTCAGAGGTCCAAATCAATCTTCTCATAGCACGTGCCAACTTAGCAACTTCTTTCCAGGAAACCTTATGAAAAGCCAAAATCTGTGTTCAATCAATACAAGTTGGGTAGGTCTGCAACCTCATCGATCAGTCCACTACAGTTAAACCTGACAGTTAACGCTATTCCTCCAACACTATTCCTCTTGGTTTTATTTTCAGCCATGTTTTCTCCAGCTCTAGCACTGGTCAAAATAAAATAACAAAAATATGAGTTTCTGTTACCATGTAGCTGGCCAACTTGGCCAGGCAAGTAAAAGTTTTAAAGTAAGGAAGGGATAATAACACCCATCTCATCTGTAAGGAACAAAATATCGCCTATTGTAATGAAGTCTTAAGGACATAATGAATGTAAATCATCAAAGAGCCTGGTAAATAATAAGTTTTCAATAAGTGCTGGTGGTTATCATTATCATCATCACCATCAATGCAAGGTACTACCCGCATGATACAATAAATTGGTATGCCCTTCATGGACAGTGATCTGTTAATATTAATCCATATTATACAATACATGTAACAACCATCCCAACAAATCCACTTCTAGAAATCGACCCTAAACATGTGAAATGACATACTTGACATGAATTCAGCATTGTTTCTAGTAGTGAAACACTACATGAAACATAATGTCCATTAGTAGTGTATTGATTTTAAAAAATTATGGTTCATTCTTATAATGCAGCCAAAAAAAAAAAAAAAAAAAAGAGCCTAGTCTATACAGACTGACCTGGAACTATCTTAAAGATATTTTAAGTGATAAAATGAAAATACAAGAGTGTATATGCTATCTTTTGTAATTAAAGAAAAAAATTGTGTTTGCTATGCATAAAATATTTCTGGAAGGATATATAAGAAACTTGTAACATTGGTTGTCTACAGGAGGGGAACGGAATGGGTGGGGGAATTTTCAGTTAATTAAACTTTTGAATTTTACATCCTTTTGGTTTTGAAATATAAAAATAAGTTCCATAAGTTATGTTTTTCCCTCAATATAATCTTCTACAATTAACAGGAGACATTAGAAAATATTAAAAAAGTACACATACAACAATAGGAGAAAAACTGAAAGGTTTTTAAAAGAAATACGTTTTAGGTATGTAACTCGTTTTTTCCCCATGCATAATTCAAATGTAAGGGAGAAATAGGAACAGAGTAGAAAAGGAGGCAGGTGACAGAAGGCGAGGCAAGCTGACAGGCGGGTGGTAGAGAAGGAGAGAATGGTGTCCCTTATCTCCCAGCCAACGATGTCAAACCTCTCGGCTTACCTGTGTGCTGGGCTCGGATCTGTCAATTCCACATGTTATTAAAATGTTAGAAAAGGTGAAAAGGCTGAAGAAGGCAAAGGCGGTATGGCAATTTTTTCAGTTCACTCTTATAAAAAGAAGGAAACTTTACCTCAATTTTTTTCAATACATCTGCAGTATTAGTGAGTGAAGTGCCTTTGCCAGTATCGTTCACCTTTTTGGATTTGGGACCTGTTGAAGTAAAACCACTGTTAACACATTTTTGCTAGTAAATAACAGCAATGGTATATTATATATCTTTGCCTTCTAACATGCTGCCTAGCATAGTGGTATGCCATACCAGGCAATCACATAATTTGCAGACTGAATTGATTTTCTTAAAGAATAAACAACAAAAATCAGCACACCTCACCAATTTTCCATGATGATAAATAAATGATAATCACCTAATAGGATATTTTCTAAGACTGAAACTAGATATCTTTTTACTAGTACTGAGAATCTGTACTGGCAGTTAATGCCACTCAGGTTAAAACTGCTAAAATATTATCTCCAATAGAGTCACAACAGGACCAATGAAAAGCTCTCACAAATATATCATCTGCACTGGCTTCCTGTTCACTGATCAGTGTATTTTACTGTAACTAGGGCAATTTTACCAAGTTTGGAAAATAAAAAACAAGTGCAGAATAAATATGCATTTGCCAATGGTTAAAGAGATGAGAAAGAGGTTATACTCAGTGCAACATAGCACTATATTTGGAATGAAGATTAAAATGGTTAATGTGAACATATCTATCATATGAATTTGAAAATTTAAAGCAACATAAATAAAATGTGTTAATGCCTTTGGGATATTGTTTTAAGCCATATAAAAATATTGCATTTTAGGCTGTTCTGAAACTGCAGGGACTAAGGAATTATTTCACACATAGGTCCTGCCAATCAGTTACCAAATCATCATAATATACTACAAAATTGTCATTGTAATAAGAAAGTATTAAATTTCTTTCCCCAAATCATGATAAATACCTAGAAATTACTTGGCAACAAGAAAATATGGCTCAGAAAGATGTAATTTTGTTAAAGATTAATATTTAACCTATAGAAGAAATTTTTAGTTGTGGTGGATGATCCATAACTAATGAATTATAATTTACTGTGTCATTCCAAATTGTCCCTTGGGTAATCACCAAGCTCAGAATTCCCAAACATATATATTAGTGAGGTTTTGCTGGAACAAAAGTAATGGTTAGATTTAATAATGGGTAACTTTCTCGGTCCCCCTTGTGGGCAAAGTCTGTTTAATTTGAACTGTAGCACATAAATATATAGTATCATAAATGAACAAGATCTCAATATCTATATATATAAAAGGCTAATATGCAAAGTGTCCCCTTGGAAGTTCGACCAGGAGACTGGGAGTTCAATCGCTCGCTAAGGTGTGCACTGGCCACCAGGGGGCAGCGCAGAAGGAAGGCCCTGGCCAGCAGCCAGAAGGCCCCAATGGGCCCTGATCACCGGCCAAGCCTAGGGACCCTACCTGTGCACAAATTTCATGCACTGGGCCTCTAGCATATTATAATATTGATGCCAGATAACATTAGCTAAAAATGTAATTTATTCACACCATTAAGTCTTTTTCTTTAAGGTTCTTTTACCATTTTATTTAAATTTCATAACACAAAAGTCTGCTAAATGGGTACTAGAGAACAGGGTCAGGTAAATAAACTTATTAAAATTACTAATTTCTTAACCAAGAATGTAAACTGTATGCTCATGTCCACTCAGAATCTTTTCCTACTTATTATTCTCACTTTATATAATGCCTAATTCATATATGTATAAATGGGGGAGAAGTGTCAAATTACCAAAATTTGTTAAAAGACTGTTTTAACCTCAAAATATTAACATGAATTATTTTTTCATCTTTGGCCAAATATATGCTATTCTGGCAAATCAAATTCAAGGAGTAGTCATGGGGACATCTGATTTGTATCCAAGTCAGAGACAGGTTTGGGTAACCTGGGAACCTACTACTCATAATTGGCATCTGAAATGGGAAGCAGACTCGTGGGACTGAGCCCTTAACCTGTGGGGTCTGTGCTAACTCCAGTTTCTGTCAGAATTGAATTGAATTGCAAGACACCCAGTTGATGTTGCAGAGATCTGCTTGGTGTGAAAAAAACCTCCATATGTCTGGTGTCAAAAATAGTGTGATTGGTATTAGAATGAGAGTAAAGGAGAAAAACACAGGAGTGTGTTGTCCTACAGATTGTTATCCAAAAATATACCAAAAACTCTTAAGACTCAACAATAAGAATACAAAAACCCAATTTAAAAAATGGGCCAAAGACCTTAACAGACATCTTGCTGAACAAGATATACAAACGGAAGGAAACATATAAAAAGATGTTCCATATCATAGGTTATTGAGGAAAATTAAAACAAGATAATAGTAAAAATCTAGACCACTGAAAACACTAAATGCTGGCAAGGATGCAGAGCAACAGCAACTCCCATTCATTGCTGTTGGGAATGTAAAATGGTGCAGCCACTTTGAAAGGCAGTTCAGTGTTTCCTTACAAAACTAAAACCATGGAATCCAGCAATCATGCTCCTTGGTATTTACTCAAAGGAGTTGAAAACTTATGTCCACACAAAAATGGATGTCTATAGAAGCTTTATTCATAACTGCCCAAGCTTGGAAGCAACCAGGATGCCCTTCAGTAGAGAATGGATAAAAACACTATTGTACAACTAGACCAGAGGTAGGAAACATCCGGCCCACGGGCTGTAAACTCCCAGCAGTCATTTGGTCTGGCCCTGCCAAGGTATTAGGGGTGAGTTAATTACATTTTTGACCAAATATAGCAGGCTGATTTTTAAGTTGATAATATTATATGGCCTACGAATAATGTTTTGAATATACAAATGGCCCCTGGCAGAAAAAAGCTTCCCTACCCCTGAACTAGACAATGGAAGATTATTCAACACTATAAATAAATGAGCTATCAGCCATAAGAAGTCATGGAGGAAACTTAATTGCATATTACTAAATGAAAAACACCAATATGAAAGGCTATAGACTATATGATTCCAACTATATGACATTCTGGAAAAGGTAAAACTATGGAGTCAGTGAAAAGAACAGTAGTTGCCAGGATTTAAGAGGAGGAAGGGATGAATAGGCAGAGTACAGAGGATTTTTAGGGTATTAAAACTATTCTGTTTGATAGTATAATGGTGAATGCATGTCATATATTTATATTTGTCCAAAACCATAGAATGTAAAACACCAAGAGAGGCCGAAACCGGTTTGGCTCAGTGGATAGAGCGTCGGCCTGCGGACTGAAAGGTCCCAGGTTCGATTCCGGTCAAGGGCATGTACGTTGGTTGCGGGCACACCCCCAGTGGGAGATGTGCAGGAGGCAGCTGGTCGATGTTTCTCTCTCATCGATGTTTCTAACTCTCTATCCCTCTCCCTTCCTCTCTGTAAAAAATCAATAAAATATATTTAAAAAAAAAAAAAAAAAAAAAAAACACCAAGAGAGAATCCAAAGGTAAATTATGAACTTTGTGTGATAACGATGTGTGAATGTAGTTAGTTCATCGACTATAACAAAGGTGGGAGGTGTTGGCAATGCGGCTATGCGTGCATGTGGAGCAGAGAATATATGGGAAATCTGTATTTTCTGCTCATTTTTGCTGTGAATCTAAAACTGCTCTTTAAAAAAGTCTATTAAAAAACATAAACAGGGCCTGAAAAAAAGAAAGGGGTGTATGAGTGGAATTTCTTCTCTTGGTTACTAACCCCATTGTTCTTAAACTCTGGCAATTCCCTTTTTCTCTCTTCATTCTTTTTAGCAAAATTCTCTAGACTCCTCTATGCTGTCGCCATTTCTTAAACTCCCATTGCAATTTTAACCCATTCTAATCTGCTGAATTCTACCTCTACAGATCTTTTAAAAAGCTCTCACTGAAGTCAGCAATGATCAACATGCCAAAAATTAATTTATATTTTCCAATCTTTATAGACCTCTCAGCAGCACTGCCTAGCGTCCTTTACCATGGTTGCCCACCTCCTAAAATACTCTTCACCTCTGAATACTCTTCCGGAACTCTACTCTCTCGTTTCTCCTCCAACTCCTTTTTCTCTCTTTCCATCTCCTTTCTTTACTGAATCAGTTTCCTCTACCAGCCATTGAATTTTGGTGTTCCTCCAAGCTCAGGCTTTGGCCCAAGTTCCTTAATTTCACTCTAGACACTCTCATTCTTTTTCATAGTCTCAATTATAGTATCTATTCTGATGACTACCACCTCCCTTTTCAGGTCCATTCCCTCTGTATCCAACAACATATTCAACTTTGCTATTTTTATATCTAAAAAAAAAACACCAAAAAACAACACAGCAAATCCAAACCCTTAAATACTATCTTTGAATTAAACTTATGATTTTCATTCTCAAACCAGATCTTTCTCCAAATCCCTCCCCCAACCTTATCTTAGTAAACTCCTATTCATTCTTTTTTTTTTTTTTAATATATTTTATTGAATTTTTACAGAGAGGAAGAGAGAGAGATAGAGAGTTAGAAACATCGATGAGAGAGAAACATCAATCAACTACCTCCTGCATATCTCCCACTGGGGATGTGCCGGCAACCCAGGTACATGCCCTTGACCGGAATCGAACCTGGGACCCTTGAGTCCGCAGGCCGACGCTCTATCCACTGAGCCAAACCGGTTTCGGCCATTCTTGAACCTAGAGTCCAATTCCATCTCCTCAAAAAGCTTTTCCCTGACCTCTCAGTGAGGACAGTGGGTTTTTTTTTTTTTTTAATCATTTCACTGTTTATACTACAGTCACATGCAAATTGGCACAATTGTTCCATAACAGAGAGAACAAACAGAGACCTGTCATGCAAGGTAAATTAAGGGAAGGCTTTCCTAGAGCTGGAGAAGTACCACAGAAACACAGGATGGCTGCAGCTATGTCAGACAGCAGCACCAGGGGTGTGGGTGGGTAGGAATGGAGGTGCTCCTACAGTAGCTGGCCTCCTTTGTATTGGCCTGAGACCACTGTGGTTCCTAAGGGGAATTTCCTAATATGCTTGGTAAGCCGATCACTTGTAACCATTTATAATTGGGGTAGGGTGACACTTCTGCAGAATAAATTCTACAAGTTCCTAGGCAGGTTCTCTAAATCTCATCTGTGATCAATAGTTGGTAAATTAGGATTCTGCAAGAGTAATCCCATAAATGGACATCCAGGGAAGTTTTACAACCAGTGAAATTAGACCAAAAAATAACCACACGAACCAAACCTACACACTGAACTAAAATGATGTCACGTCAGGACTTCTGAAAGAACGAGCGCAGGCAAGAAGAACCAGAGCAGGCAAGATTACTCAAACAGAAGATCCTCATCCTTCTCTTCAGCCAGAAGACTGGCAGGCTCCATCACCTCTCCAGCTACTTTCCGTTTCTCCAATTCCCTCTCAGTTTTTTTCCTTGAGAATCTTTTTCTTCTCATGTATTTTCTTTAACCTACAGAATTCTTCTCGCTCTCTCTCATCCAGCTCTGCAATGATATAAGCAAGGGTGTGTTCAATCCTGGGAATGATGACATGTTCAATGGCATTCACACGCCTGTTGGTTATCTTAATAGCTTCATCCAAAGTAACAAAGGAAGTCTGCAGCAAGGCGAGTTCCACCAGTAGCTCCACTGCTTTAGCATAGTTCCTCTTTAATTTAGCCAGTTGTTCCCCACCTCTGGCTAAACCAGTCAGTTCATAACTGTCAGTTCCTTCATGGTAATGTTCAAATATTGGCAAGGTAACACCTGCTACATTATCTTTCTTTGCTCGAATCTTCACTTGGGCGTTATTCACATTTTGGATAACTGTGGTGCTGAAGTCCCCTGCTGTGAACTTGGCCTCAGCAAGTGAAAAGGCAGCTTCTCTCATCACTTCACCCGTCAACATTTTAGTCTCTATGATCTTCTTTAGGATCTGTCGAAATCGAAGAGTTAGGGCATCAGATTTTTTCTTCAGGTTTCGACCTGTGCTCCTTTTAATCGAGCCTTCATGATGGTCTGCGACATTCGAGAGGGAAAGATTTCAATTAGGTCTTTGCCCGACATTCTGGCGATGTTCGGCTTCGGTTCCCGGTGAGGCAGTCGTGGTTGCCACAGACCCACCTACAGCGTCTTCTTCCACCGCAGTCAGCTGGTTGTGTCACTTGATTCCCCCACCTCGCATTGCTAGGAGACCGCAGGGATTCGCACTCTTCACTTCCGCTTCCTGTTGGCACCCCGGATTTTTGCTTTTAATGTTGTTACTAATGTAAGCTCCATTAGGACAAGGACTGTTCCCACTTCGCTCACTATTTAACTGCTCTTAGCAGTGTCCAGCAAAAGTAGATACTGAACAATTATTTACTCAGTGGAATTATGAAAGCACAACACCATGGAAACTTTCACTTTGGTATTTTATGTACATAAAGTTCTATTCTACCAATCCCCAAATTTTACCAATTCCAAATGTGTCAACTAAAAAATGAAAAATCGGGCAATATAACCATTTACAAATTTTCAAATATGCAAATAAAATTGTCTACATAATTGAAAAGTCTTTCCTATCACATCAAATTCCATAATTTAAGAAAATCAACAAAACGAGCTTTAGCAAAATAATCAAAATGTCAATATATTTTAAGAAAAGGCATTCAGAACACTAAGTGTAGCTTCAGATTGACCATTCCACATTAGATAGAATTTAAGCAATAACCTTTTCCTACCTGGATTGTTATTTTAGTCAATGTACCTTTTTTGAATTTTTTCCTTGGCATCATCTCTCTTGGGAGTCTTCTCCAATCTGTATGCCCAAAAAAAGAAATATAAAAATTGCAGTTCCTTCTACAAATTAGTGGTACTGGACATAATTATTTCAAAAATACAACAGTTGCTCAAGCAATGAAAATAAAATTTCTTAAAATCTGATTGTACAGATTTAGCCTGGGTATCAAAATATCACAAGAATGTATTTTCTCCCATGAAGAAAAAGTGTTCATTAAAATAGTTTTAAAATAGTGCTATAAAATGGCTACAACATTCTTTTAACAGCTATTTATAAATAATGATTTTAAAGACAGAAATTTTCATAACAAGCAAAGTGTAGAAGAATATTTTTCTACATAAAAAGTTTTGGGAATGAATAGATATGAAAAGTTATTCATGATAAATTGTTGATTAACAAGTTTTTAAAACAATATATAGAATCCCCTTTAAAAATAAACCTAGCATAAGCGTGCTCTTGCTCTGTGCCTTTCCTGACCCCTCTTCTTCTTCACAGGCACGTTACCTTTACTCCTCTCTCTCCTAAGTTCCAGGGCCTTCTTTTGCCTCTAACTTGTGTTCTAGTAGCACTATCCAAGTCACCCTGACAGGTCACTTCATTTCAATGGCAACTTTTTCTTTTCTTTTTTTAATGTATTTTATTGGTTTTTTTTACAGAGAGGAAGGGAAAGAGATAGAGTTAGAAACATTGATGAGAGAGAAACATCAATCAGCTGTCTCCTGCACACCCCCTACTGGGGATGTGCCCGCAACCAAGGTAAATGCCCTTGACCAGAATTGAACCTGGGACCCTTCAGTTTGTAGGCTGACACTCTAGCCACCGAGCCAAACCGGCTAGGGCAACTTTTTTTTTTTTTAATCTGCAACATAAATGAGCTGGATGAGATCTCTCCAGCCCCTTCCACCTTGTCTATATCCAATGCAAATTTATGAATGTTGTGGGGGAAAAAAACCCCTCTTGAGTATGATTCTTTTGAAAAGGCATCTTAACAACTAAAAATAGTCTATGTCTGCTTGAAATAAAGGAAGATCCATGAGCTTAGCTTAAAAACCCTTAACACTAGATTTGTTCTTTCTTCAAAAGCTATCAAAAGCTTTCTTCAAAAGCAAGTCACTCGGGAGCACAGAACTGAGTACTATTGGTACTACAGACTGAAACTGTGATTGTGGCAAATTAAAATGGAAAACCCAAATGGGTCTGCCAAATCCTAGTGTATGTGTACGTGTGTGTGTGTGTGTGTGTGTGTATATTTTTTTTTTCAGAACTTCCACAAAAATACTTCAGTATAAAAACCTTGTCATTTTAGTTTTTATAAGATATACATTAATAATTGTGGAAAAGAGACAGACTCTATTTTACTATGGTGAAATAGAAAATTTGTCCTACGAAAATATGGTATAGGAAAAATTGCCATTAATTATTATTTTCACATTCTCAGTTTTATAATTACCTGGTATCCACTCTTCTTTGTACACCTTCATATATCTTTTACTATATCTTTCAATATCTAGAAAAAAATTTAAAAAGTGTTCATTAGAAAAATCAAGAATAAACCTGGATTTAAGCCATTCCTTTAAAATAACTGAAAACACCAGATATCTTTTACTTCACATTCAGGGAGGTTTCCCACATTTGTACATAATGTATCCCTGAACACATATTGAAGAGTTCAATGAGCGTTGCGCATTTAAGTAAGTGTCAAGAAGCAGCTGCGTATGAATGGCTGGAATTGAGCAGAAACCCAAACTTTAATTATAGTTCTTAGAATCAGACAACCTGACTTATCTCTGAGGATAGTCACAAAAGCCAAAGACATTGTCAGGAAGCCACTTACATACAAGGGCAACGAGGTCTACTCAGCATCTTCTATTTTCTTCTGCTGACACTGGTCTCCAGCTCCTAATCCAGTGATGGCGAACCTTTTGAGCTCGGCGTGCCAGCATTTTGAAAAACCCTAACTTAACTCTGGTGCCGTGTCACATATAGAAATTTTTTGATATTTGCAACCATAGTAAAACAAAGACTTATATTTTTGATATTTATTTTATATATTTAAATGCCATTTAGCAAAGAAAAATCAACCCAAAAAATGACTTCACGTGTCACCTCTGACACGCGTGTCAGAGGTTCGCCATCACTGTCCTAATCTGTAAACCTTGTGTAACTGGGATGTATTAAGTACCTCAGTGGGGATGGAGGGCTGTTTGCTCACTTCCAACACGTTCAGTTAGGCTTCTCTATTAGCTACTTTTCACAACCCGCTGGGGAGGAGAGTGCGGAAAAGGGGAGGAGTAGGCGAGGTTGGACTCCATGGGGCCATGAATGAGCAAGCTGAAAGCCTTCATGCCAACTACTGAGAACTCTGCGGGGACCTTCTGAGTTTGCCAAAAATGGATGAGTCACAACTGTGTCTCTTGCTTCTGCTTTGTCCACTTTGCCACAAAATCAAGGCCCAAATATGTAATGATTTTTTTCTATGGTAAGAAAGTGCTTCCAAATAATACTAAGACCATAGCGTTAGACAAAGATAACTAAAAATAACTAAGGCAGATCAGAGACCAAGAGACCAGGCTTTTCTAGGTATGTAACTGTTTGACATCAATCTTGCTCTCAAGTTTTACATCTATAAAGAGAAGTTGGCACAAATGAGGATTTCCGGCATTTGCATTTTATAATTTCTACAAAACAGATTCCATATTTTGAAAAAAAATTTAACCCACAGTATACTAAGAAAAACAGTTATTACCTGCTTTCAATGAACCATTTTTTATATTTTTAAATTACTTTCAAATAATTTACAGAAGAATAAGAGGAAGTACTGGGACCCAAATAAAAAGAAGCCAATATTTTGAATAATATTTCACCAAAGATATAATACATGGACAAAAAGCACATGATAAGATATTGAACATCATTTGTCATTAGGGAAATTCAAATCAATACCACAATTAGATACCATTTTATACTTAGTAGGATGGCTAGAACCAAAAAGACAATAACAAGTGCTGGCAAGGATGTAGAGAAACTGAAAATCTCATACATTGTTGGTGATGGGAAAATGTGCAAAATTTTGCAAAAACAGTTTGGAAGTTCCTCAAAATGTTACATATAGAGTTAACATATGACTCTAGATATATATATACCCAATAGAAATGACTTATGTCCACATAAGAATGTATACATGAATGTTCATAGCAGCATCACTCATAGCAGCCCCAAAGCAGAGCTGACCCCATTATCTGCCAACTGATGTATGGTAAACAAAATGTGGTATATACAGAAAATAGAATATTACTCAGCCATAAAAAAAATGAAGCATTGATACATTCTATACCATGGACAAACCCTAAAAACATGCTAAGTGAAAGAAGCCAGTCACAAAAGGACACATATCATTTCATTTGTATGAAATATCTGGAACAGACAAGTCACTAGAGACAAAGCAGATTAGTGGATGCCATGGGTTGGATGGAGAATGGGGGTGTGATACTACTGATTATAGGGTTTATTTTCTGAGTGATAAAAAGCTTATAAAAATTAGATAGTAGTATGGTTGCACAATTCTGTGACTACACTAAAAGCCACTGAACTATATACTTTAAAAAGTGAATTTTATCTCAATAAAGCTGTTATTTAAAAAGGATAAAAATTATCAGAAATTTTAATAAGAAATTAAGTAAACTCAAATCTATATTTCATTATTTTTCGGTTTTGAAGGTATATTTACCTAAAATGGCAATGTTCTTTGAGTGCAGCTAACTGTGCATCAGTTGTCTATTCTGGGATTGTCATGCACAAACCCTGAATACATGTGTTTCATAAATACTATCCTGATTCCAGATTTGAAATGCATCTTTAGTAAGTACTAACTTATTACTTCTGATTCTTCTTACACTTGCACTATCTAAATGATTCAAATTACAAATGCATGTCTAATAAGGTTCTAGCTTATCATTACTTCCAATTCTTCTTATACTTGCACCATCAAAATATAGTACTTTAAAAAACTTTGATGGCTCACATTTTTGTTGAAGAGAGGATGAGCCAGCTATCTTCTTTGGTCTATAATTACAAAAACATTTTCATTATTAAATTTATAATCACCAATTAACATAAATAAACCACTAAATCGTTTAATTTCTACATAATCTATTTATTTTCAATCATCTTTGTCTTTGCCTTCAGCATTTGTCCAGTTACAAACTACATCAAATAAATTTGGTATATTAATATCATAAAAATATATATGGTCACATGTCATTTTAGCAAACAGGATGTTCCAAATTCTTTTCACAAAAAATATGTAAATACATGCTTTTCAAAGATTAACTACATTAGAATACCATATTTCCTTTTTATCCTTAAAAATATGTTGTTTATTCATTGATTCTTGAGTTTGACAAAATTCACTTAGGATATTATCAAATGAAGACAGTCTGAAATTTTGTTTATATAATCAATTTCATCATTAGTAACCAGAGAGCTGCTATCTCTGTCTCTTCGCTTTCATCTTCTAATTTGTCTAGTAATTGGGAGACATCTTCCTGTCAATTTTCTTCTCTTTGCCATATGAGCAGAAAAAATTTAAATTCTCAATTGTATTCTATAAAAGCAAAAACAAAAACAGAACTACAAAGACAAGAGACTCTCCAGACTTCTTTTATATCTTCTTAAAAATTAATGTAATACTTTAGGCAACACAATAGGAAAACTAAAGGGTGATGGAATAGTGATTGATGATTTATTCCAATATTGCATAATCCTTCTATGTAATTCTATCATTCTTCTATTTTTTTAAATATTGTAGTCTTTTTTTTCAGCATAGTGCGGAGTAATGAATGAATGATGAAATAATATCTACAATGATGAAACACCAAAATGTTTCAAGGCAGGACAAATAAGATCACTAAGATTCCCAAATGTATTTTAGATTAATAAAAATGTCAAATGAACTGATATGGTAATGTTAATAAAAAATGAGGTGTTTTTCAACTTAAGTATCCATTAACAGATAAATGGCTAAAGACAATGTGGTATATATACAATTCAACCAAAATTAAAAAGGAATGGATGAATAGACCTTGAGGACACTGCGCCAAGTGAGATAAGTCAGACAGAAAAAGACTAATACTGTATGGTATCACTTACATGTGAAATTTAAAGAAGCCAAACTCTTAAAAACAGAGAGTAAATAATAGTCAACAAGGGCTATAATGTGCCTTACAAAGAAAATGCATACATTAAATGTCTTCCTTCAGGCATGAGTTATATAGTGTTGTTGGTTGTAAATGCAATATTAATGAATTAATAGTATTGATTATATTATTAATGAATCAATAAATGTTTTAAATAACATTTTAAAAAAGGTGTTTTTTTGAAAAATTTTAAAGTAAATTGTCTTGTCCTTTTGAAGATCTCTATGAAAAAAATAAAAGTTACGAATACCAATCATTACATATAGTAAGAACTGCTCAAAAAGAAACTCAAAAATTAAAATAGGGTTACATGGATCCTAATGGTATATATATCAAGAGTTAATAAAACAAATTCCATTTATTCAGTAAAAGGCATTATGGCCATATCACAGGTAAATTCATAATTTCCACTGGGCTTTAAGTTCTGAAATGGCTTACAGAACCATCTCCTCTGTCACTCCTATTTCTACAAAAAAATCCCATGGCTCAGGAACCTGAGCTGGGAACCACTGGACCAGATGATCTCTAAGTACCTTTGCAGCTAAAATTCAATAAAATTCATTGGTGTTTTTCCTTTATTATAAAAATAATAAACTTCATTGTAAAGAAAATACCAATCACTTCTAAAATTCTACCTGAAAACATAAACAAACCTTGAAGACATCACAACGTTAAATGTTTATTCTGTGCCCCAGTTCTTTGTGACAAATCTCAGTGCCCAAGCCACCAGCGACTTGATTATCAGGAATTCTTGTGATATCCTGCCCTATTTGCTTGTTCTAGTCTCTAGTAATTTAGTTTTTTACATTAGTTCATAAGTATCTCTTTCCTAAAGCACGTAGGTGGCAAGTGATGGCAGAAGGCTGGTAAAGGTGCAGTGATGTAACACTATCTAGAATATATCTCCCTCTCACAGTTTATTTCCATTCAGTCTGGCCAATTCTTTTTCATTCATGGTGTGTATAGTATATAAACGTGTGTGTGTGTGTGTGTACATACAAATATATATAATACCATATTAACCTATATAAACATATGTATGCTTATATTTTAAAAACCGCTATTTTCAACCATAATTTTTAAAAAAACAGATTACATCAGGAAAGAGAGTTAAATATGAAGATTTCAAGGAGAACGTACTTTATTAGTTTAGAAAATCCTATACAAATTTTCTCCTGAATAAAAAAAACAGAAGCAAAAGACTCCTATATTTTTAGATATTTTATTGTGCAGTTATCAAAGATAAAGAGTCTCTTAAAAAAAAAAGAAAAAAGATAAAGAGCCTCTTTATCCAGGTACAAACCAACCACTCCCAGAAACCAGCAACGAAATTATGTTCTTAATGTGCCTGTCTAAAAGACTCGCATGAATACTTTAGTGACATGACACACTTGTAAATTAGACATTTGCTTTAATACCAAGCACATTTGGTTAAATAAATTTGTTTTGCAGTCTAGAGAAAAGACTAATTTAAAAAATATATATATTTTTATTGACTTCAGAGAGGAAGAGATAGAAACATCAATGATAAGAGAGAATCATTGATTGGTTGCCTCCTGCACACCCCCTATAAGGGATCGAGCCTGCAACCGGGGCATGCGCCCTGACCAGGGATCAAACCCTGACCTACTGGTCCATAGGTCTAGGCTCAACCACTTAGCCATGCTGGCTGAGCAAAAAAGACTAATTTTTGAAAAGATTAAAGTATACCCTACATTGTTATTTTTCTAATAAGAATGAATATTTATTAGTTCATTTAGTGTTACTTCTTAAAATCTTTAATGTGAGAGCTTTAATTTCATTTTTAATTCAAAGAAATAAAAGTACGCAACATAATCATGAAAGTTAAAAAGTTCAGTATGTTGAAGTAAAAAAATTCAGTATTTTTTAAGTAAAATTATCTCTTTCTTATCAAACCATTATGTAACGTCAAGAAGTAATATTTTGAAAAATTAAATGAACCTGTCTAAAAGGCTTCTTATAATTACAAGCACATATAATATTACTTTACAAGACTTCCTTTTGACTCTTAGCCAATTCTAGCTTCCAGAGAGAGGGAAAATGGAATGCATTTTTATTACTAATGGAATGTGATGATACTATATGAATTTCTCATGTTTTAATGATGTTGTTTTGAAAACTCAAGAATGCTATCGATCTCTCTAATTTCACCATTCAAGGGCAGAAACTGAAAATCAATATAGATCTACTTTGCTAAATAACCACTCGGAAATGGGTTCCCTGCTTCTAAAAGCACTTCCCACTTCCAGTCTGAGACTGTCAAACCTTCTCCAACTCAATCTTCTCTCTGACCTTAGCATAACCAATGAATATGTGTTTTGTATTCTCTTATATCTGATTATAAATAATAAGCCAAAATATAGTTAAGGCGTTTAAAATTTTTAACCAAAATATGAAATAATCAGAGGCCTGCATATAGATTTATGTATAAGGATAGTAATCATGGCATTATATATGAGAAAAAAAAATTAGAAACAACCTTAAATCTAATAGCAGGAAATTAGTTACAATTAATGTTATATCCACAATGAAATACCATGTAGTCATTAAAAATCATATTTTCTAAGAATACTAAGGATAAGCAAAAATGCTAATAATATACTACTGAGTAAAACAGGAAGATACAAAGTAACATGAATCCAATTTTATAAAAAGAATACACATGCAGCCCTAGCTGGTTTGCTCAGAATTTAGAGCGTTGGCCCTCAGACTGAACGGTCTAGTGTTCGAGTCCAGTCAAGGGCATGTACCCCTGGGTTGCAGGCTGGATCCCGCGCCCTAGTCAGCGAGTGTGCGGGAAGCAACCAATCTACATCTCTCTCTCACACTGATGTTTCTCTCTCTGTCTCTCCCCTTCCCTTCCACTCTCTCTAAAAATCATACAATGGGTGAGGATTAACAATAACAACAAAGAATACACATATGGAAGAAAATTTCTGGACTGTACTAGAAAATATTTTAATCTAGACATAAACATTATAGATGAGTTTCACTTTTTAAGTATGTTTTGTTTTTCATAATTTTTACCGAATACATAAAACTATTGTGAAAGGTAATTCCACAAATAAAATATCAAAATTTTTAATATACATTTTCTGTTAAATCAACATAAATACACTTTTTCAAGGTAGGATAATTCCTGACCAAATCGAATCAGTCAGTACTGAATGATCATATATCTTGTGCCAAAGCACTGTTTCATCTGTACACACTGAGCCACAAAATCGGAGTCCAATACGCACCTTGCTTTTCTTCAGGTGTTTCTATAAAGTAAGGCATTCTTTTCACAGTTTCTCTCAACTCCTGTTTTAAGGCCAGCATATAATCTTCACCCTCTCCTGTTTTCAGTGGCACTGGTTTATAATCTGTATCCTGTTTAAGTTAAGAGACAATGATTTTTTTAAATAAATATTTTGATATCCCTTTTGCCCACATTCTGGAAAATGTCAGTTTTATTGAAAAACTACATTTTGTAGGCAATAAGCTTTACAATCAACTTAAAAGATGTTGAGTTTTTGTAATCTATTTAACCTTTTAGCCCATTTGCTCTTATTTTAGAGGTAGGAAAGATGGTTAATTTTTCTATTGGCCTTAATTTTCCTGATGACAAAATAATCATTTTGCTATACAGTTTGTTTACTGCGATTTCATATTTTAAAGATCAAGGCACCCAAATGAGAGTAACTGCTTTCATTTTCTATTAACCTCAACAGTGGTGGTAGTATTGGTTGGAGCAGTAGCATAAAAAAAGTAATAGTAGCAGCTATCATTTAGCAAGTGGTTACTAGGACTAGGATGTACTCAATATTCAACATCTGTGATCTCATTTAAAGTATCATCAATATTTCCCATTTTACAGTGAAGGAATTGAAGAAGTGAACAATCTGTAAGCCCATAGAACATGTAAAGCAGGAGTTTGAAATTACATCTTCAATTTTTAAAAGTTACATGCACACACACATATTCATAAAAAAGTAGATCCTCAGGGCATATAGTAAAGACATTTCTGGTTGCAGAGGTTAAGTGTAGGATACATTTTCAAAATTTTACTCCAAATTTGTCCATTAATTCTACAACTATTTATTGAGTGCCTACTATAAGTCAGACATGGTTAGACAACTGGATATACCATGATGACTAGTCAAAGTTCCTGCCCTCAGGAAGCTTACATTCTAGGGGAGAAAAACACAATAAAATAAGTAAACAAATGAGTTAATATGTAATTTTGGGTAGTGATAAGTGCTATGAAAAAAAGGAAGCTGGGTAGAGGAAAAGGTGACTGGCAGTCCATGGAGGTTGGAGGTGGCTATTCTACACAGGATAAGCATGCATGACCTCTTGGGGAAATCCCGTTGGAGCAGAGAGCTAGATAAAATTAGGAAGCCATCTATGCCAGTGATTCCCAAAGTGGGCGCTACCGCCTCCTGGTGGGCGCTGCAGTGATCCAGGGGGGCGGTGATGGCCACAGGTGCATTTGTTTTAACTTTTTTTGTATTACCTTTCTATTCTGAGTTCAATAAATAGTTTCATAATTTCAAACTTCAATGTTTCTAATTTACACCTTTCTTTACTATATTTTACGAAAAAGGTAGAAACATTAATACATATATCTTTCTGTTTAATTGCTATTAAAATTTTTAAAAACTTAATTTCCAGGGGGCGCTGAGTAATATTTTTTCTGGAAAGGGGGCGGTAGGCCAAATAAGTTTGGGAACCACTGATCTATGCAAAGACTTTGGGAACAGATGGCTCCAGCCAGAGAAACCAGCAGAGGAAAATGCCTGAAGGAACAAGGAGGCCAGGAAGGCTAGGGAGAGAGAACAGTGCGGTAGGAAAAGGGTCAGAGAGACATCAAAAAGGCCAGATCAGACAGCCTCTTAGCCGGTAGTAAAGAACTCCAGTTTTATTCCATGTATAAAACAACAGTGTATACTAAGAGCTCTAGTGTTTAGAAGTAATCCCACACATGGACAAGAGCCTTGTTTTAAAAGAAATAAACATAAAGTGGCATTATACCTATATCTGAGATATTTATCTTTGTTTTTTTGGTTGTAGTGAATATTAGAAAGGCAAAAAATATCAAGAGCAAAAAGTAGAGACTCCCTATGTGAGATGTCTAGATCCCCAGATAAACGTGCCCAGGTCCTCTACTACCATACATCTTTCAACAAGAACTTTTCCTTTTGGAATAGGAAAAAGATTCCTGGAAGGTGTATCTGGTTATTGATGATTTTTTTCATTGTTTCATACTGCAACACATGCTCATCTGGAAATGTAAGCTTACTTTTTAGACTAACTATAAAGTGAAAGCATTAGACATTATGCCAATTAAGCCTGCAGCATACTCATTAGATTTAAAAGCAACACTACATGTAATAGAAGCACTTACCGTTTGAGAAACAGTAACAAAATTTAAATTTGCTTTAATAAAATAGGGAGATAAGCAAAAGTTCAGTGGGGAAAAAAAGGCCAAATGGTAAAGTAGGGAGCAAAATTAAATTCTACAGATGCAAGGTGAAAAGAAAAGCATTAAGTCAAAGTCTGGTAGAATGAGAACTGAGGACCACAGTAAAACCTTTGCTTTTAAAAAATATTATTTAACAATATAACATATCAATAACAGCAATCTAAGATACATGAATTTTAAAAAATATTTCTTAGTTCACACAGGACTGAATATATTCATGGAAATGTATGTATATAGTTTTGTTTTCTGTATTTTGAGAAAGCAATCTGAAAACTAGAAAAGGTTCAGGGAAGAACAGTAGAAATATTTAAATCAAAAGTAAGCGAAACATGCTCTTACTTTCTTACACTTAAGGATGTCATAATGATATCGTATATTCAAGTCCTATATAGAATTTTAATTTTCTCTGAAACATGAAAAAGCACACTGTGAGAGTTCATTGTTAATGTACTTACAGGAAATAGTGGGGGTGGTTTCAATACTACATCAGGTAACCTTTCACCTCTGCTAAATCCAACTGCTTCAATATTGAAGGTATAAGCAGCACGTCCTCTTCCTTTATTCCCAGCCATTGGAACTAGTTATACCAGAAATGTGGGAAAATTCTGAAAATTAAAGAGTAAGATTTATTGGATCATATGAAAAATGAAACCAACATTTTAAAGCAAAATACACTCTACCCCTTAAGTAGCATGGGCAATTTAAACACTTCTGGAAGGCAAAATGTTTAAAGAAATAACCATGTGATCAACGGATTCCTGAACTCCTCACATCTAGTCATGTTTGACGGTGGCCTCAACTACCTCACCCAGGCCCTGGGTGGAGACTGACGCTGGGTCTCCTTCAAGAGGCTGCCCCAACCACTGCACAGCCAGTTAATGCAATTTTCTCCACTCCTCTGTGGTTTGGCAACAAGATCTCTTATCTATGTAAAAGTATGGACAAGGAAAGGTCAGGCTGATGAAGAGAGGACACTGCTTTTTCATTCAACTTGAAGACTATTAGTCATACATACTTTAAATTTGTAAATGGCCCTGGCCTGTTTGGCTCAGTGGACCCATCGGCCCTCGGAAAGAAGGGTTGTGGGTTGGATTCCTGGTCAAGGGCATACTTTGGTTGCAGTCTCAATCCCCAGCTCTGATCAGGGCGTATGCAGGAGGCAACCAATTACTGCACCTCTCTCACATCAATGTTATTCTCTCTCTCTCTCTCTCAAAATCAATGGGAAAATATCCTCATGTGAGGATTAACAACAACAAAAACTTGTAAATGATTATTTCTTTAATCCTAGAATTTGAATGTTAGAAAAGATCCTTGATATCAAGTTCAGTGTCCTCCCTTTAGAAATGGGAATGGGCTCAATAAGACTCTGAAGAGGTCCATCCAAGCAAAAAACTTAAGTTCAGAGAAAACCACCTGAAATTGACATTGTTAAAGGTAGGATAAAACTGTACTCTCTTCAACTATGGGGGCAGTAGAGGTGTGACAGTACTCAATGTCCTGTACTGAATGTCTGAATTGTCTAAAACATGATTACATTATAATGTGACAACTGAGCTGGCACCGCATTAACAGGATTCCTACCCTAAGGATTTTTCACCACAGCTCTGCATTTGACTGTAGTGAAGATTATAATACACACTTTAAATATATTTTTTAACCCTCACCCAAGGATATGTTTGCTTTTTATTGATTTTAGAGAGAGGGAAAGTGAAACATGGATATTAGAGAGAAACATGGACAGGTAGCCTCCCAGGTGGGGATAGAATCTGCAACCTGGGTATGTGCCCTAACCAGAAATCGAACCCTCCACCTTTCAGTGTTAAGAGACAATGCTCCAACCAACTGAGCCACACAGGCCAGGGCTAATACACACTTTTAAAATCACTTTTCCCATTGATAAGGTTATCATTCAATCCTGTAAACTCAAAAAGCAATATGCCCTCCCATACCAAATTAAGAGTTCCCTCCCGCTTTTCTCTTGTCATTTGTTTATTTATTTTAAAACCCGGCATCATTGTACATACAATGCTTCTCCAACTTGAAGGCACATATGAATTACCTGGATACCTTGTTAAATTGCAGATTCTGATTCAGTTGGCCTTGGGCGGGCTTAAGAATCTGCATTTCCAATAAGCTCTCCTGAGCTGCTAGTTTACAGACCACAATTTGAGAGCAGCAAGGCTGTACCTTGTCCCATATTTTGGATTTGAATGGTTGTATACATGAGATATGGTTTAACACATTTCTCTATTCCCTGTAGCTTCTATAAACAGGTGGACTAGAGGCTTACTTAAATTTGAGTTCGCTTTTTAACAAGGATACTTAAGAGATGCTTGTTTCCTACTGCATCACATCAGGATGCACGTGGAGTGTCTGTCCCGGTGATGTTCTGGTCAGTGGGTTCAGGAACTGTCAGTCTGTTTCATCTGGTATAAAGTTCCCCCTAGTTTTGATCTGATGATTTTAGCTGTCATTGATGATCCATTATTCCATTATGGATTGCAATATGGTGATATACACATTTTGTCATTCTTTCTGTATTTATTAACTGAAATTCTACCAGGAATCAATTCCTCTCATCCACTATTTAGTTACTATGAAACACAATTCACATAGGAAAGGTGCTTATTTTAACAACCAAGCTCATTTCAGCTGTCCACACTAAGAGAAGAAAAATATCCAAATGGCCTTGTTTCAATTGCTGAGTCATTAAAGCATATGCTGAGCTTACTGAAGGAAGGTCTCCTAAGTATGAAAATTGCTAAGCAGAGGGCTCATACCTTTACTCTAAGAAACGAACTGTGGGAGCCCAGTAGATATGGCTGAGGCCACTAGGTAGAATTCCAATCCAGGATTTGCCACCAGAACAATTGTAGGCAATGCCTTCCAAACTTGCCTGATCATGAGAACTAGCTGAAAGACTTATTAAACGGAGTCCCAAGTGATCAAGACCTCAAACCTACTACACCAGAATCTTTGGAGGTGGGCCTTGGGAAGTAGTTGGAAAACTCACCCTAAAAAGGGAATCCATTAGCTACCACTGTTCGATGGGATATCCCTTGAGAAATACCAAACTCTGCTGCCTCTAAACTTGTTTTTATCAAGCCACCTTAAGTGCTATCTTTAGTGAATGTACTGCCCTTGTCAGAGAAAAATCAGTCCTTGTTCTTGAGACACCCTTAATAATTACATAGCATTCTGGCCTATAAAGCCATCTCTTTTTAGTTTGGTTATCATGAGTCAGTCAGTTCTCTTATACCTGGAGAAACGGCTACATTCATTTTTTCTTCTCTTGCAGAGCTGAGAGGCAGTCCCTTGGCTCTGGCAACTAACTCATGGGAAAACAGCTTACAAGGAATGCCTAAGCAGCACTCTTTGAAGTCCTTTAAGCTGACTTAACAATTGCTTTGTTTCTTTTTCAACTCTTTCTCAAACAAAAGGATTTTTAAACCAGCTTTCCCCATTTTCTCATTATCCAAGTCTTCCTTTACTTCATTTGGCCAATTTCATTGAGTCATTCACTCAACTAATATTGAGCATCCCAGGCACAGTGGCAGGAGCCAGGCAGCACTGAACAAAACCGGTTGCTGCCCTCAAGTCTTACATTTCAATGGAGGAAAGAACACAAAGAAGTAAATAAATACGTAACATAATATCATCTGTTCTTTATGTGTCTCCTACAAAAGGATGTTGAAGTCCTAACTGCTGATCACTTGAATGTGACTTTCCTTATCTTAATATATAAGGAGGTAATATGCAAATTAGGCCGGGACACCGTAACAGGATGACCAGACAGGAGGTGGTTGCATGCGCAGGTGAGGCCCAGAGCGGAGAAGGAGACAGAGACAGGGGAGCCTGCCCCAGCCAGTGTGGCAGCTCCGGCGGCCCGGAGTGGACACAGGCAGAGGGGTCAGGGGCGGGAGGGCCTGGAGCTGGCCGAGCCACTGTGCCGGCTTGGGCAGCCCCTGGAGCGGACACAGGCAGGGGGGACCTGGGGCAGAAGTCAGGCATGGTCCTGGCCGCCCACGGCACCAGTCAGGCGCGGGTCCCGGCCACCTGCGATGGCAGCCCACGGGGTGCCCCCTCGCGCTATTTCAATCATGTACTAGGTTTCAATCTAGTCCTATATAATAAAAGGCGAATATGCAAATTGACCAAACGGCAGAACTGGTCACTATGACGCGCACTGACCACCAGAGGGCAGACGCTCTACACAGGAGCTGCCCCCTGGTGGTCAGTGTGCTCCTACAGGGAGAGCACCACTCAGCCAGAAGCCAGGCTCATTGTTGGCAAGCACAGCCGCAGTGGTGGGAGCCTCTCTCACCTCTGCGGCAGCGCTAAGGATGTCCAACTGGGAGAGGGCACAGGCTGGGCTGAGGGACCGCCCCCCCCCCCCCCCCCCCCGCCCCAGCTCCAGTGCACAAATTTCGTGCACTGGGCCTCTAGTTTGGAAATAAAATCTTTGCAGGTGTAATCAAATTAAGGTGAGATCATACTGAACTAGTGTGGGTCCTCTTCCAATTACTGGCATCCTTATAAGAGGGAAATCTGGACACACAAAAAGATACACATAGGAAAAACACCATGTAAAGGTAGAGACAGAGATAGGCAGTACTGCAGCTGCAAGCCAGCAAACACCAGAGCTAGGAGAGAGGTACGGAACAGACACTCACTCCCTTAGCCTCCAAAAGGAACAAACCCTGCCAACACTTTGATTTCAGACTTCTGGCCTCCAGAACCATGAGAGAATAAATTTCTGTTGTTTTAAGCCATCCAATTTGTGGTAATGCGTTGTGGCAGCCCTTGAAAGTCAGTACAACTCTGAAAAATAAAAATCATGGTAAAGGGATACAGAATAACAAAGGAGTGTGGTAGTGGCTTTTTCATCATACAAGGAAGGCCTTTCTCTGGAGGATAAATCTGAACAGTGTGCTAGAGAAGGCCCATGAGCCAGATGGAGGGATGGGGTAGAGATAATTAGAGAGAGAAGTAACAGCAAGTACGGGGAGGGGAAGCCACAAGCTGGGAGTGTGTGAGGAACAAGAAGCCCATCCCCCTGGCCACTGTGTGGCTCAGAACATCATCCTGAACACCAAAAGCTAGTGGGGATGGCGGGTTCAATTCCCAGTCAGGGCACATACCTAGGTTGCAAGTTTGATCCCGGTCAGGGTGTGTGTGGGAGGCAATAGATTTGTTTCTCTCTCACATCAATAATTCTCTCTCCCTCCTCTCTCTCTCCCTTCCTCTCTCTAAAATCAATGGGGGTTGGGGGGGAAGAACAAGCCCATGTAGTTGGTGAGTAGCAAGAAGAGGTTGCTACTTGTGGAGCCCTGTGAGAGCTGTAGTAAGGGGTTTGGCTTCTATCTTAACTTGTGATAGAACTACACTCATGAAAATGCTGAAATGCAAAGGTCCTAATGGTCCCCAATGGCAAAATCCACTAACCTTTTGTCTTTGTTCCTGCTCTTGGACTTCCAACACACACAGCTCATTACTGCCTCCTCTCTACAGACATTCTCATGTGTGGGCTCTAATAAACTCCAGGTTCTTCTACCCCACTGATCATTTTATTGGTCTATTTCTCTTCTTAAACCCCCTAAAAATAAATTTCCTTAAGGTTTAATCTTTGGTCTGCTTTTTTTTTTTTTTTTTGGTCTTCAGAAAATTCTCCCATTCTTTGGGTTTGAGGACCTTGCCCACATCATTACCTCCAGCACTAATAACCCCATGGGGACAACCCCATTTTCAGCCCATGCACTTACAACTCAAAGAATATTTGGATAACACCTTAAACTTAACATACTGAGATAATCTTCCCTCTACACAAGCTAACTTGTCTTTCATGTATAAGATCCCTGTTTCTATCCATTGGATATTATTTCCCCAGTCACCAATATTTGAAGATTTTGAGTGAGTCAGTATCAATTTCTCATTCTGTTCCACCCCTCCTATCAAATCATACATCTAATTCTTCCTTCAAAATGTCTCTCCCTTTTCATTTCTTCTACCATAATCCAGCTCAGTCCTTTCCCACCTCATTTTTTAACTGCAAATTTTGTAGTATACTGTGTTCTTCCTGTTTAATTTATTCTTCCATATTATTCAACAGTTTTTATTCATATATATAAAGCCTAGTTCTGATCATGCTCCTCTCTTCTTCTTCCCTCTTGGCTAGAGAATTAAATCCAAACTACCTATCTAAGCATTCAAAACCCTTTTAAGACAGTTGCACCTACCCTGCTGACTCAGTCTTCTGTAATCATGTCTTAATTACCATTCTCTCCACTGCAACTTCCTCCCTCTTCCTCCCTGACTGACTGCATCTGTTTTCACCTTAAGATCCAGTTTCAGTCCCTCAACATCCACAAGAGTCATTTCATCCCACCTTGCTCTTGGAAAGATCCTCCTGCATTTTTATTTTTTTTATTTTTTATTTTTTGCGGGGGGGAGAAAAAAGGGAAGCCCAGTCAGATTGGGGGGCCGTGGAGGTCCCTGCCCTGTGGTGCCAGGTCCCAGGCCCCACTCACTGCTGCTGCAGGTGTGGTTGGCGACGCATGAGGCCCCCGGCTGAGTGAGACCCGCCTTGCAGCTCAGGCAGTTCTCGTGGCACCTGACTAGGAATTGAACCAGGACCTCCTGGTTCAGAGGTCGATGCTCTAACCACTGAACAACACCAGCCAGGGCTGCAATATATGTATTTTTTCCTGCCCTGCCGCCCTCTCCTCCCCCCATGCTTGTCTCCAAGACCTGAAACTGAGAGCCACCATCAGGCGGTCAGTGTAGTGGCAGTGGGGCTGCTGTAGCACTGGAATGGAACCTGTTAGCCACAGCACGGCCAACAGGTCACGAACAGTGCTTCCTCCTGCATTTTTCAAACTTGAGGTGATACATATTGGTACACAACTTAATTCTGGAAGAAATATAGACATGCCCCTTTTGGGAAATGGGCCTTTTCCAAAGAGAAGGAGTTTCATTTATGTTTTTTATTTGTTTCTTCAACTGTATTAACAGGAGAGAATTTACAGCCCCCCCCCCCCCAACACACACACACACACACACACACACACACTGCCTTCCCTCAAATTCTTGAGAACCCAGATCATGACTTTCTTCACACATCTAGCTCAGGGACTTGCACATAGGATAGTCCTGAACAGAGTGGAAAAATTCCAACTAGGTTAGGAAAATACTAAAAAAGGCTGCATCCTCACCAAAAGCTTTAGGAGGATAGGGAAGAAGAGCACACCTATCCTTGTATGAAGGCTTATTAGTAGATGCCACAATAAGGGTTTTCATAATTATCTCTTATAATGCTGTCTCATGGGTCTCCAATTTTCCCTGGCTGACTCTGGAGGTTAGTCACGTTCTCAAGAGAATTTTTGAAGACTAAATGGATGTTTCGATAGCTGGGAGGTGCGGGGGGTGGGGGGGTGGGGGGGAAGGGGGGGTAGTGACCTCGTGTTAATGGTGGGAGTGATATGTGTGGCTGGCAGAGCTAAACCCAGTTATTACCCACTTTTTCTGTCCTCACTAAGTGTGGCTGCCTGCACTTTCCTTAGTTGAACCTTTCTACCAACTTCCTTTGCTCTCTTTCAAGAGTGAACAAACTAACAAAACAAAAAAAAGGAGGGTGAAGGAAGAATTATCTATCTATCTATCTATTTATTTTTGGAAGAGAAGAAAACCCTTATCAACAACGCCTTTCCCCAAGATACAGGATAAAATGCCTACAGTGAAGAAAAGTCTGCGGCAATGATTCGTGCCTGAATCAATCGCGCAGTCATCGGATCTGAAAACCTACCATCAGTCAGAGCATAAATTCCTCTCTCACTCACGGCAAACAGTCCCAGGAAGAGGAGACGATTTTAAACGATTTCGAAGGGGTGAGAGGTAAAGCCATCTCTCAACAACCCTCAACCCAGAGGCGCTTTCGTGAGCCTCCACCCCTGCCTTTCCCACCTCCGCCACGTGCCGCGTGAACGCCTTTCCTCCCTCCCCCTCTCCCCCGAGTCCTCAGTGGTTTCTTGTTACCTGCTCACCAGGATCGAGGCTCGGGCAGCAGCGTGCGGCCGAAGCGCCGGCCAGCAAAGAGCCGACGCGGACACGAGGCGCCTCCGCTCCGACCAGGGTTCCGGGGCCGGAGCCGAACCAGCTCCACGCGGCTGGGAGCCGAGTTCCCAGCCCCGCCAGGTAGCCCCGCCCACTCCCCGAGACCCCGCCCCCCGGGCTAAGTCTTTTAGCCCTTGGCAGGCGCCGTAGTCGGCCCGCGCCGGCGGCCAGTGCGCACCGCGGGGCCGGCGGTGGGCGGGCCCGGCGCCTCCCGCGTCTCGCTCGGGCCTCCGCAGTCGGGTCCTCGGCGGGGGACGTGTCGCTCTCTAATCTCCCGCGGGCTCCGCGGCCCTGGCGTTCACGCCCCCTCGCGCTGCGGCTGCAGAGGCTGCCATTGCTCTAGCGCCCGGGTGCGGCCGAGCAGCCCCTGCTCTCTGCGGACCCGGCCGGAGTGCGGTGGGCGCTCTAGGCTGCGGCTCCGCGCCTCCCCCCTGCTCCCAGCTCTCCCCCCGACCCCTCGCTCCCCGCGCCAGCCTCCTCCCCGCTCCCTCCTCGCTCAGATCGGATCGCCCCACTCCGCCGCAGAGCCTCGAGTCCGGACCGCCGGCGGGAGGCACACACGCCCACACCCACACCCGCGCGGCCCGGCCGCTCCCCTGCCCAGCATGTCGGCGCTCGAATGGTACGCCCACAAGTCCCTGGGCGACGGCATCTTCTGGATTCAGGAACGTTTCTACGAGTCGGGCAACCGCGCCAACATCTGGCTGGTGCGCGGCTCGGAGCAGGACGTGGTGATCGACACGGGCCTGGGGCTGCGCAGCCTCCCGGAGTACCTGCACTCCGCCGGCCTCCTGCAGGACGGCGGCGCCCGGGAGGACGCGGCGTGCAGGCCGTTGCTGGCCGTGGCCACCCACGTGCACTTCGACCACTCGGGCGGCCTGTACCAGTTTGACCGGGTGGCCGTGCACCACGCCGAGGCCGAGGCCCTGGCCCGCGGAGACAACTTCGAGACGGTGACCTGGCTGTCCGACAGCGAGGTGGTGCGGGCGCCCAGCCCCGGCTGGAGGGCCCGGCAGTTCCGAGTGCAGGCGGTGCAGCCCAGCCTCATCCTGCAGGATGGTAATGGGCCCTCGCGGGCGGGCGCGCGCGTTCTCCGCCAGGGAGGGGGTTGGGGAGGAACTGCCCGAGGGATGGATGCATGCCGCCGAGGTGCATGACTGCTAGGGGCTTGTCACGTCGCAGAAACGCCACCCGTGTTTCTCCCATCCCCGAGTTCCAGCCCACTCCACCGGAGCCACGTCCACGGCAGCCTTCCCTACCGGAGACCAGCCTGGGCACCGAGTAGCGGTGCTGAGCACTCAGGGAAAGCCGGCCCCACCCCCTAGTCCGTGCCTTGTGTGAGATACAGTAGCGCTGCACTTGTGATGAGAAATGTTCCGTTCTTTTCCCGAAGACCTGTCTGACATTTTCAGGCGCTTTTCCAGCGAGAAGACTTGAAGAACGACACCTCACAGACTGCAAGTCATGCTCTGTGCTTTTGAGAGCTGCTGACTTCATCTGCTCGGTGACCATCGGCCATGAGAAATGCCCACCTGTAGGCTTAGAAAACCTCTAGAGAACTGTGGTTCCAATCTGCTCGTGCAGCCTTATCTTCCAGATAGATTCCTGTTCTTGATGTTGCCTCCCTAGAGAAAAATCTTGGTAGGGTACACAAGAAGTAGAATATGTCTTGAGTCTACGCTATGACAGATATCCTGTCTGGTTGAAAGCAAGGCCTGAGAAAGATGAATAAGGAGGTTATTTCCGGTGATAGTGGACTAATGTGTAGATATCCTTGGGCCTCTGTGAAAGGTAGGATAGGGTTCAGAGAGAAACTAATGGAATGAAATAAGAGTAGGACCCCAGTCTTCCCAATCCCATGCAGGCACTTAAATAATTGAGGTAATTAGACACAGTAGTACCATTTGTATATTAATTTCCTTTATTCTTTTTAGAATACTTTGTTGACTTCATTTTATCCACACAACACATTTGAAGTGAGCCAGCGGACACCCAGTTAAATGGCATGCCTAGAGTGCACAGAGCAAGACAGTGGCATCAGTTAGGATTTGAACCAAGGCACCACAGCTCAAAGCATGCTGTTCATACATAAATCCTACTCCATAAATATATTATGGTAATTCTGAGTAGAATGTGAAATCCCCTCCTTTCCATTCTATTCTTGAAACCATTTTAATTTCCACTTTAATTTTTTAAAACATCCTTCGCTGAGGTAAAAAAAAAAATCAAGTTGCTACAATACAATAAGGCTGATTGTATGACCGGCCAATTTGACAAATAATGAAATATTCTACAAAAATAATTTTGTCTTGCAGATGAGATCCTGGTCACTTGAAATGTAAAACATAGACAGCACGATTCTATACCTTACACCCCACCCAAAAAGTCCTTTCATTAAAAATTTAAATCTAAATATAAAGAAAACTGGTTTAGATGGTAGTCTTATATTACCTAACAACTTGAGATGAAAGTAAGGTACATTTAATGTAAATTTAATGTCCTTTTACATTATTGTATATTTAATGTAAGTTTAACATAAATTTGCATTAAATGTAGTTTTAACTACTATATAGCTTGATAAAATTGATATTTTTACTAGTAAAGGTAAGATTTCCATATAGTTGATGGGTATTCAGACTAAATTTTTTCTGGCATCCAGACCAAAAAAATGTTGACATTAGTATTTAAAATATATTTAAATTGTTTAAATGGATAAATTACTTTTGATTCATTTCCATTTGCTCTCTGCCAGCAATCAATGGTGAAAGAGTGATAGAATAACTGTTTCACAGATAAATAGTCCAGGCAGGACTGACTATCCCATGTACACAGCCACTTTGGCAAAGAGGTGGGACTAGAATCCAGGTTTACTAAATACCAGTTATAGCTTTATAATTATAATTAAAGTATTTTGGAGCTGCAAGGGGCCTGTGAGCTACCTATGTGGTATTTTAAGCCTTTGAAGGTATGAAAAGAAAGCTTGATATTTACCAAACACTTTGAAGGTGATCATACTGTGTTAAATCAAAAGGTATGTGGTGTTTTTTTGTGTTTGTGTTTTTTGCTTTGTTTTATTGTTAGGAGCTGAATGCCTCACCCTCTCAAGTAGTATCTAATTTCCTCTTTTCTGGGGAATATTAATTTCCTGTCTCTTCTGCATGGTGTGGTCTGCTAACTTGCTATTATCATAATATGGATGCCTGGAAGGAGATATAAAATATTTATATTAAAAGTGCATACACAGTTATGCACACACATCAACAGCACATACCCAAACAGCACAACTTCTTCATTGCTTTGGTTAGAACATAAGGAAGCTGAAGTCATTATTTTATTACATTTCATTTAAGCGAATGGATGGTCACCTGTCTTGGGGAAACATAAATCCGTGCACTGTATTACTAATCCAAAAGCTGACTTGTAAATGAGGGACAAGGAGGACAAGGAGAGATCATCATACACTCCACCATCTCTGATGGAAAACAACTCGCCCTACGACTAGTGAAATAGTGTCTTCCTGTAATAAAATAACAATAAATCATAGGTTGATATAGCACATTATTCTTGAATGGGTACACATTTTGCCTATTTTTAACAATATTCAAGTGATATGAAATGCAGGCATTTTGGCTCCTATTATGCACATTTAAACTATTTGCCCAGAGTCACCAACATACAGAATTAGGCAAAAGTAGGTTTATAGTTGATCGTATGGAAAATAATAATACAAAAATAAACTGTTTTGCATACTCACAACTGTAAACCCATTTTGTTTTTGAGCAGCTGTTTCAGGTGGACTTGAATCATTTAGGGACAATTTAAAAAAAAAAATATTCCAGAAAGGTAGCTGATTGAATAAGCACATCTCATTTGACTTCCTTCTAAAACCCCACTAAGACTACTATAAAGGGACCGTGGAATTGTTTCAGATGCTGGAGAGTACTAATTATGATGACGGAGTGAGCAGTTTTATCCTGTTCCAGCAAGGGAAATCAAGAGCCAATCCAGTTTGCACTGCAGGAGCCTTAAAAGGAATTAGCAATAGCTGGTACCTAAGTGGAGGCTAAGGGAAGAATACTACTAAAATGAGAATTGGTTGAAAGCCATTTAAGAGGCTGTTAAAACTCTAGAACCCTTCTTAGTAAGTGAATGCCCATCCAGTTAGTTTGTTCTCTGGAGAGAGGAAAGCAGAGGGGTTTCTTGACTTGAGGGATGGCAAGTACTATTGAGTACAGATGTTCAGAATGGAAAATAGGAAGGATGTGTGTGCATTCCCTTCTAGTTCCCAGACAATGAGAGCCAGGCATTTATCCCCCACCTCCTCCCTCCTAGAAAGTTGAAAGAATCGGATCTGAGATATCTGCTCAGACATAGAGGAAAGACTAAGATGCTGATCTCTAATCCTTGGCTTGATCTTTCTGCAGTGAAGCCTATAGGTCACTAGGTCCCATGCATGTGTTTCTAGCAGCCTTTTCATCCCCCCCTCATAAACAGGCAACCAAGCATTATGAAAAATCTGTGAAAATTCTCTAACGAGATCAAATACTAAAACAAATAGCATAAAGCAACTTGGATGGTAGGATTATCATTAATATCATCAGGGGGCTACAGAAAGTATTGCATTCAAGATATTCAAGAGACAATAGGATGCTTTCAAAATAAGCAAGAGACAGAACAAACACGCACACACACACACGAAAAGGGCTCTTGGAATTTAAGACATCCAAAAAACTTAGTAGAAGATCCAGAAGATAACATTGAAAAGTTACAAAAAGAGCAGATAGGTAAAATGAAAACTGGGAAAGAACCAGTAAAGGAACAGTTTAGAAAAGCCAACATTGGAATAGTAGCAGCACAGACAAAATAAAGAAAGTGGAGGCAGGTTGAAACGGCCCCGGTGTGGTAGGGACGACCCCGGTGAGGTTGAAACGGCCCCCGTGAGGTAGGGACGACCCCGGTGAGGTTGAAACGGCCCCCGTGAGGTAGGGACGGCCCCGGTGAGGTTGAAACGGCCCTGGTGAGGCTCAGAGGGCCCTGGCGAGGTTGAGACTACTCCAGTGAGGTTGGGACAAATAAAGGGGACCAGTATGGACTGATGAACAGGGGTAGATACAGAAGCAGAGCAACATTGAACAGAATGTTAAACTACAGTGGGAAGCCTGGGGAGGGTTGGGGGGGGGGATTAAGAGACCAACTGAAGGACTTATATGCATGCATATAAGATTAACCAATGGACACAAGACACGGGGCGGGGGGGGGGGGGGCGGGGGGTAGGGGCCGGGGGAATGTCAAGGGGGGGAAAAAAGGAGACATATGTAATACTCTTTGAATACTTTAAGAAATAAAAATTATTAAAATATTAAAAAAAAAAAAAAAGAAAGTGGAGGAAAAGAAAGCACAGTACAGATAATTCCAGAAAATATCCCACAGCTAAGGGATGTAAATTTCCAGAATGAATGAAACCAGAGTTCCAGCAAAATAGATGAAAACACTTCCAACCCAAGGCACCTTACTGTAAAATTTCTGACTACTTGGAATTAAGCTTCCAGAAACTTTAAAAAAAAATAAATTTTATCCTGTAAAGGAATCTGGCCGTGACTGGAATGCTGGGAAATTTGGGAGTGTCTGATCCCATCTCAGTGTAATTGCTGGGATTTAAGACAAGACCAGGCCAGACTCTGCTCCCAGCCCCTTGCCCCATTGATCTGTTTTGTATCACTATAGTTTATTTTTTCTGAAAAGTTTCTACAAATGCAATTATATAATATATAGCTTTTGTGTCTACTATTTGGTATCATGTTTTAGAGATTCATCCATGTTGTATCTATTAATAATTTACTCTTTTCCATTGCCTAGAAATAATCCAGTCAATGGACATGAAATATCTCTTCTTTTGTTTAGGTCTTTTTTCCCCTATTATTTATTTTTATTGTTGATAGTATTATAGATGTCTCCCAATTTCTCCCTTTTTGCCCCCCTCCACCCAATCCTTGCCCCACCCTAGGCCTTCCCCATACTATTATGTGTCCATGGATAATGCATATATGAAATAAGGTATTTTTAAAATTAAAATAAAACAAATGTCACCCTTCCCAACCTCTTTGAAACCATTTAAATGTTCTTCTATTCTTTAATTAAAGTCATATATGCAACATGTTTATCTGCAAACTCTGTTTCTATTTACAGGGGATGTAATCAACCTTGGTGACAGACAGCTCACTGTTATGCACATGCCCGGTCACTCCAGGGGCAGTATTTGCTTACATGACAAAGACCGAAAGATTCTCTTCAGTGGAGATGTTGTGTATGATGGATCGCTGATTGACTGGCTCCCATACAGCAGGATAAGTGACTATGTTGGAACCTGTGAACGTCTGATAGAACTAGTGGACAGAGGTCTGGTAGAGAAGGTGCTTCCTGGGCACTTCAACACCTTTGGTGCTGAAAGGCTTTTTCGGTTGGCATCTAACTATATTGCAAAAGCCGGGATATGTCACAAAGTTTCTACTTTTGCTATGCGATCTCTTGCAAGTTTAGCCCTACGTGTAACAAATTCTAGGACCTCACCATAATACCTATTCTAATAACCTATTTCGGTTAATTCTATAAATTAATCCAGTTCACTTTGTGCTGGTTAAAATGATTAATGGTGAGCATTTTAAAAAGTGCTATTATACTACTGTTGTATATTAGAGGGGGGAAAAAAAAGTTTGAGAATGAATAAGCCAAAAAAGAAAGTTCTTAGTTTAATTTTTTTCTTTCCTCCAAATAATAAACCTCTTAAGTAAGATTATAATTTCCCAAAGCTGTCATCTTGTAATATTTGCTCTAGAAGTGACATAAAAATATATAGGAAAGCAAGGAGGCATTTTGTAGTAAGAGAACTATCCTTGCCTCCCATTTGTCTTATTTCCTAGATGACCTAGAAAAAGGGCAAGAAGTGTTATGTTTATACTCCAAACTTGATATTTTTACTATATTATTTAAAAGTAAAGATTCTTGGGTTTAAAATACAGTAGAACTCGATATAAACTAAGATTTAGAATGACAGCTAAAACAATTCATTGTTCTGATACAGAATTTTTATACTTCATTTTATTTATTCTTAATGTAATTATCACATACATTATGTGTTGTATTATTTTACTTAAAAAAGTACAATGGAGTTTGTTTTATTGCAAAGCTTTAAATGTAAATTATAGAGTGCTTCAGTAAAAAGATGTTATATATTGTTGTTTGTTATTATGTATGTGTAATATTTGTAATCATAAAAGTGAATTTCAAATGTCTTTAATCTAACTACAAATTGTCAGATTTCTCAAAAGGACACTGTCAGGCAAACCTGAAAAATATACACATTGAGAATAATTTTATTATATCCTGTTTTAATGTTAACAGCTATTATAAACAAAATTTTTCTTGTGAAATAGCAGCTTCAATATATGTCATATTTTATAGTATCAAAACAACTATAGAGATCTACAACATCCTGGTCTGAACCATTCTTTTATTTAACATAACATACACATGAAGACTTTTCAAAATAATGGAAAAATGTGCATTAGATATTGACTTAGAGTGAATTGCCTTTTTAATCCTGATTCACAACACCTATTCCTGTTCAGTATTCTTTGTCCTGAATGAAAGGAAGTTTACATTTGTAAAGTTATAAGAAAGATTATACCACTATTTAGTAAAATGTTTTGGTTTGGTGCTCTTAATTATTAAAAAATCTTTTGGAATAGTTCATAAAGGCTTTCTTAAAAAGTTTTTTCACTCCTTTTTTATTATTGACATGTCCAAGACCAAACTGAAATAGCTTTGGAAATCAGATTTTCAGTTTTAGGAAGGTCCAGCAATTGATTTCTGAAAAATTATGAAACTTTTCCTACCCTCCACCCACCCAGGTTCTTTAGTTTTTTAGTCACTCAACACACATGTGCACACACCCACATGCATACACACAGTCACATACATACATGCACAGTATTGTGCTAAACACTGTGGAAGCTTAAAAAGTCAAAGAGACTACATCCTAACTGGAAGTAGAAGGCAAACAAAATGTGGATAATATATGCAGATTGAAGTTGACATGAATTACGCATGAGTGAGTGTCAGGGACATAAATGGAGGGATGTGAAATTGGGTTAGAGAAAGATTCCTAAGGAGGGGATTTGAGTCATACTTGGAAGGATGATTTTCTAGGTAGTCCAGATAGAAAGAAAAAGATTCAAGATAGGGATGGAAGCATTGCTGTCTAGAGGAGCTATTCCCTGTGACAATTTTAGTTTCAGGAATCTTAGATCTTCCAAACACCAAGTATTTAGCATGAGAAAGATGGGTTTGTGATTGTGTATATAAGAATAATCCTTAATGACAGACAAGCTGTACCGCCACGTGTGACCAAATGAACCTTTAGTTAAAATCAGTAAGAAGGCCATGATTGTTCAATGTAAAATATGGGCATTTCTCTATGATAGTCATTTAAGGCTGTAGGTCGGTTTCCGTTGATAGTGCAACATCAAGAATATAAATTTGGTTCAGGGCAACTCCAAACAATCACTTAACGAGCCTTAAATATAGCCATTATTTTTTATATCAGTAGCACAAAAGAAAACCAAAAGTCCTTAACCATTGACCATTTTATCGTACTTTTTTAAAAGGGTATAGTATGCACTAATTTTTATTAAGAAATACTTAAACCCACTGAAGGTTTTATTTCTTAAAAGTGCAGTTTTCCAAAACACATTGATTTAATTTTTTTAGTTTTTCAAATTGTACCAAAACATAAGACTTTGATATTTTACTATTGCTTCAATATGAACAAATTGGGGAAAGCATCTATTATTCATTTAGTCCCATGCCATGAATTTTAAAATGTGCATTGTTTAATTTAATCCTGGCCCCAGTGCCAAAAAGTAACTGACCAGCCTCAAACAACACAACTTTGGACAAAGCTGGTAATTGAACATAGGTCTCTCTGCCTCCTAAATTGTGTGCTCTTTCTCTTATACCTGCCCAATAACATAAAATTGGCAAAGTGTATTTTTTTTCCAAGATGCCATATGTGCCAAGAATAAATCAAGTGATGTTAAAGCATAATAATAGCATATTTTTAAAAAAGCTTTAAAAAATATATATATATATATCAACCTGACAGTGACCCTTGTTGTAATTTATGCTTTTTGGAAATGATAGCATGTAAGTATAATTCAAAGTTGTCAAAATGTGAGAAATTTAGGAATAATTTTTATTGTTAATAACTGAATCTTTGGAAATTCATTTTTCTTATTTAGTGTTTCTTTTTAACTGAGACGTCTTAAACACAAACTTTGTATGTTATCCTGATATAGGTAAGTAAATGATTACGTGTAGTTGTTATTATATGGATAATAATATGAATGTGACATGCACAAGTTGTCCTCATAATTTTCAGATAAATGTAAGTAAACGTGTGTGATTATTATTAAAGTGGACATTTTATTTCAATCTCTAATTGGTATGTTTTATGATGTTAATAAATTCCCATTTAATTTCTTGCAAGGATATTTTCCCATGTGAAGTGCAGTTTTGAAAAGCTGGTAATAAGATGTCAAATTGATGGGCAAAAATAGAAAACCAATAAACCAAAAAATACCCAAATAAGCTTTAGTAGTTAATAAATGTGACATTTCAAATCAATGGATAAAGGTAGACTATTCAATAAGAAAAATGTAAGCCACTATAGGGGAGGAAAATATTTTCCCTACCCTTAGGTTCTGTGGCTGGGCCTAACAACTAAACTTACAAAAGACATTAACAGGAGCAAAACATACAATTTTTTTGCTGTTAATATTTTTATATGTACATGGAGGCCTTCATATATAAGAAATAAAAACCCAATGAAGCAGATAGGCTTGAGAGCTTGCATGCCATTAAAAAACACACACAAAAAGATAAATTGTGAAGACTGACATGGTAGGAAAAAGAGGTTTGGGCTAGGGTTGATAAATTGTAGGAAATGGACTAGGAAATAAATGGGAATAACTAATTAAAAATAAGGGTTATTTTAGTAAGTTTGTTTATGCAGATTAATTTTGATTTCAACTCCTGTCTCTAGTAATAAGAATGTTCTCTTCTTGTACAGGGAACCCTTTTCATGGGAAATTTTATGCTCTGTGTTAGAAAGAGGGAGGTCAGAGAGCCCTTCCTTTTCTCAGTTCCCTTCAGCTCAATCAATATGCCAAAATGAGATATTGTGTGTTCTGATTCCCTTCAGTACTTATTAGAAAAATGGGTAAATTATATGAACAGGTTATTCATAGAAGAGGAAACACAAAGGGCCAGTAAATATATACAACTAGAGGCCCACACTACATTCGTGCACTGGGGGTGGTGTCCCTTAGCACGGCCTGCACCCTCTCACAGTCCGAGACCCCTTGGGGGATGTCCCACTGACAGGGGGAACAGGCCTAAGCCAGCAGGCAGATATCCCCCAAGGGGTCCTCAGCACTGCCGTGGAGGCGGGAGAGACTCCCGCCACTGCCGCTGCACTCACCAGCTATGAGCCCGGCTTCTGGCTGAGCGGTGCTCCCCCTGTGGGAGCACACTGACCACCAGGGGGAAGCTCCTGCATTGAGCATCTGCCCCCTGGTGGTCAGTGCGCATCATAGCGATCGGTCGTTCCGCCAGTTTGGTCGATTTGCATATTAGCCTTCTATAATAATAAAAGCGTAATATGCTAATTAGACCGGATGTCCTTCCATATGACCTTCTGGACAAAGCCAGGGCTGCAAGGGAAGCCCGGGTCCTGGGTGCCTGCTGGCGGCCTAAGGGAAGCCAGGGTCCCAGGTGCCTGCTGGCGGCCTGAGGGAAGCCTGGGTGCCGGGTGCCAGAGGGAAGCCGGTGCCGGCAGCCAGGGGAAGGAAGGCCTACTCTTGCACTAATTTATGCATTGGGCCTCTAGTTTATTATATTAGGACTAGAGGCCCAGTGCACAAATTCATGCACCAGTGGGGTCCCTCGGCCTGGTATGCAGGATCAGGCTGAAAACAGCTCTCTGACATCCCCCAAGGGGTTCCAGATTGCAAGAGGGCATAGGCCAGGCCAAGGGACCCCACCGGTGCACAATCAGGGCCGGGGAGGGATGGGGGAGGTTGGCCAGCCAGGGAGGGAGTTCCCCTAAAAGGCTTAGAAATTGATAGCACAAGGTACCTCGAGAAAGTTGGGGTGAAAGTCTTTTTGATTCAAATCATGTTTATGATTTAGACTAACAAACCCCTCCCCAATTCTACACTGCTAAGCAATTTTCTGTCCCCATATTGGAGAAGATTGGAGGTTATTTAGATTTACCAGGCAATGAAGTAATCTTTAACTTCAGGGCCTGGCATTTGCTGGAGCCCCTTCCAAAGCCCTGGGAGGGGGCCCAAGAAATGTGTTTTAATGGTCATGTTAATTCGTAAAACAAATGTACTTTTTATTCTTTCTCTTAAAGCCCCCAAATTGCATAAATTTCAGGTCCCACAAAATTGGGATCTGCTCCTGACTAGAGGAGTGTTATATGGGGAGGGTAAAACAGGATCTCTACTCAGAGGAAACTAAGCTTTGTTAAGCGTGGGTCCTATATGGAAAAAAGAGGGATTAAGCAAAGGTTTATGTACAGTGGAAGACTGTACCCTTAATGTTCACACTCCCAGATTTCTCCAACCTAGCTCAAAGAATGCTGGCAGCTAGGATTATATATATCTTTGGGCAGGAGACTTAAAAAGCCTTTTCTTAGAAATTTGACTCCCAAACGACAAGACTGGATGATACTGAATCTGGAGTCCCCAGGAAAGGGTCCAATCAGATCACCCTACAATTACTGAACCTCCCTTCCTTGCCACTCTCACACAGGAAACTCTAAAATCTCCCATTCTTAAGTTTAAATACAGGGTGGGACAAAGGTAGGTTTACAGTTGTTCTTATGGAAAAATAATACAGTAATTAATAAATAATAATACAAGAATAAACTTTCACATACAACTGTAAAACTATTTTCACCTTACCCTGTGTATACACCAAATGCAGCATCTTCTGGGAAAAAAACACCACACACACAAAATAATAAATGGAAATAAATGAGAAAAAACACTTAAAGTGGTAAGATAATCTAACAAAGTAGCAGGATATAAAATTAACATTAAAAATCTATAGTAGTCTTCCTCAGAAAAGATATACAGCTGGCAAATAAGCATATGAGAAGCTACTCCACATCATACGTCATCAGGAAAATACAAATTAAAACAATGAGCTAACACTACATACATTTTAGAATGACCAAAACCCAGGACACTAATAACACCAAATGCTGTCAAGGATGTGCAGCAATAAGAAATCTTAGCTAGTGCTGGTAATACAAAATGGTACAGCCACTTTAGAAGATAGTTGGCAGGTTCTTAAAAAATTAAACATATTCTTACCATATGTCAATGAAAGAAATGTTTAAACCTGTAGAGAATTTTTATTAGTTTTTTTGAGCCAAACATGGGAATTGCCAGGAAACAAAATCTCAATGGATTGAGAAAATGCTCCAGGTAATGGAAGCTTTACCAGTTATTTTATACACCAGTATCAAAGGAGAAGATGTAAGGGGCTTACATGAATCCACTGGTGACAGATTAGGAAGGTGGGAGAAAGCAAAGTGGGGAAATCTCTGAGATTGGATGAAAAGTAAAAGGAATAGACATCTTTTTTTTTTTTTTTTAAATATATTTTATTGATTTTTACAGAGAAGAAGGAAGAGGGACAGAGAGTTAGAAACATTGATGAGAGAGATCAATCAGCTGCCTCCTGCACGCCCCCCACTGGGGATGTGCCCGCAACCAAGGCACATGCCCTTGACCGGAATCGAACCTGGGACCCTTGAGTCCGCAGGCCAACGCTCTATCCACTGAGCCAAACCGGTTCGGCAGGAATAGACATCTTTTATGTTTGTGGGTAACAGTTAAGAATTTTACATCATATAGAGAGAGTATATGGGAAAACAAGATAACTATGAAGGGTTCTATGGACTCTGCTCTGGTGCAGTGGTTGTGCCCTGAGGGGTCTGGGCAAAAAAAAGGTTACCCTGACATTCCAAAGGTATGTTATGGTAGGTGCAAAAAGACAACAAACAAAAACAAAACAAAACAAATAAAAAAACAATAAACAGCCCTAGCTGGTTTGGCTCAGTGGATAAAGCATCGGACTGCAGACTGAGGGATCCTGGGTTTGATTCTGGTCAAGGGCACATGCCTGGGTTGTGGGCTCAATCTCTAGTGTGGGGCATGCAGGAGGCAGCTGATCAATGATTCTCTCTCATCATTGATGTTTCTATCTCTCGCTCCCTTCTCTCTTCCTCTCTGAAATCAATAAAAAAAAAAAACCCAAAACAAAAAAACATACATCTATAGATTTGTGAAATCTTTAAAGGAATAAAGCAGTCTGTGGTGATAATATATTCCCAGTTTCATTCTGGAATCTTATTGTTAACTAGGGGCCCAGTGCACGAAATTCGTGCACTGGGGTGGGGGGGGGGAGTGTCCCTCAGCCCAGCCTGCCCCCTCTCACATACTGGGAGCCCTCAGGCGTTGACCCCCATCACCCTCCAATCGCAGGATCGGCTCCTTGCCCAGGCCTGATGCCTCTGCCAGAGGTGTCAGACCTGGGCAGGGGACCCCCAGACCCCTCCGATTGCTGGCTCCGCCCCTGGCCGAGGCCTGATGCCTCTGGCCCAGGATTCAGGCCTGGGCAGGGGACCCCCCTCTCCCCCCGATCACCAGCTCCGCCCTTGCCCAGGCCTGACACCTCTGCCAGAGGTGTCAGGCTTGGACAGGGGACCCCCATCTCCCCCCAATCACTGGCTCTGACCCCCGCCCAGGCCTGATGCCTCTGGCCCAGGAATCATGCCTGGGCAGGGGACCCCCATCTCCCTCTGATCGCTTGCTCCACCCCCCGCCCAAGACTGACGCCTCTGACCCAGGCTTCAGGCCTGGGCAAGGGGACCCTCATATCCCCCCAATCACCGGCTCCGCCCCCCACCCAGGCCTGATGCCTCTGGCCCAGGCATCAGGCCTGGGCAGGGGACTCCCAGCCCCCTCTGATTGCTGGCTCCGCCCCCCGCCCAGGCCTGATGCCTCAGCCAGAGGAGTTGACCCTCATCACCCTCTGATCACTGATCACCGGATTGGCCCCTTGCCCAGGCCTGAGGCCTCCGGCAGAGGTGTCAGGCCTGGGCAGGGGACCCCAGCTCCCACCATTCCCGGCTCCGCCCCTGCTACCCACGATCTCTGGCACCGCCCCTGCCAAGACCTAAGGGCTCTGGTGGAGGCATTAGTCCTGGGCAGGGGACCCCCAGCTGCTCACGATTGCTGACTCCGCCCCTGCCCATCCCTAATGCCTCTGGCCGAGGCCTTAGGCCTGGGCAGGGGACCCCAGCTCCCTGTGGTTGCAGGCTCCGCCCCTGCCTAGACCTAACGCCTCTGGGCAAGGCTAGGCCTGGGCAGGGGACCCCCAACTCTAGGCAATTGCAGGCTCCGCCCCTGCCCAGGCCTAACGCCTCTGGCCAAGGCATTAGGCCTGGGCAGGGGGACCCCCAGCTGCCCAGGATCACTGATTCCCCCCCTGCTCCCTGCGATGGCTGGTTCTCCCCTGCCCAGGCCTAACGCCTCTGGCCAAGGCGTTAGGTCTGTGTAGAGACCCCCCAGCTCCCCACGATTGCAGGCTTCACCCCTGCCCAGGCCTAATGTCTTTGGCCAAGGCTTTAGGCCTGGGCAAGGGATCCCTAGTTCCCCGGACTGCCGGCTCCGTCCCTGCCCAGCTCCCATTGCTGGCTCCACCCCTGCTTCCCGCTATCACTGGCCGGGGCGGCAAAGGCTCCCGGTTCTCTGATCACAACTGGGGGCCTTGCCCCCAGCTCTTAGCTCCCCCCTGGGTTTCTGATCACCGTCAGTGGCAGGGGGCTTCTTCCGTCCTTTCCCTTTCACCTCCCAGCACTGTGCCTACATATGCAAATTAGCCGCCATCTTTGTGGCGGTTAACCACCATCTTGGCTGGCAGTTAATTTGCATATCGCCCTGATTAGCCAATGGGAAGGGTAGCGGTCGTATGCTAATTACCATGTTTCTCTTTTATTAGATAGGATTAATTTACATCATTCCTTCCCCACTAATTTAAAGAAATTAAGACTACACACACACACACACACACACACACTCACACAGTTACAAAATTGAAATTGAAGTTATTATATTGATCCTTCCACTTGACTTGTTATCTAAATGACAACTCAATGAGCAAATATTCATTGATTTCCTTCAGTATACTCAGCACTGGACACATTAAGGTGGGGGATGAAGAGAACAATAAATGATAAAACTGGTCTTTGATGTTCACAGTTTTTTCTGTTATGGAAAGTTCACCTTCCTCCCAAAGCATCCATTTCTGGTGATTCCCAATGAGCTCATAGGTATGTAGTCTACAAATTCTTATCATTTATCTGTTCATCTCTACTGTTCAATTCTAGCCACTGCTTCTACAATCACACCTTTCTCAGAACTTGCCCCTTCAACAGGCTTCAAATGGGACAGGGAGTCTAGAAATTTCTCTTAGCAAATTTTTTTTGGGGGAGGAAGGGAAGACAGATCATGTTTAATTTTTGTTGTTAAGTGGCCAGCATCCAGAAAAAAACAAATAGGAGAATCCATAGAACAATTTGGTTTTCTTCTCTTGAAAAAAAAATCCTAGAATATGGCATTTTGGGGTCTCTATTTTCATTTAGTTGGACCTAAACAGTAGTCTTTCTCTTTAGATGGGGCATGAGCTTCCAAATTTGTCACAGTTCTCCTACTGTGTGCTGTATTATACCCAGCCTACTTTATTCTACATATCTGCCTTGCCCTTGTAAGCATTTGTTTTCTCAAACTTGATCTTTCTTAGTTCATGAGATGTTCTGTGCTCTCTCTTTTTTTTTTTTTTAATATATTTTATTGATTTTTTACAGAGAGGAAGAGAGAGAGATAGAGAGTCAGAAACATCGATGAGAGAGAAACATCGATCAGCTGCTTCCTGCACATCTCCCACTGGGGATGTGCCCGCAACCCAGGTACATGCCCTTGACCGGAATCGAACCTGGGACCTTTCAGTCCGCAGGCCGACGCTCTATCCACTGAGCCAAACCGGTTTCGGCTGTACTGTGCTCTCTTATTTTTTTCCAAATTTAATTATCTGGAGAAATTGGGGCACATCTCCAGATTTGAGAATATTTTGTGGCAATATGTCACACTCAAAATAGTGAGCCAACAAGTAATATCTATTCTCTTTTAATTTAGGAAAAATACTTTGCTCACCTCCTCTGGCATCTACTTCTAGAGTTAAGAAAATTCATTGTCAGATCAATTTATTCCAAAACTTAGTAACAGTGACCCTGACTTAATCATTGGTCCTGGTTACCATCTGTGTAGAAAATCTAGTGCAAAAAAATGCCTCCTTGTGGTTTGTCCTAATATTGCAGCACATAGAATAAGGCTCTTTCTGCAATTATATTGCTTATCCCACCAACATAATTATTTTTAAAAATAGTAATGTTGGAGAAAATTGTCCACTACTTGGAAATGGGCAAAAGAGATTACTGAGTTTAGCAGATTGTTTGATTATATAAGGTTGTGTATCTTTCTTTTTTAAAAAATCCTCACCAGAGAATATGTTTTCATTGATTTTTAGAGAGAGATGAAGGGAAGGGGGAGTGGGAGAGAGAGAGAGAGAGAGAGAGAGAGAGAGAGAGAGAGAAACATCAATGTGAGAGAGAAACATCACTTATTTGTCTCCCATATGGGCCTAGACCAGGTATTGAACCTTGTTTGGTTTGTGACCACACTCTAATCCACGGAGCCATCTGGCCAGGGCAGGTTGTGTATCTATGATCAACTCTCTATTGAGCAGGCTCTTTTACATCTCAATACCATAGAAATTAGTTTATACAAAAGTAGTAGTAATGCAAATAATTCTTATACATAACAATGCAAATTATTTTTGTCTCGTAGATATAAAATTGATTTCTGCCTTCTAGAAAAGATGACCACAAACATTTAAATTCGTACTTAAATTAATCACTTTTGTATCTATCAGCACATTCTTTTCAGAATTCCTTGTTATGTGTGTATGTTTCTGAAATTTTCCTTTGAACTAACTCCCTCAATTATTAATGAGTTGAAAATCTTTCTTTTAAAAGAATGTTTTCTTTTTAATTGACTTCAGAGAGAGGAAAAGGGAGGGAGAGAAAGAGATAGAAACATCAATGATGAGAGAGAATCATTGATTGACTTCCTTCTGCACACCCCCTACTGGGGATTAAGCCCAAAACCCAGGCATGTGCCCTGGCTGGGAATCAAACTAGCAGGGTGAGTTGAAAATCTTTCGCATGTGTTCATTTTATACCTATGTGAGAGTAAAAAAATATTTTTTTTTCTTTTAGAACATCATACTTTAGCAGTTAAATGTCTGGTGTTTAGTTCCAATTAAAAAACTCAGACAGGTTACTAAATATGTAAACCCAAATTACAGAAAAATTAGTGAGATAGAGAGAATATTTTGGGTATATTCTGACTGTAAAGGAATCTTCTCCACAAGGTTCAGTCTGCCCTCAAAATCTTTCTATTACTCCTTGGCTGTTTTTGTTGTTGTTGTTGTTATTTATTTGCTTTGTTTTTAATCCACAAAAGAGAAAAATAAATTTTAGATATATTTAAAAAAATTAGGTGAGCAAGAAAAAAATCAGAGGAAAGAAATGAAGACTGATTCAAGAGCACTGTTTCAATTACATCTTTCTATAAAGTCTATTTTCAGGCCTAAATCTTGGACATCTGTGTGCTCCAACGTGAAGCCATTTTCCATCTCAGTGACCCTGTGACTTCTCTGGCTGTCAAAGAAGGACTTTAATTTACTGCAACCCAAACACAATAATAGAGCACTCTTTAACTTGTGTTTCATTTCTTTAGAATTGAGGAATAACCATTTGGAAACTGAGATGAAAGTTAAAAAAGATATGGTGTTTTCTTCAAGAGCCATTTGTCTAGTGTATTCACAAATATACAAAGATATTGCCATCTAGTGGTTTCATTGAAGAAATTCAGTAAAACAATTTTTTTTTCTCATGAAGTTTCACATTAATATTTTCTTTATGTGGTTCTAAAAAGACATTTGGTTTTAGAAAGCAATTATTAATATTCAATTAAGGTTTCAGATTTTGCCACTCTTCTCTGTATTTTCAGGTTATATTCCATAACTATTAAATATGTAGGATATAATTTAGAGCAGGCAAAGATAGTTTTATAATTGAAGAAAATATTAATAAAAGACAATGTTTGCCCTGTCGGTGTTACTCAGTGGTTGAGCATCAACCTATGAACCGGGAGGTCAAGGTTCGATTCTCAGTCAGGGCACATGCCCAGGGTTTCAGGCTCGATCCCCAGAAAGGGGCATGCAGGAGACAGCCGATCAATGATTTTCTCTTATCATTGATGTTTCTCTCTCTCTCCCTCTCCTTTCCTCTCTGAAATCAATAATAATATATTTTAAAAAGACAATGTTTCACTGAAGAGATTGTCAGAGGTTAAACTACCTAAACCAAATAACAAAATCAAATTAATACTTCATATTAAAGTTTAAAAAGGAAGTATGTAAAATATAGTTTTGATTATAAAATAAACAAAGTTTTATGAGACTCTCCAACACAAAAAAAACTTTGACATTTAAACTTATAAAAATTATAATATACCCTGGTTTCTTTTCAGATCGTATAAATCTTTCACCTTTTACTAAAGATTTCCGTGGAGAGGAACAATAAAAAAAATTACATTTATAGATACAGCCTAATTTTATTTACAGATAAACAGAAAACCCGAACATTATCATTTTTTCTGCATTGGTATACATTTTCGTAGTCCTATGTAAAAAAGAATCACTCTGTTTTACTTCAGAACTATTTCATTTCTAATAACAATATGAGAAACCATAGTTCCCCCAAATATTCTTACTCCATCTGGCCATTGTAGGGATTTTTCCAGGTTCCCCTTGGATTTTCAAATCATCATGAACCCAAGTATCACCTAAAGGAAACTACCCGCCACCCCCCTGCCTAGTTTCTGATTTCGCTTTTAAAGCAAGTTTTACACGTTGGGGACCATACTGCTTATAACGAATCTAACAGACTGGAGTTTCTTTTTCATCCTTGGTCAGGAAAGTGCCATGGTGGAATCCATCCAGCCTCGGCCAAACAAGATTTAAAAATGTCTTTTCATGCCATCTTGTAAGGTAGACATAAAAGTCTAGATGTGAGATGCAGAAACTAGACGGAGGGACCAACAGGCTCAATTTATGAGCCCCGTGTAAAACAATGAAACCTTCTACACTGAAAAAGGTTCGAGGCACAAATTGCGATGCTACCCCTGCATAGTGTTCTAGAGGTAAGAAGAAAAAAGTATTGCTGTATATACTCATCCTCACCTACATCTGTCCCCACATCCCCAACTGTTGTCATGCTTTAGGTAACACAGATCCTGCTATAGTTGTGGAAAATAAGCACAAATTCAAAGTTTGGAGATGGTGTAAGGTTTTATCTTATCATCTAGTAAGAAAGCTGCATACAGGAGGGAAGCCATGTGAGTACACATAAGCCAAAGTTGGATGGCCATAACCAAATTCTTTCACTACATTCCCAATTTTGCTATAATGAAATCATTTAATAAAAGCAAAGAATCCTAGTAGATTGATAAGTATACAATCTACCTCTACATCTACTAAGAGTAAAGGAAAAAAATTAGACAATGGATTCTCTATAGGTACTTTAAGTTAGTAGGCAAGTCACTCAATGAAAAATAAAATAGTAATGCTAACCGTCAAGAGCTATTTGTAAAGTGTGTTGATAACCTCTTGAAACAGGTATTTGTCTAGAGGAAGTAAAACATAAATGTCTACCAGTGTGTAGAAATGTCAATCTTTACTCTATTTATATAATACATAGATCTATTTATTATAAGGGATAATTACTTCTTCAAGACTGAGTACAGAGCCCTCTCTCAAATACTGAATTAGAATCTATAAGATTGAGGCTCAGCCATCTCTATTTTTAATAATCTTTCCAGGCCTCTCTGATTTATGTGTTTGAGAACCATTCTAGATTTTATTAACAAAACTAATGAGACTAAATACTCTTCATGGAAAAGGTTTAATGGTGATCAATGGTGAAAAAGTGGAACAACAGGTCAAAATTAATAGCCACGTAGCTGGAAGAGTGGCAAATCACCAATGAGATTCTGAATTTACAATACCATTTGTACAGGGAATAATTCTTTATTTTTTGAAATTAAATATTTACTGATGGAAGTTTTACATATGTTCCCCCTCCCCCCCGCCATTGACCCTGTCTAGCTTTCCCACCTCCCCGCAAGCCTTCACCACAGACTTCCTATTGTCTGTGTCCATGGGTTATGCATATAGGCATACAAGTTCTTTGGTTGATCTCTTCCCACCCATCCACCCTCCCCTGACTTCCCTCTGAGATTTGACAGTCTGTTCCATGCTTTTATGTCTCTGGATCTACTTGGTTCATCAGTTAATTTTGTTCATTAGATTCCACATATATGAGTGAGATTATGCGATACTTATCTTTCTCTGACTGGCTTATTTCATTCAAGCATGTCAAACTCAAAGGCTAACACAGGGCAAATAAACAAGGTTTAAGTTTATGTGGGTCGCAAAAAAACAAAAGCTTCAATTTTCATAGAAATGTAGGTTTATTTCGACAGAGACATGCTGAATACAAAGGGCTGAAATAAATGAGTAATGAATTAATGTAAAATAATAGAATATTTTAATAAAAATTAGTATTTTTCTTAAACATTAACTTACCAGGCACTGAATAACTATACAAATTAATAAGCATAACACAAATAAACCTATTTTTTTTTTGTTCTCTGAAAGCGAAATATTTCCTGTTGTGCAGACCAAACAAGTCAGTACAAGACTAATGACATGGCTATCGGCTGCTAAAATATTTGCTGCTAGTATTAGTGGAGAGAAATGGTGTGCCTGTGCGTAAGGCACGTAAGGGAAATGAATGCAACACAATTACAGTAATCAGTCATTAATGAATGTTTTAGTTCGTTATTAATAATTATGTATAACATGATATTGTAAAATTAATTTATGAAATTTTTATTAAAACGTTTCTTACATACCATTATATAGGCTGGGCCGCAAAAATATTCATTGTGGGCTGTATGCGGCCTGCAGGCCGTGAGTTTGACATGCTGTCTCAAAGGGTAAGAGATCCTACTATTTTTACTGTTGCATAGTAGTTTCTGGTATAAATGTACCACAGCTTTTTATATCCACTCACCTACTGATGGGCACGTGTGCTGTTTCCAGATCTTAGCTATTGTAAATTGCGCTGCTATGAACATAGGGGTGCATACATTCTTTCTGATTGGTGTTTTGGGCTTCTTAGGATATATTCCTAGAAGTGGGATCACTGGATGAAAATCCTTTTTAAAAATATATGTTTTTATTGATTTCAGAGAGGGAGAGAGAGAGAAACATCAATGATGAGAGAGAATCATTGATCAGCTTGCCCCCCTGGGGAACAAGCCTGCAACCTGGGCATGTTCCCTGACCGGTAATCGAACCATGATCTCCTGGCTCAAAGGTCTATGCTCAATCACTGAGCCACATTGGCTGGGCTAAAAATAATTCTTTAATGAATTTTATTGATACAAGTGGCAACCTGATAGAGGAAAGAGTGAAAATACTGAAAACTCAAACAGATGTTTATATTAATTCAAGAATTACTTATTGTGAGAGAATCGAAGATGGCGGCATAGGTAAACACCGGAGACTGCCGCCGTGGACAAGAATTACTTATTGAGTATCAACTACATGCTAGGTGCTATGTTAGGTACTAGAATTACAGAGAGAAAAAGGTTTTCTCCTTAGGAAGCACTTATAATATAAAATGGTTTTTCAGTAGGAATAAAAATCACCTTGGGTACTTGTTAAGAATGCAGACACTCAGTATCTGATTATGAAGAATACTCATCTAATTAGTAAGACTGAAAGTAACAGACTTGTATAATAAAAGTGCTAAGTTTTAAGAGATATACAGAAATGCCGTTTAATCACTGATCCATACCAGGAAGGAAGGTTAAATATCAGGAATAATTTTTCATAAAAGATGATACCAAATTGAATTCTTGAATAAAACCCAGTAGTTTTCTAAATGAAAAAAATGTGGGGGAAAACATGGAAAATGGCATTGAATGATGAAAAAGCGTGGCCTATATGAAGTGCCAAAGAAGATTTCTTATACTGAAATTTAGGAGTTGAGAGTGAGGCACAAGGAAAAACTGGAGAAATAAGCAGGACTAAATCCTTGTATCCTAAGCCAAAGAGTTTTAATTTCACCCAGAAATAAATGGTGAATCACTGAAGTATCTGAAGTTGTGAAGTAGAGGATTCTCTATCAGAGCTGGGTTTTAGAAAAAGCATTCTGACAGTATTTAATGAATGGGATGAATGGCGGTCAGGGTGAGACAAGAAAGTGAGAATGGCAGGAAGACCCGTTAGGAGGTTATAATAATTCAAGCAAAAAAAAAAAAAAAAAGTGAAATTTCTGCTTTAAAGAGTTGAGAAGAGAGAAGGGAGAAGTGTTAATGTGATTAAGTTGATGGGACGTGGAAAAGGGTGATAAAATTGGTGGGATAGGAGGAAGAAGATGTGAAGGATGACTTCCAGATTTCTGATTTGAGTGCATTTAATCTAATTTCCTTGGTAATAGCATTTCCTCTTTTTAATTGGGAAGACTTTCCCTTTGCTTTCTCAGTGCTTAATATTTTTCACTTTAATTAGCTATATTGTTTGTTAGTGTTAACTATGTTCCAGATGTTACTATGATAAACTATGGAAGATGCTGTCAATGCCCTGCCCTTAACTGCTCAGCTCCCTTCAGAGATCACCTGTAGCCTTGGTGGAAATTCCTGGGAAAATCCAAAGCTTCCAATCTCAAGCCTGAACCTTTCTGGGTAAGGGCTTTCTCTGATCCTGGAGTGTGCTTGACCTGTGCCCAAGGTAAGCCAGAGTGTCTGAGAGTCAATCCCCCTGGAGCAACCCCCAACCAATGAGGAATGGAGATAGGGGAAAACTACCCTTCCTAGCTTCCTAGCCTTTCATGGAGGATCCCCAGCAGCATCCCCTTCCCTGTCTCACTTCAGTACACCCTCACCACGTTTCCTGGGCTCTTTCCCCAAATAAATTATTTGAACCCAAATCTATGTCTTAGAGTGGGAAATCCAAACTAAGGTACTCAATTCTCACAACAACCCAATGAAGATGGTAGGAACTATTCCTGTCACCATTTTATATATGTGCAAACTGATGCTTGTGGAGGTTAAATAAATTGTCCATATCACTTAGCTGGCGAATGCTAGAGCCTGGATTCAAATCCAAAGCTTGTGATCTTAACACAATGCTATATTGCCAGTCTCAAATTCCAAGACGAAAACCAGGCATTACTGTGGAATAAAAGCCCGAGGCAGTCTGTCAGTCTCTCTTACGCAACATCGAGACTGACTACTATTTTCAGATTCGCTCCTTATTATAACAAAGGCAGAGCCTGAGACTTGCATGCCAGACATGTTTTCTCTCTTTATTTATATCCACTTTAGAGGGTTGAAATGTCATCATACAGTTTCTTCCCCTACTGAGATGGCAGTTACAGCCGTGGGCAAACTACGGCCTGTGGGCCGGATCCGGCCCGTTTGAAATGAATAAAACTAAAAAAAAAAAGATCGTACCCTTTTATGTAATGATGTTTACTTTGAATTTATATTAGTTCACACAAACACTCCATCCATGCTTTTGTTCCGGCCCTCCGGTCCAGTTTAAGAACCCATTGTGGCCCTCAAGTCAAAAAGTTTGCCCACCCCTGGTTTAGAAGCTGAGCTGGTCACTTCTGAATGTGATCAAATGTAATGAGATAATGGCAGAAAGTGGTATGCTACATCTACTACTCTTCACTCTTTGCTCTGCTTGTCAGATTTCCCTAGAACTTTCATGGTTTAGTTCCTGGTCATTAAAAATAATACATCAAGAACCCAACAGCAGTTCATATTTTCTCTTTTTTGTCTATAATGTAAATAACCCACATTGAAGAGAAATATAAAGGAATAACATTAGAAAGAAGATCTAACTTCAATTTCTTCACCAATTAGTTGTGTGACATTAAGCAAATCATCTAACTTCTCAAAATCTTGGTTATCATCTATCTATTAAAAGAAGGGTTTAAGGTATAGATGAGACATAAGTTTATTTCTACTTTTAACATTTCTGTGATTCTATTCAATCCTGAATTAGTTTTTTGAATAAAGGAGTTTCACCTGACTGGAATCGAACCAGTGACCTCTTGGTTGATGGGTCGATGCTCAGCCACTGAGTCACACTGGCCTGGTTCCTTGCTTTTTAAAAATTTATATTCATAAAGTTTTCCTTTCCTTTAATATTCAGATATTAACTGGTATAAGTCCAAAATATAATTTTTTAGTGTTTCCTTTTTCTTCTAGTTACCAATTCCCACATTTTACTCTTTAGTCAAAATACTTTAAAAATTATTATGATTTTTGTTTAATAGCCTAATTTCCCTTCCCTCTCCTTTCTCCTCCTCCTCCTCTTCTTCTTCTTCCTCCTCCTCCTCCTCCTCCTCCTCCTCCTCCTCCTCCTCCTCCTCCTTCTTCTTCTTCTTCTTCTTCTTCTTCTTCTTCTTCTTCTCCTTCTTCTTCTTCTTCTTCTTCTTCTTCTTCTTCTTCTTCTTCTTCTTCTTCTTCTCCTCCTCCTTCTTCTTCTTCTTCTTTCTCTCTCTCTCTCTCTCTCTCTCTCTCTCTTTCTTCATATTAAAGCTGCTGCTACAGTAATCACTTCATATAATTAGATGCCCCAATTTTGGAAGAAAAAAGAATAATTGTTCAGGAACATTATGATTTATTAAACTAAAAGAACCATTATTTCCCTCATGCTCTTGATGTTGTCTGCCTATAGTATGTAGGTGGTAGCTAAAAATACCCTATTAATCTTCTCTATAATATATTCAGTAGCATGTTTAGTGCCTCATTACTGATGAGAATTCATTAAAAAAAAAAAAGCAAAATCCTTTGTTTCTGACTGTTCTGCTAGGAACTCCATTTGGGTTTAAAGACATGCTATGAATCTACAAACATGAATATCTTAATAAAACTGTTTTGGTTTAAAAAAATATAAAGACAAACAAAAAGGTTATAAAAAGAAATTTCTTCTTTTTTAGCCGAAACTCACAAAAGCTGGCTATCATACCACTGCTGGCTTCTAAACATTCTGATTTGAGGAGGAGATCTGAGATTAATCAATAATTTTTCAGTGTCATGAAATGCTTCACAGGGAAATTTTCAATCCATCAAAGTAACTCTGAAGGCTTGATGGCTTACTTTTTAAGTGGAAAGCAGCCTTTTAGTATGGATTTATAGCTTCGACTTCATTTTCATTATATTCTTCAGCATATTTTGGTCTTCAGTCCTTTGCTCTTTCTAGTCAATAGCATTAGAGTCTACTGTGTTCACTGCTGGAACCTGGAAGTGTGGATAATGCTAGGCCTAAATGTGACTAGCTATATATTGCCCTTAGTTCTGGACCCCATGCTTTGGAACCAACTCTGATCCTTCTGTAGCTGTATTCCATAGGAGGTGTGGAATCTCAGGGCCCTAAAGAGATATTACCACCTGAATGGTAGCAGAATATGCTACCTCAAAATATGCCTCTTTGACATAAAAATTTTGAAATGAAGGCTATTATGAAGCAGTAAATATAGAAAAAACTCTCTATTTCCTATTGAATTATACTAGTGAATTAATTGACTTTATGAGTAGGTCTACTCTATTGATTTTCCAAAGCCATATTCTTTTCATTATTGTTATTTACTAATTTTAAAAACCAGAAGCCTTTTCTCAATACTTATTCCTACTCATCTTTTGTGCACTACTTGAATTTGCCAAACACATTTTTCATGGGGAAAAACATAGGCATTGGAGTCAGGCAGATTTGTCTTTAGAATATAGCTCTATCACCACTTGATGGTGATGTGGGATCAAGGAAAAGTGTAGGAAAAAATATGCCAAACTTGGAAATAACACCAAAGGGTAGCTGTATGTCATTATGGAACACGGCTTAATAGATCTACCCAATGCTTATTTAATTCACTAGCAGGCTTACATTTGTTTGATTTGTTATTGATTAGGGCTAAGACTGTATACAATATTAACTTGTAGATTTTGGCCGTATAGATGCAATGTCTGGTGGAGAATTTAACTCCAAAGGCTATAGTTTATTTTGACCTATAGGACATTCACCTATAGGACATTGTAACTTAGAAAATTTACTTTAGCTTGCCTTTTGTGACTGGCTATGGATTCTCAGTTTCTCTAATTTTTCTGTGAACCAGCTTTATCATCTTGCTGGTTTCCTCACTAAAGAGTTATATAGATCTTGGAAACACATTTATTCTATATATTTTTTAAAAAAAATATATTTTATTGATTTTTTACCGAGAGGAAGGGAGAGGGATAGAGAGTTAGAAACATCGATGAGAGAGAAACATTGATCAGCTGCCTCCTGCACACTCCCCACTGGGGATGTGCCCGCAACCAAGGTACATGCCCTTGACCGGAATCAAACCTGGGACCCTTGAGTCCGCAGGCCTATGCTCTATCCACTGAGCCAAACTGGTTAGGGCTATTCTATATTTTTATAACAGTCACATCTTTAAATTTGAAAACTATACTTTGACAGTAGTGAGGAGTTAAATGTTATTCCAAGAAGTTATATAACTGGTGATGCCATTATCTAAGATATCTCTATGCATAAGGAGTCTTTCAGAAGAAGATAATTTTATTTTGGTATATTAGTTTCTATTAAGATGGAAATCTAGGTTTGAACACTGAAAGTAGAGGAAAAAAATTTAGACGTTTGAAGATGAAAAGGCCTAGGGATAGTATGAAAGTATTAAGGACATAATTAAAAACAAACAAACAAACAAATAAGTAAACAAACACACACTTAGGGAGTGGATGAAGAAAAGCCAGCATAGGAAACTAGGAAGGAGTAGTAAAAAGCAGCCATGAGCAGTTTTAAGAAATGAATAGTCAACATGCAGATGTGACCCAGGAGACAACTAGGATGGTAATTGCCAAGATACAATTGAACTTAGCAATTAAGAAGTCTTTGGTGACTTAATAAAAGCACTTCCAGTAGAGGGGTAAGGATGTAAGTCAGATTTGCTGTGGGTTGGGAGAAAATAAGATATTCGGAAAGGGATGCTGTAAATATAGATTGTTTCAGGAAGTTTGGCTCTAAAACCTAAATCAGATCATAATAATTCACAGCTTAAAACCTGCTGATGGATTTCCATTACACTTGAAATAAAACTCATCCCTTCATCATGGTCTATTAGGCTTTATATGATTAGGACTCTGCTTATCAATCTGACTTCTTGTACCACTTTGCCATCCTTTATATGCTTCAAATGATTGGATTCTTTTCTTTCCTCAAATATACCAACTTTGTTACTATCTTAGGGCCTTTGCCAATTCCTCCTTTTTTTTTTAATCCTCAGCTGAGGACATGGTTAGAGAGTGGAGGAGAGAGAGAGAGAGAGAGAGAGAGAGAGAGAGAGAGAGAGAGAGAGAATGAAAATATCACTGATGTGAGAAAGAAGACATGGATGGGCTGCCTCCTAAATGCACCCCAACTGGGTCCTGGGATGGAATCTGAAAGCTTTAGGTGTATAGGACAATGCTCCTACCAACTGAGCCACACTGGCAAGGGCACCACTTTCTCTTTTTGATATGCTCTCCATTCAGACCTTTGCAAGGCTTGCACAACAGTGATGAGGGCATACTGGTCAGATACCCTTTGAGTCACAGTGGTTCTCAACCTTCTGGCCCTTTAAATACAGTTCATGTTGTGACCCAACCATAAAATTATTTTCGTTGCTACTTCATAACTGTAATGTTGCTACTGTTATGAATCGTAATGTAAATATCTGTCATGCAGGATGGTCTTAGGCGACCCCTGTGAAAGGGTCGTTTGACCGCCAAAGGGGTTGTGACCCACAGGTTGAGAACTGCTGCTTTAAGAGAAACAACTGTGAGGAGCATAACTAACACCTTCCAGCTGCCACACCTTCAAACCCGCTCATGCTAAGGTCACACTTACCTTGGGTTGCACCCAGCCAATGACCAAGTACAGTTTAGATGCTAGAGCTTGGCTATTCCTGCCCAGGATAGGACTCCTCTACAGGGCAATTTTTATTCTGGGGATCCTCCTTGGTCTAAGATTTTCTCACAATTGCATTCCACTCTGAGCTTTTCCTACCCAGTCCTCTTTCCTTCCTGCTCTCCCTTCCCAGGTATCAGAACTAGATTGCAGTTTGAATACTCTCCTGCCTTCTGTTTGCCCAAGGTCTCAGCCCTGGGATGTACTTCTTTGCCCAGCCTGAAGGTCTGGGACCCGGATGTAGGTCAGAGCCCCGGTTGGAGGTATGGACCCGGGATAGAGGTCTGGGTACCTGATACAGGACTGGATTCTGGCTTCGAGGTCTGAGCTGCGGGAATGACTTCTGGTGACTTGCTGAAAGTCTGGGACCTGTACCTGATGGAGGTACGGGCCCCTGATACATGACTGGATTCTGGGTTCCATGTCTGAGGCTCGGGATGTACTTCTTGGCCCGTTCTGAATGTCTGGGACCCAGATGTAGGCCTGAGGGGCACCCGATACAGGACTGGATTCTGGGTTCGAGGACAGGGTACCCATATCGAGTTCTGGGCACTGGCTGAAGGTCTAGGTCCTGGATGGAGTTCTGGGCCCTGGGATGGAAGCCTGGGCCGGCGATGGAAGGTTGTGTCCTAGAGGGAGGGTTGGGTCGTGGGGTGGACATCTGGACCCTGGGTGGACTTCTGGGTCATAGACTGAACATCAGGGTCATAGGCTGGACCTCTGGGTCATGGAATGGAAGTCTGGGTTATGGATGGAGGGCTGGCCCATGATACAGAAGTGGATTCTGTGTTCGATATTTCGGCCCTGGAATGGAAATCTGGGCCTTTGGCATTAATGTCTGGGACCAGGATGTAGGTCAGAGCACCTGATGGAGGAATGGGCCCCGGATGGAGGTGTGGGACCCCTGATACAGGACTGCATTTGGGTTTGAGGGCTGAACCCCGGTATGGAGTTCTGGACCAGCCTTAAGGTCTGGAACCTGGTTGTTGGCCTGAGACACTGATGGAGGAATGGGTCCCGGATGGAAGTTTAGGCACCAGATATAGGACTGGATTATGGGTTTGAAATCTGGGATCCAGAATGGACATCTGGGCCTTGGCATGAATGTCTGGGACCCGGATGTAGGTCAGAACCCCGGATGGAGGTCTGGGCCCCTGATACAGGACTGGTTTGTGGGTTAGAGGCCTGGGCCCCCTGAATGGACATCTGGGTTTTGGCATGAATGTCTGGGACCCGGTTGTAGGTCAGAACTCCGGATGGAGGTCTGGGCCGCTGATATAGGACTGGTTTGTGGGTTAGAGGCCTGGGCCCCCTGCATGGACATCTGGGTTTTGGCATGAATGTGTGGGACCCGGATGTAGGTCAGAGCCCTGGATGGAAGTCTGGGCACCCGATACAGGATTGTATTCTGGGTTCGAGGATAGGGTCCCTGGATCGAGTTCTGGGCCCTGGCATGAGGGCCTAGGCCCCTAATGGAGGTCTGGGTCCTGGCATGCATGTCTGTGCCTTGAATGGAAGGTTATGTCTCAGAGAGAGGGCTCGGTTGTGGGTTGGACATCTGGGCCCCAGGTGGAGGTCTGGTTCGTATGCTGGGCCTATGAGTCATTGAATGGAGGTCTGGGCCATGGATGGAGGTCTGGGCCCCGAATACAGGACTGGATTCTCCGTTTGAATTCTTGGCCTCAGAATGGACAGATGGGCCTTGGCATGAATGTCTGGGACCCGAATGTTGGTCTGGGCCTCTGATACAAGACTGGATTCTGAGTTGGTGGTCTGAACTCCAGGATGGACTTCTGGGCTTGGCCTGAAAGTCTCAGACCCAGATGTAGGCCTGAGCCTATGAAGGAGGTATGGGCCCTGGATGTAGATCTGGGCGTACGATACAGGACTGGATTTTGGGTTTTCGGTTAGGGTCCCTGGATCGAGTTTTGGCCCCTGGCATGAAGGTCTAAGCTCTGGATGGAGATCTGGGCCAGAGATGGAGGTCTGGGCCAGGGATGGAAGGCTGAGTCCCGGATGGTGTGTTGGGTCGTGACATGGACATCTGGGTCCTGGGTGGAGGTCTGGGTCGCAGGCTGGACATCTGGGTCATAGGCTGCATCTCTTGGTCATGGAATGGAGGTCTGGACCATGGATGGAGGTCTAGGCCCCCGATAGAGGACTGGATTCTGGGTTTGAGGCTTGGGCTCCAGAATGGATATCTGGGCCTTGTCATGAAATTCTGGGACCTGGATGTTGGTCTGGGTCCTGGGATGGCGGTCTGGACCGCACAGGGATTTCTGGGCCTTGGAAGCAGGTTTGGGACCTCAATAGATGATTGGATTCTGGGTTTGAGGTCTGGGCCCAGGAATGGACATGGGGGCCTTGTGGTGTTTTTGTTTGTTTTGTTTTTAAGTGGTTTCTTTATCTCCTAAGTCATAGGCATCTATCTGGCTGTACCATCTTTTAAGTCCTTTTTAATCTAGTCTAGTCTCTTTATTCATGCACTGACTTATTGTAGAGAATGGACAATTATCTCCTTTGGAATGGGTTACTTTCTGGATTTGTGTGATTGTTTCCTTGTGGTGGTTTTTTTTTTTTTTTTTTAAGTGTTTTCTTTATCTCCTACATTTCCTATAAAAGGCAAATTAGGTACTATTGTTTAATTAAGTTCAAGTTACACATTCTTGGTTAAATGATGTAGGTTGTGTACTTCATACTGAATTACATCAGCAGACAGATAATCTCTGGCAATTCCCTAACTAGCAACGCTAATTTATACCATCAGATTATACTGGTAAAGTTACATTTTCTCTCTTGGGACCAGAAAGTCATTTGTGTGGTGTTGTTTGTAAGTATGTGAAGATAGTTATCCATCACAAATAGAAGATCCTCTCATCATTTAACACAGTTATCTCCAATCCCATGCTTTTAATTTGTGTGCTTGTTTACTTCGCTTAATATAGTCTTTGCCATACAGAAATGTCTCATTTTCATACGGTAAAATCTGTCAGTCTTTACCTCTGCTTTTAAGGATGCCAGTCCTGTTGGGTTAGGGCTCCAGCCTTATTGTCTAGTAGGCGAGATAAACAAGTAGACACATTAAGTACCAAGGGAGCTCCACAAAACTTGGCTGGGTAGTGGAGGCCTGGAAGACGGATGGAGGGCGAGGCCCCCGGTACATCATGCGGACAAGCAGCTGACAGCACTGGAACACAGAGGACCAGAGCGAACAAATCCCTTCCGAGGAGGAGAGGCGAGAAGGGCGGGCTGCGTCCAGCTTCACTAATGGGCTACTAATGCAACCAGTGATTATCCAAATACATACAGCCCCCAGCACCCGCCTCAGAGCCACTGGGCCGGGCTGGCAGGTGGAAGTAAATTCCGCAGGCTGTTTCCTCAGTCGCCCTCCCCTGCCATCCGGAGGTCGGCCTCCCTCCCTCCCCTTCGCCCTGAGCCTGGGCCCGGCCTCCCCACACTCGCCCACAGGCCCGAGCTTCCTCCCGCGAGGCGAGGTCCGCCCCCCGCGCCATCGCCACGCGAGGACGCAGATTCCTGCTCCGCAAAGGATTCGGGGAAACACTGCGGGCCAATGTACCGGCAGAGAGGTTGCTTTGATTGACGCGAAGTACGCCCAATGAGAGAAGAAGCCTGGAGACGCTTCCGCCACAGCGGCGGGGCAGTCGCGATGTCAACCAATCTCAGCGCAGAAGTGGCCGTCTCGAGGGCGGTTCCCGAGGCCGCTGAGATTGTGGGTGTCTGTTGAGCGACTGGTGGGAGTCGTGCTACCTTGAGTAGGGGTTAAAGTCGTTCTTGAGAGGGACGTCTGTGTCCGGAGAGAAAATGAGTTTAGCTCTGAGGTCGGTAACGAGGCGGCGGCGATGCTCTCCACACCCCGGCAGCGGGCCCCAGGGCGGGTGTGGAGGGGAGGCCGTCGGGGGCCGAGGCGAGGAAGGGATGCCTTTGGGTCGAGGAAAAGGAACCTCGGCCCCTCCTCCGGGCCGGACCCCTCACCCCGGGGGCTCCCGGGGGCCGCAGGTGCCGCGTCCCGTGCATTTCTGCGGAGGTAGTCACACCTGTCCACGCCTGGGGCTTGGAGCCGCCGAAAGGGTGGGCCGTATTCTTTGCACGGAGGCGGTGAAGTCGCGCGAGGTTTCTCCCGCGTTGTTTCCGCGGGAAATCAGGCCGTGGAGCATCCCTGGATTCAGTTCCTCCTTCCCGGTTTCCGGCCCCGACCGCCGCCGCGCTGCTCATGACGTAGCTACTGTAAATTTTGGAAATAGCACAAAACTCCCCCTTGCCGCTCACCCGGGGTCCTGCCGGACCGTGTGCCTGGAGACCCGCATCACCTAAATTTCTTAGTTTCTTGACCCCACATTGAGTTCCACCTCTAATCCTCGGGTGCCCTGTCCCCCAGCCTCATCTGGATGTTACTTTAAAAATAACGATGTAGTCACCCCACTTTGGGAGAGGTGCTGCCCGCTCCCCCAGCCTCATCTAGATATGTTACTTTAAAAATAACGATGTAGTCACCCCACTTTGGAAGAGGTGCTGTGTTCTGCTCACGGGTAATGTGCTGCCTTGGATGGGGTCCGTTGGGTCGGTTCTGGACCGGGCCATTGGAGCCGTGGGAAGGGAAGGACTGACCGCGGGGTGGACAGGCTTGGGCGCAGCCTCTGGTGAACGCACGGTGGCAGCTTCACCCGGTCACCTTCTAGCGTCTCTTACCGCCTGCCCCCCCCCCCCCCCCACGTCCCCCCGTCTTTTTTTGGGGGTAGATTTTTAGAGGACAAAACTTCAAATGCAAATAGGTAGCCTGTTGTAGTAAAATCAGCTGGGTTTTACATTTTAAGGTTTTATACAATTTTCTGTTCCAACATTTATACAAGTGTTGAAGTCCCATTTGGAACATTTGGGTCAACATCTCTTAAGGAAGACATTTCTAGCCTTTAAAATAAATTTCCTTAAACATGTTTTTTCCCCAGAGTTTGTGAGAAATTAAATGTAAATTTAAATGTTGAGATTTATAAGACCATTGACTTCACATTATATAGAATTGGCACAAATAGATACTTTTTAGGCGTTTGATAATCGTGATCTGTTTGGACTCAGTATTTTGGCTGATTTGTTAATACCGACCAAAGAAATTATGAAGTGCCACCCTGTTGGAAATATGTAATCTGAAAACATTTCTAATCTACAATGCCATCGTACTTTGTAAGTTAATTGAAAAATTATGTCTTTTTGGTAATAATTTTGATATCTTATTTATAAAACACTGTCAAAAGTAAATCAGATACATAGTGAGAGTCAATTACAAATTTAATTTTCTTTTAAAAAATGTTTTGTAGATTGATGTGAATAATAAGTATGGATGCTTTGTTTTTTGTTGGGGTTTCTGATATGAAGCAATGTTTTTTATTCACAGTTCTTCCACAGTAATATTAGTGGGAATAAATACAAAGCTAGGTCCTCATTTTTTTTTTTTTTTTTTAAATAACCTGTAACATTTCTCAGTTTTGGGAAGTGCAAATTTATAGCCGCTTCAGCTCTGCAATAAGTAGGGCCTTTACTCATATAAGGAAATTTTTTTTCTCAAAATATACCCTTTTAAGAAATTTAGAAAGTTATTCACTGGCTAAGATTTATGGTTGCACTTTTGAAATCTTATTTTAATCATCTAGACTGTAGAGGCATAGGAGAATAGGAATTAAGTGGACTAAATAGACTGTTTTCATTTTATAGAAGTGAACTTGTAGACAAAACAAAGAGGAAAAAAAGAAGAGAACTCTCTGAAGAACAGAAACAAGAAATTAAAGATGCTTTTGAACTATTTGACACGGACAAAGATGAAGCAATAGATTATCATGAATTAAAGGTAATGATAGACTTTAAAACATAGTATATTTTTTCTGTTAAAATGATTTGCATTTTTGACAGTTGGCTAAAAATACATTTCTAAATAAGTATTTTAACTAAACTAGTTTTAGAAATATGAAACTATTTTAAACACTTCAGTTCAGTGCTACAATAAAATTGAATAGTACTAACATCTTTTTAGAAACTCCTTTTTCACATAAAATGAATAGTATTTTAAATGTAAAAATACATTCCTATGGAGCGGCTTATTTTTTATTTACATAATTAAAATTTTTTTAACTACAGGATTTATATTTTTTGACCACTCATTCTTTTTTCACTTGGGGGGATGTTATTTGTCTTTTAATTTGAGTATGTTCATAAACAGTCTCTGGTGCAAACAACATAATTGATGTGTGATATTGACACACTAATGGGGGAAAATGTCAACTTTAAGGCTTGGAATCTATACTAATAATAAAGGAATGTGCAAGTTGTCTGGGATGCTGTAACAGTAACAGTAATGACCAAACAGCAGGCTGCATGGGGCAACCAAGCCAGCAGGGGTGGGGGGGCAGTTGGGGGTAACCAGGTTGGCGGGGGGCGGGGAGGGGGGGGGACGGGACACAACCAGGCCGGCAGGGGTGGCAGGCAGTTAGGGGTGATCAGGCAGGTGAGCAGTTAGGAGCCAGTGGTCCCAGATTGTGAGAGGGATGTCCGACTGCCGATTTAGGGCTTAAACCAGCAGTCGGATATCGCCCGAGGGGTCCCCGATTGGAGAGGGTGCAGGCTGGGCTGAGGGAACTCCCCGCCTCATGCACGAATTTTGTGCATCATGCCTCTAGTTATTTATAATGACACAAGGGGAGATTGCTGTTAGGATAGTATGGGTCTGACACTCAACACAATGAGAAAGGTGGCTTTTTTGCAGCTCTTTGGCTCTCTTTTCCACATTTATCTTTTGTTGCTGTTGTTTGTTTTAGTTACCTAGCTTTTATCTGTTTTTCCTTTATAATGTCTCTTTATTTGTTGCCATTGTTATTATCTTGGTTGGAGAATCTTATTTCATATCTGGAATTTTCTAAATGGTTTCTTCATTTCTAGTTTACCCTGTACATTCATCTTTCTCAAATCCTTTCCCCATATTGTTCAATGCTTATGAACCTTTGGTGGCTCCTTATTATACACTGTATAAACTTCAGATTCCTTTGATTTTTATTGAATGTTCTCCACACTTTTTAAAAAAAAATATATTTTATTGATTTTTTACAGAGAGGAAGGGAGAGAGACAGAGAGTCAGAACCATCGATGAGAGAGAAACACCAATCAGCTGTCTCCTGCACATCTCCTACTGGGGATTTGCCCGCAACCCAGGTACATGCCCTTGACCGGAATCGAACCTGGGACCTTTCAGTCAGCAGGCCGACGCTCTATCCACTGAGCCAAACCGGTTTCGGCAGTTCTCCACACTTTTACTACCACCTACGTTTCTCATTTGCTAACTCCTTTTTCTACCTGAGCACTTCCCATTCAGATAAGGTAAGCTGCTCTGTTCACTGTTCTTAAGCTTATTCTTTATTTTGGTGTCTTTTTTTTTAAAAAATCTTTATTAGTTAAGGTATTACAAATGTGTCCTCATCCCCCCCATTAACCCCCATCCTCCCCCCCCCCCCCACCTCCCCCACTCACGCTCTCATCCCCCTGTTGTCCATGTCCATTGGTTTGGCTTATATGCGTGCATACAAGTCCTTTGATTGATCTCTTCCCTTTACCCCCTCCCTCCCCTACTTTCCCTCTGGGGATTTATAGTCTGATCGCTGTTTCTCTGTCTTTGGATCTGTCCCTGTTCATCACTCTATGTTGTTCTCTATAATCCACAAATGAGTGAGATCATGTGATATTTATCTTTCTCTGACTGGCTTATTTCACTTAGCATAATGCTCTCCAGTTCCATCCATGCTGTTGCAAAAGGCAAGAGTTCCTTCTTTTTTACCGCAGCTTAGTATTCCATTGTGTAGATGTACCACAGTTTTTTTTAATCCACTCATCTGCTGATGGGCACTTAGGCTGTTTCCAAATCTTAGCAATGGTGAATTGTGCTGCTATGAACATAGGGGTGCATATATCCTTTCTGATTGGTGTTTCTGGTTTCTTGGGATATATTCCTAGAAGTGGGATCACTGGGTCAAATGGGAGTTCCATTTATAGTTTTTTTTGAGGAAGCTCCATACTGTTCTCCACAGTGGCTGCACCAGTCTGCATTCCCACCAGCAGTGCAGAAGGGTTCCTTTTTCTCCACATCCTCTCCAACACTTGTTGTTTGTTGATTTGTTGATGATAGCCATTCTGACAGGTGTGAGATGATATACCGCATTGTCGTTTTGATTTGCATCTCTCGTATAATTAGTGACTTTGAGCATGTTTTCATATGTCTTTCGGCCTTCTGTATGTCCTCTTTCGAAAAGTGTCTATCTAGGTCTGTTGCCCATTTTTTTATTGGATTGTTTATCTTCCTATTGTTAAGTTTCATGAGTTCCCTGTAAATGTTGGAGATTAAATCCTTATTGGTGATATCATGGGAGAATATGTTCTCCCATGTAGTGGGTCTTCTTGTTGTTTTGTTGATGGTTTCCTTCGCTGTGCAAAAGCTTTTTATTTTGATGTAGTCCCATTTGTTTATTTTCTCTTTAGTTTCCATTGCCCTAGGAGCATTATCAGAGAAGAAATTCCTTTGGCATATGTTTGTGATTTCGCTGCCTGTGGTTTCCTCTAGTATTTTTATGGTTTCCCGTCTTACGTTTAAGTCTTTTATCCATTTTGAGTTTATTTTTGTGTATGGTGTGAGTTGGTGGTCTAGTTTCATCTTTTTGCATGTATCCAATTTTCCCAACACCATTTATTGAAGAGACCGTCTTGACTCCATTGTATACTCTTGCCTCCTTTGTCAAATATTAATTGGGCATAGTGGTTTGGATTGATTTCTGGGTTCTCTATTCTATTCCATTGATCTATATGTCTGTTCTTGTGCCAGTACCAAGCTGTTTTAAGAACAGTGGCTTTGTAATACAGTTTGATATCTGGTATTGAGATCCATCCCACCTACTTTGTTCTTCTTTCTCAGGATTGCTGCAGCTATTCGAGGTCTTTTTTTATTCCAGATGAATTTTTGGAACGTTCGTTCTAGATCTGTGAAATATGCCGTTGGTAATTTAATGGGGATTGCATTGAATCTATAGATTGCTTTGGGTAGTATGGACATTTTGATGATGTTGATTCTACCAATCCATGAACACGGTATGTTCTTCCACCTGTTTATGTCTTCCTCTGTCTCTTTTTTCAGTGTCCTGTAGTTTTTCCCATATAAGTTTTTTACCTCCTTAGTTAAGTTTATTCCTAGGTATCTTGATTTTTTTGGTGCGATGGTAAATAGGATTGCTTTTTTAGTCTCACTTTCTGTAAGTTCACTATTGGTGTAAAGAAATGCCATGGATTTGTTGGCATTAATTTTGTATCCTGCTACATTGCCGAATTCATTTATTAAGTCTAATAATTTTTTGATGGAGTCTTTAGGGTTCTCTATGTACAGTATCATGTCATCTGCAAAGAAGGACAGTTTCACTTCTTATCTTGCTGAGAGTTTTTATCAAGAAAGGGTGTTGGATTTTGTCAAATGCTTTTTCCGCATCAATTGATATGACTATGTGGTTTTTTTCTCTCACTTTGTTTATGTGATGTATTACGTTTATTGATTTGTGGATATTGTACCATCCTTGCATCCCTGGGATAAATCCTACTTGGTCATGGTGTATGATCTTTCTGATGTACTGCTGGATCCTATTTGCTAGGATTTTGTTGAGGATTTTGGCATCTATGTTCATGAGGGATATTGGCCTGTAATTCTCTTTCATTGTGTTGTCTTTATCTGGTTTTGGTATTAGGGTGATGCTGGCTTCATAGAATGAGCTGGGAAGTGTTCCTTCCTCTTGAATTTGTTGGAATAGTCTGAGGAGGATAGGTTTTAGTTCTTCCTTGAATGTTTGGTAAAACTCCCCTGTGAAGCCGACTGGCCCTGGGCTTTTGTTTGCTGGAAGCTTTTTGATTACTGCTTCAATTTCCTCCATAGTTATTGGCCTATTGAGATTTTTAGATTCTTCCTGATTAAGTTTTGGAAGGTTGTATTTTTCTAGGAATATGTCCATTTCCTCCAGGTTGTCTAGTTTGTTGGAGTAGAGTTGTCCATAGTATTTTCTAACAATCCTTTGTATTTCTGTGGGGTCTGTTGTTATTTCTCCTCTTTCATTTCTGATTTTGTTTATTTGGGTCCTCTCTCTTTGTTTTTTGGTGAGCCTGGCTAGAGGTTCATCAATCTTGTTTATCCTTTCAGAGAACCAGGTCTTGGTTTCATTGATTTTTTTGTAATTTTTTGGGTCTCTATGTCGTTTATCTCCGCTCTGATCTTTATTATTTCCTTCCTTCTGCTTACACTGGGCTTTTCTTGTTGCTCTCTTTCTAACTCTTTGAGTTGTAGGGTTAGGTAATTTATTCTCATTGTTTCTTGTTTCTTGCAGTAGACTTGTAGAGCTATGAACTTTCCTCTCAAGACTGCTTTCGCTGTGTCCCATAGGTTTTGGATTGTTGTGTTTTCATTGTCGTTTGTTGCCATGATGTTTTTTATTTCTTCTTTGATCTCTCTGGTAAACCCAGTCATTGTTTAATAGTGTGCTATTTAGTCTCCATGTGTTTGATTTTTTTGGATTGTTTTTATTGTAGTTGATTTCCAGTTTTTTGCCATTGTGATCTGAGAAGATGCTTGATATGATTTCCATCTTCTTGATTTTGAAGAGACCTTGCCTGTGACCCAATATATGGTCTATCTTTGAAAATGACCCATGAGCACTTGAGAAGAATGTATATTCTGTGGATTTGGGGTGAAATGTTCTGAAGAGGTCAATTAATTCCATCTGATCTAGTGAGTCATTTAGGATTGATGTTTCTTTGATGATTTTTTGTTTAGAGGATTTGTCCAATGGTGATAATGGGGTGTTAAAGTCCCCTACTATGATTGTATTGCTGTCAATCTCTCCCTTGATCTCCTCCAGAAGATTTCTTATGTATTTGGGTGCTCCTATATTGGGTGTGTATATGTTTACCAGAGTTATTTTTTCTTGTTGGATTGCTCCCTTTAATATTATGAAGTGGCCTTCCTTATCTCTTTTTATGTCCTTCACTTTGAGATCTAATTTGTCAGATATAAGTATTGCTACCCCGGCTTTTTTTCCGCTTCCATTCGCCTGAAAAACCTTTTTCCATCCCTTCACCATCAGTCTGCGTGCGTCTTTTTTTCTGAGGTGTGTTTTCTGTAGACAGCAGATATATGGGTCATGTTTTCTTATCCACTCAGTTACCCTATGTCTTTTGATTGGGGCATTTAATCCATTTACATTTAAAGTTATTATTGATAGATACTTGTTAGTCGTCATTTTTATTCTTTACCCCTGTGTTCCTTCTTTGTTTCCTATTTTTTCTTTTTACAGAAGACCCTTTAGCATTTCTTGCATTGCTGGTTTGGTGGTAATAAACTCCTGTAGGCCTTTTTTGTCTGTGAAGCTCCTGATTTCACCCTCAATTTTGATTGATAGCCTTGTTGGGTACAGTATTCTTGGATTCAGACCCTTCCTTTGCATGACTTTGTATATTTCATTCCATTCCCTTCTTGCCTGATGTGTTTCTGTTGAGAAATCAGTCACTAGTCTGATTAGGGATTCTTTGTAGGTAACTTTCTGTCTCTCTCTGGCTGCTTTTAAGATTTTTGCTTTGTCGTTGGTGTTTGCCAATTTAATTATAATGTGCCTTGGCGTCGGTCTTTTGGGGTTCATTTTGTTTGGGACTCTGTCAGCTTCTTGGATTTGTGTGAGTTTTTTCTTCCCTATATCAGGGAAGTTTTCTGTCATTATATTTTCAAACAGGTTTTCTATTCCTTGCTCAGTTTCCTCTCCTTCTGGCACCCCTATTATTCGGATGTTGTTTCGTTTCGTGTTGTCCCAGAGTTCTCTTAGGCTCTCCTCCTGCTTTTTAATTTCTTTTTCTAGAAGCTGCTCTGCTTGGGTATTTTTTCCTACTTTCTCTTCTAGCTCACTGATGCGGTCCTCTGCTTCTTCTAGTCTACTGTTGATGCTTTCTATTGCGTTCTTTATAGCAGTGATGTCATTTTTCATTTCTTCTTGGTTTTTCTTCATTTCCTCTTGGTTCTTATGCATATTGTTGAATTTGTCTTCCATTCTTTTCATCCACCTTATGGCCATTTCTCTGAATTCTTTCTCTGACAGGTTGCTTGCCTCCATTGCCTCCATTTCATTTACTTTTTTTTCTGGTGATGCCTGTTTTTCTTTCATATGTGAGCTGTCTCTTTGTCTTGGCATGATCTCTCTACTCCAGGTGTTTGGTTATTTAGTTCTCTCTCCGCTGCGTTGATTTAAAGGCACAAAATACAACACAACAAGGCACAACGTACAAGGCACTGAACGTAAATGTATTCACGATATTAATAACCCCAAATAAAGGTGACCACCCGAGCAAAGAGAATTAGGGGATAAAGAAGAAAGAAGAGAAAAAGATAAAAGACAAAAAGAAAAAATAGGAGTGCAAAAATAAAATTGGGAAAAGGGAGAAAAAAAAAAGTAAGAGAGAAAAGAGAGAGAATGAAATAGAAGAGGTGAAGAGACTATTTATATGGAGAGAAAACTCCAATAGAACCGCCACTAATCCCAACCAATTCCAGCAACAGATCCCTGGAGATGAATGCAAACTAAAAACAACCACTAATATCAAGTGAGGCGAGGGAAAACAGAAGCACAAAAATAACCAGAGGAAAAAAAAACCAGCAAAAAAATAAAAAGCAAAAGCAAAAGCAAAACAATCTCACAAACAAGCATAAAAAAACCCAATATACTCAACAATCAAGCAAACAATAGCAAAACAACAGAGAAAAAAAAATTTGGATAGTGAAAAACGATAAGAGAGAGATGTATATGGATTTAGAGCAGGGGATTGGAAATTAGATATATAAGTAGGGTGAAATTTAGACAGGGGGTAAAAAGAGGGAATAGGGAAAATCTAAAGCAGGAATAGGGTAAGAGAAACAGGACAACAAAAGGGGAAAAGTGAGGAAGAGAGTTTTGGCATAAAGGTCAAGTTGAGGTAGAGAAAAATGATGCTAAAGGAACGATGAAAATAGAATGTAGAACACTAATTCCAAAATAAAGTAAAATGACACTTTAAAAAATGGTAAAATGGTAGTAGTAATAATACTGGTTAAAAATAAAAATGTAGTAATTAAAAAGGTAAAATCAGGTGATGAAAAAAAAATAAAAAAAATAGTTTCTTAATTAAAAGGTGAAAAAAGAATTAAAAAAAAATAAAAATGTGCAGTAGTGAAGGTGCTTCAGTTCCTCTATTCTTCTTTTTGGCATGCCTTAGTTCTGCCAGGTGTTCAGTAGAGTGTTGAATTTCCCTGCGATACACTGTTCCTCTGTGTTGTAAACCACAGTCCTGATTTTAAGGCAGCCCGTATTTGTTTCCCAGACTGCCTTTATTTGTGTTTACAGAAGAGTCAGTTCGTGGGTCAGCCCCTGGGTGGCATTGTTTCTGGATTGACTTCCGAGGCTATAAGTCCTCTCTGTCCAGCAGTTAGGGTTTATTTTCCCTATCGCACTTAAGACTGGTTTGTGAGAGTCGACTGCCCTAGAGCCTGTTCTTTATTTATTTATTTATTTATTTAAAAAATATATTTTATTGATTTTTTACAGAGAGGAAGGGAGAGAGAGAGAGAGTTAGAAACATCAATGAGAGAGAAACATCGATCAGCTGCCTCCTGCACATCTCCCACCGGGGATGTGCCCGCAACCCAGGGACATGCCCTTGACCGGAATCGAACCCGGGACCCCTCAGTCCGCAGGCCGACGCTCTATCCACTGAGCCAAACCGGTTTCGGCTAGAGCCTGTTCTTTAATCGTTACTCCCCGCTCTGTTTCCCAGGTTCCACAAAAACAATTTTCTCCTGCAGTCTCTGCGAGTGACCCCAAGTGGGCAATCCCATGCACTGGGTTTAATAATCAAACGCAAAGATTTAAGGGGAAGAAAAAAAACAAGAGCTTGAGAAGTTGCGCGAATTCGCAACCCTCCACCTTCCAGCTCTGTGCGCAGTCTCTTCTGCGCGTCCTCTCTCCTCTGGCACTAAGCAGCTGGCACACTGGCAAAATCTGAGGCTGCTTTTTTGCATCCAGTCCAGCTATGGGCTTATTTTTAGCGTTCCCTTCTGCCAGCAGCCCTGCGGGAGCCCTTCCACACTCGCGGATCACACTGGCCCCAACGGCCGCGGACTTTGTGGGGCGCAGATTTCCCCAGTGCGCGTTCCTCTCCAACCTGAATTGCAAACCGCACCTTTAGGGGAAATCTGACCTTTCCGTGAGGAGAAGCAGGGTTCCTCTAAGTCCACATAGTTGCACTGCTTGAGATCCGTTGTTTTCGAGTTAGTAGCCGATCTCTGGATGCCGTGGATGCCGGGTCTTTGGATGAATACACTTCCAGTAACAGTCACTCAAGATGGCGTGGTCTCTGGCGCTCCGGGAGAGATTTCAGCCGCAGTCTCCAACCGTGCCCTTTCTCTGGGAGTCCTCTGTCTTTCCCAGCTGCAAAATGTCTCCCAGCTGAATATCTTCTGCTTATTCGGGCTGTATGTTACCCGTTTCAGCTGCTCACCCTTATCTGCTCCGGGACAAGGCACGGGACACGTCCGTCTATACCTCCGCCATTTTCTTCCTAGTTCTATTTTGGTGTCTTAATACCAGTAATCCTTTTCTAAATATCCTTCTGTTTCACTAATCCATATATCAAGGAACAACTTGAATCCCTCCAAGTTTTAACTGGTAACATGTCTCTGCTTCCTTTATATGTGTGTGTGTGTGTGTGTATATATATATGTGTGTGTGTATATATATATATATATACATATATATATATATATATATATATGCCTAAGCGACCAGCTGAACGGCTGACCATCTGGTAGCTATGATGTGCACTGACCACCAGGGGGCAGACGCTCAACACAGGAGCGGAAACCATAGGCATGGAAACATGGAACACACTGATGAATCTCAGAAGGGGGGAGAGGGGAGGGCAGGAAGAGATTAACCAAATATCTTTTTTTTTTTTTTTTAACACATTTTTATTGATTTCAGACAGGAAGGAAGGAGAGAGAGATAGAAACATCAATGATGAGAGAGAATCATTGATTGGCTGCCTTCAGTACACCTCCTATTGGGGAACAAGCCTGCAACCCAGGCATGTGCCCTTGACCAGAATCGAACCTGGGACCCTTCAGTCCGCAGGCTGATGCTCTATCCACTGAGCCAAATCAGCTAGGGCCACCAAAGATCTTATATGCATACTAGAGGCCTGGTGCACGGATTCGTGCACCTGTGGGGTCCCTCGCCTGGCTGATCGGGCTGAAACCAGCTCTCCAACATCCCCCGAGGGGGATCCAGATTGTGAGAGGGTGCAGGCCAGGTTGAGAGACCCCACTTTTACATGACTCCGTGCACCGAGCCTCTAGTCTGTATAAAAAGCCAGTGACTGTAATGCCAGAATGACCGGTCGCTGTGATGCCCACTGTGGCCAGTGAACCGGCCTGATCCGGGGGTGGGGCCGGCTGGCCAACCCCCCGCGGCCCCTCCCCCCGGCTGGCCCCACCCCTGATCGCCCCCCCCAACCCCAATAGGGGCCAGAGCCAGCCAGCCAACCTCCTGCAGCCCCTCCCCCTGGCTGGCTCCACCCCCGATGGGCCCCCACCTCCCCCATTGGCCCGCAGCCCCTACCCCTAGCCGGCCCTGCTCCTGATTGCCCCTCCTACCCCAATTGGGCGTGGGGCTGGCTGGCCAACCTTCTTCTACCCCTTCCCCCGGCTGGCCCCGCCTCCAGTAGACCACCACCACCCCAATCGGTCTGCAGCCTCTCCCCTGGCCTGCCCCACCCCTGATTGGCCTCTTCCACCCCATTGAGGGTGGCAGCCAGCCAACCTCCCATGGCCCCTTCCCTGGCCGCTGACCCCTGATCGGCCCTCTGACCCCATTTGGGTGTGGGGCTGGTTGGCCCACAGCCCTTCCCCACAGCTGGCCCTGCCCCATCCCAATTGGGGGCGGGGCCCACAGGGCAATCACTCGCTCCCTTCCCCACAGCCGGCCCGGTCCTGATTATGCCCCAATCAGGACGGGCTGGCCGACCAACCTCCTGCTGTCTCCTCCTGACAGGCCCAGCCCTGATCCGCTGATTGGGGCTTGGCTGGCCGGACCCCACCGGTGCATGAATTTGTGCACTGGGCCTCTAGTATAGTAATAAGATCTTCTTTCCCTAAATTTGGAGTCATGCACTATCTAGTAACTAATGATGTAGGGTCTGATGATAATTCTTATTTTAGTGTGTTTTAATCTCATAGTGTATAACTTTTTTTTTTAGTATATATCTTTTTAATATTTATGCTATGCCCCTTTTTGTTTTTTAGTTGTTAATCCTTTGAGAACATAGAACTTGTTATATCTGTGCACTATGTCAGTACATTGTATAGTATATTCCATAAACACTCATTGATTGGTTTGTTATATAAAAAATGATATATAAAGTTAACAAATTGCTATTTAATTTCATAGTGAAGAAAAACTATCTCTTTGCTATTTTAGAGTCATAAAACATGCAAAAGAATTACATGTTTTATTAATGTGTCATCATCCCTTAAGTTGTAAAAATTTATTTAAGAAATCACTTCTTTTTTTTAAAGAATGCTTTATAATTTGCTTTTCCCTCTTATTCCAAAAGGTGGCAATGAGAGCCTTGGGGTTTGATGTAAAAAAAGCTGATGTACTGAAGATTCTTAAAGATTATGACAGAGAAGCCACAGGGAAAATCACCTTTGAAGATTTTAATGAAGTTGGTGTGTATTTTCATAGTCTTTATATTTAGTAGTTGTTAGGAAATTATCTGGTTAATATCAGTATTTTTTTAATTCTCAGGGCTATAGAATTTTGTTAATAAACATTGCTATATATGTGAATCTTACAGGGTTTTTTGGGGTACTCTTTATGTTGATTTTCAAAGAAAAAAGATTTATAGCTTTGCTGTGGGATTTATCATTTTGTCTTTTGTTTTGTTGTAAAGATTCTAATCAAGATTTTATGTAGTTATTTTATGGAAAAATATCTTTCCAAGTAATGTGATCAAAACTAAAAGGGTGATCAAAAATTTTCTCACAGTAAAATAGAAAATTTGGTAGCATTTTGTTTGGAAAATATTTCCCAAAACCGTTTAAGTATGTGATTTTTTTTTTTAAACATTAACTTATTTAAAAAAAAAATATTTTATTGATTTTTCACAGAGAGGAAGGGAGAGGGATAGAGAGTTAGAAACATCCATCAGCTGCTTCCTGTACACCTCCTACTGGGGATGTGCCTGCAACCAAGGTACATGCCCTTGACCGGAATCGAACCTGGGACCTTTCAGTCCGCAGGCTGACGCTCTATCCACTGAGCCAAACCGGTTAGGGCCCATTGTCAATTTTTAAGGAAGAGTAGATATGTTTTAGAAAGATAACTCTGTCTAGCATATTAAAGATGGATTGGAGGGAAGAGAGATTGCAGGCAGAAAATGATATATGTTTTATGTTGAAGGTGGTAAGAATAAAAAGGGATACATTTAAGAGTAAAAAAGGTAGCATCCTCAGAACTATAGGATCTGATCACTGATTGGGTTTATGGGATTGAAAATGTTCAGTCTTTTCAAATATGGGAAACTATTAATAATTCTCTCATCCTTTTTGGAGTGGGGCATTGACAGCTACCTTGGTGATAGTGGGAGGAGTTTGGACTCCAAAAAGTTGAGTTAATAGTAACTGGTATTTTTGGATAGAGCCTTCCAAAAGTCAGTGAGATATATAGTTGAAGCTATATTTCTAGTATTACCTTTAATGATTTTTGATAAACTTTTAGTGTCTTTTAATTTACTGTATTCACAAGTGATTTTTATAAAGTGTAAGGTCTAAATATTTTGAGGAAGTACATTTCTAATAGTATAATTAAATAATTTGAAACAAGAGTTATTTGGACAGACCTTTCATTAACTGCCTTTTTTCTCTTTGTTCTAATTTGCAAGTTTTTAATGCTTTCATTAACTGCCTGCATGTCAGTTGACTTATTTTCATTCAAAGACAATGTCTTTCTTATAATTAAATTCTACTTTGTAGGACAGGAATAGAACATGAAGGCATGGAGGAGAGTCACCATAAAGTTTAATGTTTTAGCTATTCAGAATGATGGATATTTATAGTTTCCAAGAAAAGTTGCGTTCTAAGGCAGTGTATTGATAAAAGATTATATATACACATAAGTCTGAAGTAACTAACACAATTAAAGCACCAGTGGGATAAGAATTTATATATCTTGGAGCCCCATCTGTTCCCCAGATCACCCTGTTGCTTCTTTAAGTACATTAATACTTTCGGCAAGCTGCTTTTTTGGTTCACCTGTCATGTAAAATTATTTAATTGGTGAAGAAAATTTCTTAACACTTTTTTTTCCCTTGTCCTGCTTTTTTGTTGGGACTAAATTCAAAATAAGTTGAGTATGAGCCATAGAGTTAAGTGTGGTATTTTATTTTGGTGTTATGGCTGTATATATGCCAACTCCTTTTTGACTGAATATTTATGAGCTTTGATGATTTGCATACTTATAATAATATACTTCAATTAGTTACTTGGAAGACTGTGGATAAAATTAATGGGTAGGAGAAAAAGAAAACTTGAATATATGTGTAGAAGATTTAACATCTTGAATGTTAATACGATGAAATAGCTGCAAAACAATAATAAAATATTTGGGACTTAAATTGTATTTTTCCTTTTGGGTACATTAAACATTCCTATACTTTCTCTCTATAAGCATTTGCAACTTTTTAATGCTTTCATAAACTTCAGTAAGTTTTATTTATTTTAAAATGTTTTTAATGATTTTTAGAGAGAAGAAGGGAGAGGGATAGAGAGATAGAAACATCGATGAGAGAGAGGCACATCATTGATTGGCTGTTTCCTGCACACACCCCACAGGGGATTGAGCCCACAACCTGAGCATGTGCCCTGACCGGGAATTGAACCGGCGATCTCTTGGCTCTTGGTTCCTGGGTCAACACTCAACTGCTGAGCCACACCAGCTGGGCAGGATTGATTTATTTTTAATGGCACAGTGAGAGTCATAAATACCTTTTGTTGTAGTGCTAGACTAGCTTGCAGAATTACTTTAGAGATATTTACTTAGATATTTTCAGATTTATACGTATATGCTACAGCTTTTTTTTTATTGTGGCTAATAAGACTGGTAATATTGAAAATGTTGAGTAAACTATATTATTATACATTATTACATTTAGTATATTAAAATACATTGATACTCTCAGCTATCAAGGTCTGAAATTATTCCCTTAATTTTACTTACTTGTCTGAAGTTATTATTTTGCTAAACAAAATGCATGAGATATCTTTTCCAGACCTTTTATTTTTTTCCTGGTTGTGTTATTGCAATCAGATTTAATTCTTTTAATAACTACTTCTCATATTTTGGAAAACGAAGAGATTCTTGTAATCATGAAGGTATCAGTGAGATTTTCATCTACTGTCTGAGATTGTGTCTATATCAATGATGGTAGTGCATTTTATTTGTCAGTTTTTTGTTTTTAATTTGGGTTAAATTTGAGGTGCAATTCGTGTTATTAAGTTTGCCAGCAAACATCTTTTATCTAGTTAGATTATTTAAAATATGTTTTTATTGATTTCAGAGAGAGGAAGGGAGAGGGAGAGAGAGAAACATCAATGATGAGAATCATCCATCGGCTGCCTCCTGCATGCCCCCTACTGGGGATTGAGTCCACAACCCGGGCATGTGCCCTGACTGGGAATCGAACTGTGACTTCCTGGTTCATGGATCTAAGCTCAATCATTGAGCCACACCGGCCAGGCTATTTAGTTAGTTTCAATTGTTTGTTGGTATAACATCGCTCCAGCTAGGTTACTAACTGCTAGACTAATGTGCTCGATGTCAGTGGAGCATACAACAGTTCTTGATAATAGTAAACCTTAGGTAAATATGGTATAAATATAATTCTTTTATTTTGCGTCTGTGCAATGTAAATAATTTTGCTTACTTTTATAATAGGATGAATTATTGATATTATAAAGCTTACATTTAAAAATACAGTTTTGATTTTTCTAATTTCAGGTTTATCTCTTTGGCTTTTTGGTTGATACAGTATCCACTATATATACATACATAAATATATACTGATATGGCATTTTATTTTCAAGCTAAATGTTGACGGATTTATTTCTCATTTGGTACTTAGTTGATATCACAAATGAATACCTTTGTGATGATGAAGGTTTATTTTTTATCTTCTTTTTTTTTAACTTTAGTGACAGACTGGATATTGGAAAGAGATCCACATGAAGAAATATTGAAGGCATTTAAACTATTTGATGATGATGATTCAGGTAAAATAAGCTTGAGGAATTTGCGACGTGTTGCCAGAGAATTGGGTGAAAACATGAGTGATGAAGAACTTCGGGCTATGATAGAAGAATTTGATAAAGATGGTGATGGAGAAAGTAAGTTTGAGTAAAACACATTCCAAGTAGTCCTGATCTATACATTTAGTAAGTTTTTCTAAAACCAAATGATTTTCAAGACCCTTTGCAAACTATTGTAATTTTTGTTCATCGTCTAATGGGCTTGTCTATATAAATACTTTACAAATTCAATTTAGAATGAAGCAGACCTTTGAAACCAACTATATAGATTGTAATATGAGGTTCCACACTTAAAAAAGGTATTTACTTTTCTTTGTGGATGAAATATCAAAATGTTAGTTGTTTTCTCAGGAACATTTTAAATTCTATCCTTTTTCTCAAAATCCTCTCCCAGTGGGCTCTGTATAAAGTTATGATACTTTCATTGGGGGCCTATAGCATTTAGAGGAACAAAATTAGTAAAATTTCAGCCTTTAATGCCTTCTTCCTCAACCTCCATACACTTCTAAACTTTACTATTCTATTGATTCTATCCTTCAAATATTTTGGCTCTGTTTTATATCTTTGTTTACTGCTGGTGTCCTACTTCAGCCCTAATTTTTTTGTAGGAATGTTATCATAGCCTTGTTATTTTCTTGGATGCCTGCTGGGTACAGGGTTGTATGTGCTGATTGGTGCTACACAATGAAAATGGCAGATGGTAGTCCCTGCCCTCACTGACTTTGTTGACTATTGTAGCCTCCTAATTGCCCTACATGCCTATAAATCTCTATCCTCTTCCTAATTCAATCTATTGATACCATTGTTTTTCTAAAGTACAGGTTTGATAATGTAATTTCCTTGTTCAAACACTTAGAGTGATTCCTTGGTGCCTACAGAGTAAAGTTCAAAGCTTCTATGATCTGTCTTACCTTAAGTATCTAGTTTTATTTCCCACTGTAGTCTTCCACTTTTCTACTTTCACCAGTTAACTGCCATGATATTTTGAATTTAATTAAAAAAGGTCTGATGCTTGTGTCTATAGACGCTTATGGCATACAAATGATTAGCCCTCACCTCCCATACATACACTTTGACAAAATACATTCTGTCTTGAAAATACTATTTATGCGGTGCCTTTAATTGTTCCATTCCTAATCCTAGAATATTTTAATTGCTAATTTCTGTCTGTTAAAATGTTAGTTGTTTTCTCAGGAACATTTTAAATTCTATCCTTTTTCTCAAAATCCTCTCCCAGTGGGCTCTGTATAAAGTTAGGATACTTTCATTGGGGGCCCATAGCATTTAGATCAGGGGTCCTCAAACTACGGCCCGCGGGCCACATGCAAATACAAATATTGTATTTGTTCCCCTTTTGTTTTTTTACTTCAAAATAAGATATGTGCAGTGTGCATAGGAATTTGTTCATAGTTTTTTTTTTAAACTATAGTCCGGCCCTCCAACGGTCTGAGGGACAGTGAACTGGCCCCCTGTTTAAAAAGTTTGAGGACCCCTGATTTAGAGGAACAAACTATTTTGACACTTTATACACTGCTTTCTGTTAGTTATATACATGTGTAATATCTCCACTTATGTTCTAAGCCCCTTAAGAACAGTATGGAATCATATAGAGTGAGGTTTTGAATCATGCAGACCTGCATTTGAATTGAATCTATACCCTTTATTTAGTTGTTTTGTAATTTTGTGCAGGTTTTCAACATTGTCTGAATCTCAGTTTTCCCATTTATAGACATGAGAATGGTAATACCTTAAAGCGTTGTTGTGAATATTAAGTGAAGATAGTTGATGGTGCCTAGCATTAAGTGTAAGCTTGTTTTCCTTTCTTTTTTGTCTTTACTCATCTTTGTTCCCCTGCATTTTCTTGAACATAATGAGTGCTCTTATATTTGTTGACTTAAAGCCCTGAGCTGGAGTGTGTGTTACAGTAGATACATGTTGATATAGCACCCACTATATATACATTCATAAATACATACATATATATTACCTTGGTAATACTGGCATGCTTTAATAAGGAGGTGAGACAGTAGCAACTAGCTATCAGTTCAGGTTTATAGATTGTTTTTTAAATGTATACATTATTTTACTTTCTCATATTTATGTGAAAATTATAAAACTTTTCTATTTTTAAATAATAGATTTTTTAAGGACATTGGTATAGTTACTTATATTTTGAAGCAAAGATGATTAAAACTCGAGGAAATTTAAATGATTTCTTAAGCTGTCACTCTAATATTTGGACTTAAAATTTACTCCCTAAATTAACTTTAAAGGAACTCTGTTCTGTAAAGGTACTATCTTCAGTGACATAGAGATTCTTGGTATGTCTATTTCTTAAATCTTTAATAATATATCAAAAGATCAGTTATAATTTTCTTTTTTACTGGACTAGGCCCATGCAATCAGATTTCAGTTATTAGCTGCATTTGACATTAGGAGAAAATATCAATTAGGAAGCTGCCTCTTAAATTGAAACTTGATGTGAAACTTTGCTTTAGAAAATGTGTCCATTTCTTCATCCCTTGTGATATTGCTCTGGCTGCTGCTTTTGAATCGCCCAGTTCACATCTATACTTCCTTGCTTGAAGACTTATTTTAGTGCATCCTGAAAACATTTCTTCAGTCCTCTCTGCTTGTTTTACTCCGCTTTGTCACTATACATGTGTTGCTTGGATATCCTACTGTCATTTATTCAAATGATTTAACAGGCAAATAACGTTTTTTCCAAGTATTTAATTACATATAAAATATAGCTGATGCATAGTCTTTTATTAAGATTTGTCTTGTTTCTGGAGGAGAATGTGGTATTATCATATTAAAATAGTCTAATCCAGTAGTTTCCAATGTGGGATGTGGGTGTGGGTCTCAGTGGGTCGGGGGGTCTTCCTAGGTATTGTATGGGTCTGGGAATTCATATATACATCATTGTCTATAGATCATACGAATAATTGTATTGCATGTGCATGCGTATACTGCTATTTTTCATTTGTAAATACTATTGCAGAATTCATAGTAGCTATTTGACATTTTTCAAACAACACATACTAAGTATACAGGTTGAAAAAGTTGGTTTCCAGTTGTTTGTAAGAAAAATAATACAACAATTAATAAATAATAATACAAGAATAAACTCTGGTCCTAGCTGGTTTGACTCAGTGGATAGAGCGTCAGCCTGCTCAGTCCCCAGTTGGGGGCATTCAGGAGGCAGCTAATCAATGATTCTCTTTCATCATTGCCTAGAGGTCCGATGCATGAAATTCATGCACTGGAGTGGCGGGGGGTGGGGTGGGGGGGGAAGAGGCGGTCTCTTAGCCTGACCTGCGCCCCCTCACAGTCCAGGACCCCCCTCACTCCTTACTGCTCATCTGCCCTCTCCTCCCTTACTGCACAGCTCTCTGCTCCTTAGCACTGCCACAGAGGTGGGAGAAGCTCTCACCACCGCTGCTATGCTCATCAGCCATGAGCCTGTATCTGGCTGAGTGGCTCCCCCTCTGTGGGAGCGCAATGACCACCAGGGGGCAGCTCCTGCATTGAGCGTCTGCCCCTGGTGGTCAGTGCTCGTCATAGCGACTGGTCATTCCCCTGATTGGTCGATTTGCATATTAGGCTTTTATTATATAGGATGTTTCTGTCTCTCCCTCCCTCTCTGAAATAAAATTTAAAAAAGAATAAACTGTTTTGTGTACATAAAACTGTAAACCTACTTTTGCCCCACCCTGTAGTAGTTATTGTGGCAAGTTCAGAAAATTATTGTTGAAAGGCATGTTCATATGCAGAAACCATGAGAGCTACAACTCTAAGCTGTTTAGTCTGGCTTTGGGACACTGCCTTAATTTATATGGGTCTCTGCAGCTATATGAAAAATTGCCCATTTTTGAATAAGTTGGAAGTTATCTACACTAATAAAAGACAAACATGCAAACTGACTGTACCTTCACTATGCCTTAAGCCATGCCCACCAGCCAATCAGAGTGACTATATGCAAATTAACCCAACCAAGATGGCGGCTGGCAGCCACGGAGCTGGAGCAAGCAGGAGGCTTGGTTGCTCCAGTGATGGAGGAAGCCAAGCTTCCTGCCTGCCGCGGCCGGTTCTGAGCTCCACTCAAGGCTACAAAGTTTCAATTATAGAAGGTAAATAAATCCCAGAATAAAAAAAAAAGAAAAAAGGAGAGGCTGGGAGCTTAGGTCGCCAGGGGGGTTGGCCAGCCTGAAAATGGCCCTCAGCCCCTCACCCAGACTGGCCAGGCACCCCAATGGGGACCCCCCACCCTAAAGGGGATGTGGCCAGCCTGAAAACAGCCATCAGCCCCTCACCCAGGCTGGTCAAACCTCCATGGGGTGAGGGTCCCCACTGGGGGGGTGCTTGACCAGCCTGCAAACAGCCATCAGCCCCTCACCCAGGCTGGCCAGGCACCCCAGCGGAACCCCCACCCTGATCCGGGACACCCTTCAGGGCAAACCAGCTGGCCCCCACCTGTGCACCAGGCCTCTATCCTATATAATAAAAGGGTAATATGCAAATTGACCCTAACAGCAGAACGACTGGGAATGACTGGTCACTATGACACACACTGACCACCAGGGGGCAGATGCTCAATGCAGGAGCTGTCCCCTTATGGTCAGTGAGCTCCCACAGTGGGAGCTCTGCTCAGCCACAAGCCAGGCTGATGGCCGCCAGCACAGAGGTGGTGGTGGGAGCCTCTCCTGCCTCCTCAGCAGCACTAAGAATGTCCCACTGCAGCTTATGTCTGCTCCCTGCTGGTAAGTGGACATCCCCCGAGGGCTTTCGGGCTGCCAGAGGGATGTCTGACTGCCAGCTTGGGCCTGATCCCCCAGGGAGCGGGCCTAAGCCAGCAGGTGGACATCCTCCGAGGGGTCCCACACTGCAAGAGGGCATAGGCCGGGCTGCGGGACCCCCCTGAGTACACAATTTTGTGCACCGGGCCTCTAGTCCTATATAATAAAAGCCTAATGTGCTGAGTGTTTGGTCATTCAGTCGGCCGTTCAGCCAATCAAAGCATAATATGCTAATGATATGCTAAGGCTACTCAACCACTTGCTATGACGTGCACTGTCCACCAGGGGGCAGATGCTCTGACCAGTAGGTAGTTTGCTGCTGGGGTCCAGCCAATCGGGACTGAGCAAGACGGACCAGACACACCCTGGAGCTCTCCTGCGGTCCTTTACCAGCTGGCCAACCTTGTGCACCAGTGAGGTCCCTCGGCCTGGCCTGTGCCCTCTTGCAATCCGGGACTTCTCGGGGGTGTCAGAGAGCCGGTTTTAGTTCAATCTTGCAGGCCAGGCTGAGGGACCCCACTGGTGCACGAATTTGTGCACCAGGCCTCTAGTATTTTTATAATAACTTGTTAATCTGATCACTTAATTTGGATTCTTTGTAAACAATTTTGTTTAGATAAAATCTTTTTTTTTGCCTGATATTTATTATTTATCTTTAAATTTCAATATATTTTATTGAATTTTAGAGAGGAAGGAAGAGGGAGAGATAGAAACATTAATGATAAGAAAGAATCATTGATTGGCTGCCTCCTGCATGCCCCCTACTGGGGATCAAGCCCGAAATCCGGCCATGTGCCCTGAGTGGTAATCAGACTGTTACCTCCTGGTTTATAGGTCGACATTCAACCATGAGCCACATCAGCCAAGCAGATATAACCTACTTTCTATGTATGTGTTAAACTGGTAAAGCTCATAATACTTTGCTGCTTCTTTTTGTGAACCTTAGTAATTCTTTTGCTTTTATCAATTTTTTACACTTCAGTATTTAAGAGCAATGAAAATGTTTTATAAAAATGAAATATTTTATTGTGTATATCAGAATCATAAATATGGGGAATGAGGAGTTAAAGGAAAAGAAGCTATAATCTACACCAATAAAAGAGAAACATGCAAATTGGTGTCACTCCACTATGCCCACCATCCATTCAGGATGAGTATGCAAATTAACCCAACAAAGATGGTGGTTAATTTGCATATGCAGGTGCAGAGTGAAGACTGAGAAGACTGAAGACGACTGAAGACTGAAGACGACTGAGGACTGAAGAGACTTGCCTTCTCCGCTGTGGCTGGAGCGAAGGCCTGGGTCCTGGGTGCCGGAGGAAAATCGGTGCTGGCAGCCAGGGGAAGGAAGGCCTATTGCACAAATCTCTTTGTGCAGTGGGCCTCTAGTATGAAATATAAATAAAGCTGTGGCAATGATATTGAAAGAATCCCTTCTCTACCATCTCTCCCAACGTATATAAAGTAAAACACAGTAAATTTTTTTCGGATAATGGAAGCAACATTTAAAAAGCCAAAGTGGACCATCCTATATAATGAAAGTAGAGCAACCAAACGGCAGAATGACCGGTTGACCAGTTGCTATGACACGCACTGACCACCAGGGGGCAGACGCTCAACGCAGGAGCTTCCCCCTGGTGGCCAGTGCGCTCCCACAGTGCGCCCCTTGGCTGACCAGGATGAGCACCTGCTCCTGCAGTGGGCCGATCCCTGCAGGCCATGTCCCCCACCAGTGCATGAATCCCATGCACTGGGCCTCTAGTTTTGTAAATAATTCTGATGAGTGTTAACATATATTAACCAGTTAATATATGTTAGATTCTGTGCATAGTATGTTACATGGTAAATTATGTCACTTAATTGTCATAATAGGTTTTGTGAAGTAAATGCAATGTTAAACCTGTTTATGCTTAGGATAGATGCAGGTATAGATAAGGAAACTAAAGCTATGAGAGATTAATAATAACTTTTTCAACATTATCATAAAGCTAATACATGGCAGAGCTAGAACTCAAACTCAGATTGCCATAATGACAACATACTTTCTATTACAACACTGTATTGCCTCTTTTGTTATGAAGTTAAATATTAGTTAGGTATCTATGTTCATAGAATTTTACAAAATGTATATTATAGGGAGAAATTGATTAGTAAAAATATTCAATTGGCACTTCAGATGCTAAAATACGTTCTTTTCCCTCCAAAGACAGATGGTCTTAAGGTACTTAATCTACATAATTTCTCAAATTTCTTTATTTTAATAACATGTAATGTGATTTACCCTATGAAATGATTGATTTATGAACATTTTCTTTAAAAGGCAGTGTAAAAGAAAATAAAGTATCATATCGTTTGATTCAGTAAATGTTTTATTAAATGCCTATTTTAAGGTGGGTATTATGCTAGATTTATTAGATATAGTAACCTGATATAAGATATTGTTGATAGAGTAGATCATAAAACCAAATGTACAAAGGCATCACCGATTCTCTTAGTTGTCTGAATGGTTTACTGGTAATAAAGGAAGTAGTTTAATTTCTTAACTACTTCCCTTTAGTTTTCCACTTTTTTGTTTTTAAGTATTCTGTTTTGAGGTATGAAATTATGGAATAGTTTAAAATACTTTTGAAATGCTCTAATACTTTAAGGTGTTTATATATAAATAGTATAAAAATTAAGTGTTTGTGGTTTTAGAATGATATGAAGTTTAATTTGATATTTGAGTGTTAAAATTTTACATTTTAGAGAAAATGTCTAGGTCTTTAACAAAACATAAGTACTCTTTGAATATTTTAATCATGGCTCTGTTATACTGTTAAAATGATTTATAATCAAATCATTCTAAGACTGCTTTCATTTTGTTGTTTTTCCTGAGAAAACATCCTCTTTAAAAAAAAAAAAAATTTTTATTGCTTTCAGAGAGGAAGGGAGAGGAAGTGAGAGAGATAGAAACATCAATGATGAGAGTCATCGATCAGCTGCCTCCTGCATGTCCCCTATCAGGGACCTAGCCCGCAACTCAGGCATGTGCCCTTGACTGGAATCGAACCTGGGACTCTTCAGTCCACAGGCTGATGCTCTATCCACTGAGCCAAACCGGCGAGGGCGAGAAAACATCCTCTTATTTCCTGTTTTGGTTTACATGCTTCAGTCAGATTGACTAAATCAGGATTCTAAAATGAAGGTGCATAACAATGAAATCGTTTAAAATTTACACACACACACACACACACACACACACACACACTAGAGACCTGGTGCATGAAATTTGTGCACTTGGTGGGGGGGGGCTCTCTCAGCCTGGCCTGCACCCTCTCGCAGTCCAGGAGCCCTTGGGGGATGTCTGAGTGATGGCTTAGGTCTCCTCCCCGCGGAGAGTGGGCCTAAGTCACCAGTCAAACATCCTTAGCGCTGCCACAGAAGCGGGAGAGGCTCCCACCACTGCTGCTGCTCTTGCCAGCCATGAGCCCAGCTCAGGGCTTCTGGCTGAGCGGTGCTCCCCCTGTGGAAATGCACTCATCACCGGGGGGCAGCTCCTGCATTGAGCGTCTGCCCCCTGGTGTCAGTGCATGTCATAGAGACTGGTTGTTCTGCCATTAGGTCGATTTGAATATTGTTCTGCCATTCGGTCAATTTGAATATTAGCCTTTTATTATATAGGAGGATAAGATAGATATCAACTGGTGAGAAAGGGATCACAGCTTTTATCAAATATTGAAATGTGTTAATTTAGCTGCAAAGGTTAATGAACTATAATTTGTAAGGTAATGAAAGTATTTTGAGTAATAGAGGTTTTTTTTGTTCTGTTCTATACCTGTCATAGTGTCTTGTAAATGTGTAATATTGAATACATGGATTCATGGTTCTTATTCACCTTTTGGAGAGCTCATTCTTCATTCCTTATAGCCTAATTTTGCACTACTTTCTATCTTCAGCTGTTTCTGATGGTGTGCTACTACCTTAGCTTTTTTTCCACCTGTCAAACTAAATCTTATATTTTTATTTTGGAGCCCAAGTCAAGATTTATTTTTACCCACATTTTTCTCATCAGTAATGATTTTTCCCATAATAATAGATTTTTTTCAACACTAATAATGTAGTTTTATTTTAATAATCATGCTTTGTATTATACAGCATTTATTCTCTGTTTCAGGTATAAAATGTGACTAACATGATGATTGAAATTGGTTTTATATATGGTTTCTGGTACCAGTATAACTTTCTTTCTTTTTTTTTTTTTTTTATTGGTGTGGTTTTTAAAAATTTATTGATTTTTTTACAGAGAGGAAGGGAGAGGGATAGAGAGTTAGAAATATCGATGAGAGAGAAACATCGATCAGCTGCCTCCTGCACATCCCCTACTGGGGATGTGCCCGCAACCAAGGTACATGCCCTTGACCGGAATCGAACCTGGGACCTTTCAGTCCGCAGGCTGATGCTCTATCCACTGAGCCAAACCGGTTAGGGCTAATTTTTTATTTCTGATGTACATATCTTGTCTACTCAACTTTTTTAATTGGTTAATTTTCTAATTCTTCTTACACAGAGGAAAAACTATTAGACTAGTACAGTGAACACCTTTATGCCTTCTACCTAGATTCAGTAATTAACAATATATTGTTTTGCTTTAACTATATAGTGTATACATATATGTTTTTCTGAATCATTTGAAAATATATCATAAACTTGACCCCCTCTAATATTTTAGCATGCCTCTACTACTAATGATATTATCTTTCCTAACTATGATATCATTGTTATCAGAAGAAAATTAACAATTTTATATCACTTAATATTTTCCTTAATTAAATTTTAAGATATTCTATAATAGGAACCCTGGTGTTTATTTTGATAAAGTACATAACTTCTAGTATGGTGTTGGCATTCACTAGTCACTTTAAAATGTTTAATTATATGGTGTATTTTCATATATTATCATCTATGGTATTTAAGATTTAGGAACAGCCTAAAAGATTATCTATGTAGAACAGTATTTTCAGATGCAGAACAGTTCTGTGTCAGAGCTATGTTCTTATCATTATCAAAATTATCATTCCTAACTTGTGCCTTGTTAAGGTATATGTTAAGTCTTGGGATCTGTGAACTTACCTGTTTTACAAAGTGAAAGCATTCTTTTCTGAAGATTTCTATTAATATTTATGTGTATGTATGTATATTTGTTTTTTAAAACTTATATTTAATAAGATCACATTAATATTATGTATCATCACCTATTATTTCTAGGTTGTTTTCTTATGCATTATGCTTTATAAACTGGAGGTTCTTACTGGATTTTATTTATAATTTTGATAAGCTAATAATTAATCTTTATCAGTGATCATTTCCTGCATTCACAACTATATTTTATGGTATTACCTTTGTAGTTAAGATTAAATCTGTATATTTTAAAATTATAATTTTCTCTGGATATTTTTGTTGTATGGAGACCTGGTTTCAATTAGTTTTTCTTTAAAATAGGCTTTTAAACATATCAAAATTCAAAAAAACAAAACACAATACCAAATAAACCAATTTGACTGTTTTTCTAATGCTTATATATTTTCATCTTTTAGAATTCTAATTTATATGCTTGATATATTTAACTTATTTATGAAGGAAGGGTTTGCTAAATGAACTAGTAGAATAAAGATTATAGGCTTTAACCATCTAAAAATTAAAAATTTCAAGCTTTAAAAACTTTGCACATGTATACAAATATTATGATGATGGACTTTTTTGTAACATATAATATTACCTTTTCTATCACATTTTATATATTTGTGCACTCATGAAATTCGGTTTAATGAACGTTCAACTTCTTAGCAAAGAAATAAAAGCAAATACTGTCTTGGTTTATTAATAATTTGTATAATATAAAATTTAAAGATACTTAATACAAAATAATAATATTGTTCTCTGATAAAATTGTATTTCTGACTTACGTTTTCTTTTTTATCACAGTAAATCAAGAGGAGTTCATTGCTATTATGACTGGTGACATTTAAAGAATTACAAGGAAAAACACTAAGAATGTTGCAGTTATCATCTTATATTCTATTTTTGTGCTTGGAGGCATGTAAAAACACACACCCCAACTTAGTTTTTGTTTTTTTCCAAAAGGGACCAAAAATAAGCATCTTATGTATTCATATTTTACTACTGTTAAGTTTCTTTGTATGAAAAAGTATTGTTAGCACTCTAATAGTTCATAGCATTGTAATTATAATATAGTTTTTTATATATATAAAGTTTAAAAAATTGAATCGTGGTACAAATTATTTGAAGGTTTTTAAATTGGCATTAGTCCCTTTTGTTTTGGTGTACATGTTTTTCAGACTTTCATTAATAAAATGTTTATTTTATTAGTATTTTAAACTTTTGTAAATTTTCTGTTTCATTTTTATTTCAAATACTTATTAGCCCCCAATAGTATCTTTCTTAAATCTTTCCTCTTTACACTACTGGTTTCAGAAACATAATTGAAATACAAATAACAATAGAATAGCACTTTTTTCCACTACAAGTTTAGCATTTCATGTTTCCATACAAGATGATGAGTCAGTACAGGTGTCCCCCCAAAATGTATATACACTTTGAATAATTATCTATATATATAAAGAGCCAGGGGCCATCGCAACCGAACGGACGACCGAACAGGCTGAGTGGGGTGACCAGGTCGGCAGGGGGGTTAGTGAGGGATGACCAAATGACTGAACAGCAGGCTGCGTGGGGCAACCAGGTTGGCAGGGGGGTTAATGAGGGACGGCCAAAGGACTGAACAGCAGGCTGTGTGTGGCGACCAGGCCGGCAGGGGGGGCAGTGAGGGGTGACTAGGCCGGTGAGGGGGGGCAGTTGGAGGTGACTAGGTTGGTCGTGGTGGGGGGGGAGCAGTGAGGGGTGATCAGGCCTGCGGGGAGGGGGCAGTTGGAGGTGACCAGGTCAGAGGGGGGGGAAGTGAGGGGTGACCAGGCCGGCAGAAGGCTGTTGGGGGCAACCATACTGGCACGGGGGCAGTTAGGGGCGACCAGGCTGGCAGGGGGGCAATTGGGGGCAACCAGGCCAGCAGGCAGAGGTGGTTAGGGGCGACCAGGCAGGCAGGCAGGTGAGCAGTTAGGAGCCAGCGGTCCCGGATTGTGAGAGGGATATCCGACTGCCAGTTTAGGCAGGATCAGGCCTAAACTGGCAGTTGGACATCCCCTGAGGGGTCCCAATTAGAGAGGGTGCAGGCTGGGCTGAGGGGACACCCCCCTCCCCCCTGGAGGAATTTTGTGTACTGGGCCTCTAGTTAATTATAATGGGTTAAATCTGAAAAGAAACAAACATCAATTGAGCTATCAGCTGTTAATGTGTTAGTACATTTTGGGGGACATCCTGTGTAAGCATAATTCCTTTTTTAAGAGTCATGTCTGTCAGTTTGAAGAAAGAAAGTGTTATGCATATAGATCTATTTATTCTAGGGTATTCTATAACGTTTTTGGTGTCTTAATGTAAGTTATGTCAAATATGGATATTTCCTTCTTAAACTAATTGAATATAGTTTGAATCATCTAACTTCTTGACAAAGTGAAAGATTTAAATTTTGGAATTTTGATCTGTTAAGATAATTATCATTCAATTAAACATAACAGTGATGCAAATAGAAAATTATAAGCCACAGAAATCATTTAAGACTGTTTTACCTGTCTAAAGGAACATTCTGTGATTTGCCAGGAAATAGAAGAGACAGATACTGCAGGTGTTGGTGGGTTCTTCTGCCTGTAGTAGTTTATGTTAAGGGGAAACAAATAGTTATGGGAAATAGGTAATAGAGAAATTATATCTATACTGGTCTTTCACTAATAATCCAGTTCCTTTTGGTATGGGCTCTCCAGGAAGAAAGTTGAGTTGTTTATTCCAGTGATCTTTCCTTAGATTTCTTGTTTTAAATGTAAGGTACAGTAATAATATGAGGCTCTTTAAATGTTGTGAACCTCCTAGAGTCGTGGTCGGTAAATTGTGGCTCTCGAGCCACATGCGGCTCTTTGGCCCTTTCAGTGTGGCTCTTCCACAAAATACCACGTGTGGGCGCGCACATACAGTGTGATTGAAACTTCGTGGCCCATGTGCAGAAGTTGGTATTTTGTGGAAGAGCCACACTGAAGGGGCCAAAAAGCCGCATGTGGCTCGCGAGCCACGGATTGCCGAGCCGCAGTTTGCCTACCACTGTAGAGTATTCCACAAAGAGTTATCAGTGAGAAATTTAACAAAAAAATATTAGTAGGAAGTAATATAACAGTGGTGACATTTCAATAGTTATCTAGAAGTTAAATGTTAATTGCAAGTTAATTGTTCATCATACTAAAAGTTAATTTTGAATATGAAATCAATGTTTATATTAGTACAATATCCAAGGCAACAAATAGACTTAGAAATTAAAATTTTTTTAAATAGTCTACTGATGAAATACCTTCTATGTCTTGATCACAAAATGTGTTGTAGGTGTATTTGTCATGCAGTGGCATTTCATGATGTAAGAAAATACCTATTTCTTATTAAACTTGCCTAGTACATCGCTGTTTGATGTCCTGGTAAGCTTTGATAGTTTGGGATTTGTTAGCTAAAATTTTTCTCTTAACCTTTGTTTTAAGCCAACGAAGTCTACTTTCTAAAGAAGCTATGTACTATCAGCAGCTCTTAGATTAGCCTCTGGAGGTAGGTAGTTGTGATGGAGGGAAAATACAAATACATATTTGTTTCATACTTAATATATCATAAATTCTGTTCTAGGCTTATTTAATCCTGTATTGCGGATGTTCATGCAGCACTTCTAATGGGAGACTTCATATTTTGTTGATGTGCTAGTGTTAATGGCCTTCAATTAGCAAATGCCATGATGAGAAGACTCCAATTGAGTGACTAAAATGGCCTCTACTCCATTAGCCATCTATCTGGTGATAGACTCTGACAGTAAATTCTGGTTTACCAGTGATGTGTCTTTTTTTATTTTTAAATAAATATATTTTTGTTGATTTCAGAGAGGGAGAGGGAGAAAGAGATAGAAATATCAATGATGAGAGAGAATCATTGACCGGCTGCCTCCTACACACCCCCTACTAAGGATCTGGCTGCAACCTGGGCATGTGCCCTGACCGGGGCTTGAACCTCTGACCTCCTGGTTCATAGGCTGACGCTCAACCACTGAGCTAAGCCAGCCGAGCTAGTGATATGTCTTTTAAAAAGATTATTTACAATGTTCTGAATACCAATGTGAAGAAAACACAATAATTTCAAAAATCCTTAAAAATATGTAATTAAATTTAAATTGCACAAATAATACATAAAGACATTGTATAAAGTAAAGGCAATTTTTTATAGCCCTCAATTCCATTTCCATTCCTTTCTGAATAGTATTAGTGCCAGTTAGGCTTCAAATCAAAAGAAAAGAATAACATAACTATATATTTTAACAGAGTGTAATATAAGAAATAGTTTAAATTGGTACCGGGGAACCAAATAATCAGGAAGGGAATACTGAGATAGTTAACTGCAGGAAATGACTACCACCCTTAGAGCTGAGGGAACAGAGAAACTGGAAGATTCTTGTAGAGCAAGTAGTCTCGGACACTGGTAGGTGGTGCTAGTATTGAGGGATGAGGAGGCTGGTTTGGGAAATGCTGAGAAAAAGCTGGAGACTGGAACCAGGAACAAAAGCAAAGATTCTTTCTGCCTCCTGCCTTTCTGTTTCACTCTTCTAGTCCTATTAGTGGAGCCTTACAAAAATGCAGCTGGCAAAGAAGAAATGTAGTTTACATAGTTTCAATTCCAGTATTAAACAGTTGAGTATAAAATAGTGGTTTGGAGCCAAAAAAAAAGAAAAAAGAAAAAAAAAAAGCTTAATAACCAGCACAATTGACCATACATTTATCATTTGAACTCCAGGTTGTTTGAGTGAAGAGGCTTGTAGGAGACTTACTTATTTTGGGACAACAGGTGTAATTCAGAATTACCTTGGGAAAACTAGGAGATATGGTTACCTGATCTCCGGGAATAGTAACCATTGTTATTTTAGAGATTATTTTTACCTGTTTCCTTTGTGCTTATATGAAAGTATAGAAATAAAATATTTTTGCATGAATATTGTATGCATTCTTCAGCTAAGTTTCATAAAGGAAATCTCTTTTTAAAAATTTAGTGACATTAAGTGCTACCTTATTCCAGGCATACATAAGTATTTATGTGCATTATATATTTTAATCTTAATAACCTGGTCAGATACTGTTAGATTGTCTTTATTTTACACACAAGAAAATCAGAGCTTAGCTTAAGTAATTTGTTCAAGGTAACAAGAATTGGAATTTGACCCTAAGCTTTCTGACTCCAGAGCCCATTCATAACCACTAGATTTTACTGTCTCCTTACAATGGCTTTTGTAGACTAGTTCAAAGTGTAAAGTATCAGACCTTTAAAACTGCAAAACTAAAAGGTAGAATTTGGAATTGAGAAGCTCAGCAGCACAAGCATTTATTAAACACTTTTGCTTAATCTAGCATGGCATTCATTGTATTGTGTTATTTTATGTGAGTTAGTGTTTGGTGCCAGGCCTCTGCAAGCTAATAATCCTAGATAGTCTATATTTTTATAGTCACAAAGGCAACACAATGGAAAATTAGGTGTTAGGGAAAGAAATATATTAATTACAAAGACAACATTAAGCAAATACTAAGAAATATGTATTGAGTAGTGAAGGTTCATAAAAGGTTTGCATTTTGAGTGTAAAATTTAAAAAAACATTTATCCCCCCAATTAACCTTTGTGGAGAAGATTTTGTTTTAGAGGATTGCTTGAATGAAGAAAGAACTCTTAAATTCTTAGTAGGAAATGGAAGGAACCTTGGGTTTAGGCATATGATTAGTAAAAGGATATGTGAAAGGGTCTTTGAGACATCAAGCCAAAGAGAAAAGGGGGAGGATTTATGGACCTGGATCTAAGTCTGAACAAAGCTTTTGGTAGATCTCAGTGGAGGTGCATTGTCAGAGAAGGGATCATTTTAATAATAGAATGATGAATTAACAAATTATTCAGGGGTAGCAAGCAGGAATTCTTGGAATGAAATACGATAGTCGCCTGGATGACAGCTTAGTTGGGTCTTGGTTAAACAGCCCCTAGCCAGTGGTCGGCAAACTCATTAGACAACAGAGCCAAATATCAACAGTACAACGATTGAAATTTCTTTTGAGAGCCAAACTTTTTAAACTTAAACTATATAGGTAGGTACATTGTTATTAACTTAATTAGGGTACTCCTAAGGCTTAGGAAGAGCCACACTCAAGGGGCCAAAGAGCCTCATATGGCTCGTGAGCCGCAGTTTGCCGACCACGGGCTAGGCTCATTCATTCAATTGATATAGATAATTTGTCTACATTTCTCGATTTTTGAATCCAGTCATCTGTCATCGTGTAGTTAAAGTGTTCATTGAAAACTTCATCCAAAAACCCTATGGAAGATTGCCAAGTTAAATCTAAAAGTGCTGAAACCAAATATCTGGTTTATCTGAGAATATATTTACATTAGAGTTACCTCTGTGTTCTCCAAATATTAAGTGTAATTATCAATACCTGTCTACAAAAATCCAGATTATCCTTTTCTTTAGAACTCTGGAGATCTGTGTGTCTTGTGCTATTCTGAAAATATTTAAAATATTTTTTATTATATAATTTTAGGAAGATTACTGACCTTTTATAGAATCAAGTATCAGCAGGTTACTCCCACATTATACTTAATTAAAATATTTTAAAATGGGTTTTCTTTATTGCATAATAAAAATCAGGGATGCTTAATAGACTCCCTGGAGTCCAACATTTCTAATTTTAATATGCTTGTAACATTTGTCCAACACACCACTGTGTTTTCTGAAAAAAAGTGATCATTTTCATTCTATGGCATTGCCATAGACTGTTTATCCTCAAGGTCTTCCAAAAGGTCTGTGTAAGCCTGACAGCTAGGAAATGTGTACTGTTGCTAGAACATACATTCTGGTGACTTAATGACGCACATCTATTGCTGATTGATGGCTCTTTAGAATAAAAAACACTCAGCACATACCAGTTAAATGCTAAGTGATAAAAATATTTTTGAAGCATGTTTTCTACCATAGAGGACCTTCTTAAATTTAACAGCAGGTTAAAGATTTGGGGCTGGCCTACTAAGGAGCAATTTTCATTAGAAAATAGATATTTTGTATTGAAAGTTCATGTATTATAAGTCTCTGTCAAGCAGGTAGATTTAAGCATACTTTAAGCAAGGTCCACATTTTCCTTGTTCATTTTATATTAAGATAAAAATATTCAATTACATCTGAAATAGCTGGCCAAAATATATCATATATTGTTTTTATTTGGTTGAAATAATAATGCTGTTAATTATTTCCATTTGGTCAAAATAAGCCTAAAGATTATAACAGTTTTACATAAGTTTTTACGGTCAAGAGATATTTTTTAAAAATTGTTTTCAAAAAGCTAATCTTAATTCTTTAGTAGCTATTAGGGTCTTTACTTCTAAGGGAGCAATTCATATTGAAAGAGAAAAGGTATATTTTTTCTTAAAGAGTTTTTGTTTCTATTTCATTTATAATTTATATCTTGTCTTTTTTCCAAAGAAGAATTTATAGCAAATTTCTCTAGCACAAATACAGTAAGATTATTAAATTAGAAACAATAGATCCCAAACCAATGAAAGGAAGAAGAGACAAATTAGGCAACTTCAGTTATTAAATAACTGTGGCTAAGACACACCTGAGACTTGGGACAAACTTCTCTTCTCATCACAAATTTCTGCCTTTTTATCACTTTTGCTGTCTTCTTTTTCTCCTTGTTTCCCTGCGATTAGAAAAGTGCTGAGTTAACTGAGAAGCACCTCTGGTTGAAGTGGGAGTAAGAACCTACAGTAGCCTCTCTTTATTCTCTAGCACAGCGGTTCTCAACCTGTGGGTCGAGACCCCTTTGGGGGTCAAATGACCCTTTCACAGGGGTCACCTAAGATCATTATATATGTGTTTACATATATAATTACATATTGTTTTTGTGATTAATCACTATGCTTTAATTATGTTCAATTTGTAACAATGAAAATATATCCTGCATATCAGATATTTACATTACGATTCATAACAGTAGCAAAATTACAGTTATGAAGTAGCAATGAAAATAATTTTATGGTTGGGGGTCACCACAACACGAAGAACTGTATTAAAGGGTCGCTGCATTAGGAAGGTTGAGAACCACTGCTCTAGCACATTGGCTCTAACTCTCAGAACTATCAAGGGAAACTGTTAGACCCCTGTTATGCCTTAGTGTTGTTACTATACAGACTAGTTCACCTTTTCCTATATAATCAAGAATCTTCTTCCAGAAATCCAGACTGAGGTAAAAGATGAGTGAGGGATGAGAGGTAAAAGGATTTGACTTAGAATATGACTTACAGTATCGATATAGAGGTTTTTGAAGTGCAAATTCACATCTTCTTTGCTGATAATATATCTCATATACTACTTTCTAAAGAAAGTCTAGAAACATGAAATTAAAGGAAATTAGGATTGCTATAAAGTATGACCCAGTACCTTAAAATATGGCTCAGAATTCTGATAACTATTGAAGAATACACTAACCAATAGGTAATTAATACCTACTCAGGGGTTCCTAAACCTCAAGGAGGCCAGAGATTTAAAGGTGGTGTGGGAGAAGCTGGCAGGAGTTATAGGGAAATGATGAATTGCAGGGAGACACTGATGGAAAAACAACAACTGCTGAGTAGTTACTGCTTGTGTGTTCCAGTGACTTATAGATTTACAATATGATCTTGGATGTTCTAGGATCCCCAGGATATCTAGGGTGTGGGGAACAGCTAAGGAAAGACAATGACATCTAAATTTCAGTTTTTTTCTCTGGAACTGACTCTGCTTGACCTCAGTTTTCAAAAGGGCATGGAATGAAATCTAAGTTCCATACTTTTAAGGTAATTGTGGGTAGGCATCCACGAATTAAATGGGAACACCTGGCTCTTATTTCACGGTAAAACTTTGTGTTTTATTTATGCATAGAAGTTGGCACACTTACTTCTTCCATTATATATCACTAGAGGCCTGGTGCATGACATTCGTGCACTCGGTGTGTGTGTGTGTGTGTGTGTGGGGGGGGGGGTCCCTCAGCCTGGCTTTGTGGTTGAGCAGCACTACCGCTGTGGGAGTGCACTGACCACCAGGGGGCAGCTCCTGCGTCGAGTGTCTGCCTCCTGGTGGTCAGTGCATGTCATAGTGACCGGTTGTTCTGCCATTCAGTCGATTTACATATTACCCTTTTATTATATAGGATTATTACATAGGATTTGTTAGATTATCAGCTCATGTAACCTAACAATGAAAGTGTATCTCTTCGTACTTCAACTTGACATTTTCTTGTGAGTTTTCAATGACTAATAATTATGCTTTCATGTCTAAGGACCCATTTGTCTTGGATGCATTAATAGATACTGACCAATGAGAGGAATCATTAGCTAGATTCTTTTAATCTATGAATCTAATTTTTTAAAGCTTCACTATGATGCATATTCAGTTTGTTAAATCTCTTCACTAAATCTTTATCTTTTGAAGGATGTTCTTTTTAGGGGGAGAGGTTTTATTCTTGTAATTATGAATGTATTAAGAACAAATTTATATGTAGAGTAGATGACAGTCAATCCATAGGCCTTCTAACCTCCTTTACTCAGACAATTCTTCTCTTAAACCTTTCTCTATGTGTGCCGGGTCAGCTCAGCCAAGGGTTCGGCGAGTCTGAGGAGGGACGGCAAAGGATGTAAAAAAGAGAATAAGCTGGGTCTAGGTGGATCTCCTGTGCCTGGCTAAGGCCACAGAGAGAGATCCAGACAGCAAGCTGAGCCTTTATTTTATAGCCAGAGGTAAACAAGGTAGTGGTCAGCATAGTTACAATGTTCTTGTGAGTTTCACTTGTTTTGGCAGCACTTGCTGCATCTCCCTCATTCCATTAGCTACCCAGATAAGATCTAGGGAGAGGCCGAAACCGGTTTGGCTCAGTGGATAGAGCGTCAGCCTGTGGACTGAAGGGTCCCGGGTTCGATTCCGATCAAGGGCATGTACCTGGGCTGCGGGCACATCTCCAGTGGGAGATGTGCAGGAGGCGGCGGATCGATGTTTCTCTCATCGATGTTTCTAACTCTCTCTATCTATCTCCTTTCCTCTCTGTAAAAAATCAATAAAATATATTAAAAAAAAAAAAAAAAAGATCTAGGGAGAGTCATAAGGTCAAGCCTAGTTATGCTAAGAGGGCTGTGCCCTCTAAGCTGGGACTTGTTTGTGGCTTTGCCAACAGGTCAGCCCGAGGCTTAACCCTATAAGCCGCTCCCTACATCTATGCATTTTTTTCAAGGAAGAATGTACTTGATTTGACTGTTCAAACTACAATAATTCTTTGGGAGGAGAGAAATATAATTTCTCAAACTAGATAGTGAACTCATAATTTGAATTAGTATACCTTCTAACCAGGTATGTTCTTCTATTGTCCCTAAGAAATACCAACAAATGGTATTTTAGATGTAACAAGAGATATTTTTTAGACTCCCTAATACATTGGCTCAACAATGTTGTATTGGTGCCTTTGAATTTTTTCAATGCACACACATAATTTTTCTCCCCAAAGAAAAGTTTTAACTTTGCATTAGGAAGAATGGAATGCAACTCAAGCAAAATGAAATGAAAATGTGTATTAAATGTATGAAAAGTTTTACTTGTACTAAGAGAAATGCACAGTTAAAGTACACTGAGATACCACTTTCACCTATTTATTATTTTTGTAATACACTGTTAAATTCTAGGAGGTGGGGGGATAAATAAAGCAGATATTCTTCTACTGTTGGAATTAATAATTGGTACACGCATCATAGAGGGCAATTGATAAATAGCAATGCCCCTTGTTAGGTTGATTAAATGGAATACTATACAGTAGTTAAAAAGAATGAGACAGTTCTATACAGATATACAAAGAGCTTTAGCAATATTAAATGAAAACTGTTAAGGCACAGAATATCTGAAGCTATGTTTTACTAGTATATAAAAAGGGAAGAATAAGGATACATATTCATATTTCCTTTTACATAAATAAATTCTTGAAAACTTGAAATATATACAAAGATCTAATAAAAGTGATTACCTGTTTGGGATTGTATGTAAAAGAGTCAACTGGGTAACTGAGAAATGGGTAAGAGACAGTTATTTTCTTAGAACCATAAGAATATTCTACCTATTTTAAAAATGTACGTGAGAAAAAGAGAAAGTAAAAGATTACCTGCATATACTTTGCTTCCTAAAATTACAGTAAAGGATATTTTTTAAAAAGGCATACACTCACAGGACAGAGAAGGTGAGAAGAAAGCAAATGTTTTTTGGAAGCTTGAAAGCAGATGAATGAATGGTACTGACTTAGCAGACCTAGAAAAGCTAAATTCTTTGCTGACAGTGGAAAAAGCTGAGAAGCTTTCACATTGTAGACTATCCAAAAGATTCAAGAATTGGTTTTTCCAGGTACCTCTGGAAATGAGATTGAAGGTGGGGCTAAAAATAGGAGGACTGGTTGAAAGCTTCTATATGAAGCAGTTAAATCCCCAATTGTACAGCCAGACAAATTTCCTTTCTCAATGTTCAGGTTTAATCTCTGAAGTAGGGACAAACAAGCAACCCTCCACCTCCCACCCTCAGTCTCTGGATTGAGATGTACCAGGAAGATGAGGGGAAGGGGCAAGTAACTTGCTGAAAATTGGGCGATTGAGAATTTGCATACTGAATATCAAAACCTTCTCCCTCACCTCTCTTTTCCCACTTGACACCCAGATAGTTGACAGTCCAGTCTAGGCTGGAGATACTTCGTTATGAAATCTTAGCAGTAAAGAGAGAATACATCTGGGGAACCCAAATGAAATAACTAGCCAGGACACCCTACAATAAAGCTTACAGTTAACAAGTGCTAGCATAAACTTAGAGCTTTAAAACAACTTTTCAAAGTACCTCACTCTTAAATATGAAAAATCCAAAGATCACTAAAGAAAGCTCTTAACATGAAAGGTAAAGACTGTAGTGGATGCTGTGTTGCACTGCTCAAATCTGCCCTTCAAGAACTGGAACATTCTTTCCTCTAGCTGCTGGTAATATTGACTACTGAGGCCTCACAGCGAGTGACCAAAAGGTGTTATTTTGCCTTAGGTTACATCCTCTTCCCGGAGGAATCACATCCAGTCTGCTTGAGAGGTAGGGTGTGAGTTGGAGGCCTAATGGTTTACTCACCTTAAGGGGAACAGAACGATTCTAAAGAGCCATCTCAGCTCTAGAGCTTCCTGTGGGATTGGCTGTTACAACTACATTGTAGTTTAGCTTTTCAGTCAGCCAGGTTCTGCCTCCCTCACTCCCTTCAAGGTATTGTTAACCACTTGCCCCTAAGTATTGGTCAGGAAACCCTTCCTACAACAAAATCGAAAACAAGTAAATAAAAAAAAGTGGGAAGAAAAGGATTAATAACCTCAGATAAAAAAATAGAAGATATTACATTCATTATATAAAAGCAAAATATCATAGAAGAAACACTGAAAAAACATAAAAGAGCTTCTGGAAACTAAAAATAATAACAAATGAAAAATTCAATAGAGAAGTTGGAAGGGAAAGTCGAGGAAATCTCAGAAAATAGAGCAAAAAGAGGAAAGAAAAGTTGGTTTGAAGGTTAGTCTAAATATCTGACATCTGAATAAAAGAAGTTCAGAAAGAGAACAGAAAATGGGTGTCATAGGAAAGAATAATAGGAAAGCAATCATCAGCAAAATAATTCAATAACATTTCTCAGAACTTAAGGATATGAGTTTCCAGGTTGAGTGTTTGACCCAATTATGAATATAGGGCACCTCATAGCAAAATTTCAGAATACTGGGGGCTGGAAGAGATGGGGGAAGAAGATTCTATAAGCTTCCAGAGAGAATAGATAGGTCACATAACAAAGAATTAGAATCAGAATGACTTTATTTTGAATGGATTTTAAAAATTGATTTTAGAGAGGGAGAGAAGGGGGCAAGAGAGACATCTATTCGCTGTCATCCATAGGCACCCCAACCGGGGATTGAACCCACAACCTAGGTATATGCGATGACAGGGAATCGAACCTGCGACCTTCCAGTGCATGCACAACGCTCCAACCACCTGAGCCACAGTGGCGAGGGCTCAGAATGACTTCTTTTTTTTTTACATTTTTTAAATTTTTATTTTTTAAAATATATTCTTATTGATTTCAGAGAGGAAGGAAGAGGGAGAGAGAGAGAGAAACATCAATGATGAGAGAGAATCATTGATTGGCTGCTTTCTGCACGCCTGCCACTGGGGATTGAGCCCACAACCTGTGCATGTGCCCTTGACTGGAATCGGACCTGGGACCCTTCAGTCCGAAGGCCGACGCTCTATCCACCGAGCCAAACTGGCTAGGGCCAGAATGACTTCTTAACAACACACTGGAATCTTGAAGGCTATAAATAGATATGTTTGAAATGGTGAATAAAAAATGACTTCCAAGCCCTAACCGGTTTGACGCAGTGGATAGAGTGCTGGCCTGCGGACTGAAGGGTCCCAGGTTCGATTCTGGTCAAGGGCATGTACCTTGGTTGCAGGCACATCTCCAGGATAAGTGACAATATAAGAATGGAGCATGCTTTAGTATTATGAACATGAAGTTGGGGTTCAGACTGCCTACCTACATTTGAATCATAGCTTTGTTACTTTCCAGCAGTTTGACCCTGGGCAAGTTACTTGACTTCTTGCGCATCCGTACTCATCTGTAAATGGTGATAATGATAATATACAACACACAGTTCTAGAGACTGAGGATAGGTGTGAGAACACCACTATACTGCTCTATTGTAACTACTGTATAAATATTTTCAATTTGTTATTTGTTGACTGAATTGTGTCCCTCCACCTGAGGCCTCACAGCAGAGTGACCAAAAGGTGTTAGATTCATATGTTGAAGTCCTAACCCCCAGTATCTAGAATGTGGCTGTATTTGCAGATAAGGCCTTTAAGGAGGCACTTAAGTTAAAATGAGGATTGTAATATGACTGGTGACCTTATAATAAAAAATTAGAACATCAGAAAGAGACACAAAGGATGCATCAACACAGAAAAGACCATGTCAAGACATAGCATGCCTTTCTCACAGATATCATACTGAGACGGCAAAAATTTTCAAGACAAGAAAAGATGCCTTAGGAGAAACCAAACCTGACACTTTGATCTTAGACTTCTTGCCTCTAGAACTGTGAGAAAACCATTTCTGTTATTTAAGTCATCCAGTCTGTGGCAATCCTATCAAGTAGATACATTATTATATTATTGAAAGATTTGAAAATGAGTATAAAAAGATTCAATTTAAACAACTGAGAGTAGTTACCTTTGGGAAACAGGATATGATGATAGGGAAGAGGGATTGCTTTTTTTAAAATTGAAAGCTTTGTAAACTCATTGACCCATTAAACTATGTATATTTATAACTGATAAAAACACAAACAAAAAAAGGCAGAGTCTGATAAATCAGTTATCTCTTGTCTTTTTTTCATCTGAGTGATTAAGAACTCTCTGGAGTATTTTCCTTTTTCTGACCTCTGTTTTCTCTCCCTGTAGCCCTTTTGACATTTTTACCCCAAGGAAAGTATAATCAGTTAGTGTGCTTTTGGTTGCAAGTAACAGAAAGCCAGCTAGACGTGTTTAACCATAAGGAAATATTCTCTCACATCAAAAGAAATCTTGAAATGGTTGATTCTATGGAGGACATCTAGCTCAGTGAATCAATGACATTCTTAAGGGTCAAGTTTTTAATCTTTAATCTGTAATGCCATTCTTAAGTCTCCTCTTAGGTACAAGTTAACTGACCAGAGCAGTTTCAGGCCTCATGTCCTCATAAACAGTGTCCAAAGGTTGCATGGGAGAAGAGGCTATCCAAATTCATGTTTCTCTTTAAGAACGGGACTTTTTGTCAGAAGCCCCTCATATGTTTCTCTTACCATCTCAATGACCATAACTGTATTACATGCCATTCCTAACCTAAGTGGCCAGAGTAATGGAAATTCCAGGGCTGGCTTAATCCAAATAATATTAACTCTCTGAAGTTGGGGAGGGTTTTGGGCAACCCTGAAACACACCCATACTTGACCCATACTTGAATAAAGTCAGGATTATGTTAGCAAAAAATAAAGCAGGAAAGGTCAAATGCTGTGGAATAGGGAAGAAGAAATATACATTTTAGTGATGGCTCTGTGAGATAGGAAGAGAAAGTAAAAAATTCTTTCACAAAGAGGAGAAAGAAAGGGGAAAGAAAGGGAGCAAAAGATCAGAGATGAATGTCCTGAATCCCCATCTTCAGGTTTAAACTTAGGGGAGGGCTTCTTCTTTTAGAGAAGTCTTGAAATTAGAAGGAAGCCATAGACAATATGTCACTGTGTAAGAGATTTCATGGCTGAAGAATGGGTGTAAGTGAAGGGTCTGGTATTGTGTGTGAGTTCCATATAATCTGAAGTTCCTGCATAAGGTGGATTTTATACCTGGAAACTGTGATTGCAGCCAGAGAATTCCTGGGAGGCATCCAAAAGAATTGACAAAAGCTGCTGCACTACTGGGAGCTCTCCTAAGCTACTGCCCTAGGATATAAAAGCTTCACTCTGCCTCTGTTCTCTCCAGAAGATGCAAGGAGAAGGAAGCAGAAGGAAGGTGAAAAAATCCTGGTAGGAACTTTGAGCTTAGCAGGGACTGAGTATTTACAGCAAATAGACAATCATATTTAACTAGAGGCCCGGTGCACGAATTTCATGTACTGGAGGGGGTGTCCCTCAGCCTGACCTTCGCCCTCTTGCACTCCGGGAGCCCTCAGGAGATGTGGGGAGCGGGCCTAAGCCGCAGTCAGATCCTTAGGGCTGCTGCGGAGGCGGGAGAGGCTCCTGCCACTGTTGCTATACTTGCTAGCCATGAGCCTGACTTCTGGCTAAACAGCGCTCCCCCTGTGGGAGCGCACTGACCACCAGGGGGCAGCTACTGCATTGAGCATCTGCCCCCTGGTGGTCAGTGTACGTCATAGTGACCAGTTGTTCTGCCGTTTGGTCATTTGGCATATTAGCCTTTTATTAGATAGGACTAGTGGCCTGGTGCAAAAAATTCATGCACATTAAAAGGGGATTAATTAGAGGAAATATTTTAATATTGCTATTTGCCCTTTCTCTATACTAGAAGTGTCAGAGATGAAAGAAAATTAGTAAAATGTATATGAAAATCTTCCTCCTGTCAGAATCTGGGGCACGCTGTGGGACCCAGAGTCAAGTCCCCGTCCACCCGCAGTGCCTCAAATTTGCACGAGACCCAGACCCAGCAGGCCCCACCCTCATTGGGCAAGATCCAGACCTGGCCGGCCCCACCCTGTCAAGCCCGGCCGGGTGGGAAGAACAGCCTCAGGTCCTCAGGCCTCGTATCTGGCGGGGGGGGGGGGGGGGGAGGGTGCAGCCTCAGGTCCACCGTCAAGCACCGCCAGGAGGGAGCGCAGCCTGAGGTCCCCTGACAAGCCCCGCTGGGCGGGGGGCACGGTCTGAGATCCCCTGTCAAGCCCTGCTGAGCAGGGGACGCAGCCTCAGATCCCCCGGCGCTGAGGTGGGGGACGTGGCCTGAGGTCCCCCAGCTCAAGGCAGGAGGAGCAGCCTGAGGTCCCCCGGCCCAGCACTGGGGTGGGGGGCATACTTGAGGTCCCCTGTCAAGCCCTTCCAGGCGGGGGGTGCGGTCTGAGGTCCTCAGTCAAGCCCTGCCAGGTGGGGAGCACAGCCTGAGGTCCCCCGGCCTGGCACCGGGGGGTGGGGGGGTGCGGCCTGAGGTCCCTTGTCAAGGTCCCCTGCTCCAGCCCAGCGCCACAGAGCCTCAGGTCCCTGCTGATTGCTCGTTAAGGCTTGTTATGGGAACTCAGCCTCCGCTGTGTGTGCAGCCATCTTGTGTTACAGAAACCCCACCTCTGCTGTGGGTGCCACATATTTGTGATGGTGTGATGATCAATTTGCATATTCCCTCTTTATTAGGTAGGATAGGCAAGTTGTTCTCAACTGTAGGAATAAAAGGAGGAACTCCAGAATAAAAGGAGATTAGTTATAGAGAAAAATGACCATTTTTCCTCCCCTCAAAGTATGTGAATTTTGGCCTTGGTATATTTTACATATTTCAGGATTAACTTTCTTTTTTTCCCTTTTGGGGCAACATTGTGGGAAAATGGATAGATAACATCAGTTAGGATCATATATGATGTGACATTATTTAGCTAACCACTTTACTCTAAAATTTGGCTAATAAAATATTTTTAGTGAAGTAAACCAAATATGATGGCATTTAACTGGATTTTTAAAAAATGCAGTCATTAAATTTTTTTATTATAATGTAAAGGTAACCACCATTCAATACAGAAACAAGCAGCCAGGTTACTTATATTTATTTTGTTTGCATTATGTTTTTTCTTAACTACATATGTTTAACCAGGTGGAAAATTTCCATTTTTGAAAACAAATATAACCTGGTTAGGAATTGAATTTACATTCTAATTGCATTATAATAAACCAGGAATGTTGCGGTTAAATCTAGCACCCAGTTAAAACTCAACACATGTATAACAATAAGAAAATTTGTTGGCCAAAATGTTGTAATAGCTACTAAAAATACATGAATAAATTTTAATATCCAGACAGGAAATAACAGACATACAGTGAGTATTTGAGCACAGTATCATTTGAACAGGTGCCAGAATTATGCAGCTAAAGATTAAAGTGTAATTTGGAGATATATTCCACTCTGTATGCATGGGCATTGCCTCCATTAGCATTAGTAGTATTTACATTCACACAGTTAGAGCAGAGAACTGAATTTTGTTGAAAGGCAAAGGAGGAATGATTTTTTAACTTTGCCTGTAATTCTAGGAGCATGGGACTATATTATTAAAAGCTCTGTGAAAGGCTTTAATTTAGGAACTAAAATATAGAAGCTGTATATCAAACTACAGTATTAGATGTATACTTTGTGTTATTAGAGAGAAGTGAGTTAGTCAAGCTAAAGGATTTATCAAAGGCTGTTAGGGGATGTAGTACTGTGTAGAAAGGGAAATAATATGTGGATTTGGAATGTGGATTAATTTGAGGGATATGAACAAATTTTAATCTGGGATAAGATGTAATTGATGCTATTGTGGCCATTAGTGAGTGCACACACACAAACACACACCAGTTACTTATATTACCTGTGTTCACCTATAAGCATCTATTTCAATTCTAGGCTTTAAGAAAATTTAAATATTTTCAGCCTATTGAATGTATTACCTTTTCTAGTTCAAGATTATCAAATAAATTGTTGAATACTAAAGTTCCAGGGAAATTTTGGAGAGAAATAGAGGGAAAAGTAAATTTGTATCTTTCCCTCATCTACTACTTCCCAGGAAATGTCTCTCATTAAATTTTTCTAATCCTTTAGTGAGTATCAGGAAGAAATAAATTAGCTAAATAATGAATTAGACCAAGATGATGACAAGTGATAGATTTAACTTTCTGTGAGAATAATTATATTTGAAAGTACAGTTTATTTTGGAAAGCCCCTGGGCAATACATTCATTCATTTGGCACATTCTTAGTGAATGTCTACTATGTGCCAGTCACTTCTGGCTCTGCTGACCCTGAGGCAAATAAGATAAAGTTCCTGACCTCATAGATTTTATAAGTGAACAATATGCATTAAGAACTTTAAAAATGTGTACACTTTTTGATTTAGTTATTATATTTTAATTAATCTAATTTGATAAATACTTAAGATTGATGTATACAAATTCTGATTGCATCATTATCAAATGCCTAGATACTTTTGCATATGTCTTGAAATTCTCTGTAATAAGAAATAGTTATCTCTGGCTAGTGAATAGGAATACTTTAATTTTCCTCATGCTTTTCTCCCCTTTCTGAAGTTTCTAAGCATACATTGTTTTTAAAAATAAAAATGTTTTTAAGGTCTTTTTATTTTACTTTTATTGTATTTATTGGGATGACATTGGTTAACAAAATTATACAGGTTTCAGGTGCAAAATTCTACAACACATCATCTGTACATTGACTGTATTGTGTACTCACCACCCTAAGTCAAATCTCCATCCATCACCATTTATCCCCCCTATATCCTCCTCCACCTCCCTCCTCCTTCCCCTGGCAATCACCACACGATTGTCCCTGTCCATGAGTGTTTCCTCTTTTTTTTCTTTTTTGCTCAATCCTTCCACTTGCCCCTCCCAGTGCCCTCTCGTCTGTCTCTATTTTGCTTGTTAGTGAGTGAAATCAAATGGTACTTGTCTTTTTAGTCAAAAGATGCAAAGCTGGATAGACTATGGGAGGTAGAAGATATTTGTAACAAGCAAGGTCTATTTCCCTTGCTTACACAAATCATCTTCCTCTGATTTCTGAAAGGTTGTCAGTGCCTATCCCAGAATTCGTTAGAGGATTTTTCTATAACATAAGAAGTTAAAAGATAGCTCAGAAGTGTTTGAGGTGCTGGGTATGAGTAGAAATACGTGGGCCAGACTTGAGCCTTAAGTGAGAAATAACTATGGAAGGAGCCGAGTTTTTCCCTACTTCTTACCAAAAAAAATGTAAATTGTCAGGTGCTCAAATACAAGATATGTAATAACTTATTCACAAGTATTCCATTATACTTTCAGGCATATGGAAAGATTGAATTTTCACCCCCCTCTGAATTTAGGTGGACTATAAACATGTTTTGGCTAATGAAATGAGTAGAAGTGATAAGTGTTAACATCAGTAGGTGAGAGTGGTAAGAGCCTATTGCATGTGCAGTCTTGGTGTCCCTTTCCTATGATGATCATTAAGCTGTGTGTTAAGATAGAACTTCCATAGTTTAGGTTTCTTAGTGGCTTAGTGAGAGGATTGAAATCTCCTGTGATCATCCTATATAATAAAAGGCTAAGATGCAAATTGTCCCCATGGGTGGGAGTTCGACTGACTGGGAATTAGATGTGTGCTGACCACCAGGGGGCGGCGCGGAACATGGTGGGCATCAGCGACGGGATGGTGGAGCAGGTGAGCCATCGGCGCCAGGCCAAGGTGGGTGCGAGCGGGGGCCCTGATCATTTCAATATCCATTTCTCCTAAAGCATGAAGCGTCTCTAGGATTGAACTTGAGCTTTCTCCATGGGGCCTCTCAGTCCAAGACAGTTCACAAGATGGTGGAAGTTGTTCCAGCAGGACTGGGTATGAGTAAAAATATGTGGGCCAGGCTTGAGCCTTAAGTGAGAAATAATTATGGAGCGAACTGAGTTTTTTCCTACTTCTTACCAAAAATATATATAAAAATATATGTAAATTGGTCTCTGTTCCTCTCCCTCACCCCTTCCTGTAACAGAGCTCCTAAAATTCTTGTAAATAGGGGTGCTAGGAGAATCTTTTATTTCAACATTTATCTTTAACCCCTGTTTTTGACACAGAACTCCTCAGACCTTTATAATTTTCTAAGTGATAAGAGTGTCTAACACTGAGCTCCCAAGTCCCTTGAAATTTCCTGTGCAGGAATATCTTTAGTTCTAATGAGGGGCTGGTCATTTGTTCTGGGAGCTGGTCACTGTTATTAGAAGCTTGAAACTTTCAGTCTCACCCTTCATTTTCCAGGTTTAGGAGAGGGGCTGGAAATGTACTTAATATTCCATCATGCCTATGTGATGAAGCCTCCATAAAAATTCCCATATTTCAGGTTTCAGGGAGCTCCAGGGATGGCCAACACATTGCTACCCAGAAGGTGGCACATGTCAACTCCAGATCTCACCCTAGGTATCTCTTTATCTGACTGTTCATCTGTCTCCTTTATCATACACTTATCTATAATAATAAAAGTGTAATATGCTAATTAGACCAAACAGCCAAATGACCTGGACATCATTCCGGTTGTCCTTCCGGATGAAGTCATGGAGGCAGGAGCCAAGGCAGAGGCAGTTAGGGGCAATCAGGCAGGCGGGCAGAGTGGTTAGGGGCAATCAAGCAGGCAGGCGAACAGTTAGGGGTGATCAGGCAGGCAGGTGAGAGGTTAGGGGCTATCAGGCAGGCAAGTGAGTGGTTAGGGGTGATCAGGCAGGCAAGCGAGTGGTTAGGGGTGATCAGGCAGGCAAGCAAGTGGTTAGGGGCCATCACTCAGGCAGGCGAGTGGTTAGGGGTGATCAGGCAGGCTCAATCCCGTAGTCGGACATCCCCTGAGGGGTCCTGGATTGCAAGAGGGTACAGGCCAGGCTGAGGGACTCCCCATTCTTAAACGAATTTCGTACACCAGGCCTCTAGTTAGATAATAAACTGGTAGACATAAGTGTTTTTCTGAGTTCTGTGAGCTGTTCTAGGAAATGATTGAATTTGAGGAGAGGGAGGTGTCATGAGAATCTCCAATTTGTAGCCAAGTTGGACCAAGTTGTGGATAACCTGGGGACCTACTATTTCTAATTGGTTTCTAAAGTTGGGGGTAGTATTGTAGGACTGAACCCTTAACATGTAGAGTCTACATTAACTCTGGTTGGTATTGGAATTGAATTGAATTGTAGGACACAAGCTGGAAATTGCTTGATGTGAGAAAAACAACAGCTTACATCTGGTGTCAGAAGTTTGGTGGTGTGTGATAGTAAAGGTGAAACATACAGAATTAAGTTTTTTCTTACTAAAGGCCCATTATCTATAATCAAATCTGCTGACAGAAGGGCAGAAAGCAGCTTGTGAGTTCTTTTGTAGCTCAGCCACAAAAACCATCTACACAAATAGGACCATTGCTTTAAATGTGGGTAAAGGATATTTGAAAACTTGACCTTGGGAAATGTTTTATTTTTATTTTTATTTACATTAAACTAGAAGTTTCTCAGTGTGATTTTATGACTCACAATTTATCTACTACTTTATAAACAACCTATTTCAGGTAAATTGTGACAAACTGAAGGGACTTTTCTTTGTTAAATCTGTAAAGCATCCATTATAAAGAAATGCCATGTTTTATTAAATAATTATGAAGCACCTTTCTAAGATCATTCTCACTTTTTTTTTTTTGGTGTGTATGTTTATTGGTTTTCTCTGCATATTCAGATGCTTCATTAAGGTGATTTTATTTTTTTTATTTTTATTTTTTTTTAAAATTTCATGCACAAACTGTTTTATTTAGAGAATCAAAGACTTATCTTTTATTTTTATTTAAAAAAATTTTTTTTAAAATTAAATCTTTATTGTTCAGATTACATTTGTTCCTCTTCCCCCCCCCCCCCCATAACTCCCCTCCTTCCAGTTCCCGCCCCACTCTCTGCCCTCACTCCCCACCCACTGTCCTCATCCATAGGTGCACGATTTTTGTCCAGTCTCTTCCCGCATCTCCCATTCCCCTTTCCCCCCCAAGAATAGTCAGTCCATTCCCTTTCTATGTCCCTGATTCATTATAATCACCAGTTCATTCTGTACATCAGATTGTTTATTCACTTGATTCTTAGATTCACTTGTTGATAGATGCATGTTTGTTGTTCACAATTTGTATCTTTACCTTTTTCTTCTTCCTCTTCTTAAAGGATACCGTTCAGCATTTCGTATAATACTGGTTTAGTGGTGATGAACTCCTTTAGCTTTTCCTTATCTGTGAAGCTCTTTATCTGACCTTCAATTCTGAATGATAGCTTTGCTGGATAAAGTAATCTTGGTTGTAGGTTCTTGGTATTCATCACTTTGAATATTTCTTGCCATTCCCTTCTGGCCTGCAGAGTTTCTGTTGAGAAATCAGCTGACAGTCATATGGGTATTCCCTTGTAGGTAATTGAGTCTCTTTCTCTTGCTGCTTTTAAGATTCTCTCTTTGTCTTTTGCTCTTGGCATTTTAATGATGATGTGTCTTGGTGTGGTCCTCTTTGGATTCCTTTTGTTTGGGGTTCTCTGCGCTTCTTGGACCTGTAAGTCCATTTCTTTCACCAGGTGGGGGAAGTTTTCTGCCATTATTTCTTGAAATAGGTTTTCAATATCTTGCTGTCTCTCATCTTCTGGCACTCCTATTATTCTGATATTAGTCCGCTTGAAGCTGTCCCAGAGGCTCCTTACACTATCTTCACACTTTCGGATTCTTTTTTCATTTTGCTTTTCCAGTTGGGTGTTTTTTGCTTTCAAATCTTTGGTTTGATTCTTGTGCTCCTCTGGTCTGCTATTGGGTATAATATTCTTTATTTCAGTCCCTGTATGCTTACTTTCTAATTTCTTTATTGTAGCATCGAGGATCTCATTAGTTTTCGTGAGGCTCTGCTCAAGTTTATTGCAAGCCCTCAAAATTGTGATTTTTAGCTCCATATCCTCCATTTCTGTCATGTTTTTTTTTGTCTCCGCATCTTTTATGCTTTCTTGGTGCACCCCCTTGTGGTCTTTGTGCACAGTCTTGTTCTAGTTAAGCCTTAATTGTTGTAGTTAATACTAGAGGGATTTGACCACCAGGCCGACTGGCTGTGAGAATCTGCTGTGGGAAAACTTCAGTCCTCTGGGGAGGTGCTAATCTAGCCTTTGCCTGAGGCGATTGGCAAATGGCTCTGCGCAGGGCTTGGGTGGGGCAGGTTCAACAGGGCGGGTGGAGGGAGCAGCTATGGCTGCTCTCAGTCCGTCCCCAGGGGCTCCGCCTCTCTGTCCCAGCAACCGCTGCAAACTTCGGAGGGACCGTAGCCAGACAGTCCCACTTCTCCCGTTTGAGTCTGGGTCCCTAGAGACTCGCCCGGATCTGTAGCCCAGAGTCTGAGACTCCCTCCTGATTGACAACGACAACCGCGCCCTCAGCCACCAGCCCGCTTTGCGTGCGCACCACCGTACCTTTAAATTTTCCACACTGCGCCTCCTCTGAGCCTCGTAATGCTGTTGTTTTTCCTTCTAGTTGAAGAGTCTCTCCTCAGCCAGCCTTCCTGTGGTTCTGGTTGATGTCCGTTCCGTCTTTTAGTTGTATTTTTGAAGTGGTTGTTTGCGGCAGCAGTCTCCGGTGTTTACCTATGCCGCCATCTTCGATTCTCCCCTAAGGCGATTTTATTATTCCACAGTCTTCATCAACCTGATTTGACTGTTTCAGAAAATTCTTGCCTAGAAAGATAAAGTTGCTAATAACTTTATTGTTTATTTCATAAATTTCCTGAAAATCCATTTAAACCAATATTAGATTATTCAAATCAAAGCAGCATCAAACAGCTGTTTACTCTTCAAGAATTGCTTTGAGACCCTTTGTTCAAACCTTCTCCTCTTTGTATGTACCCATGCCAAACTATTAGGTCACAAATGTGCCAAATCACAGTCAAGCTCCCTTCTCACACCAAACGATCAACCTTAAATCAGATTTCCCAAACCTTAAACATATCTTATCTTTGTCTTTCTTCTTCTGAAACATCACCAAGATTCTTGTCAAGGTGGCAGCCTCACTCACTGTGGTAAACAATAAACTCAAGTTTGCTTTATCAACAGGCTATTTTGGTGGTGATTTTAAGGAGTAAAGTATGTACATATAAGAGTCACTTCTTATTCCTCCTACAATTGATGCTTTTTGCATAAATGGTGACCCATAGTTTGGAACCATAGACCTAATAATAGTCCAAAAAATCTCAATTAACTTACTATTTTTTTTCTTTTTCTTTCATCCTGGCACATGATATTTATAGCCAGAGAATGTCATTGTGGCTCAGTCATAATTATTGTTTTTCAAATTAGTGAATCTGGAAATGTATTATGGTTTCAGGAATAAGTAAGTAAACTATGTATCCTAGCCAAGCAGCCTACATCAACCAAGAACGATTTTTGAAAAAAAGCTGTATAGATTTTATGTAAATTTGGTATTTATGAGCACCAAACTTTTAGCACTGACATCTGCCTGAGAAGAAACTTCATTTACAGCAGTGGCAGAAATGAAGTTCACTGTGAACTAGTTTTGGATACCATATGCTTTAACATTCTGAAGAGGAGGGGGAACAAGGCATTTTAAAAACTGTTTTTTCTTGCGCTCACTGTGGATGATGTTGCATGATAACATTGTGACATCATCACTTACGCTATTTTATTTACTGTTGCACCAATAGAGCATCAAGGCGTGCAATAGCACCTTGGATGTATGTGGTGCTTTCCTTCTGTGGAACTTAAGGCGCTTCACAGGCATTTTCTTTCTAAACCTCACATCTCTCTAAGGTATTGCCAAACTGGAGACAAATTTCACAGTTTAATCATGTGGAACACATTGGTAAATATAGATGTGCCTTTTAGAAAGTTGCTTCAAAGTGTACTTTGCAGCTCACACGACGTTTCTCAGGGTGTAAACCAGTGGTGTAATGTAAAGCTCTTGGCCCTCCCCCACGTGAGAGGGGAGGATAGATGTGTTTGGCAGCACACAGTAGTGCAGGAGGAAGGGAGGGTCCTGTGGAAAAGGCAGGCTATTTTTTTACGTGCCCTCCCGTCATTTCTCTACACAGGGGTGCCTCCTTTTCCTCCATTTCATTTTTGTTTTCTTTCCAGCATCAAAAAAGAAAACTAATTTATAAAATTTAACTTGTAATTAATAGTCTGGTTAAATTTTCAGGGCAGAACACAAAAGTCCATTTAACTCACAAGTCCTGTTGATTATAATCCTGGCCATCGAATCAGTTTTTACAGTTGTAAGTGAAAATGGGTTCTTATGAAGGGTGAATGTGGCAACATTGCAGACATGTCTGTTTCTTTCTCTCATCATTCCAAATCCACTGTGAGACAGAATGAGTTGTTTTTCCAGAATACTTCTGCCTCTCCCGCCTCATCTTTTCTTTCCTAGACCCCCATACCTCCCAGTTCCCTAGAAAAGATCTCTTGGTATGAAACAACTAGATGTGAGTCCTAGTTGTATCCTGTAGTAGTGGTGTGAACCCTGAGTGGTTAAATCTCCCTGAGGCTGATTCCCCATTTGTAATTTATATATAATACCTATCTCACAGAGTTGTTGTGAAGATTAAATAAGATAATGAGCATGAACGAGCTGCAATGCTATCTAGCAGAGAAAAATAAGGCCAATTAAAAACATTCTGACTGTCCAGCTTTCTGGGGCTAATTTGCTTTACTCTTCTGGGTATGATCCAAACCATTTTTTTAGAGTGAAAGAGGGAACTCCAGGACAACAACAGATAGATACTGGGACTGCCGTAAGCAAACCAGGATGTATGATTAATCTCTACATAGGGAAGCTTTCAGACAGGGGTTACCTGTGCTTACTTGTACATGTTATTATGGATAGGAATGCCTATATTTTATGAATATGAATATAATTTATAGCCCACATATAAGTTGAACCTGAATAACAGCCCTTTCTATAGCTTGTAGTATTTACCAAAATTGCTACCTGGACAACAGGTGGCATATGAGACCATTTCAAGTACTATACAGCAAACATTAATTTTTTTAACCTATCATATCAAATCTATAATTTTGGAAGTAAAATTATTATTTTAAAATAAATTGATTTAGATCAAATTATGAATTGACTTAGAGAAAATAAGTCAGTAAATTATACTACATTTGCATTACAGATACAGTAAGGTTGGTTTGGAACTACTGATATATAGGAAGCCCTTCTGGATAGGATACAGCCAGTAGAATGAAGAATAATCTACTCAGTATTTGAATAAACAGTTTTATAATATATCACCTTTCATTCCAGGAAAAGTGCTTTGCAAGAGTTGGAGAAAAGATCAATACCCAACTATGGCCCAGGTGAGGGGAGTAGAATGGAGTAATTGCAGCTGAAGGTTAACTTTGGACACAGTTCCTGGTAAGTCCTGAGCCTCACCACCATTTTTGTACATTTTTAATGTAAATGATGTATGAAGAATTGATAAAACTTGGCAAAATGTAATACATACGCTGCTTTAATCTTTGTGTGGATATTTTATTTGTGTTTATCCTTTGAAATTTAGGATGGGACTTAATTGGTCTTGTCTTGAGAATTTCAGAAAGACTCCTCACACTCTTTGAGTAGTTCATTTAATGCCCTGGTACCTGGCCCTAATCCCGTCTAGTTTAAGTGCAGTTGCCAAAAAAACAAACCAGAAAAATTGGGAAGATGTTATCATTCTGCTTCTTGATACTTGTTACAAAGCCATTGATAGCAGTGGACTTCCTAATCCTCACCTTACTTTGTTTTTATTCAGTTTTCTTTTTGTGACTTCTGTCAATGAAAAACACGAATGCTTCTTATTGTTTTTATTTGTTTGCTTAAAATGGAGACAATTTTGGTAATGTATTAAGATACTTGGGTATGAATGATTAGAGGTCAGCCATTCTCTTTCCTAAAACACGTCAACATATTTGAGAGATGGTCATTCACAGCTTCTGTGTGCACTCAAACTCAGGGTCTGTAAAGGTTTACAAGTATTTGTGTATAACTTCATGTGCATTTTCAGAGTTATTTTTTGTGTGTGAAACTTTGAAAAATGAAGAGAATTAAGTTGTTTCTAAAAAGCCAAAGCAGCCTGCCATCTCTTTTCTTTTCTGGGCTACGGTCCAATTTGCACAGCAGTTGCAAAGAAAAAGCAAACGCATCACTAGATTCAGCGAGAAATATTGTAACAGTATGTAATCTCTGTCAAGATAAAATTGCTTTGTGATTTACATTACAATAAATCCTGACCTTTAAGTGCTGCAGACTAAGCTAATCTGTGAAGTACTTTATTCCAACACTGAATCAGCGAGAGAAGCTCAACCAAATTGACTGCATTAGTCCCACCATGGTGTGGTTAAAGAGCCTATATATATCGAAGCAGATCACAGAGCTTGTTCCATGTGTACTATAATAAGTAGGATAATTGAAATGTTCAATCTGTTTCATCATTGTGAAATAATAGAATTATTTAAACCTCCCTTCTGTTTGCCTATTATGAGGATACAAGTAGCCTCATTAAATATCATTAGGGCCTGATTTAGATAGATGAGAACAAGGAAATTCAGAATTAAGGCAAAAATACCACATGGCATTTCAACCTAACTCACTTCTACGACTGTTATTTATTTTCATTTTCTTTCTTTCTCACTCTTTTAATTTTTTGTAAAATAGTTAAGGTATTATGTTGACTTTCTCAGTACCAGCTTTGAGTTTTGGGCTATTTGTCTGTCCAAGTCAATCATTGGGAAATGGAATTTTCTCAAAGATAGGATTTAAAAAAAAAATAAATAGAAGTTACCAAATTTGGGAGATTTTGGGCCATTTCCCCCTCAAATATTTTTCTCTTCTCTCCTCTCTTGGTTTTCTTCTAGATTTTGATTACACACATATCAGACAACTTTATTTTTTTTTTTTTTTTTTTTTTTTTTTTTTTTTTATATATTTTATTGATTTTTTACAGAGAGGAAGGGAGAGAGACAGAGAGTTAGAAACATCGATGAGAGAGGAACATCGACCAGCCGCCTCCTGCACATCTCCCACCGGGGATGTGCCCGCAACCCAGGCACATGCCCTTGACCGGAATCGAACCCGGGACCCCTCAGTCCGCAGGCCGACGCTCCATCCACTGAGCCAAACCGGTTCTGGCATCAGACAACTTTAGACCATTCCAGAGCTTACTAATACTTCTTTTTTTCTGACTATTTTTTCTCTCTATGCTTCATTTTGGATAGTTTCCATTGCATGTCTTCAAATTCACTTTTTTTCTTTCTTTCTGCAGTGCCTAGTCTGCTATTAATCATATGCAGGATATATAAATATATATTTCAGGTGCTACTTTTTTCATCTCTAAAAGTTCCAATAAAAAATGCTTTCCATTTTTCTCCTCATCAAAATCATGTTTGATAATTCTGTCATCTCTCCTGCATATGCCTCTTTACTGGCTGAGTGAATATTGACTGGATACTGGAAATTGTGCTTTTGTTTTTGGGTGCTGAACTTTTTGGCATTTCTTTAATGTTGGATTTTGTCCCGCCACACAATTAAGTTCTTAGGAATTAGATTTCTTTGAGACTGGGCTTTAAGTTTTGTTAGTCTAGGATTAATGTGACTCTATGGCTAAGGCGGAACCCTCTGAAGACTCTTCCTCATGCTGTGTGTATTACGAGGTCTTCCCACTCCAGCTCGTAGGAACATTTCTGTCCCTGTCGGAGTTGTAGGAATTGCCTGGCTTATTGCTTTCTGTTGCTTCTTTATTTGGTCAGAGGTACAGTATTGTCTTTTCTTGTACAGATCATTACTCATTCAAAGATCTGAAGTAAATCTGCCAAGCTTTGAAAAATCTTTATCTGTGTAGCTCCCTCCTCACTGGTACTTTACCCCAGAAATTCCATTTGTCTTGGCCTTCTGTATTCCAGCTTCTGTCTTTTCAACATGGAAATCACAGGGTTCAGTTTTGGTTCCCCTCTCTTGTCTGAGAACTGGAAACTCTCTTTAGGCAGTCAGTCAGCTGGAGCAGTGGCAAAGCTCACGTTTTCCCTCTTTTCTTAGGGACCACTCATGTGCTGCTTATTTTTCAAGCTCTGAACCAATTCCTTCTATACTTTTGTCAAATTTTTCTTTGTTTAAGGTGGAAGGTTCCCTGTTACTTTATCATGGCCAGAAGCAGATGTCTCAAATAAATGGTGTTTAAAAGGTACTGTACGATTTTTATTTAACCATTTGTTCAGAAGTTCTTGCCAGTACACATTTCTGGAAACATCAAAATAAGTGATACTGTTACGCCCGGAACGCCAGTCGCACTCACAGAGCACCAAGAGACGATCTCATGCAAAAAGCAAAGGGTTTATTGATACCAGCATGCTGGGACTCGCAGCTTACTCTGAGCACAGAGCAGCGGCTGTGAGCCCCGATCAAGAGTTTAAACACACATTATATACTTTTCAGCAACGGGGGGGCACATTCCACTGGTGGCCTGGCTGCCGTATGGGTCAACATTTGCTCTGCCGCTCATCAGATTTCAGTCCCTTGTTCCTCCCTCAGGGGATGTTCCCTTGTGTAAGTTTCTGCCTGTCTGGCTTCTTATCAGACCTTGTCTGTGCTTTAATTCTCTCCCTGGCTGCAGCTGTTTCCCGTAAAGGTTATTTGTTCTGTCTGCCTTTTCTGACCCTCCTGATTATATTGGCACCTGTCAATACAACGATTTTTTAAACAAATTTTAGACACAATAAATTATAATGATTGTTAATGCTCATTTTCCAACCACAAAGCAATGTAATGAGTACAAAGCACATAGAACACCATAAAATTTTTTACTTTTTTTAGGGAGAGATATATAAGAAAGTGTGGAGTGCTGGAAGCCTCTTCTATTGTTTCTTATGATAACTGTTGCTTTGCTCTATCTTAAAGTTACATTTGAGTTCAGGGGAATGATTTTCATTTTAGTAAGGCAAACTTTTTTGTTATTTTGTGATTTTTTATTTTAGATTTTTATAATAAATTTATAGGGTGCCTTGAGGGCAGCACAATTTGCATCACAGGGGGCCACCTAAGAAACTCACCTGGGACAGACCACTCTGTTCTGCCTTGGAGCACTATTACCTAGAACTAGAATTTTTCATGAGATACTCTACATTATAAATAGAGACATCCTCAGGGCACCATATTAATGTATACTAGAGGGTCTTCTCATGCATTTTGAGGGGAAAATAGCAGTTTTGATATCCCCATGATGAGAGCAAGTATTCCTGATGCTAAAAGGATACTTGAGCACTTAGCTGAAACATAAGCATTTTTAAAGGTCAATTTTATAGTTCCAAACAATTTTACTTACTTATTTATTTATTTATTTCTGACACTATGACAGAGGACCCATACCCTCCCCCTTCCGCCCAGTCCCTACCTCTTCCTTCTCTCCTTCCCTCATAGACTGTTGTTTGTGTCTATGGGATATATATATATATATATATATATATATATATATAGTCTCCTTATCTAATAGTTCCAAAAATCTTTAAATTAAGATATAGTGAATTTCTAGATTCATTTGCTTTAATGCTGAAAGGAGAACAAAAGTAATAGTTTGAAGGAAAGATTATATGAAAATATTATAGATTGATATAGATAAGACACATGAATGGTCTTTCAGGCTACTATTTATTTCCTTTATTTTTTACAAGAATTTATTTGAGTGCAAACTGACAACCTACTATTTATTTTCTTAACAATTAAAAAAACCTGCTACAACTGTTACAACTAGACTGTTACAACCTCTGACTTACCAATGTTTAAATTTTCTGTGACCTAATCTGTAGACTGGAGCATAAGAATAGCTCACTGATCTTTTGTGACATCAACTAAATCAACATATATCTCTAAAACAACAATTTTGTTTTTTATTAGGATGAGCCTCATGTCTTTCCAATGACTCAGGGCTTATATTGTCCTCAGGTCTGTCAGACATCCCTCCACCTTCTTGCACACAATGCTAACTCCACATATTTTCTTGTTCCTGTTTGATTTGGGAGTTTAGTGGGGTATGTTATCACGTATTTTGTTTTAGATTTTGGTATGTGGGTTTTTTGTTTTGCTGTCAGAGCTGTTTTCTGATTTTATGACAGAATTGGAGAGATTCAAAGCTAACCCACTGCCATGACTATCTTCCCAGAATTTCCCCCACCTTGGCTTCATAAAGTTTTTGTTTCCCCATCTGTTAAAATAATGAGAATGAAACAATCTCCTAATTCCCCTTTCAACTCTAAGATCTGTGACTATATAAGGTAACCTTATTTGGTGGATCCAAAATTTTGAGGAAAGGAGTATATGAGATACTAACGCACTTTCATTTTTTTAGACCCTGCATGTCTAACATTAAGTTGCTATGTGCTAGGATTATATTTTGTCCCCTTATCAATACTCATCCTTATATCCATCCACCCTAATAACAAACAATGAGCCTGTACCTTTGTTTCTCTAGGTACTTAATCAGGTTTGTTGTGCTGTTTGAAGCTATAAATAGCCACACTATAAATGTCATTTTTCAGATACATGATCACCTAAGCAGGCCTGATTGCTACTTAGAGGTGAAATGTGAGTCTTATGTGTGTGTTTTTTTGGGTGAGGGGGTGTGAGATAAACTATTCCAGCTTTATGATATAGAGGATTTCTTGCATGCCACCATAATCTAGACCACTTAGCATGAATTTTTCTGGGATTTAATAAGCAGCTAAGGAAAGCCAATTGACATCACCATTGGGTTAATAGACTCTAAGAGCTTGGAAAACTTTAATAAATCTAGGCATATTGCCTATAGGCATGTAACAATTTAGTGTTATCAAATAGCCTTGTATAGACAGTGTCTCTGTAGAGGGACTGTCTTGCAGAATAGTTGTCAGGAGAGACTTCAGCAAATGGGGACAGAAGACACACTCGGAATACACAAGGGCAATGTTTCATTCCTCCAGAAGGATCATGAGCTCAACAAATGTAGGTTATGTACCTTTCACCACATTCTCTGAGGTCATACAATTTATATAATAAACATTTATGGGATATCTACCATGCACCAGTCATTTTGTTAGGTACTTTCTTTATCTCTTTAATGTAATTTTTTCTTAATCAAGTCATACTTGCACATGCTTAAAAAAAATCAAACAATACTTTGAAACTCATAAAAAATAGTTGGCCCCTGTTTTATTTCTTGTGTCTTCAATTTATTTTCTCCAGAGGCAACTATTTAAATTATCTTAGCTGTTTAATATTTGCTTCCATATAGCTAAATAACCATGTTCATTGCTACTTCTTGATTTGTCAGTTTTAAATATTATTTATCAGTTTCCTGCTCTAAAGATTATCGTTTAGTTCTCTATGTCCCCATCTATTCAATACAAATATTTATGCTTTCTCATCCTTTCTGTAAAATTATATAATCATTTTTATTTAAGTCAGTATTTGTTTATATTGTATGATCATTTAATATTATACATACATAGTGAACCATATATTATACTATATGTCACTTCCTTTCAGATATAACTTATGTTTTCTCTGAAATAAAAAAACATTCCTTCTTTTTTGTTTTTTACTTTTCCATGTAAATATCAGTAATTCATTTCCAATTTTCTGACAGAACTGAAATTCTAATACTTTGGGTAGCTGTTATATTTACTGAGTGTTAGAGACATCTCTTCCACAGGCCTCTGTTCTCCTGCCTTAATCTGCACTGGTTGCTCTTCAGTCTGTCACCTCGAGATTCTCGTCTGTGTGTTTGCTCCACCTGCATGCTGTTGCCCCCACTTAACTCTAATGCTTATTTGAATTTCCCATTCTTTTATTCTCTTTATGTTTCCGTTTGGATTTTTTTCCTAATGAACTATTCCCCAATTCATTAATTCTCTAGGCCAACCTAATCTGTTGTTACATCCATCTATTGATTTCTTAAATGAGATATTTTATTTTTCAGTTCTAGAATTTCATTGGATTCTTTTTAACATAGATTGCAGTTCTGACAAAATTCTTCATCTTGCCATTTATTTTCTTGCTTACATTATCATAGCTATTTTTAAGTCCTTATTAATAACCGTGATACCTGGACTACCTGTTTTTTTTTTCTCTTTTGTTTTAGTTTTTGTGTTTCTGGCCTAGTGGATGATTTTGACTTAATGCTGGATAGTAAATTAAAATGTATAGATGCTCTCGATGATTTTTTCTTTTTCTAGAAAAAATTTTATTTTCTCTGGCAGGCGGTTAGAGGAGGGATGGGTCACCTCAGTACATTTGCGGTAATTTTTTTCAGTCTGTTCTTACTCCTAAAATATTTCCTTTCAGGGAATCTCCACTAAAACTCTGGAGCTGTTTATCAAGACTTCTTATTCTTGGCAGGCTTTGAATTTCAATTTTTGTCTTCTTGACACTGTGGTCAATTCAAGACTCTGCTTCACTTTTAGTTTCTAACTGCAGATTTCTGCTTAGTTTCTTGGCTTCCAATCCTGCACACTTTAAAAATGAATCTGCAAATGCCTTGAAAAGAAAAAGTTCCAAGAATACCAGGTTTACTTCTACCAGTGGTCCCCTTTTCTTTAGGATAATGGATCCTCAAATTTTGGGAGCCACGTATCCCTCATCTTGAATTTGGGTCTCCCCAGACCACTAAAACTGACACAAACTCTAGACCAGTCTTTTTGTTCAATTTGTTCAGTGCCCCACAATGCAAATTAACATGCTCTGAGGGAAAAGCATCAGTGAATGTAAGGTTTACCTCAGTATGCTTCCCTTTTCTCTATGATCTTGGCTGTTCAAGTCCTGACTTCCTTCATTGTTTCCAATGCCTAAAAGAGCTGTTCTTGTACAACTTTTAGTTTGAAAACTCATGACTTTCAGGACTTGAAACTTTTTTTTTATTTTTAGTTCTGTAGTAATTTATGTCCTTCTATTTTTCTTTTTCTCTTTTTCCTTTCTGCAATTCCTGATATTTTGATATTAGGCTTTCTGAATGGATCACTTAATTTTTAACTACTTTCTCATTTTCATGTCTTTGTGTCTTCCCCTGGACCTTATTCAGAGAAGAACCTTTGATCTTATGACTTGGGGTATGAAGCAAGTATAGATACTGGTGTTCTGAGAGCTAGATAAGGGCTGGGCTTGAGCATAAAGGTTGTTCTAAATGTAAACTTTCCCTCAGTGCCCCTGTTTTCAATTTGTTACTCACCTATGCCTTCAGCTATAATGTCTGTCCCTGAATCCTGCACTTCCCTGATTCATCTTTTCCAGTACACTTCAGTCTTCAGCACGGATGGAGGAGAGAGATTTGTCTATAGTTTTGTTTTCATTTCCAACTCCACACCTAACTTTGGAAGTACTTGGTGTTGCCAGTTCTTGAGACTTTCCAGGCCCTATGGCACAATTAGAATGAGCCACACCATCTGGGCCAAGAAGCTTTTGATTTGTTTCAGTCTCTTCCATCATGGCTATCTCCAATTCAACCTCAGAAATCTCTTTTGCTCCCATGACTTTATTCATCATCTATATGCTGATGAATCACAAATTTATATCTCTAGCCTGGATTTCTCTTCAAGGCTTTAATAATAATACTAGAGGCCCAGTGCACAAATTTGTGCATGGGTGGGGGCCGGCTGGCCTGGCCCCAATCAGGGCGGATTGAGGCTGGGCCTGTTGGGAGGAAGAGATGGCAGGAGGTTGGCTGGCTGGCCCGCCTGGATTGGGGCCGATCAGGGCTGGGCTGGCTGGGAGAAGGGGCCACGGGTGATTGGCCAGTGGGCCCTGCCCCCGATTGCGGTTGTGGAGCTGATTGAGGGCAGGGCTGGCCATGGGGAGGGGCAGTGGCCCGGCTAGCCCCACCCCCGAATGGGGTGGGTGGGGGTGCCAATCAGGGGCCGGCGGCCTGGAGGAGGGACCATAGGTGGTTGGCCAGTCAGCCCTGCCCCTGATTGGGGTGGGGGGACCGATCTGGGGTGGGGCTGGGTGGGGGAGGGCTGCAGGAGATTGGCTGGCCAGCCCCACCCCCTATTGGGGTGGAGGGGTGATCAGGGGCGGGGCTGGCCGGGGGGAGGGGCTGCAGGCTGATCAGGATGGTGGGGTCCCATCGGGGGTATGGTCAGCCAGGGGGAGGGGCCGTGAGGTTGGCCGCTGGTCCCACCCCCTGATCAGGCCGATTTGCTGGCCACAGTGAGCATCATAGCGACTGGTTGTTAGGTCGTTATGGCCCTTAAGGTAGCTGCCTCGCATTCACAGTGCTTTTTGGGGTTCTCCCTTACCCTCTGGACTGTCAGGTTTATGAAGTTAGGGGCTGTATTTCTTCAACTCATGCCTTTCTCCTCAGTCCTTAGTTCAGTGCCTGGGTTTTGTTAAGGCCTTTTAAAATATTTATTGAAGGAGAAAAATGGCGGAGGCTTAGACGGACGTGTTGGTGCTTCGTCCCGGACCAGATAGGGGCGAGCAGCTGAAACGGGTAACAATCAGCCCGCTCAAGCTGGGGAGGTTCAGCTGAGAGACAGTCTGCAGCCAGGAAAGACAGAAAACTCCTAAAAAATGCGGATGGTTAGAGATTGAGGCTGAAACCTCCCTCTGGGCGCCAGCGCAGCGGCGAGACCGCGCCATCTCAGGCAGCGTTTACCAGCATCCAGAGATCGGCTACTAACCCTGAGGCAACGATTCGCAAACAGCGCGACTGCAAGAGCCAAGGGGAGACCTGCACCCCTCCACGGAAAGGTTAGACTTACCTCAAAGGTGCGGTTCGCAGTTCAGGTTGGAGCAAGGAACGCGCGCGCGGGCGCAGGGGGAAATCTGCGTCCGCCAAAATCCGCACTCTCCAAAATCCGTGCCTATAGAGGCCAGCGTGTCTCGCAAGGGGGGAGGGCTCCCGCAGGGCTGCTGCCAGAAGGTAACACTATAAATGAGCCCATAGTTGGACTGGACAAAAGGGCTGCCTCAGAGTTTCCCTGATAGCCGGCTACTTGTGTTGCCAGGGGCTTGAGCGCGCGCAGACACTCCGCGCGGTTCTGGAGGGTGGAACCCTGCGAGTTCGAACAGCTTCCCAGGCTCTAGTTTACATACTTCCTCTTACTTCTGTGAGTTTGATTGTTGAGCCCAGTGCATGTGAGTGCCCAGTTGGGGTCACTAGCAGAGCTTGTAGGGGAAGATTGATTTTGGGGAGCCTGGGAAACAGAGCTGGGAGTGGCGCCGGGGGAACCACCTCTGGGCGGAGCTGGGTCAGGTACAATAGAGATCTGGTTGGAGAGAACTTATAGCCTCGGAGGTCAACCCAGACACACTGCCACCCAGAGGCAGAGCCACGAACTGACTCCTCTATAAATTCAGATAAGGCATTAAGGACTGTGGCTTGCAACAAGGAGGAGCAGTGTATCAGAGGGAAAGTCAACATTCTCCTGAATTCCGGGCATGCCAATAAGAAGAGTAGAAGATCTGAAGCACCTGCATTAATGCACATTTTTATTTTTATTTTTTTAAATTACTTTTTCTCCTTTTAACTAAGAAAACATTTTTCTTTTTTTTTTTTTTTTCTTTTTTTCTTTTTTTTTTTTTTTTCTTTTTCTTTTTTCTTTTTCTCCATCACCCGATTTTGCCCTTTCAGCTACTACATTTTTATTTTTAACTAGTATTATTACTGTTACCATTTTACCAGTTTTTAAAGTGTCATCTTATCTTGTCTTTATTTTATTTTGGGACTAATGTTCTCCATTCTATTTTCATCGTTCCTTTAGCAACATTTTTCTCTACCTCAATTTGCCTCTGTGCTAAACAATCTTCCCCACTTTTTCCCTTTTGCTGTCCTGTTTCTCTTACCCTACTCCAGCTTTAGATCTTCCCTATTCTTTTTACCCTCTGTCAAAATTTAACCCTGCTTAAATATCCTATGTCCAATCCCCTGTTCTAAATCCTTATACACCTTTCCCTTATCTTCCTCCACTATCCATTTTTTTTTCTCTCTCTTCTTCTTCTTTTCTCTCTCTATTGTTTTATCGTTGTTTGCCTGATTGACGAGTATATTGTTTTTCTTTTTTTTTTTTTTTTTTCTTCTTTTTTTTGATCGTTTGTGAGGTTAGACTGCTTATTCTTGTTATTTTTATTTTCCTGCCCCTCCCTCTCCCCCCCGCCCCCCCGGTTATTTCTGCGCTTCTCTGTCCCCTTGCGTCGCTTGATATTATTGGTTGTTTATAGTTTGTATTCATCTCCAGGAATCTGTTGCTGCAATTTGTTGTTATTAGTGGCGGACCTATAGGAGTTTTCTCCTCACATAAATAGTCTCTCCCCCTTCTACACTTCACTCTCTTTTATTTCTTACTTTTTTTCTTCTTCTTTTTTTTTTTTCTTTCTTTTTTCTTTTTTTTCTTTTTTTTTTCTTTTTTTCCTCCTCTTTTTCCCCTCCCTTTTCCAATCTCATTTTTGCACTCCTTTTTTTTCTTTCTTTCTTTTTTCTCTTCTACCTTTTTCTCTTCTTTCCCCCTTATCTCCCAACTCTCTTAGCTCGGGTGGCCACCTTTATTTGGGGTTAGTAATATCGTAAATACAATAGTGTTCAGTGCCTGGTACGTTGTGCCTTGTTGTGTTGTATTTTGTGCCTCTAAATCAACGCAACAGATTCAAGCAACAGCGGCCTCCTGATCACCACACGCTCTGCCTGGGGAACAGTTGCTGCGTCTGAAGCCTCCCTCCACCAGCCAGAAGAGCCACCACAACTGTGAACAGCACCCATCAGAGGCCCTGCTATCAACAGAGGAGCCGCTGCTACCACAACCGCCCAAGGAGCAACCACAGACCGAGGAGCCACTGCCACCCAGGGAGCAGCCACTGCCACCTAGGGTCCAGCCACTGAACGATTCAACAACTAGTAATGTCAGTGAGATCAAACATGGGTAGACAAAGAAACCCCCAAAGGAAAGAAAAGGAGGACTCGCCAGAAAAGCAGCTAAGTGAGACAGAGATATGCAACATGACGGAAAAAGAATTCAGAATAAGGTTCCTAGAGTACATGCACCGGATGTTCAAGAAACAAGAAGAAACAGATGAAAAACTCAACTACGTATGCAAGAAGCTAGAAGAAACAGATGAAAAAATCAACAACTTAAGTAAGTCCCAAGAAGAAATGAAGAGCGACTTAGCTGCAATAAAAAACACCATTGAAAGTATCAATAGTAGACTGGGAGAAGCGGAGGACCGAATCAGTGAATTAGAAGACAAGGAAGCAAAACACACTCAAACTGTACTGCAAATGGAGAAAAAAATTAAAAGACAGGAGGAGAGCCTAAGGGAACTCTGGGACAACATGAAACGAAGCAACATACGAATAATAGGGGTGCCAGAACAACAGAAAGATGAACATGGATTAGAAAACCTATTCGAAGAAATAATATCAGAAAACTTCCCTGAGGTGGGGAAGAAAAAAGTCACACAAGCCCAGAGAGTCCCAAACAAGGTGAACCCGAAAAGACCCACACCAAGACACATCATAATTACCATGGCAAGTGTTCAGGATAAAGAGAGAATCTTACAGGCTGCAAGAGAGAGACGGAAAGTAACATACAAGGGATCTCCCATTAGATTATCAAATGATTTCTCAACAGAAACACATCAGGCCAGAAAAGAATGGACGGAAATCTACAAAGTGATGCAAAGCAAAGGACTGAATCCAAGAATACTCTATCCAGCAAGGCTATCATTCAAAATTGAAGGGGAAATAAGAAGCTTCACAGACAAAAAAGGGCTAAGGGAGTTTATCACCACCAAGCCAGCCATGCAAGAAATGCTAAAGGGACTGGTGTAAAAGAAGAAATATCAAGCTCAGAAAGAAAACAGCCACACACACACACACAAAAGAAATGGCTACAAACAAGTACCTTTCAATAATAACTTTAAATGTAAATGGACTAAATGCTCCAAATAAAAGACATCGAGTGGCTGAATGGATAAAAAAACATGACCCATACATCTGCTGTCTACAAGAGACCCACCTCATTGGAAAGGACTCACACAGACTGAAAGTGAAGGGATGGAAAAATATCTTTCACGCAAATGGAAAGGAAAAGAAAGCTGGGGTAGCAATACTTATATCTGACAAAATACATCTCAAAGTGAAGGCCATAACCAGAGATAAGGAAGGCCACTTCATAATACTAAAGGGATCAATACAACAAGAAGATATAACCCTGGTAAACATATATGCACCCAATGCAGGAGCACCCACATACATAAGAAAACTTCTGGAAGATATCAGGGGAGATATCGACAATAACACAATCATAGTAGGGGACTTTAATACACCATTGACATCACTGGATAAATCCGCTAGACAAACAATCAGCAAAGAAACAGCAATCCTAAATGACTCACTAGATCAGATGGACTTAATTGACATCTTCAGAACACTACACCCCACAGCTGCGGAATATACATTCCTCTCAGGTGCTCATGGGACATATTCAAAAATAGACCACATATTGGGTCACAAGCAAAGTCTCCACAAATTCAAGAAGATTGAGATCATAAAAAGCATCTTCTCAGACCACGATGGCATAATGTTAGAAATAAACTACAATAAAAACAACCCAAAATACTCAAACACTTGGAAGCTGAATAGCATGTTATTAAATATTGATTGGGTTACCGATGACATCAAAGAAGAAATTAAAAACATCCTGGACACTAATGACAATGAAAACACAACAATCCAAAACCTCTGGGACACAATGAAAGCAGTCCTGAGAGGAAAGTTTATAGCTCTACAGGCCTATCTCAAAAAACAAGAAAAAATGGTAGTTAATCATCTAACTCTACAACTCAAAGAATTAGAAAGAGAGCAACAAGAAAACCCCAGAGTGAGCAGAAGGAAGGAGATAATAAAGATTAGAGCAGAAATCAATGACATAGAGACCAAAAAAACAATACAGAAAATCAATGAAACCAAGAGCTGGTTCTTTGAAAGGATAAACAAGATTGACAAACCCCTCGCCAGGCTCACCAAGAAGCAAAGAGAGAGGTCCCAAATAAACCAAATCAGAAATGATAGAGGCGAAATAACAACAGACCCCACAGAAATACAAATGATTGTTAAACAATACTACGGGCAACTCTACTCCAACAAACTAGACAACTTGGAGGAAATGGACAAATTCCTAGAAAAATACAACATTCCAAAACTCAATCAGGAAGAATCTAAAAACCTCAATAGGCCAATAACTATGGAAGAAATTGAAGCAGTCATCAGAAAGCTTCCAGCAAACAAAAGCCCAGGGCCAGACGGCTTCACAGGGGAGTTCTACCAAACATTCAAGGAAGAACTAAAACCTACCCTCCTCAGACTACTACAAAAAATTCAAGAGGAAGGAACACTTCCAAGCTCATTCTATGAAGCCAGCATCACCCTAATACCAAAACCAGGTAAAGACATCACAATGAAAGAGAATTACAGGCCAATATCCCTCATGAACATAGATGCCAAAATCCTCAACAAAATCTTAGCAAATCGGATCCAGCAGTACATCAGAAGGATCATACACCATGACCAAGTAGGATTTATCCCAGAGATGCAAGGATGGTACAACATCCGTAAATCAATAAATGTGATACATCACATAAACAAATTGAAAGAAAAAAACCACATGGTCATATCAATTGATGCAGAAAAAGCATTCGACAAAATCCAACACCCATTTTTGATAAAAACTCTCAGACAGGTGGGAATAGAAGGATCATACCTCAACATAATAAAAGCCATATATGACAGGCCCACAGCCAACATCATACTCAATGGACAAAAACTAACACCATTTCCCCTAAGAACAGGAACAAGACAGGGATGCCCACTCTCACCACTCCTGTTCAACATAGTACTGGAAGTATTAGCCATTGCAATTAGGCAAGAAGAAGAAATAAAAGGCATCCAAATTGGAAAAGAGGAAGTAAAACTGTCCTTATTTGCAGATGACATGATATTATACATACAAAACCCTAGAGACTCCATCAAAAAGCTACTAGACTTAATACATGAATTTGGCAATGTAGCAGGATACAAAATTAACCCCAAGAAATCTGAGGCATTTCTATACACCAATAGTGAACTTTCAGAAAGAGAGATTAGAAAAACAATCCCATTTACCATCGCACCAAAAAAATTAAGATACCTAGGAATAAACTTAACTAAAGAGGTTAAAGACCTCTACTCAGAAAACTACAGGACGTTGAAAAAAGAGATAGAGGAAGACATAAACAGATGGAAGAACATACCATGTTCTTGGATTGGTAGAATCAACATCATTAAAATGTCCATACTACCCAAAGCAATCTATAAATTCAACGCACTTCCCATTAAAATACCAATGGCCTTCTTCAAAGATCTAGAACGAACTCTCCAAAAATTCATCTGGAATAAAAAAAGACCCCGAATAGCTGCAGCGATCCTGAGAAAGAACAAAGTAGGTGGGATCTCAATGCCAGATATCAAACTGTATTACAAAGCCACTGTTCTCAAAACTGCCTGGTACTGGCACAAGAACAGACATATAGACCAGTGGAATAGAATAGAGAGTCCAGAAATTAGCCCGAACCAATATGCTCAATTAATTTTTGACAAAGGAGGCAAGAACATACAATGGAGCCAAGATAGTCTCTTCAATAAATGGTGTTGGGAAAATTGGACAGATATATGCAAGAAAATGAAACTAGACCACCAACTTACACCATACACAAGAATAAACTCAAAATGGATAAAGGACTTAAATGTACGACAGGAAACCATAAAAATTCTAGAAGAATACAAAGGCAACAAAATCTCAGACTTATGCCAAAACAATTTCTTCACTGATACAGCTCCTAGGGCAGTTGAAACTAAAGAGAAACTGAACAAATGGGACTACATCAAAATAAAAAGCTTCTGCACAGCAAAAGAAACCATCAACAAAACAACAAGAAAACCCACCTCTTGGGAAAACATATTTGCCAACGTCATATCTGATAAGGGCTTAATCTCCAAAATTTATAGGGAACTCATACAACTTAACAAAAAGAAGATAAACAATCCAATCAAAAAATGGGCAAAGGATCTAAATAGACACCTTTCAAAAGAGGACATTCAGAAAGCCAAGAGACATATGAAAACATGCTCAAAGTCACTAATCATCCGAGAGATGCAAATCAAAACAACAATGAGGTACCATCTCACACCTGTCAGAATGGCCACCATCAACAAATCAACAAACGACAAGTGCTGGAGAGGATGTGGAGAAAAAGGAACACTTGTGCACTGCTGGTGGGAATGCAGACTGGTGCAGCCACTATGGAAGGCAGTATGGAGGTTCCTCAAAAAATTGGAAATGGAACTCCCATTTGACCCTGTGATCCCACTACTAGGAATATATCCCAAGAAACCAGAAACACCAATCAGAAAGGATATATGTAACCAGATGTTCATAGCAGCACAATTCACCATAGCTAAGATCTGGAAACAGCCTAAGTGCCCATCAGTAGATGAATGGATTAGAAAACTGTGGTACATCTACACGATGGAATACTATGCTGCTGTTAAAAAGAAGGAATTCCTACCATTTGCAACATCATGGATGGAACTGGAGAGCATTATGCTAAGTGAAACAAGCCAGTCAATGAAGGAAAAATACCACATGATCTCACTCATTCATGGATAATAAAGACCATTACAAACTTTTGAACAATAATAGATACAGAGGCAGAGCTGCCTCAAACTGATTGTCAAACTGCAGTGGGAAGGCCAGAGAGAGTTGGGGGGCGGGAGGGAGGGGAGTAAGAGTTCAACCGAAGGACTTGTATGCATGCATATAAGCATAACTAATGGACATAAGACACTGGGGGGTAAGGGAGGGTAGGGGTTTGCCAAGGGCGGGGGGGAAAAAAAGGACACTTATGTAATACCCTTTGTAATACTTTAAGCGAAAAATAAAAAAAAATAAAAAAATAAAAAAAATAAAAAAAAAAAGAAACAACCAAAAAAAAAAAAAAAAAAAAAAAAAAAAAAATAAAATATTTATTGAAGGAATAAGTAATGGAATTGGAAACATGAATTCAATTTTGAACTAGCCTGATACTCTGAAATTTTTACCACTTGAATATATTATTAAAACAAAACAAAACCTCAACCAAAATAGAACCATTGACATATGAGGTTACATAATTTTAGACTGAGGTGAGAAGAGAATTATTATCAATTTCAAACTGAGATGCACACAAGTTGATATTAAATGGCATACACATTTTTTTCCTTAAAACAAGTGCTATAATCCTTTAGTGTTATCATTTGCATTACAAATCAATATACTGACCAACCTTTGTACAGTAATTTTTGTTTTCTGACAAATTAGATGATATTCTTCCTCTGCTGGTTTTAAAGGTTCTTTTCTTTGGTCTACTCTTTGTACAGAAGATGGGGTGCCTTCGTGTGTCATGGATTAACTTGATGTGTTATACTTATGATCTAGTTGTAGATTCAGTCCCAAATGATGAATTAGCCTAGCACTCTAGACATATTCTGCTGTTTGACAAACATGGGTCCAATTACACTACTGAGAAAACATATAAAAAAGGAGCTCACTAGTGTCATTCTATTTTTAAATATAGAATGCTTTTATTAGACTTCAAAACAGTCTTTAACTGCTTATCTGTCCTTTGCTCTAGATCTGTTTTCTTCAGTATATATACTCTAGTTCATTATGCAATTGTATGTTTCCTGTAATTGCCTCTACATTTATATTAGCACAATCTTCCTCTGTTTTACCAAAGCAAAATTTGAAAAGTGGCCACCCCAAATTTTATCTTTAAAATGTTCCATAATGAGTAGAGAAAGAACCACAACTTTAACTTTTCTAGTTAATGAACTGTATAGCTCTCCTGTTTTTAGTAACATCTCCCCAAATTCTTGGATGAAGGGACTAAGAAATACGAAGTATTATTATCACAACCTACAGCAATAAATTACTTCAACATAGGTATAACAAAAGGAAAAATTTTATAGCCACATTCATATTCAAAGATCTTGTGATACAAGCCAACCCCTGTGGGGGTATTATTTTCAAACATAACAGGTTGACATTATATAATTACACACTGCTGGGTATTGAAATAGCAAAAAAGGAAAAAGTGCTTATAGTAGTACTCACAGCACACTATTATGAATATTCACCTTCATCACATATCTTTAGAGAATTATTTCTAGTTATGCATTACAGACTTTAGCAAAGATTTAGTGATTTATTCAATATCAATATTAGGTTTTGACATTAATGTCTCAGCAAGCATAGGGAGGTATGGTCTTAAGACTCACTTCTACTCAATAAAGGGGACCCAAGGTGAACCTCTTTTCCTTTGTTTTCCAGTCAGTTTTTAAAATAGACATTTTATATATGTATGTATATGCAAATATTCAGAATCCCTTTCAGTTCTTACAATTTGCACTTCCAATCTACTTTTTCCACTTTTTATGATGGCATTTTTCTTTTCTAAGATAAATTCCCCAGTTTTTGGTCCTTTTTTTACCATCTGATTCTGCTTTATGCACTCTCTATAATGGAGTATGTCAGAATTTCTGATTTCCTGAATTCCTTTTTCCACTATTCTCAATGCTACCTTCTAATCTCTGGATTGTAACCAACTTTTACCTTTCTCCCCTTCATATATCAGGCTTCTAATCTTTCCATTACTTTTACTTACCAGGAGCTTTTTGGTCTTTTTGGTGCACTCTGAAGTATAGTTTCACAAATATTTAGGCCATAAATGCCATCATTCTTGGAACCTTACCTAGTTTCTCTCTCAGGTTGATCATCTTGATAAACTTACATCTGTTATTCCTGTTCTGTAATGTAGGTAGAATCTATTGGCTGCTTTTGGATTTCTCTCCTATCCAGACTTTTAAAATAAAATTGAATGCATATAATTTTAGGTTTTATCATTTCATATTTAATGTTTTTAACATTTTTTTTCTACAGTGACTTACCTATGGGAGAGAGAGATTGGAGGAGAGAGTAGAGTCAGAGAGCTAGAGCATGAGACTGAATCACAGATGTAATATGTTTTGTGGGAAACATTTTAAGGTGGTATACAAGAACAGTCACTATTTAAAAGTAAATATTAGCAAAGCAACATACTGGTAGTAATGTAGTAGTCTTGGAAAATACTCTCTCATCAATAAAAATCAGTCAACCAACCAATCATGCAATAACAGATTAGGCTGTTCCAATTAACAAAGCTTGGATTTAAGTGGATACATGCTCAATAAAGGTGGACCAAAACCATTCATGGTGGTTATAAGAAGCTCAAAGAATTTCTAGAGTTCAATTAGTTAGCTTTAGTCACCAACTCTGTCATGTCTCCTTAGATTTCTTGCACTTTCTTTGTATTGGTGCAAGACAAGGTTTCAGATACTAGGATGCAACCCCCCCACCCCCCCACCTCTAACCCATACAAAGGCTGATTCATAACAACAATAGGTTTTCAAGAAATATTTATTGATAAGAATGGTAGCTTGCAAAAGAAATTCAGTTAACCTAGTTTGTTTTTAATAAGTTATACACAGGGACTTCTTATCAAGGGAGTCTTTACTGGCTTTTATAAACTTCAATAGGTGTAATCTTGAGGTATGCTGCTAAAATCATTATCCTTCAACAGAAATAAAATTGGAAAATCCCATTATCACCCGAAAACTAGAAATAAGTGAAAATAGGCATCAAGTAAAAACCAATGCAAATACTCTGGAGATATAGTGTGATTATTCTGTTTTATCTCCCATGAAATCTGCTTTTCACACCCTTTATGGCCTCTTTGGGGTGTTGGTGTTCATGAATAAAAATATTACTTAAAAAAACACAAAACACATTTCTTTGCTCTAATTAGGCAATATGAAAGCCTTCTGTTACAATTTATATTATTAAAATTTTGACATTTTCTAATGGCATAAAACATGTTCTATTTTTAACAAAGGCTTATATTAGTACAGTACTTGGAGGAGATTTCCAAGTTCTAATGGAGCTTGTGTTTTTATAATTATTTGATACCAAAAATTATGGTAATAAAATAATTTTGGTAGTCTCTGGTTCATTTTAAATAGTAATTACCCTCTAGAGTTATATGCACCCAGAATAATGTGTCTAGTGATTAAAATTTAGAAACATAATAATTATTAAAAGCTTCACACATGACAGGCATCAATCATTTCTGGACAACAGAATCTTTAGGGCAGCGGTTCTCAACCTGTGGGTCGCGACCCCTTTGGCGGTCGAATGACCTTTTCACAGGGGTTGCCTAAGACCATCCTGCATATCAGATATTTACATTACAATTCATAACAGTAGCAACATTACAGTTATGAAGTAGCAACAAAAACAATTTTATGGTTGGGTCACAACATGAGGAACTGTATTTAAAGGGACAGAAAGTTGAGAACCACTGCTTTAGGGTAAAATAGTCTAGTAGAATTACCTACATCAAAACATTGAAAGGATTCTTTAACCTGGACCTTTATGAATACTACCAAACTGTTGAGAACAACTGAACTGTAAAACTCTATTTAAGAACAACAGATCATAAAGAACATAGAATCTATTCTGATCTTCCTGTTCAGTTGTTTCTCATTAAGGAACTGGTGATAAATCTAGACAATGTAGCTAAAGGCACTGTCTGCTGTAAGCCCAGATTATTTTTCCCTCCATATATTATATATGTATATATACATGTTATATATATATGTATATATCTTATAAAATAATAGTTTTTTCTTGCATCAGGGCCTAAATTTTTGAAATATGCAGTTACAAATGCTCCAAATTCACTCCAAAGAAAGTCATTTTTTGGAAATTTTGCTTTTTCCGAAATATTTTTCATTTAATTTCTAAAAGGAATGGTTATTTTATGCTGCAATTTTCTCTCTTGTTCTATTTAAAGCACTGCATTCTGAGCTTGTATTCATTGTACAAATATTTGTTGAGCATCTATGATTAACAGGCATTGTGCTAATACTGTGAGTGCACTAGTGAATTTGATACCATCCCAGCCCCAGGAGAATACAAACAAACAAAAGGGTAATTGTCATATAGAAGAGAGCTGGGATTGGGGTAAAGGGAGAATGCTATGGGAACATACAAGAAGGGTATCTTCATGGGTCAAAGGGCTTTCCAGGAGAAGAGGCAGTGAAATTGAACTGTGAAGAGTGAATAGGACTCAGCTAGATCAGGTGAGAAGAAGAGTGGAAGCACACCATTAAACTAACTAGGTTTTTTTTTTTAAAGTATATTTTGCACACTGTTGTGATGGGAAGGTTGTTTTAAAGTACTCCTAGCAGGGAAAAGTCCCTACTTGCTTTGTGTCAGTGCTAAAACTTATACCCTCATAACAAGACACATGAAGCCTTTTCACTGTTGAGTATGCCCCTAGTAAGAGCAACTAGCTGGACTGATTACTTGCTACAGTATAATGAATGCAAACCTACATGTATGAACTTACTTGTACCTACTTAACAGGTCTACACATAATCTACACTAATAAAAGACAAACATGCAAATTGACCATACCTTCGCTATGCCTTAAGCCACGCTCACCAGCCAATCAGAGAGATTATATGCAAATTAACCCAACCAAGATGGTGGCCAGCAGCCACAGAGCTGGAGCAAGCAGGAGGCTTGGTTGCCTCAATGATGGAGGAAGCCAAGCTGCCGTGGCCAGCTCTGAACTCCACTCAAAGCAACAAAGTTTCAATTATAGAAGGTAAATAAACCCCAGATACCTGCTTTCAGCCAGCCGTGGCCACAGAGCTGGAGCAAGCAGGAAGCCAAGCTTCCCTGTCATGGCCGGCTCTGAGCTCCACTCAAAGTAACAAAGTTTCAATTATAGAAGGTAAATAAATCCCAGAATAAAAAAGAAAAAAGGAAAAAAGGAGAGGTTGGGAGCTTCCATCACCGGTGGGGTTGGCCAGCCTGAAAACGGCCCTCAGCCCCTCACCCAGACTGGCCAGGCAACCCAGTGGGGACCCCCCCACCCTGAAGGGTGTGTGACCAGCTGCAAACACCCATCAGCCCCTCACCCAGGCTGGCCAAACCTCCATGGGGTGAGGGTCCCCACTGTGGGGGACTTGACCAGCCTGCAAACAGCCATCAGCCCCTCACCCAGGCTGGCCAGGCACCCCAGCGGGACCCCCCACCCTGATCTGGGACAACCTTCAGGGCAAACCAGCTGGACCCCACCTGTGCACCAGGCCTCTATCCTATATAATAAAAGGGTAATATGCAAACTGACCCTAACAGCAGAATGACTGGGAATAACTGGTCACTATGACACACACTGACCACCAGGGGGCAGACGCTCAATGCAGGAGCTGCCCCCTGGTGGTCAGTGCACTCTCACATGGGGAGCTCTGCTCAGCCACAAGCCAGGCTGACGGCTGCCAGTACAGTGGTGGTGGTGGGAGCCTCTCCCGACTCCTCAGCAGCGCTAAGGATGTCCGACTGCAGCTTAGGCCTGCTCCCCACTGGCAAGTGGATATCCCCTGAGGGCTCCCGGACTGCCAGAGGTATGTCTGATTGCCAGCTTAGGCCCAATCCCCTGGGGAGCGGGCCTAAACCAGCAGGTGGTCATCCCCCGAGGGGTCCCAGACTGTGAGAGGGCACAGGCCAGGCTGAGGGGACCCCCCCGAGTGCACAAATTTTTGTGCACCAGGCCTCTAGTAATAATAATATTAAGCTGCACAAAATAAAAGAACACTTGGAAGGAATATAGCTGTAAATAGTTATGTGTTTGGCTGCACTAACAAAAGCCCCCAACCTAAATTGGTTGAACAATTATGAAATTTGTGTTTTATATTGGCAAGTGAGGAGTCACGCAGGCTTCTTGACATACAATTGCTGGTGAGAAGTCATTAAGGTCCTAGATTCTTTCTGCCTTTATGCTCTGGCATATACAGCATCAGGTCCATCCTGTTCCTATTTCTCTTTTGTGGTTACCATCGGGACATCAGGGCTATGTAAGTTCCTATTCACATGCAACAGGAGGGAGTGATATCCTCTACCTCAAGTATGGGATCAAGTTGTTTCCTTCAGTCTCATGGGACATGTCCTATCCTGGACCAAAAGCAGTTGGAGCCTTAAACAATATTCTGTTTGCTCAGCAGAGAAGTACACTTAGAAAGGGCAAGGAGTCAGGATATCCTCCTCCGAGTCATGGAGATGTGCATGGATACCTAAGGAAGGAGGAAGGGAGAATGAATGTGGGCTAGACAAACAACAGTGCATCCCACCAAGATGTTTGCTCCTGCTTCTTATTTGTTTAATCCAAATTCAGTCTCCTGACCAGAGACAAAGTACTTCCTTATTATTGGGGGAAAAGGGCATGATTCTAATGGATTCTAACTCTTTGAACTATGTGTGGATTGGTAATTAGGGAGGGATGAAGTAAATGTTGAGTTGCGGACACCGCTGTTTTATCTTTCCTTTCCTTTGCTTCCTGAATTGTACTTTTGAATTTCTACATTGGTTTTTGTGGTCCACATTTAACATAGAGTAGAAAGAAATTGCAGGCACTTATTTTGCTGTAAAAGTATTTTTAGATGTTTTGTGGGCTGTGTATCAATTACTATATAACAGAGTTAGAAAGGAATGTGCAAAATATATTTAGCAACCTTTGATAATATTTTAAGAGCATTTGATTTTGACACATGCTATATAATTTATAGAGATGCAGGTTACATCATTATAAGGTTACATATTGAGAAATCTACCAAAAAAAAGCGCCTTAACAAAAATACCTTCTTGAAACACAGACTGAGGAATGTTCCCTCAAAGGATAAATATGCGATTATTGCTCAGGTTTTCCTTTTTCTTTTCCCTCTTCATTTTCTTTTTTGTATTTCCTATGCAAGTATAGCTTTGTGGCTTCTCATCATGACAAATGGATGACAGAACCAGAAGAGGTTTGTGTCAATTGAATGATCGACCCTTATTTTTTATTCAGGACCATTCTTCCCCTCCGGCTACACAGGGTTGTAGCCATGTGCTTGCCAGAGGCTGGACAAAGATAAACATATTCTCCCATGGAAGTGGCAGAGGCCAACTACATGAGCAAATGCAAAAAAGCTTCATTTTGCAAGTTTTTTCAGGGCAACCTCTGATAGACAGAAGGGAGAATAAAATTGATAGTTTAAGTACTAGAACAATAATAATTGCCACCTAATATTTGCATAGTGACGTATTTTTCAGTTTTTGTATTACATTACCTCACATATGGAGTAATCCTGTGACAAGGGAAGGTTGGAGATATTACAACCTTTCAGAGATTAGGAAATCAACATATCTGAATCTCAAGTGGAAGGTTTAAGAACTAACTTTTTGTTTCCTTTTCATGTGTGTGTACATGCATGTGTGTGTACTTTCTAGTAAAATATTTTAACCCCCGCCTCCTTTTTTTTTTTTTAAGAACAAAACAAAATACAAAGGAGAAAGGAAAGAAAAAGAGTTGAACAAAAACCCATACTATGTTAAACACATATATAATGGTCAATTTCTGAAGGATATACATTTGCTGGATTATGAGATCTTGCAAGGTATATTAGTAAGTGTGAATTTGAAGAAATTGAGTGACTTAAAATACTTTAAAAATAACCCTTTAAATAGCATTTTCATTCTTGCCCTTAATTTTTCTATCAGGCCTGGGTCTCATATATCCAGTTCAATCTCCTTCAAGCACACTTCTTATGCTTATGCTTTCATCTTCTTATTTTCTCTTTCCCTAAACCTAAACTCACCCATCTCATGAGAGTTTTTAGGATTCATATAACTTGGGAAGCCTTCACTTAAAGACTGTAGACCTTTATTGTGCCTCTCTCTTTAGGAAAATACATTAAGGGGAAAGGTATTGCTGAAAGTCTTTGAAATCATACATGTCACATGGTGGTTACCCATTACTGGGAATGCACCCATATACAATCATAAGAATTTGATGACTGACACAGAGTTGGTCCTCAATAAACAACTATAGATAACCATTGAGATTGCTGCTGTTGGAGTAAATATATTGTGTTATTTTGTGCTGTCTGAATACAAAATACTAGTAGACCTTTAAGTAAGGTATGTTTTTTTGACAGCTGCTGTTAACATCTGAGAGGCTATTTAATTTGCAACTAGAGCAGCAAAAAATAAAAAAAAAATAAAAACAGGCTACATTACTACTTCTGCATATTTGATGATTATCAATAAATATGGATGAAACACCAGAAGGAGCATACCCATGCCTAGTTAGCAAATTTGCCAACTATGCAGACAATAGATGTACTGCATGATTGTGTTTGTTGAAAATAAAAAAGAGAGACACATAAATAGGGCTAGTGAGAATAAAGATTCAGTGACGGTATGGCATAATACTTACAATGTATCTTTCATCTTAGGTACTTGAAAGCATTTAAAAAGTGTCTTCATGACACCCTTCCAGTGCTAGTAGATGGTAAAAAATATCAACTCCATTGAAATGAAAAAGGATGCCGAAACAGGAGTTGAAAAGTTAAGCGACTGCTTAGTGTCTCGGTCTCAGAAACAGAGGCTGTTTCTATCTGTGGCAAGTGTATTGTTTCATTTGCCCCCAAGCAATCTTTTTCTAGCTCTGTATAAATTATCTACCTGGCAAAAAGCAGACTGGAGCTAGGAGCAAAAATATACTTCTGTGGGTGTAATTGTATTCCTGGCCAAACAGAATTTGGACTTCTTCCATTAGCAGGAATGCCTGGTGGTTGTACTAACTTTGAAACCCTGAGTTGTCAACAAACAGAAGGAACCTAGTTGAACAGGATTAGAGAAGAAATGGAGAGATGGGATAAATATGCAGGCACATCCAAGGATTTAACCTGAAACTTCCTAGAGGAGATGAATTTGTGGGAGGGGTTCTTTCTTTGTGTCTGGGCTCATTTCCTTCTTTTCCCTTCCCAGCTACTGTTTTTGTCCCCTTTTGCTCCTTGTTTCCTGAGCAGTACCAGAAGTCAGAACTGGGAACAGCCAGAATCCAGGGCAGGTTTCTTCCTGGTAAGAAGTGATAGCAGTGTGGATGATACTCTTTCCTTCTGCTGAAGACAACGAGCATTTCCCTGAAGCACCTTCCTGGCTCATACTTTCATTTCATCTTTTACTTCTCTTACATCTTGCCCCACACCACCTGCAACCACAATTGTCTTTGCTCTTGCCAGGCATGTTCCTGACTCAGTCTTGGCTCTTCCTGTTTTCTCTACCTTGAATGTTCTTTTTACTCAAACGGTTTCTTCATAGTATGCCTTCTCTGGCTACGCAATCTCGATTTACAGTGACCAAGTATCCGGTTTTGCCTGGGACTGAGGATTCCTAGGACACAGGACTTAGTTTTAAAACCCAGTCAGTCCCAGGAAAACTAGGTTGCCTTGGTTACCCTGTTTAAGCCGTTTTCCTCCTTTACTGTTTGTTCTTAGCACTGATCACCATCTAATATACTTTACATTTTATTTTATTTACTGTTTGATTCCCAGTGTTCAGACTGACTCCTAGTAGGTGCTCAGTAACTGTTTTTGAAAGGATAAATAAAAAATAAAATAAATATATGAGGAATTTAGGAAGTCTTAATCATATACAAAGAAATCAATAGAGCTATATTTCCTGAAGTGAATTATCGAGTTCATTAAATCTTGGTCAAATGTAATTTGTCTCTCAAAATAAATGCATTATTTCCTACTGAGTGATAATTTGGGGGGGGGGGGAGATTTAAACAATGTTTTTGTTCATAATTTAAAGTCAAAGTTATTTAATTCATTTAAAAATATATTTTATAAAAATAGACTATTAATACAATGTAGTATTACACTTTAAATATGTTGGGGATCATTTGTGTGGATTTAAGTCAAGTAATTTTAATTTTTTGAAATGCACTTGTAATGGAAATTCACTTAGTTTTAATGCATGTAAGTCTCTTATTTGCCCCCATGAAAACTTAGGCACATAATACTTCTCTTAATATTCAGTTATTATTGACTGGACTAATGAATGGGTGAATTCAAAAGGCAAATAAATAGAAAACCATATTCTTTGAGTGGGTAAGAAATCAGAAGTCAGGAGCTGCCATATATTTAAGGTATCTGACATTGGTTTGAGACCTGAGTTGGAAAGCCTGGCCAAGCTTTCCCTTTCTTTATTATTTGCAAGCACTTGAGTTGTCCTTGTCTCTCACTTATCCATGTTGGTGAAGTGCTATGGGAAGAACACCAGATCTTGGGGTGGAAGTCCTGGGTCCTCAGCCCTTGTCACCATTTAACTTTCCATGTGGTCTTGCATGATACTTATCTTTGAACCAGCATCTCATAATCTGTGAGATTAGGATGATAAAGTCCCACATACCTTACCAGCTTTCTCAAAATAGGAGTGGATCCTTGTCTGGGTGGCTTAGTTGGTTGGAGTGTCATCCTGTACACCAAAAGGTTGCAGATTTAATTCTAGGTCAGGGCATATACCTAGGTTGGGAGGTTTTTTGTTTTTTTTTTGGTGTGTGTGTGTGTGTTTTAATCCTCATGTGAGGATATTTTCCCATTGATTTTTAGAGAGAGTGGAAGAGAGAGGGAAAGACAGAGAGAAATATCGATGTGAGAGAAACATCAATTGGTTGCCTCCTGCACCAGGGCCCGGGCCAGGGAGGAACCTGCAATGGAGGTATATACCCTTGACGGGAATCAAACCCAGAACCCTTTGGTCCACAGGCTGACACTCTATCCACTAAGCCAAACTAGCTAGGGAGTTTGATCCTGGGTTGGGGCATACAAGAAACAAACAACCAATTGAAGTCTCTCTCTCTCTTTCTCTCTCTCTCTCTCTCTCTCTCTCTCTCTCCCCCCCTTCCTCTCTTCCTAAAAATCTATACAAACATCCAAATTCTAGAGCTCTACCCCATGCTTTTTCTGAATTTCCTTTAGATCAGTGGTTCTCAACCTTCCTAATGCTGCGACCCTTTAATACAGTTCCTCATGTTGTGGTGACCCCCAACCATAAAATTATTTTCATTGCTACTTCATAACTGTAATTTTACTACTGTTATGAATCATAATGTAAATATCTGATATGCAGGATATATTTTCATTGTTACAAATTGAACATAATTAAAGCATAGTGATTAATCACAAAAACAATATGTAATTATATATGTGTTTTCTGATGGTCTAGGCGACCCCTATGAAAGGGTTGTTTGACCCCAAAGGGGTCATGACCCACAGGTTGAGAACCTCTGCCGTAGGTTGTTATGTTAGTTCAATAATGTTTTTTTTTTTTTTTTTTTTTTTTTTTAGTTCAATAATGTTCATAATACATCTTATTTTTTGAAGTAATTTGAATGAGGCTCTGTTTCTTACCAGCCAAGTAGCTTAAGGATCTGTCCAGATGTTATAGTTTTTTCTTTTTTTATAGAAGGAAAAAAATAATGAGCATAAGGATTTTTAATGGCAGGAAATATATTGCATTTATAATTAGAAGTCCAAAATTTTATAAGATACATGTTTAAAAGAAACTTGTCTTCTCTAGAATATCTCATGGTATTACTACATTGAAGATAGAACTTGATAGAACTCTTTCCTTTAAGAAGATATCCAGATTCCACTGGAATTGAGTAATCATACCAGATTTCTGTTTCTTCCTTTGATCACTTTTAGTAATTTCATTAGTATTTAAGCTTTTAAACATTTCTCACTTCATAAAGTTGAATTCCAAGTTGTAAGATTATATGTTTGTATAATTAATTAGTTTTTTTGTATTTATGGTGAAATAAATTGGTACATGGTACATAGAAATGTGAAATATAATCTCTGGGTGGCAGCATGAATTCACCAGCAAAAAGTCCTTCACATTCACATTTATTTAATGGATTGCTAAATTAATGGGTCAGCAATATTCCATGGTATAGTGTGACTTGGTCATTTGACAACCCCTCTTCAAGTACTTTTAGAACAGGTGATAAAATGTAGAATTGATGATATACAATTAACTAAAATTGTACATGATTGTGCAACTAAATGCAAAGAAATTTGGTTAATTAACACACCAATGTCAATTTTTAGGACTTTCTCTAGTGAAGTTCCATAATGCTCTAGTCTCCCTATTAGACATTCCTCTTACTGCCTTGGAAATAGTACCTAGGCTTATGAAAATTATAATTAAGATAAACTTTGAGGTATAGTGAATATATTGGATAACAGGATCAGTACTCATTGGAAAGATTGACTAAAACCGATCAGATAAAATTTGGCAGATATTAATGTAAAGTTATATAATTATTAAAATAATATAAAAATCAGAAAGTATAATATTGAAAAGTCCTTAGCCTTATGGTTAATTCTAAATGCAATATGTGATGGGACTGTTGAGGCATATAATTACAGGCTGTATCAGCTGAAACATGGTGTTATCCACATCAAGAGAGACACTTCTCTCGGCAATGTCTGCTGGTGAGACCAAACTTACATTCAGTTCTAGGTGTCACACTCGAAGGGGGACATTGATATATGAGAGCATCAAAGAGAAATAAGGAATGTGGGAGGTGGAGAGCCTGGAAAGTATGTTATGAGAAAACACTTGAATGACGTGGGGATGTTTGGTTTGGCACCAAAAAGAACCTGGGTACATGGCAGCAGTGTTTGAATATTTGAAAGGCTGCCATGTTGAGGAAAGAGACTTTTGTTTGTTTGCTTTGGGATAATTGGTATAAGATGTGGGGGGTAGTTCTTAGAATAGGAAAACCTTTCCTATAAGAATTAGAACTATTCAACAAGGAACTGAGAGTGTACACTTGAATATCCAGTGTGAATGATTATTTGTCAAGGATTGTTGAAGATGAAATCCCCTCCATTACTAAAAGCCCCCAAAAGTCCTTAAAAGCTTTTTTTTTTTTTTGGCGAGAAATTACAAGATGGTGGCATAGGTAAACACCGGGACTCACCACCTCTCACAACTACATCAAATTTACAACTAAAATACAGAACAACCATCATTCAGAACTGTCTGAAATCTGGCTCAACGGAAATTCTACAAATAGAGAAGTAAAGAAGAAAGCACATTGAGACTGGTAGGAGGGGCAGAGGCATGGAATGGGCTGGTCTCACACCCACGTGTGGCATGTTTTTATTCGGGAGGGATATCTCGGCTGTAGAGGCCTCCCAAGAGGAGCAAGAGGTCCCAGCTCCACACCAGACTCCTCAGCCTAGGCTTCTAGAGCCAGGAAAAGAAGCCCTGTAACTTTGGGCTGTAAAACCCAGTAGGGATTGTGGCTGAGTGACACAGAGGCTGTGGGAGGTCCAGGCAGCTCTTCTTAAAGGGCTGGCACAATGACATACTTGGACTCACTCCCTTTGAACTCCAGTGCTGGAGCAGTGGCTTGAAAGGATCTAGGGACATACAGGGAGGAACTAAATTGTCTGACATCAGGGCAAAAACTCAGTGGCAGCATTATCCTAGACAAAAGTATTCGCAGAGGTCATTGTTCCTATGCTGAGACCACAGAGGTGACTGGTAGGAGCCATATCTGAGATTCCACTGCCCCTGGTGAAAATAATATACACACTATTCTGTATTATTTTAAACTTATCAATGTATTACTCAGATATTTCCATAACTATGCAGATTACTTTTTAAATTCTTTTTTACAGCTGTCCTTTTTATAAATGCCTGGCCTGGTTCACACTGTTCACTCAGATGTGATTTCCTGAGATTCTACCCCACCCAAATTTGCAGTCCCACCCAAGCTATTTGTAGCAGCTTTTCCATATGAATGGCCTGTCCTGGCTCAGGCTTTAGACTTTCCTAAGATCTCTCAAATAAGCAGCAGCTGGTGTCAGAGTGCCCCATTCCTCTCAGTAAACAGCCCTGGGCCTGGCACTAGCAGCAGCCTACCTTGTTTCACAGCTTGGCTGCTCTTGGGCACTTCTAAACCTAACACAAGTAGCAGCCATCTGCAGATTGCTCTGTAGCTCCTGCTGAGTAGCCCCAGGCAAGGCACAGGCAGGGGCTGACTTTGCATCTCCAGGGGGGCTCAAGTGCCAGTGCACCCAGTGGACAGCTTCAGAACATGCCAGATTACAACTCTACACATCCACAAGCAACCCACTCAAATGTCAATATGAGTGATGGCACTTCTACTTTTGCATTTGGATTTTTTATTTTTTATATTTTTGGTCACAGTATAGCATACTCGAATTGTTAAACAGGGTCTTTCGTAATTTTTTTTTTAAAAATATATTTTATTGATTTTTTACAGAGAGGAAGGGAGAGAGATAGATAGCCAGAAACATCGACGGGAGAGAAACATCGATCAGCTGCCTCCTGCACATCTCCCACTGGGGATGTGCCCACAAACCAGGTACATGCCCTTGACTGGAATCGAACCTGGGACCCTTCAGTCCGCAGGCCGACGCTCTATCCACTGAGCCAAACCGGTTTCGGCTCGTAATTTTTTTTTAAGTTGCAACTACTGATAGCAACTTGGGTATGAATTTTAATGATGTTGGACAAATGAAATAATCTATACTAATAGAGGAATATGTAAATTGTCCGGGATGCCATCACAGTAACAGTAATGACTGAACAGCAGGCTGCATGGGAGACCAGGCCAGCAGGGGGTCAGTTGAGGGCGACCAGGACAGCAGGTATGGGGGAGAGTTAGGGGCAACAAGGCTGGCAGATGGGGGCAGTTGAGGGCAACAAGGCTTGCGGGGGGGGGGGGCAGTTAGGGGCAATCAGGCCAACAGGCAGGTGAGCAGTTAGAAGCCAGTGGTCCCAGATTGTGAGAGGGATGTCCAACTTCCCCCGAGGGGTCCCGGATTGGAAAGGGTGCAGGCTGGGTTGAGGGGATCTCACCCCCCCATGCATGAATTTTGTGCATTGGGCCTCTAGTGTCATCTATGATATACTGTGGTTTGAATTTTGGGAACAATCACTGATATAAAACCAACTCAAAAATTATCTGTAGAAATGAAACTTCTTATAAGAATTTGTTGAGACATGTTTTCCCCTTGTTTTTCACCACAGTTTTTCACACATCTGATACCTCACAAACACTGAATTGAAATGACACTCATTATTAACTCAAGTGTATGCTTCTGTGGGTTATTTGGAGAGGCTCCAATTTTCCCAAGTGTATTTTCCCTGATTTTAAAAACTGACTTCATTTTTAAGTGAAAGATTTTTATGTGGATCACAATGTGGAGTTATCACTATAGGAAAACATTATGCCTATATTATATTGATTTACATTTATAATTAATGCCCATAAATTAAATAGCAAATATAATGGTGTTAGCTGGTTTAACATTTATGTTCATTGCATTTTTTTAGTATAATATTGGCTTTTTAAATCATTTAATGGACATTAAAAATAGTGGCCATTTTCTTTAAAAAATATTTTTAATAAGGAAAGAATGTAAAATGAGGCAACAATAGTACTTGATTTTTTTGTTTTGTTCTGTTTTATGTTATTACTGAAGAAGGACCCATATTGCCTTAACAGAGAACTTAATATAGCATTCATTTCCCCTACTATATGGGTGCTTATTTTCAAAAGCAATTGAATAATAACAGAAAATAAAGATACAACAAAAGGTCTTAGGAATTAGGTTAAAACTTTTAACAGTGGCCTTTAGACATTCATTCTTTGACTGGATTGTATCCTCAACAATTTATTTTCACCAGGGGCAGTGGGCAGAGTTGCCCTTTATCCCACACCTTTGCTTTCTTTTTTTAAAAAATTGATTAAGGTATTACATATGTGTTCTTATCCCCCCATACCCCCCCTTCCCACCCCCATTCATGCCCTCACCCCCCTGGTGTCTGTGTCCATTGGTTATGCTTATATGCATGCACACAAGTCCACACCTTTGTTTTCTATGGTAATAGGGCTTTTGGGTCCTATTATATATATATTCCATAAATATAACTGTTATGACAAAAATGTAGTGGTGCATATAAACTAGCATTCATTGCTGAAGATCTTATAATGTTTGTCACTCACCTAGACTTCTTGTTTACAGTCTCAGTGGACACATTGAGGTTTTAGCATTAGTCTGACTGTATGTATTTTTCTTCCTCTAAATTGTAGTCATTCCCTTGTGAATTCAGTTCTACCCCTGAGGTTACATCTTTCATTTTACATTAGCAACTCACCATTTCAAATATTTATATATTCAGGTTATCAGCTGTCTAGGGAAAAATAGTGTATTGTATACTTACATCCTTTTTACCTGCTCCAATTTTTAATTTATTTTTTGAGGCAGTCAGGGTGGGCAGCATGGCCTTTCTCTTGCAATATGAGAAAGGAAGAATGCATTTAAAAGCAATTATCCTAAGGAAGAAATCTGGCCTAATGAATTTATTTTAAGTTTTAATGAAGGTTTAAAAGGAACTTAATTAAAATGTTTTTAGTAGTGATATGGTTCAAAATGAGAATGTATGATAAACTACACAATGAAAAGTAGTCCTCTAATTCTTATCTTGCACGAGCTCAGGTCTCACTACTCCTAGGTGGCTACAGTAAAATATGCCCTGAGAGAATTTTGTTTACGCATATACTTGCTACAGATTTGGATATGTATCTTTTTTCATTATAAAACTGGCATTATATTATACACACTATTCTGTATTATTTTTGACTTAGCAATGTATTACTCAGATCTTTTCATAACTATGCAGATTACTTTTTAAATTCTTTTTTACAGCTACATATTATTCCACTGTATTGGTGTGCTATAAATGATACAACTGGTCCCCTATTAGTGGATATTATATTGTTTCCAATCTTTCACAATTACAGTACACACTGACTCACTTTATTTTTACACCCATTTTCACACTTGAGCAATGATATCTGTAGGATAAATTCCAAATAGGATTTTAAAAAATTGATTTACTTTTTAAGAAACAGGTACTATTACTTCTTAAATATTCTACCAGACAGACACTAAACCCTCCCCTTTTTAAAAACTTAAGCATGTGAAATCAAAAGTTTTCTGTTCTTTTTATAAATGCCTGGCCTAATCTTGCAGACTTTCTTCTGTATCTGCTCTAGAGACTGTGGGCTTCCCAAGGCATAACCCCTGGCTGGGTGTAATTGAGCTTCTATACTCTGAAACTATCTTTCTTGTTCAGAGAAGTACTTTTACAAACTGGTTGTCTGCTGCTACATGTCTCCTTGAATTACCATTTCATTGTTTAAGAACAGGTCTCTTCTAAACATGAGAGGAAGAGTTCTTTATTCTTTTACTAAATTGGTCAGCCAAAGAACAGCTTTTGGTGAATAAAAGATATTCTCATTTTAGCAAATGAAGGGGAAGTTCTATTCCCTTCAGTCCAATGCAAAATGTTGTTATTCCTTAAAAATGTTCTAAGTGCTCAAAGTGCTGGAAACTCTTCAAAACATACCACAGAACCCAGTTTCTCCCTACATTCAAAATGTTTACATTCTAAAAATGACAAGAGAAGGAAGGTTGGGAAGGTAGCTAGATCCGGAACAGATGGGCACATATGCCCTCTCTCCTTACCAAATTCAATCCTATGGATGGCTCCACAGTTAATGTAGATTTCTCTTTACTAAGTTTTATAAGTAAGTCTGCTGTGCACAGCCAAGTGACTTGAAATGTGAAGATGTAATGCCTCTTTGCTGTGCCCTGCTGTTCAAATGTTCTCAGCTTTGACAATTTATCTTGCTGGAAAATGTCTTTAGAATGTCAGTCACTTCGGTTTCCATGCTTGCCATTTGCATGTAGCACACCTGCTGGTATCTCTGGTTGTGATCTATTGTTATTTTTTTGTGGGGATGGGGGAGGTACAATATTGCATTTGCAGACTTGAAGTGCAGTTTAGAAATGATTCTTGTGAGGCTAGCTACTCTTAACATCAGTATCACCTACAAAACAAGTGTTTACTAAGTGCCTGGTGAAATTTTAGTTACATTAGCCATTTGTGGAAATGGTAATAGATGAATGAAAAGACAAATTCTTTGTCCCAAAAGGCTTAGATCCCACATGAAGATACACATAGATACATAGGCACACAGACTCACAAAAGAGTACTCATAAACAATATCATTTGGGCAAACCTGGGAGCATAAACTTCAGTGACATTTAAATCGAAATGCATTAATAATGGTAGCATCGGATCAGGAGTGGGAGATGGGGGATATACAGGGGAATGACTCTGTGCCCTCTATTCTTCTCTACTGTTGTTTTTCAATGAGCATCCAATTACTTGTTTAATTAAAAATAATTAATTAAAAATAGCAATAAAATGATTTTGCATAACATTGTGTCAGTTAGGGTAATTTTGGATGCAAGTTATATAAAACCCATCTTAAAACTAGCTGAAATAATAAAGCATTTGTTACTTGACATCACAGAGAAGAATGGGTTCAGGGCTGGTTAATCCAGTGGCTCAATGATGTCAGCAATGACTGAATTTCTTTCCCCTTCTCTGCTCTGCCACAAGACGAGTTGCTTTGTTAGGATCATAGGACTGTATATAAGCTGGAATGGGAAAAGGATGCATCTATTCTTGTGTCAGGTTTTTCTCACATCTCTAAAATATTTCAGTTTGGGGAAATTTCAGGCTATGCCCTTCACCCAGCTTCAAGACATATGCCAATCATTTATTCCTTTCCTCCGCTTTTTTTGCTTGAGTATATTAAAGCAAACATCACATATTTTATACTATAAATATTTCAGCATGCATTTAGCAAATATGGACTTTAAAACTTAGTCATAATACCTTTATCACATGTAAAAGTAATAATAATTCCTTAAAATAATTTACACAGTAATCTATTCAATTTTCCCTAATTAATGAAAAAAAAACACGATTCCAAATACACTGCAATTTGGTTATTATATTTCTCTAAGCATCTTTTAATCTATAACTGTTCCTTACCATTTGTTTTGTTGAAGAAATTGGGTCTTTTGTCCTGTAGACTATCCACATTCTGGATTTGGCTGATTACTTCCTTATCATGCACTTAACTTGATCTTCTTTCTCCCACTTCTAAACTAGAGATTTAAATTTAGGAATCTGAATAAGTTCAGATTGACTTTTGTTTTGTTTTGCAAGAATATTTGTTAAGTGATACTGTGAACTTAAATGGTCAAATCAGAGGACAAGTTAATGTGCTGGTTATTCTACTTTTGGTGATATTAAGATTTATCAGTGGATTCAGAAGTTGTCAACAAGATTCATATTTTGTAAAGTTCCACATAAACTTATGCATAATATTTTGACATCTATTGATGCTTGTCTAGATTCATTATTCTCTTAAGGGTTGAATTTATTAGTTAGAATCATTGAATTAAGAAGAATTTTTCCTCATTAACTTTTGACTACTCAAAATATAGGAAAGAGTGATAAAATTTGCCCACCCACCCATATTCAGAAGTTTCTCCTTACTTCTTATTGGCCACTTTGGCAACACATGTTCATTCCCAAAGTAATCATTTACAATGCAAATGGGATTAACACAAGTGACAAACAGGCTTAACTTCTTGGTGTTGGGTAGAAGCCAAGTCTTTTGGGAAGAATATAGCTAACTTATATTTAAATGAATCAGGTGCTCTTTGTAATGAAAAGGCAGAGAAATTGCTGCTGGGTAGGCAACCACAATGCACAGTGGAACATCATTGTCTACATGAATGTGATTGCTACCTCCTTGTTTTCTCATCACTAACAAGTTAACTAAATTTACTAAAATAAACCTTACCTTTTATTTGTGCACTCTGAGTACCTTTTAGTTTCTTTAAATCTTTATTTTTTCATCTTAATGTCTCATTACATTTTAGTGGTAAACCTACCCCAATGTGTTACTTTCCTCTCCTGCAATGGCTTGCCATTGCTTTATGATCCCATGGCCTAACTTATTCCCTTGGACCATTTTGAGTACCATGGAACTCTTGCTGCCCAAGGTACCTTATTAGTACATATTTGAAACCTCTACATGAGATTTAACTAGAAAGATAGTATTTAGCATATATGAGTCAAATTTCCAGAATATAGGATTTTTACCCGTTAGCTACATTCTACTACCAAAGGCTGGTGATTTCACTACCAAATCAGTGCCCTCCTGATTACTGTGATCTTCTTTTCTATACAACATGAGGATTAGGTAGGTCTTGTATACCAAGGTGATTTTCTTCATTGGTTTGCTCACATATTTGAAATCATAAGAGATTGATTATGGGGGCAATATATGGGCAGGAAGAAAATTATGTCTAACTAAACAAATATTCTATTTTGGAAAAAAGCTAAGATTTTAGTTCAGAGAAACTGTAATAAATACAAGCTGAACGGGTAAGGGGTGACTATAATGGTAGAGATAATAACAATTGTATGCCAGGATAGTTGGGATATTGTGATGTCACTCTCTATATATTAACTAATATAATCATACACAACTCTGTGAAGTTGGAATATTATTTGCATTTTTGTTTAGATAAATTTTAGGATAAATACTGATGATCCTAACTTTCTGAAAAAGACAAAATTATGGAGACAGTAAAAAGGCCAGTGATTGCTGGGGATTCTAATCTCAGTAAGTCCTTTTGGTAACAGGCCATCTTAGAAAAAGTCAAATTGTCAAGTATTTAGTAAGTGCAAATAATAATAATGTGCTCACTCTTGTAATAAGTGCTGTGGGGAGACAGAAGTTATAGAAGAATTGTTTCCTCAGTAAGCTTGCAAGCTAGCTAGGATTATAAAATTAACCAAGAGGAAATAATAGGAAGCAATATAGGACTATATTTGCTAAAGTATGAAGTGGAGATCATAAAAACTGTGGAAGTTTACAGAAATGCGATGTCTCTGGGGTGTGGAGTTGCCATGGGAAAGTGGGATTTTAGTTGGGTCTTTAAGGAGAGCATCCCTTGGAAAATGGAGTTAAAACATTCTGGACCAGAGCAGCCAGAGTAAAGGCAAAGAAGCAGAAATACATAATTCTAGGGAAGAAGTTTGAAGTGATAGATAGAAACCTTTTTGCTTCTATGCTATATTGGTTTAATATTTGGTGTGCACTAACTGTTGTCTTTTTATGCCATGCACATTTTGGTATATGTCAGCCACAGTTCTGTTGCTTTTCTGTATGATTCTTATTATTTTAACTTATTTTGTTGTTGTATGGACTACATTATTTGGACTTTATTATTTTACTTTGTGGTAATGAAATATTAAATCATATCATATTTTTTGGTTCATAGATTGTCTCATGTGTATATCCCAAGTATAGGATTTGTGTTCAGTTAATTGGTTGGATGATTGATTACATATGGTATATGAGACAAACAGGCTTAAAAAATATTATCTAAAGCCACCTCTTTTATATAATCAGAGTGGGTATAAGAAAGGACAGACTTAGACTTATGTCATCATCTCAGCGATTTATTGAGTGGGTTGAAATGTTTTCTTTTCTCCTGTGAAGAAGAGAGAAGGCAAGGGTAAGAAAACATTCTGTCACTTGAGACAAAACACCTGTAAGACTCTAAGTGTGAGAAGCTTTCCCAGTGATAGGAGGCTGCTGGGCTTTGCTTCTCATTTGCTAACACTGCAGTATTGTGACAAGATCCTAGATATCATGGCAGGCCTGTGGGTGGCCTCACTTCAAGTACCTCAGAGATATGCTCTTCTTGTAACCAAGCTATGAAATCAAATTTTGTTTGGAAACTGGCTTATGTGGCTCTTTGAAAGTAAGCATGTCACAGGTATTTATTCCACAACAGCTTCATTGGCCATAACTAATAAATTTTTTACACTGAGACCAACTTACTAAATACTGGTGTGAGTAGGAAGTGCTCCTGAAGTGAAGACATTTCAAAGACATTTTAATACGATGGCACCAGGTGGAGGGCATTAATCTTTCTTGTGATTTCCTCTTATTGTAACAATGCAAAAAACTTCTAATGTGCAAACCTCATTAAATCAATCATTTTGGGAATGCAGATGCACAGTATGATAAAGGTAACAACTTTCTATACCATAAGGCAATTTCCCATATGTTCTGGAAGTTGGGATTTGGGGAAAATAAGCTCTTTGATGGATTTATGATTCAGGTTCAAATGTAATATTTGAATGATTCATGTTATTAGCCAAGAGAAATAGGAAGTCCTAAAAAGATAGTAAAGTGTGTTTTGTTTTCAGATATTTATTATTTAATGGCTGCTTTTAAACTGTAATTACATTGATGAAATATAATAGGATATTTATTAATTTAGAGCAGAGAGCTGTATATACTGTTCTTTATTTAGAATATTCTGCTATTTTAAAGAATTTAACTGCTATTATTTCATGAAGCAGTTTTATGAAGATTAAAGAGTGTGAGGAAAATGCTTAAGAAGTAATGTCCTAAGAGATACAGATTTTGCCTAGACTTAGCTTCTTCCTGTTTGTATATAGAAAAGTACGTTAAAGAGGAACACTGACTTCCAGAATATTTTAAATTTGGACCTAAATGCACATGGGTTATGCCTACACAACTACAACATTAGTACTGACAGGTGGGAGTGACAAAGTGGTAGGAGGCACTGTTTTAATGCTAGAATGAGATTGGTCTGAGGAAGTTCACCATTAAAACACTTGCTTTAAACCTCTGCTGCTATATTAGGGAAAGAAATTGATTCAAAATGTTAACTTTGATTTTCTTTTATTAAATGCTATCCATTATTTACTCAACTGCTAGAGTATGTCTGTGCATTTCACAGCAATATGAATGTATGGAAGTATGGGAAGGTCTGAGGGTTCACAGGAGCACACTGGCACTGTTATATGTGGACTGGTAACGAAAGCATTTTGGAAGTAATTTGGTCAAAGGTTATATTGCTAAGATTTCTCGTGAGTTCTGCCTGAACTGTGGATATTGGTTCCAGGAATACCTAAATTGGATCTATAGACTTAAGCGGGGAACTCTTGCTCTGAACTCAAGAATTCCACAAATCAATTTTATATTGAACCAGTCTTCTCACTGCTTTCCCATAGTCCCTGGTTTGGTATTTTTGGAAATTATATTAACAACTTCAGAGACATTGATGCTATATCTGTATGAGACAAGTGTTTTCCAATTCTATCATATGGTGTTACATAGCTCTATTTCAGGTTGAATTGTGCTTATTATGTTTTAAAAACAGACAAAAATGTACTGAAACAAAAGAACAATTTAAAATTAATTAATTAGGAAATTTAAAATCGCAATAATTTATATTTAAAAAGTTATATAGTATATGTTTATATACGTATATCTATAATAATAAAAGGGTGATATGCTAATTAGAGCAGACATCATTCCAGACATCCTTCCGTATGAATCCGGAGCCGGAGGGAAGCCCGGGTCCCAGGTGCCTACCAGAGGCCAGAGCAAAGCCCGGGTCCTGGGTGCCAGAGGGAAGCTGGTGCTGGTAGCCAGGGGAAGGAAGGCCTACTTTTGCATAAATTTCATGCATTGGGCCTTTAGTATACTATAAACATCTTATGGAACTGAGATTCTATTAGACCAGTGGTTCTCAACCTTCCTAATGCTGCGACCCTTTAATATAGTTCCTCATGTTGTGGTGACCCCCAATTTCATTGTTACAAATTGAATATAATTAAAGCATAGTGATTAATCACAAAAACAATGTGTAATTATATATGTGTTTTCTGATAGTCTTAGGTGACCCCTGTGAAAGGGTCATTTGACCCCCAAAGGGGTCGCGACCCACAGGTTGAGAACTGCTGTATTAGACCCACTTAAAAATCATAATTGTATTACTTCTCATCCTAAAGGATCATGGACTCTGTAATCTTTAAACGTTTATTAAACACTGGTTGTTCTCAGAAAATCAAGGTTTGATTAAGCAGTATATCTTTCAAAGAGAAGTAGAACATTCTAAGTATTTCTACATGGCTAAACACTTACATGACATCTAGGTAAATTTACACTATCTATTAACCGACAACTTAGATCTCCATGGCTCAGAGGAAAGTGACAACCGTGGGAATGAAGTAATCCATTAAGATAAGTGGTTATTTAGGGTCTAACTGAGCAGTGGCCATTTTCCAAATATATTTATTTTGTAAAGGTGGTTTATTAGTACATTTAGATGATTTTGTACGCATTTGTAAATAAAAATGCCATTTTTCTTCTTTCTCTTCCTCCTCTTTGCCCCTTTCTGTCCCTCACCACTTCCTCCATCTTCACACTTGTCTGTCTGTATTTAACAGGGTTTGAACTAAAGGTACCCTCAGTAGATTATTTTCTGGTCTTTGTTTGCCACCAACCCTTAAGAAAATGTCCTTCCATGATGAACTATTTATCTAGGCACTTAATTGAAGTTGCTTTCAGCGCAGCCTCTTTCTTTTGCTATAGTTTTGGGAGAGCTGGAATGAGTAAGTTTCTATTCTCTCTTACTTGGTCTTGGCATAATTTTTTGATATTTTGAAATATGAACTGATGCTTCCCTGGTCACATTCAGGAAATTGTGTAATAGAAGCTTTGATTTTATGAGGAAAGTTTTGAGAGAAGATGAGATAAGGAAGCAGAATATGTCCCTGAACACTGATGCTTGGGTAATAATGGGGATAGAGGAGCAAAAAGCATCAGTTCCCTATGTGGCTTTAGTGGGGCTTCTTTTCTATGCAGTGCAAAAGCAACCACAAAACCAGAGCTCCATTGGGTGGAAGAGAAAGTTCTCTTTCTATTCATTCACAGACAGGAGGAGTGTGAGCAATTTGGGAGCTAGCCAAAAGTAGAGGAGAAAGGCTTGGAGACAAATACCATTTTATAGTATTGATTATTATATTATATTAATTATATTATCTTGTATTGTATTATACTATATACTAGAGGCCCAGTGCATGAATTCGTGCATGGGTGGGGTTCCCGTGTGTGTGGGGGGGACACCAGGATGCAGCCAGCCCTCTAGGTTGGCAGTGGGATGCCCTTGCCAGCCCAGGATCCAGATCCGTCCCACTGACATTCACGCAGGTTATCGGGAGTCACCTGGTGGCTGCTTTTATATTGTTTCTTTCTTGTGGAGTGTCTAGGGAAGGGAAGCCGCTGCGGTGCTCGAGGCCAACTTCCAGGAGGCTGGCAATGCTGTCAGGATTGTGCCAGCAGTGCTGATTCATTGGTGCTTGGCCTATTCTCTGGAGATTGGACCTAGACTACTGAGGGAGTGAGTGGCTGCCACTGGGCTGGTGGGCTGCCAGATGGGTCTCAGCTGAGCAGCAGTCCTGCTGTGGGAGCGCACTGACCACCAGGGGGCAGCTTCTGCATTGAATGTCAGCTCTTGGTGGTCAGTGCTCGTCATAGCAACTAGTCATTCTGGTTGTTCGGTCGTTCAGTCGTTCAGTCGCTTAGGCTTTTCTACATATACTAGAAGCCCGGTGCACAAAAATTTGTGCACTGGCAGGGGGGCGCTCCCTCAGCCCAACCTGTGCCCTCTCACAGTCTGGTACCCCTCGGGAGACAACCACCTGCTGGCTTAGGCCCGCTCCCCTGGTGGCAGATGGCATGCCCAATCCCGCGGTGTCTGCCCTGTCTCCCCCGGTTGCAGATGGCAGGCCCGGATCCCGAACTGGGTTGGGCGGCCGCTCAGATAGTGCTGCTGCCTGCCCTGCCCACCCCGCCCCACACATGACAGGCCCGGATTCCAGGCTGGGGCAGGCGGCGGCTGGGGATCTTGCTGCCGCCCGCCCCACCCACCCTGCCTGCCCCGCCCCACACACCACAGGCCCGGGTCCTGCGTTGGGGCAGGCGATGGCTCGGGATCGCACTGCCGCCCGCCCTGGGCCACACAGGGCAGGCCAGGATCTCGTGCTGGGGTGGCCAGCAGCTAGGGATCGCGCTGCCACCAGCCCAAGGCGGGGCGGCACAGCAGGATTTGCCTGCAGTATGCAAATTAGCTGCCATCTTTGTTGGAGGTTAATTTGCATATCGTGCTGATTAGCCAATGGGAGGCTTAGCGAAGGTATGGTCAATTACCATGTTTGTCTATTATTAGATAGGACTAGAGGCCTGGTGCACAAAAATTTGTGCACTCAGGGATAGGGGGTCCCTCAGCCCGGCCTATGCCCTTGCAGTCTGGGACCCCTTGGGGGTGACCACTTGCTGGCTTAGGCCTGCTCCCCAGGGGGTTGGGCCTAAGATGGCAGTCAGACATCCCTCTGGCAGCCCGGCAGCCCTCGGGGGATGTCCATTTGCCAGCGGGGAGCAGACCTAAGTTGCAGTCGACATCCTTAGCACTGCTGAGGAGGCAGGAGAGGCTCCCACCACCACCGCTGTACTGGCAGCCATCAGCCTGGCTTGTGGCTGAGCAGAGCTCCCTCCTGTGAGAGCACACTGACCACCAGAGGACAGCTCCTGCATTGAGCGTCTGCCCCCTGGTGGTCAGTGTGTGTCATAGTGACCAGTCATTCCCAGTCATTCTGCTCTTAGGGTCAGTTTGCATATTACCCTTTTACTATATAGGATAGAGGCCTGGTGCACGGGTGGGGGCCGGCTGGTTTTCCCTGAAAGGTGATCCGGATCAGGGTGGGGGTCCTGTTTGGGTGCCTGGCTAGCCTGGGTGAGGGGCTGAGGGCTGTTTTCAGGCTGGCAGGCAACTGAAGCTCCCAGCCTCTTTTTTTAAAATTTTTTTTTTTTTTATTCTGGGATTTATTTACCTTCTATAGCTGTCACTGGAGCTGAGGCATGGCTCCAGCACTGAGGCCTTTGCTGGCTGAAAGCAGGTATCTGGGTTTGTTTAGCTTCTATAATTGAAACTCTGTTGCCATCACTGGTGCTCTAAGCTCTGAGGATGCAGCCGGCTGAAAGCAGGTACCTGGGTTTTTTTTAGCTTCTATAATTGCAATATTGTTGCATCTGGAGCTCAGAGCTGGCCGTGGCAGGCGGGGAACCTTGGCTTCCTCCATCGCTTGGGCAACCAAGCCTCATGTTCGCTTCAGCTGCGTGGCTGCCGGCTGCCATCTTTGTTGGCAGTTAATTTGCATATCTTGCTGATTAGCCAATGGGAAGCGTAGAGGAGGTATGGTTAATTACCATGTTTGTCTATTATTAGATAGGATAGATTAGTCTTTGTTATTATACTATATGTTATACTAGAGCCCTGGTGCACGAAATTCGGCCCAGCCTGCACCCTCCCCAATCCAGGACCCCTTGGGGGATGTCCTCAGGAATGGGCCTAAACCTGCAGTCATCCATCCCTCTCACAATCCTGGACCACTGGCTCCTAATCACTCACCTGCCTGCCTGCCTGATTGCCCCTAACTGCCCCCGCTTGCTGGCCTGATCACCTCTCACTGCCTCTGCATGCTGGCCTGATCGCCCCTAACTACCCTCCTCTGCCGGCCTTGTTGTCCTTAACCTCCCCCCGCTGCTGGACAGGTCACCCCCAACTGCCCCCTCCCTGCTGGCCTGGTCGCTTCTAACTGCCCCCTCCCACTAGCCTGGTCACCCCTTACTGCCCCACCTGCCAGCCTAGTCATCCCCAACTGCTCCCCTGCCAGCCTAGTTGCCCCTCACTACCCCCCCCGCCAGCCTAATCGCCCCCAACTCCCCCCACCCCCCACCGGCCTGGCGCCCCCAACTGCACCCCCTGCTGGCCAGGTTGCCCCTCACAGCCCTCCCACCGGCCTGGTCGCCCCACGCAGCCTGCTGTTCAGTCATTTGGTCATCCCTCACTAGCCCCCTGCCAGCCTGGTCACCCCACGCAGCCTGCTGTTCAGCCGTTTGGTCATCCCTCGCTAACCCCCCGCCGGCCTGGTCACCCCACACAGCCTGCTGTTCAGTTGTTTGGTCGTCCCTCACTAACCCCCCTGCCGGCCTGGATGTAGGCAGCCATCTTGTGAGGGTGTGAGGGTTAATTTGCATATCACTTCTTTATTATATAGGACTAGAGGCCCAGTTCACGAAATTCGTGCCCTGGGGGGTTGGGGTGCTTCAGCACAGCCTGCTCCCTCTCACAGTCCGGGAGCCCTCGGGGGATGTCCTACTGATGTCTTAGGCCCGCTCCCTGTGGGTAGCAGGCCTAACCTGCAGTCTGGGCATGGAGGCTCAGAGCAGGCTCCCCGTGTGTGTGTGTGTGTGTGTGTGTGTGTGTGTCTGCTGGGAACCTGCCCCCAGCCACACCACAGAGGCTTGGAGCAGGTGCTGTGTGTGTGTGTGTGTGTGTCTGCTGGGGGCCTGCCCCCAGCTGCCACGGAGGCTCGGAGCAGGCACCCTGTGTGTGTTTGTGTGTGTCCACTGGAGGCCTGCCCCCAGCCGCCGTGGAGGCTCGAAGCAGGTGCCGTGTGTGTGTGTGTGTGTGTGTGTGTGTGTGTGTCCCTGTTGGGGGCCTGCCCCCAGCCGTGCCACAGAGGCTCAGAGCAGGCACCCCGTGTGTGTGTGTGTGTGTGTGTGTGTGTGTGTCCTCTGGGGGTCTGCCCTCAGCCGCACCTTGGAGGCTTGAAGCAGGCACCGTGTGTGTGTGTGTGTGTGTGTGTGTGTGTGTGTGTGTGTCTGCTGGGGGCCTGCCCCCAGCCGTGTTGCAGAGGCTTAGAGCAGGCACCCCTCTGTGTTGATGTCTCAGGCTTGGGTGGAGCACAGCCCCTCCTCCTGAACTGGTCATGACCGTGATGGAGTCTTGACCTCATTTGCATAATATATATATATATATATATATATATATATATATATATATATATATATAGTTTTTGTTATTGTGTTATATAATAGTAATAAAATACTATACATTATATGTTATTCATTTTATTTTATTTTCTTTAATCCTCACCCAAGGATATTTTTTCCATTGGTTTTTTTAGAGAGAGTAGGAGGGAGGGAGGAGGGAGAGAGAGAGAGAAACATCAATGTGAGAGAGACACATTGATTGGTTGCGTCCTACACATACCCTGACAGGGGCCAGGGATTGAACATGTAACTTAGGTACATGCCCTTGACAGGGAATCAAACCCATGACCCTTCAGTTTGTGGGTCCACACTCTAACCACTGAGAAAAACTGAACAGGGTTATGCTATTCTTTATTATAAAATCAAGTATTTTTTTAAAAAAAGTATTATGATAAAATACTATCCTATCTAATAAAAGAGAATCATGGTAATTAGCCGTACATCTGCTACCCTTCCCATTGGCTAATCAGGGCAATATGCAAATTAACTGCCAGCCAAGATGGCGGCGGGCAGCCATGCACTGAAGCGAACAGGGAGGCTTGCTTGCTCCAGTGACTGCGGACTCCAATGTTCCCCCTGCCTGACTTGCCGGCCTCTCAGCTGCAACTCTAAGCAACTATGTTGCAAATATAGAAGCTAAACAAAACCCCAGAAACCAGCTTTAGTCAGCCGGGCTTCAGCCAGCCGGACCGCAACATTGTATCAAATACAGAAGGTAAACAAAGGCCAGAAACCTGCTTTCAGCAGCCGAGGCCTCAGAGCTAAAGCTGGCCCAGAATAAAAAAAGAAAAAAGAAAAAAAGGAGCAGTTGGGAGCTTCAGTCACCTGCCAGCCTGAAAACGGCCCTCAGTCCCTCAGCCTGACTGGCCAGGCATCCCAGTGGGGACCCCCACCCTGATCCAGGACACCCTTCAGGGCAAACCAGCCAGCCCCCACCCATGCACCAGGCCTCTATTCTATATAGTAAAAAGGTAATATGCCTCCCAGCAATGGGATCAACGGAGCCGTGAGGCCTCCTGGCACTGGGATCAGCATGAAAGGGGGCAGCGCCTAAAGCTCCTGATCGCCCTGGGGCTCTGTGTGTGACAGGGGGCGGGGCCACAACCTCCCTATCCGCCCTGCTCTGTTTGAGACAGGGGAAGGCGCCCCAACCCCCTGATCAGCCCTGCTCTGTGCCTGATAGGGGGGAGCTCCCCAACCCCCTGATCGCCCTGCAGCTCTGTGTTTGACAGGGTGCAGCGCCCCAACCCCCTGATCGGCCCTGCTCTGTGGGTGATAGAGGGCAGCGCCTCAACACCCCCCCCCCCCCCCCACGGGCCCTGCTCTGTGTGTGACGGGGTAGAGCCATAACCTCCCCATCGGCCCTGCCCTGAGTGTGACAGTGGCGGCGCCCCAACCCCCTGATCGGCCCTGCTCTGTGGGTGATAGAGGGCAGTGCCCCAACCCCCTGATCGGCCCTGCTCTGTGTGTGACAGGGGGCGGTGCCCCAACTCCCCTATTGGCCCTACTCTGTAAGTGACAGTGGGGAGTGCCTCAACCCCCTGATCGGCCCTGCTCTGTGCGTGATAGGGGGGAGCTCCTCAACCCCCTGATCGTCCCTGCTCTGTGTGTGACAGGGTACGGAGCCCCAACCCCCCTGATCGGCCCTGCTCTGTGCATGACAGGGGGTGGCGCCGCAACCTCCCCATCGACCCTGCCTTGAGTGTGACAGGGGGCAGTGTCCCAACCCCCCAATCAGCCGTACCCTGAACATGACTAGGGGTGGCATCACAACCTCCCAATCCGCCCTGCTATGTGCATGACAGGGGGCAGCGCCCCAACTCCCCCATCGGCCCTGCTCTGAGCCCGACCAGGGGCTGCACCTAGGGATTGGGCCTGCCCTCTGCCACCCGGGAGCAGGCCTAAGCCAGCAGGTCATTATCTCCTGAGGGGTCCCAGACTGCGAGAGGACACAGGACGGGCTGAGGGACCCCCTCTCCCCCGTGAGTGCACAAATTTTTGTGCACCAGGCCTCCAGTATAGATATAATGGTGCTATTATTATTGTACTTTTATGCCTTCTCCTTGCTGTCAAATATGCCCAGGAAATTTTTCTATATAATATAGAACATTACTTGCTCCATGCACATAATTCTGATTTCAAATAGGATAAGAACAAATTGTATAAAAGAATGTGCCAATTTATAACTTAGGAATTCTAGATTTATTTAAAAGAGGAGCAAGATTTGTTAATAATGTGGTCTCTGTGCTGTGACAGTAGAGGCCTTGGCACTAGGTTTTTGGCCTAGTCAATCTATCCATTCTATCCCTGTCATCACACCATTCTGCTGCTGCCCACAGCTCAACTCCATCTAGGAGAGGCAAGCCTCCACTCCCACTCTACTCTGTTTGCCCATTTACCCTGGTACATATGTCCCGCTCACAGCTGCTTATTTATTACTTTGATGCTTTTCCTAGTGACTGATGCTGGCTTTCACACTTTTTTTGGATGAGTATTTAAAATGTTTTCCAGAATCTTCCTGAGCTCAATTTGATATCACTTTGTTTCCTTGTTTCCTCCTTTGTGCCTTTGATATTTCATACTTTTCCTATATTAAGTCTTTCCATCTATTTAAAAATTTAGCCAGCAGATGGGGGGCTTAGGTTTGCAGGTCATCTTGTTTCTGCCAAACTTGCAGGATCCTGCAAGTGGCTACAAGTGTTAGAGCTAAAGATCGACATTCCCAACTCATGGTATTTCCAAACTCAGCTCTTGAGAAAGTGGTACTTGGTCCTGGAATGTTAAGAATGCAAGAGCCCTAATATTGCTGAATGACTTTAGACTGATGGATATAGTAGGATGTCTACTACAAATGAGGGTGGAGTGTTTGGCAACTATAGAAGCTGGAAAGAACACAGAAGGAAACATGATAAAGTGAACCAGGAGTTGCAAAAATGATTATTAAACTGTGTTGAGGCCTGAATAAGGTCAAGAAATGTTTAGAATTGATCCTTACCTGCAAGGAGCCAAGACATGGCACCTGGTTAGGTAATAACTTTTCAGTAGGTGATGGGGACAGGATACCCTTCAGTGGCTGCTGTTCAACCTTTGTGTGTGGGAATCAAATGTGACTAAGACCTATCCTTAAAGAGGAAATAGTGTTGTATTTTGCACTGAATGCGCATCATCAAAAAGCAAAGCCAAGTAGGAATAACTACATTTCAAAACACAGTTCAAATCCAGAGGGCAGGCCAGAGAAGGAATCTACATAAAGGAGCCAAAGTTATTAAGAAGGCTGAGAGAAGGGTTAAGAAAAGATGGGGCAGGAGGACTCCAGAGCTGAGTAGTGGACAACTGCTATTGTTTATTCATGGACGGCAATTCTTGGAAGTTAAAAGCGGTTGGGGAAACACGTGGTAGGAGTTTGTAGAAGCCAGTCCTTTGGCTATCTGACTTCCTTTAGAAATCGTCTACAGTCTCAGGGCAGAAGAAACAGAATATTAGGCTTTGGAATTGGCCTGGCAGATAACTGGAAAGGTGTTTGAGGTGGAGTGATTAAAGAGATTAGTGGACTAGAAAGACCATGGTTGATGAAATGAGGTTCTGACTTTCTAGGAGAGATTAATTGCTAGGAAGTAGGGGTGTAAATGATGTAAGCTGTCATGGTATAAATTCTTAAATAAGTCCTAATGAGATACTACCTTCCTCTCATTTGGAATCAGCCCTCCCAAAATCACATTCACAATAATTTGACCCTGCTCTGGGCAGGTGGCTCAATTGGTTGGAGCATAGTCTCATACACCAAAAATTTTGCAGGTTCAATTCCTGGTCAGGGCACATACCTAGGTTTTGGGTTCAATCGCCAGTCAAGATGCATATGGGAGGCAACCAATAACTGTTACTCTCTCACATCAACGTTCCTCTCTCTCTCTCTCTCAAAAATTCCACAAGAACATATCCTCAGGTGAGGATTAAAAATAATAATTTGAGTCTTCTCTCTGTTTATATTTCAAATTTTCACTTATTTCTTTATACTGTAAAAGAAGTTTGCAGCATTATCCTTTCATTTATCTTTACAATATAATATGGCTCTATGAGAGGTTTAAAGATATAATACATGTGAGAAATGAACCCTTACATTAGTCATGAGCTAGGTGAAATCTTACATTCTTGATATACAAAAAGCTATATGACTATAGTAAAAATGACTGGCCAGCCTAATTTGATGTCTGCTCAGTGACATCCCTGGGGCAGTACATGAACGAGAACCTGGATTTATGTCTGCCATGATGAAGTAACCGCTTGAGCTAAAGCTGACCCAAGCGGGAATCTGGAGCCCTAAATCTATCATTGTTGTGATATTAAGGTGAACCATAGCAAGTCATATTTTACCATTTCATGATCAGTTCAACCACAGCATATAGACATTGGCTATCTATATATATAAAAGGCTAATATGCAAAATGTCCCCTCGGGAGTTTGACCAGGAGATCGGGAGTTCGATCGTTCGCTGTGACGTGCACTGACCACCAGGGGCGGCGTGGGATGAAGGGAGACCCTGGCTGGCAGCCGGAGGACCCCGATCAGCCCTGACCGCTGGCCAGGTCTAGAGACCCTACCTGTGCACGAATTTCATGCACTAGGGCCTCTAGTTTTAAACATAAAGAAAATACGTGGAAAATTTCCAGTCTGTGTGCTCATTGTAACTAGCTCATCTATGTAATTCAGATATAAAAATTTATACTTGACTTGCTAGAAGTTGGCTTGTATTAACGGCATCATTTTCTGATCCCTTTGCCATTTATTGCTCATAATCTAAACCATTTGTCTACACAAGTAGCTTAATTATATTTGGATCAGAAAGCATGGTACTCTTAGTCACAAACTTTTACAGTGACATTTTGGGCTATGCCTTGTCTTCTTGTTGTCTAAACAAGTGTGAACCATAGGTAAATGGACAAACTGCATCTCTAAAATGCCATTTTTATGAATAAATTTTAAAATTTACTGTCTATAGCCTATCTAAAGGATAAATACTGCTTGTGAAAATAATTACTGATCTTTAGAGGTCATTTTCAGTCTCTATTTATAGTAGATAAAGTAATATCCCTTAGGTTAGAAAGTGGTAAAGTATTAACAGTTTAATGTAGCCTTAAGTGGCAAAGGACAAATTTGGACTAACATCTATTTACGATTATTAATGAACACGAGTTTTATCCATCACCCACACAGGCACACAATTAATGCTCCTCAACTAAGAATGACTCCTCTTGTGTAACCAGCTAAATTCCTCTGGCTACTAGGCCTGTATTTTCTGCTCAATGCAGATAGCTGGTAATTCCTTTCCAGGTGCCTGCTCTTTGTTTTTTCTACAGACTTTTCATCCTCAGTGGCCACCTGGTTTATATTCCTTTTGTTTGATTCTAGCTCCCATCTCCCTCAGTTCTGAATAGTTTTGCAGAGATCAGCATATTCTATTTCTTGCTGAATGCCTCCCTTTCTTTGAGTTACATTTTTGTTGTTTTTGTACTCTCATTTAATCTTTTTCTTGACTCTTTTCTAATTAACTCCATCGTTGCCTCCTTCATTATGCTTGTAATGAGGTCAAGGAAGTGTTCTGAAATTTCTGCTTTTCCCATCTGCTATAGGGTTTCAATTAGTTTTCTTTGGAATTCTAAAATTTTGTTTTGCTCAGTAGAAGCTTCCAGTAGGGCCAACTCTAGGATGGCCTCTTTTCCTTTATCAGTTCACATGAAAACTTTCAAGATTATTCATGCTCTCAATGGTGTAAAAGGCATCATTTTCTCTAGCATAGAAATGGAGTTAGAGACAACAACAGTTGAGCTGCACAAAAAATTTAAATATCTTTTGAAAGAGTGTGAAGTCTGTTCTTCCAGATTGTAAGTAGATGCAGGTGAGAAATTTCAGAAAGACACTTTTATCCACACTTGGATGTGAAGGGTATGTAGCTAACACAACAAAATGAATTTTAAAGGAAATTTGCAAATAATATATTTTAAGGAAGAAGTTTCTTAACTTTAGTATCTTGCTCCTGGAGCATTATTTTATATAGGATTTTTCATTTGACTATTGTTTAGCCATTGCTAAGGACTGAATGTGTTGCCGTTCCCCCTCCCCCAATTTATAGTTGAAGCTCTAACCCCCAATGTGACAGCTTTGGAGACAGATCCTATAAGGAGGTAAGAAAGGTTAAATAGGCTCATAAGGGTGGGGCCCTAGTCTGATAGTATATGTGTACTTACAAGAAGAGGAAGAGAGACCAGATCTCTCTTCACATGTGCTCTGAGGAAAGGTCATGTGAGGACATAGTGAAAAGGTAGCCATTTACAAGATGGGAAAAGAGTTCTTACCAGAAATTGAACCCTGGTAAAACCTTGATCCTGGGCTTTTCAGACACTTTAACTGTGAAAAAATAAATTTCTATTGTTTAAGCCACCCTATGGAAGCCTGAGCAGATTAATACAGCCACTAAAAAGAATCCTTTTAAAGAGAGAAGTACTCATTTAGATTGTAAAGCAGACACAAAATTATATACACTAAGACTTTAATTTAAAAAGTATACAAGAAATTGGAACCTTTATATGTTGCTAGTAGAAATATAAAATGGTATAGCCACTTTGAAAACAGTTTAACAGTTGGTCAGAATGTTAAACAATAGCATTACTGTAAAACCCATCAATCGTACTCCCCAGTGTTCAGTTGACCCTGAACAACACAGATTTGAACTGCATGGGTCCACTTATATGTGGATTTTTTTTCAATAAATACCTGTACTGTTTTTGATTTGTGGTCAGGAGTCCATGGATGCAGAGGGCCAACTGCATGCTTTGATCTATGCTATTTTATACCAGGGGATTTTGGTATCCTTGGGGGTCCTGGTAAAAATCCCCTGTGGATACTGAAGGACAACTACATTTTTGGGGAGTCAAAAGTTATATGTGGATTTTTGACTGTGTATGTGTGTGGAGGGGTTTGTGCCTTTAAGCCCCACATTGTTCAAGGGCCAACTGTATGTATACCCAAGAGAAATGGAAACAATATATCAACATAAAACTTATACGTGGATATTGCTAGCAGCATTATTCCTAATAGTCAAAAAGTGGGAATAACCTAATGTCCACCAATTTATGAGTGGATAAATACAATATGGTATATCCATACAATGTAATATTATTCAAGTATAAAAAAGTATGAAGCACCGACATATGCTACATGATAAACTTTGAAAACATTATACTAAGTAGATAATAATACTACATATTGTATGAATCCATTCATATGAAATGCTCAGAAGAGGCAATTCCATAGAGACAGAAAGTAGATTAGTGGTTGCTTGAGGTTGGGAATTAGAAACTAGAAGTAATAGGAAGTGGTTGCTAATTAAATGGTAAAGGGTGTATGTTTCTTTTGGGGAAGATAAGAATGTTAGATTGTGGGGATGGTTGCTCTACCCTGTGAACTTATTAAAAAACATGAATTGTACATTTCAAATGGATGAGTTCTATGGTATATGAATTTCTCAATAAAGCTCTTAAAATAGAATACACACCCCTATATAAACATATATGCAGAAGCGCACTGCAAGGAAATAAATCAAAACATTAATAAAAGTTTCATATGTGTTTTCAGGTGATTTTCTACTTGATTCTTATATATATATATATATATATATATATATATATATATATATATTTAAAATTTCAATACTGAATATACTTCTTAATCACCAGAAAATAAGTATTATAAATTAAATGAAAGTTCTTAAATCTCATGCCCCAGACAAGGTTGTTCTCAGAGGTTTCCTAATGAATAACAAATCCACCTAAACTCTCCTTTCTACCCATTTATTAAATGTTTACTGTGTGCAACATTCTCTACAACATGCTGGGAATACAAGCCAAAGTCATTCTGTAGGCTTCTTGAGGACAGGGACTTGATTCACTACTGTAAATAAAGCCCTCAATTTAGTGTATGAATAAAAAGCAAGACATGAATGAAGACATCATTGTTTCTTTGTTCATGGGTGCCACAATCTAGTTGGGGAGGCAAATACTAAAAATGCAATAGGTAGCCCTAGCCAGTTTGGCTCAGTGGATAGGGCATTGGCCTGCAGACTGAAGGGTCCCAGGTTAGATTCCAATCAAGGGCACATATCTCGGTTGCAGGATCCTCCCTAGCCCAGGCCCTGGTTGGGGGTCGTGCTGGAGGCAACCAATCTATGTATTTCTCTCACATTGATGTTTTTCTCTCTGTCTTTCCCTCTCTCGTCCACTCTAAAAGTCAATGGAAAAATATCCTCGGGTGAGAATTTAAAAAAAGGCAATAGGTACATTATGATAAGCATACAAAAAGGGTGCTGTGGAACTTTTAGGTGGGATACAAAACTCAACATAAGGCATTGTGGGAGACAATTTCTAATCGGAATCCCAATGAACAAGTTGTGGGAGGGACAGAACAAATTTTAGGCAAAGAGAGTAGCACATATGTACCAAGACCAAAGGTGAACTGGAGCATTGTTCATTCAGGAAACTTCAAAAGCTTTGGTTAAGTTTTTCGGAGACAAGAAGAGTACAGACCATAAAAGATTTTATATGGAGTGCTGAGAAGTATCACCTTTGTCCTGAGGCAAAGGTGAATCATTAGTAGGGTTTTAGGAGGGTGACTCCATTATATTTGTACATTTCTTAGTATTGAAGAGTTCTGTTAGATTTCATTGTTATAGTAGGTGTTTACCTAGGAGTAAATTGAAAATAAAAAGAGAATGAGGGTTAGTGCTCTTCAAGCAGTAATTTTATTGCTTCTCTTTCTCCTCTCACTCTCCCCTCTTAAACTGTTGAATAGGAAGTTGGAGTCTTGGGTCAGGAAGAAAGGGAAACTTAGGTTGTGGTTCCGGACTTGGTTGGCAGGAGCAGAGCGCTCTGACTCTCATGGAACATCATTCTGGAGAGATTTTCCTGAAGCTAGCCTTGCTTAGAAATGGCCAGAGCTCCAGGTGGGGTTTCCAGCCCTCTTTAGATCTTTCACCCAGCATGTGTGGTCTTGTCTTCCATGCTAGATACAGCCACCCTATCCAGACTTCTTACATTTTGGAGCTTCTACCTGACAGCTAACTCTTAGTTAAAGTTATAATTGATCACTTTGGACAATATTTTAATTCCACCTTGTATTTAAAATTTATAATATTTAAACCCTGTCTACCACTTTTTAAAGTAATAATGACACTGTATTTTCTATATATTTTGGCCAATATAAATAACTTCTGGCTTTTAATCTTATAATCTTCACATAAAATATACCATATCCCAAACCAATCTTATACACAACTGAGCAGAGGTGGAGTCCTGAATGCTTTCATGTGGCAAGGGGAGGATTCAGTGGAGAGTGGATTTGAAGGACACTATTGCAACGACCTATGTGAGGGACAACAGTGGCCTGATCTGACCTGATGTAGTGGCAGAAAGGAGAAAGATAGTTAATGCATAGGCAGTAGACATGGTAATACCAAGTGATGATAATAATGATAGAGAACACTTTCCACCTACTTTATTTTGTGCCAAACATTGTACTATGTGCTTTAAGGGATTATCTCGTTTAACTTCTTTAATCCTCACAACAGACTTTGTGAGTTAGAACTCCATCACTGATTCAAATACCTTTGACCTTAACTTACAGCACACTCCAGCTCACCTTCTGAGCAGTTTTGATCATCATCATATTGGTTTCTATTAGTCCCATCAACATGACTTGTGTATTCTGTCCTCTCTGTCGGGAATGTTCTGCACACCCATTCCTTTCTACCCCAAACTCAAAAGCACTTATCTAGTTAACATGTACTGTTAGATCTCAGTTCAAATGCCCACTCCTCAGAGAGGCCTCCTTTGATCCATTATTCAGGTGAGATCCAATTACTTCATGATCTTATAGCACTATGTACTCCTGTTTTCAACAATAATCTCAGTAATAAATTTATGTGTTTTTGTGTGTTTATTTGACTCATTATTATTTCCTACACTAGATTATAAATTCATGAGAATAGGAACCATGACTAAATTTCAGTTTTCTGTATTTTTAAAAAATCATTACTACCTTTCCAACACTTAGCATATTGCATGGCACATAGAAGCCATTCAATTAATATTGTTTGTATAGTTTGTGAACTTGGAGACTTTTACTTCACCTTGTTTACTTTTGAGAATCCATCAGTTTACCATTTTTCTCTCACTACACTTATTATCCCATCCCAGAGTGACCATGAGTCCTCCACCTTTTGGCACTCACGGTTTCTCCTGAACAGTAATATTCTGACAGTCATCATACTACTGCGATTTCCATCTGCTTGCTCACTCCAGCAAAGCCTTTTAATTTTGTAGATTCATGATCAGACACAGAGATGTGTGCCTTTGAGTTGACCACTATTCAAGCCAAAACCTGGAACAGTTATTTTTGAGACAAAAGGATGGGAAATGATCAAAGGCTGGGAATTTTTTAGTGAAAATGAGAGTTGGTTCATGCATTTTAAAGGCATGACATTCATAATATCAGAGTGTAGGATGAAACTGCTAATGTAGAGATTGCAGTTCAAGAAGGTAGTAAAACTTTCAGCTTCAAAGGCAGGGGGACTAGCAATTGATCACTTCTCTCTCTGAGAGAAATTTAAAAAGGAGACGTTTCTCAATTGGGTTTTCAAAAAGTCAAGAAATTACAAAATTGAATCTACTTTAAGATTTTTATTATGTAAACATATTCTATGTGTATAAAAAGGGAAATGGAAAGTTGATTTTTTTTGGAAAACAAGATTATAGGTGGATTTTCCCCCGTTTATTTCATTTTGATTTACCTTCATATTGTTATATACAATATATAACATATTTTTCAAGGAACTCCAAAGCTTCTATAAGATTTCAAATTATTATTACTGTGTGCTGTGTTCCCTATTACATCATTTTAGTTATTTCCAATGACAATCCTGAGAGGAAGATGATGGATAGGCTAAAAAGAAATGATAGACACTTGCTCAGGTCTTGTATCTTATGAGAGGTGGAGCTGGGATTTGAGTTCTGCTGGATCTGATTCCAAGCTTAGTTTTGATCCATTCTCCTACTCTACCTCTTTTTATAGTAATTTGATGCAATCTCCTCAAAGGCTTTTTAAATTGCCTGACCCTGTTGAAAAATGTCTTTTGCGGATACTTTGTTACAATCAACTAATTATTTCAATAAATATTAAACATTTGCCATATGCCATTAACTGTTCTGGCTTCAGGATGAACAAAGGTGAACACAATGGACATGGTCCTTACTCTCAGGTTATTCTAGTAGAGATAAGATAACCTCTCAAAATAGCATCAAAGAAAGCTATGAGATCACAGTAAGTGGTATGTAGAGAATGAATGTAGGTGATCTGATAGGAAATAATTATTGGACTCCAGAAGCTGTTTATTAAATAACATAATGTGAAGACTTCTCTGAGGAGGACATGAAGCTGAGACCCAACTGTCAAGAAGGATGTCAGCAGAGGAACAAGCTTTTACAAAAGCCCTGTGCCAGAAACCAGCATGGTATGTTCAAGCCATGGAGAGAAAACCAGTGTTGCTAGAGCATAAAGGATGGAGAGAAATGTGGTTAGTGCGGGTTGTAGCTGAGTCATACACACAATTTGTAAGACAGAGTAAGGAAATGAATTTTAGTTTAATGGAGTAGGAGGTTATTGGAAGATTTCAAATAAAAAGATATTTCTGCGGCAGTGTGGAAAATGGATGAAAGAGGAGCAAGAGTAGAAACAGGGAGATAAGTTAGAAGGCTGTTATGATATAGGTTCCTTCTGCTATCCAAAAGTAGAGTGTTCCTATGAAACCCTTAATGAGCTGAAATGGCATAAAGTGAAACAGCAATCACCACTAATTTATATGGAAACAATTTGGAGCATTCCCAGACCCCAAAAATGACCTACCAAAATCATGCGAAATATGTTTAATTACGTCCAGTTTTATGTTAAGCGAAACACCCTTAGGAGCTCCTTTAGGCTTTTCTGATACCTCATGACACATCTTGCTAACAGCTGCACAAAATACATCTAGATAAAGAACAGATGCTCTTTATTTTGATGTAGTCCCATTTGTTTATTTTCTCTTTAGTTTCCATTGTCCTAGGAGCTGTATCAGTGAAGATATTGCTTTGGCATATGTCTGAGATTTTTTTGCCTGTGGATTCCTCTAATATTTTTATGGTTTCCTGTCTTATGCTTAAGTCCTTTATCCATTTTGAGTTTATTTTTGTGTATGGTGTAAGTTGGTGGTCTAGTTTCACTTTTTTCTTGCATGTATCTGTCCAATTTTCCCAATACCATTTATTGAAGAGACTGTCTTGACTTCATTGTATGCTCTTGCCTCCTTTGTCAAATATTAATTGAGCATAGTGGTTTGGGTCGATTTTTGGGTACTCTATTCCATTCCATTGGTCTATATGTCTGTTCTTGTGCCAGTACCAGGCAGTTTTGAGAACAGTGGTTTTGTAATACAGCTTAATATCTGGTATTGAGGTCCTTCCTACTTTGTTCTTCTTTCTCAGGATTGCTGCAGCTATTTGGGGTATTTTTTTATTCCAGATGAATTTTTGGAGAGTTTGTTCTAGGTCTGTGAAATATGCCATTGATATTTTAATGGGGAGTGCATTGAATCTATAGATTGCTTTGGGTAGTATGGACATTTTGATGATGTTGATTCTACCAATCCATGAACACGGTATGTTCTTCCATCTGTTTATGTCTTCCTCTATCTCTTTTTTCAGTGTCCTGTAGTTTTCTGAGTACAGGTATTTTACCTCCTTAGTTAAATTTATTCCTAGGTGTCTTACTTTTTTTGGTGCGATGGTAAATGGGAATGCTCCAACATTTACAGGAAACTCATACAACTTAACAAAAGAAAGATAAACAACCCAATCAAAAAATGGGCAACGGACCTAAATAGATAGTTTTCCAAAGAGGACATAAGGAAGGTCAAAACACATATGAAAACATGTTCAAAGTCACTAATCATCCCGGAGATGCAAATCAAAACAACAATGAGGTACCATCTCACACCTGTCAGAATGGCTATCATCAACAAATCAACAAATGACAAGTTCTGGTGAGGATGTGGATAAAAAGGAACCCTCCTGCACTGCTGATGGGAATGCAGACTGGTGCAGCCACTGTGAAAACAGTATGGCATTTTCTCAAAAAATTAAAAAATGGAACTTCTATTTGACCCAGTAATCCCACTTTTAGGAATATATCCCCCCAAAAACAGAAACACCAATCAGAAAGGATATATGTACCCCTATGTTCATAGCAGCACAATTTACCATAGCTAAGATTTGGAAACAGCCTAAGTGCCCATCAGAAGATGAGTGGATTAAAAAACTGGTACATGTACACAATGGAATATTACACTGCAGTAAAAAAGAAGGAATTCTTACCATTTGCAACAGCATGGATGGAATTGAAGAGCATTATGCTAAGTGAAATAAGCCAATCAGAGAAAGATAAATATCACATGATCTCACTCATTTGTGGAATATAAGGAACAACCTAAACTGATGAACAAAAATAGATCCAGAGACAGAGAAGCATCGATTAGACCGTCAAACCTCAGAGGGAAGGTAGGGGAGGGTGGGGGTAAGGGGGAGAGATCAACCAAAGGACTTGTATGCATGCATATAAGCCTAGCCAATGGACACATACCCCACGGGAGTGAGGGCATGAGTGGGAGGATGGGGGGATAATGGGGGGAGGAAAGGACACATATGTAACACCTTAATCGAGAGAGAGAGAGAGAGAGAGAGAGAGAGAGAGAGAGAGAGAAAGAGAAAGGACACATGCTCACAGACACAGTTCAAGGCAATGGGCTTGATGCTGAGATGCTGAGTGTGGTTCTCCAAGAAGGAGCTCTCAGATGCTCAGGGTGCATGCTGCCTCTATAACAACTCCCTGCAAAACAGAAACCGATGCCAAGAGTAACTGGTTCTTTAAGCCTTTGGATAAACTTCTCTTATTTTAAGATGGCCTGTGTAGGCCTCTGTTGTAGTCAAAGGAACCCAACTAAAATACTGGCTGATTAATTTTTGTTTAGGTTAATCTTGGGAGCAAATACTGAAGTACATGACCATCATGCCACTAAATTTCTAGTAGTTAGAAGTGTCTAGATATAAGAAGCAGGCAGTGCTATTTAAATTTGATATGCTCACTAGCCATCTAATTTGAAACCTTTCAGCCCATTTCAGTCTTCTCAGCTCACGTCATTCTCTGATCTGATCTTGTATAAAGAGAGGTTCTGACTATACATATGTTAAATAAAAGGATGAAACCTTTTACTTAGAGCATCGATTTTCAATCTTTCATGTTATGGTACACATAAACTAATTATTAAAATTGTGCAGCACACCAAAAAATATATTGTTTTTTTGCCAATCTGATAGAAATAAGGTGTAATAATTTTGATTCATTCACACTGGGCAGCTATTGTTGTGTTGGCTGTTGTCATTTTTTTGTTTGACAATCTAAGGGAAAAGAGGTCAGTGCTCCTGACTAACTAGTCAGGTATTGCTTGTTTCATAAATACTTGTGGTACACCAGTGTGCCAAGACACAACAACTGATAATCACTGACTTAGAGGAATGTTAGTAAGCATAGGGAGACAAGTATGAAATTATTTTTAGTGCTTGATACCATCAAATAGGTATGAGTGAACGTTCATCCAGATTTAGGTAAATACTACCATTCATTAACACCAGTCTTCCCAAATTAAGACATTTTCTTTTTCGATTAATTGATTTTTAAAAGTATATCCTGCTCTGACCTGTGAGGCTCTATTGATTGAGCAAGGCTCATCACCAAGAGGCCACCAGTTTGATTACATCACCCATAGGGGGCATGCAAGAGGCAGCTGATCCATGTTTCTCTCTCTTATCGATGTGTCTCTCTCTTTCCATCTCCCTTTCTCTCTCTCTCAAATCAATAAAAAACTAGAGAAAAGTCTGCTGTGGCAGTATTCCAAACCTTAACATTTTTGTTCCCACACATGATTAGGTCTACCATAGGATATGAAGCACAAATAAGAGCAAAATATCATAAAATGAAACCATATCATCCAAACCTGTTATGTATGCCTTGGCAAAAAGAATGCACATATTGAGACAAATAATATCTAACTTGCCAGAGAACTGGATTAAAGCTGGCACAAAAAGCCTCCTGTTGGACAGATCAGGCAGGGAAGCTTAACAGTGGTCCCCTTGAAGTTAGGGAAACCTTGTAATTTATCCTTAAAATTGGGACACTTTTTTTTCTTTATTGATTAAGGTATTACATATGTGTCCTCATCGCCCCATTGCCCCCCTTCCCCATCCCCCAACTCATGCCCTCACTCCCCTGTTGTCTGTGTCCATTGGTTTGGCTTATATGTATGCATACAAGTCCTTTGGTTGATCTCTCCCCCTTACCTCCACCGCACCCCCTACCTTCCCTATAGCTAAGATTTGGGATACTTTTTAAAAATATATTTTTATTGATTTCAGAGAGGAAGGGAGGAGAGAGAGATAGAAACATCAAGGATGAGAATGTGCCGAAACCGGTTTGGCTCAGTGGATAGAGCGTCAGCCTGCGGACTGAAGGGTCCCAGGTTCGATTCCGGTCAAGGGCATGTACCTGGGTTGCGGGCATATCCCCAGTGGGAGATGTGCAGGAGGCGGCTGGTCGATGTTTCTCTCTCATCGATGTTTCTAACTCTCTATCTCTCTCCCTTCCTCTCTGTGAAAAGTCAATAAAATATATTAAAAAAAAAATAAAAAAAAAAAAAATAAAATAAATGTCTTTATTGATTAAAAAAAAAAAAAAAGGATGAGAATGAATCATCGATCATCTGCCTCTTGCATGCCCCCTACTGGGGATCAAACTCATAACCCTGGCATGTACCCAGACTGGGAATCGAATGGGGATCTCTGATTCATAGGTTGGAGCTCAACCACTGAGCCACACTGGCAGGGCAGATGTGAATACTTTTGAGCTCATATGTAATAATTTCTTTGGGTTTAAAATAGCTTTCTGGGGGAGATGGATATACATGAACTATTTGTAATCATGATTATACAAGGGTCAATTGATTATATTTTTACTAGAAGGCCCGTGCACAAAAATTTGTGCACTGGCAGAGGAGGGGGGTTCCTCAGCCCAACCTGTGCCCTCTCACGGATCACGCTGTGTGCCGAGACACAACAGCTGATAATCACTGACTTAGAGGAATGTTAGTAAGCCCAACCTGTGCCCTCTCACGGATCATGCCCCGTCCACCCCGCCCACCCCGCCCAAGAGAGGGCAGGCCCGGATCCCGTGCTGGGGTGACGCAGTGGGATCTGCCTGCAGTATGCAAATTAGCCGCCATCTTTGTTGGCGGTTAATTTGCATATCTTGCTGATTAGCCAATGGGAGGCGTAGTGAAGGTACGGTCAATTTCAATCTTTGTCTATTATTAGATAGGATACTTATTTATTCCAAGATATCAAGTGGAAATATTCTCCACTCTGTCCTTTATCAAGAGAATTTTGAGTCTTTCTCACTTTCTATTATTGTGACATTTATTTTTTTTATTTTTTATTGTGACATTTATTTTGCAAAACAAATTAACTTTCCATTTATGCTCCCAAACAACATACCTTTATTTATTAAATAAGACAATTACAATTTTGCTTTATTAAATTTCAAATGTTTGCTGTGTTATAAAACTAGCAAGTCTATAAATAGTAATAATAAAAATAATAATAAAATGATCAGAGGCAATGACAATGAGAGGAATGAATTAATGAGCAAAAGTAGTTAATGTTTCATATAGACCGAAAATGGGTAGGACACACTGGAAACCTTGCAAAGATGTTGGAGGTCAGCACTTTGGTCAGATAATTAATTTTTATCATTTCAGAGATCCAGGCTAGTCATATTGTGTGTGGGTGTGTTTTTATTACATAATAATTTCTCTTATTTGACAGGATCAACAATGGGATGAAGATTGTAATTTGTTCAAGTTTTTTTTCCCTAGTTTTGTTCAAATACTAACATTGTAAACCTTGAGGTCTGCACATAATACTTTGGTATTCAATGTTGGGAAGAGAATGGTTAGCAAAGGAAAATCACCCCGAACCACCAGACGCTTTTGGCTGGGAAAGGAATAAAAATAACCAGTAAGAGAGAACAGCAGTAGAGGGGCAGCATCTGTTTTACTTTTTTAGGACCCACATCTGATGGACCCATTCATTAAAATCCAATGTGCCCAGGCTCGATTTCAGTGAAGCTGCATTTAACCCCATTAGACTTGGAGTGGGCCAAGAGAGCGAGGGGCAGACTGAAGGAGAGTGTCCCCATTATAAGTGTTTCACATCCACTACATTAGATAATATCTACTATGGGGATTGTAAACTTTCAGGCTCAGTGACATATTTTTGAACATCTGAGATACTACACACTGAAAACATCATGAAATAAAAATAATCTCTTCACACTTCCCAACTGGCTGTTTATCAACTTTTTCCTTTCCCACATTTATGCATGAAGTGTCCCTTCGCAGCCAGAAACCCCGTGGTGTTTTTTTGGCTCTGATTTGGACAGTAACTTGCTTATTTTCAGAGTTGACGGCAGAAAGCAAAGAAAAATGTAGTCCATTAGTGTGTTACATTATGTAAAGAAAACAAGATTGCTAAATACTGCCATCCGGTATACTATCCAAACATTTATTTAATCCTTTTCATTTCAAATCAAACAGTCCCAGTTAATAGAGTTGAAAGAAGTTAAGTCTCTGTATGTCTTAGAGAGACTGACCCACTTATTTAAACTTTGTGTAAATCCATCCTTTATCAAGCGACTTCCAAGGGAAAACACACACACACACACACACACACACACACACTTAAATGACCACAGCAAATATTTAATATTGACTTTCCTGTTTTTCTTCTCTTTCCCCTCTAAGGGAAAAACAGTATAGGGTTTAATTTTCTCCATGGCCTTGTGTGTGAGTGCGTGAGTGTGTACATGCCTGTGTGGGTATGGTGCAGATTTAACAAGCAATCACAATAAAAGATGAGTAAAGTGGGCTTCTGGACCAAAACGGTATGTGTTCCAGAAACTTGCTTTGAGGTTCATCAGGTACAAGTTTTATAATGAATACTGAGTGTGAATAGCATTGCTAGTTTATAGATGAGACTTGAAGCTACTCATGTGCTGTTGGTCAGAGGGCTGTAAAGGACATGACAAAGCTACTAGATCAGATTTTTCTTTCTTAGCTAGGGGATTCTCCTGCTAATATGCTATTTCAAAGCAAAATTCAATGCCAGCTTCCAGACCTATAGTTCCAAAGAATTGTTTTATTTTGCTCAGAATAATTAATCAAATTATGCCATCCTAGAATTAGAAGGTATCTTATCTCATGTATGCGCACACTTATTCTGTACATCTTTATAAATGCATAGGAAATAGTCTACCAGAATACCTTTGTAACTGGTAGCAGTTCTTACCACTTACCCCTTGGGAGCTGATTTGAATTGGGGTGATGATCAAGTGGGCTGCAGAGTTCTTTGTAATGTTTGAAATTTAATGCAAATGCTCAAATGTGTCATTTGGGAAATTAAAAATTAAAATAATTTGAGAAGTTATCTTTCTAGGTTCTTGCCCTTCAACAGAATATCCAAGCTATTTAAGAGAACCTGTTACTTTTCCTCTCAAAAGATTTTGTTGATGGAGAACTTCATTTCTAGTCATGCCAGTATTTCCTAAACCCCAGGGTTGAATTTTTCCCTTTTATCTCTAAGCTAAATGAAGAGAACATAAATATCTCTCAGCATTTGTTTTAGCTCTGCTTTCTTTGTAAAAGGTAAGTGTAAGTGAAGAATGCTGGGCAACATGTCATGAATCAACAGGGAATTGCTAAGAATTTCTAAAAAGTAATGGCATCATTCAGGACAATTTGACCATCAGCATCCCTGTTAACATGGGTTTATTTATGGAATAAAGTATAAGAGCAAGAGTAGGGACAATACTATATTTTGTGTACATAAAGGCATTAGTTGTAAATATCATAATCCAAAAGACTAAGCTTCCAGGTAAAAAATGCAAAATAGATCAAAAGTTGTGTAGTGAAGTTTTCCATTTCCATCTGCACAGGTAGCAGTTACTTTCAGTAGTGTTATTTTTAAAATAGAAGACACAGAAATACTGCAGTACTTATGTAACTGGAATAACCCAATCCCCAGGCTCTTCGTGCAAGAACAGTCTCTTAGCTTTTCTTCTACTAGATTAAATTAAGACTGGCTCAAGCCTCTATGCACCAGATTGGCCAGAAGTACAGTACTGCATACTTGGGGATGGCTGTGTGTGTGTGCAAACAGTTTCCAAGGTAGTCCAAGAATTTCAGGGATTGTGCAAACCAAAACAAAGCCGTTCCCCAACAACACTCCCAGGTAAAGATGAACCCTGCATCAGCTTTGTGCCTTTGACTATCAGTTTGCTTTTCACTGACATGTTCTGCTGCTGTTGAGCTCTGGTCTTCCTCCATGTGCTAGTTCATGCAGCAGCTGGGGCTCAAAGGAGGATGACTCTGGGCCTTGGAGGGAGGCACATAGCCCTGGGAGTTCCTCAGTGGGTGAGACTCAGTGCCCAGCCCTTTGCATCATACACAGCTCTTCTCCCTTGAGGCCTCTTTGCTGGGTCCAGAGTTGTTTGTTGTCTGCCCATTGTGGATCCCATTCTTCCCTGCCATTAACTTCAGCCCCAGGAGTTTACTTTCTGGGCCAGGCCTTGCTTCAATCTTTTTTTTTAAGGGCCCTTTCATTTATTATCTGCTTCTGTTCTCTTGATTAGTATTTTGCTTTACCTTGTGTTTAGCAAACTCTTATTGCACCCCTGATTCCTGTTTACTTGCTTACCAGCTTTACTTACTGCAGGCTCCCTGACTACCATTGCCCTTTGTCTAGGAAAACACACAAAGATCTTTCTACTATATTAGCAGTGTGTTTAACAAAGGGAACTTCTTGAATTTCCAAGAAGTGAAACTTAGTGAAACTTAGTTGTCACTAAGAAGAATGAGATCATTTATTCTTTAAGTTGTATAACCAACTAGATGGAGAGTTGATTCATGTTGAAAAGGGCTTATGTATAAAAGCAAAATTTAACTACCTTCAACATTTTTGTTTTAAAATTTCTGACCATGTCAGTAGGAAAACAACCCCTTTATTATAAGCCTGACTTACACCATGACCGACACTAGTTGGGATATTAATGTGGCCACATCATAGTAGGAGCAGAACACTACCTTTTTCTTTAGAAAAAAGTATAATTACAAATATGCTGAAAACCAAAGGCCATATTTTTGTTTTACACACGCTAACAATTTAACACTGAAATGACCATTCTATCTTAGAAAGTCTAATATAACCTCATAATAATTGAACATATTAAGGAGCAACAGCTTTATATATATTTTTTGTAAATCACTTAATCCAAAGCATACCAATACAGTTTATTGAGAGGATATTTGACATCCACTTAACTTGATAATATTGCTCCCACTTAGCCTTTAACTCTGCTTAGCTGGCTGGAGTTTGCCTGGATAGCAATTAAGGCTCTCAGTTCAGAAAGATATGGTTGTCAACATCCCTAATATCTATCTTGTTTGAATCATTGTTTTTCCCTATAGGTAGGAATCTTCTTGTAAGGCTTAGACATTAACCTAGTCTTCCTTTTTTGTAGGCCCTAGGTCATTTTAGCTTGAACCTATGCCATAATGTTTTATTCATGTCACAATACCCTTGACCCAAATCTCTCCTGGAAAAGCTGCTAAAACCAAGAATTAAAGGGAAATGGCAATTATGAGATGGCCATGGCACATAGCTTCCCTTTCAGACCTTTGAGTTATGCTTTTTTAGCAACTCTGTGATAACAGGGCAGTGAGACTTTCACGCTGTGGTTTAAACTCCAGTACTCTTGTCAAATTTTATTTTTTATGAAATGTGTTTTACTTCTGACATTTAAAAGACTGCAGCTTTCAAGAATTCACATAGACCTCCTGCAACCATTTTATTTTGCTAATGAACTAAAATTGATCTCTGTAATTGAAGGATAATATGTGTTGATGGTAGTGACTAAATACCAAATGAAATTCTGCACAAGTGAAATTCTATATAATCCTGGATATAATATGACTGCTTTATCTTAGATGTGAAATCATACTGTATAGCTTCTTGAAATTGTTTAATCATTAAAGAAAAAAAAAACCCAGATGAAATGAGCAGTGGGAAGGATGCTGAGCACCTGCAGACTTGAGCTTTACTAGGTATACCGGTTAATAATGTGAAGTTTTTTCAATAGGTGGAGTTACACATATGTTGATATATATATATGTGATTTGATATGTATACTATTTTGTTGTATTGACAGCAAGCTTCAAAACTTCATATGTCAAATTTTCTGAAGGTGTTAACATCATAGATATTTTTACGCTTAAAAATGTCTAATTTCGTGCCAAAAAAAGAGCATTTGCGGGAAGTTTTAATTCATTACTTTATTTTGAAGAAAAGTGCTGCTGGAAGCTATCATATACTTCGGGAAGCTTATGGTGAACATGCTCCATCTCAAGATACTTGTGAACGCTGGTTTAAACGCTTTAAAAGTGATGATTTCGATGTGAAAGACAAAGAACATCCAGGTCAACCAAAAAAATTTGAAGACCAACAATTACAAGCATTATTGGATGAAGATGCATGTCAAACTCAAAAACAAATTGCGGAAAGATTAAACGTTGTTCAGAAAACAATTTCTGATTGTTTACAAGGAGTGGGAAAGATTTTAAAGGAAGGAAAATGGGTGCCACATCAACTGAACGAAAGACAAATGGAAAACCGAAAAGTCACCAGTAAAATGTTGCTTCAGTGGCATGAAAGAAAGTCTTTTTTGCATCGAATTGTGACTGGCGATGAAAAGTGGATTTATTTTGAGAATCCCAAATGCACAAAACCATGGGTTGATCCAGGTCAACCATCAACATCGACTGCAAGGCCAAATCGCTTCGGAAAGAAGACAATGCTCTGCGTTTGGTGGGATCAACGCGGTGTATTATGAGCTTCTAAAACCAGGTGAAACTGTTAATACTGATTACTACCCACAACAAATAATCAATTGAACCATGCTTTGATCGTGAAATGACCAGAATGTGCCAGAAGACACGGCAAAGTAATTTTGCTTCATGATAACGCACCATCACACACTTCAAACCCAGTTAAAGACACGTTAAAAGATCTTTCCTGGGAAGTATTAACCCACCCGCCATATTCACCAGACCTTGCTCCTTCAGATTACCACTTGTTCCGATCGATGGCACATGCACTTTCTGAGCAGCACTTCAAAACATACGAAGAAGTGGAAAATTGAGACTCTGAATGGTTTGCCTCAAAACAAGAAAAGTTCTGTTGGGACAGTATCCACTAATTACCTGAAAGATGGGGGGAATGTGTAGCTAGCGATGGACATTACTTTGAAGAAAGCACTTTTGATGTTTTTCTTGAAATTATTGTGTTTTCTTTGATCACAAAATCTGCATTGCTAACCGGTATACCTAGTAAGCAGGATTCTTTGCAAAATCTTGGGGAAGTCACTTAGTTTCCTTGGGACTCAGGTTTTTACCTATTGACCTGATAGAATAAGGTTATTTAAGGTCTCTTTCAGCTCTTCTGTCTCTAGAATCTGAATTCCACCAAATTGATTTTTCATAGTCAGTAAAACATCTGAACAAAGCTGAACTGTGAAATATTTGACAAGCATTAGCAGGATTGAATATATTTTAGTCATTTTGTATTCTGTAGGAGAAAAGAACATTTAAGAACTACCCCCACCCCTACTCTAACCCCACATAACTTGTATTTCTTTAAATTTGAAACATTATACAATTGCCAGTTACTCTAAACTGGTTTTATACTTCTTGTGGCAAGGACAGATGGAGAATGCTCCAATATATAATTTCAGAGGGCATGCTGTGCTTTATAAACTCAGTAACGAACAGTGGGTTTGCTGGAGATCTGGATCAGCTGCGGTGGTATACCAGGTATAGTCCAGAGTATACTAGATTTGTCTTTGAAAAATAGGATCATGACTCTTATTGAGATTTTTCCCCTCGTGGGTAGAAAAAAAAGAGAGAGAGAAAAGCAAAACTGCCTCTAATACCAGAGCACCTGCTTTATTGAAAACCCCAGGGAGGGTCATTATTAAGCTCTGAAATACAAGATCTTACTATGAAGGAAAGATAGGAACCTGTACTCTCTTCATTTGTAATATGTTTATTTAATAAACAATCAGCTCACACACAAAAATATACTTTGTAGACTTTTATGGGTGGATGCAGAATACTAAGTGGTACAGGGAATGTTCACAAAGTCATTAGTAAAGATTCCTCCATGAGAAAAAATGTATTCATTTTTATTGCCTTTGCATTTTTAGAGTATGCGTAAGATAACTGTCTTAAAATATCAGAGAGAAGACTTTAGAAACAGGTAAAACAGATTTGCACAATACACCAGAAAATATCTAGCTTTATTTTTACTGAGGGATAAAAATAGCATATGCGCATATATTTTTAAATGAAAAGGTATAAATAAAAATGCAGTTGTAGAGCAGATAAACTGAATTAATAGACTACTATGTATCTATCTGCCTTAGTATTCACATGAGGCTAGCTTTTAGCCATTTACATTAATAAACTTTTTGCCGAACGACCTCTGAGTTACAGGACTTGATCTCACTTAATACATTCTTTTAAAGGACAATTTTTTTTTTTTAAAGAAATGGGCATTCTATTGTTTTGTAAAGAAGAATCATATTCTCATAGCCTTTCATCCTGAATAAGCAAATTCTGCTCGCCACTCACAATTTAAAAAAAAATATTGATGATTTAAATAATTCAGTTTAATTGAGACAGAGAAAAATAAAACCTATGCTACAATTCAGAAATTTCAAAGCACTCAAGGAATGTGGTGGACAGAAGGCCTATTATACCTAAACCTGAAGAAGAAATGAGAAAGGAAGCACCTAAGAAAAATTTTGGAATTTCAAGTACTAGTGAAAGGCCTTGGTGAAATGATTGTGAACATACAGTGTTAATTTAGGCATGGGGTAATACCCTGGATGCACCTGCAGTCCTGATTAACCTATGTTAATTTTTGTGATTGATTGGCTCACCTGAAAAAATGGGGAAAATGGGAGAAAAGTAAGTATAAGGCAGAAATACAGTGAACTCTGCTTGGAAACCATTTATATTTATAAATTATTATGAAATGAAAAAGGTTATTTTTTTGATAGTAGTTTAAGTAAAATACTAAAACATATTTTAATGTAATAACTTACTACAGAACCCCAGAAACAAGAATGCTATTTTGGGGGGAAGGACTCTTAATATTCAGAAAAATACTATTTCATTTATAGTAGGAATTCCATGAAATCAAATTTCTCTAGAAAACTGATAAAAGGCAATCTATTTAAATAGTTTATGAAAAAAGATAATTATACCCCAATAAAAATGGGAGAAATAACACAAAAACATCAAGGTTTATATGTCTATGTATTTTTTTCACCATCAGTCATTTTCATTTTCCAACCAACACTATTTTAAAAACAATAAAAATAACCTATTTTATTTTATTTTGGTGATTACTTTCATCGAAATAATTCTTTAAACCAGGAAATAGGCAATGATATTACAAGTGTGAGACCAGAGTCCTGAATAGGTTTGTTGAATTCTGAGCAGTAGGCTAAGGAACCAGCAAATGCCTAGGTGAAATTCCTCTTGAGTATGCTCCCATTCTTCTAGTTCTTGTGACCTAAATTTGCTAATATTTGCTCTTTAATTCATAGAGGTCTGTGGATGCTATTTTATTTTAGAGACTGAACAGAAGGTAAACTTCTGTGTTGGTTTAAATATTGTTAGCTGGTAGGGGCAGGCAGGCAGCAGACGATAAGGCCCTCTTCTCTATGGTTGGCTGCTAACTAGATTCTGTTATGATTTTAGAAAACTGAAGCTCAGAGATTATTTTACACTCACACAATAGGCAAGTGATCATGGTAAGAGATAATGAAAATGGGCAGGTTGGTAATGATAGAAGTGAAGCTGTCTTTAATACAATCTGATAGATATCTAGGAAATGCTTAGGTGTAAGTGAAGTAGAGGCTTCTGAGGATGGAGAGAGGGGGAGAGGAAAAAAAAGGGGGGAGGGAGAGAGGGAGAGAAATGAACACATCTTAAAGCTTTGTTTAGTTCTGTACACTAGTTATGATTTAATATTGCTGATAAGTTGGTTGGGATAGAGATTCACCTGGGTTGCCATAATCTTTTCAGTGCATAGTGCCCCTAAATGTTAATTTGGCTTTGGGTAACTTGCTTTTGTTTGTGTGGTTTTTTTTCTTAAATTTTTTCTGTGTTCTTCTAAACTTTTCATACTGGAGGTATTACCAGTACCCTCTATTAGAGAGATGACAATAAAGTAATATGGTATTAACTTGAGTTTGCTTTGCTCATCATGATGAGAAGTTATTAGAGTAAGATAACAGCAGTTTACAAAAATTTGTTTAGAGATCACTAGTTCTCAAAGTGTAGTCTCTGGACCAGCAAGATCAGTATTACCTGGAACTTGCCAAAAAATGAGAATGCTTCCCTTCCCCCATACTGAGTCAGAAACTCTGGGTGTGGGCCCAGCAATCTGTTTCAACAAGCCCTCCAAGTGATTCTGTTGTTGCTAAAGTTTGAGAAGGAATGTTTGGGGACCAGGGTTATTTTCTTGGTTCTACCTTTTTTATAGTCATTACATCTTGGTATATTTGCTGCTTTTCTGAGTCTCTGGTTCTAATATCTGTAAAATGAAAGATGATCAACAATGGCCCTTCCAGCTCTAACATTCTGTGAATCTGGGATTCTAATTACTTGGTGAAAGAGAATGTATTAGGGAAAAGCAATGCCTAGACAGCTAGCTACAGAGATAAATCTCATATATTGCTCAGTTACATGCTCCTTCCATATGTTTAATGTACAGTGATCCTTCTCAATCTTTATTAGTTCTGTGTCTTTCTTATAGCAGTTACTGTAAAATAAGATGAGCCTGCTAAATAACTCAGGACCTATTCCATTGTAACTAAGTAGAATACATTACAATGATCTGACTTTTAATTATTGAAGATGAAACAAAGCATCAATGATATTATAAAATGGAATTTACAAGTACACAGCTTTTAGTGGGATGTCTTTTTCCAAATTCACCATAAACCAAGCACCGAGAAAGTACATAATTAAGTATAGAAGTAATAATAGGATGGTATACCTCCTTTTTACATTATATTCAATATAAACATATTCAAAGTTTAGAAAGTGGTAAACGTAATTTTTCACAAGGATCTGCTAACGCACACTCTGTAGCCCAGTGGAGATTAGTTCAAATGGTCAAAGCGCATATCATTTACTTGTGAATTTTCTGTTCCCCTTAAAGGAATTTTCAAAAGGTAACCTGCTTTTCAGTTTATTTGAAGGCATGTTACATGGTTTGGAAAGCTATAGCTTTTACAGGAAAATGCTAAAATGGATGTCTTTCTAAGTATTATATATAAACGTGAGTATTTGTATCACATAAAGTGGGATCTGGGTCTGCTCTGAGACCCGAGACATTGGGAAGTATGTGTGTTGACATTTTGTATATTTGGACTATGTCAATACAGAAGACAAAGTTAACTTCTGAGCTAATCTGAGTCATTATTTATATATGTAGGCATGATGTGCCAATTTTTAAAAGGCACACCAGTGATAAATTTGCCTTGACTAACTTGAAATAATTGGGCAGAGGATTCCTTATGTTAAAAAGAACAATTAGCCCACCAGACACCTGAGGCATAGGTCTGATTTGACTCTCCTTGTCTGTGTCTGTTCATAATCTCATTCAACTGAGTAGAATACAATATATATTTGGTTGCTTTGTTTAAAAGGCTCTGTCTATGTATATGTATGCTTTTTTTCTTTATAGAATTGAATGCTAATAATTGTAAGCTAGTTTGTGATGCCATGGAAACAATGTGAATATTGTAGTGCTTTATTATTGTTTTCCATTATATTCTTATGTATAAATCAGGAAATTATATTTTAAAGATCTTGTAAATGAGGTCTTTGAGTAGCTTCATATAAAATTGTGAAAGACCATCTTTAATTGAGGGTGATTTCTGCATTTTATAGAAAGTTGCCATATACTCTCATCTACTATGAATGATACAAAATTATTTTCTCTTGCTTTTGGTGGACACTGAAATTCTTTGCATCAAAGCCTGTTGTTTGAAATATAAAAAGAAGACAGTAAATGGTAGGCTTTTCTTTTAGTGTGACAATGCTATTTGTCCAGGAGGGGGAGCTATCAGTCCGCATGCAGCAGAGCAAGGCAGACTACTTACTCTCTTATCTGCTGCTTGGAAATTGTCTGACAGGGAAATATCAACACAAAACATGCGATTTGCCGCTGGAGCACGCTGGACCTCATCTGCTTAAAAAGATGCACAGATATAGTCATCACAGTTCATAATTTAATAAACTGCTAAAAAACCCCACACGTTTTCATTTTAGCGACTTTGGTCTCACAACTAAATTCACATTGCTACAAAGACATTTGAATTTTGCACTAATATGTCATGAGCACTGCACCCATTGCAAGTTAATGAGTCTCTGAATAGCACTCTGTGTTTGTCATTTGAATTTATGCTAATGCATTGGGGTCTCCTGGTGATGCTGGCAGTCCACAGCAGCTGCTCGAGCCACAGAATGCACGGGCACTTCCCTTCAACTTTCTGTTGCTACCTCTTTTCTCGGCTTTTCTGGCCTGTCACTTAGGCAGTAATCCTGTAGCTGGTTATTGATAGGGCTGCTAATTATCTTTGACTTTACACTGTTGGCCTGACCCCCAACACTGAGCAGAAGTTATGTATCAGTGTTGAGAGAATTATGTACATCATCCGGTGACAGCCTCAGACCAGGAGGTCAGAGGAGTTCATTGAGAATCAGTGGTATTTATAAAGGATGTTGGTATGGAAATTAGCAATATCTTGCAGTGATATTGTGTAATGTATGTCAATAGATCAATCTAAGAAAGTGGCTTTAATTTTTGTGATCATAATGAACGGCATTTGTATGTAGATGCAAAAACAGGGTAGTATTTCCAGTTTTTCCATTCCTATTCAACCTATTCTACTGCAATCTAAGAAAATGGCCATGGCAATACTTCTGGGTTATCAGGATGTCTGAGTCTACATTATGGTTGTACAAATTGCCTGTTGGTCAAAGAGATGTGGTGACACAATTGGATCTAGTGGGGGGATTGTTGGCATAAGGGGTGAATGTGTGAGAGGGAGATGCACAAATAATCATTTTCATGGGACACAAGTCGGTGACAAAAGTTCTCAATGTCTGTTGTTATTTTCATTCCCCAAGTCTTAATTATGAAATTAAATATTATTCTTAGACTAGTGTTTCCATTTGACCTGCTTCTAGAACAAAGAATGAATATATGTAGAGTTTATTCTAATGGATTTTAGAAATTAGATTTGGTGTTTAGAAATGTCGTGGAAAAATTAAGCTAAAAATATAAATATACATTAGATGATGCACCTTTTGAAAATTGTTACTGAATTTAAGAAGTGTTCTTCTCTCACCCCCCAACACCCCCGCTTCCCTATGGCCAAAGAAAAGCATGCAAACTTTTTCTTTCAAATAAAATTTTTTTAAAAAAAGGGAGAAACTAACAAATGTACACTCTGGTTATATAGCATTATTAGCTTTCATTTCCTAGTTTCTAAAAGAAGCCTAGCTAAGTAGGAGTCAATTCCTGATTTATCTCCAGGGGGAAAAACATTCCAAGGCAGATAGATGTAATTATTTGTTAAGTGATGGCAGGAGGTATGGAGTATAGAAGTAAAAGTAAAGGATTAATCTCAAATAGTGCCCAAGAGCAAGAAGGCTCTTTTCTTATGAATCTCATAAAAGGAAGAGGGTTTTTATGCCAATTCCACAGTCTAGTAAGCTGCTCAGAGCACAAGCCCCAGGAAATACAGACACTTCTGTTTCTCTCTACCTGATGGCACCAACCTTCGGGTTAAAGGGCCTCTTCGGAGAAGGAAGCTTGCCTGAGAGGCAGCACACAGACTCTACTACAGCACCTCCGTTTTCCATCAAGGCAGGAAGACGGTTTTCACTCTTCTTGGAAAAACTTTGAAATGTAAACTGTTTCGATTGATGGCTCCTTCTGGCCCTGGCAACTCTTTTTGGTAGCTGGTGCTCTTTCTGTAATACTTGTTAAAAATGTCTCCGTAGCAAAGATGTTGTTTTTTATGTGAATTTTTTTTTAAGTCAGTGCATGTGTGAGTACAGACAGGCTCTCATCTTGCACAGCGGAGACTGGCAGGTGAACACCTACTCCTGTTGTCCTTATTCATTTGCAATACTTCATAAGATTAGTCTCTTTGAAAGCTGTTTTCAGTCTAAACTGTCAATCCTTTTCGAATGTGGTCCTCACTGGGGAGGACTCTTTAGAACTCGTGGGTAATGTTGTGGTCAGAGACTCCCTTTCTTATCCCAGAGATGCATCAAGACTCTGTCCCCAAACCTTCTACAACAAGGCTGCCTGAGGCAGCTTTAAAAGACCAAGCACACATCTAAGTTATCAAATAGTTTAGATCAGTCTTTAAACTATATACACGACTTCCACCATCATCACTAACACTGTGTTGGAAATTCCATTTTTGGTCAATCATTTATGAAATGACTGCACATGTGATTTTTCATATTCTTGTAATATTCTTAAACTACATCCACATGGAAAGAATTTACATGGTATAATTGATCAATCTGATTTAGAAGTGAAATAGGTCAAACTGCACAAACCAGTGTGAAAAATACCCATTTTAGTCTAATGTTTTAGTTAAGTGATGACTGCTATATTGATCTGAAGGTTTAATTATTTCCTTATCATATGCTATATAGAATCAGGTTCATAAGTCACATATCCTTATTTGTTGGGGACTTATTTTTCTTTGACCATTTTGGATACATTGTACTATTCTTCCCAGCTTTGCTGCTGTTGCTTTTCTGAAGGCTTATACTCCCTTACATGCACCATGGAGAGGAAAGCCCTGTGACCCGTTTCTGAGCAGAGCCACTCTCTTCCCCAGTGCTTTGCACTCTGAGCTCTCCCACTTGCCAGACAGACTACCCACCAACAGCACATCCTGAGGCAGCCAGGCTGCAAATCAATAGAGATTTGACTTGCAAGTGTTAAGGCAGGCACTGATTAAATGTATGATCTCAAGGGCAAGAAGACATGCTAGCTGTAGTTTCTTCAGCTAAATGGCTGCTCATGTGCTCAGGGATTCTTCTTTCCCTCCATTCTCTCTCTCTCTCTCTCTCTCTCTCTCTCTCTCTCTCTCCCTCTCTCTCTCTCTCTCTCCCTCTCACACACACACACACACACACACACACACACACACACAACCTCATATATACACATGCAAGGTTAGACTGGAATGATCCTTCTCTGTTATTTTTAGTTTTTAAAATTACAGGTAAACAAAAACCATGTAAAGTGATCAAAAAAATCCCCAGACATATTTTTTAGTAAAAGTTTTTTTATATTCAATATTATTTTGTATTAGTTTCAGGTGTACCGCATAGTGCTTAGACAATCATATACTTTACAAAGTGTTCCCCCTGATATTTCCAGTACCCACCTGGCTCATACATACTTATTACAATATTATTGACTATATTCCTCATGCTGCACTTTACATTCCCATGACTATTTTGTAACTACTGATTTGCACTTTTTAATCCCTTTACCTTTTTCACTCAGTCCCCTAACCCCCTCTCCTCTAGCAACCATCAGTCTAAAACACATTTTTAAATTATTCACTGAAATACAGGTAAATTGATCCCTTCTAAATCCAATATGAAATATTTAATTTCCTTCTTATGGCACTAAAATTTTAGGTAACGACTGATTCTATTTCACCTCAACATTCAAGTACATATGTACTTGTGCAGTATGATTCCTAAGCAGTATATATGAGTCCTGTGTCGAGGTTTCTGCCTTCAAGATGCTTGTAATCTAGTTTGAAAACAATATTAGAGAGAATATAAATAATATAAGTAAACAACAGTTGTAAACAATATAAAATTATTCTTTTGTATTAAAATGAAAAGTGCTAGATAGCATTTTGTGGAGAGTGGCTACAACGTTCGGACAGGTTCAAGCCTTGGACTGACTGGTGGCAAAGCCACATACAAGTTCCAGCTTGGAGGGCAAAGCCCTCCCAGCACAATTATAGCCAAAAGGCTATGGTTGTAAGCTTGATCTTATAGTCCAACCCTGCATTCCTAGATAGCTAAGGGATGTGGGCTGTGGGAGGTGCAGCAAGTGCTGCCTAAACAAAGCTTGATAGAGATCAGAGAATGGCAACAACAGGAAAGAAGCAGATTTGAAACTCGCAACAACATTGTAAACATCTTGCCCTTGCCTTTGTGTGATCTGACTATAAAATAAAGCTTCGGCTTACAGGCTGTGTCACTGTTTCCTCATCCAGGCACAGTGATCCACCTGGCCCCCACTGTATTCTCCTGTCTGTTTTCTTTAATCCTTCACCGCTCCTCCTCAGGTACACCCCTGGCTGTGCTGGACGTGGTTCAGTATTTACTTTTTAGAAAAATGTTCTTGATTTATTACATATAATTCTTATATTCTTTGTTTTTTGGAATATTTATGGGGAAAAGCAAATCAAAAACTAAATGACAGAATGGTTCGCTTATTTTGTTTCTCTTTCCCCTACCCTCTTTTTATCTTTTCTTTCCCTTGTTTCTATTAGGGATCTCAGAGCTACATTGAGAACCCTATCACCATTGCTATGGCCAAAATCTGAGCCAAGTAGAAGCCCAACAAAGGGTGAGACCAAAGGGTGGAAGTTCTGGGATCATTGGTCTTTTCCAAAAAGGATACAGTTTTTAGTAAATTCCTACCCTTACAAACCTTTATTTATAATGATGGCTTTTATATTTATTTATTATTTTTCAAATTAAATTTATTGGAGTGACATTGGTCAACATGAACATTTGGATTTCGGGTGTGGGTTTCTATGTTACAAGGTCTGTATATTGAACCATGTGACTACCACCCAAAGTCAAATCTTCTCCTGTCACCATATATAGGACTCCCTTCTCCCCCCAAACCCCCTTCCCACACTGCTATTTGTGTTCATGAGTTTCAGTTTTATATCCCACATATGAGTGAAATCATATGGTTCTTGGCTTTTTGTGACTGACTTATTTCACTTAGCATAATGTTCTCAAGGTCCATCCATGTTGTTGCAAATGGCGCTATTTCATCTGTTCTTATGGCTGAGTAGTATTCCATTGTGTATATGTAACACATCTTCTTTATCCAGTCCTCTATCAAAGGACACTTTGGTTGTTTCCATGTCTTGGACACCATGAATAATGCTGCAATGAACACAGGGGTGCATATATCTTTGCAAATACATGGTTTCAAATTTTTTGGTTATATACCGGGAGAGGAATTGCTGGGTCATGTGGTAGCTCTATTCTTAAGTTTTTGAGGAATTTCCAGACTGCTTCCCATAGTGGCTGTACCAATCCTCATTCCCACCAGCAGTTAATGAGGGTTCCCTTTTCTCCACATCCTCTCCAACACTTGTTATTGCTTATCTTGTTGATAATGGCCACTCTATCAGGTGTGAGGCAATTCACTTTCAGGGAGGCCTTAATATTCTCATTTGTAAAGTGAAAATAAATTTGTAAAAATGTATAAACAATTAGATAATATCTAAGAAACCATGTAAAGAAAAATAAATCTCTTTTCTATGTTTCCAAATGACAGTGTCATAGAGTTCTAATTTTGATTACTTTAGGGTCCTGGAGACTAATGCATAGTTAAAAAAAATTCTTAGAAGTATTTAAATTGAAATGTATTTTGAGTTTGATTAAAAAGTAGTGGAAAGAAAATAATTAATTCAACCTGGTAAGATTTTTTATTTGAGGAATTGAAGATATAGTTAAGGAAAAACAATAAGAGAGAAGAGGAAGTGGGGGATTTGTGGTGGGAGAAAGAGGGAATAAGAAATTTAAAAATCATTGTTATTATTATTATAAGAACTCTTAACATGGGATCTACCCACTTACCATAGTTTTCTGTGTACAATACAGTATTGTTAACTGCAGGCAATATGCTTTACACCAGGTCTCTAGAACTTATCTTGCATAACTGAAACTACATAGCAGTTGAACAACTCCCCATTTTCCCCTTCCCCAGCCCCTGGCAATCACCATCTCACTCTTTGCTTTTATTATTCATCTTTAAAAAGGAAGGAAATCCTGCCATATGTAACAATATGGATGAACCTGGAGAACATTATGCTAAGTGAGATAAGCCAGTCACAGAAAGACAAATACGGCATAATTCCGCTTATACAAGTATGTAAAACAGTCAAACTTGTAGAAGCAGAGACTGAGACTGAGAAATGTTTTAGGGAGTGGAGGAGAGTGGAAGTGGAAAGAGAAATTGTGTATAAATCACTTTCTTAAGTACCTCAATGAATCTCTGGTATCATCTTTCCAGTTCTTTAGCTAGGTGTTCTTTCACTGAATTACCTTTCTGCTCCAGACACTGGGATGTAAAATGAAAGATTCTTGAACTCCAAAGGTACTGAATGAGTATGCGTCATCCCAGTGATGTGTACTCTATTAGGAGAGGGGCAAAGATATTTTAAAACTTGGAAGTGCACTGATAAGACAGAAATTATTGAAGTGAGGAAATGTGAGACTGTCATCTAGCTATTATTGAAGGTCACTTGAGAGAGCTTTTAAAATCAGAAACAAGAAAGGGAAATTAAAATGCTGAGAATATTTTAAAACAATGTTGGGCTAATATAATGATAGAGCAAAATTTGTGGGGCCTGGTCCAATTCATAGAGTAAATTCTGACACTCTCTTTTAAGACGTAGGAACAGTGTTACATGTGAACTAAGACTCTAAAAGGGGATGCAGCTGATTCTAAAAATATGATTAAGGCCCTTAATTTTTGGTTAGGTGACTAGCAGACTTCAAATTTGCAAGCCTGTAAAGCACAAGTCATATTCCTTTACCTTTTTGGTTCCCTGCTGGGTCCAATTTAAGGGTATGGTCTCTGCAGGCCAGGCATGTAGAAAGTGCTTGTCAAGTGACATATTTTGCTCAAATATGATAATTGGCTTAGTAGGGCTTGGTAGCTTAAAAATAATCAACAGTATTGAAAAGATGTCTATGTTTCTGCATATTCAAAAATAAAAAGAGCCTTCAGAGTTCTTATCTGCCACTATGAAAATACTTCCCCTTTTTCCTCCCACCCCCCAATTTAAATAAACTAATTAAGGAAGACTGTAACTATAAGGGAATGATTAACTCATTAATTTAATCATTGTCATACTTGTGAATACAGACTTGTACCAGAGTTATGAGGTTAATGAATTCAAATGTATTGTCAAAACTGGCTATGGTTTTCAAAGAGAAGGATTGTACATTCTGTAGTTTATATGCCTAGCAGTTAGAACTCAGCTGTGATAGAGTTGAACATCAAAAGAAGTTACTGGAATTTACAGAAAGTGGTGAGTAGGAAAACATATGAATTTCTCTTTATCATTCTTGCCAACATCTCTGATGACTGCTACCTTCAATACTAGTGCCACCAGTTCCATCGTAATCTCATATTTTTTTCACCTGGATAGCCGGGAATTGACTTGCTAGGGCATAAAACTGTGTACACACGGGGATGTTTTAGATCATAGAATTCAGTCTTTGGATATTTATTTTTATTATGAATGTTTTATAGCAATTTTATGTCTAATATATGCTAAACATTTCTAAAATAGGAGTCCAGCCCAGGTCCCTCTGAGCACATTACATCCTCTGTTATCCCTCATATGTAGCAGGCACTGAGCTAGGCACAGTGGACCCCGTGGTCAACAGAACAGACACAGCTCCTTTCCTGGCAGTGCTTACAACCTGGAGCAATACAATTGATAAATGATAAAGATAAATATCTAATTATGAATTGTAATTAGTATTCATTAAAGTGTACTAGTAGGTAATCAGTAAATGTTGGTTGATTGAATAAAAAAGTCTATACTAAGGAAACTTGGCTTATAAAATCTTGAGGATAACTTGACTTTCTTACAAGAAAACTATCTGTACCTAACCATTTTTCACCTTGTCAAGGATATGAATATGGAATACTCTAGATTTCATAACTACCATTTGCTTTGCAGGGTTAGGAAACAAAAGTATAAGTATTCCTTAATTAAAATTGTTGGTATCACCTGGCAGAATTATAATACACCATGTAATAATGAGTGATATAAAGAAGACTTCTGTGAAACACTTTCTGAGGTTCACAGAAAAGGTTATTTCTACTAGATTGAAGGTTCCTTACCCTGAGTTCCCAAATACACAATTTCTGTACAGAGCTTATTATACTTTTCTGTGTGAATCAGCTGATACATGGATATTTAAAGGCTGTCTTTATTTTTCTTAAACTCTACATGCATAATTAATGATCAATAGCATACCCAATTAGATAAGACTACATTTAGAACAAAATTATTTCTTACCTAGATATTATTCGTAATAATAAATATAACTAAGTCTTGCTTATATTCACCAATAAAGCAGATTAGAGGCATTAACAAATAGCAAAACACTATTTTCCTGTAACTTCCACCTATTTGTCTTAATTGTTCTCTATGAATGTATTCTGAGTATTGACTTTACTTGATGAAAAGTCACTTAATACTTCATATCAAAGATAGTTACTTTATAGAGTAGAATAAAACATTTCTACTAGAAATTCTGGAATTTCTAAGATAAAAATCAAGACTTTTGTGATCGGAGAAAAACTAGGTTATTCCAAAAGTTTTAATCACATTGCTCTTTGGAGAGAACTTTTTTTTTCTTCTTTTAGCAAAGCAAATAATTGGGCCATTTGAGTGTGAAAAGATAGTTCCCAGGATGTGGTCTGGAAGGTGAGGGAGGGCTCACTTGGTCTGCATGAGAAAATGTGTTTTCAAGGGCTTTATAGAGGGAGAGGGTAAAATGGGCAACTGATAGGGGAGAAACCAGTAGTTGTAAGGCAGGAGTGCCTGAAGAGAAAATATGGCCTGTGGGGAAAAAAATTGATGTAGTGGGGATAGCAAAAGCACTTAGGGAGTAGGGATGTCTGGAAAGCATTTTTAATTTTTTGGTTGGCGTGATGCTTTCATGTATTATTACCTTCTATCTTCAGATACATTACACTTGACCTATAGTTAAAATCTACTTCATACACTGCTTTTAATTCATTAGTGCCTTTTATTATTGGTATTGAGAGAGAATTGTTGGAAAAAATAGCCATGCAGTTGGCCCTCGGTATCCGCTGGTTCTGTGTCTGCAGACTCAACCAATCGCAGATGCTGAGGACTAACTATATGCAAGGTACTACACCATTTAATTAATTAATTAATTTACTTATAATACTCACCTGAGGATTTTTTTCCATTGATTTTTAGAGAGAGTGGAAGGAAGAGAGAGACAGAGAGAGACACAATGTGAGAAAGACGCATCGATTGGTTGCCTCCCGCATGTCCCTGACCAGGGCTGGGATCCTATAATCAATGTACCTGCCCTTGACCGGAATCAAACCTGTGACCCTTCAGTTCTCAGCCTGTTCTCAGGCTGACACTCTATCCACTGAGCCAAACCAGCTATGGCTGCACCATTTTATATAAGGGAGTTGGGCATTTTGGGATTTTTGTATCTATGGGAAATCCTAAAACCAATCTACCACAAAAACGAGGGACAACTGTATTTCAAAATTGGGTCAGTTGGGTGAGCAGGAGAATAATAATGCAGCAGAGACCCTTGAGGATGCTTGGGGAGTGGGGTTGACACTAGATTTTCTATTCACTATATTGTGAAATGAGATTTAAAAAAAAATTAAATGTAGAGGAGATTGACCCAAGAAAGATGGAAGAGTTGAGGATACCCAGCCTATTAACATAGGCTTTCACTTCAAAAAACTGAAATCTTATGGTTGCAGTGAGCTATTCTGAGTATGTTTCACTATATTTGTGTATGAAGTAGAGGAATTAGTTGACCCTCCTCTTCTGTAAATATTTTTTTTGTATTATTTGAATAGAAGCACTGCTTATATTCTGTCAATATAATTCTTGAAAATTGGTCTCTAGAACTGAAAGTAACGCCTTGGATTTTTTTTTTAACAAAGTACATTATCTTCCTATTTTAGACTTTCATATTTTAAAATAATATGAAAGCATATTATTTCAAGATAGAATATCTAAGTATTGCACTTTATCATGGCATTATCTCTTCCATGGTTGCAGACTCACTTAGCCAAATTGTAATCCCCCTTAGTTGATGGTTCTAACTAAAGTCCCTGGTATAGGGGAAATACACTAAACTTGCAGTGAGAAGATCCTGCCTTGAATACTAGCTTTGCCAATCATAACTATATAAATACTAGGAATCTTAACAAATTCTGAGTCTGAATTTCCTTACCTACAAAATTTGAATAAACATCGGCTTTTCTATCTCCATTACAAAATTATAGTGATTGTCAAATGTCATGATATGAAAACCCAAATACCCCATACAAATATAAAATGATTTAATTTTTCATTAATATTCTTTAAAGGAAGGACAAAAGCACATTAGAGATGCTTTTGAAATCTCTTGTTTAAAAAATAACCAGTTGGGAGAAACAAAGATAATATTCTTTGCTAGTCAATGAAATCATTATTTTGCCTCTATAATTTTATAACTAACTCTGATTGAGTGAACCAGCCAAATGACTAATTTTTCTATTAGTTAATTCACATCTTCAATCAACTAACTTCTTAAGATAAATTGCATGCCCTTTTAAAAAATTGGTCACTGTGCTATACAATTTATTGCTTTAACAAAGTAGCTACTCAAAGTGGTAGGTATTTTTTTTTTCTATGGAGAGCCAATAATATTTATCCAAAAAAGAAAGAAACCCCCCCAAACCTCTATACCCAAGCAGTTCAATCTATTTTCTTGTGGAAAATATAAATTTCATAAATCATGCAAAAATGTAGGTTCATATTATGGTTAGTTAAGGAATGAGACACACTGAGGGGAAAGAGAAAAGGGAAGAGTATTAGGACAGAATCTTTCATTTTTGTATTTTGAATACCCATATTTCTTTGTTTTACTGTCTAAGCTCTGGCTTTCCTTTCCAAAGTTTTGGTAAAACATCTTTGTCTTACCAGACAGCTATTGAAATCCATGACTGTTGTCTGGCCCCTACTATATCTCTCTTGGCCACTCTACTATTGTTACAACCCATGCCCCTGCCTCTCTCCGCAGCCCACCTAAAGGCCAAAATCTTCCCGGTGCTTGTGGTGGGAACATGGGATCTAGCATTTCCTTAAACCATCTCCCTCCTGGTGATTTAAGTCCTGTTGTTTCTGCAGAGGTCATGTTTCCTTCTTACATCCAACCTTAACTGCTGAAATAAACTACTTGGGATATACCTGCCCCTTTTGTGAGAATCTCAGAGAGATGTATGGAACATGCTATAGGGACCTCAACCATATAACTAGAATTCTATTTTGGACATTTGCACAACTGGATGAGCTATCATTCAAGAAAGGGATGTTGGATAGGCAATTAATAAGGAAGCTTGCCAGGGGCTTAATGAAATGAGGTTCATGACTGGTTTCAGTTTATTGTTTGGTTCCTCCTCACCAGTCTAATTAAAGCACAGATTGGAGAACAAGGGGTGGGGTGGGGGGAATTGAACATTATCTGAGTTAATTTTCATGCTGATAAGACAAATAGTTTTCTTACCTTCTCTGGGCTTTAAAGTTCGTAGTAATTTGGCATGCACAGAACAACTGCCTAAATGATGAGCCATTTTCTCAATAAAATAAAAGCTTCTAGAAAGCTCAGTGGATGGCTTTTCAACCTGGAGTGAACTTGAGATGATGCCATCAAATTGGAGGGCTTATCTGTGCCTTAGTTGGACCAAACCCCCAATGAATGCAAGGGCCAGCACAATGTCTACTTAGTGACTGTTGCCAACTACGTCACCCGGGCTGCTGGTATTGTAGCAAATTCCATTGGAAATAGGCCAGTTTCTTCTGTCTTGAGGGACTCTAGAATTTTATAGTGTATGTTTATATTTGTATAATCAGCACGTTTTCTAATTAGGTGGCAGTTAGTGTGTTTTACTAAGTATAGTTGAAATTATTGCCTTTAAAAACCAAATTAGACTGTAAAATATAACTTCCGAAATTGAGTGTAATAATAATATATTATATAGTGCTTACTATGTGTAAACACTGTTTTAATTGCTTAACCTATATTTGTTCATTTAATCTTCACAACTCTATGAGATTAATTTTCTCTTATTAACCTCAATTTACATATCAGGATATTAAGGCAAAAGGAGGTTAAGTGATTTGCCTAAATTACACAAAAACTCACGGTTATACAAAAACTCCCCCCCACTACCCCCTAGAAGATTCTGACATAAAATTCAAAAGAACTCTATGTAAGCTGATGTTTACTGGTATTTGTTTTAGAAGAGACAAAAAAGTCAGGAGATGGGTGCCTGATTTAGAGACTCATTGAGTTGAGATTTAGTGATCAGGACAGAAGATTGGAGACTCAGATGGCAGTGTAGAGGGCAGTATAGAAAGTGTAGGAGTGTCAGGAAATTCAAGATGCAGGGAATATATCTTTAAACATTTTATGGGCCTAATGAATAAAGCAGTGAGTAAAGATGGAAAATGAAATTACTTGAGGAAAAACAAGAAAGGTTAATTTAGGGAACTTGTGTGGACAGAGCACATTCCTGATGCCGATGCATGCTTGAGATGTATCCTCAGTTTTGAATCCCTTCTAGTCTCATTACAACCTGTTCATTCCTTAATGATTGATACTTGGCTTTAATCTCATCTTGTTACTCATAGTTCATACCTGATTTGCACAGATGTGAATCTCAATCTTCACCTATGCATCTAACCTGTGTTTTGTCCTGAGGCCTGGGAGGACCTGTGGCACCAACAAAATTGGTTGAAGGAATGAATCTAAAATATGGCTTTATATTTCCACTTTCCTAGCATGGGCTCTCCAGCCAAATGATATTGCTTTATTCACATTCATAATTCTTTAAAATACTTTCTTCTCTTACCCTTTGAGACAGGATGGAGGGAGGGACCTGGAGAGTATTATGCTAAGCAAAATTAGCCAGTCAGAGAAAGAGAAGTATCACATGATCTCATATATGGAATGTAATGAACAAAATAAACTGATGAACAAAATAGATCCAGAGACATAGAAGTATAGAACAGACTGTCGAATCTCAAAGGGAGGGTGGGGGTGGGAGGGAAGAGATCAGCCCAAAAACTTGTATGCATATATGCATAAACAGTGGACACAGACAATAGGGTGGTGAAGGCCTGTGGCAGGGGGTGGGGGCGGGCTAGAAGGGGCCAATGGGGAAAAAGGGGACATATGTAATACTTTCAACAATAAAGATTTAAAATAATAAAAATAAATAAAATCAAATACTTTCTTATCACCAATTTCTGAGCCTCTCATTGTTCTAGATTTACAACTTTGGAAAAAAATGACTAGTTAATATAAAGTCTATTTTTTGTTCTTGGTTTCTTAGGACTCAGATCACAGCACCTTTACCTACTGTTAATGTTAGTATAACCAGTGTAATATACTTGAACTAAGAGTGGAGGTTTCCCAAAAAAAAAAAAAAACCAAAAAAAAAACCCAGGGCTTGGTTACATTATTTCTAGAACTCCTCACAAAGGCAATAGCGGAAATTCTGAAATTCCTCTCACATTACCTCTTCGTATGTGAAAATCCCATGAAAACTCCATGAATTGCTCCATTCTCTCTTCCTCTACTTGGTACAATATCAATTTTAAGATAAGAAACTGGAATCTGGGAGAGTGAGGTGGAATGTGAGTAGGTAATTCTTTTATTTGCATGCCTGCCTTACACATATGCTTAAGCAGCGTTGTAGTTTGAATAAGTAGTAGAAGCAATGCTATGTATTTGAGCTATTTTGAGATATTTAAAACATTGTGTCTCTTTCAACATTGGCTATGTTTTTCTTATTTTCTTCCCACTCTGAACATAAAACAGGTGCACCAGCAATAGTTGGCACAAAGTGAAAAAGTTTTTGCATTGAAGACTGATCATTTCTGTAGTTTCCTTTATCTTAGTCATCAGTGTTGATTCAGAGATATTAAGTATAGTAATAACTTGAAGCCAAATTAGTCAAGATTTGGCCAGCACTAACCAGGGTTTACTTTAACTGTGGGAGGAACTTGCAAAAGGCAATATTGATTATATCTGGAATATGCCAATTATAATGTGATTTCTGCTTTTTGTTTAACTTAGAAACAGATTCTGCTTTGCTCTGTTTGTGAAAGACAACTGGATGAGTGAAGATTACTACTTGCAATAAGACTAGCAATTTATCTGAAATTAAAGACAAAGAAAACAGTATCTACTTTTTGCTCATAAAGAGAGAAAACCAGGGGTGACACTTGAGATGAAAATTAAAACATTTAATTATGTACTTGGAAGGTCTTAAATGTGATTTATAGAGTGATGAAAAAAGTAAAGAAATTATGTCACTATGAAAAAATAATTGGCTACTGAAAGGATACAGAGTGTGTTGATATATGTAAAATGTATATTTTTTTGAGAAATAAGTCACCACTCTGTGATCAATACAATCCATAACCCAGAGATTATATTCTGAGGCAATTGCACTTTAACGCGGGACTCTTTCTCTCTTCATTTTGGCTGAGGCATGAAGATGTTGGGGGCTATACTGAAGAATGAATTAGGAAAGTGACCCCTTACCCAAGAACCAGAGAGATGACTGAAACCCAGGTTGAAGAACAAGAAAGCAGGATTTGGCGAGGAAAGTTTTTAGAGAGGCCTTTAAATGCTGTGGGTATCACCCTCCTCAACTCAGTGATTGGAATCTTGTGAATAGTTCAACTTAGAGAACTAGATGTGTGTTCCTTACAACTCGGAACAGAGTGGACCAATATCTGATCCACACTTGAATAAAGTCAAACCATTCTTTAAGGGAAAAGAATTGCATCTGGAACATTTCTGTATGTGCCTCAGTTGGGGGCCAAAGGAGTATGAATTGTAGCCATGTAGAAAATTCAGTAGGAACATTAGCCTGAAGTCTTTTAAACATGGGACTCTGCAAAAGAAGAAAGTATATCAGGGTGCAAGGACCACAGAGTAAGAGGCTGAGGCGTATGTCACTGAGGTTAGAAGCCACAGAAAGATTATGGGCAGCCAGCCAGAGGTAAGGCACTGCCTTGGACAAGGGAATTGCATTTGCAGATGCCCAGCATGAAATCTCCGAAGAAGCTGTAAAAGCACCCATGAGAGCATGAATATTCCAGGCCTGAAGGACATAGTCCCTTCTCATGACAATCAAGTAAGAACTTCCTGTCTCTGTTACCTCTCCTCCATCCCACCACACATTTGATCCTGGAAGGTCAAGAAACTGCAGCTATTAAGAAAGAGAGAAAGAGAAAAGCGTGAGGGAAGGAGAGAAGAAACAGACCGTATTTCATTCCTGAAGATAGGCGCCCCGTCTGCGGCCAGCCTTAGTTGAAGAGCAGCGGGGAGAGTCTTGCTTATGAATGGAGTTTAAAGGGTTAATTAATATGTTGGGTTAAATATTATAATTTCTGAATGATGGAGTAAAATGATCATAGGAATTTCTATTACAAACAAGAGACTAGAAAATCATGGGACCTGCCTGCCTTTATCTAATAAGATGACAGGGTAAAACTTCTTGGTGATCATGTTTAAAGGGACAGAGGAAGATTGAAATCATAAAGATAACTTTTGATTATGTGCTACAAGTACTTTTTTTCAAAGTACTGAATCTAGAGGAAAAGGCATAGGTTCCTTCTTGAAGGAGATAGGCCTTTGAACTGAAAGATTATGAGCTTTAGGATTTGTTTTGTATTAAAATCTCTGACCTGCCATTAATAAGGTATAGCTTAGAACAATTTACTTAACTTCTCTGAACCTCATCTGTAAAATGGACCTAATAGTACTTAACCCTGAGGGTTTGTGAAGATCCAGATTTATGTTGAAGAAATATTATTTTTTTCACCACCTTTTTACTCCTTTCCTGATAAAATCTGAATCTGTTATTTTTAAAAATATATTTTATGAAAGATGTGTTGTAGATGTAGGATATACAAAAATACTCCCACAGTACTGTTTATGGGTATATAATTTTCTCTAAAAAACAGGTTGTAAATGTCTTGAATGTGGGGAGTTAGGATGAACATCATAAAACACAATCGTCAGTGAGGACTATCCTCGAAGAGATCACTGACATGGATTATTAAAGATAGTTGTGGTGTGAGTTGGTTAAGTTCAGCTGTATGGATAAAATCAGACTTAAACTGGATTTGATAGGATTATGACATAACATTCAAGTACAGTAGTTCCCACCTATCCTTGGTGTCAATTACCAGCTGTCCACCTTGGTCTGAAAATATGAGATTTCCCCAAACATTGACATCTTCTGCTTCTGACATCTAATCATTGACATCATCATGGCTTAGTGATCTAAGACAGCGATTTTCAAAGCTTTTCATCTCATGGCACACATAAACTAATTACTAAAATTCTGCAGCACATCAAAAAAAATATTTTTTTTGCTGATGTGACAAAAAATAGGTATACTTTTGATTCATTCACACTGGGTGGCTATTGTTGTGTTGGCTGTTGTCATCTTTTTAATTTGACAATCTAAAGGAAAAGATGTCAATTCCCCTGATTAAATAGTCAGGTATTGCATGTTTTAAAAAATTACTGTGGCACACCAGTGTGCCGTGTCACACTGGTTGAAAATCGCCGATCTAGGATCACTTGAAGCAAATGATCCTCATTCTGACCTATTGCCAGAAGGTCGTAGTAACTTAATGATGTGTCCAAATGTGTATGTCATTCACCTTACATCATCTCATCATGGAGACATTTTATCATCTCACATGACAAAGAGGGGTGAGTATACTACATATTTTGAAAGAGAGAGATACCACATCCACATAACTTTTTTTTACAGTATATTGTTATACTTGTCCTATTTTATTATTAGTTATTGTTAATCTCATACTGTGCCTAACTTATAAATATTATAAATGAATATTTCTAGTTATAAAGAAAAATAGCTCGAGCAAAAGTGGAAATGGGCAAAACATAACTAGGGGACAATGAACTGATATCTGTGGTGGAGCAGAGGACTTGCATAGGTTTGGGAATCCCATTGTAGGTGAAAGAAAGAAGCCAATTCATGGAAGATTCTTATGAACTACACACTTTTCCTTGGTACATATACCATAATCAAGATGAAGACTTAAAAAAATATATTTTTTTGTTGACTTCAGAGAGAGGAAGGGAGAAGGAGACAGATAGAAACATCAATGATGAGAGAGAATCATCGATCAGCTGCCCCATGCATGCCCCCTATTGGGCATCGAGCCTACAACCCGGGCATGTGCCCTGATCAAGAATCAAACCGTGCCAAGAGACATATGAAAACATGCTCAAAGTCACTAATCATCCGAGAGATGCAAATCAAAACAACAATGAGGTATCATCTCACACCTGTCAGAATGGCCATCATCAACAAATCAACAAACGACAAGAGCTGGAGAGGATGTGGAGGAAAGGGAATACTCGTGCACTGCTGGTGGGAATGCAGACTGCTGCAGCCACTATGGAAGACAGTATGGAATTTCCTCAAAAAGTTAAAAATGGAACTCCCATTTGACCCCGTGATTCCCACTTCTAGGAATATATCCCAAGAAACCAGAAACACCAATCAGAAAGGATATGTGCATCCCTATGTTCATAGCAGCACAATTTACCATAGCGAAGATCTGGAAACAGCCTAAGTGCCCATCAGCAGATGAATGGATTAGAAAACTGTGGTACATCTACAGTACAATGGAATACTATGCTGCTGTAAAAAAAAGGAATTCTTACCATTTGCAACAGCATGGATGGATCTGGAGAGCATTATGCTAAGTGAAATAAGCCAGTCAATGAAAGAAAAATACCACATGATCTCACTCATTTATGGATAATAAAGACCATTATAAACTGATGAACAAAAATAGATACAGAGGCAGAGCAGCATCAAACAGACTGTCAAACTACAGCTGGAAGGCCGGGGAGGGTTGGGGGCGGAAGGGGGCAGGGTAAGAGATCAACTGAAGGACTTGTATGCATGCATATAAGCATAAGCAATGGACATAAGACACTGGGGGGTAGGGGAGGCCGGGGGAATGTCAAGGGGGAAAAAAAAGGAGACATATGTAATACTCTTTGTGATACTTTAAGCAATAAAACAAAATAAAAAAAAAAGTAAAAAAAAAAAAGAATCGAACCGTGACCTCCTGGTTCATAGGTCAATGTTCAACCACTGAGCCACACCAGCCAGGCAAGGTGAAGACAAAGTTTTGGTGTGGAAAAAGGCATTGCTTGAAAAAATTAATCATTTGTTTTATAAAATAGGTTAATTGGGGAAGAGACTAGAAACAGTGAGACCATTAACAGGTTATTCTAATAGCTAAATCATGAAGATGCTAAACTTGGAAGGTAAAAACTGTGAGACTAGAAAGAAAGGGATGAAATATAATGAGTAAAGAATTGACAGGATTAAAAAAATTGCATTTACAAACATTACACATTGAAAAGTCTCTAGACCAGCTGTATTCAATGAATTTTCTGTGCTGTTGGGAAATGTTCTTTACACTGTATAATATACTAGCCATTTAGCCACACATGATACATGGCTAGTGAGACTGAAGAATTTAAAAATTTATTTAATGTTAATTATTTTAAATTTAAATAGTTCCATGTGGTTAATGGTTACATTATGAGACAGTGCAGCATCTCTTCCACAATGAATTGCAACATCAGCACCTAGTTGATAATTGGATATTTTGAGTACTGCATTGGCAGCATGGCTCCTAGTCAGTGATTTGAGTTTGGCACTGTTGCTCACTTTGGCAATTAGTGCAAGGATTTGAATATTTTATTACATTTTTTCTCTGACTGCTTTATGGAAATGGAAAAGTAAAAATGCTATTACTAGTCTTAATAAACGTGGGTTTCATAAATTAGGTACAATTAAGGCATAAGTGGAAATCATTAAGTGTCCTGAAAGTGGTAAAACTTCTGTCTCAACTTAATCTGTGAAGTCAGTTGTGGAGAAAATATAGATAAAGACCATATATAAGAATGAGAATATATTGCAAAGTGTAATTCTGGACTTTAATAATAATTATTTAATAATGATAATAATAATTTTACAATCTCTCTATATAAAAGCCTAAGTGACTGGCCGACTGGCTAACCAGCCAGTAGCTATGACGTGCACTAACCACCAGGGGGCAGATGCTCAACACAGGAGCTGCTGAGCTGCGGTCATTTGGCAGCGGCGGTTCTCGGGTAGTGCACCCAGAACCAGAGAGGAGGGAGCCCGATTCTGGGGTGCATCACCTGAGAACCACCCTCTCGCAATCTGGGACCCCTCAGGGGATGTTGGAGAGGTGGTTTTGGCCCAATCCCTGCAGGCTAGGTTGAGGGACCCCACGGGTGCACGAATCTGTGCCCCGGGCCTCTAGTAATAATAATAATTATTATCACATTATTATTTATCAACAACTCTTGTAGATATGATGATATGGAACATTATCATACTTTTTTTCACATCCCATTTCTCTTTATAATTTCAACAATGTATTGTATATGAATGCAGGCATTTCTTCTATATGTTGCTTCTCACAGTATTGAAAGTTAATACTATCTTCATTTTGTTAATGAAGAAAATGTGATTTTTTTTTTTTTTACAGTTACACATCTAGTATATCACAGAATCAGAATTTGAATAGATCTAGCTGATTCCCAAATTTCCATTTTTGGAAGTAGATAAACATGGGACAAAAAAAATCCTCAAACTTTAACATGCAGTTGTCCACGTTTTAACATTTTAATTTTGGTTTTATAGATCAGGTTTATTCTCTCACCAGATTTGTATGGTTAGAGATTTGATTAATTACACAAGCACAATGTATTATCATATTACTACTAGTAAACTAGAGGCCTGATGCACAAAAATTCGTGCAAGAGTAGGCCTTCCTTCCCCTGGCTGCCGGCACCGGCTTCCCTTAAGCACCCGGGACTCGGGCAGCTTCCCTTCAGCTGCCGGCAGGCACCCGGGACCCGGGCGGCTTCCCTCTGACCACAGGCAGGCACCCAGGACCTGGGTGGCTTTGCTCCAGCCCCGGCTTCGTCCAGAAAGATGTCTGGAATGACGTTGGATCTAATTAGCATATTATCCCTTTATTATTATAGATAACATTTAGTGTTTATTAATGAAGTGAAAATTAATTTCTTGACACAACAAATATAAACATGTAATATAATAGAAAGATATCATCTATAAGAAAGTCTACACTTGACAGTGACAATTACTGTTCCCTACGTTTTTCCTGAGAATAAAATGTTCCTGCTCTTTAAGTTCATGAAAGGAAGTACAAGAATGATTGTTCTTTGGTTCTAGTTCCAAGTTGCCACAAAACTGCTTGTAAACCCTTCCCAAACAATAAGCAGGGATCTTGCGTTGGTTACTCATACTTCTGAAAGTCAGCCAATACCTATACTCCCATTTCTAAATTCAGCCAATCCCTACACTCCACGCTCCCCCCAAACCCAATTCAAGATCAGGATTTTGCTTTGTTCAAGAAACTTGTGCCCTTTTTTTGCTTTGTATGAAAGACTGTGTTTTGCTTTGTTCAGAATTTTGCTTTGTTTGAGAGACTGTGTTTTGCTTTTTCCTAGCCTGCAATAAATCCATCTCTGTTTTAAATATAGTTGAGTGGTGGTCTTTTCCCTCAATATCTTTTTCCTGTTTTATTAGGTGGGTGATACCCATCTACTACCTATAACTAGATATTTCTTTGGGGACTAATGACCAAGAGGTTATCTGAAAACCTGCTAAAAATGTCTGGAGATGCTCCAAAGGACATATTGAAAGATGTATGGAGTGACTGATTACAACTAAACCTTACAAAATTATAAGTATTACATGTCTGTCCTTCCTCTGTCTCCTCTGTCTCTTAAGGTTCCTCCAGTACTCACGGAGAATGGGTTGAACTTACCTGGTACATAAGATCCAAGAGAATTGTGAGTCTTTTCCTGACCTCAAAAAAGAATGTGTTAAAAATATGATTTCTTTTATTATATAAAACCCACTATTGATTTAACACTCAATTTCAGAGGGTCTTATAATTGATCTCTTGTAACTTATGTTGCAGAATATTCTTCTGCCATTGTAATTCCTAATGAGGGATTCTGGACTATCGTTCCAGCCCTTTCCCCTACAGCACTGCCGCTGCTGGATGGCAGTACTCAGTCATTAACAGTGGTCTGTTCTCACAGGCTACAGAATTCCTGGGCCTGCAGAACTAGGACTACCAATCTGACAATATTTGGCACACTGTAATACCATAAAATATGCCCAAATCAAAATCACCGGTTAAAATTTGTCTTCAGAGTAAGGGAATAAAATTGCTAATAGGATTCCTATAAGGGACCAGAAAGGGACAAGTGACATAAAAGGGTAGAATCCTGGTTGGGGAAACTCCTTCAATTGTGTCTCCCCCTGAAATGGAATCTCAATATATTTCATCATTTGTGAGTAGGTAATGATTACTTCAGTAGGAACAAGTTTTATCACATACATAGCAAGAGATAGGTAAAATAAGCTGGATATTCATATGGTGTGCTAAAGTCCTCAGGTATTGACTCACCAGAGCCAATTTTTATATTTTTAGGAATTTTCATAGCTGACTAATTGCATTGGTAGTTTGAACTCTGCCATGGTGGGAGTACTTTTACCAGGAACATTGACAAACACTACAAATCAAGGCTCCCTGTCACTGCCCTGCCCCCTGTGTTCTGTCTAGGTGTAGTTACCTTTGTCTGAAGAATTTGACACCAATTTATCTCTAGGAGCCACACGGACCTCATAATGGAAAGACAGTATTCTTATTTCTTTGTGGAAAAGAGATAACAGTGGACAGGGATGTTTTCTGACGAAATTGAAATAGAGTTATTTGCAAATTCTAAAATGAGGTTGATCTAGTTTGCTTTTTCTTTCCTTTTTGGGACTACATGGAGAAACTATAGATTCATTGGTACCAGAGGTAAAGGTCTGTTGTCCATAGTGGCTACACCATTTTACATTCCAATTGACAGTGTATAGGGCTTCAATTACTTTAACAGCCTCATCAACATTTGTTGTTATTTATTATTTATTTATGATAACAGTCATTCTAGCAGGTATGAGGTGATATATCATTGTGATTTTGATTTGCATTTCTCTGATGACTAGTGATGTTGAGCACCTTTTCATATGCCTATTGTATGCATATCGGCTGTTTGTATGTCTTCTTTTAAAAATATCTGCTTAGGTCTTTAGCAGTTTTTAATCAGGTGTTTTTTTTTTTTTTTGGTTATTTACTCTTTATCAGATATATGGTTTGCAAATATTATTTTCCCCATTCAATAAATTGTCTTTTCTCCTTTGTTGATTATTTCTTTTTCTCTGCAGAAAGCTTTTTAGCTTGGTGCAGTCCCCCACAATTAAAAATAGAACTACCATATGATTCAGCAAGTCCACCTCTGGGTATATATCCAAAATAATTGGAATTAGTATCTCAAAGAGGTATCTACACTTCTAGCTCTTTGCAGCATTATGCACAATAGCTATGATAAGGAAATTATCCAAATTTCCATTGACAGATTAATGGGCAAAAAATGTAGTATATACACACAATAAAATATTATTCAGTCTTAAAAAAAGAAGGAGACCCTACCATTTGTGACAACATGGATGGACCTGGAACAAATTATGCTAAGTAAAATAAGTCAGTCACAGAAGGACAAATGCTATGTGATTTCACTTATCTGAGGAATCTAATAGTCAAATATATAGAAGCTGAGAGTAGAATGGTGATTGCCAGGGGAGTGGAAAATAGGAAATTCATGTTTAATGGATATAAAGTTCACATTATCCAAGATAATAAGTACTAGAAATCTGCTGTTCAACATGGTTCTTATAAGTTAACTAAAAATTTGCACTTAAAAATTTGTTAAGAGGATAGCTCTCATGTTATGTGTTCTCATCACAAAGAACAAACAACCCCCTGCTCCCCAAAAAAACCCCCACTAAAGGGACACAAGGAAATTTTTGGCAGTCATGGATAGGTTTATTACCTTAATTATAGTGATAGTATAATGTGTGTAAAAATATGTCCAAAATACATCAAATATGTTTAGTTTTTTTGTACATCATATATATATCATTAATTTTTCACTCACTAATGCTGTGAAAAAAAAGTTAAAGTCTAATGACTACATCTTGATCATAGAATCTTGGTAACTTACAAAAATGAGATTCTGGGTCTCTGAGCAAATACTACCTCAAGTAATTGCAAAAAAACCCAACACATTTTCAGCAGAGGTGACCTCTTCTTTTGGCAGGCTAATCTCCTAGAAAGGGTTTTCTAGGGCTGTACCAGCATCGTTATCATAAGTAAGCATGTAATGATTGCCTTCTCCGTGTCCTGTGTGATCTCTGCAACTTTGGAGCTGGATTCAGTCCAGGTAAACAGCAATGAATGAGAGAAATATGTTCCTTAGTACTCTGTGGAAGTAGGTTTATGACATTGTGGTGGGGCTGGCAGGTATATGGAAGGGATTGGCCACACTTTTGAAGATTCATCTCTACAGAAGCATAGTTGGTTGCTGATCGATGTTAAACAAAGTTAAATGACCATTTGGATGAATGGGGTTATATTTTTAAGGCTCTTTACATTTCCATTTTGTTTTTTTGCTATACTCCAAGAAATTATTTGAAGTTAGATCTAATATCCCCTTTTAGTTTTTCTTATCAATATATTACATTATTCCCATCTCTGGCTGCACAGTAGAAACACCCGTAGTGATTAAAAAAAAATCCTGATGCCTGACCCTTATCCTAGAATGATTAGATTTGAGAGCAATTGAGAACCACTGCTTTGAAATATAAATTTTAAAATTATTATCTAGATTTTATATTTTCTGTAATAGAAATTTATAATAGTTTCAAGAAAACATTAATTTTGTTTCATCATTAAGGAATTAATTAATCTCTAAATCAGTGGTTCTCAACCTTCCTAATGCCGTGACCCTTTAATACAGTTCCTCATGTTGTGGTGACCCCTAACCATAAAATTATTTTCGTTGCTACTTCATAACTGTAATTTTGCTACTGTTATGAATCGTAATGTAAATATCTGATATGCAGGATGTATTTTCATTGTTACAAATTGAACATAATTAAAGCATAGTGATTAATCACAAAAACAATATGTAATTATATATGTGTTTTCCGATGGTTTTAGGCGACCCCTGTGAAAGGGTCGTTCGACCCCCAAAAGGGTCATGACCCACAGGTTGAGAACCGCTGCTCTAAATGATTGTCTAGCTATCACATTTTCATATAGTTCTCTTACTTTCTTTGTGAGTGCACGAAATATTTTTGATCAGATGACACCTACTAGAGAAGTTGCTCTTTTGTCCAGGACATCAGTTTTATAAGCTGTAAATCTGATAAGCCAGTTGTATGTGCTTTGTTTTCCTTGATATAAAAAATAACCTATTGAGACATCAGCACATCTGAGGGAAAACATGCTTTTAATATTTAGGTTGTTATTCATTTTGAATATAAAGCTATCAAACTTTACATGTGTCTTTTAAAAAAAAGAAATGAATCCTTGCCCTAACTGGTTTGGCTCAGTGGATAGAGCGTCAGCCTGCAGACTGAAGGGTCCCAGGTTCGATTCCGGTCAAGGGCATGTACGTTGGTTGCTGGCACTTCCCCAGTAGGGGGTGTGTAGGAGGCAGCTGGTCGATGTTTCTAACTCTCTATCCCTCTCCCTTCCTCTCTGTAAAAAATCAATAAAATATATTTAAAAAAAATGAATCCTTGTGAGTAACAAATCTGATTTTGAGAAGAAAGCCAACTAGGCAGGGAGCCTTAAGGAGTTTTCCTCACTGTTATTTATCACAGCAAAGGACCTATGACTCTCATCTGTTGACCTCATAAGAGATACAGCTCTTGGTAAACATGGTTACATTGTTTTTTGGTTTTGTTCTGCTGGCTTATGCAGCAGTTTGTTGATTTAAAAAAAATCCTCAAGACATGAAGTCAAATGAATGCCATGTTCTGGTGACTGGTATCTACCGAACTGGAGGCAAATTCACATGAGAAAAGTGCTCGACAAAAATATTTCATCTAAGATATTTTCCAGCTGAGTTGCCTCGCATTCTGTTCCCACCACATTCTCTGAATTGCACGGTGGAAAAGCTGAGACTTTTAACTTATGCTCTGCAAAGTACTGGGAACTTGGGCACAGAAAACCAGGTCATTTTTTTTATTGCTGTCGTTCTGCAAGGGTTTAATTCTTTTTTATATTGCTTATGTAAGAGAAGGACAAAGTTAGGAATGATTTACTTTCTTTAAGAACTGTCAACTACCTCAGTCATATTCCCATGCTTGTTGTTATTGACAAATTATATAGATCAAATGATCATTGCCTTTGTAGCCCTAATTTGTATTATACATGCTGCAAGTGTAACAATATAGGACACCTAATATTGTATGTAAGAAAATGTTTATTAATAGCATATGTGCCAATCAACAGAGACCAACATATTTTAGTGAGAGCACATTGCCTAAATTTGGGCTGTTATCAAATAGTGATTATTTCATGCCAAGAATGTGTTTGGGTCTCTGTAGTAAACATAAAGTTTCTTCCTTAAGTGCTCATTCAAAATTACATATTATTCAGCAGGACTATCCAGGCATAAAGTGAGCATATTACTTGATTCTTCTTTATATTCTGTCCTCCTTTCTAAGTTAGATCACAAACCATTTGGAAAGAAGCATGCTTAATCCTATAAACACTTATAGAATAGTAAGTGAAATAGATCCTTACTTATTTATTGGACAATTTCATTAGGAGATACAAAACCACCTTACTAGAGATTATAGATTATATTGAGGAAATTTGGAGAGTTTGGAAAATAGAAGATTTGTAGTTCATTCATATAATATTTATTAACCATCAGTTTTATGAAAGGTACCTCTCTCTCTCTGTCTTTGTCTCTGTCTCTCTTTCCTCCTAAGGAACTCAAAATCTAGCTGAGTGAATGATATGGACCCCAGTAACTATAAGGTAAGAGAGACAGTGAAAAGTGTCAGACTAAGATTTATATTTACTCCTGGTTCTACACTTAGCTAGTTATGTGACCATAGGCAGAACATGTAGCCTTTTTGGGATTTAGTTTCCACATTTGTAAAATGAGAGTATGAACTACTTTGTGTCCAAGATCCTTTCTAGTCCTTAAAAAAACATTATGAAAAGGGGGTATATTTATATTTGTACATTTTAATCCACTGAAAACATAGTCATTCTTTAGTAAGACATTTCATTAAAAAAAAACTGATAAAAATTGAGTGCATCAATAATAGAGGAGGCTGACATGTGAATCAGCTTATATGACTAATCAAGAGAAAATTTCTACCGGGGTTCTCTTCATTTTCTCTCCTGAAATGACCTTTCCCTGTACTTTCTTCTAGCTATTTCCTCATCTCTCAGGTCTCTCTAGAAACAGATCACCTCTTCTGAGAAGCCTTCCATGACCAACCTATTCACAAAAATCTCCCCACCCACAACTCTATCCCACAGCTTGCTTATTTTTTCTCATAACTCTTATTACTACCTACCATTGCAGCATATTTATTGGCTTATATTGTTACTTATCTGCTTCTCCCACTAGGATATGAGCTCTGTTATGAGATAAATTTTGTTTATGTAATTTCATTGGTGTTACACTAGCATCTAGGATAGTGTCTCGTACATTGAAGGCAATTTATCAATATTTATTGACAAAAAGTAAGCTTTCTTATAATGACACCAATTGTGAACAATAGCCTTTTATCTTTTTCTATAATATCTATTTGCTCTTAGAAGTATTGCAGTAATTTTTACTAGCCTTTGTAGACAAGATCCCTCCCTCCCTCCCTCCCTCCCTCGCTCCCTCCCTCCCTTCCTTCCTCCCTTCCTCCCTTCCTCCCTTCCTTCCTTCCTTCCTTTCTTCCTTCCTTCCCTCTCTTTCTTTTGAAATGTGGAAAGAAACTTCAAGTTAAATAGTAAAGAATGTCAAGCCTTTAGTCACTTTTTGCCTAAATATCAAACTAGAAACCTTATGAGGTTTCTGTTATTTCCAGGCTTCATCAAAACAGATGTAAGAAACAATTCTTGCAAATTGTTTTTCATCCTAATTTTTAGGAAAACCTGAATGTACATGGAGACTAAATATGCATATTCATTTTTAATATTAAAATTAGCTTTTTGAATTTTGTAGATTATTTGTGTCTGCTCAGGTCAGAACAACAGATTGCACTTTTATTTTTGATTAATTCAAAATAGTGTCAGTGCAGGGAAAGTGAACAGTAGCTAAATTTGGTTCCCATCATGAATCATTAGAATACTTAGACAGTCACATTGTCACCGGCTACAAAGTCGATGGGAACAGTTGCATAGGATGAATTAACTTTGTAAGGACAATCTCCTTGGGAATTCTGTAGGTAAAAAGTGGTTTGTCTTGTTTGGGGGCGGGGGGCGGGGGGGAATGAAGTTAAATTGCTTACATAAAACTTCTCTTCCTTCTAAACAAAGTCTATAGAATTCCAAACAAAATAAAGGAAGTTGGTTGATTGCTTATGTGAATCTAAATTATAAATTTATAGCAAAAGCTTAAATTATTTGAATGAAGCAAGACAAAAGGAAAGCAATCATAGTGATTTCATAAAGCCTGTGTTTCCAGTATAACTGACATTGATTTATAGTTTATATTTTTTATCACATTCAATCATACTTATGAATTCTTGCTTTTTGGTATCAATAGGATACCACATTTGCTTCCAACTACATAGATATAGTTATAGATATAAATTTGGGTGTTTGCAGTTTGATTTCATGAATTAATACAATCATAAAAGAAAATACCTTAAGTAGATTGAAATATCAGTTTTAATCTTTGGATATAGGCTATTCTAACCTCTGATATACTACGTATGTATTGTTGGTCCCTGTTCAAGAAAGAAGCCATGGCCAACAGCACTTTGTGTAATGTGGTGCTATTTGCTGCTTGACCCACTATAATTTTAATGTGACTTCTGGCAATAGAAGGCTTTGATGGACTATGTTCATGCTACAACTGTCTGCTGTTAACAGGAGAGAAAATGAAAGGCTCCAGTTTCAAATAATATGGGCTCCTTAATCATCACAAGCACAAAAGTCAATCAAAATATAATACTTGTTCACCATCAGTATTAAGTTTGGATCGCTATCCTTTCTGAAGCTGAACAAATTGGATATAAATGTAGATAGTTAGGTTTATACAACCAAAGCAATCATGTTTATGCTGAGTAGTGATTGCATATGTAGCTCTGTTCATTTTAAAACTGACTCATGGCTGAATTATGAATAGAACATTGGCCTAGAATTCACAAAAGGAAAATTTTGGACCATTGCCTTATCATTGAAGCAAAGGCAGATTTTATCAGGCTTTTCTTCCTTCCTTCCTTCCTTCCTTCCTTCCTTCCTTCCTTCCTTCCTTCCTTCCTTCCTTCCTTTCTTTTTTGTAGGCATGATAGGACAAGAATATTATAAACCACTTATTTTACTAGTTAACAACATTGAGAATTTGTACTGGAGGTGACTGAGACCAGCACAGCTAGACTTTTCTGGGTATAGACTGAGTGTTGGTTACCATCTGGCATGGCTACAGGTTCCTACATCTGGGCTAGATTAATAAATATCTCTTCTTAAGACAATTTGGTAGCTGCTGCTATACCCACCTTCTCGAGTTCCAAAACATTATACTTTTCAAAAGTAAAATGCACAGTAGTAATTCGATACAAATCCAAATTATGCAAATTCATGCTTGGGGTCTATAAAAATATATCTGGTTTATTGAAGAGTTTCAACCAAATGGATTATTAACATTTTAATATCTGCCTCCAAGCATACTGTTAAGAATCTTTGTCTGGGTTGTAGAGCCCATAGATACATCCTAGGCAAAATGCTTAACTTTCTGGGCTGAGTCAATTTAGTTCATTTAAATCCTTTAATTCATTGTCTGATTTGAATTGTATCACATCCCTCCTTCCAAAGGAGGATGGGCCAGAAGTAAGGAAAGGTGTGAGGTCTGTTCTTTCATTCTTCTCATTCTAGCATGTTGGAAGGAGGTAGGTCTAGCATACTGGACCTACCTCCTCTGGCATTGTGGGAGGCAGAGAGAAAGGATGAGGGGAAAGGGAAAGTGTCTCATACCGGTTTTCACTTAGTTATCACTGCTTCTCTGGTTTTCATTTTACTGGTCCCTGCTACCAGGCATCTGAAGGCTATTTCCTCTGAGGGCATGTGTGTGACTTCTTCAAAGAGCCCGGGGGCAGAGGGGTTGCCTTACTCTGTCTTCCCTGCTGTGTGGGTTGAGGTTGGAATGGTGGTCTTCCTCTTGGGTGGAATTCAAGTTAGATAGCTCAGGCCCAGCCGTACTCTGCAGTGTTCACTTGAATCACAGAAAACTGATGTGAACCTGCCAGTTGTTTTCACCCAACTATCCATCTCCCCAGTTCTCTTTTTTTCCCCTCTTGAAATAGGCACTGAGGCAGATGAGCAAGTCCGCTGCCTCAGAAACTATCATGTTGAAGAGTGATATACTCATCTTTTTCTCCATATAGCCTCCTCTGAAGTTCACAAGTGATTCTCTTAGATTCCTCCTCATTTGTTTGGTGGTGGGGGGGGGGGGGGGCGGTGCAGGCACCCTTTTCCCCTCCCCATGAGGAGGCAAGATAATTTTTTCTCACCAAATGAATTGTGCAACTCTGACTCCTTTTTCCCTGGCCATGGCAAATGCAGAGGAGAGAGACAGTGGTAGGATGGCAGTAGTTAATTGGGTAGAGTCCTCTCAGTTGACTCATAGTAAGCTTTGGGGAAGGTCTTTGTCTCCAGTTTTTGGTAACTCTCTTTGAAATTTGGAGGTATTAAGCTCTTTTCTTTAGCCTTGAGCCCTAGTTGCTCATTTTGGGATTAGTAGAAAAATCTAACATCTGTTTCAAAATATCAATCAAGTCTCACTTTATATTCAAAATTTGAAGCAATGACTCTTCCTAAAAAAAAAAAAAAATGCTAACAAGGCTACATTTAGACCTGGTGGGTCAGGTAGACCAAGTATTGAATGTGTATTTTCCTTATTTCTTCCTGTAACATTTAGGCTTCAAATAGTAATACTCCTATCATTTGTAATATGAGAATTATGTAAGTATTGAAGTATGCAAAATGTTCACTCATCCTGTATGTAAAATGTGACCAATGTATACCTCTGAAGCATCATAAAAATTAGGGTATAAGAGAAATAAGTTATCTGCAATATTTTATATAACTATATTTCAATGAAATAAGCACTTCAAATAGAGTAATTCCCAATTTGTGTGGCCCTAATGAGTCTCTGGCTCTAGCTTCAAAATTAATACTATAACTGGTATGAATGGCAATTATTATCCACATACTGTTTAAAATATTAATTTAGAAGAAAATTTATTAGTTATTCTTGCTTACATTTAGTCTTTGTCCATATCATTTTAGGGCTTGACATAAAAACAGATAAGCAATTTGACAAAGAAAACTTGATGTACTTGCATGAGATTTATAAGGCAAATTTATATCAGGATTATTTATTACCCACGAGTAGAATGTTTAAAGAAAGTGGTGAATATTGGTATGTCAGGAGGCTAGGAAGCTGGTTCAAGGTGAAGGCAAATTAGTGATGCAATTCCAGTGATAGAAGGCAGAGTTTAGGAGATAGCCATGCGCTGTAATCTGGGTTTGGGTCAGGTGGGAAGGGAACAGAACTCACATAAATTATGAGAGCTGTCAGGGAACTTTGTGAAGGGTATATGAGTGGCTGCGAGGTAGAAAACATGAGATGTCTTCACTGATAAAAGAGGTTTCAGTGGGCACTGTGATAAATTAATGCATCTCATTAAATATATGTGGGATAGAATATGTATACATACATATATCTGCATATATACATAGATGTTTCTATATTTTCTATTCTTGATCATATTATGATTACATAAAAGGATGAAATAACAAATGTATATGCTTCAAAATGAGTGTAGATTGTATTTTCTTGCTCTATCAGTGTGCGAATATGGTTCCTTAACAATCTCTATGTGAGAGAGAGCCGACTCAGAGTCTCACTTATTTCTGTTTACTAGGCCCTTACCTGTTCCTGCCTCTCAGCAGTTTTCCTTCCTTCCTCTTAACTCTCTGTGAGGCTAAAATGGAGTTGATTTGGTGGTCAGTACAGTGTCAGCAGATACCTCATCATAATTTCCCCTCTGTTGTAAGAAGGCTATTCTGGTTACAACTGCAATTTCCCCCAGCTCACAATATTCTGCACCACAGAGATGCTTAGAAACTCTGGTCCCTTTACACAATCATCTCTGACTTTTTTGCCACTTGAACCCCTGAGACTAGCTCAGAGGCATGTGGCATCTCTGGATGGTGAGTGGGGGAGGTGGTTGGGTAGAACTGGGGCTTCAGTTGTCTAGTACTTGGCTGTACAACCTAAAGGAAGGTGTTCAGGAGTCCAGTCAGTATCCCAGGGACTGTGCCCACTGGACCTGCTCTGGTTGACATAACTGTCTCAAAGTGTGCACAATGATATTTATCACGTAGTGGGGTTGCTCTGCTTCCCAAGAGGTCTGACCAGGTTAAAGCAGCAGTCTGGTCAGTACTGAGGAGAGGAAACTGATGAGAGATACACTGCAGTCAGGGTCCTAATCCAGCAGGACTGATTGGCCCCAGGAAACCAAGGATGGCCCTATTTGTGAGAGAGGAAGGGGAAATATGGTCAATGCTGGGGTACTCTAGTTCAAAGGGAATATGAATGTTAGGGGCCTCAGAAGTTCCTCACACGAAATTTAGGTCAGAAGGACTAGTTTTTCTAGGCTCAACCTCCTGGTTGAGGAAATGACACCCAAAACGCCACCAGGCTTTGTCAAACTGGACATAGGACCTGTGAGGGTTGAAGGTCACCAGTACATTGTTGGGCAAGGCTAGGGAAGGCAGGGACCAACTTTGCCCTTTGTTTTAGTTCACATTCAGGCCAGAGGCATCTTTAGAGGGTGTGGGCGAGTTGTGTGTGTGTTCTCATTCTTTATATCTAACTGAAAGGCAAAGTTTTGAAGGTTTGTATGTGGATTTTCTAACAACACAGTGTTTCCAAAAAGGAGGTTGGGATATGTGGGGCGGGTTTATGGCACAGAATCTAGCAAAGATAGACTCCTTTAAGACTGGGGACTTTGTGTCTTTAAACAAAAGTGGGAGTGGATTCAGAAGCATCCACTGGTGGTTTCTTTCTTCTTTTTAAAGGATGGCTTATTCTTGCCTGAAAAATTTTAAAAAGTTCCTGAGGTTAGATTTCTGTCTTTTATTTATAGTTGCTATCTAGACTTTTACTTTAAAATGTTCTGGCTCTGAGCTTGGAAGGAGGAGGATTTGCAATAAAAAATGTAGAGAAGTGAAAGCTATAAAGAAACTCACGACAAAGGCATAAGCATTTGCATTTATGTTCCTGACTCATAAAGTAATGAAACCCATTATGATATTTCCCCAAATGAATGTGAAGTCAAAGCTTCTCTAATCAGGTCTGTCTTTTAATCCATCCTCCAAAAATTTCATGTGGAACTTTTGGTTTTCCCTAAAAAAGAGATGGGAGTATCTATTTGGATCAATTAATTGTACTGGGAGGAAACATTAGTTAATGCCCTCTACAGTGGGTGAAAATTGGAGGTTGCTGTAAGGACAAATGCACAGGAGTGGCATGCCAGGACTGCTTGCAGAGAAACTCATACGCTTGGGCTCAGTGTTTGGCCTCAGGCCAAAGGCTGCAACTAACAGGAAAGTGTCAGCATCTCAATATAATTGCATGTCCCGGAGCCTATTATTGCACTAATAAAAATGCTTTTCAATAAATCTGAGAAAGGAAGAGGGAGAAAAAACCAGGAAGAAAGGAATTGCCTGAAATATTTTATTATATTTAATAAAATTCTCATTAATGGAAAGAGTAGCTTTTTGCTAAATAAATGTGCTTTAATTTTATTTTCTGATTAATTTGATTTGGGAGAAAATGCAAGAAATACACTTTTTTTTCAGTGTATTTTCTAAAAAGAGCAGAGTAAAAGGCAAATAGGCATCACTGTAGGCAAATGTTCTCTCAAGGAGAGGGAAGAGGCAGCAGGACCACGGCACAGGAAGCCTAACTGGTAATTCTGTCACTGATGTACTGAGTGACCTTGGGCAAATGATTTAACCTCTCCATCCCCATACATAAAATGGTAATGTTTCATGCTTACAAAAATCTTTGAAATAATAAGAATGTCAAAGGTATTTGACATATGTACTGGTATTTATAATGGGTGCAATAGAGAGCATATATGCCCACTAACAATGATCTTAATCACACACAGCAGCATATCTGAGATCCTTTCCTCTTTTGGCATATTCTATATGAATAATTAATATTTGAAATACTCATGAAAAACCCACCTTGGTATCCTTCTAGAAATAAGCCTAATAGTGCTAGTATATGAATGTAATCTATAAAGATTTTTCTTCTGTGCTTTCTATAAAACAAAGAAACACAAATAAGAGGAATAATGATACCTAAATTTTGTTTCTCACTCATTATGGACAAAGTCCACAATCATGAAGAAAAGGAAATTCTTTTAAGTCTCTACCATGATGAATACACCAGCTTGCCCTCAGATATTTATATACATTACCTTTTCTCTTAGTGTTTAGCAAGATTTCTGACACATAGTAGGTGGTCACAAAGTATTTGTTGTGGAAATAAATGCTTCTTGCTTTTTTTCATGATTCTAAAAATAACTGTATGAAATAAACATTATCTCCATTTTATAGAACAGAGTAAGGTTAAAAAAAGTGTAAATGTTTGATTAAGAGGACACAATTAACAGATGGCAGACTCAGAATTTGAACACTGGTTTGTCCGATTCCAAAGCGAATGTTTTTGATAATAGGAGTTCGGCAGTATTTTTATTAAAAGTTTACCAATTATTATGATGGATTCATTGAGTGAGAAAGAAGTTGACATAATGAGATCACCTACTCACTCTGGACCCAAAGGATGTGGTTAGCACCTTACATGCAAGAAAGTGTGAGAGAGGGAGGTGCTGAACGCCTCTCCCTGGGGCAAGCTCATTGGTTGAAGTGGCCCGTGTGGGATCTTGTGGACCAAACTGAGTCACAAGAGCATTTCTCACACACAGACGTGGACATGAGGAGCCGATGAGTGGACAATTTAAGTCATGAAATCAGGAAAGGCTCAGGTACTATTGTGAGCTGGGAAACGGGGGTAAAGGGAAAGAGCAGCAGGTGAGTGGCAGGTGGTTGGGGCAGATCCTGGAAGGAAACTGCTGCTCCTGGCTGAGCTTTTCTGTCTTGACTACTTTGGTAAGTTCTAGGAGGAATGAACACATATTATCCGTTATTGGTAGAATACTGTTTTTGCTCTGTTGTGCTGCTTGTCACTTATTGCCTCTCTGGTCCCAATCTACCCTTGTTTTTCCTGCTTTGTCCTACTGGTGTTGGAACCTGTGAACATTTCCCTTAGCCAGCTGGCACAGTGTTAAGCTTTGTTGGTAGAAAGAGCTGGAAGGACACAGCAGGAGGAAGGAGTTGCTCTTGTCTTCTCAGAGTATTTGTTTCTTCTTGCTCCCTGTCAAGATCACTATCCTGCTAGTGTTACTAACACCCCAGGGGCTGGTTTCCCAGTGAGTTTCAACAACACTGGGAAGGGTGGCTTCCTGGCCAGTTTTGCCAGCAGCTTCCTGGAGGGTCTCATCAGAACCCACAGGGCAGCTTCCCAGAGAATCTTTCTTGAATCCCAGAGGATGACTTCTTTTGCACCCCAAAGGCAGTTTCCTGCTGGCCTGCCCTGGCCAATGGCAGTCCAGCTAATTTCTCATTCATCTGAGGACCGCAGCCACACACTCCCTAATGAGGTTTGATTCAGCCTTGGGTAGAGCCCTCTTGCAAATTTATTCCTTATTTGAATACTTTGTCTTAGCTCTAGAAGTAGTGACTGCTTCCTTTATCTGTTCTCATGTTCTTTACTATTCTCTTACGCCTTTGCAATTAATCCTGTTACAAGTTAATAATTCTTTATATTACATTTTCTCTGTTCAAATTTCTGGTGAGGTTTCTGTTTCTCAACTGGACCTTAATGAATACACCTGCTTTCCCTCAAAAGCAGGGCCTGGGGCAGAGACCTCTGTGAGGAGTTATTTGTGAGTATAATCTTAGGGAGCTGAAGACAAGGAGAGGGGGCGTGACATAGGAAGAAGGAAGAGCCATTTCACCAGCGTGTTAATCAAGTTGGTCATGCCAATGGGCAACTGGTTTTTCAGTCCCCTGGGACCTCCTGAGAAACCATGTGAAATAAACTCAGAACCAATGAGGGGAAGAGTGGAGATACAGCATTTATCCACTGGCTCCTCATTCCCATTGTTCAGAGTGAAGGCCTGTCAGATTGCATCATATTGAAGGTGGTTGAAGCCTGCCTAGAACTGGTTGTTGCAGCAGTGGTTGGAATAAAGAGTTGAAGCCAACAGAATGTATAAACTGGAGCATAAAAGGTTTGCGGTGTAATGACCAAAATAAAAAAAAAGGATATTTAAAAATCTTTTCTCCAGTGTCTTATAAAATTTTAGCTAAAAATTCAGGCTAAGAAAATTAAGTTAGTAATTAAAAAATGTATAAGCTGCAACTTGGTTTCTTCATTTAAGGTGTCTATATCTAGTAGGGTGAGGGTGGGTGGTAGATCAGCCCTGTATAAAATAAGCACTGAGCAAGGCAGTGTGCAGTTGTTGTTAAATTATGGCACGTTGCTATAGGAATTTACTAGGGGACATTGCATATACTGGGGCAAGAGGCCCACTAGTCTAAGAAATGGCATTATCTCCCCTGAAGCCAAGAAGAGGTCATATATATCAATGGCAAGAAAGAGGAGACATTGTTAGAAAGTCAGGAAATATCAAGAGACAGATCAAGTTGCTAACAATTTAGTAAGCAACTTAAAGCAAATACTAGAAACTGAGTATTATAGGATTTTTATATTCCTGGGGCTGTGGATGTGATTAGAGAAAAGTGACTACAGGTGAATTCTGATATGAATGGGGAAAGTTATAGAGGAACAATGATTCCCTATATTCTATTGCCCTCTCCAATAGACATTGCTTTGTCTCCTCCTAGTAATTTTCTACCTTCTATTTCAACTCAATAAGAGAGGGAAAAGTCAATGTCTTTTTTATTCTTCTTTCAGGACACTTCCTGACCATATGCCGTAATTTTCTCTCATCCTTATCATCTAAGGCCCATGCCATTTTTTTCCACAACTGGTTTCAACTTATCATTTTCTAATCTGTGAGCAAAAATCACAGGCTTGAAAGTTATTTTGAAAATATATATACTTTTACAAAATATTTTGCTTGTTAGTTTATATTGTTCATTAGATTCCACATATAAGTGAAATCATATGGTAGTTGTCTTTCTATGACTTATTTCACTTAGCATCATACTCTCCAGATCCATAGATGCTATTGCAAATTTGATTTAGATGTCTTAAAAATATTTTTCAATTTTTATTTTAGAGAAATATTTTTAAAAGGTTTAGTATTTTGAATACCGATATGCTGGGAGTTTATGTGACTCATGGGGAAAGGATATATAATTTTCTGTGAAATGGTTAATTTTTCCAAATAATGTAAAGGTTAAGGGTGGAAGGAAATTGGAAATAAATGTTGGAGATGGCAGTAAGAAATAACACTGATTGAGTTGTCAGGCTTCATGTGAATGCTTTAATTTGATCTGCTTCAAATGCTACCAGAAGTACATTATCTTAGATGTATGGCTGAAGGAATTAAGTGCAGAGGGACATGAGGAACATGTTCCAGGTCATACAGATTAGCCTTCCAGGACTCCTATGTCCACAATCATTTCTTTCTTCCCTCTAATCCCGTTGCACTTTTAATCTGTAGTATGTGTGCTTTTTGGCCTTTCTGATATCCAGAGCTATACTGTCAAAAATGTTTTTAAGCTCTTCAGTTAGACTAAAGACAAGGAATATTTCTTTAATATTAGTAGTACCTAGGGATGCTAAAAGGATGAGTTCTATGGTGCAGGGAGCAGAGGATAGATTTGGTGGATTGATGCCATTTCTGTTGCTTACCAGCTGGTGACTATAGGAAAGTCACTTAAACTTTCTGTGTGTCAGTTTTATTATTTAATAAAACAGGCATAATACAACTTATCTACCAGGGTTTTTAGGATGATTAAGCTAGATGCTATAGCAATTCCCCAAGTTATATTCTATGGAATACTAATTCCAAAAGGTACTCTGCAAGAAAACTTTTTGCATAATTACTTTGTGAAATGTAATGTACTGCATACATCTTTTAATGAGTCACTAATGCAAATTACCACATTCAGGAATCTGAAAAGTTCAGCAAGAAAGAAGGCTATTAATCTTTTTTTAACCAAGTATTTCTCATACATACCTGACTAACCATACTCTCACTTAACATATAGGTAGAAGATGCATTGGAAAAACATACATAGAATTTTGTGCCTGTGTTATGGTATTCAGATTTCAGGATTTGATCATTAGATGGAAAAGAGTATATGACTACTAGGATCAGATGGGAATATATCCAAAAATGATAACTTAAAAAGAAAGCAAAGTGCAGAAGATGCTCCCACTGGTGTTACTAAAAGGATATAATTGCTATATTGTATTGAAAAATTTTGAGTAGGATGCAATGAACTATTAGTAATAGTTTCCTCTGTGATGCTGTCTGTTGTGGAAGGGAATCATATATGTAGGTATAGTCACCCTTTTGTACCGTTTCAGTATTTTACTATAAGCAAGCATTTCTTGGCTAAAAACAAAGTTAAATGTGACAAAGAGGACATATTAAAAGGTACCTTAATTTCTGGTTATTTTAATAGATTAAAACTTTAAGAAAGCTTTCATAGTATTAAATCATTTGTTAATCACTGTTTTTATGAAAAGGAATTTTATGATTCACAGACCAGTTTCTACTTTTGTTAAGGAAGTTGCCAGTTTGGTAATGTAAATATATAACATTTTTTTACCTTGTTATGTGAAAGCTTCAACAAAGATGCTAACCTCCTAATCTGGAAGCCATCTTCTAGATCCCCTACACTAGAGAAACCAATACTAGAGATCCTTAGTAATATTGATCTGTAGAATTAAGTTTCCATTTGATTCTTTAATTCAGATTCAACTTACTCTAATGTTGTCTTTGAGAATTTCAGAATAATTCATGAAATATTATTGGTAGTTATGAGATTTCATATTTCCTCGCTTAAGAATTTGAAACTTCTTTGAGGCCAATAGATTCATTTAGAAAGGTCACACTGTGTGACATATTAGGGTTTCAAATCCGAAAGGTACAAAGTGTTATAAGTACATCCTATTAAACAGTTTCTTACAGGCAGAAGAAGTGGATTTGAATATGTGGTGATCGATAATGTAAACAGGAAAGAAACAAAAAGCTTTGTTCCTATTCACAACACAGGGAAGGTAATTTGCAGTGTATTTCCAGTACATGAGGTACTTAAAGCACATTTGGCAACACTTAGCAGTAAGTGGCAAATCATTGTTCTGTCTCTCAGTACCCTGAACACCCTCCTCCATCCGGTATTGGGGCATTAGAACAGTTCTGCGGCTATATCTGTTCTGTAGGTCTTGCCAGTCTTTTGATTTTTGAATTTTGTCTTAAATCAACTAGTGCGTTATTTAAAAGTTGTTCCTTAGGCGTAAATGGAAGCTACTGGTTTCATTCCTAATAGGGGAAAAAAGAAATAGAGATAGCCTCTTGTTCTACCAGCATCCATTCTTCCTTCCCCTGCCCACCACCCCTCTCCCGCTCTCCATTACTGATTTCCCAATGGGCCCCACCCTCTGATCTCTAGCTAGAAAATTCACCATTTCTTAGTGGAGTGGAATTTCCTGTTTGATATCTATCTAAAAATAAAGTCAGAGGGAAAGAAAGGAGAGGAAGTTAAAAAGGTCAAAAGGAATGCTCTGGGGGATATTTCTTGATCTCAGAAGTGGCAGATTAGCATTTATTTATTTATTTATTTATTTATTTATTTACTTCCTTCCTTATTTATTTATTTACTCACTTACTCACTTCCTTATTTATTTATTTATTTATTTATTTATTTATGTTGACACTGTTACATATGTCTCTCATTTCCCCCATCTTTGCCCACCTTAATGCAACCCCTCCTTCCCTCTGGCCTTCACCACACTGTTGTCTGTGTCTATGAACTATGCATATACTAGTATGTTTTTTGGTTAATCTCTTCACCTTCTGTCATCCAGGCTTCACCTCCCCATTCCTGAATGACAGCTGTCATTCATTTCCATGTATCCATGCCTCTGGTTTCATTTTGTCATCAGCTTATTTTGTTCATTAGATTCCACATATAAGTGAGATCATATAGTATTTGTCTTTCTATGACTGGCTTATTTTGCTCATCATAATAATCTCTGCTATTGCAAAATATAAGAATTACTTCTTTTTTATAGCTGCATAGTATTCCATTGTGTAAATATACCATAGTTTTTTTTTTTTTTTTAAATGCACACTTAAACCAATAAAGGAGAAAGCAGAATATGAATCTCTTCAGGTACTTCCTTCTTGTTCCTTTCCCTGGTGCCCACAATTTGAGAACTGGTAGGCAACAAAGAATGTTTTCACTAATACCTAACCATCACTATTCAAGAACAATGTATTAAAAGATTAGTGAGTCTATTAGTGATCAGTTAGAGAAAGTTTATAGTGTTGATCTTTATTCCTCACAGTGGTAAACATTTGTTGAACAATTATACATCTGTACCAACATTAGGATGAATCTTTTTTTAAAAATATATTTTATTGATTTTTTACAGAGAGGAAGGGAGAGGGATAGAGAGTTAGAAACATCGATGAGAGAGAAACATCGATCAGCTGCCTCCTGCACACCCCCTACTGGAGATGTACCCACAACCAAGGTACATGCCCTTGACTGGAATCGAACCTGGGACTCTTCAGTCCACAGGCCGACCCTCTAGCCGCTGAGCCAAGCTGGTCAGGGCGGATAAATCTTATTGGTATTTAAACATTTTAGAATATTGTTAAGGTGAGATATGATAAAGATAACCTTAATTTGTTTTACGATGTGTTAAGCACTATTTGAGGTGATTTACATACCTCATAGGTTATTTAACCTACATGTCATCCTAATGAGGTAGGAACTATGAATATTATTTCCAACTTAAGTAAGGAAAGTGAGGCATAGAAAGGTTCAATAACTTGCCCACAGTCTCACAACTGGTGAGTGATCAGTATTGGGTCCCAGGCAGTCTTGTTCTATAACTAATGCTCTAGATTGTGTTATATAATGCAACACAATCTCTTGATGAATATAAAGAATTATAGATGTAAGGGAATATGATTTTACATGATATATGCATATTTTACTTTCTCATTTATGTATTGCATCATAGAATACTAGAGAAGGAAGAATTTAGCAGGAGAGTGGTATTGAGAAATAATATTAATTGACTAGCTGCTAGGTGCCAGGCCGTTTGCATGTATGGAGAGGTAGAGAAAGCATCTAGATGTTTCCATTGGTAAAAGGGGTCAGCAAATTTTTGCTGTAAAGGGCTAGATAGTAAGTATTTTAGGTTTTGTGGACCACATATGTCTCTATTTTTCCTTCTCCTCCTCTTCCTCTTCTTCCTCTTTCTTCTCTTCCTACACCTTTTAAGCTATAAATATCATTCTTAGTTGGGAGCAGTAGAAACCAGACTTGACTCTTAGGTCTTGATTTTCCCACTCACCCTCAAAAAGTAAACTGAATTTGCTTGCTTATATGTTAAAAAGGTAGGATGAGCTTCAGGGGACATTCATCAGAGTTTTGGTTTCATTGCACTGAGACTCACTGAGACCTTCTTTGTACTGTGTTTGTCCTCAGGCTTCTTCTTCCTTCATCATTATAAGATGCCTGCGCAAAGCAAGGAGAGTTCCGTGCTTTCTTATTCATATTTGAGAGATGGTGTTGGGGGGAAGAGAGGGCCTATGATCACAAACACAAGCATAAATCCTGAACATCACTCTGATCGGGCAATCTCAGCATTATCCAAATCCTAAATTGATTTCAGAGACCAGGAATTAATGACACTGATTGCTTTAGGCATGCATTGCATGAACTCTCAAGGATTGTATGGTAAGCAAGATGAGGTTCTCTGTGGCTCCAACTCATTGGTATGAAATGGGTCCTGAGATTTTGCATTTTTAATGAGTTTCTAGGCTATGTTGACAGTTTTAGATCCATGGACCAGACTTTGAATAACACAATATATCTTAAACATTATAACTATTAAATAATGAGGAATTGATAGAATAAATGTTGGGAAGATAATTATAATGCCTAGACATTTTTAGAATATTTTCTGTAACTCTTGAAAATAATGCATGTACAATATATGATCTAGAAATGTGATATAAATAATAGCTATTGCCAAGATTTTACAGTAAGTTGGATGCTTATCATAATTGAGAGAGGAGAGTTTAGAGCCCCCCAGGCTAATCCTGGGAAGGCATGGGAAGGTGGAGATAGAGGTAGAAGAGGAAGCAGGAAGAGAGAGAATTATATAAACCACCTTATATGACCACACTTTTACCTGTGAATGATGGTGAAAACTGAAATGAGAATGATTTTCATGTGGAGTGAGGCAGAGGTAAAATCTGAAGACACCAGAATCTGAAAGGCAAAGGATGCCAATGTATGTAATTGTCTCCAGGATTATCAGACACCTTAGAGGTACCAGTTCGAAGGATTGGGGAGTCCTCATAGCCCACGGAAAGCCACCCAATTTTTTAATATTCCAGTTACATGCAGTATTTTGTTAATCACCCCAGCAACTTTGTGGATTGGGTATTACTATCCTTGGTTTTAAAATGAGGAAAATGTGGCTCTATTTTTCCTTCTCCTCTTCTTCCTCTTTTGTTGAAGAACCTGCCCAGGGTTTCACAGAAATCAGATTAGAAATTTGAGTCCCAGTGGTCCAACTGTAAGACCCATACTCATTTTATTACACTAGTTATTTAAAAAATTGTAAAAAAAATAATAAAAAATTGAGGAAAGAAATCCAAAATAACCTTTTAAAAAAAATAGTATAGTAAGTGGGTCCAGTGGTGCGTTAAGAACTTCTATATGGAAGAGGTTTGGGGCAACAGCCTGTTTGCAGGTATGTTATGGCTAGAGGTGTGTCCTGAGGCTGTGTTTAGGCCAGCGTCCTATTTTTACTTAGGTCATACATTTATTTGAGAGTTTTTTGGGAGTTAGCTAAATCCCCTCCAACCCACTTTTTCATGATTTCACTTTGTGGGACCTCAGTACATAACAGAGACCAACGTGAGCTACTCTCATGCTGTCTCTGAAGCATCTCTAAGGAACCTTAAAGTGAAAACCAGTTAAGTATATACTTCCTGTTACTCCTAATTTTATAAATGAGGAAACCAAAATCTAGAGATTTAAAGTGAATTCTTTAGGATAACACAGCAAGTTAGCAACAGAGTGACTCCAAGGATTGTTCAACCCAACTGCTTAGAGAGAGATACATTTCCTCAATTTGTGTTTAAAGTAAAAATAAAAATTAAGACATTTGCCTCAAGTGTTGAAGTATTTTGAGGCTTGTGGAAAATAGAATATTTTAGATTTAGAATTTTTTTTCTCCATACAAACGGTATCAGATGAGGCATAATGGCTTTCAGAGTTTCTCTTAGTATAGTATAGTTTTATTATTTATTTTTGTTTTATAATGTTTTTGTTATATTATTAAAATTTTGAAGAATTTGTTAGTGTTTTGTCAGAACAATGTTACTTTTCTTTAAAATATTTGATTTTACATGAATAACTACATTCTTAGTTATAACTAATACTACATGCAGAGGTCAAATTTTTGCCAGCAGAATGTGTTTCTGAATTTAGGTTAAAATCAGTAACAGGTTAAAAGAAATTCACTGTACATAAGAATTCTTTCTTTTAACGCATTACTTAAACGACACATATGTCTATGTTATTGTGATTTTATAACTGTCAATTATATTGCTGTTAATTGCCAGTCAGGCCAGTTATAAAAGAGTCTTTTAAAAAATATTGAAGGATAAATTCATCTGAATTCAGTATTGACTCTGCCTTCTATTAGGCTTTTAGCCAAAATGTGACTCAATAGGGTGAATACAGTAGCTGGAGCAATATAATAGCTTCACCCTTGGAAATCCTGTGGAATAAAATGGTAACCACAAGGGCAAAGGGACATGTCTTCACAACAGTGCCTTTCATTGGTGCAGACGGTCAACTAAAGGACAACACACAATATTACAGGCTAGATCTATAATTCTAATGGCTCAACTATTTGGCAGGAAGCATCATATACATAAAAGGTCCTGAGACTAAAATAAAAAATATTCATGTTACCGAAATCTTAGTTTCCTAGATAGAAAAAAATATAAAGACAGATTGCAATGAGTGAGAGAGGTGGGGCGTTGGAGGGGAAAGCCATGGAGGTTTTAGTGGTTGATGTGGACTTTTGTAAGGTTGCTCAAAATGATCTTCCTCCAAGTTCAATGGTATTTTTTAGTTATGTTACTCCATACTTCCTCTTTATACTCATCACCAGAAGCGCAGTACTCCTTCCACTGGCTTGAAGAGAGAAACCACACAAGCTCTGCTCAAATAGATCCTCCAAAAGCATGCTTTTTTTTTTTTTTTTTGAATTAGAGATTCTTGTTTGTCATAATTAGGAAAAAACTACCCATTTATTTTTTCCCCCAAGATATATTAAAAGCTATAATAAATGAGAGTCTACTTATAGAGGATAAGCATTTTTTGTTTGAATGTTTCAGGTCCCAAATATTTATTTGTATGACTCCTAGTAAGATACAGAGATAAATATAGTAAGTTGGTCAATCATGCTCTGGATAGACAATTTAGGAATTATTCATGTTTTTTAATCTATTGACTTAGTTTCAAGTCTTCTTATTCTCTATAGAATCAAATATAATTCATATGATAGGAATCGAACATCAGTTTCACAAAATGAAATAAAAGAGCCATCACTTTAAAAGAATTTTTCCCTAGGTCCAAGGCTGGATGTTTTTCACATTCCTACAGTTTCTAATGCACATGGTCGTTCTTCTCATTCCAGTTTATGCTAAAAGGAATCAAAATATACTACCTCCAAACATGCCGCTTGGCATAAGGATTGTTTTGTGTTGAAGGCAATTAAGAAACAACTGACACAGGAGGAGCTCTCTGCACTTCCCCTTTCTACCTACAAGCAGGACATAAACTTCCCTTTGTGAAGGAGTGTCCCCCTGTCCTCTCCGGAACCACCTTATCACAGGAGGCCGAAAGTCAATACCTTACTAACGTAACTCTCCATTAGTTTCCCCTCATACAGTTACCTTCTAACAATTTACTTCCCCTAAAAGCCTAACTTCCTTTTCCTTTGTCTTGTTACTTTTCTACAATTCATCGCCCTTTGTTAAGATAGCATATAAGAACCCGATTCTAACCACTCCTTTGAATTACTCATCACTGAGTGTACCTGTGTGTACACTCATTATACTTGTAAATAAACTAATTTTCCCTCCTGTTAATATGTATTATGGGAGTATATATTTTTTATTCTTAAATATATTTTATTGATTTCAGAGAGGAAGGGAGAAGGAGAGAGAGATAGAAACATCCCAAAGATGAGAGAGAATCATTGATCAGCTGCCTCCTGCACACCACACTGGGGACCGAGCTTACAACCAGGGCAGATGACCTGACCTGGAATCAAACCTTGACCTCCTGGTTCATAGGCTGATGCTCAACCAGTTAACCACTCAGGCCAGGCATTATGTAAGTATACCATAATTTGTAGGCCTTGATACTAAACCTAAGAAGGTAAAGGAAAGTTATTTTTTTCTTCTACAATGTCTACCTAGAAAACTTAGATTTCTATTAAACAAAAAAGTTTGTTGTTTATTTGTATTGAATAGCTCTACATGCTCAGCCTGGCCAACGTAAAACTCAAGTTACGATATATTGACCACTAATTATGTGGTTTTAATTAAAAAAGTAAAGTAAAACAGTACTATATTTGGTTAATTTGAAGACCATATATAGGGAAGTAATATATTTTTCTATGTTAAACTCTTATATGACCCTCTGCCCTAACTGGGAACTTACCATCTTGATTATCCTTTTCAATAAGGTAAATTAGAGCATTTATTGAAGAAACAGTGAGTCAGTGAATCCAATATGAAGAATTATGTGTGGATTAGTAGTTAGAAGATCTGGGTTCTGTTTGATGATTTCTGGTGGATCCAGGGAACTGGGCAGTGTGTGGATCTGGAGGTCAGGGGCAGGATTTGTACACAGGAATAGGGTGGTCATGGTAGTAAATGTTGGAGATTAAACCCTTATCAGTGATAACATTGGCAAATATGTTCTCCCATGCAGTGGGCTTTCTTGTTGTTTTGTTGTGCCAAAGCTTTTTATTTTGATGTAGTCCCATTTTTTTATTTGCTCTTTAGTTCTTATTGCCCTAGGAGTAGTATCAGTGAAGAAATTGCTTTAGCACATGTCTGAGATTTTGCTGCCTGTGGATTCCTCTAGTATTTTTATGGTTTCCCGTCTTATGTTTAAGTCCTTTATCCATTTTGAGTTTATTTTTGTGTATGGTGTAAGAGGGTGGTCTAGTTTCATTTTTTTGCATGTATCTGTCCAATTTCCCCAACATCATTTATTGAAGAATCTGTCTTGTCTCCATTGTATGTTCTTGCCTCCTTTGTCAAATATTAATTGAGCATAGTGGTTTGGGTCAATTTCTGGGTTTTCTATTCTATTCCATTGGTCTATATGTCTGTTCTTGTGCCAGAACCAGGCAGTTTTGAGAACAGTGGCTTTGTAATACAGCTTAATATCTGGTATTGAGTTCCCTCCTACTTTGTTCTTCTTACTCAGGATTGCTGCAGCTATTTGGGGTCTTTTTTTTCTAATTCCAGATGAATTTTTGGAGAGTTCGTTCTAGGTCTGTGAAATATGCTGTTGGTATTTTAATGGGGAGTACATTGGATCTATAGATTGCTTTGGGTAGCATGGACATTTTAATGATGTTGATTCTACCAATCCATGAACACGTTATGTTCTTCCATCTGTTTATGTCTTCCTCTATCTCTTTTTTCAGTGTCCTGTAGTTTTCTGAGTACAGGTCTTTTACTTCCTTAGTTAAGTTTAGTCCTAGATGTCTTACTTTTTTTGGTACGATGGTAAATGGGATTTTTTTTTAGCCTCTCTGTAATTTCACTATTGGTGTATAGAAATGACATAGATTTCTTGGCATTAATTTTGTATCCTGCTACATTGCCGAATTCATTTATTAAGTCTAATAATTTTTTGATGGAGTCTTTAGGGTTTTCTATGTCCAGTATCATGTCATCTGCAAATAAGGACAGTTTTATTTCTTCTTTTCCAATTTGGATGCCTTTTATTTTTTCTTCTTGTCTGATCGCAATGTCTAGTAGTTCCATTACTATGTTGAACAGGAATGGTGAGAGTGGGCATCCCTGTCTTGTTCCTGTTCTTAGGGGAAATGGTTTTAGTTTTGCCCATTGAGTACGATGTTAGCTGTTTTGTCATATATGGCTTTTATTATGTTGAGATATGATCCTTCTATTCCCATCTTGCTGAGAGTTTTTATCAAGAAAGGGTGTTGTATTTTGTCAAATGCTTTTTCTACATCAATTGATATGACTATGTGATTTTTATCTCTCAATTTGTTTATGTGATGTATTACATGTATTGATTTGTGGATATTGTACCACCCTTGCATCCCTGGGATAAATCCAACTTGGTCATGGTGTATGATCTTTCTGATGTAATGCTGGATTTGATTTGATAGAATTTTGTTGAGTATTTTGGCGTCTATGTTCATGAGGGATATTGGCCTGTAATTCTCTTTCATTGTGTTGTCTTTATCTTGTTTTGGTATTAGGGTAATGCTTGCTTCATAGAATGAGCTTGGAACTGTTCCTTCCTCTTGAATTTTTTGGAATAGTCTGAGGAGGATAGGTTTTAGTTCTTCCTTGAATGTTTGGTAAAACTCCCCTATGAAGCCGTCTGGCCCCAGGCTTTTGTTTGCTGGAAGCTTTTTGATGATTGCTTCAATTTCTTCCATAGTTATTGGCCTATTGAGATTTTTAGATTCTTCCTGATTGAGTTTTGGAATGTTGTATTTTTCTAGGAATATGTCCATTTCCTCCCGGTTGTCTAGTTTGTTGGAATAGAGTTGTTCATAGTATTTTTTTTAACAATCCTTTGTATTTCTGTGGGGTCTGTTGTTATTTTGCCTCTTTCATTTCTGATTTTGTTCTTTGGGGTCCTCTCTCTTTGCTTCTTGGTGAGCCTGGCTAGAGGTTCATCAATCTTGTTTATCCTTTCAAAGAACCAGGTCTTGGTTTCATTGATCTTTTGTATTGTTTTTTTGGTTTCTATGTCATTTATTTCTGCTCTGATCTTTATCTCCTTTCTGCTCAATCTGGGCTTTTCTTGTTGCTCTCTTTCTAATTCTTTGAGTTGTAGAGTTAGATGATTTACTACCATTTTTTCTTGTTTTCTGAGGTAGACCTGTAGAGCTATAAACTTCCCTCTCAGGACTGCTTTCATTGTGTCACATAGATTTTGGATTGTTGTGTTTTCATTGTCATTCGTTTCCAGGATGTTTTTAATTTCTTCTTTGATCTCTTTGGTAACCCAATCATTGTTTAATAGCATGATATTCAGCCTCCAAATGTTTGAATTTTTGTGATTGTTTTTATTGTAGTTTATTTCTAATATTAAGCAATTGTGGTCTGAGAAGATGCTTGATATGATTTCAATCTTCTTGAATTTGGAGAGACTTTGCTTATGACCCAATATGTGGTCTATCTTTAAATGTCCCATGTGCACTTGAGAAAAACGTATATTCCATGGCTTTGGGGTGAAATGTTCTGAAGATGTCAATTAAGTCCATCTTATCTAGTGAGTCATTTAGGATTGCTGTTTCTTTGCTTATTTTTTGTCTAGAAAATTTATCCAGTGATATCAATGGTGTATTAAGGTCCCCTACTATGGTTGTATTGTTGTCGATCTCTCCCTTGATATCTTCCAGGAGTTTTTTTATGTATTTGGGTGCTCCTGCATTGGGTGCATATATGTTTATCAGGGTTATATCCTCTTATTATATCGATCCCTTTAGTATTATGAAGTGGTCTTCTTTATCTCTTGTTGTGGCCTTCACTTTGAGGTCTATTTTGTCAGATAATAAGTATTATTACCTCAGCTTTTTTTTTTATTTCCATTTTTCTGAAAGATATTTTTCCATCCCTTCACTTTCAGTCTTTGTGAGTCCCTTGTTCTGAGGTGGGTCTCTTATAGACAGCATATACTAGTATATATGTGTCATGTTTTTTTATCCATTCAGCCACTCGATGTCTTTTGATTGGAGTGTTTAGTTCATTTATGTTTAAAGTTATTATTGATAGGTACTTGTTTGTAGCCATTTTTATTTTTTGTGCTTGTGTTCCTTCTTCCCTTTTTATTTCTTCTTTTTATACCAGTCCCTTTAGCATTTCTTGCATTGCTGGCTTGGTAGTGATAAACTCCCTTAGTCTTTTTTTTTTTTTTTGTCTGTGAAGCTCCTTATTTCCCCTTCAATTTTGAATGATAGCCTTGCTGAATAGAATATTCTTGGATTCAGTCCCTTGCTTTGCATCACTTTATAAAAATATGGAACACTTCATGAATTTGTGTGTCATCCTTTCACAGGGGCCATGCTAATCTTCTCTGTATCGTTCCAATTTTAGTATATGTACTGGTGAAGCGAGCATGGGGGTTTTGATTTTTATCCTGATGAGGGAAGTGGTTTTCTAACCCAGGAAGGGGTCGACACTAAAGCAGGAATGAAAAGAAATTACTGTCTCTCCACACTTGCACTGCTAGTTTCCTGACAAATAATTCTCTGCTTGGGCATTTTCTCCAGAAGGGCCAAACCACTGTGAATTCTATATACATTTTGCTCTATGAGGTAACACTGTTAATAAGAAGTGCTTGAAAGGTTTGGCTTTTCTTCCTCGCCCCTGATAACAACAAAGTAACACCTACTGACTGAATACAGTTGGAGAATTTTGTATTTAAAATATGATAAAATAAATTCTGTGTTATGCCTAATTTAGGGGAGGTCTAAATATTGTTTATTGGTTAAAATTTAATCTAAAAATTATAAACATGTGTTCATTGACATGTCTAAGAAAAACAATCACATGCTACTTAAAAAAATCACATTTACCAGTGGGGGAAAAAAGGAACCCTCCACTTTCCCTTATTCCTTTAAAAAGTAAAGAATACCTTTAAAACCCTCTAACAGCTTTTCTTTTATTATTAGCTGAAAGAAATCTCAAGGAGAGGTGGATACTTTAAAAATAAAAGGAGCAACATGAAAAGGTGCTCATCTTTCTGAAACCTCTATTGTTCAGTAATGCCTAATGTTAGACATTAAAGGTTTGCGTGTTCATCATCATATTTTATTGAAGTTGGTAATAATTTACTTATTATCTGCAATGGGTTTCTGAAAAATATTTTTCTTTCCATTAAGGATTTCATTTTTAGCATTTGCTTGTCAGTTAAATCCTCACATCATTAATGTAACTTCTCATCATAGGGAAAATTGAATATTCATGCCTTGCTCAAATCACTGTTATTTTGGCCTCTTACTTTTTTTTTTTCCTCCCTGAAAGTGTAGATTGTTAACCCATCATTTTACAGTTAAGATTGTTAAATTTTCTGAGACTGCTTCAGTGTGTCTATATAACTTGAAGTTTTAGTCATTTTTCCATGGATAGTAATTTCTGCTTTTAACCTTGACAGGGTTCAGGCCATTTAGCCTTTTGATAGGTATTTTATTAACTCTTGGTTAATGTTCCAGGTCTCAGAGCCATGCTATTTTAACCCTTTATGCCGTGCCTTGCCTGCTAATGTGCACAGAAAATATATCCCTTTAATGGTGATCAGCCTGTCAAATGTCCAACCTTCATAGAAAATTAATTTTCTTGGCTGAAAGACACTTGAAGAGTGTTTTTCGATGGTTAGCCTTAGGTGATCTCTCAAGCTCCTAACAATCATAATATTCTAGGATTCTATTTGTTGGTTTATCTCACTTTAGAATCAACAATGATGAGACTAGCCTTCAAATACATTTTTTGAAGTTAAGGACTACATTTTTCTAATCTGTATTGTGGCGAGATAGAGTTTGTGTGTCCCCTCCCCCCATTATTGGTTCATAGCCATCTGCCTTCTGAGGCCAAGTTCAGATAGAGCTAAGATAATAGTAAGAAGCTTTTAGTAATACATCACAAGGGGAAAGAAGAGATAAAGACTCTCTTTGCATAATAACTCACAGGAACTATGATCTTCTGAGAACTGATGAGCCTTGGCATTTTAAAAGTCTGTCTTGTACCTGCTTAATTCTAAATCATAATCATTGAATGAAGGTTTTCTCCTTCAGAAGATAACTCTAGGGCAGGGGTGGGCAACCTTTTTGTAAGTGCGTGCCAAAACCAGCAAAATCTCTGACTCAAAATTCTTCTGCGTGCCAACCCTAATTTTTTGAGAACACGTTACGCCTACTTGATATCTCTTAAGGTGTACGTATGTGAAGAACCTTGAAGAAATAATAAAATTCGTTCGAGCGACAAAAACACAGTATATGATGATGAAAAATACATTTATTTTTTAATGTATACATGTATACTGATAGTCCGACAGAAAACTTTATGACTCCGTTTGATATTATCAGTGGGACTTTTGCTGCTGCATCACTGAAGACAGAGATTTTACATCAGGTTTATATTTCATGACCTTCAGAGATATGCACGAGCTACTACTTTCATCCGTCAGGCTACTCCTATTATGAGACTTAACAAAATTCATCACTGAGAACAAAGATTCACAAGCGTATGTGGATGAAACCAAAACACTGGTCGGATCTAGGAAGGAAGGGAGAGTTAAAGCAGAGGCATAGAAATTGCTCTTCTCCTCTCTCGTCAATCCATGTCTATGGTCTTAAAGATAACTTGTTATGTAAAATTATTTATTTATCTAAGATGCACCTACACTGAATTTATCTGAAAAATAAAAAAGTCTATATTAAGAAAAAAATTGTAAATGGAAGATTATAAGAGAGGGTTTCGCGTGCCAGCAAAAGTTACTGGCGTGCCATGTTTGGCACGCGTGCCAGGGGTTGCCCACCCCTGCACTAGGGGAAAACAAATAAGCAAAACATTTTTTTTATTGTTTGTTTTTTAAATATATTTTTATTTATATTAGAGAGTAAGGGAGAGGGAGAGAGAGATAGAAACATCAATGATGAGAGAGAATCATTGATCAGCTGCCTCCTGCGTGTCCCCCACTAGGGATTGAGCCTGCAACCCAGGCATGTGCCTTTGACTGGAATCGAACCCAGGATCCTTCAGTCCACAGGCTGACGCTCTATCCACTGATCCAAACCAGCTAGGGCAGCAAAACATTCTTTTTTTAAAACAGGAACCACATTTTATTTCAAATGGAAATATCTGTGTGAGAGCACGAATGTGCATATGGGTGTGTATATATTTTAATAGAATTTGTCTTTTTTTATTGTTTAAAGTATTACAAAGAGTAGTACATATGTCTCCTTTTTCCCCCATGGACCTCCCTCCGGCCTTCCCCACCCCCTGGCACATGCCCTCACCTCCCTAGTGCCTGTGTCCACTGGTTACAGCAAAACATTCTTAAACTGGATAAAACATTGGCAACTAGTGCAAAGTTGAATAGGAGGAGATATAAAGGTAGTCTAAGGGCCAGGGTGGATGTTGTTGGGAAGCAGACAGGTGTTCAGGAACTGCAGGACCTTATATGTTGTGGAGGGGGTAACAGGGAAATAAAAAGGCAGAGAGGATGCACACCTTGGAGCGGATATTGTGTAGATTACCTTATATGACTTGAGCTTGAATATGCTTAGTAATTTTATATTTGTTATTGCTTCATTAACAATAAGATATTATTTTGATAATGGATTGTACAGTTTTGGCTTTCTATCAGGGCATAATAAGGAGCAACGTGGTTAATAAGCAACTTATATTCATATAGCAGGTATGGAATAGGAGGAGATATGTTTTATGCTAAACGTATATGGTATTGTTAATGAATATCAAGCTTCAGAATGTAAGCTTCTAAAAAGTAAACATCTTACAGAATATGCAATAGGAGACTCAAGTTAATCCAGTTCTCCCTTTGCGTATTCCTGGATGGCACATATAGTGTTCCAGGTCATACTTAGCCATTAATGGTTGACTTGCTATCAGAGAGTTATTTGGGGAAGCCACAGGGCAAGAGAAAGCCTAATTAATATTAAACATCAACATTAATTTGGGCTTGTTTTCATAAGTTGCCTGGTAAAGGAACATGCCAGCCTTGGGTTATCAGTATGAATTTTGTACTAATGGTCAGAATCATTATACACTGTTTAGCATACAAATTATTATGAATAATATTTTTGATATAGTAGAACTTGACTCATTCATATCACTAATCTGCAGATCCAATAATTCTCAAACCAACTTCAGCTGTCTCTCTCTCCTCTCACTAAAGTTTATTAATAGCAGAGAGCTGTCATGAAATCTCATATTACAAAGAATTCATTACTTCTACAAAAGATGCTAGAGTACATTTATTGGTCTACTACCAAATAATCTAATAAAAAATTAAAATGCAAGTCTATTTATCAGGTAGAAAGAGCGGCGGACTTTTTTTGTGATATGACATCATAGCAGTTAATTCTGTCTGTATGCATAGAAAGTACTTTCACTGATTAATTTTCTTTGGTCTTTAATAAGGTTCTTCATTAGTATGACTGTAAAACTCTAAAAGAACACTTAAGTAGTAGAAGAATTCTGTTACATTACTTGGAATGTTCAGCAAAAGTAGGAAGAATATAAAATGTCTCAATGATTGCAACAAATATAAGATTATTAGTTATGTGTCTAATTTTTATGTTCTCACTCTCCATAGCAATTCAGTATAATTTCTTACCAAATTTACAGTTCATAAAATAGAAAAGACTAAAAGAGAGTCTATAAATGACAAACTCTAGTAAATTTGCCATACAAATGATGAGTTAACTATCTGGGGAAAAAAAAAAAAAGAAAAGCAACAGGCCAGAATAACAGTGATTTGAGCTAGGCATGAATATTCAATTATGCCTATGATGAGAACTTACATTAGTGATGTGCGGATTTAACTGACAAGCAAATGCTGAAAATGAAATTCTAATGGAAAGAGAAATATTTTTTCAGAAATCCATTGCAGATAATAAGTAAATTATGACCAATTTCAATAACACATGATTACTGCATGCCAGCTAATTCATTATATGCTACTTGAGCTTTGGTTAAACAATAGTATTTCTGTGTAACTTAATTCAACAATTCACAATTTGAATGCCTAATGTGTATCCTGTGTATACATACACTTTTTAAGTGCTTCCTAAAGTTGAAGGGATATACTAGCTGTAGACTAGCCTTACTTACACCTGAGAAAAAATATAAAAGCCTTTGGCAGCTAAATAGAAGCCACATTTAGGGATTTTTAAAAAAATTTATTTTATTGATTTTTCACAGAGAGGAAGGGAGAGGGATAGAGAGTTAGAAACATCGATGAGAGAGAAACATCAATCAGCTGCCTCCTGCACACCACCTACTGGGGATGTGCCCGCAACCAAGGTACATGCCTTTAACCGGAATCGAATCTGGGACCCTTCAGTCCGCAGGGCAATGCTCTACCCACTGAGCCAGACCGGTCAGGGCAACACATTTAGGAATCTTGACACAGTACTTCTCTTTCCTCCATTGTAGTAAGAAAACAACAAAACTTAAAATTTAAGGAAACAGATGTGGAACTCTCAGTAGGAATATTTGCTCAGGATTTGTAAATAAGGATGTTTCCAAAGGGGAACTCTTGTAACAAGAGACTATGGAGTGTACTACCTGGAATCTGCAATTGAGGGGTGATCCTCAGCTCCTGGCCAAAGAGGAGGTACTTTCTTTGACAGGGGAGTGGCATTCATAGAAGCATGGATGGAGTGATCCTGGAAAAACTGGAAAGAGCCCATAGGAGAAAGAGTCAACTTAAATATCCACCTGTTCTAGAGATTATGATGCCATTTTACATTTCTTTCCTCCAAATGCTTTCAACTACAGAGGGGCTAAATACTGTGGTTATCTAGCTGGTGGGTGTATAGAAACCTTGAAGAAACATGGAGAGCGATATTGATAGATTCATAACACAGATAGATAGATAGATAGATAGATAGTTAGACAAATAGATAGACAACCGCTCTTCCTTTACTGAGCTAGCCTGACACGTGTTTGTTACACAGACTCATATCTCCATGCCCTTGTTCAGATTGTGTTCCCTGGCTTGAATAATTGTCATTGTACTTATACACACATATACACACTCTCTTACAATTTATAAGACTCAATTCAAGACTTAAGTCCTCCAGGAAACCTTCTCCCATCCTCTTAGGCTAGGTCAGGTTCCCATCTCTCTGCTCCCCAAATTGCTTTATCATTTAGACTGTGCCTATAGTGTAAGTAGAGAACTGGATTAAATTATCTCCAGGTTTGTTTTTCTATTAAACATCTTGTGTCATCTGGTGTCTCTCATTCATTGTTCATCAAATGCAATAAACATTAGTTAACTGCTTCTGCACAGAAATTATGTTAGGGACATGAGATGCAAAAATAAGTGAGACATGGCTGTTGCCCTTACTCACCTCAAAATATATGACATGCATTTTATATCTGTGGTCAGATTGGGGAAAACAGAACAAGATTCTCCTGAGTAAATTAGCAACCTGATAGCACTGTGTTAGCATTCAGATGTGCCCTGGATAAGTGGTGTTTTGCTGAGTTGTGCTGTGAGACGAGTCCTGCTGGTGCAGAGGTTTTCTGTGGTCAGCACCTGCATTCCACTTGCATCTTGCTAAATGTATGGAGCCACAGACTTTTAGAGTCAGTTTGGGCCTGTTAATTCATCCTGAGGATTTTAGCAGTAAGATTCGCTGCAGTGAGACATGGGAAATCTGAACTTCCTCCATAGCACTGTCCACAGGATAATAAAAAGAGCTTTCTGAAGAGTGAGAAGGATTTATGGCAGCTGGTAAAGTCAGAACTTAAAAATGTCTTGTTATCAGAGGGTCACACTGCTGGCTTTCTACCATCATTCCCCCCTTCTCCCATCTTGATTCTAAGCATTATTCTGTTGTTGTTGTTGTTGCTGCTGTTATTTTGGTTGTAAATGATTAGGAAATATTATAGTAAAATGTTGTAGGAACTATACAAGGCCAAAAATGCTTGGTATAATGTTTGGTTCTTTGTGATATTAAACAATCAAGTAGAGAAACAAAAAAGGTGTCTTTGCAATTTTGTTAGATATCAAAAGAACCCTTAGAAGACAAATTGGAGAAGCAATGCTGTCTCTTTTTATAATATGACAAAGAGCTAATTCAGCTTCTTTAACAGAAACTCAAGCCCAACCCTTTCAAAAAGCCTTTATATTCAATGTAAAGGAAAATGTGTCTTCAAATCCTAAGAGTTCAGCTTCCACTGGTTTCAATGGGAACTGTACATTCAGAGCCAAGGGCTAATTTTGGTCTATGTGTTTCCCCAATAAGTTCTCTTGGGTGATCATTTTAGCTTTAGCAAAGTGTTCCCTCTAGCCATAAGAGACAGTGTTTAAAAGTTTAAAGCAATGTGAATAGGCCAAAATCTAAATCAATATTCTGTAGAACAAATAAAGAGAAAAGAGATTTAGGCGGCAGGCATATGGTATGTGCTCCAATTCCCTGGTAGGCAGATCAAAGAGGTTTCAACAAGAACTTAAAAATAAAAGAGCCTAAAAAACAGATGTTAACAAAACAATTCTCTCCCTCTCAGTGAGAAATGACTGCTTAGGTTTTCAGATCAAGACACTGGGGTCATGAAGAGAAATACCATTGTGTAGTGTCAAGTGAGTTGTAAAGGGCAGAAAGGATTCAGATCAATAGGCAGTAGCTTATTTATCTTCTTTAATGCCAATTATTTTAACAGAGTTTGCCCAGACTTTGTTTAGCTTTTAGGTATATTACTTTGGTTCATGTAGTAGTTTATAGGGAAATTACATGGTATGAATGCAGTATTTTCTCCTCTTTTTCACCTCCCTTTCTCCTTTCAACTCCTCCTCAGAAGTTCTCTTACTAATAACATTTGTGGGAAGGATAGCTTGCCTGTTGATCTCTAGGGCTCTGAAGATTACTTATTATCTTTTGCCCTTTGAGAACCTTGAGTGATTCTAGCTTCAAGCTGATGACTGGAAGGAAATACTACATTGAAAAATTATCCAAAAGCAGTTTTATCACAGGCACAGTTTATTATAACATTTGACTTCAATATAACAGCAATTTGAGATTGTCATGGTAGGAAAATAAACTGCAAAAATGCTTAGGACCTTCAATGATTCTTTTTTTTTTTTTTTAAATATATTTTTATTGATTTTCCACAGAGAGGAAGGGAGAGAGATAGAGAGTCAGAAACATTGATGAGAGAGAAACATCGACCAGCTGCCTCCTGCACATCTCCCACCAGAGATGTGTCCACAACCTAGGTACATGCCCTTGACCGGAATCGAACCCGGGACCCCCCAGTCCGCAGGCCGACGCTCTATCCACTGAGCCAAACCGGTTTTGGCCCTTCAATGATTCTTTAAGAGGATTTTATGTAAAATGATTTAATTGCTGAGATGTTAAGTGCATTTTATTCTGAAGAAATTTTACCTTTGAAGAATATTTCATAACTGTAGTCATAAGAAAAATAAATGTAATTTGTAGAGTTACTTATGTTTCAAGCATATTTTTATACCTATGATTTCATGAACCTTTAACACAGTTTAAAAAGGCATTTACCAGTTTTTTTCCAGATGTGTTCCCAATAAGTAGGTATAAAAGTCCAAACAATTAATTTTTTTTTAAAAGTGAAAAAGGACTATCCAATGAGGAGAAACTTTGCATTATGAATTGCAAAGTAACCATGCTTAAAATGCAGTGATTTATATATAAATTTGCCCCAATTTTAAAAAGATTAAGAAAAATGCAGTGATTTGACTTCAAGTAGCAGTAAATATACCATGGCAATATCTCCGGTGATGGATCCTCCTTGAGTAAGTAAAGGTTACTGAGTCATTGGAAAGGTGTCATATTTACCCCACATTCTGATACCAGTGTCTTTTTATTTTCTTCTCCTGTGGAAACTGTGAGGGTTTCCTGAATTTCTTGACTCTACTTTGAGGTACAAATACATTACCCAATATGAAAATGGATGTGAAAGTGTTTAAAATGAGTTATTTTTTGTTCTAGATAATATCTCATACCATCTTCAGAGTATAATTCTGTAATTTTTGAAGCTTTTTACATTCCTCCCTTTTTTCACCTCTCGGTTTGTGTCCTGTGTCTGGAGCTACGGAGGCTACACAGAGTGTAAAGGTGCTCCCTATTCTGGACGGGTTTCTTGCCACATTAGGAAGAAGGAGTGTATACACACGGAATGCTAGATGGTGAGGTAGTATATGTCTGGAACAGGAAAAACTTACTAAGAACATGAGGGGAACTCTTCATGTGGCACTGGAATAACTATTGAGGTCCATATAGGGGTTTCCAGGAGATTTTGACAGAGGGAATGGAGAAAGCACTGGTGGAGGGGTGGGTTAGGGAGCAGAAGTGAGAGTAACAGAAAGGAGGAAGCAAACACCACTACTTAAGAGATGGAGGCAATAGTAATGAGTGTGTGCATGGAGACAGAGGTTGACTAACCTGCTGGTTAGCTTGACAGAAGAGTAAGGTTTGTGGTAAGAAGCTACTGACAACTGTGGTTGCAAAGAAGGTGGGGCCCATACCTGGAAAACAAAACTTTAAGCTATGGAGTTTGAAAATTCTTTGGCAAGATGAGCAATTAAGAGCCCTAACTGGTTTGGCTCAGTGGATAGAGCGTCAGCCTACGGTCTGAAAGGTCCCAGGTTTGATTCCGGTCAAGGGCATGTACCTTGGTTGCGGGCACATCCCCAGTGGGAGGTGTGCAGGAGGCAGCTGATCGACGTTTCTTTCTCATCGATGTTTCTGATTCTCTATCCCTCTACCTTCCTCTCTGTAAAAAATCAATAAAATAAAAAAATAAAAAAAGATGAGCAATTAAGGTTTCTGAGGAGGGACATGAGTTGGTAAAAGAAATATTTTAGAGAAATAAATCTGGCAGGAATGTTCAGAAAGGGGTTAAGTCTAGTATTTGGAGAGAGCAATTCAGAGCAGGCCCCAGGAAGTCAGGCACCAGGTGATAAAGGTCTAGACTTATTCCAGCCATGAGCAAAACCCACATATCTCTGTGTTTTGGAAATACAAAATTCCCTGCTGTTCCCCAAGAGTCCATCAATCTCAGTAGCTTTATACCAAATAGGATTCAACATTTTGCTGTAGGAATTATGAATGTATCTACATTGTTAACTAAATAAATGTGGTGTTATGGAGGCCAATTTAACTGAAATGTATAGGATTGTACAAACTAGGAATAGCAGACATTCAGTTTATATAATCCTTGGAGACTGTCAGTAAAAATTACTACCTTATCTAGGAGGGAAAGGATTTTTGGAGACTGATCAAACTTGCCTCGATTGGGTCCTCTTTACTTAGAGGCCTTGGCTCACTATACAATCTGTATTGCCCACTGACTGAATTCCTTCTTATCAATGAATAAAGACTTCATGTTATCTTTCTTGAGAAAGCAGGGGGGCAGCCAATCAATGTGCTGACTTACAACTTTGTTAACTGGCAGCACATGGCTTCTTGTTTACTTTTCTGGGACTGTTTCTTTTTTTTTTAATGCCCATATGTTTCCATTGATTTTTAGAGAGAGAGGAAGGGGAGGAGAGAGGGAGAGAGAGAGAAAGAGAGAGAGAGAGAGAGGAGAGAAACATTGATTGGTTGCCTCCAGTTCACACCTCTGACCAGGGATGAAACCTACAACCTAGATATGTGCCCTGACAATCTGCAACCTTTTGGTGTACAGGACAGCTCCAAGCAATTGAGCCACTGGTCAGGGCTCTGGGGCTGTTTTCCCCGCAAGAAATTATTACAGTTGAGTTTAACTAAGCAGGAGCTATGAGTTTTTGAAATATTGGTGGAATCTAAAGTTTGGGATTAGTAGCAATATGGGTGTATTTTCCTTTTGGTACTTATTATATTCTCTGCAGCTCTATTTTTTGTGTGGTCTTTATTATTCCTGAATGTCTCCTTAAGTGAAGATGTTGTTTAGGAGTTGGTAGAGCTGGCAGACTCTGACATTACATGCTGTATTATTCATTGTTTGGTGACTAGACTTCATATCTGTGGTAAAAATAAACATGATGGCTCTCAGCTTACTTCAATCCATTCAGTACTCTTGTGAATGGCTTCCTGTAACTGTGTGACTCTTTTTAAAGAATATATAGAAGGGGCAGGGAGGGGAGGATCAGTCTCAACCATGAACTACATGACATAAGTTTTAGAAGCAGGCTGAATGGCAACTTCAGTTTACAGAGAAGGGTAGCAGTAGCCTTAGTGGCACTCTAAATGTAAAGAGTCTGCCCCCTCGCCCCCCACCCCCGTCCCCCCAACACACAAACATGACTGTAGTTTTCCTTCCCATTTGATCATTTGGAAGCAATCCTTCTTATGTTTAGAAATCACAGGTAAAAAACAGGTAGCAATTTTTTTTCCATAAGATGGAAGGACCTATTTTTGGCCATGTTGGTTTCAACTTTACTTCATAAATGTGCCAGTAGGTGTTGCTATGCTAGCACTAATATGGGCTCTATAAAAATGAACTGGTCACTTTGTGGTGAGTGGGTCCCCAAGTAATTCCAAATTTGTATATTTCTTCTCAAAGCTCAAAACACTGCCATCAAATACTGAAGGCCTGATGGGATTATTTTAACTGCAAAATAAGTTTTTAAATAAAGAAGACCTGTTCTGCCACGACAACTCACAAGACTGGAAAAGAATTTCATTGACTTTCCAGTAGTTAATGTATTTTGGCCTTTGGGGGAGCAACCAATTTGTGTAACTAGAGAGAAAAGATTATTTTTCTCCTTCACTCTCCCTTATTTCTGTACTTCATTCATAATACATGTTATTATCACCGCAGTGTCCCAAATCCACATGAAAAAAATCCCAAAGGAGGTGGGCGGGGGGCGGGGGGAGGGGGGTCTCTGCCTGGTATAAACTTCCAGACATAGATAACATTTGAAACATGCTCTTGTTTATCAGACAAACAAGTGAATTTACACAAGAACCACAGTTTAAGTCTTCACAATATACCTCAGCATCTCGAGAATGTTTATATTGAAAAGTGTTTTCATATCCTATGTGTAGGCGGAAACAAATGATTTCCTTGTGCTAACCTCTGTAACTCTGCTGCCTGTACTAATTATTCGGCAGATACAACAGACACTACTACTTCTGTTTTTGACTTAAGTTTGTTAAGCAAAAACTAAAACTTAAAAAGAAAAATAATTGCAATTTCTATATTCAAAAACTAGGTTCTTAAAATTAAAAATATCTGATAATTGATTCTTAGGCAATAAGCCAACCATTTCAATGTGTGCATTGATGAAAAAAATAAAGAGTGTATGTACATTATACTGCTTTCGCATCCACAGTTTCATCAGTTGTGCCACATATGTGCAACTGAACAGGGGAAATCTGTCAGCGCTGCTTTTTTCTTTCTTAATTGTTAAACACAGCAGAAACCGATACACTTCAGATGAAAACTTGTGCTTTGATCTGAAAACACTGTTCAAAGAATGTGGATGTATATTCTGATACACAGTGAAAGAAAAAACACACATTATAATCTAGAAGGAGATAAGAGAGTAGGCTCAGGGGAATGTGAAGAATGAGTGGGAATGGGAAGCTGTTATATTTTTGTTTTCATAGTTGCAACTATTCAATAATATGAAGCAATAACAGCTTATTGAGCCTTTAACAGGTAGGGTGGAATCACATGAGCCAAAGTGAACATGGATTTTTCTATAAATTTCTCAGTGCTCATTTAAAAAAATCTTTAATAAAACAGTGAAGTACTTCTGTTGTAGAAATCTCTTAGCACTTTCTAAATAGCAAAACAATAAAGCATCTTGAAGAGTGGGGTTCAGAGCAAAGTAAGTAAATCTAAAATTTTTTCTGTATTATTTTATAATGAATTTTTATTGACTTTTATAGTCATATGATTTGCGATTTGTGATCTTTTCCCTTGCCTCCTTCCCTCTCTCACTTCCTTCCTTCATGCTATTTCCCCCATCTTTCTCAGTGGCATCATTTGGCAGCATTAGTATATAGCTGAGTGAATTACACAAGGTGAAGGAAAAACGCTCAAACAGTTTTTCTCCCTGTAGAGTTTCATTATAGAAATGCTCTGAAGTCATGGGTGGTGAGTGTGAAAATGTAGAGATGTAGATTGGTTGGTAATCAACTCAATGTTTGTAAGTAACCGGAGATGTAGTATTCTAACCATTCTCTATACCATCCCATGGAAGCTGCGTTTAATTCAGCTAAATGGCCCATGCAACTTCACTCCCCTTCAATTTGGCTTCTCCCCTGTGGCAAGAGTTCTTAATCAGAATTTCCTATTATTTAGTAACTAAATTAAAATCTGTAAATTGTAGGCAATTGCATATAATGCAATGATATATCCATAAGAATTGAAATTACTCAGAGCATTCCATGCAATGAACATTCTAACATAATAACAGTTAAACATTGGTATGAAAAATAATCTGGTAATAGATAGCAATAAAGCATGAAGGATCACTGGCCTTTATTTCTGAAGAAAAGATGTAAAAGGTAGATGCTTTTTCTCAAGAAAGTGCTGATTTAAAAGGAGTTAGGTGTGAGGTTTTTCATTCCAATAATAATTAATTATATTTATGAACTGATTGCTTAATATGTGCCAGATGTTTTGCTAAGCATTTACATATCGTATTTCATTTAATATTCACAACAATTTAATGAGGTACATACTGCTATTACTCACTTTTTGCATATCAGAAAATAAATTGAGACTCAGAAAGGTTAAATAACTTGGCCAGGGTCACACAACTACTGTAGTGTTCAAGCTAGGATTCAAATTCAGATATGCCTGACTCTAGACTTTGGGCTCTGAATACTGTGTTATATAAATATAATCACAATATACTTACATATTTATTTTTATTACTTTTAAAATTTTGTATGAAGTGCTTATCTTAAAATGTGATTAAATCAGAGAGGTAATTGGAAGTGTGGCATATTATATTTGTTGGACTTCTTGCCCTTAAAGGTCAAGCATTAACACATGAAACTTTGAAATAGTAAGTCAATACAATGTGAGATTATGAAAGACTAGAGTAGATAGGGGTAGTGGGAGAAGGCTTTCTGAAAGAGGTGAGACTTTTAACCAAATCTTATACAAATATATAGGTGTTTGGAAGTTACCAAAATATATTGGTAGAAGAACATGAAAATATTACTAAAGGTGAATGAATTACTATCAGGAAAAAATGTGGCAATACACCAGCTAAACATTTTTCAATCATGGGTGCACATTAGAATCAGGTAGAGTGTTTTTAAAAAATACAGATTCCTAGGCCCCACCCTTGACTGATTTTTAAAATCTAAGGTGGAGAGACTTGGAGAGTGGTATTTCTTAAAAGTTCTGAGTGGGATTATAATGTTCTGAGCTGGTACTAAGAGTAATTGATAAAGCTGTCTTGCTGTATTGGTGTTGGGGTCAAGTAGGAAATAAAATTGGGTGGGCATGACGCAGCCATAAAAAATGGCAAGATTCTGATGTTAGACTGATGGTATAGACACCTGGATATAGCTGGAGATTTCCAAGTGAGAAGGGTCAATTCAATTTAATTCAGCTAATGAAAACTGAGAGCTTATGAGCAAGGTATTGTAGAGGGATGTGACAAGATGCACTAAATATGATCTCTGCTCTTTAAAGTTTCATGTGTGTAGTAGGAGGTATAATGGGAGCTGTATTAAAGCATGCACATATTAGGTTATAATAGAAATGCAGAAGTGATCTGAGATAACTTAGGAGTACTCTATTTATGTTTGGGACTATCTTAAATTTTTAAAAAAGGAGATGACTCCTTTCAATTTTGACCTAAAAGTAAAATGGAATTTTTAAAAGACATGAGAAGAGCATTCTTGGTTGGGAGTAATGAAACTCAGAGGCCCAGAGTTTATGTGGATGTGAGCAGGGTGGTGGAAGTGGAAAAGGAGCTGGATGAGAAGTGGAGAGAACACACAGGAAGAAAGGCCAAAATGTTCACCTGAAGGTCAAAGCATGGCCTCTGACTCCTTGTCATGAATTCCATGATGGAAATGAAGTGTAGCTTAAGATCAGGTGGTGGAGAAAAAAGTAAGAGAAGGAAGAGCCTGCCACTGCAGATTATTAAATGTGCTGAAAGAGATTATGTGTAACTGGCCTGGTGTTCTTATGAATAAGTAACTTGCCCAAGGTCATATATCAGTTACCTGATTCCAAAGCCTTGACTAGAATCAGTGTACCACACAGCAGTAGTTCTTAGTCTCAGCAGCATTAGAATCACCTGGAGAGCTCAGACTGATACAGTATTATGGGGTGGGACCCAAGAATTTACTTTCTAACAAGTTCCCTGGTGACAATGATGCTGCTAGTCTAGGGGCCACACTTTTAGAACTATTACCCAGAAAGTCTGGTTTGAGATGATGTCCAGAAATCATGTATTTTTTCAAAGTATTCCTAATGATACTAAGGAGGAGCTAGTAGTGAGAACCATTGATCTTGATTTCGAAGAGCACTGAATGCTAATTTGATTTTATGGTGGTACCAGTTTACAAGTGAGAGGAGTGCGGTGTTGGCTATACATCATGATTAGGAGGAGAAAATGAATTGGTAGACATACCAGATCAGAGGTACTAGACTAGGGTAGACACTGAAAATTGAGTCATTCCATCCTCTCTTCATTTTGCACACTAGGGTCAAGCAGATCTTCCTAAAACGTTGCTTTCATCCAGGTATGATTCCGGTATTTACAAAAGCCCCTAACAAACTGCTGGTCTCAGTAACCTGGCCCTTCCCTTCCTTTCAAGGTGTGCTTTCCAGTAACTTCAAGACCAACGCTGTGCTTGTGCTTCTTCAGTTCCCCTTGATGACTTTGATGTGTGCTCTCAGCTCTTTAGTTCTGCCAAAAAATCAAAATAAAATAAAACTTAAAATACAGAATTAACATTCACATGGTATAAAAGCAAATAGCAAGTAAAGATTGATAAAGAAAACTTAACTCTCCCCTGTTCCCTAAATCCCCACTCCTACTCCTTAGGGGAAAGAATCTTTAACCCTTGTAGCCATTTAACTTGCTATATTGCTATTTTGTGATGAGCAATGATAGAAACTACTTCCTGCCGATACCATAGGATATAGGCCTTTTACGTTTCCCCTCCCTATTCTCTCTCTGTAGTAATCTATTTAATCTGATTTGATTCAATAGTTTTCATTATATTGTTTTGTTAAATAGTTATCAGTTTTCGTTATTATGACTATATGAATATTGTTCTCTCAAGGGCTAACTAAATCACCATTCTCATTTTATTTTCTTGCACAGATTTTATTTTCTCCAAAATTTTGATGCTTTCCTTTTTTCTTGCCATGATTTCCTTCTAATAACTCTTCAATTATTTTTCAAACTTTTTATCATATCAGGCATATTTCAAGTTTTTAAAAGTTTTTAAAATATCCTCATTACTCAATCTTTATCTTTTTGTTCCTATGTGAGATGGTTATCACAAAGCTGCTATGAAGTAGTAACATTAGGACTTCCCCTCATACCTTCTGGTTTGAATTAACCTTTTCTTTTTGAGTTTACTTTTTTTGGCTCATATATTTTGGTTTACTCCCTCCTTTTACTGGAGCACATTCCCAAATAACTTCACAAGAAAGAGTGTGTGAGAGGACAATTGTATGAGTTCTTACAAGTCTGATAATGTCTTTATACTTAGACATTTTATTGATAGTTTTGCAAAATTCTATAGAAATAAATATTGAAAATTATTTTCCATCAGAAATTTGAAGGCATTGCTCCATTCCCCCCCTTCCCCTTCCCCAATGTTCAGTGTTATTGAGAAGTGGCATTCCAAATTCAAATATTTCTGTAAAAGAACTATACATTTCTTTTTTTCTGGAGTATTTAGAATCTCCTCTCTTTTCATAGTGTTCTGAAATATCAGTAGGACATTTTTTGGTATGATAATTTTGATTTATTTATAAAATTTCTGTTTTTTTAGTAGGGTATTTGAAGCTAGAATCCAATCTGATAAACTTTAGACATTTTATTTTATACATTTTTTTGATAATTTTCTTCTTTCCATATGTTCTGTTTTTACTATTGTCACATGTTGAACATAGATCACTACTTTATATTTTGCATAGTTTCTGTTGGACTGTCCACTTTTTTCCTTAATCTATATGTACATATCTTTGAATCCATCATTTAAGTTTTTAATTCATTAATATTTTTAATTTGCAATAACTCTTTCTTGTTCTCTATTGCTTTTTTATAGCACCTTGTTTATGTGTTATAGACACAATATAATGAGTAAGGGGTTTAAAAATGTTTCCAGTATTTGTTTTTTCTGCATCTATTTAAAATGACAATTTTATTTGGGTGACTGTTGGAGTTTCTACCTTGCAGCATTTTCAGCTAGTATGTAGCTGTTGTCTATGGGCAATTAAAATTATTCAGCATCAAAATCTTAGCTCTGGGACCAGAAAAAGGAATCTAAGAAGCATTTGCTGATAGTCTGATTCAGAACAAGTGCTTTCCCCTTTGGTTTATTCATGCATATTTCAATTGGCATTAATGTAACATATTTCATGGGCTCTCTTCAACACGAAATCCTTGTTCTCAACTTGGCAGTGATCCTGACATTAAGTTGTAGATGTATGTTGGATGTATAAATAAATAGTGCAGGAATATAAGAATTGGAAAATAGAGTGGTTATCTTTTAAATTTTTAGTAGATTGGGATGAGGCAGATACAGGTTTTAGGCATTTAAGGACAGAATGAGAATGAAGGCTTAGAGGCAATTGACCTATAGGTCACATATTTGAGAAATTTGAGCAGAAAATCTACACTAATAAAAGAGAAACATGCAAATTGGCATCACTCCGCTACACCCACCAGCCAATCAGAGTGACTATGCAAATTAACCCAACAAAGATGGTGGTTAATTTGCATACACAGGCAAGGAGCGAAGACTGAAGGCTCCGGCTGGAGTGAAGACTGAAGACTGAAGACTGAAGAGGCTTGGCTTCTCCGCTGCGGCTGGAACAAAGGCCTGGGTCCCAGGTGCAGGAGGAAAACCAGTGCCAGCAGCCAGGGGAAGGAAGGCCTATTGCATAAATCTTCGTGCAACAGGCTTCTCGTATAATATATAAAATAAGATACTTATCAGAGTGGCAGCATAATCTAATGAAGGAAGGTATTTTATAAATTGGAATAGACATTTGTGTGACTAAGGGCACAGGGAAGGAGACAGTAGAAAGAGAGGAATTAAAAATATTGTGGAGGAAGTATTAAATGAAGGAAATATATGTATTGAAAGTCTCCTTATATAGGAAAGTATAGAAACAGAATGGACAGATATATCTCTTTTGATATAATGCCATAAAAAGAATTCAGTTCTAGTTTACTTCAAGTCATAGTACAGTGTAGCACCTTAGAGCATAGGATTTGAAATTCCAACAGTTCTTATCCTCTTCATTTTATAGAACAGATTCCAGAACTATTTGATCTTGAAGACTGATATAGATTAAAGAAGTGGCATGAATGGGGATTAGCCCAAGGTCACCTTCTCTTTGGTTTATTAATGCACCGAACAATTCAAAGTATGTACATAAGATTGAGGCACAGTAAGTATGTGTAACTTCTTGATGCTTCCTTGGTTTGTATAATTTGAAGTGCATGCTAAGCTACTTAAACAAAGTGGACCTAATCCATAGTGTTTTAAGAATAATAGAGGTTTATTTCTCACTCATGGAAAAGTATATAGATGAATGGCACAGGGCTGTCACCCAAGCTCACTCTAGTCACCACTTCACAGCCAGTGATGGGGACAAAGAGAATTAATTCAGGGTCAGCCATCTGTATGGATGTGACTCAAACGTTGTAGAAATCTCTTCTATTAACCTCCTGCAGGCCTAAATTTAGTAGTATGACCACACTTAGCTACAAGAGAATCTAAGAAATGCAGTCAGTAGCTGGGCACTCATTGCAGTTACTATATTTTATTTTATCTTTAATAAGTGATTCTCTTTTTCCTCATTTTATTTTATATTTTTATTGACTTTAGAGTGAGAAAGGAAGAGAGAGAGAATGAGGGAGAGAGAGAAAAATTAGTTTGTTGTTCCACACATTTATACATTCATTGGTTGATTCTCATTTGTGCCCTGACCAGGAATTGAACCCACAACCTTGGTGTATCAGGACAATGCTCTCACCAACTGAACTACCCATCCAGGGCCTGCTGTTATTGCATTTTAAATTCTTCCGAGTCTTGGATAAACATTCTCGTGAAAGCGTCAGTTAGGTGTTTAAATGGGAGAACTGAGGCAATGAAACAGACAAGCAAAATGAATACTTAATGAAACATCACAACACATTGAATAAATATGAGAGAGATTAAATACAAATTTACAGAGGCATCTATTTAAAATGACAATTCTATTTGGGTGCCTGTTGGAATTTCTACTGTGCAGCATTTTCAGCCAGTGTGTATCTGTTGTCTTTGAGCAATTAAAATTATTCAGCATCAAAATCTCAGCTCTGGGACCAGAAAAAAGAATCTAAGAAGCATTCGCTGATAGTCTGATTCAGAGCAAGTGCTTTTCCCTTTGGTCTATTCATGCATATTTCAATTGGCATTAATGTAAAGTACCTTATGGGCTCTCTTCGACATGAAATCCTTGTTCTCAACTTGGCAGCGATCCTGGCATTAGGTTCTAAATGGTCAGTCTGGGATGGTAAATCAGCTATCCTCAGCTGATGGGTCTAACAATGAGGAGATTGCTGGAGGCAGGTGGTGTTGTGAGGCCTAATTCTGTTGGCATTAAGTGACAACTCATATTTGCTACAGGAGCAGTAAATTGCACTGTTTTAAAACAGGAAGTCTGAGTTAAAAGCTGTGTAAAACCATTATACTGTAGCCAGCACTCCAGGCTTTTCTAATTAGGTCATTTGGAAAAAGATGACCTTTTCATTTCTGTGCCTCTTTGCTGGGGACACATGTTTCTAATTATCATTCGTATTTTACTTTGCCAAAGCTGTTGACAAGCTGAGCTTTTCTGTGTATGCGTGTGTGTGTGTGTGTGTGTGTGTGTGTGTGTGTGTGTGTGTGTCCACATGCACTCTATGAAGTTAATAACACTTCTGTATTCTACATTGGGCAAACAGAAGAAGATGGAAAGAATGTGTATAGTAGTTTTGATGTCAAGCAACCAAAAATCATATGGATTTGAGTGAAGTACACATTTTTGATGTCCCCAATGTTTTAGGCCAACTTAACTGTAACTTTGTCTGAAATCACTGTCAAAATTTCTTCTGCTTTGGGCTGACAAGTATGATAACACTGTGTAAAATACAAGGGAGACATGAACTTTGGTCCACATTGTTACTGGAAACATACTGCTTGCCATGCTTGAAATTCTGTGCAGGACCAAGACCAAAAATCTTGTGATTATCTTTTAAGGCTCCCGTGTCCTTCTGTATGCTGTTTTTTGGAATATTTACAAATGCAAACATGTACTGTCCTCTAATGACCACTTCTTCCCAAAGAAGTTATGAATAAAGGGACAACATGCTTATGTATTGTTCAAAAATATACTCCATGTTTTAGGATACTCCATATTTTAGGAGATAGCCCAAGAAAGGAGGCATTCGCCAAGGCTGGCTTTTCCACTGACTTCCTTTTCTAGTTGAGGGAAAGTTTCTCAATATGCTATCAAGTTCTTCATCTGCAATCATAAAATTACAGAGCTGGCAGGACTTTGAGAAGTCTTCTAGCTCACAGTCTCTTCTGAGGCCTTTCTTAACTTAAACTCTTCTGAAATATAATGGTCTCTTCTGTATTAAATCTCTCACAGGGGGACTTGACAAGGAAGAATGACACTATCTAAATGTTTAATATATAAATTACTCTGGCAGTTTGAGGAAAATGTATGGGAGATGAGTTGAAGTTTATTATGAAATTGCTAATAATTTATTTGATTCAATTTTCTCTTAGAAGTTCTATAGTGGGTAATGATGGATCTCTGATGGAGCACTTTCAAGTTTGCAAAGGGAGCTGGAAGTCATTGTATGACAGAGCTTGGTAACCTGCTGAGGTGCCCTGAGCTACAGTTCTACAGTTCTGAGCAGCAGAGCCTGGGCCAGTGTCAGGTGAAGCTACGGTATCAAAGAAGGTGTTTCTTGAGTTGGGCACTCTCTGGTCTGTTAGTTTCCTTCTACTGCTCTGATGATCCTAGAAGATTTGACTTTCCTTTTCTTCAGTTCTTGGTTGGCAACTATTACTATCAAGATGTTTATCAATAATTAAAATAGCAACTGCAAAAGGCTAAAAGGAAACATTTGAAGGATGGTAGGGTTGAACGTTGTTGTTCCGTAGGCACTCTTAGTGGTTGAATAGCTGGTTATGGTCATATTTGTGAGTTGGTGTTGAGAATGGACCTAGCAGACCTCCAAGTACAGAGACTGTGATTGAGCAAGTTTTCTTAGCTGATGCACGCTGTAATCGATTGCCATATTTGCATCAGGGCCACACTTCCCAGCCAGTAACCAAGACAGGCAGAGATACTAAGGCAAGTTCATTCCTGGGAGATACATGAACTCCCCTAACAGCCAACTTGGGCTAGTGGAGTTCCCCGTGGCCTCAAGGACCTTCCCTTAGGCTGTGGGGTAGTCTAGGAGGCTTCTTTCCCGCTTTGCCTCACTCAGGGTGTGGCTTGCACATGGATCTCACCACTCTACCAGTCTCTCTCTGCTCTCTCCCCACTATTACCTATACTTGCCTTAGTGAAACCTTCAGGCAGATAATTTTTATGCTCTAAACACAACAGAACTAGGCTGTGGTGCTTTATAAAACTTGGGGGTACTATAAGAGAATAACCATGTGAAAAAGGAAAACTTACTACTGCTTCAAATTTCACTGATTCTAACTGCCATCTGTCATGCACATCACAGGGAGCATCTTGTTTTTTCAAACTGATGGCACAGTATTTTAGCTGTAAATCCAGTCCATGGCTGGGAACAAAGTTACTCAGCTTCTTGTTAGAATGCACCCATCTTAGGTCTGTGAAAAAATGAGCTCTTTTGTGCTAAGGAACATATTAGAAGCTGGATGTGGCAGTCTATAGAGCAGTCTTAACAACCAGTTTCATCTAAAGAGCATCACAGGATAATTTTGTTTTACTGAGAAGGAAACAAACATTGATTTATTAAGGCTTTGTACTCTAAAACTGAGCAGGGACATGTGCAAAAGTATAAGGAATTCCTTTTTTGTGAGGGGTGTTGCATTAAAAACAACAACAGGTGAGCAAGAACCCAGGTCAATGCTCCTGCACCTTGGAGGGCATGGCTCTGAGCAACTCACAATGTCAATTATTCAATAATATCTGTAGTAGAAATGGGCCCATTTACAAGAGGTAGAATTTGACTTTTATAAAGTCTTGGTCTGATTTATAGAGACTGATTTAAAGAGACAATGAATTTTAGTAAAATTGCTTCTAGAATTTTAGATCAAGTTATCTTAAATATGTATTATTAGCACTGAAGGACTGAGAGTGATGGTGAGTTATGTTTTTTAGTATTTTTCTTTACTTTTTTAATCTTTGATTTTTTTCCACTTGAAAATTTATATTCTTAAAATTACAAAAGAGTGAAAAAAACCCACGAAGTTCCAACTTAAAAGAAAACATGAAAGATGTGTGAATTGTTCCCTGGCTCTCATATCACTTTCATTCCATTGGCCAGAACAAGTCACAAATTCATTCCAAACCTTACCTAAGATAATGCTTTAAGAATGATCTGATACTAAACTGACTGCAGAAGGCTATTTATTCAAACACTGCCTTATTCCAAAAACAGCTATTAAAAGAGGTTGTTTAGCATTGGGGAACCTTCTCTGAGGCTTATTTTTTTAAAATAGGTCATTATATTTAATGACTTCACAGTGAAGACAATTATTTAGATTATAAAGGTCAAAAGCTGGAAAATTTTGGAGGCATGTGGGGGTGAGGCATTTGTTGTCCATTTTTAATCTTTCCACCTAAGTAAGGTAAAGAGTTGGGAAAGAGGGAAACAGAACATTACATAACTCTCTTTATGAATAAGTGAAGGTTACATAGTGAAGTCAACCCACCTCACTGCCACAAACCTGAGGAATCATTCCAAGTGAACGCTGAAGACAAGATGCCTTCTTACATGAGAATCTCTCTCTTCCCTTGTGTTGTTGAGAAGATCAGGAAAATCATTATCCTACAAACTCAAGGTGTGGCAGAAGGAGTACTGGTACTGGAACCAGCCAACCTGGATTGCAGTCAGTAGCTGGGGACATCGGATAGGTTATGGGGATTCTCTGCACCACAGTGTCCTCTTCTGTTCACTGAGGCTGGTGCTCTCAAAGGTCCCTTTTCTGCTCTAATTCCTTGTTTCACTTTGTAAAATTATGCTTCCAAAATTCTTTGATGTTTCCTATTTTATCTTAACTATTTATGACACTTTGCACCCATCTGTGTACTTTTGTCTTTATAAAAATTTTTTTTTTTCCTTAAGAGACTCACTTCATGTTTTCCAGCTTTATTGTATAACACTGTATAAGCTTAAGGTATACAATGTATTGATTTGATGCACTTATATATTGCAAAATGATTACCACCATAATATTAGTTAACAACTAATCATGTCATATAATGACCATTTCTTTTTTGTAGTGAGAACATTTAAGAGTTACTCTCTTGGCAACTTTCAAGTATAAAAATAATATTTAAGATTAATAAGTCCAGTGGTTGCTGTGACAACATGGGCCTCTCTCATCCTGCATCTTCTGTAATCCTTTGCCAAATAACAGTGTAACCCCAATGGTACTTCAGTTTGGTGGCAGTGTTGGGTAAATAATAAAGACTTAAAATAATAAAGGCTTATTTTTTGCTTATGGCATATAGCCCCACTGGTCATCTGAGGAGCTCTGCTCATTCTCACTTAGGGCCCAGACAGAGGGAGGCTCCATCTGTGCTTTCATGATCCATGAAGGGAAAGGCAGTACAGTAGGGATGTGTGAATTGTTCACTGGCTCTCAAATCACTCTCATTCATTGACCAGAACAAGTCACAAGTTCATCCCTAACTGAAAAGAAGAACGAGGGAATGCCAGAAGGTAGAGAGCCAGAAAGATTTGGTGAACATAACTAATGATCACCACATCAGCTAAAATCAAGAGGGCAGCAGAAACAGGTGCCTAGGAGATAAGGGCAGTTTGGAGGTGTCACCGGAGGATGACCAGCTGCCCTGATTCTCTTCATAAAATGAACTCACATGGTGAACTCATGATTAACTGTTGTGTTTCCCTTTCCTATTCACAAACTGCTTTACACTATCTTCCTCTGAAGAGTATACGAGATCTTGAAGACGACAATCTAGTCCCACCTCTCTGAGATTACTTCTAGAGACCACCTTGATTGGAGTTATGGGATTTTTAGATCCCTTGGATTGTATATGACAGCTTGCTGTGTGGCTTTCTCTCCTAGCTGGTTAGGCATAGCCACTGACTCTGGATTTTACTAGTGCAAAAGGGCCACCTTACCCCCAAGTTCTCAAAGGATACCTCATTATTAAAAGGAGAAGCATCCCCCTTCTTTCAATACTAATGTTTCACTCCACACAGAAGAGGGGAGGACACATCACTTTAGAGGTGGGCTCTAGCCAGTCAACCAAGTGACCTTTTTAGTTATCCTGTGTCTTATTTCTGGTTGGGTTATGGCCAAGTGCCATCCAGTTTTTCACTTCTTTCTTCCATCTACAGAATGTCTGTTGACCCTCAGGGAACATTTTCTGAACATGTCCTTGAAACATGGTGCCAGGCACTACAGAAAATCTGCGGTAAACTGAGACACTCCTTGTTTATTTTATTTTTTTGAGATTCTTGGAATATAAAAAATAAAGTAATGCCAAGAAAGGATTATAGAAACTGGGAAGAATTAAAAATTGTTAGGTAAACTGTTTGTTTTTAACACTCTTGCCAGTACAGCTATTGAAAGTCTAGGTATAATCTTTTTTTTGGAGATATCATAAAAAATTTAAATTTGATTCTTGTTTTGAATATGAGGCTTATGCCCCCATTCCCAATATACTCATTATAGGTTCTGAGAGTAGGTGTAAGACATTTTGTCTGCCCTTGAGACACTCAAAATCAATTTGGGAAGTCAGTATTAAGAATATAATACAGAGACTAACACAGGTGGCATATAATAAAGTGCTTACTTGTCAGCAGATACTATATGTATTTTTAAGAGTCCAGAGAATGGAGAGATAACTATGTATATATAGACTAATTAGGAGTGGTTTCATGGAAGAGTTAGGATAAAGGCTAAAAGACTTTTAGGAATAATAACAACACAAAGACAAAAATATATTGACTTCCTTCTATACGTTTACATTCAAATAAAGCTGGCTTTCCTTTACCATTTTCATTTGTTGGTCCATCCTCAGCCTAAAAAAGCCCTGGATCTGAGCTCTTCTGAAATCCTGTATAATGTAAGCTGTGTTGCTGTCCCTCTGAAGTTGGCTAATATGTGAACCAACAGCCTCTAGGAATGCAGATTTTGAGCGCAAACAACGGACTCTGCTCACTCTTCCCTTTGAGTCCAGGAGGGAACTAATAACCTTCTTTCCTGGCATGTAAAACCTAGCAGGAGCTGAGCAGTGTGGTTGGCAGAGTTAATGTAGGCGTGCCTGCTGGAGGGGCTTCAGAAGCTCTTGTGTCTTTGAAGCGAGTGAGGAAATATGATGTGGAGCTAGCCCAAGCGTGGTGGGACCAGACCCACAAAACATTCTCCCTGTAGCGAGGCTTTGAGTATCCCCTGTGGCTTCCCTTTTGGACAGCAGGAGTTTGGGGAGCACACCCCAAGGAGTCACCAAGTCTGCAAGAGCAGCGGGTGACACTTACCACCCATTGAATCCTGTGCCCGCTGTGGTGCTGGCTGGAGGCAGGCTCATCAGACTGAATTTTCTTCCCTTCTAAGAAGATATATATATATATATATAGTTCTCAAAACTACAGTTAGAATTTCTGTTTGAAAATGAATTCTTAGACTCTGGTTTTAGTTAGAAATTTCCATAGGGAACAATAGAACTATAGTACATTTCTAATTGAAAACTTTGCATTGTTGATGAAGTCTTGAATATAATAAGACTAAGCAACCCAAACATCTGTTACTTCCAATCTTTTCTCCCTCAACTTGCAGCAGACTTGTGGCACTAGTCTTAGAATGTGGGCACTGTCTCTGATCAGTATTTTGGAATGCACAAGAAAATATAGATAAGATTCTCTGTTCAGAATTTGTAATGCATTGCAGATTGTACTGTGGGTTTCTGAAACAACGAAAAATTGTGGTGGGTTTTAAAGCAGTTTGGAAGAACAGCCCAGTTCTTTGATGCAGGGTATTTAAATTAATGTTAGTCACAACATAAAGCTCAAGTTTAAAATTTGTGTCTCCCTCTGATTACCACACATCAAACTACTTGACATGGAGATAAAATTGCATTTCTCTGGGGGGAAATGCAATGCTATTTTGATGATTGTATGTACTGGAAACAAAGGTCCTTGTCAGCCATGTTGAGTGTGGTGCTGGGAATTTTCAACCAACTTGGCTGTGGACCAGCCATAGTGGCTGAGCAGGGTGGTTGTTGCTATCAGCAGCCTCTGGTGGGGAAGGTGGGGCTGGGCCTGATGGAGGCGAGGGCCAAAGCCCTAGCACTTACTGAGCTGGGGCATGGAATGTACTAGCTGCCTGGGCCATGGCCACTGAGTCAAGGAGAACTGGCAGCTCACTCTGCATATGCCCAGAAAGCTATAGAAATGCGGCTTACCTTTGGTGTTGGTAAAGGATACACATCCTGGAAAAAAAAATCCCTATATGCTATTATTATTATTATTATTAATTATTTTCTGGCAAAGACTTCTTCAAGTTAATATGACAGTGAGATGCTTACTATTTAATAAAAGTTCTATTACACTATAACCTATCAAGAAGTTATCCTGCTAATACATTAAAGGGCATTTTCTTTTTTAAAAATTTCTCTTACACACTATGCTGGGCAGGCAGCCTTCAGCCTGGAGGGGATGAGGTGATGCTTGGAGGAGACTGTGCAGGGGGGAAGGTCATACCCTCTACCCTCCTGCATTTGATAGCTGTGTCTATGCAATAACCCCTGGGAACTGACATTTAGACGACTTCACAACCAACATTCCCTTTCAATTAGATCACACTTTACTTGCTAGACCATTATCTTTCCCCTCCAGACTTTCTCAGGATCTGGTCCTACCTAGAGAGTTCCTCACCAAATAAGCCTGCCTAGAGTCCTTTAAAACCTCTGACTCCCCATTTCTGGGTGCTGGCACCATTTGGGGGCTCAACCCATCTGGTCTCCAGATTACCTAATAAATTTATAATTCTTTACCACTTTCAGCCTCATGCGTACCTCCTTCAGTGACCCTAACAATTCTCAATTATTTTATTTGGATATTAAGTATTATTTAAGAGTACAGAGAAAACATATAGTATACAGACAAATATTGGCATTTCATGAGCCTCTTGTTTGACAGTCTCTACTTTGTAAAAAAAATCTATTGGACACAGTCATGCCCATTTATTTAAGTCTTGTCTATGGCTGCTTTCAGGTGAAACAGTACAGTTGAGTGTTTGTGATACACTTTGTATGGCTTTTGCAAAATCAACAATATTCTGGCCCTAGAAAAAAAGTTTGCTGACTCCTAATCTAAGATAACAATTTATTTTCCTTTACTGATGGTATCACAGAAAACTAAATAATGAAAATAACCCACCTGTGACTAACACCCCTCTTTTTGAAAGCAAGACACAAAGAAATACAAAAAAGACCAAAAACCCCGCAAACAAAATGCACCCCCAAAACAAAAAGAAATAAGTCCTTACAAAATTTAAGAAGTACTGATACAAATTAAATTCATAGAATAATGAATGTGTTCATTAAAATATGCTGAAGTTAATGAAAAATTGTATTCTTGTCAGATAGCGCATGAGAAAAGAATACTCAGATGTGAATCAGAAGACTTCTATGCCTGTCTCAATTTTGCCATTCTCTAACTCAGAAGTTGGTAACCATTTTTGGTGAAGGGTAAGAGAGTAAATACTTCAGGCTTCGGGGGCTTTATTTTATTTCATTCAAAACGAGTGCTGGGCTGGATTGGTCTGCAGCCCTGTAGTTTGACCAACCCTGCTCTAACTCAGTGCTCCTGATGAGCCCCAACCTCCATGGGCTGCATTTTCAGGAGACTGAAGTCAACAACATCTCCTAGTTTTAATATTTTTTCTATCTTGTTATGTAAATCAGAGCCAATGTTTGTTTACATTTGACTGCATTTTAGATGGGTTATTTTCTTACCACATGGAAAGTAGAGTTATAACAATACAGGTGAAGTGGCATGTGAAAAGAAAAAATTTACATTTCCTGGCATACGAATTTCTATTGCTTTGTAATAAATTTATTCCAAACTTGGAAGTGTAACACAGCTATTTGATCTCACTTTTAGTTTTTTTAAAATAATTTAATCTTTATTGTTCAAATTATTACAGATGTCCCTCTTTTTCCCCCCATAGCTCCCCTCCACCCTGTTCTCACCCCACCCCAGGCCCTCACCACCCCATTCTCCGTGTCCATAGGTACTGCATACATGCATATAAAATCTTTGTCTCATCTCTTCCCACACCCCCACACCCCATTCCCCCCGAGAGTTGTCAGTCCACTCCATTTCCATGCCCCTGATTCTATTACATTCACCAGTTTATTCTGTTCATCAGATTTTTTATTCATTTGATTTTTAGATTCACTTGTTGATAGATATGTATTTGTTGTCACTTTTTTTCCACTATTTTTTTTACCTTTTTCTTCTTCTTCCTCTTCTTAAAGAATACCTGTCAGCATTTCATCTAATACTGGTTTGGTGGTGATGAACTCCTTTAGCTTTTTCTTGTCTGTGAAGCTTTTTATCTGACCTTCAGTTCTAAATGATAGCTTTGCTGGGTAGAGTAATCTTGGTTGTAGGTTCTTGCTATTCATCACTTTGAATATTTCTTGCCACTCCCTTCTGGCCTGCAAAGTTTCTGTTGAGAAATCAGCTGACAGTCGTATGGGTATTCCCTTGTAGGTAACTGAGTTTTTTTCTCTTGCTGCTTTTAAGATTCTCTCTTTGTCTTTTGCCCTTGGCATTTTAATTATGATGTGTCTTGGTGTGGTCCTCTTTGGATTCCTTTTGTTTGGGGTTCTCTGTGCTTCCTGGACTTGTAAGTCTACTTATTTCACCAGGTAGGGGAAGTTTTCTGTCATTATTTCTTCAAGTAGGTTTTCAATATCTTGCTCTCTTTCTTCTGGCACCCCCATAATTCAGATGTTGGTATGCTTGAAGTTGTCCCAGAGGCTCCTTACACTATCTTCATATTTTTTTATTCTTTTTTATTTTTGTTCTTCCAGTTGGGTGTTCTTTGCTTCCTCGTATTTCAAATCTTTGACTTGATTCTTGGGATCCTCTACATTACTGTTGAATCTCTATATATTATTCTTTATTTCAGTCAGCGTATGCTTAATTTCTGACTGTTCCTTTCCATTTTTTTGGCATTCTCACTAAGATCCTTGAAGGTCTCACTAAGTTCCTCGGAGGTTTCCAGAAGATTCTTGAGTAACCTTATAACTGTGGTTTTTAACTCTATATCTAGTAGTTTGCTTTCCTCCATTTCTTTCATTTGTGACACGCTTCTTTGTCTCCATATTTTGGCTGTGTCCCTGTGTTTGTTTCTATGTATTGGGTAGCTGCTCAGTCTCCTTGAGTTGATAGAGTGGCCTTGTATAGTAGGTGTCCTATAGGGCACAGTGGCTCAGCCTCCCCAATCACCTGAGGTGGACACTCTTGGTGCACCCCTTTGTGGGCTGTGTACACAGTGTTGTAGTTGAGCCTTGATTGCTGTTGGTATCACTGGGAAGAATTGATCTCCAGGACAGTTGGCTGTGAGGACTAGGTGTGTCTACAATGGAAGAGCTGCTGTGCAGGAGACACCCTTATGGGGCAGGACTTGCTTCAGTGGGGCTTTGGTGCTCACTGAGTCTGTCCCTTGAGTGTGTCACTTATGGATATGAAGAGTTGTAATCTGGTATGTTCTCACACTGACCCCTGGGTACACTGGCTCTTGGATCTCCAAGGAGGTGCAAAGTCAGCCACTGCCTGAGGCCAACCAGCAGGAGCCACAGAGAAATCTGCAGATTTATCCTCTTTGTGTCAGGTTTGGAAGTGCCCAGATGAGGCCCAGCTGTGAAGTGAGGCAGGTTGCTGCAGTGCTGGCCTTTGCCCTCTTTTGATAGCTTTGGGGCTCCCTGACCTAGCTGCAGTTTGACAGGTTTTAGGCTTAGAAAAGACTGGCCATTCATATGCAAAAGCAGCACGCACAGCTTGGGTGGGGTTGTAAATTGGGTGGGGTGGGGTCTCAGGGAATCACCAGGGTGGAGCAAATAGCAATGGCTGCCAGTCAGTTCTGTACCAGGAGGTCCCAGCTCAGGCACAATGACCTTTGCGAGCACCTCCATTTGGAAGAAAGCCGCCCCTATGTTACGTTTCTCCCTGTATGTGTCTGGGTCCCCCAAAGTCCCCCCCCAGCACTGAAGCTCAGAGCAAGTGGGAGTTTGTATCTCACTCCAGATTAAAAAAGTGGCACACCCGGGTGCCAGCCCATTCCGCACCTCCGCACCTCCCCACCTCCACACCTCCGCATCTCCTCACCTCCTACCAGTCTCAATGCGCTTTCTTCTTTACCACTCTAGTTGTACTTCCACTCAGCCAGCTTTCCCATAGTTCTGGATGATAGTTGTAATTTTAATATGGTTGTGGGAGGCAGCAAGTACAGGTGTTTACCTATACCGCCATCTCGGTTCTCTCTCTCACTTTTAGTTTTTTAAGTTAGAAATTCAAAGTGGGCTTGACAAGACAGTTTTCACTTGGGGTTTCTCATGTGGTTATAGTTAGATGTCAGCCAGGGCCCAGGCCATCTGAAGGCTTGACTGGGCTGGACATCCAAGATGGCTGGCAGTTGATGCTGGTCATCAGATAGGAAGTTAGCTGGGACTGCTGATTAGAGCACCTACACATGTCCTCTTCTCCATGGAGGTCTCGGAATAGTCAAACTTTTTACATGATTTTTGGCTTACCCCACAGTGAGCATCCCCAGAGAATGAGATGGAAGGGGCATAACCTTTTTGGACCTAAGCTGGGAAGTCTATACAAGTCACAACTTTCCCAGATTCAAGTGGAGGACAGGTATGAGGAATGTCAAAGAATTTGGGGCCATATTTTAAAATAACCTAGCTTTAGTGATTATTAAGTTTATAATCCTAACACTGAATTAGTAGAATTTTGTACCAGCTATTCTATAATTAACTAATTATTAAGGGCAAGATATTATAATTAGGATATTCTCAGATCTCAAATGAAGCGTGCGCGTGCGCGCGCGCACACACACACACACACACATATATACGTAGTCCTACATTTTCTTTATCTATTCATCATCTGTCAGAGGATATTTAGGATACACACACACATGCACACACATAGTCACACACACAAACACACACACACATACACACTAGAATATAATAAAGAGGGAAATTCTGCTATTTGTGAAAATATTGATGAACCTGGAGAACATTAGTCTAAATAAAAAAGCCAGACACAGAAAGACATATATTGCAAGATCTCACTTATATTTGGAATCTAAAAAAATGAAACACATAGGAACAGAGCAGAATTGTGGCCTCTAGGGACTGGAGGGTGGGAGAAATGGGAAAATTTGGTTAAAGGGTACTAATTTTTAGATATAAGATGAATAAGTTCTGGAGACCTAATATACAGCTTAGTGACTATATTTAACAATAATGTACTATATAGTTGAAACTTGCCAAAAGGGTAGATCTTAAGTGTTCTCAACACACACAAAAGAAGAAAAAAGGTAACTATGTGAGACAATGGATATTTAATTAGCCTAATTAATCATTTCAAAATGTAATCACTTCACAATAAATATGTATATGAAAACAACATTTTTTGTACACCTTAAATATGTGCATTTCTTATTTGTCAATAAGACTGAAAAAAGAAAGAACAATGAGGTTAGAGATCAGTTCTTGGAATTGATAAATGATTAATGATATCTCAGATGTTCTTTTTTCTTCTTCAGTTTCAATAAGTATGGGAGGGAGTGCTGACATTTATGTTGGTTGTAATTTGGAAGCAAATCTAAGGAGAGTATGCTTTTCCCTGAAAGACAGACATTACTAAAACTATTCATTGTGGCACGTTAAGGATTCTTGAGAGACTTTTGTGAGTAGGTCTTTTTCCTTTGGGAAAGGAGGGAAAAGGGAAACTTTTCATTTCTATTCTTGCTGCAGTACTTAAAATATGTTTATTGGAGAAGAAATTGATTCCTTTATCATCAATTTCATGGGATCTTTTTTTTGTATTTTTTTTCACTATGTTTACTTCCTCTGTGATCTATCTGAGTTACTGACAAAATGATTTCCTTGTGGCTCTAAAGCCTTTTTCTTCATCAATTTGTAAGTCAATTTTTAAGTTATGTCTTGTTTCCTCTCTTCCACACCATGGAGATCTTCAAAGTAAGCATCTTTCAAAGATGTGACAAGCAAAGTACAGCTGTAGGATAAGTAACTCCCTGTTAAGTAGCTTTGCCTGCTGTTAAGTTGACTGCTGGAGGTAGTGATTCATGTCAGTCACTAAAACAACACCTAGGCAAGAATTCAGGCTGCTCTGGAGTTTTTGTGTATTGGGACACTTGTAAATAATGAGATTTTCATACATTTCTAGCACCTCACACAGTGCCCTGGGACCTGGTAGGTAACCAGTAAATATTTCTTAATTTTAATTATCAAACCATATTTTGAAAGCTTTGCTATCATGTGGTAGCTAGATTTGTTACAGAATGGAACAATGCAAGAATTTCCTCATCAACCCTGAATAAAATTTATTAATACTAGAATAATTAACTCTTCAAGCAGGCTGCAACTTTTAGCAAGACTCAGTTGGTTGATATAAACTTATATTTTTAAGCCATCAAACTAAGAAGAAATTAAGACTAACGTTTACTTATTAAGATAATTTCCTAATCATTCTTATAAGAACGTAATGAGTGACTGACGCTGGATATAAATTTATGATTTCCCAAAATAACATTTGATTGGTTTGAGTGATGTCTTACATCAAGTAATCATAGTTAATTTTTGCTTCTGGAGAGATTTGACTTACCAGTCTATCATGCCATCAGATGTATTTCAAGAATGATTTTTTTGTGTCTGTTGATAGAGTTAAAGCATTCCTATGGATATTCTTGAATCTATAGCTTGTATTTTTATCAGGGCAGATGGGACAAGTTCAGAATAGTGGCAAAACGACTACATCTTCATATGAAATATACTGCAAACATATAAATAATTATTTGACTTTGAAAAAATATTTTTAGTCCTATAAAGCAAAGGCAAAGAGGATTTTTCTCATATATGAATTTATTTTCTCTTATATGAGTTTACGTTTTGTTTACATTTATTTCGGTAATATTTAAGATGTATAATTGAAACTGATATTTTATTTTATTATTATTTTTTTATTTTTTAAATATATTTTATTGATTTCTTACAGAGAGGAAGGGAGAAAGAGAGTTAGAAACATCAATGAGAGAGAAACATCGATCAGCTGCCTCCTGCACATCTCCCACTGGGGATGTGCCCGCAACCCAGGTACATGCCCTTGACCGGAATCGAACCTGGGACCTTTCAGTCCGCAAGCCGACGCTCTATCCACTGAGCCAAACCGGTTTCGGCCTGATATTTTATTTTAACTCACAAAATAATCAGGTCCAATAAATTTTAGAGAGTAGATAAAATAGGGATAAAATTGATAGGCTTTACATTTCCAGATTATTTTCTGAAGGATGAAATTTGAATGATCCCCTGCCTTTTATTTTTTTATTTATTTATTTTTTGGTGATGAACCAATCACCCTAACAAACCAACAAAGCCTTAACAACATTAACCCCATAATCACAGAAGTCACAATAAAAATTGGGAATAGAGTAATCTTTACTGTCTAGAAACAACTTGGGGAACATAAATGAATGGACAGTTGAACCTGGGAGAAGTAAGGCATATTCCCTGTATTATTCTATTCTAGCACTTGCTGCCAGAGATGATACGAGGAGTCTGAATCTGGCTGTCTCTTGACCCAGATTCTAGTTTTTCTATTGGACCTAGTATTGCACAATTCTTTCTCTTACCCTTGACCTTGAGATGTGGCAATTAGCCCACTGCACTGGTTCTCAAACCCTGCCTGCACAATGGAAGCACCTAGTACCCATATAAACTAGTACCCATATCCTGGGCCCTTTTCCAGGGATTCCAACTTAAGTGGCCTATGCGGGTCTCAGGCTTTGGAATTTTCATAAAGCTCCTCAGATATTTCTAAGGTGAAAATAAGTATAGAGATCCTTACCTGTCTAGTAAAGTTTGGGAGAAGGAAGAAAGCACAATCTGTGAAGGTCTGCCTTTGTTCTCATCCTTAATGTTATGTTTTCTCACAGATCCTTCAGAGCCTCAAAAAACCCAGTGAAGCCAGCCTTAGGTGAGTCCAGTGATGGCGACTCATGCTTTCTGACTCTTTCCCAAATTGCTTCTTGATTTTCTGTGCCCATAATCTTTCCCCGAAGGGAAACTCAAAAGAGGTCAGAGGAGGACAAGGAATGTCAGTGATACTTGGCACCATATATTGTGACACATATTCAGTAAGTGAATTGGGAAGTATTGAAAGGTATGAACTGGCAAACCAAAATGTATATACAGCAAAATTAATCAAAGCACACACTTAATTTTAACCAGTACTATCAGAGTGAGCATGCATTGGTATAGGATTTAGAAAGGCTTAGATTGAAGTTCTGGTTTCACCATTATCTGCTGTGTGACTTGCACAATTTATACTACCCTCTCTGAGCTTGAGTTTTCTTATCCATAACATAGAAACAATATCTAGTATAGTTTCCTTATATTGTTGTCATGAGGATTAAATTACAAAAGTTAAATAACATTTTATATTATTAGGTGATATACACATGTTATTACTATGGATTGAGCTGCTTTAATATATATTTATGTGAACACATTTCATGGTTCACTTTTTCAATAAGGGAGTAATTCTGGGGAATAATGATTATAAAGCTATAATTAAATCAATGTGTCATAGTCTTCAACTAATTTGCTTGGGTGCCAAGTTTATATAAAATGAAGAATGTATCTTTGTAAACCCAATCCTTTAATCTCACATAGGATATAATTGATTGTTGGTTTCGTAAAACAAAGTTCCATATCATTTTCTCATAATTTAGCAATTTTTATCCCAATAGCTATTGAGACCATGGTAACCATTACAAAGAAAACCAAAACTGTAGGGACAGACACATTTGTAATTCTGTTAGGTTGTGGAAGAAGTCTTAGTTTTGTTTTAAACTTAAGTAGTAGTGTCTCAGCCAATTTGGGCTTCTATAACAAATTACCACAAACTGGGTGGCTTAAAAACACACATTTATTTCTCACAGTTATGGAGCCTGGGAAGTTTGAGATTGGAGTGTCAGCATGGTTGGTTTCTAGCAATAGCCTTCTTCCAGGTTTGCCAACTTGTGTCCATATGTAGTGGAAAGTGGGTGAGCTAGCTAGCTCTCTGAGAACTAATTCCATTCATGAGGGCTACACCCTGGTGATCTAATTATCTCCTAAAGGGCCTACCTCTAACTATCATCACATGGGGGTTAGATTTCAACATGTTAACTTTGGGCGCATACAACATACATTGCACATAACATGTGCCTACCAGAAACAGAGTGAAAGGTAATGTCCATTACCACCATTTCGTGAGCCAATTCTATGTGCTGGGCCCATGCTAAGTGTTTCCAAACTTCTCACTTAGGCTCTCAAAATTTCTGTGTGAATTAGGTTCTATTATTATATCAATTTTATTGCTGAAAAATAAAGCGCAAAAAAAAAAAAAAAAGACTGAGGCACAGGGCTACTATTGTTTCTCCATTAAATCCAAGTAATCGAACTCAGATCTCTTGCTTATAACCACTGAACTATACTGTCTTCTATTAATCACTGTTAGAAAGGTTTATTGCCAGGTTGATTTGGTGAAAGGAGCTTGGAAGGGGGGAGTGGGAATGAAGGATAGCCTACAGTTTCTTTCAGAAAAAGTTACCTTGGCTTAGTGCATGGACCCAGAGTTGAACTATATGGAGGGTAAGGCTCCACAAACTAGCTGAAAAAAATTATTCTCACAGAAACATTGAATGGCTGGTACTCAGTCACCCTGTTCCAGGTGATGGACTGTGACAGCATTGGGACTTTAGTGCACTGGGGCTTTGGAAACATCAGATGGCAGCACTGTAGATTCAGACAGGAGCATTCTTACCAACAGTCTCCTTAGCCATGGACTTTGGTTATAACTCAGGGCACCATACAGGAGGGGAAGAACAAAATTGATGCCACACTATAGTAGACTTAACTTGATAATGAATACAGGCAACATTCTCTTGGGAATTCCAAGAGGGTACATGTGAGGCACTTTGCATTATTAAGGGAGACATATCCAAGTAAGACAAAGGCAATTTTTAAAAAAATATATATTTTATTGATTTTTTAGAGAGGAAGGGAGAGAGATAGTTAGAAACATCGATGAGAGAGAAACATCGACCAGCTGCCTCCTGCACATCTCCCACTGGGAATATGCCCGCAACCAAGGTACATGCCCTTGACCGGAATCGAACCCGGGACCTTTCAGTCGGCAGGCCGACGCTCTATCCACCGAGCCAAACCAGTTTTGGCGACAAAGGCAATTTTTATGGCCTTGACTTCACAGTACCTGTGGGCTGAGGTGACCTACACAATAGCAACAAGAATAACAACTCACCATTGCTCTTCTAAATGTTTTACATACCATTAACTCAATCTCCAGAGCAGTTCAATGAACTAGAAAGCTAGGTAATATTAACACCTCCATTTTACAGATAAGCATCTTGGAGATAAATAAGTTGCCCAAGTTCACACAAGTTAATCAATGCAAAGTAATATTAAATCACATCTTTCTGAATCCAGAGCCTGTACAATGTATTGCCCTTTGTTTTCTTACAAAAAAGCTAGCTGAGGAGAGTGTTGTGCACATTTTGATTAGAACTGCCACGAGTGTTGGAAGTGGTTGAATGTCAACCCGGCTATGACAAGAACATGAACATCAGGGTTGGACTCATCAATATAAGAGGACACTGGGGGTTTTTGCTTGATATTGCTCATAGCTCCTTCAGCTGATCTTATGACTTGCACAAACTGCTAGTCATTTAGGAGCAGTGAAATTAATTTTCTTCTAAATGCAGAGTAAGTCAGAAAAGTACTTTGATTAAAGAATTTTTATTGTTTTGCACTTGACAGGCCAGTATTGATCAGTGATTTCAAGTTACAATCACAAATTTGTGTTGATCTGAAGTAGCAAAGAAATAGCTCTCTAATTTTGTTAGACACCTCAATTTGAGATTTAGATCTGGTTATGAATATGAACAGATTCTACCTAACTATAAAGGAGATGACTGTTGAAATATTGAGAATGATACAAGCACGGAGAATGATAATAGGGCAAAAGGAAAAGGGTTTTAATGACTTTATTAGAATACTAAGTTATAACATAAGCTAACACACCAGACTCAGAAACTGTCTTCTTTCATCATCAGAGTCCAACTGACTCCTAGACACAGACCTGGCTCAACATTCTGGAATTCAGCATGAGGTCACGTTTGCTGCCAGTTTATCTCCGACCTTAAGATCTAGTTATCATTTAAAATGTTTCTCTCATTCTTGTGACTTTGTCTTGCTCTGTTTTCTAGCTCTAGTCCATGAATGCTGACACTTTCTTCTGTAGTGGAATCCTAGGTTAGTAATTTGTCCAGAACCATAGTCCCTTTTTCTGCATAACTCAAATCTTCTTCAACACTCCAATCTTATGAGTAGGAACCCATTAAGATTTTCTGTTGCTGTGCATACTGTGGATCTTCCTGTGCATACTGTGGCCATCTTTAGCTCCTGGATATTAGCAGCCAAACACAGGAAGGGGATGCTAGCTATAGCAGGGGTTCTCAAACCTCAATTTTTATCAAAATCCCTTGATTAATTTTTATAATTCAGAACTCAGGTTACACTCCCAAGAAACTCAGATTGTCAGACTGGGGTGGATCCTTGAAATCTGCATGTTTAGCAGCTCTCCTAGGTGGGACTCTATAGGTGGGTGGAAGACCAGACCTAGGTAGAGAAACACTGGCCAACATTGCAGTTCCTATTCTACCAGAGGGGTCAGTCCCTAAGGTCTTATCACTTTATCCTACTCCAGTTTTCCTCCAAGTATGATCTTAGTTGTTGCCTCCTTTTGTGTCTGAAGACTGTTAGGTTCCTCATATGTACTATGTATATCCTGTCATATATGAATTGCTAAACTACAAACTCTGAGTGGAGGGTTATGTCATGTTCTCTGAATCCTCGATGCCTAGCAATAGTACTGAGGAAGAGAACAACAGATAATTATTGAATGGCCAGGTCTAAATGGTTCTAGGTTGTGACTATTCCTAGTCAATCTTATTCAGCTGAGTTAACTGGACTACTCAAAGTTCTCAATTTGGATTGCTTTAGTGATGCTGGCCAAGACATGTGTCTTGGATGTGAGAGAACTGAGGTTAAGGACACAATCTAGCCCACCCTATCCTGTTGATAGCCAGACTGTGTCAGGGCTTCCAACCCTGGTTCTCACATAAGGATTCACCTCAAGTAAAGATATGAATCCAAGATATGATTTCTTAAAATAAAAATAATCCTAATTTTCTGTGTGAAATAACACATTTTAGATATTTAAACATTAGAGAAAATGGGAAGTCTTCCTTTTGATTCTGGGATGGATCTAGTGAGATGGTTGATTATAAATTTCAGAAAGCAGAAGTTTCTTCATATCCTCCCCCCTTTGTAATTGGTCTCTGATTCTATGCTAGTGAAACCTAAAATCCTAGAATCACTGCATGCTAGTCCTAAAAGAAACTCTTGAGATGATAATTTTTACAGATGAGGAAAGTTGGATCATATATTTATTCAGTGTCTACAGTGTGCAAGAAAACACAACACAACACAACACAACACAACACAACACAACAAAACAAAAAACAAAGAACTCATATTGGAGACCATCACATGTCCAGGCTCACATAGCTACTTAGTTTTTACATTTAAGCTAGATCCCTGATCTCCTGATCTCCATGACAATCCCTGCTCTGTCAAGAAATTTCCATGCTGGAATTATGGAGATCACAATACAAACTTGTCTGATTCAGTCTTGTCCTGCAACCAGATAATTTCACTTTCTACTGAGTTTTCATGATTTCTTTTTATAATGCAATATATTTTCCAAAGATCTTGTATTATTTTAATAGTTGGTCTGTTGAGTATGTATACTTCAGGGCTAATTATCTTATTACTTATTTAAGACACATATATGGGATTGGCAATAAGGGAACATTTAAGTGGTGCTTAAGAAGGAGATAGAGGGCAGTGGAGAATGGCTATACTTAGGCAGTTAGATGGTTTTTGGCTCATGTTTTTTGAGCAGAGATTTTAAATTTTTGTATATCTCCTAAAATATAATTAAACTATTGAAAACTACTGATGATTTCCTTTTAATGGAAGAAATCTAAAGTTGGGATAATATACAATGGAGGAAAGTAAAAAATATTAATATTTGATATTAGATTGTTTTTCTTCTCACTTGTTTTTTTTTTCAGCAATACTTTGTTGAGCATCTTTGTGTAGCAGGCACTGTACTAGGCACTGGAGACATATCTGTGTTTATATGAATGGAAGTCTATTTAGAATTTCATCTTACATAAACTGTTAGAGGTACAATTAATTAAAAACAGTAGAGAGGCCATTTTTTCTTATTCTAGATGTCTGCTCTTGGTAGGGACTTGCTTTTTTTTTCTTAGATTAATGTAAGACTTGCTTTCTCTCAATCTGTCCCTGGAGGAATCCTCCTGGATTAGCTAGTACCTTTGTATAAAATTGCATAGAGAGACTTGGAATGACAGCAGAGCTGCCATTATATATTTAAATAAGAGCTGCTAGTGTAATTCCTGAGATATACTCTAAATAAGGATTCAGATGGAACAAGGATTCCCACTACACTAGGAGGCAGGTTCTGCCTTTCACAAACTATATTGTCTGGTCAGGTGATTAAAACTGATTTGTACCATTGAGGAAAAAAATCTAAATAAGTATGAAAAAGATTTAATGATGCTGAATAAAAGGTATTGGGTAACTCTTACCTCTTGAAGGTAGTATTTCAAAATTGTTATGGTAAACATCGACACTAATAAAAGACAAAGATGCTAATTGACCATACATTCACTACGCCCAAGCCCCACCATGCCAATCAGAGCGACTATATGCAAATTAACCCAACCAAGATGGTGGCCGACAGCCACCGAGCTGGAGCAAGCAGGAGGCTTGGTTGCCTGGGCGATGGAGGAAGCCAAGCTTCCCGCCTGCCCTGAGCTGGCTGTGGCCTTCGCTCATGGCAACAAAGTTTCAATTATAGAAGACAAATAAATCCCAGATACCTGTTTCCAGCCAGTCTCCACTGGGAGCTTGGGTGGCCGGGGGCTGTGGCAGCCTGCAAACAGCCATCAGCCCCTCACCCAGGATGGCCACACCCTCATGGGGTGAGGGTCCCTGCTGGGGGGCTTAGCCAGCCTGAAAACAGCCCTCAGCCCCTCACCCAGACTGGCCAGGCACCCCAGCAGGACCCCCCACCCTGAAGGGGCTGTGGCAAGCCTGAAAACTGCCATCAGCCACTCACCCAGGCTGGCCAGGCACCCCAGTGGGACCCACTCCCACACTGAAGGTGCTGTGGCCAGCCTGAAAATGGCCCTCAGCCCCTCACTCAGGCTGGCCAGGCACCCCAGGGTGGACCCCCACCCTGAAGGGGCTGTGACCAGCCTGCAAACAGCCATCAGCTTGTCACCCAGGCTGGCCAGGCACTCCTATATAATAAAAAGGTAATATAAAAATTGACCCTAACAGCAGAATGACTGGGAATGACTGGTCACTATGACACACACTGACCACCAAGGGGCAGATGGTCAATGGAGGAGCTGCCCCCTGGTGGTTAGTGCGCTCCCACAGGGGGAGCTCTGCTCAGCCACAAGCCAGGCGATGGCTGCCAGTACAGCGGTGGTGGTGGGAGCCTCTCCTGCCTCCTCAGCGGTGCTAAGGATGTCCGACTTCAGCTTAGGCCTGCTTCCCGCTGGCAAGTGGACATCCCCCGAGGGCTCCCGGGCTGCCAGAGGGATGTCTGACTGCCAGCTTAGGCCCAATCCCCCAGAGAGCGGGCCTAAGTCAGCAGGTGATCATCCCCGGAGGGGTCCCAGACTGTGAGAGGGCACAGGCCGGGCTGAGGGACCCCCCCTGAGTGCACAAATTTTTGTGCACTGAGCCTCTAGTATAATAATATTTCTGGTGCCTTTAATCATTCCAGGTGTGCTTTGTATTAGTTTTCTTAAAAATGGAAGCACAGAATATCAAGTGTCCCTCCACAAAATACGAAATAGGACCCCTGAAATGCATACTAATATCTAAAATCTAAAATTAAAGGGAAACATAGAGGACCTATCTATTGAAGGTTAGAGTAGAAAGTAGAGACATAGAAAGTATATCTTAAATTAAAGGATGCACACACTTACTTGAGCACACACATGCATATAGAAATTGTTTTAGATGATAAAGAAGACTGAGAGGTAGTGAAGCTTCATTCCAGTCTACCGTGTTTACCTTTCATTGGACATACCCAATGATTAGGTAAAGCCTACGGTGCTCTAATGTTGTTTAAGGGACATTCACCAGACCCTCCTTCTGCTTAAAATATTATTCCTTTCATTATATTTGTATTAAGATGTCATCTTCATAAAGTCTCTATAAAAATATAAATAGGCCCGGCCAGGGTGGCTTGGTGGTTTAACGTCAACCTATGGACCAGGAGATCACGGTTCAATTCCCAGTTCAGGCACATGCCTGGGAAGTGGGCTTGGTCCCTGGTGTGGGAGTGGCAGCCCATCAGTGATTCTCTCTCATCATTGATGTTTCTCTCTCTCTCTCCCTCTCCCCCTCCCTTCTTCTCTGAAATCAATAAAAATAGATTTTAAAGTATATAAATAGAATGGTGACATGTAGGGCATACTGACTGTAACACAAGGCATATCTTGAATTAACTCAGTGTTGCTCAGCATATAGGCAAAGACATAGAATTCTAGAAAGATGAACACGTTTGGATGGGGCGCGGGATGATGGGGAAGCTCGTGTAGATGGGATGCAGATCTAAAAGAGACAACTGAGGGTGCTGGAGAGATGGGAAAGGAGGGGAAGACTGAGTAGAATAGATGGAGCTCACAGAGAGGCTCCTCCTCTCTGGACTGGGGCCTGACTGTCAGGAGCCAGACTTGGAAGTGCTGTCACTGCACACTCTTCCACACGTATTAAGTGGGGCATTTAAAATTGCAAGCGGATAATTCTATACCTGCCTTATGTAGCTGCTTTGAAGATTAATGAGGTAATGCTTAAAAAGTGCTGGGGCTAAAACGTTCAATATAAATGTTTATGTACTCTGCCAAGAAGAGCTCTCTTTCAGAGCTGGTGTTCTTAAAATAAATATAAACACCTAGTTGTTCCTGGTGCCTTCATCCTATTATTAAGAAGCTACCACATTGGTAGCTGGACAAAATATTGATATTTGATCCTTCCTGATGTGTTTCTCATAGTTTCCCTAGGACATTCTCCACAGGGATGAGCCGTGTCAGGTTGGGTCATATAGATGTAAAGTCAGGAGGACAAGCATCCAATCTGGAAGCCTCAGTCAGGGATAGGTTACACATTGATGCTCAAGACCCCAGTGCTTAAGAGCCCAGCGAAGCATATACATCCACACATTATTAGATCTAGATAGACCTAATTTTACTTTTGCATACATATGTATTTAGTGCAATTTTGAAAACTGTAAAACAGTCATTTATGGTTTGATATTGGTTTTGTTTCTAATGATGTATTGGCATTAGGAAGAGGGGATTTATAGAGTACCTGGGGCACCTAAGGGTCATGGTCCTGCCCTGGCCAGGAGAAAGAGCAGCAGGAGAGCCATCAGTGGCTCACTCCTGTGGCTGCAGAAGAGGTCAGTGATTCTAAGTGGGGAAGATTTCCTGAGTGTATTCTGTAATTGTGTGGGGTTTTTTCCATGTCAGAGATCTATGCTTGATCTATACTTGGGTAATCAAAGAGGGAAACCTAGATCAAATCACCAACTTATATATTATTCTGCAGCATGGCCTGAGGGAACAGCAGTGGTGTGATTGGGGAATTGCAAAGAAAGTAGCAACTTACCAGGGAGAATATAACAGATGAGAAAGATCTGGATCATTTTCTTATTTCATTGGACCACAGTTAGTAGAGAAGAGGAGATTAAAGGGAAGAATGGAGGTTTCCATTTCTATAAAACTAGGAAGTAAGGTGCAAATATTTTATTTGGGGGGAGGGGGCAGGGCTTCTAGACAGAATAGTAAAAGTTAGCAAATCTATTTCTTCTTTTCACCTAAGGGTAGGAACTGTTTTCTTAACCCTTTGCTTTTTTTTCTCCCAAATATTGGACTTGGCATTTTAAAGTAGAATAGCTAGAAATAATATACCAGAAAATTTTCTAGAAGGAAATTTCTGTCTTGCTTGTGCAGAAACCTAGATAATAGGTATGTTTAAATATATTACTAATGATACTGTAATTGCAATCACTTGGGTTTCAGAATGGGATGAAAGATTTTTGAGAAAGTTAAGGAGAATAGAGAGGGAAACTGAACATGGTATAGGTCTGCTAATAAGGGGGTTGTTTGGAGCAGGGAAAGTGGGTCTCTAACTCATCTGGGAAACAAGCCAGAACCACCTGTCTTTTTGTTCTTGCCAGTCTGCAAGAACCTCTGCTTGCCCACAGAGGAAATTTGACAACACTTTGGCCTATAAACACCAGCATACCAACTGTACTAAATCTCTGCCCAGCTATTTTGGGTAAGCTAGAGGAAAAATAGCAGACTGCATAGGAGGGAGCTTGGGGGCCCGCCAAGGCCATGACGTACAGGTTTCCAAGCAAAGCTATGGATGAATCAGAAAAAGCATGTGTGAGTCAGATTCAGATACAAGGCTTCCTGTTCTTGAGTTTCTCCGCGTATATCACAGGAAGAAGTGGTAAGGATTCACAGTGACTTTCCACCTTTCAGAGGTCAACCAACCGGCCATCAAACCATATTTTTGTAGAAGTTTTATGAAACCTAGAAGGAGATCTTGGTGGAGGTGTTCTCTATATTCTTTTTTACTTTACCATTTGGCCATTAAACAACTCATATACCCTTTTCAATGAAGCTAAAGATTCCCAGTGGAGAAATAATTAAAGCCACTGGTATTTTCCTAAAGCTGTTTCATGTTTCAACAGCTCCAGTGAGTGGCTGCACAGCAGTAGCACTCAAACTGCTGTTAGCTTGGAAAATAAAGAGACTTTGAAAAAGAATATTTTTCTTGTGTTAGGTTGTTCCCAGTTTTGACCTGATAGCTGGGTGAGTGGTTTATTTTTCTTTTATCAGGTGGGGATGGAATTGGTAGCAGGTCATCTACTGGATATTAAATAAAAGAACTCAGAAAAAAGTCACCAAATTGCAAACCCACATGTAAATAAATCTAGAGGCCTCTCTCTACTTTTTTCTTGTTTTTCATAGGAAGGATCCAGGTTACCTCTGTCAAAATCGCAGAGCTTTTCAGAAAAATGGTTTGTATCCTAAATGGCCAGGTGAACCTTGGATGTGATTTGAACAATGAGTGTTTTACATATAAGCATTTTAGGAACATGTTTCCTCTTTGTTCAGGGAACATCTGAACCAAGGCTCAATAAATTCAAATGTTTGGTAATGAGGTGATGCCATCTTAAAATGCTTGGGGAGGAAATATTTCTCTTACCCTGGTAAGTTCTTTGGCTGGTCTAATAATCAAATTAATAGAAGACAGGTTAGTGGGAGTAAGAAACAAACTTAATTTCATATAGATGGGGGCTCCATAAGAATATGGAGGCCCACAGGCAGGCAGGTAATTGGCACTTATGTGCCATTCTGAACTAAGGAGAAGGAGTAGGAGTCTGGGATGTCAAAGGGGAGGAAGGCAATTCACAGGAGATGGAATAACCAATGTTCGTTGTGACATGCAGAGACAATGGGACACAGAGAGGACCGGTCTCTAAGCCCTGAGGAGTGCCTCTACCATACAGAGCCCACACCCTTCGTGGTTATCTCTAGTGCTCTTCCTGGCCCTGGCCCTTTACCTGAAATATTTTAGATAGTTAAGGGGGAGGTGAAATGTGCTGCCTGAGAGCTGTGGGCCTCCATTGTCTTCACTTCAAAATAATCTGTGTGCCAGGGTGGCACATTTTATGGAGCCTCCTGAACCCCTACAAAAACCATACAGTTATTACTTTAAAGTATGAAATTTTCATATAAATTAAGGCCATATTTTTAAGACTGATTGTATTAGTCAGCTGTGGCTGCCATAATAAATACCATAGATAGGATGGCTTAAACAACAGGCATTTATTTCTCACAGTTCTGGAGGCGAGACATTTATGATCAAGGTGCCAGCTGGCCCGGTTACTGATGAGAGCTCTCTTCTTGGTTGCAGACAGCCAGCTTCTCCCTGTGTCCTCATATGGTAGAGAGAGAGAGAGAGAGAGAGAGAGAGAGAGAGAGAGAGAGAGTCTTTGGTGTATCTACTTTTATAAAGATACCAGTTCTATGGAATAAGGGCTTCACCCTTATGCTGTCCTTTAACCTTAATCAGCTCTTTAAAAGGCCCTGTTTCCAATATAGTCACATGGGCTTAGTGCTTCAATATGCATTTTGGGAAGGACACAATTCAGGCCACAGCTCCAATTGAGGGCAGTGTGAAACCTTTCAAGGGAAGTAAGCAGAAACAGATTGTTCAAGGGCCACATAGAAGTAAAAAACTACTTAGTTTTGATGTTTTCATGTGTGGGGGATGTGTACCTTCTTTGCTCATACTGCCAATGCACTTAAAGTTTAAAAAAGGAAATATAAAATAGTCATTATTTTAAGGACTTGTTTGAACTAAAGGAGGAGGAGGAGAGTGAGAGAAAAGAGAAATTTTGATAAAGAGGGAGAAATAAATGGAGACAAAAATGGTCTCAGAGAAGGAAAGACACTCAGGAGAGAGGAGAGACCCATGTCAGAGGGTAGATGATGGAGGTTCATGGAAGGATCATTCAATGAGTGGGGAAGTTGAAGGATGAGCCTGAGGCTGTCTTGCACAGGCGTTAGTAGAAGCTCTGTTGTCAAGTGCCTGGGTTTAAAACCTGCCCAATCTCACCAATTATTCACTGTGTGACCTTGAGCAAATTACTTTATCTCGCTGAGCCCCATTTCTCAATTGTAATGCTTCTCTCATGATATTACTGTAAGGGTTAAATGAGATAATAGTTTGTGCCTGACAAATAGTAAGAGCTTAATAAATGTTGCTGTTCTTATTACCATTTGTCTCCCTTTGACAAAGGATCTGTAGCTGCTGTTGATAGTTCCTTAGGTGGGGGTCATGCTCAGGTTATTTTTGCTCTGACCTGGAATCTGCTCCCTGTGCTGGTTATGGACTCTGATTTATCTTGCATATTAGCATCACCTTACATCTTGATTTAACTTGGACCCTCTCTAAACTCCTCCTACCCCAGGATTAAAGTTAGTAACGATGGTATCCTTGATGGCAAGACTCTGACTTATTGAGGCTCATTACATTTGAGGCTCAATAAAGATCTCTTAATGGATAAATATCACTTGTTATATCCATTCATGCATTTAAAAGGATGATTTAGCTGTTGTATTTGAAGTACTTTGAATCTATTTGTGTTAAAAATGATTTGGATTGCCTGCCTGGTGTGGCTCAGTGGTTGAGCTTCAACCTATGAACCAGGAGGTCACAGTTCAACTCCTGGTCAGGGCGCATGCCCGGGTTGCCAGCTTGATCCCCAGTAGGGGGTGTGCAGGAGGCAGCAGATCAAAGATTCTCTCTCATCATTGATGTTTCTATCTTTCTCTCCCTCTCCTTTCTTCTCTGAAATCAATGAAAAAAATATTAAGAAAGGAAAATAAATGATTTGGACAAATTACAAATTTTCTTTATCTTAATTGTCCTCTTTATTAAAGGGCTATTCAAGATGTTTGTGAAATCTGATTCACCAAATGAGTAGAAGGTCTTGCTATTCTTCTTTTCTTGCCTTTTTAAACTCCCAAGTTCCTGTGTTTAGAGAGAGGCAGTTCCTTTGGGGACTACATCTTTTGACCGGAAGCAGAAAATCTCAGGGACCTGCTTTTGAGGAACTTGCAGTTCAGTTTAACAGGATGCTGCCGGGAGAGTTGGCTACGAGACTTGAGAGATGCCTGTTCCTCAGCCTGTTGTTCTCTGGCCTGCAGTCCTGATTAGGGCCGCCCTGCATGTGCTTTAGAATGTGTGAACGGTATATAGGTGACTGGAGGCGTGACAAAGAAACATGGTTCTTTTATTCACCTTCATTCCTCCTTATTTTCTGTTCTCATTTTTATTTTCTCATATATTTTCTTTCTCTTGGCCTTTGCTTCTTCCACTTACTGCTACATTTCAAAAAGCATGGCCTGTTTGGATTGTAACATTAGTTTTGAGAAGATACTCATAACCCAGGCAGTGGAGAGAAGGTATGCAGACGAACAGAACAATATAAAGAAGGCAATTCAAGTGCATATGAATCTAAAACTATGCTTCTGCTTATTTTTGCCTCTATGGATACTTTGCTCCTACTGATAAAACTACAGCAGATACTGTGTAGGTTTATTTTATAGAGTGATCCCCTTTCTCTTTGACTTTTAAATTCTCCCTCTCTCTACTATTGGCCATACTCAAGATTATGTATTCATACACTATTACCATGTCTGTATGAATAAATGTGCCTATCCGATATATTACACTAGTAATCTGATCATCTGAATCTTATCTGGGGCATGGGGGTGGCAGGATAGGGGACTTAGGGGGACAGACTTGGTAAGTTATGGGAGGGCAGGGAGGAGAGCTTGGATTACAGAGCACAGTAGTTCCCCTGAGAACTATTTACTAGTGTCCCCATTGTGACTGTTTGCATTCCCTGTGAAGCTTCTGTTTCTCCCTTTCTGCCTTTCTCATTTTCTCGGCCGCTCCTCTCCTAGGCTTGGCCTGGCTGCAGATTTCTGGGTTGTAGTTCTATGCCCCTCTGCTTCCTGCAAGGAGCAGCTCCCCTGGACTGACTGGGCGGCTCTGCATGGGGATGTGGCAGGCACACTTTCTCTACTATCAGTCTCCTGTTCAGTTAGAGCTGCATGACAGGCTGAGGGAGTGTCTACAGCAGTGGTTCTCCACCTTCCTAATGCCGCGACCCTTTAATACAGTTCCTCATGTTGTGGTGACCCCCAACCATAAAATTATTTTCGTTGCTACTTCATAACTGTAATTTTGCTACTGTTATGAATCGTAATGTAAATATCTGATATGCAGGATGTATTTTCATTGTTACAAATTGAACATAATTAAAGCATAGTGATTAATCACAAAAACAATATGTAATTATATATGTGTTTCCCGATGGTCTTAGACGACCCCTGTGAAAGGGTTGTTCAACCCCCAAAGGGGTCGCGACCCACAGGTTGAGAACGGCTGGTTTACTGTCTCACTGGGGAGTGACAGCAGAAACCTGCTTTTTTGTCTGGTGACCCTACAGGGGCTTCTCCATCAGGATTTGAATCTCTGGTGCACAACTCGCTGCATCTCATTCTCCGCTAATTTGCATCTTAAGCGAAGCATCCTCCTTTCTAGTCATCCATATTTATGATCCATCAGAGTCCATGGGTGACTCTTTTCAGAGCAGTTTCCCAGTGCCATCAGTCTCTGTATTCCAAATTAGGGCCACCCTGATAAATAGGCAAACAGTTTAGCAGATTTCAAAGATGGATGGATAAACAGGGGTAAATAAGAATAAAATAACACTGGTAGTGAAGCCAACTTAGAGAAAAAAATGCACATTTTATGTCAACATCTGTCACCTAAAATTATAGTAATAAAAAGTACCTTAATGTGTGTATAGTATTTCAAAACATAGCAAGCACTTTCACATGCATTTTTTTCATTTTTTAAAAACTGTGAAGTTTGGCAGAATGGCAATGCAGATGAGAGAACTATCAGAGAGATAAAAGACTTAGCAAAAAGTTCCAGAGCAGACAGACCCAAAACCCTAACTTTCTGTGTCCTAGTCTTGCACTGTTGTCATTGTAAAATGTTGTTTGATACAGTGAATAATTTTAGGCTAGACAAAAGCTAATGAACTAAATTGAAGCTCCATACTAGGTACTGTGTTTGGTTCCAGGTACACAAAGTTGGAGAGGAACTCAACCTTCACATTTGTCCTGCTTACTAGTTTTGCCACCAATATTTATTCTCAGAGACTGGCCTGGTTAGTGTGGCTTGGATACATAATTTAGCCTCATCTGTCTCCGACAGCATTCCAAGATGGAACTAGCTCCCGTGCTAGAACTGGTGGTGTGTGTTTTCTACTAAAGCAAGAGGGACTTGCATCCTATACAGTTTCTGCTCTTAGATGAGCAGGGATGACTCTTTTCATATGCTTATGAAGATGAATCCTAAGGAAGCCTGGATGGCAGTGTGACCATCTTTATGGCCTGTGACAGGTGTGGGGGGATATACTAGACCTGGTAAGCTAAGTGTGGTTCTGTGGGGACTGAGAGTATGTGTGAGAGAGAGAGAGTTGGAAAGGAGGGGGAGAGGTTGAAATCTATGGTTTAGACTGGTCTTAAGAGATACTGTATGATACTTGATCCTTATTGGAAGGTTCTCCTCTATCTTGAAAAAATATATTTCTTACCTTGTTGCTGTGACCATCTGATTTCTCTTCTTTCTCCTTTGGATAATGGTCTATAGTTTTAACTCCATTTTTTAACTTTCAATTCCTTCTTGTTAGCATAAAAAAATGGCTTCCCCCTGCTCATTTCTTACATTCTCAAAGGTACAAGTGACCTAATTGCTAAAATAAATGCCAATTTTTTTCTGTTGTCATTTTCTTTGACCTCGACATAGTAGCAGACAGAAATTAAGCCCTCTTTCTTAAAACTATGCTTTTGACTCACAAGTTCCCTATCCCACAAGTTTTTTTTCTTTTCTGCACCTCACCAATCATATTCCTGCTATAAGCTTAAAAGTGGAACCACTAGATTCAATTCTCTCTATTGTCTGTACTTTCATTAGATATTTTTTATATCTACTCATTGAATAATTATCCATATATCAGTAGAGCCTGCTATACCACTTCAGATAGATTATCTACTACTTCTTCCAAAATACCCATATTTAAGAAGTCCCCAAATTCCCATATTAAAAATAAAACTGAAAACAGCCAAGTAATAAAAAAAGTGTTGTCTGTCCTATTCTAAGCCTTTTCTTGTATTTGCTATCTTGTTAATACTGTAACCATCTACCCCAAGTTAGAATTGAGACAACTTGGACTCCTTTCTCATACTCCAAATGCAGTTATTTGCTAAAACTAATCTAATTCTTAGGTGTCTCTCCAAGCTCCTGCCATCGGTCCCAGTTTATTATCCTGGCTTTATTACTTTTCCCTTAGACGATTGCAACAACTTTCTAACTTTCCTCTAATTTACTTGTAACTTTTCATGTGGCTATGACTTTGATAGAACTCTTATAAAAATATATTTATTGTAGTAACCAGGACAGTTCCTTATGCATGGTAGGAACCCAGTAAATAAATAATTGTGAATTTTTTAAAAAATATTTTTTATTTTTAATTATAGTTGATGTACAGTATTATATTAGTTTTAGGTGTATAACCCAGTGGTTATATAACTTACTCAGTGATCACCCTGATTAATCTAGTACCCACCTGACACCATACATAGTTATTACAATATTACTGACTATATTCCCTTTGCTGTACTTTACATCCCCGTGACTATTCTGTAACTACCAATTTGCACTTCTTAATCTCTTCACCTTTTCCATCGAACTCCCCACAACCCCTCCCTCTGGCAATTGTATCAAAATGTCCTCTGTATCTATGAATCTGTTTCTGTTCTGTTTATTTTGATATTTTAGATTCCACATGTAAGTGAAAGTATATGGCCTTTGTCTTCCTCTGTCTGACTTATTTCACTCAGCACAATACCATCTAGGGTCCATCCATGTTGCAGATGACAAGATTTTATTTCTTTTTATAGCTGAGTAATATTCTATTGTATATATGCTTCATTTTTTTTATCCATTCATCTATTGATGGACAATTAGGTTGCTTCCATATTTTGGCTATTGTAAATTATGCTGTAATAAACATATGGATGTATATGTCTTTTTGAGGTAGTGTTTTGGATTTCTTTAGATAAATATCCCAAAGTGGAATTATTGGATTCTTCTTTGTCTCTTGTTTAAAGTCTGTTTTGTCTGGTGCAAGTATTGCTATTTCAGGTTCTTTGTTTGCTTTCATGTTCATGAAGTAATTTTTTTTTCCATCCCTTTACTTTCAGTCTTTTGCTAGTGCCAGGACTGGGACCACTTAATGAGAGTTACATGACATGTCAGGACAGATGCTGCTTGTTTGAGAGATTTTAGGAAAGTCCAGAGCATGAACCAAGCCTGCCATTTGTATGGTGAAGCCACTGGAAATGGCTTGAGTGGGCCCTAAAATTGGGTGGGGTGGGGCCTCAGGGAATCACTGGGGTGGGGCAAACAACATGAGCCAGGTTGATGGAAACTCAGATATGGCACCCACCTGGCAGCTCTGTAGGAAGAAGGCCTGGGAAAGGAACCATGGCCTCTGCCAGCTCTCACTCTGATGCCAGAAAACTCATTTCCTCCCCGTATGTTTTTGGTGCCTTTTGAGCTACTGCCCCAGTGCTAGAGCCCAGAATGAGTAAGTCTGAGTAAGTCCATGTGTGGGCCTTTTAAGAGGAATACCTGGGACTCCAACAGACCTTTGTCAACCTCAGCCACAATCCTTGCTAGTTTTTACAGCCAGAAGTTATGGGGCCTTCTCTTCCTGGCACTGAAACCCTGGGCTGGGTTGAGCCTGATGTGGGATTGGGACCTCTCACTCCTTCCTCTGCAGCTAAGAAAGCCCTCCTTCCAATTTTTATCTGCCACATGTGGGTGTGGGACCCACTTGCTCTGAATCTCTGCCCCTTCTACCAGTCTTGATGAGACTTCTGTATATCCTTAATTGTAGGACTTCAGTTCAGCTAGATTTCAGATGTTTCTGAATGATGATTGTTCTATTGTTTAGCTGTAATTTTGATGTGGTTGTGGGAATATTCAAGTACTGCATTTACCTACACTGCTATCTTGACCAGAATCCTCCAATTAAAAAAAAATTACAGTTGGTTTTCTTTTACTAGTAAGTTAAGAATGGCCTTGCCCTAACTGGTTTGGCTCAGTGGATAGAGCATCAGCCTGCGGACTGAAAGGTCCCAGGTTTGATTCCGGTCAAGGGCATGTGGGCACATCCCCAGTAGGAGGTGTGCAGGAGGCAGCTGATCGATGTTTCTAACTCTCTATCCCTCTCCCTTCCTCTCTGTAAAAAATCAATAAAATATTTTAAAAAAAAGAATGGCCTAGAGGCAAGCTGGGTCTTTCCAGGAAGAATTTTGATTGAATTTTCCTCTCTCTTCCTTGGCATAGAATGCTATTCAGGCCTAACCTCAGGCTTTTTCAGAGTGGTGGGGAAAGGCTTATTTACTGGACATCTCTAGCTGATAGCACCAACTTTTTGGATTGTGTTGTAATATTAAGCATATATCAAATTGCATTATGAATATGCCCTACTTCTATATGAAAACTTCTTTAAGATATAAATATTCATATTATCAGTATTTACACATTTAAATCAACTTACATTATGAGAACTACACAATGCATTATGGGTATGTGATGCTTCCATGTGAAATATGCAAATATAATCTACTTTGTACCGGGGTTAAAATGTTTCTTGGCACTACTGATAGAACTTGGGTAACCATCTGATAATAGGTGGCTGAATGAGTGTAGGTACAGCATATTCTTTTACATGTGGGTAAGGTTTTTAAATGAACAAATGGGGCAAAAATTGCATTGAATCAAAATAAAACTAAAATTCTCTTAAGAAGTTATTTATGAGAGATGGACATAACCTATTGCCTCATTGAGTCCCAAATATCTGTATCTTCCTCCCAGTGTTTTATTTTTTTTCTTTTTTATTTGAGAAACAGATGCTAGCTAACTTTTTTTTTACAGGACACACTAAAATGAAAATGCATATTGTTAAACCCCAGAATCATCCTCAGCAGGATGGGATGCTCAGATGCCTAAAAGCATGCATGAAGTATGACAACAGAAGGGTCCTGGAGCACCATCTCCTGTTTCTAGCATCCTCGTCTACCATGTGTGCTCACTGAGTGGAAAAGTGGGGAAAATCACTGGCCCTTTTCACTTTTCAAATTGTTGAATGCATATAATTAATTTTTTAAATAAGTTGAATGAGCTTGGGCTGCAACACATGAAACATTCGATCATTTATGCATAGAATAGATTTTGGCAATGCTGATAATTATTTTAAATATTTTCTTATTGATTTTTAGAGAGAGAGGAAGGGAGAGGGATAGATAGATAGAAAATTGATGTGCTAGATAAACATTGGCTGGCTGCCTCCTGCACACCCTCTACTGGGGATGGAGCCCACAACCCAGGCATGTGCCCTGATCAAGAATGGAACTAGGGACTTCTTGGTTCATGGGTCGATGCTTAACCACTGAACTACACTGGCCGAGCACGCCTGATAATTTTTAAATGAAGTAATTAAATGCTATTTACTGCTTGATTTGTGTTCAGAACTCTTCTAACATCTGAAACAGCTTTTAACTTTTCATCATTAGCAATGAGTCTTGAAGATGAGACATTAAATTTAGATTCTCTCAGAAGTTAAAGATCACATGGTCTTTATTATCATTTTTTTTTTTTTAAATAAAGAGGGATGTGTCACATCCCCTTCAGGACCCTGGCCACACTAACACAGGCATATGATATTATAGTCTAAAATATTTCAGCTTCATAAATTATATCTTTAAAAAGGTATAAGTATTGAATTTACTTTCATTAAATAGCTCAGTCTTCTAGAATATTGTAATTTACTGTTAAATAATGGTTATATTTTACCTCAAGTTTCTGAATGTGATGCAACATTCCAACATTCAATACTAAGGAATTGCTAATAGAAGATGAATTATAATTATCCAAGTAACTTTTTAACCTGGTCAAATTTTTAAAAAAATAAGTGGGTGTGAGGTTCAATGGGACCAAAGGTAATTAATGTTTTCCAGCAGTAAGTGTGATAGATACTTGCTTGTTAAGACAATTACATCAAGAAAAAACTTGAATGTGAAGTGAGGGTGTACTATAAGTAAATTGCAAATAGCATCCATGTGACAGATTAACTAATTTGCCACTTGTTATTCCAGCAAGATTTGAAAAATTAGATAGCTGAAGTTGCTGTAAGGAACACAGTTTACTGTAGAGATGCCCCAAGAGAAAACTTTAAACCTCAGCTTTTCCTGTTGGGTTTTTGTCAAGTAGTCACCTGGGGTCTGTTTTAAAACCATCTGTGATCATTCACACTAAAGCAATAATTGTATAGAAAAATTAGAAACAATTAAACACTCTGCTTCTTGGTAATACAGTGCTATATGCTTCAAATCTGCAAATACTTGCTGCAGAGTAACTGTGATATTGGCCTAAAATCTATTCTATATATATAAAAGCCTAAGGGACCGCTCGAATGGTTGACCAGTAGCCATGATGCGCACTGACCACCAGGGCACAGACACTCAGAGCAGGAGCTACCCCCTGGTGGTCAGTGCACTCCCACAGCAGGAGCGCCGCTCAGTTGACCAATGGATGCCAGATGCCGGGCTCATGACAGCTGCAGTGGCACCATCCTCTCCCTCAGATACTACCCCTGTGCGCCCCTCCCCGATCTGGACCTGGACTAGGATCAGGACCGGCATCGGGACTAACTGGGTGCAAGCCCATGGCCGCTTCTTGGTCATGGGCGTGCCAGTATTGCCCTAGGACCGCGAGCGAGACCACAGCGGAGCGGCAGCGAGCCTACCGAGCGGTGGCAGGCGGCAGGCACAGCTGGGGCCGGCCTGGCCCGGGCTCAGGCTCCTCCCTGGCTGCCTGCTGCTTTGCGCAGTACTACATCCCTCGGGGAATGTAGGACTGCTGGTTTAGGCCGCTCCCCGAAGGCCAGGCCGAGGTACCCTACCAGTGCACGAATCCGTGCACGGGGCCTCTAGTATGAGCATAATAGGAAAATCCATGGAAGAAATGACAGCATTCTCAGTTGAACTGAAATTTAATGAGGGCAGTGGAGAGATGTAATTGTGTGTTCTACCTGACGTAACTTTTAATTTAGCTGAAATCTTTAGCATGTATTTTCAAGTTATTGGTACTTAGTAAAATAAGTTACAGTTTTTACTTGGTGTTAAAAAAAAAGAATTAAACCAAAGTTGGAAAAATAAAAACTTTAATACATGGTTCATACTTTTATATTTACATTGTCAGGAAGTTTGAAGATGAGAAATTTAATTTATTTAAGTTAGTTATTGTTGATTTAATAGTATCTAAAGATAAATACTCTCATGATTTATTATTTAATTGATTGCGGGTCCTCTTGACTAATATACTCTTATGTAGTATTTAGATGCAATGGTTTTCTCAGATGTGTTTTTAACTTTGACATTTATTTTTGAAAAATATGTGTGTGTTTTTTTATTGATTCCAGAGAGAAGAAGGGAGAGCGAGAGAGAGATAGAAACATCAATGATGAGAGAGAATCATTGATTGGCTGCCTCCTGCAAGCCCTCTACCCGGGATCGAGCCCACAACCTTGGCATGTGCTCTGACTGGGAATTGAACCCTGACTCCTGGTTCATGGGTCGACACACAACCAGTGAGCCACACTGGCCGGGTTAACCTTTGACATTTATTGAAGAAATTGAAAGTGTCTCTGGAAGATGATAAAGTATTTCATGATTACAAGTAGTTGTGTTTTTCTTTTAAAAGTTTGATTTCCTGTCACCAATACTCAATTTATTCACATATATGTATATATGTATACACACACATTATAATCTTACTTATTTACTGAATTGATTTTGCTAGCTACACTTAATTTTTCAAAGTTAACCAAGTTCCCTTTCAGCTGGGAATTGATTAGAGCAGGCTCTGTAAAAAGACTAGTAGATTCTTGAGTAGAATCTATTTCACCACTGAACTTCCCATAAAAATATTCTACAACAGTGCATAGCGTTAATGATAAAAACTGAACACATTTCTGGAGGAATGGGTCTTTCTGTAATGGGAAAATGCTTGGACAGTTCTAGCTTTTAAGTTAAAAACACTGTTTTACAGACATCTTTTCTCTCTTGTTTCTTGTGTTTCTCTCAGGCCCCTCCTGCACAGTCCCCACTTTAGCATTGCGGGTAAGAACCTGACCTAGCACCAGTCAGATGTAGGTTCAGGTCCTGACTCTGTCCCCTACTAGTCAGGAGACTTCGATCAGAGTCTAGCTAAATGTACCTGGATAATACAAGGATGATGACTATAGCTCCTGCTTTGCATATTGGTTGTGGGGATTACAAGATCCAATGTTTGTAAAACACCACAATGCTTGGTGCACATATAGGGTGTTCCCCCCAAAATGTATATACACTTTGAATAATTATGAATTCCAATGGGTTAAATCTGAAAAGAGAGAAACATTAGAATTCATAATTATTCAAAGTGTATATACATTTTGGGGGACACCCGATAGTAAAAGCATACTAGTAATTCCTTCTGTGATCAAGAGAAAGGCTCCTGCTAGCTCAGCTTCATCAATCTTCATCTGTATTCCAGTAAGAATCAATTCCACATCTCCCAGTTTACAACGTAGACAGAGAACAATATATCCTCCACACTTTTTTTTGTTTGCCTCCTCAGTATCAGATTCTTTATCAGAGTGCCAATTTTTTCTTGCCCAATTGATAATGATAATATTAGGTAACTCAAATGATGGTAATGATGTCAACATCTCAATTTTGAGCATTTATTATGTGCCAGGAACTTAACCTGCATGATATTATTTAATTCTAGAAGAACCTTGCCAAAAATATTATTATACTTATTTTATAAATGAATCTTATATTTAGAGGAGTAAATAAGCAATCACTTTATACTCTTTATGAATAATTTACCAGTATCAAGTACTACAAAACAACAAAACTTGGCAATAGGATTGGAATTCACATTTTCCTAAGACTTTCTAAATCCATTTCTAAGTAACAGTAACAACAGTATCAACAATTAACTTTACTTGGTGCTTGTGGCATGCTTTGTATTTTAAACTTCCCATGATTTATCTCTTAATTTTTATGCCAACCCCATGAAGTAGGTATTACTATTATTCCCATTTTACACAGGAAGAAACTGAGGGTAAATACCTCGCCAAAGTTTTTGAAGCTGGTGTACGGGAGAGTCAGGTTTTGCCCCCTAATCACTAATGCTGCCCCGTTGCCCAGCTGCCGGTATGTGTGATATATGGATATATATAATGGAGTGCATATGGGTTTTATATCTTTTTAGCATCAAGCAACAGTTAAACAATTGAAAGAAAAGTATTTTTTTTCTGTTTCTTTCCTTTCTGTACTTTTAAAATCACTGTTCTCTATGGTGAGTGTAATTCCAAAATCTTCTTTGCAAACCACACCTCCTTCATTTTTCCCTGCACAATCTGAACCTTGACTCCAGATAGTCTTTCTGGACAGACCAGAAAAAGAATGGTGTGACCTGTAAGTCTTGTTAAAGTTGCCCTTTCCCCAAATTCATGAACTTAAGCCTGCCTGTTTGTTTTTATGGCCTATTTTCTGTCCAATGTCAGGTACTATAGTTGCTTTTGGTCTGCATTACAATTTTTATAATCCTGAGTTCAACAAGGGTCAGGAAACAAGTTACCTCTTGGTGTGTCCTTGAAGCACGTTGAATCCAGCAGGAGCTCAGTAAATAGTTTTGATGATTATATAATCCTAAGACAGTGGTTTTCAACCTTGGCTGCACATTAGAATCACCTGGGAATCTTTTTAAAATCCTGATTTCTGGGCCTCATCCTCTGGAAATTCTGTTTCTTTGTTACTCATGTTGTGGCCCCACCCCATAACAAAGAAACAGAATTTCCGGAGGATGAGGCCCAGAAAGCAGGATTTTAAAAAGGTTCCCAGGTGATTCTAATGTGCAGCCGAGGTTGAGAACCACTGTCCTAAGATAAGCATAAATGGAAATGGAAACTGTCTTTATGATGTAAACCTGTGTGGGCCATTTGCATATTATCCATGTACAAATCTGCACACAAAGTGTTAATTTTGAGATTTATTCTTACTCTGGAGGCATAGTAGAAATGATTAGGTTGAGAATCGCAACCCTGATAATTAGCTTAGAGATTCTGAATCAGGATGTGTGCTGCAAAAAAAAAGTGATTTTTTGGAGCAGTTGGCCCTAAGGGTTTGGATCACCAGCTGTCTGAGATTTTAGACCTGCTAACATCTGGTTCAGTGAGTAGGTACCAGGAAATGTAACAGGGCAGGAGGGAGTTCTTCTCCTAACTTTGTCTTGACCTCTGGAGAGTAGGACAAGGCCCTGAATCTCTTTTGGGAACATTTAGAAAAATATAGAATTATTTATATTATATAACATTTGCAGAGTGCTTTGCAATAATTTTTCTAAGTTCTTACTCTCAGCTCTCTTTGAAGGAAATTTGTATGTTATCCCCATTTTATAGAGCTTAGTAAGATGCAGAAAGATGTAATTTCTTTGCTTTGGTACCTAAATGCGTTAACAGCAGGCCAGAACAAATACTCGTATACTTTCAAGGGCCATTCTGTTTTTTCAGTTTCCATGTTATCTTATTTCAAAGGAAATAAAACCAAGAGGCAAGGAGAATGGAAAAGAAAAAATAGTAGTGACCAAGGAGGAAAGGTTAAAAAAAGGAGAGGATTATTTATATACTTTTCATCTTTTTGAATCTCAAATGTGTGTTGATTCTGTAGTGGTTTAAAATGTATTCATATTCTATGAGCTGTCCAAAGATAACATTGCTTTATTCTACAACTCGTATAACCTTGCTTACTGGTATCTCCCCCAACTGACCCCAACTGTGCTGTGTGGTGGAGGGGATGGGAAAAAGCCTTAACCTATAACTTTAAATTTGTAGGTTTTCCAGTTTAACTGATCTTTTGATTAATCCACAGACCTTGTCTCTTTTTCCCAAGATAGCACTTGGGTTCAGGAGAAATATTGACAATCTCTGGGCCCTGGGGTGCGAGAGGGGACCCTTGATCTTGTGTTGGTCTTGGCTGCAGGGTAGCTGTGTTGCCCCTGGATGAGGATTGGCTGGTCTCCACTGAGGTGTGACTGGTAGTGAACTGGGTATTCTGGTTTCCTGCTGCTGTAGTTCAAAACTGGTGTACCTCCTGGTTGTTGTTTTTTTTTTCATGGCCTGGTTTTCTTACTCCTGACTGGCCCTCACCCCTTTCTTCTGGATCCCCTCTCAGCATCTACTGATTCTGGAGAATGCCTAGGCTGGGGCTGGCTATCTGCCTTTTCCATGCAAACAGCTTGTTCAACAGACTCTCAGCTACTTTCTGCTTCCATCTCAGGAAACAAGGGCACTTCAAGTCCCTTCTAGGCTGCACAGGAAAGAACGCTCCACTCAGGTCTTTCTCTGCCCATTGCCATTGTTTTGCTTTGCTAATTCCTAAGTTGACGTTGGTGGTGGAATTGCTGCAAGACTACTTCTTCATAGATTCCCAAAGGAGAACTTATGACAAAGTGTTTTTGCTTTTAGCATTTTCCCCCCCAACTAACAAACTTCCTTCCTTCTGCACTTGTACCTAGAGTGCTGAAGTCAAGATGTAAGAGTCTCATTCTGTCTTTTTATTTACTTCTTCTTTTCTTCACACAATTTAACACCCGATTCCCAAGTGTACTTGTTATTTGTGTTGTATTTAAAAAAGATAAGTATTTTGTTGAGGACTCCACATATTGTTGGAAACAGTTATCATTGGTATGTCCTTAGGAATAGTACAATCTTATAGTTGGATCCATGGGTTTTAATCTTGATTCTATAACTTTAGCAATTTTAATTAACTGGACATAATTATATTTTATCCATCTCTAAAACAGAATAATAATTGTTCTTTATATGTTGTACAATTGCTGTGAAAATTGAAGTACACCAATATATATATATAAATGCTCTGGGAGGAACAGTTCTGGTGGTGTAATGTGATTACTTACTAGCACTTGGGTAAACTCAGGGAATAGAATTTGAGAGATTAACCTCAATGACAAGATTCTCTTTTCCTTCTCCTTATAAATTCTCTTTTTCTTCTCCTTATAAATTGGAATTTGTCCAAGATTGTATCTTCATGATTTCTTTATTTATTTGCATTTATAATTTTTTTTATTAATAGGAAGATAGTAATTTTAAATATTTAATATAAAATTTAACCCCATATATTCTCTGCTGAACATTAGAAGATATTGCAGAGTTCTAGAACACACAGTCTGATAATTGTAACACATTGTTAGTTTCATAAATGAGTTAATGGTTAATACACTATAAAAAATTTGATGAGTTCTAATATGTGCCTTATGATGGCATATACATATCCAAAAAGTATATTTACTTTTATTTAATAACACCATAACTATGTGTGTAATTCATATGTATTCATAAAATACATATGTGCACATATAAAATACAGCAAACAAACATACTTACATATGTACATACAATTTAGAAAAGCTGGTACAATAAAGAAATTCAAGCTCATAAGTGTCTATTTTGCCTGCTTTCTTCAGTAAATGAAGTAGATTTACTTTATATATCTTTGGTAAGATATTATATTTTCTGTCATCAAGGGGTCTTCCCCATACTTTTTCTCTAAATCAGTTCCGATTTGGAGGTTAGCCAAAATAAAGACTAGCCACAAAGAAACATTGTACTTAGCTGATTTCTGTAATACTAGCTTTTAGAGACTCTTAATTCCCCAAGCAAAAGATTTTGCCTAACCTTTACAGATAAAAATCAGTTTAGTTTGTGTAATAGAGAAGTAGAAATCAAAGACAAAGGTAGCTACAGATAGATTGCTATGATGATCTATATGATATATTGCATAAACATTTTTTTTTTACTGTTAATGTCTGTTTCCACAAATCCCTAAAGAGTATACATTGGTTAAAAGTAATGGTCTAGGGAAATATTTTTTAAATATCTGTTATAAAACCTACAGAAAGCTTCTGTGTAGACTTATTTTCAATGGATAAAAATAGTATTAAAAATGAAATTTCTCTAAGATAGATTATATTCATTGGTTTGCCTTTGAAATGGAGCCTTTAATCTGTGCATTAATTTTAGAATTATATCTAGTGATATTGTTAGAAGTAAGATAAAAACAATAAACAATAACCAAGATGCATTTTGCAAATACTAAGCAAATTATACATATATTCTGTTGTTAAAAAATTGAAAGAAGTCACAGTTGTGGACGTCAGACTTGGTATTTCATACCTATATCCTTTTAAATTTCTAGCGAATTTTGCGTTATATTTAATGTAGGGGATTTGTGTCAAATGGCATGAAAGCCTCTTTCAAAGGTGGGTATTTCTAAGCAGGAAAAGAGCTGCACTTAATTTTGGAAGCATCATGGAAGATGCAAAGACAACATAATGCCCAAAATGAATTACCAGGTTTTAAACTCAGAGTTTCCTTTTGAAATTGAATCCCAGAGGAAGGTATATATTGGCTGTATAATTTTTACCTGTAGGATGCCTTTAAAATTTGCTATGTTCATGAATAAGCATAATGCCAAGGTCTAATAGCAAAAATAAATATTTACTGAGTGTCAGTAATGAGGGAGATGTTGAAACCTACTATGTCTTAATATTTAGTTAAAGGGAATTCCTTTTCATCATGGTAAGTTAGACCTATTTCCTATTACTGAGTAAGAAATACAGCAGCCCCATGGGTTGAACTGGGAAAAATGCCAGTTATACACACATGTACAACTAACCTTTGGGGCATCTTACACATTTTTCAATCCTTTTTGGTTTCTTTTGGGCAGTTTCTTTCTGTGGTAACCCAACTTCTTCCTTGATAATTTCTAACCTAAAAGAAAAGCCTGTTATCCACAAACATTGGCCTAATTTTAAAGCTATGTGAAATACTCAAGCTTTATAGCAGGATAGTTCCTTTGGCAAAGATTCCTTATTTCATTTCTTCCCTCTTCCCTTCTCTCCCTTCACCCCCTTCTTTTTCTTTCCTCATTTATTGCTCTATTTTTCCCATCTGGAATCCTCCCTTCTCTTCCCTCCCACCCCCAATATTAAAGGTAGTAAAACATGTATCATATTATTTGAACATTCATGAGTTTCATAATTCAATATTTGTCAAAACATTTGAGAGCTTTTTTTCTATTAATGAATGAAAAAAATGAAATATTAAAAGCATATTGTACACTTACAAAAAGTAAAATATATTAAAAATAACTGCACATTCTTTTGGATACTTTCTAGAGCACTGTCAAATCATGGTCAAATATTGCTCTGCTCTGGGGAAGAGGTGGATAATGTTTCCATCGATGCCTGAGACTTGTCAGCTCAGAAAGCTGCTCGGTCAAGTTGACACACTGTGACTTTCTATAGTTTATTCACAGCAAAAATCTGAGTCTTTAACCTTGACGATTTCTGAAAGAGTTATTGAGAAAAAGTACATTGAGAATAAAAATTGAATTCAGTGCATTTTAAAAATATAATTGTATAGCTAGTATAGTTGTATAAATAGCTTCTACATTGGTGAGGCCAGTCAACTTTCCCTTGTCCTTACGCACTCTCACCTGGCCCTGTTATCTTTAATTTAAATATACAGGTAATTACTTTGAAGAATTGCTGGCCTAGGAAAATTGCAAAACCAGTTAAAGATTCTCCTTTTGTCTACCTTTTATCAAACTTCTCCTCAGGAACTGATCATTTCAAAGTAAAATAGAAATTTGATTTTTTTTTTTTAAATTTGATTTTTTAAAAAAATAGTAGTAAAGCTTTAAAATAGAAGTATGGCAGGACATGGGGCATTTTAGAACTAGCTACTAATGGGTTTTAGTTGAAGTGTAGGGTTTGGATGAGGAAAAGGAAGTTACAGAGTCTGCAAACATTATCATAAAATCCCATCTAGTGCCATGTGAAGGTATTCAGACTTTCTTCTGAAAGCAGTGGAAACCCATGGAGAATTTTAAGTAGGGTGGGGATGGGGATCATGACACAACTAGATTTGCATTTTAGGAAGGTCCTCTGGCTGCCAAATAACTCAAGAAATTAGACAAAGTCTAAAGAGTGTAAGGTACTTTGACTGCCTTTTCCCAATTTAGTTTAATTTGCATAGAAATCTGTTTTGGGGGTGGAACATTTGGGCAGTGAACATTGGTACTACTCAGCAGCCCCCGATATTTTTGGGAATAGTTTAGTTTAGTTCATTTATTTCAGTAATGATGGTATATGGAACTAAACCTCAGTATATCTGTTGCCTACCTGGATCTATAGCACATAGAGTGTTAGTTTTTTTGTGCGATGCCCTCTAAGAATTAGAAGCCTAGTGTGTGGCCACAAACTATGTAGGTCTGTGGAAAGCAGTGGTAGTGTAGGTAGGTTAGTTAGAGACAGTGATGCCCTTGATCCAAGTTGTGGCTGTGTGGAGGGAGAAGAGTGAAGCTACAATTAAAAGGCCAAGTCTCCAGGTCTGGAAGTGGGGTCCAATACTTGGAGACTGAGAGTCTCACTTTTGCTGTTAGTTTAAATGTAGTTGCATCTTTTCAGGTCATCTGCCCATTTCTTAATTGGGTTGTTTGGTGTTGAGTTACAAGAATGAAAGTAGACTACAGTTTTTCCCCATGTACAAAAATTAATTCAAATGTACCAAACACCTAAATATAAGACCTGAAACAATAAATCACATAGAAAAAAACATAGGTACTAAACTTATGGACATTGGTCTTAGAGAATATTTTATTTATTTGACACCAAAGGCAAGGGAAGTAAAGGCAAAAATAAATGAATGGGACTATCAGTGATGGCGAACCTTTTGAGCTCGGCGTGTCAGCATTTTGAAAAACCCTAACTTAACTCTGGTGCCGTGTCACATATAGAATTTTTTTGATATTTGCAACCATAGTAAAACAAAGACTTATATTTTTGATATTTATTTTATATACTTAAATGCCATTTAACAAAGAAAAATCAACCAAAAAAACAAGTCTGCGTGTCACCTCTGACATGCGTGTCATAGGTTCGCCATCACTGGACTATATCAAACTAAAATGCTTCTGCATAGCAAAAGAAACCTGCAACAAAACAAAAAGGCAGCCAATCAAATGGGAGAAGATATTTTCAAACAACAGCTCTGACAAAGGTTAATATCCAAACATATGAAGAACTCATAAAATTATAAACAACTCATAGAACTATCTTCTGTAAGAAATCAGTACAGATCATTCATTGCTAGCACCAGAATGGGAAAAAAAAGAAAACCTGTGCATGATCTGAATTTTATTTGATGTAATTTTTTTCAGAGAAAGAAGAATACAACTGTATTACATGCTTTGTGGCTCACATAAAAATGTCAATTTCAATCAAGAAGAGAAGTATTCAAGTAAGCATAATAGCTAACTTCTGTTTTCCAATATTATTTGGCAAAAAAGGAAACTAAATATGAAATACAGTAACTAATCTCTGATTCTTCCTGACAACTTAAATCACTTAACATGTAATATTTTCTGAATTTTCCAGTCATTTGCTTAAAACCTGCATCTACCTAGTACTCTGTACATAAAGTAAAGTAAAGCCAGCTTTCAGGACTTTGTGGACATTTCATAAATATAACAAAACCATAACAATGAGCACTGCCCCAATGCTTACACGTAGATTTAAAGGTACAGCACAAATTATGGTAGTAAAAAAAAAAAAAAATCCTGGAGCAACTAGAGTTAACAGTGTGACTTGAGTAAGTGGAAAAATGAAACCCACCTCTGGGCCTCAATTGTGCTTACGCATATTTGCTAGATTACTTTTTCTCCAAGATACTGTAATAGATTGAATAGATATGCTAAAGACATAACTCCCAGTACCTCACAATGTGATCTTGTTTGGAAATAAGGTCATTGTAGGTTTAATTAATTAAGATTAGGTCATATTAGAGTAGGGTGGGCCCTTAATCCAATATTATCAATGTCCTTAGATGGCATACAGAGGGAAGATAGCCATTTAAAGAAAGAGACAGTGATTGGAATGATGGAGCTACAGGCCTAGGCATGCCAAGGCTTGCCATTTTAACTAATTACATCTGCAAACACTCTGTTTCCAAATAAGGTCATATGCACAGGTACCGGCTACTGGAACTTGAACACATCTTTTTAGGGGGGAAGAATTCTACCCTCTATAATATCTACTGTTCCTATTCTCTAAAAAATGATTAATACTCATGGTTTTGGATTTCTTTTTAAAAAAATACATTTTATTGATTTTTTTACAGAGAGGAAGGAAGAGGGATAGAGAGTTAGAAACATCAATCAGCTGCCTCCTGCGCATCCCCCACTGGGGATGTGCCCGAAACCAAGGTACATGCCCTTGACTGGAATTGAACCTGGGACCCTTCAGTCCGCAGGCCGACGCTCTATCCATTGAGCCAAATCAGTTAGGGCAGTTTTGGATTTCTTTACCATCCTATATAATCCTGAATAATTTGGTTTCTATTTCCATCACTATAAACTAGCTGCCATGACAAAAGTCACCAATGATGCTCTAATTGACGAATTCTTTAAAAAACTTTTTTATCCTCATCTGAAATATTTTTTTCTACTGAGTTTTGGAGAGAATGGAAGTTGGGGGGTGGGGCAGAGAGACAGACATTTGCATCGACTGGTTGCCTCCTTCACATACCCTGACAGGGGCCGGGGATCAAACCTGTAACCCTGGTAGGTGCCCTTGACTATAATTGAACCTGCAGTACTTGAGTGTTCACGCCGATGCTCTCATTACTGAGACACAGGGTAATTGAAAAATTCTTTACATACTTTTTAATATTTTTAAAATTAAATTTATTGGGGTGACATTGGTTAATAAGATTATATGGGTTTCAAGTATAGATTTCTATCAGACATGATCTGTATATTGCATTATGTGCCCATAACTTTTAACTCTCATCATATTTGACCTCTAAAATCAAGTGTATGTTGACCTTTGAATGTGTTGCCCACTTCTATGTATTTTTTAAAATTCATTTTAGAGAGAGAGGAAGGGAAAGAGTGAGAGAGAGAGACATTGATGTGAGAAACATTGATTGGTTGCCTCCCCTACGTACCTGGACCAGGGATTGAACCCAAAACCCAGCCCTGACTGGGAATCGAACCTACAACTTTTATCTTCTTAAAGATAGCTCAACCCTTAGGTTTAAACCCACATTTATAATTTTCTTGTACTTCTCTAAATTTTTCATTTTCTTTGTGTTATTCTTTTCCTCTCCTACCCTTTTAAGCACTGGTTTCCTCAGAGTCCTATGCACTTTTTCTGTTTCATTCATCCATCCCTATGTCTACTCACTTGGTGCAAGTTGACGACTCTCAAACTTTCATCTTTAACCAAGTCTGACTTGAGCTCCAGTTTACAATGTTGAAATGAGTATTGGAATCTCTGCTTAACATATCCCAAACTGAACTTACTATCTTATCTCTTACACTTACCCTAGTCTTTATCTAATGAATAGTATTGCCTTCTACCCATTAATCTAATCAGATACCTGGAAGTTTAATTAGATCCCTCTGCCACTCTCATTTCTCACAGTCATTTAGTCACCAACCCTTTTTATTTCTTTCATCTCCACTGCAGTGGCATTGGTTCCTGGGATATAAAGCTCACCACCCCCTTCCCAGTTTTGTACCTTTTCAGTCTACTCTCTTCTTCACCTTCGGAGGGAACTTCCCTAACAAGAACTTTTGGATATAAGTCTGCATGACCCCTTGAGTTATATTTTACTGCTTAGAAAATAAAGTTCCAACTCTTTAACATGGTATCCTCAATCAGCCTTTTGCCTATAGCTTGTTTTTCCCTGCCAGCATCTAGTCTAGAATAGATGATGCTTTACCCATGCTCAGGGCTGCATTTCTCCTAATATGCCAGGTGGTTTTCATAGCACCCTGTTTTCGTCATCTTCATGCCATTAATAAAGCCGCGTCCCTCAATCTACCTTGATGAACATCCTTTATCATCTCTCAAATCTAACCTCTAGCATTATATTTTCTATGAATTTTCTCTGATTTTCCCCATCCCCCACACAAATTGCCCTTTCCTTTGAGATATGCTATCATATCATCTATGACACTTTATGGATTTAATGTGTATGCATCTTTTCCCCCTTTGACCGTGGAAATACCTTGAGGGCAAGGACTATCTTTACTCATGTTTTATTCCCAGGACCCAGAAGAGTGCCTACAATAACTGGTACTCAATGCATGCTTTTACAAGGCATAGAATATACAATTTCCATGTATGCCATTTTTTAAAAGGAGCACAGTGATTTTAGGATTTTGATTTCTCTATGTACCAAATTATTTCTCTGAGTTATCCCCAAAAAGGCAAATCTTAAAGAACGTCCAGGAAAGAAAAAAAAATCTAGCTGAATATAAAATGACTTCATGAAATAGTAGATAATGAAATACTGTACATAAAAAATTTGCCATGTTCTACCTTCCAATATACTCTGTGTTCATTCACTTTTGATTTAAAAATTCTAAAAAGATCATCACTCAACTCTCAGTAGACACATTAGGAGGAAAAGTATTTCTTTAAGTCAGCAATGGCTAGTGAATTAGTATTTATTGTCTTCAGTTGAAAGGAATTAGCCAACTTCTCCATTTTAGAATCCTGGAGGACAGAGGGAGGTAGCGACTGTAAACAGTAAGAGGTAAGTCTTGCTTGAAGAGTGCATGTCTGTAAAGGGGTCCTCATAGTGAGGAAGCTGCTCCCAGCTCATTTTGAATGCTTTATTTAAAAATTTCTTGATGATGATGTTTCTGAATGGTTTTCCTCTTTTCTTTTCTCCCCACTCGGACCCCTCCCCCAGGGCTCAGTAACACGGTAGAGATGCTTTTTGACAGACAAGAGATAATCTTACACTTGACTTCCAATATCAAGGCATTTTAACCGGCACACTTTATATTGAATAATTCATGGATATTCAAGCTTTACTTTACAAAGAAAGTGCTTTCTCTTTGCAGCCACAGTAGATATGAGCAGCTAATTCATTATTTAAAGAGATTAAGTATTAGCAACTGGTACTGGCTCTTCAGAGCTCTTTATTCCCTTTGCTCATGTTATCCCCAGCCTCTCAGCTGCCTTGAACAGTTTTTAGATTGATTTTACCATATTTAAGTCTTTTAAAAAAGAGGTCTACCCCCAAACCTCACTATTTTCAGACTGCTTCTTCCTATTTTAAAAACGTAAAGCAATGTCTGTTAGAACTCTGTGAATCTCTGCAGGCTCATGGGAATACATGCAATTCCAACACTTTTGATTTCAGTTAAGAAAATGTGGCAGGTGGGAGGAATGTAAGAAATCCGAGTTTGCTCAAATTTACAGACCACTTGCTGCAATAGGCCAAGGAAGGCTTGGGCGTTTTAAACAGGTGGTGAAAGGGGCTGAATCCTCAACTTTCAAGTATTGTTACTATGAAAGGAGAAGTCCCTATGGAGAACTGTCCTCTTTATATTTTCTGAGGAAAAGAGGAGGAAGGTTTTGAAATATCTATTGCTCTTTTGTAGACAGATCCTCAGGTTGGATCTCATTCAGCACAAATTTTCATTCTTTCATTTCTAGTTAAGAGAGAGGAAAATTTGTCAAGAGGTTATGAGGTTTCACTCTCTGTAGACCCCGACAGAGGGTAACATAATGTAAGCAGGTCTGGAATGATGAAATCATTAGAAAAAAAGAAAGAGAAAAAATATATGAAATTTCTTTTAAAAAGTGACTGATTCTAAGAAAATATATTTCTACGATATGAAATAAAACATTGGATGTGATGCTGCTTAAAGCAGTAGTAAATGCTTTTCTTAATTTTACATTTAAATTAGGGTTAGCCTATTCTAGGATTATTGCAAAGCAAATATTCCACTATAGTCATAAATAAATTGATGTTTTTATTTTTACTCTATATGGCCTGAAAAACTGGATGTCTCTAAAACTAAGGAACTATTGTATAGCTTTCTTTTACCAATTACATTATTAAAGAAATGTTATAATTGAACTCCCTACACTTCTAGTATGCTCTTGAATTTTGGGTATCTTTTACTTGCTATAGGGAATATATTATGTGCATACTTTGTTCAAAAATTTCTTGAATGAGAAAAATAAAAAACATATAGTAGATGATAAATAAAAATGTATTCCTTGAATGACTAAACCTTAAATAAGCCCAGATCTGGACCATATTGTGAGAAATTTTGCTCTGAAAGGTAGAAAAATGAGTCTGCATCAAAGATTAATTGACCTTATATTCTATTAAAGGCAAAGTCCTATGTACTGACAAATTACAGATAGAAGTAAGACACTATCTTCAACTCATAACACTTAGTGTCTACACTAGTCTTAGAATCATGAGAGAATAGAGAGGAAACTCATAGGAGACTAGAAGACCACCAAAGTTTTTTCTAAAGATGATACTCTACAAGCTCTACAAGTTCTTTCTTGTCTAATATGTAACAAGGAACCCAAATTGAAGATTTTTCATGCAGAAGATTGCACAATGGTACTTAGCTTGGCTTTTGAAGTTAAAATGACCCATATCTAAAACATAGTTCTACTATGTAATAATAGTTGCAACCTTGTGCAAATAGTGTAATCTCTCCAAGCCTCCTTTTCCCACCTGTGAAATGAGGATTTTAATGGTATCTACCTCATAGGTATGAGAATGAATAAGATAATGCCTAAAAATTGCTTACCATAGTGCCGAGCACGTAAGAAACGTTAAATAAACATGTTTTCAAAATGTGTTTTGGAAGATTAACATGGCATTGACATACATATTTAATTTGCCAAGGACATTGTAGAACTGTAGGAAATTGCTTCATTGTACAAAATTGAGAGTTTTATGAAACGCTACTCGCATTTTGACCTAATTTAAGTAGGCATTCCAGATTAGTTGTATCAAAAAGGAGCGAAAATATTGTTACATTATTCTCAGACATAATTATCTATAGATATAAAAGAGACCTGCTCAATCTGATTAATAGCTATTACTTCTATTGGGGTACTTTTATATAACTTCATTTGAGGTAAAAGGTTTTTAAAAGAAAGAAAAATGCAGTTTTATTAATTGTACAAAGTTCTGTAAACTTTTTTGAGTTTTTGGAAAACTGATATTTGTATCATGTTATGTATTGATTATTTTAAGCATTACACTAAGATAGAGATGAGAATTGAAAGTTTTGATTCTCGAATGGGGAAAAGGACTAGAGAACGAGGACCCTTCTATAATCATTCCCCTGTCTTAAAAACTTATTTAGGAATCTGCATTGTAAGAAGTCCAGACAGCCTCGTGGGAAACAAATCTCTACATCTCAGAATTTAAATTGTGAATCCCAAGATGTGAGATTACCAGTTATATCACGCACCATATAGAATCAACGTGTTTCTTGTACTGGGCTTCTTCCAGAGATCTTTTTGATAATATTACCTTAGTCTCATACACACACACACACACACACATATACGTACACACACATTTATAAACATAAAACTTTCAAATGTAGACAACCGCCCCACTTCCTCTGCATTGATGCAATCTCAATAAAGAGGAGACAAAATGAGGAAGGCTAAAATATGTATTTATAAAAAATTTATAAATCATTTAAACTTTACAAAAGTAAGCTATTTTTTCCTTTGTAAGCATGTTTACCTTAATATGGATTAAAAGTGCTGACAGCCAGTCTGTAGGAACAAATTGTGTTTGGCAGTTCCATTTGCAATTGGCAAGGGGAGACCATTCCTCAATGGTAGGGTCACCTAATGGATGCTGAGTTGAGTTCTACCCACAATTATTGAATGTTGACAGTGTAGCCTCCTTGTGCCATATGCTGGGGACTTAAATAGGAACCAATGTTGAAAACTCAAGGAGCTAACAAGTCCCATGAGGATGCTTTCAATCGAAGGTAGATACTGGAATGTTTGTTTTATTTTGAGGTGTGTTATAAGTATTCTATTGCTAACAATAGTCAAAGATTTAAAGTTTGGGGAAAACATTAAGTTTTCATCTGTCCAAAAGGATTTCAGGCTACACCTATAATGATATCACTTGCACTCAAATGTATTCTGATATGATTTTGAGAAGGCTGAAAGAAATCACAGATTCAGTAACCTCTAGTGACCAGTCATTATTGTTTACAGCTGAGAGTTGTTTGTTAGAACATTTTGTAGAATTTGTGGATTGTGGTATTATAGTTACTTCCAATGTCTTTTTAATTTTACCCATGAATACTCTTAATTAAAAGAAGGTAAGACTAGATAAAACAAGGGTGCTTACAGTTTTATATTATGTCTTATTGAGAATGATGCTCTTTATATAAAAACATGTTATAGCTTGTGCATCTATATATTGTAATAAAATGAGTTGCATTTATTTATGAGTATCCCTTAGTATTACATAATTGCTCAAATTATTAATATTATTTGTTGAGTAGAATCCTAGAAAGTTCAAATTCATATTTAAGAAATGCAATTTAATATCAAAGAAGCTATTATCATATTTGCTTTTTTATAAAAAAGTGTTTTAGATATTTAAAAGTATGATTTAATTCTCATGCTTTAAAAATACTTTTTTGAATGTTATTCCAGTGAAAATAAGATATTAGTACCATTGGTTTATTTTTCTGATTTTCTTTTTTCTTTTACCTTTTAAAAAAATATAGTTTTGCCACTCAATTTTATGGTTCTTGTAAGTATCATCAGGCATGTTGAATAGAATGGGAAGAGGACAAGTTGTGACACAGTGGCCTAGTGGATTTCAATTGCAACTTTTCTCTATATTGTGTGATTGTACTCTAGCCCTATTATAACAATGCCTGAGATTCATTTAACTTTCAATACTTGGCAAGCTACAGATTTTGCCTCTCATGCTGTCAACTTGTCTATTTTCCAAACCTCAAATTTCCTGATTTGGTCCTGTTTTGGGTAGGGTTAAAAGTGTCCATTGCTCTGAGATGCTAATATTAGGGTTGAGAAAACATTTCCAATTATTGACCAGTTCTGTCCAGACAGGGCAAATGGGGATCATTTTCAAGTGCTCTATGGAAAGAAAGCGTTCTATTTAATGCCCAAGATTTGAATTATCAATCTTATTTCAGTTAACTTTACTGTTTAAATTCTGTATTTACATGAAATTAAATTAGCATATATGGGGTGATTGAAGTGTACTAAGATATTCCAACATTTTTTGCAACAAACAGGTGTGTTTTAAAATAATTCAAGCCTAACAAGGCTGAAAAAGCTGAATATATCTAGTACTGAACAGACCCATCTATAATAATAATAGAGGAATATGCAAATTGTCCGGGATGCCATCATGCAACGACCAATCAGGACGGGGGGCGGGGCCGCGGCGTAGAGCTCTCAGCATGCCTGCGCCAGGGGTTCGAAGGGTGCAGAGAGGAAGGGAGAGCAGATAGGCAGTTAGGGGGATCAGGCCAGGAGGGGAGAGCAGATAGGCAGTTAGGGGGATCAGGCCAGGAGGGGAGAACAGATAGGCAGGTAGGGCGATCAGGCAAGGAGGGGAGAGCAGGTAGGCAATTAGGGGGATCAGGCCAGCAGGGGAGAGCAGTTAGGCAGGAGGGGAGAGCAGTTAGGGGATCAGGCCAGGCGGGGAGAGTAGTTAGGCAGTGAGGGGGATCAGTCCTGGAGGGGAGAGCAGTTAGGGGGATCAGGCCAGGAGGGGAGAGCAGTTAGGGCCATCAGGCTGGCAGAGGAGCAGTTAAGGGCATCAGGTAGCAGGCAGGTAAGCAGTTAGGAGCCAGTGGTTCCAGATTGCAAGAGGGATCCTGGATTGGAGAGGGTGCAGGCTGGGCTGAGGGACCCCCCCCTCCCATTCATGAATTTTGTGCACCGGGCCTCTAGTAAGAAAATAAAGATATATTGCTGGCCAACTTTCATGCCAAGATTGTGAGTTTTAAAAGTTAAGTAATCAAGATAGATATGATAAAACCTTAAATATTATGTTATCAACAGAGGAAAAGTTAGATAAACAAACAAATCACTTAAATTTTGGGGTAATCTTTACTGTATTTCACTAATTCCCTCTCTAAAGATAAAAATAATGAATTAACTCAGCAAATCACAATTGAACATAAAATTTTGTCTTTAGGATGAGTCATCTTTATGATTGTTGATATCCTAGCTTTAGCCCATTAATATTTAGATTTGGGTTTGAAAAGTATCTCTTTCCTTTTAACAACTTGTAAATTTTTGCCACCTCAACTGTAAACAATTTTCAAGAAATGGAAACCATTTTTGTTTACCGTCCCCTGGGTATCATCTTTTAAATAGAAGTTCAAATTATGGATCCTAGAACACTTGGATCAAAACAGAGCACATGTGGTATACTCGATTTTTGTCTTTGAAGGCTATGTTATTACTCATAATTCAAGTTAATGTAGTCAAGTTTTATCACTGATAAGCATTATTTAACATAGTTACTAGTAAATAATGTCTAAGAAGAATAGATTAGAAATACTTTGGAGTTTCATGATTTTGATGGATGTTTTTGTGTTAGTCAACTGTATTTTTTTAAAAGTTAAATTAACTCTCAATTATCCATATTCTTGTTAGTGAAGATAATATACAATAAGATAATATAGAATACAAGTTTGCAAAATATAGTTTCAGTGTGATTTGGGAAACCCCATGTAGATTTCTGCTGTTTATCTCTCTCTCTCTCTCTCTCTCTCTCTCTCTCTCTCTCTCTCTCCCTCTCTCTCTCTCTCTCTCTCTCTCTCTATAGTTCCCCAAAAATATATGCACACACTTTGAATAATCATGAAGGCAGTATTTATTCAAATAAATTTCATTTTCAAAATTGAGCTATGAGCTCTTACAGTGTATATATAATTTTGGGGGATACCTGTATCTATCTATGTAGATTATCTATCATCTATTTAAATTTATTTTATTGATTTTTTATAGAGAGGAAGGGAGAGAGATAGCTAGAAACATTGATGAGAGAGAAACATCAATCAGCTGCCTCCTGCACACCCCCTACTGAGGATGTGCCCACAACCGAGGTACATGCCCTTGACCGGAATCGAACCTGGGATCCTTCAGTCCGCAGGCCGACGCTCTATCCACTGAGCCAAACTAGTCAGGGCTATCTATCATCTATTTATAAAATTTATTTAATATATGATTGTCAGGTAAAAAGTAATAACATGCCAAGATAAAAATTTGGCCATGTAGAAGCTACAAGATAAACTGGTCTGTACATGGGAAATTCATGGGAAAGTGATTTCTTGTGTGAGTTTGATATGCAACATATAGGGAGAATTTTGTCAGACCTTAGGCTGACATTTTATTAGAGTCCATGGACTCAGATTATCTATCTATACTAATAAAAGCCTAGGTGGTCCTTGCGCCCTCGCATGCGATGTCATCACAAGATGGCCGCCACAAGGTGGCCACCACAAGATGGCCACATGCGCAGTGGAGGCAGGGCCCAGCAGCCGCTCGTGCCTGGGGGTCCTGCGGCTCCATGTGGCACTGAGGAGGCAGGTTGTGGCAGAGGAGAGCAGTTGTGGGTGATCAGGCCAGCAGGGGAGGGCAGTTGGGGGCGATCAGGCTGTCAGGGGAGCAGTTAGGCATCTATCAGGCCAGCAGGGGAACAGTTAGGGGGCAATCAGGCTGGCAGGCAGAAGCTATTAGGGGCAATCAGGCAGGCAGACAGGCGAGTGGTTAGGAGCCAGTGGTCCCAGATTGTGAGAGGGATGTTTGACTGCTGAGAGTCGGACATCTCCCAAGGGGACCAAGATTGGAGAGGATGCAGGCTGGGCTGAGGGACACCACACCCCATGCACGAATTTCATGCACTGGGCCTCAAGTATATATATATAAATGCCTAATATGCAAAGTGTCCCCTTGGGAGTTCAACTTACTGGGAGTTTGATTGCTCGCTATGATGTGCACTGACCACCAGGGGGCAGTGTGGAATGAAGGAAGTTCCTGGTTGGTGGCCAGCAGCTGGCAGCCGGGGAAGGGAGGCCCAGGCCGGCAGCTTCTAGGGACCTTACCAGTGCATAAATTTCATGCACTGGACCTCTAGTAAGAGAAAAAACACTGTGCCTTCCAGAAATATTTATGTATAAGGAATATGGCAAATGAAGGCAGATTTAAGAGAATGAAGTTTTTAACACTTTATTTTTCTTCTTTAGTTTGTTTCAATTTCTGAGAATGTCTGAATAAGTCTTGAAATTGCCTTTTCACAAAAGTCTATCTATATTGCCAATCATATATCTGCATATCTAACTCAGAAACTTTTATATAAATATAAATACAAATTAATTGATATTGTCAGGACATAGTATATTTCACATAAATATATAAATGACTTTTGTACATAACTGAGGCATAATTTTATGAAAACTATACTTCAAATATCAGAAATTTGAAGAAAGAACATCTTCAAACTGGCACATGCTTTTGGAGATTCTTGAAAAGAACACATGAATCATAATTATTTCTGCTAACTCAGGGTTGGAAAATATTTTGGCTCCTAACACATCAAAGTTTGTAAGAATCCCAGAAGTGTTTTGATTCCTCCCTGAAGAGTTTGGAGGGATATTTTATTTTGTTTCAGTTTGCACTCTATGTTCATTGCTGTCCATAAGCCTTCTTTTTAAAAAAAATTATCTTTATTGTTGAAAGTATTACATATGTCATACTTTCGAAATGCTTTTCTATTGATCTCCTAGCTTCTCTCTACCATAATTTGTATATTCTATACTACCTTAAGCTGGGAGTCTTCACTTAATAGAAGTTTCTCTAAATATTGGTTTAACTAGGATCCAAGAAAACTCCTCAGGAACTATTCCATGATTATAATATAAGAAATTGTGTTGAGAGAATTGTTGAAGCAATGTTATTGTTTGCAGTTTTATATCTAATGGGGATTTATAATATAATTTATTAAAACACATGCCATTTATTGGGTCACATTTACAAGTAGGGAGTGTTAGCATACCTTTAATACTATGACCCATCCATTTTCATATCCTATCTCTAGCACTTTTGACTTTCTTGTATTAAACTGATCAAATAGGGTCTACTTCCTAGAGACAGATCTAGCTCACTGATAGGCATTTTCCCTTTCTACTTTAGCCTTTCTGCCTCTGTGACTGGGTAGGTAGACCATGTTTGGTCTTTTTTTAGGGCTCCCACGTTTTAGGTTTTTGGAAAGAAGAGCACAAATCTTTATTTAGACCTCATGTCAAAACTTTGCTCTTAGAGAAGTTTTGTACGTAGGTGGTGGTTGGGGTAGTGAATGAAGAGAGAATAGGGAAACCTTTCCAAACTGGTAAAGTATTTATTCATCTTTTACTTAGCTATTGTTCCTCTCATGCATGGTTTGTTGACCAGAAAAACTAAAGGAAAAGAGTACAAACCCTTCCCTGACCCCTGATGTATTAAACATATGTTGTTTCTTTTCTTTTTTTTTGTCCATTTGTAACATCTATCTTGTCTACTTGGAGATTTCTTGGGAGTCTTGTTTTATATCCTTGATACATGAGGTTTCTCTATAATTGAGTTTTAGATATATATAATGTGTTATTCTAATTATTTTAAGAGAATAAATGATACTTTAAAATGTAGAGACTTGAGCTTAATTTAAAAGTCTATAGAGGGAATGAGTGTTAAATAAAGTTAACTTTGTTTACCTACTCATGTAAAATTTGGAGTTAGAGAATGAGTTGCAGACTTTCCAAGAAAGCCTGAAACAAATAATTTTCATTGAAATTTCAGGAAAATAACTATTAATTCTTAGATTTAGAAATAGGAAAAATACCTGAGGTCAAAGCTAAAACCTAATTCAGATCACTTGTATTAAGCTTCATTTAAGAGGTTCATAGTTTTTTATTAGAGAAAAAAGCTTTATTTATTTTTTTTCCATTTCATTCTACAGAATACTTTCCTTGTTATGGAGATTTTGGTTTTTGGTCTAATTTGTATAGCTGGAGCCAATTGAATTGCCATTTTGAGCCAAATTTGTGATTAACTGAATCGGACCATTATTACTGGAAAGAGCAAAGGATATTTAGCTGAAGCCTTTGAGGTGTTGAAGACACAATGTATGCAGCCAAAAACAACAACAACTATTTTTATGTATAATGATATGACTGGACACTTATTAAAACTGTTTTGATCAGAGCCCAAAGAAACAAACACATATCAAATGCATGATATTTGAGCCCTTCACGCAAATAGCTCACACTTTGCATTGTTAATGTTTGTGAGAAAACATTACTCCGGGCTGGGGCAAGCAGGGCAGGATTTGAGCTGCTGAAACTATAGAGATCTACTGAGCTAACAGACCCTTAGGAGAGACAGCAAGGTTCTGTTTTGAATTACTAAGCTATTACTTTTGAATTTTGTGTAGTCAGATATCCCAACGTTTTCATTTAGCATTTACGAAACCACTTATAGGATTTCCTTCTGGAACTAGCAGAACTCAGCTCTGGCAGGGACCTGATAAAGCTCTAGCCCTGGATGAGAGTAAGAAATGAAATCTCTTTGCAATCCTGTCTTCCAGGGAGAATAGATAAACAAATCCCATAAAAAATGTATGTCTATTGTATTACTCTCTTTAGGAGTTGGTTGTTCCCCGCCCCCCTGCCCCCCCCACTGCAGTGCATTTTGAGGACCTAATACCAGCTACTAAAAAGTTATGCTGTACTAAAAATAGAAGACATTTGAAAAACTCAAGTAGTAGCTAGCATTAAAAATGCTAGATTAATTTGAAATTAATTTCTATCACATAAATATCTAAAGAACTCTTGAACAATTAGGTCATATTATTTCCATTAGACAATGCTTAAGGAGTAGGAAGGCAAACACTTGACTACGTGCAGTTACGTCTTTAAAATACTTTTGGCTTGAAATTGTTAGCCTACATGGCTGTTTCAATTAGCTGGCTGGAGAACTCAAGATGTCAAGACATCTCTTGTTGTAGCATTTCTTTTGTTTTAGCTTCACAGAATACAATGATTAATATTAGAAATATTTAGAGCTAATGTCTTATATAAGATATTTCTATTATACATTTATTTAGCTTTTAAAAAATATATTTTTATTGATTTCAGAGATGAAGGGAGAGAGGGAGATAGAAACATCAATGATGAGAGAGAATCATTGATTGGCTGCCTCCTGCACATCCCACACTGGGAATTGAGCCTGCAACCTGGGCATGTGCAGGAATCAAACTGTGACCTCCTAGTTCAGTGATGGCGAACCTATGACACGCGTGTCAGAGGTGACATGCGAACTCATTTTTTTGGTTGATTTTTCTTTGCTAAATGGCATTTAAATATATAAAATAAATATCAAAAATATAAATCTTTGTTTTACTATGGTTGCAAATATCAAAAAATTTGTATATGTGACACGGCACCAGGGTTAAGTTAGGGTTTTTCAAAATGCTGACACGCCGAGCTCAAAAGGTTCGCCATCACTGTCCTAGTTTGTAGGTCAGTACTCAACCACTGAGCCATGCTGCCTGAGCCTTTTATTTAGCTTTTAATAAACATATAGAATTGCAGAATTTTAGATTTGCAAAGAATATCAAAATTTACCTATTGAAGTAAATAAGACAGTATTTTAGTCATTTGGGAAAACTACCTTTTAAAAAAATTCTTCCTAGAAATAAACTGTTTGAGTAGTTTCCAACCAACACATCAAGTTATACTAGTAGTAGGTTCCACATGTGTAATAGCTTGTTGTAATTACAATTCCTTAGATTGTAAGCAGAAATTTGGGAGGGGACCCGGGAGTGTGTTTGGGAGAAATGGTCTTTTTCTTGATTTCAGTCTGTTGCATTTTTGGTAGTACCTATCCCAGGATAACCTGATAAAACTTTAGGGAAATTAGAAGTTTTCCTCTTTTTAAACTAAAAAAAAAATTTTTTTAAATTGGGAGGACCCCTGCTTTATGTTACCACTGGGCAATTTCACTTTCTCACAACTTTTACACTGTATGTACTTACACAAATCCATTCTAAATTCTTTACACTCCAACTGAGTCCTTTCTGATCCTCAGAAGAAACAGGGAAAAGCTGCTCCCGATTACTGATAGCACAGCTATCCCTGTACTTACTTGGTGACTCTTGATTCCTGGCTGATCTGTGACAGAAGCAATGTGCGACTCCTCAGGGGCTGCTCTCAAGTCAGCTAGTGATAAGACAACTGGCTCTATCGCTAAAAGATTTTTCGACCCTAACACTCACACTCACTGTCTTAAGAATACAATAATGAACAACAAAGGATGATTTCAGGAGAGAATTTTTGTCCTCATCTGAGCTTTTATTACTTTATTTCAATTAGACACCCAAACTTCAAGTTTATAAAAGTTCGACCCACTTGCTTCCTGATATATAAAGGTGACTTCTAAGTAGTACTGCTGTAGAGGGAGAGGCAGTGCAGCATGATAAAGGGACATAAGGGACACCAGGAGGTCCTCTTATCAATACTGAGTCATCAGAAGTAGAAATTCCTTGGGAAGGAACAGAGATTAGTAAAAAGAGCTGTGGAGACAGACAGCCCTGTACTTGAATTTCTGCTCTTGCATTTAATAGCTGATGGGAAAGTGGGAGGGTAAAGGTTGGAGATAACAGAGCTGAAGTGCTAAAGACTGGGCTGGGGTACCATATGCCAGCCAGGGAGGCCTTGGGCACATATGTGTGTGTATTGGGGAAAGTTGAGGTGACATGAGAGAATCATAGAAAAGGTGAGGTGAGATAAAAAAATACTAAATACTTTTTTAATGATAATAAAATAAGTTAGAATAAAGGGTAGCAAAATCTGTCAAGGCTCTAATGCATGGGTCCTCAAACTTTTTAAACAGGGGGCCAGTTCACTGTCCCTCAGACTGTTGGAGGGCCGGACTATAGTTTAAAAAAAAAACTATGAACAAATTCCTATGCACACTCCACATATCTTATTTTGAAGTAAAAAAACAGAACGGGAACAAATATAATATTTGTATTTGCATGTGGCCCACGGGCCGTAGTTTGAGGACCCCTGCTCTAATGCAATTACTAGATATTCTCTCTCTCTTTCTCTATCTCTCTCTCTCTCTCTCTCTCTCCCTCCCTCCCTCCCTTCCTCTCCCCCTCCATTGCATGCATACCAAGTAGTGTGTTAGCCATTGGGAAAGCAAACAAAAACAAGCCATAGACTTAGCGCCCAAAGTTTACACACCCCTTTGTATCTCTTAGGATAGTTTTGCATAGATTCTCCCATTCTATGCTCTCAGCAAGTTCTGACAGAGATATTTTGTCTTGCTAGGGTATGTAGGATCATAAGATGTTGTAAGGAGATGTCCTATATTTTGATCTGGTACCTTTTCATATGACTTTGTAAAAAATGTAGAACCATAAAGTCTAGAGAAATCATGACTACCTCAGCTGAGAATTATTAAGTACTGGAAGATATAAATTATGCAGCCTCATGAGTGTTGAAGAAGAAGGTGTCTCCCTCAATGCCTTTTCTGAAATGTCCTGTGCCCTGGAAAAGGAGTCTTGTTCCCTTGAGGAAGTGCCAGGAGATCTATGAGCCCATTTTCTGAATCACATGGACTTCATGTGTTCCCAGTTGGGTGTTTTACAGAGAACTTCCCTGAAAAATTGTGAGGCCCATTCTTCTCGGTGGTAAACTCAGGAATTTTTTATAGCACTTCTCTGTACTGATGATAATACACAAGCTACAGGGTGAATGAGCATTTACATTCTTAAGACAAGTTATGCAGACAAACACTTAGGAAGGCATATTTCCAGATGAAGGGGAAATGAAGAAACAAATTTTCGAAAAATGTCATCAGAGATACTATCCATTATCATTAAATATAGATACACAATATAGAATGCAATTAATGTTATTTTTGATTCCTGGCAGAGTTTGAGATGGTGGTTTGTCTGACTGGTATAGGACATCAGTGAGTGCCACTGGGCCTCATTAGGGAGGTAAAGAAATACCCCAAACTGCCAACACAACAAAAAGAGCCCCTTGATGCAGACAGTTAATGCACTTTGTCATATTACGGTGGGAACTGTAGGGCTCTGTGGTCATGAACAGCATAGAGGGAGAACAGGGCTCCCAGTTATGATGTTTAAGGACATAGTGGTTGTGAGTTATATGATGGTTCAGTAAGGAGTGATTTTTGGAAACTAGCCATTAAAACAGTTTAATTTTAGCATTAACAGGTTCAAACAATAAAGGTTGGGTAAAACCTTTATTTCAAATGCATCATGGACAATTTCAGAGCAAATCAAATTTAAGTTGGCAGTAATTTATTTAGTTTAGTTTATGAACTAAGAAAAATATATATCAATAGGCCATATAAATCCTCACTCTAACCTCCTTCTCTCCAATGACTTCTCATTGCTCTTAGGAAAAAACAAACAAACAAAAAACCCCAACTCTTTTTTATGGCCTCTTTACTAGGACTCAGCCCACCTGGTCTTGTTTCAACTCTTTGACATGACAAGCTTGAGAGGATCATCTTTCCCTACCTCTTTAAATTCTAAGCATTGCTTCATTCTTCAAGTTTAACTTAAATGCTCCTCTTTGGGAAGCCTTTCCCGATTAAATCAGACCCCGCTTCACCTCCCCTGCCCCTTCTGTTATTCTTATTTCTGCCCCATATTTTCTTTCAATGCTTTTTACAGTTTTCCTTATTTTGTTAATGTTGGCCTGTCTTCCATCCACAGTATATCATTCATGAGAGAAGATTATGTTTGTTTTCCTCACTATATTTCCAGTGTCTAGTAGAGTAGCTGGTAAGAGTACATTCTCAATATAAGTTTCATAAAGAAAAAAAAAATAACAGTAATTTATATTTAAATTTTCAACATTCCAAGAATATAGAGGGCCCAGGTTCTGAAATTTCTTGTATTGGATATATTCAGAGCAGACACAGGGTTTGAGGAGGAAGGCTCCAGTGGTCGGCAAACTGTGGCTCGCGAGCCACATGCGGCTCTTTGGCCTCTTGAGTGTGGCTCTTCCACAAAATACCGACTTCTGCACATGGGCCACTAAGTTTCAGTTGCACTGTACATGCACGCCCGCACGTGGTATTTTGTGGAAGAGCCACACTCAAGGGACCAAAGAGCCGCATGTGGCTCGCGAGCCGCAGTTTGCCAACCACTGGGCTAGACCAAAACAAATGAATTGTATACATAGCAGTTAGTATGATGCTGGTGTGCTTGTTGAAATATCTAATAAGCTATTGTCATGAAAACTGGGGAAGTTTTGTAAGTCGATTAAGAACAAACAATCCAATTAAAAAATGGGCAAAGGACTTGAATAGACACTTCTCCAAAGAGGACATAGAAATGGCCAATAAACATATGAAAAGATACTCAATGGTCACTTATCATCACAGAAATACAAATTAAAATCCCAATGAGACATCACCTCATGCCTGTCAGAATGGCTGTCATCAATAAATAAACAAATAACAAAGGTTTATGAGGATATGGAGAAAAGGGAACCCTCTTGCACTGTTGATGGGAATGCAGACTGTTGTAGCCACTGTGGAAAGAAGTATGGAGTTACCTCAAAAAATTAAAAATGGAACTGCCTTATGTATGACCCAGTGATTTCACTTCTGGGAATATATATAACCCAAATCACTAATTTGAAAGAATATATACACCCCTATGTTCAATAGCCAAGATTTGGAAATAGCCCAAGTGCTCATCAGTGGATGAGTGGATAAAATCGCTGTGGTACATTTACACAATGGATTACTACTCAGCCATAAAAAAAGAAGGAAATCTCACCTTTTGCATCAGCATGGATGGACCTGGAGAGCATTATGCTAAGTAAAATAATCCAGTCAGAGAAAGACAAAATAAACCTCTAAGGAACAAAATAAACTAACAAACAAAATAGAACAGACTCATAGATACAGAGAACAGACTGACAGCTGTCAAGGTGAAGGGGGTTGGGGGGCTGCGTGAAAAAGATGAAGGGAGTACGCAATAAAAAACAAACAACAACACCCCATGGATGACAGTATGGTGACTTCCAGAGGTTAAGGGGGTTGTGAGGATGTGGAAGAGGGCAAAGGGGAGATAAATGGTGGCAGAAAGAGACAACTTTGGGTGGTGAGAACAAGACGCATTATGCAGATGATTTGTTAGAGTTGTACACTTTAAACCTGTATGGTTTTGTTAACCAATGTCACCCCAATGAATTCAATAAAAAAGAATTTCTTCATCCATCTATACCATATATTAAGATCTTACATAACTATAGTATAAAGATCAAAGTCTGGGAATTAACATTGATCTATTACTACTAACCAATCTATAGCCTTTATTCAAATTTCTTCAAATTTCCTACTAATGTTCTTTATCTGGTTTAAGATCCAATCCTGAATTCTCAAACCGCATTTAGTTTTCATTTCTCCTTCGTCTCTTCTAAATGGGGCATTTTCTCTGTCTTAAATTTTGATTCATGTTCTTGAAATTTTGGAAGAGTACTAGCCAAGTCCTAGAATTTGTTTTATAGAATAAATCTGTCTCAACTTGAGTTTGTCTTATGTTCTCTCATGTTCAAGTTTATGTATTTTGTCAAAAACAGTAGAGAAGCACTTTTTTGTTCTTCTCAGTGCATCATGTCAGAAAATACTCTAACTTTTGACACCATAAAATTTTCCCAGGCTTGTATATTTCCTAGCCCAGCTCTAGTTACTTTTCTTGGAGAATGGTATTTAGAAACCAAAATCTGGGTGTTAGGCATTTTTATCACTACTGGGTAATCTTTCTTGTGGACACTGTTAGTGGACAGAACTGGGAAAGATATATAGATATAAATATAGATATTTCTATATTTATTGTTATTTAAGACAACCACCACAACAAAGTTTATAGTGATACATTCACTTCTAATCCAAACCCACCAGATCTAGCCCTCTCCCATCCCTTATTTATAATCATTTCTCTGACAATGAGGTAGCTGGCTCTCATACCCACAACATATTTTTTGCTAATAATTAATTTTTAATTTATATTTAATTATTTCCTAGACTACACATAAGTACTTTCATAATTATTAATTTATACTGCTAAGAAAAACAAATTTATTAGAGTACAATATTTGTGTGTTACTCTAACAAGATATAGTAAAAATATTTTCCATGGATACTTAGGTTAGTTATTCCAACTCCAATAAATTTAATATATTATGTCATATCAAGTAGAAAAATTGCATTTTTTAAGAAAGAAAAGCACAGTATGACATGATAATTTATATGTAAAAATAGAGTAAATGCCTGAGAGGTTGAGGCTATAGTAATATCCAATATTTCTTTTATTTATTATTAGATTTTAATTTTTCACCAAATGTAGGATCTATATTAGATATTGTTTTGACAAAAGTTCTCTAGTCCTCAATGTCAAAAAGTAACATTTTCTTATTTTTTATTTTGATTAATGTAATTTATGAAAGATGTCTTAAAGATTAATTTGGAGAACTATAGAAGAAAGCGATAATTCAATTTATGTATTTATTTTAATGTGCTTTTTTCTGATTGTGAAAGTAATAAATGCTCATTGTATAAGATTGATAAAGAAAGACATTATAGAAGCTAGTAAAAATTATTATGTCGTTAGAGATAACCACTATTAAAATTTCAATGCATGTCCTTCACTTTTATATGTGGGTATACAAATAGCTATATGTATAGTTTTTAATTCTGATTTTTCCCCTTTTTATTACATTATAAGCATTTTACTTTTCGCTAAATATTCTTTAAGTACTATGGCTTTCAGTGGATAAATATTATTCTATCAAATTCTGTGATTTATTTAGATATTTTCCTGTTCCTGGGTATTCAGGGAGGTCCTAATTTTGTGCTTTGCCCCTGTTATAAAGCTTTATACATAGTTGATGGTGAATGAAGGGTTATTAAAATTAAAATTATAAATAAAAGTAAAAAGTTGGTTAGGAACCCTTCAGGAGAAGTTAAGCAACAAGACTTTTTGTGGATAAATGGAAGAAAATGAGGAAATTAGAAAGAACAAATTCACACCAAATACACCATATGAAGTATGTTAAAGTTGTTCTGTGCTGAGAGGAGAAATGGTAGAATGTGTTGACCCTTACCACAAAGTTTCTGCAAAACGAGTTTTATTGGGTTCATCAATTAGTTTTTTTAATTACCTTTTCTTATTTTATTATAGAACTTTGTTTTTTCTCTAAACTTAGATGTAACCCCTCCCCCAAACATAGACTCTATGGAACTTTTTTTAAAATTTAAATTCTTTATTGTTTAAAGTATTACATATGTCTGTTTTCCCCCTTGACCTCTCTCCACCCGCCCCCACCCCCCAGTACATGCCCTCACTTCTCCCAACCCCCCATCTGTGTCCATTGGTTATGCTGATATGCATGCATACAAGTCCTTTGGTTGATCTCTTATCCCTTCACCCCCCATCTTCCTTCATAGGTTGATTTGCTGTGTAACAAAATACCTCAACATTTAGTAGTTTAAAACATCACACTTTAAAAAAATGATTTCTCACAATTCTGTGCATTGATGGTGCAGTTCTCATCTGGGCTAACTTGGGCTTGGACTGCATGATCCAGGATGGCCTCGGTCACACAGCTGGTGCTTTTGAAGGGACAGCTGGAGTCTCTCTGCATATGGTCTCTTATCCCTCAGGGAAGCTATCTGGACTTATCTATGTGATATTAGAGGGTTCAGGACTGTTTATGAGAGTCCCTTTAAATATCTCCCGTAGCGCCTTTCAAAGAGTAAGCAAAAATAAATACTTAAATTGGTTGGTGGTGAGTCTATTCATGCAATTGTGCCATTCCGGTTGTTCCAAGGCTTTGGGATGTATAAGAATCACCTTTGGAGCCTCTTAGGAAAAGTTCTGATATGGGAGCTTTAAATCTAGAGGGTCTGATTCAGTAGGTTGCATTGGGAACTAAGAATATTATTCAAAGTAAGTACCTTTGAGATATTTTGATGCTGACAGGCCAGATTGTGAGAAAACTATTTCAGGTTATGGCTCTGTGTATTATAAAATACTAGGGGCCCAGTGCACATATTCGTGCACCTTGAAAGGACCTGTGGGCCGGGAGGCTGCAGTAGGCACAGGGGCAGGTCTCGGCCCATCCTCTGCGGCCCCTGGGCCCCTGTCTGCTCGCAAGCCTGCTTCCGCTGCTGCTGCTCCCACTTGCTGATGGCACTGGCCCCACTCGCACCTGCTGATGGCGCCTAGCAATTGGGGCTGGCGCCAGCAGTGGGTATGAGTGGGGCCGGTGCCGTCAGCGGGTGTGAGCAGCAGCTGCTGCCCTGATCACCCCTCAAGAGCAGGGGGAGGTGGAGAAGCCCTCAGAGTGATCAGAGTTGTCAGCTTCTGCTTGCACCTGCTGATGGTGCCAAGTGATTGGGACCGGCAGTAGGTGTGAGCGGCAGCTCCAGCACTGGCTGCAGGTGTGAACGGGGTCGGTGCTGGCAGTGGGTGCAAGCAGTGGCTCCAACGCCAGCAGCGGGTACAAGCAGGGCTGGCACTGGCAGCAGATGCGAGCACTGGAGCAAAGAATTTTCAGTAGCCACCAGAGGCTCACCCTGATGACAGCAACCAGCGCCCCACCTTGGTCTGGTGCCCCGCTCACTTGCTCCATCATCCCGCCATGGCCAACGCCCACCATGTTCCACACACGTCCCCCTGGTGGTCAGTGCATGTCATAGCGACCGGTTGTTCGGTTGTTCTGCCATTCGGTCTATTTGCATATTAGCCTTTTATTATATAGGATAAGGGAAATTTATAAAATACATGTGGATGATAGATACTAAGATTTAAAAATTAATATCCTGACTTGAAAAGAATATGCTGTGTTCATTGCAAGCTTTTATAAAAAATAAGTTTCCTTCCCTTCTCTGTTGTTGTGGCTGGCACTTCCATAACTGTAAGATAGGCTAGACTGGAAAATCCTGGATCTAGAGAGAGAGGAAGTGGTTCAGAGTAGAGTGAAAACCAAGAGTCAAAACTCAAGAGCAAGGCCAGAGCTCTGCTTCTTATTTTGGGGAAATGGATATGAATTATAAAACCAGGAAATATTTCAGAAATCAAAAGACAAGCAATAAGACTCATATGGATGAAGGAACTATTAACTAAGGACTAAACACAGTTCCAGATGTGGCATACAGAAACAAGAGGAAAAGAGTAGATGATGGTGGTTATCTAAGCATTAAAAATGCTAGATTAAGAAGTTTTACAGGTAAATGTCAACTGTGCAGTTAGTGGGATATTAGGAATCAGGGTCAGAAAATCCAATAATTTGTGGAATGCGGTAAAGTTTGGAAAGAGTTATCCAGTTGTGGAACACCAAGGTCAGAGTAGAATTAGAAGAATGGTTCTCAGTTCTGATCCAGCAAATTACTGCTATAAAACTTTTTTATAGCCTTCTCTCTTAGGACCAAAGTCTGACTTCCATGGTTAGAGAAGCACGGGAAAGAATATCATTAAGAAAGACATTCCCTTGGGATATTTGTCTAAGTTTTGTTTCAGGTGTATAACACAAATCACATAGCATTATAAATCAGCCAAATATCATATTTTCTTCTTTAATCACTTCTTCTTTCTCAACATGGAAATAGGAATAGTCAATCATTTATTTCTATTGTGGTCAGCATTACTATTTATTTATAAGTGCGCCCATTTTTCTACATGTCTTGCTTAAACTACTGGACTCTTTATTCCTTGAGGCCAGGAGATTTATTTATCTTCCCCATTTTATGACATGGGTACCTTGAACAGAAAAGATATTTAACAAATGCCTTATGAATATGTGAAAGAAGAGATTAGTTAATTTAAATAAGGGAACTTTAAGCTTTTGAGACTAAGGTCTCAAAAGATTCAGTACTTAAAAGGAAGATTCTCAAAATGTAGGAGACATCATTTGTTTATGTCTAATAACACACCTGTTCAAACCTTTTGCCCATTTTAAATTGAATTTTCCATGTTTTTTTTTTTCATTGATTTATATTTATATATCCTGGTACAAGTCCTTTGTCAGATATATGTATTGCCAATATACTCTCCTACCCTGTTTTTATTTATTTATTTATTTATTTATTTATTTATTTATTTATTTATTTTATCTCCAGACATAAAGGAGTGCTGGAAGCAAATTCCAGCGGGTCATAATTATGCTAGAAGTTCATCAGAAGGCTGATGGACCTTGGGGCTTCAGCAGGGCTGAAAATCTGCATATATTATTCCCTGCTGCTGAACAGCTGTAGGCATTTCCTCTAACCTGATAATCTTTTCCTGTTTATCAAACTTTACCTGTTTGCATTCCTAAAGGGGCCATTGTGTTTTCCAGCAAATAGAAAGCCATGGGTCTGGACATTTGGAGAGCACACTTCACTAGAAAGTAGAGCCTCCCCTGGCTCCCTCATGCCTCCCAAATTTATATTTCTTGTCTAGTCTCTCATTTCATTTATACACAGCCCCTTCTCCAGGTTCCTGAACCCTTGCAGCGGAAAATACCCTAGCAAAGGAGGATATATTGTATGACTCTGCTTTATGAAGTTTAGAAAGTAGGCAAGCTTACCTATTGTAATAGAAATCTGAATGGTGCTTACCTTTGGTGGGTGGAAGGAGTGCTAATGACTGGAAAGGTGCAATGAGAGGCTCCTGTGGCGTTAGGACTGTTGTACATTTTGATCTGGATGGAGGTGACATAGGCATACACTTTTCCAGAATTAATAAAGCTGTACACTTAAGTTTTGTGCACTTTATGTTGTATCTCATTAAAAACTAAAAGTAAAAATAGAAATGCACTAAAGAGCCTTTTAAAGCAACATCTGCTTTAGTCGTTGTCAAAGGAAAGAAACTCAACTCATTAAAATGAGGGGAAAAAGTATAATTCTGCCCTTTGTCAGTGTGATTCAGACCAGCCCATGCACACTTGGATATTTCACAAGAACTCTCTATGTAATACACTGGCATAAGTGTGGCCCGAAATTAACCACTCTTTTGGGATAATTTAGGTATATTAACCATTGTTATCTCTCAACCAGTCAAATTTACCACATGGGGATATCTAAATAGTCTGTTGAGGGGATCACATAAGCCAAAGGACTGTGCTTGCATTCTGGTTCATGTGGCCTCTTGAGGCAAATCATAAATCATGTGGTATAAGCAAATTTTCAGTCATTAAACTACTTCCAGTTAGCACTCTGCAGGGAAATATTTTTTTATTTTCCTCTTATTTAAAATTGGTTTTGAAACTCTCTAGTATTTATTACAGCCAACTTGTGGTCCCAAATGGAAATGTTCTTTAGCTTTTACTACAACAATCTATAGAACTCTTTGCCTAAATGGAAGATCTGGTTAGATTTCTTTTCTGGGTGACTGCCCTTTTATTTATTTGGAAGACGATGCATAAAAATGTAGTGATCATCTTTTTATTTTTTCTTGTGTGATCCCTATGTATACCTTCATACAATATTAAACTGCTGTCTAAAATTTTTCATTCTAATTTCAACGAGTTGCAAAGGATATCATTTCCAGTTTATTGTAAATGTTAACATTGTAAACTGAAACTACAGCATCGCTCTTTTAAAAGTATCTGATAGAATCTAAATACTACAGTAATATCACACCAACATCATCCATTTAAAAAAAAATGAACTGTTGGAAATTTTCCTCCTTGAAATCATCCATTCTTCCCAAAGGATTTAACCCAGCGGTTCTCGACCTGTGGGTCGCAACCCCTTTGGGGGTCGAACGACCCTTTCACAGGGGTCGCCTAAGACCATCGGAAAACACATATATAATTACATATTGTTTTTGTGATTAATCACTATGCTTTAATTATGTTCAATTTGTAACAATGAAATTGGGGGTCACCACAACATGAGGAAATGTATTAAAGGGTCGCGGCATTAGGAAGGTTGAGAACCACTGATTTAACCAGATCCTTAAGGTTTAAATCTTTAAAAGGATTTATACCTTATGCTTAAAAATCTTTTATTGTATACCTTATCTTAATTTGTGGCAATGAAAATATTTACACTAAGTGAAATTTAAACCTCGATTTCCTCTGGCCATAAAGCCATTAAATTTTTCTTCAGGATTGAATTATCATTATAATTATTACTAGAGGCCCGGTGCATGAAATTCGTGCATGGGTAGGGTCTCTAGGCCTGGCTGGCAATCAGGGCCAATCGGGGCCTTCTGGGTGCTGGCCAGAGCCTCCCTTCCCTGGCTGCTGGCCGGGGCCTTCTTTCATTCCATGCCGCCCCCTGGTGGTCAGCGCACTTCATAGCGAGTGATTGAACTCCTGGTCTCCCGTGGAACTCCTGAGGGGACACTTTGTATATTAGGATTATATGTGTGTGTATATATATATATATATATATATATATATAGAATTGTGCATAATTGATCAAAACAATATGTAAATGTATAAATCTTAAAAATTTATTAAAATTTAACGGTTGTTTTTTTGACAGGTATCATGTATTCATGGTTATGTAATATTTATTATTAGAATGAGACACGCTTTATATTCATTTTATTCTTATTTTTGTTTGTTGTAGTAGAAAACATTGATAAATATTTTCACATAAATTAGTAAATAGAAAGTAAGTTATTTTTATAGAAATGTCACTATTTTCAGTTCTTTATCATTCATGTCAAAAATCATATCATGATATATTATTAAAATTATATTTCAGTTGCCAATTTCATCGTGGCCTCCTGCAATTACATCATAAGCAAAAAATTAGAAATAATTTGACTTGTAAAAGGATGTATTACCCAGTTAATAGTCATTTATTTTCCCAGCAACATGATGGCTTTCCCAAGGCTGTTCAAGTGATAGTCATTCCTGTTACTTTCTCACATAAATGCACCTTGTTTAACTCAGTATACTAAAAGGGTTGGTGAAATAAATACCATTTATTTCAATACATTTATGCAATACACATTTTTTGAAGAAAGCACTTCTTATAAAGTACTTTGTGTATACCTTCATCAAAACTTTTAACTGTAGACTTAATTCTTTCAGTTCTTGGAAAATGTTTGTCTTATAACCTAATTAGAAAGTTCAGTTTCGTTGTCAAATAAATCAGCCAAGGCAGACTTACTTTGTCACAAAATGTCTGCATTGGTTTTCAACTTGAAAACATTGATATGTTTTCTCATGATAATTACATCACTTCTGATTTCCAGAAGTGATTCTGATGGATAAATCAGGAATTGACTCTTAACGTGAATTTGTCACTTGGACCTAGAAAGGTGGCTGTACCTTTAGCATTTAACATGTCGAAGCTCCAGGAGTCTCCCTCAGGAGCATGCCAGTAGGCGGGGAGAGACAGCATGGAGCACTCCTGCTGCCCTAGTGTAGTATATCGAAGGTCAAATAATTCTCATGTGGGCCTAATTTTACTGTTTTTAAGTTTATTCTTAGCTCTTAATGGAAATAGGTATAATAAATATAAGGATGGGCACAAAGTCAAATCATGTATTTATTTTGCCTTGATTTAAGAAGTCTTCACCAATATCAGTTTTTCAAATGATTCTTTTGTTGGACACAAGGGACATTTATACTCCAAGGCAGTACACTGTGGTGAGAGTCTGGATGAATAAAGACAAGTATGCTTTTACTTTTCAAAGTGGGAGAAAAGTGATTATCAAAGGGCAGGTGGGAAAGGAAAATAGCTTTGATTCTTGGACTGGTTTCTCTATTGATAGACTAGATTTCCTGTTTGAAAATAACATACGTATCAAATTATACATATGTATGACATACATGGAAACAAATTAGCTGAAATGATTTTGAGTGGTGGCCTCTTTTCGGTATTCAAATTTAGCAGATGAAAGACAAAGTTTTGTTATTTTATTATTCTTTTAATGGACAAGGAGGCATGAATTTACTTACATTTCCTTTTTTTACCCCTCTTTTTAATTTTAAAAAATACTTTATATTTTTAGAGCAGTTTTAGGTTCACATCAGAATTGAGTGATTTTTCATATATCCCAGCCTCCATGCATGCATAGCCTCCCCCACTGACAACATCCCCCACCATTACATTATTGTTTACTTGGTGTTGTACATTCTATGGGTTCAGATAAAAGTGTAATGACATTTATTCATCATTATAATATCATACAGAGTATTTTCACTTCACTAAAAATCTTCTGTGCTTCTCCTATTCATGCCCCCCCCCCCCCCCGCCCGCCCAACTATATACAATCACTTTATCTTTTTACTGGGTCCATAGTTTTTCCCCTCCTTTCAGTTTGTATATGCTGGAAAACCATAGGATGCTATAATATTTCAACAGATTTGAAAGTTAAGAAAATGTTTTGAAGAGTTAAAATTAAAAATCCTGTCTTTTCTGAAGAGGTTAACTATTGTTTAGCCAGAGAATAAGGTAGGAGAATTAATGGAAAATAGAATTTGTTTGAAATATAAGAAAATAAAAAATGGCATTAGATTTAGTACTTTGAATAATTTAGGTTATGAATAAAAGAAAAAAGAGTGTTGAGGCAAAATTTGCCCTTTATGCATTTACATTTTTTTAAAATTTATAAAACAAAGTCTTAATTCCAAGTAGTTATCCCATGCCTGGTGGGGGAAGAAGGAGAAGAAAGTATCAGAAGTAGATAATAAAATATCTGTATAAAATCATGGGTTATTAATTAAAATGCACAGTACTGTTTTTTTAAAAATATATTTTTATTGATTTCAGAGAGGAAGGAAGAGGGAGAGAGAGAGAGAAACATCAATGACGAAAGAGAATCATTGATCGGCTGCCTCCTGCATGCCTCCCACTGGGGATCGAGCCCGCAACCCAGGCATGTGCCCTTGACTGGAATCAAACCTGGGACCGTTTAGCCCACAGGCTGATGCTCTATCCACCGAACCAAACTGGCTAGGGCTACAGTACTGTTTTTAAAAAGCATGTTTTTAAAAGTAAAAGTTATATAAGACTATTTAAAAATTAGAAAAAGAAATAGATATCACATCCTAGCCAGTTTGGTTCAGTGGATAGAGCATCAGCCTGTGGACTGAAGGGTCCCAAGTTCAGGTTGTGGGCTCCATCCCCAGTAGGGGGTGTGCAGGAGGTAGCCGATCAATGATTCTCTCTCATCATTGATGTTTCTGTCTTTCTCTCCCTCTCCCTCCTCTCTAAAAGCAATAAAAATATATTTTTTTAAGAAAGAAATAGATATCACTCATAACTACATTAGAAACAGTAATACTTTTTTCCAGTCATTTGTCCATGCATGTGTTTTTTCACATAGTTTAAATTATATTGGATATATATTAGTGTGCCTTGCTTATCGTAATACTCTGTTAAATAAATAAAAATATTAGAAACCTAATTTTAAAGATTATATAGTATTTCACTATATGGGTGTATCACAATTTCTCATTTCCAATTTTCATTCTTATAACATACTACAGGCCCGGTGCACGAATTCATGCATGGGGGAAGGGAAAGGACCGCAGGAGATTGGCCAGCCAGGGGAGGGACCATAGGCCCCCCTGGGAAAGAGGTCGCGTTCGCCGCCACTGACACCTGGTTCCCCATTCCAGCTTGGGTCCGAAGGCCCTGGCGGGGTGGGGAGAGGAGGCGATGGTCGCTGGGCTGGGCATGGAAGGAACAGACGCCAGACGTCAGTGCCTCCATTGGCGCTCCACTACTGCGTGGTTCCCCGCCTCCCCCTGCCACTCCTTCCCTCGCCATGGAACTGTGCCACACTGCCACCATGGTGGGCAGGTGGCCCCTGGGGAAGGGAGAAGCTGGGAGCAAGACAAACCCTTGTGTCGAGGGCTAACTTTCAATAGATTGCAGTGAGGGAGCTGCTCTGTTACATACGAAACCCCAACCCAGAAGCAGGTCTCTAAGAATGGTTTAGCACCAGGGGCTGATGGGGGGCGGCTGGCCATGGGGAGGGGCCACAGGAGGTTGGCTGTGGGAGCGCACTGACCACCAGGGGGAAGATCCTGCGTTGAGCATCTGCACCCTGGTGGTCAGTGCACATCATAGCGACTGGTCGGCTGGTCATTCCCGTCATTCGGTCATAACAGTGGCTTAGGCTTTTATAGATAGATAGATAGATAGATAGATAGATAGATAGATAGATACTGTGATGAATATCTTTTTGTATAAATCATTTTCTACATTTTTGTTATTGTTAGGATAGACTTTTAGAAATAGAGTTTTTAGACCAAAAGAACAGGAGTTTTTAAAAGCTTATATTGCTACATTGATTTACAGAAAGATTGCTCAAATTAATGGTACCACCATCAATATGAGAGGGTGATCATTTCTTTGTAGAGTGTCAGCTTTAAAAATTCTCTGCTAATTGTGTAGGTGAAAAGGGGCTTCTCATATTAAAATTCACATTATTCCTAACTCATTCACTAGTAATCTCTCTGTTAATTAGTTAGGTTTAAAAAAATTCGCCGAAACCGGTTTGGCTCAGGGGGTAGAGCGTCAGCCTGCGGACTGAAAGGTCCCAGGTTCGATTCTGGTCAAGGACATGTACCTGGGTTGTGGGCACATCTCCAGTGGGAGATGTGCAGGAGGCAGCTGGTCGATGTTTCTCTCTCATCGATGTTTCTAACTCTCTATCTCTCCCCCTTCCTCTCTGTAAAAAATCAATAAAATATATTAAAAAAAAATATTGATGGCCCTAACCGGTTTGGCTCAGTGGACAGAGCGTAGGCCTATGGACTGAAGGGTCCCGGGTTTGATTCTGGTCAAGGGCACATGCATGGGTTGCAGGCTTGATCCCCAGTAGGGGGCATGCAGGAGGCAGCCAATCAATAATTCTCTCGTCATTGATGTTTCTATTTCTCTCTCCCTCTCCCTTCTGCTCTGACATCAATAAAAATATATTAAAAAATAAAAATAAATACAAAATATTGATGGATGCTACCTACAAAAGCAGGGAGATTGAATAAGTAGAACAACCACTCAGATTTTCCATACAAATTTAGTATTTTAAAAATGTGATTCTCTGTTGGGGTATTATTAATTTCAATAAGGTTTAATGTTGAAATTTCTTCATAGTTTATTTCTTTTTAGTTTTAATTTGTCCTTCAATGGATGCCATAGTTTCTCTGTCTTTCGAATGCTATACTTGTTTACACTGCAGTAGGCAGAATAATGCCCCCAAAGACGTCCATACTTGGGATTGCTACTTAAATGCCATTGAATCATTAATGCTTTCTCTGACCATCCTACTTAACAGCAATTATCTTACTTGTCAGGATGTCCTAAACTTTCTAGCATGCTTTATTTTTCTGCTCTCTGTGTTTTACTTTTACTTATTTGTTTTACTATTCCCTGGGGCATATTATGCATTTTACCTATTCTCTTTCTCCCTCCATTAGGAGGTAAGTTCTAGGAGGGATTTCAGTTAATGTGATCACTGTTGTTTTTCCATGTGTAGAATAGTAGTACTTGGTGCTTAGTAGGTGCTCAGATACTATTTGTTGAATTAATGATTGAATGAATAGAATCTGATTCAATCTCAGGTTGTCCAAAGGATTTTCCTATAGAAGTTATCTGTGAAATTGGTTTTGAAAAATGACTCAAAGTCCTCTGAAGGGGAATGAAAGGATTTTACAAGCAGAGGAAAAGACTAGCAGCAAGATGAGGGGCCAGAATTCCACTGTCACAAGTATAATTATCTTCCAAAGTGATTAGACTCTAAATGGATTAAAGTTATTATGTCAAGGATATTGAGCTTCCCCTTCAAGAAGTAAATTGTCTTATGTGTGTCACTCAGAAAGGCAAATTCTTTCCATTACTAGTGGAAAGAAGATGAACATTGAATATGGATAGACACCTGCCCATCCAAGACAGTGGAGGTGTATGATATTTTATAGGATGAATGAAAGTTCTGACTGTGACCATGCAGGCTTCTAGTATTATGGTTTTGGTATGTAAGGACTTTAGAGGGATGGAGACTCTAACTTGGGAAAAGCTTTCCTATTATTTGGACAAAATATTTTTTTCTGCTTCTGGCTCAGTGCTTCTGTATTCAAATTTCAAAGGGAATTTTGGTGACAGCTGTGCTTCAGGGTGACTTTCCTTAAAAATTTCATACCCATTCAAATCTAGGGAATGGTAGACTATGTCAATACCTCATGCAGAGGATGAGGGAGAGGGAATCTTTGAAAAGCAGTCACTCAATGCTGGGAGTGATCAGTGCAGTGTTAGATGGCATATAGAACTCCAAAAACCTAGTATGGTGTAATCATTGCCATAAAGATACTTATAATTTAATGAGAGGAGTAAAAGCAACAATAAAGTTACAATTATCCAAGCCAACCTTTATTTAGGATATATCATATCCAGGCAAAATGATAAGTAATTTCATAGAGTAATTACTTCATATTTATCACAACTTTATGGGACAATTACTATTGTATTTATTTTACAGATGAAGAGTGGGGCTTGGAGAGACTAACTTGCTGAAAGTTACAAAATTAGAAAGTAGTAAAGCCAATACTTGAACTCAGATCTGATGACCTCCAAGCTTCAAGCTTATACACCATTTTTACCTGAAAACACAAAATTACATATTTAAAAGAAATCTATAGTTTCATATGGGGATACATTAACAAAAGCAATAACACAAGGAATCTATATATACAAAAGCCTAAGCGACCAGAACGACTGGTTGCTATGATGCGTACTGACCACCAGGGAGCAGACGCTCAATGCAGGAGCTTCCCCCTCGTGGTCAGTGCACTCCCACAGCCAACCTTCCCCAGCTGGCCAACCTCCCTCCCCCAGTCTTCCCCCGCTGGCTGGCCAACCTCCTGTGGTCCCCGGCCAGCAGGCCCCAATCACCCTACTGGGGCCGGCCCCTGGGCTGGGACAGGGAACCAGGGGTGGGTGGCAGCAGATGCAACCTCTTTCCTAGGGGGGCCGAGGCCAGCTCCCTCCTTGGAGCCAGTAGCCAACCGCCTGTGTCCCGTCTCTTCCCCGAGCCAGCAGACCCCGATTGGCCTACCGCCTGCCTACCGCGGTGGTGGTGGCAGTGGCAGTGTGGCGGTAAGGGAAGGAGGTGGGGGGAAGGCAGGGAACCGCGTAGTGGTGGGGTGCCAACGATGGTGGTGTCAGTGTCCGGCATCCGTTTCTTCCACACCTGGCCCGGCGACTATCGCCATCTCTCTGGCCCAGCCCTGATCTGCCTGGCCCCAATCGGCCCTGATCGCTGGCCAGGCCTAGGGACCTCACCATGCATGAATTTTGTGCATTGAGCCTCTAGTACAATTATAAAATCATATAAACAACTCTATGTTTATATGTATATGTGTATACATGTATCTATATCATAAAAGACCTGTGGTCTTGACGCCATCACGGCGTCAGGACCAACTACTGGACTCACTAGGAGGTGCATTGATGGGTCCCATGGCAGCCGCGATGGGTGGGACTTCTGGGCCGTGGTGGGACTGCTGGGTCCCGCAGCGACCTTGGTGGGCAGGGCGGACATGGCCCTGTTGGCAGGGGACCCTACACACACATGATTTAATCGTGCACTGGGCCTCTAGTATAAATATATTTATGTACATATGTCTACTCAGTTGCTTGTATTATTGGAACAATTAAAAAAAAGTAAGTTAGTCTTTGTTCTTGTGCACTTGGCTAAATTTAAATACCAAAATGCAGAAATTATTAACATTTCTCTGTATTTAATTATATTTGAGAGGGTTGGTGGAAAGTTGTAATGGTTTTATCAAACTTATTTTTTCCTGAGAAGTCAGAAAAATCAGAACCTTTCCCCCCCAAAGTATATTTACTTTTCTTTGTTATTTTTATATTTCTAAGTAATATGTGTTATTAAAGAATCTAATGTGTACAATACTCTGGGTTCTTAAATAAGCCACTTTGTAAAAATCTGGCATTTAGTTAGGTGCATTAACTTTCAGTCCTCTGTTCAATGCTGTGCTGGAGTCATTCATTGGTCTGTTATACATCCTGGAGTACTTTGCTGGCAAAGTGAAGAATGTCATCTGTTAAAGCTCCAGAGAATATGCTGGCTTCTGTAGAAGCATAATGAGTTATTAAAAAACAACACACTCTGGAGATTCTGCTTAAGTTTTTGCAAGTAATCCTCAGTGCCTCTGTAAAAATCTCCATGTTTTGAAATTTCTAAATACTCAGTAAAATCTCATTAATTTAATATTGGCATTTTAAAACCAGTTCTAATTTGAATTAGAATTTAGTCACCAAAATTACATTATCCATACAAATATAAAAGTTGGAAATTAGGCCCTAGTGCAATTTGCCTCTAGAAACAGTTAATATCATGCAATTGTTTTAGAACTTTGAAAATGGAGTTTACTCACAATTTGTAAAATGCCTAGCATAAAGCAGAAAGGAAGAGGATTAAAGCTCTGCTTACATTTTATTTCTTACTTCTGAGTCTTTTCTTCTAATCCCTTGTCAAGTGCTAATTTGTGTGAATAGCAAGTGATTTGCCTGAAGGAGCGATTTCTTTATGTGCTCACTTAAAATCAAATAATGTTGAATTTATATATCTTTAATTCAAAGGTGTAGGTGTTTTTCTCTTTGGTCTCTGTTATCCTAAATTATTAAATTTTACTTTCCTAAGATTGAAAGAACAGAAATGTACATGGGTGGAAAACAAACTGCAGTTTTATGTCATAAAATCAAACCATATATATATTAAAAAACAAAACAAAAAAACCTGGGATCTTCTATTCCTCTTGCTTTCTCTTGATAGCACCTGAATGAGCCAATGAATCCAGACTCAAGGAACCTCAGTCTTCTTTGAATCTTATTATGTCTTTCCTTTCTAATTCCATCGAATGAGTTGTCAAACCTTTTCTTTTGCAACACGTTCACTGTTTTTTTTTGAAATTTATTTTTACATAAAAATAAGTTCAGTCCCCTACTGTCTAATATCTGGAAACTGAGGTACAGAGAGAGTAAATATATTGCTCATGGTCATACAATCAAAATAATGGAACCAAATTGGAACTGAGAAATCAAACTCAATCAATCTGATTCCAGGCAACCCCTTCCCCACCACTTTAACCACTAAGCATATTGTCCCTTTAGAGCTAATATAAATACTTAACCTCTTATATTAGTTTTCTTTAGCTGCAATAAAATACCACAGACTTAAACAACAAAAATACATTTTCATTCAGTTCCGGAGGTTAGGAGTTAAAGGAGTCAGCAAGTTTGGTTTCTCCTGAGGCCTCTTTCTTTGACTTGCTGATGGCCACCTTCCTGCTATATGTTTACATGGTCTTTCCTCTGCTGGTGCATCCTGGGTGTATTCTATATATTCAAATTGCCTCTTCTTGTGAGGACAATAGTCAGATTGGATTAGGTTCCACCCTAAGGACCTTATTATAACTTAAAGGTCCAATCTCTAAATACAGAACAGTCATATTTTGAGTACTGGAAGTTCGGGTTTCAACATTGGAAATTTGGAAGGACATAATTTAGCCCATAGCACCTCTGTAATCTGTGACTCCAGAAATCCATTCCTGGAATGTGTTGCATTAACAAAATGCTTCAGTAAAAACGTCATTCTTAAAAAAAAAAAAATTGATTTGAGAGAGAGAGAGAGAGAGAATCACGAGAGAGAAACATTGATCAGTTGCCTCCTGTACATGCCCCGACCAGGAATCAAACCTGCAATCTAGGTTATATGCCCTGACCGGGAATTGAACCCACCACCTTCCGGTGCTCAATGATGCTCCAACCAACTGAGCCAGGGCAAAAAAATTAATTCTGTATTCATACTTTTCTCAATTAATGTGCATCTGATGATTTTGTCAACACTAACTCTTACCTCCTGTCCTTTCCTATCTTTAAACATTCCCAATTCTAAAGAATCTCTCACATTTTTATGCCATCATAGCACCTTTACATCGTCCACTAGTTCCTGCTATTTTACTCCCTAGGTGCCATCTTTTCTCAAAGAGTGGAGGCCCTGGGAGAGAAGTCCTTTGTTTGATTTCATGGTTCTCTTAGGAGAATTTGCATATACCAACTTAGTTATCTTTTCCCATAGAGTTCCCCACCTGACTAGCAAAGAGAGAGGGGGAAGGGTGTGGACCTTTTCATGCTCATAGCCTCTACCCCACCACATTAACTTTCATCAAACACTTCCTCTGAACCACTCGCTGTGAAAAAAGTGTTTTACAGCTATCATCTTCTTTTCATTTTCACCTTTGTTTTATGTTAGCTAACATTGTTATTCCTATTTACAGATGAGAAAACTGGTGTTCAAAGAGATTATGTTATTAACTAAATGTCACAGCACTATAAATGGAAGAGCTAGAATTCACACTTCAGAGCTTGGGTTCCTAACCCTGGTGATATATGGTGCGCTGGCTTTGAGTTTTTAAAAATATAAAGTTATTTTCAACTTAATGCATTAGAAAGAAATTGGGAAAGGGTAATACATGTTCTCCCCCTAAGATCCCAAAACTTGTATAATTTCAAAAGTTATCCCATTTTTAGGTGACTAAAACAGGGAAGTCAATTATGGACCTCATAATGATGCATCTAGATTTAGAGGTGTTTCAGGTACTAGGTTTTTCCGAGGTCACAATTTCATAACTTGCATAATTCTTCAGAATCTCTGGTGCTTGCTTGTTTCAGTGCACATTAGAGACAGTGCTCCAGAGTCCCATTAGAGTGAGCCAATGGGTCTGAATCGTGGTCCACCTGCTTGGGAGCATGACAAAAGTCTTAGTTTTGTATTCAGGTAAAACTGATACTTTGCTAAGCATTTGTTGTTGTGTTGTTAGCCAGCATGTACGTTGGGGTATGTTCTTGACAGAGTCTTCTTCCCGTCAGTTCTAAGAATGTGTTTGTAGAATAGTAGATGTCCCAAATATGTTTGAGATATCCCTGTTTCAGCCTCTGGGAGTGGTAGGAACATTCTGGGCTGGAGGGTCGAGTGAGTGATATGGTTTCCATCCTAGCTTTGATTACTGATATATACTTATCATTGTATATGACATAGCTGGGCAATTTCTCCCTTTTTATGATGGTGAAGAATATAGAAGCTCATTTAAAGGGGATTATTACAATTATATAAAGGTAACACTTTGACTCTCATGATGGCCAGATATTAAAGAATATGGAGATTATAAAAATAAATGTATTTAAATTACAAAATAACTATATGGTTAAGCAGTTCATACCCACATATAAAAAGTCCTTCTCCGAGCCCCTGGGGCTGCATGCAGGTGCTAAACATAAATGGAACCCTGGTAGGATCTGAGAAAAAGAAGCCCGTGTTCCAAGTGCAAGTAGGAAAGCCAAATATTGCACTTATTCTGGCTCTGGGAAAAGTACATACTGTTATATTCCGGCACATCAGAATTTTCCAGGGATGTGCCTGGTGTCTTGGAGTAAAGCCAATGTGATTTTTCTGCCATCTAAGTCTTGCTTCTTTATAGGTCTCTTTGCCATGTTCATTATGGAAATCATAGCTTCCTGTCCCCGAATTGTGAGACTTTTCTCTTTCTTTATACAAATGGAAAAACCCTCATCGTTTTCCAGAACCTTGCAGATATAATTGTATGTTTCTTTATAGATGCAGGCTTGACTTTATACAAATGTCTGAAAGACAGAGTTGATGAAGGAAAGTCAGTCATAATCACCCATACTATGCAATAATTATGATGCTTTTATTTATTAATGTTAATATTTAAATAACAACCCCTGCATGTTTATTTTTGGCAAAGAGAGGAAGATTTTACTTTTCTGTTGTTCTGCTTACTCTTGGACCCAGCCTTTTTTAAAAAAACTATGGTGTTTTGATAGTCAATTTCTAACACATTTCACTGGTTCTAAATCTTAGTTTGGCCTGAAAAATCCTTTTAGGATCTTTGGAGAAATATTGTAAGTTTTTAATCAGTTTAGAAAAATCAACAAACACAACATTAATAATTTAGTAAAAGTAGAAATTGATACCATTTAGAATCACTGAAGGCTAGCTAACTGTAATTTTAAAAACATCATCTAGTTAGAATAAATTATTAGTATTAGATTATTTCAATGAGAATTAGGGTTAGCTTTTAGTGTGATTGATTTATTTAATTGATTCTAAAAGAAGTAATACATGAATTCATAACATTTAAGAATAAAATTAATAGAGCAAATGGGTTATATTGATTCTAAGAACAATGTATCAAATTGAAATAAAGTCAATCAGAAAAATTCCAATATTGCCTAAATAGCATGATGAAATGATGGCTGTCAATTTTCAAGGGAGAGAAGAATGTTTTTAAGTCAACGATAGGGGAAAATTCTTTAATTCTAGCTATACTGAAGATTTTTGGTGGGGCTTGTAGATCTTGAAATTCCCAAATCCTAGTCTCTGTAAATTTATATTATCTTATTTGTAATTACTCCTGAATCATTTTCTGAAGACACAAACTGATTCCCATTTATTTATTTATTTATTTATTTTTTAAAATATATTTTATTGATTTTTTACAGAGAGGAAGGGAGAGAGATAGAGAGAGTTAGAAACATCGATGAGAGAGAAACATCGATCAGCTGCCTCATGCACACCTCCTACTGGGGATGTGCCCGAAACCCAGGTACATGCCCTTGACCGGAATCGAACCTGGGACCTTTCAGTCCGAAGGCCGACGCTCTATCCACTGAGCCAAACCGGTTTCGGCATCCCATTTATTTTTGATGATAGACCATCCCTTATACCAGCATGTTTTGGAATCCAGCCACACTACAAAGTGTGGAATATGGCCATGTCAGCAGGCTTGGAGAGCATTCAGAGAAGCTTGCAAAGTGGCTGGGTGGTCTCCACATCCTGATTAGGAATCCCAGTACAAATTAATGGGGACCTGCCTGAAATCAGACATTTATTTCTTTAGAAAACTGGCAGTAGGTTTTGTGTCGTGGGTCCCCAAGACCACCCTCAGGCTTGAGGATTGCAGGACTCATAGGACTCAGAAAAGCTGTTATAGTCACGGTTATGGTTTATTATAGCGAAAGGCTACAGATCAGAACCAGCAAGGTGAATGAAGCTCATGGGGCAAAGTCAGGGGAAACCACTGGCAGCTTCTAGGTGTTCTCTCCCAATGGAGATGCCTGGAGAGGTGCTTAATTCTCCTGAAATGATGTGTGACAAAATATGTGAAGCGTTGCCAACCAGGAAAGCTCGCCCACGCCTTGATGACCAGGGATTTTTGTAGGAATATGTCATATAAGCGGCCTCACGACTGACCTCAGCTACTCAGACTCCAGCATCCCACAACTCACAGTGACACAGAGTGACTCAAAGCTTCATGAATACAAAAATATCCTTATCACGCAGAATATACTCAGGGCTCAGAGGTCATCTCCCAGGAGCCAGGCCAAGGGCCAGTCTGGAAATCAGGACTTTCTTTGGAATGTGCAGGGCTTGAAAAGCCCAAGTCTGGTAAGTTATCCTTTTCCTAAACAAGTTTATAGCACATAATAATAGGTGAACAGGCGGTTTCCCTATAATTGTATTCAATTACTTTCTCAAAGTAATTAAGGAAGCCACCTGTCAGTAAGAATTCTACCTCTGGGAGAAACTATTGTTCTGAATCTTTAAGAGTGGAGAATTGCATAAATAATATAGAGTTTGAGAAGGAAACCCATGTGACTCAGTATTCTTTACTAAAGGAAAGAGTACATTTCCCCCTTAAATAAACTATTTGTATCTTTTCCCCTCATGGAAATTTGTTTTTCTTTGGAGGAGCCAGGAGAACAAGATATAGAACCCCAATAATTTCAAATAGAAGTGTAATATTTTTACAGGAAGCATTGATTTATTAATTCAACCCCAGAGGTGCAGGCAGGTTCATCATCCAGCTATAAATGTCTAAATGCATAATGGAATGCAAGGTCTAATTTCTAAAATGTATTTGGATGATGCATTACTCATTGATAAGATGAAGTTATAAATGCAGCTGAAGTTAAGGAAAAGAGTTCAGCCATTGTTTTTAAAGGTTGGTCATATAATGCATCATTAAAGCTTTTATATAAAAGGCAAAAAATATCTAATCTAGTATTATGCAGAAAGATGAAGGAACATTTGACAATTTTTATTGGTTTGTTTGCTTTCTTGGTTTTTAAAGCTCTAACAATCCCTTTGAATTTTGGAGCAAACACATTTCTAGTGGTGACAGAGGACAAAGTTAATATTAGAATCAGCATATCATGAGAAACATAGTCAGGATACCTTTTGATAACAGCTCATGCTGGCATTAATTAGCTCTAATGTAAAAATAATAGAAGCCATGCATACCTCTTAATTTTATGTGTACTTTGGAGGTTCTGTTCTCTCATGAAAATTTTTCTTCAGTTAAATCTCAATAATGATGGAGCATTCATCATAAATTAAGAGAAGTATTAATATATATGTTAATATATATTATATATTAAAATATATTAATTTAATACATTATAAAAAATATAATATAACATGTAAGATATATTAATATATAATATAACATATATTAAAATGGCCAAATTACTTATATTGTTTCATAAAACAGTAGAACTTAAATAGACACAAAATAATAATTCTGTTTTTAATGAAATCATAGCTGGGAGAGAAAGTGTGATATGGATTTTGACAAAGAGCAGAGCAGTTACATGTCAGGATAGTCTAGATTCAGTTCTTCATTATAGGCTATAATAATGGGTGTGCGATTGCCACAATTGTCATATTTTTTCAAATACAACTTTATAAGAAAAGACCAAGACTTGAGCCCAAGAAGTCCTGAGCTCACAGCTTCACATTCAAGAGTAAGATTTTTTACATTTTAGTTTCAGGAAGGGAAATACAAATAGATATTAGAAGTGCCCTGTGGAGCATTTCTTAAGGAGTTAATTTTCAATAGGCCAATTTAGTAGCTACCCCCATGGTTCTTATTAATTTTCCTTCTTTTAGCAGTTGTTTTTCTTATCAAACTTGACAATCATAGAAAGATGAATGATGACAACTTGATTGGCAGTTTGACATTGCTCAATAAAATCATTCATTTTTGGAATGAATTCAATGTCCAGTAGCTTAGAGGGCTCCAGCTTGAATATGTAAAAAATTTACTATTATTTTCAATAAATGCCTCTATTCATTTCATTAACAATACTCTAGAGCAGTGGTTCTCAACCTTGGCTGCACATTAGAATCACCTGGGAATCTTTTTAAAATCCTGATTTCTGGGCCTCACCCTCCTAAAATTCTGTTTCTTTGTTATGGAGTGGGGCCACAACATTAGTAACAAAGAAACAGAATTTCTGGAGGATGAGGCCCAGAAATCAGGATTTTAAAAAGATTCCCATGTGATTCTAATGTGCAGCCAAGGTTGAGAACCACTGCTCTAGAGAGCTAAAATTGGTGAGAAGAATTTGATGATGACTAATTGTTTCACTGTTTCTTAAATTTGGGTATTTTAAAAACCAGGGTCAATGAAAACCCTCTATTCTTAAGTAAGGCCTTCTGAAGTAGTTTTCACTGAAAGATATCCCTTTTTTTAATTAAAAAATTTTAAGCTTGACACGATTGCAGATGTCCTTCATATTCCCCACCTTTCCCCACCTCCATCCATCTCTGCCTCCCGCCCCTTGGCCTTCCCCACACTATTGTCGGTGTCCATGGGGTAAGCATATATGTTCTTTAGCTAATCCTTTCACCTTTTTTATCCAGTCACTCCCATCACCCTCCCCTCTTGAACCCACCAGTCTGTTCCACGTATCCATGCTTCTGCTTCCATTTTCTTCATCAATTGATTTTGTTTATTAGATTTCACATAATTAGTGAGATCATATGGTATTTGTCTTTCTCTGACTGGCTTACTTATTTGTTTTCCAGATTTGCTCAGGTTACCTGGTGTGTTTATTGTACTTCCAAGTATAAAATAAGATTTAAAACTAGCCTTTAAGAATTTATCCTCTTTCAACTTCAGAAAGATTCAAAATCAAATAACCTTCAGGGGAATGTAGCTGAATTCCACTAAGCAATCACCTGCCAATATTTGAATTTTGAGAGGATGGTATTAAATATCTTGTTAATTTAACTATACTCATAATGCCAAGTTTTGAAATTCTGTTGAAATAATATTAAGATAAATATGAAATAACTCAAACTAGCATCAGAGACACACTAAAGCATAAGTGAAAACCAGCACACAAATCTATGCAGCCTGTTTATATCACCCCAGAGATTTAGATGAAGAAAAACAAACATAACCTTTTCAGTTGTTTCTCACAAGGGAAGAAGAAATGAAACATTTGATTATAAATGTTTTAATGAGCTATGATTCAAGATGATGAAGTTATAATGGTTTGAGTAAAAAAATGTACTGTTAATGAGCTTTTATTTCTATCAAAGTCTACAAGATATAAAACTCTCCCAGGATAAAGTTTAGTGGCAAAGCATTGTTTGTGTTCTGAAAATTAAAATCCCTAATATTTGTCTGTTTTCTCTTCAACAAACATACTTATTAATTATTACTAAGTATTACCATAAGGAAAGAGATGTGTTCAAAGAATACAAGCAAAACTGTACAATAGACATAGAATAAGTTACTAGTTTACACACTGAACTTTGGCTATAAGATAAGCTTCTTTTGACTGATTTTGAGGAGTCTCTGCGATTTTAAAATAATTTCTATATCCTACTCTAGTTTCAGGCATAAGCAGAGTAGCCAAAAAAGTTATAAGAAATGCTAAAAACACCACGTCCATTAAAGTAGGACATTATAAGCTCATATTTGTTTTGGATATCCACTTTGACTTTCTTATTATTATCATGCATGTTCCCAAATGCACACTCTCTCTAAAGTAAAGTTAAATATCTGGTGAGCGGGTGATCTACCATTGAATGTAACTTTTTAACATTACTCAAGATAGAACAAAGCAATGGGGGAATTAATATTCAATCTTATTACTACAAATTACAAAAGATTAAGTCTGGCCAATTTAATTTGCCTGCATATTAGAATTCTAAGTAGTTGTTAATGAGAAACAGAAAGGAAATATCTAACTGTGAAGGGTTAATGAAAGAGATTCCATTTAGATTGGGAAGTTTGGTATGAATGCCATTGAGGGGCATTGATTTGTGAAGGTGTCACTCTAACAGTGCAATCCCAAACTAGAGTTCATTCTCATCAATGGAGAAACTAGCTTTGGATTTTGTACCTCTACTCATAGTCATTTAGATTTAACCTCTAAATTTCAGCTGGCTAATGACAATATTTTATTTGGTTTAACAAACATACACAAAATTATATTTTTTATCCAGCTTTGTAGTGTGAAATAGAACAATTTTAGAAACTATTAAGAAGAAAGGGAATGGAAGTTAAAGTCTCAAAGCCTCTCCTTAGCCTAGTTTCATTTTCCTTTGCATCTCAGTTTCACAAGTTTAGGCATATTATTGGACTCTTTTTTCTAAATGTGTAGATATTGAAACAGTTTACTTACAAACCTAATATATTGCCAAGAAGCCAGAAAATACTAGAGGAAATGTTATTTGTTAATTTTTCTAGGTATATACATTATAGTTCATATGCGAAAAATTTAGAAAATAGACTTATCTACTCTTTAAAGGCTAGATAAAGATAATGGCAATAATCTATACTAATAAAAGGGTAATATGCTAATTAGACTGGATAGACCAGACGTCTTCCAGACATCCTTCCAGACGTCCTTCTGGACAAAGCCGCAGCGGCTGCGAGGGCCAAGGAGGGCCGGCAGCTGTGGCAGCTGTGAGGGCTGAGGTGGGCCAGCAGCTGTGGTAGCTGCGAGGGCCAGCAGTGGCAGCACTGGCGGGGTGATGGGGGCAGCGCCTTCCCCTGATTGGCCTGGTCGTCTCCCGCAGAGGGAGGCCAGACTTCAGCTTAGGCCTGCTCCCGTGGGGACTGGGCCTAAGCCATCAGTAGGACATCCCCTGAGGGCTCCCGGACTGTGAGAGGGGGCAGGCCGGGCTGAGGGACCCCATCCCCCCAGTGCTCAAATTTTTGTGCACCGGGCCTCTAGTTATTTATACATATAAAGAGGTAATATGCAAATTAGCCTGGATGCCGTAACGCATCATGTCCAAACCATTAGCATATTACCTCTTTATTAGCTCCTATCATCAGGAGGCTGCCTGGGCACACCTCGGGCATTGCTCTGGGGCAGAAGCAGGAGCAGGGAAGCGGGGAGGTGGAAGTGGGGAAGCGGGGAGGCGGGAGCAGGGAAGTGGGGAGATGGGGTGGAAGCAGGGAGGCTGGGAGGCAGGAGAAGGCGGGACCAGCCCGAGGCAACTTGAGGGTGGGTGGCACTGCACGAATTCACACGCTGGGCTCCTAGTAATATAATAATGGAATAATGATAATAATAATAGTGGGTAGTTGTTGATTGCTGACATTTTAATACACCCTATTCTAAGCATTTGTACATATTACCTGATTTCATTATCACAAAAATATTATTAAGTAAATACTATTTTAATCCTTATGTTACTAGTGAGGAGACCATGGCTCTGAAGAATGAAGTAGGTTGCCTAATGTCAAAAGTAAATGGCAAAACAGAATGTACTAATAGAGGGAAAGATTAATTTTGGGGTTATGAGGAAATTAAGTTAATCTTATTGCTACTTTATTGAGCTGAAAATGATTTAACAAAATGATGTTTCCAGTATATGAATCCATATAATATATTATATTATATTACATATTATGTAATATGTAATATATTTATATATTTTCCAAAATATTTATTTAACAAATATTTATTGATTCATTATTTTCACCTGCCCTCTAAGCACTGGGATTAAGATAGTAAATTGACTGCCCTAATTGAGTTTATATTCTAGAATTATCATATCAAACATAACATTCAGCAATTTGCTTCTCTCAAAATTGTATTTTGGAGATTAACCTATTCACACATAAATTAAATTCTTTTTTGTTTTTAGTTAGTATACAATTGTATAAATATAAAACAACCAGTCGATCTCCCCACTCATAAACATTGTGATATTTACCAATTTTGTATTATTGCAAAGGATGCATCTGTGAACATATTTATATATATATATATGAGAATTTTTGTCTGATGTATATATTTATATATTAGGGTAAGCTATTTGTGTACTACAAGAAGCTAGCTCCAAATCTCAGTGGTTCAACACAAAAATAATTTGTTTCTTGCTCAAATAAAATCTGTTACAGATTCAGGAGACTCTCTAGGGCAGCTCTTTGTCCTGTGTTTGGCTCAGCATTTCCTAGGTTGCCTGCACATTTGTATATACTTCCAAGATCATCTTGGCAAGGCAAATAGAAGCACCAGGGTCTTATGTTGGCACTTATATATCCAGCAACATGTGACATCATCATGTCTGTCTCCCAACCATTGGCCAGAACTAGCTTACCCAAAGACAAGTGGATTTAGGAGTATGATTCTTCTATATGTCCAGAAGGTAATAATAAACAAATATAGTAGAGGTGCAGGATACAAAATCAATGTATAAAAATCTATTGCATTCCTATATACTAACAATGACATTTCAGAAATAATAATAAAAAAATAACTCCATTTGCAATTGCAACAAAAAAATAAAATACCTAAAAATAAATTTAACAAAAAATGTGAAGGACCTATACACTGAAAACTAGAAAACATTATTAAAAGAAGTTGAAGAAGCCTGGCCAACATGGCTCAGTAGTTGAGCATTGACCTATGAATCTGGAGGTCACAGTTTGATTTCTGTTTCGGGCTCATGCCCAGGTTGTGGGCTCCATCCCCAGTGTGGGGCATGCAAGAGGCAGCCAATCAATGATTCTCTCTCATCATGGATGTTTCTATCTCTCTCTCCCTCTCCCTTCCTCTCTGAAATCAATAAAAATATATTTTTTTAAACAATCCAATTAAAAAATGGGCAAAGGACCTAAATAGTCACTTCTCCAAAGAGGACATACAGATGGCCAAGAAACATGAAAAAAGGCTCAAAGTCACTAATCATCTGAGAGATGCAAATCAAAACGACAATGAGGTACCATCTCACTGTCAGAATGGCTATCATCAACAAATCAACAAATGACAAATGCTGGCGAGGATTTGGAGCAGAAGGAACCCTAGTACACTGCTGGTGGAAATGCAGACTGGTGCAACCATTATGCAAAACAGTATGGAGTTTCCTCAAAAAATCAAATATGGAACTGCCATTTGACCCAGTGATCCCACTTCTAGGAATATATCTTAAGAAACCTGAAGCACCAATCAGAAAGAATGTATGTACCCCTTTGTTCATAGCAGCACAATTTACAATAGCAAAGATCTGGAAACAGCCCAAGTGCCCATCAGTAGATGAGTGGATAAAAAGCTGTGGTACATTTATACCATGGAATTCTATGCAGCAGTAAAAAAGAAGAATCTCTTACACTTTGAGACAGCATGGAGAGACCTGGAGAGTATCATGCTAAGTGAAATAAGTCAGTCAGAGAAAGACAAGCATCACATGATCGCACTTATATGTGGAATCTAAGTAACAATAAACTGATGAATGGAATGGACCCAGAGACATGGAAGCATGGAACAGAGTGCAGAATCTCAGAGAGAAGGTGGGGGAGGGTGAGTGGGTGGGACATAATCAACCAAAGATCTTGAATGCATAACCCATGGACACAAATAATAGGGTGCTAACGGCCTGGGGTGGGGCAGGGGTGGGGGTGGGGGGTGGGAAAGGGCTGGAGGGAGTCAATGGGGGAAAAAGGGGGAACATATGTAATATTTTCAACAATAAAGAATTATTTAAAATATATATATTAAAAAAAGAAGTTGAAAAGACAAAAAAATGGAAAGATATTCTATGTTCATGGATTGAAATAATCAACATAACTAAAATGGCCATATTACCAAAGCAATATACAGATTAAATGCATTCCCCATCAAAATGCCCTTTTGATTTATATGTGTGTTTTAAAAGGAAAATATAACCACTTCAATTTTAATATTACAGGTTAATTCAGCTAATTGGGCTTCTTCCCAAGTATGAATATATTCTTTAATTTAATCTCTTGATGATTTAATTTGAAACCAAATTTTATATGCTTCTTATTTTCTCTGGAATTTTTGTTTCAGTAATAGATTTCTTGTGCAACATAGAGTCACACTGGTTCATTTTGAGGGTTTTTTTCTTGTTTTTCCAGTAAGCAGTGTACTCTGAATTCTGGCCCAAAAGTTTTATTTTGTTGTTGTTTTCCTGACGTTCTCTTTCTAGGGTTTCATTATGTATTATTTACATCTGACCTGAAGTACGTAATTGGCTTCACATCTCAGAGATTTAAATAAAGGCATGGTGTTTTGCAATTCTTTCTTTTTTCTTATCTGTGAATATTCCCAGAGTTTAATTCTTGGCCATTTCTCTTTCTTTTTTGTATGCTTTCCCTGGATCAACTATGACTCATAGTTTTAAATTTCACTTCCATATTGATGGCCCTCCTTTTGACAGAACTTCTCCCACTTATAATTTGGGTAGGTTCCAAAAAGTTGGTTTGAGTCTGTGTGCAAAGTGTCACTTCGAATGAGTAACTGCTAACACCCTCTGACGGTACTAGGCAGAGTTGATTAAGTTTTTCTTCTGCTCTGACTCATAGGTTTGTTTGAGTCATAAGAGAAACTTTTTGTTTACCCCAGCTTTAGAGGCCTGCATCTCAACTGCTTTTGGGACTTGCTCCCTTGTTGGATTATTTCCTCAAACTAAATAGATTAAAATTTCAGATAATTTTCTTTCCAAACAAGCTATGTGTTTCTCCTTAAAAGAAAAAGAAAAGATACCACTAAAGTCACTGGAACTGAGTCTCTGAAATGCTTATATCCTCCCATTAATTTTATATCCTATATTCATTTTTATCAAATCCTGTTTATTCTTCCTCTAAATCTTCTCTGAGGCCTCTACATTTCTTGCCATTATGAATAAACTAGTTTCAGTACTCATCTTCCATGTGCATTGAAGACTATATAGCAGAACCCCCTGCTTTCAGCCTTCCAGAGCTCCTGTGTGACCTCGTCCTACCACTGCACTCATCTTCCTACAGGGCCGGTTTTACACGCTGGTCCTTGGCTCAGTAGCCTATGTTGATCAACAATTTCTTATATAATATTCAGCCTCCTTTTAAATGGTATCAAATTGCACAATAATCTGGTTTCACACTAATAGCTGAAAATTTATTTTCTATCTTTCCAAGGTGAATTCTGCATGTATCTCATCAAATTAAGACATTTCCTCACAGATGTAGCCTGCACATTCTCTACTCAAGCTTTCACTCTTGGTACTGACCCTGGATTGCCTTTTCTTATTTCCTCATATAAATATCATTGATATTTTAAGATCCAAGTTAAGTCTCCCTGCTTCTTGAAATCTTTTGACATCTTTAGTTTTTAATGAACCATTGAATGTAAAATATTTTTATTATAAAAATATTGTAAACGCAAAATAATGGATTTCAAAAGTCCACAAAAGCTTCAAAAAGTTGAAAAAAGAATACACCCCAATCTCATCTAGTGTTGTCATGTTTAATTTCACTTTCATCATTATTTTGATGAGTCTCCTTGGGAGCTTCAAAAATGTCTTCTCATCCAGTTTTAGTCTCATACCATAATTGCATATAGAATCTTAACTCCCCGGATGACCATAATCTCAGACAACTATTACAATTTGGAATATTTCCTCCAATCTTTTTAAAATGCATTTTAAGTGTATAATATTTTTATATCATAATGTTAGGTGAAACTTTAAACAAAACTTTTACTGGCTCTATGTCATTCAACCTAAATTTGCCTAACATTCCACTAAAATATATAGACTTAATTTTAAATGTTTGTTATTTCTTGTTGTAAACGCTACTGAAAGAACATTTTTAGATATAAGTATTCATCCAATTTCAGATAATTTATTTACGTTAATCAAGAAATTGAATTATTGGGTTAAAAGTATGACATTTTTTATAGCTAATAAAGTCATATTGTCAAATTGCTTTCAAAGGAGGTCTTATTATTTCAAAATGCCAAATCAAGAGAGCCTGTATTTATTGTGGCAAAATAGTGACTTAACAATGTTTATTTTTCTAATGAGATTTTAAATGGTTACAAGTGGTATAACTTTAGAAAGGTTATTTAATCTCTTTAGTCCCCAGGATTTTCTGTAAAATGTAGATAATAATAATGTCTACCTCACAGGTTTGTTATGAGGGTTTAATGTACATAAACATTTTCTTTGCATACTGCCCAACACAAAATACATAGTCCACAAGTTGTAGTTAGTAAGATTATAATTGCCTAGATGTTACACAAATTATATTGTATTTCAAGTATATGCTTTTACTTTTAGACTTCATACATATGCCAGCAAAATAGAATTTCCCAAATGGATTCTTTAACTTAATGCTAAGAATTTTCACATATTAAAAAAATTTTAGCCTGGCCGGCATGGCTCAGTAGTTGATCTATGAACTAGGCAGTCACAGTTCAATTCCTGATCAGGGCATAATGCCTGGGTTGTGGGACTTGATTCCTGGTCTGGGGTGTGCATGAAGTAGCCAGTCAATGATTTATCATTGATGTTTCTCTCTCTCTCCCCTGCTCCCTCCCTCTCTGAAATCAATAAAAATATATTTAAAAAACACAACAAAACAATTTTAAATATTGGTAGGCCAAACAGTAAAATGATTTCTTTAAATTATTATAGGTTTCATCACTGCATTGCCCAGGTCACGTTTCTTTTTTCCTTTGAAGTTTCCCAACCTCTAACACTGTCAGTCCATGGAAGATGACAGGGAAGTACATCCAAGTTTTGTGGAGTCTAAAGGTCATAAACTTTTAGGAGAATTTTAAAGGAAAAATAATATAAAATTATGAATTTAAAAATTGAGAGTATCCCTGCCAGTTCCTTACAAGGGGGTGTGAGGAGCCCTAAGTTATATTAGCATCATGGAAAATCAACTACTGCCTCTTTGCATGCCCCACCTCACTTTGCAATGTACCTTTAACACAATAGGTGCACAGGACAGATTTGTTGACTGGAATGGGAATTGAGACTTGAATAAGAATTACAGAATGTTTCAATATTACATATAGATCAAAGTGTTAGCTGCATTCATAGTAATCCCTTCATAGTGGTGATTTAGAAATATATAGCTGACAACATCCTATCTAATAAAAGAGAAACATGCAAATTGACTGTACCTCTGCTACGCCCACAAGCCACGCCCACCAGCCAATCAGAACGACTATGCAAATTAACCCAACCAAGATGGCAGCTGGCGGCCACAGAGATGGAGCAAGCAGGAGGCTTTTGTTGCCCTGACGGTGGAGGAAGCCAAGCTTCCCGCCAGCCCTGGCTGGCTGTCACCTCTGCTCAAGGCTACAAAGTTTCAATTATAGAAGACAAATAAATCCCAGATATCTGCTTCCAGCCAGCCTGGCCTCCGCTCACAGAGGTGCTGAAAAAAAAATGAAAAAAAGGAGAGGCTGGGAGCTTGGGTCGCTGGGGGACTTGGCCAGTCTGAAAACAGCCATCAGCCCCTCACCCAGGCTGGCCACACCTCCATGGGGTGAGGGTCCCTACTGGGGGGCCTTGACCAGCCTGCAAACAGCCATCAGCCCCTCACCCAGGCTGGCCAGGCACCCCAGCGGGACCCCTTACCCTGAAGGGGCTGTGGCCAGCCTGAAAACGGCCCTCAGCCCGTCACCCAGGCTGGCCAGGCATCCCAGCGGGACCCCCACCCTGATCCAGGACACCCTTCAGGGCAAACCAGCCGGCCCCCACCCGTGCACCAGGCCTCTATCCTATATAATAAAAGGGTAATATGCAAACTGACCCTTACAGCAGAATGACTGGGAATGACTGGTCACTTTGACACACACTGACCACCAGGGGGAAGATGCTCAATGCAAGAGCTGCCCCCTGGTGGTCAGTGCGCTCCCACAGGGGGAGCTCTGCTCAGCCACAAGCCAGGCTGATGGCTGCCAGCACAGTGGTGGTGGCAGGAGCCTCTCCCGCCTCCTCAATAGCGCTAAGGATGTCCGACTGCAGCTTATGTCTGCTCCCCGCTGGCAAGTGGACATCCCCCGAGGCCTCTGGGCTGCCAGAAGAATGTCTGACTGCTAGCTTAGGCCCGATTCCCCAGGGGGCGGGCCTAAGCCAGCAGGTGGATATCCCCCGAGGGGTTCCAGACTGCGAGAGGGCACAGGCCAAGCTGAGGGAGCCCCTCCCCCCGAGTGCACAAATTTTTGTGCACCGGGCCTCTAATGTTAAATATAAAGGACAAAATCCATCCCTGATTTTTCTTCTGATATCCATTACAACCCTTTGATGAAGAGACTACAAAAAGAATACACCCAGCTCCAACAAAACTTACTTGAGTCCTGCCAGCCTCACAATGGAGTTATTTACTCACTAAGTTATCTTTTTATGTTCTTACTCTCTAATATTATTCTATTAAAAATTGGAGAAGTTAGCTGTTAGTTTGAAACTGAGGGCATTTCAATGGTAAAGAAAAGAAACTTGGTCTCTTTAATAAGGGACCACTTTTCAAACTCTTTTGCCGATTTTGGACAACTGATGATTAAGAGTCTATGAGATCATTCCTAGCCAGTTTAAGCCCTGTCACTAGAAATTAAAAAGAAAAAGAAATTATTCCCTTGTGTTATTAAATCCAGAGAGGTGAAGTGCTGTTTTAAGTTTTGATTGCCAAAGAACAACAACGGAAAAAAGGAGGTGAATTGTACTTCCTGGTACATACTAACCATGACTGTTGTAAAGATCAGGCTACTTTAAAATGAGGAGACCTGAAGAGACATATGAAAACATGCTCAAAGTCACTAATCATCCAAGAGATGCAAATCAAAATGACAATGAGATATCATCTCACACCTGTCAGAATGGCTATCATCAACAAATCAACAAATGACAAGTGCTGGTGAGGATGTGTAGAAAAAGGAACCCTCGTGCACTGCTGGTGAGAATGCAGACTGGTGCAGCCACTGTGGAGAACAGTATGAAGTTTCCTCAAAAAACTAAAAATGGAATTCCCATTTGATCTAGTAATCCCACTTCTAGGAATATATCCCAAGAAGCTAGAAACACCAATCAGAAAGGATATATGCACCCCTATGTTCATAGCAGCACAATTTACCATAGCTAAGATTTGGAAACAGCCTAAGTGCCCATCAGAAGATGAGTGGATTAAAAAACTGGTACATCTACACAATGGAATAGTAAGCTGTGGTAAAAAAGAAGAAATTCTTACCATTTGCAACAGCATGGATGGAATTGGAAAGCATTATGCTAAGTGAAATAAGTCGATCAGAGAAAGATAAATATCACATGATCTCACTCATTTGTGGAATATTAATGAACAGCATAAACTGATGAACAAAAACAGATCTAGGGACAGAGAAGCATGGATCAGACCGTCAAACCTCAGAGGCAAGGCAGGGGAGTGTAGGGGGAAGGGGGAGAGATCAACTAAAGGACTTGTATGCGTGCATATAAGCATAACCAATGGACATAGACACTTGGGGGACGAGGGGGGATGGGGAGATAAGGACACATATGTAATACCTTAATCAATAAAGAAAAAAAAACATTTAAGGAAGAAATAGTACCAATTATACATAATCTGTTTCAGGAAAGTGTGGAGGAGGGAATACTTCCCAATTCCTTTTATGAAGCTATCCTTATCTATATATATAAAAGCCTAAGCAACCATTACAACCGATGACTGGCCGGTAGCTATGACATGCACTGATTTACCAGGAGGCAGACACTCAATGCAGGAGCTGCTTCCTGGTGGTCAGTGTGCTCCCACAGCCAACCTCCCATGGCCGGCCAACCTCCTGCAGTCCCTCCCTCTGGCTGGCTGGCCCCGATTGGGACTGGGCAGACTGTGTCAATTGGCCCCTATCGCTGGCCAGGCCAAGAGACCCTTCCCATGCACGAATTTGTGCACCGGGCCTCTAGTTCTGCTATAAACACCAAAGACTTTATAAGAAAGAAAAAATTAGAAACTAATATCTTTCCTTTCATGAGCATAGATGTAAAACGTCCTTTAAAAAAATCATCAAATAAAATCCAGGATTGCAAAAAAATAAAAAATAAAATAAAATAAAAAATGAGGATGCCTGTCTCTGCATCAGGCTGCTGCTGCTTTCTCACCATGAAAGTTTCTTACTTCCCTGCTACTGTCATCACGTCTTTAATTATTGCCCTTTAAGAAAGTTCGCTTCTTGTTTATTTCTTAACAGAAAGCTGGCACTTTCTAGGTGAGAGTATGAATCTGCATCTCTCACAGCTACTGAACCTCTTTTTCACCTGAACACCTTGTTGAGAACTATTTAGAAACCTGGCTTCATACTTACTTTCCAATAAAGAACAAAATGCTCCCGGCATGATAATTCTACTTAGGAATGGATAGATTCTCACATACTTAAATTCTGAAAGGTACATGAGATGGTCTGCTCTAAGCGACAGGTTGCCATGGTTACATTCTTCTGTGGCTCAGATGGGGATAGGGGCCAATTATCAAGTTTTGTTTGGTTGGTTTTAAGTAGTTTGTTACCTGGATACTCAACAAATAAGAAAACTGAAAAAAAAAAAAAAAAAAAAGACTTGTTTTCCTCTTCCCTAGAAAGGAAACAGTCATCGTAAAAAAAAAAAAAAAAAAAAAAAGCCCCTCAAATTCCCAACAACATAGTAAATTATTTAGTTCAGATAGAGTTTCTAAACTGTTGACTTTATTTAGAGACTAGCTCAAGGCCTGTGAACCAAGATAGCTTTAATGCTACGAATTGGAATTTTTGTTAACTCTGTTGATTCTATAATACCAGCTTTAAGTAATTCTCCTCCTTTCCAAATTTGTCTGGTGCTTTTCAGATTTGTATGCGTGTGTATTTGAATAGTTACTCCTTTTGTCAGTTTTGCTGCTTGGCCTTCCCCCCTCTCTCCCGCGGTGGAACTGGGGTTGTTAATTAATAATATTCCAGAGGCAATTTCTGGAGTGACTATTGGAAAACTCTTCTTAATTAACAAAATGATAAATTTCCCACTGCAGCAGTGCTGCAGTGAAGTTCATCTCTGTCATTCAAAATCCGTGATTCTGAAACATCCTCCGACATTTGTGTGAGGATGTTGGGCACTTAAATTCTGGATCTTTTATCAAAGGTTCCACAGGAAGCCAGAGAAGGAGAAATGAAGAGTGAAAAGGAGCAAGAAGAACTGGACGAAATTAAAATGCTATTCTGTCATCATAATAGTTCACATGGGCACTGTCAGGAGAGCATTTTAATTTTGTCAAGTGTGTCTGCTACTCATTTATTCCATCTCTGCTTGTTATCGAAGTTTCAGATTAAATGTAAAGATATGAATGTATTGCCATAATAAATTTATAAGTGGATATTTAAAGAGCAAGGATTTGAATGACACAAATGAACCTCGGTGTAGCAGAAAAGTGGGTAGGATATGCAGAAAGATGCCGCAGAAGTCAGAAATGACTGCTGGAATTGCCTTAATTAAAAAAAGATAGAAAGAAAGAAAGAAAAACTTGAGCTGCATGAGCCACCATAGAAGGTATCTTATATGAAATTAGGCTTACTTTACATTATTTATGCCACTTTAAAATAATCTAGTAAAAGCTTTCAAAAATCTGATTAAACTGTATTATTCAAATGTATGGCAAATACTTAGACAATGGAAAGCTAAGCTGTTAAATTTGGGGATAGAAGATAAGATTCCAGACAAAGTTAAAGCAGAATGTTATTAAAAATATGGATTAATTTGTAAGATAGCTTTAGAATAGAATTCATTTTTTGAAATTTTGTTTTGTTAAGTGAATAGTAATCCCAATGCAATAAACTGTAGAGATAACACTTTCTAAGGATGCCCTATTTTACTCCCATTTTGGGCCCAGTATTTGTTTAGATGTCATATCAAAACCATATAACCTGAGACAGTCTTCTGGGGTTCGCATAACACTGATATTCATAAAAAAAAAAGAAAGTGATGCAAAGCGGCACCCGCTACCGTTATATGACGTTTGGTTAGGACTCAGAGCACAAGCTTGGGAAGAAGCAATAGGGAGTTAGAATAAGGACACAGGATAAATTGACATGATCCTGAACAGACCTGACTTTTGTAATGACAATCAAACAGCAGATAACCCTGAAGGCATCTGAAAAAGAAGAATAAGGTGGTCATACTAGCAGAAATGAAAGGAGATGAGTAAGCTTTTCTGAAATGTCTGAACTGCTATTGAAAAGCATGTCCTTCAATTGTGACCAACACTTCTTTTTTCTTCTTGTGCCTGCTGCCTTCCGGCTAATATAAGGATTCACTTTTGCTTATCTGCTTTAACACAGGAGAACCCCAGTGAGGATAAAGTTATAAGGATTGTTAGGAAGAGGGAAAGAAAAATGCATACAAAAATAGCAATGGAAATTTCAGGAGAATAACATGAGAAGGACTTTATTTAGGCTGGTTTTCTGATTTTATCCAAATATTATTTCCAAAATAATATCTGACTTGGGCTTAAATGGTGAAGGAGAAAATGAAAAAGTTTCTTACTTAGCCTTAGATCCAGTGTTTGTTTTCAGTTCATTGTAGATAGTAAATTTCAGGAGGAGTTTAGTCAGTTAGCTTAGTGCTTAACAAAGAAGTGATAGAACTAATAAAAGTCATCATTTCAGTAGGCCCATTCAGTAAGTTGGAGTTAGGGGACAATGTTAGGAAAGAGATTTATTATAATTGGTGAACTGGTCCCGCCATCTGCCATCTGCAAACTATAAACACAGGAAAGCTGTTGATGCGGTTCCAATCCTAATCCAAAGCCCCGAGAATCAGATCTGATGGTGTAAGTCCCAGGCTAAGGGCAGGAGACCCATGTCCAAGATCAGTAGTTAGGATGAGAGATCGAATTCTCCCATCTTTTCCTTTTTCTTCTCTTCAGGCCTTCCATGATCCACAACCACCTTGGGGAGGGAAATATGCCTTGCTAAGTTTAGCAGATACAAATGTTAATTCCATCCAGAAATAGCCTGATGGAAACATTTAGAAATAATATTTAACCACATATCTGGGCATCCCGTGGTTCAGTTAAGTTGACACATAAAATTAATAATCACGGTCATGTACTCCTTTTTAGTTTTATTGCATTCTTTCTATTTTGTCTAACTCAAAATGCAACCTCCAATTCTTAAATCCCATAAAGCCCATGTGAACTCCTCTCTAAGTACTTCTCTGAGCTCATCTCCTACTAATTTTCCTTTTGCTCATTCTGTGCCTGATGTATGAACTTCTTTATTCTTTGAAAATATAGGAGCTCCATCCAGGGCCTTTCACTTACTGCTCTGTGTGTGTGTGAAAATTCACATATACCAGATATCAGCATTGCTTATTTTTACTTAGGTCTTTGCTCAAATATTCTCTTGTCATATACACACCTTTCTTTTCCTCTTTCGGTAAAATGGGAATCGTTTCCCCAACATCTCAACTCTCTGTTCCCTTTATTCTTCTTTGTTATTTCTCCATAGTACCACCCATTTGAATATGTTTTACCTGAATACATATTTCTATTTCCAGTCTCTTTCTACTGGAATATAAACTACATGAGAGTAGAGAGTTTGTTTTATTGAATGCTATATTCCCAGTAGTAGTGTTCTGTCACAGACATATATGAATTCAATATGTATACATATATTTGTGAGATGAATGAATGATAACGTGGTATGATATATGGAGGGGGTGTAAAATGTTATTGTATTTTTAAAAAATATATTTTATTGATTTTTTTGCAGAGAGGAAGAGAGAGTTAGAAACATTGATGAGAGAGAAACATCGATCAGCTACCTCCTGCACACCTCCTACTGGGGATGTGCCCGCAACCAAGGTACATGCCCTTGACCAGAATCAAACCTGGGACCTTTCAGTCCGCAGGCTGACGCTCCCTATCCACTGAGCCAAACCCATTAGGGCTGTTATTGTATTTTTAATTTGAATTTTCCTGAGTGAAGTGGGTGATATTGGATATATGTTCATATATTTATTGGGCATTGGGCTTTCCCCGTCTATGAATATTCATATTTTTTGCTCATTTTTCTATTGGGTAATTGCAGTTGTCTTATTTGTTGTATTTTTTTTTTATTCTGGATACTTTCTCCTTATCTGTTATGCACTATATAATTATCTTTACAAGGTTATATCTTGAAATTAAATGAATGTGTCTTTTAGCTAAGTTTATGGAATCTGTTGTCATAGCAAAGGTTTAAACTATAATATAGTCAATTTATTTTCTCATTAGGTTTATTATTTAAGACATAGTCTTTTTACTATGACATAGAATAATATCTAAAAATTTTTCCTAAAAGTTTTAAAATTTATCTTTCATATAATAGTTTCTTAAGCTGTCTAGAATTGATTTAGTAAGTGGTATGGAGAGGAATCTAATTTTCTTATTTGTTATTCTTATCTATAGACAAACAAGAAATTGTTTTCCATAAAATTTCCAAGAAATTGTTTATAGCAAAGTGACGTAGCACTTCCTATTAAATAATCTGTTCTTTACTCACCAAAGTCAAATATTTAGCTGTATGTCAAATTGCCATTTTTGGTAGGTACATTTCTGGGCTCTTCATTGTGTTCCATTGTCCAATAAGCCCCGCCTCCTCTTATCTTTCTTTTTCTTCAAACTGATAATAGTTATTTTTGTCTCTTTACTCTTAGATATAAATTTTTGTGTCTATTTGTCAAGTTTCATGAATAGTTGTGTGGCGTAAGACATACTTCTGACACTTCATGAAATGAGTTGGGTAGCTTTTTCTCTTTTCAAGTCCCTTGAACAGATTTCATAACATGGGAATTATCTGCTTATTGAAGGCTTATAGAATCATTTCTAAAATTTTCTCTATTAAATATTCTTTTCCCAAGAACTGGTTTTGGATTGATGATTTATATTTTTGTATATTGATGAATCCTTCAATTTTCCTTTTATTCCTTAGTCATTTTTGATAATGTATATTTTTCTAGAAAAGTGGTTCTTTAAATTTTATAAAATAGTCATTAACATTTTAATACTATTATTATTTAAAAAAATATCTACTCTTCTAGTCATTGTACTTATCTTTTAAAAAAATACTTCTACTACTTTTCATTTGTTCTCTCTCTTCTCTGGCTTTCTCAATCAGTCTTCTAAGTGTTTTTATACTAGTATTTCTTTCTTTTTTTTTTTTTTTAAGTATATTTTATTGATTTTTTACAGAGAGGAAGGGAGAGAGATAGATAGCCAGAAACATCGATGGGAGAGAAACATCGATCAGCTGCCTCCTGCACATCTCCCACTGGGGATGTGCCCGCAACCCAGGTACATGCCCTTGACCGGAATCGAACCCAGGACCCCTCAGTCTGCAGGCCAACGCTCTATCCACTGAGCCAAACCGGTTTTGGGTATACTAGTATTTCTAATGTACCAACTTTCATTTATAACTTTTTATAAATATATATATATATTTTTTATCGATTTCAGAGAAGAAGGGAGAGGGAGAGAGAGATAAAAACATCAGTGAGCAGAGAGAATCATTGATTGGCTGCCTCTTGCACATCCCACACCGGGATTGAGCCTGCAACCGGCCATGTGCCCTGACTGGGAATCAAACCATGACCTCCTGGTTCATAGGTCGATGCTCAACCTTTGAGCCACACCGGCTGGGCTCATTTATAACTTGTATAACTTTTCCTATTTAATTAACTTTAATTTTTGCTTATTTTTCTTTATTCTGCTCTTTTGCTGGTTTTTGGAGTTTATACCAGTTATTTTGGGTCATTTTTATTTTTTTAACAAATATATTTCGGATTATAAACTTCTTAGTATTGTGTTAGATGCATTTCACAATATTTAAAAAATGCAATTCTTTCACTGTCATTCAATTCTAAATATTTCATAATTCTCCTTTACTCTTTAACCAATACATTACTTAATGATTTGATCTTTATTACATGTTTTATTTAGAGATTTATTCTTTAACCTAAAAGCTATTTAAAATGTACTTTTATTTTCCAAAGATACACTATTGTATTTTTATTTTTATTTTTTTTATTTATTTATTTTTTTAAATATATTTTATTGATTTTTTACAGAGAGGAAGGGAGAGAGATAGAGAGTTAGAAACATCGATGAGAGAGAAACATCGATCAGCTGCCTCTTGCACATCTCCTACTGGGGATGTGCCCGCAACCAAGGTACATGCCGTTGACCGGAATCGAACCTGGGACCTTTCAGTCCGCAGGCCGACGCTCTATCCACTGAGCCAAACCGGTTTTGGCTGTATTTTTATTATTTGTTTCTTACTTAATATGGTCAGAGAACATGATCTGTGGGATAGTGATCTTTTTTATATTTGTTGAGATTTCTTTGTGACCTAAGACCAAGGCAATGTATGTAAAGTTTCTATATGTGCTTAAAAATAATGTGTTTTTTTTTATATTTTCAGAAGTATAGTGTTCTAAATGTATCTGATAAGAGAGGTATTTAAAATTTTTAAAAAAATCTATATATCTTTTTAATTTTTTTGGTCTGTGTTGTTATTTTAAGAAAGAGTAATGCTAAAATATCTCATCTTGATTGAGACATCATTAGTATTTTTCTTGTAATTAATTTATCTACTTAAAGTTGTCTTTTAGGTATATGTAAGGTCAATTATAATATCCTACTGGTGAATTGTTTTAATATTATGTAGGTTCCTTTTTTATCTTCACTAATGCTATTTGCACTCAATTTTATTTTATCTGCTATTGATCTAGCTTTGTTTTGTTTAATATTTACTATGAATTAACTGTATACCCTCTCTCTGAGAAATTGCCACATTATCACATTTATCTAGCCACTGGCTGGGGTCCTAATTCAAACTAAGATATTACTCAATACCAGAATATTGCCAACTACAAGATTTCAAATATTGCCTTTTCCTGATTTCATGATTCCACGAGGTTTGTGAATTTTGGATTGTTTCATTCAGGGTCAAGTTTAATATTTAGATTTTTCCTAGGTTGGTCATAGATTCTTCTTATGGCTCACAGTGAAGGATCCTGGATGGCTTGTAGTTGAGTCAGCTAGGGTAAGATACAAGACTTTTAAACATTCTGTACCAATATGCACTTTCTCTCATTTATAATAGGTTCCCAAGGAACTGAAAGATAATGTGTAAGAGAACCTGCAGACTGATGACATGAGACATTCAGATAAAGTTTCCCTGAATAATGTGGAAATGAGGGAAATAAGATGTCCCTAGACCTAGAGAGTGAAGTTAAACTAAAATTTTTGCATACCTGTATCAATGCTGGGAAATGTTAAGTTGCTTCAACGATGCACCATAGCAAACTGTATCCTGAATAAAGGTATTAAAGACAGAAGTTGTCCATCTGTAAGCGGAATAGTCAGCCTTGAAGTCTAGAGAAAGGAAAGTCACAGAGATAAACTTGTGGATGTATCCATGCAGCTTTCCCAAGGGAGGAAACCCTCCTTAGCTAAAAGGCTTTTGAGCTGTGTGGTCCCATTTACTAAACCATGATTTCTGAGGAAAAGACTACAGCAGGTTGTAGCCACTAGCCTGTAAGTATCCCAGCCTCATAAAAACATCATCTCCATTACCTTCAAATGGAGACACAAGATTTTCGTATCCTGATGCCATTAAACATTGATTTAGCTAACTGAATCCACTTATTCTAATTTCATGCTCATTGAGCAAGTTCTTGTTTATTATTTGGTTTCCCATATTGGTCTGGATTTAGAGAAAATTTGGCTGGTCAACTGGATATAAGTATTCTGATTGCTGAAGTAAAAGTATTTCACATTGTAAATTTATAACTTAAAGTGTTCTGATTATGATTTTGCTTCCCATGTGTCCTTTTAAAAAAGTGATACTGCAAATAGTTAAAAAAAAAAAGCAAAGGCTTTTATTTGGAACATATAGACTCATTTCTAAATCACTTTTATGGTTTTCCATTTTACTATACCTTAATAAACATATCATTAATTTAAGTTGTTTGCTGTGTTTTGCTATACAAACAATACCTAAGTATCTCTTTACATACCTTGTGAATTATAAATAAATTAAAAAGTTGCATGTAATGCTTCTTATTTTCAAGAAAGAATGCATCTATCACATATATGTGAGTATTCTGGTACATGCCTAGGTATATTGCATTGGGGTTTACATTACACTGTGTATCTATCTATATCTATATCTGTGTGATGTTGTATTGATGGAGCTTATATAGCAGTCTTATGACTGATTCACTGAGGGAGTTAACATAAGCCTGCCTTGGAGAGATGAAATTTTTTACAGGCCCCGAAAAAGTTAAGCATTTGAGTCTGCAGGTATAAGGAGCAGGGCCTTGATTAAGGAAAATTCTCAAAGATGATGTATGTGACCCTGGGGCTTCCTGTGAGAACTTTCCCAGGTGACATTCTGACATCACAATATATTTTAAAATGTGTATTGTATATTTTATCATTTGCTTAAGTAGGTTACAGAAAAAAATGGTGAAACCACCCAATTTTTCCCACCTTAGTTTATCTCCCAGTTCTCTGATTCCAGCACAGCTTTCTGATTTTCTGCTTAATCCAGAGCTAAAAGAACTGGTCACATGATTCCCTCATCATTTACTATGATTGCTCCCCTGCTTTATGTCTTATTCACATAGACTTTGGTGCACAAAGACTGTGGTTGAATTTATTGCCTTCCACTTTTCTGAAGATTACAGTTCTGCCTAATAACAATCAACACAACTATCTATACTAATAAATGGTAATATGCAAATTGGTTGTGACACCCTGACAGTCTCAGCCAGTATGCAAATTGACCATCACTCCAACACACAAGATGGCCACTCCCATGTGGTCAAAGATGGCTGCCACAAGATGGCCTGCAGGGGAGGGCAGTTGGGGGCAACCAGGCCTGCAGGGGAGGGCAGTTGGGGGTGACCAGGCCTATAGGGGAGGGCAATTAGGGGTGACTGGGCCTGCAGGGGAGGGCTGTTGGGGGCGCCAAGGCCTGCAGGGGAAGGCCATTGGGGGGGGACCAGGCCAGCAGGGGAGGGCAGTTGGGGGTGATCAGGCCAGCAGGGGAGGGCCGTTGGAGGCAACCAGGCTGGCAGGGGAGGGCAGTTTGGGGCGATTGGGCCAGCAGGAAACAGGTAAGCATTGGTCAGGCTGGCAGGGGAGTGATTAGGGGGTGATCAGGCTGGCAGGCAGAAGCAGTTAGGGGCAATCAGACAGGCAGGCAGGCAAGCAGTTGGGAGCCAGCAGTCCTGGATTGTGAGAGGGATGTCCGACTGCCCGTTTAGGCCTGATCCCACAACTGGCAGTCGGACATCCCCCGAGGGGTCCCAGATTGGAGAGGGTGCAGGCTGGGCTGAGGGACACCCCCCCCCCCCCCCCAGTGCACAAATTTCATGCACCGGGCCTCTAGTTTTCATATAATGTGCATTTGCCATGCCAAAGTTGATTGGTCCAAAGTTAGATATCCTACCCAAGCTAGGCAATCAGTTTTTAACTGAGAATAAGAACTTATACGTATACTAGTGGCCCAGTACATGAAATTCATGCACATTAAAAGGGAATTAATTAGAGGAAATATTTTAATATTTCTATTTGCCCATTTTCTATAATAGAAGTGTCATAGATGAAAGAGAATTAGTAAAATGTATATGAAAATCTTCCTCCTGTCACAGAGTCTGGGGCAAGCCGCGGGACCCAGAACCAAATCCCTGCCCACCCACGTGCACCTCGAAATCACGTGAGATCCAGACCCGGCCAGCCCTACCCCCATCAAGCCCCACCGGGGGGAGGGGGGACAGCCTCAGGTTCCCCAGCCTGGCGCCGAGAAGGGTCCCTGGCCTGGTGCTGGCGGAGGGCGTGGCCTGAGGTCCCTAGCCTGGTTCTGGTGCGGGGGGCATGGCCTGAGGTCCCCCATCAACCCCCACTGGGCGGGGGGCACGGACTGACATCCCCCGTCAAGCCCCACCAGGCAGGGGGTGCAGCCTTAGGTCCCCCACCACAGCCTGGTGCCACACAGCCTCAGGTCCCTGCTGATTGCTTGTACAGCTCATTACAGGTACCCTGCCTCCACTGTGGGCGCAGCCATATTGTGTTATGAGAACCCTGCCTCCACTGTGAGTGCAGCCATCTTGTGACGGCATGATGGAGAGAGGGTCAATTTGTATATTACCTCTTTATTATATAGGGTGTACATTCTACATAAGTTTTCTAAATTATTTTAATTCCAAACAACTTAAAGCAGGTAGTTGGTTTAGACAGATATTTTGACAAGAATAAATGTATGAGTAAAAAGAGATGTGATAATAAGAGTTGAGGAGAGAATACTTCCCAAATTTTGATCCCTTAGTTCTTGGTTTCAGCGTGTTTCTTCCCGAAGCTCAGCTGCATCTCTGTTTTTGAGATTCTTTATCCTCATACTAAATTTTGCCTTCTTTTCATAAAGCTAGCTTAAAAGGGTTTCTGTTAGGACTATATGAGGAATCACATGTTCCATTCTATCCTCTTTCTACGACTCTGTCTTGAATACAAAGCTGTGACCCTGAGTCAGAATTTTCTCCAAAGTCTTCCAACCCACATACCAAATTCAAAGTGGTTTATCAGATGTAAAATTACTTCTACTATTTGTGAAGTTATTTCATGAAATGAAAGCTTGCTCATTTTCACTGAAAATTAATTCCCATGTAAAATATTCTGATGTATTTTATACTCATGGATTTTTTTAAAGTAAAAACTGCACAATTATTAAATAACTGGGAACATTACATATTTATCTCTATATCTAATAAGTATGCACAGGCATAGACACATGTGCACACGCACACACACATACACTTATTTTTTCTCCTAGGCTAGAATTTCAAACAATTTTGTGTGAATTTTAATGTTCATAGCAAAAACTGAAGCTTTTTTCCACTTAAGGAGTTGCGCTATTACCTTTTAAAATTTCCCAGTAGAGTTTCAGAGAATAAAAAGGATTCTTTTATAGAAGAAAAATCTCTTCTTTTATTTTTGTCTGTACTATAAATGTCTATTTAGTTCCAGTGTATACTCCAGTTTAAAATATCTGTGTGCATGAGTTTGTATATGTGTATGAGGAAAAACACACTATGAGTAAAACCCCTAGTCATACAGGCCAATATTCTGTTTCTGACAATGAGTTCAAATGAGTTTGGCAAGAAGACCCATTTGTCCTCTATGGAGTAAGCTCAAGGGGCTAAGGATATTGGAGTTGAAGGAAGGAAAGGGAAGGTTCTCCAGAAAATGTTTTATTTGAATTATTTTAATACATTTTCTGAACTTTTCACTCTGAAAATTTATATATCATTTACTTCATTAAAGCTCAAAAATAAAAACATAAGTAGAACAAAGGAAGAGCCACACAGACACCTAGTGTAGGTCTTCAAACAGACTCAAGTCAATCCATGGCCAGTGCTCCAATATAAGACCTCTCACGTGAGGATAGTGTCCCAGCCCTGGGACTCACTGCAATTGTCTGCAGTCTTTAAAGACCTCAGAGGTTCCACAGCCATAGAATTCTATTCTGATGCCCAGTAGAACTCTAACAGCTAAAGAGTCTTCCCAGATAAAACTCTGTTATTTCTTTGACTTCTTTTGGGGATGGGTAGAAAGGCTAAATTTAGACATTAAGCTCCAGCCACGTTCAAAGAGCAATTCATGTTATCAAGTAAAAACACCGTGTATGTTGATACTGATGAGGATGCCACTTAGTATCTTGTTTTTACATTACTTATATTCATTAAAATTCATAGGCATTAAGTTTGTAAAAACTTTAAAGCAAGAAAATATTTCAAGACTAACATACTTGTTCTCCATATCTTCATTTTATATTTGAGAGAACAGATAGTACAACCTAGACAATTTTAAAGACCATAAAGGTGATTGCTATAGGAATTCTTTTGTTTAAACCATATGTTATAGAAATATAAATCTATATATTTTCTAGAGTTGTAATCAAAATAACCTTTTCAAAATGGAGATCTATATCAACTTCCCTTATTAATGTCAATGAACTTTGGCTATCCTACCCATAATATCATGGAATTTATCAAGTTAGAAAGCAGTCTATTCTATGTATGCCTAAATTTAACAGAGTGTCCTTTTTAGAGTGAGCTATTCTTATTTTCTGCATAGTCAGGTATATGTTACTTTCACTTGACTATTACACAAAGTATTACAACACCATTGATGAATCTAATCAACCCAGGTGCTTAAAATCATGTAGGCACTAAATTTTCAAGCAGAGAAATGAAGAAAAACCCACTTCTTTCTTTTAATTAAGATCATTGTAGGTTTATACTTTGAGCACCAATGCATCTGAACAGAGTAATAATAGACAAACACTGACTAGACAAAGTTTAGATGACCTTTCCTTTCTCAAAGGTAAGCATCCCAAGAAGCACTGTGACAAATAGTGCTGAAACCATAAGCTTATTGGATTCATTGCCTCTCCAGATGGAAACAAACAAACAAACAAACAAATAAGATAAGACCAATCGTGCGTCCATGCAAGGGAGGAATAGGAGTTAAACTGACTGAGTAAAAATTGAGACTGGTACAGACTTCCTTGACAGATTCTGCCCTATCACATGATAGACATGAAAGAAAAATGAAGAAAACTCTTTTTCCTTTAAGATTTATCAACATTTAATTCTTCTATGCCTTTTCATATGCCCTTTTGTTTACTCTACAGAACTTCTCACTCCCTTTTTGTGTCTAACTGTATCCTGCACAAATGCATCTACTGGCCAACAGGCTTAGCAATGTCAAATCTATATCCTATCTAATAAAAGAGAAACATGGTAATTAGCCGTAACTTCGCTACCCTTCCCATTGGCTAATCAGTGAGATATGCAAATTAACTGCCAACCAAGATGGCGGCCGGCAGCCAGGCAGCTGATGCGAACAGGGAGGCTTGCTTGCTCCAGTGACGGAGGAAGCCAGGTTCCCCGCCTGCCTTGCCGGCCTCTCAGCTGCTCTCTAAGAAACATTGTTACAAATATAGAAGCTAAACAAAACCCCAGAAACCTGCTTTCAGTCAGTCGGGATCTGAGCTAAAGCTGGCTCTCAGCTCCAGTGACAGCCATAGACGGTAAATAAATCCCAGAATAAAAAAGAAAAAAGAAATAAAAGAGAGGTTGGGAGCTTCAGTTACCCGCCAGCCTGAAAACGGCCCTCAGCCCCTCACCCAGACTGGCCAGGCACCCCAGTGGGGACCCCCGCCCTGAAGGGGGTGTGACCAGCTGCAAACAGCCATCATCCCCTCATCCAGGCTGGCCAGGCACCCCAGTGGGGACCCCCACCCTGAAGGGGGTGTGACCAGCTGGAAACAGCCATCATCCCCTCTCCCAGGCTGGCCAGGCACCCCAGTGGGGACCACCACCCTGAAGGGGGTGTGACCAGCTGAAAACAGACATCATCCCCTCACCCAGGCAGGCCAGGCACCCAAGCGGGACCCCCACCCTGATCCAGGACACCCTTCAGGGAAAACCAGCCGGCCCCCACCCATGCACCAGGCCTCTATCCTATATAGTAAAAGGGTAATATGCCTCCCAGCACCGGGATCAGCGGAGCCGCAAGGCCTCCCGACCCCGGGATCAGCAGAGCTGCGAGGCCTCCCAAACCCGGGATCAGTGGAGCCGCAAGGCCTCCCGAACCTGGGATCAGCGGAGCAGCGAGGCCTCCTAGCACTGGGATAAGCGGAGCAGCGAGGCCTCACTGCCCCTGTGTCAAGCGGAGCCGCGAGGCCTCCCAGCACTGGGATCAGCGGAGCCGTGAGGCCTCCTGGCCCCTGGAGCAGCGTGACAGGGGCCAGCGCCCAAACCCCCTGATCGCTCTGAGGCTCTGTGTGTGACTGGGGGTGGGGCCACAACCTCCCTATCCGCCCTGCTCTGTTCATGACAGGGGAAGGCGCCCCAACCCCCTGATCGGCCCTGCTCTGTGCCTGATAGGGGGTAGCTCTCCAACCCCCTGATCCACCCTGTTTTGTGTGTGACAGGGTGCGGCACCTCAACCCCCCCATGGGCTTTGCTCTGTGTGTGATGGGGTGGAGCCGCAACCTCCCCATCGGCCCTGCCCTGAGTGTGACAGGGGGGAGTACCCCAACGCCCTGATCCGCCCTGCTCTGTGCGTGACAGGGGGTGGTGCCGCAACCTCCCCATCGAACTTGCCTTGAGTGTGACAGGGGGCGGTGCCCCAACCCCCCAATCGGCCCTACCCTGAGCGTGACTGAGGGTGGCATCTCAACCTCCTGATCCGCCCTGCTGTGTGGGTGACAGGGGGGAGCTCCCCAACCCCCTGATCAGCCCTGCTCTGTGTGTGACAGGGTACGAAGCCCCAACCCCCCTGATGGGCCCTGCTCTGTGCGGGCTCTTTATGTGACAGGGGTGGCGCCACAACCCCCTGATCTGCCCTGCTCTGTGCATGACAGGGGGCGGTGCCCCAACTCCCCAGTCGGCCCTGCTCTGAGCCCGACCAGGGGCTGCGGGGAAGGCACCTAGGGATTGGGCCTGCCCTCTGCCACCCGGGAGCGGGCCTAAGCCAGCAGGTCATTATCTCCTGAGGGGTCGCAGACTGTGAGAGGGCACAAGTGGGGCTGAGGGATACCCCGCCCCCCTGCCAGTGCACAAATTTTTGTGCACCGGGCCTCTAGTCTACACTAATAAAAGAGAAACATGGTAATTAGTGTACGACCGCTACCCTTTTCATTGGCTAATCAGTGAGTATATGCAAATTAACTGTCAGCCAAGATGGCGGCCGGCAGCCAGGCACTGAAGCGAGCATGAGGCTTGCTTGCTGCGGACTCCAACGTTCCCCGCCTCACTTGCCGGCCTCTGAGCTACAACTCTAAGCAACTATGTACTATATTGCAAATAAGAAGATAAACAAAACTCCAGAAACCAGCTGGACTGAAAGCCAGGCAGACCGAAACTTTGTATCGATGTTTTCAGCAGCGAGGCCTCAGAGCTAAAGCTGGCCCAGAATAAAAAAAAAAAAAGAAAACAAGGAGCTGTTGGAAGCTTCAGTCACTCACTTCCAGAAAACAGCCCTCAGCTCCTCACCCAGACTGTCCAGGCACCCCAGTGGGGACCTCCACCCTGATCCAGGACACCCTTTAGGGCAAACCAGCCGTCCCCGACCCATGCACCAGGCCTCTATCCTATATAGTAAAAGGGTAATATGCCTCCCAGCACCGGGATCAGCGGAGCAGTGAGGCTCCCAGCACCGGGATCAGCGTGACAGGGGGCAGCGCCCAAACCTCCTGATCACCCTGCGGCTCTGTGTGTTACAGGGGGCAGGGCCACAACCTCCCTATCTGCCCTGCTCTGTGCCTGATAGGGGGAGCTCCCCAATCCCCTGATAGCCCTGCGGCTCTGTGTTTGACAGGGTGCAGCGCACCAACCCCCTGATCAGCCCTGCTCTGTGCATGACAGGGTACGGAGCCCCAACACCCCTGATGGGCCCTGCTCTGTGCATCACAGGGGGTGGTGCCGCAACCTCCCCATCGACCCTGCCTTGAGTGTGACAGGGGGCGGTGCCCCAACCCCCCAATCATCCCTACCCTGAGCGTGACTGAGGGTGGCATCGCAACCTTCCAATCCGCCCTGCTCTGTGCATGACAGGGTGGCGCCCCAACTCCCCAATCTGCCCTGCTCTGAGCCTGACCAGGGGCTGCACCTAGGGATTGGGCCTGCCATCTGCCACCTGGAAGCAGGCCTAAGCCAGCAGGTCGTTATCTCCTGAGGGGTCCCAGACTGCGAGAGGGCACAGGCCGGGCTGGGGGCCCCAGCCACCCCCCCGCCGAGTGCACAAATTTTTGTGCACTGGGCCTCTAGTATATATATAAAAAGCCAGTGTCTGTGATGACCGTGATGACCAAATGACCGGTCACCATGAGGGCGTGTGGGCAAGGTGGCGAATGTGGAGCAGCAGAGGGCAGGTGGGCAGGGCTGCGAGCACGGTGGCAGTGGGTGGGTGGGCAGGGCTGCAAGTAGCTGTGGGCTACTGCATGTGATTTCATGCGCTGGGCCTCTAGGAGATTATAAAAGTGCCTTGATGGCAGACATGTCTTATTCAACTCTAGATAGGTAGTAGCCTCATTTCTGACATCGAGGAGATAATTTATATTTATTATATGAAGGAAGGAGAGAATAGCAAATATTATCTTATTTTTTGTTCATGATGCACCATTTTTCATTTTTATTTAGCCTATGAAGATTGCCACACTAAGAGTTTTATATAAATTGAAAGTTCTAGAAGATTGAGAGTTTAATCTCATCAAACACCAAGGTCATTAACTTTAAATATATTTAAAAAAAATATTTTTGAATTACAGTTTACATTCAGTATTTTTTTGTATTAGTTTCAGGTGTACAACATAGTGGTTCAACAATAATTTCTTTACAAAGCATTCCCCCTCATATTTCCAGTACCCACCTGCACCATACATAGTTATTACAATATTACTGACTATATTTACTATATATTTACTATATACTATGCTGCACTTTACATCCTCATGACTATTTTCTACTACTGATCTGTACTTTTCAGTCTCTTTACCTTTTTACCCAGTCCCCTCACTCACCACCCCTCTGGCAACCATCAGTCTGTTCTCTGTACCTATGAGTCTGTTTCTGTTTTGCTTATTTGTTTATATTGTTTTTCAGATTCCACATAAATGAAATTGTATGGTATTTGTCTTTCTCTGACTTATTTCATTTAGCATAATACCATTTAGGTCTGTCCATGCTGTTTTCCACAGTGGCTGCACCAGTATGCATTTCCACATCCTTACCAATGGTTATTTGTTGATTTATTGATGATAGCCATTCTGACAGGTGTGAGGTGATATCTCCTTGTGGTTTTAATTTGCATTTCTCTTATAATTAGTGATGTTCGGCATTTTTCATATGTCTGTTGGCCATTTGTATGTCCTCTTTGGAGAACATAGGTTGTCTCCCATTTTTAAATTGGATTGTTTGGTCTTTTTATTTTTTGGTGGTGTGTTATATGACTTCCTCATATATTTTGGGTGAGAACATTCTCTTATTGAAAGTAACTTATTCTTCTTTCTGAGCAGCAACTTGTTCCCAGATATAATTCACCTAGGTTGGCTTGAACTCTGCAGTTATTTCTGCTCTTCTATTATTGAAATCTTATCTGCCCTGGCCAGGTGGCTTGGTTGGTTGGAGCATAGTCCCGTAAACCAAGAGCTCGCAGATTTGATTCCTGATCAGGGCACATACCTAGGTTGTGAGTTCCATCCTAGCTGGGTGCATATGGGAAGCAACTGATCAATGTTTCTTTCTCATATTGATGTTTCTCTCTCTCTCTCTCTCTCTCTCTCTCTCTCTCTTTCTCTTTCTCCCTCTCTCTCTCTCAAAATCAATAAAAAAGTTATCTTTGGTTAAGGATTAAAAACTATCTTCTCTCTAAGAGCTCAGAACATAAGGGTATGAAATGAGAATCAAGTTCAATAAGTAGATGGATACTAGATATAAGGAGATATGTGTCATGAAGCTTGTTTTATGACTCTGCTTTATTGTTCACAGTGGCAAAAAAGTGAAAGAGTGATACAACACATGGTATATAACCATTACCACTGAAGCATTTTGTATTGCTTTCTGTGAGTACATTGTCACTGATCTAATTTTCACTAAATGTTAATCAGTTTCTATGCTAAAAATACATTGAGCTGAACAATGGATTAAGAAAGATGTTGTTCTAAATCCCATCTTGTACTTTTCATTTAATGGGTCTAAATTCCTTAAACTATCAGCCTTTAAAATTGACTTGTAGAAATCTGAAGTTACGGCTCTGAATCTCTTTGGAGGGGGTGCTTATGAATATTAACTGTACCTTAAGATGCACTGTGTTGGTACAAGACTCATTTGAGCACAGAATTAGTGAGAGGTGAATGACGAATAATGGGCTCAGTGTTTGGAGTTTAAATATTCGAAAGAACAGACTCTGTATGGTATTGTAAAATGTCTTGTAGCTTCATTTCTGATTTTGAAATGTTACAGTGCTTGCTTATTGTCACAGCATGATCTTCAGCACAGTTGGGTAGTGCTTTTTTAAAGTAATGCAAATGCATGAATGTCAGAAATACCTTCAAATATCAGGGACTGCATCTTTAAGGAGTACATTTGGCATTAAGCAGCCTTTTCCAGCTAATGAATTTCTCAAGTTACAAGAATAATGGCCTTTTTAATCTTAGCAAGAGTAATTAAACAGACATTTGTTATTAATGATGTTGTTAATGGCAGAAGATATTGAATTCTCACTTTAGATATTATATTGAGAGTGATTATTTTGAGTATCAGGCATATGATTGTATGATGGTTTTAAAAGTACATCTACTTAAGAGCACTGTAAAGAACTAGTTATTTAAAAATACAGAAAACTGCCTTAACTTTTACCAATACTAAGGATACTAAATATTTCCACACTGTGACAGAACTAGCTCTTAGGGACAAAGAACACTTGTTTTATTAGTTCTACCCTTCATTTCCAGTATATTGAGAAGTACTTACTCAAAGTTCACTTCAAAATAGAAAGATGGATGATATTGGTTGTCTATTCTATGTCAATTTCCCTTTCCTAAAAGGTTCCTCAATTCTGTTCAGAATTCCAACCTATTTCCAGCTTTAGAAAGGCATCCTAATTAATCAACTCATTTATTCATTCAACAAATATTTACTGAGTGTCAATATGGCCAGGCACAATTGTGTCTGTGCACTGTGAATGTAGCTGTGAAACAAGAATGAAACAAAATAAAACCAGACAAAAATATCACAAATAAACAAAAGCAATATGTACCGACCATGATTGGGATAATGAATTGATCAAGGTAGAGCCAATCAGGCCACAGCAGCCCCCAGTGACTTATGGTTCAGTGCCAGTGCTGGCCTGTGGGCCAAGTGTTCCAGTCAGACCAGAGAGCATGGGGAAATAATTCTTTTTCTTCCCCCCGCTAGGTATAAACAAAGCAACAGCAAGGCCCAATTGCCACTGGCAGCCATTTGTGACTATGAGGGAATTTGGGATTAGGACACACAAAAACCTAAGGATAACCATGGGGATTTCTACTGCCTGCTCTAAAAGTATCTGAACACCAGGGCACTGAGCTAGGATCTTCACAAGCTCATGAGAATGATGGGACTCTGAAGCAAAGACACTGATGTAGAAGTGCTTAATCACTAAAGCGGGGGAGGGGTCACAATTATTTTAAGAATTGGCAGGTTCAGAGGAACAGCCAAGGAGACTATTCACAAGGAAGTGTGGTGATTAATAGAACATGGCTTTCCTGGTCAAAATAGATAGATACCATGTGAGGTACATTATATACACAATGAAAAGAAGATAAGAATGGATGAGTAGATATCTAAGGGTCATCATTGCCTGAAAAGGAAGTTATATTTTCTTGCCCAATTTTGGGACCACAGTCAATTTTTAGATATAGAATTCAGTGACTGATGGGTTGGCTGGATCTCTCAGAGAACCCATGGCAATACAATGTCACATATATCCTATCTAATAAAAGTGTAGTATGGAAATTAACTGTCACTTCGTCACTCCATCACAAAGATGGTGGTGCCCAGTCCCCTCAGCCCCGCCGCTGAAGTGTCAAGGCCTGTCACTACTCCAGCGGGCCGATTGAAGCAGTGTCTGGGCCTGTGGACCCGGCTGGAAGCCGTGGGGGCAAGCAGGAAGGCATGACCTGCCCACTTCAGCAGGCCGATGTAGCCTCGCTGCTCTGCCACCGCCGCTGCAGTGTGCGGGCCTGTCAGCCCCTCCATGAGGCTGAATGTTATGTCCACGGGGCACACGCAAGTGGGTGGGGACTTGACTCTGGGTCTTCTGGCACAGGGGGACTTGATGCTATGTCCCTGTTTGTGCTGGCCAGCAGGTGGACATCCCCTGAGGGGTCCCAGACTGTGAGAGGGCACAGACCGGGCTGAAGGACCCCCCAAGTGCACAAATTTTTGTGCACTGGGCCACTAGTACTATAGTAATTCCCCTGATTTTCCCTCTGAGGATTTATGGATATTTACTTGGTGTCCATGCACTGGAGATAGGGGAATTTACTCAGGGTCTGAATTGACATTGATACCTGGAGACCTGAAGTATTATCATGTCCCCATTACAGTGTGGGGAATGGATAGGTCAAATAATCAATAGAATCATGGCCAAGGTTCAGCTTAGAAAAGGTCCACTGGTTTTTTGGCCCCACATGGTTGTTGTTTTCCAAGTCCTCAAATGTAAAATTTAGAATTAAGATACTCAGCGGTTGGAACAATAAGAATTGAATCCTGCCCTAACTGGCTTGGCTCAGTGGATAGAGCGTCGGCCTGTGGACTGAAAGGTCCCAGGTTCAATTCTGGTCAAGGGCATGTACCTTGGTTGCGGGCACATCCCCAGTAGGAGGTGTGCAGGAGGCAGCTGATCGATGTTTCTCTCTCATCGATGTTTCTAACTCTCTATCCCTCTCCCTTCCTCTCTGTAAAAAATCGATAAAATATATTTTTTTAAAAAGAAATTCTTAAAAAAAACAGAATTGAATCCTTGGTCTGTGGACTAAGAGCTATTAGAATGCAGAATGACAAGAAGAAGCCTTTGAAATTGCCTTATCCTACAACCAAGATAGTGAATCAAAAACAGTATTGCCTCTAGGAGGGATGACAAAGATTAGAATCACCCTTGTGAATCTTAAAGATGTAGGGGTGTTTTTCTCTATCATATCTCTTTTTAATTCCTAAGTCTGGTCTTCAGAAATTGAATGGATCTTTGAGAGTGACTAGAGACTGCCACAAGCTCAACCAAGTATGGCCCCGATTGCAGTTGCTATGCTTGATGTGGTATCTTTGATTGAGAAAATTAGTAAATTATTGGATCTATGTCATGAGGTTTGACATAGATCCAATAATTAGCACTTTTTTCCTTTTCTATTATAATCAGAAAAGAGGATCTGAAATAGTTTGCATTTACATGGAAAGAACAAGAATATACATTTAAAGTTTTGTTACAGGTATACAGGGGTGAGAAAAGATAGGTTTACAGTTATAATACAAATAAACAATACAATAATGAATAAATAAAAATACAAGAATAAACTGTGTTTTGTGTACTCACAACTGTAAACTTACGTTTGCTCACCCCTATATATTAACTCTCACACTCTCTGCCATAATATAGCCAGAAGATATCTGGACCATCCAGACATCCCACAGAGCATCATGCTGATTGATGATATCTTGCTAATGAGGAAGAATGAGAAAGAGGTAATTAGCATGCTGGAGATGTTAGTTAGATGCATGTACCCCAGAGGGTGAAAGATGAATACATTGAAGATTCAGAGACCTAATATTTCTATAGTTTTTAAAGGTCCAGTGGTCAAGGACATACTGGGAATTTAATCTAAAATAAGAGACAAATTGCTACTTGCATCCCCTACCATAAAGAAGGCATAACATTTGGTATGCTTCTTTGTGTTCTGGAAGTAATATATTCCATTCTTAGAAATATTGTTCTATCTGATATGCTAAATGATATACAAGACTGTTAGCTTGTGTGGAATCTGGAGCAGGAAAGGTCTTTGTAGCAGATTAAGGGTATTATGTAGCAAACATTCCCTTAGGGTATACTGCCTATGCCCTATAATGTTGGAGGAGTCAGTAGTTGGAAAAGATGCAGTGTTCAGCTCATGACAAGCCCATTGGGAAAATCATATTATTGGTCCTACAGTCACAGAGCAAGGCCATGCCATCTGCAGTGGGGAAACAGCTCCTGACATGTTATTGGATCCTGGTAGATACCCATATTAGCTGGGATCTGTGGGATACTCCAAGGCATTTCAATTATGTGTAACCAGCAGCAGTTCATCATAATTCTATATAATAAAAGCCTAATATGCTAAGTGTCTGGTTGTTTGTTCAACCACTCAAAGCACAATATGTTAATGATAGGCTAAGGCTGCTTAACTGCTCACTATGACATGCACTGACCACCAGAGGGCAGATGCTCTGACTGGTAGGTTACCTTGCTGCTGGGGTCTGGCCAATTGGGACTGAGCAAGACAGGCTGGACACACCCTGGAGCTCTCTCGTGGTCCTTCCCAGGCTGGCCAACCTCCCATGTCCCTCCCCAGCCCTGATTGTGCACCGGTGGGGTCCCTTGGCCTGGCCTCCACCCTCTCGCAATCCAGGACCCCTCAGGGGATGTTGGAGAGCTGGTTTTGGTCCGATCCCACAGGCCGGGCTGAGGGACCCCACTGGTGCATGAATTCGTGCACTAGGCCTCTAGTAAATTATAAATTTACATTGAGCCTAAGCAGACTAGAAGCACAAGAAAATTGTATAAACAGGGAGCTTAGATCTCTCCACTTTCTATGTCAACCACTGTGGTTGTATGAACACCCTTTCTCAACTCTTGTCTATGACAATATATGGATGTCTTTTATAACTGCTAAAGGAGAAGAAAAAAGGCAAAACTTGGTTTATTATTGATTAAATAATCAATAGAATCCTAATCAAGTACATTGGTTTATTATTTGAGTCAAACCCAAAATTAGTGTGGTTGCATTACAAGCTATACTCAGACAGTGGTCAGAGACAACTTTTCTAATGTTAGTTTCACGTGGTGCACCAGGTTATGACTTTGTGTGAAAGAAGTATTCTGAGGTGAGAGTATGTAGAGTCATGAGTAATTCAAATAGCCTGAATGGCATTTTAGGGGCCTGATTGCAGATAGAAATGCCTGATTTTTGGACATTGTGGATGGGTACAAGAGAGTAGGCATAAAATATAAAGACCTTTGTGTGGCTTGTGAAACATCATTGTGGAAGAATCTTGGAACTACAAACTAGGTGAGAATGACTCAGTTGCTTCTGTCATCAACCTCCACAGAACTGGTATAATGGACATGTGACTAGAGAGGACCCATTAGGAGAGAAGAAGGCTTCCTATGCTCCCAACAGAGTGACTTTCACTTACCAAGGCTAATCTAGCTATGACCAAGGCTGAATTTCTGATGTGTCTCTATTCCTTAAAGAGACCAACCAACCACTGGAAAGTTGACTACATTGGGTCTCTTCTATTCTGGAAGGCCTTGTGGTTTGTTCTCACAGCAATAGATGACTGTTCTAAACATAAGTTTATCTTTATTGCCCTCCTAGTCATCACCATTCTGGCACTTTCAGGGTGCCTTATCCACCTGTGTGAAATCCTATCTATACTAATAAAAGGGTAATATGTTAATTAGACCAGATAGACCAGACGTCTTCCGGATGTCATTCTGGACGTCCTTCCTGACAAAGGCCATGGTGTGGCCGGCCTGCAAACCACCGTGGCCCCTTGCCAAGGCTGGCCCATGCCCCAGCGGGAACCCCCCACCCCGATGGGGACATGGCCAGCCTGAAAACTGCCCACAGCCCCTTGCCCAGGCTGGTCCTGTTCCCAGCGGGGACCTCCACCCTGATTCGGGGCATGGTCAGCCTGCAAACCACCAGTGGCCCCTTACCCAGGCCGACCCCATGCCCCAGCAGGGACCCCCACCCAATCATAGGCATGGCCGGCCTGCAAACCCCCGGCAACCCTAAGCCAAGGCTGGCCCCACCCCCCAGTGGGGACCCTCACCCTGATGGGGGAGTGACCAGCCTGCAAAACTCCTGTGGCCCCTTGCCCAGGCTGGGGAGTGGGACTAGGCCATCAGTCGGACATCCCCTGAGGGCTCCCAGACTGTGAGAGGGTGCAGGCCAGGTTGAGGGGGTTCCCCCCCCCCGCCCCCAGTGTACGATTTTTGTGCACCGGGCCTCTAGTCCTATATAATAAAAGGCTGATATGCAAATTGACCCTAATGGCAGAACAACCAGAATGACCGCTGGACCAGTCACTATGAAGTACACTGACCACTTCTTGGTCCCTTTTCCCAGCCGGCAGGCTCTGATCATCCGATGGCGAACTGGGAACCAGGGGTGGGTGGCAGCAGGGAGCAGGGCTGGCTGCGGGCAGCTGGGGAAGATGGCCTGATCGCAGGCCTAGGAACTATACCCATGCACGAATTTTGTGTGCCAGGCCTCTAGTCTATGTATATAAAAGCCTTAGCGACCGTTTGACCATTTGACCGGTAGCTATGATGCACACTGACCACCAGGAAGCCGATGATCAATGCACAGGCATGGAAACATGGAACAGACTGATGAATCTCAGAGGGAAGAGGGGAGGAGGGAACGCAGGAAGAGATTAACCAAAGATCTTATAGGCATGCTAGAGGCCCGGTGCATGGATTTGTGCACCGGTGGAGTCCCTTGGCCTGGCCTGTGAACACTGGGCTGAAACCAGCAGTCCGACATCCCACGGGGGATCCCAGATTGCAAGAGGGCGCAGGCCAGGCTGACGGACCCTACCAGCACACGAATCCATGCACTGGGCCTCTAGTAGTACATAAAATCCCACCAGCGAACCCATCTCATAAAGAGATGCAATACCATGACCATGGGGTCTATATGTTGCATCAAATACTACAATATCCAGAAGCTACCAGGTGGATAGAGTGTTAGAATGTCCTGGTGAATATAGAGCTGAATCACCTGCTCAGAGGCAATACTCTGGAAGTGTACAATGCTATGCACCAGGTGTATGAGAGGCTTCTATATGGCATTATAACTGATAGAGAAATTCATGGGTCTGGGAATTTGATCTCTAGAAAGGTTAGGAAGCAGACATGGTGCTTATCATCATTCACATTGACCTACTTCCTGTTCTTGCAACTCTGGGCTCTCTAAGGTAGAGATCCAGGTCCCTACATGGAACATACTATTCCCAGGGATGCATTCAAGCATTGCAAGAGACAAGCCACACATATTCCCATTCCCATTTGTATGTTTACATTTTTTTTCTGTGGGATTATTAGACATAAATATAAAACTGCCTGGCTAATCATTCAGTCTGAGCAATAGTTTTATTTTCTGTTGTGACACCCTAAAAGTCTCTTCCATGAACTAATTTCTTGCATTAGGAATTATGGGGCAATAGTTAGCTCTAAGGAATAAGGGGGGATACTGACTTCATTCTGTGCTCCATGTCATGTCTCTGGATTGTCTCTTTGGCCCCAGAAAGTTGCAAGTCAGGAAGCAATGGATTCAACAGCTCTGCTTGTGTGTACAGTGGCCCCATTCCTTGAGCAGAAGGCTTGAGGCTTATACTGCTTCAGCTGAAAGAACAGTGCTGGCCACATAGAAGCTACCAAACATACATCTGCTGTATTGACTGAACTAAACTGGATAAGGTGGTGTTGCCAAAAGAGATTGCCTTCAACATTTCAGTAAATGACTCTGAGCCATTGTTTAGTCATTCTTGTTACAAATATGAATTAAACCATGGAGTGATTTGGTATTTTCAATGAGATTTCTTTTGAACCAGAGATTCAATGGGAAATTATTTTTCAGTGGAAAAAAGCACTTTAGTCAAGCGTGGGGGCAGCTCCCATAGTGACATGTGATAGTATGTATTTCCTTTGGTGTTCAAATATTTCTTCTGAGAAAAAATAACTCGATCAAAGCTTTAAAAAAATCTACTAAGCTCCAGAGAATAGTTTACAGACAACTGAATTACGTGCATCTTTGAATCCACGAGTTCAAGCTCTTCTGACTCGGTGTCTTCCAGTTGACACCTTCTGTGAAGCACGGTCTGCGCTGCATTTTCTCATCGGGAAACTCAGCCATCTTAGTTTCAGGGTCATTTGAATCACATGGTTAACCTGATTCTTTTTTCATTTTCCAAAATATCAAAATTAGGGCTTATTTTTTTTAAGAAGGGGAAAAAAATCTGGCTTCAGTTGTCAGTTTCCTCTGTTCTGTCAAGATTAGACTAGTAGTTCTGAATAATTCTGGCTCATTTTCTCAAGGGACTAGGCCTGAAATAATCCAGTGTTTATTTTTATACAAATTCTCACAGTACTACAACATTTCAGTAACTTCCTGGGATGTTTCTAGTTTTTCACAGGCCAAAAGGCCATTCTCAGAGGTAGCTCCTTCATGTAAACCTAAAAATGGCACTTTCCCACATTATAGTTTATCAGGAAGTTTAAAGTTCAATAGTCCTCCTCTCTTTTCTTTCTCGTCACAGAGAAAGGAAAAAATAAGGGGCAGTTCCAGCATGTTTGCTCATTCGAGCATGGTCATTCCATTTCAGTGTTTGGGAACCTGGGAAAGAGGCAGGGAGATTGTAGTGTATCTTGGCTGAGAAATGGCTGGACTGGGAAACAGGACTCTCTGTCATTCCCTGTGTCACTCTCTGTGTGACCCTGACCTCTTCCCAGCATTCCTGACCCCACCTCTAAGTTGGGGAAAATGATGCTCGTCATGTAACCCTCGCAGCATTCTCACAAAGTCATGAGATACTGTGCTGGAAAAAGGGAAATCGTGTTTGGAAGGCCAGCTTTATATTCTGCACAATTGGTTCTCAACCTGCCTTTCTGGATTTGCCCTCTCCTACATGTTCTCAGGAACCCTTGCTTTCAGTCCTGTGGTTGTGGACTTGCTGTCTGGCTACATAAGGCACAATTTTGTACCTCTATACCCTTTCTCATTGTCTGCTACTTCTGTTTCTCTCCATTTTTTAAGCAAAGTTCAAACCCAGTTCTTCAGTTCAGTCTCACTCTTTTTCCTTCCTCAAAAATCACATCTTTTTTCACTTTATATGTCCAGTGCATGTAATTTCTTGCTGCTGTATATGTAGAATGTATTATACAAATATTTTGGTATCCTTTATCTCTTCTAATGAAGGTTATGTGCTAGAAACACTCAAATATATGTTTAATTGACTGGACAATCCTTACATCAGCTCCTTAGCATTTCAATTTGGTTTTAATTACATCGTGTCTTTCTGTGGATGTACCAAAATGTGGTCATGGTATGTGTATTCAGGCTTACAAAGTGGTAGAAAAATCTGTTTAAAATGTTTAGTGTAGAGTGTTAAATTCAATCCTAGAAGGCAAAAACCAGTCAGCAGTGCCAGGTCCAGAGCTATATTTAGGTTTATTGTTTCATAAGTCTGGTCTATTTCAGTGTATTGTTCTCCCTACAAGGTCTCTCTGTAACCGTGCATTATAATAGACTGTTGCCAGCATTCTCAAAGTTTCAGAGATGGATTCTTGATTACTTGCTTCCTGCCCCAGGGATTCTTGCTGCTAGGATTGTCATTAAACAAAGCAAGCCTCCCTGGCATTGTATTCTGACAAACAATTTGCACCTTTGTAAACTGATTAATGGAATGAGTTTGTTTTGATAATTGATCCTTGACTTGCATTTTAAAGGACAGAAAAATTTTAGAGGATTTCTATATTTGTTACAAATGTTTTTTTTGGAATATTAAAAATATTTTAGGAACTCTAGTTAAAAAAATGCATAACAAAACAAAACAAAACACAAATTTAAGACTGGAGACTATGATTTCAATTACGGATCTGAAATAACAAAGAGACCAGCCCAGCTCCAGACTTTATCTTCCTAACTATCCAAGGGTAGTTAATTTCACTTTGATTTATAAAAACTAGTGAACATATTTTTGAAAAAAGTGTAGAATTTAATAATCTTAAAATACTAATAATTATACCAACTGAAAAACAACCCAAAGTGAACGATGGAATTTTGGCTCAGAGGCAATGGCCCATGTGCAGTACAGCACACAGAGCAAATTTCATAGTCATGAACTAGTCTGTATGAAGACCAATATAGGAATCTTTCTTGATTAACTGGGTTAAAAATGCTCCATATTGACAGCTGTTCTTCATTTCATGCTCCAAGTCAATAATTCTGTCAGTCATGCAGCCTTTGGCAAGTAAGAAGGAAAGTCTCTCCCAATAAATCTATTGTAATCACAGCATAATTTGACAGCCATTCCACTGTTTTCTAGTATTTAATTACATTTTGTTAAGTTTTTTTTAAAGAGCTTAGGGAAAATTCATACAAATATCAACAGGTGTCAAAGAGTTTGAAATAAAAAAAGAGAAGCTAGAATAAGAGGGAGGATTAGGAATAGTAACTGATACACTTAGCTCAGGTGGAGATTTGGGTGACTGTTTTGGTGGTCTAATGAAATTTAGTGTTTAGTTGCTATTGGTAAATAATATTAAATATATATACATATATATAACCACATGTTAAAATGGGATATTTTTAAAATCATCAAGAGATGATGGTGTGACACTAGTCCTTATATTAAAAAGACTGCTTTTTCCACTGTTGTGTGAGTCTAGGACTGGAATCATATTCAACAGTATAGAGGAACCACAGCTAAACATAGTTGTCAATAGACTTAAAATGACAAACACTGTACCACACAAAAATTTTATTTCCAGGATTTTTGGAGGTACCAAAAAGAGGAAAAGATTAGATTTTCATTCTGTACTGTATAACATTTTTGTAAGGGCTGGAAAACACACGATTCTGGCATCTTGAACTCTTATAATTTCCCTAGGAAATGGCCAGAGATGGAATTTGATAGAACCCATTTCCCATTTAAACTCTTTATAAGCATTTTTTCCTATTATTCAGGTAGTAGCCCTTTAGGCATTGCTGGAGAAAGCAGGGTGAAAATAATATATGTTCTTAACTGGTTAATGAAAAATTGAGATAAACAGAAGAGTTGCTTAAATACAGATTTTTCTTCTCACATAATGTCTCATTAAAATGCTTTTAATATTCTGTATTCTGATTTTCCTTGAAGGAAATATTGTTGTACAAAATTCCAATGAGACATGCTAAAAATAATGTCTGTGACAGAAATGTTAATTTCCTATCTAAATAATTAAATTTAAAACTATTGCATTTTATATTTTAAAAAAGATCATTAGATCCTTTCCCTTAAGGGAAAACTGAGACCCAGAGAGCAAAAAAAAAACTTGCCTAAAGTCACAAAACTAATGATTGATAGTCAGAGTTGGGTAGAAGGCAAGTTACGTATCTCTATTTCTCTTTCCATTTTGCTGAGCCATCACTACTTACTTGAAAGTCTGCCTTCTTTTTTCCACTGCAACTGAGGAGTCTTGTTGAAGTCTGCATACAGGACATTCAGTGAAGTAACTTGGTAGAATGGTAGCTGCCACATAGGAATACAGAAGGCTAGATTTAAATTGTGGGATTTCTATTTAGTAGAAATTTATTCTATGTAGATTACAATATTGTGTAAGAACAGTAAAATACAATATTAGAATGTTTTCGTTGTTCTAGGAAACCCCAAAACATGACAGGCTTTATATAAATTATGAAATAAATACAAGTTTTCTGTTGAACCTTCAACTTTTCCACTTAATATCATTCATTTCACCATCTCTGTAGTATCTTTGATGTGGGATCTACTCCCCTATTATTTTCATTTGATTATGTCATTTTTAAACCTCGATAATATCAATCATTTTTAATTTACTATGAATTTGAATAAATATGCTACCTCTCCTTAGAGTATTTATATTTTGACATTTTCTTGTAAAAGGCCATGTTTCCCATTATAAAAATGAATTTGGGCACTAATTATGAGGTTAAAAATACAGTTTTATTTATGGGAAGAGTCTTTTCTATTCCCTTGAAATCATGCAATCTATGTACTTGTCTACTCTATTTTTCTGCCACCTTAAGACTTCTTTTTTGGCATTTGCTTCCTAGAACAATAACCATTGGCCCTTTACCTTGTGTCAGCATTTGTAAAAAGAGTCGTTAACATGATTTTTCATTAGATTCAGTTAAATTCATGAACATTTATTAATCTACTCTGTATAGGTATTATGCTTAACACTATGAGGAAGAGAAACATGAGTAGGACATTAGACTATCCAGAAAGAGCTAGACTATTCCACAGTGTATTTTTTGGTAAAATTGCGGCATGAACAAATTTTCTAGTTTCGTGACACAAAAAACAGATTCTCGGTTCTTTTCTACAAATTCCATTTCCAACTGATACAAGTTTGTATTTTATTTGAAACCCATTTGTTGTATCTATTGGACAGCATAGTGAAGCATTTCTCAAACTTTTGGGATTCAGGAGCTGTTCATAGTCTTAAAAATTATCGAGGACCAAAAAGACCTTTCGTTTTTGTGACTAATACATTATATATCAGTATATACCATAATAGAAATTAAAGCTGAGAAAATTTAAAACTATTTATTTATTAATTCATTTGAAAAATAACATTAGTGCCATTACTTTATATAAATATAAAGTTCTGAATTTTTTTTGTTAATCCTCACCCAAGGATATTTTTCCATTGACTTTCAGAGGGAGTGGAAGGGAGGGGGAGAGACACACAGAGAGAAATATCAATTGTTTTTTTCCTGCACATGCCCCAACTCGGGTCAGGATCAAGCCTGCAATTGCAGCATGTGCCCTTGACCAGAATTGAACGTGGGATGCTTCAGTCTGCGGGCAGACGCTCTATCCACTGAATCAAACTGGCTAGGGGGTAAGTAACAACGTATTTTTTATGAAAAAACTAGAGGCCTGGTGCACGAAATTTATGCAGGGGGAGAGGGGGTTTCCCTCAGCCCAGCCTGCACCCTCTCCAATCGGGGACCCCTTGGGGGATGTCCGACTGCCGGTTAAGGCCTGATCCCTCTCGCAGTCTGGGACAGCTGGTTCCTATCCGCTCACCTGCCTGCCTACCTGATTGCCCCTAACCCCTCTGCCTGCCTGCCTGATTGTCCCTAACCCCTCTGCCTGCCTGCCTGATTGCCCCTAACCCCTCTGCCAGCCTGCCCAATTGCCCCTAACCTCTCTGCCTGCCTGCCTGATAACCCCTAACTGCTCCCCTGCTGGCCTGATCACCCCTACAGCCCTCCCCTGCCGGCAAGGTAGCCTCCCACTGCCCTCCCCTGCCAGCCTGATCTCACCCCCAACTGCTGGCCTGATCACACCTAACTGCCTCTGCCTTGGCCCCCACCACCATGTCTTTGTCCAGAAGGAAGTTGGATGTCCAGAAGATTGCCTGTCGACCCCATCTAATTAGCATAGTACCCTTTTATTAGTATAGATCAGTGGTCGGCAAACTGTGGCTCGCGAGCCACATGTGGCTCTTTGGCCCCTTGAGTGTGGCTCTTCCTAAGCCTTAGGAGTACCCTAATTAAGTTAATAACAATGTACCTACCTATATAGTTTAAGTTTAAAAAATTTGGCTCTCAAAAGAAATTTCAATCGTTGTACTGTTGATATTTGGCTCTGTTGACTAATGAGTTTGCCGACCACTAGTATAGATATTTACATTTACCAACACATACATATTTAATGAGAATAATGGCATTACTTTAACTATCTATAAATATCTTTAATGTTCAATTTCATGAAAATCATACCTGCTTCTGCATCCAATATGTTATTATATGTTGTTATGATTAAATAATATTAAGAAAGTCTAGTCTCATGCATATATATGGCTAGAAAAAGGGTGATATTTTAATAGCATTTTCAGATAATTATAAATATTATGAATTCTTCTTTGCTACTACACCAAAACTCAAGGAAGTGTTAATAATTTATTAAAGGTTACTTGCAATGTATACTCTGAGACCATGCCAAGAACTTTTATACTTATTATATTAAAATCAATTAGTTTATCTTATACTTGAAATTTATCTTTTACCCATGCATGATTTTTTATCATCATAATTGATTATTTAGAGGATATTAAAATATTGGTTTACTAGGTTATGCATATCTACCAAAGACTGACACATTTATTATGTAACCAGAGGCCTGGTGCACAAAATTTGTGCACAGATAGGGTCCCTATGCCTGGCCGGTGATCAGGGCCAATCTGTGGGATGACGGGCAGGGCAATCGGGAGGCCCCCACTGGCACCCATCTTGGCCAGCCTGTTGTTGCCCACTTTCCAGCCCTGCCCCCCTGCTGCTGCTGCTGGTTGCTTCCCTCTGCGGGGTGACCAGTGGGGCAATTGGGGGGGCCCCCACTGGCACTTGCCTTGGCTGGCCTCAGGCCTGTGGGCTGTGGGTAGCTCCTGTGTTGAGCATCTGCCCCCTGATGGTCAGTGCACGTCAGTGACCGGTCATTCCACTGGTTGTTCCACCATTCGGTTGATGTGCATATTAGGCTTTTATTATATAGGATATCAATTACACACAGTTCGTTAATGTTACCAACCATTCATCAGAAAAGTCTATAAATCTTGGGAAATTGTCATGATGAGTAATACTAATTTTCCAAAATTCTAAGTTGTGCTTGAAAGCTTAACATTTTATCTTTGGCAAAAAATACTGTCCAGCTAGTTTTCCATGAGGTGATAGAGTATTTTTTGCCACTTCAAAGGCAATGTCCTCAAATTAAGCAAATCAGAATAAACAAAATTCAGTGGGAAGTAAACAATCATGCAGTGCTTTGCCTGGAGACAACCGTTATCCTTCAATATGCAGAAGGGCTTAAGGTGTGCTTTCCATTTGCCACACACAGAATATTTAAAAGATTTGTACTGAAGACTTGAAATTTAGTGAAACTGGCTTTAAAATTTTTCTTTATCGTTTATAGTGAATGAGGCAGTGAGAAATATCTAATGACTACAATACAGTTTGGTGCTACTGCTTTGATTCACTAGCAGGTGCCAACAAATTTATCCACCATTTCTTTTGTACCATTAGTTCAAATGTCAACAGAGTTAATAAAAAAACAACTTAAGATCATTCGGAAACTAGTTTGAGCTTATGGACCCTAACAGAGATGGAGATCCCCTGAGTTCCTTGGGCCATACTCTGGAACTTACCAAAATGACAGGACACTATATTAGAATACAATCTAGTCTGATATATATGTATATAAGCTCTTGTGATGATAAAAAAGTTTTTGGTTGATCTCTAACCTCGCCCCCCCCCCCCTCCCTTCGCCTTCCCTCTGAAGTATGATGGTCTGTTTGATGCTTCTCTGTCTCTGCATCTATTTTTGTTCATCAGTTTATGTTGTTCATTATATTCCACAAATGAGTGAGATCATGTAATATTTATCTTTCTCCAACTGGCTTATTTTGCTTAGCATAATGCTCTCCATGTCCCTTCATGCTGCTGCAAATGGTAAGCGTTCTTATTTATTTATTTATTTATTTAAAATATATTTTATTGATTTTTTACAGAGAGGAAGGGAGAGGGATAGTCAGAAACATCGATGAGAAAGAAACATCGATCAGCTGCCTCCTGCACACTCCCCACTGGGGATGTGCCCGCAACCAAGATACATGCCCTTGACCGAAATCGAACCTGGGACTCTTGAGTCCTCAGGCCGACGCTCTATCCACTGAGCCAAACCGGTCAGGGCAAGAGTTCTTTTTTAAAGCAGCATAGTATTCCATTGTGTAGATGTACCACTGTTTTTTAATCCACTCATCTGTTGATGGGCACTTAGGTTGTTTTCATATCTTTGCTATTGTAAATTGTGCTGCTATGAACATAGGGGTGCATATATTCTTTCTGACTGGTGTTTCTGGTTTCTTGGGATATATTCCTAGAAGTGGGATTATTGGGTCAAATGAGAGTTCCATTTTTAATTTTTTTGAGGAAACTCCGTACCGTTTTTCACAGTGGCTGCACCAGTCTGCATTCCCACCAGCAGTGCATGAGGGTTCTTTTTTCTTCACATCCTCTCCAGCACTTGTAGTTTGTTGATTTGTTGGTGATAGCCATTCTGATAGGTGTGAGATGGTATCTCATTGTTGTTTTGATTTGCATCTCTCGGATGATTAGTGACTTTGAGAATGTTTTCATATATCTTTGGGCCTTCTGTATGTTCTCTTTTGAAAAGTGTCTATTTAGGTCCCTTGCCCATTTTTTAATTGGATTGTTTATTTTCCTTTTGTTATGCATATAAACATAACCAATGGACACAGACACTAGGGGACTGAGGAGCATGTGAAAAGGGGTGGGGAGAACATGGGGAGAGGGGGAAAAAGGAGACGTATGTAATACTTTAAAGAATAAAGAATTTTTTCAAATGCAAAAAAGTTTTCTTTTCTGGGTCTCAGTTATTCTCAAAATGAAATGGAAGTAGAATTCTTTAGCTCTTAAATTCTATTTTTTTTTCTGATTTTCTTTGTTTGCATATATATTGCCACCACATGGCAGGGCAGAACAATTCGTAAGTCCTGAAAATAGTAATTTGCCCACTGATCCAGCTGTACTTTGTGTCAAATAGAAACTAAGAATGCTAAATTTAAATATTTTCTTACTGGTGTGCTATTTGGGGATAGGAAGGTCATTTCCTTGTAATTATTCTTTTAAAATTTGAAATAATTATCAAACTCATCACTTTTGTGTGATTATAACTTTATGCTTTTATATTTTTATATTATTTTAATTTTAGTACAAGAAGTTCAGGCCTGGTAATCATAGTTACCATTTATTGCAATGTGTTAGCTAAGCTGGCCACATGGTCATTATTTTACTTAATATTCTGAAGCAATCAATAAAATACGTAATTCCACAAGGTTCTCCCTGATACTAATAAAAGTGAATTTTCTAATAATGAGAAGAAATATGAATTATTTTTAAATAACTATAAAACACAAACACTTTACATGTACAATTCTAACATGCAATAGGTGATATATTGCAAGATTATTTTTCTTATCTGTCTTTTGTGACTTGAATGTTTAAAACTATTTGTGATACATATACAAATATATATGTAACACAAACACATAAATATGCTTTATCTAAGTAAATGTCAAGACTTTTGCAAGATAAACAGTAGTAAGTGGGTAGTACAAGGTAGATAAAAGTCAAGGTATTATTCACAAAAAGATCACATTATACACAAATTTGGAAGTAATTTAAAAAAAACAGAAGTGTGCTACACTTTCAGTGAATGTAGTTGTGTTTATTGTAGAGCATGGTTTTTCTTAGTCCCCGAGGAAACTGACATCTGTATTTGATTTAATGAACTTCTGTTTGTTCCTAACCCATGCAAAAGAAAAGGTCCTAGTCCATCTATGAGCATACCCAGCTTTTCAACTTTGGTTCCCAGAACTCAAAACAGGCACTCTGGGAAAGAACTCGTAAGTTTTTACATGTTTTCACAGACCAAGCCACTTAAAGTTTGCCCCCCTTTGAATTTATATTTATCTTTAAATTGATAAAATAAGTTTTGTTATATTTATTATCATCATTTTAAGCAAAAATCAGAATTTTAGCATCATCTTGCATTAAAATATGTTATTCAAAAACCAGTTAAGTCCTGCTCCAGTTTTTTTTGGCCTGAATTATGAATAAATATTTAGAAAGAACATTATAACTGCAGTGGTGTGTCAGGGAATCAAATAAGGTGTGATTGATCAAAATCAATCCCATGCAAATACCTGCTATTGAGTTTCACCATTTTATCTGTAAGGGATAGCTAATGTGGTCTGAGGGAACACTTTAAATATAGTTTTGTGCTGATGCTAAACTTTAATAACTAAGACTTTTCCCCATGTTTTTTAAAAGCCTGATAATGGTGCAGTAATTACTGAACTAATGTTATCAATTCCAACAGATATCACATTTATTAAACAGAAAATGCTATGTTGCTCTTCATCAGTTAGAAATGTGTGTAATTGAAATATGAAAATGAAGTCTGTTGGAGTATGTGATTCATCATGAATTCTGCAAGCCCTACACTAACTCTCCTTTTCCTAATTAAACTGTCAAATTGAAATCTTATAATTAATGCAACCACATGCCTTACAGTAGGTTTTCCACCCTCATGTAAAGCTTAATTCAGCAGAAACTTTGCAAGGGCCTTCTCTATGAAGAAGGCAATTCTTTTCTCTTCTGATCTCTTGAGCAGAAATCCTGGTCCTTCTCTCCCCTCACAGAATATTGTGTAGCATGGGATTTCTGTTCTTTGCATGATTAGCAGTGGAGTGGGCTGTTGGTTATGTCAGGGAGCTGGCAATCCCTGCTTTGAGTGTGTCCTTGTGACTCAGTAGAGAGGAAGTTGAGAACTGGATGAGACCTTCTGCATTCCCCCCGGCATGGTGAATTTCTATACCATAATAAGGCTGTTTTCCTTTGTTGCTGAAATTTAAAGCCTGAAGTGGATTCTTTCCTGGTTAGAGCTTCGAGAACATAGATTTTCACCTTTGTTTTGTAATACTTGGTGGCAGAAAGTGATTGATATGAACTTATTTTATACTCAGGGTATAAACTTTATAGACAAGTAACCCTCACCCTGGCTGGAGTATAAATATGAATTTTGTTTTGGCAAAGAGATATGTTGGAGATATTTTACTCAGAGAAGACTTATTTCTGCATATTTCTGTCCTATCACTTGGGTGGTAAAAATATTTTACCTATTGTGTTAGCTCTGGTCCATTGGTAGTTGCTGCCTAGCTGTTATCTTAAGAAGGATTGTCTGGCACAGCTTGGCACAATAAGGCTGAGATCAATTTGTTATGTCTGATATGGGAGGCAATGGATGTGGGCAGCAAAGTGAGTCTTAATTTCATCCCTGAGATTGTCAGGTTCTTAGTCAAGTTCCTTTTCATCATCTGCGATGTCTCTAGTAGCTAAGGTTTTTATCAGATTCTATTTCTGGTCACACTTGAGTTTGTCTTCAGTTTTCCTTAGAAACAGGTTCTCTACCTAGTTTTCAAATTTCATAATCACATACTTCTGATTATCTGGATTCTTTTTATCATTTTTTACAAAACAATATTTTCAAATGTAGATGCAATGCTCTTCATTGTCTGGTTGGTAGGATCCATAAGTCTAAGTACATTTTGAAATATCTAGCTCTTAAATTTGGTCAATTAATATGTACAGTTTTACTCACTTTATCTGTCTAAATACAGATAGTTAGTATGCCACTTGTTGGTATATCCAAGACAGGCAGGAAGGGTGACAGTTTCTGGATAGTCACAAAGCCTCAACATTAATAACAACATATAAAGACCATTACAAACTGATGAACAAAAATAGATACAGAGGCAGAGCAGCATCGAACAGACTGTCAAACTACAGCGGGAAGGCTGGGGAGGGTTGGAGGGCGGGGGGGGGGGGGTGGTGGTGGTAAGAGATCAACCGAAGGACTTGTATGCATGCATATAAGCATAACCAATGGACATAAGACACTGGCGGGTAGGGGAGGGTGGGGGAATGTCAAGGGGAGGAAATAAAGGAGACATATGTAGTACTCTTTAAGCAATAAAACAAAATTAAAAAAAATAACGACAGTTCACCTCAATCTCTCTATGTATCAATGACCATGTGAGTGTCTGGAACTCTGCGATATGCTAGTGAGTGGGCTGCACTAGGGGAGAGCCAGTGAAAAGAGGCTTTCCCTTTTTAGTCTATGATTTTTTTTAAATATAATTTATAAATTTCAGAGAGGGAGAGAGAGAGAGAGAGAAAGAGAGAGAGAGAGAGAGAGAAACATTAATGATGAGAGAGAATCACTGATCAGCTGCCTCCTACATATCCCCCACTGGGGATAGAGCCTGCAACCAGGGTATGTGCAAACCTTGACCTTCTGGTTCATAGGTCGATGCTCAACCACTGAGCCATGCTGGTCGGGCTATTCTATAATTTTTTTACACCAATCAATATTCCTTTTGTAATTTTTAAAATAATGAATATTGTAAACACAATGCTATTACATTTACAAATATATGTAACCTGCATGCCAGCTAGGACATCTCTACTCTTGAACCCCTGTTATTTGGTCTATAGGAAGGACATGTCACCTCTAAGATTTCTGAGAATTACTGATAGGAGTACATTTTCATGGCTCTGGCTTCCTTGCTTCTTTTGCTGTTTTCCTCATGTCTCTATATTTTTTAGCTGTTTCTTTATCTCTGCCTTGCTCCAACCCAAGCATGGAACTCAGACCCTTTACTTAATTTGCACACACAGACACATGCAAAGTTTTGTGTAAAGCAGATGTTTCTGAAAGTTTGAGAAAATGGAGAATCTGACACCACAGCATCATAAGCAATTTGAGATGAAATTACTCATCATAATTACTAGGAGTTCTTTGGCCATTTTACCATGTCACTCTGCCCTTCTATATTTTTCTTCCCCAAAAGTAAAAATTTTACTCTCGGCAGGGAACAACATTCTCTGATTGTATTATATAGAAAAAAACCCTGAGAATTGAGTTGTTCTTTGCATGTCAGTAATGCACTTGCCGTCCTGGTCTCTGTTGAACAATGGGATTCCTACTCTGGGTTTCATCGTTTCTTTCCCTCACAGGGGAGAGATTATACTCACATAGACCTAGGCTTTGGTTTGGGGTTTATGTTTGTATTTTTTAATGTGCACACATATATTTGTAAAACATATACAAATACATGTAGGCTTTTTGTATGTTTGTGGGGGTGTATTTTCTTTAACTATTCCCATGTTGGTTAATAGCAACAATGATGTATACATATATTACTATGAGATTTCCTTGGAGATAGGATGCCTGAAAGTGTAGTTAAATTTTTGAAAAATAATATTCTGATTTTAAAAACAGATGTTTCAAATTACAACCCAATAATCTGGTGAATGAAATTCTCTATTTCATCACAGTATTGCTAAACATCAATATTTTTAAATTAAAACAATTTTTGTTAATCTACTGGGAAAGAAATGGTGTTATTATGGTTTGATTTTTATTTACTCAATAACTAGTGATGCTGAACATTTTTTGAATTCTTCCTTTAGCTATTTGTATTACATCTTGGATTACCTATTCATATCTTTTGCTTATTTTTCTATTTTTTTCACTGCTTTTCTTACTGTTTTGTGAAAGCTTACTTATGTGCTAAGAACATAAGCTGATTTTTTATGCATTAAACATTGCAAATACCTTCTCTAAAATGTCACATCTTTTATATTGTTTAAAGTATATTTTATATCTCAGCAATTTTAGGTTATATTTAGGAACAAGGGGAAATAGTCTATCACCAATTTTCTTGGAGATTTCAGATATGACTTTAAAAGCTCTTTCACTTTCCACTACTTTATTCTAATTCGTTTACAAATTGGTTTCATATATGTGGATCTTTAATCTTTATCAAATTTATTTTTGTGCAAGTTATGAGATAGGGATCTAACTTTTTTTCCTAAATAAATGGTCAACTACTTGTATGCCATTTATTAAAAAACCCAATATTTAAAGCTGATTTTAAATGCCACTTTTTCCACATATTGAATAACCTTATACATATATGTATATGGATTAATTTCTATAGTCTATTCTGTAGCTTTTAAAATATTTTTATATTCTGCATGGTTGATGCAGCTCATTATGTTTCATTTTCTATTAATTTCTGGCTGTTTTCCAAGTCACTAACATGTATTAAGTGATTTTCATCTTGGGCACCTTGGTTGTTTTCTTTGCCATTTCTAGCTCACAGGAATTGCTCAGGTGCTGGCTATGTCTTTAAATATTGCATTTTCTCCCCAAATTTCATAAAGCAATAAAAATAAGAAATTTCAATAATTTTAAACTCATGGTAAATCTACTTCTGAACAAATGCCGTACATTTTTATTAAAAGTACTTGTAACAAATAATATTCTTGTTAAAGAAAGGAGTTTATATGCTTTATGCAAGGAAATTATGGTGGCCCCCCCCCCCCCCAATTTTCTTATAATGAAAGTAATGCATATCATTTTTAGAAAGCACATATATATATATATAAAAGAAATTAATAAATAATTCCATTATATGTGATGAATATTACAAACTTCTGATGCAGACTTTTTCTTTTTTATATGTGCTTATACATATTTTATGATTGTTTTGCAAAAATGAGCCCAATTGTACATATTGTTTGTTATTATTTTTTACTTATATAAATTTTTGAAATTAATAATTTTTTTCAAATATTACATTAATTCCCTTATATTGATGTGTCATGATTGAATTAACCATTACATATGTGGGGATTTGTAGTTTGTTTCATTTATTTTTAATACTATAAAAATCACTGCAATGGACAATTTTTTGTGCATTTATGATTATGTCCTTTATGAATTCATTAGCAGAATTTTTACATAGAGCAAATATGTACATTAAAATAATTGTTATACCTTGCCATTTTACTCTCAAGAACCCCCAACTAAGGTGGCATTTATGTCTCTACACAGAATAACAATGTTCTTTAGTCCATGTGTGTGCATGGGGATAGACTTTATTTGACTGTAATCCCAATTGGGCATCTCAGAGAAAGCACAGCCAGGGGATGATGCTGAAAACAGAGCTGGAGACAGTGGGCATTTCTCCAGTTCACACTCTTGGAACTGTTCTGTGTCTCAGCAGGGTAGTCTGTCCAATATTTAAGTAGAATGACTTAAAAATACTTGTTGGTTGGTGGCCAATTTTGGATAATGTTAGATGGGAAATGATTCTCAAAGGAGAGATTATGGGAGGAAAAAAGGAATGATCATTTTCTCATGGGACTCAGGAAAATGCTACTGCTCTCTGATAAATGAAAATGCTATCCGTGTGTAATGAATTATTTTCTGTTTCTAGTCTATTTCAACTGGTTGCAGCAGAGTGGTTCAGAATACAGCCAGTGTAGTCAGAGAGGGTGGGTTCTAAGCTTAGTTCTGCCATTTACTGTCTGTATCAACTTGAACAATGACTTTCATCCTTCTGAATCTCAGTTTCTTCAGCTCATTGTCAGGTTTAAGTGAGATAATTCATGTAAGCCCTTTGGATAGTGCTTGGAAAATAATAAATGTTCAGTAACTGTTAATGCTACTATTAGCTAATGATAAAGCAGAAAAAAACAGTCTGGTGTCACCAAGTACATAGGAGCAATACCTCTTAAATAACTAGTGTTTTTAAGTTTGACTGGATGTTTTTCTTCTCCTATTCTTCCTCTGGCTTCTGCTGAGTAAACCAAGTAAGAGGAGAAGAGGGAGAAAGAGAAATAAGCTATGACACAATTATGATGTGCTCTGTTTCTATTTGGAGAGACAAGTAGAGAATATTAGCTGGATGCAGAGGACTAGAAAAGAGTGAAGCATGTATTTACATATATTTGTATTAATTGGAACTATTTTATGTAAACCTATCAATTCGTGTTAACCTTATATTGCTCAACATTCCTTAGCCAAATGAGGCCATCTGAGAAATCCAACTATGTTCACTTCTCATTTAACTTATTGTCCATGTATTCAAAACTGATGTTTTCAACATTCTCCTGTCAGAGTTTTGGCCCCTAAATTCCCAAATCACTTTTAGTGGCCCATTCCATTGCATGCAAGAGAGTTTTAGGTTCATCCTAATATCTCCAGCTTTAATTTAAATGTTTCCTCTTCATAGACAGATAAAAGCTTGACATTTTCATGATAAAATGTCTTCACATATGTGAAGACAATAATTAACTAATCTCTTAATTCGCTATTTGGGAGACTAAAAAACCTCCATTCCTTTAACCTTTTCTTTCAGTGATTTGTGAAAGAATTGGCTTAAAGTGGTTTCAGACTTTGTGTCTTCCTCTCTACTTGAACTTTCACCTCTTAAACTTAGCATTTCAGTTGAAAAGGGTATGATTTTCTTTCTCTAGGCCACAATATGATTTAATAACAATGTTTAGCACTAATGCAATTATTACATTAACATACACTCAAGGATATCTCTTTAACATTAATAGCTGTTCACTCATTTAATACACATGGATTTTGTACTATGTGCCAGGCTAAGTGCTTTGGAAACAATGTGAACTGACATACATAGTCCATAACCTCATGAAGTTTACGTTCTAGTGGGGGGAAAGGACAATAGACTGAAACAAGTAAGACAAACAATATGATGTCAGATAGTGATAAGTGACCTTAAAAAAATAAAGCAGGATATGATGATAAAAATTAGAAGGAGGAAGTTCAGAGGCTTTTTTAAAAAAAGGGTGGTCACATAAAAAATAAAACTTTATAGAAAACAAAATTATGTTAAGGAGCTGGCCATATTAAGATATGAGGAAGAGGGTTTCAGGCAGAAGAAAGGAGTAGGGTAATGCTCAGAGGTGAAAGAGCTTCATATGTTGCAGAGGAATGGGACTCATTCCATGGCGATGAGGTATAGAGTGGTGCCCTGAGTTCAGATAGGTGACTGGGCCAGGCAAGATAGCACCTGCAAAGTAGGTGATGATACTGAGTTTGGATTTTACCCCAACTATGATCAGAACCCACTGGATACATGAGAGCTGAACAGAGTTGTGACACATGTTTTATGAAATCCCCATGGTTTGAGTGGAAATAGACTATTGGAAGAAGTATCAGAACTAGGAAAACATGTTGGCAACATAGTTTCTCACATGTTCCATAAACATCTTTTACCTCCAATGTCGAGCATAAAGAGTCCAAAAGAGGAAGGCTGTGTTGTTGCAGGTCTTGAATAAAAGTGACATAAAGAGTCTCAATGTAGAGCATTCTCATGGGTTAGGTATCAGTTTCAGTGCAAGGTTCAGGAAAGCTTAGCCTCAGCGATGGACTTCAAAGTGGTCATAGAGCTCATTTATTTTGTCTGAGAGATCATTTCATTTATCCTGTGCCCAAAGAGTAGGGTTGAAAACTATAATAGGTGTGTAAATTGAAACAAAATAATTGGAAGATGTGGTCCAACCTTTTGATGAAGGAAGAAGACATATGTAAAATAACTACATGTGTTGATGATGCAATTTGCAATTTATCAAAATGTGATTAGTTAAAGTTTGATACTTTGCAGTATCAAAACCTCTTAAATTTTCGTTCCTTTTTATATAGAGGCAATGATTCTTGGGTACCCAAATCTAGTAAATTATAGCTATCTAGTATATAAAAATAAAATCTTTTATTTTTAGCAATGCACTTTGAAACAACCAAAGCAACAAAAAATGTTTTTCAGTTGGTATAATTATTAGTGTTTTAAGAATATTGAAGTCTATACTTTTACCACAAGTATGTTCACTGTTTTATATACATCAAAGTAAAATTAACTACCCTTGGATAGCTTAGAAATCTAACCCCACATATGATATTTTCTTCTGTGGTAAGATACATACTGAGCTAAAAACTGATTTACAAATGTCTTTTTGGATTTCAAGCTATTTGCAAGATGGGGACAGACTGTATTCTGTGCACTCCATAGAGGAAACTTGAAGTACAGACAAAGAAATGAGTGGGGTTTGTTGGGAGCAATGAAGTATATAATGTATGTTTTTAGTAAGAAATGGTTAATGTTTCCCCTGCTTTCACTTGAACTTGACTCATTTGCTGCTTGATATTTACTGAGACTAGAGGAGTTTTTTTTTTTTTTAACCTTTTGAGCAAGTTGGCTCTGTGTGTAATTATGCCCTAAAATGGAGCCCTTAAGCTGTGTTTTGAGGGGTAAAAATAATCACAGCAGAACAAAAGTGATTCACCTCTCACTTTGCCAGAGAAAAGCAGACAAAAAGAGCAAGAGAAAACATATTTTGACCACTGAGAGACAGGCTTGTTGGAGACAACACACTCATCTCGAGATTTCTTTTTATGCCCCTTTGCTTCTTCATTAAAACATCAATCTTGTAGCATGTGTTCAGGAACCTGCCTAAGTATTTTCTTAGGATGATTTACTTGTCCTCTGTTAAGAAAAAGAAGTCCATATTTTTCTCAGTTCTGGCTATTGGTGGAAGTGACTTCACCATCCTGAGTGGTGGAAGTCCCTTTTTTGGCAATGCAGTGTCCAGATTCCACAGGCCTTTGCTTCCCTGCAAAGAGGGGCACTATTGCTGAGTAGGCCCTGGTGTACACATTAGTACGATTATACTGGATTAAATGTCAGTGTAGCTGCATAATAAGTTCACTTGGATGAGGAGGAAAATGCAACTTACAGAGAACTGTGATTTTCCAAAAGGTTAACAAAGCAGAGGCAGCATTTGAATGGTGGAAGCAGAAATGAGTGGTTTATTCCACAGTCCTTGGGTTAGTTATGACTGGCTGATAAATAAGAGCATTTTGATTTATACTCTTCAAGATACTGCTACCAATTTTGAAGTTTAAGTCATTCTTTCATTTGTCAGAAAATGGTAATAGACCAACGTCTTATTACTATAGCTTTTAAAAATAAATATCCTCTCCAGGCCTCACATTGTATCCCTCCTTGTTACAACAATCAAAGTGTTGGCACACATGGGATATATTTCATAAAATATGTTAGTTACTCCCCAAAGATAACAACTATAGGTAAGTTCCTTTTGGGGTTGTGATTTAAGAAAGCAACTGTGCATACACACTTTGTCTCTCCCCCCTGTGGAGTGGGCAATAAACAATGTGCTTAGTGCACAAAATTCCTCACTGCCAATTGCTAACAACAAAAGTATACACTAAAAAATTGAGGGATACAGTGTGGCATCAAGTAGATGCCAAACTCTTTATCCAATATATACTTTGTTTAAATAGATGATTTCTCCCTGAAGAATTGTCGTGAATAATATTTTAGAATAGGAGTCTTATTTTTCATTGTTGGGCTGCTAGATTCAGGAGCTATGGCAAGGAAGCTCTATAAAAAGCCAGAGATGAGATTTTAACTTTGATTTCTGGCAATAGTTAACTATGAGGAAATGCTTTCAATTTATATTTTCTTACCACTCTATTTTTTTTCCCATGGCTTAGGAGAAATGCAGATCTTATTTCTTGAATATTATCTACATTAATTATAATGACCATGATCTGAAATCAATATCTTTTGCTTATATAAAAATCTGCTGTTTCATAGAAAAATGTTTCTGAATTAGAAATCATACTGACTTTAAATATGATTCTACAGAAACTTGAAAAATCAGCTTGCTATGGCAGGTGTTTTTGATAGATATATTTTGATGATTCTTGTCCAAATATCTGTTTTATTAGGAAGAAAGATTCTAAGAAAAAGTGTTGATAGCTTCTCTTCAAAAGTTTTCCATGCTAATAAAAGAACTTCTACTTTCTTTGAAAATCCATGCTTTTATACAATTAGCAGTTTCAGAATTAATCTGTTTTTCATTTTCTGTAAGTCAAAACACCATATGAGGTGTGCTGCAGGAAAAGAAAAGGAAGGAAACAAAAAGACAATAATTTCCTCCTTCAGCACATTCTCATTTTATTTAAACATTTATGGAAGTGAGAAGGTGTCTGTGTTTTTAGCATCAAGCTCCAGTCATGATGGCTTCGCACTGTAAGAACCTACTCCAAAACCTGCTCTCTGTGTAGCTTCTCAGATGGAAAGACCAAAAGTGTGTAATTGGGCTGGCTCAGCTGCAGGGCTACATCACTCAGCAACCCTCAATGTGTAAGACTTCAAACTAAGAGTTTTCATGCCAACCTCAGAGGTCAAAGGTTCCAAAGACCAATTGCTAGGATTCCATTCTAGAATTTAAATAATATTTTGGACGTATCTCAGAATGTCTCCTCTCTCTGCCTCTTTCCCTCCTTCCCTCATTTTTCTCTTACACACACACACACACACACACACACACACACTTTTTACCTTTCTAATGGAGTATTATCTTCTAAAAAGAAAGTAGGAAATTGTTCACGATATGCATAGCAACTTGGACTTGTATTAAAGGATGTTCACCTTAATGATTCTGTAATTCATGGGTCAGACCTAGATAAGTGACAAAGATATTTTGCTTATGTGCTTATAGACACGTTTCAATCAATTAGAGTTATTGTTTCTTGACATATAGGCAAACTTTTTTCCTCCAGCAAATATATTTGATACTGTAATTTAGAGAGTTTCATGTAGAAGGGACTTGTTGCTGCTATGTCAGGTCACCGTATAATTTTTGGCTATATTAAGACTGACTCCTCAAGTGTCAGTATGATGACAGCCTTAAAGTCTACATGAGCTCAGCCCTGATTATATCTGCATGCGTGTCTCATGCTCCTCATAAACATTACATGTCCAAGAGAGAACTGATTCACCACTCTCATACCTCAGTTGAACAATTTTATCCAATCTATCCTATCTCAGCAAAGGCCCCACTGTTTGTCATCTTTGATTCTTGCCTTCTCCTCAATACTCATATACACACACCACATTAGCATGTCTTTTGATTCTATCTGCAAAGGGTATTTAAATATGACCACCTCTCTTCATTGTTTTCATTGTTTCCATTACCACTACCTTGGTCTAAGCCTCTGCCATCTCTCTCTTGGACAAGGAGAAGCTGTCTAACAGTATCCCCATTGTTTTTATTGCAGTTCTCTTATTTACTTTCTTCAAAGGCCAATCAGGCCGTTTCCCATCCAATGACCTGCCATTACTTATAAGGAAAACCAACTCTTCTCCATGGCCTTCCAAGTCCTGCATCATCTAGCTCTTTCCTATCTTTCCTACTCATGTTCCTCTAACACACAGCGGTTCTTTCAGTGTTTGAAAGCATTACCTTCTCTTTTCAGAACGTTCCTTCCCAGCTCTTCATGTGACCAGCTCTTTCTCTCATCGTTGGGAATCACTTCAGATGCCACGACTTAGAGATCATTTCATGCCCCTATCTAAAGCCCCTCCAAAGGGCTCTACCCAAACCCTTCTCCCAGTGTCAGTCTCTATCACTTCACTGTTTTGCTGTCACCCTTCTACAATTTATTGTTATGTATTGCTGTGGTTGATCTCCCCAATGATGGAAGCTTCATAAGAATAAGGGCTTTGACTTTTCACCATTGAATATCCAATACTATGAACAATGCCTTGCACAAAGCAGACACTCAATACATATTTGTTGAATTAATGCTGTTATAATAAATAAAGTTTCATATTTGGGGATATAGCAATGATATTCATGAAAACATTTGTTCTCTTAGAGTTTTAAAGAACACTCTACAAAACTAAAAACAAATATAATAATAAAAACAAATATAATACTTTTCTATATAAATATAGTAATACTTGCCTCTAAAAGCAAGCAAAATAGAAAAACTCATTATACTTAATCACTTACTTTGTTCTAGAATTTAAGAGTGAAAATTATTTTTACTTTAAAAAATGTAATTAGTATATAATATTATGAAGCTCCAAGTATTCAAGAGGTAAGCCAATAATTTAAAAATGTCAACAAAGACCAAACCAAGTATGTGAATCCAAAGTTCATTAATCATATTAGTAAGAGTTAATATTCCTTGAATTCTTCCTGTATCAAATGCTTAGCATCTATCATTTTATTTGAATTTCATAACAATGCTGTGAATTTGCACTATTATTTTCATTCCACAGATGAGAAAGCTGAGGCTCAATAAGATTAGGAAATCTACCAGAGATGTCGTTGCACACGAGTGGTAGAAACTTGAAAACATTGAAACCCAACATTCTCACGAAAATGTTTGAGCTCTTCACCCTTTGTTGTCTTTTTTCCCCTGAACATATTTATGATGTGATAAAATGAAGTCTCAACATGGCTTTTTACAAACCATATTAAAGTGTGCTTAAGTTTGCACTTAAGATGCAGGAAACAAACTTTGGCAGCATATCCGAATATGCTCCTACCTCATTCCTAGCTGTGGCTTGTTCCTTCTATCTTGGACACTGGAATTTTGATCAAATTGGGTGATAGGAAAAGCATATATCCTTCAATACTGTCCAGAATAATAAATGTCCAGAGCTGGCATGGGACACTGTGGAGGAAGTACCATAAATTTCATGCCGAATCAGCTGAAGGAGGCAAGCTAAGGCCAAAGAATCACAGCTGTCATTTGGCTGTGGGAAAGAGTTCAGAGGTCCCTTTGACTGCTCATTCCCATGAACTCGAGGTTCTCAGAGGGGCACTCCAGGAGGTGATGCTCCATTTTCTGTAGTAAAGTGACCCAGAACATGACAGATTGCTAGTAGTTAGTCAACAGGTTATGATAAAAGTCCAAACCTGATTTATTTCTTTTGCCCAGGATTGGCTGTACTTTTACATCTGTTCAATTACACACAGACAGCTTAACAGATCTAACAAAAGCCACTCCAAACTATCAAATTGATTTTTCCCACTAATATTTCATTACCTAAAAAATTCATAAAAATTACGAGACATAATTAAATATTTCAAGTTTCCAAAAAAAGGTGATCTCTATCAATAATTGTAATTTTTGTTTATGTGGGGCAAAACTCATGTTAGGATTTGAATTAATTAATTAAATTAAGGAGAAATTTCTTTTGTCATGGAAGAATATGACTTAATCCAAATATGGAATATTGAGGATCGTCATGAGAATGGCCATATGCTGGAGTCCGGTATTACTGTCAAGATCTTTTCAGACTCCATGTTCATAAAAATGTGTGATCAGTTTAGGACTATCATGATTGGCAATTTATAAAAAAACCTTTGGGGTGTTGTAAAATTTGATGATAATGAAAGAGAATGACAATAATAATAATAAAAAAATAACAACTATAGAGTCTTAATGCATTCCAGGCACTCTTCTGAATGTTTTATATTTATTAATTAAAATTATTATAACAATTCTATAGCATAGGATCTATTTTTATCTCCATTTTATAGGTGGTAAATTGAGGTTAAGTAATTTGCCCAAGGCCAAAAGCTAAGCTTTAATTACAAAAGTTATCTAGTAATAGTTATGATAAAGGAAATGGGTTTTGCTGTTATTCCGTCAGGAAAAGGACTTTTGAGAGGACACAGTTAATGAAGAAAGAAAGTTAAGATTTCTAGTTTTGCCACTAGATTTGCTGAATAGTTGATATCCTTTAGGCTAGATGACATAGTTGACAGAAAATAAAGAAAAAGTAACAAATACTTTTTCACAGTTTTATTGCTTTTTTGTTAAGTCCTTTAGGTCTTGATATAGTATATCAAATATATAAACATACCCTTATTTACACCCTGTTTTGTGGCCCATTTTGCCATTTGATTTACCATTTTATAAAAGCCAGGCAATCTAGTAGAACCAGAATTATGTTGATTTGGGGAGGAATAGAAACCAGAAAGGTGCCAATTTCTCCAGGGCAATGTTGATTTATTTTGACTCTTGGCTTCCTATCAGCATACATTTTTGGTACCATCTCAGAAGTGGAACACCAGGAAAATGTTGACTTTTCAATGTTACTCACATGGAAGAGCATGTAAAAGAAGAAATTACAGTGCAGTTTCTAGCAAATAGTTTGAAAATTTAAAATGAAAACAAACTTCTTGGTCTTTAAATTAGAACAGTAGGGAGAGAATCAGTAACAACTGTGGTACTTCAGTTGTGATGTGCAGGGTTGATGTTGAATAGTTAAAAAACTGTCATTGAGTTTTTTTACATGCTAACTAATTAATGATAATGAATCTTATTTTTTCTTCGTACATTTTCAACATATTTCAAGATGAATAGTCAGAATACTTTGTGGGCATATATGTGCTAATCTTGGCATCTGAAATAATTCCTCTCTTGTTCTATAAAACCCAGTATAGGAAACACTCTTCTCTTTAAGCCAATAACTGGGTTGATTCATACGCTGGCTCTTATAATTTTTATTTAATTCCTCCATCATATGACACTTTATTTTTCCTCATAATCATCAATAATGCCTGCATTAACTCAGTACTGTGAGACAAAAAAATAAAAAATAAAGTGAAGAAACTTCTGTACTCCCTACTGGCTAATTATTTTAGAATTTAAGTAAATGTTGGCTATATTGTGTCAACCGCACATGGTGAACATTATTACTGTCTCCCCAAAGCTAAGAAGCTACTTTTTGTATTTTATTTGTTTGTTTATTTGTATTTTTATATTTATGTCTCTTGCTAAACAGTCCTTGGAACAGCAAATAGTCAATTGATATTTTGGGAAAGTGTTTATTTAGAATGTCATGGGGCTGTTTTTGCTGTATTCTATACACACATTGTATGTATGGTTGGGAATATATGTGCCTTTCTAATTTCAAAAACCACTTATGGGGGTGTGGGTACCATGGGCAGAGTTTTGGAATTCAGATGAGTAGATAGACAACCCAAATCATCAATTCTGTACTTTTTCTCTGGTGTCAGTGCTGTGCACATATTTATGGTAGAGGTGACATGACTACATTTATTAAGATACAGAAAGCTTTTATTTTCCTGGACTTCTCCAATAAAACCACAATGATACCTTAGAAGGAGACAGCCCCCTCGCCCTCACCTCAGCTGCTCTTTTATTCACCACAGTCCGGGACACCCTTGATCCCTTCTGCTCATTAAGAAAAAGGTTTCATTTGTCCTTGTTTACTTATCTTTTGAAAAGCCATTAAAGAACTTTGCTAAAATAAACAAACCCGAAAGCTAGTCTATAAACACCTCAAAAACATTATGGACCATCTTGGTAAAACAGGTTAAACAAAACTATATTTGGTGTTGAGACTGATACTGTGACATAGGAAAAATACCATTTTAATATTTTGAGGTTGTTGTGTAATAAAGGGTTAAAGGAAAGAAGGAAAGAGTCACCAAAGTGAGGCAGAAGCCAGAGAAAAACAGTTCAGACAGTAATTGCTAGGTTCCTTTTCCTTTCTACTAGCAGGGACATTAAAACTTCAAATGGACCCAAAGAACTTACCTAATCTTTTGCCTCTTGGCTTCTGAGGCCAAATACTTCTAAATCTTTACAAGTCACAAACTGCATACAACTCTGTCAGTTGGTCTCTGAAGTTGGCTGGTATATTATTTATTTATTTTTTTATTACAATTCTGCATCCTGAATATAAACCACTATCATCCTCATAATTAGTAAAGATTTTAAAATAGAGAGAAGCAAAGATCAGTTATTGACAAATATGGCATATTAAAGGGAATAACATGCATATGTAGGCTATAGTGATTTCCGTGACTTAATTAAAACTAATAGAATAAAACTGGAAAATTAAGGACATTGCTAAGAAAAAGAAACTAAAAGTGAAAAAATGTAGCAATAAGATAACTGTGATGGTGTTAATAATTAAAACCTATTAATAAAGTCCCTGCAAATCAGGACATTAGGATCAGTGGGTGGAGACTAAATGATCTCCACTCTTGCTTAGCAAGAGGTGGTGGGAGCTAACAGTACTTACAAATTTTGGAGGTGGGTATAATGTTCATATTGACTAGAAATACAGTGTTTTTAAGAATACTTTTGCATTTAATAACATCTTTTAACATAAAAAGCATTTGATGACATTAATTATAACAGTCTCATCCATTGGTTTAAAAAGATCCAATAAGGGAGCTGAGTAGGTATTTGTTAAAACAAGAAACATGCACTTTCAGATTTAGATTTTGCTGCATAGAGTAATCATTTAGTCGCTAGGGTAAGATTAGATGTTTTTTAAGAATAATTTTGATAATTCTGTAGGAAAGGTACTTAATCCAAATGCTGTTAATTTTAGATGAAAAGCTATCTGAAACACGAGGAGCTATACTTATCATCTTTTATGTACTTATCTTACTATTTCATATTTAAACAATCTTTTATTGCTTATACTATAAAACTAGAGGGGCCTGGTACATGAAATTTGTGCACTCAGGGAGGGGGAGTCCCTCAGCCTGGATTGCGAGAGGACACAGGTCAGGCCAAGGGGCCCCACTGGTGCACGATTGGGGCTGGGGCGGGATGCAGGAGGTTGGCCAGCTGGGGAATGGACTGTGGGAGGGCTGCAGGGCGTGTCCGACCCATCTCGCTCAGTCCTGATCTATCAGATGGACCCCGGCAGCAAGCTAACCTACTGGTCACAGCATCTGCCCCCTGATGTTCAGTGCACATCATAGTGAGCGGTTGAGCAGCCTTAGCATATCATTAGCATATTATGCTTTGATTGGTTGAATGGCTGACTGAACAACTGGACACAGCATATTAGTCTTTTATTATATAGGATATCCCCTGATTAAAAAAATGCCTTCACTTTAGGTAAGTTCTGGTAACCCACTGCCATCGGACCAGCCAGATGTCTTCACTTTAGAAAAATTGAAAAATAAAGGACAGAGAAAATAATGTAAAAGTCACCTGTTATACCCCCATTAGAATAATCACCTTTCTTACTTGTGAACCTTTTAGTGTTATTCCTCTCCTTTATATGTATGTGCGTGTACATAGTCCACCCTACATCACATATGGCAGCTGTTCTTTTAAACTATAAAGCATTCTCAGACATTTCTTACATTTTCTTGTCTTACAAAATAAAATCTAGTAAGAACAGTTAAAAATAATGATTTGCACAAATAGAAGATCGTCTACTGTTTTTAGGTGGAATTGTAGCACTGCAGAAAAGTCAAGGTGGCTAATCTGAAATTATCTTTCAGTAGACTAACCACATAGACAAGCACCCTATAAAACTGAAGAGTTGAAAAGTTTATATTTTTAGGTCAACCTGCCTAAACTGTATATTGTGTTGGATTATTTTGTCATCCTCACACACCATTAATAAGGTGTTTCTTCTTCCTCCTTCCTGTGGTGTGGTGCCATTTACTTCTTTGATTCTCTAAGTCTAGAAGACTCTTGAGATTATAATAAGAATGGGCTGCAGTGGATAGAGCTAAGAATAAACTAGTGCAAAACTGATTTTCTAAAGTAACAAAGGTCCCACTAATCGGTATAGTCAGTGCGTAACTATTTTTCATTTTTGTCTGTCTTTTTTTTTTTTTTTTTTTTTTTTTTTTTAGCACAAATCATTGCTTATGAAAATGAAGTCTTCTATCATCAGTACTAGTACTACATAACTTTTGGCAAAAAATGTGCCCAGTGAGTTTCTGAGTAATCTCTGTATATGTATATAGGGATCTGAAAGAAAGTCAGGAATATGTTGATTACGTGGGACAAGAAAGCCACACTCACTCACATGTTAAATCTACCCTGAAAATGAGGTTAAGCCATCTGAGGTTTCATAGAAGGAAGGTTTGTTTCATTCCCACAAAGTCTGATCCGCTTCAGGGGAAACTCAGGGATGCAGACTGTTTATGACTATGGCTTTATTACTTTAGCATATGGTCTCCAAGGTTGCCACAGAAAAAGGAGAGACAGAGAAGGCACACAAGTTTTGATTGTAGCTGTCTCAGTCCGCCAGTGACATGCACCCATTCTTCTCTTAGTACATTTGCCAGATTAGTCACCTAGCTTCAACTTAATTGCAAGAGAGGTTAGGAAATTTTTCAGGTTATATCAGTCAGGAGTCTACTAGAGAAGCAAAGTCAGTAGAAAATATACATGTTAAGAGAATTACTACAAGGAATTGTTTCGCACAATTGTCTGGCTGGATAGGCAAGTCTGAAATCCAGAGGGGGCCCCGACGAAGGGGGAATCATGAGTGGACTGGAGCTGACTCCCAGGCAGAGGCTGAGCTGTTATCCACAGGAAAATGTTCTTTCTGTCTCAGGGAAGGCTTAGCTCTGCTTTTAAGATCTGTCACCCGACTGAAACAGGTCTACCCGAGTTATCCAGGATAATCTCCCTTACTTAAAATCAACTGATTATGGCCTTTTAATAACATCTGCACACTCCCTTCACAGCAATGACTGGCCTAGTCTTAGATTGAATTACTGTTGCTAGCCAAGTTGACACATGAAAAAACCCCACACATTTCAAGGGAGCCTGTGGAGTGATAGGTGAGCTCTACTGGTCTCTGCCAGAACATGAGATCATTAACCTGGTCTCAAGCATCGCTCATTAACAGCTACAACAAAAAGAGCTGTGTGAGGAATAATCATATCAATGGTCCTGTGAGTTGATGTGTGAGAAGGAAGAGAAACATCACTTATAATTATATAATATTTACATTTCAACATCTAGGATGAATTCAAAAAATATTGAAGACATTTAATCTAGAAAAATTTTACCCAGTTGTTAGAGACTTGTCAAGAACCAGCAAAACACCTCATCACACTAATTTATCCCAGCAGAGGTTGTTTTGATATTTTAAGTGTGATATTAAATACAATTTTATGCATGTTGTCCTTGTTTCTCTACTCCAACTATTTTGCTAAGCTATGCTATTGTTATCACCTAAGCGTCTCATGCATATTTGTTAAATTATTATTAGTCAGTCGAAACTGGCCTGTGCCTTTAATCTTAATGCTACAGAACTTAGATTTTACTTGAAGTTTAAATGCTGTCTCTTAATTATCTTCCTTCCTTTTTTTTTTTTTTTTGCCTCTTGGCATTGACTTTGTGTTCCTCTCTTGCTTCTCATTAACAGCCCACTGAGCCGCATCATCTTCTCACAGTGACAACGGCAGGGCAAGATAGCTCCAGTTGAGTAACTCACATTACTACCAATCAGTTGGTCCTCCCCTCTGCCCAAGTCACAGCTTCCATCACTGTTGTCAGTGTCACCTGCTAATGGCTGCTGATGTTTCACCTGTCTGCCTGTGCTCTGAAAATAATATTTGCCAAGAGTTGGCCAGACACTAAAGTGGACGGAATCAAGCAAGTCTTCCATCTGCTGCCTGCATGTGCTGTCTGTATTCACTCTGCGTATTACCTGAGCAGACAAAAAGACTTACTTCCAGACATCAGTTCCACCAGGTGAGGAGCCAAAAGCAAGCCCTTTTTGGCTAGGTTGTGCTAAACTTTTCTCTGTTGGAAATTGCTCTTTGCCAATTAGGCAATACGTCAGAACTAAAAGCTGCAGGAGACAGACAAAGCGATGCAGAATTAATGAACTTTTTTGTGCCAAGGTACAAAAATAATATTTGGGTAGTAAACATTTTTGTTTTAAGGTCAAAGTTATTCCACCTTGGGACCGCTATTAGATTAGCAAGTGATTTATCAGTCACAGACTGAGCTGCCTTAGGGGGTCCTAAAGTGAAGAGGCTGTACTCAGTAAACCAAAGTGTATACTTTTCCTTTATCATCTACTGGGTCAAGATCTCACATTATTGTGACATACCTGAATATGGATTTTTATTGCAGAATATCATTAAGACATGGTCTATTGAGTAAGCAATATGCGCTTTTAAAATTGTCTAAACACCTCTTTACATGCCAACTCTGGCGATAATTACCAAATGTCTATATCAAGAAAAACAGGCAATTCAGAAATATTAACTTGTGCTATTATTTATGATACACATGTGCTAGTTTCCCCTAAATATAGACATTTGGTAATTATCACTGGGACTATTTGTTACAATTCCAAAGTAGTTACTGATGAAATAGAAATATATACTTTTTGGGTAAAAATTTAAATGCTGAGAAATTCTCATTATCTTTTGCAGAGTTCAGTTCTCAGTTTCCTATTCATATTTCATGTAATAATTTGGATTAGCCATCTGGTTTGTTGAGGGTTGAAAATCTGTTTAACACCAACGCAGAATTTTTGTTAAAAAATATAACAAGTCACAAAGAAATCACAAATGTTTTTCAGGTATTTCACAATGCTAATAATGAGTAACTTTGAGAAGATGGGTTGTAAATTTGCACTTTTATTTTTTGCACCTTCCTTTTATTTCAGTTGTGCAATTTAGATTCACCTGCAGCATGCTTTTGAAACCTATTTTGCAGGGATATGTCCATTTGAATAGTTGAAACAGCATTTTTGACAAAAAATTTATGTTGGTCTACCCACATTATTCTAGTACCATTTTTTTCCCTTGTCCAAATGGTTGTTAGCTCAATGGATTAGATAGAGCATTTTCTCAATGACTCCAGTCTATATCCCTGAGATTGAATTACCTCCTCTCTAGCCCATGCCTACAATAGAGTCCAACCCTCTGTTACTCATCCTGGAGCCATCGGGAGATTGGGATTTATCAATACAGATATATCACTTCATGTGTGCAAAAAGTGTGCTATACATAAAAAATGGGTCTGTAGTGTTATTCTTACAATAGGTAGAACATTCTCACTATTGATTTGCCTTCTATCTATGGCAGGAAACAGGCTGCTACCTGTGGAGGTGGGTGTCTGTGACTCCAGCCCAAATGATTGACCCACACACAGCAAAAATGTATTCTGATGTATCCTGCTGAAAGACTTTTTGCAGTCATGCATCATACCCAAGGTGTTAAAACAGCTGGATAAAGCATTCAACCCATCCATGTATCAATCACGCGAATGTGGGTTGACATATCTCTGGTATTGGACTCTGAAGACTAGACTTTTGCTCCCACAGCTCATCTGAATATGCTGTTAGAAAATGTTCTTTGAAAGGAAAGAATATTCAGTCCCATTTAATACAGAAGGAATTTAATTTTTCTTCAAACACCACCTGTTAGAAGTGCAGCTTTGAAGGTAAACACTTAATGGAATTGGAGAAGGATCATCTCTGTTCCTGTCAGAACTGGACCCAAAGTTGAGTAAGATAAACACAATGAGCATGTTCTAATGCTCAGAGCAACAACTGGGAGGGGGCAGTGAGTTGGCTTTTCACAAGGTTTCATTTTGACAGGAAGAGGGATGGTCAGTTTTTCTACATGATCTCTCATGCAATCATCTAACCTCTGACAAGAAGGCCAGGAACTGCTTCTTCCCTGACCGAAGTACTCTAAGTTGTAAGGGTGCAAGCTTTTAAAAAATGTAGTTATCCACTGCATTCAAAAAGAGATTCAAAATACAAACCTAGGTACCTGTCAGTCTTCTGAATTCTTTTCCTTTTGTCCTTCCTTAAACTTTTTAATCTGGAAAGGAATGAGAAATAATCCATATATTACTCACAGGACAAAGCTTATAGTGCTCTCAGTAACAATTCATTTTTGTTGGCTTTGTTGTTCATTTGTCCAAGGTGGGAAATGATATAAATGAGTTAAAAGGCTGATAACAGGATATATATGCAGACTAAGCATTTCTACCCAAAGCTACACACAGGTACTGAGATGTTGCAGAAAACACTGAGCAATTAGCACTAAATTAGTTTATTGCTGTAGGTAAAGACACATCAAAGTATTATTGACATGTCAAATTCACACAGTCCAGTATAGCAGAGAAATACCATGGGACAGCGTTGGTCATATCAGAGAGAAATAGTCTACTCAAAGATCTATAGAATTTTCATATTCAAATCTCTTTTCACAAGAAAAATGATTCATTTTCATTGCTTTTGTTTGAAATAATTATTATCACTAATTGATTAGGAATAGGAAGATGAAAGTAGTTATGAGTGATAAGATCAAGGGTTATAAAATCTCAGGTACTTCTTAAAATTGGCAATGTATCTGAAATGAGTTCTGCCCTTTATTCTTGTCAATTTTTTCCAAGGGATTTGACGTGGATAATTTTTGCATTTGCTTCTAGCATTCTCTTGCCTAATGATGGAAGAATTACAGTAGAAAGGGATGGAAATGTGTGGGTGGGAAGCTGAATGCATGTGTGTTCTCAGGTTAAGATAATTGTACTTTGGAACAGTGTAACATACTTTTCATGAGTCCATTAATATTGGAATATTAATTTCAAGGCTGGATTTAAAAATATGGGTTTATAGGCAGTGATTCGGTGGTTTTTGTCCTCCAGATGTTCTCTTGCTTATTATATCTGTTTTCTACCTTCTTTGCTATTCTTGAGAGGGTACACAGAAGATACTCTGTAGACATTGGCTTATATTGGTGCAAAAGGCGGTAAGACTATTGTTTTCAGATTTACACTTTAGGTCACTATGTTACCAAATCTAGGGTGCTTAATTTTGTGTACTTCTCCAGTGTGACTCTAGTAGGTATCATTTTTCTATTTGTAATGTCTACATTCAGTTGGTTCTCTGGGGGCAGGAGATCCTTAGCAATGTAGATGTCCCTCTGGTTCTGCCAGGGTAAGTACAGGCAGTCGGCTATTGAGATTCTAGCAAGGAGCAATCCTAGAAGGATCTGTATGACAAAATACACTTTTAAAACCCATTCTATTTATAATCTGTAATCCTTCATCTCAGGGCTGTTAGACACTGCCCGTTTTCTGAAAGCTGTCCCTTTGAGTGCTGATGTTAGAAGCAAAGTCTCAGCATCACAGAAGTCACTCTGTTCCCCAGCTGCAAGCTTTAGGGGTAGTTTCAATGTCATGCCAATTGCAAAGCTGCACTAGCTACTGCAGGCTGTGGCTAATTCCAAACACTGAATAGGATTGGGAATCCCGTTTGGTGTGATTATACTATTAAGCCACAATTGTCTAGTTTCACACACTCCTGTGTTTAGTATTTGTACTGAGAATAATAAAAATCATAATTCTTCTTTCACCAGAAATGCAAAGATCTTTAAAATCATCTCATTACAGGTCTCTGTGAGGTTTTCCTAGAAAGTACCTTTACGTGAGTTTCCCCAGTTGACAACACTGATCTTCACAGAATCAAAACCTGAGACAAATTCCCATAGCCTGAGTTTTAACTCTGGGTTAGGGTCATTCCTCTTAGAGCAACTAAGGGAAAACTAGATAAAAATATAATTGCATAATCCTTTTATTCTAATATTATAACTTTTATATTTCCTTTTCTCAAAAGAAATACAGTCTCTTTTATTAAGGCTATTTGAGTGTTAAAACTGAAATCTAAACATATTCTTAAAGCAATAGCTAAATTTTAACCTAACCTTGCATAATACCAATGTATTGTTTTAATCATGTTCTTCAACGTTATTCTGCTCCTCTCCCTTTTAGAAATCAACTTCTACATAGTCATGATTGGAATGGTCAATGGTTAGAGCTTCTCAGGCAAGTTATAATACAACATAAAGAGACGTGGCCTGGTCTGACCAAATTCTCAGAATGCTCTTTACCTGAGACGGCATCTTTAGATTGAGTGCCATTAATGCCTAGAATTAGGAACCTCAAGAGGCAGCCCCCACTAGATAGGGATTCTGCTCCCAAGGTGCTGCATGATTATGTTGTGAGAAATTTGCAGAGAGGTTTATTTTGGGCTGGATGAAATTAGCATTATTGTTTATAAGAATACCATCTCACTGATCAAGTTAAAGTACATGCCTAATAACTAGCATTTCTTAGGCTTTTATGTTGCCCTTAATTAGACTCTTCAAAGTTAATTAGGGGAACAAATGGTACTTTTTGTTCTTTTAAGTCCCCTTTAACAGCTTTCTCACACTTAAAATGTTCCAACATTTATAGGTAGCTTGGCTTCTGTTTTAAACCTACTGGTTAACTGTTCATTGGTTAGCTTCTCCTTCATTCAGAGTGCAATCCACTCTGTTTTTCTCCCGTGTCTTTGATTCACCCCTCCCTCCAGTTTTCAACAGTTAATATGGTTTATTTTTAGATTCAACATTATTCATTAAATTTTTTGTTCCTGTTTGAGGAAAGTGTTTTGCTCAAGGCTCAGTAACTGGCGAAACACAATGCGTGGAGCAGAGCACATGCGGGGAGACTAGGACAGTTTTGCCTTAGAAAATTGCATAGAAAAAATCGAGTTTCCGAACTCCCACCCTTGGGTGTGGGTTAGTGCTGGCAGTGTGAGCTAAAACACTGTTTTCAAAATCATTGGCCTCATTTTCATACCTATCAGACATTTGAATATTTTTCTAAAAAATATTTTTCTTTATTTTTAATAAAGGGCTTATTGAATATAGAAAGCTGGCACTCAACATAAGAAACTAATCCCAAGGTTGTGAGGTTTTCCAGCCCGGTGTCTGTCTGCTTTGTGCACTAATGGTAATGTAAAACTATTAGAACTGAACCGAGTAAATGAGAAATAGTCTTTGCATTAGAGCAGGAGTCTGTCACTCTTCTGGCAACCCTGCCGAGAGCTACACATCAAAGCCGCCACACTGTGCTAATAGTGTCACTTATCCCACAGCCTTTACACTGTCCCATATGCAGTTACTATGCAGGTGGTGTGCACATGAGGGTGAGAGGGGAGTTGACAATGTGCTAGAAGAAACCGTAGGAGATAAACTGAATGTGATTTATCACCTCTAATCCTTGCAATGGAAAACATTTAGGAAGAGCAAATAATTGAGATCTTTCAGAAATATGTTTTTATGGGGGAAAAAATCACTCTTGAATTACTTATAAACCTAAAAATGGAGGAATTAAAATATTTTTTAAAAAGTTATGAGACAATCCTTAATATGTTTATTGAATTGGAGAAAATAAATTACACTTTAAAACAATCCCTTAAAACTCTTTAGTTTTGATTATATGCATGAAAGAATGTTTTTTGGAGAAAAAAGCCTTCATTATTGCTTTTGTATATGGCAATCACAATCAGATATCTACATAAGTTACTAAAACAAAGATATTTTTATCAAGCTGAAAGCAATCAGTGATAATGTATCTACATTCCACTTATTGCAGTCCTCCTTACCGGGCTCATATTTTTTGTCATTGTTGTTTGTGTATTTAGTAGTCACTGACTGGTACCAGATTGACAGGTTGAGAGGGTGAGAAGCATGCAGACAACCCTAGTGGAGTCAGAGAAAAACCCTCCCAGCCCCATGCATAGGGGAACCAGCTGAGTTTCTCCTGCCCATCAGGCCAGTTCCAGAGAGCCTGGCTGCCACCTGGTTGGGGATCTCTCCCATGCCTTGGCAAATATGCTTACCTTATTTCTAGGTCAGTCTCCTCAATTGTTCTTTTAGGAACTGAGCTAGCTGTAAAGCTTTTGAGTCCGTACACTTTCCAAAGGTGTGGGAGAAATTGAAATGGCTGAGTTAAAATTTGCCTTTATATTTCAAACAGGCAGGGAGTAGGTAGACAAGAATTGCCAACGATGTTTCTGTGATCTGGGAGAATTAAAAATCAGCATTGCACGGGAGAGAAAAACCAATAGACAGAAGGATTTAAAACAAACAAAAACCTCCACTTCTTCAGATTACCTCTAAGCCTGTTTTGCAGATTTTGGCAGTTATACCTTTTATTTGGAGGCCAAATCTTATAATTTTAGCTCTATGTGATAAAACTTTTAAACAACAAAAGAAGAAATTATAGCAGGGAGGGGCTGAAGTTTCCACATTTTAATCTATATGAGTCTCTGAGTCCATCTTCTGGTCCAAGTTTAATCTTACAATTGTAACAGCTAGAGTGATTTGATTGACAGTCCATGTTGGGGCTTTGAGAATACAAAGATATAATGAGTGACAACCTCTTAACAAGAATGAGGAAGACAAGCATTAAAAAGCAGAAAAGGGAAGGCTGCAAAAAGGGTAGTTTCCTTGCAAAAAGGGGAAATTAGCATCTTTCAGTGTAGGCCAGGAGCTCTGTCGTCTGACACTGTGCTTCCAATATTGTAGAAATGAAGAGAATTTTGTCAACTCCAGAAAAGCTGTTTCCCTCCTTATACTAGTAGTCTCATCTCAGTGGTTAGCATCACAATCTACTGAAGTTAGAAACCTCTTGAATCATCTTCAGACCTTCCTTTGCTCTTACCCTTCGTTCCCTACCCAGGTAGCCAAGTCCTACTGATTCTCCCTCTTAAGTATCTCTTTATTTTGGGATTCTGTCATCATTGCCACTGCATTATTTTTTTGGGATGACAATGGGTTTGAGACTTTAATTTTATTTCTTTATATTCCTTATGCAATACTATCAGATAGAGGCAAGAAATCATGTCCATGTGTAGGCTTTCAATGCTTGATGACAGGGGCCTTATCCTTTATTATTTTCTAGGTGTAACTGCCTTCAATTGGTCTCCCCACTTCTAGTTTGTCCACACTGCCAGAGGGCCTCTCTGGAATCACAGGCTGGTGCTGAGTGTGCTTTGCTCAGCATTACATCATCTCCAATGTTTTCTAGAACAGTGTTTATCATGATCAAAGCCTCCCCCATCATTTCCTCCATAAACCCTGCCACCTTTATCTCTTCTCATCTCCCACATGCCCCTACACACAGACATAAGGAGCTTCTCACCATTCTCTGAATATGCCACTCTTTCAAACTGTATGTTTTTCCCATATGTTATATCTTTTCTTGGAGTGCCCTTCCTTCCTTTCTCTGCATGGTAAACTCCCACTCATGGTATAAGACCCAACTCAAATGCCATCTCCTCTCTGAAAACTTCCCCATCCCTGCCATTCATGGATCCACTGGCCTTCTGTGAACACCTTTTTAAAGATAACTGTAGCTAGTGACACCCCAGACCTGGGCAGGAGGGGCCCCAATTTAAAAGTTTCTGACCTTTCTCAATCTGGAGAGAGGTCCATGTGGTCAAAGAGATGTGCTACCCCAAGTTCTACCCTCACCCTCTCTAAGTTATGCTTTGTATACCTAGTTCCATAAAACTCCATGCCCAAATGATGCTGATTCCATCCCAGAAATGCTGAGGCTCACCCTGGGTTTTTGCATCTGAGAGTAATCCATGCATGTGAGCACCAGTAGGTCTGAGGGATGGGGGAATGAGGTTGGGCTTAGACTTGTTGCCTACAGTGTCTGCACACATGCGTCCAAGACCCCTTATGGTAAGAGACAGCTGAGGGTGGGTCATGAAAGCAGGGAGAAGGGTTACAGGATTGGGGCCAGAGGGCAGCCTCATTGATGACATTAATTTGCAGCCTGGAACTCCGAGGAATCCAGGAATTCCAAACTTGAGCCTGGAAATCCATGTTGTTTAAAAGATTTGTTTGTCCAGGTAGTAAAACAAAACATTTTATTCAAGGACTTGTAGCTTCATTCATTCATATATAGTTTTTCATGCTTAGACATCTGGTATGTGGGCCTCCATTTGCACTCTTGCTCAGGTTGAGCAAATGTTAGTAATGGGTTTGCTTATATTGTAATTATTTCTTGACAACCTTAAGTCTCTACCTGGGAAGTGATGGAGGGATGTTTGTTTCTTAATTTTTTTTTAATTTCAATATTTCATCATCTTACTTTACAATGTATTTGTTGACATAAAGAATTATATTCATGATACTTGCTCTATGAAGGCAGGAACATGTATAACACATTTCAAAGAACAGTATCTAAATTGGTTAATGAAAAAAAAAAGTCAGATTCTGGGTGAGGAGCAGACTCATAAACCTGGGGTTATCATCAACCCTTAGCAGGATTAAAAGATGGTGACCTAGGAAGCTCCTGAAGTTGCCTCCTTCCACAGATGCACTGGATGTTCAGCTACAAACAGAGCAGTTTTCCTCAGACAGATGTTCAGAGGTAAGCTGACTCCTACACATTGAAGAAATGAGAAGATATCCACACTGAAATGGGTATGAAAGGCTGTGACACACTCTTCCTATATACTCCAACCCTGGCACAGTGCCAAACAATCAGGAGGGACCTCCAGCTCCCAGCTTCTCCCTATGGAGCAGAGGGTTTAGACTATACATCTGGTGCCCAAACTTTTAAGCTCCCATTCCAGGTATAAGGCCCCCAAACACCTATTTCTAAATAACAATGGGGCTTGCCTCTGTAAGATCCACAGGAGTGTAGAAAACAAAGAAGCAATTCTTAACGGGTGTACAAGCACTCCCCATGACTATTCTCCCAGAACTCAGGGCAGAAGGAGCAGGCAACAATGCCCATCTCACAGTATTTCTGTGGAAGGGGTTTAAACGCATTCTTCATAAGTTGCTGCCTGACAGATTAGCTTCTAATCAGCCTGCATCTATATGCTGACTGAGATCTTCCCCTTTGGGACACTGATGGGACACACCCTCAACTACTTATCAGCACAAAATAGACTGTGATAACTATAAGATAGTTTATGTAAGTCTCATGGTAACCACAAAGCAAAAACCTATAGTAGATAGACAAAAGATAAAGAGAAGGAATCCAAGCATACCTCTACAGAACAGGCTACAAAACAGGCCAAAAACAATGAACAAAATGGCAGAGGTATGTTTGTATCATCAATAATTACTTTAAATGTAAATTGACTGCCCTCGCTGGTGTGACTCAGTGGTCAGAGCATCGGCCAGCACACTGAAGGGTCATGGATTCTATTCCCGGTCAAGGGCATATACCTGGGTTGCAGGTTTGATCCAGGCCCCATTCAGGGTGCATGCTGGAGGCAACCAATCGATGTGTCTCTCTCAAATAGATGTTTCTCTCTCTTTCTCTCTTCCCCCCACCTCTTTCCCTTCCACTCTCTCTAAAAATCAGTGGGAAAAAATACCCTCATGTGAGGATTAACAGCAACAACAAAAATGTAAATTGACTAAATTCTTCAATCAAAAAACAAAACATCTGAATGGATTAAGAAAAATAAGACTCCACTATATGCCGCCTATAAGAGACTCACTTCAGCTTTAAAGGCAGAAGCAGGATGAAAGTGAAGTGGTGGAAAAATATATTTCATACAAATGGAAACCTAATAAAAGCAAGTTTAGTTTTCTTATATAACACAAAACAGACTTATAGCCCAAACTGTAACAACAAAAAAAGAAAGTCATTATATTATGGGAAAATGGTCAATTCATCAAAGGTGTGATAATAATTTTAAATATTTATGTATTCAACTTTAGTATACCTAACTATATTAGCAGATCTGAAGTGATAGACTGAAAACAACAGAAGGAGCATGCACATTAATGAAATTAAGAGCTTGTTTTTGTTTGTTTGTTTGTTTTTTAAAATATAATAGAGCCCTAACTGGTTTGGCTCAGTGGATAGAGCATCGGCCTGCAGACTGAAGGGTCCCAGGTTCGATTCCGGTCAAGGACATGTACCTTGGTTGCGGGCACATCCCCAGTAGGGAGTGTGCAGGAGGCAGCTGAATCAATGTTTCTCTCTCATCGATGTTTCTGGCTCTCTATCCCTTTCCCTTCCTCTCTCTCTAATGAAATCAATAATATATATATATATTTTTAAAAATATAATAGAAAAAACTGACCAGACTTACCAAGAAAAAAAAAAAGAAACAAGACTCATAAACTAAAGAAGAGATATCACAGCTAATACCACAGAAATATGAAAGATCATGAGACTATCCTGAATAATTATATGTCAACCACAATAGATATATTCCTATAAACTTAAAATTACCAAGACTGACCCAAGAAAAAATAGAAAATATGAACAGACCAATTACTAGTAAGGAGATTGAATCAATAATAAAAAACTTCCCAACAAACAAAAGTTCAGAACCAGATAACTTCACTAGTGAATTCTACCAAACACTTAAAGAAAAATTAATACCAATCCTTCTCAAACTCTTCCAAAAAATAGAAGAGGAGGGAACACTTGTAAATTTGTTTTATGAGACCAACATTACCCTGAGACCAAAGCCACACGAAGGCTCTAAAAATACAAAAACTAAAGGCCAATATCCCTGATGATAATAGATGCAAAAATTCTCAACAAAATATTAGCAAACTGAATTCAACAATACATTAAAAAGATACACCATGATCAAATAGGATTTATTCTAGGGATGGTCCAACATATACAAATCAATCAATGTGATACATCACATCAACTAAATGAAGGATAAAAATCATGTAATTATCTTAATAGATGCAGAAAAAGCATTTGAAAAATATTCAACATTTGTTTATGAAAAAATTCTCAAACAAACTGGGTATGGAAGGCCATATATGATGAGTTCACATCTAATATTATACTCAACAGTGAAAAGCTGCAAGTTTTTCTTCTAAGATTATAAGCAAGACAAGGATGCCCACTCATGCTACTTTTATTCAACACTGGAAGTCCTAACCAATGAAATCAGGGAGAAAATACAAGAAATAAAAAGCATAGTGACTCCAAGATGGCAGTGGAATAGGTGGATGCTACACTCACCTCCTCCCAGGTTTAAACTGGAATCACAAGTAAGTTATAGAACAACTAGAAGCCCGGTGTACGAATTTGTGCACCAGTGGGGTCCCTCAGCCTGGCCTGCGGGATCGGGCTGAAACTGGCTCTCCGACATCCCCCGAGAGGTCCTGGATTGCGAGAGGGCACAGGCCAGGCAGAGGGACCCCACTGTCGCACAATTGGGGCCAGGGAGGGATGTGGGAGGTTGGCCAGCCGGGGAGGGACCTCAGGAGGGCTCCAGGGCATGTCCAGCCTGTCTAGCTCAGTCCCAATTGGCCAGACCCCAGCAGCACGCTAACCTACCAGTCAGAGCATCTGCCCCCTGGTGGTCAGTGCATGTCATAGCAAGCAGCTGAGCAGCCTTAACATGTCATTAGCATATTATGATTTGATTGGTTGAGAGGCTGACCGGACCACTGGACACTTAGCATATTAGGCTTTTATTGTATAGATCAGTGGTCGGCAAACTGCGGCCCCTTGAGTGTGGCTCTTCCACAAAATACCACGTGCGGGCACACACGTACAGTGCAATTGAAACTTCGTGGCCACACTCAAGGGGCCAAAGAGCCGCATGTAGCTCGTGAGCCGCAGTTTGCTGACCAATGATATAGATCATCCTGAATATCCAAATGAAGACTAGATAAAGAGAAATCTTATAACCAAGGATTAACAGAAGATACCACATTGAGACTGGTAGGAAGGGCAGAGAAACAAAAGTGTCTGGTCCCACTCCCACTGGTGGCCACTGAGTGCTGGAAAGATATCTCAGCTGTGGGCGGTTCCCCCTTAGAAGTGAGGGGGTCTCAACTCCAAGCCAGGCTCCCCAGCCCAGAGCACCAGAGCTGGGAAGAAGTACCCACATAACATCTGGCTGTGAAAAGCAGCAGTGTTTCTATCCATCAGGGGCATATGGAGGCTGCTAGAGATACAGGTGCCTTCTTAAAGGGCCAACATAAAATTTTGTTTGTAGCCACTCACCCTGGACTCCAGTGGAGGGAGGGTGGAGCAGACTAGTGTCACGTGAAGAGAGTCTGGGGTTTGTGGCTCTGGAGAGAGAGCTGAAGGGGCAGCTGCCAAGATCCCTGTGCTGAGTTATTTAACCGAACCACAGATGCCATCTTTTTTGGGTAGAGCACTCCCCTCTGTGCTTCATCAGCCTGGGGAAAAGCAATAGCCCCACCCTCTGCACTCCCTCTCACCCCACCATGCAAAGCTTACACCCTGTGGAGGAGTCAGCTGCCTGGGCCAGGGTGTGGAAGTTGGGGCAGATGTAGGGTGTGTCAGTGACTGAGTTGTGTGGCTCTGGGGTGGGGGCCATTCCCCCAACTTTTCCGTGAACCTGACTGGCACCTCCCCGTTATGGGAGATCTGCTAGCTCTATCCTTTGGGCTCCAGTGGCACCACTCATCAATTCCTAGTGGCTCCAACCAGCTGATGTCCGGTCAAAATCCTGAACAGACTGAGTTGTGTGGCTCTGGGGTTGGGGCCATACCCCCATGTCTCCCAAAGCCTGACCGTTGCTTCTCCCTCATAGGAGAGCCACTAGCTAGCCCCATCCTCCTGACTCCTGACAGCCCCACCCTGCTGAGCTCCATCTCCTCACAGTAGAATCTGGGGCAGACCAAGTTGACTGGCTCTAGGACAGGGGCCATATTTTCTTCACCCACCCAACCAGAGCAGAACCCTCCCTTCACACGGCAAATCTTGGTCTGTTGGGGCCTGATAAACTCTGCTGGCCTCACCCCAACAACTCTCTGAGAACCCGCCCCAACACAAAGGTGTGCGAGCACCCAGTGTGTGGAAGCTACCTGAGGATATTTGCTGAGTGGCTTCAGACCCAGCACTGGCACCAAGTTTGGAACCTGTATTAATCTGGTGAACACTTCCCCCCTGCCCACCCCCACCTGGTGACTCACTGAGAATCTACCTCATATAACTCAGGTACCACCAGAGGTTCTTTCTTTGCCTAAGCCTATCAGGCATTGGCAGGCAAAAGCAGGTGGAGGTGGAGCTTGCCAGACCTTGGGAATTCAGCTGACCTGTCCCCTCTGCTGGTAAAAATTGACTTTGGTAGGCAGCTTGTTCATTCTCATGTGTACTCAGGCCCAGAGGCAGCCACAAACTATGGCTCACTTGTAGCTCCAAACAAGTTGCCCAGCACCAGTCACAGGTGATGTTGGCCTTCACCAGAGTCCCTCCAAAGTGGCCCTGAACCAACATACCAATTGGCCAACTTTAGACTACATCAGAGCAGGATCCAATAAGCATTACAAGGGACATATCCAAAGCAGCAGAATATACATGCTTTTCAAGTGCACATGGGATGTTTTCTAGGATAGACCACATGTTAAGAAATCATATCAAGCATTTTCTCCGATCATAATAGTATGAAAATAGAATCAACCAAGAAAAAAACTGAAAAATTTTCAGATGTGGAGGCTAAATAACATGTTACTAAACAGTGAATGAATTAATAATGATATCAATAAAAAATCAAAAGATATGTTGAGACAAATGAAAATGAGAACACAACAACCCCAAATCTGTGAGACACTGTGAAAGCTGTCTTAAGAAGGAAATTCATGGCATTATAAGCCTACCTCAAGAAATAATAAAAACCTCACATATAAAATTTAACTCTACACTTAAAGGAACTAGAAAAAAGAAAAAAACAAAGCCCAAAGTGAATAGAAGAAAGGAAATAATAAAAATCAGAGCAAAAATAAAGGAAAAAGAGTCTAAAAAAACCCAAAAAACCAATAACACAAAAGATCAATGAAACCAAGAGCTGTTTCTTTGAAAAGATAAACAAGATTGACAAACTTTTAACCAGACTCAAGAAAAAAGAGAGGACCCAAATAAATAAAATCAGAAATAAAAGAGGAGAAGTGACAACTGACACCAAAGAAATACAAATAATTGTAAGAAAATATTATGACCAACTATATGCCAACAAATTGGACAATCTGGATGAATGGATACATTTCTAGAAACATACAATCCTCCAAAACTGTAGACGCTATACATGTAGCAGGAAAAAGAGATTGATCTGAGTATTGACACCAGAATATATTGGAAATCATGCTGATATAATTTTTATCATTTGCCCCTCTTTTATAAAATTAGAATGCTTAGGCATAAGACTGACTCATAATTAACAGTCAAATACTTGATAAGTGGAAATAAACACACATATATGTTTATATGTATGTATGTATGTATGTATTTCTTTTATAATTCTTCCCAGTGCCTTGCTTGGTGTCATGTACTAGCTGTCATGTACATGCAAATTGTTTCCTGAAAAACTGATGTTGTTAAATCAATGTGGGCTTAATTTTTGTCTCAATGAAACCAAAAGCCTCAAATCTTGATGGCTGACAAGGTGCAAAGAAATTTTTGCTAATTCAGGCTTTTGACATGCTCTGGTCAAGATGATGACTGTTAGACCTGTTTTCCATGTGGAACAATTGACCAGTGTCCTGTTTGATATAGTGTCACCCAAGGATAGTAAGTCAATAATGTGGATTTATTATTTCATAATCTATTTCAAATCTTCTTTGAATCTATTTAAAGTTTAAGGGTACAATTTAAAATCTTAAATGGTTGTTAGAAATCATCAATTTAAGATGCTCTTCTTGTATGAATGATTCAGAGAAATCATCATATAGCAGGACTAGAATTCAGTTCTTCTGGTCCCAGGGCAATATTCTTTGCCTAGTCACTATTGCAGTATTTTCTTTCTCTAAAACTATTTTCTTTTCCAAAATTGCCTCCCACTTCCATTAGGAAGTAGTGAATTAAGTCTGAGGTTTAGGTGCAATTCTGCCTCGGTAGATCAGGTTGGACTACATTAGCGATGAAAATTAGCACTTGTGTGTGCTGTGAGCTTAAAATAAGTCAAGCTAATGGAAATCATCCAATGTACCTAAAAGCAATTTAGCATTCCTTTCTGTTTTTGCTTTGGTTTTAAAAAGATTCTGCATATGTGGGGAGTTCTGAGTGGATCTAAAACAGGCAGGTGCTTATATTTTCTGAAGCCCCATTTTAAATATCAAACATAGCTGATAAAATGCAATTGGTCAATTGGTCTTGTTTTTCATGAGATGTGAGGTAGGGGACATACACACATTTTTATTTATGTAGATAGATGTTGATGTGTATACACATATATATGATATATATATATATATATATATATATATACACACACACACACACACACACACACACACACACACACACTAGAGGCCCAGTGCATGAAATTCATGCACTCAAGGGATCCCTCAGCCTGGGAGCCTTCTCGCAGTCTGGGAGCCCATGGGGAGTGGGCCTAAGCTGTCAGTCGGACATCCTTAGTGCTTCTGTGGAGGCGGGAGAGGCTCCTGCCACCGCCACTGTACTCGCCAGCCATGAGCCCAGCTTCTGGCTGAGCGGCGCTCCCCCTGTGCAAGCGCACTGACCACCAGGGGGCAGCTCCTGCGTTAAGCATCTGCCCCCTGGTGGTCAGTGCACATCATAGCGACCAGTTATTCCGTGTTCAGTTGATTTGCATATTAGCCTTTTATTATATAGTATATATAATGTAATAATTTATATACATAATTTATCAACCTGACTAATCCTATGGGATAGAACAGAAATGAAAGGTTGAGGAGATATGTGACTCATGCAACTTCACTTAGCTAAATTAAATTGGGTGGGCCAATTATTGTCAGTACAGGAATTAACAATCTGTATGAGGTTTAGGTCTCAGTCCCCTCCTCCCTCTTACCCTCAATCCAAATTAGACCTTCACCTTTGAATTAGACTACCTTTAATTTGTTTACAATGGGAGTGGAAACTTTGGGGCAATAATGAAACAGCATTACATTTCAGAATTAAATGCATAGGAAATTTTAGTACAGCAATTGATTAGAACCTGACAGGCCCGGTGATTAATATAGAATGCTCATGTGCTTGCATAACTCTCCTTTGGTAGGAGATGAACGTGAAGTGGTTCAGTTAATTATTTTTTCTCTTATTTATTTCTGACCTCATTTTCCCCAGGCCCTTTTTGCATTCTGCACTCTAGATATATTGGCCTTCTTACTGCAGGGTGTTCCCTTTTTTGGGGTACTGCCCCCCAAAAGTTACATTGTTTACATTCAGTTTCTTAGGTGTCTACTCAAGATTCACTTCCTCGGAGAAGCCTTTGTTGACAAACTCTCTAAAGCAGCACCCCAACACTCTAATCCCTTCCCCAGGCTTTGTGTTTTCATGGCATTTTGCAAAAATAAGTTTTAATGTATTGGTTTGTTCATTTGCTTTTGTCTGTCTTTTCGGTATACTGTAAGTTCGATGAGAATGGGGAATTTGTTTTGTTCTCTGCTTGTCTCCAGGACCCATGTTCGATGCCTGTCCTTAGCCAGTCCTCCAAAAGACATTTTTAATCAGAAGAATGATTTCCTGCATTTCTACTGTCCATTTTACCTTCACAGAGCCCCTGCCACCTGCGGGACATGTGCCTTTGAAGGAGTGCTGGTTAGAGGCTGAGATAACCGTTCTTTTCCCCAACTTCTTTTTCTTTCAAAGAAGTTAAATCTGAAGAATTTTGTAACTTTGGATTCAGTTTTTTACTATCAAATTAAAGCTAAAAATGCTGCCAGGAAGGAGGGAAAGCCAGATTGGAGGGGGAGGAGGCGAGAGGTAGAAGAAGGGGAAGCAGAGAGTTGGGGGAGGAGATGGCTGAAAGATCCAGAAAACCTGAGGAGAGGCAACAAAAACCAATTAAAGTTAATGAACTACAGCTAAGCTTTTTATTTTAGTTGTTTTTTTCCCCTCTCACAGTATACCAGCCTCAACTTGGAACTATTTTTCTTGGAGAGACACTTTCAAAAAGTAGATTATTTCCTCCCTACCCCCACATCCGGGGTGGGGAGGAATGACACTTTCATCGACAAAAACGTGAGGGTGTATTTTGTGCAGCTAGCTAGTGGATTTGTCACTTGGCCTTCGGCTTTGGTTTTACCACCCACTGAATTCTGGCAAAATCCCAGAATATCACAAGTTTTGTTATCCTCTATCTTCACATAAACCGAGAGAAAGTCAGCCCTACTGAGTAGTTATCTGGAGACAGGAGGCGGAGGTCCAATTGTAGTATCTAATATTAGAAATGGAGACGCCTCCAATGGTTTTTGGCAGACTGAGCCTAGAAAGAGTGCCTCTGGCTCTCCCACTCAAGCGTCTTAAATAGTTTACATATCTGTGTGATTAATCTGGCTGGAAACGTGATTGCAGTTAATGTATTAGGTAGAAAAGTTTAGAGGAAGATTTTTATCTTTATTCCCATTTTCTAGAATAACGCATTCTATCAGCTATGCTTAAATGATGAGTGCTAATAATAATGAACCACTCTCATATTTATTGAGTATTCTTGAAAACACACAACTGCCCCAAATTTGAATGTGAATGAAATATATTTCACTAACATTTTCTATTCATTCAAAAATTTGGCCGAATATCCCATTCAAATTTTGATTCTATTCTAAAATGCAAAAAGTAGTATAAACTGATTTAAATTACTTTAAAAGACATTTAAAATATGAACTCGTGACACTCAGGTTTTTCATTTGAAGTGTGCTCTTAAATACTCTACTTTTCAATAATTCCTTTCTCAACCTATTGCCTTCACCACAGTCTTAAAATCATAATTTTTGTCTGTTTTTATCTTTACTCCCATTTCATTCCGTTCATTCCTTTTTGGATTCCTAAATAATATATATTTGTCTTCTTTCACAGAATTTAAGGGTCAGAGAGGTAAGAGTGGCCTTACTAAATATTTGGCTGGATGCTAACTCGTCTCTCTCTAACCCCAATTCCTCCTTCTCTATGCTTGAAAAATCCTGGGGTGCTTGCTATTGCTGGAGGCAACCTATCCTTTGTTGGGAAAACTTAATGATTATAAAGATAATCCTTATATTGACTAAAAAACATATGTATATTGAAACTTCTACTCATTGATCTTGCCTCATTTGGAGATTGATTCTTTATTCACATACTCACTTATCCATGCACTCAATAAATATTTGCTTGTTAAGATTCCACTATGTATAGGGGCTATACTAGCTCAGTAGCCTACAGCACCATACAATCACTCTAGTCTTATATACACTACATTTCTCGTTTACAGTTGGAAAGACCAACTGCATTTGTAAATATAAATATCCTAACTTCTATTTTGTTAACACTGTGTTTTTAAACTCTATTCTGTTTCTGGTCATTCTCCTCCTGAAAAGACTTTGTATGTGAATATGTTTTTTAAAATGTGCACACAAATATGAGGGTGATTTTTCACAATTTTCTCTAGTCAAAAAAATCCTACAAAAAACAAAAACAAGCAATCAAGGAAAGCATTATCTTCCACATTTGAACACATACTTTCTCTTAGTATTTCTTTTTTAGTGATATATTTCATGTTGGTCATTATGCACTCATAGTATCTGAAAACTTTAGATTTTGAAATTAAGATGAAGTAGAATTTAACCAGGAATTCTCTATTCTCTATCTTGTGCTGGTGCATGTGCGTGTGTGTGTGTGTGTGTGTGTGTGTGTGTGTGTGTGAGAGAGAGAGAGAGAGAGAGAGAGAGAGAGAAACTGAAATTTCCTTTTTAAATTTTTACATATGAAAGTTTGTCTTGCCAAAGAATTATTTCCCTTACCTTTAAAAAATGTTTGCAAATAATTAAACAAGATGTACACTCTATTTATCAATTTAAAAAAAGGATTTGATAGATACTTCACCAAAAAGGGGAATGAAAATTTCTCCTAAACATATTCAGCCTTCACTTGTTGTAAACATGTAAATTGAAACCTCAATAAAATATATTTTAATCCATTAAATTGCCTAATTTTAGTTGGTTTGCTTTCAAATTTTAATCCAATAGTCATGGTAAGGAAACTTTATGCATTAATTTATTACATGTTTGGTATAAGTAGTTAAAATCTTTGTAGAAGTCAGCTTGAAAATACAAAGGAAGAGTTGAATATTAATAACATATTCTTGATCATATTATAAGGAGATAAGAAAATTGATTAATTTATACATAAAACTGTTTAGTATTTTTATGGTAACAGAATTTGAAATTAGATGTCCAAGAATGGAGAAATGGTTAAAGTAATCATAATACAATTACTAAAATATTGCACACTTGCTACCATTGAGTTCAAGGACCCTTCAATATAATTTTAAAGAAAATAAAATATTCAATTATATATAGACTGTAACTTTCATAAATTCAAGAGTTTCTATTTTAATTATAGCTGACTGTCTTCAATGCCTAGAACAGTGCCAGACACTAGAAAGCATGCTATACATGTTTGCTAAATGAAGTAATGAGTTAATATGTGGTATGTTGCCACTTAAAGACACACATACACACATATACACAAAATTAAAAAGAAAAACACCAAAATACTGGCAATGTCATCTCTGTTTATTGGTCATTACAACACTTCTTTTTTCAGTAGCTTTCAAATTTTCTGTATTTTATAATCAGACAATACTTATTGAACCAACAGCCTTGTTGTCTTCAACCAATAATTCCAATTTGTGAAAATGTTCTGTATTTATACTTCTGTAGTTCTATTCTGAAGCCATGTCCAATATATTTGGCATATTTGCCTTTCAAGCATATACTTTCTGAGCAGGATGGATTTCTTTACAGTACAAGATCATGTTCTCCAATTTAAGCACACTTTTTGTTCCTTTTTATCAAATTTATTGGGGATGATACTGATTAACAAAATAAGCACACTTTGGAATAATGATGGATATGATTTTAAACCCACTTCCGATCAACTGTATCAGATTGTGGGATCAGCCTATACCCCTTCTATTCTGTTCACAATGATTTTTTTGTAAAATGTTGCCAATGGCTTTTTGGTAGCGCAGTACAACATAGATTCATCCTGACCTGTATGTGTACTGACCTCAGAAAAAGAACCAAGGTTATATTGGTTGTTTTAACCACAGTGATTCTTGCAGTAATTGTCTCTTTCTTGTTCCCATAACCCCAATATTTGAAAATCAGTACCAGAGTCTTGTACATATAATGTCAAACTTAACGTTCTCTTTTTCTAAGGTCTACATTTTTTAAGATGAATAAAACATCTGCTTGTCTCCTGGGTAGCAACTGGGCACGTCTCCCTGATAAGATGGTCTCTCAAATTCACCAAGGGTAGATTGACTTTTACATCTGCTATTGTTGAGTAAGTTGCTCTTACCATAAAACTTAAAGGATGCTTTTCAGTGTGCCATGAAATTTTTCTTTTAGATTTAGATGTTTAAATACATTTTACATGGCAAGATGCTTTCTTACTATGCCTTTGCATTTTTCATTTTTTGAAATCAATACCCATTTTACATGTCCTGGTAGAAGACCATTCTCCTAGACAGCAGGGATTAAGGTACTTTTGTGCCTTGCTTCCCTGTGGAAACTGGCAATAACATCATTATCTCCTGATATTATTCTATAACCTCCCAGGTGAATTTTTATACCATCTTCTAAGTTTCCACCAAATTGGAGAAATATGTTTTCTTTTAACTTTCTACTTTAAAGTAATTTTAAAATTTCAGTAGTGCAACTAATTAATGTTTATCTAGATTCCTTGAGTGGTCATCCTCTCCCACCCCGTTCTTCACGTGTTTGAGAGTAAGTACAGTTAGGATACCCTTTACATCTAAATGCTTCTGTGTGTGTTTCTTTAAAAATTTTTTTAAAAAGAAAGTTTTCCTTATACAAATGGACTACATTTATATAAATCAGGAACTTGGCATTGATACTGATGGGGTTCAGGGCACATTACCCCACGATATGACCCTATGGCATATTACCTTAAGCTGCAGGAGTTTGAGAAAAATGTAGAAGCAGGAAGTTCACTTTGACCCACCACCCCATTTTCCCTTGAAAAGAAAATATGAATGAAACATACTTCATTTTCTATTCTTCCTATACCAAGAGGAAGGAAAAACATTCTTATCACCAGAGTCAGGAAATTTGGGGTCCATAAATCTCTACAAACAAATATAAACAAAAACTAACCCTTATCTTCCTACCATTGGCTACCCCTAACCCCAAACCCTTAGTTTTGACAATTCTTCACACATTTGTTGTTTCTTTGTCTAAAAGATATGAAAGCTTCCTGCCTCCTCACTTCATTTCTTCAGTTCTTTGTGCTCTTGAGAAGGCTCCTACGTGAATGTAAAGATTAAATAAAATGTGTATGCTTTTCTCCTCTTAATCTGTCTTTGTCAGTTTAATTTTCAGACCCAGCATGAGGATGGAGGAAAACATTTCTTTTTCTATAATACAATATTATTACATTAAAATGTATAAGTAAAGAATATATTCAAACATTACCAGCTATTCTAATAGCCAAATACATTTTTATAGCCAAATACTTTTTTTTTCTGGTCTGGGATCATATGTTGCATTTAGTTGCCATATCTCTTTAGTCTCCTATGTTCTGGAACAGTTTCCAATATTCTTTGTCTTTCATGACCTTGACATTTTTGAAGAGTACAGACTAATTATTTTGTAGCATGTCTCTCAATTTTGATTTGTCTGCTGTTTCTTCATGATTGGATTCAGGTGATGAATTTTTAGCAGGAATACCACAGTCATGCTATTGTGTTCTTCTCAGGAGATACATGATATCCACCTGTCCCATTACTGATTAATTAACTTTGATCATTTTGTTAAGATGGTGTCTGCCAGGTTTCTCCCATAAACTTACCATTTCCTTCTTCATAAATAATAAGTATCTTGTGGAAACATACTTTGAGACTGTAAATATCCTGTCTCATGAAATATTCACCCTCTAGGTTAATATCCATTGATGACTTGTGCCTGAATCAAATATTACAATAATTATTTCCATATGTGAATTTCTAATTTTATAATTTTTCTACATTTGTTAGCTATAATTTTTTCCCCTGCAATGATGGTTTTTTTCTTCTCAATTTTAATCAATTAATTATTTATTTTTATTAGACTGGTCTCATGGATTCTCATAATCATTTAATTCAATTACTTAGAAGCGGTTATCATTATTTATTTTGATGCACAACTTGTCCCATGTTGGCCAGTGGGAGCCCTTTCAAACTGATTTGATTATTTTGACATGCCCTCATTTTAAGTATTATATGGGGGCAATTTTTTTTCTTTCTGGATTCAAAGACAGTCCAAGAACAGTTTGTATTTTTTCAGCCCCAACCCTGGCATTAGCCAATTTTCCATTTTCCAAGAATCTATTTCCCTTAATTATAGAATGATGTTTAGGAACCAAGGTATGAAGGCTAGGTGAGGCCATTGCTACTTGAGGATAATTTCTTCTAGGTTGCTTTAGAAGTCACACACACATTCTCTATCTCTATCTCTATCTCTCTATCTATATCTCTATCTATCTATATCATCTGTATATCTACTAGTATATCTATATCTATATGTAGATATATATGTATAGCTATATGTATATCTATTTTTATATATAGCTATTTCATTATATATCTATCTAGTCTATATCAATACCTACAGTTGAAATTCAGCACCAGAATTTCTTCATATTCGTAGTTGCCACTCTAATCTGACAATGGGAAATCTGGCTATGTCTCTATATTTTGATGTGTCAGAGAAAGCCTGCTTTTGTACTTAAAACTCCTGACAAGAGTTTTCAATTACAACTTAAATCATTGAAAATGGGCAGAATAAAGAAGTAGCAAACAATTGTAGACCATTATAGAAAATACTGAATTCCCTGCATATTTACCCCAGTTTCTTTTAATATATTGCCCCCTCCCCTCATAGCCATACTCTTCATTCATGGAATTTTTAAACATACACATACTTGGATTATCTTAAAGATTATTTTCAGATGGTGGCCTTACTTTACCATGAAGGTCTTTGCCTACTGAATAGCTTTGAGTCATGGCATTGAGTATGTTGTGAAGTTAGTAGTGATGTACCACCTGCAGGCCCGTGGGAGCACTAGCCCAAGCGCAAGTAATAAAGGGGACCTGTCAGTAAAGAGTTTAAAAACAAAAATGAAACCAAATAAAGTCAGTCTGATTTACATTATAACCATGCCTCAGTAAATTGAAACTTATTTAGTGAAAAAACAAGTTTCCTTGCTGGGATGGAATGCTTCTATCTTGTCCCATTGGTGTATCACTGAGGTGAGTAAAGAAATTATTTGAATCATTTGATTAACCCATGATCATACTGTATGGAAATATAGCTAGATTGTGTCATCGTCACTATGTTTTTCTACGTGCTTTCAAATGTATTTTTCATATTTACAGTATTTAAATTTCCAAGTGAAGAATTTGTGTGTTTCTTTGTCAGATTGATCAGATTTAAGGCAGTACATAAGTTGCTATAATTATTATTTCTCAAATGTGAATGATGAACAGACCCTTTTTAAAAGAAAAAGACATTCTCATAACTCACTCAAGGGCATGCATCCTTGCACCTTAGTTTGAGAAGGAATGACTTAAGAAATATGTTCAATTTTTGAATAGTTTATTTATTCAGTTATATTTTGAATTGCAAATCTATTTTAAGATCTCTTCAAGGAAGTTTCTTTTTAACTGATAAAGTATTTTAAGTTAACCATCAAAATGACAAATAATATACAAAACATATTTATGGACCTCCTAATTTTCCAGAACACATTTTCAAACCCCAGCTTGAGAAGTCCTGGGCTAGATTTTGAAGTCGTCCTCCTATGTCATTCAAAGAATCATCTCACACATGTATTTTTTCTAGAGAAGCTATTGGATCTGAGACCATCTGCAACAGCCTGAAACATGTTTACCCCAGCATTTTGCTTTAATCTTTCTGGAGATATCAGACATTCTCACAGACTCTGTAACATATTAGTTTTGCTCAACAGACACCATTTATGCTTATGTCTTGAGTAGTGTCAGTCTTAGTAGATGTTAACTTTGTTAACATCCTTAAATTATCCTTTCAAAATTATGAAGAGTCCATAAAAAGAGATTGGGTAGTAATAGAGATCATTTTAGAATATGTAACTATTAATATTAAAGTTTTGGATGAGAGACACTCAGTTGATGATAAGAAGAAGGTCCAAGTTATGTCTTCACTCTCCCTCTAGAAAAGCACAATGTGAAGAATATCTGCAATCTATCCTCCAGATAGGAAACAAACATTTCAGGTAGAAGACTTCTTATTTCCTATACTATAAAACTGAGAATATTTAAAAAATGATTGAATTTCCAAAAATTTAAGCTTTTTCTTTATGTTTTTAATGAAAATAGAATTCTCCGAGGCCACCTGGGACCTTTAATTGTTTTTCTTTTTTTCAAAAAGAGTAAACATGAATGTTTGTTGTATTTATTAGTAAAACTTTATCAACTAGGCATATGCTGGTTTTAGAATTTATTTAATTTTATGTTGATCAGAGATAGAACTTAATTGAATCTATTTTAAATAGATGCATATAGTATAAACTCTTTGTACATTTTTAACATATGTTAAAAATTTTAGAGTTTACAGCATTGTTTGGATGTCAATGGTCTTGTTAAACAATCCCTACTAATTCTGATAAACTATTTATTTACTTAGTAGCAGCATACATGTTCTGCTGTCTGAAGATCTGGGTACTAATCTAATTCACTTATTAACTAGCTTTGTGAAGTGAGGAATTTACTTAACCTGTATCAAACTCAATTTAATCTTGGAAAATAAAAACTGTGAGTTCCCTCCAGTCCATCTCACAATTATATTGAGAGATCAAATGAGATTAATGCATTTGAAAGTGCTTTGTAATTTTCAAATCACTATACAAATTTAAATATTGTGTTTATTATTGAATATGCAAAATAGTTTTTGGATCCATTTATATTTGAATTTGCTACATCCTGAGTGTGCATTAGACTCACCAGGAGGGCTTGTTGAGCAGTCTCAGATTCCAGAGATCTCGGTAGAGCCTGAGAATTTGCATTTCCAACAGGTTCCTGGAGATGTTGCAATTGACGGTCTAGGAACCACACTTGAAGTATCACTAATCTAGAATTCAGGGCTGTGTTTCCCCGTATATAACAAATACCTAGTAAATAATACTATGTAAAATATTTGAAATATATTACATTTACTCCCTTACGTTCTTTCCTTATGCTTTTCTTTTCAAGTTTTATCTCTATTTCTAGTAAAATAATAGCCCATTGAATCAGACTCAAATGTGTGATAATCTGCAGCATATTTTATGCTATAGCTTCTTTATTCTGATCATGAGACCATTTTCAGTTGAGTAGATTTCATCGCTGAGTGTTCATCTCAATAATTATGGACATCTGAACAGAGTAATAAGTCAATAAGTATGTACTTTACTTCCTTTGTGTGTATATAAATTTTTAAATTCAAAAGAAAAATCATAAACATTCAGTCTTTTCCTAAAATTCAAATATTCTCCAAATGAGGTGATTTAAATCATAGTAGAGAAGAAAGGAAAAACGTTGTTACTCATATATACTTTTCTATTCATGTTCAAGGAACACATGTGTTCTAAGTTAAGCTATTTTCAGAATATCTTGCCTTTTAACACCTTGGGGAGGCCATTTACACTTTAATAAATCTCTGGAAAATTTATGGTAAATGTCTCTGAAAATAAACCTACCCCTGGAATAGAAATTATTAATAAAGGAACATTTTGATGACAAAGGAAAAATATATATACCCGAGGCTATGCAAGGTAAAATAGGATCATGTAGAAATGATCTACTTAGAGTATGTAAGTTTCATTGACCTTAAAATTAATTTAAATGAATTGAGTGTCTTTTCCATAAAATGATCCTAAATGTACTAAGAGCAAAATGACTTGGATAGTCACTTTTATTTAAGTTTTCTATTTTAAGACCAAATTTTCAGATCAAGGCTCTAAGGAAGTTGGCTAAATTGGATGATTTCTTTTTTGTATGTATTGTTTTACCAGGGACAGATTCCTTCTTAAATTAGACTAGTTCTTTTCATACAGTGTCTTCAGGAAGTATAGTTGGACCAAATGGCAAGAAATATCAGCCAGAGGGTTTATGCATGCTGAAATGTATGGCTAAAAGAAAAATACATTTTGGCTATTTTTATGACTCTGCAGGAAAATCTCTCTTCTGGTTCTCTACCCTTAGCATGAATCCTCCAAGGGAACTGAAAAAAAGTAATGATGGAAATATTACCAATGTTCAAAGAGTATGTGGTTGTCTCTTGAAGCTTATATCAAGATTGTCTGGCCCTTCCAGAGTGCATGACCACTTCACAGAGACATTATGTAAAACACCTGGTACATAAAAAGCACATCTTCAAAGATTGGAGGAATGTGAAATGATTTTGACCTCATTTCAGGAATTATATTTCTTAGACAAGGGGCCTACATTACTGTAATTTGGCCCATACCGAGACCCAACTTTGTTATTGAGAAATCTCAGACTGTGAAGATTAGAATCTTGTAATTCACCTTCGTTAAACTATTTTTGAAATGATGTCAATTAAGTACTGTAACTATACTCCTTTAATCTAGGGAACAGTCACCATATTGTAGCAATAAATTACAATTTTGAATTGCAAATGATAAAATTCATTCCTTAAAGACTATTCCGTCTCCCCTCCAATTTATGAAATAGAAACTTAGTTATTATAGCTGTGAACACATAATATCCCTAGATTTCTCTTGCTGATAAAACTACCCCTTATTCCATGGCATGCAACTTAGTGAAGATCTGCAGGTGAAAGTCAAGAAATATATTGAAACCCAGGCGAAGGAGTTATATTTAGAATGCCAAGCAGAATTACACAAAAGGTACAAACCGAAGAATCCCTGCAGAGTTACAGAGGAGGAGAATCTGGCCTGTCGCTCAGGTTAGAAGGCAAAAAATGAAACAGAAAAACAAATATCATCTGTTGTGTGATAATGAAGAAAAAAGTTGTGTAAAGGCAGCTGAAGACTGTTTTTATTGTTCTCACTTCGACATTGGGTCCAAGATTCCCAATCTGTTCTTGACTGTTTTTCAAAGTAAGGTAATTACTAGGACTTGTGACCTTTTGTTAACAAAATGGCCAAGTCTACAACATCAATGTCTCCTGGTGGATTCTTGTTTGAATAAAAAGCCTTGACTCAAAGTTGAGTTTTACTTAATTTCTTTACACAACTTTGTAAAACATTTGTAATATTAGTAGCACTAATCTGGTGCTTAAATATCTTTGGTTCTTCTTTTCCACAAAGGAATGGTTTTGTTATATATGTGTGATTAGATATTATATCTTATGACATATCATTTGAAATCTCACAGTTTGAGCATATGTCAGCTATTCCTCTTTTTGCAGTCTCTTTCTTTCCAAGTAATTTCTTTTTTAGTTTGGTTAAATGTACTATTGCATGGTTAACAAACCAGACAACTTAGAAAGGCATCTTTCTTTACTACATTACTATGGATAAAAGTAACTGTCTTATGCATTTGTATCCTGTTTTTGATTATGCCCCCCCTTTTTTTGCTTCCCTCTTCTTGCACCAATGATAATGACCATTTACTTTCTGTACTTTCAAGGCAATTCATTACGACATTCATAACTACCCATTACTGAAGCACTATTGACTAAGTCACAACAAAATGGGTTCAACTCCTTCATGGTTACTTCTATTTACCATTTAGTAGATAACTGTGGAAAACAAAGGAAGTTGAAAAGTTGGTATTTAATACCCCAATTGTCAGTAGCCTCAAATTTTGCCATATGAGTCATTAATATTCTAAACATTTATTACATCAAATGTAAATGGGCTTCATTTTGTCTATTACAAACTGACTCTGTAATTTTCATTTCTGTCTATTTTTCTGTCTGCACTAAATTGGGTTGATTTAAACACCTCTGTTCTCCCTCACATCTAAATTAAATCCTCTAATTGCAAAATTTAAAATTAGGCCTGTCTTATTTTTATTTTAAATGTCAGGTTCTTGGGAAGAGGCTGGCCTAATGGGCCAGTTAGTAATCACTCAATCAATCAATGCAGGCTCCCCCTTGTTTTTATTGTCAAGTTAGTTCAGAATATTAGAACTTCTCCCCATCTTTGAGGTCTGACAGTCCTTGTGGGGTGTTCAGTATTGATCAATGCTTCACTCACCTTCTTGTGGCATTTGAGAGGGACCACCAACTAGCAATTATATTGCAATCCCTCAATTGTGGTTAGAATGGATTAGATGTTCACCAATTACTGTTCTCCTGATAATAATTCTCAGAGGGTGGGGCTCATCTTGTGAGGTTTTCTCAGATCCTGCCAATCATTGTCAGGAGCTTTTAAATAGAAACACTTTTCAACACTTCAGAAGCTCTTGAAAAAGACTTATACATTTCTCTTTTGTTGTCTTTTTAGGTTTCTCACTGCTAATGACTGCTGCCAAGATATATAAATGGAATGGTTCAGCTAAGAGAAGAATATGAGGTTTGAAAAGTTCCTTTCCTCATGAAAATTTTACTTTCATTTTGTGATTGAGTTGGGACAGAAACTATAAGAGAAAGAAGCAGAGGATCTTTTCATCTAATACAGTTGACCCACCAGAGAGCAGTTGGTTCCTTAGGACAGCTTCCCTGACTGTCTTATGGCTTGAGACCCAGAAACTCAAACACTTTTGGAAAGGGGATTTAGACCTGCTGAGACTGAAAGTAAATGCCTGAATTCTTAAGAACAGATCATATTTGGACTCCATAATTTATGGAAATTAAAAGCAAGATGAATTCTAGAATAAGTACTTATATTTTGAATTTTGCAAAGAACAGGGGTTTTTATCAATATCCATGAAGAGTAAGATAAAGAACCAGTCCTAGTTCGGAGGGTCTTTCCCGGTTAATCACTGAAAGTCCCCTGTGTTGGGGACCTAAGTCCAGGGCAAACCAGAACAGTTAGTTGTTCGCTCAAGGAAGAGATACTAGTATGAGAATAGTAGAGACAGTTTTCATTCTCTCTTTTATTGGGCTTCCTTTGAATGATATGTTCAGATATGCACCATAAGCATTTTGTTATTATATGTTTATAAGTAGAGCTATGCATGTTTTATTTTTTTATTCAGTGAATTTTAGAAATGATTTGATAGATATATCACTGTAGGGGAAAAGGAGGTAAGAATATTCAAAGCCATGGACTCCATCACTTTCATGGATGAAATGGAACAGTTCCTATGCATAGGAGGTTTCAAAGCATATTTAAATAGACGGTCACTGATATTACCACGCTCATGCTTAGACACATAGTTATTTCCTCAAAATCAGTGTTTCATCATTTAACCTGATCATGGGCAAAGGCAAGCGTGACTTTGTCTTGAGAAATCCACAGAGTGAACGATCCACCTTGAGAGTTCATTTGATATCTCTATCGGCATGGATGATATATAGCTATGTTTATGAAAGTTGGCATATATACAGAAACCAAGATGGGAATTTGAATCTCTCTGGAATTTTTCTCAGATCAATTTAATAAGATATTTATGAAGATAGTTTTTCTGTGGAGCTCCTGATTGGGCTGAATTGCATTGATGCTATGTACTGTTATAGTGCCAGAGGAACTGAGCAATCAATCGTGGGGAAGTACAGGAACACTGATAGTCAGGGTCCAAATGGCTAGGACTGAGAAGTAAAACTTGCTTAAGATGGTGTTTTATGTGATGCTGTCAGCATAAGAATTATGGGGGTGGTAGGCCTCCAAATTCACATGGAGGAGAATTTTCAAATACCTATGTTGAAGGTAGAGAGGAAAGAAATGTAGAGAGTTGAAGCATAAAGAGCCTTCAGTACAGTATATGCTATTTCCTCCTACCAGCTCATGTCTTCTTTTTTATTTTTATTTTATGTTATCTTTGCCATCAAATAACATAAATTAATAGTAACTCAAATAATGCAAAGATATGACAAAAGAAATATTTTAACTAGTGAGAAAACAAAAATCAAAATTTGATTAGTGCTGTAAGAGATGCTCTAATACCAGTTGGTGGGGTTAAGAAAGATGTTACTGAAGATGGAATTAATGAGGTGGATTTTGAAGGTTGGGAGCCTGTCAGTGAAAAAAGGGGGAGAATATTTTGTTCAAAGGGAATGGTATTAGCAAAGCCTCTGGTTTGCAAGAGCACAAGGAAGAGTGACCAACCCATTTTTCTGAAATGTAGGGTAGACGTAGAAGAGAAATGATTCAAAATTAGAAAGATAGGATAGGATTATAGTGAGGAAGATTTTAGGTGACAGAATGAAGGTGTGGTATAGTATGAAATGGGGGAAATCTGAGAGATTTTAAGAAAGAAAATAGCATAATTAGCATCTTGATTAAAAAACCCACTAATTTGGTGGAGGTATAAAGACTGCATCGAGTAAGGAAAGACTGTATGCAGGGAGATACGTTCAGCAGCTCTTATGAGGGTAAAACAAACAACAACAAAAAAGAACCAGCCCTGAAGGGCCGACTGAGACTGGAGAAAAAGGATCAGATTAGAGGGTCACTGATGGCAGTTGGACTCGATAGCACTTGGCACCTTGTGGCTTGTCAGATGGAGGGAGAAGAGTAGAAAGATAATTCTGAATTTTGCACATGGATGAATGGGTGGTGGATTGCTGGTTCAGAGAGTAGAAATAATAGGAGAAAGAATAGATTTTTAGAAGGAGATAGGTGGTGAACAAGTTGAATTTTGAAGGACAGTGGGGTAGCCATGGATAGCTCCCCTGAAAAAGCTGTGCAATTTGCAATTTTTTTTCTGAATGAAAACCAACTCAGGAAAATAATAAAAATAATTTTTGAGGGAATATATAGAAACATATACATATATGAAAATATATTTGCAACTAAATTATACCTAAACTTTTTTAAATTCTTAAACATTTTTTGCTCCTTATTATTGCGACAGGGGTTTTATTTGTTTGTTTTTTTGACAGGTTTTTTTATTACCTAAACTAGACCACATAATTTTTAAACATGTTTTTTATTATTCGTATTATTAATTTTAGAGAGGGAGGGAGAGGGAGAGAGAGAATTATTGATGTGAGCAAGAAACATGAATGCCTGCCTCCTGCACACCGCCTTCTGGGGATTGAGCCTGCAACCTGGGCATGTAGCCTGACCTGAAATTGAACCAGGGACCTCTTGTTGCATGGGACAGTGCTCAACCAGCTGAGCCACACCAGCAGGGCAGACCAGATATTTTTTTGTGGATGTTGAGAACTGATAGTGTACAGACAAGGGGTTTGGAAAGTTTGGGAGTGTAAAGTTAATTTGGCATGAAAGTTCAGCCTCAACCTAAGACTGAAAATATCTGCCCTATTCGAAGAAACCAAGGTGCTGGTTAACGTACAGAGGAGTGGTGCCATTAAGGCTGCTGGCTGAGAAAAGGAGGCTCTTTGTGATTGCAGAAAATGTGACAGCATGAAAGGAGCTTGTGGGTTTAAAATACTATGTAAAAGACAGAGTGCACTTTTCAGCTGCTAATGAATATGTTATCAAAAGGGAGCATGCATGCTGTCCCACTTTCCAGAGAGGGGAACAGATGTGGGGTTCTCCTGGAATCTTTACTCCAGGGTCTGTTCCTCTTTCATGTCTTTGTAACATACTGTCTAATGATTTCTAAACAAACTCCTAACTGCATTCTCACCAGTAGTCAGCTGTTTGTAGCTAAGCCGTGGCGTATTTCCTAGCTCTGTCAGTGGTTGTGATGATGGTAGAACTCTTGGCTAGAGAACTATACTAGGAAAGATAAGCTAGTCCATGCTGCAGTAACAAATACACCCTATAATTTCAGTGCTTTAACACAGCAAAGCGTGGTGAAAGGCAGCAGAGATTCTTCCCCAAGCTGTGATCAGAGATCCAGGTTCACTCCCTTTTGTGCCTCCACCATCACAACACATGGCTTCCAAGAGAGCCACCAAAGGGTAAAAGAGATTCAGAGGAGGCACTGGGCTCTAAACCGCCACCACCTTCAGGTGATTTGTGTCACTTCTGTTTAGAGTCTTATGGGGGCCAGAACTAGCCCTAATTAACATTAGATTATAATGTTAACCTAACTGTAAGAAAGGCTGGGAAATGTCCAGAACCATATTTAATAAGTAAGTGTTTCTGCTACAATCCAACTTCCTAGTCACACAGATCCCCTTGCTCCTTTCATCCCACTCATAGAACAAACTCAACTCTTCTTCAAGGAGATGGTCTAAACTTGTTCAATCACTGAATCACTGAATCCTACTCAAAATACAGGAACTCTGTACTCATGATAGCTTCTGAATTAGATCTAATTGTGTCTTTATTTTTTCCAGAATCCTATGAACTTTAAAGATAAATTATATCTACTGGAATACTTTAATTAGACAAAGGGAAGGATTGGAAACAGTCCATAGACCTTGGTTCATAGCAAATCTGAAACACCACTGCACAGATAAGATGAAGGCCCTTACCTTGAAGTTGGGGCGGGGGGGAGGAGGCAGGGAATGGGTGGGAATTTCCTTAATTAGGTCCTGATTCTACTCTATTCTTTTGTCTATTGTTCTCAGTGGTCCCAGGTGAGGAGGATGCTAAGGAATGCGCCTTCTGTAACTTTAGCACCTTCTTCTCAGCTGATTTCCTGCTCTTGGAAGGCTGGGGGCCAAAGAATTGTTTTAAGTCTTGAGCAGACACATGATTATAAACAAGTCATGTGGTTTCTTTGGCAATGCAGTTACTTTGCAAACTTAATAGATTTTAAATTAATTTGTTTCCAGTAAATTTCATGTTCCGGGTACCTTCCCATAGTTCTTTTTTTAATCCTTTAATCTTCTACATGCCTTTGCTCCTAATATGCTTTCTCTCTTATTTTATAAGGGCTACCTTGAGACTATTAAGCTTGAATTTAAAGGCCATATCCTTAATTTGATCTTTGCAATGAATCACTCTATTAGCTCAGACTGTTTGCAGTATCATAAATTACAGGCTGGACATGTGTCCTGATGTAGGTTTTGGAAGAGACAATATGTTAACATCATTTACATCCATGGTTCTCAATGCCTTCCAGGGGAGATGGTCAATGTCTCATACGTTTTTTATTTTTATGGAAGCATGGATGGTGCTACTGCTACTGGTATCTAGTGGGTAGAGGCCATGGATGCTGATAAACATTGCACAATGCACAGGGCAGCCGCCATAACAAAGGATTATTTAGCCCAAAATGCCAAGAGTGTCAAAGTTGAGAACCCAACCTTCCAATGCACACAGACATATTCTAGTACCTCCCATCCTCAGCTAGACCAGTATTTTTCAACAGTTTTTAGATAAATTGAGAGAGCTATTCAACCTCTTTCAGATTTCTTTGAAATACCTAGGATTGATATTCTAGGACATTAAGCTAAATCCAGTGATAGTTCACCACCTTGGAGGAAATTAGCTATAGTTATTTTACATATTTTGATATAGCTATATGATATGTGTCCTTAATACAATTCTAAGCTGATAGCTGCTATCTAACTATTTTAGAATAAGTTATTTGCAGTGTTTTTTGCCATAAAAGGTGGCTTCTGCAATATATAAATGTTAAGCTTATCCTTTAGAAAAAAATTGGAAGTCTAAAAAGTTGGTCAAATATTACCTTTCTGGAGGATGAAAACCTCAACTTAAAATTATAGAAATATAATTGACCAAATGTAGTCATGATTATGGGGAAAAGTAAATTACAAAACAAGAAATTCTAAAGTTTTCATGTAAGGTAATATTAAAACTGTATTCCTGGGAACTTTCTCTCTCTCTCTCTCTCTCTCTCTCTCTCTCTCTCTCTCTCTCTCTCTCTCTCCCTCCCTCCCTCCCTCTCCTTGAAATAGTTTGGAGCAATTGATAATTAATTAGCATTAGTTTTATGAGCTAACATTGTTATAGAAGGTTAACTTGATCTTAAAGTGTACTACTTAGTGAAAAAGTCCAGAAAAAGTCCAGAAAAGTTTTTTCTATGAATAAGTTATTGTTCAAAATTACTAGTGTTATCTCCAAAAAAAGTGTATTTTGAGTTAGAGGATTTATATCATCTTGGTCTTCTAATCCATTATCAATACTTTTTCCATTTTTATCACTATATCTGTCTCCTTCTGGCGCTCATCTTAGCTGTAAAGAAAAGGAATACTTGAAGGAAATGCCCCTTGGGTAATATATCTGCTCCCCAAAGCACATGTCTTCATAATATTCACACACTTACATTGCTCAATAAGTATAAGGGGAGTGTCTTACAATCTGCTACATTATTTGCACTCCCTATGCCTTATTTCCATTTTGCCTTTTTTGACAGTTTTAGATTTGAGGCACATGGATTATCACTTGTTTTAAATGACATATTATTTTTGCAGAGAAGAAAAGGAGCCAAAAATTAGAGAAACTGTCCAATTTCTTATAAATGGGAATATCACAAGTAGAACACCAGCTTGCTCACCTTGTCCTTGGCCCTAGCATCAAACTCTTATATGCTATGTCTTTTTGTAGTTATGAGTAATACCCCAAATATTTTACAGCACAGTCATGAGTCACAAAGCAGAGGAACTATAAATACTCTTGTTCTCGAGAAACAATGATGCTATCTATTCTTTCACATTCACCCACCTCATCTGCTGTTTTATTTAAGGTTAAGCTCTTTTTTAAAAAACTTTTTCTTGCTTTAAGCATTTAATCTCCAGTATAAGTTGTGTTTTCTAGTAAGCAGTTTATTTGATCTGATGCTTCATAAATGTATCTAAATCTAGCTCATCATGCATTGCTAGCTACACCTAAGCATACACACAAGTCTGAATTACTCTACTCCTATTCAAGGAAAAGAACAAAAAGTAAGAATGGTAGCCGTGTTTATCATTAATATCCTACTGGGTTAATCAGCATCCTTCAGAATGCTATGAGACTTTTGATGTATTCAGAAAATCACTGCCTTGATCTATAGACCTCTCTTTAAACACATACATACTGTACAACGGTTACAGTGTTTGAAAATGTGATCCTCCAAATAAGGTAGTAAATAACATTAAGTTACCAACTTGTCTCTTTGAATAACCTAATTCCATGCTTAATTTTGAATCTTTCAGTGAGGCATTTATGTTTAAAATTTATAGCTAACACTATACATCTATTCTAAAACTAACTACAGACAAACAAGATTGGCTTTTTAAAATGACGTGTATTTCAGAATTGTTAAATTGTTGAGTACTTGTGAATGTGAGAACACAAGAGTCATGGTAATTCACTGAAGGAGAGGATGAAGGGAAAAGGATGATTTACAGGGAAAACTCGGATGTTAGATTGAGACAACCTGAGTTGAAAGCTGAGTCTCCAATTGTGCAACTCTCTCAATTTCTTAAGAGCTTTGGTCCTCAGTTCACTCGCCCATAAATGTGACATAAAAATACCTCTGTCTTAGAGTTTGAGGTGTTAAACAAGATGGAGCCATACCTGGGACATAAAAACAACACAATTTAAAAGTTCCGTTTCATGAGGACTGTGGAACTCTGGTAAAATCACTGCATTAGTTGTATCATGGTTTGCATTTCAGTTTTGGAGTTAATGTAGTCAGGTATGTGCCTGGCACATGGTGGGCACTCAGTAAATGTTGAATAAGAAAATGCTGGCTTAAGCAGAAATCTTGGAAGTTGACTAGGAATTTAGTAAAAGAGAAAAAAAATACAGAATGGGAATAGGTTCATCATTTCTTTCTTGACTATCTTTAGGTTCAGGATTGATGCCATATTTCCTGTAGCAGAAGGATACACTGCCTGATCATTTCAAGTTTATTATTCCTTGATAATTATATTTCAAGTACTTTCATTATATATTTGACTAATCAAGGCATTACCTTCTCCACAACCTAGTTTTTCCATTGACAATGAAATGTTACCAGTTTCTCTGAGTTGGAAAATTTACATTAGCTCTGTCTCTGAAGGGGTCGGGGGGGTCAAAAGTGTGGGAAGGTGAGGGGGTGGCTGCTTCCACCCTGCCATGCTTTGATATAGGCATGGCACTGGGTGTCCCTGTGTACTTGTCCAGTAAATATCCCTGTGCCAGACAAGTGAAACATCAAATGGCAAATAAAACTTGCCATGCATGGCAGATGGAAAGAGAGATTGAGGAGGAAAGCTAAATGGGTTGTATTTTAGTCTTTAACTGCATTTCCCCCCAGTTTGCTTAAAGAGGGACTCCACTTCTTCATTTTGCAGGAGCCTCACCAATTATGCAGCTCATGCAGCTATATGTAGCGGAATCTTCAGATGCTTAATGATCCTTCCTGACACCCCCCGCCCCTCACCCCCCACCCCCCCACATCTTCCTCTCTGGCTGTATCTGGTAGAATATGTCTTCCTCACACAGCTTTGCAACTTCACTGACCTTCTGTCTGTTTCTTCTACGTCAGCTATTTTCAACCTTTTTCATCTGATGGCACACATAAACTAATTACTAAGATTCTGTGGCACATCAAAAATATCTAATATTTTTTGCCGATCTGACGAAAAATAGGCATAATTTTGATTCATTCACACTGAACTGTCTAAGGAGGTTGAAGATATAAGCTGTTAGCAGGAGCAGGAAAAAGAGATCCCTATATATCTGAAGGGGCCACCAATAATGTTTGCCATGGCATCCAGCTGGTAGAAGTAGATAAAATGCAGGTGATTGCAGCCAGAGAGCAGAGTCTTTGTAACCTCTAGTAGTTGTCCATTTCATAAGAACCGGGACATAAGACAGAAATAGAGCAGGGACCACACAATTATTAAATTTTATAGAGATGCCAAAGAAAACAAACTAATTGGGCTTGGTTCGGTGGAATTGGAAACCTTGGAGACCCACAGATATATTAGATTCATAGGCACTAACTTCAGTGCCTTAAGAAGGAAAAGAGTAGTGAGGCAAGGGAGCAAAACATTCACAGAAATAGTCCTCAATTATTCATTAATATATTTGGGCACACACTTATAAAGTAAAAACATATTTGAAATTGCGGTGATCCCATGGCATCACATGGCATAGTACTATGAGCAGGAAATTTAGGTTTGATTTTCATCTTACTGCATACAACTATTCATCACTTTCATGTATGTCATGAAATTGCAAAATATCTTTGAATAGAAGATTTGAGAAGATGCACACAGAGAAAGTTCACTCTGGAGAAGAACAAAAGGAGTTCATTTCAGAAAACTTTGGCTGTACATAAGCTGTGTAAAATATTTAACATTAAACAAGTCAACACCCATTGGATGAGGAGCAGCAGCTCTCAACCTGTGGGTCATGACCCCTTTGGCGGTTGAACGACCCTTTCACAGGGGTCGCCTAAGACCATCCTGCATATCAGATATTTACATTACGATTCATAACAGTAGCAACATTACAGTTATGAAGTAGCAACGAAAATAATTTTATGGTTGGGTCACAACATGAGGAACTGTATTTAAAGGGCCAGAAGGTTGAGAACCACTGAGGAGTAAGGTGTTTCTTTGTAGCAGCTATTCAAAACAGCCATATGAGAAATGGCTGCATTAAAACTTTTGAAAAAGAAGATTAAATTGCCATAGACAGAGGGAAACATTTAAAGAATGGACCATAAGAATACACATCATTTGATCATTTGATAATAGCCTTGACCAGTATTTGTAATAGTGAACACACTGAAGGATACACTTTGGATTAAGACAGAGTTGGTTTTAAATTGTAGTTTAGCTCCTTGTGTATTTTATGACCTTGAGTAAGTTACTTAAACTCTCTGAGTTCATTTTCCTCATCTTCTCTATGGCTGTTGACAAGTTTTTATGAGGATAGAGTGATATATATATAGTATCTGACATATAGTCAGAAATTGCTGGCAGGTAAAAGAGATCCCCTTCTCCCACTCCCCAATGCTTGAGGCCTTCTGCTGCCTTTGATCCACAAGGTACAGGCATCTTTACTTTCAATTCCATCTTTGTTAGTGGCAGAAGGAATCAGTAGCTATCAAGTGGTGGATGAACACGAATAGATTCTTAGTAGGCCTGCATGGTTTGTGATTGAGTGAGCAAAGGAGGGAGCAAGTGGATCAAAGGTTAAGGATATAACAGAAAGTTCTATGATTCCCAATGAAAGAGCCCATTGAAGTGCATGGATGCACAATAATACATTCCTTAAGCACATAATAGAGTCATAATGTTAAAGTAGAAAATATAGACACATGGTATACAGAGTTTTCTTTTTCCCTTGGGATATAAAATATGTGATATAATATCTAATTATATCTTGCCATTTACCCACAATCTTCAATAATTTATTTTCAGCATTTTGTACAAGGTCCTTAATTTTATATTTGTTCTTCACAATTGGGCTTAAACCTAATGCAAGTCTGATTGGGGTTAAGATGTGCCATAATGGGAATGCCTAATGATTTCATCTTTGTTTCAACTGCATTAAGCTTTTGAGACCTATGATTTTTATCACTATTATCAGCATTTTCAATGTTCATTTTCTATTCATTTTGGCAAAATAATAAGGGCAAAGAGCAAAAAATATTCAAATAATTGCATGAAGCCTGCTCTTACAGACAAAGATGGCATGGCTGCCCAAACAGAACTCTTGGCTGTCAGGCGGTGCCACCACACATTAGTGCAAAATGTTCGTTGATCTGCTGATGTATGAAAGTCTGGATTTGGCATACAAAAGGCACTTTGGAATGTCGATGTATAATGCATGAAAGTGTTGGCTGTTCTGAAGCTGAAAATATGAAAGTCGGGGACAGCCTGTATGTATATGAACAAAGAAAAGGAGACAGATATAGTTAACCATGTCTGAGTTTGTCCTAGAGGTGTTAAGGAAGACTCCCAAGTGGAGGTGACTTTGAGTGCAGTCCTTCAGGGTGAATAGACTTGGACTAGGGATTGGCCTACAATCTAAATGTGAACCCATCTCAGAACTGTCAAAGAAGGTGGCGTGTACAGGAAGGATGAGGGCAAAACATAGAGTGTGGGAAGAGACAAGAGGATGTTAGTTTGGAAACAGAGTTTGAAGAATCCTGCATGCTATGTCAAGGAGTTTGTACTCTAATTTTTAAGTCAGTGGGTCCTTTTATGGTTTAAAAAATGAATAAAAAAGTTAGGTGATTTCAGTTTAAAAAAATCCGATTTCATGCTTTTCTCAAGAAAATACAACACTGAGTCTCTGTTCCTATGAGGCAATACTTGGCTGGAACAAATTTGCTGCTGCATTTTTCACACAGGCCTTCTGCTCTCCATCTTCTTTTCTTCTCCTTGTCCGGCTTCACTCAGAAATGACCTGCCTGGACTCGGCAGGCATTTAAATCCATGGGCTCTGAATGTAGTGGGGACTATTAGAGACTTACAAGAAAAAGAATGATCAGAGAAATTTATTTGAAAATTTTATCATAAATTGGATACTGTATTAGACTCTGTACAGTAGAAATACAGGTCTGGGAACCACACGGAAGATGATTGGAGTGGATGTGTTGAGAGAAAGAGAGACACAGAGTGACAGAAAGACACTAGAAAGACAGAGAAACACAAGGAGATTATTTAGAATTCCTAGTGAGAGGAGGAGATCTGAGTATCTTCTGTATTTTTGTGAATTACATAGCACTAGACACATTGCCTTGCATATAATAGGTACTCAATAGATGTTGGTTAAGTTAACATATGTGCTGATGAACATTTAATCATTGTGTGGACTTTTTCATGCCGTCTTTGGGCCCTAGTTTATCATTTACTAAGAGTAAGTAAAGAAGTAGAATTTGGGACAGTTCCAAGTAGAGACTGACACTAGAGATTTTGTGTAAATTGTTTTCAATGTTTGACATGGTACAGATTAAGCAATATTGAATCTTCTCCAATTTTAAATTCTATATTGAGTTTGAGAAAGATTACCTTCAAATCAATTGTATTGAGTATGTGAGGGTTAATGAAACTATTTGTTTTATATTAGTACTTTTAATTGTTTTATAAAATACTGAGTAGATTCCAATCCATATTTATAAAGTATTGGTAATGCACAAATAATAATTATTCAAGTAATGCTTATGTACAGATCACAAAATTACAAAATAAAATATTAAAATTTCTGAATCCATTCCAATCTCATGTAACTCAGAGAAAAATCACTACTCTGAATTTGTGTTCATTATTTTCTTGCCTTTCTTTATATTTTTAACCTTATGTTTCTAATACTAAACCATATAGTGCTTACTTTTGCATGTTGTCTTTAACTTTTCATAACTGGAATAATACTGTAGATATTCAGTGCCTTACTTTTTTCACTCAGTATTAGGCTTCAGAGGTTTAGACATTGATGCAGGTAAATGTAATTAATTGACTTTCCATTATATGATGACACCCTGATTTATTAATCTATTATATTTTCAGTGGACATTTGCTAATATAAATAGTGCTATTATGAGTGTCCACCTAGTGTGAATATATGTGTTTCTTTAGGGTTTAAAACTAGAAATGGAATTTCTTAGTCAAAATCAATGTGTCCCTTCAAATTTGCTAGATGATCTCAAACTGTTTCCCAAAGTAGTTTACTGATTTACACATTGACCAGTAGTATATACATGTATGAATGTGTAAATAATTGTTTGCATCAAATGCTTGTCAGCACTTGGTGTTGTCAGACTTAAATTTTTGCACATCTAGTGGGTATAGGATGCTATCTTACTGTAGTTTTAATTTACATTTCCTTGAAAAAATAATGAAATTGATCACTTTTTATTTTTTTATTACCTGTATGGAATTCCTCTTTTGTGAAGTGTCTGTTCAATTATTTGCACATTTTCTCTTCTGTTTTTCTTATTTATTATCAGAACTTCTTTGGAAATTCTAGATCCTATTCCTTTGTTACATATGTTAAAAACATTTTCTCTTTTTTTCTGGATGGTGTCTTTTATTTAGTAGAACTGCTTAATATGAATGTGGTTCTCAATTTTCAGTTCTACCTTGCATGGGATGCACTTTTTGTATAAGTTTGAAAAAGTTTTTTTATTAGTGAGTTTATAAAACAGTCTACTATAGTATCTTATAAAAGTTTTATAGTTTTATTTTTTTATATTCAGGACTCTATGACCACTGGATTGACTTTTGTGAGGTATGGGGTAAAAATTCAGTTCTATCTATTTTTTCCTTATGGAAAATTGCCCCAGCACCACTTATTGTGAAGTCCATATTTTTTCCATTGATCTGAAATGTCAACTTTGTCACAAATCAAGTTTCCATGAATGTGTGGGTCTTTTTCTGGTGTATTTTGTCTGACTAGACTATTTTTCAGTCTTTGTGGCAGTACCACAATGTCTTAATTTCAATCATTTAAAAGTAACTATTGATATCTAATAAGAGATATATTTCAACTTATTACTCAGGAGAATCTTAGCAATTCTTAGCCCTTTACTCATCCATTTCTAATCAGCTTATTAAGTTTTGCTTAAAAAATTTATTTAGAGATTGTTTAAAATTTTATTGATAAATCTTGGGAGATTTATGATATCAAATCTTTCAATCTAAGAACATCTCCAATTATTTGTTTTCTTTAAATTTTAATAAATTTTATAATGTTCTCTATACAATTTTATAGATTTTTTTGTTATATTCCTCAGACTTTATATATGTTTATAAAACATTAAATAACACTTAAAAACATTGTACATTCTAAATTTGTGGTTGAGGTATAAAAAGTAAAATTTAATTTTGCATGCTATTTTGTATCTTGTGTGCTTGTTAAACTGCTTTCCATTCAATTCGCAAGAGAGAATTTCTATTTGCCACTGTGTGGCATCTGTTTGTATTACATAGTTTGGGACTGCTATAAATTTAATTTTGATGAGATTAATAGAATATCTATGAATGTGAATTTTAGCTAAAAACCCATGTATAAACTGTCTTTTGCTAATGAAATCTCAGGGGAATACCTTTAATTTCACTTCTGCTATAAAGGTTGGACCTTTGGGGTTACAGGTATTTAGGAATTTTCACATAGACTCCACTTCCTACCCAGAGTAAGCCCTGATTTTTGTCTTTTGTCAGTTGAGTTCCTAAAATCAGGAAAAAGAAACTTTAAGTTTACTTTGTTTGTAAATCCTTCAGGAGAAACCTAGTTTCAGCAGTTCTTTTAACACTATTTTGCACCTTCACTTAGATTTTAGTCTGAATATTTGTTATTTTCTTGTGAATTAAGCAAAGCATTTAGGAAGATATTCACATTTTTACAAATTCTTCAAGGGGGTGGAGGGTGCCATATTGCCAGAAATAGGAATCTGACTCTACTTTTTGACCAGCAAATATGAATGTAAAATTTGGAGGAGAAAGAAAAATTATCATTGGTTTTATTAATTTCCTTATCCCAGGGTCTCAGCACAGGCAAACCAGGCAGGAGAGTGATTCCTGGCTGTAGCACAGAGGCCAGAGAGAGCTGCTGCTGTGGAGAAGGTTGTTCTCGGGGAGGCTGGCAGGGGTCTCACTGTGCAAAATGGAAGGGACAGTCAGTACGTGTATCACATGCAGGGTCACCAGGTTAAATACAAGATATCAGATAGGGTGGCCAGATTACATACCGGACCTCTGGTTAAATTTGATTTCAGATATACAATGACTATTTTTAAGCACATGTACCAAATATTCTTTTGCATTCAATTACCCCACATCCCAAATATCCAAGGTGTTTGGATAGTAGAGTGGAGATTATGATTTATGAGCATCTATTGTAACTGATAGCTTTAGAATAGTACTTTGTAAATGTTATTGTGTTATTCACATCACCATGAGGAGGACCTTGTCACACTGTAGATTCTGATTTTGTAGGTCCGAGGTGTGGCAGGAGATTCTGCATTTCTAATGTGGATAGGCTCTGCTTTAAGTATAAACATGGAACCTCCCCTTCAAATAAGATAAATTTTAAACAACAATCTGTTCTCAGCAGACAAGAACTTCCTGCTGCTCCCTCCTGGAACCTTCAAGGCAGAAATATTTTGTAAGCATGCTTGTAAATATGATTGATAAATTTTGGCTATGTGTTTAGTAGGTCCAATTCTTGTAGCTAGCCCTTCCTAAAACATACTCTCAAAATGTCACCTTAGTGTTAAAATGCTGAGGTATTGGACCCCAATGCTGTTCCCTTGCCCACTTTATATGGATATATGTAGTTCAGGATGCTTCACAGGCCAAGTAAACATCAGTTTGCCATATGTGGTATTCCTTGGAAAAATTCAATAGAAACCCAAGGGGAGGAACTATTTTGGATAGCACATTCTAAATAAGTCACAGCTTTTTCCTATATGTCCCCCTATGTTTAAGGCAGAATCCCCTTATAATTCTTGTCTAATGTAGTTTCTATTATACCAATTGCATTGAGGGGAGTTTTTATACCTGCTGAGTTTTTGTATGAACTGCATGTAGCTGTAAATGGGGAGATAGTAGTGTAACAGAGATAGAATGAAGAGACTTGCTAAATTTTATAAATACTCCCTTTCTACTCTTACCTCTGGCCAGTTCCAAACTAAACTTACAAAAACACATGGGAACGCCTGGAATAAGGGGAGTAACTCTCTGGAGTTTGATTTTCCAACATTTTTGTTAGAGGCTAGAAATGTTCTCTTCGTTCTTTGGAAAGCCTGTTTTAGTTTTATTCATGAGATGAGAGGATCATTCAAATGCACAAAAAGTTCAGAATGTTCACAATAGTCCAATATAACATTACTGATGAGTGTGATTTCCATATCACCTTATACCCTGGATCTTTTTATCTGTAGGTGAATTTTTGTTGAATTTTAAATTTGCTTCTATTCCATAATAGTGCAATATTGGTCATTATTTGCCATTATTCTGCAATGTTGTTTCATTAATTTTTCCTAGAATTACCATGAAATTAAATGTAGATCATGATATATTTAAAAAACAACAATGAAAATAATTTTTTTCTCCTAATTCATCAAATGTTATTGCTTTTGCATGTGAATGATTATGTCTCATTAATGGCTCTGTGATGTAACTCTGCAATTAATATTTATATATTAGCTACAGTATCTGTACTTATGGAAAAAAGAATTATATAGTATAAAACTGAATGTTTTTAAGCATTCAAGTAAACCAAAAATATTTCCTCAAAAATGTGTTGAAAGGATGTAACAATCTAGCATGTGATTTTAATTAATGTCCAAGTAACTAAAAATGCATTTAGTTCATAAAGAAAACATATTGACATCTAATTATGGATCATAGAGTTTGGTGCAGTGAAACCGTAGTGCATCTGTTCAGTGAAAACATAATCATAGAGAATACTAAATGGCACAAAATATAATGAAAAGTTAAAATAATGCACAAATAAGACCATTAAAAAATCACAGTGTGAAACTAAATAGAGTTGGAATTTAGCAAGAGAGGTCTGTTGGCTCTGGAGTTATTGATAACAGAGATTTTCAGATTCATACAAAACTTACTGTGTTAATCTTAACGGTCTTGCAGCAGAATCATCTCTCTCTTCTCCTTTAATGGACATTTTTTTAAGTAGAGGGGGAAATTCCATTAGTCCACTTTCAGACTTATAATATGTATAGATTGAACTAAGGATTATCTTTTTGATAAATCATTTTAAAAATTAATAATGGGCCCTAACCGGTTTGGCTCAGTAGATAGAGCGTCAGCCTGTGGACTCAGGGGTCCCAGGTTCGATTCCGGTCAAGGGCATGTACCTTGGTTGCAGGCACATCCCCAGTGGGGAGTGTGCGGGAGGCAGCTGATTGATGTTTCTCTCTCATCGATGTTTCTAACTCTCTATCCATTTCCCTTCCTCTCTGTAAAAAATCAATAAAATATATTTTTAAAAAATTTAATAATGGCAAAGACTAACAAATGTCAAGGATGTTGACTTTATTTTTATATCAACCCCCTTTTCTCTATTTCTGCTGCTTTAGTTCAGGCCCTCACTTCCTCTCACATGAGATTTCAATAGCCTCCTCAATGATCTGCTAGTTGGTTCAATTGGTTCATGGTAGACCCCAGACCTCCTGATCTCTTCCCTTCTAATCTACTCTTTTCTTTACCAGCAGTGATTCTCAGATTTGAATTTGCATCTGAATCACCAGGAAGACTTGTTAAAAAACACACAATGTTGGGCTGCTCACCAGAAGTTCCAATTCAGTTGGTCTGGGAATAGGTCCCAGAATTTGTGCTTTTAAAGATACGGAGATGATGCTGATGTTATGGGTACAGAGACCACATTTTGAGAACTCTTAATAATCACCTTTAAAGTCAGGCTTGCCCCAGTACTTCCATTTTCAAAGCCCTTTATTGGCTTCTTATGGACTTTGGAATCAAGCTAAAACTTAGCAAGGTTTTGGGGATATCTACCATGCAACCCCCAATTTACCTTTTCTGTTCATCTTCAAATTGTCTTTTCCGGGTACTTGATGCTTTAGCAAACAGAATACTTCACTGTTATAGAACATGCCCAAATACTTTCTACCTTCCTGCATTTGTATTGCTATTCTAATCTGCCCAGAAACCCCTTCTCATTGTCTCCATATTTCAATCATTCAAGGCTCAGCACAAATGCTCCCTCTGCATGAGCACCTCTGATTTTCTCTCATTTACGTAGCTCACAAATAATGTCACCTTCTCTGAACTCTTCCCATATTTCATTTTTCCTACATTGATTTCTACTTTCTCTATTGTTTATTATATTTACCTGGCTGCATACAGAAATTATTTTATTAGCTTGAGAAATTATTTTATTATTTTGGAGCAGAGCTTGAGTTTTGTCTTTTCTAGCACAATATCTTTAAATAGAAGTTACCAATAAATATTTGTGGATTTTGTTACTTATATAATGATCATGAAAATAGCAATGATAAAAGTGATGATGACAATAATAATCCAAAGTGTCTGTACTGCACATTTCATTCTTTTTCCCTTTGTCTGTCTTTAGCATCAGAAGAACAGATGGCCATCTTTTGTCAGTACTTGAATTCTGTTTCTAAGAAACATTAAGTCTGCACCAGACCTCACTTGTTAGGCAAAGCTTCTAGTAAGGGGACAGTCTTTGAATTCATCAGATGTATCTTGATGCCCTAGTTCCCCTTTTCCTCACTTTCATTCATTTAATAGCTTCATTTTTTTTTCTTTTTTTCATTCCTATCTTAAACTTATTCACATTGAGATGTAAATGACTGCAGTAGCTCTGTTCATTCATGATTCATTCAATAGGTATTCACTGAGCATCTAGTCTGGGGCACTGGGAATCCAGCATGAATTAGACAATATCTTGTAGAACTTTTATTCTTTTCAGGGTAGCAATAAATAAACCAACAAAAATAAGGAAATACCAGGTGTGAGCAATGTTGAGCAGAGAATTAAAAGAGGGCAGGGAAAGGTGAATAGAGAATGACAAGCTACTTTAAATTTTGGAGTCAGGAAAGGCATTTCCTGGAGGAGGTGACATCTAAACTGAGATCTGAATTTAGGGCAGCGCCATCCTTGGCAAAGAGGGAGAGTAGGTCCAGGGAGAGGTAAGAGCAAATTCAAGGTCTATACAGATGGGGGTGAACTTAGCATGTTATGTCTGGCTCTCCTCAAAAAGAAGGAGTCTAGAGAATGAGGTTGGGGAGAGAAGGAGGGACGCGGTCATGTAGGATTTTGATATCCTGGTAAGATTTTATACTAAGCACAATAGGAAGCATTTTGAGCTGAATCTGACTTACAATTTAAAATATTAACAACTCTGTTGTGTGTTATAGTAGAATAGAAGCAGGAAGACTAGTTAGGAGATTGGTTTTTCCAGGTGAGAGAAAATGATGATTCGGGATAGGATGGTGAAGGCAGAAACTCAGAGAAAAATTTAAAAGGGATCTTGGCAGGGCTTGCTGATGGTTTCACTGTGAAGTGTGAGTAAAAATGTGGGTCATAAGTAATAGTTAGGCTTAAGGCTTGACTAATTCAAGGGTGATGGTTTCTTTATTATGGGGAACACTCAAGGAGATGCAGGTCTAGAGGTAAAACCAAGGTTTCACAGTGTAATGTGCTATGTAGTAGTTAGCATCACAGACTTTGATGTTAGGCATATCTGAATGTAACTCCTAGTTTAGGTATGTTCTAGGTCTATTTCCTTCAGCATAAATGAAGATCAATATTAACATAGATTGTGAAAATGAAAAAATAGACAATCCATAGAGAACACTTAGGTACCTCAGAATTATTACTAAATTTGAGACTAGAATATGAAATATGTATTTTTCTATTGTCCAAATTTTAATACTTTTGGTTATTATTTTATGAAATGACTCCAGGATCTTATCACAAATTGCAGTTTGTAAATTAAAAACCATATTTGTATTTCCTGACCAATTCAAAATCTAAAATGTTCAGATTTTTAAAAATATACCACATTGTTGTTTGAAGTGTAATAATATGTTGCCTCCTAATGATCAATTTGTCTGCTAAGACCTATAGATATTTATATCATTGTCTAGTATGAAGATTGGTAATTTTTACATCTTTCATTATCCTATGTAGTTTTCTTTATAAATATTCTGAACCAGCAATTATCCCTTTATTCATATACTTTTAACCTTTAATAAAAAAATGTACTACATTCTGGCCTTCAACAAATACTACTCTTCTCTTTTGGTGTCTTCATCAAACATAATTCATGAGTATCTCTTACATTTTTCCAGGGTCCTAATGAAAATGGAAGTCTGGATTCTGGAATTCTTATTATCATGGTCAATTTTTTGAGAGGAGTATTGTAGGAGGGATTAAAAAGAGTAATTTTTTCCGTATTTCTCTTTTTTTTAAAGCTCTGCCTTATGAGAAGTAACTGTAAGCAGTTGGGAGGAACAGAGCTTGCGATAGTACTAAGGTCATTTTTAAAACACCATTTAAACAAAACCTTTGTATAGAAGAAATCTATGTAAATTTTGATTACCTAGAATTGGTATAGGCTGTTGATTGGTCAATATTATGTGGTCTCACATAAGCAACCATGGACTTTCTAAGCAGACAAAGGAGAGATCATTTTCATTGATCAGGAGGATGCAAGTAATCTTTTTAATAAAAAGTTTATTAATGAAAACACTGATGAGAGAAGAATCAAGAAAGATAACTTGCATGTATCTCTTTCTCTCAAACTAGAGGCCCAGTGCACGAATTTGTGCATGGGTGGGGTCCGGCCAGCCTGTCCCTATGGGGGCTGATTGGGGGTGGGGCTGGCATGGGGGGGGGGCATGGATAGTTGGAGGGGCTTGGGTGGTTGGCAGCCGATTGGGGGCTGGGCTGGTGGGGGGAGGGGCTGATTGGGGCCCGGATCAGACTGGTTGGTGCCACAGTGTGCATCATAGCCACCAGTTGTTCTGGTCCTTCTGTTATTTTGGTCGCTGGGCTTTTATATATATATATAATAATGCTCTTAGACATGGCCCATTAATTTCTAGCCAGGCAGTAGTATTGATGATATAATACTCCTGTGAGGGTAGCCTTGGCATTCAAACATTTTACTCATTCATGTTTAACTTATTTGATATGATCAATTTATCAATATGAATGAGACTATCAGAGAGCCTATTATGGAAATATGCATTACTTGATACCTACTGCAAATGCTTCTTTGTTGAGGTAGAAAATGATTTTGGTGGGCTAATTTGAGAAATTTTGAATAAGGTGCAAAATGAAAATTCCTCCAATAAGCAAGAAGTACTTGGGGTTGAAAGCATTATAGGGTCCAGCATGCTGAGGAAAAAGATTTCTATTTGCTTCAGAGAGACACTATTTATCTCTGTTGGCCAACATACTTTGAAACAACTATTTGGTTTTAATGGATATATATCTTGCCACTCTGCCATCAGTAATTTGAACAGCTTGAAATACTGTATGTCATCTTGCATTGCTTTCTCTTTGAAGCAAACACAATCACTGGATTGTTTTTCATTGATTTTAAAACACTGACTTGCTAAAGTATGAGCCTGTGTGCAGTCATAATTCTTGTCTTTTCTCCCTCGGCAAAGCCTGTGATAATTCTTTGAGTTTTAAGCAGGTGTCATGCATCAGATCCAAATGCTTAATAAATGCACCAGAAGTATATTTTCCTTAAGGCCTTATGTTTATCCCATTTCCATTTATCTTGTGAAATATTCTCAAATGCTGTTCTAAAATCCTGGGAAAGAGCAGGTTAGCATTTCCACTTAGCAAGCAGAGCTAGTAGGTGTCAGATTCCCCTGTCTGTTTTGACTTTAACCAATATTGGTGATTCCCAGCCTGTGTGCCAAGGAACCTGAGAAGAGATGGAGTTATTGGATGGGACCCACCAATCCGTGTGTGTACCGAGTATTTTTGTGGTAATCTGAATAAATATCTCTAACAAGAAAATTATTATGTATTTTTTTCTAAATGCATATGAATTCTGCAGTGATCAATAAGATACATATATATTTAAAAGTGATCCTGAATTCATTGTGGATTTTTGGTCATTTTATATTTTTTCAATTAAAGGATAGTATTGGGTTACTTATAATTTTAAGTTATAATTGATAGGGCTCAATGCATTACATTTTAAGAAAAGGTGGCATTATTGACCACAGGTACCATACTGCCATCAAATTGAAATGATTTTTTTTATCATATCCATACTATGAGCTGGTTATCAGCAATTTCACATTCATTTTGATCCACAGCAAACTAATAACTTATTAATAATAATACAACAAACAACTATAATAGCTATTGTACTGGGTACAGGCAGTCATTTTGTTTTTACACCAACCCTGTGAAGTAATTATTATAATTCCCATTATAATAAGAGGAACCAAAACTCAAGGCTATTGCCTTAGGACCCTCAGTAAAGTAGTAGGTAATGTAGGCTTTAAATCTTAGCTTGGCCATCTGACTCTAAACTCCTTGCTCTTTTGACCCTATCACATTGCCAGAACAATATAACATGTGAGACATGCATATCAAAGTTGTGCTGATTCTAGAAGGCAGAGAGCCATGGACAGGATATGTCTGGGACCTGCCCTAAATTCTGTTAAATGTAATCAATTATGATTTTTAAAGAACATTTAGGGAGATTTGTTTGTGAAATCCATGAATCATATGAATGCTCTTCAAGCCAGGCAATTACGGCAACTAATCCTTACCAATGAACCAGCAACCACCTACTAGACATGTCCAATTTTGACCTATTATTTCAAATATCAAGAGAGACTAAGAAAAAAGGAAAAAACCCCAAGCAATAAAATGGAAATTTAAAAGCATAGGGAAGAAAAGGAGGGAAGAACTTCATGCAGTTTATGGACTTGAAAAAACTAAAAGATCTGGACCATTAGCAGTAGAGTCCCTGAAGGTTTCCAGGTCATTCTTTTAATTTTTAATTCCTCTGGTGAAGTAGGTGGTAGCCTCACCTACACACTCGCTTCTGCATTCTTTATCTTGTTATTCTCCTTTCCGTGGAAAATCCTACTGTTTGTTTACAATACAGAGTTTTTAAGAAGCTGAACTAAAATTGGCGGCTTCTGGGACATCCCTGCTAATGGATGGGATCCAAATTGGCTTTGCCATGAAGAGGCAGCTATGCCCACATAAGGATATTTTGGCTTAGTGCTTCTGTCATCTTATTGACAGGCAGACAATCATCCAGGAGCGGGAAAATACAGCCAGGGCAAATGTTTATAGCTAGAGTGGTCAGCTGGTAGGAGCACTTGTCCGAAGAAAAGGCTATCTGATTCATGTTTGACTCCTCATGGGAAGCACTTAATAACGTTGGACAAATCACTTAGCCTCTTAGTCCCCAATCTGAAGGACAAGGACCACAGTGCATATGTCTACTGTCTGCCCAGGGATATTTAAATAAGGACTCAGTTTATTTCATGTAGTCTTGACTATACAGGAGATAACGACTTTCTTTACTGACCCAAGAGCAGGGAAATGACTCTTGCTCTGTAGCTAATCTAGTGAGAGAGTCAAGTTCAGGAGAAAGAACATTTCTCCCAACCCTGAAAGGCTTCCCTTTAGATGTTTCTCATGGGCTAATATATTACCTGAAAATGGGGACTCAGGGTGTGTGTACAAAAATACATGTAGAAAGCATATGTGTGAAACATAGATACATATACAGTATTTATGTAAAGATGTCTTTATCTAGACATTCCAGTGTAGCTCCTAGTTAAGCCACAACTTTTTAAAAGCAAGTCAGGTTTGACTACATTGTCTGTTTAAGTGAAGGAGCCACACAGATGGGAAAGAAGCAGAGACAAATTGCTGTTGGCTCTGCTTTCCTTTATAACAACATCCGATATTTTTAGTTTCTTTTTGTTTCTGCGTTGTGCATGTCTCTGCCTCATATAGACTCACTGCACATTGTCTTCGTCAGTTTTTCCATTTAACTTTTAAATTTCCAAGGTCAGAAGATACCATGGCAAAGTCCCTTTTTCAGATGTAGATGATGGGCAGAAAGAACTAACTTAATATTATGGGAAACATTCTTATTAGTAGACCAGATAATCTATATATATATATATATATATTTTTAAATATATTCCATTGATTTTCTACAGAGAGAAAGGGAGAGAGACAGATAGTCAGAAACATCGATGGGAGAGAAACATCGATCAGCTGCCTCCTGCACATCTCCCACTGGGGATGTGCCCGCAACCAAGGCACATGCCCCCAACCGGAATTGAACCCGGGACCCCCCAGTCCGCAGGCCGACGCTCCATCCACCGAGCCAAACCGGTTTCGGCCAGATAATCTATATTTTTGACCTCATGGTGGATACATATTTCTGGCTAGTGCGAAGCACATTTCCAACCTGGATAGACTTGTGTATACACCTTGGCCCAATAATTAGAATATTTTTTCTATGACAGTCCCTGTAATCATGTGATAAGCTGTGATATTCATTAAATGTGATTAAGTAGATAATGTCCACATGAACCTTTCATATGTTGGCCACCTTGTCCTCACTCTCTTGAACTTTCCCTTCTGTAAATGGCAATAGCTGCTATTTTCATATCTAGGTTCATTGTGATGTTATAGTGTCAGATTGGAAAGGCATTATATGGTAGAAATCTCATCAAGTATTCCACTAGGCCAGGGGTGGGCAAACTTTTTGACTCGAGGGCCACAATGGGTTCTTAAACTGGACCGGAGGGCCGGAACAAAAGCATGGATGGAGTGTTTGTGTGAACTAATATAAATTCAAAGTAAACATCATTGCATAAAAGGGTACGGTTTTTTTTTTTTTTAGTTTTATTCATTTCAAATGGGCCGGATCCGGCCCGAGGGCTGTAGTTTGCCCACGGCTGCACGAGGCTCTCTCATAATCATTATTATCCTAATAAGCTGGTCTATGAGCAAAAAATAAAAAATATATGACTCAAACAATGTGGTACCATCTTAAAAACATTAATCATAGAGTCACCATGTGACCAACCAATTTTACTCCTAGGTATCTACCCAAAACCTGTTCATATAAACACTTGTCCATCAGTGTTTTTAGCAGCATTATGCATAATAGCCCTAAATTAGAAACAACCCAAATGTCTATCAACTGGTAAATGAATAAAGAAAATGTGCTATATCCACACAATTAAATACAATTCAGAAACTGAAAGTAACAAACTGTTATTGATACATGAAACAAAGAGAAACCTCACAACATTATGCTAAGAAATCTAACACAAAGATTACATGATTATGTTGGATATTTACAATGTATATTACAAAATGTAGTATAATTGAATTTATATGAAATTTCTAGAAAAAGAAAATCTAAAAAAAATGCAGATCACTAGTTGAGTGGGGCTGGAGATAGGTGTGAAGATTAACTGCTAAGGACATGAGGCAACTTTGTGAGGTGATGAAAAGTTCTAAACTGGTTGGTTGTAATGGTTGCATAATTGGATATATTTATTAAAAATCATTGAGCTGACATTTATAATAGGAGAAATGTATGGTATACAAATTAGCCTCAATAAGGCTATGATTCTGAATACTTCAGTTTCTTGCTGTGTATTTCAGGACAATTACAGTGTGTGTGTGTGTGTGTGTGTGTGAGAGAGAGAGAGAGAGAGAGAGAGAAAGAGAGAGAGACAGAGAGAGACAGAGAGAGAGAGAGAGGAGGTAGACAGGTACTCCCCTACCCAATATATTTCCCCTATGATGGACTTCTGTTTCCCAAATGTCCCAATTTTACTCTGCTACAGGAAATTCTTTTGACCATGCTCTGCCTGGAACATTCTTTCCCACTATGTTTATCAACCCACATTGTTGCTAAGATTACCTCCTCAGAAAGTGCTTCCCTGGCTTTATGAAGGAGATTTTGGTCCCAATAACATTTTGTTGCTCCTTGTGAATTTATTATAGTACTTTACCCAGCTTTGAGTTAGTTTTATTTATGAATGTATATATTTTCATAAATTTTTCAAAATTTCAAAGAATCTACAGAAATGAATAATTTTTTTTTGTTAGTGCCTGTTTTCAAACCAGAATGACCAGAATGTGAAGGTCCAGGCACTGCTGTTAACGCAAAGCAATGTAATCACAAACACCAAGAATCATTTTGTTCAGTATTTGTGCGCTTTTAATTCATTGACTGTTGCTGGTTTTGTACCATAAACTTTATCTTTAATGTATCCCCATAAAAAAGTCTAGTGGCATTTTAGGATAAATTTTCTTTGTTCAAAGCTTAGTCTGACTTCATCCATTATTTCAAATCAGTTAAACCTGAAAAGGAGTGAAAATTGAGTTATCAACTGATAAAGTATTTATACATTTTTGGGTCTATAGTCTCTCCCCTAATAAAATATAAGGCCTTTAAATGCATTCTACAGTGTGTGTATTTAATATTTTAGGAGGAATTAATGAATGAATGCATAAGAATATTCCTGTATTAAGATATGAAAGGTTATGCCCTCTCCAGTTTGGCTCAGTGGATATAAAGTGTCAGCCTGTAGACTGAGGGGGTCCTGGGTTTGATTCTGGTCAAGGGCACATGCCCAGGTTGCTGGCTCAATCCCCAGTAGGGGGTGTGCAAGAGGCAGCTGATCAATGATTCTCTCTCATCATTGATGTTTCTCTCTTTCGCTCCTTCTCTCTTCCTCTCTGAAATCAATAAAAATATATTTTTAAAAAAAGATATGAAAGGTTATAAAAACCCTGAGTAATTTAGGTGGGCCTTCCTTTTAGTTGTTTTTTTTTTCAAGGATTTCCATTGCCATGAATAGACTTGGTTTATCCAGCAAATACTGGTATTCCTTGAAATATTCTAGAATTGACCTAGTATTCTGAGGATCTCTGAATGGGTGTAAGCCTTGACTGGCAGAGGATTCCCATATCTGTGAGGGACACTCTAACTTTTTCAAATCTGTCTCCTAAATATCTCACATGACCTCATAAGCATAGAGCTCCAGATTTATTCAGTAACTGGAATTATCAGTGGCTAAATATTGTTTTTGACACCTTATCAAGCTCTTTTAAAAACCTATTTTTTAAAAATTCTCACCCAAAGATACTTTTTTCATTGATTTTTAGAGAGAATAGAAGGGAGGGGAAGAGACAAAGAAAGAGAAACGTTGATGTTAGAGACATATTGATTGGTTGCATCCTGCATGTGCCCTGACTGGGACCAGGAATTGAACCTGCAACCTACATACATGCACTTGACCAGAATTGAACCCTCGACTTTTCGGTATGCGGAACGATGCTCTAACCACTACAAAACACTGGCCAGGACTTAAAAACCTATTTTAAAAAGTGAATCAGATCTTCCCTGGCTGGTGCTCAGTTGATGGAGTATTGTCATGCACCAAAAGGTCATCTGTTCAAATCCCAGTCAGGGCACATATCCAGGTTGTGGGTTCCATCCCAGGTCGGGGTGCCTACAGGAGGAAACCAATCAATGCTTCTCTCGCTCATTGATATTTCTCTCTCTTTAAAGTCAATAAACACTATCTATATATGTATATATATATACATATATATATAATTTTTTAAGTATATATTTTTATTATTACATATATATACACATATATATATATATTTTTAAAAGTGAGTCAGATCTCCCAGTGTGCAAACCATAATATAAAACTAATGTAAGTTAACTGTAGCCTAAATAATGAGGCTTCCCAAAAACCTAATCTCCCTCCCAGGAAGTAGTTTATACTCTGAAAAAAATATCACTCATTACATAATATGACAAAATAATGTAATATAGTTTTAATAGCTACAGTTAATACATTAAACATATGGTTTCTTCAATAATCACTAATTTTTACATCTCTCACTACTAATTATGGTATTAAATCGTTCACTCCTTAATTTGTTCTGTCAAAGTTTTATTTATTCCAGACTGAATGGTGATCTAGTTGAGACTTTTACACTTCTCCCATTAGCTTAACATCATTTATATAGAGCCGCTATGTGTTCTAACGGTTTATTATCATATTATTTTTGGTGACTTAATTTTCCTGTGATGATTGTCTAATTTAGCCATTCCAGTTATGAAATAGTTTCAAAGGATATTTCAAAAACTTACAAGACTGTTGATATTTGTAGCTCTATATAATTTTAATACCATTTTTGGTAACTTCCAGTTACAACTGTCAGCCCTTTTCAGCGGCCTGATTGCTGCAGGATAACTCCTCTACTGAAGTGTCGTTCAGGCAAACTGGGCTATTGGCTTGAGAAGAGTCAAAAGATCCACAGGAAATACTTTTTGGGCTGAAAGAAATTGAACTCAGTAACTGCTTGTTACTTTATAGTGTCATATGAGTATTAGGTGTTTATTTCTGCGTAAAGTGAGGGAGGCTTTGTGAGGAGTGTGGGAGTGGACATACACCCTTTGCAAAAATTAACTCAAAGTAGATCACAGACATAAGTGTAAAGCACAAAACTATCAAACTCCTAAAGGATAGCACAGGAAAAAATCCAGATGATCCTGGGTTTGATGATGACATTTTAGATGCAATATTAAAGGCACAGGGCATGAAAGAAAGAATTGATAATCTGGACTTTATTAAAATTTAAAACTTCTCTTCTGAGAAAGACAGTTTCAACACAATGAGATGAGACTCACAGAGTAGGAGAAAATATTTTCAAAGGACACATCTGATAAAAAACTGTTATCCAAAATATACAAAGAACTTTCAAAACTCAACAGTAAGAAAACAAACTATCCAATTTAAAAATGGGCCACAGGTCTTGACAGTCACTTCACCAAAGAAGATATACAAATGACAAATAAACATGTGAATAGATCCCCCATATCATATGTTATCAGGGAAATGGGAATTAAAACAACTAGGTCCCACAACACACCTATTAAAATGATCAAAATCCAAAGCACTGACAATATCAAAAGCCGGTGAGGATGTGCAACTACAGGAAGTCTCATTCGTTGCTGGTGGGAATGCAAAATGGTACAGCCACTTTGGAAGACAGCTTGGTGGTTTCTTACAAAACTAAATATACTCTTAACATATGATCGAGCAATCATACTCCTTGCTATTTACCCAAAGGAATCGAAAACTTATGTCCACACAAAAACCTGCACATGGATGTTTATAGTATCTTTATTCACAGTAGCCAAAACTTGGAAGCAATCAAGATGCCCTTCAGTAGGTAAATGGCTAAATAAACTGTGCTGCAGTCAAACAATGTAATATTATTCAGTGCCAAAAATAAATGAGGTATCAAGTCATGAAAAGACTTGGAGAAAACTTAAAAAAAGTATATTACTAGGTGAAAGAAGCCATTCTGAAAAGGTAATATAGTGTATGATTTCAACTATTTTACCTTCTGGAAATGACAAAACAGTGGAGACAGCAAAAAACCATTGCTTGCCAGAGGTTAAGGGAGAGAGAGAGAGATAAATAGGCAGAGTGCAGAGGGTTCTTTAGGCAGTGAAACTACTCTATAAGATACTATAATGATGGATACACATCGTTATACATTTGTCCAAATTCATAGAATGCACAATACCAAGAGTGAACCCTAATATAAACTGTGGACATTAGGTGATAATAATGTGTCAGTGTAGGTCCATCATTTGTGACAATATGCCCCTCTGGTGGGAAATGTTGATAATGAGGGAGCATATGTATTTGTGGTGGTTGGAAGTAAATGAGAAATCTCTGTACCTTCTGCTTAATTTTGCTCTGAGTCTAAAACTGTTTTAAAAAATGAGGTCTGTCCTGGCTGGGTGCCTCGGTTGGTTGGAGCACTTTCCATACGCCAAAAAAATCGAGGGTTCAAGTCCCTGTCAGGGCACATACCTAGGTTGTTGTTCAATCCCAGGTCAGGGTGCATGTGGGAGGCAACCAAGTGATGTTTCTCTCACATCAATGTTTCTCTCTACCCCCCTTTTCTCTAAAATCAATAAAAGCATATCCTCGGGTGAAGATTTATAAACAAAAAGTCTATTAAAAAAGTCATTTTGTAATTTCATGTCCCTCTCTAGTTTCGTCTCCATTTCTCTGCTTTCTTTTTTTTTTTTTGCATTTACTTTTTTTATTTTTTATTTTTTTAATCTTTATTGTTCAGATTATTACATTTGTTCCTCTTTTTTCCCCCCATAACTCCCCTCCTCTCAGTTCCCGCCTCACCCTCCGCCCTCACTCCCCACCCACTGTCCTCATCCATAGGTGCACGATTTTTGTCCAGTCTCTTCCCACAGCTCCCACACCCCTTCCCCCACCCAAGAATAGTCAGTCTATTCCCTTTCTATGTCCCTGATTCTATTACAATCACCAGTTCATTCTGCTCATCAGATTATTTATTCACTTGATTCTTAGATTCACTTGTTGATAGATGCATGTTTGTTGTTCATAATTTGTATCTTTACCTTTTTCTTCTTCTTCTTCTTCTTAAAGGATACCTTTCAGCATTTCGTATAATACTGGTTTGGTGGTGATGAACTCCTTTAGCTTTTCCTTATCTGTGAAGATCTTTATCTGACCTTCAATTCTGAATGATAGCTTTGCTGGATAAAGTAATCTTGGTTGTAGGTTCTTGGTATTCATCACTTTGAATATTTCTTGCCATTCCCTTCTGGCCTGCAAAGTTTCTGTTGAGAAATCAGCTGACAGTCGTATGGGTATTCCCTTGTAGGTAATTGACTTTCTTTCTCTTGCTGCTTTTAAGATTCTCTCTTTGTCTTTTGCTCTTGGCATTTTAATTATGATGTGTCTTGGTGTGGTCCTCTTTGGATTCCTTTCGTTTGGGGTTCTCTGCGCTTCTTGGACATGTAAGTCCATTTCTTTCACCAGGTGGGGGAAGTTTTCTGTCATTATTTCTTCAAATAGGTTTTCAATATCTTCCTCTCTCTCATCTTCTGGCACCCCTATAATTCTGATGTTGGTACGCTTGAAGCTGTCCCAGAGGCTCCTTACACTATCTTCGTATTTTCGGATTCTTTTTTCATTTTGCTTTTCCGGTTGGGTGTTTTTTGCTTCTTCGTATTTCAAATCTTTGACTTGATTCTTGCGATCCTCTGGTCTGCTGTTGGGAGTCTGTATAATATTCTTTATTTCAGTCAGTGTATGCTTAATTTCTAGTTGGTTCTTTATCACAACATCGAGGGTCTCATTAGTTTTCTTGAGGCTCTCATCAATTTATCAGCAGTTTCTAGAAAATTATTGAAAGCCCTGAAAAGTGCGTTTTTTAGCTCTATATCCTCCATTTCTGTCATGTTTCTTTGTCTCCGCATTTTTTATGCTTTCTTGGTGCACCCCCTTGTGGTCTTTGTGCGCAGTCTTGTTGTAGTTAAGCCTTGATTGTTGTCGGCAATACTGGGGGTGAATTGACCTCCAGGCTAACTGGCTATCTCTCTGCTTTCTTTTAAAGCATAACCTTTCAAGACAGTTGTTGATACCCACTATGTCTAGGTCCTCTCCTCTGTTCTCTTTTATTACCATAACAACAGGCTTTTGAACTAATTTCTCTACTACATGTATCTCTTAAGTTTACCAGTGTTTGCCATTTTGCTAAATTGTTGATCCTTGATCATCATTGTTTGTGAGACACTTTTTAAAAAAATGAATCACTGAAGCCTTCCTTCTTCCTTCTTAAAATAATTTCTTCACATGATTTTAACAACAGCATTCTTCCTTGGTTCTGTTTCTACATCTCTGGCCACTTCTAAATATCAGAGTGCTTGATCTCCTACATTATAACTCTTTGCTTCTTTGTACTCCCTCCCTCAGCAATATGATGCAGGCTAAAGGCTTAAACTCCATCCTTCTTACTCTTTTAGACAAAAACTTTGCATTCATCTTTGCTTTTTTTCCCCCCTTACAAATATGGAAACCAACTTATATGGAGACCTATTGACTATACTTTATATATATTGTTAAATCTAGAATTTGACCACCTCTTACATCCTTCATGAGTAACAATCTTATCACAGTCAACATAATCTCTTGCCTGGATTATTGCTATAACCTCCTAAGCGAGAGCTCTCTCTCTCTCTCTCTCCTCCCCCCCCCCTCCCTTTGTCCCCCTACAAAGTATTCACAACATAACAGCCATTTGAATCCTCTGTACAAAATCTTCCAGCGGTTTTCCATGAGATTCAGAGTAAAAGCCAGAGTCCTATGAAGCCTCACATGAACTAGCACATTTTAGAAGATAGGTTTTTTTTTGTTTGTTTGTTTTCTTATCACTATCTGATCCGCCTTACTATCATTCATTAAATACTCTTATTGTGGTCACTCCTCAGGTTAAGGAATTCCCACCGTTTGTGTTTTTTTTTTAAACATAGGTTCTACTTTCCAATCCCAATCACCCATTTTTATTAAGTAGACATTTTATGAGCACCTGGATTTTATGGATGTATAAAAATGATTAAAACATTTCCTGCCCTCAGGGAGTATTTACAGTTGGAGAAAAGACAAAAATGCAATGAATAAATACAAGATCAGTAACTAGTATTGAATGTGTGCACAAAACAGTGGTATGATGAGCAATCAATTAAAATGACCTGATGTAGACCTAGAGCAGCAGTCCTCAAACTTTTTAAACAGGGGGCCAGTTCACTGTCCCTCAGACCGTTGGAGGGCCGGACTATAGTTAAAAAAAACAACTATGAACAAATTCCTATGCACACTGCACATATCTTATTTTGAAGTAAAAAAACAAAATGGGAACAAATACAATATTTGTATTTGCATGTGGCCCGTGGGTCGTAGTTTGAGGACCCCTGACCTAGAGGATCTTAGAGAAATAGCATTTGTTCTAACTGATGTTAGGTGATCTCTGTGCTTTGAACTGTGTCCCAGTTTTCCATACTCCTTTAGTCATACTTATAGACCTAACTGAAGGCAATATGCTGGCATTTGTATACAAAGATAATTATCTGGTCCCATATATTAAATTTATGTAATGGTATGGATTTATAAATTTGCATTGTAGCTTGTGCTGCTTGTGGTCAGTAGAAGAGAGAGAGAGAGAGAGAGAGAGAGAGAGAGAGAGAGAGAGAGAGAAGAAAGAAAGAAAGAAAGAAAGAAAGAAAGAAAAGAAAAGAAAAGAAAAGAAAAGAAAAGAAAAGAAAAGAAAAGAAAGTAGTTTACAGATTCCTTATTTTGACCCAGAAGTTCTCACATATCACATGAAAAATTGCTATCCTACCTTTATGGTGCACTCTCATTGATGGAGGCAAAGTTTTGTGCGAATGCTTGCCTGAAAGTGATAGCCATTTTTGTATTCACCCCCCAAAAATGTGTTAAAATACAAGTGAGTGAGTGACGGTGACAGGTGTATCAGCTCTAAGCCATAGAAAAAGTAGCTATTCATGAACTTTAGCATATTATTCTTATTAAATTACTGTAACATCTATCAGGTGATAAATTACTAGGCAACAATACCACGGTTTTAAACAACTGTTTCTTTCAGTGCATCCACAGAAGATATAAGGCTCTTTTACTATTCCAGAATTCATGTTAATCTGTTAAAAGGTAGCATGGTGTATTGACAAGAACATGACATTTTTGGACTTCAAAGGACTTCAGTCTGGTTCCATGCTGTAAAATGTATAAATTGCATGATATTGAACAATCCACTTAGGAATATTGAGCCTCAATTTAATTATGTGTACCATGGAATTGTCTTAACTGCAAAATACTCAACAGTTTTGAGTTACTATTATTATAGCAGCACCATCAATTGTAACAAATTATCTTTGTATACAATGCACGTTACTTACCTTTTTCTATTTTGCCCTCATCTCTTTCATTTTTCTTTCTGGAATAGAGGTAGATCCACAATGCTTTGACAATTTGCTTTTTCTAGTCCATCCCAAGCTTCTCTGGTGAACTGGGAATTTTACAGTTGGGTTGGTAGGATGCAACATATGATCAGAGGACTATTGGTCATACTGAATTACCAGAGAATTTTTCAGTGTTGAATTACTCATTATTTTAAGAAAATTTTCTATTTTTTAAATCTTCTGGGTGTGGTAAGTGAGGAGAAGGACCAAGCTGATTATTATTTCTAAAGAGAAATTGAAAAGATTGGGAGAAGAAGGCAGCAGGGAAAATAAAACATCTTTAGATGTTCAAGGGACATGTTTCTGGGAGAAAACTCTGAATGCTTGGTGTGTGCTTGTGATTAGAGGGGTCCACTCTGCTCCAATGGAGAAGGGGGCCCAGCTGTACTCTGGCTACTAGGGCCTGATTGGGAGGCCACCCTCAAGTACTTTGCTCTTGCACTCTGCTGCCTCTGGTCCATCAAGAGCTGTCTCACAGAGTCTGCAAAGTTTGAGCTTGAGGTAGAGACTGGTGGTTGTATGAAACAAATCTATTCATTAATTCCACAGATTTTTTTAGTGCCTAATATATGACAGAGATAGTGTAGACAAAACATACAACAATCCTGTTCTCATAAATTGTATAAGCCTCTTTACTATTCACTGGATTTTTACTCTCGACTCTCCACCCCTGACGGGATTTTTTGGATTATCAATATAATAACCTGAGCATTCTCATTGTGTTTTTATTGATACAGGTTGCCATTTGGAGGCACTTTGGTACGATGGGGAAAACACCCAACTGAGAATCAGACTACATAGATGCCATTCCATCTGCCACTAATTAGGTACACAGGCTTCAGCTTATCACAAACTCAGAGTCCAAAGAAAGTGGTAGGTTCTTTGATCATTTATATCACCTCTCTTGTTCTCAGTCTGTGTGGTTCATGATCTATCAGGCAAAAGAGAGGAAGTTCTCTCCTCCTGAATTATCTTCAACATAAAATCATGTGTCCTACTATAGCTTGCTCTCATTTCTGTGTAGCATGAATAGTGGGCACAGAATTCAGGCTTCCATGACACCCAGATTTTTTTCAGTCAGACGTTTCTGTATTTGAGATCAGAATGTGCTGGTCTGAGAATAATCTGTCAGATAATTAAAACAGAAGCCGATTTAATATCTCCTGGGGTGGACTGCTGTTCCATTGTTTGGGATCAGGTGTTTCGGCTAATAAAAGACAAGGCATTTTCTGCTTCTTCCAAGAACAGTAAGACTGAACTTCGTTTAAATACTAAAAATTGTTCAAAGTCTGGCAGAGACTTGCATATGTCCCTAATATCTATTTCTTCTTTTCTTTAGTGATAGAATCTACAAATTATTGGTTGGCATGTTACTATTCAAAATCAAGGCAAAAGTTTTCAATTATCTTGTAGTTTAGAGTGGCTCAGTGACCAAGGTCTGGCCAAAGGTATGTTATGTGAACAATTTCTTAATAGTGCCTTTAGCGAAAGGGCAGGCTCTATTATGCATGCCATCCTCCCTTCCCCTGCCAACTTTTCCAAGCTTAAACTGAGGACCCTGTAGCCATGGTGGTGAGCCATCTTCCAATCTTCAACTGAAGATGGGCAATGGGTGGTGAAGTAACATTAAAGAAGGATTTGGGGTCTCCAGTTATGTGGAACTGCCACATGAGCCTTGAACTACCTCTTCAGTCTTCGATGATTTTCTTAAACCATTTAATATTATGGCCTATTTGTTTCTTAAACCATTGAACATTATAGCTTAATGTACATCTCAATGAATACAAATATAAATTACTCAGGTTATAAATAAACATACAATGTTACATTAACAGAAATTTTCTTTGACCTATAACCAAGCCAATTCAGCAATATTCTATGTGAAAAATAATCTATCTATCTATCTATCTATCTATCTATCATCTATCTATCTGGAGAATAGTGAGCATTTTAGAGATGATCTATAAGAGTGTGGTTTTAACATATTCTTTCCTTCATTACTGTTCTTTGGAGTAAACGTTGAAAAACATGATGAAAACAGAAACATCTGATTGAATTTGAAATTCACATAATTTTTAAATTACACTTTTAAAATTGTAATTCTGTTATCAATAAAACATTTGTTATAATCCATGATCATTGAAAATCACACTAAAATAGAGAAGGCCTGAAAAGAGAACTTAAAAATTATTGTGTTGTGGATACGCTAATATGGATTTCCTGATTTTAGACATTGATCTTCTCAGCAATAATAATACATCCATGATTGCATTAGGTGGCTAAATTTGTTTGTAAAAAAGGTTGCTTGTAAACAGGCAAGAATAATTAAACCACTCAATATTAACTGAATAATATATTGATGATTTTAAAACAGTTTGGCTAGCATTTTCTTCTGCTTTAGTAGTGATGTCGCTGTGAAATGTGAGGATAACACTTCATGTGTTACTATTTGTTGTGAAGTGATTTAATAGATGTTTAAACAAGTCATTACCATATTGACAGCATTTCTCATCATGAAACTGTAATTTTATATTGATTGTCATGCTAGGCTTCCCACCCCCTTCCTCTGCCTGAAATGTGAGGACACCTAAACATGACCCTCAGAGAGTGTTACAGACTGCACTGTTTAGTTATGGATGGTTGTTCTTGAGTCTTCCTCTCTTCAATATCAAAGAAGGAAGAATAGTCATCCCTTCTTTCCACAGTAAGGTTGTAGCATGTGTGGAAGGAGCAAATCATGTTTAGTACATTCTCACTGCTGGGAGAGCACCATGATAGCATCTTTGGAAGATAACAGTGGCTCATACACAAGTAACCTCAATAGCAGTAGCAGCCAGAAAGCCCCTTCTCAACTTGTCTTATGGGTTTCAAACTTGCAGCTGAGTAATAAGTATAGTTGAGCCTCCTGGCTCCTCCAGTTGAAGGCCACTGTTTTACCTTCACAGATAAATAGACTTAAATTAGGTTGATGACAGTCATTCTTTCAGTAGTAATTATGGAGCTACTACGTGCGTGATAAATAATAGCTAATCAGGTGTTATTTCTGTCCTCTTGAAGCTTTCAGTCAAGTAGTAAATCTGTATCCCTGGTTTTAGCTTCCTGTGGTATGTCCTTTTGCTGAATGGGTTTCCATTTCTCTACGATCATCAGACTGCTCTACTGAGAACTCTTCCCCATGAGTTTCATCAATGAGAAGAGAAAGCTTGACCTGAATATTATATAGTCCTTTCAGTTACACAGTCATGGAGATGGAAAGTTTTCTTAGTTTATTGGCTGCATACTTATTCCTAAAGAAAGACTGGGTTTTTTTTCCAGGAGTATGGCCATTCAGTTTCTGCCCCAACACCTTTTAAAAGGGTATTGTGCTAGATTTTATCTAATTTCTTGCAATATAATTCAGAATTTTCCAATTTATGATCATAAAAGTTATGAGGTCTGTATGGCACAATTTGATCTTAATGGGCCCATGTATAATCCTAGTGATGACCTATTTCTTCCTAAATTCTCAAAACTTAAGCAAATATTTAAAAACTTGTTCAAAGATATGATTTTCAGGTATGGGTTTTTGGCATCTACCTTTTTTCCCAATTGAAAACCATACAGTTGCTCATCAAGTTTTATGTCATCTTTTCTTTCCTCCTTATAAATGTGAGACTGCACTGTATTCTTTTTCTATGTCACAGATGTTATTCTTCCTATTAGAGTTTTTCCATTATATCTGGGCCTTTTTCTTTATTCTCTGTTAGCATTCTCTGGCTTTTTCTTGTGTAGTCCAAGAAAATAGTTTCACTTTAAAATAGTTGTTCTCAACCAGGGGTGCTTTTGTCAGCCGAGGAGTCATTTGACAATGTCTGAAGACATTTTTCTGGGTGTCACAACTGAGGGAAAACCAGCTGTGAATGGTATCTAGTGAATAAAAGCCCAGAATACTTGCTAAACATCTTAAAATGCAGAGGATATTCCCCTTACCAACGAATTATTTGCCCCAAAAGGTCAATAGTGTTGAGCTTGAGATAATTTGTTTAAAACAATTCAAATATTTATTTGTTCTTATTATGATGTTTTTAAAGAATATTTTCTTATTATGTCCCCTCTTATATCCAGTTAGAGAAGCTGCCAGTTACTGAAGTATTTTAGTATGCTTTCTGTCTTCACTGGTTCATTTACTACAAACATTGGAATATTTGCCTGGTCTAGGTACTATAGACAATACAAAGATAAGTCTTTGTCTCTGACTTTATTGTAAAAAATCAGTATTTGTGAATTAAGGTAATTATAGTTAGAGATAAACCTAATTACTCATGTCAGAGCAGACAGAAAGTGCCAGAGGAAGTTGGGAGGATTGGCTGTTTTTTGCTGAAGGGATATAGGAGATATAATGGGGTAGACAGCAGTGTTGCTGGGTCTTAAAGAATAATCATATTTCAACCATGCTAAGGTGAGGAAACAGAAGTGAGAAAGTAAGAAAGCACGTGGAACCAGGGCAGGCTAAAGGGACTGTGGTAGCAAGTTCCACTTGAGATAGAGTGTATGAGAGATGTGGTTGGAAAGTTCTTTGTTACCAAGATGTTAATGGTATAGGACAATTTGTTGTTTGTCTGGAAAATATCCACATCAGGATCATTACAACAGTTTTTCTTTTATGAGTAAAAATTATATATTATAAAATAACACATTTTGTTATCTTATGTTGAACAAATCAAAATTTTAATTGCAATATGAATTTGTTTGGCATTGTCCTTAGTTTCCATGAATATTTTTATTGCTTTATTTTACATCAGCTGATATTCTTCAAAATCAGCAGGCAAAAACTATTTTTTCTTTCAATTTTGAGTCTGAAAATTCATCTTGAATATATATATTATTCTTTAAGACCCAGCAACACTGCTATCTACCCCTAAAGCTATGAGTATATATATATATATATATATATAGGCTTATAGGCTTATATATATATATATATATATATATATATATATATGCTCATAGCTTTAGGGGTCAAAATAATCTGAAAATGCATAATTTAGAAGAGGGTTCAATGATTCACTCCTACAGTTTGGAGTAAAAATAAATTCTAGCCTAAGATAATAAAAAATAAATTCTAGCCTAAGATAATAAAATCTGATACAGAACATCTTTGGAAACATCCATATAGTAAATGTGGCATCCCAACAGAGGGGCGATATACAACTTTCTTCCTGTGGCTCTGAAGGGTTATTACATTTGTGTGTGTGTGTGTGTGTGTGTGTGTGTGTGTATGTGTGTGTGTTTTGAGGGAAACTTGATTTAAACTGATGATTCCTGGGCCCCTTTCTATATTGACTATATTGAATCAGAATTGGAAAAAGCACAAGATGAAATGTAATTTTATATATATTTTTTCTTACAAGTGCTTTAGGTGATACTACTTGTGAAAGTAAAGTTTAAAAACTGCTGTTCTAGCCCTGGCCAGGTGGCTCAGTTGGTTGGAGCATCATGCCATACACCAAAAGGTTGTGGGTTTATTTCCCTACCAGGGTACACACCTGGGTTGCATGTTTGATCCTTAGTTGAGGTGCACACTGGAGGCAACTGATGGATGTTTCTCTCTCTCTTCCCCTCTTTCTTTCTCTCCTTTTCTTTCTCTCTGAAATCATAAAACATATCCTTGTGTGAGGATTAAAAAATGCCACTGTTCTAGAAGATGGAAGAGTTAGATGACTCAGGCTGTAGTGAGACATGTTGTGGAGGTGATAGTAAATAGTAAAAAAGTTAAGTAATGAACAGGGTTCCAGAAATGTAGCTTTGTGTAGATAAGTGAGGCCTGGGAGAATAGATTGAATTATGTACACTAAACAGGTTGAGATGGGAGAAACTATAGAGAATAAAAATATTTGATTGTGGTTAGTATTACTGAGGGAGAATTCCTATAGTTTTAAAAATAAATGTACTGATTCTGCTAGAACAGTAGAGTTGTATATGCCTAATCATTAATTACCAAATCATTTTTGGTGATGTACCATGCACATGAGTATAAAAAACATTATTGTTTTAGTATTCTCAGAATAAGCAAAGTTGGGAACATAAATGCCACTCCTTTTCCTTTTGTTGAGCTATTAAAAATATTAAAAAATCATTAGTTTTCATAGACATTCTATCTACCTTTTTATCCTCTAATGGTATAGAACTTTAGGTGATGGCACCTAAATAAATTTTCTTCTATGTTTTTATTCTTATTCTCTATGCATAAATTTCATAAATGATTAACTTGTTTTATGTAGTATACATATTTTCCCATTGGTTCAGGTATTATATTCATATTTTATTCTGTTGTCTTTGAAGTATGTAGATACTAAGTGTGTCTCTAAGATTCTCATCTCTAAAGGGGCTATGTCTATGTGGTTCTTATCACATATAGATACATTCTTTTAAAAAATATATATATTTTTATTGATTTCAGAGAGGAAGGGAGAGGGAGAGAGAGATAGAAACATCAATGATGAGAAAGAATCATTGATCGGCTGCCTCCTACACGTCCCCTATTGGGGATCGAGCCCCCAACCCAGGCATGTACCCTTGACCGAAATGGAACCAAGACCCTTCAGTCTGCAGGCTGACGTTCTACCCACTGAACCAAACCAGCCAGAGCTAGATGCATTCTTAATAAATGTGTTTGTGTGTGTTTTTTTTTTTTTCATGTTGAGAATGGCTCTCTATATGACTGATTTAAAGGATATGGTAAGACCTTTATTGTAATATTATTACTTTTTAGCATGGTTATTTTTTATTCTGCAAAATCAGGCTGCTGGGATGTGTTGAGATGATCCTATGGATTAATTATGTAAAGCACTCAGCCTGTAGGCGCCCAGTAACTATCGCTCCTTTCCTCCATTACCCAGGTAATAAACTGACTAAAAGAATTCCTGGCCTCCCACTGCCTCTTGCTAAGTAAGAGTGAAGATTACTTTGACTTAATGTGGAAGACTTCAGTGCTTCTCCCAGTGGGTCCCTCCCTTGAGGCGTCCTACACAGGCCTGCATGACACAACTTAGGCACTGAAACGTGACTAGCAGTTGTGAATGAAAGGTGACTAGGATTAGCGAATGAAACGTGAGTGAGGTGCTGAGTCACCTCCTAGCAGAGGGTTCTCAGCCAGTGCATGTTCTCTTCTCCCTGGGCCACAAGGATGGGCACTGCTTCCCATAAAGGCTGCTGCATCCGCCTGAGTCCAGGGAGAATGCTCTCTGAGCCTGGAGCTGAGGCGTAGCAGACCCACAATGAGCACAAGTCATGAATAAGAAATCAATATTTTTTGCTGGAAACCCCAGAGATTTTGTGTTCATTTTATGTCTCATAAATAAACCTCAAAAGGGATTTGTGAGGAAATAAAAGCAAGGAACACTTGATCAGAGCCTATTTGAAGTGCCACTTTCTGTATTAAGCCTTCCTCACCCATGGAAAGAGGTCATAGGAGTCCCCATTGCCTCTCAATTCTTGTCTGGCCTCCTAACTTGGCATAGTGTCATAACCAGCTCAAAGATATCATAAATTGTTTGAGGGAACGTGTGCTCCTTTATAATTTCTGTGGAAATGGTATGCGCCAGTTTCTTCAAACATAACTGTGGATGTTGTATTTTACGTTTGTAGATGTATTTTACGTTTGAAAGTAAAGCAAGTTTTGGTGGGTCATTTTGCCATTGGCGCATGGATACAGCTGGATGTCAATATGAAGAGGAAGTGAAAAGTTACTCGTAAATTCGAGGCCTAAAAGTTTGGGGGAAGGCTGCTGTTTCCAGAGTCCAGGAAAAGAAGTGTTTCTGCTTGCATATGATTTTATCAACAATCCCAGGTCCAGATGCTCGTTTTTATTTTATTTTATTATCTTTATTGTTGAAAGTGTTACAGATATCCCTCCTATATTTTCCCATTGACCCCTTCCACTCCTCATTCCCTGAGGCCTTCACCACAGTATTGTCTGTGTCCAGATGTTCTTTTAAGGAAGAAAGTATTTTTATAATTTTAACGCTTTCTGAATTGTTCCCTCAATGAATCATAGCATTTAACCTAAGCCATTTGTGCTATGGCAATATAACTTTTCTGGAAATTTCAAGAAAATGTAAATGGATTCTGAGCCTACATATTTGCAAAAAATATGCCCATTCTGTAGTATCAATTGGATTCATAGAAGGCCATTAAGACATATTTATTAGCTTGTTAAACTGAGCTGCTTTTATTTCTAGAACAAGTGTCATAAAAATATTAAAAATTTTACAGAATTCCATGAACTATTCAGCACAAGGGATTAGAGACTTTTTACATTTCTTTTCCTAAAGCAAGAGTTTCCTCTAGGCACCAACACATCTAAATATATAAAGAGCTGGGGTCCGTAAGGACCGAACGGACTGAACACCAGAAGTCAGTCCTGCAGTCAGTGCTGGGTTGCCTCACTGCAGGTGGTGCAGCGACCCAGGACTGACTGCCAAGCGGCCTGCCAAGGGGCAATCAGGCAGGCAGGAAGAGGCAGTTAGGAGCAATAAAGCAGTTAGGGGCAACCCAGCACTGATTGCCGCCCTGCAGGCACGGCGACCCAGCATTGACTGCCATGGGGGCTGCAGATCAGGCCAGGAGAGAGGAGCAGGGTCTGATCCGCAGCCTCCGTGGCAGCTGTTGATCAGCCTTTGCCTCTCTTTCTCTCTGGGCCTCCCCAGCCACCGAGCCTCTTCCTCTCTCTGAGAACCCAGCAGTTCAGCCCACTCTCCAGCAGCCTGGGGCTGCTGCTGATCAGTCCTGCCTCTCTGATCAGGCCCTAAGATAGGCACAGAGACGCTGACTGGCATAGAAACCAACCAATCAGAACCAAATCTGGGTGAACTGCGAGGAGCCAATGGTTGCCTAGGAGGTAGAGTTTTTGATGCTGACTGGCATAGAAACTGACCCATCAGAACCTAATCTAGGTGAACTTCGAAGGCAGAACCTAAGGCGGGGGCTGAGGAGGGATTTTAAGGGCAACAGCTGTTTGATGTAAGGTGTAAGAAAGCGGTGCAATTTTTTAATGACCGGTTTGGCAGTATTGTGCACATGACTGGCTATCAGTCCAGATATAGGGATTATGTATTTTTGTCTGCCAAGAGCATCTCCTCCTGCTGAAAAAGGCTTCCCCCCCCATTTAAGCAATCCTATCATATATAATATATCTATAATAATAAAAGGGTAATATGCTCATTAGACCGGGTCGACTGGCCATCTTCTGGATGTCTGACTTCCTTCCGGACGAAGCCATGGTGGTGGGGGCCAAGGCAGAGGCCGTTAGAGGCAATCAGGCCGTCAGGGGAGGGCAGTTGGGAGCAAGATAAGGCTGGCAGGGGAGGGCAGTTGGAGGAGAGATTAGGCCAGCAGGGGAGGGCCACTGGGGGCGAGATCAGGCCTGCAGGGGAGGGCAGTTGGGGTGAGATCAGGCCTGCAGGGGAGGGCAGTTGGTGGTGAGATCAGGCCGGCAGGGTAGGGCACTTAGGGGCAATCAGGCAGGCAGAGGCAGTTAGGGGCAATCAGGCTGGCAGGGGAGAGCAGTTAGGGGCAAGATCAGGCTGGCAGGGGAGAGCAGTTAGGGCCAAGATCAGGCCAGCAGAGAAGGGCAGTTGGGGGCGAGATCAGGCTGGCAGGGGAGGGCAGTTGGAGGTGAGATCAGGCCAGCAGGGTAGGACACTGAGGGGCAATTAGGCAGGCAGAGGCAGTTAGGGGCAATAAGACAGGCAGGCAGGTGAGCCAATAGGAGCCAGCGGTCCCAGTTTGCAAGAGGGATGTCTGACTGCTCAATTTGCTTAGGTGATGTATCTCGTTTATTGATTTGTGGATATTGTACCAGCCTTGCATCCTTGAAATAAATCCCACTTGGTCATGGTGTATGATCTTTCTAATGTAATGCTGGATCTGATTTGCTAAGATTTTGTTGAGGATTTTAGCATCTATGTTCATCAGGGATATTGGCCTATAATTCTTTCTTTGTAGTGTCTTTATCTGGCTTTGGAATTAGGGTAATGCTGGCTTCATTGAAAGTGCTAGGAAGTGTGCTTTCCTCTTGAATTTTTTGGTATAGTCTGAGAAGGATAGGTTTTAGTTCTTCTTTGAAAGTTTAGTAAAACTCCTCTGTGAAGCTCCCTGGCCCCAGGCTTTTGTTTTCTGGGAGTTTTTTTATGACTGCTTCAATTTCCTCCTTAGTTATCAGCCTGTTGAGATATTTTGATTCTTCTTGGTTGAGTTTTGGTAGGTTGTATTTTTCTAGGAATATGTCCATTTCCATTAGGTTGTTTAGTTTGTTGGAATAGAGTTGTTCATAGTATTTTTCTTTTTTTTTACAATCCTTTGTATTTCTGTAGGTTCTGTTGTTATTTCACCTCTTTCATTTCTCCTTTTGTTTATTTGTGTCCTCTCTCTGCTTCTTGGTGATCCTGGTTAGAGGTTCATCAATCTTGTTTATCCTTTCAAAGAACCAGCTCTTGGTTTCATTGATCTTTTGTATTGTTTTTTTTTTTTTAACCTCTATATAATTTATTTCCACTCTAATATTTATTATCTCCTTCCTTCTGCTCATTCTGGGCTTTTCTTTGTGCTCGCTTTCTGATTCTTTTTTTTTAATATATATTTTATTGATTTTTCACAGAGAGGAATGGAAAGGGATAGAGAGTCAGAAACATTGATGAGAGAGAAACATTGATCAGCTGCCTCCTGCACATTCCCTACTGGGGATGTGCCCGCAACCAAGGTAGATGCCCTTGACCGGAATCGAACCTGGGACCCTTGAGTCCACAGGCCGACGCTCTATCCACTGAGCCAAACTGGTTAGGGCCGCTTTCTAATTCTTTAAAGTTGTAGAGTTAGATAATTTATTACCAGTTTTTCTTGTTTCTTTGAGGTAGGCCTGTAATGCTATGAACTTTCCTCTCAGGACTGCTTCCACTGTGTCCCATAGGTTTTGGAGTGTTGTGTTTTCATTGTCATTCATTTCCAGGATGTTTTCAATTTCTTCTTTGATCTCTTTGGTTAACCAATCATCCTTTAATAGCATGCTATTCAACCTCCAAGTGTTTGAATATTTTTTATTGTTTTTATTGTAGTTGATTTCTAATATTATGCCATTGTGGTCTGAGAAGATGCTTGATATGATTTCAATCTTCTTGACTTTGGAGAGACTTTGCCTGTAACCCAATATGTGGTCTATCTTTGAAAATGTCCCATGTGTACTTGAGAAGACTGTATATTCTGTAGCTTTGAGGTGAAATGTTCTGAAGATGTTAATTAAGTCCCTCTGATCTAGTGAGTCATTTAGCATTGCTATTTCTTTGCTGATTTTTTGTCTAGAGATTTATCCAGTGATGTCAGTGGGGTATTAAAGTCCCCTACTATGATCGTATTGCTGTTGTTCTCTCCCTTGATATGTTACAGAAGTTTTTTTTAAATGTATTTGGGTGCTCCAGCGTTGGATGCATATAGGTTTATCAGAGTTTTATCCTCTTGTTGTATCAATCCCTTAAGTATGATGAAGTGGCCTTCCTTATCTCTCATTATGGCCTTCCCTTAGAGGTCTATTTTGTCAGATATAAATATTGCTACCCCAGCTTTTTTCTCATTTCCATTTGCCTGAAAGATGTTTTTCCATCCCTTCACTTTCAGTCTGTGTGAGTCTTTTGTTCTGAGGTGGGTTTCTTGTTGACATCATATATATGAGTCATATTTTCTTATTGATTCAGCCACTCAATGTCTTCTGATTGGGGCATTTAGTCTGTTTATATTTAAAGTTATTATTGATAGGTACTTATTTGTCACCATTTTTATTTTTTTGCCTGTGTTCCTTCTCCCCATGTCCCCCTTTTTTGTTCTTCTTTTCATAACAGTCCCTTTAGCATTGCTTGCATTGCTGGCTTGGTAGTGATAAACTCCCTTAGCCTTTCATTGTCTGTGAAGCTCCTGATTTCTCCTTCAATTTTGAATGATAGCCATGCTGGATAGAGTATTCTTGGATTCAGTCCCTTGCTTTACATCACTTTATGTACTTCTTTCCATTCCTTTCTGGCCTGATGTGTTTCTGTTGAGAAATCATTTGCTAATCTAATGGGAGATCCCTTGTAGATAACTTTATGTCTCTCTCTTTTAGCCTTTAAGATTCTCTCTTTGTTGTTAACATTTGCAATTGTAATTATGACGTGTCTTGGTGTGGATATTTTTGGGTGTATCTTGTTTGGAACTGTCTGTGCTTGTGTGACTTCTTTCTTCCCCAAATCAGGGAAGTTTTCTGACATTATTTCTTCTAATAGGTTTTCTAACTCTTGCTACTCTTCTTGTCATTCTGGCACCCATCTACACTAATAAAAGAGAAACATGGTAATTGGCGTATGACCGCTACCCTTTTCATTGGCTAATCAGTGAGTATATGCAAATTAACTGTCAGTCAAGATGGCGGCCAGCAGCCAGGCAGCTGGACGCAAACATGAGGCTCGCTTGCTTCAGTGACTACGGACTCCAACGTTCCCCACCTCACTTTCCCGCCTCTCAGTTGCAACTCTAAGCAACTATCTACTATGTTGCAAATAGGAAAAGAAACAAAAGCCCAGAAACCGGCTTTCAGTCAGCGGGGCTTTAGCAACATTGTATCGATGTTTTCAGCGGCGAGGCCTCAGAGCTAAAGCTGGCCCAGAATAAAAAAAAAAAAAAAGAAAACAAGGAGCGGTTGGAAGTTTCAGTCACTCGCTTCCAGAAAACAGCCCTCAGCCCCTCACCCAGACTGGCCAGGCACCCCAGTGGGGACCCCCACCCTGATCCAGGACACCCTTCAGGGCAAACCAGCCAGCCCCCACCCATGCACCAGGCCTCTATCCTATATAGTAAAAGGGTAATATGCATCCCGGCACCGGGATCAGCGTGACAGGGGGCAGCGCCCAAAACCCCTGATCGCCCTGTGGCTCTGTGTGTGACAGGGGGCGGGGCCACAACCTCCCTATCTGCCCTGCTCTGTGCCTGATAGGGGGGAGCTCCCCAATCCCCCGATTGCCCTGCAGCTCTGTGTTTGACAGGGTGCAGCGCACCAACCCCCTCCCCCCCCATGGGCCCTGCTCTGTGTGTGACAGGGTAGAGCCATAACCTCCCCATTGGCCCTGCCCTGAGTGTGACAGGGTGCAGCACCCAAACCCCCTGATCCGCCCTGCTCTGTGTGTGACAGGGGGCGGTGCCCCAACTCCCCTATCGGCCCTACTCTGTGAGTGACAGCGGGGAGCTCCTCAACCCCCTGATCAGCCCTGCTCTGTGCGTGACAGGGTACAGAGCCCCAACACCCCTGATGGGCCCTGCTCTGTGCGTGACAGGGGACAGCACCCCAACCCCCTGATGGGCCCTGCTCTGTGCGTGACAGGGGGTGGCGCCGCAACCTCCCCATCGACCCTGCCTTGAGTGTGACAGGGGGCGGTGCCCCAATCCCCCAATCGGCCCTACCCTGAGCGTGACTGAGGGTGGCATTGCAACCTCCTGATCTGCCCTGCTCTGTGCATGATGGGGAGGTGCCCCAACTCCCCAATCGGCCCTGCTCTGAGCCTGACCAGGGGCTGCACTTAGGAATTGGGCCTGCCCTCTGCCACCCGGGAGCAGGCCTAAGCCAGCAAGTCGTTATCTCCCGAGGGGTCCCAGACTGTGAGAGGGCACAGGCCGGGCTGGGGGACCCCCCCCCCCCCGCCCCGAGTGCACAAATTTTTGTGCACGGGGCCTCTAGTATTATATATGTTTCTTCATTTTATGTTGTCCCAAACCTCCCTCAGGCTCTCCTCCTGTCTTTTGATTTTTTTCTCCATTTGCAGTTCAGACTGGATATGTTTTGCTTTCCTGTCTTCTAATTTGCTAATTTGGTCCTCCACTTCTCCTAGTCTACTGTTGAAATCTTCCATAGTGATTTTTATTGTTGCTATATCACTCTTTATTTCCTCTTGATTCTTACATAGGTTGTTAATTTTCTCATTCTTTCGGTTTATGAACTGTATGACCCTTAGACTGAATTTCTTTTTTGACATATTGCATGCCTCTGTTTCATTTAGTTCCTTTCTGGTGATTTCTCCTTTTTCTTTCCTGTGGGAGTTGTTCTTCTGTATCTCCATTTTTGCTTTCATTGAAGGATCTAGGTGTCGAATCACATGGGGCCTATGGCTACAGTGGGGGGCCTGGTGGTGGGTTGTGTGGTCAAAGGCAGTGGTTGCTCCTCTGGCGCCGCAGGGCAGCTGCTCCTGGTGTGGTTGTAGGCACGGCTGCTCCTTGGATGGTTGTGGGCAGTGGCTGCTCCCCATGTGGTCATGGGCTGTGGCTGCTGCTCATGGGGCTGCTGGCGTGGTTGTGGTGCCCGAGGCTAAAGCGTCTGGCTGGCGGGGGGTGGGAGGAAGTGCACTCTGGAACTCACAGTAGCCCTCAACTGGGGAGGCTAGAGTTTCAGTGTTCATGGGTTCGCAGCCAAGGCAGCAGGTCCCCAGCCTGGGTGGCTGTAGGATCCCAGGTGGTGTCTGAGGGCCCTCTGGGTGGAAGTGAGGCTGGGCTCCCAGTCACAGCAGCTTTTTCCTTCAAGAAGGACCAGCCTCTGCAGCAGAGCTGGCACTCCGGGAGCAATTACAGCAGTAGCAGAGGTTGCCCAGCTAGGCAAGCCCAGTCCACCAGCCCTCAAAGGTCTTGCGATAACTAGCTGTCCCTCACTCAGACAAACACACACACACACACACACACACACACACACACACACCACACGTCCACACACTCCCCTTTCACCCCTCACTTATTCACACTCTCTTCCTCACTGCCTTCTTCCTGGCCACCATCTTGGAATCAATCCCCTCATTTAGTTTCTAAGATGTTGGTGTACTCCCATCTCAGGAGGATTTCAAGTACTGGTTTACTGGGGAGACATGTGAGACTATATCAAGACCCAAGGGCATGATTGAAAAAAAAATATTTTTCTCTGAATTTATTGGGTGACCCTGTTTAACAAAATTATACAAGTTTCAGGTGCAAAATTCTACAACACATCATCTGCACACTGTATTGTGTGTTCACCACCCAAGTCAAGTCTTTGTCCATCATCCATTTATCACCTCCCTCCACTTCCCCCAACCCCTCCCTTTGGCAATCACCACACTATTGTCTGTGTCCATGAGGTTTTTCTCTTTTTTGCTTAATCCCTCCACCCCTACTCCCCCACACCCCACTCCAGCTGGCAGCCTGCTCTCTATCTATGAGTCTGTCTCTATTTTGCTTATTAGTTCATTTTGTTCATTAGATTTCACATATGAGTGAAATCTTATGGTACTTGTCTTTCTCTGACTGGCTTATTTCCTAAAGAAAAAAAATACCAAAAATTGCAAGTACTTATTATGGGTATGAATTATAATGATGGGAGTTGGGGGAGGTTTGAAATAAGAGTTTTTCAATGGTATTGTAAAGTTTAAAGAATTTTAGATGATAGAAGTTTATACAAAAACTTACTCCTAAGTAAGTTATTAAGTTCATTATATTTCTACCCCAACAATGTCAACATGTTTCATGAGGCAAATAGGGTTAATAAAATCCATAAGCAGATTAATAGCACATTACTCTGGTTACTCCAAGAATCAGTTATTGGTAGAAGAATCCTAAGTACCAATAATTCTGTTGCTATTTCATTTTCACTGCATGGTTTTTTTGCTACTTTATTTCCCATTTTCCTTGAAGGGAAATTGAATTATGCTAGGCATAATTTATCCAATATTCCAGTTTTAAGATAATTGACTTATATCTCATTTGCATATTTGTATTTAATAAACAAAATTTTTTATTGAAGTGTAATGGCAAAGTGCAGAAATCAAAAGTATATAAATTGATGAATTTTCACTAAGTGAATATACCCATGGAACCACTATCCAGGCCAAGAAATAATATTGCCATAGCAGCATCTGCTAGATCAATATGAAAAGAGAGACTAGAATACATTTTTTGATATATTCTAAGAGGGAGATTCTCAAATGAAAGAGATATGAGCTGTTTGTACTGCCTTAATAGTAGTCAGTAGTCCTCTCTTCTCTTCAAGGTAACCAACTATCTGACTTTAAATATCACAGATTTCCCTGTTTTGAATATATATATATATATATATATATATATATATATATACACACTAGAGGCCCGGTGCACAAAAATTTGTGCACTGGCGGGGGGTAGGTGTCCCTCGGCCCCACTTGTGCCCTCTCACAGCCTGGGACCCCTCAGGAGATAACCACCTGCTGGCTTAGGCCCACTCCCCCTGGTGGCAGATGGCAGGCTCAATCCCTAGGTGCCTGCCCCGCCTACCCGGGTCACGCACACGGCAGGGCCGATCCTGGGGTTGGGGTGCTGCCCCCATTGGTGCACAGGCAGGGCCGATCAAGGGGTTGGGGTGCAAGAATAGGGCTTCCTCGGGCCGATCGCATCGCCAAGCCCCGCTGCCCAGAGCCGCACACAGGGGTCCCGCCCACCCAGGGCCGCATACAGGGGTCCCGCCGCTCAGGGCCGCACACGGGAGTCCTGGCTGGGGGTGGGGCTTAGGCGTGTGATTGCACTACCAAGCCCCGCCACCCAGGGCTGCACACGGGGGTCCCGGCTGGCGGTGGGGCTTAGGCGGCACACAGGCGCCCAGATGACGCCTCGCGCTGGCCCGCCCTGCCTGCAGTATGCAAATTAGCTGCCATCTTTGTTGGCAGTTAATTTACATATCAAGCTGATTAGCCAATGGGAGGCGTAGCAAAGGTATGGTCAATTACCATATTTGTCTATTATTAGGATATCAATTTGTGAACAATATTGTTTCTGAAATTCATCTGTGCTTTAGTATACAGTTACTAGTTTATTTGTTTCATTGCTCTATAAATTTCCATTTATGAATATTCTAGTTTGTTTATCCATTTTACACTTAATGAGTATTTGGGTTCTTTCCATTTTGGGCTATTGTTAATAATGCTGCTGTAAACATTCTTAAATGTGTCTTTCAGTGCACCAGGTATGTGTTCAGTTAGTATATATTTAAGAGTAAATTATTGTGTCATAGAGGATGTATATGTTTAATTCAAGTAGACATAGCTAGTTTTCCAAAATTGTTGAAGCAATTTACTCTTTCAAGAAGAATATATGAGTTCCAGTTGCTCCAAATTTTTACTAACAATGGCAAGTGTCAATACATTTAACTTTAGCTTTCTGTGGATAAATTTGCCTTTCCCCCAAGATTGATAAGAATGGGCACTCATTCTTATTTGGTTATCCTTTTTTTGTGAAGTTTATACCTCCCATTTTTAAATTGAGTTTTTTTTGTATTTTTATATGAATTTGTAGAAGATTTTATGCATTGTGTAATCAAGTTCTTTGTCACGTTTATACATTGCAAAAATTTTCAACTGCTTTTTGGCTTGCTTTTTCACTCTCAGTGGTAAATTTGGATAAAAGAAAGTTCTAAATTTTAATGTAATCCATTTTCTATATCACTTTTTATGGGTAAGGTTTTTTTGAGCCCTTTTCAAGAAATCTTTGTCAATTCAAAATAGTGAATATATTTTGTTATGTTCTAGATTATTGTTTATTGCCTTTCACATTTTTAAATTGAATTTATTCAGGTGACATAAAATTATACAGGTTTCAGGTATACAATTCTATAATACGTCATCTATATATATTTTATTGTGTGTTCACCACCCCAATTCAAATCTACTTTCATCATTTATATCCATGATTTGAAAGTGATTTGTTCTTGAAATGAGATAGGAATCAAGAATTGCTTATTATTATTATAGATATCCAATTGGAACATACTCTTGATTAATTATACTATTCTGTAGTATATTTAAGAATAGTATAAATATATTATTTATATACTATTATTAATATATATATATGAATTATGAGTTATGTGGTTATACTTTTGAGTCTATTTCTAGACTCTTTAATATGTTCCAATGGTCTTAATTATTGTATTTTTAAAATCTTGAGATCTGCTTGTATATTTGACTATTATATGACTTCAGGGCTCCTGGTGAAACTTTATAGAATGCTATCTGCATCTTTAAATTTTCATTATGATGTCATTTTTCTTACCCGTGTAAATGTTTACTTTTACAAATACTACCTAAATACTATTACTACTGCTATTAGTACTACAACTATTACTGATGTCATAATGAAATAGGGTTTTATAAACACTTCAAAAGAAAAATCATGCAGGGAATTTTGCCAAATTCCTAAATGTGTCAATATATTTTTCATTCAAATAAGAGCTAAAAATACTTACTGCACACTAGTCCATCTGAATTTTTTCACTCCTACTTAATGTATATTCTATGAAAGTACTCAAAATCCATAAAGAGTATGCAGGATTTGTCAGTTAAATAGATATATTATAACAGCTTCTCAAGTTTGTGACCAAAATCTCAACTAGCTATTTTTGTTTTATCAAAATGTTGCAAAGAAAAAAAATTCATTATGTTTCTACTAGCTGTTTGAGAAAGTTCAGCCTTCTCTGTGCATGATTTCTCTGTATAACACTTGGTGAAATTGTAATGCTTTTACTGTCACCTCTAAATATCATTACACCTTAGAGAATCTGCAGAGTTATATAACACTGTGATTAAACAGAATCACACCCTTTCCTAGCACAGACTCCAAGTTTTGCTGATGTAGAAAATGCAGAATCCCAAGATCTCAAACTGCCTTACCTAAAGTTTATAGAAAGGAAGAAAGATGGACCAACAGCTGGAAAGAAATTAAGAATAACCCCCTCTTGCTGAAAAAAATGAGTGAGAATGGACAAAAATAAATCAGACTCCCCTAGCTTCAATTACAGTCCCTTTTAACAAACAATGTATCTTTTTTGTTCCGCCATGAAAGAATTCAGAATTTGAATGCAAATTGATTATTAAAAAGTTGCTTAATTTGGAAATGAGCAAGGTAATTAAGAAAGAACAAGAATATTTATAAGCCTTTAGATTTTCAGAGGAGTGAACTAAACCAGATTTCTAGATCATATGGTTGTGGATCATATGGTGCTGCAGGGAGAAAAAATACACAGCAGAAAAACGTATTCTTTGTTTCAGGTGTAAAAATGTTACATTTTTCATAGTTGACATTTCTGTGACACTCATTACAGAAGCAAACACCCCTTTCTTTATTAACAATGAAAGGAGTTAGCATCAGAGCACAGCTACTTAAGCAATGCAGCAGACATTGCTTACACAGGTCAATTGCAATTTCTAATAATTAAAAACAAGAAGGAAAAATGTTCATAGTCTCACATGACACTGTCTAATTTGGTGTTTTTCACACATTCAAAACTGAGACTTGAGGTTGAGTGCAAAGAGTATGCAAGCCTGGCTGACACATCCAGAGTTCCTGTGAGTGCTGCCAGAGAAGTCAGTAACCTTGATCCTGGAGCTGACACCCCACTTCCTCTGGAGAGCAGACTTACCTTCTACCGGCATCTCAGAAAATAGTCTGTCATGATTATCTCTATGTTGTTCAATGCCTGGTCTTATTTCACATTGGAGAATCAGGGAGCATTTGATGACTTATTTGCCTATTGTTTTAGCTCCATTTGCAAGTTTCTACGTTTACTTCCTAAGTCAGGATTACTTTCATAGTTCTCTGCTAATTATGTAGGTCGTCTGATGCTCTAACAAGGCAGGCAGTGACAGGTCTGCTCTTACTTTAGGTGAGCTCTTCAAAAATGTCTCCCAAGTACACAGAACTACAGCAACTCAATGTTTCAATCTTAAGTGTATTTATGGACTTACGGAGAAATGTTATCAAGTAATATTTCTATTTAGAGTTGACCTTCATTATTTATTTTATTTTACTTATTCCCCTGCATGTGTGTGTGCATTTTTTCATGTATGTATTTTATTGCTCCTAAGGCAGTAAATTTGTTCATCCATTCCTTGGACACAGCAGAGATAGGATAAGGGATGGCTATGTCTGGATAAGCCCACATTTTATTTTCTCAATTGGACAGATTACCAACGCTAGACTGAGAAATCACACTGTTTTCTTTTTTCTTACTCATTTGCAAGAAGTGTTCCTGTTACATACTTTTTACCCTTTATCCTGACCCTGCTATTTTAGAAAGGTCAGTTTAACTTCTCATAGACTAGATTTCTTTGACAATGCTATTTTTTTGTGTGCCTTCTGTCACTGGCAGTTTGTGATTGCTGTTAATTATCTCAGAAGCTATGAATATACACTTCACCAATGGAAATCAATTTTCTAGCACATACTTCCCATGCTTTTGTGAAACCTCCCACAAAAGCACTTAACTTTAAATTTGTATTCCTATAATGGGGAAAGTTGTGATTTCCTTTTATTAGTGACTTAAGAGAAAACAAAGACAGCAACGTAAGATTTAAGTGATCGCATATGCTATCTGATGTACATGACCAACTAATGATGTAAGTTCACACCTTTAAGTAGATCATTTTACTGTATCATTGTTGGGGAGCACAAGAGACTTGGTTGGAAAGTTGTAAGGAGGACATTCTGATAAAAGGGAAGTGTGTGGAAGGCCGCCTGCCCTGTTTATCGGAATTCCGACTTAGGGGAGAATTAGGGGAGTGTCCAAGGTGGTGCCCTAATTATTCCTTGGCCTTTCCAAACAAGCCTGTGCATATGCAAACCCCTGGGTGTTTACTGGAATCCTTATGCTTAATCCCTGGATGCCCTTGCCTAGAGTACAATGTAAACACATGTGTCCTTCCAAGATTACTCACCCTACTGATTGTATCTAAAGATAAAAATTCCAGTAAAGGCCTTTGGAGGCAGGCAATAGAGGCTGCTCTGGCTACTAAAACCAGGGGCCCCTTAGCCCTCTGTTGCACAGTCAAACTGTGTCTGTAATCTGTTCATCCGTTGTTCAGGAGCTGCTGGTCAGCCCAGGCATATCATTAAATAGCTTGGAAAACTGAAGCTCAGAAAGGGAAAATTATTGGTCCACAGGCACAAACTGAGTATGTGTTTAGTACAGAATCCTTCAACACCACAGCCTGCACCATTACTATTTCTTCCTTCACCATCACAGCTGTCACTTGTGCTTACTATGACTCAGGCCCTTGGTTAAGAGCTTTACCTACTTTATTTCATTCAATCCTCACAGCAGTGTGAGGGTGTAATCCCCATTATATGCATTAAACAACCAACCAAACAAAACCAACTTCTTGTTTCAAGAGCTTAAGAGTCTTGTGCAAACTTACTACTAAGAGATTCTGCAAGATTCAAGTGTGGGCCCTCATGAAGCTATGGTCCACACTCTTTCCCATTGTCCGACCTAGAGGCCTCCACATTAGTCAGCAGGAAGTGAGAAATTCTCCGAATTGACTTGGGACTCTAGAGCAGTGATGGAGAACCTATAACACACGTGTCAGAGGTGACACCCGAACTCATTTTTTTTGTTGATTTTTCTTTGTTAAATGGCACTTAAATATATAAAATAAATATCAAAATATGTCTTTGTTTTACTATGGTTGCAAATATCAAAAAATTTCTATATGTGACACGGCACCAGAGATAAGTTAGGGTTTTTCAAAATGCTGACACGCCGAGCTCAAAAGGTTCGCCATCACTGCTCTAGACCATGGTTCTCAGGCCTGGCCGCATATTAGAATGCCTGAGGTGTGGGCTGAGTACAGTTTTTAAAGTTGGGAGGTGATTATGAGAATGTACAGCCAGGCTGAGAACCATTGCTCTGGTTGTATTTAAGTCCTGCCTCTTTTCCCTGCTCCTTTGCCATCGACTGGCGAATTTTTTCTGCAGACACACTCCTGTTCCAGTTCTATGCCAACCATGATACAGTTGAGGGGCTCAACCTCAGTGCTCAGCAAGGTGATTTAAGTGCATTTATAGGTAAGTTATAAGTGATAGGAAATCTGGCCCTTATTGGCTTAAGCAAAATAGTACTTATTGGATCTTGAAAGCTTTCTCATATCAAATGTAGTTTAAGTTGTGGTTCACCCCATGGCACAAGAGTTCATCTTTGGACTTCACTTCCTCTAGAGGGGCACATGTTTAGGACTATTATCAATGCTTTAGTCCAGTGAAAGAGGTGCTCCCAGTAGCTGAAATCCAAGTCCTAGAATTGAGCCTCTTGGGCCCTGATTGGCTTGACTAGAGTTCTCTGTCTGTGACAGCAACATTCTCTGTAGACAAAGGGTTCTCTGCATGGAGGTTGATTTATCCTAAGCCACCAGCTCTATCTCTGCATTCTGAGGGAAGAATCAGCTTTAACAAAGCAGGGAGGTAGGGGTAGGGAGGAGTGGTTCTTACAAAGACAATTAGCATATAGCCCAGCAGGCGTGTCAACCTATGAACCAGGGGGTCATGTTTCAATTCTGGTCAGGGCACTGGCCCAAGTTGGTTGTGAAGTTGATCCCTGGTGAGGAGCATGCAGGAGGTAGCCAATCAATGATTCTTTCTCATCATTGACATTTCTATCTCTCTCCTTCTCCCTCTCTCTAAAATCAATAAAAATATATTAAAAACAACAAGAAAAAATAAAATTAGCATATAATTGCCTTTAAAAAGGTAGAAGCTGCTCTTCAATGTGCATATTGCATTCACCCAAGGACAGTGAAAAATATACCCCACTCCCCCTGGGGAGGTTCTGACTGAATCCTGAGTGTCTGATTGAACCCAGGCTTGACTGACACCATCTCCTTTCTGTTTGTTTCTCCATTATCCTCTTGCTTTCTGGGGCTGACCCCCAACAATAAAATCCAGGCTGCTTACCTGGAAACTTAGTTCCTTGCTTAGATTTTGTTAGCTCTTTCTCATGAAAAACAACACAAAACAAAAAATCTTGTACGGAGTTATCTTTTGGAGATTTGTGACAGATCTACCAAACCAAGTTCCTCTGGCCCATCCACCTAGTAGATTTAGAAACTAATTTCTCTTTAAAATTTGGTTAAATTTTTTCAGCTTTCTGGGGCTCGAATTTTCTAACTGTAAAATAGTGAAATGAGGCTATATGATTCCAAAGTCTCTTCTAGCTATAAAGTTCTATAAATTTATCTTAACTTTATTTCACTTAGTCTATTTTTTCTTGAATAATTAAAATATATACCTAATGAAATTTAAGTTTCAGGAAGGGTGATTATATATCTCTGTTTTCCTGGGTCTGTCTCAGTTTTTACCTTTGTTCCCATGAAATTATTAATTGTGCCATGGTTATTCTCCAAAGTTTCCTGGTTTGGATGATAAATTATATGGTTACTATATATGGACCATGTTAAATGAGAAGACCCAAGTATCTTGCTTATACTTCTAATAATTAATATTTATCAAGCAGTTATCATGTACCAGACCCTATTATGAGAGTTTTAAATATTTTAATTTTTCTTAGCCCTCATGACATCCCAATGAGTCAGGCACTAATACCTATCCCATTTTATGCTATAGAAGAATGAACTTTAGAGATGTTAAGAATCTTGTCAGAGATCTTAGAGCAAATAATTGATAGGACACTGGATTCTCTTGCCTTTCACATTTGTTTATTAACTGTATTAATTAATCAAAATTAACAAAACTAACATTAATGGAAGTACTAAGTAAAAAAATTTTTCAAAGTCTTGGGTCTCATATAATACCTGCGATTACCAATTGTAACCAAAAGTGCAAACTAGAAGGTGCCAATTATGAAAATTCAGTGTAGGCAAAATCATACAAAGAATAATATAAGGAAATTTATGATATCACTCATGCAGTGTGCTTCCTGAGAGATACCATTTGTAATATTGGGCTCTGCCACCTCAAATCATACAGTTTTAGTGGTAAAATTAGATCTTAGGATATATACATTTTGTATATATATTTATATATGCATACTTTATTGTATATACTGATTTATTTTTATTACTAAAGCTATATATTAATATATAAATAAATTCTTATAATTTTGGTACAAGATGTGCCATATAAATATATAACATATGTATATGACACATTTTTAAATCAAAATTTACCTAATAAAACACAAGCAATATGTATGTTTAATAAATACTGTCTCCCCCCATCTCCCTGCCCTCCTTTTTTGACTTGATTTACAAATTCCTCATTTTTTTCTTTATTTCTTGCTTGAAGAAATAGGTAGGAAAATATTGCAGTTACTATAAATCTAGGATTTTATTTATTTTCTGTTTTGAGATATATTTGTTTTCTCTTAGTTGTCCTCATGTTAAAGTACTAAAGATTATTATGATTGTATACAGATAAGTGTCTTAGAAAAATGTTTTCTCAATATTTTTTAGAGCACTGTGTGACACACTTATCTAATTATTTCCTGGGAGCTCCAATCCAAGTCTGCTGCTTTGTCTTTTGAGGGGAGAGGCCTAGTAATTGCTATTTTTGACAAGTATTACATATGAATCTATGATCAAGGTCTTAAGAGCATGAATATCTGGGAAGCACTGTTTTAGACTCGGAATGATTTTTGTAATATTCAATAGAATACAAAGTCTGAAAGAAACCTAGTTTATACAGATAAAATTTTAAATTGCATTGTAAAGTAAGTTATTGTACTGGCAAATATCTACCTTTGAAATGTGTGAGTGGATTTATATTTTGGTGGACTGAGTTTACTAAAAAATAAACTTGAAAATCAAGAACATAGTGAAATCATTATATTTCTCAGAATGCATTAGTTCTTTTTTGACAACTTAAATTTATTGGCATTAATCTTTCTGGTAAGAAATAGGACCACAAATGTATGCTTTGCTCTAATGATTTGCATGAAAATGACTAGAACTATTTTCATTTACCTACTTGTTCAGTTTTCTAATATTAAATATCAAAATATACATTTATTTTCATTAAACTTGTTAGAAAACAATTTGCAGCATCTTTGTATATTTTAACAACACAAATTATTTTGTTATTGATGTGATTCTCTCAAACTGTAAATTTTGTCACTTTTGCCACAAACTTACAAGTCTGTCACATTTCTATGTGATTGACAAAGAACCCTTGATTTAGGCCAGCTGTTGGAATGCTGTGCACTCAATGCAGAAGCTTTCTGGAGGCCTGGGCTATCACATTTTCATCGAATGTGAGCTCCTTTTTATACGCGTACATATTGTACAGAGAACAGAAGAGCTCACAGCAGCTCCTAAACGGCATCTGTTCTTTATAGTGAAATGAAGAAGTTGCAGAAGGTTTGTGGAAACTTGCTGAAGCTTGTTGTCACTTAGTAAGAAGTGTTTAGAAGTTTGCAAAGAACAGAATTACAATTTGTCAAATGTTGCAAACTTCACAGTGAGCACAATGCTTTATTTCTCCATTGCTCTAAAATAAAATGGAATTTTATATACTTTTAAAATGACCAACTTCCTTTTTTGGTCAAAGACTAAAAATTCCATCACAGGAATTCACAGTTACTCAGGTGTAACTAATTTTTCTTTCTTTCTTTTTTTTTTTTTTTTGGATGGTACAAATTGTAGGGTGGAAAGAGGTGTAGGGGGTGGGGGCAGTGAGGGGTTGAGAGAGTGGGGACAATATTATAGAAGTCACAGTTACAGAAGTCCTGGAACCTGCCTTATTGGGATGAAGATAGTGTGTGTAACATGCAATGTTAGAATTTTTAAAATATCTTTTCCTAAAGGAACATTTTCTGACTATGCTTAAGAAGAATCTTAATTTTGAAACTTGGTTGAAAATCTGAATCCATTCTGGATTCATCTGGGCCTGCTCTGTTGTTTACCTAGGCCCAGCTGGGAAGGAGGAGAGGACCATTCCTGCAGGTCTCTGGCACACCCATTCCTGAATGGGTATTTCTGACCATTTGCTTGAGTTGTTGTTTCAAGGGAACTTTATCAGTATCCCAAGAACTGATGGAGAAACTCATTAATTCCTCAGGAACATTACCTCTCTTAATGAAAAGAAAACAGCCTATTGGCTCTTTAATAGTAATCAAGTGAAATGCAGATACTCCTAGGCTTTTCTTTCAATCACCACTTATAGAAGGCCTCATTTTTTACCATTAAGTCTAACCACAATCTATTACAAAGCAATTTAATTGTAATGTGAATTCTCTTTCCATATAAAGATTTCATTCTAATGGGATTACCTTATCACATAATTCTGAAATTTTACCAATAGTCTATAATAAAAGTAAAATTTCAAACTACCAACTTGATGCCACTGAATGAGGAATTGGGAAGAACACATAATTGTCATTTGCACCATACACATACAATAGATGTAAATAACCTCAAGAGCATAGATAATAGGAAAATGTCATATAATTAGAAAGTAGTGTATTTTTTACCTTTGCTTAAAATATAATTCATTCATGTAATTTAACTTTTAATATTAGCTATTTAGCAACCAACTGAAAAATTTCTGAAAGTTTAACAATTCCTCTCACAAGTTGTACAAGCCATCTCTAGCCAGCTCTACCACTGCCAAATCTTTTTAAAGCTACTCTCTCAACTTCAAGAATTTCTTCTGTGATAAGATCCTTGTATATATGAACTAGAGGCCTGGTGCACGAAAACTCATGCACTCAGTGGGGTGGGGGGTGGGGGTCCCTCAGCCTGGCCTGCTCCCTCTCACAGTCCGGGAGCCCTTGGGAGATGTCTGACTAACGGCTTAAGCCCCCTCCCCATGGACATCCCTGTGGGAGCGCACCGACCACCAGGGGCAGCTCTGGCCCTGCCCCCATCGCCCCACCACCGGTCGCCACTGCCCTCCAATTGCCATCTCCTCCCTCTGCCCGCTGACACCAACCTTGTCTGGCCTGGCACCTCCAGCTTGCTGGCCCTGGCCCCTCCCTCCCCACCCTCCCGCCAATTGGTTGTTCTGCTGTTTGGTCTATTTGCATATTAGGCTTTTATTATATAGGATGGCCTTGCTCACTAGATAAATATCCAGGGTCATCTGTATATTCCACTTGAAATAACAAAATCATAAGGAATTTATTATAGTTCTGTTATAACTAATATGTCAAATATAAGATCAGATTTATTATTTCCACCTTTTTAAAAAAATATTTCCCTACTCAATATTAGTTCTTTTTTTCATTCTTCACAAAATATATTTAAATCATCTTTCCTCCCATTCTATAATTCTTAGCTTTGCAAAATGTAATCATATTAAAATATCAACTCGCTCAATTTACTTTCCCCCAAAAAACAAAACCTGCTTATCACTTTAAAAAAAAACACTAGCCTTCTTCTTAAAATCTTGAGTACTTATGTATATTTTTAGTATAAATGTCCTTAACCTACTATATATAAAGAGGAAAGAGTCATCATAATGTACCATTGGTGACCAATTGACGCTTCTTATTTATTTATATTTGTTATTTTATGAAATAAGAATAGAGGGATAGTAAAAAAAATTACTAGAGATTTAAATAAGAATTTAAATAAAATAAACCTACTGTGTCAAATAAATTTTGGCATTCAAACATCAGAACTGATTAAAGCATATTGTCATACATCTTCTTGGCTAAGTCAAATAATCCATATTTTTGTGTTAGATGATCAAACCCTGTCTGTTAAATGACTAATTAGATTACAATAATTTAGAAATTATCTTAGTCTTTAGAAATATATTTTTTCATTGAGAATATTATAATCTAAATACATATTCTGAGATTTTACCATTACCATTATAGTCCAGAGTGCTATTTATTTAGACATCCATCTTCTGATTTATCTAATAACTGTGATATGTTTTCCTCTATAAATGTTCTTCTCTTTGCTATTGGCAGAACATGAAAAATTCTGAATTTTTAACTGTGTTCAAGGAAAGTAAAAAACACAAAGATGGATGTCTCTGGTTATTTTCATGTCTTTTTAAAAGATAATGCTATATTTTGGTTAATGCAGAAAGAAAACAGAAATGATTGATTAATCTGTGGCATTATGTTTCTAGTTGGTTCTGTCACTCTTCTGTTTTCTTTTTATTTTAGTCTTAAGCATAGTTGAGAATAATTGATGAGCAATAATGAAATAATTACTAGGCTGCTAAGCTAGCAAAATGTTTTAAAGTATAGGAAAATAAAATCACTAAGATCTCATAACCTATCTTCTAAAAGGGTCTAATTGTGCAATAAGGTTTTTTAAATTTTATTTTATTTTTCCCATCACCTTTTATCCCGTCTATGCCCTCTACCACCTCCACCCATTTCCCTTCACCCTGTGTGTACATGTCCATGAGTTCTCTCTCTTTTTTTTCTTGTTCAATATCTCTGCTCTTCCAAACCTCCTCCAACCCACCCAGCTGTCTACCTGCTCTCTATCTATGAGTCTGTGTCTATTTTGCTTGGTGGTTCAGTTTGTGCATTAAATTCCACATATGAGTGAAATCATATGGTACTTGTCTTTCTCTGACTGGTTTATTTCACTAAGCATAATGTTCTCCAAGGCCATCCATGCTGCCACAAAGGGTAAAATTTTCTTCCTTTTTGCAGTAGAGTAGTATTCCATTGTGTAAATAAATGTCCCACAGCTTTTTTTTATCCATTCAACCACTGATGGACAGTCAGACTATTTCCAGATCTTTAGAGATGGGGGTCTAGTTTCATTTATTTTTTTGCATGTATCTATCCAATTTCCCAACACCATTCATTGAAGAGACTGTCTTTATTCCATTGTATGCTCTTGCCTCCCTTGTCAAATATTAATTGAACATAGTGGCTTGGTCAATTTCTGGGTTCTCTGTTCTGTTCTATTGGTCTGTATGTCTGTTCTTGAGCCAGTACCATGCAGTTTTGAGAACAGTGGCTTTGTAATATAGCTTGATATCTGGTATTGCGATCCCTCCTACTTTGTTCTTCTTTCTCAGGATTGCTGTGGTCATTCGGGGTCTTTTTTTAATCCATATGCAGTTTGGGAGAGTTTGTTCTAGGTCTGTGAAAATGCCATTGGTATTTTAATGGAGATTGCATTGAATCTATAGATTGCTTTGGGTAGTATAGACATTTTAATGATGTTGATTCTACCAATCCATGAACATGGTAAATGCCTCCATTTGTTTATGTCTTCCTCTACCTCTTTTTTCAACATCCTGTAGTTTTCTGAGTACAGGTATTTTGCCTCCTTAGTTAAGTTGTTTTTTGTTTTGTCTTTTACTTTTTGCTTACACTTTGTTTTAGTTTAAATAATGTTATCTCAAATATTCAAATAAATTTGCAACTTTGGAATCAGTTCACATTTAATAAATACCTACCACTATAAAATATATTGAGATGGCACAGTTATTTTAGTGTCCTTTAATATCTCAAAAATGTGATTGGAAAGACAAAACAAACAAAAATAAAACTATTAAGGTAGAAACAGAGGTTATCTATGGCCTAAATCAAGGGCTCTTTGTCAGTCACAGAGAAATGTGACAGACTTGTGAGTTTGTGGCAAATGTGACAAAATTTATAGTTTGAGAGAATCACATAAATAACAAAATAATTTGTGTTGTTAAAATATATTTTACATTTGCCAATATATAAGTACTATATTGAGTTTTATTACTCTATTTCTTCTTAAATGATTATCTAAAATTTACTCTTCTAAATTTCCATCTTTCAACTGAATGGCAAGGATACATTCCTTAAAAACCATAATTACCAATTATTCTGCCAACCATAGGTATTGCTGTCTTGTGGTGTAAGACAGTCCATATGTAAGCAATTGCTTTGGAGTTCTCAGGTCATTTACCTACTATTAAAATGGCTCCATAATTCATTTTAAACATGGTAAATTAGGTTAGAGAAAATTCTAAGTTATTATAAAAAATATTTCCGACTTTAGGCAAAGCTGTGCTATGAGTTTTAAAAAACACAATGAAAGGAAAATGATTAATGGTGCCTGGGCTTGAGTCATATCAACAAAACATTTTTTAAGCTCTACTCTGACATAGGCAGTCTTGTTTGAAGCCAATGCAAACTATTGTAAAGTTGTGGGAAAACTTTGTTTGGCCATTAATGAAACTAGCACATGGCTTTTATATCAGAAAAGGAAAGAGTTTAGAAGGAATTAAGAGCCAAGACTGCATGCTGGGAAGTTCTGGAATTTGTGGCTCATTTCTTCTCAAGCATATGCAAGTTTCTTTAAAACTTGAGAGAACTTACTCATGCTTTTCCATGCAAGTTCTACAAGGTGCAGGCACAAGATGCAGAGCGTTTTGAAAAATCCCAAGATAGTTTATGCACTTTTTTTTTTCTTCACAGTAGAAGTAGAGCTGGAAGTTCTGAATCAGGAGTGTAAATGCATTGCAGTATAACAAAACTTTGAGAAATAGAAAAGGAAATACAGATTAATTACCTAGAATTTTATTATCACATCCCACTCAAGTTATCATTAACCACTGCAGGTGGTTTATTTAGGGTCTCAATACCTGCTGGTTTAGAAAACAGAAAGAAATGCACACACTACCTCCAAATGTTAGAATGGATAGTATAATGAGTTATTCCTTTTAATGAGTTATCCTAAACCCTGAATTAAATGTATACAAACACAACAGATCATCCAGTAGTAGTGTAAGCCTCCTTATTCTACAATTCAGGACCCAGGGGTCCAAATAAAGTGATTTAATCATTCATTCTTCAACAAACAGGTATCTTTGTTTGCTATTACTCTTCAATCTTATAGTAGCAACAATACAAGCATGCGCAAGGTTGTCCTGCCAAACAGGAGAGATTATGTGTCTGGGTTAGTGTCAGAGTGAAATACCTCACTGACTTTCTTGGAACAATAGCTTGTGACTCCAAACTCCTTGTTATAATCCACTCTGTCACCTAGCTTATACTTTTGGAAAAGAACATGTAAATTGTATTCTATGTTACTTGAAATGATGTTCTTTACTAGAAGAAAACATGCCCTTTAAGGGCACTAGCTTAACTTTCCTGTACATTACTGAATTGGACTATTCTTCATTATAAATACCTCTTGAAGAATATTCTTGCAATCTGTTTTTAAGTACCACTAAGTAAATAATAGTCTACTGGTATTATATGGTGTCTACTATAATGAATTCATAGAAGACAAAGGAAAATATCTCCATTCTTGTGTTGTTTGCAATGTGTAAATATAGCTTAATCAAAAATTGTGTGGCTTATATACTCTGGAATGTATTTCAATATATTTTTCATGTGAAACAGATAAAGTTGGTAAATACATTTTAACTTACAAAACCATGTATATCAATTTATACTTATTTTAAAACACTAGTTTTTATTTATGGGTTCCACTTTTACTTTTTAAGCAGAATTATTTAAACAGATTTTTCTATCAACATGTTGCTCATAAAATAAAGTTGAAACAGCATTTTCCTGGTTAGTGGAGCCCTCACACCCAGGAAAGTGAGGCCCTAGCCCTATACTTTAGAAGACCTGATAGATTAGACACAAACACATACACAATTTAGTAAGGAACATGGGCACATCAGCCCCTAAGGCTGGGTGCTTGGGACTGGCACAGCTGTTTAGATGTCCATAAGCATCTACTTTCATGATGAATGTAAGTCAGGCCCCAAGGAAATACTTCTCCACATTTTTGCTCTTTTTATTTTTATTTTGTTTGTAAATAAAAAGTGACTTGAAGTGATAGGAAGGGTTGTTTGTGGTATCACTGCTCAAAGATTTAAGTGTGGGTTATCTAAGGTATGGGAAAAAAATCTTACATATCAAAGTATTGTTTCCCAGTTGTGTAAAGCATCCATTTTTTTTGTGTGTGCTTCTATTTGTATTTCAATTTGTGATTCTGGAGGTAGCATAAATTAGCAAATATGGACAACTTTGCAGTATTGAATAACTATGGAAAAGATAGGGGAATAAGTATACTACATATAAAAGGTTTTAGCTTCAGTTATGGTCTTATACACTTGCCTCAAACCCCACAAATGTTAGGGGAATGCCTACTTCTGTTTAGAATTTGACCTGCCAAAAACGACAATGTCTGAACTATGCCAATACCTGGCAGACAACAAGGAATTTCAGTTGGAAACCTTGGTCTGTCATTTAGGACCCTCCATGGCATGATCCTGGTTATCTTTTCAGCCTTCTTCCCAGAACCTCCTGAGACAAAGATTTATGTACATGTGATGTATTAAGGAAGAACTCCCAGGAAACTCCAGTAAGGAAGAGGGGGAGAAAGAGAGAGAAGAGGAAGAATCATAGTGAGGGTGTACTATCTGGCAGGCACAGCCTTAGCCAGACACAGGGGAGCTCCGGAGCATAAATTCCTCTTTGCCCTTCCTGCCATTACCATCAAAGGAGTAGGTTTTCATACTCTGGCAGGAATCAGTCATGGGAGCGGGGAGTGGAAAGGAAGGGGAGTGAACCTAAACTCTCAGGAACTTCGCTGTCTTTGCTGGCAAAGCATTTTAGTAACTTGAGGTCGATTCTTCAAAGGTCAGTGTGGGTTCTAAGTGCACCACCAACAGTGGTTGCTACGCCCATTGTGAGAAAGGGTGTGTCCTCTTAGCCTCAGAGATTTTATTACTCAGGAGCATAGTAAGTGCCGTGAAAGGCCACTGTGAATAAAATTGTTTAAATTAAGATTTACATAAGCTAGTGTACCTAGAAAACATTTTGTCATGTGTCTATCAGCACCCATGGGAATACATTTTGACAAAAACTTTTATAGGATTTTCAAATATTTATTTCTTGTTTCTACAACAATTTTTTTTTTTTAAAGTTTAATAAACTTTGGGAATTGCATACAGATCAATGGTAAGACAGAAGGTCCTACTTAACATGGGAAACTACTTTTAAGTAAAATTTGCACAGGTAAAAAAAAGACCCTTTGGGAATCTCGATCACTTAAAAATCCCCTGTTACCTTTTGCTGAAGAGGTTGTGGTCATTCTTTGGAAATACTTGAATTCATTCCTGAGCGGGGGCCAAGGCAGGTCTCCGTTCTTGCTGATGCCCATGTTCTGGGACACAGCGGCGATGCAGTTGAGAGTACGAACCATGACGGCGGCACCAAAAGCCTCATCTACAACAAATTTTATGCTGTCTCTTACTATGTCTTCTGTCTTTCTGACTTTGTTTATGCTAGCCCTTATTCTGGATTATAATTTTCTGATTAGAAGTAATGCTATAGGAAGCTTTTCTGTCTCTCTTGTAACACATATCACAAACCACTTAAGTTTCTACTTTCTTTTTCCAGTTTACTTTTAAAAAATATTCTTTATTGATTTCAGAGAGGAAGGAAGAGGGGGAGAGAGATAGAAACATCAATGATGAAAGAGTATCATTTATCGGCTGCCTCCTGCATTTCCCCTACTGGGGATTGAGACTGCAATCCAGGACCTCCTGGTTCATAGGAAGACATTCAACCACTGAACCACACTGGCCGGCTTCCCCACCCCCATTCTTTGCCCCCGCTTCCCCCCAGTTTTCTACTCATGCATCACCTCCTTGCTTTCCTATTCCCCCACAAAGGTGAGATAGTATTTAGTCTTCTAACTACAATGTTTAAAACTATTGCAAGGAACAGTTATATATGAGTCACTAATAATTAAATATTAAATTGACTTAAATATTGCTTAATTTTTAAATTCTAATTATTTTCCCTAAATTTTCATCTGGATATCTGGGAAAATAAATTTTGAAGTTAATATCTATACTGAATATTTTCTGAACCAAGAAGAAATATAATCTAATATACTAGTAGTTGAGCTTCTTTAGTAGGTGATATGCTAAACCAGCAATTTTCAACCAGTGTGCTGCATGAATTTTTAAAACATGCCATACCTGACTATTTAGTCAGGGACACTGACATCTTTCCTCTTAGATTGTCAAATAAAAAATGACAACAGCCAACACAACAATAGTCATCCAATATGAATGAATCAAAATGATACCTATTTTTTGTCATATTGGCAAAAAATATATATTTTTTGGTGTGCCACAGAATTTTAGTAGTGTGCCATGAGATGAAAAGGGTTGAAAATAGCTTTGCTAAACCAAAGTGGTAATCTGATTCTGCAACAGTGAACACAAGAAAATGGCACCAAAGAGTTAATTATATGGACTCTTTTCCCATCAGATTTGAAGACCATCTGCAATATATGTTGAAGAAAGAATATTTAGTCAATATTGGCCTTAAGATATCACTGTCTGTTTAAAAATCTAAAATGGTTTTATTTATTTGTAATAAAAATATTATCTATAATTTGATTATTAAAGTTCATAAAAATCAAAATTTTTGTATGGTTAATTCAATGCTAACAGAGCATATATGAACATAATTTTTTACAGATAAAATTGAACCAAATTGCTAAGGGAGATATTCTATCTTCTATTCTTATTCTCAGTTTATTGATGTGAACTTCATTAGGACATGATGTTTTTACTAAAGACTGCATGTCGCACCATCTGCAGGGATTTGCCTAAGAAATGGGATGAGAAGTCAGAAGTGGCCCGAGGAGACAGCATGCCAGGGCTGCTAGGAAGTATTGACCTGATTCAGTGGTTAGGAACCCGCTGCTCCTCAGCCCAGCTGCTGTTGGTGTTGACTTATTTCACCTCTCCCTCTGAGGACCTCATCCACTCCCATGCCTTCATTATCACTAAAGTTATGACCCCAAATCTGAATCTCTGACTCTGAATACTCTCATAGGGGCAAACCAATATGTAGTTAAACTTGTCACAAGTTTTCTGCCTCAGGTCTCTGGAAATCAGATACCCCAAACCAAACACGTCAACTTCTCTGAATACTGTTTCTACAATAACACTTTTGGTTAACTTTCTTAAGTTGCCCCGATATAAACCTTTTTTAAAATGTGTGATTCTTCTCTCTCATATCCACATCTAATTAGTTTCAATTTTCTCTATTTTACTTTCTAATCTTGTATTTCTCTTTGTTTATGCAACAACTCCTCTAGTCCAGGACCTTATCCATTCTAGAATATTGTAAAACTCCTTTTAACTGGCCATTCCAACCCAATGTTTTTTCCCTCAAATTTATCTTAAGACTATTAAGGCTATTTTTTTTTACTGTAACTATATTATATAACACCTTTGTGTAAAGCAAACAAACCCAGGAATACACAGCAACACCTTTGATAACTCCTTCTTGCTTATAGAATGAAACCAAAACTCTTCACAATTGCTCAGCTAATGTTCTGGCTTCTCATTTGCATATCTATCTCTTATATCACATTAGAAACCCCTGCCTTTTCCAAAGATTTTCAAATATGCCATACACTTTTAAACCTTTATGCTCTTACCACTACTTAAAATAGTACCTCCACCTAGTGAAGCCACACTTACTTTTTAAAAAAATTTAGGATAATTTCTTTATGACCTCATGTAAAGCAGGATTTGCTTTAAAATTCACAAACATTGCCGAAACCGGTTTGGCTCAGTGGATAGAGCGTCGGCCTGTGGACTCAAGGGTCCTGGGTTCAATTCCGGTCAAGGGCATGTACCTGGGTTGCGGGCACATCCCCAGTGGGAGATGTGCAGGAGGCGGCTGATCGATGTTTCTCTCTCATCAAAACAAAAAACACATTGATGTTTTTAACTCTCTATCTCTCTCCCTTCCTCTCTGTAAAAAATCAATAAAATATATTTTAAATAAAATAAAATAAAATTCACAAACATAAAAACTGTGAAGGGAAAGAAATAAATTTGACCTCATTAGAAATTAAAACTATATAAAAAGACACCAAAATTAATGGAAATGAAAAGCAAAACACTGGGAGAAGATATTTGCAGCATATATGATCAACAAAGGATCAGTACACCAAATGTATAATAAACATTTTTTAAAAATAAAAACAAAATCCAGCAACCAAACAGAAAAAAAAGCAAATAAGGTGCACAGATAATTCACAGAGGGGGTTATCTTGAATGACCAATAACATAAGCAAATAGACTTAATTATTGGTAATGAAGGAAAGGCCAGTTATAAACCATTTCATGCCACCCTCAGCAATAACATTTATAAAAAAATGTGAAACTCTCATACACAGTTTGAAACTACAGTTACTTTTCAAGATGCAGCTAAAATCTTGTTTTTTATATGAAAACTTTCCTGACCATTCCATCATCTCTGATCCTATAACATTTTGCTTACATGGCACTTGATTTATGTTAAAGTGAGTTACATACCCATCTTGATTTTATTCATCTCTGTATCATTAGAGCTCAGTAGATGCTCAAGAAATTTTCATGAAACTAAATTATTCAACTTAAATCAGGAATATTCTGATTTAAGCAGAATATACATGCAGAATTATCTGGGGTTTTTTCAAATAGGTGAGTGAATAGTGAAGTTTCTATTTAGACTAAGCGATAATTCAGTTGACATATTTACCCAAAGCCAAGCAAGTTATTTTTATGTTCTTTTTGAACTCAAGTGAAACTCACAGTTTAGATTTGCCTCTAATGCTTATTTCAATAAACATTCATTTAGTGATTACAATTTATTGTAACTCTACCATCCATAAAATAAAAGCAACAAGTCTTGTTCTGTACAATCCCAAAGGCATTTGTGGGGGTTCTTACTGGAGATTTGATATCTTCGGGGGGGTGGGGTGCCGGGAGCCGGTCCATCCTTGCTGTTTCAAGGGACCTGGCGTATATAGCATACTGTTCTTAATATGTTTGCTCCCTTTAGCGCCATGTGTTTTAACCAAGGTCACCTCTCCGAGAAAGGTTGTTTCCCCAGGTGGGGATCTTTCCCTGAGGTTAGGGAGGGGATACAACCCCTTAATTAAGTGCCAGGCGGGTAGTTAAGCTACATAATCTTTACTCCCTGGAATGGAGATAAGAAACGCCCTAACCTTTGTAATAGAAATTGACAGGATTAAAATCCGCTGGTATAAATATAGATGTAACAAGACAATAATCATCAGATCCACATCAGCTCCTCATCAGCTCATCATCAGATCCTCATCAGATCCTAACCAGAACCTAGCCAGAGAACATGGCAAAAGATCCTGGACAGAACCTGGCTACAGAACTTCACTGGAGAACCTAGACAGAACATGGCAAAAGAACCTGGATAGAACCTGGCTAGAGAACCTGGAGAACCTGGCTGGAGAACCTAGTGAGAGAACATGGCACCAGAACTTGGTTGGAGATCCTGACCAGAACTTCGCTGGAGATCCTGGAGGGAGAACCTCGCTATGCTGATGAACTGAAACCAGTTTCCATGTCATTTATTCTTCGCCGACTCCGTCCACACCTTTGGGGATCCCTGGACCCGCTGGGGCTGGACCCCAGCAGTGGGGGGTAGGGAGAAGATTCTGTATGTGCTTTGTTAAAATAGCTCTCATCTAAAATATCTTGCATTTATAGGCAAAGTTTTGCATACATTTCAGGGGGAAAAATCCCCCAAATAACTACTCAATCAAACATATAAAAACAATAGCAGCCACAACTACAAAATAATGCCTCCCACCATCCATACCAATATCAGAAGAAATTTAACTATATTTTCCCCCATATCTCAGATACAGTCACATCCTTCTACATTACTCTTAATTGTGAGTAGTGGTTCTTTAGATGAAATAATGGTGCAAGGAGCAAGCCTTTTTCCATGTTTAAAAGACTGATACCATTCTTTAGTCAGGTTTTGACCACAATGTAAAATCTCCCCACAAGGTGATAATTGACATTCTTCAGCACAGAAGAAGCAGTACCATCTGTCATGTGACTGTTCTGAGGATAATGAGAATGCCTCGGACATGTGGGTTGGAAAGAAATGACTTTATTCCAAGTAAAATAAATCTAAATGATACAAATGCAGTGGGAGTGTTGCTAAAATTTTCTGGAGACTCTTGGGGTGCTCTGGGAGAAAATGAATCATGTTAGAAATAATTTTTGCTTTTCTCGCTCCTAACTCTGCCAATTTAAAAATATCATACAAACAGGACCTGTGTTTGAAATTCTACCTGTACTTCCAGGAGGGTGTCCTCAGGGCTTTGCCTGCAGGGAGGTCACCAGGAGTCAATGCAAATCAGGCCAGTTGCCTCACCAGCAGTAGGTTACCTCCAGGACCCTCAAGGCACAGGAAGATTTTAGAACAGCAGTAGCACTACTGATGTGTTGAAACAAAACAAAACAAGGTTGTTTATTATCCTGTTAAAAAGGAGGGCAAGATTTCTCTAGGTCTTTAACCCTCTGCCCCTGCCCAATAAACAATGTGATTCCTGAACTAGCACAGGCTTCAACACAGCGAGCTGTGATGGGTCAAAGTAAAGGGATGGCAAAGTCTTCACTCTGCAGTTCTGCCTTCTGTCAGACCTTTTAATGTAATCTTAATCCATTCTGTTTAATAATCTTTTGTCCAATAGACATAAATAAAGCATAAATATGTGTCTGATTGCAATGAATTAGTTTCCTAACAGAAGGCATCCTTGCCAAGATTCTGTAACGATCTGGTCAATGCAGATAATGTGGTACATTAGAGCAGAAGCTGGCAGTTCATTGTTCTATGAATAGATATAGATTTAGCATTTATGGGAGTCTTTGAATAGGATGAAACAAAGCAATACTGTAGCCGACAGTCCTTCCTGGGTTTGATTTTAGTCAGTAATTTTATATCAGGTCAGTGAATCATTATTAGTATTAAGAGAATTTGTGCTCAAATATCAAAAATGAATATGCATTTCTTTGCAAGTGTACTTTTGCCTGAAACATTATTAATACTGTTTATACATGGCATCAAAATAATTGGAAGTCCTATTTTCATCCTGTCTATTAATTTAATTTTTTCTTAAGTGGAGGAAAATATTTACTTGTGTTTTCCCTAGAAAGCTTAAATCACCTGAGGTAATTGAAAAGGTATTAACATTGAGATTGGGAGTCTTGTATCAGGGTCTTATTGTGGCCATTAGCTTCCTATTTGATTTTGGGCAAGTCACTCACTCAAGTTTACAGTTCTATCCTCTATATTTCAGGATTTGGGATTCTATGATCCTTGGGATCAGCTCTACAATTTTAGGAAAAAACATCAAGATAATGATCCTGTTTTTCATCATCCTGAGTTGGTTATGCAAGACATTTCAGACATTTTATATAATATTTTGGTTTACATTTTGTTAGTGATTCTTTTATGGTATTGAGAAGGCTAAAAAGGGCTAATTAAAATGTAACCCTGATATTTTTGGGGCTAGCAATTGGAATTCATGCCAGCAAGTTCAGTGTGCATTCTTTTTAAAAAAATATATATTTTATTGATTTTTTACAGAGAGGAAGGGAGAGGGATAGACGGCTAGAAACATCGATCAGCTGCCTCCTGCACACTCCCCACTGGGTATTTTCCTGCAACCAAGGCACATGCCCTTGACCAGAATTGAACCTGGGACCCCCAAGTCTGCAGGCCGATGCTCCATCCACTGAGCCAAACCAGTCAGGGCTCAGTGTGCATTCTGGATGACCTATACTTAAGGTCATTGCCTCCTTCCCAGAAACTGGTCTTGCAAGGCGTGTCACTGCCCTGGGAGCGGGGAGGTCATTATCGAACACCTGGGGGCCTTCCTGTAAGCCCACAAGGGGGCGGAACCATATCTGTAAGACAAAGACCCTAGAAGATTATAAAAAGCGAAGCCTCTGCATGTTACTTCACTCTGATTTGGAAATTATTCCCGGAGTCCACTAGAGTTAATAAACGGGGTCCCTCCCTTTCTCTAGGAAGCGTGTTTGGTATTTCTTTGCTCTTCTGTAACAGTATTTGATTTTAATTTAATCAAGTTTCAAAATTATTTTGGTTAAGATTTCTTTGAGTTTTCTTATTGGAATCCAATAGCTGATTTGATTTGTCCCAGTGTCTTAGATGGTTATCACTTTCCTCTTTTGTCTAGGTCCTCATCTTAAGGTCAAAGCTTGAATATCAGCATCACAAATGTCTCTGAATAGCTCCTTATTAGGAAGAGCCTCTACATTTACTTGAACTACTTATTCTTTCTTCCCACTTTCTTTCTGCTTTACTGTTCTACCTTTTTTTTTCATTCTTGTCTCTGCACCCCAAAGTCCATGCTCTTCTGATTTCTAGAAGCTTTGACAGCTGTGCTCAGCCCTTAGTAGTAGAGCCACTACTCTGGAGCCAGAGTGTGCTGTCTCCTGCCCCAGCGTGAACATATGCAGTGTGTAAAGGCTCACTCAGCACAGGGCTTGTCAAGAGCTGGCAGTCAATAAGTAGAGATCATTTTCCTCTAGAGGTAGATTTCTCTATTCCATTGTTTTAAATATCACTGATAGGACTTTTCCTCAATTTACACTGAGATTGTTGGTCTGGCTTGAAGACTGGAGAGGTAGTTGTACCAGACACTCATATCTGTAGTCCTTTTCTGTGTCCACTTTATGGTCCCTTGTCCTGTGTCAGTCCCTGCTGAAGGCAATCAGTTCTGCTTGGACTCTGGCAGATTACAAACATCACTTGAGATCACATTGAGAATTTCTCCTCCTGCCCTGGGGCTTTCTTGTTGATATTGAGGCATAAGATCCCAGTAGAGCTGATAGGTATTTATGTAAGCACAATCCAGAAATATAGATGGGAGGAAAGAAGGAGCAGAGGATTTGGGGCCAGAAATTTCCACTCTGCAGAACAAATCTTTGCCCAAAGGAGAATGGAACTAATAAATTAATTCTTCCCCTTTCCCTGACCTAGAGAGACTTTTCATTTCAAGAGTGAACATGTATGATCTTCCAAGATTCAACAACCAATGCACATGATATAATCTCAGTAAAACACCCAGTTATTAGTTCATCTCTTCTTCCCTGTGTAATTCTCTCTCTCACTCCTGCTTCCCTGGGTTTGCACTATCTAATACAATAGTAGCATATGAACTTTTCTTTCAGCTTCTGCTTTCTTGGGAATTCCGACTAAAACTTTGGATATTTTAGACAATATTTATGAATAATACGTAGACTTATTCATGGTCTGATGAATTATGACAGAGTAGAATATAGAACAGTAGAAAATTATGCAGATCATATGCTTTAACTAGTTATCTATACCTCCTATAATTTCTCCATGATTTTAAATTTAATGTTTTGTGGGAGAGTAGAAATGCATGGAGATGGAAAATGCAGCACATGTAAAGTTTATAAGGATTCTTTCTTTTCTATTTTGTAGATGAGATCTTTCCCAAATGTCAAGGGCAAAAATACTAGTGAAACCAAATCTGTGTCCCAGTCTTATTTTTAAAGATATGCTTGCTTTAAAATGTGTCCTACTCTTTTGACGGAGATAGGTAGTAAGGGAAGAGTTGGGAAATACTACAATATTGATTATAAAAATCTTAGAAGAAAATTCATATCTTCTGTCTCCCTACACAATAACTGTAATTTCACACTTACCATCCTCATCTAAACAGATTTTTAGAGAAAACACTAAAGTAGATATTCACATATTCAATAAAAGTTGGTTGAGTGTCTACTCTGCTAATCACTGCTTTAGGTGCTTATTTATTTAGCAGTAAGGTAAGCCAGATCCCTGCTTTCATGGACTTTATGTTCTAGAGCAGGGGTGGGGAACCTTTTTTCTGCCAAGGGCCATTTGGATAATTATAACATCATTCTTGGGCCATACAAAATTATCAACTTAAAAATTAGCCTGTTATATTTGGACAAACATTTATTTAACTCACCCCTAATGCTTTGGCAGGTCCAGACCAAATGATTTTGAGAGCCTTACATGGCCCATGGGCCAGACGTTCCCCATCCCTGATTTAGAGGAATAGAACAAAAAAAGATTTAAAAAATACACAGGAAAATTAGCAATAGAATTTTTAAAGGTGATAGTGTGCTGGAGACATGGGGTGATTTGATATGTAAAGAGAGATGATATGAGCACTGAATTTTTTCTAGAAGCTGGCTATGTGATGCTTGGGCCAGAGATTTTCAAACTAGAAAGCCAAATGAAAAACAAAACAAAACAACAACAAAAGATATGAAGTAGTACAGATCAGAAAAAGAAGCTAGTATGGCTGGCAGGTAGTGTTATGAAATGAGATAGAAGAGGTTAAAAATGGCCAACATTTCATTTTAGGCAAAATTAATGAGTCTGAGTTTATTCTAAATGCAGTGGAAATCTCTTAAAGGGTTTTAATAATACGTAAAAAGACATACAGAATAACCCATTCCATAGCGTTTTTGCAAAAATTGGATACTAATAAAAATCTATGAATGATTTTTAAAAAATGACCTTATTTTTAGACCAGTTTTAGATTAACAATCATATTCAACAGAAGATGCAGAGATTTCCCACATACCTGGGCCCCTACACATGCATAGCCTCCTCCAAATATCAACATCCTCCACCAGAGTGGTACATCTCTTACAATTGATAAACCTACATTGATACATCATAAGCACCCAATATCCATAGTTTATATTCAGGTTCACTCTTGGTGTTGTACACTGTATGGGTTTGGACAAGTACATAATGACAGGCATCCGTCTTTTATGGCTTCATACAGAGTATTTTCACTCTTCTAAGAACACTGTATTTTGTCTATCCATCTCTCTCAACTCAATAACCCTAGCAATCACTGTTTTTTTTTACTGTCTCCATAGTGTTACCTTTTCCAGATGGCCATATAATTAAATTCATTCAGGAAGTAATATTCATTAAAGGTTTCTCCATGTCTTTTCATGGCATGACAGCCACTTCTTTTTAGTGCTAAATAATATTCCATTATCTAAATACACCACTGCTTATCCATTCACTTACTGAAGGACTTCTTGCTTGCTTCTAAATTTCAGTAATTATGAATAAAACTGCTATTAATATTATTTTGCAGGTTTTTGTGTGGACATAATTTTTCAACTCCATTGGGTAAATACCAAGGAGTGTGATTGCTAGATCATATGTTAAGATTATGTTTAGTTTTGTAAGAAACCAACAAGCTGTCTTCCAATGGGGCTGTACCATTTTGCATTCCCACCAGCAATGAATGAGACCTTGTGTAGTTGCACATTCTCACTGGCTTTATTTTGGAATCTGTACTGTCAGTTCTTTGGATTTTGATAATTCTAATAGGTGAGTTGTGAATTTCTCATTATTGTTTTATTTTCCATTTTCCTAACAACATATAATGTGGAACATCTTTTCATATGTTTATTTGTCATTTGTATATCTTTGGTGAGGTAAATTTTAAGGTCTTTGGTTTATTTTTTAATCAGATTGCTTATTTTCTTATTGTTTAGTCTTGAAAGTTCTTTGTATATTTTGGATAACAGTTTCTTACCAGACGTATCATTTGCAAATATTTTTCTCCTACTCTGTGTCTTCTCTTGTCATTCTTTTGAGACCATCTTTCTTAGAGCAGTTATTTTAATATAAAGTTCATATTATCAATTCTTTCTTTCACGGATTGTACCTTTGATGTTATGTGTAAAAAGTTATCACCAAACTCAAGTCTCATCTGAATATTCTCTTATGTTGTTTCCTAGGAGTTTGATAGTTTTGTGTGATCAATTTTGAGTTAATTTTTGTGAGGGGTACAAAGTCTATGTTTATTGTAATTATTATTTTTTCAGCATCATTTGTTGAAAAGACTATTTTTTTCTCCACTGTATCTCTTTGTTACTTTGTCAAAGATCAGTTGAATATTTTATGTGGGTCTATTTCTGGGCTCTCTATTCTATTTCACTGATCTATTTATCTATTTTTTCACCAATATCATATTGTTTTGATTATTATAGTGTTATAGTAAATCTTTTTAAATCCTTGCCTGACAATGTATTTATTGATTTTAGAGAGGAAGGAAGGGAAAGAGAGAAATATCTGATGTGAGAGAGAAACATTGATTGGCTGCTTTCTGTATGCACACTAACCAGGGATCGAACTGCAACCAAGGTATGTCCCCTGACAGGGAATTGAATCTGCAACCTTTCAGGGTATGGGGATAACACTTCATTGAACTGAGCCACACTGGCCAGGGCAAAGTAAATCTTGAAGTCAGATAGGGTCTGTCCTCCAAATTTGTTCTTCTCTTTCAATAATATGTTGCTTTTCTGGGTTTTGCCTTTCCAGAAAACTTTTGTATCATTTTGTTGATATCCACAAAATAACTTGCTGGGATTTTGATTGGGATTACATTGGATGTATAGATCAATTTGGAAAGTTGTCATATCTTGACAATATTGAATCTTCTTGTGCCTGGAGTAGTCTTTGATGTATTTAGTTTTTCTTTAATTTGTTCATCTGAGTTTTGTGTTTTTCCTTATGTACATCTTGTACATATTTTGTTAAATTTATACGTAATATTTCATATTTGGGGTGCTTATGAAAATGGCATTGCATTTTTAATTCCAAATTCCACTTTTTCAATGCTGATTTATAGGAAAATGATTGAATTTAGTATATTAACCTTGTATCCTATAGTCTTGTTATAACCCCTTATAAGTTCCTGAAGGGTTTTTTTAAAATTTTTATTCTTTCAGATTTTCTACATAGATGATCATGTCATTTGTCTACAAAGACAATTTTATGACTTTCTTTCCATCAAATCTATATACCATTTATTTTCCTTTCTTGTCTTACTGCATTCACTTGAACTTCCAGTATGATGTTGAAAAGGAATGGTGAGAGGGGACATCCTTGTCTTGTATCTGATCTTAGTGATCTTACCAACCCTGACACTAACCTATGTCTGTATTTCCTCAATTTATTAAATGGACATTAGTATTGTTTAAACCTATTAAGTCAGGATTACCTTTTACTTGCAGCCAGAGATAAACTAACTGAAAAGTCTTCAAATCCAAAAGGAAACTTATAAGCTATAAATGGAGTGCAAGCAAGGTGAAAATAAAATTACATAGTGTACTATATTAAACTAGAGGCCTGGTGTCATGCACGGGTGGGGTTGGCCAGCCTGCCCTGATCAGGGCTGATCAGGCCAGGCTGGCTGGAGGGAGGGGCCATGGGTGGTTGACTGGCCGGCCCCACCCTCTGGTCAAACTCCTGGTTGAGGGGACAATTTGAAAATTAGCCTATATTATATAGGATGTACCTCCAGGGGCAATTAATTCAAGAAATACTTTAGATATTTTTGTTAAAATATCTATTGCTTCCATCTAAAGGTCATTTTCTTCTCTGATGTTTCATTGTACCCTATTTATATTTTATTATACCATTTATATTCTGACTTATATCTGTATATGAATTTGTCTTATGGCTCTAGCTCATAATCTTTGGGGGTCTATATTTTTCTTTTGTACAAGTATATACTTTTATACCGGTAGGAACTGAATAAACATTTTTAAATAGATAAATGGATAGTATCCAGGGTTTAAGGATGCCAGAATAAGGTGAGGTAACTGAAGATAAGCTTATCCATCAGACACCTGTGGTTGTTCACAGAGCAAGGAAAGATTTAGTGTCAATGGAATGCTGATGGAAGAAAGGGCATTGCTTTCAGAAAACTAAAAAGAGCAGCAATGTTACAGAAGGTATAGGCAGTGAGCATATTTGACATTGCTACAAAGTTTAATATACATTTTTAGGGGGAAAAATAACTGATATATAGAAGATATGTCAAATGTGGACTTCTCCACAGTGTAGGCTTTGTGGAGTTAAGTGATATTAAAGCATGTTCAGTGATGGTTGGTAGGCTAAGCGATGTAGTCTGGTCACAAGCCCAAGAATACCTAGGCATAGTCCCAAGAGAAGTTTGTAATCAAATGCAGATTGCGGAAAGAGTTTCAAATCTTACATGATTTTCATAATGAATGTTTTGGATTATCACAGTATGTTTTCCTATGCTCATTTTCATTTAGATGGAGGGGGGGATTTCAAGAATCCATGCCTTATACTTTTTAAGGTACCCAGAATTTCCTTGCCAGAAGGATTTATGTAAAAATTAGAATCCATCTTGAAATTCAACTAAAGATTGCATCTCTAAGTTGTTTCAAAAAATTGAGAGCTGAGCATATTGTAATTCTCAGAGCTATCCCTAGACAGACAATATTGCAGAAGTTTTATGCCCATGTGTCTTTGTTTTGCAAATGAATATGCAATATTACATGAGTACAACAAAAAATTAATCTTGGAATCAAAGAACCTAGCAAATGCTGAATTGAAAAACATGAGTTAACCTTAAAGAGAAAAGAAGCATCTAGTAAATGTCGTAATGTCTCACATTTTACAGTGATGTCTTCTTTGATGGTCAAGGGTTAGGGAAAGAAATAGAGACTTCATATAGTATTAAATGCTCATTTAAATGAATATTATTGTTATTCCTGTAAAAACCACATAATGAAACTAAATTATTCAAATATTACTTAGAATCGTGTTCTTATAAAAGATACCAGGCGCATAGCCAATATCATTGCAAAACAAACAGGCAACACCAACAAAAAATTGTATCATTTACAGAAACCATGGCTTAGAATTCCTCTCATGACTAGAATTGTGACAATTCTGATGTAAAAACTGGTGAAATTATTCTTTGTATTCCTATGCAATTATAACAATGAAAACACCTTCTTGCTTAATATGGCATTATGAATAATCTGCAGAAAAATGTATTGTATATACTTGGGTGAATCTATTTTTGTCTCTTTCAAAGTTGCATTTTTAATAGCTTCTCATCTTCTTCCTAATCAATTAATACATTGGGCACCCTCCATTTAAATGATAAAGATGCCTGACTTTGAATTTTCTCCAAAGTTGAAGACTAACAGTGTCTGAAAAGAGACTTAAAAGTATCAAGGTAAAATATTTTTAAGTCATAATTTAATTTGAAATGTTCCAATTATATTTTTCTCCTTGAGGGATATTATTCCAAATGGTTTGAGAAAGAAATCTTTTAATAAATAAGTTATATCTACATAAAGATCTAAATCAAAGATGGTTGATTGATTGATAGCATCACCTTAATAACCTTGAGAAAGAAAACCATAACATTCTGTCCAATAGTGTCAGGTGGCTGATGGTCAAAATGGTTGGACTGAGAAATAATCTCCATCCTTCCACACTCTAAATGAGGTCAGTTGTCTGTGAAATGTGTCTCCTGCCATTCCTCTTTACTCCCATCCTCTCACATAATTTTTTTTCATTGACGTGTCTCTTTTAGTGTTACTCTGCCTGGTAATGACATTTTAGACAATGAAGCATGTTATTGAAATTTATTCTTGTTTAATACAGGCTTCTTCTATAATTCATTTAATTTTCCAATGTGATTTCATTATATAACATAACCCATTGCAATGAGAAAACTGGCACACGGACAAGTTCAATGTTTTTAGTCCAAGAATTTGTGACTAAGATATTACCAGAATTCAGTTTTCTCACTTTCTAACATGACCCTCTTTCTTTTTTAAAATATGTTTTTACTTATTTCAGAGAAAGGAGGGGAAAAGCAGAGAGAGATAGACACATCAATGAGAATCATTGATCAGCTGCCTCCTGCACACCACCCACTGGGAATTGAGCCTGTAACCCAGTACTGACTGGGAATTGCATCATGACCTCCTGGTTCATGGGCTGATGCTCAACCACTGAGCCACACTGGCTGGGCAGTATGGCCCTCTTTCCATGGTGCTGCCCATCCTTCAATTAAATAAAGTAAATATATTTTGTTGGAAACAATTCTCTTCAGGGAAGTGCCTTAGATTCAGCTCTATCTGCTATCCAGCATGGCCACTCTTTTCATGTCATTCCCAATCCTTTTGAGGAAAAACAACCTTGCTTGTGGCATTGAAGACACAGTCTGATGACTGTGTGTTCTTTCCAGGCCTGAGGACACCTCCTTGTCACAAGCTAAGAGTTTTCTGGGATACTTTGCCCTCTCATCAATGACTTTCTTCTGAGTCACCAAGTTCTGAGTTGAAGTTGGCTGAGAAATTTAGAAGAGAGAACTGGTAGATTATAAACATTAAAATATAGTACTTATATATCTGATATATGCATAGGTAGTATTAAGAATTGCATATGTCAGAATCATCTTTTATTTGTTATAGTACTTAATGTAAATGTGTTTAGTAAAGCTTTTTATATTTATTCACATTGGAGATATTAAATGGCTTAGAACATTTTCATCAGTTTTGTTGAATATTTGGAAGTAAATTTAAGTTCAACTGAGTGAATCCAAACTATATTTTTTAATTCCTGTTATAAATATTACTTCAAAGTTTAAAAATTCTCCAGCTAATACCTGTAAACTCTTTGGAATTTACTAAAGTGTATTTGTCAGTCTGTTCATATCTACTGTTTATGATCAAAGAGAAATCAAATAAGGAACAAGCTCTAAGAACCACTTTGTGTTAGTGAATAAAACAAATCATTATAACTTTATTTCTTCTGAATGGTTTACTGTTTTATGTATTGTTTTGTGTGTTTTTTTATTATTTTTGATAACAGTTCAATTTTGATTTGTGTTGTTCTAGTACTTTGTATGCTTGAGAATGATTTTCAATTCTCTTACTCTTAAATAAAATGTTTTGTAGGATTAGGGTTAAGATTAGGGCTGGCCAGGTAGCTCAGTTGGTTAGAGTGTTATCCCAGTACACCAAAGTTGTGAGTTAAATCCCTGGTCAGGGCACATACAAGAATCAACCAATCTCTATATATAAAAGCCTAAGCGACCAAATGACAGGTCGACCAGTCGCTATGACACACACTGATCACCAGGGGGAAGACGCTCAATGCAGGAGCTGCCCCCTGGTGGTCAGTGCGCTCCCACAGCCAACCTCCCGCATCCGGCTGACCCCCTCCCCCTGGCCCACCAACCACCCATGGCCCCTCCCCCCAGCTGGCCGGCCCCTGATTGGGACTGAGCGAGATGGCTCTGATAGGCCACGATTGCCAGCCAGGCTGAGGGACCCCACCCTTGCACGAATTCATGCACCAGGCCTCTAGTGAATATATAAATAATTGGAACAACAAACTGATGTTTCTTTCTCTTGCTTTCTCTCTCTCTAAAAAATTAATAAATAAAAAAGAGATGTTTCCAACCAAATTTTTCATAGATAAAAATATCTAAATTTTTATTTTCATAAGCTTTACTTAAACAACTTTATTAAAATAAAGTAATTATTTTAGTGTTTAAGCTTTGTTATATTTGAGAACTTACTCTTTATGTGAAGGTATTTGAAAGTAATTATCTATAGTGCTTATGTGGATAATCTTAAATTCTTCTGCTTAATTTTCTTAGTTGGCTATTATGCCAGATACCTGTGATGAATTGCCTTTAGGAATAAAACTGTGTATCTATCTGTCTATCTATCATCTATCTATCTATCATTCGACCTACCTACGTATATCCTAAAGAATCTGAAAATATTAGTTTCAGACTTTAGAAATTAGTCAATTATGAGTGTGGTTTTTATCTTTCTAACTTTCATCTTTCTACAGAACATTTGGAGAGAAGTACAAATCTCATTTGGCCCTCTCCATGGGCCAAAATTTTCTACTTTCTTTATCTGGCAGCTAGAAAATTTAAGTCCTTTCCCTTTCACAGTAGACAATTTCTCCAAATATTGCAGCAACTTTGCAATTTAAAATTAGTATCTTACTGAAAGCCTTAACCTTTTATGCTTAGATTATTTACAGCTATTAGTCTTCTAATAGGACACACCATCCATCCACCAATTTTTTTTTTACTCCAGTTGTTCATATGCATCTCTGACAGATTGATCTTCCTAAGACATGTAGTTGTCAAACTTTTATACATTGCACCTCTACCAAATTGATAAAATCTTCACGCTAGCATTAAAGACTTTACGTGCTTTCAACCTCACCTCTCTAGCACCCGCTAGTTTTTTCTGAGGAGCTTAGTCTACATTCCTTCTCTAGATTTTCATATTTAAGTAACTGCTTATACCATCTCCATCTCCTTGCATAACTTCTAATTACATCAATTAAAATCTTATATAGTTGACCCTCAATAATGTTAATTTCTTTCTACCTGAAGATATAATGTTGTTAATATGTAAATTCTTCATATTCCCTATGTTGCTCATGGTAAATGCTCAGTAAAAATTTGTCAAATAAACAGTAAGATGGAATTATTACTTGGAGCCTATTTTATTTGGAGTTAAAAGTGGTCCTATCCTAAAAACAAATCTTCCCCTCAAATGTGTGTATTTCTATATTAACATTACTCTTTGCTTAGAGATGTTATTTTGGGCAAAAAGACTGGAGATTTCATGGGATCCAAGAGGTCTTTCTGAGGAGCATTCTGTGAAACCCCTGCAAAAGTTATCCTAGCAAAATTTCCCACACTAATTAAATATGCCAAAGATGGCTTCAATGGAGATTAACCTCTGAGTTTAAGGGTAAGTTCTTCCTCCTTTTATTTAAAATAAGTTACTTCTCACTGGATTAGACAGCCAAATAGAGTCCAAAAATTGAATTCACTAGAGGCTGTGCATAAAGAAAGGTATGTGACAGCAGCATCTATTCTCTAAAGGCTTAAATATAATCCAATGATAATCACTTTTGAAAGAGTAAAACAAACATTTGGTAACGAAATGAAGGGCAGGAATAAATTCTCAAGCATAGGGAATAATGATGATTTTATGGCAAATGATTATTTTATTTAATATGTCCATTTCATTAGTTATTGTATTGAAATGCTCTATTAAAAAAAATTATCCCACAAGTACATAGTGCTGAGGGAAAGAAGGTGTTTTTCAGAAATTACTTTGGTAGTGATCAACCAGTTTGAAGCTTTTTATTATGTTCTGTGCCTGGTGAAAATTATTTATCTCTAGAAGCCTGATCTGCAAACACAGTTCAAGAAAGTGAAGTCTTTGGGGGTTCCTTTGCTAGGCCATTTAGTCATATCTCTGCACCTACTCAGTGCTCTTGTTTCTCCTCATACCAATGAAATCTCTTCACAAACTGGTAAATGGTGAAACTGAGATTTGAACCCAGGCCTGCAGACACTAAAGCCTAAACATTAATTATGTATTTTGCTCAAAACTAACTTTGCAGCTTAAGTATCATCATCATCATCATCATCGCTAACATTTATTGAGTGCCTACTATGGGCCAGGTACTGGGTTAAGATTCTTTTTTTTATTATTGATTTTTTACAGAGAGGAAGGGAGAGGGATAGAGAGTTAGAAACATCGATGAGAGAGAAACATTGATCAGCTGCCTCCTGCACAACCCCCACTGGGGATGTGCCCGCAACCAAGGTACATGCCCTTGCCTGGAATTGAACCTGGGACCCTTCAGTCCGCAGGCCAACGCTCTATCCCCTGAGCCAAACCGGTCAGGGCTGGGTTAAGATTCTTTATATTTATTGTGCTAAACTTCAAAATAGTGTTATTGTATTTCATGGATGAAATTTTATGCTGTGGAATGGCCCAAATAAGAATCTAAGTGCTTGTCATTTGCATTTTTGCATATGAGAGGTCATCTTCATCTTAAAAGTAGCCACAGTTCTGGGGCATGTTTATATTTATTTCTCTTACGTTTTAAATTTCTTAAAAGTAGAACACATACAAATATCTACTATTAGTAGAGTAGGTAGCATAAATAAGTAAATCAGACTTTAAGATGATAAGGACTAGTGAGGATTATGGAAAATTGTGAGTTTATGTTCTTCAGGAAGTCATTCAGATTTAATTTGTAATGAAATTGTGTGGGAACACACGCACACACACACAATCACACACACACAAAAGTCACCAGTTTGTAGACCTTTAAACTATTGCTTCTTTTCTTTTTTAAGCAAAGGTTTTTAGATATGATAGATCAAGAAGATTAAGAAAAAAACCTCATAGACATAGACAACAGTATGGTGTTTACCAGAGGGGTAGGGAAAGGGAGAAGAGAGTATGGGGGTATAAATGGTGATGAAAGGAAACTTGTCTTAGGGTGGTGAACACACAATACAATATACAGATGATGTATTATAGAATTGTATACCTGAAACCTATATGACTATTAACCATTATCACTCCATTAAATTCAATTTAAAAATCTAAAACAAACAAACAAACAAACAAACAAATAAATAGAAAGATATACTTCCATTTTGGGAATGAATGTGAAGTAATTGGTTTGCATGTATTCATATTTACGCCCTCAAATCTAGTCTGATGAGTGCATGATGATCGCTTTTAAGGAGTTACTGCTTTGGCTGAATTATTTCACTTAGGTGGTGATGATATATACATGTTTTAGTACTTTATCAAAGAAGAAAAATAGATCCTGAGTTCCCTTCTTCTCTCAGATGATTATAGTTCATAGCTTGAGAGCACAGTAGTTACTTGGCAATCAGAGAACTGCAAGGGCAGAGCAGGGCGCTCACTGCTGTGTGGACAGTCTCAGGCCACGGCTGCTCCGGCCCTCACTGACGGCTCCTTTGTCAAGTGGTTTTTCGGTGTTGGAAAATGGGACCTCATTGTTTCAAAGTTTCAGTTTGGAAAATCCAGACATTAAGGGCTAATCTACATTTTAAAACAGTTGTCTTTGGAAGAAATTATGCTATAAATGAGAAACCTGTGTGGAGTTCTGGGCTCTCTCTTTATGTTAGCTTTGGCAGGGCCAGGAGCCTGTTTTGATGATAACGCCAGCATTTGAAACCTGTATTTTACATCACAGGAAAACTAAACAAATTTAAAACACTCCACATTTGCCTTTTGACACCCCGTAACCAATAGATGAACTCTAATTTCTGGGCAGCCTCCCAGCGATTAATGCCTTTCCATTTATGACGTGAGAAGAATGAGCAGCATGTTACAGTTGGTCTTCTGTCCGTTTCTGAAGAGTGCCGTGCCAGGATTTTGATGTGCACTCGCGTTCTGGCACCAGGCGTCACACTTCTCACCCAGCACTGAGCCAGCTCACAGATCCTGTTCGGCACAGCAACTCCAGACATGCAGCCTGAATTTGAAGGTGCCCTCTTAAAATGTGGCAGGCACAGCCTCTCTCTTAGTATTTGGAGCTCAGCTGCCTTCAGAGCAGCCTTGGAAGAGTTGTGTGTTACCTACTCACTGAAGCAATCTCCATAAAGGTGAGGCTTGGCACTGCAGTGCTGTACCACAAATGTTTTCTGTTGCCTATACTTACTTTTAAGAGGAAACTCTCACCTATATCTTTCCCCATTGTTATTAGAGATTACATACTCTTGCCCTAGCTGGTTTGGCTGAGAGGATAGAGCATCAGCCTGCAGACTCCAGGTTCAATTCTGGTCAAGGACACATGCCCCGGTGCAGGCTCTATCCCTAGTAGAGGGCATGCAGGAGGCAGCCAACCAATGATTCTCTCTCATCATTGATGTTCCTATCTCTCTCACCCTCTCCCTTCCTCTCTGAAATCAATAAAAAATATTTTTTTAAACAAGAGAGAGAGAGATTACTACTCTACTCTCTTGGAGGGAACAATATTGGAGTAAATACCTTTGGGGCCTTCCTTGATTCCTGCATCCTTTATGGAGAGATATGACGTTCACTCAGCCATGTGTGGTAGTTGTTAATGCTGCCCACCAAATATCTTTGCTTCTCCCCACTTCAAGGCAAATGGTAGGATTGCATTTCCTGCCTCCTTCTGTAGCCATGTAACTGCTTTGGTCAGTAAAAATTGTGCAGCCCTCACCAGGTGGCTCAACTCATTGGAGCATCGTTCGGTACACCAAAGGGTTATGGGCTCAACTCCCAGTTAGGGCACATGCCTATGTTGTGGGTTCGATCCCAAGTTAGGGAGTGTATGGGAAGCAACTGATGAATGTTTCTTTCTCACATTGATGTTTCTCTTTCTCCCTTCCTCTTGCTCTAAAAATCTATAAAAACATCCTCAGGTGAGGATTAAAAAAATAATAATAAAGCCCAGCTGGTGTGGCACAGTGGTTGAGCATTGACCTATGAACCAGGAGATCACTGTTCTGTTCTTGGTCAGACATGCCTGGGTTGTGGGCTTGGTCCCCCTTGTGGGGTGTGCAGTAGGCAGTTAATCAATGATTATCTCTCATCATTGATGTTTCTCTCTCTCTCCCCTCTCTCTTTCTCTCTGAAATCAATAAAAATATATTAAAATAATAATAATAAAATAAAAAATAAAAATTGAGCAGAGGTAATGTGTTACTTTGCCCTGTAAATATTAAAAGCCAATGTGAGATTCACCACTTTCCTTCTCTTCCTGCTGCATGATTAAAGAGGCACAGGTTGAGAGGAGGCCTATATTAGCCTGGGCCCCTGAGTGTGTTAAAGAGAACCCCTGTTTACCAGTTTTAGACTTGAAACATGAACAAGAAATACATGTTGGTGTGTTGGTCACTCCAATTTAGTTATTGCTTGTTACTGCATCATAACCTAGCCCATGCTGACTAATGGGCCTTGTTAACTGAAATGTGAAACTATTGCACTGAAGTTCAAACAGGACAGAGCCAGGTACAACTCTTTCTTGTCTTATTATCTTTTAGTGAGTTTCCTCCATGTAGATAAGAGACAAACAGAGCCTTGCTTTAGTAGGTTGACCATCTTTCAAATATTCTCCCTGTAACAGGTTAGAAATACCAAAGTATAAATCAAGAAAGGGGATAGAAGAACATGCTATGCTCTCCTACTAACTTCACCATTAATAAATTTTACTATATTTTGATCCCTACTTAGTTCTTGTGTCTTTCTTCTCACATTGGTTAGGGAAGCTATAAGAAGGAGAAGTGATGATAATTGTTTTCCCAAATCTCCAAACTTACAGAACTTAGATATTTATACAGCACACTATTAAGTCATAACTGTAGATAACAGGTGTAGGCATACTATTGTTATTTCTTAAATGGTAGTAGCCTAATTATTTACAGATGTGATGGGCAGGACATGGGCCCCAACTTTTTAAGCCCCTGGTGTACATTCCCTGAATTCCTTTCCTTTTGGTGTATAATGAAAATATCATTTTTGTATAAATGAAATACCACTCCCCATGGTTAAGTTACATTTTATGGCACAGATTGAAGAGATGTTACCAATGTAAGTAAGATCCCTAATCAATTGAGTTTGAGTTCATCAAAAGGGGGATTATTCTGGTTATACCTAACTTAAGTGATATTTTAAGAGTCACTTTCATAGAAGTCAGGGTCATTTTTCTCCTGGTGTTAAGGAAGCAAATAGTGAAGTTGTGAATAGCCAAGAGAGGAGGCCACAGGGCAAGGAGCTGAAACTGTCCTCTAGCTGCTCAGGGTGGTTCCTGGCTTACATCTAATGAGAAAGTAGGGAACTCAGTCAGAAACAAAATCTGCCATCAACCTGAGGTAGAAGATCTTCCGTAAGTTATTCTCCAGATGAAAACATTGGCAATCAGCATCTTGCTTTAAGCCTTAAAAGATCCAGCAAAATGTGCCAGACTCCTGACCCACAGAATCTGTTAGATAATAAATTTATGTTGTATTAAATTTGTGGCAATTTGTTATGTAGGAACAGAAAACTAATGCAAAAGTAATCTGACCTGATAGTCTCTTCTTGAAATATCTAGCTTTTTAATATATATATATTTTTATTGATCTCAGAGAGGAAGGGAGAGAGAGAGAGAGAAACATCAATGATGAGAGGATTATTGATCGGCTGCCTCCTGCACGCCCCACACTTGCAACCTGCACATGTGCCCTGATCGGGAAATAAACCGTGACCTCCTGGTTCATAGGTTGATGCTCAACCACTGAGCCATGCTGGCCGGGCTCGAGCTATTGTTTTAATAACAAATCATCTAACATTTTCTGCTCTTTAGCTTCCTGAAAACAGTTTTAACTCTCTTATGGAGCAATGAGATTGGAAGAGGTTCTAACAGTGGTTAAATGAGGCCCTTGGTGTCCTCAGTGCATCCCTAGTCAAACCACTGCAAACAGCCTTGGGAGAACCTGTGGGATCTAATAATAAAGCCTTTTTTTGTCAATTTATGCTTACTCACGTTAGTGTTGTTTTCCTACTGATCAGCCATTGCCGTCAGTTGTGTTTCAGGCATTTCTAGCCTTGTCTGAGATCTGCAGTTTTGCTTTGGGTAGAGAATGAAGATTGCTTGTCTCACCTTTATTGCACCCTCCTGCGTCTCTTGTAAGTCCCAGAGAGCCTGGGTCAGAAAGGGGGAGTCATGGCTGCACTGATTCCTTGAGTCTGACACTCTGTCCTAGAGGCAGGAGAAATGTGTTCAGCTGGGAGAGTGAATTAATTAGTGACAAATTCAGAAGTCTCTACCCTTGACCCTTTTCTGCATTACCCAGAGCAGTCTTGAAGTGGCTAATGATGATGTGGTAAAGAGGTGAACAGGGGTAATTCCTTCCTCTGAATCCTCAGAAGATAACATCTGTTGTATAAAAGATAAAATATAGCCAACAATGTTTTCATCATTCTCAAAAATAAATCTTTTTCTCTAAGAAAGAGGAAAATCATACTCTGCATGAACTGTTAGGCCTTTCTGCTCTGAATTTTAAGCATATCAGTCCTTTTGTTTTGGCTGAGTGGTTGTAGATAGGTTATGAGAAAAGAAAAATAAGAAAGAACTTCTATAGTATCTGACTACCATCCGAGATGTTAACTGAAAGGCATAGTTGACCTTGTTCATTTGCTTTCATTTTAGAAGATTGGGTTCACCAATTCTACCTAGGGTTCCAGATTCCATTTTCATAAAGGCCAGTTTAAAGTAAGCCCCACATCCCAACTTGATGAGGTAATTGAGGAAGAATTATAGGCATCCCCTGGGCCTTTAACCGAACAGTTTACCTCTGAGAACATCCAAACTAGGTGAGGCTCAGATCACTTTGTAATTGTCCCAAATAAATCCCCTCAGGATTTTCTCACCTTTCTTTATATTTTTAATCTTATCTCCAACTCTGTCTAAATTAGTAGATGTTAGTCCATGCTCCTTACAGCACTGTGGGAATTCCCATGGGTCTACAGCAGAGGAGGAGAGAGTGCAATGGTAGGGAAGCAGGAATAAATGGTAGGGGGATGTTCTACTCACCCTCCAGACAAAGCAGTTGTGTACTTTTGTTCATGTTTTTCATTTTACTTTTTTTCTGTTTTACAAATTGGATTTAAACAAAGGGACTTGGATCCTGCCACCACCTCCAGCAATCACCTCAAACCTTTCATACTTCTACATCAAAATTCTTTGAGAAAAAGTGTCTATGCTATCCTCCTGAAATTGTTCCTTTGAAGGTTACAAATACCACTGGAACTTCTAATTAAGTTTAATTTAAAAACTTTTAAAATTACAGTTGACATTCAATGTGATATTAGTTTCAGGTGTTCATTACTAGTATAATGATTAGACATTGATATAACTTACTAAAATATCCCCTCCATAAGTCTAGTACCCACCTGGCACCATACGTAGTTATTACAGTATTATTGACTGTATTCCCTATGCTGTACTTTACATTCCCATGACTAGTCCATAACTACCAATCTGTACTTATCAACCCTGCACCTTTTTCACGCAGCCCGCTCACCATCCTCCCATCTGGCAAACATCAATTTGTTCTCTGTATCCAGAAATCATGAAAAGTTTAATTCTACCATAACCAAACCTACAGAAACCTATTTCACATTTGATATTAATTAACTTTTTTATCTTTTACAATCACCATTGATACCAATGACTATTCTCCCCTCAATTAAGATTCTCTCTCTCACCATTTTCAGGATATAGCCCTATCTCTATGATAATTTTTAATCTACTTTTTTATTGACTACAGTTCCCCCACATGTGGCATCTGTCTTAGGCCATGTTTCTTAGAAGCAAAGTCTGAGATGGGAGTTATTGGTCAAGTGATTTATTGGAAGTGCTCTTAGGAGAATTCAGCTAAGTAGGACAGGGCGAAGAGTAAGCAAGAATATGACTTCAGTTGGAGACTAATTCAGTCTGATCTCATGAAACACTCTAAAGCACAAGCACAAATTGCACCACTGTGTTTTCTCTTTGAGGCAAAGGGCTAGAGTTTTGTACCCAAAGTTTTGTCCAACAATCACAGCAATAGGCAGATAGATGTTCCAGCTAGTAAAGGAGAACTGGGCAGGGTTGCATTCGCATACACTATGCCATCTTTAGGGTGTGTTCTCTTTCCTCTTGACATGTCTCCCTTAAAGTGATCTATTCTCAATTCTATATATATGTGTATGTCTGCCACAAAATATCACCAACATCTCATCCCAACTGCAGATCTTCATTTTTAAATCATTGAACATTGGCTATATTATAAAGTTCACAGTTTCAAATTATTACTCATCATTTTTATCTCCCCAAACTGACTTTGCTATATTTATAAATAGTGTTGTTATTTGCCATTATTAGGGCTCAAAAGATTTTAAACTATCATGCTTTCTTCCTTTGTTATCAAATTATCTGTCATGCTTTATTCTTCTTTATTCCCTACTTCTGATGCCTTGCAAAGCACTAATAATTCTACTACCTGACACATTTAGTCTTTGTTCAAGACATTTTCTTCATCTTTAATTTTTCTACCCATTTGCACATGAACGAATTGATTAAGATGTTCTAAAGTCCTTATGTTGTCCTGGAGAATAATAAAGGTATTACAAAATACTACATTTTGATAAATCCAGAGTACACGTTTAAATTTAGAACACCAGCAATGCCACAGATGTTATCATTACCCTGAGCCATACACAATCCATTAGCCCATTTAAATATGCCTGTTGGTGTAATAGATTGTCTGCATGCATGCTGACAACTTAGTATCACAAGTGCCTGCATCTCTCTTCCTCTCCGCCTGAGGGAATTCTATGGCTCTCTGAAACTTATTCCACCACAATAGACAAGATTATTTGTGTGTGTGTGTAGAAAAGCTAACTATTCCAGGGGTATTTCATGATTGGATAGAATTTGTTGAAGAATGCCTTAGATACTCAGTCTTCTGTGGGGTGATCCTATCATATGATCCAGAGGATCCACAGTAGGATTGATCCAAGTTGTCTACAACAATGCCTCACTCATTCATACACCTTTATTGAATTCAATTCTCACCCTTCTGTCTCTCATATCCCACACACTCACAGCTCTTCCTGGGATTTCTCCCAAGTAAGCTTCTGGATTTTAAGTTCTTATCTTAGAATCTGATTTTTAGGGAAGCCCTTAACAATTGCACCAGACTTTGCTCTAGAAATCAGACTCTTAGGACATGATTCTGGCATTGGATCTCTTGGCCATCAGATTACAAGGACACAATTGCTGATGGTAAGTTTTGGAAAATCTTTTATGTACTGCACTATCATAGTTCCTTACATCAACAAATTTTAATTGGTGTGTTGCAAGAGGCACACTGGTGTACTGCAAGAATTTTTAAAATGTAATACCTAACTATTTAGTTAGTACCTCTTTTCCCTTAGGAAAGGTTGAAACTTGCTGTCTTAGACTATCACTGTGGTGGACTTGGATAAGGTGTAGGGTGGCAGGGACAAAGTGCTTGTTTTTGCAATCGTGCTAGCACCTAAACAATAAAGAGGCCATGACAATTATAAACAATGTAGAGTGAGCTGGCTTTTTAACTGACCTACCTAGAAACCTTGAAGAAGGATAATTAGACTTAGGTCAGCTATAAAATCCAGGAGGCTTCCATAAAAGTATTAAAGAAATCCTTATCTGCTGCATCCAGTGGGAGAAATACATTCTAAGTCAGGTGCCCACATTGTTACAGGGATGGCAGAGGCACAAAAGAGGCTGAGTGCACTTCTAGCAGGGAGTTATGCTGAAGTCACGATCTGGAAGCACAGGGAGCCGGACTTACAACCTGGCAGGGCAGGCATGAGGGGTTTGTTTGAAAGCCTTGACTCTCCTAATGCCCTTGAATCATCCTGGCCAAGCAGTCCTCTTCTTTGCTAGAGAGCAGTCTCACATCGTACTTAACTATCAGAGGCAAGATGGATGTGATTACTCCACTGAGCAATGAGGCTAGAATGACTTTGATCCACAAAGATCAATGGCTAATAGACCATGACATGCCTAGAGGCTAGGTGAGTAGGCAAACAACAAAGTGTTTCCTAACTAATCAAAATGTTCATGAGCATTAAAAGGCTGATGTTAGCCACTACAATGAAAGCCTTAACCAGTCCATTAAAATAGCAACCTACTTGTCCTATTAGTCTACCTTGTCAACTCTTAACTACCCTTACCTAGTCCTATTATATCCCTTCACACTTAGAACTCTCTAACACTATAGTTTTCCCTTTTTATTATGGATTTTTAAAAGTATCTACTTTCCGCCATTTGAATGTAAATTTCACAAGGGCATTGTTGGTGGGTATATTTTGTGTATTGAAATATCCCAACTACCTAGAACAATGACTGTCACATAGTAGGGGCTTAATGAATTTTGATTAATGAATAAACCAGTTCTCTGCACTGCAATAGAGATTTATTTTTTCTGAGTAGCACTATAATGCAGTATAATTGGTCAGTATCAAGGGTGATTTAGAAAAAGCATCCATGAATCTTGTGACACTGTAAAGAAGTTGTGCATTCCTTTGTATGAAGTATAAGTATTCTCAGGAGGCATTTCTGGCTGGCTGGGTTAGAATAGTTTAACTTATTCCCTAGGTAATTGCTTTCAGTTGTCTTGTGGACCCAGGATTTAGAAACCCAGGTTTCTAAAGCAATTTTTTTCTCTTTACTGTATTATCATTCTTTAGGATGTAATTTATTCAACTTTTTTTTTATGTGGCATTGTAATATCCAAAATCCTTTAAGGGAAAAATGGGTGTATTTATAAATATTGTCTTTTTTAAAAAAAAGAACAGTTCTTGGTGGAACGAGAGTGTGGAAGGGGTTAATGCATTATCCAACATGGCTAACATACTCTGAGAGAGGAATATGTGCATTCAAAGACCTGAGTAATGATGCCATTAACCTTTCCTAGTCTAGCTCTATAAGACACTTCACCATTGGTTCAAGTGACTCTTTTTCCCTTCATTGTGACTAGCTAGAATTTGTATTAAGTGTCATTAATCAAAGGTGAAAAATTCTCTGAGCAGGAAAATTGTCAGTGAAATTGGCTGCTGTGTGTGGAAAAAAATAAATAAAAAGGTTTAATAATTATATATTAACTCAAGCAGTAATAGTCTTTTCAAATCATCATAGGTTGAAGCTCCTCTTTGATTTTAGGGGTCTAATTTTGAGGAAGACCTATTAATCTTTTTTCCATTTCTTTGCCTTTCTTATTCAGTAATTGAACTGTTCAGGTGTTATTGATTAATGTAGCTTTCTTAAATGACAGGTTGGTATGGCAGCCAAAGCTATTCTCTATGCTGTTCTTATTTCTGAAATGACATGAAATATTCTGGAATCTGGGGAAAGAATAAGATATTAACTTTTTTTATAAAAACAGACTCAGGTACCTCTAGAAGGGGGGGGCGGTGGCAGATTTTCTTTGAACCATTGATGTTGGAGCTAATAAAATGAACTTTAATTTGTAGCAAGAATAAGAGCTAGCCTCCTATAAACATATAATATTTTGAGGAAAATCGACCTTAGGAAGGTTTTTATTAACATGTCCCCATAGCCTTTAAAAGAAGTGACTGCAGGAAGAAATTCTAGTCCAGATGCAGCAAAGTGAGGCTTATGCTGGCTGCAACAAGTAGGTGAGTAAAATTCTTCATATTTTAATAGGTTCACATCATAGAGAAAAAAGGAAAACATAATCTTGAAAGATCAGTAGAAAGTAGCTATTTAGAAAGAAAGACTCTATAGGATTATATCAGAGCCCCAAACTACCAATATCATTTATTTTGTGGAATAAACATCTGTGCTTTGCAATGTAACTGGGAGATAGGAGTGCGATGCCAGTTCCGTTTAGTTTGCACTTCTGGCTGTTCCTTCCCTCACACTGTGTGTGTTAATTGCCCCTTGCAGATGGCCTGCATGGTCTCGAATCCTCATAGTGTGCAAGTGAATTTGTTCTGTGCTGCTCTCAAGCACACCTGCAAGACATTTTAATAGCTTTTAAAACTGACGATGTTTCCTTAACTCCCTGTTGCATAACAGTCCTGACTACCTGAGGCATCATCACAAAAGATAATTTAATAACAGCTATGATGATGTAGGAACCTGAAATTCCATCTGGCAATAAACACTGTAGTGTGATTTATATGTACTAGTATATATCCATTATAAGTGGGTGAATGCTTTGACATATTATGTCCTGTTTCATACCATCCCCTGAATTTTTCTCTTTAACATTTAAATTTAGGACACAAAATTGTATACAAATATAATGGGAAAAATAATTGGCTTCACTAGCTATAGTCTTCTTGCAGCTATGGAGTCAACAAAGCAAAAATAAATGCTATTTTTAATAAAATGTACAATACAGTTTAAAGATTTTCCAAGCTTACAAATTATTTATTTACTATACCTTAAAAAATTTTGTCATTTTTTAGAAAGGGGAATAATTCTAAACAGGGCTAGAGTATTTTTCCTATATGGATCAGTAACTCTTTTGAATAAATAAATGCATCATTGTATAGATGAATAAAGGAATTAATTAAATGTATACATTTGTTAAGATTAATAATTATATTTAACTTATTCATTTATATGCATTTTCAATTCCATTTATTTTAGCCATAGATAAAATTTTCTAAGTATTTCTTGGTTTTTGGTCATCACTAAATGGCTACATCTTATTTGTCATTAATCAAATATTTTGAAAGTTGGACATATGAAGGTTGGAAGAACAATTTTAATGTTATGGTTGTGAATCCTTTACTCTTTATCTGCTCTCTGACCATGTTACTCTTTTACTGTTCCCTAATATGCAATAGAGGACACCTTGCATTTTCCTATCATTGAGAATCCTTTCTAGACTCACTGGGTCTCCTTACAGCTGATAGAATGGTGGGAAGAGCGGAGGGGATTCTGGAAGAGAGAGGAGTCTCCGCTAGAGAGCTGTCTACAGCTGGTGCTTAGCATCCTGTTTTGGATGCTCTCAGCTTAATGCTAGCTTATTAGTTTTATTTCATATATGATCTGTATTAACACCATTATAACTCTTACTGCTGTAACATAATGCTTAATGCAGCATGTTAACTTTTATCAAAGGTAAAAAACAAAAGCTATTTTCAACTAAGATGGTTTGGAGGCCATTGAAATATCACCTGAATGCTTGCCTGGTCTATATTCTTTCTTTAGAACATGTATGTAACAATTTGAAAATTGGACCTGAAGCTTTCATATAGTTGAGGTAGGTATCAAAAAGCACATATTATCAGTCTGTGTCTTGAAAGATACGATTCTAGTATGCTAGAGACCTCAAAAACTATCTTGATATGTTAAATGCCTCAGAAATTTTTCAATCTCAATTGAATTTTTTAAAACTTAAAACTGTTGGTTGTAATTGGTTGAGATTTTAGAATTACTAAGTTCTTTTTGTTTTTAACTTGAGATTTTACCCAGTGTGTTGAAACATTCTTTTTTTTCATCAAAGAAAGAATCAAGGCCATGAAATACGAGATATGGCATATCTTCCTCACATGTACAGTACAATTTTTCAACAAAATAATCTCTAAAAAGAATGTTTATTTTGTTAATATAAAATGATACAATATATTCTTTGCAGACTATATAATTCTATGTAAGATTAAAGTGCATTGCCTGAAAGTAACAGAAAATATCACTAACAGAGGTCTAAGCAATAATGACTTTTATTGTTGTAAATAAGAGGATGTGTGGTAGTAGAAACCAAGAAGTTTGTACATTTTTCACCATGCAGAAATGAACTTCTGTTTCTTCTATTCTTTCATTCTACCATGCTTGTCTCTCTATTTCAAAATTACCATTTCAACTCCAATTGCAGGTAGACAGGAGAAGAGGGACACTAGAGTCTGTCACCTTTTTTTTTTTTCCAGGAGATCAAATCTTTTCCTGGATATACCCCAGGGGACTTCTGCTTAGATCTCATTGACCAGTATTGTATCACATGGCCATTTCTAGCTACAAGGGAATCTGGGATTCTAATCATTTAGATTTCACAAGACAATGGAAAGCAAGTATTTAGCATTTCCACCTCTGTGGTAGAAGTCAGTAAGAAAATAAAGGGTGGAGAATTATGTCATAGTGTCTACCATGATTTCTAAGCTCTATTTTATAGCCAATTGAATTCTAGCAATTTGACTACAAAGAAATATGGAACAACAAAGGAACTGGGGCATCTTTTGAACATTTATTGCAGTGGATCTTATTAAGATATAAATGTCATTATCTAGTAGGGCTAATATGTATTGGAATTTCACACACAGAATGTCACTGACTGTTTTAGAAAAATGAACTTCAGTGGTATTGTCTACTTTAAAAAATTAGGATGGAAATGGGGTTTTCCCTTTAAAAAACTATTTAATACAATTCCTTTTAGGTAAGTCATGTTAACAGACTTGTAGGATGAGTAAATAAGAATGTTTGAGGGGTGGGTAAGAAGTTAGTTAAGTGAGCCCCAGTAGCACTAGGTTATGAGTATTCATAACCACTACTTGTTTTATTCTAGAGCAGCAACAAAATGGCAGAGACGACAGCTGCCACATCATATACATACACACACTCCTTCCTACACAAACTATGCTTTGTACATCAGATGCAGCATAAATATCATGGCATGTGGCAGTTGCTATGGTGATACTTTTTTTTTAAATGAAGAGCAGATGGAATAGGCATGTAAAACTTGCATAAGTTGTTAGTAATCTGTGAGTTACTGCAGACTAGTTGATGAAGGAAACTTTAAAATTCTAGCTCTTCTAATTCCTCCATATAACATGTTCAACCACCACTTTCCTCATTTTCTTCAATTTTGATATATAAGTGGCAGTGAAAAAATTTTAATTGTTTCTTTTGTATCACAGAAATTGTATATATATATATATATATATATATATATATATATATATATATTCCTGTCCTCTTTCTATTGCGGAGCTTTAAACTCTTTCAGTGACTACATGTGTATTTCCAGGGGACCCTATTGAGTTCATTTCCTTTAAGTCTAATTCTAACAATCTACGTTATAATTTTGAGAATAGTTCCAGATATGAAATGATTGCAACCAGTGAGAAGTAGGCTTATTATACTTTACAAAGTGCTGTATAAAACTGTATAATGTATAAGAGCTGTAGGACATGTAATTAATATTTTACATTAGTTTGTGTCTGCTGTGTCTAATCAGCCAATCTAGGCAGACCTTATTCTGAAGACTCCTAATCATCTAAACTTCTTAGCTGCTCTATGGAAATGGGCAAGGGAAAAAAATTTCAAGGGATGATTCATGGTTATAATCATAATCAATGGTTTTTCTATATTTATCTGTAAAACCAAATGGCAAATACTTAACATAATTTAGCAACTACTTAGTGTGCATTCAACTCAAGGCAACATAGGACAATAGCACTTTTAGGGACAAGCCAGAAGTGACCATCATTGGTAATGGCTCTCTTTGATGACTCCGCATCATGTACACTATTGGTTTCATGAAAATCTTAGATCTTCTCTGCAGTCACCTCTGATTCTGTACTTTCTGGTTTCCTTAATCTGATCTGATGGCAAATTTTCTATGCATGTTGGATCACCTGGATAGAAAATAAGATTACATATTTGATCCATGTTAATTATTCCTTGGACTATTTCTTGAGAATTTCCTCGAAGGTGAGTCAGGCTCATTAATTATATTTATATTTCCTATTTTCTGTGAGATTAAGATGAAGTAGAAAGATTCATGATCAGCGGTTTTTTAATAGTCTTAAAATGTAAAGACATCTCTTTAAATTGCAACCCCAATTGCTATTTTAGATGCTATGGGGTCTTGTGTTTAGATGCTATGGGGTCTTGTGTTTCTGCTTCCACCAATAACAAACTTTGTGGTGTGAAGTTACAGTATTTTCTAGCCAAACTCTGATGTGTGTTTAATAAGTGATGTTCCCTGCCCTTACTGCCCAGGTGCTTTCAGACCTGCCTTATGGCAGAAGCTGATCATTAGAACTCTAGGTAAGACTGACCTTCCCTTCACAGACTATCATTACAGGCTCCACTGTTATACATTAGTAGACCAGTAGAAGATTGCCAAGCTGGGGCCACAAACCCTTACTTGTTAATCCATTAATTTATCCATTTAACATCTACATATTAAAATGTACTCTTGCCTGGCAGGCTTGGCTCAATACTTGAGCATTGACCTATGAACCAGGAGGTCGCTGGTTCGATTCCTGGTCAGGGCACATGCCCGAGTTGCCAGCTCGATCCCCAGTGTGGAGCATTCAAGAGGCAGCCGATCAATGATTCTCTCTCATCATTGAAGTTTTTATCACTTTCTCTATCTCCCTTTCTCTCTGAAATCAATAAAAATATATTGATTTTTAAAATGTACTCTACACCAAGCCCATATAGGGCACTGGAAATAACAAAAGTCAATGTGACAGAAAATGTTTATATTTTAGGGAAGGCATCAATCATTAACATGTACATTCTTTGTTTTTTAAAACAATGATGGCAAATTTTATCTGCTTTGAGGTGATAGCATGGGTTGATACAACACAGCACAACTGGAGAGAATAATTTAGACCAGGAGGCAAAGGTGCTTCTCTAGAAAGAAACATGTGTGGTGAGAGCACAGAGATTCCTAAATTGAACTTCAAATTAAAATGATACAGTTTCCATTTCAGGCCTGGATGGTCTGCTTTGTGTGTGTTTTGCAGCATGTTTTAAGTAATCAATGTGAAAAATCCAAGATTAAAAACATGGTTTTTGTTGTTGTGTTATCAAGTATGGAACTGATTAAGTACTCCATTCATTAAACTAAGCACAGTAATCATAGCATTTAAAAAAATAACAATTCACTTTATTGTTATACTAGAGGATTGATGCACGAAATTCGTGCAAGAGGCTCCAAGGGCTGAGGCGGCAGTTGGCTGTCGCCTCGGCCCTCGCAACTGCAGCCCAAGCTGCTGTCCCAGCCCCGGTAGCAGCAGCAGCAGCCCTGGCTGCTGCCTCGGCCCTCGAAGCCCTGGCTTCATCTGGAAGGTTGTCTGGAATGTCATCCGGAAAGTCACTCGACCGTCTGGTCTAATTAGCATATTACCCTTTTATTATTATAGATGTAAGCCTAAAATAATTATATCATTACAAAGAGGAGAAAAGAAAGAAAAGTCCTTTTTTGGGATTAATATTTTGAATTCAAGATGCATTTCTTGTTTCTCAGTGATAATTTCTGAGTACTTAGTTTTTTAAAAAGTCCATTAGTTAAAGGTAAGTATATTCATAGTGTTTTAGGACATTAAGAGATAAAAATGTGCCTTCTTACAATCCTAAGAGAATCACGAAGTGGTACTACCCTCATGGATTTAAAACTCAAGAACATCTCCCTCATCAAGAACCAATACCCAATAATTACTATAATCATACTGCATTCCTTACTAAATTAACCCTTCAATCCATGGAAGCTAAGGAGAATTAATCATGCTTTGAGTTCCAGAAAGTTACATGTATTTTTACATTTCTAATTCATTATAAAAATAATTGTGGGCTCTAATTTTGTTTAACTGGTGTGCTGCTTATAATTGCAAAATAGCTGTTAAGCAATTGTGGCAAAGTCTTGAATCCGTAAGACAGTAATGACTGTTCAGCCTAGTGAGACACTTAATGTGGAAGGACGTGAGAGATTTATAATTAAAACAATTTTCTCAATGAACTGTTTACTCAGACAACAAACAGCTCACCTTTACCTTAACACTAGTTGACAATTAATTGACAACATTGTTGACAGTGCATTTAACTATGCTTTGCCACTTATTAGGAACTAGAGGCCCTAGTTTCATGTGCAGGTAGGGCCCCTAGCCCTAGCCTGCAATCAGGGCCATCTTCCGCCCATTTGCCAGTCACCAGTACTGCGACACCCATCCTTGTTCACCATCTGGCGATCTGTCAGAGTCTGCAGGCCCAGGGGAGGGACCAAGAGGTCGGCCATTCCACCTGCTCACCAGTCCCCAGTCCCGCCCCGCCACCTCCCACCCTGGTTCCCTGTTGGCTATCCAGCGATTGGAGCCTGCGGGCTGCTGGGAGGGACCAAGAAGTGGTCAATGCACCTCATAGCGACTGGTTGATCATTTGTTCTGGTTTTTATGCCATTATGGTCGCTGGCCTTTTATTATATAGGATAGGATTTACTTCCATAACATCATTATAGTACTTGTGATATTTCTAACCATAACTTGCTAGTAAAATATATGTGACTGAACATTCTTTTCTTCTTAGCAGTGCCATTAGAGAAATTGTGAAGGTGTTATACATGTATTAGTGTTCATGCTTCCAAAACTGGTTTTTAGTTTTCATTAGTGTAAATAATACAGTTACTTGTATTTTATTATTTGTATGTTAAATTTTAATGAAGACTTAAAGCAAAGTTATTATAGGCAATGTAGTACAGTAGAAAGATTAATGATTTGAAGTCTGTCAGATTGGTTTTGATCCTTGGCTATTTTTAATAACATGTGTGTCTTCGAGTAAATCACTAAACCTCTTAAGCCTCAGCTTTCTAACCTGTAAAATGGGGTAAAAACCAACATTGCATAAATAATGGGAAGATTAAATAAAGTAGTAAGTGTAAGATTATTGACATACTATAGGAACTTAAGAACTGCTTGCTAGTCATTATTAATGACAACATTTAAGGAATTATAGGACTTTGGTGTATTCTTTTTATTCTCTGAAATTATACCTACTAGGCTATTAACCTCTGTACCCCCTGCTGTACCACTGAAGAAAAAAAGGGTACTCATTTCATTTCATTCTGTGTTGTTGGTTTTTTTGGTATAAAAAAAGACTGATCATTTTTAGCACATGCTTGTATTTATGTACTAAAAGTTGTGTTTCCTCAACTTATTATTTAGTAATAAAGGCATGTATATATTATCTACTGGGTATCTATAGGGCATAGGCTTAGCTACTGTACTAACTTTCTATTGCTGCCATAAATAATTACTACAAACTTAGAGGCTTACTCAACACAAATGTGTTATCTCACAGTTCTGTAGGTTGGAAGTTTGAGCATGTGTAGTTGGGTTCTCTGCTCACCAGGCAGAAATCAAGGGATGGTGAGAGCCACAGATGCATCTGATACTTAGGGTCTTGGTCCAAGCTCACTGGTTGTTGTCAGAATTTAGTTCATTATGGCGTGTAGAACTCAGGTTATTGATTCTTGCTGCTGTGAGCTAGGGGGCAGTCTCTGCTCTGGAGGCCACCTGCGGGATTCTTTGTGTGTGGCTGTCTCCACACTTGGCAGTCTGCTTCTTCAATGTCATTGGTGCGTTTTTCTCCTCCTGTACAGCGGGTTCCTCTTCTGAGAAATATTTTCAACTAAGCACTTTAAAGGTTATATATTTTCTTTTCTTGGATTTAATCCTTTCAATAACACTTTGGATTTAAAAAAAAAAGTGTTTTTCCCCCCGTTCATTTAATCCTTACAATAAGCATTTGGAGTAGTTACTGTTATTCTGGTTTTGAGATAAGAAAACCCAGCACCAAAGAAGGCAAATGATATACCCAAGGCCACAAAGCTGTAAACAGTTGAAAACATTTTAGTATTTACGTGTTCGGGTTGCAAGTCCAATGTTTTAAAAATTAGGCCATACTTTTCTTAAATCAGTTTTGTTTTTCTTGAGATAAATATTGTCTTGATTTTATAATTTTGAACTTTTTATTACAATCCCACTTTTAAGGTATAAGTGAAATTTTTCCAATTTATTTTATTATTCTGTTAACTATAAACTAAGCGAAGCTAAGACAAACATAGACTATTTAGTTTTTAAAATATTCAACTTAACCATTTCTTATGTAAATAGGACCAGATAAAACATAGATCTATACTCATTTCATATTGAAACTCCATGTTAGTTACATTTTCCAAGTAGACAGTTAGTAAATTATTCTAATATATTTAGTTCAACATCATTCTGAGTGGTGATGTTTGGCCTGAAGTATAGTGGCTTTTATCAGCGAATATGTACTTTATTTTCTTTATAATTAAACATGAAATAAATAATTATAGAAAATTTGAGATGTACAGGATAAGTTGACATCTGTGCTATTGGAGCTCCTGATACATTTTGCTGTTCTTAATAATTTGTATTAGGGTCTCAGGGAGATTCCTTTTATCAAGTGAAGTTCATTGAATATAATGGAAAGTCTACCCTTTATCATAGTGCACAAATGTTTCATATAGACATTATGCATACCATTTTTGTTTGAACTAGTAAACTTTATCTTCTGGAGAAAACACATTTGAATGATTATTTTATTTGTAATCATTATTAAGAGAAATGGACTTTCATGACTAGGAAGGAAGGAAAAGAAGTTATATCCCAGACTAGGTCTCAGTCCTCAGTGATCTTTAAGTGAAACCACACACCCTTCTCTCTTCTCCACTTCACTTTCTATTCCTTCGTATTAAGTGGGAACCAATCCTTCATTCAAAAAGTAGTTATCGAGTGAGTACTAATCAGTAGACATTATTCTAGGCACAGTGTTCATCCTTAACTTTTTATCAGCCAACCTAGGTCCTTGTTTAGAGGATGAAAGCTGAGTAGTGAACCCAAAGCTCAATCTGAAGTAGAACTTGGACTATTTTAGTGGGAAAAAAATATGTGTTAACCATATTCATTTACTCCTCTCTGGGTAAGCCCTGTTTCTATGATGGGGCAGTGATCTCTACACCACTTCCTTGGAGTTACGTTGATGGTTATTATTGATTCGGGTGGCCATACAGACGCTGTTTTCACTGTCTTTATAGGGTTATCTATTTCTGAAAAATACATTGCACAAATTTTTCAAAAGTTTAAAGAAACATTTATTTCAACGAAATTTGTATGCATTCCTGAGCCCAAATTAATACTAATTTATTATAAGACAACACCAGATTCCATTGAGATTTACAAAATTATTTTAATATGAAACACCAGCTATCATAACACAACCTAATAAGTCATATTAGCTTCAATTATTACTTTATAATATAATTGTTTATCTGCTATCATTAAATTATTTGGTAACTATTATCACCATATGTTTAATACTACACTTACAAACATAACATACTTACGATACTCAACATTTATGTATTTCAGCCTTAACTCATGAAGAAAAACAGCAAAACAAGAGTAAGGAAGACTAAAAATAAATTGAAATCAACAAAAATGATATAACCAGTTGATCAACTTTGTTGACTCAAAGAGTCTTAACTAGATAATTCGATTATTCTCCATAATTTTGCTATTCTCAAAAACACTACATAAATACCTTGGATTTTAGTCATTAGTCATTTGGTGTGTTGCTGGTTATGTCCAGAGAACAGATTTCTAGATCTTGGTTTCATAGAGTGTTTGAATATTTTTAAAGTTTTAGGTACATATTCCATTTTGCCTCACAGAAATATCTTCTCAGTGCATACTCTCTGTGGCAGAATGTGACACTGCCCATCTCACCAGATCTTTGACACAACTGAACATTATTTTTCAAATTTTTACCAATTTGCTGAAGAAAATAGTGTATGTTTATAATTTTCCTGGCTTTTTCTACCAAAAAGGTTAAGTATTTTCCCACATTCACAGAGGTCCTGTGTTGGGGGACAGGTGCTTGTGTCATTTGCCTATTTCATCGCCTTACCTTGTTTCCATTTTTGTATTTCCCTTATGTTTGTGTGTAGCGTAAACCCTGACATTGGTTTTTGTAATGCAAGTGCCTGACTTAAGTTTTGATGGCCCAGGCATTCCCTTCAAAGGCAGTTATCTCAAATAAATACATTGCCAGCCAGACACTAGGTAAAGAGCCAGGCGCCTCCCCGGCTGAGGCTCCTTTGTTTTGGTAGAGATCTTGGTTGATTTCAGTAACTGTCCACTAGGGCCACTTGTTTGTTTTCTCTACCACAGCTTTAAATGCCCGCGCTTACGTTTTAAATTCACTAATAAAAAGTGAGCCTTGAAACCTTAGGTCCCTCTCTCCACCTCAAGAAAGCAAAGCCCCAGGCCTGTGTACTTTCTCTACCTGCAACTGTGACTTTCCTGTGTGGCCCCGGGTGTACTGTGTAATTTCTAGGTCATGTGAGTAATAAACCTGTATCGTTTCAAAGTGTCCTTATGGTTATTGCTGAAGGGTGTCTTGTAGTCATAATGAGAGCCACAAGGCTGGTCCAGCCACAACACGTTATTGATAGACTAAGGCCAGTACAAAACATTTTATTATATTTTCAGATAGCAGAGTCTTCTGTTGGCTTGAAGTCAAATCTCTTCCATAAAATGTTTTCTTGAGAGCTTCTTTGGCACAATGCGAGTCTGACACAAGAAGGCTCTCCCATCTGAGTCACTCTAGAGCAGTGGTTCTCAACCTGTGGGTCACGACCCCTTTGGGGATCGAACAACCCTTTCACAGGGGTCGCCTACGACCATCGGAAAACACATATATAATTACATATTGTTTTTGTGATTAATCACTATGCTTTAATTATGTTCAATTTGTAACAATGAAATTGGGGGTCACCACAACATGAGGAACTGTATTCAAGGGTCACGGCATTAGGAAGGTTGAGAACCACTGCTCTAGAGCAATGGATGTGTTCTGCCATGATGTCTGAAGTCTCTTTCCTTGGGGTCCCTGTTGCAGGTATTGAGAGAATGAATGTCTCACAGGCTATCCAAGAACCAGGGCAGCCTAAGCAGTGACCTGACAACCTGACAGAGGGCAGTCAGTCTTGAACAGCAACATTGTGTCAACAAGAAACAATGTAAGTGGCAACTGGTGTATGGTTCCCCTAATGGGCATGTGGAAAAACCATTGAGCATTTAAAGTGAAGGAAACCTCCTCAAAAGAAAAATTTAGATTTGCTTGCAATAGGATATTTGAGTGCTTAAGCATTTAATTGAATTAAAAATGACTATATCTGTACATTAAATTTGTTGAAGCAAGTTACAGCATTTAAAACTTATATAATAAGTTGCTGACTTTAATTATTAGAAAATACTGTACGTGCATCAATTAAAATCATGTTAGGCCCGGCCAGCGTAGTTCAGTGGTTGAGCGGTCACAGTTTGATTCCTGGTCAGGGCATATGCCCAGGTTGCAGGCTTGATCCCCAGTATGAGGTGTGCAGGAGGCAGCCGATAAATGATTCTCTCTCATCATTGATGTTTCTATCTCTCTCTCCCTCTCCCTTCCTCCCTGAAATCAATACAAAAATATATTTATTAAAAAAATCATGTTTGTCAATTTTTTGCTCTGTGAATTACCAATTTGCTTTAGATAAATATCGCCATCCTGCTCTATCCTACAGGTATTTTTGGTCATTTTTATTTCTTTTCTTTTAATAATTTTTCTGTTTTTAATTTATTAATTTCTCCAGAAAGTAGAATTCTTTTTGTTGTTGTTGTTGTTGCTGTTGTTGTTGTTGTTAATCCTTACCCAAGGACACTTTTCCATTGATTTTTTTAGGGACAGTGGAAGAGAGAGGGAAAGACAGAGAGAAACATCAATGTGAAAAAAACACATTGATTGCTTGTCTCCTGTACGGACCCAGCACAGGGCCCTGGCCAGGGAGGAGCCTGCAACCCAGGTACATGCGCTTGCTGGACTGGAATCAAACCTGGGACCCTTTGGTCCACAGACCGATGCTCTATCCACTGAGCCAAACTGGCTAGGGCTCCAGAAAGTAGAATTCTAACCCAGATTTTATGTTTAAAACTTTTATATTTGTCTTCATTTCTGCTACATTTAATCTTCTAGTCATCATTTCTTTTTTCTTTCTATTTTTCATGTTTGCCTACTGTGTCCAATGCTAAATGAGAGATCTATTATGACATTATTGCCAAAAATTTAAATTCTTATTTTTATTTTTCTCTCAATAGAGTAGATCAGATTTTCAACATTTTCATCTCATGGCACACATAAACTAATTACTAAAATTCTGCTGCACACCAAAAAATATATTATGTTTTTTTGCTGCTCTGACAAAAAAAAAGTTATAATTTTTATTCATTCACAACGGATGGCTATTGTTGGGTTGGTTGTTGTAATTTCTTTGGCAATCTAAGGGAAAAGAGGTCAGTGCCCCCTGACTAGTCAGGTATTGCCTGTTTTAAAAGTTCTTGCGGCACTCCAGTATGTCTGCTGTGGCATAGCAGTTGAAACTCACTAGACTAGTTTGTAATCTGGTCTAGATTATTTTTAACAGTATTTTTAGTACAGTTTTAAATTTACATAAACATTGAGGAGATAACACAGAAAAATCCCATACCTCACTGTCAGATTCCCTCAGTTTCTCCTATTCTTAACATGTTACATGAATATGGTAGCTATTTGTTAAAATTAGTAGACCTAGTTTGATACACCATTGTAATTAAAGTCTATACTCTATTCAGATTTCCTTAGTTTGGCCTAATATCTTTTTCCATTCCATGATCCTACCCAAGACACCCAGTAGCATTTAATTGTCATGGCTCCTTAGCCTCCTGTTGGCTGTAATAGTTTCTCAGACTTTCCTTGTTTTTCATGACCTTGAGAATTTTGAGGAGTATTATCCAATACTTAATTGGATAAGTATTAAGTATTATCCAATACTTAATTGGATAAGTATTTTGTAGGACGTCCCTCTATTGGAATGTCAAAGTTTTTTTTTGTGTGTAGGTTTTTTTAAATGATTTAAATGGAGTTATGGGTTTCAGTCAGGGTTCTCCAGAGAGACAGAATTAAGAGAGCCTATATAAAAAGAATAATTTTAAGGAATTAACTCACATAATTAGAAGCACTAGCAAGTCTAAAATCTCTAGGAAAGGTCTACAGGCTGGAAACTCAGGCAGAAGTTGGTGCTGCAGCCTTGAGGCAGAATTTCTTTTTCCCTAGAAAACCTCAGTTTTTGCTCTTGAAGTCTTAAACTAATTATATGAGGCCCACCCACATTATCAAGGGTAATCTTTTTTAGTTAAATTCAATTGGTTGTAGGTGTAAACCGCATCTACAAAATACCTTCACAACAATGCCTAGAGTAGTATTTGATGAAATAACGGTACTTTAGCCTAATCAAATTGACACGTAAAACTGGCCATCATAGGAACTTGATGTCAACCTGATTTATCACAATTCTATGTTAACCTTGATCACCTGGTTGAGGCAGTATTTGTCAGGTTTATACAATGTTTATAAAATGCTCATTTTTTCATTATTTGTAGCTCACACTTAAGGGATGGGGATTTATGCTTACCCCTTTTAAGGGCAGACTATCTACATAAATTCCTTGGAATATTGCAAGGGAGATTTGTCTAACCATCTCCCCATGCAGTCATTTCTTTTTACCAGCATGGCTGCTGGATATTGGGTTATAATGCAATGCTACTTTAGATCTTTTGTAGCTCAGATTGCTCTGGCATTGACCATTGGGAGCTCTTTCAGTTGGCTCCGGTGCCCCTTTCACATACCTTCAATAATATAGGTTTAGTTTTTTGTTTGTTTGTTTGTTTTTTACAAGTTCCTTATTTTAAGAAACTATGAGATGCCTCAAGTTCATCCTGTATATTTCCAACCTATCTTTGAATCAGCCATTTCTCCAAGGAACCCTGGTTCCTTTTATTGGAGAGGGATATTAGAAACCAAGATCTGGTGGTACATATGCTCCTTGTTTCTGGAGTGTTATTTCTTCTAAGCCCTCTCGGATGACAGAGAAAGGAAACATATATGCCTGTGCAACATGTACATTTATAAATATTTCTATATGTAACCATCTGTATGTAAATTAAGAGGTATGTTCATACTGATGTTTCCAGCTCTAATCCAATCCTACATGGGTCATTCCAGCCTCCTCCCCTTGCTTATCTGTAATTTTCTAGTCCAACAGTGAGAAATCTGGCTTCCACTATCTACCAGACATTTACTTAACTGGTTAATTTAGTGTACATGTATAGCACTATCAGAGTTGTTAACCAATGCCATGGTAGAAATAACTTTATCAATTACAGTACTATGCACAGTTCCTTTGGACTTTAGTTTTATAAACTCACTAGAGGCCCAGTGCACGGAATTTGTGCACACAGGGGGTCCCTCAGCTCGGATGATGAGAGGGTGCAGGCCAGGCCAAGGGACCCCACCAGTGCACGATTGGGGCCAGGGAGGGACGCAGGAGGTTGGTCAGCCGGGGAGGGACCACGGGAAGGCTCCAGGGCATGTCCAGCCCTTCTTGCTGAGTCCCGATTGGCCAGACCCCAGGAGCAAGCTAACCTACCTGTTGGAGCATCTGCCCGGTGGTAGTCAGTGCACGTCATAGCAACTGGTCAACAGGTCAACTGTCTTCCCCAGTGGTCAGTGCACATCATAGCGACTGGTCAACCAGTTGACTGCCTGCCCCCTGGTGGTCAGTGCACGTCATAGCGAGCGGTTGAGCAGCCTTAGCCTATTATTAGCATATTACACTTCAATTAGTTGAATGGCCGACCAGATGACTGGACACTTAGCTTATCAGGCTTTTATTATATAGGATTTTCAAAGTTACTTGGGTCAGGACATCTCCCCCACCTCGCCACCACTTCAGTGATTTGTAATACAATTAGGTTCACTGGTCACAGTCTGCATTCCTTCCTGGGATCCCTTGTTCTCCTGAATGATTTTATTTTCATTACTTGTTCTTTAACGTCATATGGGTTTTAAAAAATTCGTAATTCCATGTAGTTTTACGGCCCTAAAAAATACCCTATGTTTTACCCAACCTTACCCACCCCACTCTCCCAGTAGTGACTGATCTTTTTACTATTTCTATTCTTTTGCCTTTTCCAGAAGCTGAAATGCTTGGAATCATACAGTATGCAGCTGTTTCAGAGTGGCTTAGTTCAGTTAGCAATATGCATTTTAGGTTCATCATGTCTCTTCATGTGCATTGATGTTTCTTCTTATATTGCTGAATAATATTTTTCATTGTATGGCAGTACCATAGCTTTATCATCACAGATTACAATTTTTAGTACTCAATTTTATAAAAAACATTATATAATAAGTACATGTTTTGCTTATCTGAACACATTTTTCTGATACTTTTAAAAAATGAAAATTTGAATGAGTATAAGATATCTTTATGAACACAAACTTTTACTTTTAATGACAATATTTACTGAGTATATTTAATCAATTCTAAAATGCATATGTTTTTATATTTTAGCATTTTTGAAATTGTGATTAAACACAATAGAATCCCTTTGGGATGACTCTTTGGAATGCCACTTTGGGATGGCAATGACAGTTTTGTTAGATATGCACAAATTTGGTCACAATTCTTTATTTCTCATCACTTCTATTGGGAGTATGCATTGGTGTTACTGAACATATTGAGTTTCAATGCCATGTCAAGTCTCTTCAAAAGAATTGTACACTAACAGTCAAATGTAAAGTTATTGAATATGAAGAAAGTTATAGATTAGAGAAGAGCAGTGTAAATTTGATGTTATTGCAGAAATATTAATTATTGAGTGAATGATTATAATTCCTTTTTTTTTGCAAAGAAAAACAAAATGCTTTGTTATCAAAGAAAGGACAGAACCGTAGAGGATTGAACTATATTAATTAATTATTTATTACAGATTTTTGTGCACAAATATTGTCTATCACGCTCAAAAGAATGCAAGTGAAAGCTGAGAAACTGCCAAAAACCATGGTGTAGCTGAAATTCATTTCAAAGCAAACAAGAGGCTGGTATGATGGATTGTCAGTTAGCATTATCATAAGGAATTTTGTCACAGTTTAATTGACAGTATTTTGCTCCCTTACTTAATAGTAGATACACTAATAGTATGTTTTACAATCATTGAATTATTATATTTAATAACATGGTTTTTATTATGTACTGTGCTACATGGTTTATGTACTCAGTATCATTTCAGCTTTGCTATCACCCTACGAGACTGGTATTACTGTCCTATTTATTAGTAATAATACCACTTAGAATATATAGCTTGCTCAAGGTCATAAAGCTCGTAATCAGTAGAACCTGGATTTGAATCTTTGCTAGTAGAGCCTGTGTTTTTATACTCTGCTGTAGTGCTTCAATGTTTCTTGCATTTAGAGTTACTGAAAATTTTTAAGTGAGCTCATATTTTACTGTTTTGTTATTGTTGTTAAAATATTTTTAGCTGACTTTTGGATTATTTTTTAATCCTGCCTGGATAATGTTTATTTTTGAAATTTTATAATTTTCTTAAATCCATATTGGTATGTGTGTATCATTCATTCATTTTAGTGTAAAATAGATACTTTCAGATAAAATATTTACAAATATTTTACTGCCCTTGACTTCACCTGTTATCCACTTGGGTACTAAGTCCTACAGTTGTAAGTGACTTTCACAGTCACCTGACCAATTAAATGACCAGCAAGCTCTCCTCAGATATGACTCTGTTGGAGTGAATTGAGACTCTCTTCTCCTACCTCCACTGCATGGTCCTCGCATATTCTTGGTCAACCCAATACAACATAGGCTAAATTTTCCACAGAAATTCCTGCCTGGGCTCTCTGTAGGTTTATGGCTCTCCAGTGCCAAAATCCACTTTCAGTGCCCATCTTTTTTGTGCTTGGTGTATTTTTGGAGTCTAGTCACTAAATGGGAGTACATGAAGGATACCTAGAGAGGAATATTTCAACTTTTGGGGGAGAAACATATTTTTTTATAAAAAATAGAGAAATAGATGCCTAATTTTTCAGTTATAATTCTCTTGGATGTCAGAGTTAAGAACTAGATCCCATGTTGGGAAGGTGAGGGGAGAGAAAGGTTTTCTAACCTTATTTCAATTGGAGCAACTTCATTGTTTTTAGGAGCTAAAGATACATGGCTCACTGATCTTAATTATAAATCATCTCCATCCATCTTGTTTGTAATGGATATATCCTAAGGAATTTGCTAATAGAGTGACTACAGGGTTTCATTTTGTGATTGAAATCTTTAAAAAATTATTTTGCATTTTAAAAATGATCTGTAGGTAATTTTTAATACCTCTGAGAATGTGGAGAAGCTGTATTATGGGTTCTTATACTCTTTTTAACAGAAACTCCAAGGTCATGAATTTAAATGATTTTTTTTTAACTCTTAAAATGTCACCAAATAAAGAATTTAGAAGAAGGGAGATTTTTATTTGAAAATAATAAAATGTTTTTCCTCTTTCCTTTGACAAATATAATTGTCACTTCCAAGTTAGATTTATTTTTATTTTCTTCTGAATTTTTGAAGTTTGATATTTCTTTATTCATATCCCTGTAATTTTCATCTTTTAACTCATTGGTGAGTGCTGCAGAAATCCAGTCACATTTTTTAAACTTGGAACATGAATACAGGTAATACTCAGTAAGCTCAGATTCATTAAAGATGTCTCAACATTTTTAAACAAGATTTAGACTTTTTCTCTACTCTTTCCTTCACCTTGAATCTCCTCCCCTTCCCTCTGCTGTCCTTTCTCCATCTGTGTGCCAGCCCCCAGAGTTTATTCTTGTGTTTCTACCACCATTCTTAGAATCAAAGAGTCTGTTCTTATTTCAGTTTAAACAGACCTTTCCTAGCCACTATATCCTAAGTTTGAAAACGGCTAGACATCTTTCATTTGCAGGTTGGACAAAAACTAAGTGAAATTAGAACACTTCGAACATCCAATAATCCCTTCTTCCCTGCTCATACATGCACAGTAGCACTCTATTTATAATGAGTTGAGAGAAAAGAGACCTGGAGTGATTGCTGGTTTAGTCAAATGGGAAACAACCTCAATCATTCTGCTTATTTTCTGTTCTCATGCCCTACAGTCCCTAACTGCCTTAAGGAATTCCACTATCATATACCATCTTACCCAGCTGACAGAATGTATACCAACAGGACCATATGCTACGTTCAATAAAATCCTATGGGGGTTGAGATAAGTGCAGGTAGGGGAGTTTATATTCCTGAAAGCATAGCAATTTCTTATCATTTGATGAGTCATTAAACAGGCAAATCAAAGAAACATGATCAGCATTTGCTTCTCTTAATATCTATTCTGCCATCCTTCTCTTAGTACCTGGGAGAGAGTTAATCTATACAGGGATCAATATGGAATTTACCTAAGATAATCATAGAAAATATGAACAATATTAAACTCCTTCAGAATTATAGCTATGCACATGAAGAATGTCTCCATTTCTACCCAGTTCAGCAGATAGTATGGTGAAAGATGAGACATCTTTTTAATTTACTCTTAAAATTTATTTAAATTCTGAAAAAAACTGCAATTTTAAGTTCAGAGCTATGGAGAACTGAATTGATACCTGTAAGTTGTCTGTGAATATGTTAGAATACCTGGAATGTGGGCCCACATTCATTGAAGTATATTTTTTGGATGACAAAGTGATCCCTTAATTTATTCTATCCAGCTTATAGAATTTTTAGATCCATCAAGAATAGCAGGTGTAAAAAAATAGAATACCATAGAAAATGGTATTGAATGGTATTGAATGGTTTGAAATAATGTTGACACACTTTTTAGTCCATTTTCTCCTGAACTTGAACATTTTAAATGTGTTGATTTCAATCAGTTGGCCACATAGCAAAATGTTGTGTGTGCTATATGCCATTGTGATTCAGAAACCATACTATAGGAGCTCCAGTGGCGCAATCGGTTAGCGCGCGGTACTTATACAGAAACCATACTATAAATACACACAAATACACAGATACAAACACATAGACATAAACACACATGCACATACATAGACTTCCATACATAGATCATATTGTTAGTTTATGTGTTCCAGCACTACAAAAAGACTATTCCTGTTAAAATAATAATGATAGGAAAAAATTGATTCACTACATTAGTAGGAACTAACAATCATATTTAAATAATGCTCCTTGTCACTTACTTGAATCCTAGATATATTTCCTCTTGATTGACTTTGAGGAAGAAATGAAAACAATTGGTCTCTTAGGTTGGGTTCTCTAGAAGCAGAGTCTAAGAAAAGGATTCAATCTGTACCTGGTTTAGATGTGCCAGGTGTGAGGTATGGGAGGGCACCTCCTTGGTGAGGTAGCTCTCACCAGTGAGGTCAGCTATCCAGAGAAGAGGGAAGCCATGAACCATTAGTAGCCAACATTCTAGTAACTGGTGATGGGTGTCACTGCCATGAAAAAGATCTCATTATGATATCAACTAGAGGCCTGGTGCACGAAATCTGTGCACTTCGGGGGGAGGTCCCTCAGCCCAGCCTGCACCCTCTCGCAGTCCGGGAGCCCTTGGGGGATGTCCAACTGCTGCAGAGGCAGGAGAGGCTGCTGCAAAGGTGGGAGAGGTTCCCACTATCACTGCTGCACTTGCCAGCCGTGAGCCCGGCCTCTGGCTGAGCAGTGCTCCTCCTGTGGGAGCCCACTGACCACCAGGGGGCAGCTCCTGCATTGAGCGTCTTCCCCCAGGTGGTCAGTGCGCATCATTGCAACCGGTCGTTCTGCTGTTCGGTCAATTTGCATATTAGATTTTTATTATACTACTAGAGGGCCAGTGCACGGATTCGTGCACCAGTGGGGTCCCTCAACCTGGCCTGCGGGGATCGACCAAAACCAGCAGTCCGACATCCCTCAGGGGTCCCATAGTGCAAGAGTGCACTCTGCAAAGTTGCTGTCGGTGGGCAGCTCCTGCATTGAGCGTCTGCCCCCTAGTGGTCATTGTGCATCATAGCTACTGGCTGGCGGTCCCTTAGACGTTTATATATATAGATGGTATACTACCCACTGCAGTTGTATACACTCTTCATTGAAATAAGAAGACACATTTTGGTATGATTAATAACTTTTCTCAATCATTACTATTTTACTTAATAGTCTACTTTCTATAATGATTTTATTTTTCCCAGATATTATTAGACTTTCTTGAGCTTTGTTTTCATAGATTTTTTAAAATAATATTTTATTGATTTTTTTACAGAGAGAAAGGGAGAGGGATAGAGAGTTAGAAACATCGATGAGAGAGAAACATCGATCAGCTGTCTCCTACACACCTCCCACTGGGGATGTGCCTGCAACCAAGGTACATGCCCTTGACCGGAATCGAACCTGGGACCTTTCAGTCCGCAGGCCGACGCTCTATCCACCGAGCCAAACCGGTTAGGGCTGTTTTCATAGATTAATAGAGGGTGATACAGACCCTAGTATAAAGGGACAAGGACCAAGATAGTTGCACCTATTCTGTGGCTGCTTCAGGCTTCTAGTGTTATTTTATTATTATTATTAAATGAAACATTATATTGGTAACTCAAAATTTGGCCAGGTGGTTACACTGATAATATATGATAACATTTACTATTATTTCACCTGGAATTCATTTATTATTATTATGTCATTTGGAATTACAATTTAATACTTTAGAGGAGGATATTTATATTAATGTTTTAATATGAGATTAATTTGTTATTTTAGAAAATGTTCAAAAGACCTTTTGAGGAAAGATTTGATTACATTTATGATATCTTAAAGTTGCTTTAATTTAAAAAATTATAAAACCCTCTCACTGGAAGATTATTAGTCTAATTATGTTATATCAATGCATTTATTTAGGGTAGGTACTACATGGAATAAATCACTGTTTTTTGGAATAACTCCTTTATAAATTGTATGCTGTGATGCAGCTTCTGGAACTATACAGGATTTAACTATCATGGGTGAGAAAGATGATGTTTTAAAGTTAAGGAAATGGGAACTCAAAATAAATAAAAATATGGCTTTTTCACCAAATTCTTATTTTATTAAGCAATGAAAATAATAACATAGGTATAATAATAGTAAAAAAAATAGTAATGCTAAACATTTATATAGAATATATGCCAAACAATGTTCTGAACAGTTTCAATATATGAACATATTTAATTCTCATGACAACCCTGGGAAGTATGTGTGATTAATATCCCTATTTCACACATGAAAAAATGCATGCACAGAGTGATTAAGTGACTGGCCTGAAGTCACGTAGCAAATATGAGATAGAGCCGCTATTCAAACACACAGTCTAACTTCAGAATTGAGTGCTTGGTCTCCTCACTAAGAAAAGCACTCTCATGAGCAATCTTACTCTTCCTTCTCAAGAGAATTGACATATACACAAGGAGTAGATAGTATTGCTCTTGTTAACCCTAGTATGCATTAGAAATTACCAGCAAAGCACTGTCCCTCTAACTAAACCATGATCATTAGCCTTAAACTGCCATGATGCTAGGATGATGACATCACCTGGTGCTCTTATTCTTTCCCTCCCTCCTCTGTCTTTCTCTTTTCTCTTTCTTTCTTTACCAAGTACAGTGCACTACTAAAAAACTAATGGGTCAAATGATTGAAAAAAGCTCTAAAATTCTGCAAATCCGAAAATGGGTTAAAAGATTTGGTCAAAGTTTATGAAAACATTCTAGATTTAACTATTTTATAAGTATCAACTTAAGTATGATAGAGTTGAAGTATAAATGCCTGCTGTATACCTTTTCACTCTGCTTTCTAGAACCTGAGTGAAGTGAACTGACCTGCCCTATAATAAAGACCTTATCATACTGATGGGAACTTAGCAAATTAATTTATTAATGCTATTGTCTTTAACATTGAATATATATTCTAAAATAGTACCAATAGTTGATATGCTGGGGAAAATCTGCTCACTTTATTATTTTATTGACCTAAAATTTACTTTGGAATCTTTAAACAGTCCTCCCAGAATGAGAGAAAAAAATGTGTGCTTTTAATTTTCAGAATTAAAAATATGGTTACAATTGTTTTCTCTACTTATATATATACTAGAGGTCAGGTCCACAGATTTGTGCACTGGTGGGGCTCCTCAGCCTTGCCTGTGGGGATCTGGCTGAAACCAGCTCTCTGACATCCCCTGAGGGGTCCCAGATTGCAAGAGGGTGCAGACCAGGCTAAGGGACCCCACTGGTGCACAATCAGAGTCAAGGAGGGACCACGGGAGGGCTCCAGGGGTGTCCGGCCCATCTCGCTCAGTCCCAATCAGACCCCAGCAGCAATTTAACCTACTAGGCAAAGCGTCTGCCCTTTAATGATCAGTGCACATCATAGCAACTGGTTGAATGGTCAAACGGTCAGACATTTAGCATATTAGGCTTTTATTATATAGGTTATATATTTATATTTTGAGATTTTTGCTTTTTTACAAAGTGAAGAACATTTTGGTGTTTAACTCTCTCTTTGGAAAGGGAAATTACCAGCTGTTGACTATTATTCAGACTTGCTCTAATTTTATATCTAGAAATGGAGTCCTAGCTTAACTGTTTAATTCAAGATTGGAAGAAAATATTTAAGCAGGTGTTGATCACATCTTTAAAAAAAAATATTGCATACTCCAGCCTTTCCAGGTGCAGTTGAAATTTTCTTTCCACCTACAAAATAAAACAGATACTAAATAGAGAGGTAGGGTCTATTTTGAGCCTGGAAGTTTATTTCTTAAAGTTGAAGAATCTATGGTTATCACTCGACATATAGGACCAGTTTCTTTTAAAAAATAATACACCTTTAACTTTTTTCACAGCTTTATAATTGGCATTGCATTATTTATAATTGATATGCATTCATTATAGCAATATATATATATATCAGGTGTATAACTTAATGTTTTGCCATGTATATGCTTGAAGCCACCACTGCAGTCAAGGTAATGAATATAACCCTTTTTATTGTCAACTAAATAAACATACAGAATATATACAAAACAAAGTTGTAAAACTCAAGGATTTATCTCAAAGTGAACATTCATAGTCACTCTTCTCTTCTAGAAAGAGAACATTGCCAATCCAAAGAGCCCCTTACCTTCTACTTCCCTCACAAAAGTAGATCCTAACCTAAATTTCTGGTAGTTGTTTGCTCTCATTGTAGTTTTAGAAAATAAATTTTTATCTGTAAACACCATAGTAGAAATTCATCTATTTTTAAACTTTATATAAATGGAATACTATAGTATGCATTTTTTTGGTGTCTAGCTTATTTTACTCAATATTATACAGGGTGGGGCAAAAGTAAGTTTACAGTTTTTCTTATGAAAAATAATACATGCCGAAATCGGTTTGGCTCAGTGGATAGAGCGTTGGCCTGCGGACTGAAAGGTCCCAGGTTCGATTCCGGTCAAGGGTATGTACCTGGGTTGCAGGCACATCCCCAGTGGGAGATGTGCAGGAGGCAGCTGATCGATGTTTCTCTCTCATTGATGTTTCTAACTCTCTATCTCTCTCCCTTCCTCTCTGTAAAAAATCAATAAAATATATTAAAAAATTTTTTTAAAAAAAGAAAAATAATACAATGATAAATAATAATACAAGAATCAACTCTGTGTTTCACATACTCACAACTGTAAACCTACTTTCGTACCATCCTGTACTTATAAGAATGAATTTCATTATATAATTTTTGTGCATGTATACAAATAATAATATGATTGTTTTTCTCCTATATTTTTTAAATTGTTAAATCACATTGATCTATATTTGAATGTCAAGTTAATCTTGCATTCTTGGAATAAATATAACTTGGTCAAGAGATGAGAGATGGATAGCTGATAAATAGAAATATTTATATGTATATATTGTATTATATATTTAATATATTGCTATATTCCATTTGTTAATGTTTTAGTTAGAATTTTTATGTAAATGAATGTAATACATTGCCTTCAGAAAATAGGCTTATAGGTCCAAGGTAATTGAAAAAAATCTGAATAATAAGTGGCTGACCACCAAAATATTCTTATGCAGCCATAGGAATGACTTCAAGGATTCCAGACTAGGAGAAAATAAAAACAATAATTTAAAAAACCCTATAGAGTCCTCAGTGTTGGCACACCATGGGGGATGCACACTCCACCAAATTGTTCCAGGCAAATCTCTTAATAAGAAACATACAACACAAAGCATAAACCACAGCTTCCTGGAGTGGGGATCAGAACTAGGACTATGGACTTGCTCTTCCCTTTTCATGCTTATTCCAGACTAAATGCTCTTTAATCTGGAATGGCAAGTAAATTACCTCAATTTGGCAAACCACTACTTTTTCCCTCCCTTCTTCCCTTGCTTCCTTCTTTCTCTCCTTCTTTTTACTCTTTCTTTTTCCTTTCTTCACTTGCTATTCCTTCTGATTATTTATGAATCCTTTCTTTTCCTGCTAAGCATTTACAGTGATATTGCATTTGTTTATTTGTCTGGAAAACACATATATTTGCTGTAGACACCAAAATGTTTACATGATTACCTGTTAATAATGGTTATCGCTACTTAAATGATGAGTATTGCTTTTGTTTTATGTTTCTTTGAACTCTTCTGTGCTTTTTAAAGTTTTCTACAACAAATATGTAGTTACTAGAGGCCTGGTTCATGAATTTGTGCAGGGGTGGGGTCCCTGGGCTTGGCCAGTGATAGGCGGGGGGTGAGGCGGGGGCCCGACCGGCTGGGGGAGGAATCGCTGGAGGTTGGCCGGCTGGAGGGAGGGACAGTGGGAGGTTGGCCTGGTCAGGGAGAGGGACTGCAGGAGGTTGGCCAGCTAAGGGGACGGACCACGGGAGGTTGGCCAGCCAGTCGCGGGAGGTTGGCTGTGGGAGCTCACTGACCACCAAGGGGCAGCTCCTGCATTGAGCGTCTGTCCCCTGGTGGTCAGTGCACGTCATAGCAAATGGTTTCAGTTGTTCAGTCACTTAGGCTGGTATATATATATATATATAGATATATATATATCTATATATATATATATATTCCTATAAACTCTTGGGGGAACATCAATAAATGCTGTTTTATTAGGTGACTAATATACTTAAAGTAATTATTAAACAAGTCAAAGTAAAATAAATTTAGGTAATTGAAAAATGTAGCAATTTACAGATGCATAAGAAATATTGAATGCAAAAATATGTAGAATTTAAATTTTGAGATTGTTCTTGGGAGTTAAAAAATTTGAACAAAATTTTATTTATTCACAATTTGGGACACACCCAGTTATATTACTTAATACTGAATAATACAGAATCAGTATTTTTCAAGCATTTTTTATGAGTTCAAACTGAACTGTATTATTCTAAGAATATTTTGCCTTCATTTTTAATATCATGTGTCATTCAATGAAAGCTAATCCATATCTTTGATTCATTTAAATTAAAATATCAAAATATTGATTTAATAACTACTTGATTTCTAAAGAGAAATTTTAGAGTTTAAAAAAACAGATAATTTTATTGTACCAATGGTAAGAAAATCAAAATGTTATGAAAGATTCAAAATTATTTTAACACTGAACAATGACAGTTTTAGGTTGTTATAAAATATTTATTCCTGCCCTAACCGGTTTGGCTCAATGGATAGAGCGTTGGCCTGCGGACTGAAGGGTTCCAGGTTCAATTCCGGTCAAGGGCATGTACCTTGATTGCGGGCACATCCCCAGTGGGGAGTGTGCAGGAGGCAGCTAAATCAATGTTTCTCTCATCGATGTTTCTAGCTCTCTATCCCTCTCCCTTCCTCTCTATGAAAAATCAATAAAATATATTTTTAAAAAAATATTTATTCCTATTTATAAAGGGATAAATGCATTTCTCTGAGTAAAGTTAGAATCTTTAGTAATGAAATGAATAAAATTTTCTTCATATTTTTGTTTTTAAACAATTATATGCAAATACGTACAATATTAAAAAAACATATTTTGATTGATTTCAGAGAGGAAAGGAGAGGGAGAGAGAGAGAGAGAGAAACATCAATGATGAGAGAGAATCATAGATTGGCTTCCTCCTACATGTCCTACATAGGCCAGGAATCGAACTGTGATCTCCTAGTTCATAGGCCCACACTCAACAACTGAGCCACACTGGTTGGGCCAATGCTTTTGTTCAAAAGGCTCTTTTCAGAATATTTTACTGAATGTTTCTAGTTTTATACATATCACATGACAAAAGTTAATAGCTCTTCAAGTAATTCCCTAATAAGTCTGAAATTAAATCTTCAAATATTATTATCTAATTTTAAGTTCTGTCTTGTTGCTTTTCATGCTCCTAGTAGTTTTAAACCTTCCCATCTCTCTCTTTTACATTTCTCTAATCATTAGATGAGTTCTAGAGCTTACATATCATATTTATTTATCATATATAGCTCATATATCCATATTGCTTTTATAGCTATTTTAAATCACATCATATTTCCCAGCTTTCTTTGAATAATGTTCAGATACATCAGCTTTGGAACTCAGCCATCCTGGTTTCTTTCTTGCTTTCATCACATACTACATGTATCACCTTGTACAAGTTACAAAACTTCTTTGAGCATTAGTTTTTTTCACCAAAATAATCCTAATCTGGAGGGTTATCTTGAAGATGAAATTATATAAATACATAGTATAGTTCCAGGCACAAAATAAGCATCTAACAAGTGGCAGTACAATAAGTTGTGTAAGTTCACGTTATACCCTATGCTCATACTAAATTTAGAAACTTTTTTTTGTTAATCCTCATCTGAGGATATTTTTCCATTGATTTTTTAGAGAGAGTGGAAGAGAGAGGGAAAGACAGAGAGAACTATCCATGTGATAGAAACACATCGATTGGTTGCCTCCTGCAGGAGCCCAGACCAGAGCTCGGGCTGGGTAGGAGCCTGCAACCAAGGTCCGTGCCCTTGACCAGAATCTAACCTGGACCCTTTGGACTTCAGGCCGACAGTCTATCTACTGAGCCAAACCGGCTAGGTCCTTTTTTTTTTTTTAATTTAGGAACTTTTAAAAAATGACTCAAGTTGGATAGCACTATCATTCTCTGAGAAGGGCATAGCATAGTCATCCTAGAGGCTTGGGTAAACTACCCCTTCTTCCTGTCCTGCTTCCCCTTACCCAGCTCTAGATTCATTTCCTGGAAGACAATTATCCAAAGGTCAATTTGATAAAAATCCAATCATCCATATTTATTTGTTTCTTTTAGCTGTTTTGAACACATTTACAATAAGTTTTACTACATAGAATAGTTTTACTAACCATTGGAGTTTCCTATAAGTTTTATTTGACAATTTCCATTTTTTTTCCTCACAGTGTTTTTGATCATTTTAAATTGTCTCTCCCTGACTATTTGTTGCTCTAACTGGAAGGAGCTGATATAAAAAGTAGAGACCACCTACTGGGAGCTAGGACTGCCATCACAGAACAAAACACAGAATGGAGATGCCAGAGATAGAGGACTCAAGGGAGGTGAAGGACCACATGAGATATTGTTCAAGTCAGAATCATTTGAGAGGGAAAGAGGATGTTAAAATATTTAACAGACATTATGTTATCTACCACAGTGAAAAAACAGGAATGTCTTGGACAAGGATGTCTGGCCACCTTACCTAGGGGCACACTGCAGGGAGATTTAGGGTTGAGTGACAGAAGGGGAGGTTAATTCGCATTGAAAAAGGAGACTGAGATAATAAGATGCAATAAAGGAGATAGAGCAGAGAAAGGGAAAATCTGAGAGACATGAGACTGTATTTAAAATATACTTTAAAATATATCCAAATAATTATCCAAAGCTATATTCTTTATGATTATATAAATGTATTCTTCATGAAAATAGTTTTCTGATGGATATATTTTTATGGATATATTTTTCTATTGGGGCAAAGAGAAATAGAGCATGCTTTAAGATGCTGTGATAAAGAAAAATTAAAATACTGTCAACTAAAACTTTCCAGAAATCTTTAAAAGATGGTGAAATTGTCCTAGCCAATATGAACTATTGTAAATTATATTTTTAATGGTAAGCAAATAAAAGTTTAGTCTTCAACAAATTAACTTTCAATGAATTTTCTCACAGTGAGTAGACTTTCAGGGATTAGCTGGATAAATTTTAAGTCCAGAGAAAATTATAGAACATAATTAATGTTAGGAATCAAACTCAGGAGAATTAAAGTTGAGATTGCTTTTAACTTTTGGTGAGTAAGTATAATGGGAAAGGACATATATTTCTATATGAAATGCTTGGATTTCTTTATCTCTTTTGACATTGGCTCCTCCTGTGGAAATCCTATTGGGCACTAGACTAGCCAAAATGTCGGTAGGGAAGAGGGCGGGAAGAGAATGTGGCAAAAAGTGGGTAGGTAGAAGCTAACATTGGATTGCAATTCTCTACGAAGGTGGATCGGTCAGGTCCTTAGTGCAGAGTTAGAGGTGTGTTCTGTGTTTTGAATTTAAGCAGTCTTAATATTCCTGGGGACAGAAATATTTTCTTAGCATGAAACACAGGTGCAGGTATCGTGCCGCCAAGGAAAAGCACTGGTTCACATTTAAACATCCTTCCAATGGCATGGTCCAGAGCCAGACTTTCAATCTGCCTCGGTGGCTTAAGTGCCTCATCACACTCACATAGAGATGGCCTGTTCTCAGTGTAATGAAAGGACGATCTCAAAGCAACAGGAGGAATCTTTGTGAAAAGGCAACGAGAGCTAAAATAATCTTCAAGGGAGTTGCCTATGTTTGTTCAGCAGCAAGAAGTTTTTAAATGGAAAGTGTTCTCTGGCTGTTTGTACTGGACAGTAATATTTTACATTCCAGTCATCTCACTTAGTCTCATTGGACTGGGTTCTCCTTTTTAAGTTAAGAGGTAGTTGGCAGAATGTCTCTTCTGGCACAGACCAGAAGCTTTTTCTTTCTATGTTTTCAGACTTTTCAAAGCTCCTGTGTTTATGCCAGGTTATGACAATAAAAGCTAGAAACAACAAATTGCTCTAGTGTTTTGGTAGATAAGAGAACTATACTTTTGCTAAGAGGTCAGGATCCTTTTGGATTATTGCCTTGAAAATGCATTTTCTCTTTTTTTCACCTTATGTTCTCTCCCTGAACAGAACTGCATGTTCTCAGAACATGGGCAACATTCCCTCCTTCCCCTCAACGTGTATTGGCCATGACTGCATCGTGTATTCCTTCTGCTTGTCAAAGAGAAGCACTTATTTTCTATTCTGATCCACTTTACTTTTCTTCACTAATTCCTGAAGCTTTATGTCTCCATTAGAATGTATGTTCACATGGACTGTTTGGTCATAAGAATCATCACCAATATTCCTTCCTTTATGAGAATACACTTGGGCATCTAGGACATCTGTATGGGGGCTGAATAGACTCTCTTCTTCAATTTTGGCGTTTTTGTTGTTGACAAATATTTTGAGAATTATTTTTAGAATTACTGTGCTTTATTTTTTCCCCCTTGAGTTCTGACTCATTTTGACCAGTTTTCTCCTTTGGGGATATAATATTGTTTATTATGATGCTATAGCTTCTCCAATATTTGGATGGGGAGGTGAGAAAGAAAGGAAGGCAAAGAGTGTTATGGAAATAAGACAGAAGTACCTTTACTTATGAATTCTTTTCAGGAAAGATGCAATTTTGATTTCATGAAATATATATATGATAATACTTAAAACACTGATATTTAAAGTGTGATGTTTTGATAGTGAGAACGAGAAATTTCAGTTAAATAAAGTTGCTTTCTGAGAGGGGCTGATCCACCTTTAACAGTAGGGATGCTTTATGTCGATTCTGATTCACAGGTGTAGTGGATTGGCATGATGCCATGTGTCCAATCATGTGCTCATGTATTAATCCAAATTGAAGCCTTAAAAATATATAAAATTTAAATGATACATATTATGTTTTTCTCAAGATAAAAATCAGTTTCTTAAAATACCATTTCTCCAATGCCAGGTTGTAAACATTAGATAGCTATAATCAGAAAATATTTAATCAAGTTGGTTTTCCATGTAGTGGTGTTCTTCAAACAGAATAAGTGAAATATTCAGGGTGCACGATAAAAGCAAAATGATAGCAACACTCATCTGTGTTGGGCTGGATGTCTTCAACAAATTAAGGGTTGCAAGGTACCAGGTAAAAATAAAAAATCCTTGTGAGGACTTACACTCCAATGTGAGCTGTGGTAGAGGTCCATAGGAAACCCTTTTGGGGAGGGAAAAACAATTATTCTGGACATGTGGCAAGGCAAAGGAGTTGGAATTTGGCAAGCTCAACTGCATTAATTTTTCTCTGGGTGTAAGATATGTTCATTTGACACTGTCTGGAAGAAATCATGATGAGTCATTCACAGAACTACTTAGCATCTACTTATAGCATTCTAAGTATGTATTGCTTTGGCCATTGCTTTTTCTTTTCACAGAAATATTTTTTAATGCTTGTAAAAAGGTATAAAATCGCCCTAGCCGGTTTGGCTCACTGGATAGAGCGTTGGCCTGTGGACCAAAGGGTCCCTGGTTAGATTCCAGTCAAGGGCACCTACCTTGGTTGCAGGCTCCTCCCTGGCCCAGGCCCTGGTCAGGACTAGTGCAGGAGGCAACTAATTGATGTGTTTCTCCAACATTCATGATTCTCTCTGTCTTTCCCTCTCTCTTCCTCTCTTTCTAAAAATTAATGGAAAAATATCCTCAGGTGAGGATTAACCAAAAAAAAGTATAAAATCATTTTATTTTATCCCACATGAAACAAATTTCTAACAAAAATTCCTAAATTGAGTAAACAACTGATTACATTTAATTTCTATTCTGATATTATTTTCTGTTTGGTCATGGAATGTTTTGTGAAAAAGGGAAGAATCATCCTTCATTCCTTCTGAAAATATATTTTTTCCAATTTGTTATGAAATTGAAGCCATACTATATCCATAAAATGAGCTCTTTCGATACCCAAAAGATTTTATTCACACTTTCCAAGGGTTCAGAATAATCTTGGGTAATTGGTTCTATGTTGAAGCAGAAGAGGATTGTATTAAAAGCAAAAATAAAAAATCCAGTGGATTTTTAAAAAAGAGTTTTGTTTTATGATATCAAAATTTCTCCATAATTTGAAACATAACACGCTTACCACCCTAACAACCTAATTTGGGCAGATGTTTCAAACCTTGTAATAAGAACTCCCTTTACTCAGTATTCAAAACACTACATCCAAGCTCCTGTTTTTCTAAACACATTTTATATAATTAACATGAATTCTAAATTAAGCAATTTGAGAATACAACGTAAATGTCTACCTGGGTTTATCATCAGTCATTAAACAGTTGACATTAAGCCATTGAATTAGACGCAGCAGTTTATGACATGGAAAAAAAAAAAAAACCACCACAAAACAAAACAGAATAAAACAAATCATTGAAAAACTTGTTTAGCTTTCTGGATCTTGGAGAGAAAACACAGGTTCTTAAAATGCTGCCACCTCTCTACCTGTTTTCAACTAGCAAAGCACATGGAATCATAAAAATCCGCACACATACCATTTGTCTCTGAAAATAGCACTAAGGTATGTGAGTCTCCAAATTAAAGCTTCCCCCCACATACCCGCAACTGCAGGACATTGTAACCACAAATGCCTGGAGATATTGGTTGAATCATCCCTCTTTCCAAAATTGTCCATCTGTCTTTAGTGTAGTTGTGATCTGGAGGTTCAAGTTCACTTACTCACCGAGTTGCCTGCCAGCTTAGATGCCCTTTGTAGGTGGAAAATTGTTGGTCTCTGTCCCTTCCAGCTTGCAAGTAAAATGAAGCTGCCAAGAGATAAACACATTCTAAGTTTATCATGCTATTCTTGGCCTCAAACTACAAGCCATAAGGCAACTATTGCTCAAGGTACCGTGTTTACAAGTGTTCAGTCCTCAGCTGTTTCAGAGACCCAACAAGATGGAATTTCTTCCTTCCAGCCTATATTTTGTGTTTTTTTTCCTAAGCGTTCACATTTCTCAATTCCTCTTATAAAAAATAAAATAAAAAATTTAAAAAAGGAGCAGCTTCTTTGACAGAATCTTGAAGGTCTGAAGTCTCATTAACACTGTGTTTATGATATTTTGGGGTTTTCTCCCCCAGAGGAACCATACATTCTTAAAGAGACTAGAAGCTTCTGTTGTCATCAAAATTATTATATTTATCATCATCATTATCACTACCTTTATTTTATTTGAAAATGAACAAGATGTATATGAATGTATTTTTATAGAGGCCTTTTGAATTTGTTTACTGCATTGGCCTTAAACGCATTTATTATTATGAAATCCATGTTTCTCTTTCAATTAATATGATTTTTTCTCTTACGTGGCTATAATGCAAATAATTTAATTAGTTTGGTAATGTTTGCAAAACCTGAAGAAAGAAAAAAGTTTTTTGTGGGATTTTTTTGGAGAGAGAACGAATAGGAGTTAACTTTCTTCACAAATGTCTTCCTGGCTGCGTTGGATAACAGGATGTATTGAGTTCATACATCTTAAATATAAAGAGGAGTATAGCTATAGCACATCCTATATTGGCACAGACTATTGACATGTATTATGTATGATGTTACACTGTTTAAATTATTAGAAATCACATTAAAAGAAATTATAATAAGATAGGGCTTTTTACCAAATCTAGAGTATTTGGCAAAGATATGATAATCAACTTCAATCCTTGATTTACGAATAAGACTTTGAGCTCTCAGAATTTTATAACTATATTCTATACCATAATTATTTGCATTTCATTAAAAGTAACATTCTCTTTAGAGTTCACCATAGTACATGGATAATTTACCTACATAATCAGACCTTAATTATTTTCTCAGACACCCTGAAAAAAAATTGGGAGTTTACTCTCACTAATGTCTTCTCCTTCAATGATTTAATGTTGTTGCAAACTAAATTCCCTGACTATGTGACAGGTGAAAAGAACAATAAAGAAGTATTACTTGTTCCAGTTTAAGTTCTAAGTGTAGAGAAGAAAGATTTGAAACAATGTACTCTTTGATTACAAGAAAACATGTATGGTTAATCTGGAGCATTACTTAGGTTCACTCAAAGTTACCAAAATCATTATGTCCTCATTGGAATGGGTAGAGAGAGCTATAAGAACTAACAAGCCTAAGGGTTAGAATGGACTACAATCCACCCAGTGGCCTCTGAAGATACACATATCAGATAATGGAACACAGTGGATGAGCATTTTATTTGAAAATCATTTATATGTCATTAGAATTTACCTGCAGCACTCTAGTAACAATTCTCATCAATACCTGTAAAATGTGTACTACCTTTTCCCTTTACAACTCAAAGTAGCTAGTAAGGCTCATGTATATTCTGAATACTATCTGGTCAAAGACATTTGATGTCTTTGCGTTACAGATTTCTTGCTCTTGATTTATTAATTTTCAGTGTTTTTAAATGTTCTTATCTAACACATAGTGCTTAAATAGACTATAAAGTTAGCTATAATGTTTCGAAACTCATATTGTTAAAATGTAGACAGGCTTCTATACTAAAGTCTAAGAAATGGCCTAGATTCCGAGGGAGTAAGGAACTGATTGCTCATTAGTGCCAAACAGTGCTAACAGGCATTATCTTTGATTGAACTAATATGCACTTTCTCCAACTGCTGGAGGGGACTCAGTGTTTTTATTTTGCTGTTGACAAAGGCACAAGGTAGGCTACTAGCCAATATGTTAGGACTTGTTATGGAGAGTCTTCTTGAATAGTATTTTATAATCTTTTGTACTATATTAATGTATTATTTAGTATATTACTTACTTAATGTATTACTTGTTTCTAAGTCTGATTCTTTGTTTAAGCTAAATGTAAATAACCCAGAATTAGAGTTATGAAATAGGTAGGCACCAGAATTTAAGGTAACTAGTAAGAAATTAAAATTTTAAGTACCAGTTCACAAATAATGAAACAATTAAAACACACACAACCTTTTTTCTAAAAGATTAAGAATTGTTTTTAAAAGTAGATAGTTTTCCTATTTTTGAAATACGTTTTCATTACTTATCAAGCCAGGATGGCTTTCCAGTTTTCAATTTAACCTATTAGAATTCTTAGTTTTGATACAATTTCTTTGCATTTCATTTGGTAGATGTCTTTGAGGGGATATGTGTAAGGTCATGCTGTACCAGTACACATTGGTAATCTAGATAGTGCTATTGTGACAACACCCATAAATCTCAAAATCTCATTGGCTTAAATAAAACAAGAGGTTTTTCTCGCACACTACATGCTCAAGCGGGAGAAGCATCAGTCTTGAGGTTAGTTGGAGACTCTAAGTATCATAGTTACTCCAAGACCCAGAGGATGGAGGCTTTATTTCAACACATACTTTGATTACTATTCAGGCAGGAAAAGGGAACAAGGTGAATTACTTCATGGCTCTTCAAGCTTCTATCTGGAAGAGACATGGATCACTTCCTATCACATTTCTGTAGCCAAAGAAAGACACATGATACTGACTAGCCCCAAACATGGTAGATTAATACTGCTACCTTTATCTTGAAAGAGGAGAAATGAAAATTTCCTGAACAGGCCTCATGTCTTGATTAACCCAAGGTTTAATGCTTATAACTACTAAGGGAATCACTTTTTCTTAAGCTATCAGGAGTAGAAGGCATTTGATACAAATTTCTACTTTCCTGCCTACTAGAAATTTAATAGTTGGGTACCATTCTGGCATTTGGAATATATGACATTAGAAAATGTGGTTCTTTAGTCTTAAACATTATGCTGAAACACTGTTAAGTATTATCAATAATTTAATTTAAAAGAATCAATAAATTTTGCACATAAATATAAAAATTTAATAAGTAAAAATGTACCTTTAAGGACTTTATGGAAATCTTATTTTGTTCTATGGTCTCACCAGCAACAGTGACATAAGGATTATCCCAAATCTTACATTTTATATTTCCCTCCAACAAATTCAGATATCAGAAGCCCAAGAAATAACCTAAAAAAATTTCCTTAAGGACAATACAGATTTACATATGGTTATTGTTACTTATATAATAAAAGGCTAATATGCAAATCGACTGAACGGTGGAATGACTGGTTGCTATGATGCGCACTGACCACCAGGGGGCAGCTGTTCAATGGAGGAGCTGCCCCCTGATGGTCAGTGTGCTCCCACAGTGGGAGTGCCACTCAGCCAGAAGCCAGGCTCATGGCTGGCAAGCACAGCAGCAGTGGCAGGAGCCTCTCCCGCCTCTGTGGCAGCACTAAGGATGTCTGACTGATGGCTTAGGCCACTTTCCGCTCCCAGATTGTGAGAGGGCACAGGCCGGGCTGAGGGACCCACCTAAGTGCATGAATTTCGTGCACCGGACCTCTAGTTTTTGTATACTATCCCTACCACCCTCATTTTATTTAAAATAATTAATTTACCCTCCCTCCTTAAACAACTAAAGAAAAAGATAAAATATATGAAACAATAGGCATTGGACAAAAATTAGTGTAAGACAGTGATCTAAGAGAAGGGAACTAAATAGCTGTGCTCGATGGTTGCCCTAGTTCATTGCCTACGATTTCCCTAGTTATTGTCAGGCAGGGTGCAGGGAGTTTGGGAACCAGTGAGAGCCCAGAGGTCTCCCTGAGTTGAAGAGGCGGGGAAGCCAACATGATGGGACTTTGCAGAGCAGATGCCAGAAAGGAGAATTGTACTAAGAAGAGAGAGAGGAGCAAAGACAGAGAGAGCTCTGGAAATCTGCACAGGGTTTAGTTGTATACATAATGAACACATGTATGTGAGAAAACTACTCAAGGCCAGAGAAAGAATGTCTGGAAGAGAATATTCAGAACAATCCCTGGTGATCACAAGAGATGAGAATACATTAGTTTGTGTTCTCACAATGCAGAGAAGGAAAGTCCTCAGAATACACAAGACACATGGTAGAACACTCAAGATGGGTATTGCCTCAATGGGTGGGGAGTGGGGGGCAAAATTTTCTCTGGACTAAACATTGCCCTGGAACTACCTAACAAAGCTTAAAAGCAAACTTTTAAGGATAACAATTATTTTCAAGTAACTTCCATCTTAAGCCAAAGCTCAAGATGTATATATATTCTTGAATATATATACATCAATCTGTACTCCATAGGTAAAAAAAAAATTGGTATGAAATTAAAAACTGACATGCAAAGAATATAAACCATGAAGAGGAAAAAAATTAATCAATTCAAACAAAATGAAATATTATAAAACTAGTAGAAAAGCACATTAAAACAGTTATTATAATATTCATATTCTATAGGAGATAGAGAATGGCATGAGTGTGTTCTAGACATCCTAATTTGTGAATTATATCAGAGACTATGCTGAGTGAAAGAAGTCAGACAAAAAAAGACAATGTATTCTATGATTTCATTTATATAAAATTCCAAAAAATGCAAACTAATGTATAGTGACAGAAAACAAGTGAGTGGTTCCCTGGAGATGGCAGGTAGGGGAGGGGGGATAAAGGTCTGGATTACATTGGGACACACAGAAAAATCTGGGGGACAATAATGTATATATTCATTACCTCTACTGTCATGATGGTTTTATGGGTGGGTATATGTTAAAACCCATAAAATTCTACATCAGTATTTGTAGTTTCCTTTACATCAATCATGCCCCAATGCTACTCTAAAATCAAATCTAATATATCTGTAATAAAACAAAAAAGACTACGGATACCTTCATTTGTATGTGATCAGTTAATAGCAGCTTTTACATAGATCAAAAGTGACCATTTTCAAGTTTTTTTTAAATGAAATGTACATGGGTTTTGACTATCAGAGCATTTAACATAGCTCCTACTGAGGCATAAAACTAAAGCTACACCTAAGAAATATATGTATTTGAAATCATGCTTAAATGCCTTACTGACTATTCATATAAGTGAAAAGATCAACTTGGCTTTGATAATCAATTCTTAAAGACAGCTGAAATGTACAAATCAATTATGTGCATGGGTTAGCCCTCCACGTCCCATTGTGGTCTTAATAACATTATTAGAAGAGAAATGCCATTCTCCAACGTGATCTCATAAGCCACCATGATTTATAGCCACCCCTACGTATTTTCTATTCTAAAGAACAACTTTGTGGCTTCGCTTAAAGAAATTGAAGTCTTTTGTTTCTCCCTGAGGTTGTCATACCAACAACAATTATTCAATTCTAATTGGTCTGTAGGAGGTCAGAATCAGTGCCTAAAAACGCACTTTAAGGATTTCAATTTCAGCTCAGTGGTTAAATTACAGCAATCTCTCTCTTTATGGTAATATTATGAAAATGCCTATTTAGACCTTATTTGCACCTTCTTTTTTTCTAGAAAAAGTTTCAGTCCATTAATAAGGAATAAACTCAGGGTGTTTTTGGCCTTAAAATGTGATTGTTTTGCTTCTTAAATTTATCTCTCTCTGTTTCTTTGTGATGTGAAATCATGCTTTTGTATTTTAATAAGTATACCATCCAGTTACGGTATATTTTATGTCTGAAAAATTAAAGCACTAAAGAAGATGAAGCCATCCTAAATCTGATTATTTTATAGCTACCTGAACTCCCCTTTTCCTCCCTGCTTTCTCCCTTTCTAAAAAATACTAAAGTTTTCTTTCATCTAATCTGAAAGCCTCATTATGCTCATGTGTAATTTATCATAGCTAATATCCATGTGTTTAGCAAGGATAGTAAATTAGAAATTATACAAAATATAATTTGATAATAGTTAAATTACCAGTACTAGTCATTGTAAGTTTGACCTTAAGACTTCTTATAATCTTTAATGCTGGTTTGATTTTCACAATCATAACACAATTTACCAAATCTAGCATTTTTTAGAAAAGTCTGAGTCAACATTTTCATATGTTAATATTTTTAACATTGGCATAGAGTCTTCCAAAAGCTACCCAATGTTTTTCCTTGCAAGAGAAATATTCACATGTCATTAATTTATGGACATGGCAATGGTTCTTTACTCCAGAGGAGTGGAATCTCTGCCTAATCTGCCATTTTCTAATTTTATTTACATATATCCATGTCCTTAAGCTTTGGCTTGATCTACTTTTTTTAAATCTTACTATGTCCCCCAGCAGAGATAATGTATCATTGGGTAACTTTTTGTTCCTAATTAAAATTTAATGGCATCATTTATTTCTTCTAGAATATTTAACTCCTAACCAGCTGTGTAGTTAACCTTATTCCCTTAAATATAGCCCCTAATTGTCCCAAAATATTGGCAGAAAATATTGAATAACAAATAAAATGAGAAAAATTTGCCTAGCTTTTGAAACATTTGACTCAACTAATGCTCAGATGTAAAAGAAGTTATTAATTTTACTTAGAAATTCTGGAGAAGGTAGCTTTATAGAGGCATAACAGACAAGTTGGAGGAATTATTTTAGAAAAAAAACAAAACACCAATAGGATTTAGTGCATTATCCTTACTAACAACTATATACTATAGTTAACATTATAACTTAACAGACAACATTATGTTCTAACTAGAGGCCTGGTGCACAAATTCATGCACCAGTGGGGTCCCTTGGCCTGGCCTGTGGGATTGGGCCGAAATCAGCTCTCCAACATCCCTTGAGGGGTCCTGGATTGCAAGAGGGTGCAGGCCAGGCTGAGGGACCCCACCAGTGCACGATTGGGGCTGGGGGACGCGGGAGGTTGGCCAGCCGGGGAGGGACCATGGGAGGGGTCCAGGACATGTTTGGCCCATCTCGCTCAGTCCTGATTGGCTGGACTCCAGCAGCAAGCTAACCTACCAGTTGGAGCATCTGCCCCCTGGGGGTCAATGCACGTCATAGCAAGCAGTTGAGCGGTCTTAGCCTATCATTAGCATATTACACTTTGATTGGTTGAATGGACGACTGGACACTTAGCATATTAGGCTTTTATTATATAGGACTAGAGGCCCGGTGCATGAAATTCATGCATGGGAGGGGGGTCCCTCAGCCCGGCCTGCACCCTCTCCAATCTGGGACCCCTTGGGGGATAACCAGCAGTCAGATATCCCTCTTATAATCCAGAACCACTGGCTTCTAACCGCTCACCTGCCTGCCTGCCTGATCGCCCCTAACCTCTCTGCCTGATCACCCCTAACCCCTCTGCCTGCTGGCCTGATTGCCCCTACCTTGCCCCCCTGCCTGCCTGATCACTTCTACCTTGCCTACCTGCTGGCCTGTTGGACCCCAACTTGCTCTCCTGCTGGCCTGATCACTCCCACCTTGCTCCCCTGCCGGCCTGATTGACCCTAACTTGCCCCCCTACCAGCATGATCGCCCTTAACTTGCCCCCCTGTCAGCCTGATCGCCCCTAACTGCTTCTGCTTCAGGCCAGCCTGAGCCAAAGTCTGGCTTCCTTCTGTGGGAGATGACCTGTCAGATCAGGGGAAGGTGCCACCCCCATTACCCCACTAATGCTGCCACTGCTGGCCTGAGCCTGGGCCATTTGCAGCCTTGCCTGGGCCCTTCGCAGCCATTCTTTGGCCCTTCGCAGCCACACCTCAGCCCTTCCCAGCCACACCTTAGCCCTTCGCAGCTGCCAGCGGCTGCCTGAGCCTCGGCCCTCCCAGCTGCTGCGGCTTTGTCCAGAAGGATGTCCAGAAGGTTGTCTGGAAGATGTCTGCCCTAATTAGCATATTACCCTTTTATTAGTATAGATTATGACCTTTGTTGCTTCTTAGCTATGTGATTTAAACAAGTTTAATAACATTTTAAAATCTAAGATTCTTCACATATAAAATGGCAATGATAATTTCTACTTCAAATATGGATGTGAATGGTTAAGTGGAATTATGTGCATTAGGTACTAAATGCCAAGTGAGCATCCAATGAATGCTACATAATAACAATAGAATGCAGGGAGAGTAAAACAACTGAAATGATTTGAAAAGAGAAAAACTGAAGAATGTAATTATGAGAATGGTTGGATAAAAATGAAATATTAAAAAGTAAGTTTGAGGGTCTATTAGCTTTTTTAAAAAACAGATTTCATTTCTTAGAGCAGTTTTAGGTTCACAGCAAAACTAAGGAAAGGCACAGAAATTTCCCAGGGACTTTTCTGCCTCAACACATGCATGGCCTCCCCCATTTTCAACACCCCCACCAGAGTGGTACATTTGTTGCAATTGATGAACTTGCATTGACACAACATAATCACCTAAAGTCTACAGTGTACATTAGGGTTCCCTCTTGGAGCTGTACATTCTATGGGTTTGGACAGATGTACAAAGGGACGTATTCACCATTGTAGTATCACACAAAGTGGTTTCATGTCCTAAAATTCCAACATGAGCTGGCTGGAACTGGGTGTTTCTGTCACTCAGATCAGTTTGTTTCTCAGAGAGCCCAGCAGGTTAGATTCTGGTTAAACTGTTTCTCCTGCGAGCAGAACTGGTTAAGAAGAACACAATCTTCTAGTCAAAATGGTTCCTTTTTCTTCCTCTTGCTGGAAGCATAAGGGGATTTTTCTCAAATATTCACTGTGAGAACCAGCCTGAACTCTTGGAGGTAAAACTCACAAAAGTGGGCGAAGGGGGTCACCCCTATGACTGGGGCCCCCTGGAGATTTAAACCTTAGAGTTGTGCGCGCTGAGCCTCAGGTAATTGATCAATTACAGTGCAGGTTCTCCTACCTCCCTGCTGGCCCCTCCACCCTCTTCCGCAGAGGCTTCTGCTCCAGGAAAGCGAGGTCTTTGTTCTGCCAGCTGGTTTCCAGGGCAGCAGTTCTCCCCGTGACCTCGGTTTCACAGGTCCAGGAAGGGCTGTTCACTTTTCATTTTGTTCAGCTTTTTACTTGTCAGGATGGAGTGGCAACTCCCAAGTCTTGTACATGCCATTCTGGAAACTGGAAGCCTTCTATCCACTGTGGACAATTGTTTGAGATATTTTATTACAGATATTAAAATTTAAAATATCACTTTTCAGATTCAGTCCTCCAAACATCGTATCTTTGAAATTAATGTGATATATAAACAAATCACTGTGTCAATGATTTGTTAAGCCTTCATAAGATTACAGTATTGAAGGTGTTGATAAGGTGACTAAATTATCTTTTAAATTGCACATTTATATTTTATGCACAAAATTTTAAAGATGAATATCCCAACATGCTACTCAATATTGTACCATGTGTGTGGTCTCTCTGTGTGTAGATGTGTATATTCTCTCTCCCAGTCTCTCCTATTTTGCATTTATTTGTGCCTGTCTTGAAGTTGGTTCAATTTTATTTAGTCACTTGACTTGATTAAGTACTGGATCATGTGAGAAAAGGTAATTAGGACCTTGGTTCAAAAAGACATAATACTACTGTTACTGTAGCTCAAGAGCAGAACATAGTTTTTCCTGAAGAATCTCATAAACACCTAGTAAGGTCTGTGTTGCCATCACTGAAGTTTATGTTTGAGGGAAAATATTAATGTGAATTGTATAACCGTAAAATTATTTAAGATGTGAAATGTAGAAAGAGAATTGGTGATTGGAGCTCATACACTGGAAAATGGAAGAAAGCCAAAACATTGTCACTAACACTTTGCTTTTGTTAAGAAAATGCCAAGGGATCTTTTCACAGATTGCAATACAATTGCCTTACCTGGCTCCCGATGTGCAGTAACACACCACATTTAAATTTCCATCTGTGGTGTCTTGAACTATTGTTCTCACTGTGAACTGCTCTCCTCCCCCTAGTAAATCTGCAGGTTCTGAAAAACCTTAGAACATACTTCTTTAGCAGGACAAGCAACTAAACTTGAAATTAGAAATGAAGTTTGTAGTATTTCTGGCAACCTTGGCATCATTTCATGTTTCAAAACAAGTCAGTTTGCATTGAAATTCCACACAGTCTGGCTGGTGTGGTTCAGTGGTTAAGCATAGATCTATGAACCAGGAGGTCACAGTTCTATTCCTGGTCAGGGCACATGTCCGGGTTACAGGCTTAATCTCCAGTAGGGGGTATGCAAGAGGCAGCTGATCAATGATTCTTTCTCATCATTGATATTTCTATCTCTCTCTCTCCTTCTCCCTTCCTCTCTGAAGTCAATAAAAATATATAAAAAAAGAAATTGCACATAGAAAATGCTACATTTTTATGTCTGGAATAATTCATTTTTCTTGAAATCTTATGTATTCTATTGCTACATTGTGCCTATATGAGTAGAAAAAATGAGGATGCTGTGTTTTTTGTCATTTCTCTGGGAAACTTATTAATCAACATCCTTAGAGTGAGCCCCAAATAATTGATGGTTATAAATTAACTGCATTGATAAAAGTAACTATTTAGCAAAATTACTTTAATACAATTTTGTCTATGCAATGTTTCCTTTGTACTAGCTAAGTTGTGTTGCTGAAATTTCACATACACACTCACACAACATCTGGTTTGTAAGTGCAATAAATTGAAAGGAACATTAAAGTTCATGAGCTTATTATATGACTTATCTTTCCTCTTTAAGAAGAGGCAATGATCTTTTAAGCTTTCTCTTTTTTACATGTTTTTCTACAAGATAAAACATACTATGCTATATTCAACTTTCAAGAACTTGGAAGATTAATTGAAGTTAAGTGTTTTAAGATCTTTGAAAGGAAAGCTCACATAAAGTATTCATATGTACTTTAAAACAAAGGGGTATACACATGGCGATGTCTTTCATATCTTTGCCTTATAGATTAACCTAATAACCATTTCTATTTTTAATGCATAATTTTTCATCTGTAATATATACTTTATATATACATTACACCTATCTATACTAATAAAAGCCTAGGTGGCCCTCATCACGATGTTGTCACAAGATGGCTGCCACAAGATGGCCACACACACAGGGGAGGCGGGGCCCAGCAGCTGCTCTGCACAGTGAAGGCTGGGGGTCCCACGGCTCTGTGTGGCACTGAGGAAGCCGGTCTTGGCGTCTCTGCCACCTCATGTGGAGGAGTTGGGTCCTGGCAGAGGAGGTGGGTTGCGGCAGGGGAGGGCAGTTGTGGGTGATCAGGCCAGCAGGGGAGGGCAGTTGGGGACGATCAGGCCATCAGGGGAGCAGTTAGGAATCAATCAGGCTGGCAGGGGAGCAGTTAGGGAGCAATCAGGCTGGCAGGCTGAAACGGCGAGGGGCAATCAGGCAGGTAAGCATGTGAGTGGTTAGGAGCCAGCCGTCCCGGATTGTGAGAGGGATGTCCAACTGCCAGTTTAGGCCCAATATCCTGAGGGGTCCCAGATTAGAGAAGATGCAGGCTGGGCTGAGGGACACCCCTCTATGTACGAATTTCGTGCACCGGGCCACTAGTTATACACACACACACACACACACACACACACATATATAGTATAATTTTCATCTCTTCTCCATTTTCTACATTACAAGTTAACATCTACAAAGCACTTAAAACAATATTTAACATAGTCATGTATCAATAAATATTAATTAAATAACAATATTATAATTATTGTAATGTTGCTATTGAAATGGCTTTCTATTCATTGTTGCTGGCTTTCAAAGTTGCACAATCTTTAAGGACCTTGAAATGATCAATAAGCCCAAGAAGCTACATTAAAGCAAGTTCCCCTACAATTTTGCTCAGCAATCTTGTTGCTAAGCAACTAAGTTTGTTTATCCTTTTTTGTTTGGGTCAAGACTGGGGGTAATGAGCTGATGTTGCATGTCAGAGAAATGAGTTAGTGGCTGAAGATGAACTTTAAACTTCCTGACTTTGCATTGTTTTCCCATCTAGTGACCTCCTGGGTAATTCTGAGCACATTATTCCACTTCTTTAGGGTGTTCTTTTATCATTAAATTAACAATTACATAACAGGGACTTTAGCAAAGTGCCTACATCCTGATATAAAGATGATCCAAATAATATGACAAAGCAATTAGATTTTAAGACAAATATTTCAAAACTTTTAAATAAAAATAACATAGAAATGTCTCTTTTGCCACAGTGAAATATTTGTGTGTGTGTGTTTTTTCTTTTTGCTGATTTTTTAGTTCCTTTAAGAAATGAATGGCAGAAGTGATTGACAAGGCACTATATACATTTTCAAAGCCAATCCTTATGACATAGTGCTACAAATAAAAATGTCTATAAAGATGCATAAGTTATTTCTGTAGGAATAGAAGAGATGAGTTATATGCTATTCCATTTTGATGAACTTGAATCCAGTTTCTAATCAACAAGATTGCCCTATACAATAAACTACTGATTGTGACTGCTGGCGTTAACAGTTATAGGACAAGAAATGTGTGGCACAATTTTCTCCATTCAACTATTCATTTCCCTACTGCTTCGAAGGAGTCTTTATTTCCTTATGATCTTTCTCAAAGTTAGCCTGATCAATTGTGCTAAATGTGCCCAGTAGAGCTGATGAATACATGGACAACTTTGTTGATTGCTAAGTAGTGTCAGTTTGGCCTCAGTTCCTCATTTCTGTCAGAGTTCTGAAAATAGGAATTTAGTTTCAGGGTGTTTTTTCACCCTTGTAAGATAATGCTCCGTACTCAAAACCTCTTTATTTTTTATGCACACTGGCAAATATAATAAATAGATGTGCAGAAGCTGATATCCTCAGGCCATATTATCTCTTATCTATTTAGTCTCTCCGAACTCTGCAAATTCCTTTTTTCTCAGCCAGTGCTAACTAGAGACCATATGATGTGTTGTATTCAGTTGGAACAAAAAGCTTTATAAGAACAGTAATAGGATAGAAAACATCAACAAAACCTCTACTTTTTTCAGTCATCATAATCTCTAGCTCTGACATTTGGATTTGAAGTTTGGAGAGACCATATGAAACTGCAGTGAAAATTATTTCTCAACTCCAAAAGGCTTTCTTTTGTAGGCATCCAAGTTTCCATTTTCATAGCAAGTGTGTAACTCAACATAAATGTCAAGGTTTAAAGAACATTGAAACAGCGTGGATATTTATTTGAAAAAAAATCACTTGATAAATTTCAGAATGCACTGTTTTGTTTATTTTTAAAGAACCTGTCAAACTATATTGTTGGATTAACTAAATAACATAAATTTCGTGTGGTAGATTGCTATGTTCACCACAGTTATAATGTGCTTTCTTCCCACTTTCATTTGGTATGTGTGGTAGCAGATGCCTGTGTAGCTGCTACTGGTTCAAAATTATTCTTACTGATATGCTGTTGGGAATACAATGAGAAAGATACTTTTATTAATAAATGTTCTCCCATCTAATTTATTATTCATTATTCATACCTAACAGCTTAGCCATTTCTCATGAAAACTACCCTATGGGTTCAAACATGATCTCTTCCATAGCACAAACTAGGGTATTGGCTAGCTGCTACCTGTATTTCTAACTAGTAAATATAAGAGATTATGCCAATTGTAGAGGCAAAATTAAAGATTATTAACCATTTGATGAGGATTGAAAAATCTATATCCCCCAAAACATTATTTTAAAAATAAGAATTGAAGTATATTTTTCTCTCTTATTGTTCTCTCTATCATTCTATGGTAGAATAGTCATAATAATAAAAAAATTGTTAAGTTCTATATCTATGTATACTCTGTACTAAAAGCCTTATATGCTTAATTTCATTTTCTCCTTCAAACAACCCTCAAAACAGAAGTGGTGCTATTTAATTTCCATATTTCTGGTAAGAGGTGCAGATAAGTGATGGAGGTCGTGCAGCTAGTGATAGTAAAGTGGATTCTAATGCAGGCAGCCTCATTTCACTCTTGTCCTCCTGCCTCAATGCCGCACAGCATTAGACCAACAGGGGAGTCATCAATATGAGATTAAATTCTTTACTTAAAGGTTGTTTTTCTAGATGTTCTGCATTATTTGGTGTTGATTATAGCAATATTAATCTAAAATTTTCCAAAATATGTAATATAACCTTATATTTGAATATTAATTAGAGAGCCAAACTATTAAGCCTTATAAATTATAGACTATCACAACTTGAAGAGGCTTTTATAATCATTCTGCCTTATTCACACATAAATGAATTGAGAATCTGAAATTTGTGAAGAAAAGCTATTTATCTCCCCTCATAATACCTGGTTAGAATTAGAGCCAGTGTAGGAACTTGGATCTCCTGGATCCCAGTGTGCTGATAAGTTCTGTTTCTTCCTTAGTAATGACTGAAGACAAATTCTAGGGAACATTCACTATAATTTTCTTTTGAGAGGATATTTTCTTCCTGAGTACATTGTGTGCTGCTGATTTTCACTATACACATATATAAAAACTTGGGCAAAATGTACGCCTGCATACATACATGTACAGGTCTCTTATTAACTTTCAACTACTTCCAAAAATGTTTGAAGGCAGTTAGGTCATGGTTGTATGTATGTGAGAAAAGATTTGTTAGTAGCAAAAATCTAAATAACTTGCTGTTAACTAAAGATAACACTGATGAACAATGATGTTTCTGCTAGATGGAAATATTAGATGTTCCCTGATTCCATTGGAAAATATCAATGAGGGAATTTTCATCAGGCATTTTGAAGATATTATCTAGGAAGATATAAATGAATTTGATGCATTCCTGTGGGCAGAATTTTTAACACTCTCAAATGCTTCACACTTATATACCAGGCCAAATCCACTTTCAACAATGTAGGCTAGATAGAATGAAGAAAATAAAAAGTTTCCTAAGATAGTCACCAGTGTAGAAAGGATCTGCAGACATTTTCAACAAAAGAGTTCAATTTCTTTGAGCTCTGTACAAGTGAGAAGAGAGCAATGTCAAATGTTTTCACAGGATTTCCCAACAATCTCCTATGCCAGAGAATTGTAGCATACTTTTAATTGCCCCATCTACTCCTTTTATTCACATGGAATCAGGCAAAATAATATCAAAAAAGCTTCTAATCTATACTTACATAATTTTTCCCTTATGTATTTGGGTAATTTGCATTTTATTTATCAATTGTTTTGAGCATTTCTGAGAAACATTGTGTTTCTGTTAATACATTTTCAGTTTCCTTTAAGTAATTGAATGCCATCTTAGCCCCAGCGATTTATGTTATTTTCCTGAAAAGCTGGCATCAAGGGGATTTCTCAGATAATGTTCACCTATTGGAATAATTTTCTTACATTTTGTAATTTGTGTTTATTATCCTTGTTGTGTCATAGAACTCCATCTATTCCATAGCAAATACTCACTAATACTTACTACATGAATGAGCTTTGCTGGATTCATACCATCTAGCCAACTGTTTGCTTCATTTTTAATGAAAATCAGCAGTTACTTTGATTACCCATAGTACAGTTATTCCCCACATGTATTGCCCTATGGATATTAATAGGAAACAATCCTCATTGTAATACTTATTTTAACATTCTCGACTGTCGTAATCGTTACCATCAGAGGAGTTCTAAAAGCATTGTTTAGAGGTGTACACTAGAGGGTGGTGTTTTACCTGGACACTAGACCTATCAGTGTATTGGCTTTGAGAAAGAATGAAACATTTTTACAGGAAGTGTTTCCCATGTTTAATGTTACATAGTTCTCAGCACATATGCCCCATTAACAAAGTTGATAAAGCCCAGGGAATGGAAGCGGAGACTGAGTCACTTGGCGGCCTTGCTATCTGTTTTTTTCCACACATTCCAGTAGGTGTTTGGTTCTCCTGAGCTCCACAGGCAGAGTGTCAGTTGAAAACCAACACTGATCACAGGGTGAGAATATGTTTGACTCTGTTTAGCTACAGGGAATTGGAAAGCACATGAGGCAAGTAGTGAATGAGGGTAAAGCTCTTAAACTCACTACTTCAATCTTCAAATCCTTTGAATAATATATGTGTACTCCCATGACTGACCTCAGAACAGAAGCCACCAATAATGGAGGGAGGAGGTATCTCTGGGAGAACTCATGTTTCTCTCTGTGCCCTGTTTCCTCTGATTTTTACTTAGTTTCTCCCCTCCCTAAAAAAAGTTTCTAATATAGTGCAGCCCAACTGTCATAATAGCTTGCATGGAATGATCAAAATGTTGCTATACATTTCCCCCCTCAGCAAACATTTTAATGGTCATGATAGGTTATAGCTCTGGTTTAACTCATTTTGCTTCTAGCTGTTGCTTTGATCTTTGAGTTTTCATCAATTGACTCTTCTAATATTGGTAGTAACTTTGCTCAAATTTTGAAATCTATTGTGGTTTCTCATGACAAATGTCCAAATTTTCATTGACTTTTATCTGGACATGTGAATGAATACATGAATGGAAGAGGGGGAGATCTCAGGTTTTTTGCTCTCAAATTTCCCTAAAAGAAAAACATTCCCCACCCCCTACCCCTGCTATGGCTAGGGGAAATTTCCTTATAATGCATGCAAGTCTTCATCTGATGTTGCAGGCTTTCAGACCTATATTCTTAATTACTCTTTACCACTATCTGATTTAGAAAGACTGCTCGAATCAAGATCTCCTGGAACAAATTTTAAAGCACAATTTTACAGGATTGGATTAAAGTTGAGTTGACTGGTTCCTATTAAAGTTAAGCCTCGTCCAATGCAGCCAAACTCTCTGCTGAAGGTAGGTGCACTCTTTCTTTCCAATGTTCCTTAGCCTGGGCCCTGCTGTCTCCATGCTCCCCTGTCTTCAGCAATATGATAACATTGCAATAATACTCAAACGCTGACACAACAGAAAACGTTGCCAGTTTGGCTCTCAACCTTGGCACGCTTTTTGTTATAGCTGCACCCAGGCTTACTACTTGAGTTGCACAAAACTTCCAGAGCTCTTCCACAGCATGTCTTATAAAGGGGACTAAAGAGAGATGCTAATTTTAGACAGAATTGTAAATAGGACAATAAATAAAAGCTCTGTTTTGGCAAATTGGAACTTTCTCTTTTTCCCCCTTTTAAATGTGTGATTCTTTTTCCCAAATGTTGCACTAGGTTTATTTTTAAAGGTGTCATCTATTTCCATTCCAGTGCTATGTCATCTATAATTTAAATTTATGAGATAAATCTTGAGGTTCACCAGTGGAGCAGCTGTAGAATTCTAGCCACTTTGCCGTTGAAAATGCAGATCTGCTGAAGATTTTTGTGTCTGACAAGTCCCACTGAAAGCCCCTCATTCCCTTCCCTGACAAGCATCCATCAACATGTAATATTTATCCTTCTGTTTTAGGTTCACTACAAATAATTGGCGGGCCCTCATCAAGGAGACTGGTTCCCGTGGAGGCAGCACCACCTGTGTAGTTTCATGGAGCTGGGAACAAATGCTTCGGAAAGGAAGCTTTCCTAGAACTAATAGATAAAATGAATGAGGGATATTTACTAAAAGGAGGAAATGCCAAATTTGCTCCTCTATTTTCATGATAATTGTTCTTTAATCTTCCTTCTATCACCATCAGAATAGCAATGGAATATTCATACATACATTTTATGGCTGAAAAATAATCTTCTTGTTGACTTGTCTTTTACTCCACTTCTCTTTCTAGGTAGGTAGGTAGGTAGATAGATAGATAGATAGATGGATAGATAGATAGATAGATAGATAGATAGATAAGTAGATATAGGTATTTATATATCTGCGCCTTTAACTTCACAATTATTATCTTCTCTGGACTCAACCTATGGGCTTGTATTGATTTCTGTTTTTAACACCCAGCAAACATGAAACTTTTAGAACCAATTGTAGCTGTTATAATGGCCAATTTAATTTGCCAGGGTCTTCCCATGATTGCTATGACCTCCAGTTTTCCGTAACCCCCAGACCTAGATTCCCCTTGTTAGAAGAGGAGGTGTTCTTAAATAATTATGTTTCTGTAAAATGTGCATTGTTCTGCACTGTTAAAGAAAAAAAATAAGACAGGTAAATGAAAAAAAAATGAGTTAATATACAGATTATCTATATATATAAAAGGCTAATATGCAAAGTGTCCCCTTGGGAGTTCGATCGGGAGACCGGGAGTTTGATTGCTCACTATGACTTGTGCTAACCACCAGGGGGTGGCATGGAATGAAGGAAGGCCCTGGCCAGCAGTCAGCAGTTGGGGAAGGAAAGCCCTAGCCAGCAGCCAGAAGGCCCCAATCGGCCCTGATCGCTGGCCAGGCTTAGGGACCCTACCCTTGCATGAATTTTGTGCACCAGGCCTCTAGTCTATATATATAAAAGCCTAAGCAACCATTATGAATGACTGGAACAACTGGTCTACCAGTCACTATGACGTGCACTGACCACCAGGGGGCAGATGCTTAATGCAGGAGCTGCCCTCTGGTGGTCAGTGTGCTCCCACAGCCAACCTCCCATGGCCCCTCCCCCTGGCCAGCCAACCTCCCATGACCCCTCCCTCCAGTCTGCCGGCCAACCTCCCATGTTCCCTTCCCCCAGCTGGCCAACTTCCTGCGGTCCCTCCCCCTGCCAGCTGGCACCCAGATAGGCTTTGATTGCCAGCCAGGCTGAGGGAGCCCATCTGTGCACAAATTCATTCACCAGGCCTCTAGTGTTTAAATAAAGGTCACACGCAGTGGTTTTCAACCTTCTGGCCCTTTAAATACAGTTCCTCATGTTGTGACACAACCATAAAATTATTTTCGTTGCTACTTCATAACTGTAATGTTGCTACTGTCATGAATCATAATGTAAATATCTGATATGCAGGATGGTCTTAGGCGACCCCTGTGAAAGGGTCGTTAGACAGCCAAAGAGGTTGCGACTCACAGGTTGAGAACCGCTGCACTAGAGGGACAATGGAGATTCACCTTGATTTCCAATGCAGGAGTTTTCAAACTTTGAGCATTCAAACTGGAATATTTATGTTTCATTACCAAAATCAAGCAGTAGTTATTTTCTCCCAATTTCCAGGAAAATAATACAATTGTCATCTATTATTTTTCCCAATATTAGTGTTAGTTTGATGATTATAGTTTCAAGATTTGGTGTGTATCATTACCCTTACTCTAGTGAGCAAAATGAATAAACGAGTAAGAGAAGAATTTTAAAATATAAACATACCAATTCCTACATAAATACCAGCTTTTGATGAATGGACATGAAGCCCTTGGTTGTTATTTTGCATTCTAAGAAATTAATTTAAACTTAAGATTAATAAGTAAAATATTAAACAGTACATACCAACATTTATGCTCAATTACTGTGAATAAGATGGAACTGAATAATATTTTGTGGACTTTCACAAATGACATCATAATTTCTGAGGATTGTGCTATCACAGAAAGTCTGAAAACTGTGCTGCATTTATATTTTTAATAATTTTTCTACCTAAGTAAAATAATTTGATTAAATGAAGTAGATTTAGTGAAAACCCAAGATATTATGTATTTTACTTTATCATTTTATTGGCAATCACTTTTTAGAATATATATAGCCCTGGCTGGTTTGGCTCAGTGGATAGAGTGTCAACCTTTGGACTGAAGGGTCCTGGGTTTGATCCTGGTCAAGGGCACATACCTTGATTACAGGCTCAATCCCCAATAGGGGCCATGCAGGAGGCAGCTGATCAATGATATTCCTCTCTCATCAATGTTTTTATCTCTCTATCCCTCTCCCTTCCTCTCTCTCTAAAAATCAATAAAAATATTTAAAAATGTATATAAATAATATGTTTTCAGTACATATTTGCTGGTTTTCTTAGTGGTCACATGAAAAATCAGTAGTCAAATTGACATGAGAGTCCTAAGTAGCATGAGTTGTTAAAATATTTATTCAAAATCAAGAGGATATCAATTTTTATCACCAGGGGTTAGTGCAACTTAAAATACTTGGTGTAAGCCCCTCCCTGAAGGAAATTATAATCTAAATAGAAGACATATACCCTGCAGGTAACTTATAGACCCATTCAGATGCAATAAAACTCACATGGCTCAGATAGGAAACCAAGGAAAGCTTAGGAATTATATTAGAGACAGCCACTGAGTCAGCACATTGATGAATTCTTCCCCTGGACTGGTTTTGGAGTCAAGAGCTCTGAGGCACCTGTTTATTTAAATTCTAGCTGAATTATGGAATTTAATTTGCAAACCTTTTCCAAGCCTTACGTCTTTCCTGTTATGGAGACAGCTAATATGACCTACCACTAAGTGCTTTTTAAGGATTAAATGTTTGACCAACTTCTTGGTAAACTCAGTTGTTATAACATGTAAGATAGCTTTATGATAATTTATTTGTGCCAGGCAAAGTAGGGAAGAATGTAGTTGAAAATTTAGTAGAGGAAAATCATGATATCAAAATGACAAAATAATTATACTAATACTGAGGATTTCTTAAGTGCCAGACATAGTTCTCAGTTCAATGTGTTTTAGTTCAGTTAATTCTTATAGTACTCTTAACTGATATGTATAAATCGCCTAAAAAGGTAACAGTACAAATATGTGTAATATTTAAAATAGGTACCATATACCATTCATCAATGCTAAATGTGGTGTTCAGAAGATGGAACTTGTGGATCCTGAGTAAGAAGAGATCATTATGAACTGTGAAAACCAGGAATGACTTTATGGCAAAGCTTGGATATAATTTGAACTTTTAAAGATGGAAAGACCTTTGATAATTGAGAGGAAGGAAGAGAGCATTCTAGTCCAAGGGAACAGCAGAGCATAGGATGCAAGCGTGGTATCAAAAAAGGAAATGTCTTTCATGACTTAAGAAATATATCTGTGCCCAGATGTGATGTGTGTTAAAAATGACTTTCAATTTGAGTACCTGAATTCAGGGCATGCAGTTGCTAGTTTGTCTCTAGGCACCATTACTGGCTATTGTTTGATATTGAGCATCTGCACATTTTAATGTTCTCTCTCTTGCCTTTCAAAGCATTTGAGTTTGAGTGCCCTTCCATAAAACAAGAGCAGGTTTAAAATAGACAAGAGAAAAGTGGATCAAAGATGATCACCTTCTAAGTTTACAAGTCAAAAATTGGTGACTTCAGATACAAAGAATAAAAGGTATTGTAATAGAAAACAAAAGGATTTTAAAATGTGAAATCATGAGGTTATGCAGTATCCTTGACCCTTTTGAGAGGAATAGAAGCAGGTTTTTAGTCTTTAAGTTATTTATAGTTGATGGAATCAGCCTTTATTTTATAGATGAGCAAACTGAGTCTAGATGATTGTGACTTGTCCAAAGTCATACCAAGAGGTGGCTTTGGGATTGAAATATTACTTGTTCATCCATCATGTAGCAGGTACTGAGAGACACTTCCCATACATTTTCTTCTTAAATCCTCATATTAAGTTTGTGTATGTGGTATTAAGACTCTTGCTTTGATGAAGCCTTTTTTTGCTATGCATCTCAAATCGAAGCTGAGACCTCTCGTTATCATAGAACACTCTATTAATCCCAAATTTAAGAACTTGAGGCAGACACTTTTGTTCCTTTATGTCAGCAGCATCAAAACCTCAGACTCTAATAAATTCATTGTCAATAGAAGCTTACCAGCCCTTCATTCTGGTGTGGATTATTAATTAATATCTTTGGTTAAAGCCATAGGGTACATTCAACCAACTTGTGGTGGAAAACCCTCAGGTACAGCAAGGAAAACTTAGACTTCTCTGGACTCTTAATTTTAGTTCAATAATTTAAAGACTGTCCCTAATAGGTATGTGTACTCAAATTGGCTGGTTTAAATAAAAGAAGTAGGCAGACACTCTAATTCCATTCTTGCTTCTGACCAGCCATAGCCTCTTGGGCTTTAGAAAAATGACTCAACTTCCCCCAGGCTTAAATTGGATTCCTGCAGCAGAAACCTTCTGAAGGAAATACATGTTGCAGTTGAGATCCTGCTTCTAATCTACTTGGTGCCTCAAACAGCAGAGTGTCTAGAAATACTAGTCTCTGCTGCTAGAGCAGAAATCTTAAAGAGCCATGCAAATTGTATCCAACCGGTCTTTAACTTGGGCCAATTCTTCCACAGTATGTGCAGACACATTCTTAGTTGACTTGACTGCATAATAGAGATAATTATACGCACTTACTTATCTCACTGAGGTCTACTGAAGATTAATTAGTTAATGTTGGCAGACCAAAGGTGCAATATATGTGCTAAGTATTATTATTATTACTGTGCCACTTATCTTTAAAGAATGTTGTTTCTGAAGTCATAGTGCCTATGCGCCATCTGCTCACAGCAGCCTTTACCATCTCTCCACTCAGAGACTGAATCCGGTATCTGAATAAATAGATGTTCTCAAAAAAAAATCTATCACACCTCCATCTGTGCTTATGGAATATGAATTCAGACATAGGCAGAAATGCAAATCAATCACAAGTAGAGAGGCTTCTCCAGGGCCCAGAGTCACATTTTGAGATGTTGCTCTAATATTCTTGCTTTTCCTTTTAGAATCCGCTAACTCACAATGCTTCTGTGAAATTCTAACTCTTCTGCGTCTGAAATAGGGTGACATAGTAGAGACCTGGACTGCCTTCTCTTTTGTTCCCTGAAAGTTGAAAGAGAAAAACTTACCCAGAACACCTTCTCAGCTGATGTTTTGCAGCAATTAGCTCCGTGATTTTAAGGCTTTAGATATTAGTATAATTATCAAAAGCTAATGAGTTTTTAAAGGTTCCTATGTGAAATCATGATCTTGAAACTTCCCTCCTGCCAGAACTGTAACTAGGTTACAGACAACATGACATGATCTATGACCCATTTTCACTAATGACTAAAGAATGAAGATGCTGCTCCTTCTGAATAAGCACTCCTTCCAAACATGACAGGGCACACTGCCACTCAGAAGGCTCCGGAAATCAGATTAAAACCTTGAACTAAATTATCTAAATGTTTCACAGATGCCACAGTAGGAATGTAAATACCATTTCTTGCCTTTGAAATAGTTATTGGTACCACAGTTATCATAGATATTTAATATTCTTTCATAGTAGGTGGATCAATAGAATTGTTTCTTCCCCCACAGCCCACTAGCTCTTCCTCATGTCAGCTGCAGAAAATAAATTTATCTTGTCTCTGAAACTCACCTCCCTTGACCCATATACCCATAATTCCAATAACATTTTTGTTTAGTTTTGTTTTTCTGTATCAAAGTTTATGTAAATGTCTCATCTAATACAAAGGTATACTAAGACACTTTTTATGGTGGTGGTGGAATTAATCAGGTAGGAAATAAACTCTGGTTCATGAAAGCTTCTGACTTATTATATGCATAGTCAGATCTCATGGAGGACGCAAGTAATATTTGAATTCAATTCATCTAATCTAAATTATGCATCCACCTTATGAATTGGTTATGTTTTAGGGATATAAAGAGGAATAAAATACCATACCTAGTTTCAACTCAAGAAGATGAATCTTATACCTAACTATATTAAAATGATAAGTTCCAAACTAGGCAATTTGAGCAAGTCTTGAGAGAGCTGAGAGGAGGGAATGATTCATTCTGTTGAGAGTCAGGAAAGAGAGTTTCAGAAGGCTTCAGATGGATGATATTTGAATTAGGCTGTGAAGAATGAAAACATCAGTGGTAGGTGGAAAGGGAGAGAAGGCACAGTTGCTGTCTGGACTCTAGACTTTTAAGAAGACTGATGCCTCCCTGCACTATGCTGTCCTATCCTATTAAAAATGAGCCTTAGACACCTATCATATTCTTGAAAAATTTCTTCTTAGACTCTTAGATTTCACTCCCCTCTCAAATCCCAACTACCTTGATCTTGTTTTCTGTTCTTGCCCCAATACTTGAAAACAGATGTCTTCCTCAATTTTGAACTTCTACTTGGACATAGCTTTCACCTATATACCAAAGCACAGAGCCCCAGATAGAACCTGATGTCCCCACAAAGTCCACATTGGCCCCTAGAGAAAAGCTGAATATTTTCAAGCAGAGGAAACCAGAGGGAGAAGACATAGACAGCAAAGATCAGGACATCTGTGACAAAAGACAAGTCATCTGGTGGGGCCAAAGCTCTCTGTTGCCTCATGCATCAGGACATTTAACAAAATGATGTAACCAAGCCCACAATAGCAGTGATACTGAGAAATAGCAAAGGTAATCCTATCCCAGCAATGTTTTAGCCCATCCCTCAGAAAATGCTAAATATAGATGGGGTTTGCACACAAATAGGCTTAAGTCCCTAAACAACCATGACATCATTTCTTCTTAGAGATGACAGTCTAAAGTGTCATTTTTAAAACCTAGATTCTACACATTTATGGGCCCAAGTCTCGCAGGAGATGGTTCTTAAATAACTCTGGGAAAATTAAATATTTTATAAGTTTACTGATTACTAATTTGTAATTATAGAACAAACACATACATATCCAGTGGCTTGCATCTTGGGTATTTTAGAGCCTGGTGGCCTCTGGCAACCTATTCTATTTGTGATATGATAATGTCCTGTAAGATGAGGATCCAAGGTTTCAACTAGATTTGCTGATCTTTAATGGTACTTACATTATTGGATAGACTAAGAGTCTGAAACCGTTGTGTCCCCTCAGGAATAAGGATGTGATGGAGTGTGGCTAGCTCAGAAGGCTTGCAGCATGACAACTTATGCAATCCCTTCTCTGTGGACTAAAAAAGGGAGTCTGGACTCAGGGCTGTAAATTTGGCACTGTCCACGAGTTCTAAATTGACTTTAAAATGAATGAGGTAATGGAATACTCAGACAGAAGGCTCATCCATTATAGAAATACACCTCAAATTGGCTCTTCTTTTGGTAAAGGCTAAGGAATACTCCTAGTTAAAACTTGGCCAGTTATTTGCTTACCAGGTCTTGCTGGGATTTGAATTAACTGTCACAGTGATAAAATTTTCCTAGAAACTAAAAGAAAAAGCCAACATAAACAAATGTTACAGAAAGTCTTCAACATTTTCAAAATTAACTGCTTGATCTAGTTAGCACCTCCAGTTCTGCTGGTATAGTCCATTTAAAACAGCTTTCTATAAGGGGAGAAAGTGAAATTGAAGCAAATTACACATATGGCATGGGTTTATCTATTTATGTAACGAAAGAGGAGGCAGAAAACAGAGAAGAAAATTAGAAGAAAAGAGTTGTGCTAAAGAACAAATAAAATGCTTCTTTAGTAGAACCTGAAATTCTCAATCAGGTCATTAAAAACAACAACAAATTAAAGAGTATTTAAAGAGCATTCAAAACACACCCAGCTGACTATAACCCACATGCCTCTGAGCTTTTCACATTTGGTCAGAAGTTGCTTAGTGAATTGAGACTCTATTAAGTTGCATGTGGTTTCCATTCTTCTGTTTTTATAGTTTTTTGGAATTTACTCTGGATCTGCTGGGACCTCTAACCATTTTCTGGCCTGAAGATCCTGTTGTAGACAATACCAAAAAGATAATCTCTTTTGTATAGACAATTTATCATACTAAAAGTCCTGGCTGGAATCTTTATTCAGCGTTAATATGTCATAATTTAACCCTCACAACTACACTTGTAAAGTTGTTACCATATCTCTGTTTTTTTCATTCAGTGAACTGAGGCTTTTAAAGATTAAATAACTTGCCCAAATAAGTCACACAGCCAGCTTCAAACCAATATTATCTGAATACAATTCTTGTACTCTTTCCTTTAAGTCACATACATGCTAATAGGTTCTTTTAGCATCAATGAAATATGTTAATCTTTTTTGCAGTTGCATTATAAGGATTTTGAAAGATCACATTGATCATTGCAAATCTCTTTGCCTCCTCCTGACCCCCAGCATTATTTTTGCTTTGAAGGGAGGGAAATATTAAGATGAGAAATTGTGATATTAAATTTTGTAATCCAATTCTAATATTCTGTAAAATTTATTAGTTGTTGTCAAATCATGAAAAAATGAAGTTTATAAAGAGGCTAAGTAATACTTCAACTTTCTGGTTTTTAACAGTATTTTTCCTTTTTTAATTTAAAAAGTAGTATCTCTATGTGCAAAATTTTCAAATGGCAAAGAAGTTGTAATATGAAGAACAACTCTCTTTCCTATCTTTGCTCTCCAATCCCAGCTTAGATTTAAGTCGTTTGTATTTATTTTAAAAAAATGCATATACACATGAAGACATGAAATATTTCTCTATTTAGCATTGCATTTTGGTGATGTTTTTATTATCAGCTCTGAGGCTTCTTTTGCTTTTCACAGCTGCAGTGTATTTCATTTATGGATAGACTGAAATTGATTTAACTTATTACTGCTTGACATTTAAAGGTACTGCAGACTTCTGTTCTTCCTAAGTATGCTGCAGTGAGCATCCTTGTTCTTATATCTTTGTTTACAGATGGATTCATGTATAAATGTTGGAAGTGGCATTTCTGAGTCAAAGGCTAAGAGTTTATAATTAGATATGTATAATTAAATTACCCTTCTGTATGAGCCTACTTTCTAGTTCAGTTATGATTTTTAAAAATTACTACATATTTATTATAAGTAAAGAATATTACCCTATTTAGTAAGCTTGGCAAAATATTTTTAAAATTCTTCATATTGAGAGGTTTGGGAGCATAAGAATTTTTATGTAGTCAAATTTAATATTTTCTAATGCTGTTTTTGGATGGTCTATCTTATTAAAAGGCACATTTTCTTATCAAACAAGTTTTTTATTAATATAATTTTTAGTGCTTTGAAACTTTTAATTTTACATTTAAATATTTGATACATCTGAAATTTATTGGGGTCTACTCTTAAGACAATAACCAGCTTGTGTTTTTTCTAAATAGCTAGCCTGTTATTCCAATATCATTTAATGAAAAGCTGCTGGTTGTTTTTTTTTACTGATATGAAATGCCACTTTATTATACAATAAATTCTCATATGTATTTCTGTTTATTTTTTGAGCTTCTGTCCAATTGATCAATCTGATATCAGCACCAAACAATTACAGTCGTATTAAAATATATCTTACTATCTTGACGAGGTTTTCTCCTTTACTCCTTTTTATTTGTTTCAGAAACTTACTGCCAATTTTTCCATGTTTATTTTTACATAAGAAATTTAGAATCAGCGAGCTTGAGTTCCAAAAATAAGGTTGTTGCTATTTTATTTGGATCATGTGAAATCTGTAGATTAATTTAGTTTAAACTTACATTTTTACAATATTGAGTCTTTCTGTGCAAGAATAAGTTTTATCTTTTTTGCTTTTGAAGTTTTTAAAAAACATATATCTTTAGTAGAATTTAAAAGTTTTTCTTCATAAAAATCTTTCACATTTGTAATTATCTTCATACCTAGATATTTATTCTTCTTATTTTAAAGATGAAATTGCTATCTCTCTGTATTTTATAGCGGGGAATGCTTGTTTACAGGAAAACAATTATTTTTTTATATTTGTTAATTTTATTTGCTTTTAATTTTAATTAAAATTTTCCAGTTGTATAAGCATATGAGAAAAATGTTGTTTTATCCTTTTCAGTATTTTATCTCTATTTTAAATGTTACTTTAACTTTCTAAAACTATTTTTAAATGTCTGGTACGTCTAGAACAATATTGTATTTAAATAATGCTCTAATAATAAGCATCCTGGCTCACTGCTGCTGAATTTATAATGATGCTTCTAATATTTCACTATTATGGAATTTTTGTTCAGACATATATTAAATAGATTATAAAGTTGTATGAAATACCAATTATTTTTTAAGAATTTTAAAAATCAAGATTAGACATTAATATTTACCAACTAACGTTTTTACTACTTACAAAGGTAATCCTGTTTTTATTTCCTTACTTTCTAACATTTTAAAATACACTGATAGATTTTACATAAAGATGTTTGGATTTATAGTTCTTGTATAAATCTTGTGTTCTATCCTTTTGATATTCTGAGGATTCTTTCTTTTGTTTTGTTTAAGTACAAAAGTAGTATAGGATTATGGTTTCTTCTTTTAAATCTGGAAATATAATTTTCCAGGTTTAGAACATTAATTTTATGTTGGCTTTATAAAAAATGACTTTGGAAGCTATACATTTCTATGCTTTCTAGAACATTTTAAATAGCTTTGTAAATTATCTATTCCTTAGGGGTTAGTTAGAATTCATCACTGAAACTCTGGTTTAGAAAGTGTTTGGCTTATTTACGAGTAGGGGTAAATAATTTTTAAAATTTTCCCTCAAGACAATTAGAAAATTTGTCTTCTGTTGTCCTTTAGGAAAAACTTTGTCATTTCTGTTATAACACAGCATTCATTTTATTCAGACTTTCAAATTTACCTTCAGTATGTGAGTTATATATTTTTTCATATTTAGATTCATTTTTCCTGCATCTGTATTTACTAACAAATTCAATTTTCCCCCTAATTTATTTGTTATATGTGCTTCCTCCTTATCTTATTTTTCTAAGGTCAGTTTATATAGACACACATATACATATATACACACATACACACAGGCACACAGATTTATTTTTTATGTATTCATATAGTATATATAATATATGTGTATAATACATATTATGTATATAAAATATATAATTAACATTTGGAGGTTTTTAAAAATATATTTTTATTGATTTCAGAGAGGAAAGGAGAGGGAGAGAGAGATAGAAACATCAATGATGAGAATCATTGATCAACTGCCTCCTGCACGCCCCCTACTGGGGATCAAGCCCGAAACCCAGGCATGTGCCTTTAACCGAAATCGAACCTGAGACCCTTCAGTCCGCAGGCTGATGCTCTATCCACTGAGCCAAACCAGGTAGGGCTGAGATTTTTTTTATTATATGTGCTTTCTCACTAATATTATTTTTCAATAGTACTTACATACGTATATCTATAATAATCTATAATAATAAAAGCATAATATGCTAATTAGACCTTCTGGACAAAGCCAGAGCTGCAAGGATAAGCCTGGGTCCTGGGTGCCTGCTGGCAGCCAGAGGTAAGCCCGGGTCCTGGGTGCTGGAGGAAAGCCAGTGCCAACAGCGAGGGGAAGGAAGGCCTACTCTTGAATGAATTTCGTGCATCGGGCCTCTAGTCCTATCTAATAAAATCCCAGTGACCATAATGGTGTAACGACCAGACTGACCACTTGACCAGTTGCTATGAGGTGCATTGACCACCTCCCGGTCCCTCTCCCTAGCCCACAGGCTTTGATTGCTGGATGGAAAACAGGGAACCAGGGTGGGTGGCGGCAGGGCGGGACTGGGGACTGGCAAGTGGGCAGAACACCAACCTCTTGGTCCCTCCCCTAGCCCGCAGGCTCCGAACGTTGGACAGCAAATGGGGAACCACGGGGAACTGGGATGGGTGGTGGCGGGGCGGGACTGGGAACTGGGGAGTGGGTGGAATGGCCGACCTCTTGATCCCTCCCCCTGGCCGACAGGCTCCTATCATAGCTGGATGGCAAATAGGGATCTGGAACGGGTGGCAGCTGCGGAGCAGGACTGGGGACTGAGAGTGGGTGGAAGATGGCCCTAATCACAGGCTAGGCCTAGGGATCCTACCCATGCACGATTTCATGCACTGGGCCTCTAGTGTGTATATAATAGTATATGCATATATGCATAATATATATCCATTATATATGATACTGTTTATGTACACTCACATTAACCAATTAGTGAATTTGCATTTTTACTCTTCTTCTATTTTCCAATTTGTTAATTTTGCTTTTATCACTAATGATTCCTTCTTCTGCTTTTCTTAGTTTCATGTTATTGTTACTTTCCTAATTGCCTTTGTAGAAAGTTTAATTTATTTCACCCTTGGTTGTTTAGAAAGGTGATTATTAAGGCCTATAAAATTTCTTTTGAGTATAATCTTAGTCAATTTTCATAGGTTCTAATATATAATTACTTGTACTTATATTCTATAGTCTACATTTTTGCTTTTTATTTAAATTCATAAGTCGCTGAACATTAAACTTCTGAATCTTTAAACAGTTGATATATTAAATTTTCTTTTTATGTTATTATAATTATGATGCATTGTAAGTAGAGAATTTCTCTAGAATAATCTCTTTAAAATTTACTTCAAATTTTCTTTATAAACTAATTTGTTTGCCGTTTTGCATTGGAGATTGATATATTTTATTGGGTATATCAATATACATTTATTTGGTCTATTTGACCAAATGTGCTCAAAACTATAAGTTAAAAAATGTTTTACTATTATTGTTTATCTTCTATCCTCATTAGAGTACCTATTTTAACTCCTTTAATGTTCTTCTCCTTGATTTCAACTTTAATAGCATTAATATTACAAATTTTGCTTTTTCTGTTAGCATTTTTCTGTTATGCCTTTGCCTATCCATTCCTTGTATTACTTTATAACCACTTTATTTTAAATGTTCACTTTAATTCATTATGGAATTAGGCTTTCTTGCTCATAAAATTAGATAATATTTTATTCTTAATAAGTTATTTTATTCCATTTATCATCATTAATGGAAGAAATATGATCTTAGTATATAATTTTATCTGTATTTCATATTTCCTTTTTTCAGTCTTTTGCTGAGCAGTCTATATTTTATTATGCTTTCTTCTTTTAGTATATTTCTTTTTTTGTGACTACTTGGAATGTCTATTGACTTTTAAGTTCTTGTATGTTTAATATATTTTTTAAATGCTTCTTAGTTTATTGGATATTGAATCTCTAATCAAAAGGTAAAGAAATGAGCTCACACACACTTTTGCTACTCTTACCTCCCAATATGAGTTATATGAATTTTGGTTTAGTTTATGATTATTTTTAACATTTATCTGTAAAATTTTCACTTGGGAAATTCTTCGTCTTTATTTTGATCCATCTCTTTTAGGTTGGCTTTTGTGATCATGTCATTATCATATGTGTTCATAGGAATACTATAGCTTGAGCTCTATGAAATTTCTGTTTGTTGCCTTAATTATTGAAGACAGTTTGTTGGGCAATAAAAAATTTAGGCCACATTTCTTTCCTTCAACAATCTGCTCACTATTGTTTTCCTCTACTTGGTTATTTATTTTGCTTTGTTTATCTAGAATTAGTTTTTATACTTAAAGTTCAGTAACTGCTCTGCATATGCTGTGGTGTTGGTGGCTCCATTTCATTTTTTTCTTTAAGTATAACTTATTGTACTATACAAATTTAGATATTTATTATTTCAGGGTTAAGAAGCTTTATCTTCTTTTCTTCAGAAATATTAACTATTTGTGTATATGTACATATATACTTTCATATGTGTGTGTGTGTATATATATATATATATATATATATATATATATATATATGTTAATTTATTTCTTAGCTCTTACTTTTTGTCAAGTTGGTCTTTTGTGTCTCTCCAGCTGAGTTTTCCATATCATCTCCACTACTTTTTGTTTCTTTTAATGTGCCTTTATTTACAAAATGGTTTTGCCTTCAACTTCCATTTCTATTTTTAGTGTTGTTGACACACTTTTTTTCTGGTGTCTTTTCTGTCTTTCTTGATTGTACATATCTCTTTCTTGAACTCTAAACAAACAAAGGAAAAAAAATTTTCTGTCTTCAAGCCATGATAGAGAAAGGTTGGTTCAAGGCTCTCTACTCTCTCTCATTGCATGTGTAATCTTCTGATGCCTAATCCCATGCTGGTCTCCTTGTAATTATTATTCCCAGTTGAATGGAAAGCATTCTGTGGTTCAGCTTTTTAACTATGAAATGTAAATAGAGGAGAAAGAGGCCTGGTGACTAGGATATATACTGCTTCAATTTGGACATTTTATTGTAAGCTCTGTGTGACCTCTGCATTATTGAAATAACTGTACAGAGGGAGCCACTTTTTCTGTTTTGTGTTGGGAAAAATATGTGCATGGATCTTGTTCATACACTATCCAGAGTATTTGAACAATGTGCCTGTTCATATGAGAATGAATGATCTTAGGTAGAGGCATCCTGGTGTGCTGGTAACAGGCACAGGCTTTAGGACCAGATAGCCTTCTTGGGTAAAATCCTAACTTCATCACTTACTAGTAAAGATGTGGCCTTTCTTCTCTGAGCTGCTCACCTGAATCTACCTCACAGAGTTGTAATAAATGTCAATGACTAATGTGTTTAGCACTCACTACATAATAAGCACTCAGTCAAATTTTACTAACACTATTACTGAGACACAATGTACATAAGGTTCAGGACTGTAGAGTCTGGGGGCACACTACATGGATTTATACACCTGCTCTGCCACTAACTAGTTTTGTGATGTTGGATGATTTATTAACCTTTCTGGGCCTCTGTTTCTTCATGTACAAGAAGGAGAGTATATTAATACCTATTTCACAGAAGTGTTGGGAAGGCTTTCACACAATATGTAACATATAGTAGGGGCTCAGTAGCTTTATTGTTAATCATAATACTTTTACCCACAGGAAAGCTTAATTGGCATCGTATCAAAGTATATTTAAATTGTTATAGAAGACCAGAGAAAAAACAAGCAATGCTTAGAGAAATGGAGTTACACAGCTTTATTATGCTGGTGGACTCAGAGGAGGTTGCCTCTCAAATTCTGAGCAAACCAATATGGTGGAAGCCCCTCTTTTATCCCCTTTTGGTGTCTTTGTCCCCAAAATATGGATTATACTTCCGGACCTTTCGCAGGCTTTGCAAAAAGCCCAGTGGGTTGGGATGGGGGTCTTGAGATCATATCTAAGGGCCTGGCCTGGTGCCAGCACTGATAACCCCCTCTGGGGGTTAATGGTTTATGGCCTCTGTAAAATGTGAGCATTTAGGTAACAGGTCTTCAAGACCAGTTTGTGGAGAAAGGGACAATGACTTAATTATAGGTTATCAAGAGCATAGGACAGGAATTCTTGTTCCAACCAGAGTCTGGGTCTCCCTTCTAGGGAAAGTACCCAATAGCTATGAGAAGAAAGAAAGTACACAGGTGACACACTAACTTAGCTATGTGACTCTGAGCAAGTCATGTCCCCCTTCTGAACCCCATCTCCTCCTCTAGCCACCAAGGATTTGGGCCCAACACTTTGTAAGAATTTGTTGAATCTTTGGAGATAAATAGACTCACTTTCTAGCCATGAGCTTTGTGTAGAGTGGAGCTATTATTTTTCCCCTTTAAAAGGTCTCTTGAAATACAAGAACATCATTTAAAAGTGAGATCTTGCTGTAGATGGATATGTTCCAGTATTAGATGAGAAGGGGAATAAAACCACATCCATTTAAAATCTGACAGAGGATCAGAGAAAATAAAACCCTCTTGGTCTAATGTCAGGACTAAATTGGGTTCTGTTTCAAGTTGCCATTGAGTTTCTGAGTTCTTTAGAAGGAAGATAAAACAACCTAAAAAAGAATGATGTATATAATGGATTAATTTCCAGAGCATTCACAGATGCCATTTATGTTGCAAGTCTTCCTTCCTGAATTGTTTTCAGTTTTCAATTGAGGGGTTATTTTAAAGCAAATAGATGAACCTGGTGTTTGATGAATAGAGAAGAAAGCAAGAGACATGGCTGACAACCCAAGATTACACGTAGGAATGGAAGAAAAAGTGAAATAAGACAAGCCCAACATCTTATCTGTTCCCACATGTTAATAGTGCTGAGTCATCACCCTATATGGTTTGGCTAAGTGGATAGAGCATAGGCTTGCAGGATAAAGGGTCCTGGGTTCAATTGCAATCAAGGGCACATGCCTGGGTTGCAGGCTTGATCCTCAGTAGAGGGCATGCAGGAGGCAGCCAATCAATGATTCTCATCACTGATGTTTCTATCTCTCTCTCCCTCTCTCTTCCTCTCTGAAATCAATAAAAATATATTTTAAAAAAAATGAGTAAGAAACCTTCCTGTCCTTGAGGAGTCCACAATCTAATTAGAAAAGAGGATCAGAGTGATTATTTTCACCCAATATGACTAGAACCATGATAGAGATAAGCACAGGATAGCACTGGGCCCCAGGGGAGGGTACCTCGCACAGACAGAAAAAGGTAATTAGAAAGACTCTCCTGGAGTACATGCCCTTGACCAGAATCGAACCTGGGACCATTCAGTCCACCAGCCGATGCTCTATCCACTGAGCCAAACTAGTCAGGGCTCTTTAGAGGGAAGATAAAACAACCTCAAAAAGAATGATGTTACTAAGGGATTAATTTCCAGAGCATTCACAGATGCCATTTATGTTGCAAGTCTTCCTTCCTGAATTATTTTCAATTTTCAAATGAGGGGTTATTTTAAAGCAAATACATCAACCTGGTGAAAGGGAGAAAGAGAGTGAGGAGGGATTGTGGGAAAGAGAGGCTTTGTAATGACTTCCATGTGAGGACAGCCTGGGACCCCTTTCTCCAACCTCATCCCCTTCTATCCTTTCTTTCCCTTTATGGTTGGAACACATCATAATTCCCCCACTTATACACTATTTCAAGCCTCTGGTGTCTTACTTAGACTGCTCTGTGTCCCTGTAGAGTTCTTTATCCCTCCTTTTCATACAGATTCCAAACCCTCTGCCTTTCTCCTTTTCTACTACTAGAGAAAAAAAAAAGAGAGGAGAGGAGCCGTGACTGGTTTGGCTAAGTGGATAGAGCGTTGGCCTTCGGACTGAAGGGTCTGAGGTTCGATGAGAGAGAGAGAGAGAGAGAAAGAGAGAGAGAGAGAGAGAGAGAGAGAGAGCCTTTTGGCGAGGAAGAGCAAGAGGATGAGGGCTCACCACGTCTCTTGGTCCACTGGACTTTTAGGCTGCTCAAAACCCCATCTGACAGACTTTTAGCCCTCTCACAATCCCAGTCCGTCGGCCTATTAGGCCTCTCAAAATCTCTATCCATTCATGAGTATTAAATAATGCCCAAACATATGTACCTCAAGGTGTTTACGACTTATGAGCATTTACCTCAGTGATCAGTACAGTAATAACTAAGTAAATCATTGTTGAATGAATAAATATGTTGATAGGAGTGATGAGACATTGGTACCAAGTACCCTTCCTTTTTTTATTGTAGAAAGGATACCGAGTTCACTTTTTCAAAATTTCCTATTTTTAATGATCTGGACTTATGTATGCTATCTTTGTCTTCTTTGTTTTCAATATTTCTTTTCTTTATATTTATACCTTAGCAGTACCTGTTATGTGCAGGAATATAACATGGGTTAATAGGAATTTGAAGTCCTTTGAAATCCAATATAAAGATTATCATAGTATCAAGCCTGTCCTTCAGCTTTAATACTGTTGAGGGCTGTCTTAATTACAGCCCATCTAGGTGGGCTAGATGACTCACATATTTTTTTTTATTTTTTTAAATATATTTTTATTGATTTCAGAGGGGAAGGAAGAGGGAGAGAGAGAAACATCAATGATGAGAGAGAATCATTGATTGGCTGCCTCCTGCATGATAATGAGCCTGCAACCTGGGCATGTGCCCTTGACCAGGATCAAACCCTGGACCCTTCAGTCCCCAGGCCGATGCTGTATCCACTGAGCCAAACTGGTGAAGGCGCACATGTTTATTTTAAAAATTAGCTTGATGTGCACAACTTTCAGTTTCATAGTTTTCACTTAATTTATTTGATTCATCTTTATTTGTTTGTAGCCACAAGTATATTTTTTGCTTAGTAGAAAAGTGACTTTCCATCCCCAAGCAGTCACCATGCTTCATTTCCCCTTCTGCAATAGAATGGCCAGTCTCTGTGCACGATCCTTGTCTTACCAGTTTACTTCATTATTATCTTTATTATTGTCATTACTGTTCACCGAGTGCTGAAAACCTATTCAACACTTAAATACATAGATCAAATGCAGTTTCTGTCCTGGTAGCTCCTGTCCTGGATGCTACAACTGATACTGCAGAAAAAGAAAAAATAATATGAGAACACAATGAACTTAGGTCACCCAAGGTTAACAATATATTTCATACTGGATTCATTCTTTAATGTTATTTCTGAGTCTCTCTCTTGTACTGCATTAAGTTCCTTGAGGAATATGGAAAAAGTAAAGGGCATATCACTTTTATGAAAAAATTTACAATTTAGTTTGTAGGACCAAACATATACTTGTAATATAATAGTAACTAGACAAAATTGTCAGGTACCCTGTGTCAGTCAATAATAAGCATTGACCCTCTACTGAGTGAAGAAAAAGGCTCACAATGGAAAAAAAATGATTATGACATACTCTCTTTGATTTTAAAGAACTAAGCATTTGATGAGGAATAAACTGTCACTCACTACTACTACAATTGAAGGTTGTGCTGTTGCTCTATTACATGCATTTCACAGACTAACTCACATAATGCCCACAATAACTTTGTCAATTAGGTATTACTGTCATTCTTATTTTAAGGTGAGGAAACTAAGGCACAGAATATTAAGTAACTTGCTCCAGATCCTCAAGACAAGCAGTATATATGTAATTAAATCAGATTGAAGGTGAGATATAGTGGTATAGGAATTAGGAAAATCTTTTTGTAAGAGCTAATTTTTTTGCACAATCTCAAAGGAATGAGGACTTTGAGGTGCAAGGGAAGTCAAGAATTGATGTATAGGTATAATGAAAAAACACAGGTATAGGGAGTGGGAGGTGGAGGAGTAAGGGGAGACAAAACTTGCTTCTGGTCAAGATTTTAGAGGAATCGTGAATGAAATGCCTCTGAAAAGCCAGAGAGAAATGCTGAGTAGAAAACAAAAAAAAAAAACTGAGTAAGATAAGCTCTTCTTCCCAGTATTTTTCCCTGTCTGCTTTGGCGAAACCTGGACTGAATTTCCAGTTGACACTTAAGAATTGACATGACAGAACTAAACCTCTGTTGTTTTCCTAGCCTGATAGTGCTACGGAGTTACTATTCAGAGCCAGGCATTCTTCCCAAGCCATCACTCTTAATATTGCAGATAACACAAGAAAGAATACAGACTCAAACTGTTATCTCCATTAACACTTAGAGCCCATTAACTCATTTGTGAGTTTATTGGCTTACTTAAGTTATTAGATTAGTGACAGAATGCTAAGCAGGGCAAGTGATTTTAATGGAGGTGAGAGCATACTGCAGGACTGCTAAATCACAGGACACTAGCTAAGCAGTGGGAACAGCAAAGTGATGAAAAGTCAGGGAAGTTGAAAGGCACAGCAGAAGGCTCTGAGGATAAGTTCCACTAATTTTGCAAGTTTGCCTAGAGGTGGCCCTGAGAAAGTTATACAGGCAGATCTTTCAGTAATGCAAATAATTAGAAGGGTGGAAAGTGAAAGGAGTGTATTATTCCTCAAATTTTTTTTTTTTTACAGATCTTTTTGCAGTGTTATGCAGAAGTTAACTGATAACAGTTTATGAGAGCCAATTGTTAAATTTTCAAAAAATGTGGGTGTTCATAAAGTGCTGCTAGATTAAAGTTTATCATGGTGGGAGGAATTTCCTCTAAGGAAGTTCTCAAATGTTACAAATCAAGCTTCCCACCACCCCATCTCCTCCAGACTCCCACCCTTGAACCCCCACATCCCCAAAGCACACAGAGTGGGATTGAAAAGAAGGAAGAAATGAGGTTTGACCACCATGTCATGGACTTTGAGTGACAACATCTTTTCATTGTGGAAAGAGGAACTAAAGCTGCTCTTGGGAGGTGAAGAAAGAATGCACTTCTACCCTATCATTCCTTGGAATCACATAAGGAGACATAAACAGCCTGCCTTGACATTTTTAGTTTCCTGCTTTTCTAACAACACAAGATACCAGGAGTCTATAATTCACAAGAGAGAAGAATGTGTAAGGTGGAGGAAGGAGCAAGGATGATTGTGGTACTGTGGGAGAACAGCGGGGATGGATTTAGAAAGTTAAAACTTTTAGGAGCATTATTGACCCAACGGTTGTGTAAAACAGTGACTGAGGCAATCTACACTATATGTCTTTGCAAAGTGGTTCCTTCTCCACTGTTCACTTGAGTCCTCATTCTTCCAACGCTTTTCTCTGCTCGGGATTTCATTTAGTTTTTGGAATTGGTTTAGATTGGAGAACATCAGGGGGAAAGAAAGGGAAAAGGAAAGGTTTGTGAGAGGCTGAACAAAAGCAGACTTAAGCAGACATAAAAGTTAGGTAAAAATATAAAATATTCCAGTTACTAAACTGAAGAAATCAAATATTCCAGTTACTAAACTGAAGGTCGTCCTCCTTTCACTGAAACAGCATGAATAAAACTCGTTCAAAATGAATTTTTATCCTGCAAGCTGTTTGTAGGTAGAGTCAAGGAACCTGTCTCATGCAGGTGTTCCATGTGTGAAATGCCAAAACAGATCACAGAGGCCCCAAACATACCATATTGTGGTTAGAGGGAACTCTAAACCAGAAGACACAGTAAGAAGAATAGGTGGTTTTCAAAACAAAAGTATATTTGTGCTTTAGTGCCACACTTTAAAGGCATCGGTTTGTTTTAATCAGTTACACTTTTTGTGCCATAAATTCCATATATCAAGTAATTATACTAGTAAAATTTGAGTTTTACATTGCAAGGAGAGGGCTTGTGAATTCTATAAGAAGATATGGCTTTTCCTAAAGGATACAAGCTCACTTCAGGACATTACAAATGAAATTTACTGTAGAAATTATTGCAGAATAGCTTAAGGGCTTGATTTGGCACGCTCATGCACGGAGAGCTCCTGGAGAAGTTGTGGAAACTTATAGCTCTATAAATGCCAGCTGTTGAAGGCAGGCTGCTCATGATCTGAATGATCTGAACAGAAGAAGAAAGAAAATGATGATATGAAGAATAAAATAAATGAGAGCAAAGAGAAACATCAGGCTACCTACTTGGTTTACTCAAAAGACTATGGAAAAACAGGTTGGATATTGCTTAGGCAATATTGGGGGAAAGGAATAAAAAGGATTAAAAGTTCCTGCTGCCCAAGTGGGCTTGGAGTCCATGGACTTCATTGGTATATCTATCAATCAACATTAGTCATTGGTGCTTTAGTAGGCACTGTTACATATATAGGATAAACACATCTACACATATCTCAAACATTTATACATATATATGTATGCAATAGATGCATATCTATGCACACATATGTAAACTAGAGGCCTGGTGCATGAAATTTGTGCACGGTGGTGGTGGGGTGTCCCTCAGCCCAGCCTGCACCCTCTCCAATCTGGGACCACTTGGGGGATGTCCAAGTGCCAGTTTAGGCCCAATCCCTCAGTTGGACATCCCTCTCACAATCCGGCACTGCTGGCTCCTAACCACTCACCTGCCTGCCTGCCAGATTGCCCCTAACAGCTTCTGCCTGCCAGCCTGATCGCCCCCTAACTGCTCCCCTGCTGTCCTGATTGATGCCAAACTTCTCCCCTGCTAGCCTGGTCATCCCCAACTGCCCACCCCTGCAGGCCTGGTCACCCCTAACTGCCCTCCCCTGCCAGCCATCTTGTGGTGGCCATCTTGTGATGATGTGGGGGCAGCCATCTTGTGATGACGTGAGGGCGTCATGCGAGGGTCACCTAGGTTTTTATTAGTATAGATAAGTAGGATAGAAAAGAAATGTAAAACCTGCCTTCTAGAAACTTATAGTTTAAGTAGAGGCATGGTGCACAAAAATTCATGAACTTGGTGGGGAGGTCCTTCATCCTGGCCTGTGCCCTCTTGCAGTCCAGGACCCCTTGGGGGATCTCCACCTGTCAGCTTAGGCCCCCTTGTGGCTGAGAGGAGTTCCCCTTGTGGCAGCCTACTGACCACCAGGGGGCAGCTCCTGCATTGAGTGTCTGCCCCCTGGCGGTCAGTGCGTGTCATAGCGACCAGTCATTCCTGGTTGTTCTGCTGTTAGGGTCAATTTGCATGTTACCCTTTTATTATATAGGATTGAGGATACAAGATAAATCATCTAAGTCATTTTCCTCTTTTAAAAATTTTCTCTAAATAATTCCCAGATGGATGAATAAATTCAAAATATGTCTGGTTTTGTTGATCCTTTTGAAAATCCTTAAATTTCTTCTAATCACCTGCAAATAAACCCTTATATTCCTGAACATAGCATAAAAAGCATTTTATAATCTGTGCTCTCCCCAGATATCCAATCCCTTTTCTCTACTCCCCTTTTTACTCCTTTTACAGGTAGCTCAGGATGCCTCTAGGGCATGGCTCAGATATCACTTTTATAGTTTTCTTTAAAGTTCTTCACATATGTTCTCCTCGCATCTGAGAGTTGTCTCTACTGTGCTTTACCGTTGCATTGTACTCATTGTTTTTTCTTGTTTTCCTACTGCATTTGGAAGCTCTTGGAAGGCAAAGACCATTTCTCATTTGTCTTTGTGTCATCAGCATGGAGAAAAATATCTGGCACATAACAAATGTCCAGTGCACAACAAATGTTTTGTTAATGACTAAATTTGAGGCTAAATAGTGCTAAATCTGTTAGAAATTACATGTGGGTAAGAGAAATGAATTTTTCTTTTTTTTTTCACCACCAACAAAACTCTGGTGGATTAGACTAATGAGTGTTTTATTTCTCTTTTATGTAAAATAATTTCATAGATATTCATAAAGAGTTGATATGTTAGCCCCACAATTATCAGATAGAATCCAGTTTTACCCTCTGTGGTTTTCATGCTCCAAGGCATTTTGTGAACCAGGATGATTATTGGATTTCCAGCCATCATGTCTGCATTCTAAGCAAGGAAGATAGAGGAAGGGGGGAGAAGGCAAAACAAAGCAAGCCCCATCTGATTCAGCTCCTTTAAAAATTTTTCTTGAAAGTCTCACTCCAATTCTTATTCTTTCTTCACATTTGTGACCATCATCTGCAAGGAAGATTAAGAACCATAATTCTTTAGGTGGGTATATTTCCTCTTGGAGTAAATTTAATATCTGTTCTACCATGAGGAAAGTAGATTTTTAGTAGGCAAGTGTCAAAATTAACTGTACCAATGACCAATTCCATATGAGTTTTGAAACTATCCTAATAGTTGAAGCTTCCTCACAGGAAGGAGGATGGGAATATCTATAAATGAGCTCTAAGAGGTGGGTAATATTGGAGTATGCTGAAGTACAGGATGGCGGTTTGGTGCAGGAGAATGCCACGAATAAAGTTTAGAATTAAAGATCAAGTGTGGCAGGTTTGAGTTACTTATTGTCTGCTATTGGCCTTTACCAGAACTCTCTGATATAGAGACTGTAGTCTAATCATTGTATTTCACCAGCATACAACACAGCCCCTGACACCTAGTAGATGCTCAGTCAATTCTGTTGCAGAATCGATGTGAATGTATTAGAGACAATGTTTAGAGAAATTTTTTGAACACACATAACAAGTTGGACGTAAGAACATACAAGAACATGAGAGAATTTTGAGAGGAATGACATAATGAAAAAAATATTTTAAAGGACCAATTTTATGATAAAGGTGCTGGAGAGGGCCATGGAGAATATTTCAGAAGTTCAACTTGAAGAAGTGAGGGATTTAAGTAAAAGGGAAGCAGTAGATTAGCAAAAACAAAGAATGGTTAAAGAGATTCTTTGATAGTAATTGTTAACTTTGTCCCCTGATATTACCTTTTTCCTTTCTCTGATTAATTTTTTTTCTGTATCAATTATTACCTTCTAACATACTATGTAAATTACTTAATTTTTACATCAATATGTTTTGAGGAAAATAGGAAGTATTGTGACTTAGTTTGTTGGATTTACAATGCTTGCCTCACATCTGAGTTAGAGAGATAAAGCTGGGATTGAGAAGTAAGTAAGTTCAGAGCTGGAGATAGGTTTAAGCGTTATTGTAATGGAGTTGTTTATTAAAGTGGTAAAGTAGGAGCAGCACTACAGGAACAATAATGTACAGTGGTAGAAACAGAAGGCAAAAGAAGAGGTAATAAAGATAAAATTTCACATGATAAAATGTGAAATCTTATCTTTAAATGTAATGTAATGATAAAAAATATAATGATAAAAAATATTTGCAACAGTAAAACCCCCTTTAGGAAGAAATGCATCTTGAGGCACAGCACTATATGTAGATCTTCTTTCTTCTTCTCATTTCTCCTCCAGTCAGGGGAACAGAGTTGGTTAAGACAGGATAGACTTTAGTCAGAGGTAGAAGTGCAATGAGACTTTTATTTTTATTTTCATGGATAGGATCCAAGTTGCTTTTTATATTATACTGGAGGCCCAATGCACGAAATTCATGCAAGGGCCTTGGCCCTGGCCCCCTGCCTACCCACTGAGGCTTTGTCTGGAAGGAAGGACGTCTGGTCTAATTAGCATATTATGCTTTTATTATTATAGATGTGTATGTAACTTTTATTAAAATTAATTAAATTAAAACATAAATGGAAAGTTATGCTGATTATGTAGCCCTGAATACTGCCATAAGAAATTCTTTAGATGCTCAAAGCCATGGGTTTTTGAGCTATTGCCTTCCATTAACCAAAATTCTGAGAATGAACTTCTCTGATTGAGAGATTGTGGCTCTATAGAATCAGTTTCTCTTAAATTTCTCATTACTCTGTTGGCTTCTAGAAACTCGTTTTTCCTAACTCTCCCTATCAACTATATCTTTGGTGAAGTGGGTGGTAGTGAAGAGGGGTTTCCTGGGCTGTTCTCACTCTGGTAGAAGCATGAAGTAATTTTATTTTAGGTTAGTTTTCTCTCACATCCTATGAGCTGCAATGTAATATAATGGCCCCATGTGCTTAATTTTTCAACTGATAAAACTTCAGCTCTGGCTGGTGTGGCTCAGTAGGATAGAGCATCCATCATCCTGTGCACCAAAGGTCATTGATTCCCGGTCAGGGCACATATCCAGGTTGCAATTGTGATCCTCAGTTGGGGATGTATGGGAGGCAACCGATCAATGTTTCTCTCTCACATTGATGATTCTCTCTCTGTCTCTCTCTCTCTCTCACTCTCTCTCCCTTCCTCTCTTTCTCTAGAATCAATGAAAAACGTATCCTTTGCTGAGGATTAAAACACACACACACACACACACACACACACACACACACCAAAAAAACCCCAACTTCATATGCTATGTATGTATCTCTCTATTATCATCTATTTATCATATTTTTGCTGATAAAACTTTATCATTTTCTAACTAAGTTGAATTATTTAAGTGATAGGAGTTAACAGTTTCTAGAAAGTCTTTTCCAGTCTTATAAAAATTAAACTTCTCATGTGATTCTGGTATGCATGAGAAAATGCAAAAGGCCACGTTGTGGATAAGACAAACTCAGAAGAAATGAGATGGCCAGATAACCACCATCCTCCGGGTGACTGTGCAAATGATGCTTCCATGACAAAAAGGTGCTATGTCTTCTTAAAAACTTATCAAGGGATTGTTTAGAAATGCTTAATAAAGGATTTATTAACTTTCTCTGAAGCTGAGAAGATGAGGAACAAGTACAACACTAGGAAAGGCTCAAAGAATTGGAACATAAAGCAAATTTAAGTTAACAAATATTTATTGAGGATTTGTTTTGTTCCAGTTTTGGTGAGCAAGACTGACATGTCTTTAAGAGAAATTTTCATAATAGAAATGTTAAGACTCTGACTATTTTTTTTCTGGTCTCTCCAGATGTAGTTTGTCCCGGTTGTTGGTATTTTTTAAAGTAACTAGAGGCCCAGTGCACAAAAATTTGTGCACTCGGTGGGGGGGGGGGGGGGGTCCCCCAGCCTGGCCTGTGCCCTCTCGCAGTCTGGGACCCCTTGGGAGATAATGACCTGCTGGCTTAAGCCTGCTTCCGGGTGGCAGAGGGCAGGCCCAATCACTAGGTGCAGCCCCTGGTCAGGCTCAGAGCAGGGCCGATTGGGGAGTTGGGGCGCCGCCCCGTCATGCGCAGAGCAGGGCGGATCGGGAGGTTGCTATGCCACCCTCAGTCATGCTCAGGGTAGGGCCGATTGGGGGGTTGGGGCACCTCCCCCTGTCACACTCAAGGCAGGGTCGATGGGGAGGTTGCGGCGCCACCCCCTGTCACGCACAGAGCAGGGCTGATCAGGGGGTTGGGACGCTGCCCCCTGTCATGCACAGAGCAGGGCCGATCAGGGGGTTGAGGAGCTCCCACTGTCACTCACAGAGTAGGGCCGATATGTGAGTTGGGGCACCGCCCCCTGTCACACACAGAGCAGGGCGGATAAGGGGTTGGGGCGCTGCACCCTGTCACACTCAGGGCAGGGCCAATGGGGAGGTTATGGCTCTACCCTGTCACACACAGAGCAAGGCCTGTGGAGGGGGGTTGGGGCGCCACCCTCTATCACCCACAGAGCAGGGCCGATCAGGGGGTTGGGGCTCCACCACTGTCACACTCAGGGCAGGGCCAATGGGGAGGTTATGGCTCTACCCTGTCACACACAGAGCAGGGCCCGTGGGGGGGGGGGGGTTTGGGGCGCCGCACCCTGTCACACACAGAGCAGGGCCAATCAGGGAGTTGGTGCGCTGCACCCTGTCAAACACAGAGCCGCAGGGCAATCAGGGGATTGAGAAGCTCCCCCCTATCAGGCACAGAGCAGGGCAGATAGGGAGGTCGTGGCCCCGCCCCCTGTCACACACAGAGCCACAGGGCGATCAGGGGGTTTGGGCGCTGCCCCCTGTCACGCTGATCCCGTTGCCGGGAGCCTCGCTGCTCCGCTGATCCCGGTGCTGGGAGGCATATTACCCTTTTACTATATAGAATAGAGGCCTGGTGCACGGGTGGGGGCCAGCTGGTTTGCCCTGAAGGGTGTCCTGGATCAGGGTGGGGGTCCCCACTGGGGTGCCTGGCCAGTCTGGGTGAGGGGCTGAGGGCTGTTTTCCGGAAGCGAGTGACTGAAGCTTCCAACCACTCCTTGTTTTCTTTTCTTTTTTTTTATTCTGGGCCAGCTTTAGCTCTAGGCCTCGCTGCTGAAAACATCGATACAAAGTTTCGGTCCGCCTGGCTTTCAGTCCAGCTGGTTTCTGGAGTTTTGTTTATCTTCTTATTTGCAACATAGTACATAGTTGCTTAGACTTGCAGTTGAGAGGCTGGCAAGTGAGGTGGGGAACGTTGGAGTCCGCAGCAAGCAAGCCTCATGTTCGCTTCCAGCTGCCTGGCTGCCGGCCGCCATCTTGGCTGACAGTTAATTTGCATATACTCACTGATTAGCCAATGAAAAGGGTAGCGGTCGTACGCTAATTACCATGTTTCTCTTTTATTAGTGTAGATGTTTTCCTAGTCTCATTGATTCTTGGCATAGCAACACTTATTCTTGGAGAATAATCAACTCTTTTAGCCATATTTTAAAGAGTGAAGGATTTTGTGCTGTAATATAATATATATATATATATATATATAGAGAGAGAGAGAGAGAGAGAGAGAGAGAGAAAGAGAGAGAGAGAGAGAGAGAGAAAGAGAGAGAGAGAGAGAGAGAGAGCGCCAGGGGCCATCGCAACCGAATGGATGACCGAATGGACGACCAAACAGGCTGAGTGGGCGACAAGGCCGGCAGGCGGTTAGTGAGGGATGATCAAACAACTGAGCAGCAGGCTGTGTGGGGTGACCAGGCCGGCAGGGGGGGCAGTTGGGGGTGACCAGGCCAGCAGTGGGGGCAGTTAGGGGCAACCAGTCCAGCAGGGGGGGTAGTTGGGGGCAACCAGGTCGGCAGAGGGGGGCAGAAGGGTGACCAGGCCAGTAGAGGGGGGCAGTGAGGGGCGACCAGGCCAGAAGGGGAGGCAGTTGGAGGCAACCGGGTTGGCAGGGGGCCAGTGAGGGGCAACCAGGCTGGCAAGGGGGCAGTTAGGTGCAACCAGACCTGCAAGTGGGGGAAGTTGGGGGTGACCAGGTTGACGGGGGGGGAAGAAGTTGGGGGCAACCAGGCCAGCAGGCAGAGGCAGTTAGGAATGATCAGGCTGGCAGGAGGGCCAGTAGGGGCGATCCGGCAGGCAGGCAGGTGAGAAGTTAGGAGCTAGCAGTCCTGGATTTTGAGAGGGATGTCCCGGATTGGAGAGGGTGCAGGCTGGGCTGAGGGGACCTCCCTCCCCCTGCCCCCGTGCAAAAAATTTGTGCGCCGGGCCTCTAGTATAAGGATAAAGTTTAAGCTAAAAATTAAGCTAATGTCTCGATGGCAGTTTGTCTATAAAGTTTATTGATTTTGCATAGTAGATCAGGTAACTTGTCACCTCTAAATTATTCATGCCTAATTAGAGTAAATTTGTGACTCTTTTTGGAAATAGAACTGAGTCATGTAAAAAATTACATTAAATAAGAATCCTTTACATTGAGCCCAGAAACTTAATTCTACTATTAGGTTTTGCAATGAAGACATCTGCAATTCTGCAATTCTAGTTCCAATTTGTAATATTTCATAAAGTAGGCTTCTGAATGTTAGAGATTATAATTACCTCTGGATATCTCTCTATATTTCCCTTCTAGACTTAGTGCATTTTACAATTTATATTTAATAGAAGTCTTTCTCTCATTATCTGGTAAAGTAGCCTGACACAGAAATTCTAGAAGCAAACTTTAGGCAGAGTTTTTCTTGCTTTTTACCTTTGTTTACATTCTGACCCCAGTTTTATTTGAAGAAATTATTTATGAAGCTCTTTTCCCACTTCTTGTTTGTGAAGCAGCTCTTGGGTCTGTAAGCCATAGAGTAGTGTTCTCATCATGCATATATTTAGCATCCTAATCTCTGCAACCAGTTTTAGCTGCTTGTTATACTTTTTTGACATTTTTTGTATGCTTTCTGACATCTGCTTGCAAACTCCTGCAGCCTTTTCAATCCTGATATTCACTTGTTTCATCTGTTATTATCATTCTCCTTAGATATGCAGATGTGTTGCTTTTCTTTGAGTCCTGTCCTTTCAGTCTTGCTAAAAAAATTGTTCTGAGACACACCCCCTTTGCTTATTTGTTTGTTTGCTTGTTTATTGTTATACTGCTTTCTGCCTCAGACCTCTAGCATCAAACTCTTGAGAACTGAATGCCTTGATTGACTTTTTAATGCAATCCATTTTAAAATGCACACACACACACACACACATACACACTGTGCAATGGATAATACTTCAAAGAAAGTAGTATTTAATATCAGCTTTTAGCAGTTCCAACAATATTCATTGCGAAACTGTTTCACAAGAGCTTGAAAAGCCTCATAAAATGAACACTTGTCAGAAATGATTTTATAAAATCAAGTAATTAGTAACCTATGGTGCTGTCTTATCACATGACACTACTTTGTGTCAACAATTGTCCTTTCTGATCATCAAAGCTGAATTAATAGTTTATTTGCCTCTAATACCTTGTAGATCTACTACATTATCTGAGTGTTTGGTAATGAACCTGAATATAGTGCAGTGTTTTCTTCAGATGTCTGAATATTTCAAAAGGCAGAATCTTTTGTCTCTCTGGAACTGTGCCACACTTGTAATGCAATTGATATCTTTAGAAAAGATGTCTGCAGGGATGCAAGCACACCGTGCTCATGATTCCAGGTAAGCCAAAACAGGTCTTGCGACCCTGAAATCATCCCATGTAGTGGCTCAAAGAGTCATGAAAGTTTAGGTCTAATGCCACATTTCTAATTTCTGAAACAAAAGCTTTCTTCTTCTGTGTTCCAATTATCAGGAGACATTTGGGTAGTAGTTAATTGGTAAAAATCTGTCAGTGCTGAAGGTGAAGCAGTAAGGAGCTCAGTTTTCATCAATGCCTAACGGTGTGATGTCTCACACGTAATATTTAAGTCAGTAGCTTAACCTCCCTTGTATATTTAATGAAAGATAAACTACCAACACAGCATTTTGAAGTACTTAGGTAACTATATTTAGATTGAGTTTGAATGAGTGGCAACATATTTTTTCTAGTAGCATTAATTAAAAAAAAATAGCTGTGTACATGATATAGTTGCTATTCAAATCACTAATAAAAATTGGCACATGCTATTTACACTTTGTTTATGATATCAGACATTGGATTATAGGGATATTCTGAATTATTTAAAAATTGTAAATAAGTTAGCCTTAAAAATATAACCTCCTATATCCATGATAATATCTTTCTTAAGGAAAGTGAAATAATATTTCTTTTATTGATCAAACTTTGGACATTTTCTTTACTATCCTGGAGGAAAGACAACAACAACGAAAAACAATTTAAAAAGGCATTGTTTCTCTGAAAAAAAATTGATGTCTCCCTGGATCTTTAGACATTGAGCGAAGTACATGAGTTATGGAGGTAAAATAAGTTGCTTTCAACAGTTGTTAATATATCATTAATAATCATACATGCAATAAATAACAACACGTGAGTCATTTCCTAAGAGATATATGACTGCAAATTGCAGTAACAAATCACAGTGTGCGTAAAGAATGCTCATTACTCTAGCGTGTACAGAAGCTGTTTTAACAACTGTATTCTTTATGGTGAAGCTCACCCTAATTAGCCTTGCAGATTCCTCAGGGAATGTGTGCGGAATGTTTGACATTGCGATGCTCTAGCAAAAGTGGGGGAGGAGGTAATCTTTTCTGCACCAAGAAAGCACCAGGCCACAAGCCTGGCTTTCTACTCAGTCACTTGTTTTAATGTATGCATTGTGGTGAAAGTAGGTAGCCTTTTCAAACAAGTTGATAATAAGGGTGTTTGGAATTAAATAACTAATTAAATTAAACTTAAACATGTGAGCTAGACAGCAATGTGGACTAACAGTTCTTTCCTCAATGGTGTCCCTTCTACCATAAAAGGTGCATAAACCAACCACATATCTGTAAGTGCTTGAACAACAATATTTGTAGCTTCAAATGTAAAGAGGAACACACTTCCTAGTCTCTATTGTATTTGAAAGCTACGTGGACTATACATTTTGAAAAATAATAACAAGAGAAAAACAAGGTTGGGGCACACAAAAAAGCAGCATGTTTTGTTTTCCCTTTCAATGAAACATTATATGTGGATTCTGCTGCTCTGCTAGCTTATAGCTTGTTACTAAATCAGACCTTTCCTGCAGTGAAAAAAATTGCATCTTTTCGTTGTAATCCTTGACAGCTTAAAGTTTAATGGAGGCAGTTTTTTTAAAAAGGTATATAATGGGTTGACACCATGGAAGGCTGCTGAGAGCTCACAAACTCAGAAATAGCATGAAATGCAATAAGAACAAGCTCTTGCTGATTTTTTTTTTAAATCATAATTTTCTATTCTTGATAGAGAAAGCAAGTGAAGGAAATAGCTTTTTGTTTTCTTAGAGTAAATTGTTTCTCTCATCCCAATCAAACCATTCTCTTCTACCCTGGAAGAGTTTTAAAGTGGGGATTTCTTGAAAAGGTAAGAAAGAGTAAGGTTATGCAGCTGTAAATGGAGAGAAAGTAGATTTCTGCCTGAGAGTGAGTGTAAGTACCATGGGAATTGCCAAGATGAGAACTCAATTGAAGGGACAGATTTTGCCTCTGCTGGGGAGAAGAGGCAGGCAACAGTGCAACATCACTGCTGACAATATCGCCCTGCTTGAACCAAAGGTCATGCTTGGTTACATTTCAATGTACAGATTCCAGAAGGCCATCTCCAGACAACACACGGCCAGGAGTATGGCTGAGGAGGGTTCAGGGATTACACCTGTAGCAGGCTTTAAAACAATCTTGACAGTTGGCACCAAGATTCCTCTCGGGGAGATATAGTGCTTGGTTTATCTTGGTTTGGTTCCTCTTAGGTTAAGATAATTTTTTGATAAATGCTTAGAATGAGAGGGTGGGCTGGGGTGATGAATCAATTTTAAGGGAATATGATGGCTAGAGATAAGAAAAAGATAGATAACTATTTTATATAATAATCAAAAGGAATGTGAGGGGTTTAAAAAGAGGGGAGCAGAGGAAGGAGAGGAGAAAGGATAATTAAAAAATGTAACATGGCCTGAAGTTTTCCTTCTTTTACTAACAGAGCTATGTACTATTTAATCACTTTGGATGGTTCCAATATAAAGCCTGTTTTTCTACAACATTCAGGGAAATTTACCACATACATAGAAAACACCTTTCATGAGTTGTAATTTATGGAAAATAAAAAGGGAGCAATGGAAACATTCCCTGAAGGAATTGATATGGAGCAAAGAGAAGGAAACATCCATAGAGGTGTTGGATAATAATAACAGAATATTCAGCAGTGAGAACTAGAGTGAGAAGTAGCTGTGAGAAGGAGGATGTGAGAAGGTAGAAAAATATCTGGAGGTGAGCCAGAAGAATTTGTCTTCAACATGTTTTCACTTCCTTTGGAGAAAAGTATTTACTTTTATCTGAAAGTCTTATTTTATATTGTGCCATTATACTTTCTGACATTTTTCTCAGAGTTCTATTAATTTCAGTGGCAAAAGTTATGATCATGAAAATGCAAATAACATCAATTAATTTTATGTTGGTTTTGAGAGTAAACTACAATGCTAGTTCACAGGTTGATTGATTGCTCTCTACAGCACAGTCAGATTGTGATCAAATGTTGAAATACCCAGATTTGAAATACTATTAATCATAGAATTAAAAAAAATTGCACAAAACAATAAGGAAACTAAAATTTACAATAAAAGGTAATCAGAATATATGATAAGATTATTTTCTAAACATATACTCCCAATATTTTCAGAATCTTAATTAACTAATTCTGTCTTGAGAACTGACTATAAACTAAACAATATTCTAAATACAAAGTAGGTGGTACTTATGGTTCTAGACTTTGATTACCCCAAATATGAATTTTTAAATTTAAACCGTGTTTTTTAAGCCTCCTTTTAAAATGCCTATGACAAAGTTTGGATGTGTTAAAATTTGGATGCAACTTTGCACATATTTTTTAAAAAATGTATCAGTAGATGTAAATCGAGTCCTAAATCAATACGCTGAGCCCTAATTCAAATTTAGGACTCATGCTCTTCAGTGCATCTCTATTGAATGCCAAAGTTTGAATTTAAAAATATAGTTCAATATTTTTAAAGAAATTTTGAGGGTACCCCTAAGTCTCTCATTTACAGTATACAAATGTAAATTGATAGGACACAAAAATGTACTGAGCACCTGTGGTATTCAATGTATGCTAGAATGTTTAAAAAGGACGTGGACTTTGAACTTAAATAATTTATAGTCCAGTAGAAGAAATCACTTACTTAAATGGATTGTAGTGTAAGGCAGGAAGTAAGAAGTGCTTCAGGAGAGCTAAGAGAGTAGTGTCTTGGGTAAAGCACATTAGTTCCAATTTTTGTGAAGACTTCCTGGAGCTGTGCTAGAAACTAAAGAATATTTGAGGGGAGGGGACGAACACTACAGATGCTATGTGCATATGGAGGGATATGATAAAGAGGCGTCAAAGGTATCCAGAGCACATCGAGAAAAGCAAGCAGGTGAAAATCATGATGCACCTAAAGGGAAGAATGGGTAACTTCATGAGGATGTTGAACCTTTGGTGGGAAATGATGAGCAAAAACATTAGGAAGGCAGGTCAAGGGATGAAAGCTCAGGTGACAAACTTGGACTGTATTTGGTAGGAAATGGGGAGTCCTTGCAAGTTCATGGTCAGAGTAATCAATGTTAAAGTCACACTTTAGAAAGGTTTGGTTGGCAGTAGTGTGTAGGAAATTGAGATGAGGTGGTTTATTTGTTTATTTTTGAAAGATTTTTAGTGGCACAACTAGTGGCCCAGATTCTTTACTGTGTTTTTGGTGCAACCCATTTTGTTTTGATTCTGCAGAGTCAGGAGCCAACTAAGTATTCATATTTGACCAAATTTTTTACCACTTGTAAAAATCACCCCATCTTTTGGAAACGGGGAGCTGTCTTCCACTAGCATGAAGAAAAACCTATTAGAAAGCAGCCCCTTTAAGAACTTACTGCCATTTAAAACATATGTAATAAGAGATAAACAGCCAGGATTAAAATAGGACACTAATGCTACCATTTCTTGAGGGTGTCCATGATTGTACTAAGCCATGTATGAATTGTCATATTTAGTCATAAAACCACTCTAGGAGGCAAGCATGTTATTATTTCTATCTTATACATTTAAAATTATAAGGCTTTGATAGGAAGATGAAAAAGACCAGCTTACAATTGTATTAACTACCTCATACTGGTAGAAATCCATAGGTGTGTCTTGAATAGGAGCCACTATTAAAATAATTAGTGCAGAAAAATAATACAGGTCATACCTGTGACTTCTTGAGCAGCAGCTCTGCCCGTGCACCAGGTGGGTTACAGAGCTTGTCTCTGGACTGCTAAGTTAGACCTGAGTACCAGTGTCACATCTGCGGGATGACCGTGAACACCAATAGAGGGCTGTTTCTCAGGGGGAAATAAAGACGATGTGGAATATTATGATGTGTGAGCTCTAAACAGGAAGCCTTCCACTTGGTGTTATTTCAGTCAGGCCGTTAGTGTGTCCAATTGTGAGAGCGAAAAATGAGCAGAATGTAGAGTAACTAGAGAGGGTTTTGAGAGGAAGAACTTTCTTTAAGTGATTAAGATGGCAGAACGAGAAGCAGTAAAACTGAGTCAATATTAACATATGTTAGTGCTCTTATTACTTGTTGGCTGTGTGACTTTGGGACACATTATTTATCTTTTTGGATCTCAGTTTTACATTTGCAAGATGAGGGTATCATTAGAAGTTTCTTAGAGTTAATGTAAAAGTTAATTAAGGATTGGTATTACCCTAGACATGACTGAGGTGGGAAGGGAATATTTTCTGCTAAGGGGCTGATGTGTACAAAGAGAGCACAGGGAAGGGCAAGCATGGTGCATTCAGGGGACTGGAAGTAGGCAACTTGTTAAGGAAGATGTGAGTGGTGAATGTTGTGGAGTTTTGAGAAGTGAAGATGAAGAGTTAGCACTTAAGGAAGAAACTAAGAGGGCTTAGTGGTTAATATCATGGGCTCAGAAAACAGATGATCTGATTCAAATTCTCCTTTACTGTTTGAGAAATGATGTTAGGCAAGTTACTGAGTGTGTCTCTTAAATTCCATTTCTTTTGCTGTAAAATGGGCATAATAATGGTCCTATCTCTGACACTATTGTGAAAATAAAGTGAGTCCTTTCGAAAGAAGAGGCCATCAGTCAATATCTAAAACAAAAAAGCTGAATTATGGCATGGCAAACAAGGAGAACAGTTCTCATAAAACATAGTCTCTCTGAACAAACTATTATAAGTTTGAGGAAGTGTGGTGGTCGGGGATTGGCAAAATTTTAGAAACTGGAGTGTGTAGCCACAGAAGGGTGGCTACTGCAGTGTGGCTCTTATGCATGGCTGAGCTCAGAAGCATGGTTATTGGAGTGAGGCTGCTGCTGATTGGACCGTCCTGACTTGCTGGGTTTCAGAAATGTGGTTACGGATAGATTAGTATCTGATCGAAGTATCTGACATTAGAATGGGCTCAAAATTAGTTCTAGTGCTTACTTGCTATTATGACCAAAGAATAATTAACCTTTTCCTTTCTTGAATATAGTATATAAGATCATCATTTGGTTCTCAGTTCATTTTAAGTACTTAGAGTAGTGCCTACTCTAAGATTGGTAATTTCCCCCCTGGAAACAGTGGAGATTATCTACTAAAAGATTTTTAACAATGGAATGACATGATCAAATTTATCTTAAAACAAAAACAAAAATATCTCTAACACTATGGGGGGTCAATGAGGAAAATACATCCATGAAAATTGTGTTTTATTTCTCTGAGTTCATGTGTGTCAGGGGTGTTGATCTCAGATGCATTTTCTATTCAGTCATAGTGGTAAAAAATGAGGAAAAGGAAAAGAAATAAAAGTTACTTTATATAGCCTTGTTGCAAAAACATCTCCCTCACCAATTTTTACCAATAAAAATAACTCACTTTGTATGTTCCAAGGAATTTTCACATTCAGGGGGTAAAAGGGAAATCAACTAATGCTGTAGTCTAAATTAAATGAGAATTCATTATACAAATTATTGTTAAATTTGAAACAGGTGTTCTCTTCCAATTTAGGAAGATAAGAAGTGAGAAAACTACCACAGATTTGTTATTGATTTAAAGTGTTCTTAAAGTGAATAAAAAGTTAAATTCTCAGTGCTATACTTCTACTTGTGAATTTTCCTCTGAGGAAGTGCACGCTAATAAAGAGAATTTAGGAGCTATCAGGAAGAAAAAATAACCAAGAAAGATATGTGTTTATAATATTTTGGTCTGCCAATGTGGTTGGCCACATAATCAGGGAATTGTGATGCTACCTGTTCCAAAAGAAAATTTTGATTTATTAGTTGGCACCTCCCAAACAATGGTGTCTCTAGTGTCAATTTAATTTTGGAAATGGCCAGTTCTACCCTTAAAAGGAACACAGAGGTTAAAAATTCAGGACATCAGCAGGGAGCCTTCTTAGAGGGCTCTCGTTCTACTGCCTAAAAAAAGGAAGCACAGAAAGAAAAATATTACATACAAATCTTTGGTAGGAATATATCTTCACAAAACTCAGTTGTTTTCATGTAACTGTAAGAACGCCCACGAAGTTTGAATAAAAGCAGACATTCCTCTTTTATACTGGCCTCACTTAGAAGAGATTCAGGGAATCAATGTATTCTTAAAAATCTCAATCTGACCACTTATAATAATACAGTTTGAAGTGGAATTCTCTGTAAAAGGATCACTGGTATATAACTTTATTTTCTTGTGCCATTCCACCTCAGGAAGCATAATGTTACCTCTTGATGCTCTCACGATAGAATACAGAAAGGTCAACCTGAGGAGGAGCATTGCATGGAAGTGAAACATACTTAATGTCCAAGTCTTAGTTGCAATAAGTAGACTCAGATCCAGCAAATCAAGTTTTCAAAATCAAATATATTCTATAGTTCAGTGGTTCCCAAACTTATTTGGCTTACTGCCCACTTTACAGAAAAAATATTACTCAGTGCCCCCTGGAAATTAATTTTTTTAAATTTTAATAGCAATTAATCAGAAAGATATATGTGTTAATGTTTCTACCCTTTTCGTAAAATATAGTAAAGAAAGGTGTAAATTAGAAACATTGAAGTTTGAAATTATGAAACTATTTATTGAACTCAGAATAGAAAGGTAATACAAAAAAAGTTAAAACAAATGCACCTGTGGCCATCACCGCCCCCCTGGATCGCTGCAATGCCCACCAGGGGGCGGTAGTGCCCACTTTGGGAATCACTGCTGTAGTTGCTACACAATTTTCACTTCCCACCCACAAATCAAGCTTAAATAAATTTATGTGCCCATTCTAAGCCCACCCTATATATTTCCCATCAAAAATCAACCATGTCTCACTGCCTGCCAAGGAAAGTTATATTTAAGTGGAAATAGTGGATTAATGGTGATTTGGTGTAATTTTATATTGAATTTTGACAAAGTTTGGGCAAGCACTGTGACTTTGAGTACTAGTATTTCACTCCAGTAGTCTCTGATGGGTGTGTATGGAAATAAACAGTATTGAAATTAAGAAAGGATGGGTGTCTCATTTTGAATTAGCCATTACCAACACCTTTAGGTGGAGTTAGATAAATCCATCATATGTAAAATTTCAACTGAGACAAGTGGGTAATTGTATCATCACATAACTGCTATATGCACTACTGTTCAACATACAGTGAACATTTAACAAATGTTACAGATGCGTGGTGTCAGTGTAGGCAAGTAGATGTTAAAACAAAGGAAAAGTTCAAACCCCTTAATATGCATCCTGGACTGACCCTACTTATCTCTCCAGCATCGTGCATCACTAATCTTCCACCAGCAAACTTGAAATGCCAGCCACAGGGATTACCATCCATTCCCAGACAACAACTCTTCACAATGTTCTCTTTCCTGTTCTCTTGTTGCCTTCTATTCATCCTTGATTTAGTTACCTTGAGTAGTCAGCCCTGGTGCACTCACATACCCCTACTCCTGAGCTTTGTGACTCTCCTGTAGATTTTAATTACCCTGGAATTTCTTTATTATAACACTAGAGGCCCAGCTCACAAAATTCGTGTGCAGGTATGGTCCTTAGGCCTAGCCTGCAATCAGGGCCATCTTTCCTGGTTGCCCGCAGCCAGCCCTGCTCCCCACTGCCACCCACCCATGGTTCCCCTTTTGCCATCAGGTGATCAGTGCCTGACGGCCAGGGGAAGGGACCAAGAGATGGTCAGTGCACCTCATAGTGACTGGTCCAGCGGTTGTTCTGATCATTCTGCCGTTAGGGTCAATATGCATATTACCCTTTTATTATATAGGATAGAGGCCTGGTGCACAGGCAGGGGCTGACTAGCATGCCCTAATGGGGACCCCGGATAGGGGTGGGGGTCCCCACTGGGGGGCGTGGCTGGCTGGGGCCAGGGGCTGTGGGAAGTTTGCAGGCTGGCCACATCCCCAATTGGGGTGAGGGTCCCTGCTGGGGGGCAGGGCCAGCCTGGGTGAGGGGCCGCGGTGTTCTGGTCCCTGGTCATTCTGGTTGTTCCAGCATTTTGGTTGCTAAGCTTTTATTATATAGAATTTATCCTATAGTTAGTAATTTCCATACTACATAACTATTTTCCCCAGGCATCTTTGTCCCTCTGAAGAACAGGAACACAAACCTACTTATTCACCATTGCATTAAAAGCTTTAGTCCTATGCCTGCCACATGATAAGTAACCTAAGAGTTATTGATTGAATAAAGGCTTGTATTTGAAGCATAGGTAACATCAAATGCTTTACAAATAGGGTATCCCTAGATAAATATTACATCATCCCCCTTGAGTTCAAGCAGACCAGGAGTGAGAAGACTCCACTTTTCTTCTAAGCACATTAATTAGATTATTTTAAAAAATATATATTTTATTGATTTTTTACAGAGATGAAGGGGGAAAGATAGAGTTAGAAACATCGATGAGAGAGAAACATCAAACATCGATCAGTTGCCTCCTGCACACCTCCTACTGGGGTTGTGCCCGCAACTAAGGTACATGCCCTTGACCAGAATCAAACTTGAGACCTTTCAGTCTGCAGGCCGAGGCTCTATCCACTGACCAAACCGGTTAGGGCTAATTAGACTATTTTAGAGAAACCTGAGCAGTCAACTCAGCCTATGGTATATTCACTTTGATGTTAGATTTTTATGAGCACTAAATATGATTCATTATAATATAATTCATCATTGTAACTATGGGGTATATCTATATATTTGGTCAAACAGTGTCCTCTAAAAACCATAATTACAAACAAATACAGATATTTTATAAGCCATATTAAAATATAAGCCTTGTTAATTTCAAAATCAAATGATAGGAGTATTAAAGCTAGTTCCATCCTGAATCTTTTATAGAGATCTTATTTAATGAAGTTCCAAAATGTTTTTTTTAAATGGAAACTAGTGGAACAAGCTTGTTTTTAAAATGATGTACAGTCAATTTAATCTGTTGATGTCATGAATACGATGTCATTCAGTAATCTCTGTATCTGGATGAAGTTTGGGAACCATAGATATAGACAAAAGCTTCTACTTTATTTTGATTTGAAGAAATATGAACTTGTCTGGAAATATATAATTTTCAAAAGTACAAATAGGAAAATACTTTATTTTGATATTCTGGTAGAAATTATGATATTTTAACCTATGCATTTTTTAAAGTAGATGATAATGAATGTAAATCATTCTACAAAACAATGTGAGCTTATTTTCACATTTGTTTGGGATTAAACTGCATCGTAAACTGTTTCCACATGTATGCTAATTAACTCTGCAGCAGAACCAACTACCCTACTTTGAGGATTATAGACCAAAGATTTATGAAATCCTACCTTTTCAGTTCAACCTTTATCACCACATTTTTGGTCATTAGGTCTCAGTTATGAGTAAGTCTATTTTGGGGCCTCTTTTGGCTCAGGGAATTGATAACAGGATATTGAATTTTTCCCTTGTAGATAAAAAGATTGAACAAAACCAGCCTGATATAGACTGATTTATTATTTGATAGCTGTTAGTAAAGAATAAAAATGAATTAGTGGTTTTCTAGCAAATGAATCTCAAGATAAGAAAGGTCACCCTTGCATTGGCTTTAAATGGCATCATTGCTCGGAGCACCAGGAGGCCAAATTGAGTGGGCACTTAGCAACAGGCACTCCTCTGGGACTGGAAATTTTAGGTCACACACTAGCAATATTATTTTAATTCATTCAGGAGGTTGTAATGTGCCCAAGCCCCATTTGCAAGGGCTTGTTTGTATTTGATATTAATTTTTAATGGCAGAAGAATAAAATTATTAACAGTGTTTTTTGTGAATTTGTGTTTGTTGTGTGCCAGAGAAAAGCGGGGTGTGGGGGTGCGGGGGGGGGGGAATCATGTTTTAAATAAAGGCCTTATTTACTTGCATAAATTGTCAGAAAAATGGATTCTAGAATTTACTGTAAGAATTTTCTTTGTTTGTTCATTGTTAGTGCTTTGTTTCATTTTGTTTTGGAGTAAGTATGTAAATATAAATTTTAAGAATATCTAGTTCTACTTTCATTGAAATATAAGTCAGATCCCCCGAACTAGCAATCTCATTCATAGTTTCGATCTTTGTAATGATTCTGGTAATAATTAGAGCACATAATGCCAGTGATGATACTAACCTATAGCTTTCAAGTTTCTTGGACTAAAATAATATCCCAGAATTCCAGTTGTTGCTTCATTGTTTTAGTCACACATTTATTCAACAAGAGTTTACCGAACACCAATTCTGTTCCAAATATCATGCTAGGCACTGGTTAGCAAAGGCATAAGTAAAGATAATATATATGTGTGTGTATATGAGTGTGTGTATATCATTTAAAAGTGTGAAACATTTTGTAAAGAAAGTTGAAAGGATCTATGAGAGAATTAAGAGGGCTTTACCTAATTTAGACTGAGGGCCAGACAAGGCCTCTGAGCATGTGCACTGTTGAATTTGTTTGCCTCACTACGTTAATGATATTTACTTAGCTTAAAGGATACTTAAACAATAATAAAGAAGAGAACTTTGTTCACAAAATATTGTCATCAAAGCACTGCACACTCTAAATGGCTTTGGGGTATTTCTTTCTGTATAATATTGGCCACTGGCTCCCAAAATAATTTAATTTGGGATCACCAAAGAGTGGAAAAAAATGGGAGTCAAGTTGTCTTGAGTAACTAGCTCTTCATGTGGCTCTCCCTTTCCCTGCCCCCAACATCCCTTTGTAAATACACAATATGATTAGCTCCCTCATATTCATTAGAGATCTGGGGTTATTGTTACATAACCCTAAAGTTAACCTACTTAGAAAGGGAATAATCAAAATATAGAATTGAAGATTCAACTGTATACTTAAGGCTTTTTTTGTTGTTTGTTTTGCTAAATTGCTGTTAATGGGATTATTGGGTTAATTCTGGCCCAGTTAATATTCTGTTCCAAAAAGCAATTTTTTCAATATTATTTTTCCTTTGTCTTCAGAAATACTGCTTCCGCATGAAAATACTGTGTCAATTATACTTTTTGAGAATAAAAAAATAAATTAGAGGATTAAATATTTATAAATTGTAATAACCTAAAAAAAGAATCTTTCTTATTATCTCAAATATTTTTACATTTTAAGCAAATTTTCTCTTTTGGTGTGAAAAGAATCTTCCAATTTACGGCTGATCTCTATGTTGTACAAAATTGTGAAGTGGATAATTATCTGTCATATTGTTTTGTTTAACGAATATTTTGAATTGAGATACAGGGAGGACTGTTGAGCCAAATTTCAGTTCCTGTGAGTTTCTCCACTTTATAAAATTATATACACCTATAGAATTAATGTGATTAGGGAGAAAAAAATCTGGGTCATAATTGCTATCATCCACACCAGAAAGAAAAGACATTTATCTTATCAGACCATAAGGATCCACTGAAATAGGTCTGAAAGGGTCTGAAGCTGCTGACAAAACCACAACACTGGGCCCAATTAACAATACCCATTTTTAATTAACAGTTGCTGACTCTTTGCCATTGAAATATTCACGCTCTAGGTGTGAAATGGCAACCCCCATTTGTCATATCTGTCAAAATTAATTTTGAAATCCCATGGTCTTCCTTCCACAGGATAAAAGTGAATAACTAGAGCATACTTCCTACCTGCCAAAGTTTAGTTCCAGGACAAAGACTAGGAAAATAGAACCTAGAAAACTGGTTGGATCAGCTTTAATAATCCAACTCCTGTAAATTATCTTCCTAGCATTTCTAGTGCTGCAAATGATGTCAATATTTATTCCATACCTTGGGAGAGGGCATGAGTGGTATTTTAAAGTTCTTATCCTTAATTCTTTTTAATTCTTTCATTCAAAAACATATTAAGTGCCTAATAAGTGTTAGACACTAATTTTAACCATGAGGCCACAACTATGAACAAGACAATGTGTTCTTGGAGGATATCACAAGCTTATAATAAAGGAAAAACTGCCAGGTGTCTGTATATGTGAATATTAGGAATGAGAGTGTGATCTCTTTACAAAGCTGTGAAAATGTATCACCATCAGTGATGGCATGGTTGGGAAGAAAGGATAAAGAGCACACAAGCTGCCTAAACCAGAGTAAGACTTTTTGCAAATGAAGTCTTTTACACATAAAAAGTTTGGCTTCGGGGTTAAAGTTAGAATCGGAATCATTAGTGTGCATTCAGTGAGCATTTAATATAATTTTGGGAGTGGAAAAAAATAACACATCATTTGATCCTCCTAATAATCTTATGAAACAGATAGTATTATTTTCATTATATAAATGAAAAAAATAATTTCAAAAATATAATTGACCATCTTAAAGTTACAGAGCTGGTAAGTGGCAGAGCCTGTACTAGAATGATTGATTGACAGTAATTTGTGAATTCATTTATTGAATGATCACTATATATTCTGAGGTATTGGAGACTAAAAATACAGAGATGAGTAAAGCAAATGCTCTGACCCCAAAACATTTTTTTTTTCCTGGTAGAGGTTGGAGGCATGTAAATAAGAAATTATGACAAAGAGGAAAAAATATAATGTATGTATTTTACCATTTGACAGGACACACAGATAAAAGAACAAGTGCTGGGTAGCGTGGGAGTAAGGGGGGAGAGATCAACTAAAAGACTTGTATGCATGCATATAAGCATAACCAATGGACACAGACACCAGGGGGGTGAGGGCATGAGTTGGATAGGGGGCAAGGAGGGCAAGGAGGGAGGATAAGGACACATATGTAATACCTTAATCAATAATTAAAAAAAAAAGAACAAGTGCTAATTTCCTCCTGTGTGAATAAGAAAGTATCCTAAAGAAAATGACATTTTCTGATCCATTTCATGACTTTTTTTTTTAACAGTGTCTGCCTTCCTTGTCCATTCTGTGTAACACAGTTATCATTAGAGAAGAAAAAGAATCTAAAAACACTGCATTGTTCCAGTGCTCAAGAAGCTTATTCTAATTAAAGAGCAAAATACCACCCTTGAAGCCGCAGAAGAGCAGTGGGGTGTTCAAGGTTGTAATCATTGCCTAGGTCTCCAGCTAAACAAAAGGGAGAATCAACAGTGGAGCACAGAGGAGTGGTCTGGTCCTCTACCACTGGGGAATTTACTACAGCTAAAGGGAGAAGTAAGCTGAATATATCAACGGTAAAAAGCTAACTGAAGAAGGTTAAATTCAACAAAAAATATCTGAAAATATGCTGGCTTGTTTAAACACTGTACTATGTTTCGGGAAGATAAACAAGACAAAATCCCTGGAATATTTAATTGACATTAGATCTATTGTTATACAAACTCTGACAAAGAAGCACAAATACATAGAAACAATACTCAGAAATTTGAGGCTTTCAATGAAGAAAGAACATGTTAATAATTAATTTAGCAATAATGATATGTTAATTATTGAACTTTTAGTAAATACTGGTAGGCAAAAGGAAAAAAACAGCTCATTGCATACTTTTTCACTGTTAATTGGACACACACACTTTAGTGGGATTGTACAGTATATGATTTAGCACAAATATTTTCATGTTATTGACCATTACTATCATCTAATGTTTTATTTTTAATAGCTACCTATTATTCATTATATATGTATACTACACTGTTTAATCATCAGTCCTTTAAGGTACTTCCATTTTTTTTTTACTATTGTAAACAATTAATATTCTCATAACTAAACCTTTCATACTTTTATGGGTTTTCCTTGTGATAGATTCCTGGATAGCTATTAGATCAATGAGTGATAAATATTTTAATACTTTAGTATGTGTGATCAATTCTGTTTTTAAAAGTGCATCAATTTTTGTCCCTTTTGTTATTGTAAGAACTTCTCATTTTCTCCAAGTTCTAAGCCTCATTAAATGTCTTTTCTAGCACGAGAGGCAATATATATATATATATATATATATATATATATATATATATATTATTGTTTTAATTGCATTTAATAATTATTAGTGATATGAATGTCTTCCTTTGTATTTCCTTTTTTATTAAATTTTGGTGTTCCTCTCTTGTTCAGGTTCTTACTGGAATCATCTTGATTTCTGAGAAATGCTTACATATTAATTTGGTTGATTCATTACCCTCACATACAATTATGATGGGGCTTTTCACTTTGCATTTTTGTATAGTGAAATCCAACACTCTTTTCCTTAATAATTTTTGTTTACATGGTGTCATATATAAAATTTTTCCATTCCAAATTGCATCTGTATTTATTCTAGTATTTTATTTAGAGTTTTTATTTGTCTAGAATTTTGCTATATGGTGTGACATAAGAATCCAATTTTATTTTTCCCAATGGTTAATAATTTCCTCAATACGATTCAATTCTTTCTTCACTGATTTGGCATACAATATTTATTATATCCCCAATTATTAAATATATTTTTATCTGTTTCTGATTTTTCTCATCTTTACCATTGATCTATTTCTGCTTTATTCTTTTATTTATGAAGTAGTTAAAGTAATTTTTACATGACATAATGTTGCTTCTCAAATATTTTATAGCTAGTATCATACATAAATCCTTCAAAAAAACCCATTGAACAATTTTGTCAGATATGAAAAAACAAACTGTCATATTTTCTTTATAATTGTACTAGAGGCCTGGTGCATGAATTCATGCACGGATGGGGACCCTCAGCCTGGCCGGTGATCAAGGCTGATCGGGGCCTGTCTGGCCCAGTCCTGATTGGGTTGATCTGAGCCAGCTGGGGCAGGGGTGGGGGGAAGAGCTGGGGCGGGGGTGGGTGGAAGGACCACAGGAGGTTGGCTGTGGGAGTGCACTGACCACCAGGGGGCAGCTCCTGCATGAGCGTCTGCCACGGGTGGTCAGTCCACATCATAGCAACTGGTTGTAATGGTCACTTAGGCTTTTATATATATAGATTAAACTGATATTTTAATCTGGGAAGAATTGGTATCTTCACTGTATTCAGCCTTTTTTAAAAAATATATATTTTATTGATTTTTTTACAGAGAGGAAGGGAGAGGGATAGAGAGTTAGAACATTGATGAGAGAGAAACATTGATCAGCTACCTCCTGCACACTCCCCACTGGAAATGTGCCCGCAACCAAGATACATGCCCTTGACCGGAATCGAATCTGGGGCCCTTGAGTCCCCAGGCCGATGCTCTATCCACTGAGCCAAACTGGTTAGGGCTGTATTCAGCCTTTTTATCTAGATACATAGTTTCTCTTGTAATTCATTTAGTTTTTCTCTGTGTTTCTTTGGAAATTAGTAATGATTGGCCCCAGAAGAACTTGTATTAAAAGAAAAATCTTAGAATGTATTATGCAGGACTGCAAAAATTACTATAATATCCCTGAATGAAATACATAAAGGCTAATTCAATCTTGAAAATGTTTACATATTTTTACAGAAGAGAAAAAATTGTCCATTAGAATATTGTTAATTTAAACGATATCTAGAGACATCGCATATATGGTAACTAAATGATTTTTACCACTTGTAGTTTTTATTAGTCTTCTTTTTAAAAATAAATACAATTTGATAAAATTTATGCTGTGAAATTTTTCTGTTAAACCATAAAACCATTAGGAAAAAAGTGCTAAAAATGAAAGCAACATTTGAACACAGAAAAACAAAATATCTCAAAATGTAAAATTGGTGAGGTTATACGTCTGATTAGATATGTGCATGGGTGAACCCTGACCCTGTGGCCACCATCACATGCCAGCACTAGTGTGAAGGCAATAAATAGTCAATTCTTACCATAAGTAAATTAACAAAAATAGGTGTTTATCATGGGGTTTTAAAATATCAGGTCAAAAATGAATATTTATAATAGTATACAGATGTAAAGAAAGGTTCCAGGAGCTCCGAAATGAAGAGCAGTCTAGGAATGCGATTGCATGAGAAATGTTTCTAGTTATATCCCAAGGAACCATATAAGGACTCACTCCAAGTGCTGGTATTGGAAAACTTTTCTCATTGGCCATGCTATGTAGAGACAACACATAAAGGTTAAAATAATAAAATTTTACTTTTTTCTGTATAAATTTCTAGTGGTAATAATTATTTTATGGTTTTTTTTAAAGTAACATATGAATACATGACTATAGATTTTTGAGTTTTTTCTCTTTCAAAGAGATGGATTTTTCTGAACCATATCAAGCTCACACTGTATAGTAGTATATGGCCAAAGACATTCATTAGTAATGTGAAAGAAAAAATTAAAAGGATATGTCCAAGACATGTAAAAATCAGGGAAGTGTGACCCATACAAAGATAAAGAAAAGCAGGTAATAGGAACTGCCTTTGAGAGGCATGTTGGACTTAACAGACTTCAAAGCAAATATAATTAGGTTCAAAACTAAGGAAACTTATGTTTAAAGAATTTAAGAAGATAAGATACATGCTTTATGCAATAGAGAATATCCATAAAAAGGTAGAAATTATTCCTTTTGGGACTCTATATTGTTCTACATGTATTTTACAAGCTGTTCTTACATCTTTAAAGTAATTTTCTAATTGGGTTTCAATTTAGATAATTTCTATTGACCTATTTTTATGTTTACTGACATTCCTTTGACTGTATTCAATTTCCTATTAAGCCCCAGATCCAACAAATTTTTAATTTCAGATTTAAGAAAAACTTATTCTAGAAAGTTAGTTTGATCTTTAGAAATTTTATTTCTGTCTTAAGAAGTAGATTTTCCCTATTTTGTTTATCTTCAAATTTCTTTAACATTTACTAGTATAATGTAATTTCAGTCAATAATCTGCTAACTCCTATGTGTGATTCACTTGTGAATCTGCTTCTATATTTTGATTTTTCTCTTCCTTTCATGTCTTATCATTTTTGATAATGTGCAGATTACATAATTAAATAGCCAAGGAATTGAGAGCAAAAATTATTTTCCTCAGAGAGGACACATCGCTTTCTCTGTCAGACACCTAAAATGAAGAGTTGGTTATTTCTGTCTCAACAGGAATTCAGGTAGGTTGCACCTGGGTTACAGCCTGAGGTTCAGTTTACAAATGTCTTTAGAGGGAAATCTATCCTGAGTGGTTACAGGGACCCCCCTGGGGGGAAATTTGGGATTGAAGCTCAGCATCTGGAGATTTCCCTCTGGTCTCCAGCCCAGCCAATAGCATCCTATATTGCCATACTCTCAGCAAAATTCTCATGAGAACGCACTACCTGGCCAGAAGAATCAGCTCTAAGTTTGGAAAACTATAGATTCCAATTTGTCATGCCAGCCCATGCAACTATTAACAACTCTTCTGAATTTCTTGCTACCCCAGCAGAGCTCTCCTGCCCACGGCTGGCCCATTTATTCCCAGACATGGCTAATGCTTACAGAGAGGGAAGTGACACCGGTTTTTGCTCAAAAAAAGCCTCTTTTCTCTGGTAAAGAAAGTAGATATTTTAGACTTCTTTTTCTATACTACTTTCTGAAATCATATATGTCATATACATACATCTATGTGTATATATATTTATGGTTACAAAAATTTATTCCATTTGTTACAGTGGTAATCATATTCACTTGTACTTTCTAATTGGATGTAGAATACTCCAGTGCATTATTCATGTTCAGGTAATGTCTTAACAAGTAATTGATACATTGTACTTGTTTTTATTTCATATTAAACTAGTGTGTTTTATAGGTTACAGTAGCCTCCACAATAGTCAATAGAGTGTCTGTATCATAACAACAGCTATTGTGAAATTCTTACCCTAAGTAAATTAGAACATTATGTTCTAAGCGTTTTACATATATTACCTAATTTAATCCTCAGAGCAATTCCTTGAGTGAGGTACTATTATTAACACTATTATACACAAGGGAAAACTGAGGCATGGAGAGTTTGGGTGACCTCTCAAGGTCATACACCTTATAAATATTGGCATCAGCATTTAAATTCAAGCAGTTTTCCTTAGAGCCCAAGCTCTTAGTCACTATACTATATTGTGGTCTTGAGTGAACACTTATTATTGTTTTTTGTTGTTGTTAATCCTCACCTGAGGATATTTTTTCCCTTGCTTTTCAGATAGAGCAGAAAGGGGGAAGTGGAGAGAGATAGAGGAGAGAGAAAAAGAAAACATAAATAGGAGACACATCCCAGGTATGTGCCCTTGACCAGGAATCGAACCCGAGACCTTTTAGTGCATGGCTGATGCTCTAACTGCTCAGGCACACAGACCAGGGCTTAATATTGCTTTTTAACAGGTTGTCCTTTACTCCTCTCTTCTCTTCATACTTTGAAAACATTTGTTTTATATAATCCTTTAATTATATCATTATGTTCCATACCTCACTCTCTTTCCATATACTCTCCAGTCTGCTATGAATTACTTCTATTCCTTCTTATAGAACAAAGGTCTATTTTCCTTGAGAATTTAGCTTAGCTATCAACTCCTTCAGAAACTTTGACCACTCAGTTGGAATTTGAACTCTGTATTACATACACATACCTTAGAATTTATCGTACGAAATGTATTTATACATGTGTCTTATCCATTAGTCCATAAGATCCTTGAGAGTAGTAACCGGGACTTATCCTATCTTTCTACTTACACCTAATGGGTCGTGACATGTGATAGTCACTAAATATATATTTACCAAATTGATTTCAATCGCTCCCTGTTCCCAAAATTGATGCTTAATAGGAATTTCAAAGGTTAAAATTTCTGTGCTGTATTACATTCATTTTGCTCCTAAAGGTAAAATATAATAGATCAAAATTTATGTTGTCATACATTTTGGAAGATCATCTTGGCTAAAGTTAAAATAGGAGAAATGTGGTTATTTAAAATTATAAAATTATTCCCTTTAATTTTTATCTGTTTAATAGTTAAAAATAAAATTCAATCTCCTATTTCAAATTAAGCTACTATTCATTTTTAACTAATAATACCTTTATGTACCTGACACTTCAGGTGGAATGATTAAATTATGCATGTGTAGAAAGATCTCAGAACATAATGACAGGTACTACAAACCTACTATGTTCCCAGGTACTTAAAAAAGTACTGTATTTAAGACACTGATTTTAATTTATTGTTTCTCTTATGTATGACATTCTTCTTTTCCCTTTAATTCACATAGGGGGTGTAAATTTTTATTTCTTTAACTTGGATTTGTTTTTCATTGAATTTATACCATATTACATTGCATTGTTCAGCTTTGTTAGTTACATTAAGCAAAGAAGTAGATGTATAGAACCATTTCTCTTGCTCAAATGGAAGAGACTTTGGAAGGATATTTTTAAAAAACAGAGACAACAGTGGGCTGCACACAGATATACTAAGTCAGAGCATAAAGTCTTTAAAACTTCTCTTTTTATTCTTTACTTATAGGATATGTCTTGCTGTATTGAATGGATTAAATATACTTTATTCCACTGATTTTTAAAGCTGAAGTCCTTGAACAAAAATTTGAGCTAAGCAACTTCAAATAACTTATTTAGCTTTGCAAAGTTGTTTATGCTTACAACCCTCTTGGATTCCTTTTATGCTCTGCTCTGGAATGTATATAGCCCCAACTGTAAAAATTGCTGAGCGTGCTTGTCCTAAGAAGGAAGAAATAGAAGGGTTAGTTTAACCCCTATGGGTCTACAATTTGTGGTTCAGTGAATGAGTTCCATGCCATTCTTTGAAATTATTTCTATTCTCTATTTCTTTCTAATCTAGATGCATTGTTTTCTTATTAGATGTCTAACAAGGAAGACTATAGTCAAAAAGCATGTGAGCATTGTCTTCCTAAAACTGCTAGATGTGCTTTTTCAATTAACCATAAAAGATGTAGAGCAATCTCTTTGGATGAAGGTGTTTAGAATGGAAGGGGATATTTTTCAAGTGTCTTAGGTAAAACTGTCATTCTTTTTCACAAGAGATGATAGTATTTTATGTTCAGACAATTTATTTCATCTCTTAAAAGAAATTGTTGCCTCAATGAGACTCAGTCTTAGACTTAGATTTTAATGTTAACTGGAAAAGATTTGTCTGAGGATGTGTTTCTCATGCCAATCAATGTCTTCTCCATCCCAAGGTCTCAGAAACACCTAACCTGAAACTCCCTTTCCCAAATTGTGTCTAAAATCAATGTATCATTATTGATTTTCCCCCTTTCCTTGAACCTTTATAAATAGAACTAGAGGCCCAGTGTATGAAAATTCGTTCACTTGGGGGGTCCCTCAGCCAGGCCTGTGCCCTCTTGCAGTCCGGGACCCCTTGGGGGATGTCCACCTGCTGGCTTAGGCCTGCTTCCCAGGGTATTGGACATAAGCTGGCAGTCAGACATCCCTCTGGCAGCCCAGGAGCCCTTGGGGGATGTCCAACTGTGGCTCAGGGAGTGGGCCTAAGCCGCAGTTGGATATCCTTAGCGCTGCCAAGGAGGTGGGAGAGGCTCCCACCACTGCCGCTGCGCTTGCAGCCATGAGCCCGGCTTCTGGCTGAGCGGAGCTCCCCCTGTGGGAGCCCACTGATCACCAGGGGACAGCTCCTGTGTTGAGCATCTGCCCCTGGTGGTCAGTGTGTGTCATAGCGACCGGTCATCCTGGGTTATTCCGCTGTTAGGGTCACTTTGCATATTGCCCTTTTATTATGGGCCAAAGATATTTTGTCTTCTCATCTGCAACCACCTATACTCCTTGGTAAACTTTGGTTCTTATTGAGTGTATAATAAGTTTTTTAAAAGCCAGAAAAAGAGGAGTCTAATTTCTCCCCTTGCCTCCAACTTAAATTTCTTTATACATAGTTTGAAAATTATCCTATCTAATAAAGAGGGAATGTGCTAATTGACCCTCACACATCACAAAGCTGGTGGCACCCACAGCCAATAAGGAGAGAATATGCTAATTGACCCCCACAACTTCAAAGATGGCTGCGCCCACAACCAATAAGGAGGTAATATGCTAGTTGACTTCCCCACCCTCAAAGATGGTGGCGCCCACAGCCACAAGATGGCAGCACCCAGTCCCCTCAGCCCCACTGGGGCGGCAGGTGGGCCCGGCCTTGCAGCACACTTGCCTCCAGAGTCCCCCAGTCTCCTCATCCCCCCAGCCGCTCAGGGCTGCCCAAGGCTCAGGTAACCAGGGCCAGCTGAGGCTTGCGCTGCCAGCAGTGGCAGCAGCAGAGGTGTGATGGGGGTGTCACCTTCCCCTGATTACCGGGTCACCTCCCGCCTCTGAAGGCTCCTGGACTGTGAGAGGGGGCAGGCCAGGCTGAAGGACGCCCCCCTCCAGTGCATGAATTTTCATGCACAGGGCCTCTAATGTATAAAGAAGAAAGGATAATAAAATTACATGGATATATATGAGGATGCATTTATAGGTATTCATGCCAGTGTTTACACATGCACACATTTATTGCTTTATTTAATAAAAAAAAATCACTATCTCTGCTCATTATTTAGTGATGATATTTGAGCTTTGGGAACAAATCTGATTTAAAATGTTGTAAGTCATGTGAACTGGGTGGGACAATTAACCTCCATGAAACTTAATTTTTTTTATTAAAAATGGGGATATTAATACTTGTAAGGTTGCAACAAGGAGCAACTGATATAACATTCAGCATAATTCATGGTACATTGTAGGACCTCTCACAGTTGTTATTTTAATATCTATCCTACTACTTTCTAGTCACTAGACTAGGTACTCAGAGATACAGAATTAAAGAAAACATAATCTCTCTTCTCAAAAGCCTCAAAGTCTTGTGAGAAAGACCAAACTATCATCAAAACCCAAAATATAGTGTAAATGAGTGCTATTAAAAATATTAATCAGGTGCATTTTCAACTAAAGTGGGCCAAAGCAAGAACATAGTGGGCAATGGTTGGCAATAGAATTTGTATCTTTACCCACTTAATTGAAACTAGTTGCTAGCCAGAGAATTTTGTCTGTTAATTATTTTTAATTTGTTGACCATTTTCATGATTTAATTTACTTGTTTCTATTTCTATTCAGAGTTTATATATTTTTGTAAAGCTAATAATAGTGAGGTATTTTTTCCTTTGTTCTTCAGTATAAAAAAATAGAGGATACCACTGAACACCGAAATGTTGTCTTGTCTTAGAATTGCAGGAAATCTCGTACCAACAAAGGTTCTCTTAGAATATAATTAATATGTGTTGGGACACAGGCATTGGTGTGGACTTTTTATAGAGTGAATGCCAATTGACATTGTCAAAATAATTGCAGATGTTTAGAGATCATCAATATTTTCCTATCGTTCCTATAATATTGAAGTAATTTCCCCAATTCTAAAGCTTCAATATATAGCAGTTTAATATTTAAAAAGATCCTATAAGACACAGTAGAGAAATTTGCGGAGAACTCTAAAGTTCTAGAATATAGGAGTGAGTGTGATCTGGATCATAATAAAATATAACAGCCCTGAAGATTGTTGGGAGTCAGGATCAGCAGCCAGAGTTAGAGGATGCAACAAATACAGTAACTCTCTCCATTACTCTGAAGGGTCTGATAAAACTTAAATTTGTACATTTCTCAGGATATCACTCAGTTATGACTTCTGAGAGAAAATTAAAAGTATGAGCCTTTAAGTGATACAAAGAGAAGGAAAATCTGATACTGTGAGAGTAGCTGGGCATGGGTAGGAAATTAAACAGAGATAAACATAAAATAACTAGGAATCAAAGAAAAATACAAAGAATTCAAGCATGGATTATAAATAGGAATACTTAGGAATGAAAATAGAGATGATAGGAAAGGAAACAAAATTGAGGATTTGAAATAGAGTAAACTGACATTAATACAATCTTTTTAAAGAAACAAAACAAAATTTTAGATGAAATAGTTTTATAGTTCCCTTTGTTATTTTTCTCTTTTAGTTTCTACATAGGAAAGAAACAGCAACCACCACTGTTTTGCTCCTTATTTGCCTGCTGTTTTCCATAGTTAGAAAAACTGGGAGAGAAAAGTCACCTCAGGTGAGGCATCCACGGGGGGCTGCGGCAGGACTCTGACCCAGTTGTCCCTGAGTCTGTTACACCACCTGTCCTCTCTGAGTTGTAATTGTGTCTTTTTACAAATTTGGGGGAAATGTAGCAAATTAAATGTTTCCTATCTCAAGTCTTTTTTACTCTGACCTGCTCTATAATGTCTCGCACTAAATATTCGTCTCATTCTGCTGGTTTTCTCTCATGCTGGAGTTCACTTAAGGTTCAATTTTAGGAAGTTGGATTTTTAATAAGATTTCTTTAAATGGTTTCTATATTTAGCCAATCTTGCAGTTCTCTACAGTACATGGAAGAGCAAATAGGGAGCTTAGATGAATTAGCTTCTTTAACTACTAGATGAAACCAAAGTTTGGGCTCTCTAACTTCTAAGACTTGGAAGCCGTGTTGGTAATCTAAATTTATCAATAGCCTAACACAAAACTCTTCTTAAAGGACTTCTTTATGCTGCTTATCATAGTAACGCTTGTTAAGTTTCCAAGAGTGGCCCTTTCCCTCCAAATGTTTCCAGCCTGACAGATCGCTCTTTTCTGAAGCACACTCATTCGGGCCCCATGCTGCTTCTACACGTCCATTTCTATATCTGAAGGAAGATGTCAAATACAGAAGAATTAATTTCTGACCCCGTTTTAAAAAGACAAAAAAAAAATCTGGGCTTCTTTTTTAAAACTATGTAAAGCTTGGACAATATATAGTACATGTGTAATGCCATCCTTCTTTTTCTTCTTTAATAGTGAACACAAACAAAATTAAAGATTCCTTTTTCTTTAGATTGTCACTTGGATCCTGCCAGGTACTCAGTAGTGAGCCCTGTGACTCCCGATGGTGTGGAGAGGAAGGTGGGCAGGAGGCGGAGGATGGCAGGAAACATTTTATGATTTATGCAGTTTTTCTGAAATATGTTCCCTTTACGTACTGCATAGTGTTACTATTATTATCATTTGGTGGGCCCGAGGCATGGGCCACACACATCATCTGCCTAAAAATAATTCTACAGCCTGTCTGGGTGTCATTATGGTGTTTGTTTCATAACAACTGCCTATGAATCTTTATTAAAATTCAAGTGGGCTGAGACTTGGAGCCAACAATGGGGCCCGTCCACAACTAATAGAGCACAGCCTGTCCTTGGGAGGCTCTGGCAGGATCAGAGGAGGGTGTGTCAAACATGAGGCACACTGCAAAGAATCTCAGGCCCAGGGACTCTGAAAGAGACAGGATGAGACCATGGAAATGCATTTATCCCCAAAGAGAATTGTGTTATTTAGCTCCCTCCCAGAGAGAGAGAGAGTGAATAGATCTGCCGAGCTAAAAACCTAGTTGAGGGTCATGCCACCACTGACCTTGCTGAGTGACCTAGGACAGTGAATGCTGAAATGTCAGGGGCTTTTTTTTTTTTTTTTTTTTTTTTAGATTTCTAAAAGCACAAAGGCAACAGCACAGGGTTTTTAGTAGATATTCTATAAAATCACAGAGTTTAGATGGCGGCATAACAACCTTTATAATTGTAAACATTCCTTCATATATTGAGATACAGCCTAGGTTTGGGAAACAAAATCTCCATAAAAATCAGTGACTATGAAGTGTGAAGTTCACAGATCAATCTCTAAATTAAATACCTATTATTTTTACAAGTATTTTTTTTTTAATTAAAATGTTTTAAAAAAAATAACTCTGAAGACAAAGATATAGGATTGGTTGTGAGCAAAAAATACGTAGTTGTAGAATTAAGACTAAAGAAAGGTCAAAAGGGGTATATTTGACAATTAATGACTGCATATATCTATATAATAAAAGCCTAAATGATAGTTATGGTGGAAAGACCAGAACGACTAGTTGCTATGATGTGCACTGACCACCAGGGGGCAGATGCTCAATGCAGGAGTGCTGCTCAGCCAGAAGCCAGGCTCACAGCTGGTGAGTGCAGTTGCCACAGTGGGAGCCTCTCCTGACTCCAGGGCAGCACTACCAAGCAGCAGCAGCAGGCTCAGCGGGCCGGGATGAGCACGAGTGGCATGGCACCCGGCCCTGTTTCAGGCTCCTCCCTGGCTGCCTGCCACTTGGCGCACTGCTACATCCCCCAAGGGGTCCCGGATTGTGAGAGGGATGTTCGACGGCCGGCTTAGGCCCAATCCCGGTGCCGTTCTCTGTAGAAGGCAGTTGGTCTGAATAACTCAGTGACTCGGGGAAGCACAGGGAACTCAAGGTGAGCCTGTCTCCATGCTTGACTCACCCACTCAATGGTGTTCACATGACAGACTGTGGTGGCCCAGCCCGTGCACATTTAGCAGCTGCTGAAGCTCAAGCAGCAGGCTGTGCAGCAGCAGAAGGCCATCCAGCCACAAGCCGGCAGTTGGACATCCCCCAAGAGGTCCTGGACTATGAGAGGGTGCAGGAAAGGCTGAGGGCCACCCCCCACCCCAGTGCACACATTTTGTGCACCAGGCCTCTAGTATAAAATAAAAAAACATAACATTGTATTTGAGAAACAACTTTTCTTTTAGTCTTTAATATTACTAAACATAATTCAAACTAATTTCTCATCACTTTAATTGCAATATAGTAAATGTGGGATATTGATACCGTATGCAAAAAATAAAAATAAAAATCCTATTTTCTGTGATCATATTGGAGTGATAGCATTAGTATTATTTCACTGGTACTTTGGGGCTTATATGGTTAGATAAAACAGATAAGTAGTTACGGAATACTAGAGGCCTGGTGCATGAAATTCGTGCAAAGGTAGGGTCCCTAGGCCTGGCTGGCGATAAGGGCTGATCAGGGCCTTCTGGCTGCCAGCCAGGGCCTTCCTTCGTTCCACGCTGCTTCCTAGTGGTCAGTGCACATCATAGGGAGCACTTGAACTCCCAAGGGGACAATTTGCATATTAGCCATTTACTAGTATTATATAGGATTCTACTTCTATCATATTTTGTGTAAGTAAGCAAATGTAATCATAATGTAGAATAAGTTAAATTAATTCCCCATTGTCCTGCATTTGAATTCAAAGTTCAAATTTGAACTTGAAAAGTATATCTTTAAATAATATATCTTACCTCTGTTTATATAGTATATGTCTTGCTATTTATATAGTATATGTCTTGCCTAGAAATAACAGCAAGTTCAGTATGATCTGTTATCTCCAAATTATAATCTGGTGATATCATTTTTAGTAAGTTAAATCAAGATGTTTTAAAGAAATAGGTGATTTCATGTCTCTGACAGAAAATGTGAATTTGGTTCATCTTTTATACTAGAAAGAATGAAAGCTACCAAAGACTACTAGTCATGTCAAAGGATAAAAATCCTGAAACACATCAGTTAAGTGATTCTTATTTTGTCCTAACAAATGTTTAGGTGAATACTATGTATAGTAAAATAATTTTGAAATTTCATTATTTACCCAGTAAAGGAAAAGAATAATTTTAAGATCATAATCTTTTTGTAGGATTCAAAAAGATTATGATCATTACTAAGGTACATTGTATTTTGAAATTAAATTCCTTTGTATATCTATATATATAAAAGGCTGATATGCAAAGTGTCCCCTTGGGAGTTCAACCGGGAGACTGGGAGTTCGATCACTTGCTATGAGGTGTGCTGACCACCAGGGGGTGGCGTGGAACGAAGGAAGGCCCCAGCTGGCAGCTGGAAGCCCCAATCAGCCCTGATTGCCGGCGAGGCCTAGGGACCCTACCTGTGCATGAATTTCGTGCACCAGGCCTCTAGTTTTTTAAGAAAAACAATAAACAACTTGTTTCTACTTATTGCTTTATAAGTAAATCTGATTGAGCAGCAACTACAAAGTAATCTACATGAATTATTGAAAGTATTTAGAGGTGATATCCCTTTGAAAGAATTTTTTTTTTCTTAAAAAAAGGAAGATGGTTTTGAATTCTCAGCAAGGAGTCACCATCTCAATTAAAAATGGTTCTGAATAGGGACTTAAAAGCTGCTAGTCCATTTTGTTAATGCTTTGGCCATTAGGAACATATACAAACAGAAATTAAAGTGATGGGAAATTAGTTTGAATTCTGTTTAGTAATGTTAAAGAATAAAACAAAAGTGGTTTTTCAAATACGTTATATTTTTTATTTTATATGTAATAATTGAATCTCTCATTATCAATTATGTAATCAAAGAGTGAAAAACTCAGACTGGTGTCGGTTTACACGTGAGGAAGACTGTCTTCATGAAACTCCTGGGAGCTAAAATGGCTACCAGCCTTTGCAGTCGGGGCTGTTTGTACCTGTGTGAGCAGAATGCAGATGTCTCTGTTTTCATTTCTCTGATATGACTCAGTGTCTAAAACAGATCGAGACACCCAGATTGGAGCAAACAGCTTCTCAGGAGTAGTTCTTTATGATCATTCACTATTCCAGGGAGACACCCACGTGCTCGTGTTTGTAGTTCTCCTTACTATTGAAGTATAATCATCAGTATGCTAAAAATATCAGTTATTCTTTTCATAGATCCCAATAACTATGTTATTAAAAATGTTTAGGGGTCTGCTTTTTTTTTTTTTAGACCTTTAGAAATTTTATATAGTTTCAGAAACATTATTTTGGTAACAATAATGCATACATATACAACATAATTATTATTCCTTATTTGGCAATGCTTTCCATATAATAATAGCATAGCAAAAAACATTGGGCCTATTTGACATGCTAGGAAGGTGCTACATTTTGGGGCTTTCCAATACAAGCTCCCTTCATCTTGTTCATCCTGTCACCCAGGGCTGCAGTGCACAGAAGTGCCATTTGTACCTGAAGGAACTTAAGGGGTGACTTTTATATTGTCTTCTATCTGCATGGTATCCTCAAAATGGGAGAACAACCAAACATGACAACCTGAAGAGTTTTCACATTCAAATGACCTATTTTTTTTTTTGTAAAAATTACTGTACTACACAAAACTATTTAAAAATTTATTCCTATATTTTGAAAATAAAGTAGATCAAGTTTTGAGATCTAAGTAGAAAATGAAATTAACATAAATAACCAAAGATTCTGGGCATTTTTAGTATTAGACATCTCATTATCAAGATTTGCAAAGATCAGTAACTGAATCCTTTTATAGTGAAGACACTTAAATTCACCACAGTGGAAGTATGCATCTCTGAAAAGAGGTAAAGACAAAAGGTAACACGTAGTGGAACATGAGGGACTAGTGAAACAGGTACTATGATACCTAATATTCTGTTAAGGGAGGACCAGGGATAAACTAGGAACCTAAGGGAGGAGATATAGAGAAGTGGTTTCAAGAAAAGTAAAGGAAATGAGAGTCTCCACATTCATCTTCAACACCCAAGTTTATTATTAAGGTTGCATAGGATGACAGAAAAGCATATCACCGCTGGTTGTCTTTTTCACAAACACAAATGTAAGTTTTGATTCCAGAGTGATGTGCTTGGGCACCTTATTCATGAACAAGTGAACTCAGTTCCTCATATTATTCTCTCTTTTTCTTTTTTTTTTTTTAAATATATTTTATTGATTTTTCACAGAGAGGAAGGGAGAGAGATAAAGAGAGTTAGAAACATCGATGAGAGAGAAACATCGACCAGCTGCCTCTTGCACATCCCCCACTGGGGATGTGCCCGCAACCCAGGTACATGCCCTTGACCGGAATTGAACCCGGGACCTCTCAGTCCGCAGGCTGACGCTCTATCCACTGAGCCAAACCGGTTTCGGCTATTCTCTCTTTTTCTTATTTAGAAAAAGAGATCATGTCTAGTGCCCTTTCTTGTTTTCATTTTTGAGTTGGATTTTTTTTTTCTTTTTCAGACAAGGTGCCACAAATTTCCTTTTGCTTAAGATCTCAAAACTGATTTTTCACAGAGAATAGTATAGTAGTGATGCAAGTGTTCTTAGTTGGCAATATATTGCTACCAGCCTCACAGATAAACAATGTGTTCAAGAAAAAGTCTTTTCCCTGTACCCCTACTTAAATAATAGCCCCATGATGAGAATCTGATAAAGTAATTTTTTTTTAAAGAAAGAACTCATATATCCTGTACTAAGTAAAAATAAAATGTCTCTAGATTTTCGCCCTTATCATGTTCAGCACTCATACTTTTATGTTTATTTGATACCTGGGGAAAGATGACTTCAACTTCAGTCTAAAATGTGTTTTAAATTTATACTTAATTTTCTTTTTAAAATGCCTGAGTAGTAGAATAGAAAAAGGAATATTCATGTATTTAATTAAATTCCAAAGTGTGTTTATATGTTTCACAACTTCTCTTTGAGGAGCTGGGTTAGTAATAAGACCATATATTTGGTTCTTTACTGTTTACAATGAGCTTTGTAGAGTAATGGTATAAAGATATCGATAATAATAATGTTCTCAGTTCTTGTATCTGCTGAAAGGAGGAGAAAATTCTTCTAAACACCAACTAATGGAAGGCTCTTGAATTCAATGAGAATGCCAGAATTCCATTGCTGGTTTGTCCCGGCAGGAACAGTAGGCCATTTTCTCCATCTCCCAGATTCAGATCATGTATTATTACATTTGCAAATTGCCATGAAGAAATGGTAGCAGTAATACCAAATCTGAAACTGGAGATATGCGTTATATCTTGTACAGTACCTTTTACTAAGTATGTTTTCAACATACATATGCTCTCTATTTAACCCGATCATCTTTTTCACCTATTATTTTTTCTGAAGGCTTATATGTATATACACACACACACACACGCACATACATGCTTCCACACAAATACATAGTTTATGAAAATGGTGTGTTCTTACTGCATTTCAGGGTATAGTTAGCTAGATTAAGTGAACTTTTTAAAAGAATGAGCTTAATTTATTGACCCTCTCGTCAAGAGGAATCTGATGATGCCAATACTGAACACTTTATTTCCAAATGAGGCATGGCATATTGAATGACACCACAGGATCTACAAACACTTTTAAAACATACTGTAAAGGATCAGGAAATATTTCTGTTCCCGGGGCCAAGCTAGGAACCGCATGCTAGTTTCTGAGGATTTCTGTGAGCCTTTTCGTCTTGCCCTTGGCTGACTCAGCTCTATAGCTGGGGAGGTGTGGGCAATGTCTTCGGAGAGTTCCCACCACTAAGAGTCTGTACTGGATTAACCTGTGAATAAACCCATGCATTCCAAAAACAGAGGCAAAAAAGAAAGCATAAACATTTTTCTCTGCATTTGCTTAAAACGGGGAATTTGTGAAAAAAGTTTTGCTTTTGAAATGGAATAGAATAAATATAACTTCATTGGGGACGAATGTTCTTTGAATGCATTTCAAATGTGGTTTGCGTACACTCAAGCCTAATATGTTAGTTTTCCTTTGGCAGAAGAGTATTCTGCTATGCCCATTTTTGCCCAGTCATCCTAGCAATTCATTGATTGATATCTCAATTTACTAATCAATCACAATTTATTGGAAACCTCCTCTGTGCCAGGTTTGCAATACAGAGTGATGTCATCCAAGGGTAAGATTTCTCTTGCATGATGCTCAGCTTCCTAACTGCCTAGAGATGCAATGAGAAACAGAGAAATAATGTTTTCAAACATTGCATCCTTTTCTTAATGCAACAATGACAGAATGCCAAACAGTCTACTTTGGTCCACACGTGTGATTCACAATATCTGCTGGGCCCCAAAATAATGGACAGGTATGTTTCATGTGATTAAAATGTTCAAAAGTGTCTCTTTAGCCATGCACTTTACTTGTCTGATCTATAATCTTTCCTGTGCAATAAGCTGATAAATATTCCGGCAGGTTTTTTATTAATTCTTTTTGCTTTTATTTTGTAGCTTTTGACTGACATCTATTCACTTCAAGGGTGATTTTCCTGTTGGCAAGAGGCAGAAGAGACACACCAAGCATCACCTTCAGGAACAAGCAATTTAGGTACTATAATGAGATGGGTCTTTTCAGAGTCTATAATTGGTGACAAGGTTTGGCAGCTTCATATCAGACAAATATGTACAACACAGAGCTTATTAATGAGGATGGAGCGTCATATTCAAGAAAGCTTCCTGTGACTATGAGACAGGAGAATATAACAGATAGTGTAGGTTGTTACTAAGTCCAATATCTCCAATTTGCATCATAAAACCTTCATGTAAGACAATTCAAGCTAATCCAGGATGGGATATTTTCCCCCTTTAGAATTCACTAGGGTAGCCAGCAATCCATCACTGTGGATCCCAGCCCTCACAGACAACAGCAATAATCATCTAAACTTGCAGATATGTTCAATTTAATTGGGTTAGTTTAGTAACCTTCCTCGTATTAGAGCCAACTTGCAAAAAGATGTAATATTTTCACAGTTATGAAGACATAGCAGCTGGCCATAGTAAGATTTGATTGTGGATCAAGAAATCAGATTTCCATCAAGTTAAGAACTCTTCATGGAAATATATCTGGAAAAAATAATAAAGTAAAATGATTAACAAGGAAACCTACAAAGATATTGGCAAGGCATACAAAACTGACAATGCTGAAATCTGTTTCTCAGCTTACTTTATACTTTTACTAATATTTGGGGGGGGGGGGGACATTAATTTTAAATAAATCCAAAATATTAAAAAGTAGATATTGAAACACTATATTATTTTTGAATGTTTTAATACTTACAAGTCCTAAGAAACTTCAAGATATTCATATTATTTTGAAAATATTAATTCATTAAGCTTTATATAATTTTCTCAGAGAGGTAGTAGTGTCTTTTTTTAAACATTCTTAAAACATTTAAAAGTAAACAAGTTTTATGCATTCAAATATAATTTCAAGAGAAGTCAAAAAGAGAATCCAGGTGTTAAGTTCCTGGTGCTTTGTTATAACTGAGAAATGACACTTTTTTTTGTGAACAATAGAAAAGTAGTTAGAAAATAAATCAGTCTTCTTAAATGTAACGCTGGGACTTCTTTTAATGAGGTAAGTGACCAAGATGCTGAAGAATAAAATGCAATCCTCTTGCCATCTGCAGCATATTAACAAGTTTCCTTGGTGAACTGTTTACAGTGTAATTACAAAGAAAGATAAGATTAAAATAAAAACAGAACGGAAAGGTTAAGGATTTTCTAACTTAAGGTGTCCCTTTCCTGGTTCTCAAGCATTCATTTGTGGAGAAAGCTGCCTTTAAGATTTCAGCATGTACTGCTTACAGAGGGGTCTTTCTGCTTATAATTATAAACCCTTTGTTCTATTAAGTTGTAGGATTCTCCCTCGGATTGTCACTCTATGGTAATGTTTGTAGGGAGTTCTTGAATTTCCCAAATAATTGAAAATATTTCGTAAAGTCCAAATTTGGCCTTCTTTGATTATAAGCTGGAAATCATAGCTTAATGAAACTTTTAAAAGTATTTAAAATTATAATTGTATATTGATGAAAATGTCCAGGACCACATTTGAAACTAGAGTGATTGCATGGGTATTATTCCTAATGCATCACATATGACAAGGTACAAGGAGCTAGAAGTATTTTCTTCTGGGCATTAGGACCAGGGAGAGAGAGTCCAGTGATCAGAGACTTGCTTCTCCTGATTGGTCAGAGACAGATCAGGGCTAACAAATTAGACTTACAGACTTTAGGGAGGATGGAAAGGTCTGTCTTGTTTCACTCTCTCCAACTTAACTTTATTCTTACCCTCAGGACTATGATACACAAACCAGTTCAACCTTGGCCTGAGTGAGAAAGTAAAAGGGAGGGAGGCGATTCATTTAGATCATCCTATACCTTAGGTGATAATATTTCAAGTAAGTGCCACAGGGTGTAATCTGACCTAGCCATCTCTAATTCAGTGAGTCCAATTGTGTAGTGCATGTATATTTCATGTGTCTGTTGTACTTGTTTCACACTTTATTTTCTTGGTAGATGAATAATATGTAACTGATTTTTAAAGATTAAAGTTTAAATTCTTGGGTCCTCCTTTTATTAGTCCATTCTCCCCAGAAACAACCTTATATGTAACCAAAGATGCAGCAGCAAAGTGTGTTGAATAGAGGGTGGGCTTTGTTATTAGACAGTTCTGAGGTCAAGCACAGGTAAGCCACGTACACAGCTCAGCTCCTTCTTGGAATTGGAAACATAGACAACCCTGCCTATCTGAGCTTCTCATTTATATGTACAAGTAATAACCTGCTTGCAACCTTGCCTCTCTTTCGCTTTCACTAAGTGCTCAGTAATAAACATAAGATGACAGTTGACCACTTCCTAGTGTGGTGACTCAGCCCTCAGTGTTTGGGAATTCACTTGTTTTCTCCTCATTTACACAGTAGAACATTGGGAGTAAGGAGATTACGTGATATAAATTATATATTCTTCCTTATCCAGAAACTTAAAAAACAAATTATTTTTGATGTATCTTAGCTTTTCTTTGAAATAATGTTCTGTTTATAAAAGATTAAAAGAGGATTTAGACAAGTATCTGTAAATTATCAACATCAAAACTCAAATATATTTTGTCTAATAAATAAGCCAGTATCTACTAAACCAGGACTATTGTAGTTATTGGTTTTATAACAGGTATATCAATAGTTAATATTATTTCAGTAATGAAATGTAATAGGAATATCAGGAATTTGAATATAAGAAGAAGATATTTTAAGAGTCTAGTACTAAGAGAAAGAAAGGGCTATAAGCTAACCAAAAATGCCAAAAATGATTATCTTCAGTTAGATGAAAATCACATATAAAATATGTTCTTTAAAATGAATAAAGACATTTTATCCTATCATTTTTTCTGACAGGTGTCATTTTTCCAGGGCAAATGTTTGAATATCTCAGTTACTTTTAGAAAGTAACAGCTGCTAATATTTTCTGAAGTTTGAAACATTGACCACAGCCCATCAGGTGTTGAGTTGAGCTGAACCTTCTTTCATAATTGTTGGTGATTTTTATTCTTTCTGCCCGTCTAAGTGAGCTTATGTGCAGAGAGCCAAATCTCACACTATCGCGTGCTGAAAATAATTTTAAATTGGAGTTGTTAAAATCTACCAATCTTCTTGCTTGACTTTCAAGAAAAAAAAAGAAAACTTTTAAGTCTTTATCAAACATTTAAATCTTAACTCTTTCCATTTATTTCTTCTTTCAGGTAGATCAGAGTATTTATCCAAGATTTACCTCTGTGCTCATCAAGAAATGTTTCAGCTCCTTCATCCTCCTATGTTGTGTAACTTATTTTTAGAAACTTTGGGTCTTTTGTTTCTAGAAATCTGGAAAATGCTGCTTTTTATCTATGAGAAAATGAAAAAAAAAATTATAAATTGCTCACTTTGTTTCCCAGTTTATTCCTTCTTCAAGTTAATATTGTGTCCCCCCTGGGCATTTTCTCTTGTGAGCAATAGGTAGCATAGAAAATGGTGTGGTGTTCTGCTTCTCATTCTCTAAACGGGTTTAAACCCTGCTGGCCATGAAGGAGGTAGCAGGTAGAGAAAGAGTCGCTGACAGTTCTTTGATGGCAATAGCAAGCAAATGTGTTGTCTTGATTTATAAAGGGTTTTAATGTCATCAATAGTAATTCAGCAAAGAGAGAGTTGTAAAATGCAGCTCAAAATGTAGCAAATTGCATCATTGTTAGTGCTTTAGAATTTTTAAATATCTGCAGCAGATGGTAGCGTGCTAGGAGCAATGTCTTGCTTTAGTGTCTAGGAAAAGTTTGTGTCATCAGAAACCCTAGCATGATTGTGGCTTCTCTGGCCTGCTGAAAAGGTTGTTATTTACTTTCCCTCAAATGATAATTCTGCTTTTAGAAATATTTAACAGAATATCAAGAAATCAGGATTACTAAGAGAAATGGTTCACTCTTCACAGGTGTAATAAACATGATAGAGCGTCCTTAGGAAAGAAGTGCGTGCTTTGAAACACCTTCATAGAGACTTTTTGCTTGAGAGAAACGTTCTCTGACATATATGTCCAGAATGGTTTTTAATGTCCTGAGTAAGGAAGCTAGTTATATTTCCTTTAAATTTATTTTTCCAGTAATGTACAAACGCATCAAATTTTAGTTCTGAAGCTTCCTTAAATATTAGCTACTCTTACCCCATTGTTTTCAAATGGTGAAACTGAAGCTCTCAGGGTTTACCTGAGAACATATATCTGGTATTAGGCCACCAGGGATTTCTTCTTTTTTTTCTCCTCCTTTAACTTATATTTTTGTTTTACACTTTTCCAATATGCTAAGCTATAAAAAAATTAATAAACTAAATTAATATTTGTGGCCAGTACAAAAACTTCCTAAACTGAAATTGATAAGTGTCTGTGCAATAATTCTGGCTGTCAATCTCTTGGAAACTTATTGAGCAATGGGTTGCCTTATTTTTGAGAATCATGCAAAAATCAAAATGAAGAATAGGCTAAAATAACATTACTTTGTTTAAAAGGAGCAAATCTGACCAAGAAGTACTTCAAAATAAGAACTATTTACCAGCAAATATTATATACAAACGATCCACTGGGACAGGCTTTGAAATCAGTCTACTTAAGTTGGAATCAGCTCGGCCAGTTAGTGCTGAGCTAAAACTGTTACTTAACCGTCTTGTGCCGTGGTTTTCTCATCTTTAAAATGAAGCTACCCATTCAAAACTGTTGTTGTGAGGATCAAATGAGTTGATGATGTAAAACACTTTAGTCTCTGGCAAACAGCAAGCTTATTACAAAGTCAACGACTCTATTATTTATTATTATTTTTATTATTACATTGAATTTCATGCTTTACAGGGTGACCTTATTTCAAGAAGACAACATGACAGTTGCAGGGACAGGCAGGAATGCAGAGGTTATTATGGGGAAAGCTAAAATGTGCCAAAGAATTAGGAGAAAAAGAGGCTGGTTACAAAGCAGTTTACTAGGGGGGTCCTCCAAAAATCATTTTCTGCTTTACCCGTCCTATAGTGTCTAGGAAAAGTTTTAGTCATCAGAAATGGAAGTAGCTAGAAAACAGACAGAGTTGACTGTGCCTTAGTTTCATTCTCTTGCTCTGGATGTGTATACATTTTCTCCAAAAAATTAAGTGTGCTTGGGAGAGAGAGTATAATTCCAATTAAGGCTACTGAGAAAAGACACTTGAAGAAGAACAAAATAAGGACATCTACCCCACTGGCTTTTCTATGTTGTGCTCAGCCAGCCTTGATAAAACTCGAGAGAGAAAAGATAATCTTGAGGGAGATGGGAGAGGAGCATTTTTATTCTGCCCCATCGCAACACAAAAGCCCAAGATAGAGTCGACGTTAGTTGTTCTCAAGGTTCTGCTTGCCTCCAGGTACCAAGGGGCCAGGTCAGCATCTTCACTAACTAGTCCTTACATCCCCCTCCCACACCAGTCTCCTCCTTCCTGAAGGCCACTCCTCTTGTGTGGCTCTCCAGCTCACAGAAGGGCAAGGGAGAAAGTAAACACACCGTCAAAACAAAGGCAGGACATTGCTAGGCATGCTGGGGGAATATTTCCAGAGATCTTTTATTCTGAGCTTCAATACTTGATTTGTTGCCTTAGTCACCAGTTCTGTAGAGATTCTTTTCTTTCGATGGTACATGTTGACCTTCACCTTACGTCCTCTTTAGTTACATGTAAAGTTAGCTGTTAGGATCTGGCATGCTTTTAGTCCTTACCCAGTGCTTGTTACTTTATGATCAAGGACAAAGGCATTGATGCCACTGGCTAATGTCCTTGCTGTACATCTGTCACCACTGACATCCACCTTCCTGGCTGACACCCTTGAAAAACAATATATCATTTTTGAGGGTCATGTCTTTTCATAGATTTAGTCCTCAGTGTCTATGAAAAAAAAAAAAAAGCCAATCTTTCTCTGTCTGCCTAGCACAGCCCTGTCCTGGTGCCTGTTTTGTAAAGGACTTTGTTGGAACTCGCCACACCCATTCGTTGTACGTATTGCCCAAGGCCGCTTTGTGCTACCATAGCTGAGTTGAGTTGCAACATAGACCTTGCGGCTTGCAAAGCCTCAACTATTTACTATCTGGCTCTTTACAGAAAAAAAATTACCAACCCCTGTTTTAGAATTTAGCAAAGTCAAAATCTGGAAGGAGCCTGGGTCCCCAGAGCACAGAGAGGAGAGCTGCCACCAACCTGAACCCAAACTTCCCGGACGACTAGAGGAGCCCAGATAAAACAAACAACAACCTGTTATGTGCGATATGTTAAATGTCACGGTTTATTTGTAACAACTATTTATCCCATGTTTACTCAGGCATCTATTTACAAATGTAAAAAAAGTAAGTCAGAGAATGTAAATTACTTAGCCAAGAATTTATTAGGAAGTGAAAAGGAAAGGATTTGAATGCAGGTCTGAGTGACTTTAAAATCTGTCCTATCTTTCCTTCTCAGTCAGTGTGGCTCAGTTGGTTGGAGAAACATCCTGCCCACCAAAAGGTGGCAGGTTTGATACCTGGTCAGGGCACATACCCAGGTTGTGGGGTTTAATCTCCTGTTACCTGAAGGAAGCAACTGATCAATTTTTCACTGTCACATTGATGTTTCTCTCTCTCCCTCTCCCTTCCTCTTTTTAAAATTAATTTCTTTATAAAGAGTGATCATTTTGGGATGTTGAGTTCACAGATAATTTTTTATTTTCTTCTTGGCATTTTCATGTATTTATTTCTAGTAGTTTTATTGATATATATTCCATATACCAACAAATTCACTCTTAAAATACAGGGTGTCCCCTCAAAATGTATAAGCACTTTAACAGTTAATAGCTCAATTTTGAAAATGAAATGTATTTTAATAAACACTGCTTTTATAATTATTCAAAGTGGGTGTATATATTTTGGGGGACACCCTCTATATAGTGCAATGGTTTTCATATATTCACAGAGTTGTACAACCATCTCCATCATCTAATTTTAGAATGTCAGCATTCCAAAATAAATTCTGTTAGCACTTACTTGCTATTCCTTACTCCTCTTATCACCTGGGAACTACTATTCCTCAATTTTGTTCATAGTGGAGCAATGCTGAATATACCACTTGCGGACATTTTAAATAAGTGCACCATACTATATATGGTCTTTTGTGACTGTGTTCTTTAACTTGGCATAACATTTTCAAGGTTCATCCATGGTGTAGCATATATCAGTACTCATTCCTTTTTATTGATGAACTAGAGGCCCAATACACGAAAATCATGCAAGAGTAGGCCTTTCTATTCTGGCTGCCGGCACCAGCTTCCCTCTGGCACCCTGGGCCCAGGCTTCCCTTGCAGACCTGGCTTCGTCTGGAAGGTCGTCTGGAAGGATGTCCAGTCTAATTAGCATATTATGCTTTTATTATTATCAATAATAATATGCTGTTGTATGGATATATCACATTTTGTTTATCCGCTTTTTAGCCTAAGAATAATGTTTCTATGAACATTTGTGTACAGTTTTTATGTAAACATAGATTTTCATATCTCTTGGGTATATATCCAAGAGTAGAATTGCTTGATTGCATGGCAACTCTATGTTCAACATTTTAAACAACTGCCACACTGTTTTCTGAAATTTCTGCACCATTTTATAATCCCACCAGCAATGTCTGAGGATTTCAATTTCTCCATATATTTTCTAAGAGTTGTTTTGTCTGTATTTTTTATTTAGCCAACCTTTTGGGTATATAGTGGTATCTAATTATGGTTTTGATTTGCATTTCCCTAATGACTAAGAAGGTTGATTATCTTTTCACTAGAGGCCCGGTGCACAAAATTCATGCATGGGGGCGGATCCCTCAGCCTGGCCTGCAATGATGCCAGTGTCCCTCACCCCAACCTCCGGCCTGAGCCCCCTCCCCTCCTGCCACGCAGCTGGGGTGGGAATGCTGGGCTCGTGTCGCCGTGAGCCCAGCATCCCTCACTCTGGCCCGAGGCCCCTCCCCTCCCACCATGCAGCCGTGGCATGAACGCTGGGCTTGTGTTGCTGGGGGCGAGGTGAGCCCAATGTCCCGCACCCAGGCTTCTGGCCAGGAGCCTCTCCCCTCCCATTGCGTGGCCAGGGTGCGAATGCTGGGCTCGCATTGCTGGGCAACACCGTCAGCGTCCTGCCCCAGCCACTATGAGTGTCTCCATCTTTGTCACAAAGTGATGGTTAATTTGCATATTACTCTTTTATTAGATAGGATTTGCTTATTGTTCATTTTCTTTAGAGAAATGTCTATTCAAATTTATTGCCCCTTTTAAATTTGGGTTACTTGTCTTATTATTGTTGAGTTATAAGAGTTCTTTATATATTCTGGATACAAGTCCCTTATGATTTGAAAATATTTTCCTGGATTCTGTGGGTTTTTTAACTTTTTGAGGGTGTCCTTATATATTTTTTCTTTTGTCACTGTGTTTTTGGTGTTATGTAAAAAAAACATTGTTTAATCCAAGGCCATGAAGATTTATACCTATGCTTTCTTCTAAGAATTTTATAATTTTAGCTGTTACTTTTAAGCCTATTATCAATTTTGACTTAGTTTTTTATATGATGTTGTGTAGGGCTCCAACCAACTTCACTCTCACATGTGATGTCCAGTTGTCCCAGCACTATCTGATGAAAAGTTTTCATGCATTTTTCAACTTTTAATTAGCATGTATTATGAGTTTTATGATTGAAACCATTAAATGTCATAAAAATTATACCAAATGTTTTTCAAAATTAAATATTTGTAGGAAAATAATGGAATATCATAGATATTGCAGACAAGAACCTGACTCAAGGAAAATAGGGAAGGCTAAGCTGCCATATGCAAAATAGAAATTAAAAAATTTAAAGAGAAAAGAGAGATGGACCTTTGAGAGAGTAATTTCAAAGACTGGATTTGTTTCATTTAAGGATTAAGTGTATGAGTAATCCTATATTAAAAAAGGGTAATATGAAATCTACTGAACGGTGGAACAACTGGTCGCTATGACACACGCTGACCACCAGGGGGCAGATGCTCAACACAGGAGCTGCCCCCTAGTGATCAGTGTGCAGGGGGAGCATCGCTCAGCCACTTGACAGCTGCTGAGCACATCGCCGGTCTTCAGAGCAGCGCTAAGGATGTCTGACTGCGGCTTAGACCAGCTCCCCGCGTGCACAAATGTCGGTCACTGGGCCTCTAGTATAGAGATAAAAGCAGTGCCAGTGGTTCTCAACCTTCTGGCCCTTTAAATACAGTTCCTCATGTCGTGACCCAACCATAAAATTATTTTCGTTGCTACTTCATAACTGTAATGTTGCTACTGTTATGAATAGTAATGTAAATATCTGATATGCAGGATGGTCTTAGGCTACCCCTGTGAAAGGGTCGTTCGACCACCAAAGGGGTTGCAACCCACAGGTTGAGAACCGCTGATAGGCTATGCTTTCAAGAAATTTGGTGATAAGAGAGAATCAGGTTCAAAGAAAAAGAAGAGATGGGAGGAAGATTCTTACAGTGTAGAGGAACATGATTTTTGGAAGAATAGGAGGTTTTAGTTAGGGAAAGATTGAGGATTCAGAAAAAAGAGAATAATTGATGAAAAAAGATGTGAGAGAAGGGTGTTTAATAGGGTACAGGCTTGGGAGTACAGCTATGGTTCAAATTTCTTGAACGTAAGAAAGCAAAAGGAGAAAAGTTGAGTAATACACTAAGAAACTGAAAGGCAGAAGGGAAAGAATACGAAGAGACAGGAGAGAAGAAGTTATGCAGAGAGAATAGGTAGATCAAGGGCAAAAGAGGAAGAGTTTTTTAATGATATGGTCACTGTGCATTCTGATATGGTCACTAAGTCAAAGTTTATAAATGTGACAAGCTGCTGTTTGCTGATTCACCCGAGTACAAGAAATAACAAACGGGAGTTTGTCTCAGATATGTATTTTGCTTATACATTGTGAGAGTTAGCCAAAACAAAGAAACAAAAATGACTCCTCTGAAAATTAAGACATTTAGCAATCCTGAGCCTGCGTAGAGGAGCAGCAACAATCTCAGAGGGGCTCGGGTGAGTTGGCCCCTTTAAAGAGAGAATGCGCTTCCCAGTGTGCCTCAGTATTTACCACTCCCATATATATGTGGGATAATAATCAATAATTAATAAGTGAATAAACATAGAATTAAAAGCATATATTATATAAGCAGAAATGATTTTATGCTAATTCATCTATTGTTTAGCTTTACAAACTTGAAAAGAAGTAGTGACATGTTTATTTAGTGAAATCTATAACATTGAGGGCAGGTTGAGGGAGGGCACTGCTCATAAACAACGAGATGTGGCTTTATTGTGCTGAGAAATTTAAGGACATTTTATCCAAGAATTGTAAACCACAAATGGAAGTTAAGGGAGGACCAAAATAAACACAAAGATATTTTTAAATTAGAACAGTTCTACCTCTTCCCACTTCTTCCCTATGATAATGAGCAATGAATCAAATGTATAAAATCCAAGATCCTCTAATTCCCTACAGGCTAAGTGGTACAAATGACTACTGCAGTTTCACATTTCTGAGAATCTAACAAAAATAACACTTTTTCATATAATATTGCTTTTGAATGTTTGTTCCAAAGTGAGCCGATTGCACAGTTTGGGATCATATTTTTAAAAAATCAATGCAGGTAATGAATTACCCTGATGTGTTTAAATTTACAACTATCGTTGTAAGACTATTTGTACAATTCCCTAAAACTGTTCTTCTGTGAACTTGAATAAATCATTAATGCTTTCTCACTGCATTTCAAATTGTCACCTCTGAAGTACTTGTAAGGTCCTCTTTCCCATCCAATCACATGCCAGCTTTCTAGCCGCTAGAGAGAAAGGATTGGGACTTTCCTGTTTTGATTTAATAATTTTTTAAGCGTTTGATGCAATCACACATTTAAATCTGCTCGCCCGCAATGGGTGCTGCCTACACAGTTTTCTTTAGAAAAGTGCACAGACATGCGAAATGTGTCCTGCCCCCCTTCACCCATGCTGTAGGGATAGTTGTAAATGGAATGAAATCCTCAGGAGGAGGTGCAGAGGATCAGAAACATGTTAGATTTTTTTCTCTTTGCTTCAGCATCACATTCTCGCTTTTCTGGGTTTTGTGGTCTAACTCTAATGTTTCCCTCTATGGGACCACCCACAAGTTGTCTGGTTTTGTCTGTTGATCTCAAATGTGTCCCTTTTTTTATAATCCTCCATCTGATCAGTTTGGGAGAAGTTGAGAAGAAAAGCACTGGATGCCAGCAAACCTCGTTTTTCTGAGCGTATCTAATTTAGAATCTATATAACATTGGCACATGGAATCAGGTATTGTGTTTTCACATTGCCTTTTAGTCACTTATTCCCATCAAGTAGAGACAGACCTACATTTCCCAACTAAAGCTCTCCAAAAACACATAAATAGCAAGCTGTTTCTTCACATGAATCTTTACAAAACAATATCAATAACAACAAAGGAAAGAAGAAAACCACTCTAGTATTAAAGGAATTTTTTTTACATTTTTCCTCTAGTTGATTCTAAAGATAAACATTAAAAACAGAAATTTAAATAGATGCACTTCCGTACGAATGTACTCAAGCAAAAATTTGTTTATTGCTTTCCTCCACACCCACCACTTCCCAGGATGGGGAGGGAGGAGGAAGACCATAAAACCACAGATTTCATCATGCTTGGTGCTTGCAGCAGCTATTGCTATGAGACTGTCATCATTTCGGTTAATACTTTCTGTTGTAGTGGTGTTTATTTTTTTGTTCCCTTCAGAATATAATTGGATACTTGAACATATTCCTGTTGTTATTGAAGTTGTTTTGGTGACATGATGTAACTTAATTGCTAGATTTTAAAAATAGGATTAGTGTTGTCTATCAACTTTAAATCAGTAGATATCTCTAAGATTTCAATCAGCTGATGCTGATGATTATGATAAATAAGGAGGAAGAATTAGAAATTTCTGTGAGGCCAGGTATGGAATCACAGCAAAGTTTTACTTCAGAGCATCTTGAAAATTTAAGTGTGAAAACTGCCTTAGCCCATGAGGCTTCCTTTCGAAATAATTTACTTTGTCACAGTTACATTCCAATATTATAGAAATGAAAATTTCAATTCTCCAAACTTCTTTCTTCCCTCCCTTTTTTTTTCTCCCTTCTTTCCTTAACTAGCCTCTTTCTCTCTTCCTTTCTTACTAACTTGGATTTATATCAACCTATCTTAGATTGATATAATCACTAGTTAATAGAGTACTAGTAAATTAATGCAGAATCTTCAATATTTTAAAAATAAAAGTTCAGATGCTTTTTGAAATTTTAAAGAAATCAATGATGTTATGAACTACTCCTTTTATTTTTAGGGGGATGTTCAATCTAAAATCTGTAAGTATTTATCATCTTCCAAAAACTTTGATGAAAAGTCTTGTATTCAAAATTCAAATGGAATATCAATGTGCTTTAATGTAGGAATTGCATTTGTATGACTATAAATTTATTTTTTAAATCCTTTTTAAAAAATGTTTTTGATTATTTTGTATAGAGAGACAGAGAGAAAGAGAGAGAATGAGAAAGAGAGAAACATCGATCTGTTGCCTCTCCTATGCCACAGATCAGGGACCAAACCTACAATCCGGGTATGTGCCCTCACCAGGAAGTGAACTGGAAGTAGATACTCAACCAAGTGAGCTACACAGGCCAGGACTATATTCTAAATGTTTTAAAGTATTTTAACCACTGGTTTTTTACTTGGAGAAGAGAAATCACTATGTGGTTAAATCAATAAATGTATTTTATATAATTTAAATTATTAGAATTAGTTGCTGCTAAAGCCATCAGCATCATTTACTATCAGCAACTTAGCACCATAGTAAGGAACTGAATTTTGGTTCCCTTCAGCAATAATAAACTACCAAAGGCATGATCCTAAATTGAATTTTACACTGCAAGAAATTTACTGCTCTAAAAATTTACTAAGAAGGATACCAGCACATCTGCCCCTATAGGAAATGATTTTGCATAGTAAGTGTTGATCTGCATAACCATATGATCATCGCAAGTGCTGATTACCAAATCTGAATCATCATTACTTAGCAAACTTCTATAAATACACATGGCACCATGTAATATATTCAGCTGTGCTAAATTAATGACAACGCCCTTACCCCAAGGAGCTTGGGGGTCTAAAAACAAAGAACGACACAAAAGACAAAAATGTAGAACACACACTGAGTTGGGAGAGATTTTCCATGATAGAAATTCAGTGAAGGATTTTTATGGTTTGTGGCAGCAGGGGAATTAAGTGTCCATATAAAGTTTGCCTTTTGAATTGCTCTCACTATAAGTTAAGTGCTGGCCTGTGAAAGAACTCTAGCATTTTAATGTCTTGACTTCTCAGGAATTTCAGACATATATTTCTAACTGCACTTTTAAAAAGTATCTTCATGTGAGTATATTTAAATAGCATAAAATCTGTGTATCCAAAACTCATTATCTCTTCTTCACTCTTACTTAGGTTTTATTGTTCCTTGAATAAGCTTTTGGCTTGATGAAAGGCACGGTGTATTTCCAGTGATTACTCAAGAAATTTCAGAAGTACCTTCTCACCATTCTTCTCCCTCACCTGCCACCAAATGCTGTAGATTACCAAATTGAAGCTATATCCTACATGTGCACCTTCTTACTCCTATTTTAGGTCATCTTACTTTCTTTTAGACCATAACTGTGATGTTTCATCCATCTCCTCCCTAAGCTGTCCCTAAAGTCCCTTTTCCAAAATACCTCTTAGCCACTCCTGGTCCAGGTCATTTCCAGTTCTTTACAATCCAAACTACACTCCTCTTCCTATTCTTACTTCCTACCAATCCCTACTCACCATACCCTAAAACTGTAGTTTTTGATACTCTAGTCCAGCCGTGGGCAAACTACGGCCCACGGGCCGAATCCGGCCCGTTTGAAATGAATAAAACTAAAAAAAAAAAAAAAAGACCGTACCCTTTTATGTAATGATGTTTACTTTGAATTTATATTAGTTCACACAAACACTCCATCCATGCTTTTGTTCCGGCCCTCCGGTCCAGTTTAAGAACCCATTGTGGCCCTCGAGTCAAAAAGTTTGCCCACCCCTGCTCTAGTCACTTTACATAGCTGTATATATTCTTTGTCCTTATTATGTGAGACTTAGGAAAATGGTTTTCTCTTATAAAACTTTCTAAAGAAGCCCAGGAATAAATTGTGCCCTCTGACATATATGTATCTGTATAACATGATAGAATTTGCTTTTGTCTAGAACAGTGGTTCTCAACCTTGGCTGCACATTAGAATCACCTGGGAATCTTTTTAAAATCCTGATTTCTGGGACTCATCCTCTGGAAATTCTGTTTCTTTGTTACTAATGTTGTGGCCCCACCCCATAATAAAGAAACGTAATTTCCGGAGGATGAGGCCCAGAAATCAGGATTTTAAAAAAAGATTCCCAGGTGATTCTAATGTGCAGCCAAGGTTGAGAACCACTGCTCTAGAAGATTTTGGTTGGCTGGCTCCCCAACTGTAACGTCCCCCTTACACCATCAGGAGCACCCAGATTTCCCTTCCTCATTTGGTTGGCATTATAATGCCTGAAGTTCTTTGATCAGTTTTCTTCCCGGAAGGGATCAAGCCTGTGGTTAGAGTCAAACTCTAGTAAGGAGAGATGAGAAATTTGTTGTAGGATACATTTTTGAGTTTGTTATCGAGCTGCTTCCAAAATTGGCTCCATCCACAGACTAATCTGTTATGTGAGTTCATCACCTTTCCTTTTTTTCTTAAGCCAGAGTTGGGTTTTCTGATACATACATCTTGAAAAATCCCGTTTCTATCAATTTTGATTTTCTACACTTACAAATATTTTCCCCAGTATAAATTATAAATTATATGAGGACAAGGAATGGCTAGGATCTCCAGTGTCTCCTCATCCTGCTAGAGCTAGCATATTGGGTTATCAGTAATTTAAGCAGATATCATATGACCACCTGTCAAGAATGCTTCCAAAAGAAATACTTCAGGGATGAGAGATTGAACTATGTGACCTGAAGTGTCCCTTCCACCTCTCGTCATTTTTTATGACTCTATTAATTTTAAAGGCTCCAAGAGTATTTCATGTTGCAAAGTTGCCTGTGATGGTATACACAATAAAACAAAAATTGATGTTTTCTTTTCCTAGAGTACTCATAACCAAGTACCACAAACTGGGTGGGTTTGAGCAACAGAAGTTTATGGTCTTACAATTCTGGAGGATAAAACTCCACAAAGTGTCAGCAGGACCGTGTTCCCTCTGAAGGATCTAGGAAAGAATCTGTTCCATGCCTTTTTCTCAGCTTCTGGTTGTTGGCTGGCAATCTTGGGCTTCCTTGGTTTGTATAATTCCACAAGCCTTCTCACAAGGTGTATTCTTCCTTTGTGTTCACATGGCTCTCTTCTTATAAGAACACCAGTCGTATTGGATTTAGAGCCCACACTACTCCAGTATAACCTAATTCCAACATAGCTGTTTACATCTATATAAACCTAATTTCCAAATAAGGTCACACTTTAAGGTGGTGGGGGTTAGGACTTCAGCACATCTTATTTTGCGAGGACACAATTCAAAACATAACAAATGCCAACAACTAGTGTTTTCTAGGAGGAGTTTAATTAGGGCTCCTTTTTCTAGAGAGGGGAATGGGATAATTAAGACTCTAAGGGAGAAAGTGAAATGACTTAAGGGAAGCAAAGAAAGTACTGGTATTACCCATAAATGGAACTGACACCTGGTGACCAAAGACCATTTTTTAACAAATAATTTTTTCTCTGTGACTGGCGCTTGCATGAAAGAAAAATAATCCCAGTGGACACTAACTCCACCAGGCAAAAAGCCATTCATGTTAACAACACAATCTTACTGGTGAGGAGATGCTTTTATTCAGTTTTGCTCATGAATAAATTATCTCTTTAAAAAATTCATAAGCGAAAAATATACCATGTTAAGTTGTTTTCACTTTTATGGGGTTATCTGTTTATCCAGATGAGGGCATTATGTAATTTTAATGAATGAATGTAACAATATATTCTTTTGTTTCATAACAAGATTAAAATTGATTCTGAACATAATACAGATCATTCTGTTGAAAGGCGAACCCCAAGGCTTTTTCTTCTTTATGGAGGTATTATCATAGAACAAATTCACTTGTAACACCTGTTTGGAGTCAGGCATATCTTGGTTCAAATCCTGCCTTCACCAATAGAATTTTTAAGTGACACTGGGCAAGTTATTCAACTTCTCCAAACCTCACTTTTCTAAACTACAATCTCAAAAGATTGTTGTGATGATTGAATTTAGTAAATTCACGCAGGACACTTATTATCTTGCACATAGCATAATACATTATTACAATAGGGCTAGAAGAATTTCTGTTCAGAAACATTTGAGGCAGAAACAAATTATAAAAAAACTAAAACAAAGTAAAATGTTAGATAAATTGTTAGTTATGTGGACTTCTTTTTTAAATTATTTTGTTATATAATCACATGTAGGACTCATTTAATTTGCTATTTCTGCCACCCAGTGTTAAATGTACACTTATATGTGAAACTCAATTCACAGGGCATAGGCACCCAATAATCCAGAGAGAAACCGAAAGCTTACACACCAGAGTAACCTGGATTGACTCTACAGAGATCTAAGGAAGCAGGTGATAACTAGTCTACCATGCAATCAATGTTCTCTTCTTGTCTTCCTCCTACGTCCTGACCACTTCTCATTTTTCACTAAAGGCTTCTGATTGTCTATTTGCCTGTCATATGTGGTGTTTCTCAAAAATGTTTAACCTTTTTTCTTCTCCTGCTCAACATTTTCTATGAATGATCTATCTTCTCCCATGGTGTCAGTATCACCCAGGTACTGATAACCTCCAAACCTCTGTAGTAAGCCACTTGCTTCCTAGATGTTTCTAACTAGCTCTGGAAATTAATAGAACATGAGCTACAGGGATTTACCTATATTATTTACCACTATATTCAGGGTTTACCACAATTCTCTGTGTTTCCCAGGCGCAGAGTAGGGGTTCAGTGAAGATTGTTTGACTAAGTAAAATGAAAGTATATTACACAGGTACCACTGACCATTTTCCCTCTAATATGCTTCCTGCTCTTAGCTAATAGAACAAGATCACAAGATGCCTAATCCAGAAACCTGGGGGACATATTCAGTTCTTTCTTGCCTTCACCTTCCACAGCCAGTCATTCACTAATTCTGTCAATATCATCCCTTTCAAACATGTCAAATTGGTCCACCTTATATTTTTGCTCAGGCTACCATAATCTTATGCCTCCATTACTGCATCAGCCCCTATGGCTTTCTGCTTATATCCGTTGCGCATAGTACTCCCAGAGTGAATTGGAGTGAAATCCAAGTTCCTCTTAATTGTATGCACATCCCCTTGAGAAATGTTCCAGCTTCATCTCTCAACACTCCCTGCTTTCCACTCTTTTCTCTAATCACGTTAAATGGCTTCCCATGCTGTGCTTTCCCTTCAGTACAATAAACATACTTAGCCCTTGCCTCAGAAGGCTCCTCCTGCCAACTCCTTGTCTAACTAACTCTTTCTTAGCCTTTGATCTGAGTTTTGACATCACCCACTTTGGGAAACTAACCCTGATTTACCTCAGCTAAGACAAGTGTCAAAGCTGCCCCCTATTCCAGAACCCAGAGCGCTCTGATGTCATTTAGAATTTGACTCCCTGCATTGCCATTGCTTCTCTCCCCAGGAGATGCTGTAGGCATATTGCATGCCAGGACTGTGTTTCAGTCATTGATATATTTCTAGCACCTAGGACAGTATTTGGCAAATAATCAACACTTAATAAATATTTGTGGAATGAGTGTTATGTAGACACAGTGCAAAGTAGCCTTTGGCCAAAGCCATGCTTACAGTATTAGCAAATCTGTGCTATTTTCTTTTCCTTCAGAACAGTTCACTTTGATTTATCTTGAACTGTTATGCAAGCTGTAACTAAAAACGACTGTGCTTGACACTGACTATAAAAATACCACTGTGCAGACTGTGTTTTTAAAAACCAGTATTGAAGCTCAAATCATTTATAGTGGTGTCCATATTAAATGCTCTCAACCTACGTTCACTAAGTGTTGAAAGATTTTTTTTTACATCTTTCCTACAGATTTTTCTTCCAGCTGCTACCATGATCGCTTCCCTTACTTGGTCCACACACTTGCTAAATGCAAACAAATCAGACTGTGTCACAGAATCCACCTGATTCCAGTCCTATGCCTCACCCACTGACTCACTCAGCATCGGCTGCTGTGAATCTAACCTGGCATTTGCAGGCACCTGAGGAGGTTGGTTTGACCCACAGAGTGCTGCCTGCTGGTTCTATACTTTAGAAAGTTTCAGATTTGAAGGTATTAGGGTAAGACAGTACACGTCTCATTGTTGTCTCTTTCTTGTCCTTGTATGAAATGTATTTTTAATTCCTGATACTTCTTCGCACTTGAGCATAGTTACTACATCAGCTGTGATCAGACTTTCCTCTCAGATTTATTGTTTTTCTTGGTTCAAGATTTTTTCTGATATTGCAGTGGACCATAACCCAAGTACACATTATTGAATTTTGAAAATTCTTATACTTATTCAAAGAGTTGTTATTAATCTTTATAATGTATCCATTATCACCATTTACATATTTCTTTTACCATAAAAAAATAACAACAGAATTGTATTTTAAGTACTCTCTGAAAAATAGACTAACAATATGGATAAGGCCACAAGCAAGAAAGCCTGGTCTTAACAGACTGAATTGTGTCCCCCCGCAAATGCATATGTTGAAGCTCTGACACAGCGGTTCTCAACCTGTGGGTCGCGACCCCTTTTGTGGTCGAACAACCCTTTCACAGGGGTTGCCTAAGACCATCCTGCATATCAGATATTTACATTATGATTCATAACAGTAGCAACATTACAGTTATCAAATAGCAACGAAAATAATTTTATGGTTGGGTCACAACATGAGCTGTATTTAAAGGGCCAGAAGGTTGAAAACCACTGGTCTAACACATGTGACTATATTAGGAGGTAAGAAACTTAAAGAAATAATAAAGGTCAAATGAGGTTATAAGGGTGGGGCCCTAGTCAAATATGACTGGTGTCCATGTAAGAAGAGACACTAGGGATGCACACACACCAAGAAAAGTCCATGTGAAGAGGCAGCTAAATGGCAGCCATCTGCAAGCCAAGTAGGGAGGCCTCAGAAGAAACCAAACCACCAATCACCTTGATCTTAAACTTCCAGCCTCCAGAATTGTGAGAAAATAATTTTTTGATGTTTAAGATTCTTAGTGTGTGGTATTTTGTTATGGCAGCTCTAGTATACCTAGGTTTTTGAACCCACCTGGGTTTTCATCTTGGCTTAAATTAACACTTAGAACTCATGCTGATAGTGAAGACATCTAGTTCCTGAGTTTCATTGCCTTATTTGTGAAAAGAGTGTAACTAGAAATGCCATTTCTATGGGATCCTTGTGAGATAAGTCACAAATTATGGTGACGGCGCTTCGTAACTTTTTAAAGTATTACATGTTATTTTTAGTTCTCCTTATTGTATTGATATGTGCTAAATAGGAATTTTTATTTTTTTATTTAAATTCAAAGATATTTTGAGTCATTTTTCAGTAATACAAAATTTTCACTTTATTTGGGGACAATGGCCAGAATAGAAAAAAACAGCCTGTGTTTTGAATCTCACAAAACAAATCCCAGCTTTACTAACGACTACCCATGAATCTTACAGCAAGTTACTTCTCAGAGTCCCAGTTTCTTTCTCCGTAAATTGGGTCTGAAAACAATTAGAGCTGATGGGATTGCAGGAATAAATGAGAACACGTGGACCCTAGCACATGTTTGCACCTGATAAAGTGTGTGCTGATAGATCTGGGTCCCATTCTGCCCAGTGTGTAGGGAACTCTATCCAGACATACTCGTGTTGCTTTCCTTTATTACCTGTGGAAAAGATAACAACAGCAGCACAAAACTTCATCATGTGTCAGGCACCATGATAAATATTTCCACTGAATTAATTTATTTAATCCTCACAACTCCTCATTATTGTACTTTTTGTTCATGTCAGAAAACTGAGGTCTATAGTAGGGTTGCCAGATTGAGGATGGCCAAATATGATATGGGATATACTTATACTAAAATAGTCATTGTTTATTTAAAATTCACATTTAAATAGCCATGCTATCTTTTTTTTTCTAGCAATGTGGCTCAGAGAGGTTAAGTAACTTGCCTAAAGTTACACAGGAGCTAAGCTTAAAACGCTTGCATATGACCCATAGAGCCCCAAATCTTACCAATGGATTACTGGTTACATATAATTTTAAAGAGAGACCATTTGGATAGGAGAAAAGAAATTAAACTGGGAATTTTTCTAACTGATAATTGGAATATCTCCATAGATTGGGCTGTTTGTAAAAAAGGTCAAGGCAAAGGCTTTGGGAAAATTCCTGTCTCTGAACTGAACTCAGGGCCTTACTTTGCTGGGCAATCTGCTTTGATATCAGGAGCAGAACAAAGTTTAAAAGCAAGGTTTCTTTTTGCAGAGTTGTTAAAAAGATTTCTCTCTTTTTTTTTTCTCTTGCATTGGAAAACATTTCCCTGAATTGGAAATAATGCTACAGCTGAATTAGATGCCAGCCAGTTAGCAAATGCTATTAAGCGTGCTTCTTTGTAGAAGATGGTACTCTATGACCGCTCTGCCAGTGAGTTGTAGTGAATTGAAGCTGGAGCTCTGCCCAGGTGCGGGCTGGTAATGAACTATCTAATCTGGTTTCTTTGGCCCTTAACAGTGAGCGAAGCAGGAGACCTTGTGCCTCATAATAACCTAGAGATCTGTTAATTATGCCAATTATGAGGTGTGCATATCACTTACACCTCACTGTTCCAGCAAGGAATGTAGCCAAAGAGTAGGCAGAAAAGAACATTTTGTAGGAGGAAAATATTGAATTTAAATAATTTTTTCCCATCACATAAGTTTTGTATTGATTGATTGATTGATTGATTGAAGACCAGGGGGAGGTTTGACAAATATAACCAACTGCCTGCTGAGCATAGTCATATTTATATAAATGAAAGAGAACAAGGGGAGAGCTAAATAAAGCTTAAAAGAAAACATAAATAAAGACAATATGTAGTTGAGATGTCGAAGCCCAAAGTGGAATTGAAAACCATCAGTAATTGATTCTTGGGATGATTGAACATCATGGATTTAAAAAAAAAAACAACTTAAAGAAATGTTTAACTTTTAACTTTAGAGGTAAAAGTATTGATTGATATCAAGCAACTTAATTTTAAATATACTTAGTACTGCTAATATGGTCCCCAACACTATAGATTGTACTTCTAAAGTTTTATTTGTTTTACTTAATTGTTTAGATTTGGAATATGTTTTACTATGGAAACAAAATTAGAAATTATAGTGACTTTTCCAGTTTTGCCCCCAAACACCTCCTCAATCATTACTACTGCCTGAACTGATTTACTGACCCAAGAAAAGAGAGCTGTTCTGTGTTCAGTGTGGCCATCCATAGCATCCTTGTCTTCTTCACGGCTGTCCTCTCAGGGGCAGCTGGCATCATTTAGCTGTTGTTGCTTAACTGCTTACACTGACATAGGAGGCCCCAGGATCTGGCCCTTCCGAGCTCTTCAGCCTCATCTTGTGCCTTTTCCTGCTTTGCTTCCTTGGGCTCATTGGCCTTTTAATGATTGTCATTACCATCAGGTTTTACCTGCTTCAGGGCATTTGCACCGGTTGTCTTCTCTCTTTGCTTCCTTGCTATTCACATTTCTTTCTTTCCTCATTGTGCTGCAGAAAATAATACAAAGGGAGCCTCCTTCAAAAGGAGTTGGAACTGCCTTGTGTGTCTCCCTTCTCAAACCTTTGGACTGTTAAAACCGAACAAAATAGCCTTCGGACGGGGCCTAAAGCAGTGGTTTTGAGAGTGCTTTATTAAAGCTGGGGCAGTGAAATAAGGAAGGTGTAGGATAGAAGCAGCAGGAGATGGCCCAGGTAGGGCTGCTGGGGGCTCACTGGGAAGTCAGAGAAAAGGGGGCCTTGGAGACAGGTCCAGGGGGTTAGTCCAGCATGAGTTGCCACTGCTCCCCTGATTGCAAGTCTCCTGAGGACCCTAAGCGTTTAGGAGAAAGAAAATTCACTCAGAAAGGAGATTCAAGTGGGCGTGCCCTAATGAAGGCGTGCACTGGCTTCTTTGTCTTGAGGGGTTTTATCTTCTTTCCAACGGTTTGGAGTTTAGGAGAGGTCTCAGGGGAGATTGCAATAGAACATTCATCAGCCTTTCTAGGTGTGCCCTTTCAGGGTTCTGGTCTGTACTTAATTGTCAGCACCAGGTCTGCACTGATTGGTCAGCACCAGGTCTGCACTGATTGGTTAGCACGAGGGCAGGGGCTTATTAGCCGTTGCAGCTAGTCCTGGTTTGCTTGCGTGGTTGGGCTGCTCTTCTGGGCCTGGAGCTGAAATACAACTGAGGCCTGGATGTCATCTCTAGGGAGAAAAGGTAAGTGAACCACATGACCGGTGATGTGCCAGTGATATGCCAGGGGAGGAAAGGCCACCCTGGGGGCAAAGTCTCTCACCAGTTTTTCCTGCCGTTAGGCACCTGGGGCTTTCTGCCCTGGTGACCTTGTTTCTGGCTGTAAAATACTGGGCCAGTTTGTCCAGCTATCTGTCTCAGTTTTCCCATTCCACTTGCCATGGAATATTTCTGGCTTCTTATTATCCTGCCTATGAATTGGAGATTGAGAAAAGTTAACAAATTCCAGAGTTGTTAAAAAAGTTAAATCAGAAGTCCTCAAACTTCAGCATGTATTACAGATTGCTGGGCCTTAAAGTCAGTTTCTAATTTAGAAGGTCTAGAGTGAGTCCTGAGAATTTACATTTCTAACAAGTTTCCAGATGATGTTTATGCTGCTGGCCAGGAGACTACACTTTAAGAACCACTATTTTAAATTCACAGGATTTACAATAGATTGAATGTTGGAAATGAAGGCCAGAGTAAAAATAATGACTTTGAGATTTCTGGCTTGAACCATGTTGGAGTTATTTACTGGGACGGGGGAACTGAAAATTTAGAGGAGGCATTCATGAATCCTTGATTTACCTGATGAGTTTGACATTCATTTAAGACCCACAAGAGAAAATGTTGATAGGGTGATGGATATATGTGCCTGAAATTTAGAAGAGTGCTCTGAAATAAACATTTTAATTTTAGAATCCTCAATATATTGAGGGCAATTAATATTGTAGAAGGGGACAAGTTTGCTGAATGGAAGCAAGGGGACTTAGGACCCAGTCTGAGGAATTAGTTCACAAAGGAAATTGAAAAAGTATTGAAAAAGTATAAGGAAAATAAGAACAGTGAAAGGTCCCAGAATCAAAGCAAAGGGAACACCCATGGTTCCTCATTGTATGCATATGAACTTCATTGTCTACGTTAGTGGCCGGCAAACTTCGGCTCAGAGCCACATGCAGCTCTTTGGCCCCTTGAGTATGGCTCTTCCTAAGCCTTAGGAGTACCCTAATTAAGTTAATAACAATGTACCTACCTATATAGTTTAAGTTTTTTGTTTTTTATGTTATTTTTTTAATTAAATCTTTATTGTTCAGATTATTATAGTTGTTCCTCTTTTTTCCCCCCATAGCTCCCCTCCACCCGGTTCCCACCCCACCCTCTGACCTTACCCCCACCCCCCCATTGTCCTCATCCATAGGTGTACGATTTTTGTCCAGTCTCTTCCTGCACCCCCCACACTCCTTTCCCCCCAAGAATAGTCAGTCCACTCCCTTTCTATGCCCCTGATTCTATTATATTCACCAGTTTATTCTGTTCATCAGATTATTTATTCACTTGATTTTTAGATTCACTTGTTGATAGATGTGTATTTGTTGTTCATAATTTGTATCTTTACCTTTTTCTTCTTCTTTCTCTTCTTAAAGGATACCTTTCAGCATTTCATATAATACTGGTTTGGTGGTGATAAACTCCTTTAGCTTTTTCTTATCTGTGAAGCTCTTTATCTGACCTTCAATTCTGAATGATAGCTTTGCTGGGTAAAGTAATCTTGGTTGTAGGTTCTTGGTATTCATCACTTTGAATATTTCTTGCCACTCCCTTCTTGCCTGCATAGTTTCTGTTGAGAAAACAGCTAACAGTCATATGGGTACTCCCTTATAGGTAACTGACTTTTTTTCTCTTGCTGCTTTTAAGATTCTCTCTTTGTCTTTTGCTCTTGGCATTTTAATTATGATGTGTCTTGGTGTGGTCCTCTTTGGATTCCTTTTGTTTGGGGTTTTCTGCGTTTCCTGGACTTGGAAGTCTATTTCTTTTACCAGGTAGGGGAAGTTTTCTGTCATTATTTCTTCAAATAGGTTTTCAATATCTTGCTCTCTCTCTTCTTCTGGAACCCCCATAATTCGGATGTTGGTATGCTTGAAGTTGTCCCAGAGGCTCCTTACACTATCTTGATATTTTTGGATTCTTTTTTCTTTTTGTTTTTCCGGTTGGGTGTTTTTTGCTTCTTCATAATTCAAATCTTTGACTTGATTCTTGCGATCCTCTAGTCTGCTGTTGGATCTCTGTATATTATTCTTTATTTCAGTCAGTGTATGCTTAATTTCTAGTTGGTCCTTTTTCATATCCTCGAGGGTCTCACTAGATTTCTTGAGGGTCTCACTAAATTTATCAGCGGTTTCTAGAAAATTCTTGAAAAACCTTATAAGTGTGGTTTTGAACTCTATATCCAGTAGTTTGCTTTCCTCCATTTCTTTCATTTGTGACCTGTTTCTTTGTCTCCGCATTTTTTATGCTTCCCTGTGTTGATAGAGTGGCTATCTGTGCTAGGTGTCCTATAGGGCCCAGTGGCTCAGCCTACCCAATTACCTGAGGTGGACACTCTTGGTGCACCCCTTTGTGGGCTGTGTGCACAGTCTTGTTGTAGTTAAGCCTTGATTGTTGTAGGTATCACTGGGAGGAATTGACCTCCAGGCCAATTGGCTGTGAGAATCAGCTGTGTCTGCTGTGGGAGAACTTCTGTGCTGGAGACACCCTTCTGGGGCAAGACTTGCTTCAGTGGGGTTTTAGTGCTCACTGAGTCTTCCCCCTGAGTGTGTCTCTTATGGATCTGAGGAGTTGTAATCTGGATGGTCCCACTCTGACCACTGGGTACACTGGCTCTTGGATCTCTAAGGAGGTGCTAATTTAGCCTCTGCCTGAGGCTACCCAGCAGGAGCTATGGAGAGATCTGCCGATTCCTCTTCCTTGTTTGTGGTTTGGAGGTGCCCAGATGAGGCCCAGCTGTGAAGCATTGCAAGCTGCTGTGGGGCCTTGGGCCTTCTTTTGGAAGTTTTGGGTCTCTCTGACCCAGCTGCAGTTTCTTAGGTAATTTTCAGATTGCAAAGGGCCAGGCCTTTTATATGCAAAAGTCTCTGCACACAGCTTGAGTGGGGTGGGGTCTCAGGGAATCAACGGGGCAAAGCAAACAGCTATGGCTGATCCTCGGTCCTACCTAAGAGGCCCCACATCTCAGTGTCCGGTAATCGCTGCAAGCACCCCTTAGAGAAAGCCGCCGTGGAGTTCCGAAGGATGCCAGACAGTCCAGTTTCTCCCCGTATGAGTTTGGGTCCCCAGAGACTCCCCTGGAACTGGAGTTCAGAGCAGCCGAGAGCTTCAGACTCCTTCCCGATTGAAAAAGACATCTGTGTCCTCAGTTGCCAGCCCTTTCCACGTGTGCCTCCGTACCTCTGCACTTTACTTCCGAACCTCCTCTGAGTCTCAGTGTGCTTTTCTCTTTCCTTCTAGTTGTAGAATTTCCACTCAGCCAGCCTTCCTGTGGTTCTGGATGATGTCCGTTTTGTTTTTTAGTTGTATTTTTGAAGTGGTTGTGTGAGGCAGCAATTTCCAGTGTTTACCTATGCCGCCATCTTGGTTTTTAAGAAATTTCAATCGTTGTACTGTTGATACTTGGCTCTGTTGACTAATGAGTTTGTCGACCACTGCCGACTCTAGGTGGTTCTGACAGTGCCATGTCAAAAGGAAGATTCCATTCACTTCATCCTACTTGAATTTTTATTACATTTCACTTCAATAGTTATTTTCCTACACATCTATCTCTTTGCACACACAGTATTTGTCCCCAATTACACTTGGCAAACATTTTCAGTAGCTCTTTGTCTTTTTTCTGATTTCAAGGTAAGCTCAATTTCAAAAAAACAGCTATTTCCTTTTTCTGAGTGTCTGGAGCAAATTATTCTGGGATATTACATGGAAAACCCCCCTGATCATTTCTGGTTTATCTTTGGCTCCAAGGACAATTGAATCCAGGATCTCAAATGCCGTGAGCTTTCTCCTTGTCTCTATGTGCATCTCTTTCTGTCTGTCCATGTCTCTCTCCAAGTTCACATGAAAAAGAATCAAGATCCTTGGCAGTTTGGGGCTGACTTCTTTATGGCATCACAACAAAAGAGAAAGATGAAGGAGAACTTCTCTTCTCCATTACAAATAAATATTGAGGATTGCTAGTGATTGGTTAAGTTTCAATCATACAACACATCCTATACCAATCACTTTAACTGGGAGCGTGAACTACTCCAGTTAACCTAGCTGATGTCATGTTTCCAGCTCCACAAGGGCAGAGTGATCTTGCAAGCCTTTCCAGAAATCCATGTTTAGGTTGAGGAGGCATAGTTCCCCAAAGAAAGTGTATTACTGTTACCAGGGGGAGACATAAATTCAGGAAAAATAAAGCAGATGCCCACCTTAAACTTGTTACTTTCATTTCTCATTACTGACCTTGTGGTAAGTAATAATGCTCACTTTAGTTTGTAGTTTCATACATATTTGAGTTGGTTTAATATGTGAATCCTATAGTAGGTTTCAGGAGGACAGGCATTGCATCTTCTTTGGTCTGTCTCCCCTGGTCCTGGCAGAGTGACTAACACAGGGTAGGTCCTTGATACATATAAGTCTAATGAATTAATTAATAAAATCCCCACAAATATTTTATCTGTAAATAAGAGCCCTGTCCTGGTATCTTTCCTCTCCATCTAGTTTTGTGGCATATTTTATTTACGTATATTCAGGCTTATTATTTGAGGATTAACTAAGGGTCTCAAAATCTGCTTCACAGGACTTCAGGAGATCTAGGGCAGAGGTCAACAAAGTGTTTCTGAAAGGACCAGATGTTAAATATTAGGCTTTACAGGCATTGTGGTCTGAAGTACAACTAATCAATAACTTTATAGCATGGGAACAACCACAGACAATATGTAAATGTTGGTATGGCTATGTTCCAATAATACTTATTAATACTTATTTATTAAAAGTGCTTCTTTATGTGAAAATATAAAAGGATTTGTCCTGAGGTTTATTTGACCCCTGACTATCAGCAAAACTTTCTGCTGGTTACCATCAGAACAGCTCTGAGTTCACCAATGTATACACAGCTTAGGCACCTAATATTATGAATCTGGTTTTAGTGATATCATTATTTTCTTCTTCTCATAATCCTTAACAGATAGCTTTCTGATCCTTTCATTAAGTTTAGTAAAATGGGAAGTGACTCTATATGAGAATGTTATACCTGGAGAGAATAGGAATTAAATATAATTCAGTGTTTTTGAATGACCAGTAAATGAAGAAAAAAGAATGTCTCTGGTTTTGAGTTATATTTTCACTATATAATCACATTAGTACTAAATAAGAATATATTAACATACATTTTATAGAGCAAACAAGATTGAGACATGAAGTTCACCGTTACACATTTTATTTAGAAAATCAAGTTTAATAGAGTGCCTTCGATACCTTAAGGTCCAGTTTTAATTTGATTGAGGTAAGAGAAAGAAAAATAGGAGTAAGACTCAGAAAGAAGGAAAAGGAGTGAATTAAACTTATCCCTCAGGCACTGTGTGATAATATTCCATTGAAATAACTCAAATGCTAGTGGTGCTGGCAGTGATATAATTTCTGAGGGAACTCATGCTGATGGTCAATTTTAATACAGAATTCAGAATAATATGATGACATGGGGAGTTTCCACCTCTGATTATGTCACACCCTGGGGTTGTTCTTCCTAACCCAATGGAGAAAAACAGATGCCTGTGGTCCAGGATCATGGCTCTGGAGAGCTTTTAATCATAGGTATGAAAATAGATTGATGTCTGAGTAAATACCTGCAACCATCCAAGAGTCTCCTCGCTAACTTCACTGTGAACTGATGAATAAGCATGGCATACAAACGTTACAAATAGTTCAGAGAGAAAGAAGATTCTCAAATTATTCCATTTTAGAATTCAATAGCATATTTAGCCACTAGAGTCATTGCTGCTCCAAATTTGAGAGAAAGAAAACAGACTACTTAAAACTTAACTTTTCTTTGCATTGAGAATTTTAAAGTCTTTAGATTTATAAAATTTTAAAAGGCAGAAGGGCAATTCCTTCAAAGACAAGAATCTCTCTGCATTCCTGACAAATGATGTCTATATTCCGGTAGAAAAATGCTATAATGATGCTAATTTTATATCTTTCTCACTTTTATTTTTTTTTCATTTTTTTATTTTTTATTTTTTAAATATATTTTATTGATTTTTCACAGAGAGGAAGGGAGATAGAGAGTTAGAAACATCGATGAGAGAGAAACATCGATCAGCTGCCTCCTGCACATCTCCTACTGGGGATGTGCCCACAACCCAGGTACATGCCCTTGACCGGAATCGAACCTGGGACCCTTCAGTCCGCAGGCTGACGCTCTATCCACCGAGCCAAACCGGTTTCGGCTATCTTTCTCACTTTTAGAAATTTCCCCTTTGTTCTTGTCCTAAATCTACTTGTCCATAGGGTCCATCGGTTGCTTTTACCACCTCTACTCCCAAGCAATATGCAAGGCCCTATCTCTCTTCTACATGAGAACTCATAAGTTAATTGAAGAGAGATACAGTAGTGCCCACCCATATCTGTAGTTTCACTCTCTGAGGTTTCAGTAACCTGTGGTCAACTATATTAAGTAAAATATTAAGTAAAAAATTGCAGGAATAAACAATTCATAAGTTTTAAATTGCTCACTGTACTGAGGCCCTCCTGTTCAGATGTGAATTACCCCCAGTGTCTCCATTAGTCACTTAGCAGTCATCCTAGTCATCAAATCTACTGTTGCAAAGTCACAGTGCTTGTGTTCAAGTAACGTATTTTACTGATTAATGGCCCCAAAGTGTGAGAGTCCCGACATTGACAATTCAGATATGCAAAGTGCTTCTTTAAGCGAAAAGGTAAAAGTTTTTAACTTAATCAGGAAAGAAAGAAAAATCATATGTAGTGATTGCCAAGACCTATGGTAAGAATGAATCATCTACCTGTGAAATTGTGATGAAGAAAAAAGAAAGTTGTTCTAGATTTTATCTTCCTTCTGCCCAATTGTCAGGTCAGTAGTAACCTAGCTCTCAGTCACAGTGCTACATCATTTACCTCACTTCATCTCATCACGTAGGCATTGTATCAGCTCATATCATCACAAGAAGAAAGGTGAATACCATACAGTAAGATATTTTGAGAGAGACTACATTGATATAGCTTTTATTACAGTATATTATTAAAATTTGTTCTATTTTATTACTAGTCATTGTTGTTAATCTCTTACTGTGCCTAGTTTATAAATTAAACTTTACCATAGGTGTATGTATAGGAAGAAACAGGATATAAGTGGTCGGTACTATCTGTGGTTTCAGACATCCCTTGGGGGTCTTGGAACATACACCCCATAGACAAGGGGGAAACTATTGTACATATAATTTCTATGACTCCAGGTAAAACGGTTCAATTTTACCTCCCTGTTCTTCATATTAGGTGATTTACAGTCCTTTCACTTACCAGGTCCTTTACACAAGATTCTGCTTAATGTGAGAGCCTCAAATCAGGACTAAATTCTTCCATTGGAGTCTGATCTGTGAGACACAAAGAGTGGTTTTCTCTGATCAGACCGTCTTTTCATAAATAACTCTCTGGCTCACTAAAATGCCAACTCTTCAGGGGATGAAGGTCTATAATGATATCATTGTTACTAATATTTTTAAAATTACTTATCTATATGTGTATCAGTTGTATAGGATCAAATGAATTATATCATCCCAGTTCATAGTATCTATCATCATGCAAGTGTGTATTGTTGTGTTGTCTGGATGCATTTTAATTTTAATATATAGTATTGTGTGTGTGTGTGTTTTGTTTTGTGTTTTCTTAGTACTATTTTTTAAACGTCTGTGGCTAGGTGGATATTTAGTCTGTTGCTTCTAGCTGCTTCATAGAACTTTGGGGTGTGCATTTATCTGAACTAAGATGTCTGTTCTCTCAGTGATGGATATGCTGACTGTCTTTGACACCCTGACAAAGAATATAATAGTTGATAAGCTTCTTCAACACTGTGTAAAGGATTTGGGGATTACTGGACCCTGGCATGTAAATATATCAAATTTGATTCAGTAATGCCAGGTTACTCTTCAAAAGGACTACCAAAGTCTGCCTTCTGCATGAGGGTCTCCATAATTTCACATCCTCAACAACTTATGGTGTTTTCCAGGTTTTTAAATTTTGCCAGTTTAAGAAGATAGGTTGTTGAAATCATATTGTTGTTTTAATTTTCATTTTCTAGTTACTAATGAATTTGAGCATCATTCTTTGTGTTTTTAAAATTTCCTATTCTGTAAACTGCTTATTATTTACTTTGTATTCATTTTTCCATTGGAATTTTTAACTTTTTTCTTGTTGATTTCAATACTTATCATTTTTAAACATTGCAAATATCTTTCCTCAATGTATATATGCCTTTTATTTTTGCCCATTCATAATTATTTGGCATATAATTAGTTTTGTTTAAAATGTTTCCTTTTTGCCCATCTCACAATGATATTTTCTTACATTTTTATCCCATTAAATTGATAGGCTTTTAATCTATTTGAGTCTAACTTTGTATACAGTGTTTTTGAGCGAGTTTTATTTGCTCCACAAAATGAGCTGCTGTGCCCCACTCCATTTAAAAGCAAATTATCCTTTCCCTATTGGGTTAAATCTATATTAAGTTCCCAGATATACATTTGTTTATATCTGAATATTATTTTTTAAAAATTTATCTTTGTTGAAAGTATTACAGATGCCCCCCCTTTTTTTCCCATTGATCCCCTCCACCCCACCCCAAGCCCTTCCCACAGCAGGCCTACTGCACTATTGTCTGTGTCCATGGGTTATGCTTATATGCCTATACATATCTTTGGTTAATCTCTTCTCCTCCCCTTTACCCCTCCCCGTCTCCTTCACTCTGATATTTGTCAGTCTGTTCCATGCTTCTATGTCTCTGGATCTATTTTGTACATCAGTTTCTTTTGTTCTTTAGATTCCACATGTAAGTGAGATCATGTGATACTTGTCTTTCCCTTACTGACTTATTTCACTTAGCATAATGCTCTCCACATCCTTCCATGCTGTCTCAAAGGGTGAGAGATCCTTTTTTACAGCTGCATAGTATTCCACTGTATAGAGGCACCATAGTTTTTTTATCCATTCATCTATTGATGGGCCTTTGGGCTGTTTTCAAATCTTAGCTACTATAAATAGCACTGCAATGAACATAGGATGCATATATTCTTTTTGATTGGTATTTCAGGATTCCTAGAATATATTCCTAGAAGTGTGATCACTAGGCCAAATGGCAGTTCCATTTTTAATTTTTTGAGGAAACTCCATACTGTTTTCCATAGTGACTGCACCAGTCTGCATTCCCACCAGCAGGGTTCCCTTTTCTCCACATCCTGGCCAACACTTATCATTTGTTGATTTGTTGATTATAACCATTCTGGCAGGTGTAAGGTGGCACCTCATTGTTGTTTTAATTTGCATCTCTTTGATGATTAGTGACTTTGAGCATTTTTTCATATGTCATCTCTGAATATTCTTTTGATCCATTTGTCTATTTTTGTGCTACTGCATGACTTTTATTCCATGACCTTGTAGTTTATCTTTATATTGGTTGGGAGAGTCTCTTCATTATTTTCTCTTATTTGTCTAAGAGGTATTTGTGGTCTTGATTTTCTATGTAAATATTAAATGTATTTATCAAAACATCTAGCTGAAAATAAGAGTGAATTTATACATTAGAGAAAACTGACACTTTTATTAAAGTGAGTTGTCCTAGTTAAGGAAGTAAAATTTCCATTTATTCAGACCATGTTTATGTCCTTGATTTTAAAGTTTCCTTCAAATTGTTGTTAAATACTAGTTTTAATCTAATTTCTAGAAAGATATATTCAAAACTATACTAGTACTTCTTAATCAGTGATGTTTTTGCTTTTGGTTGCATTTCACAAATTTTGGCATGTGCTCTTACTATTATCATTTAATTAAAAATAGCACAGTACCTCAGGCCTGAATGAAGCTTATCTGAGGAAGGCACATCACAGCCTTCCTGTACGTGGGGAAACTAGATAGCACTTTAGCATTTGGGGGCCATTTTAAGCAGCAAAGTCACAAACAAAAAGCACAAATATTTGAAAACTGTGGCACTAACTAGACCACAAAATGAATGGTTATTTACAATATGAACTGAAAAGAGAAGGCAGAGCATCGCCTGCTTGGACCTCAGCCCATTAGGAGACTCAAAGTTTTAATCACTCTACACATGATTGCAAATGACCAAATATGCTACCAGTATTGATTTGGGGATTACAAATACATTTTAGCAAGAGGGAAAATTGCAAATAATAAATCCATGAATGAATAATGAGGATTGACTGTAGAAATTGTCTATAGAAATATATACCTCTCTTTCTCCTACCTATGTTCCCCTCTGTACCCCCAACCCCAACATATCCCCAACTCTGGAATTATAATTCTTTCTCAGACCTATAATTTCCCTACATATGTTTTTTGGGGTTGTTTTTTCTTTGTGGGGGATGGTGGGGTAAGCCAACAGACCATGTTAGTTGTCTTGACTAGTATATAAATTAAGTCAGTCAGTAAGTAAAGTCATCAAGACAGATTACCCACTAGTTGTGGAGGTTTTAGGGTAAGGGCTTGGCAGCTGCAGTATAGCACAGGGAAGATAGGCCTGGAATTAGATTACATCACATTAGCAACCAACCTGAGGAGGCAGTAATGATGGGGAGGAAAGAGGAGAGAAGCTAGACAACTTGGTATAGTCTGTGAACAGAAATCAGAACTGCACAGAGGGAGGAATCATAAACTACTCCCATGACCTCAAATAGCACCTGGGATTACTCCTGAGGGTGTGGGTGTGGGTGGAAAGCTGAGTTTTATCCGATCTTACTTCCAACCCTGTGTGTGCCTGTGGCTTTCCTTTCCATTTTACTTCTTCAGTGCCCCACAGCGGTTGGTGGTTATTGTTATTTTGAATTATTTTTATCTAGTGTCAGTGACACAGCTTCTTTCTCCAGTTCAATCTAACTCAGACTAATTCTCCCAAGAACACACGGTTCTCAAAAGAGGGCTGATAGCCCTGTCAGGGAATCCTAGTTCCTGACCTGGGACCAGATAATCTCTACACAGTGCTCCTGTCATTTACCAGAATGCTTTTGCCTACTGAATTATCGGTATTCTATTTCATTGAAAACAAAAATAAGGGAGGTGGGGTGGGTGGAGGGTGACGAAAGCGGGGGGGGGGGGGGGGGGGGCGGGGGGCGGGGAGGGGGGAAGATAGAGACATCTGTAATAGTGTCAACAACCAAAATGAGAAAAAACGCAAATACAAATGTATCCACTTACAGTGTTATATTTTAGTCTACTTTCCCCTTAAGGTCGCTATTAGCAAATTTAATTATTTTTGATGACAAGGAACAAGCATAAAGTTATATATTACCACAATACTCACTCATGGATAGATCAATTTTTTCTTTTTGGTTAGCTATTTTTTTTTTTCTTAAAAATACAGCTTTCAGCCAAGGTCACAGTTGGATTCCTGGCCAGGGCACATACCTGGGTTGTAGGCTCGACCCCCAATGTGGGGCATGCAGGGGGCAGCCAATCAATGATTCTCTCTCCTCATTGATGTTGCTGTCTCTTTCTCCCTCTCCCTTCCTCTTGAAATCAATAAAAATATATTTTATAAAAAGAAACAAAATACAGCCTTCACTTAGCATAACTGAAATATACTTATGGAATGAATTTTCTGGCTGATTGTTGTTTTATTGGAGTTGTCCCCCAGAAGTATTGCCAGCCAAAATATTACTGTTTTAAGAAGCCATTGTTTCTACAATGAAAAGGATATTGGAGAATTTATTTAAGGATTTTCAAAATCAACATTAATAATTACTATTTGAAACTTGGATTCAGTTCTGGGTAGGTTCAATTTAATTCTTTCTGCCACGCTGAAAATCTGTCCCTCATCTCACCACCCTTTGGACAGTTCAGTGAAACAAATTGTATGAGGATGAAGTGGTCAGACTCTATGAGCAAGGTCATTTTTAAAATGCACCTTTAAGTGCCAGATGGAAGGACACTGATCAGAATATTGTCTTTAAAAATAGGTAATTTGTTGCAACCACAAATGTAGGTGGCAGTGGAATGACTTGAGCCATCTTACAAGGATAAAAGGTAACTAAGCACAGAGCAGTTTTCCAGTGAAGTATTTTGGATGGAATTGTTTGTCTGAAGGACCATTTTTGCCTGAGCAATGGATACATTATGTCTCAAATGTGTGCAGGTTATGTTTTCTCTAGCATTTCTCGCTCCATTTCTGAGCCATTTTTAATACTGGTGTGAAAAAAAAAGTTAATTTTATTTTTGTGGCCAAAAATCTACTTTTCATCTCTGCAGAAAGTTGAGCTTTTGTATTTATTTTTCAGTGCAAGAAGTGATAATTTGAATTCTGAATTCATGAAATTGGACTTAGAAAACAATTGGATTTTGGAGCTTCTAGCAGTAGAATCCACTGGAAGGACCCAATTTCATCCAATTTGTAGCTTGATTTCATCCAGCAAGACATACTTAAGCACAAAGACCTAAAAGTGGTAGGTGTTGTATTGAAATAGCATCACACTTACGGTGCAATGAGGCGTAAAGTAATGCTGAATGCTTTACATTCACTAACACGACATTATTCCAGCATGACACACAATTCAAAGCTTTTGCAATTACAGCTGTGACCCCAAATTAGATTTAAAACATGTACATATGTACACGCATTTTAAAATTTCCCTTAGTTTTATCTTCTAATAGTTTAGAAATGCAAATGCCTGTGGCTTCTTAAAATAACTCTCTTCACCCTGAATATCATCCTCCCACCTCAACTGGCTTTTCTTTGGACAATGACTTTTCTTTTGGGGGGACGGGCAGGATTTTAGGGAATGGAGTTAGGGCTGAGGAGCTCCTGCTTCTGTCACAGCGAAGCTCCACTATTTACCTGAAATGATTCAATTCCTATCTCTCTCTCTCTCTCTCTCTCTCTCTCTCTCTCTCTCTCTCTCCATATAAATTAAAAGCAAGACTCAAAATCAGGTTTTGAAAGCTACAATGACAGTGCCAGCTGAGCTGATAAAATTCCCCCTCCCTCTCTTGTGTCAGTATTAAGTCGCAGGGGCTCCTTTCTGCCTCCGGGCTGTAATTCTGAGCGACATGAGCTCAGAGTGGCATCTTCACATTTTCCCTGGGCTTGTGGAAGCATTTCCTCTCCACCAGAAGGCACTTTACATCACGAGGGGTCCCAGACAGGGAGGCTCTCCCCACTCTGCTCGCTGGTCCCCACAGTCCCGGCCACAGAAGGCCTGGATTGACATGCACATTGTCTAAATATGCCCGACGTGTGAGCATTTCATTTGTGCCTTCTGTCCCACAGCTTCCTGCCTCCCTTAGAAGATTATATAATCACTTATCTTTTCTATTTTTAAAGCAGATTAATTTGGGAAACTGAGGAAGTAGCTGGCATAATAGCATCCGACGATCCAGGGTCTGTGAGCCAAGCAGCAACGGTTGAGACCATGAGCAGTATTCAAGGAACTTCATCCTCTGTACCTGAGCCGCCTGAAAGCTTGAGTCCTACTTCAGACGACAAACTGCAAGAATTAACTGAGGCATTGAAGGCACCTCCAGAGACACTAATGACAGTACTATACCAGATAATTGAGTTCCTCCGGAATAATGAGAAGGAGATCAAAGAGCTACGGGAGGGTGTAGGTGACATTAAGCAAAGAATTAGTCAGCTGAATCTATCGTCATATGCGTTGACGTATCCTCAGGAAGGACACATACATCTGACTTTATGCTTAGGACTCCAAGCAATTGCTCCTGCACCACCACCTCCAAAATCTCCAACATGCAAAGAGCCCAAGCCTAAGAGCACAGAGGCAAAACGACCAGTTGTAGTTAATTACAAAAACATGAAAATGTCCACCAATAAGTTTCCTGAGGTTAGTCCAGCGGACACCATCATCCCTGGATATGCATCACTAATTCTTCAAATTACATTGAAATATTCACAATATCACGTACAGATGGCATTAGCAAGCATACACAGTGAAGTTCTACTTGCCCCCATAACCACTTACCTAACATTGAACTTAGAAACCACTGGGCTATTCTCAGCATGCTTGTATTTTACATGGAGTGATACAGCGTATTCTATCCTACAAGCAAAGCTCGTTGCACCACAAGCACTTCCGCAGCAAGGAAGGATATCACTGCCCCCGGACATTGGACGACAAGTGTTCAAAGCACAATTCGAGATAGAGGCATATTGCCTTGATGTTGTTGAACCCGGGCCACTAGTAAAATCTGTGTGATGGCAATGTACAGGACTGATCAGGTCCTTAAATCTCCTCTGCTGGGGACAGAGGTTTACCTTGCACTTAACAACAGTCAACTGAGATCCCATCAGAAGGTGATCAGTTTGATTCCCAACCGGTCACTGTTGACTTCCTCACGTGATTATTTTTAAGTTCTTCCTGATTCATTTTTTTGTTCCCAGATCGCCTAACCGAGATCTCTCACCAGCATCTAGCTTGATATGGACAGCTGTACCAACAACCTGGAGGGCATCTAAGGATCTAATCGAAAAAGCAACCCAATCCATACCTTCCATGCTATGTGACAGGGTCTTATTGGAGACCTTAGGAAAAAAAAAATAAAGCAGATTAATTTGACTTAGTAGGAAGGAGACAAGGGAGAAAAGAAAGGAATAATGGGAGAAAGCCAATATTATTTCTTTTGAAGCAGTTTGGTTTAGAGTCATTTTAATAGGTCTGAAAAATTAGAATTGGAAAAAAAGAAAATCATTTGTGATGCTATATTCTAGTTTGGAAGGGAGCATAAATCCACACTGGCACCGACTTCCTCGTGCTAGATAATTAGGACTGCTTTGTTCTCATGTGGGAGAAGCAGGGGAATCTTCAGTTTCTTAAATCTCTTATTATTATGAACAATGTCATGAATACCAGGAATTCTCTTAGGAATGCAAGATGTTTGCAGGATGCATCCATCATGGGAGAAAAGAGTAAGCAGCATGTCTGCCCCTCACAAGGCTTCACCCATCCCTCTCCCACTTATTGAACATCAGGTTCACTCCTATTTATCTCCTTTCTCCATGAATCCTTTAAAGATGTTATTCTTAAAAATTATTCTGGCTCTGGTAGTATGGCTCAGTTGATTGGCTCATCACCTTGTGTATCAAAATGTTGCTGGTTAGATTCTGGGTCAGGGCACATACCCAGATTTCGGGTTCTATTCCCAGTCCAACTCTTGTCTGGGGGTGTTTTGGAGGCAACTGATCATGTTTCTCTTTTTTTCCCCTTCTCAATTCTCTCTCTAACATCAATAAAAACATATTTAAAAAAATTATTTTGAAAGAGTAAAATAAATGCAATCTATACCTTGGATTTTTTTTAGTCCTCACCTGAGGATATTTTCCATTGATTTTAGAGAGAGGAAGGGAGAGAAACATTAATGTGCAACATTGATCCATTGCCTCTAGTATGCACCTTGACCAGGAATTGAACCCACAGCCTAGGTATGTGCCCTGACAAGGAATTGAACCTGTAAACTTTTTGGTGTATGGGATGACATTCAACCAACTGAGCCATCCAGCTGCCCCTCACAAGGCTTCACCCATCCCTCTCCCACTTATTGAATATCAGGTTCACTCCTATTTATCTCCTTTCTCCATGAATCCTTTGGGTTTTTATGCAATGTAAAGAGTATTTCGGGCTTTGTTGAGTCTTAGGAGAGTTGTTAAATGCTGAGGAGAGCTAGTGCAAAAACTGCTGGAGGACTTGAGGAGATTGTTCAATGTGATGAGGCCATCTGACTGCTAATTCTTGCTTATGAGGCTACACCCCTCTCCTCTCAGAGAGGAGATTACATTTCAGAAGGATGGCTCCCAGGTTTTTGAGAGAGACACTCTTAGGTCGTAAAACTGGCAAGAAACTGAGAGAAGAGTTATGTTTCAGGGGGACAGAGAAAGAATTCATAAGTTTTCTAAGAAAATGGAGGTTCAAAGGTCTGTATTTAGGAAAATAAGGTTTGGTTAAGGTGAGGGGAACTTTAAGGCTACAGTATTGGTTAAAAAAGACCAAAACTGTAAATGCAGGGGATCTTGCAAATCTAACTTATTATATAAAATAAAAATATATGAATCTGCTCCATGAAATTGATCTATGACTTAAAGAAATGTATATGTATAAAACACTTAGAACACTCCCTGAAATATAACAAGTGGTGAAAGTATTAGCTATAATTGTTGTTATTATTTCTATTAATTATGTGGGAAAAGAAAGGCTACTGAAATATAGGGGTCCAATTTTTTTATAAAAAGAAAGGGTCAATTAAAGCTTTATTCGGATGTTTTAAGTCATTAATTAGGAGTTATTTTGCATTAAAGGCAGAATAATTCATTGGGGTCAATATTTACCCTTTACCTCCAACTTCTCAATTAATGAAGTCTGACTGTGCATACAGATACAAAGGTATAAAATGCAAGGCTCACTTCCTGTTTTAAAGTAGGTTAAAGAGGAATAACAGAGGACAGTTACAATGCACCATTCAGAGGCATTGATAAAAATGTGCATTTAGTATTTTTCTAATAGTCAATGGGAACTGAATTGGCCTGGAATTTTCCTGAGTGGTGGGCAATGCTCTACTTAGTAGAATTAGATAATGAGAAGACCATACATTTACTGAATAATCTGCAGAAGTTTTAAGGCTGGATTCAGCCTTGGAACCCCTATGTCCAACATAGAATGCTATTTTGTATACCAACATTTGATTAATTGCCTCTCTCCATCCCCACGGGGAACATGGACAAGTTTGACCAGGGGAGCTATTGGGAGGACAAATAGTAAGTCCTTTAGCTCAGTGCAATGTTCCTCAATATACCAACGAAATTAAAAAAAAAACACAGAAAAAATTTATTGCTATATTGGAAACAAACCCACAGGCACTTACAACACAAACCCACTTAACATAAAAAATAGTGGAAAGTCTAAGGGAGTGAAGGAGTGAGAAAGGGAGTCAGAGTGGACGATATTCTATCATAGTGGTGACGCTAAAATGATTCCCTCCGATCAGGCCAATTTCCAAGGACTGGCATGAGAACATTTTCTGAATTAGAACCAAGATTTTTTTCTTCTGGTTTCATGGTAATAACAAGAGAAGCCATTGTAATAACAATGGAAGCAACAAGTGCAGCCATTGTCTCTCCTACGTCTGGGATAGGCTCTTAATTTTTCTCATGAGCTACAGAAGGAAGAATGGTGCCCACTACAGAAACTCATGTCCATGGCTAGTCATCTGACACAACTTAACAGTAAAAGAACATAGGAGACTCCATGACCCTAGTGTCCCTGAGCTCTTGCAAGTGAGACATGTGAATAAAGAGATAAAAAATACCACATTATCCAAATGGGGCAAAACGAGGCTCTTTTGGTCAGGGATCTTGCACAGGAAGCAAAAGGTCCATGTCCTGTACCTCTGATTCCATTCTGAATAAGATTGGACCCCCCACCACTGAGCCCAAGCTATTTAATCAATAATGGCCTGGCTAACTCATTTATTCCTACCTGTGCCACTGTCAATCCTATCTCTGTCACATTGACTAATGAGCATTTATCACTAACACTAATATGACCAAGGGGATGAATTAGCCATACTTGATTATCTACATAGGGTAAATAATCTTTTTTCAGTCTTTTGGCCTAAATCTTCTTTAGCTAAATAACTTGGCCTTGAATCTCTGTTCTCTTCTGGAAATCGTTTAGACTCCCAGATCAGAGAACTCTTCAAATTAACTGTCAAAATGTTTTCATTTATCTACCCTTTGTATGCTTTTAGCTCTGTACCTGTCAAAGCCATCCAAAGCAGGGGGCAGGGGGCACAAAAAAAACTTGGAGAATACAAAATAAAGGAGCCCAGGTGAAGAATCTGTTTTCCTAAAATCTACAAGTCTCTGAAGTCTGTGCTTCAGCTTACCTCTTGGCTAACAAATAATCCCTCTACATCCAAACTAGCACTGCCAAATCATTAATTGTAAAATGTTGAGCAAACTTTCAGCCATAAAAGGAGGCTCTAAGGAATACTTTTGAAGAGAAAGTAAAGGGGAGGGTTTGCCTTACTCTTGCCAAAATATTCAACCCTTGCATTTTCCTTACATCAAAAGCCAAACCTACAAGCATACTCTGATGCACTAACATTTGATGCTGTGTGAAAGGATACATATGTGTGGAAAATTCCAATATTAAGGACCTATGAAACATTACTTTAGTTTCATAAACTGATAAGCCTGTATGCTGTACGCACCAAGAATGAAGTTATCTTTCTCCACTTTTCCTTTTTCTAATGTATGCTAGAGTACCTGGACATGTGCGCACACCATACACACACACGCACGCACGCACGCACGCACACATGCTGCAGGGCTAATGCAGCCAATTACAATGCAGAAGACCAAAGTGCCAGACATGGTCAAGAAAGGCCATAGAGCACTTTATCTCAGTTTCCCCCAAGGTGTCATCTTGATTATCTTCTGCATTTCCATACAGTTGCTATGAAACCCCTGAAATCGATCTTAATATTTAAGCAGTATGGAGCCCAGATAAACAAGCCCAATAGGAGTGGGGTGCAAAGCAGATGTTCTTCTTTAGGCCTCAGGAATGTTACTCCTTTGTGCTTTGAGGGCAATCAAGCTGATTAATTATGTATAGTTTGAAGAGAGAAGTTTTGCCTTATTCGAATATCTTCTAGTTAGCAATTTTTTAAATTTCCTTTACCATAGGTGTTTGTGTCTTTTTTCTTGTCAGTGTGTAGTATATTTTCCAGAAAGGTGTTATAGGTATCTTGAAGTCAGTATATAATAAATGGGGTGATATAGTTTATCTTCCACATTTGAAACAAATAACAGTATCTATAATTATTTCTGTAAGTCTTTTTGGAAAGGTAGTATTATGTTGATATATAAAAGCAAATTATACCTAAAATATTCAAAGAAAAAGTGGCTTTATGCAATGAGACGATCAGTTTAGACTAGTTGCTATAGTATCTTTAATATTGACTGGACATCATTTCCTAAAAGATAAACCTACTAGCCCATCTTTATATATGGGTTGTAATTCAAATAATTTTAGCTTCATCACTAATGTAAGCTGTTATTTCTGTTTTTTTACTGCAAGTAGAGAATTATTTTAGGCTCCTCTTTTGATATGGTAAGAATATGAAAATAAAAGAATAAACTTTTCACACAATAAGAGGCTGTAAATAGGATTTATCTTTGATAGGCTAAATAGAAATTTCACGGGGCAGAGTCTGCCAAGCCAAAATTAAATACAACTCATGTAATATTGCCCCATCATTCTTTCTCTGAAGAAATAAGAGGATTTTATACCTTTTTAAAAGTTAGAAATTTGGTTCATCTATGTGTGAGCTTAAGTTGTTTGTAATAGTCTCTAGCACTTCATGTGAAAGGTTGAGCCACCTCCTGCTCATCTGTACAATGAGTCATAACAACCTCAACAACTTTGTCTAAAGCAGCCAGCTGTGGTAGCAAGTGTCCACAAAATTAATTATGTTGAGGGAAAATAACAATTCAAGAAATATACACATTAAGCCTCCATTAAAAATAAAGAAGCATCAAAATCTAATATACAATTATTTTGACAAGTTTGCACAAAGAAAATAAAGTATTACTAGTCATAGGAAGGGCTGATATTGATAAGATTACATTTATCATTGTCATTCAGCACTTTCAGTTATGTAGGATGCTTAAGCAAGAACAATTCCAATGTAAGAATGGTCATTATATGTTGATGATGCAAATAGGATGACTTAGACTAATTGTAAACCACCTAACTGCAACTTTTCAAGTTAGTCAATGTAACAAATGTGTGATTTGCTGGCATTGATACTCTACATTTCTATCTGCCTTGCAAACCATGGCAAAATGTTTTTCCCCCAAATACTTCCATTCTTCTATGAATAATCTGAGCAAACAAGGCTTGGAAAATACACGAAAAATATACTTATTAAAAAGGGGAAACTATTGAATATTGTTTATTTTTGCTATATCCTTCCAATAATATTACAAGGGTGCTTGAAATCATTGATCTAACTCATGGAATGATTGTCTGTGTATAAGGATGAGTCATAACCATTTATGAAAGGTCAATTTAAAATCTCATTTATTTTGGATTAAATAGTGTTTTATGACAAGGATGCATGTTCAGAATTATTCTAGTACATAGACATTTTTTATTTGAGTTTTCTGTGAGACTATAAAAACATCTTTATTGTCAAGCCATTAGCCATATTAATAACTGGCTAATTGATTAATATAATTATATAAATAAATGATCAAAATTAATAGAATTTACCAGGTAATTGGTTAAAACCATCACATTTTTCCATTTTTGCACTTTGAAATTAGCAGTTTAATTACCATGAAATATTTGCCCTAAACAAATTTTAAAATAAAAGTATTCTCATTCTTGTGATGTAGAAAGTTTGGGTGGCAATTAATAGCAATCACTAAATAAAATAACTAATTTTCATGGCCTTACCAACCTATAATCGTTATCTACAGCTTTGAGAAATGAGTTTTGATAATTCAATTGTTTTCCTCCCAGGCCTATTTGCTCTGTGTTGAGCTTGCCAAAAGGGAAGACTGGAGTCATTCAACATCTCCAGAAATCCATTAATTTTCAAGTGTGTCTGTCTCCTGAGTGGTAAGTTTTTGCCTATTGAAACCCTCAAATGGCCCACTTCCACCAATGGAAGCACGTGGAAGAACAGTTGTGAGAGGTAAGAGATGGGCTCTTTTCCTATTTCATTCTGCAGAAAGTGTCTGTATGTTTTCGGTTCCAGGAAACTATCTTCTTTCTCCTGTAATCTTTTCAGACTTTTATCTGTCTCATATCTGAACTTTGAATATCTTAACATCAAAGAATTTCTCTTGAGATAAAAAGTAAATAAAGCTGATGCAAACAAATGCACATTTTCAGTCAAAGAATCCTACCCTGATTAAAGTTAGACTGTGAACCCAAAGCCATTAGTCCTTATCTCTACTACCTACCTCAACATAATAACATGTCAATGACCTGTTTTGGTGGATTAAAAAATGGACAACTTCAAAAAAGGGCTGTAGACAACTAACTTATGAATGGCATTTTGCTGAGTTGAACAAATGAATAATTCATAATAAAATATTACTTTACCTTACACAACAGTTTCCTATTCTTTAAGCTTGAATTTTATAAGTACTTAACTAAATCTTTTTCTTTTCATTTGTTTTTAATCCTCACCTGAGGATATTTTTTTAGAGAATGGAATGGAGGGAGGAGAGGGAGAGAAAAACATTGATGTGAGAGAGACACATCGATTGGTTGACTCCAGGCGGGGGAGTACCTGCAACCCAGGTATGTACCCTTGATAGGGATCGAGCCCACAACCCTTTGATCTGTGATTTGAATGCTGTATTCACTGAGCCAAACGGGCTAAGGCAAGCCTTATATGTTTTAAGGTAAGGTGCTGCTATCTAACAGAACAAAATCTAAGAGACAGTAGAAAAGCATGGGTTTTGCAATCATAGTGTCTGATTTGAAGCTCAGCTTGACCACTTACTAGCTTAACAATACTTAGTACTTCAGAGATTTCACAGGTGTATAATGCAAAGAAGAACAATATTTGCTTCAAAAATATAGAAGGATTCAAGGCATTGATATATTCAAAGCACTTAGAACATTGCCTGGCACACTGTTATGTTATCTCTTCTTAGTACCTAAGTAGCTTGGAGCTGAACCCTTCTCTTACATCCCTACTCTCCACTACATGATTTCTTGACTGCATATGAGGGAACTTTAGAGCTTAAACTAAAAGAGGGACTGAAGAACAAACTTGCATGTTATTTAAATAATCTAAGGGAAAGTTAATCTTACATTCTGCCAAGATACATTTAATGATTAGTCCCCAGGCTGATCCATCATCAGTAGTTTGTAGGTAGTTTGTTCCTTGCCCTAGAGTAAAGCTGAAGGGAAGTCTTTCATTAACAAACTAGACATTAATTAAGGTAAGCAGGGGACTAGAATGTATAATTGCTATTTTAAAGTATAAAGAACATTACAAAAACCAGTGGACTGACTAATAAATAAAAAATACAATTCGTTTTCCTAAAAGATAAAAGAGAACATCTCCTTTTGAAGAACTGGACTTAAGGTTGTAGTAGAAAAGAATTAGTGAGCCCGGCTGGTGTGGTTCAGTGGTTGAGTGTTGACCTCTGAAACCGGAGGTCAGGATTCAATTCCCAGTCAGGACACACACCCAGATTGCAGGCTTGATCCCCAGTAGGGGGCATGCAGGAGGCAGCAGATCAATGATTCTCTCTACTCATTGATGTTTCCATCTCTCTCTCCCTCTTTCTTTCTCTCTGAAATCAATAAAAATATATTTTTAAAAATAAAGAAAAGAATTAGTGTAACTCTATTCTCCCTTTTTAGCTATTTAATGCATATTTTTTCTTATTTATAGGGATTAAAGAGAAGGGTTACATACAAAAAAAGCAGACCAAAGCTAGTAAGGCAGATTCCAAATGCCAATCAACAGAAAATGTCAATATTCAGTAAATTACAAATATTTATAACTCAAAAATTAAGTCTGATAGGAGTAATTTGATTGTATGAATGCATTACTAGACATCTGCCACTCAGAAGCTCATCTTTGAATTCTCGCAGACTTTTGGAAGCATTTCTTTGATGAGAGATGTAATGATGTTAATCAAAGTGGAAACTGTTTAACAGCAACTATCTCTCTTAACTATCATCAACACAGTCTAAAATGACATATTAGCTGGTAGCAAAGGAATGTAGAATCTAAATTATTTATGACTTTTACCCACAAGCAATATTTTATGAGCTAGAAATTGGTGTATCAAACCCTTGTTAGTTAGTTGTTTATTGTTTTCTGCATTGGTGATTTGAGACTATAGTTTTATTTTATTCAGAACATTGATTTGGCCTAAGATTCAGGAAAATATCTGTATCCTTCTACTTTTAGAATGCTTAAGGTGTCACACATAACAACAGGAATGTTGCATGTGGACAATATTATTCAACCAAAGCAGAAGTGGCAGATGCATTTCTCCACAGAAAATTCCTTAAGAAGAGGCTAAATTATGAGGAATCTACAACTAAAATTACATTAGTGTTCTGAAACTACAGGAAACTCGCTAATAGCTATGTTCATTAATTTTCTTTCCCTTGGTTCATTAATTTTATGTTGTTGACTGTGAAAATGACACTGTGCTTCCAGCCTGAAGATTGTCTTCTGTAATTTTTTTTCATTATCACAACTAGTCCAAATTGGATTAAACTACATTCATGGCATCTGAGCAAAACTGAGTAAATACAATTTATTTTTTATGAATGAACCCAAAAGATTACCCATTAAAAAGAACAAGGCACTGAAGTTTCTTCTGTGGACACTTGCCCTCTTAATGAGGCCAAAACCAGGGGCAACAAGACTTATGTTTGATAGCAATCACAATCAAAATAAGATTGTTTGAATATGAAACCATAATATGATCATGTTTTATGCACCAAGAGATAAGGTTAGGGTAAGTTAGACAAATCATTACTTAAGAGCCTATTTTGCTGAAGATCAAGATCTTTTGGGCACATAACATTATTGTCTTCATGTCATTTTCAAGCCTGTAACTATCTACGGAGGAAAAATGGATACCTCCCCCATAAAACAATGACAAAAATAGGCTGTGGATATGCCTCTATGTCCAATCAGCAGCAATATGCATAGTAATGTGTGGCACAGCTTGTGTAATGAAGTTCCCAGCGTGCAGTCTGGAAAGGTATCCTCCAGTGTGTAGGGTGATTTATTTCCTCTGTCAAGAAGCAGGACAGCCAGGACTTGTCCTTCCCTATTCTACCTGCAAAATACTCTGTCATCTTGGGAAGTGGTAATGGGTTCTGCCAGTGCTGTACAGGGGCATTGTTTCGAACCCTTTATTTTGCTGGGCTATTTCCCATCCCTTTTAATTCTGTGACCTAAACATTAATGGGGATTTCTTAAAAAACAAAGCAATCTCTAGTGAGAAGGGCTACCAAATCATACTATTGCCTTGAGAGCAGTATTTAGAATGCTGAATAAAAACACTTTTGCTGTGGTAAACGTATAAAGAAAATGAGAAGGAATAGCTTTGCATATAATTTAACAACTTTGTAGTCTGGGTGAAAGAAAAACAAAGTATGTCTTTGCTCCTTAAAATTATTGAAGTCCTTATATTTAGAGAAATCCTTATTTCTTGTGCTAAAATGTAGTTATTAATATAGTTTTCCATTACCATTTATATTAGATTTTTATTGAGAATTTTATTTTTCTTTTAATCTTTTTTTAATATATGGAAATTTGACCAACAATAGCTATTTTTTCCCAAACCCAAATTTTTAAATAAATGAAACTAAATAAATTTACATAAGAAGTTTAATCCAAACACTTATTCATGTTTAAATTTATCATCTCCAGTTGTAACAATTATTAAATAATAAAATGTTCAACTTTTTAAAATATTAGAACAATCAATAGAATAAAATTTAACAGGAAATCTGCTAATATTGGTATACTTATTATTACGGTTACCAAAATTTGTGTATTCATTTGGGGAAAATAAGATCTGATTTGACTAAAGGTAAAAGTGCTGGAAGGCTAATATGAGAAAAACCAAATCTTTTTATAGAAAAAAAAAGAGAGAGAGAAGTGCCCTGGCCAGTGTGGCTCAGTGATTGAACATCCTCCTATGCACCAAAAGATCGCCTGTTAGATTCCCCGTCAGGGCACGTGCCCAGGTTACTGATTTGATTCCTGTTCAAGGTGTATGGGAAGCAGCCTATTGGTGTTTCTCTCTCACATGGATGTTTCTCTCTCTCCCTTAAAAAATACATTTCAAAAAAAAAGAGAATAGAGAAATTATCTTAATGTTCAAATAAAATACTACCGCAAAAATTTTATTTTAGACTTATTTCTAATAAGTTTATCTTAGAGAAGTTGGGCAGTTACTTGTCCAAATCTATTGAAGAAGCATAATGTCAGAGAGAAGATCTTGGATGCCATGTGTTAGGTTCAGACTTAGTTGGATCAAGAGCTCAGCTAGTTACTAGTTGTATGCCTGTATGCAAGTTGATTAAAAAGCAAGTTGATCAGATTTCCTAGCTGTAACACAGCAATAATAATTTCTCGGTTGTTATAGTCCATAAGGTTTTATTAGGTTAAATGTATTGGTTTTGGAAAAGTTTTAGCACAACAACTAGCATCGAGTGTGTATGTATGACATGACATTCATACTACATTGAATAAGCATGTCTATGCCATTTTAAATCCTGCTACACAACAATTTTATACTTTGCCATTTTAGCCACTAAAAATGTTTTGCTTTCTATAATTCAGATTCTAGGCGCTAATTTCTACATAGCTACTGTGTGGATCGTTTTGATATTTCTCTATTTTTAAATTTTTTTAGGCATTTCAGACAAGAGGTATTTTATTTTCAACAATGACATTACTTACCTTGTAAGGCTTGGTAAGAAACTGTCTCAAAGATTAAATCATCTTCTTCCATTTGGACAGCTCTAGCCATTGCCTTTCAATTATAGAGATTTTTTTTTTCCTCAGTGCTCTCTTTTGTGTATGCTTGTGAAAAGGTTTTTATTTTTATTTTTTAAATCTTTCTTTTTGGGAGTATTACAAATGTCCCCTTTTTCTTCTCATTGTCCCCTTCTAGCCCCCACCCCTGACCTTCACCACACTATTGTCTGTGTCCATGGGTTATGCATATATGCTTACAAATTCTTTGGTTAATCTCTTCCCACCCACTTACTCCTGCCTTCCCTCTGAGATTTGACAGTCTTTTCCTTGCTTCTCTGTCTCTGAGTGTGTTTTGTACAGCAGTTTATTTTGTTCATTAGATTCCACATATGAGTGCGATCATGTGATAGTTGTCTTTCTCTGTGACTTGCTTATTTTGCTTAGCCTAATACTCTTCGGGTCCCTCCATGCTGTCTCAAAGGGTAAGAGATCTTTTTTACAGCTGCATAGTATTCCATGATGTAAATGTACCACAGCTTTTTGATCAACTCATCTCCTAATGAACACTTGGACTGTTTCCAAATCTTAGCTATTGTAAATAGCACTGCTATGAATATAGGTGGACATATATTCTTTCTGATTGGAGTGTCAGGATTCATAGGGTATATTCCTAGAAGTAGGATCACTGGGCCAAATGGCAGTTCCATTTTTTATTTTTTGAGGAAACTCCATACTGTTTTCCATAGTGGCTGCAACAGTCTGCATTCCCACCAGTGGTGTACTAGGGTTCCCTTTTCCCCACATCCTCGCCTTGTCATTTGTTGATATCTTGAAGGTAGCCATTCTGACAGGTGTGAGGCGATACCTCATTGTCATTTAAATTTGTATCTTCCTGATGGTTAGTGACTGGTACTGAGCATTTTTTTCACGTGTCTCTTGACCATATGTGTGTCCTCTTTGAAGAAGTACCTATTTAGATCATTTGCCCATTTATTAATTGTATTGTATTCCTTTTGTTAAGTTGTGAGTTCTTTATACATTTTAAAAAATCTTCTTAAAATAATATTCTTGTCACATTCTATATATGCATAAAGTTATGAAGGATTTTTTAAAAATAATAAGAGGGTACCTCAAAATTATGTGCTTTTGTAAAAGGAATTAATCAATTAATACCTTGGAAAACATCCAGATGGCTGAGTATAAAATTTGGGAGTGCTTTTGGAGTATATACAAAGTATTCCATTGACTTCCACTCCAAAGGCCACATGTTTTTGTGATCTTGTAACTATAGAGGCTTTATAATTAGATTATAGAAGAGAAGTCATAATTTCATGCTCTCAATATCTATTAAAATTTTGAATAATGCACAATGAAGCCATATTGCATAACAGATGCAGTCCAATTTGCTGATGAATCACTCAAGAGACTGCTTTAGGAAGATTAACACCTCAATGGAATCTGAACATCTACTATATCTATCTGTCTATCTATCTATCTATCTATCTATCTACCTACCTACCTACCTACCTATCTATCTACTATCTATCTATCTGGCTATTTGTATACATATCTAACTGTTCCAATCAGCCAGCCAAACTGGCATTTGCAGTTTTGTTCACCACATCTAAGCTACTTACAGTCAGGGATGCAATAAAGATATAGCTAATTGGTATGGAATATTTATGCTGACCCACTGAAAGGCTACTATCTTGTGACTTTTAATGTTATTTTAATTTTTATTTCTGAGGAGCAATTTTAGAAAATGCCTAATCATTTATCTTCTCATTATATTTCCTACGTATTCTCTAAGTCAGGCCTAGTGCTCTACTGTCTCATACTTCTCTAGAAAACACATCCTTGGGGACTTGTGCCTTGTTAGCCTTAATCCCTGTTAAATCCAATAGTCTATTTTTATCCCTGCTGCCTCATCATTTATTAGAAAAGGACAGCATTTTCATTTCTACCTTAAGCAAACCATAGTTTCTGCATATCAAAAGATGTTTGCTTACTCGGTTACCAAACCAGGAAAGAGCAGAAGTAAAACTTGGGGCAGAAAGAGGGTCTCTGGGCAGTTATAGAAGATGATACTATATTTTTCAGTTGATTAAATATAAAAATAAAACATGAAATAAATACAGGCTACATTATTTTCAAAAGTATTTTGACCTTTTATTTTTCTTCTTCAGTTTTTACTAGAGTCGAGGATTTTGGTAGATTTCAGTATATTTTCAATCTGGGACCCGAGTGGCTATATTACATTTCTATATTTATTTATATTGGCCCATAACTAATGAGTGCAGTTCTTACAGAAGTTAAACCAAAGCAAATCTCAACTGTATCAAGCTTGCTTGATATTTTAGAAGACTTCTAAAATTAAGGTGGCTGTTTAGCAGATACAAAATAAAATAATAAAAAATGTGATTGAATCTCAATCTGAATTATGTTTGATTCAAGTCATGGCTTGAATGGCTCTTATATTTCAAACTTAGGTCTCTTGTTCTGAAGTGACAGATCAATCCTTTCACTATCAGCAAGTGTTTGGATGGGAGGATCTGTATTTTCTTTCAGCCTGAAGTCAATGCAGTCTGATCACCAAAGCAAGGCAATACCAGCCCAGCATGCATGTTATTTAAATACACAGACTTGTATTCAAAGCACATTTAATATTCTCTTAGTTGCCCTTACATAAACAGGAGTCCTTAAATTCATTCTTCTGAGCCTCTGCAGGGATAGAATAATAGAAAATTAAAATGACTCCTCTGAATATGGACTTCAATCCTGGAGAGCTAGATGAGGATGCGATATATTGACCCCTTTCTCTCTCTCTCTCTCTCTCTCTCTCTCTCTCTCTCTCTCTCTCCTCCTATACAAGCAAAGTCCCAAAGTGAAATCTGTGGAAAATAGCTAAGTGTTCATCCGTTAGCATTTTACCACTCAGGTACGACTAATACAAATTCAAAAAATGCTAATAAAGTCTGAAATTTCCCAGTAGGGGAGTAATGGAACACTTTTTTAAAAAGGCACTTTCAGTTAATGACTAAGGCATTTTTTGCTAACAGCAATTTTGGCTTCTTATCCCAGGTGGAAAAAAATGCATTAAACCGGAGATTAAAATGTCCTTTCAACTGCTTGGTAATGCCAGCTGCTGCTGCAGGCTAAGGCATCCACGAAGTGGCATTTAGTTGATGGTGGTTCTCTGTTCCACGGTTGGAGCAAGTATGAAAATCCCACTGGATGGGGGTCTCTTTAAATATGCTGTGTACGCACAAATAGCAAGTGTAGGAGCTGGGCTAGGATGGTAAACTGTACAATCTGTTCGTTGCATTTTGGTTGCTAATTAAGAGGTGACATACAGTATGAATGCACAGAACCTGTTGAAATTCTGTCAGGCTCTGTCTTTGCTTTCACATGTTTGAATGCTATTTAATAAGGCGTCTTAATTGAAAGCAGCGAAATATATAAAAGCAGAGGACAAATATGTTGGATTAGGATTCTGTGACAACGTGTGTGTATATTCATGATTTCTAACCCTTCGGTGCTTCTCTCTGAGACAGCTACTCTACTTCACAAACACAATATGCAAATTCCGTGATTTTCGTCTTGCTGTGGGGGACAGAGCTAGAGTGGAAAGTTGGAAACAGAACTTGCAAACACAAATGTGAACTTAACAGTGACTCTGACATAAAGGAAAAATGGTTTCTCTTGCCAAGAAATACCATTTTTATGAGGAGTGTTTAAGCAAAGAAGATGGAAAAAAAGGGAGGGCACTTAACTTTTAACAATGTATTGTGTGTGTATATTTTTATAGTTAAATGCATACTTTCTCTCAGCTTTTCCTCAGTGTATGAAGCCAGATTAATACCAAACTTTATATTCTGCAAATTGGCTTCCTAGAGTAAGCATAATGAAAAAAGAAAAAAATAGAGCTAGGGCCAAAGCCATTGGTCTTCGTGAAGTTGGAAATGCTAGAAGCAGAAACATCCTGAAGTATAGCATAAGGATAAAAAACCCCAGAATTTAAAATTTTATCTCAGTGCTTTAGTTTCTCCATTTATATAAAAAGTTTAATGAGTTAAGAGGTATGAAGTACTCAAGGTTGCCCGGCACATAGCAAGTACTCAAAATCATTTGCTCCATCTCTTGTGGTTGCTGTTATTTAGTTCTTGGAAATGCCAATAGACTTAGAAAATCTGATCATGGTAAGTTTTTTAATTAGATTTCTCATTGACCATGCTGCTGTGTTGAGATAAAATTATTTGAATTTGTTTTACTTATGTTAACTAAAGACTACTCTTCTTCCTTTGCAAATGATAGGTAAAAGCACTTAAACAAGTGTATATGCACCCACTTTAACAATCATTTAGTGATAGCTTCTTAAAAAGGCATGTTTTGAGTTTGAAGGTTCCTGTTCTCATCTTCCCAGTTTCCTGGTTCATTGTACTCATAGAGTTGGGTAGGACTTTCTCATTTGATCCCCAAAATCTGTTGACACTTTCCCTCAAATTCCAGCAATATCTAAGACAAAAAGACATATAAACTACTGTGCCTGAGCAGAAGTTAATTTGAAGTATTTGTCTTCATTTGACATAAACCACCTGTATTGTGGACCTACAATAGCCTTAAGTCATAGTCCACTGAAACTCTGAATTAACAATAAGACATTGGAAACAGCCATTAATTATTACATAAATGAGTGGTAACTTGAGTAGATAACTTCAGCAAATGTGTATTCAAAACAATTTTAAAATCATTATATCTGTAGCAATAGGTCCTAATTTGTACCTTCGTAATAAGCATAAGAAGTTCTGAACTTAGAGACTAACAGGGGTGGGCAAACTTTTTGACTCGAGGGCCACAATGGGTTCTTAAACTGGACCGGAGGGCCGGAACAAAAGCATGGATGGAGTGTTTGTGTGAACTAATATAAATTCAAAGTAAACATCATTACATAAAAGGGTACGGTCTTTTTTTTTTTTTTTTTTAGTTTTATTCATTTCAAACGGGCCGGATTCGGCCCGTGGGCCGTAGTTTGCCCACGGCTGGACTAGGACAACTGAATAATAATTTGTAACTATTTAGGTGAGTTTAGAGAGGGAGGGAGTAGATGGAAGAAGAGTACTGTTCTCTTCTGAGATTTGATCCAACCTCTGGATCCAGACACTTTTATTCTAATATATAAAAACCCTGGGTCCGTCACATCCACAATGACCAGAGGCTCGACCTAATGCCCAGGCTGCGTGTGCAGCAGGCTCTGGTGGGTGGGGACTTGTGGCAATGGAGACGGGGACGGGGGAGGTGGGGCCAGTGCTCACACTCACTCACAACCGCACACATGCACAGACACACACAGCGCCCACCAGCTCACAGCCTTTTCTTCCTTTCTTTCCCCCCCTCCCAGCTTGCTCTCGGACCCTCTCTCAGAATGAGGCCCCAGGGCAGGCAGAGGGTGGAGCTTCCCCCACTGGCCCCACCCCTTCCCAGCCAGGAAAGAGGAAGAGGGAGACAGGGAGGCAGGGCGTCCTGGAGGACTACTGAGAAAGACAAAGAGAGATAGAGAATGGGAGAGACTGGGATGGAGAGATAGAAACAAAACAGATTGAGCCTGAAAAGGCCTGGATGGAAGGGAGGTCTGTGGGGGCCAGGAACTGAACTGTTTCACCAATCCCTCCCCAATTCAGGGAGCCAAAGCCACAGGCAGGGATGGAGAAGGGTGCCCTCCCAGTATCTTCAAACTGCCTCCCAAAGGTGTCCCAAGTCCCTCTTCCTCTCCGCACCGTGGCAGCAGTGAATCCTGGGTCACCATGGCACCCGCGGTGCACGCCTCTCTGCGGGGGCACCAGGAGAGACAGTGCCTGGCACTCACACTCACAGCCACACATGCACAGACACATACAGCATCCACCAGCTCACAGCCTTTTCTCCCTTTCTTTCCCTCACCCCCAGCTCGCTCTGGGAGCTTCTCCCAGAATGAGGCCCCAGGGTGGGCAGAGGGTGGACCTGCCCTCACTGGCCCTGCCCCCTCCCAGCCGGGAAAGAGGAAGAGGGAGAGAGGGAGGCAGGGAGGCCTGGAGGATTTCTGAGAAAAACAAAGAGAGACAGAGACTGGGAGAGACTGGGATGGAGAGATGGAAACAAAATAGCAATATTGAAATATTTCCTCTAATTAATTCCCTTTTAATGTGCACAAATTTCATGCACCAGGCCACTAGTATAAAGATAAAATATGTTAAAAAATTTATGCATCAAAACTTAAAATTGCCAGAAATTATGTTCTGATAATTCCCCATATGTTTATTACGATCTTTTATCAATGCTGGACATAGAATTCTCAAGAAATATTTCTAGGGCATTTACAGGTATGAAAGGTATGAAGTACTGTCCTTGGGCTAAAATTAGGATGAGCTGAGATGACCCTTCCCCCCACCACTGCAGCTTTGAAATGCTCTAGCTTCCTAACAATAGAGCAAAGTAGTTGTACAAAAAGTTTTATGCTGATATTCTCTCACATATTAGTATGAATGTAAATATTATTAGAGATTTCAGACTCCTAATCTCTAAGAAAATAAAAACCATACTAATGCTCTCAATTATAAGTCACTTAACAATATTACTTACCGTAAGAATTTAGTTCTCCTTGGTAAACGCCGGTTAAAAAACATAGCAATTACATGTTCTTACTGATTACTTGGTGACTCTATTTCTAAAGTTTGTATGACTTTCCCTCTGATTTTATAACCAAAATAATCTCTTCACCCTATAATTACTTGCTATGTAAATACCTGTCAATAGATGATTGACTCTGGCCATATCCATTTAATTAAAAGGTCAATGCCGGCACATAAATACTCTTTTATTTAAAGATAATATTTGTGCCTATAACCACACAGGTAGCTTAGTATCCAAGACAAATTTATTTTTTGCTGTGCACACTGAGATACACAATGTGAATTTGATGTCACAGTCATGTACCATCAAATTCCCCACATGGCAATTATAAGTGGTAGGCCATTTGTAGATAATAATAATACATAATAAATACACATAGAAATGTTGTGTAAAGTTATTAGTCACGTATGAATTCATTGAATTATTGCATACATTAGGTAATAATAAGGAGAGAGACAGAATGGTTCCAGAGATTTTGTTTAGTTGCCCAAATGTACAAAACTACATGTTCTCATAATTCTTCTCCTTTGAGCACAACAGAGAAAATAGGAAGCAGAGATGAATCAGACTTACAAAATGTATTCCTCTGTTCCTAGGAGAATCTGTGGGGATAGCAGGGTGAAATGGAGCAGAAAGACAGAGAAGGTCAGATGGGCTATGTGACAGGAGTAAAGAGCAGGCTAATTGAATTTGCAAATGATATGAAATTGGGAGTTGTCAGGAGCAGAGGGGAAGACACAGTCTGTGAGTGTTAGTAGATGACTTACTTAAGTTTCAGTAAGTTGACATTCTGGAACTTCGAACATTTACACTTTGCATACTTTGGCTCTGCTTTGTTCTTTGCCATAGGATTTATTAGTTGCTGTCTTTGAAAAGAGCCAATGATTATTCCATCGTCCATTCAACAAATATGTACCCAAAATGTTCCAGCCCTTTTGCACCCCAAAGAAGGACACAGAGATGAAAATAAATATAATCATTATTTGTATAGCTTTCCTGGCTTAAAGACACACTCGCCCTGGAATGTTGTAGTTAAGTGTAGGGCACATGGTGATTGGAGTTATTTGGCTGTTAACCTAGCTCTTAATTTACATTTTTTTTACAAAAATCATGTTAGAATTGAATCTGAAGGAGAATGCCATAGACAGATTTGCAGAGCAAAAGCACCCTTTATATAGGCTATATCAAAGGGATGGAAAATAGTGCCATTTTTGGTGAGTTGGTAGTTGGAAACTGTGTCATCCCTGTTACCAATACTTAGGATGAAGAAATAACATTTTACACCTCAAAGGGTTTGGTCTCCTTTGCTCTATATGAAATGTCTCTGTATTACCTTAATGGAATGCAGCTTCATTTTTGAGTAATGCAAGGTGCCTGAGCGTCAGTCCTGAAAGGAGGAGCCCCTAACCTGAAAGGCCCATGAATGAAAGGTGGCAGGAGCCTAGGCTCTCACTCTCACCCTCATTAACCTTCTCTTGCTTCACCTCCTTTCCACACAGCTCTAGGAGCTCTAAAAAAATGCTCTGGGAATGAATATAGACTTCATAGTATAATACGAAGAAATGTGGGTCATGAAAATTTCAGGCCTGATAGAAATAGTTAATGCTCATTTGTGCAATGACCTATGTTGTTTAATTTATTTATAACTTCTAAATGTTATAACATTCTTTTAAAACTTATCTCCTGTCAGTTTTCTTACAGTGCCCCAGGGAAAATTTTAAACTTGAAAGTTCCAACAGTTCGGATTTATCAAAGTGAAAGTATTTCTCAGAGTCTCTTTTCACTGGGTTTCATGGATTTTTACATTAGAGAGTTAATGAAACTAAAAAAAAATCTTTCCGTTAAAAAAAAAATCACCTCTAGGCTGAGACCATATTTGGAGAGATTCTGCTCCAAAGCAATTTTGAGGCTATTTACATAAGAGGAGGAAACTGGAATTTATAACTGAAATTATTTAAATGACAAAATTTGCTAAACTTGATGTTATGATAATGACTGATGAATATACACATTTTCTAAAGGAAATCAGATAAACTCTCCTCTGGTTAAAACTCTACTTTATAAAGCAAACAGACTTGTTTTAAGGTGTTATTTTTAAAGTGTTCTACAGAATGTGCACTCTCAACCATTAAAAAAATGTTTATTCTTAATAGCAGTAACTGATAAAATTGGTTAAGCGGAGCAAACTGTTTCATAACCAATTTGCCACTATTGTAGCACTCAGAGCCAAAATAGAAAATACTGTGGAGAGATCATCTCCCAGTACTTAGAAAAAAGTACTTTTTACATACTGAATCACCTATATGTCCATGGGTTTAATGTGTGCCTTTAATAGATCTATACATGCCTTAGAGCTATAAATTCTTTCAAGTTCAACAGCAGGCCTAACTAAGTGCCTTTACACCTAGAAATGTAGCCAAATGTAGAAATGATTAAGACTCAGAGTTTAGTAAATCATGCTGCCATACTTTCTCATACACCCATATATATGGACATCTAAATTACCACTCACTGATTACTATTTAATTAAACAAGAAAAGTGCAGGTAAATTGCTCCTGTCACTATATAGGCTGTGGACAAGTTCAGTGACTGTCACTCAGCTAAACCAGTCCCAAAATGATTAGGTAGCTGAAGGCTATACAGAATATGTCATTTCTTTCAAAACAAACCAAGAAGTTTTTCGGGGGAGGGAGTTATTATATTTATTGTGCATTTCTCTCCGTGTGTAATTGTGTGATTTGGTTATTTTGAGACAACAGCTTGGTGTGAAAATCACACTATGCAGCAATTTTAGTCCACCTACATTGAGTGGCATTTTGCATTGTTCATATTCATATTTATGACATTTTAAAACATAAGCAAGTCATTTAAGACATTTGAAAACATAAACCTGAAGTACAGGCTACTTTGCTAATGATGAAGAACGTGTTTTCTCACTAAAATGCTGGTCCATGCTGTTTCCTCACCCTCTGCTCCCACCTGTGTCCTCTGCACTTCTGTCCACTTACCGGCGTTGCTCTCTAAGCTCCTTCTTCCCTTGGACTTGGTCCAATGTGGCTACTGCTCTGGGTCCTAGTCTTAGGAGGCCTCACTGTGACGGTCTTTCCACTGACTTCTCCCAAGGTAGACAGAGTCCATTGGGCTGACTCAGAGGACAAGCTTAGTTGGAGCCCCAACTGATGACAATTAATGACCTCAAAAATGTCTGTGATCACTGCCCGAGGCTGTGCTGAAGGATTCTCCAGATCCTTTCTCCTGAGGGTGCCAGTGCACTTATCCAGAGGAGGAGAAGGAGGTGGATGTTGTGTCAAATGAGCATGAAGATCTCAATGGTGGTTGGCTGCCCAGGGGCCTCAACAGAACTTATATCTGGCCATAAAAGGGATGAACCTGGTGTCACTTACCCAGGAAAGGTAAGTGTTCCTGCCCTCCCTGATAAGGTCAAATGCCTTTATTATTTTTACTAGGGGCCTGGTGTAGGGATTTGTGCACTGGTGGAGTCCCTCAGGTAGTCATGTGGGGATAGGGCCGGAACCGGCTCTCCAACATCCCCCAAGGGGTCCCGAATTGCGAGAGGGTGCAGGCCAGGCTGAAGGACCCTGCTGGTGCACAATCAGGCCAGGAAGGGACTGCGGGAGGGCTCCAGGGCATGTCCGGCCCATCTCACCCAGTCCCGATTGGCCAGACCCCAGCAGCAAGTTAACCTACTGGTCGGAGCATCTGCCCCCTGGTGGTCAGTGCGTGGTCAAATGGTCAAACAAATGGTTGGACACTTAGCATATTAGGCTTTTTTTAAATATAGGATAGGCTATCAGATCATTGCATGGCAGTCCTTGAACATTTGTGATTTTACATTTATTTGTGAAGTTGTGTGCTTGATGTTCACCTTACTATAAGTTTGTGGCCTCAATTAAGCATGAAAATGGGTTTGATTGTGTTCAATATTGTATCCTCTTGTCAAATACATTGGCAAGCTCATAGTAGGTGTCCAATCAATATTTGTAATGAATGAAGAAGAACTTTCTCACTATATAACATTCTTCCGAAGACTGGAAAGCCAATGACCTGTGTGAGCACAGGAGGCTTGGTATGTGTTTGGCAGATAGTTAAGAAAAGTGTTTTAGCTAAGGTTTGGCCAGTCACATTGATGATCAGTTTGAGTGAACATTACCTGACTGGCATAGGTCTGCTACTAATTATTTGGTAGTCATAACTATTTTGATTTGCAAAACTATTTAACTCTGCCTTACTGATATATCAGTACATTCAACTAACAAGTCCAGAGCAGTTAATTGGCTTTAGGCACAATGGATATAGGAGTTCAAATGGTAAAGTAAGTTATTTGTCTCTTTCCATCTCTGAAAACTGTGTTGGTTTTGAACTCTGGCAAGCTCTTTACCTGACAATTGTCCTAAAAGTTCTAGGTCTGAATCTCACAGGTCAAGTCTGGCTGACATGTGCAACCTTAAACTACAGAGGTCAGATCATCACAACATAGGAATTGAAAAATGAGGGTGAAGTGTGTTCCTTAATAGAAAATTAAGGTGCTATTACTGTGATAAAAATACTGAGCAGGTAACATCACAGATACCTATCTACTATAACTATCAATAGACTCTGCAGAACAGAGATTCTCAATCTTAGATGAGTTGATTTAATGACTTACAGTCAATTGCTGCTGGCTTATCAGTTTATCACACTAGAAAGAGAAAGAGCAAAACACAGCTTTGCCTTCTAAGCCTGCTTCCTGAAGGACTCTGCTTAAATATCCCAGGTTCTGCTCTCAGAGTGGCCCTTCAGCACCTCCTTTGGGGGGAATAGGAGGGAGGGGGATTACTGGCCCCAAGTTTCAGCCCAGTGCCACTCTCCTGACGTCTGTTGGTTGTTGGCCCAAAACCAGAGTTAAGGCAAGCTGAGAAGAGCAGAAGGAAAGAATAGGGAACAAGAAGAATGTGTGTTATAGTAGAGTATACAGATTATGATGCTTTTGAGACCAATAAACCACTTCTGTAGATAATTCCTAAAGATGAAATGCACTTAGTGTTATGGGAAAATACAGAATTATTTGAATAAGTGTTACTTCCCTAGAGGACTACTCTGAAAAGTCAAACTAATTTTTGGTATGTTTGTTTAGAATAGGGAAGTGCTTAAGAGATTCCCTGGCTCTCTGAGTCTGGTTTCCTGAGTTCAAACTGAAGCTCTGCCCTGCACTAATCTTGTGATCTAAGTCAAGCTTTTTAATCTCTCTCTCCTTCACAGTCCGTATCTGTTATGTGGGAATATTAATAGAATCTACATAACAGAGTTGTGATGATAAGTAAATGAGTTGATATAAGTAAAGTTTTAAATTACAGATGGACACATAGTAATTCTTTAAAAGTTGGCATAGCTATTAGAATGCACTTGTAAACAAAATAGTTTGTCTATATTAGCTACTAGATTATTAAGATGAGTCTCAATATTTTTTAGGCATGTGTCATAAACAACCCATAAAAGTTTTTTAAATGATTAATAAAAGCAAGGGAAAAATAAAATAAGTGGTACTGACTGCAGTCAGTGTTATGGGATTTTGTAAGCTAAATGTGGACTATGCCCTGCAACAAGAAGCTAGATTTGTGCCTTCAGGACACAGACCAGCTCTGTGTGTGTAAAAGTTCAACCACCATTCAGTCTAAGCTTTGAAAGCCTTGGCCACTGTGAAATAGCAAAGTGGTAAGGGATCAAAGGATAAAAATGTCAGTGCCAATAAGGATCATTTCATGGATTTTAAAGGCTGGTATTACTTGTGTAACAATTAGTGTGCAGGAGACAGCCACAAGTACTGACAAGATGGTAGCTAAAGAAAACAGAGCGACTTTGTAATGGAAATCAGCATATAGATCAAGAATATCCACTCATTCTGCTATTTATTAGTTTTACACATTCATTCATTCATTCAACACATAGTCATTGAATACTTAAAATATAATAGTATGCCAGTGCTTCATATATATAATTGTGAAGGATCAAAAAAGGCTTTACAGAAGTTGTCACTAGGCAGAAAGAAGCATTTTAGTGGGCTAACAGAATGAAAAAAAGCCAAAGACTCACCTTTGAGTATTTTTGTTGGGCAAATTCTTGAGTATGAATGAAACACAGTATGTGAAGCACAATAAGATTGGTCAAATGAAGCCCAGCCAGCATAGCTCAGTGGTTGAGCATTGACCTGTGAACCAGGAGGTAATGGTTCAATTCCCTGTCCCAGGGCACATGCCCGGGTTGTGGGCTCAATCCCTAGTGTGTGTGTGTGTGTGGGGAGGGGGGGCATGCAGGAAGCAGATGATCAATGATTCTCTCTCATCATTGATGTTTATATCTCTCTCTCCCTCTCTCTTCCTCTCTGAAATCAATAAAAAAAATTTTTAAAAAATTTTAAAAAAAGATTGGCCAACTGGAAAGACAGAAGGAATACACATTACAATAAGAATATTGTAATGAAAAAGGAAATATGGCCACAAAACCGTATCCCTGGATCAACTTTCTGAAATACTCACCTGCTGATCTAGGTTTTCTTCCAAATGGTCTCTTCTAAAATGTTGTCTGCAAAAACCTCCCCTAGTTTCCTCTGCTTTTCTAATAAATTATATGATCCTAAATGAAACAATCCTCTGTTTTTTAGGATTAAAATTTGAGAGATATACTAATGAATTTATAAACACGCTAAATTACTAAATAATATTAAATACGCAAGAAACGTTAATTTATACAAACATTAAAGGGTTTTACATTTTAGCTATTCCTATGCAATCTGGGCACTAGTCAGGAGAATTACCTTTTATTATGCCTGTAACTCCAATGGGGGTGAAGGTCACCATGCTCCAGTTAAAATTAGCCTGTCCCTACAAGTCTGTGGAAAATCCAGTGTGCTTCCAGGAAAATTAGGTTATTCCTAGGGGATTTACATTGTCTGACTCCAAGCTCCTACTAGGTTAGTGCAGTTATGGAGTCTTTTTCTCCTCCAGAGCTGAGATCATCCATGTTTGTTATGTCCATACTCACAAATACCATCTAGCATCTTGTGTGTCTTGCAGCCTTTGCTAAAGCTTTTGAGAGATGTTAAAGGTTCATAAGTTCTGTTTTAATTCTGGAAAGAAATTTACTTTCCTGATATAAAGTACGTAGAGATAAACAATTTGGTTCCTGGGTTCAAGGTTGGGAAAACCTTAAAAACTGATGAACTCTTCAAAATAGTGTTTAGTGACTTAGATTGGAAAGTCATTCAGAGAAACTGAGAACAAAAACTATAATTTGCTTTCTCTTAGTATTATGGTTGCTATGTGATAGCTCATATAATAGCACCTACACAAAAATGTTAATTATCATCTATTTTTTGACATTTAAATTCTTCTTTTAGAATTGGTTTGTGAGTAACCTGACCAGATTTCATAATCTACAAAGTGATTTTGTTTCAGAGTCATATAATTTTAACATTGTTTTCTAAATATCAGGGTATTTTTTTTTAATTTGTCTAATAGCCCACAAATCACTGGTGATGGATGAAAGATCTTTTGTAGGCAATTAGAATTAAAATTGTTTTCTCATCATACGAACATCACTTAACTATTGTTTTAATGAGCTTCTAGAGGAAAAATATTAAAAAGGATATTCTGGTCCTTTTGGAAGGACAGGGGAAAGTAAAATGGCTTAATTGCCTATTGCCTCAAATGTGTAATGAATCAATGATAGATTCTGGCTATCTGTGAGTAAGTGCTGACATGGTTCTTCCATATATTTCTTACTCAAATTATTTTCTGATCTATAATCTGATTTTAAATTGCATTCTTATGAACTTCTTCTATTAGTCGTCATCTACGGTTATTAATGCAAGGATGTGGCATGTTTTTGTTAAACTGGCGCAGTATGAAGTGTGAATTTTGTGATGTATTTTAAACTCCATGTTCATGAATTGTTTTCTTCTGAGTGGGTGTATCACAGCTATATAAAGACATGTTATGTTTCAAGGTCTGTCTCAGTTTGAAATATATATGTTTATTTACGAAGTATAAATAAGAAACAAAATGAGGAAAATTAAATTTGAAGGGCCTAATATTTCAAAAGCTTTGAGGGTTATTTAAAAAAATTAATTTTGAGGAGAGACTAATCAGTGGAGCAAAGATGAAACAAAACTATTGGCTTAATTCTAATGAAAAGTAATAGTGTGGAGGAAAACTGTGACCAAGTGAGGAGGCAGAACCAGCAACCAAGCACTGTCAGGTAGAGGGTCTTGAGGGGCCTTTTGTGTTCCTAGGGATGTCAGTGCTTCTTAAGTTTTATGCTGCATGACAAGTCTGGTTTTAAAGTAGATTAGTTGCTAATCAATTATTAACCAAGTGATTAATTTGGGATTTGAATGGATTAATCTACTACTTCATCAAATTTGGTCAAAAGAACCCAGAAATTTAACATGCTGCATGTGAATACTAAATTCTCACTTTTGTTTGCATAAAATGTCATACAGGATAAAATTGGGACTAATATATACTCTATCGGTTCAGAAAAACATATTTGATATATACATACAGCAAGTTTCCAATTCAGATGTAGAACTCTTCTATCACCCTCCAAAATGACTTATGCCCCTTTGTAGTAAATATTTCTGCACACTGGAATCCCTGACAGTCACTGATACCTCTTTTCTCTAATTTTGCTTTTTCTGATATTAACATTAATGGCACCGTATACTATGTATACTTTTGGGTCGTTAGCATAGACGTTTGATACCCAACAATGTCATTGCTTAAATCAAGTGTACATTCCTTTTTATTGGTAAGTGAGAATTCCTCTTATGAATGTGCGACAGTTTGTTTAAACTATTACCAGTTGGAGGACAATTTTTGGCATTCATGAATAAAGCCACTGTAAAATTTCACCTACGAGTTTTTGTGTGAACACATATTTTCACATCTCTTGAATCAATACCCGACCATGGGTCATATGATGAGTGTATGTACAGTTTTATATGAAATTGCCAAATTTTTCTGTGAAGTATTTGTATGATTTTTTATTTTCATCAGTACGGTACAAGTTCCCGTTGCTCTGTATCATTGCAAATTGCACTTGTTCTTAGTTTTTGTTTGATCATTTAAAACTGTGTGAGTGGTATTTCATATTAGTTTGTATTGCTGCATGACAAATTACCACAGACTTAGATCTTAAAGCAATATACATTTATTATCACAATGCTCCTGTGGCTCAGGAGACCAGGCGCAAGTTAGCGGGGTCGGCTTGCTCAAGGTCTCAGCAGACTGAAATCAAAGTGTCAGTAAGGTGGCAGCCTCCCTTGAGGCTCAGGGTCTTTTCCAAGCAAATTCAGATTTTTGCATTGTGGGGTTGATGTCTGTTTTCTTATTGCTGTTGGCCTGAGGTCTCACTCAGCTCCTAGAGGTCTCCCAGTCACTGGCACTCTCATAATATGGCAGCTTACTTCTTCTTTAAAGCCAGCAGCAGCATGTCTCTGACGTCCTCTGTTTCTGACTACTAACCCCTCTTTTAAGAGTTCATCTTTTTGCATTTTGGGGGTATATACCCAGTAGAGGGATTGCTGGGGCATATGGTAGCTCTATTCTGAATTTTTTGAGGAATCGCCAGTCTGCATTCCCACCAGGATTCCTTTTTCTCCTTGACCTCTCCAACACTTGTTATTACTTGTCTTGTGGCTAATAGCCACTCTAACAGGTGGTATCTCATTGTAGTTTTGATTTGCATTTCCCTAATTGCAAGTGAGGTTGAACATCTTTTCATACATCTATTAGAGGTTTGTATGTCTTCTTGGGAGAGGTGTCTGTTCAGGTCCTCTGCCCATTTTTTGATTGGGTTGTTTGTTTGTTTGGTATTGAGTTTTATGAGTTCTTTACCAGAGGGAAATGGGATAGGGAAGGTATCATAGGGTAAATGGTGATGGAAGGAGACTTGACTTGGGTGATGAACACACAATACAATATACAGATGATGTGTTATAAAAGTGTGCCCCTGAAACCTATAAAATTTTACTCACCAATGTCACCCCAATGAGTTCAATAAAAAAGAATCCTTCCTAGTCATTTTTATTTTAATTTGCATTTCCCTGTGACTAATTATGTTGAGAAATTTTTAATACACTTTTTTGCTAACTTTATTTCCTTTCCAGTGAAGTTTTTGTTGAAATAGCTTGCCCATTTTTAAATTAGTTTGTTTTCTTATAATCGAGTTTGGGGAGTTTTTAAAATACATTTCAACACAAGTTCTTCAGTAGATAAGTGTTTTTCAAGTATATCCTCCCATCTGTGCCTTGTCTTTATATCTTCTTAATATTATATTTTGAAGAGCAAAGTTTTTAATTTTATTAAGGTCCATTTTATCATAATCTTTCTCTCATGGTTCTTGCTTATAGTTTAATATTTAAGAAATGTTTGCCTAACTCAATTTCACAAGGATTTTCTCCTATGCTTTACTGAAAGTTTTCTAGTTTTAGATTTTACCTTTAGGTCTATGATTAACTTTTAGTTAATTTTGTTTAGGGTACAAGTTATAACTTGGAATTAATTATTGTGATTATGAATGTCCAGCAGCTCCAGCCTCACTTGTAAAGACCATCTATTCTCCATAGCCTTTACAACTTTGTCAAAAATCAATTCACCATATATGTGTGGGTCTATTTCTGGACTCTCTAGTCTTCACAATTGATTTATGTTTCTACTCTTTCTCCAATATAACACTAGCTTGATTACTGCAGTTCAAAAGTAACTCTTAAAGTCGGATGATACAAACTTTCCAACTTTATATTTCATTTTCATACTTTAATTGTCTTTCAATATTAAGTGTGATATTACCTGTAAGTTTTATTTTTCTAGGTGCCCTTTAGTAAATTGAGGGAGTTCCCTTTCTATTCCTAGTTTGCTGAGAGTTTTTATTATGAACAGACATTGTATTTTGTCAAATGATTCTTCTGCATTAATTGAAATTATCTACGCTTTTTTTCTCTGTATGATGAAATTGTATTAACATTTTTATATATTGCTGGATTCAGTTTTTTAAATTTTTGCATCAATGTTTATGAGAGATATTGAATTGTAAGTTTGTTTGTTTCCTTGTAATGGTACTGGTTTCAGGGTAATGCCATCCTCATAAAATATGTTGGGAACATTCTCTTAGATTTTATTTAAATTTTTATATTGAATTGATGTTTGTTAGAAGATTTTAAACTGCAACTGCAATCAGTTTAGTAGATATAAGACTATTTAGGTTATCTGTTTTTCCTGAGTGAGCTTAAGTGGTTTGGATCTTTCAAAAAATTTGTCCATTTCATCTGTTAACAAAATTAGTGGGCATAAAGTCCATAGGATTTATTTATTATTTTTGTATCTGTGATTTCTTTAGTGATCTAATTTCTCTTTTACCTGATATTGCTATTTGGTTTTAATGGTTTTCTCTATTGCATTTTATTTACAAAATCATTGTTTTATGCCCTTATCTTTATTATTTCCCTCCATCTGTCTACTTATGTTTTTATTTCTTCTTTTTTTTAGTTTATTAACATGGAAACTTTAATTTCAGACTTATGTGGGGTTTTTTTTTTCTAAAGTTAGCATTTAATGCTATAGATTTTTCTTAAAGTACAGAGTTAGCTACATCCCAGTAATTTTGAGATGTTGTGTTTTTATTTCCACTCAATGTCAAATACTTTAAAAACTCCTTTAAGCTCCTTCTTAGCTCAGAAGTTATGTAGAAGTGTGTTGTGTAATTTTCAAATACTTAGGTATTTTTCACATTTATTTTTGTTATTAGTTCCTAGTTAAATTCTATTATGATCAGATAATGTACTTTGTATGATTTGTAACAAACATTTCTGCCTAGAAATAGGCCTGAGCGTCCTTCTCCTTGGCTGTTAGAGGGAGAGTAGGAGTGAGTCTGGTCAGAGGTTAGTTGGGTTTACCTGGCGCCATTGCTTTGATTACCTTCAGTGTCCCCTCTAACTTCAGATTTCTCCAGCACAACCTTGTTCTTAGGGTGGGACTGGTTTGCCAGAGGGTTTTCTCACTGTTTCTCAATCAGTATTAGGCTTTCCCTCTATGCCTACACCTCAGAGAGGGTCTCTCATCATGCTCTTGAATTTCTCCAGAGGTGTACGTACTACTGTCGTTCCTCTGTGCTTGCCAGCTTACTGGTGAGTGTCAGGAGGATTCTCTGTTGTCTTTATATTCTGTCAGTCCCTTAGTCCTTGGCAAGAGGTTTTCTCTGGTATTCTGCCCATCCCTCAGAGGTAGGAGACTTCTAGTGATCTGGCCCAGCTACAGTTTCTTGACTCTCCCTTAGGAGTGAATTGATTCTTCCCTTCTTCCCCCAGTCACACTGGGTCTCTACCTGTAGCCTGGAGTGACAGGGGTTGTCTTTCTCACAACCTTAAGCTCTTTATCCATAGGGGAGAGGATCTGTACAGGGTTTCTGCCTTCTATAGTGAGGGCCCTGCTTGTATTGTGAGGGAGGCTTTCTCCAGTCTTCCTCTCTGTTTCCAATATCTCTGTGGAACCTTGTGAGGATTCTTGGAGAAGAGCCTTTGAATTGACGGAGAAGCACCTGTGAGTGGATGTAGAATCCCTCTGTTTTCAGCCCCCAGGGTTTCTCATGTCAGCCCACACTTTAGCAATGGTTCAAGTTTTTAGATGAATTCTCCTTTCTGGCCCCATCTCCTCTCCTGCTTTTCTTCCAGTGGGTCAGTGTTTCAGACTCAAAGCTCCTTGGAAGCTCCTGTCTTTCTTTAGATTTCAGGCAAGGTAATTATCATCCAATTTTACCAACCTCATAGGTGCAATAAAAGCTATCATTTTGTCTTCTTTTATATTGGTAGGATGGGAGAAACACTCCTTTCTGCTTTCTATATTTTAGGGAGAGGCCAGATGTTAACTAAAACATTTCGAAATATTTTATACACATTGACATTAACATTATCATATCTTTAAGGTCCATAAATGAGAAAGCCATACATAGTGGCTTGTATATCTAGGGATAGGTGCCAAGGCTAACACTATAGTCTGCACTTTACAGATGAAGTAATTGAGCTTGCAGGGGGAGGGGGGAGGGGAGAGAGGGTGGTATCCAATTCTCTCAAAGTCATACAGCTAGTCATGACAGAGCTGGACTTGTCACCAGGTTGGACATGAAAGTGTGTGTCCTTGACCTCTATAAGTTAGAGTCTTACATATAAAAATGCTCACTCACCCCCCTGCACACCCTCAGAGACTATTCATTGGAATAGAAACATAGATTTTTAAAGATGAATTATCAAAGCATCCACCTCCTCCCTGATGGGATTGTTCTTAATCTTTTTATTACTGGCATTTAGCAGAGTTCTTCATAAATGTTTTCTGAATGAATTAGTTAAGTTACTAAACAAGTATAGGAATAAATTAGTTTCAGGAATTTAAAGTAAAAATTCACTAATACTTAAGTATTTCACTGGGTCTGGTTTCACACAGGATCCCAGTATTTTCGTAGTAAAACATGGTACTTCCTGATAGCATTTATTTTTAGATAACTTGTATATTTTCTGTGAACTTTATTTTCAGGAAAAGTGACATGACCTCAGTTAAATAGAAAGCAGACTGAGAAATTTACAGGAATGATGAAATTATTATTCCAAAAACTCTCAGCTAGTTTTTCAACACAACTAACTGCATGTAATAAACTCTGATTCCTCAGGTTCATTTATGATAGTTGAAGGACCACATTCTAGGAAAACAAACCCAAAAAGCGGGAAGAATATAATTCCATAGAGATAGTAATTGCAAAGGAATAGAGAGAAAACAACAACAACAAAGTAATGGATAACATCTGAGCTTTGGAAAGTCTTCCGGGGCCAGGGTTGGGGGTTGGAGGTGGAGGTTTCTTTACCTTTTCTGAAATAGATTCAATAAGATTATCTTATTTAAAAACTGGAAATAATAACTTTCCTCACACAGATCAGATGTTATCTTTTCCATGCATAATAGCTCAAGGTGGGTTCCTATGTGTGGGTGGTTTCTGACTTAAAAATGTAGTCTTTAAGGCTAGGTGTGCACATGTATATGGACATCCATGGAGCATCAGACAAACATTTGAGATCATCGTGATTATAAACAAACACTTAGATATTCTACTTGTTTTTAAGCAATCCTCAGAATAAACAAGAATTATTTTAGAATGTATGCTCTCAATTCTTTTTAAATTTTTTATTGAATTTAATGGGGTGACATCGGTTAATAAAATTATATAGCCTAAAGCCTGATGCTCTACTGACTGAGCTACCCAGGCTCCCACTAAAATTATATTTCTCCATAGAGATTCCTTTGTCAAATCCATCTTAGAATTGTGACATTAGACGTTACCCACAGCTCCTGTCTCAATTCTTGCTTTGCCCATCCTGGGGAAAGGTATTATATATTTTTGCAGTTCTTTTTCTTTCCAGATTATTTAATATTCGGGTGAAATGAATTTATACTCAAAAGCAATTTTTCTGTTAGAAAAAAATCCTTATAGGAATTCTAGAAGCAAATCTTTCAATTGGGCTATAACACAATATAGATAAAACCAAATTAGAAAATTTCTGAAAAAGACTTCAAGAAATTCTACAATTCCCTCTTTTGTTTTGGTTGTGTTTAATATAGTTACTCACTCATATGAAATTGAGAATTTGAAGATACAAATATCAGAAAACAAATTAGATGGTTTGATCTTCTAATAAAGTAATACAATAATACTTAGTAAATGATTAAATCAGAAAATTATGCTTTGGAGATGTTTGCTAAGCCAGGCCACATATCACATAAACAAATTTTACTCAAGCCCTGTGATCTGGGCCAATGTAAAATATCCAAGCACATAACCAGGTTAGCTATTCAGGGATTTAAAGAACCAGGAATTATCCTCCAGCTTTTGTATTACCTTAGGAAAGTCACCGCACTTATTTTATTCTCTAGTTCTCCTCTTCTAGTTGACTGACATATAATAAAAGCATAATTAATAAAATATTCTTACATAAAATATCATTTGAAGATATAATATATTTGAAAATCATATTACAAGTTAGCAACACTTTGTGTAGTTAAATTTTCAATTTGGGTCTACTAAAAGAGATTTCTGAATACTTTTTCTTTAGGTACTTTAAACGATTAGAAGTTAACCTCCAGAGACTAGACATGCAAATTATCTAGAAGTCTGGAAACATTAGAAAGGCTAAAGCAGGAGGAAATGCTCCAGGGGGTGAAAGAAATTGGAGTGGAAGCCAGTACCTCATTGTATACTTTCTTCATGGAAAGGTTGTACTCTAAATCAGTCTAGAAGTTATTAAAGTTAGTGTCTATTGAGTATTCACTAAGTCCCAGATACTAGCCTAACCACTCTCATTGGCTAATATTTTTTATCTTTTTAACAAACTTAGGAGAAAGTTAATATTATCCAGGTATCAAAGTGAGAAGAGTGAGGCACAGAGAAGTTAAGTTCCCTGAGTTCAAGTATTGTAAGTGGTGGGTCCAGTAGGGACCTTGTTAAAAATCCACATTTGAAACTCGAAACTCTTTGCAATCCCAAATTAGGAAGGCCGTCTGTTTATAAATAAAAGAAATGAGATTTGTAATGAATGTGAATTTTATACAGTAGTAGATTCATTATATCTAGAGATATATTTAATTTATTTAAATTATATCTTTAAGGTTTATTTTACTTTTACTCATATTTGTTTTTAGAGCTATAAGCTTAGATACCCCTAATGATCACTCATATTTGATCAATATACAGTTCTTGGTTAAATAGCCATGGTGCTGAAATATTATTAGTAAATAAATTGTTGATTGACCAAATGAAAATTAAATGTTTTACACTATGTTAGTCTCTAGAGGAAAGTCTTCATATGTATCAATAAAGAAAATGTCTTATCCTATATAATAAAAGGGTAATATGCAAATTGACCCTAACAGCAGAAAAACTGGGAATGACTGGTCACTATGACACACACTGACCACCAGGGGGCAGACGCTCAATGCAGGAGATGCCCCCTGGTGGTCAGTGCGCTCCCACAGGGGGAGCTCTGTTCAGCCACAAGCCAGGATGACGGCTGCCAGCACAGCGGTGGTGGTGGGAGCCTCTCCTGCCTCCTCAGTAGCACTAAGGATGGCCGACTGCAGCTTAGGCCTGCTCCCCGCTGGCAAGTGGACATCTGCCGAGGGCTGCTGGGCTGCCAGAGGGATGTCTGACTGCCAGCTTAGGCCCTTTCCCCTGGGGAGTGGGCCTAAGCCAGCAGGTGGACGTCCCCCAAGGGGTCCCAGACTATGAGAGGGCACAGGCCGGGCTGAGGGACCCCCCCAAGTGCACAAATTTTTGTGCACCGGGCCTCTAGTTCAATTATAACTTGTCAACTAGTATAATTATAAATCTGAGACAGGATTAAATGTTTCTGGAGTTATATTCTTTCATAACTGCAACCAATCTTTAAACCTAATGTCATCATGAAGCCAGAAAATATGCTAAAATCTTTGTGGTTTGTTTGATTTGCTGACTCTTTGGCCCTCTGCAAGTTTTATAACCAGTAGCAAATCTCATGGCTTCTTTTTAAGGCCAAATCTCATTCTACAAAGTGCCATTGTTGGGTCATTTCTATGGGAAAATGTGTTCTACTGGTCAACCAACTAATTTTATGTTTTTTATTTTTTATTTTTTCCAACACCCTTTAATCCCTCCTATGCCCTCTTCCACCTCTACCCTCCCTCCCCTCACCACCAACTCTATTCTGTTGTCTATGTCCATGTGTTCTCTCTCTTTTTCTTTTTGCTCAATCCCTCTATCTCTCCAATACCCTCCCCATCACCAGAGCTTTCTGCTTACTCTTTATCAACCAACTACTTTTAAAACAAAGTTTCTGTTGTGTCAGAGAAAGAAGTTCTGGAGATCTGCTATGCGGGATAGTGCCTATACTAACAATGCATACTTAAAATTTGTCAGGAGGATATATCTTCTGTTGAGTGTTCTTATCACAAAAATAAATAGTAATAATGAAAGGGGTCAAGAGGAAACACTTTGAGATGTGTTGGATATATTTATGGCTCTGAAAATGGTGATGGTTTCACAGGTGTATAATTATTCCCAAATTTATCAAGTTGTCTACATTAAATATGTACAGCTTTTTATATGTTAATCGTATTTCCATAAAGTGGTTTTAGAAAAGAACAATATGATTACTGAAAGAGGCTTAGGATTTTTGCTTTTTAAATTAATTAATTCATTAATTAATTAATTTTTCTTTCTCCTAGTTCTTTTTGCCTTTAAGATATTTACTACCCGGGAAGTTTTGTCACTGTTTAAAGCAACTTAAATCTATCTCTGTCAGGTTGTATCATTAATACAATTTGCAATTTGGTTCATTTGTTCCATTTTGCTTTTTATTTTTAGGTATTGGATGTGTTTATTTCAATGTGACTTTGTTTTGCAAGTTATGTTCAAAGATTTGCATGAACTCAAAGACCAATATTTAAAAATGAGGTTTATTTTGGATGTCTATCTCCTATTTCTATCCCTTTAACTCTGTTATTCCTCCCCCTTAACAACTTTTCTAAGTTTACTCTTCCATTTTTTAAGATAAACAATTAATGTATGTGCTTGTGTATACTAGTATATGTGAATATAACTAGAGATGGAGGAAAAGAGAGAGAGCTGTATTCATCATCTTTTTTTTAAGATAAATGGTAGAATAACAGAAGTTTTACTGAACAAATTCAGGGATTCTTAAAGAAATTGTTTTTCTGTTTCACTTCAGTGAATTGGTTCACAGAAGTCCATCTTAGGCTGCTGCCTAACAAGTGGCAACTCATATTCTAAATAAGGGGTCAAATAAATGGTGTTTTAGAAGCCACATTCTTCCTATTTAATTTGGATCTTATAGTTTTAAATGTTAAAATATTCTATTTAAAAAAAAAACTTTGAGGTTAAGATGAATTCAGTATTGGACAAGCTAAACTAAATGACCCACATATGAAATGAGTAGGTCTTTGCACACTGGGAACAGGCAAAAACGACCCTGTGGTTTGCTCTGGTACCTACTGTGTCCACAGGTACTGCTGTTAATGGCTTTGAAAACAAGTTGTTTCTAAAATTCTGAATCCTGGTATACAAAGAGATAAAGGAGATTAGCAGATGTTTTCAGCTACCACTCTATATAAGATATTATGTGAAATACTTTGTAGGGGAGATGCAGGGAATGAAAGATTAGTCATTGCCCTCAAAGAATAGTCCAGTTGAGGAGATAATATGCTCAACCAACCTAAGACCAGTTATCACTTAAGTGCATGTGCAAAATGTGCCATGTAAGCTGAGTACAAAAGCTTTCATCTTTCTTTATTTTCCCCCAAAGATTATAGTTTTCAGTTGATTGTTTTAATGTAAAAGACTTTTTAAAGGAAGGTTACTATAAATAGTAGTTTTCAGGAAAGTTCTCCTTAATACAGCATGCAAATGAAAAATATTAATAGAAAAAACATTACTTTAGTAGCATTGAAATGAAACAAAATCAGAACAAAGCAAACATTTTATATTACTACTAGAGGCCTGGTGCATGAATTTGTGCATGGGTATGGTCCCTAGGCCTGGCCTGTGATCAGGGCCATCTTCCCCAGATGCCCACAGCCAGCCCCGCCACCCGCCTCACACCACCACCCACCCCTGGTTCCCCGTTCGCCATCAGGTAATCGGAGCCTGCTGGCTGCAGGGAGGGACCAAGAGGTCAGCCATTCCACCCGCTCCCTGGCCCTACTCCCCATCCCAGTTCACCATTTTCCATTGAGTGATCAGAGCCTGCCGGCCAGGGAAAGAAACCAAGAGGTGGTCGTGTGCCTCATAGTGACTGGCCATCCGAGGCTTGCCTGCACCTTGGGCCGGCCCTGGGTGGCTAGGGGGCTGAGGGGATTGGGGGACTCCAGAGGCAGGTGTGCGGGGCCGGCCTGGCCTTGCCGCATGCCTCCTGCCCCAGTGGGGCTGAGGGGACTGAGCACCACCATCTTGTGGCTGTGGGCACTGCCATCTTTGAGGGTGGCCAGTCAATTAGCATATTCACTCCTTATTGGCTGTGGGCGCTGCCACCTTTGCAATGGCATGAGGGTCAATTCGCATATTACCCTTTTATTATATAGGACTAGAGGCCTGGTGCACGACATTTGTGCACTCGGGGAGGAGGGGGTCCCTCAGACTGGCCTGTGCCCTTTTGCAGTCTGGGAGCCCTCAGGGGATGTCTGACTGATGGCTTAGGCCTGCTCCCCAGCGGGCCTAAGCTGCAGTTGGACATCCTTAGCACTACTGCGGAGGTGGGCCACTGTGCTTGCCAGCTGTCAGCCCAGCTTGTGGCTGAGTGGTGCTCCCCCTGTGGGAACACACTGACCACCAGGGGACAGCTCCTTCATTGAGTGCCTGTCCCCTGGTGGTCAGTGGATGTCATAGTGACTGGTCGTTCCACTGGCTGTTTGGTTGATTTGCATATTACCCTTTTATTATATAGGATTACCCTTCTTGAATGTTTGATGCAAAGGACATACATGTGGCTAGAAAGAATAGTAGTATGTGTATTGACAAGTAGAGGGTGGGAGTTGGTGGCCAGAGTTGCTAAGGGACTAGAATGTAGAGTATGAAGGGTAGGAATTCATTTAAGTGATTGGAGAGGCACATGTATGGTCAGCTGGAGAGGTTTAGACCAAAGAAAGAGAGTTGGAATTCTGATAGATACTTATCCCCCACCAATCTCTCCACCCATGACCCAGCTACATAGAAGATAAAATTATTTTTGATTTTTGAATTAGATGAAATAAATTAGAAATGCAAGTATTAAAAGTTCAGTCTTACTATGAAAGTTGTGAAAACTAAATTACAGTTTTGTTGTTCTTTACTGAATAAATATCATTTTTTTCATTAGATAGATAAAATGTGAAAACAAAAGAACTATAGGGACTTTGTTATAATTAAACTAATAATGACATTTCATTAACATTGGGAAATCAAACAATTCTTTACCCCAAAGATAACCACTGTCAACGTGGGGTAGATTTTCTTCCATGACATTATATGAGTGTCTATTTCTCTGCTTCACTGGGATTATATTGTATGTAGTTTACATTCTAGTTGTTGTTTTGTTTTGTTATGGCTAACATAATGATTTCCAGTGTTTTAATATTTGAAGTAATTATTTTAATAGTATGGTAATATTCCATATACCCTTTTCATTGGTTTTTATATTTCACCATTATCCTATATAATAAAAGCCCAGTGACCGAATGGTGAAATGACCAGAATGACTGTTCAACCAGTGGCTATGACATGCACTGACCACCACGGGGCAAATGTTCAACGCAGGAGGTGCTCCCTGTGATCAGTGTGCTCCCTTGGCTGACCCGGATGAGCAGCTGCTCCTGCACTGGGCTGATCCCCACAGGCCACGCCCCCTTACCAGTGCACAAATCCCGTGCATAGGACCTCTAGTATTATATAATGCTGCCAGTTTGTATGCAAACTCTTTTTATGTCTCATACTTTTCTTAAGAAAATTCCTGGGAGTGGAATTATTAAGTCAAAGTTATGAGCAAATTATTTCTTCCTTTCCTTCTTCTTCCCCTCATCTTTCTTCTTCCTTCTTTCTTTACATAAGAAAGAGATTTGTTGGAAGAATATTGTATATCACATAGAATAAAAGTAAATCATAATCTCCAGGTATTAACAGCAAGAGAAATCCTTGAGACCTATGGAATATTTCTTAAGGGTTGGCCACTGAATGATTCAGTGCCAATTGTTTTCTGTCTCTCTGTGTCTCCCTTTAAGATCCATATTCCTAGAAGAGAGCATATAACTTTAACTTTTATCATGTTCCTTTCAGAAGCTTCCAAATTTTCAGAACTTTATACCATAGAGTGAGAGACACTTCTCCCAAATACATGATGCTGGTCAGACAAAAAACAAAAAAACAAAAGCAAAAATAAAATAACCTTTCAATTATATTCAACAACTAATATAAGTGCAATATAATTCTTAGCTGCCCAAAATTCTCTTCTCCAACATACTATAAATGATATAACACAATCAACTATTCCACATTTTAACTTTTTTTCTAATGGGAAATAATCCAAACCATATTCTGCCCTATATTCACATGTCATGGGTATCACTTCTCTGATTCCATCATCAGTGACATTCATATCTCCTTTAGTTTTGTTTAAATATCCTGATAGAATCTCTTCCACTAGAAAAACAAGACTTTACAAAAGGCAAGTAAGAACAATGGATGGCAAAATACTCAGAGAAGAAAAGAGGAGGGAATGCTTTTGTGCAGGTTCCCCCTTTTACATGGGAATATCAAGGCTTTTGGTATAAAAGGGCAGCTAACCTTTCAGAAAATTTGATCTAATTTGCAATCCCATCAGGAATATGTAAGAGTACCTGTTTCACTGTACCCTTGCCAACATGAGTATTAAAAATTATCAAAAATTATTTTTCATATAAAAATACTGTTGCTTTAACCTAAAATATTTTAATATCCTTGTTACCAATGAGATGATGAGACCTTGGTTCTTGTCTTCTTGAAAAAAAAGATTTCAATTAAGAGACAAAGTGTAGAAAAGCAAGTAAGAATTTCTTGACTGCAGCAAAAACATACTTAGAGCAATGAAACAAGGAAGGCCATAGAAGAAGCAACAGGAGAGCCTAGGCTGGCCTGCTCTGGCTCACTGGAAGTTGGAAAAAATGGGACCTTGCATATCACTAACCCTTTGAAAACTCCCAGCCTTTGCATACCTGCAGGCCTTTGCAAATCTCTAGCCTGCATTATTTCCCCATGTAATCTTTGTTCTTCTACCCAATGTAAGCAACTGGCTTATGGTGGGGTGCAGAGTAGATTTTTGTGGATGACTTGCTGCTCTCCCACACTGCTGGCAGTATTGGAATAAACACTCATATATGATTCAACCCTGTCTCTGCTTAATTGGCTCAAGTAGTGACAGGCAGCATGGGCCCATTGATTGTCCAGTTACATTACTATTCTATAACACCCTTATGATTGGACAGTTTCATTTATGAAGTTCCTTGTGAATGAACATAATGTCATTTGCCAATCTTTCTTTTGGGGTATTCTAAAGACATCTTTAACATACTCCAAGTACTAGCTTAGATTACCACTAAGTGAATGAAATACAGACATACACATTTGCATATGGTTAGTAGCTCCTGAAATATTACAAATCTTATTTACATTTCATCTCTTATAAACAGTAGTTAGCTGTTATATAAGATTTTTATATAATGTTATAATTATCTGATTGAGAAAGGGAACAGAAAAAAATGTTTTTAATAAAAGTAAAAGTTAAAATGAACAAAGGCTACCCAACATATTGGTAAATTCAAAAGCACATAACATAAAATCAGAATTCTTAGTCTCTGAACTACACCTTATTAGAAGTAGATTAGGCACATTAGGAAGCTGCATCAGCTTATTATCTACTATTTTCTAAGTCCTGCTTGTGAGTGACCTAAATAGAGCAGTTCCCAAGTGACCTGAGAGAGGCAGCTTCCAATGGTAGGTAAAGTTACAACCAGGGAGCAAGCTTGCGCTGTGGGAGAATTACATCAGTAGGTCTTAAAAGCCTTGCCTTGGCAAGGATAGGGTGAGGTGGGGGAGCAAAAATTGTAAATCCAGCCTAGTCTCACTGTGCCTGGGAGCACATCCTGAACCAATGCAATGCTCTCCCAAGCTTTCTTCCTCTCAACGTGCCCCAGGTTATCAGTCCTGAAACCCGAAGCCACAGGATGACATTTAACTTTGAACTATCTCTGTACTTAGTGAAGTGAGTGCTAATGAGATATTGAAGCTAGGATAATAATTGCAGGAACTTTAGTTAGCACTCTTGGCAGTTTCCCACAGAGGGTAGAGGAGTTACCAAAGAGCAAGAGTTCACATTTGATCATAAGCTAATTGAAGAATTCTTTATGGCTTTTTAAAGTAACCAAAAGTAATGAAAAATCAGGGGATTAAATAGCAAAGAAAATTTGAGGGGCTTAATATCTGCTAAAAGTAGACTAAGAACATTATTAAAAAATATTTTTTTTTCCCTGAACTCCAAGAGCATGGTGTTTGCACTGGTATTGTGGTGTTTTCCATATGTTATATTATGATCACTTCCCCACTAGGTTTAAGTTTTGTGAGAGTAGAGTCCAGGGTCCATGAGACACTGACCTTTATAGTTACTGTTGCATTTTGAATATGTACTGGTCAGAGCTGAATAGATGAATACATATTTATCAATGGCTATAAAATTAACAAAAACAAACAACAGTGTTGCTTTGGTTTTTTGTTTGTTTGTTTTTACCAATTTAACTGCTTAAATATACTTGAGTGAAATACTTCATAAAATTTTAAAAAGCTGTAAATACTTCAGAAATCACCAGTCTTCTTACTTTTACACTTGAAGGTTAATTTGTTATATCATCATAATATAGTATCATAAGAATAATATATTATAGTATGATTATCACAACATAAGTTCATTATAAGGATATACATTTTTTAAATTTATTCTTTATTGATTAAAGTATTACATATGTCTACCTTTTCACACATTGACCTCTCCCTGGCCATTCCCACCCCCCAGTACATGCCCTCACCCCCCTGTGTGCTTATATGTATGCATACAAGTCCTTTGGTTGATCTCTTACCCCACCCCACCACCACTACCCTCCCCTGCCTTCCCTCTGAGGTTTGATGGTCTGTTGGATGCTTCTCTGTCTCTGGATCTATTTTTGTTCATCAGTTTATGTTGTTCATTATATTCCACAAATGAGTGTGATCATGTGATATTTATCTTTCTCCGACTGGCTTATTTCGCTCAGCATAATGCTCTCCATGTCCATCCATGCTGTTGAGAATGATAAGAGTTCCTTCTTTTTTATAGCAGGGTGGTATTCCACTGTGTAGATGTACCACTGTTTTTTCATCCACTCAATTTCTGATGGGTACTAGTTCTATATGTTTTACCAGTGTGTATCAACACTCATTTTTTTTTCCTTTTAAAATTATTACTCTGCCAAAATTAAATGTGCAATTCACAGAATATTTCAAGCCTAGTTAATATGTTTAGATATATTTAGAGTCTCTTTGATTTCTGGATGTAGTATTTCTCCAATACACATTATAAAATGTAAAATTAATTTAGCATCTTTGTGTTATACACTATTTACTTATCTTGAGTCGATTATCTTAATTGTGACATTTAATATTCCTTGGCCATTTTGTTGAACAAAAGCTTTCCTTTATTTAAAATTATCCAACACAGATTTTTTTTTTCTAATTCAAGCAAAATATCAGAATTTATTGCCTGTGACCTGCATCTTTTTGTTCTACTTGTGTAGGTGTTTGAAGTTAAAGGTCTATACCACATTATCTATGTTTAAACAGACTTATGTAATGGAAATAGTGCTTTATAACTTCAAAACACTATAAGAGAAGGGTAAAAAACAGGGTAACAGAAATTCAGAAGGAAACAGATTGTTCTCCCTGAGGGAAAAGTAAAAAAAAAAATGCAAAAGGACTGGTCTCTTTTTTTAAACTTGGAGATGAAAATGGTAACCATAGAAATAACAATAAAACTTAGGCTTCCTTGTCAAAGAAGTTTTCTTGGTGAATGACAATCCTCCATATTACTTTTAGATCTTCGGCCTTATCACCCTTCCCAATATTTTTGAATTTCTAGAAAGAATACCCCTGTGCCATTCATGGACTAGTAACTTGGCCTGAAAACTAAAACAGAGCTGAAAATTTCGGCTTCTCACAGAGACAGAATGGAAATACAAACCACAACTATAGGGAATGGGAGAGAAAAACGGTTCAGACTCACTCCTCACTCATATTTTACCGGTTTAGTTCTTTTATTTCATAAGGCACAAAAACTCTCTGAGAAAACTTATGAGAAAACAGTAGAATCACAGAAAATAGCTTATAAAATTTAAGAAAAATAACTATATGGGATTTGAAAGAGGGAAAACTATAACAGCAGAAGTTTGTAGATTTTATTTCTAGAATGTTGTTCTTATTGAGGATTTGCTCCAACAACTCTTGCTTGGCCTTGGGGTCTTTACCTACCAAACATCCTGGAAGAGAGACTCTGAGTGAGTCCAGTGCAATCAGGTGACTACTCCTCGATCAGTCATCTGTGACACACCATTTCAGGAAGAAGGGCTAAAACCATTGAGAGGAACTCCCCCATTCTGCTTGGGAGACAGTCCCCAGGGAAGGGGGAGCATTTTGGAGGGCCATCACCGTAAAAGGCACTGCCACAAAACCCGTATGATTAGGGTCAATATTCAAAACTCCCATCCTCAGGTCATAAACAGTCTTAAGTATAGCAAAACCAGCAACGCGCCCCCCCTCCCCCCGCTAAAGATATGTTTTTGTTTATCTAGTCAATTTATTTACACATTAATTGAGCAATTATTCTGAAACAAACACTATGCTACATAATTAGGGTACAAAGATGAGTAAGATACAACCTTGGGTTTATTGTAAAGAGTTTATGGTTTACCAAAAGGGACAAAACATGTATGTATTAAAAACAGTTAACCATAAAACTTCAATGATAAGAACCATTAAAGATGCTAAACAGTGAATTTAAATTTAAGGGAACAGAATGTGCGTTATGTATTCAGAATCTCTTAAATTCAGTGCAACCAGGACTCTCCCAGGATCCATATTTAAAGCAAGTATAGTGGATCCGGTCTCTTGCATCTGTGTCTGTTTTCAAGTGCTATGGGTTTCCTGCCTCTCAGTTTCACTCATGTCATTTTTATCTTTGAATGAAAGGTCTTACTTTTCAGACTGGATTTCAGTGTCCTCTCAAAGACCCTTCTGATTTCCAGATCGTGTCCACTAAGTACCTACTGATTCCTAAAATTATTCCATTGTAGAATCTTATTTGCTATCCCTAGAAAGAGAATAGAACAAATAATATAATGATGACAAAGGCTATCTCCACATCTTTTCACTGCCCTTTTCAGGGCTTTACCTGGTAAGAAAAATTAGAATGCAAAGGAATTTTTTTTCTCCTTGTGTCCAGGATTATGCCTAGCTAAGGTTCATGCAGGGGTTAATAGAGGTAAGAGATGAGTGAATTCTTTCACAAATATGTTTTGATTAAAAAAAGTTATTAGGCCTGTTTCCAGCTTCTGCAATTAGATGCATGAATATAATGTAGCAGGTTTGCATTTATGTGCAATCATTTAATTCTATTTAAAGAGGAGTGTCCTATATATTTGAAACCATGCAGTGAAGTACTTTCATACTTAAACACATGCATTTATCCTTATTCAGTAATAATATTATGTCTATGAGACCATGTTTTTGTATAAGAAGAAACACTTTCCTTAAAAATGTGGGGTTACATAAAGTTATCTTGTGTCAAAATGCTTTCCTATCCTGATTTGAAAAAAAAAATAGTGATAGACAAACCACATAGAAATGATGAATAAATGTAAAGGTTTTTTTTTCTTTATTGATTAAGGTATTACATATGTGTTCTTATTCCTCCATTGCCCGCCCCCCCACTCATGCCCTCACCCTGCTGCTGTCTATGTCCATTGGTTAGGCTTATATGCATGCATACAAGTCCTATGGTTAATCTCTCCCCCTTACCTCCACTCTCCCCTACCTTCCCTCTGAGATTTGACGGTCTGATCTATGCTTCTCTGTCTCTGGATCTAATTTTGTTCATCAGTTTATGTTGTTCATTATATTCCACAAATGAGTGAGATCATGTGATATTTATCTTTCTCTGACTGGCTTATTTCGCTTAACATCCAGTTCCATCCATGCTGTTGCAAATGGTAAGAATTCCATCTTTTTACAGCAGTGTAGCATTCCATTGTGTAGATGTACCACAGTTTTTTAATCCACTCATCTGCTGAGGGGCACTTAAGCTGTTTCCAAATCTTAGCTATTGTAAATTGTGCTGCTATGACCATAGGGGTGCATATATCCTTTCTGATCGGGGTTTCAAGTTTCTTGGAATATATTCCTAGAAGTGGGATCACTGGGTCAAATGGGAGTTCCATTTTTAGTTTTTTGAGGAATCTCCATACTGTTCTCCTCAGTGGCTGCACCAGTCTGCATTCCCACCAGCAGTGAAGGAGGGTTCCTTTTTCTCCGCATCCTCACCAGCACTTGTCGCTTGTTGATTTGTTGATGATAGCCAGTCTGACAGGTGTGAGATGGTACCTCATTGTCATTTTGATTTGCATCTCTTGGATGATTAGTGACTTTGAGCATGTTTTCATATGTCTCTTGGCCTTTCTTCTCTCTTGTTTGGAAAAGTGTCTATTTAGGTCCATTGCCCATTTTTTGATTGGGTTGTTTATCTTTCTTTTGTTAAGTTGTATGAGTTTAATATTAGATATTAAACCCTTATCAGTGATAATATTGGCAAATGTGTTCTCCCATGCAGTGGGCTTTCTTGTTGTTCTATTGATGGTTTCTTTTGCTGTATAGAAGCTTTTTATTTTGATGTAGTCCCATTTGTTTATTTTCTCTTTAGTTTCCATTGCCCTAGGAGCTGTAGAGGTGAAGATATTGCTTCAGCATATATCTGAAATTTTGCTGCCTGCGGATTCCTCTAATATTTTTATGGTTTCCTGGCTTATGTTTAAGTCCTTTATCCATTTTGAGTTTATTTTTGTGTATGGTGTAAGTTGGTGGTCTAGTTTCATTTTTTGCATTTATCTGTCCAATTTTTGCAACACCTTTTATTGAAGAGACTGTCTTGACTCCATTGTATGTTCTTGGCTCCTTTGTCAAATATTAATTGAGCATAGTGGTTGAGTCGATTTCTGAGTTCTCTATTCTAGTCCATTGGTCTATATGTCTGTTCTTGTGCCAGTACCAGGCAGTTTTGAGAACAGTGGCTTTGTAATACAGCTTGATATCTGGTATTGAGATCCCTCCAACTTTGTTCTTTTTTCTCAGGATTGCTGCAGGTATTCGGGGTCTTTTTTTTTTTATTCCAGATGAATTTTTGGAGAGTTCATTCTAGGTCTTTGAAATATGCTGTTGGTATTTTAATGGGGAGTGCATTGAATCTATAGATTGCTTTGGGTAGTATGGACATTTTAATGATGTTGACTCTACCAATCCATGAACACGGTTTGTCCTTCCATCTGTTTATATCTTCCTCTATCCCTTTTTTTTTCCAGTGTCCTGTAGTTTTCCAAGTACAGGTCTTTTACCTCCTTAGTTAAGTTTATTTCTAGGTATCTTAACTTTGGGGGTCAATGGTAAATGAGATTATTTTTTTAATCTCTCTTTCTGGAAGTTCACTATTGGTGTATACAAATGCCATAGACTTATTGGAGTTAATTTTGTATCCTGCTACATTGCTGAATACATTTATTAAGTCTAATAATATTTTTAAATATATATTTATTGATTTCAGAGAGGAAGGGAGAGGGAGAGAGAGCTGGAAACATCAATGAGAAGAGAGAATCATTGATTGGCTGCCTCCTGCATGCCCCCTACTGGGGACCAAGCCCACAACCCGGGCATGTGCCCTTGACCTGTATCAAACCCAGGACCCCTCAGTCCACAGGTCGACACTCCATCCATGGAGCCAAACCAGCTACAGCAAGTCTAATAATTTTTTGATGGAGTCTTTCGGGTTTTCTATGTACAGTATCATGTCATCTGTGAATAATGACAGTTTTACGTCTTCTTTTCCAATTTGGCTACCTTTTATTTCTTCTTCTTGTCTAACTTCTATGGATAGTACTTCCATTATTATGTCGAACAAGAGTAGTGAAAGTGGGTATCCCTGTCTCGTTCTTGTTCTTAGGTGAAATGGTTTTAGTTTTTGCCCATTGAGTAAGATGTTTGCTGTAGCTTTGTTATATAAGGCATTTATTATGTTGAGATATGATCCTTCCATTCCAATTTTGTTGATGGTTTTTATTAAGAAAAGATGTTGGATTTTGTCAAATGCTTTTACTGCATCAATTAATATGACTATGTGATTTTTATCTCTCAATTTGCTTATGTGATGTATCACATTTATTGATTTATAGATATTGTACCATCCTTGCATCCCCAGGATAATTTCTACTTGGTCATGGTGTATGATCTTTCTGATGTAAAGCTGGATTTAATTTTCTAGAATTTTGTTGAGGATTTTGGCATCTATGTTCATGAGGGATATGGGCCTGTAATTCTCTTTCATTGTGTGGTCTTTATCTTGTTTTTGAATTAGGGTAATGCTGATATAGCTGTAATAAAAAACACCATGGAAAGTTTCAACAGTAGACTAGGAGAAGTGGAGGACTGAATTAGAAAATTAGAAGACAGGAAAGCCAAACACAACCAAACTGAACTGAAATTGGAGAAAAAAATTAAAAAAACAGGAGGAGAGCCTAAGGTAGCTTTAGGACAACATGAAACGAAGCAACATACAAATAATAGGGGTGCCAGATTGACAGGAAGATCAACAAGGGTTAGAAAACCTATTTGAAGAAGTAATGTCAGAAAACTTCCCTGATCTCACATCACACAAGCACAGAGAGTCACACAAGGAAAAAAGTCACACAAGCACCGAGAGTCCAATCAAGATGAACCCAAAAAGATCCACACCAAGACATGTAATTATGATGGCAAATGTTCAGGACAAAGAGAGAATTGTAAAGGCTGCAAGAGAGAGACAGAAAGTTACGTACAAGGGATCTCCCATTAGAGTATCAAATGATTTCTCAACAGAAACACATTAGGCCAGAAAGGAATAGAAGGAAGTACACAAAGTGAAGCAAAGCAAGGGACTGAATCCAAGAATACCCTATCCAGTAAGGCTATCATTTAAAATTGAAGGGGAAATAGGTAGCTTCACAGACAAAAAAGGCGAAGGGAGTTTATCACTACCAAGCCAGCAATGTAAGAAATGCTAAAGGGACTGGTATAAAAAGAAGAAATAAAAACAGAAGGTGGAACACAGACACAAAAAAATAAAAATGGCTGCAAACAAGTACCTATCAATAATAACTTTAAACATAAATGGACCAAATGCTGTAATCAAAAGACATTGAATGTCTGAATGGATAAAAAAACAAACAAACATGGCCTGTATATAGCTGTCTATAAGAGACCCACCTCAGAACAAGGGAATACACAGACTGAAAGTGAGGGGATAGAAAAATATCTTTCAGGCAAATGGAAATGAGAAAAAAGCTGGGGTAGCAATACTTATATCTGACAAAATAGACTTCAAAGTGAAGCCCATAACAAGAGATGAGGAAGGCCACTTTATAATACTGAAGGGATCGATATAGCAAGAGGTTATAACCCTGATAAACATATATGCACCCAATGCAGGAGCACCCAAAAACATAAAAGAAAACTCCTGGAAGATATCAAGGGAGAGATCAACAACAAAACAATCATAGTAGGGGACTTTAATACCCCACTGACATCACTGGATAAATCCTCTAGACAAAAAAATCAGCAAAGAAACAGCAATCCTAAATGACTCACTAGATCAGATGTACTTAATTGACATCTTCAGAACATTTCACCCCAAAGCCACGGAATATACATTTTTCTCAAGTGCACATGGGGCATTTTCAAGATAGACCACATATTGGGTCACAGGCAGAGTCTCTCCAAATTCAAGAAGATTGCAATCATATCAAGCATCTGCTCAGACCACAATGGCATAATGTTAGAAATAAACTACAATAAAAAAATTCAAACACTTGGAAGCTGAATTGCATGCTATTAAACAATGATTGGGTTACCAAAGAGATCAAAGAAGAAATTAAAACCATCCTGGAAACTAATGACAATAAAAACACAACAATCCAAAATCTATGGGATGCAGTGAAAGTAGTCCTGAGAGGGAAGTTTATAGTTCTACAGGCCTACCTCAAAAAAAAAAAAAAAAAAAAAAAAAAGAAAAAAGAAAAAATGGTAGTAAATCATCTAACTCTACAACTTAAAGAATTAGAAAGAGAGCAACAAGAAAAGCCCAGAGGGAGCAGAAGGAAGGAGATAATAAAGATCAGAGCAGAAATAAATGACATAGAGACCAAAAAAACAATACAAAAGATCAATGAAACCAAGGCTGGTTCTTTGAAAGGATAAACAAGATTGATGAACCTCTAGCCAGGCTCACCACGAAGTAAAGAGAGAGGACCCAAAGAAACTAAATCAAAAATGAAAGAGGTGAAATAACAACAGACCCCACAGAAATACATAGGATTGTTAAAAAAAAATACTATGAACAACTCTATTCTAACAAACTAGACAACCCAGAGGAAATGGGACATATTCCTAGAAAAATACAACCTTCCAAAACTCAATCAGGAAGAATCTAAAAATCTCAATAGGCCGATAACTATGGAGGAAATTGAAGCAGTCATCAAAAAGCTTCCAGCAAACAAAAGCCCGGGGCCAGACAGGGGAGTTTTACCAAACATTCAAAGAAGAAGTAAAACCTATCCTCCTCAGACTATTCCAAAAAAATTCAAAAGAAAGGAACACTTCCAAGCTCATTCTATAAAAGTAAAGGTTTTAATAAAAGGAATAAAGGTATGACAGTTTTAAACTTCATTGTAAATTTATGGTAAGGCTCAGATGAAGATTGGGAGCACTCAGTATTGAATATAGCAATATCTGTCAGGTAAATTAATTATTTTAATAGTTTTCAGATCATCTTTATCTCTTTTACTTCTATTATTATTTTATTGGGCTATATTTGACATATAAAGTTACATTTGTTTCAGGTGTACAACATAATGATTCAATAGATGTATATATTATAAATTGATCACCACAATATATCTACTTAACATCCATCACCACACATAGTTATAATTTTTTTCTTGTATTGCTAAGATGTACTCTCTTAGCAACTTTCCTCCTCACAGCAAACTCTAAAAGACATAAGTAGAAGAATTACATAGAGTGAGTGGAAGAAATAATATTGAGCAGTTACTACTACCTGGTAGGAGATACTGGATGTACATTCAGATGCTGGATTTAAATATATTCACAGATTAATCAAATATAACCATAATATATTGAATATTTTCAAATATATTCATTTGTTTATGCTCATATCCCTGAACTTCAGGGTCATATATCTAAGTATGTCCTTGACATCTGTAGCTACCTCATCTATATGTTCTTCACGACAAGACAAAAAATAAACTTCAGTATGTATTTTTAATAGATAGGTAGATAGATATAGATATAAATGATGTGGATATAGTTGTAGATGTAGATATAGATAAAAAGATATGCTCTATCTTTTTAAATATATTTCTTTATTGATTTCAGAGAGGAAGGGAGGAGAGAGAGATGGAAACATCAATGATGAAAGAGAATCATTGATCAGTTGCCTCCTGCATGCCCCCCACTGGGGATCAAGCCCACAACCAAGGCATGTGCCCTTGGCCGGAATCAAACCCAGGACCCCTAAGTCCACAGGCTGACGCTCTATCCACTGAGCCAAGTCGGCTAGGGCATGCTCTGTCTTTTAACAGAATATTGTGCCAGGACATTGTGTGTGTGTGTGTGTGTGTGTGTGTATTCACTGTGGATAAATAATCCTGTACTTATGTGCAAAAACAAAAATCTTTTAACTAAGGTTTATTTTTATTAAAAATAATATTTTACCAAAATTTTTAAAATGCAAAATATTGTTTTAAGAACACATAAATTTTACACCAGAACAAGTTTAGAAATCATAACCAATTTTCTAAAATCCTTTAATTTTATCATCTTTGAGTTATTATTGGATGCAATGCAGACTTGGAATAGCAATAATTAAAGTTATATTTAGAGCTAATTGATTAACCAGCAAGCTGTGTCCAAGCTGTACTAAACACAGTGATACAATAACCTATGAGATTGGGCATTCACATTTTAAAGATGAAAAACCTTGTATTCAAAGAGATTAAAATTTTTTTTCCAAGATGGTATCTGAGTGAATTTGAGCTCATTTCTTCCTACTCCTGATATTTGTTCTTTTAAACATGGTACTCTGTCTCCCAACAGCATATAGTGCCAGGATATGTAAAGTTGCACATAAGTACAGGATTATTCATCCAGAGTGAGTAATTTTTATTTGACTCTGATAGATCCTAAGAGATTAATTTCATGAGCTATAGTGATTGATTCACCCAGTAAACAGTGAGAAGCATGTCTCAAAGTCAGGGTCAGTTACATACTAGTCTACTACCTTTCCCCTACCCTTACTACCTCTTCATCCATCTCCTACCCAGAGACATTGCATAGGTGGTCACTGGAAATGAATTGCAATAGATATAATATGTCTGGACAAAATTAGCATTGATTACAGATGCCAACAAGCGGTCATTAAACATATAAAATGCAGGAAAACTGGAAGTTTCATAAGATTAAAATTATGCTTCTATATTACCAAATGCCTCCCAGGATGTCCTTATTATCTGTACAGGAATTGTTTCAAAATATTACTAGCTTACTAAAGCCTCTACCCCATCACCAGACTGATTTAAAAGATCAAATGGAAGCCATAAAGCCCTCTCCCAACCCCACACTACCAGCTTATCTGTACCCACATACACTTCATCCCTTCCCTAACATCTCAGAAAATATTGCCTCTCTTCCATCCAGTTGCAAATAGCAGCCTTTGTGACCTGGTTCATGTGGACTTCCACCTACTCAGACCCCATTCCTTTAATTATTCTCTTTTAAGTCTACCCAATATTGGAGCAAATAAATGAGTAAACAAATAATCATGTATAAAACTAAAATGCTGCTCTGTAAATCTTTTATGCCTTGTAAGCTTCTGAATTTCAGGCTCTAGCCCATTTCTATAAAAAGGAGTCTGTCTGTCCTTCACTTCCTAACCTCTCTATTTTCCAGGCCACTGACTGCACTATTCTGTTTCAGCGTGGTTGACCAATAACCACCTAATTGCCAAGTCTGATAGACTTTTATTTTCAATATTTTTTTCCTGTCCTCATTTTACCTGATTTAATGTCACTTTTGACAGTGATTCTATTCCCCTTAAAATTTCTTTCATTTCTTTCCTACATGTTGTCCTTTCTAATACTCCTGATAATTCTTATTTAGATTGCTTCTCTTTCGCTGGTTATTCTTATTTCTTGGTGTTCTTCAAGGTTTCATCTTCATCCCTCTTTCATAATCTAATCTTCTCTTGTGACCTCACTTCCCTTTTCTATGTTGATAACTTCCAAGTCCCTTCTGTCATCCTACATCACTCTGCTCAGCATCACATGTCTTTCTTTCTACTGGCACTTCCACTTCTGCATGACACTGGCATCTCAAGTACAACATGCACCAAATTAATTTTATGATTCGCCCCTAACAACCATTTCCTGTCAACCTCACCTTGTCCTATATGTCTATCTTGTTGTATGGCACCACCATCCATCCAGTCTTCCAATCTATACACTGGGAATCACCCGTAGCTCTACCAACACTTTTATCCCATCCCTAAACTTATTTCTCTTAATTCTTTCCATCATACTTCTTAAATATCTCTCAAATGCATTTAAGTCTTTCCAACTCCAAAGCCACTCCCTTATTTTAGATCTGCAATATTTCCCAAGTGTATCATGTCTGTGGTTCTTCCAACCCATTCTACATACTGCAGTTAATACTCTTGTCATGTTCCCATGTTCCCCCAAATAAACTTTTAGTGTTCTCTTCAAATTAGTCATTTTTTTTTAACTGAGTTCACATAGCTATTCAAGATTTAGTTTCGTACATACATACTTCTCTAGCCATTGGTTTGTAGCTCCTTCATTTGGTCACTTCCTGTGAATCCTTAACATATTAACTGAGCCTGGCCGTGTGGCTCAGTATTTGAGTATCAACCTATGAACCAGGAGGTCATGGTTTGAATCCCAGTCAGAGCATATGCCTGGGTTGTGAGCTCAATCCCCAATGTGGGATGTGTAGGAGGCAGCTGATCAATGAGTCTCTCTCATCATTGATATTTCTTTCCTCTCTCTCTCTTTCTTCTCTCTGAAATCAATAAAAATATATTAAATAAAATTTATTTTTAAAATATTAACTGAGACATTACTTATTATGGGTACTTTTCCTGGTTCCTCTATTTTGGGTTGTTGATTTTGTCAAAATAACTGGCCATTTAAATGAATTCAATCATTTTAAAAAATCTGTGCTTCCACACCTTTTCATGTTTATACCTAATAGGGTATTTAGCATGTATTATGATAATCTCTTTATCTTTTACTAGACTTTTAGCTTTCTTATTACAAAAAGCTTGTTTTGCTTGGTGACTTCAGAATCTGCCACAGCACTTGGAATGCATCATGCATATGATAAAATTTTATGTAACACCCGAATACGATATACTGGTATATTTGGTAGGGGCATGCTGCATGACAAGCACTGCTCTAGGCATTGAGCTTACAACTATGGAAAACAACCAAAGTCCCTGTCCTCAGAGAGCTTACATCCCAAAGGGAGTAATATATAAGTAAACTTGCATTCTAAATAACAAAGTAGAGCATTTAAAATTTCCAATCAATAAGTTTTTGGTAACAATCAGAAAGACATCTCTTTTTCAAATTGCAGATTTTATTTATAGTACCAAAATTTCTGGATAAAGTGTAAAAAATATGCTAAACTAGATATTTTATCTGTAGATCTCATATCAAACTTCAGCATGTCTCCAGTGTCTATGATTTAGTGTAAGTATGATGATCATCTGATAAAAGTCATAGAAAATGCTGTAAACAATTCCAATTACATTGACTTACAACATTTTAAATCAAACTTTGCATATAAGATTTTATTTTAGAAATCTCAAACCATAAAGTATGCAAAGAAAATGGGCTCTGAATGGATGAGAGTCTAAAAAAGTGTCTAATTTCTAATTCCAGCTGCAAGGAGAAGAATGTCAACTATGTTAGACTGTGGCTGTGTCTGCATCCACAAACTGATTTTAAAAATGATTGAATTCATTTAAATGGCAAGTTATTTTGACAAAACCAACAACCCAAAGTGGCCAAATCTAGTCAATACCTAGTTGTTTGCATTCAGCCCACTTGCCCCTCAAATTGGTGTTATGTGTAGATAGTTTGTGTATCAAGAATCCAGGGTGGGCCACTAATGTCACTTTATGAAAACAAGTTACCAAATAAGAGTGTTTTCTGGCCATTTGCTCTTGGCCACCCATGTGTCTGAGAATGCAGTACGCCAGGCTCAGTACCTTAGAGCCTTACATTTTTTTCTCATCTTCCAAAGGTGTGGGGAAAATAGTTTGATTGGAAAACAGTCAACCTGGTGTTTGTGAATATAGTTACCAAGGAGGTTTGTTATCAATCCAAGAATCATCTAGCAGGGGCTGCCACCTCAGAACCCAGCAATTTATACTTTTCTTTTAATTAACCTGAATAGGCTATTAGATAGAAATGTTTACTCAAAAGCACAGACTTGCATAATTTTTTTTTAAAGTGAAGTGACTTTGCTTTTGGATTGCATTTGTTTCTGTAACAATTCCCCAGCTTTAGTTTTTGTCAAATAAAAGACCAACAAGTATTTTTCTAAATACAAACACCAACAAATATGCTTACTGCAATTACTATAGCTGCCTTTTTACTATTGTTAGGAGATATTGAAAGGCTTAATTGGTTGTATTTCTTGCAATGCCGATTAAAAAATAAGAAAATGCACACACACAATTCAATGAGAACTGTGAGAAAAATAACATACGGCTAAAAATATAGCCTGATATTTCTGCTGATCCTTATCTAGGGTTATTCCTATATTTGTGTATAAAAGCACAATATAATTATTACTATATTGAGGATACTACACATAATCATTTAGTTAATTTTTCACAATGCCTGTTAATCTTATTGCTCTATGTGTCCAACAGTAAAAATGTATACTTGATGCCTAATGCATATTTGATCCTCTCCCACCAGGCAGGTTGAAAGTCTTTTTGAAAAAACAGGTAGGACATCAACATTGTATTATTTTTATAAAATTAAGTTGTCCTGACTAATACTTTCCTATGGTTTAGATGTAGAAATAATAGAGATGGCAAAACTAGAAAAGGAGGTGCTAATTCACTCACTTATAGTCAGACATGAACATTGGGAAGAAATGACTAGAAAAACATTGATTACTCTCTAGGACACCTGAGTCAGCAAAATCACTTGCACACGGTTGAGAGAGGGTTCTCTCGCAGTGCAGATTTTGTGTTTGATTTTAAGGAGAACTCAAAAGCCATAATACAGTAGCTGGCATTTATATTTAGTAAGAGTGCAATATACGCCTTTGAAGTTGGGAGATGAGTATTTATTGAAGCAGCTGGCAAATCAGCAGAAAAATGCTGATTTTGAAAAAACTATTCTTCTTCTGTGGAATCAGACCTACTGTATTTAGCAACACTATTATAATTGAACACAAAAACTGCATTAAAATACCATTAAGAAGGAGACAGAAATCCAGAAAAATAAGAGAATTCTAAGTTAAAAGCTGTCACAGCATTCCTGAGTCAGCTCTTTTAAGCATAAATGCACACATGCACAAGTGATCTTTCAAGTATGACATGAGATGAACCTACTGGACGTTCTTCCCCCATCACTTCTGGCCTCTATCAAATGCAACCAGAATATTTTTCCAAGCTGACCTAATACAGCTCATCTATCTGTATTCCCAGCAGCACCAATCCCACCCTCCAAAAACCCCAAGAAATTGGATGCAATTTTAATTTCAGCATGACACAAACCCAGCCTAACCTTTCCTTGAAAATAATCTATGTATTAATAAAGGAAGTTCTGTAACTCCCACCAACCCTTGTGCCTACCACTTTGAAAACAGAGCTGTACTTTTATACACACATAAGGAACCCAAAGGATCACCAGGTTATTTTTTTTTCCCAAATGAGAATGGTGGGAACTGCTTAATTTATGTGATTTATTAAAGGTCACAAAACTTGTTTGTGGCTAGTGCCAAATTTTATGACTTTCTTCAATCCAGTATCTTTTTCACCACATTCCTTGCCCTCCCTAGTTTATGTGCATAAAAAAAAGATGGACTCTGTCCCAACCCTTGTCCTTAAAGGCAACTGGGAGGGCAGAAGTGGGTATGAACAGTAGGGCATTTTGTGGAGCACTTAACTGTTACTATTTTCTCCTCCCGCATTTAATAATGACAACAGTCAAGTAGAGTTCGTCCACCTCCCCACACAGGCCAGGAAAGTCTTGTGGCAGACCACTGTGCAGTTTCCAGGGCAACAGGCCATTTCTCTATCTTCTGCTGCCCTGGGAAAATCAGGGAAAAATAGGCCATGCAGAAGGCAAGGTGCAGATGCCAGAGAGCTCTCCTGGTGTAGCTCAGCTCTGGACCCAGGTTCATCTTAAAGGCAGAAGTTCATCTGATGATTTCTTGGAAATGTGTTAATGCTTTTTCTTAGAAAAAGAAAGTCAGAAACTCTCTGGAGATCAACATAACCTTCACTTTTATTCATATAGTCTAAGAGCAACTGAACATTTGCTCAATAGAGTCAGGCAGAGGTGTTGTACAAAGTGTGCCTAGATCTAGCTTTTAATAACTCTGTGGAATCTCAACTGTTTCGGGGAGAGTAGGCTCCCAGGATGTCCCACTGGAAGGCCACATGGCTTGGGAATGCCTCTGAACTTAGATCTTAATATTTGTCAGAACTCAGGAGAAAGCACACGTGGTGACAGTGGGTTTGTAGAATCTACATTTTTGTGCTCAGCTCTGTTCTTCAGAAGAATAATCCTGCCCTCTCCTACACCCTGAACATTAGAAATGGATTTACCTAGAACATAGCTTTCGAGCTCTCACAAAATCCAATCATCTTTCACTTTTAGAGAAGCTTGAATTTGTTGGCTAAGATTCATGTCCTGACCCTGGGAAGTTTATATATAAAAAATTGGGAAACTTATTCATTTGAGTTCAGAGCCCAGTGATTGTCCTTATGGTTGAAATTTTAAATCTAACAAACTTTTAAATATTCAAGTTCGTGCCTTCTTGGCAAAGCATGACCTTCCTTTCTTCATGAGGAAAAAGTTCTAAAAACTTCAAAAGTTACTTTTTAAGTCATTTTAATTGCAAATGAATTAGAAACATAAGGATGATGTATCTGAAATTGCACTTAGTTGCTAATATTAAAAGGAAAAAGATTAAAACAATTTTTGAACGTCATCAAACCATAAATATTTAAAATACACTCTTGGAAATTTGGTGTGGGGGTGGGGGCATAAGTGCTATGGAATGCCTTGGTTTTATAATATGAAATAGGCCTGGCTGGCGTAGCTCAGTGGTTGAGCATCAACCTATGAACCAGGAGGTCACAGTTTGATTCCCAGTCAGGCCATATGCCCTAGTTGCAGCTTGATCCCCAGTGTGGGGTATGCAGAAGGCAGCTGATTAATAATTCTCTCTCATCATTGATGTTTCTATCTCTCTCTCCCACGCCCTTCCTCTCTGAAATTAATAAAAATAAATTTTAAAAGATTTAAAATATGAAATAGAATTAAGGAAAAAGATTTTTTTGAATATCTGTAGTGACAACCTTAAATCTGATTTATTCTATTTCCAGGAGGATATTTTCTTTGATTTTCTATTCTGCATATTTTTATGTTAGCATATATTTTATCAAGAGAACCATTAATAAATCTTTATAGAAAACACAGCTTTGGCCTTACAGAATTTGGGGGATGAGTCTGTCTGTGGTTTTTAACATGGATTGCCTACAACCTTTTTTGGATCAAATTTGGTTAGAAGTCTAAACAATCCTGAACCATTACTATGTTATATTTAATAGTCCCATATCAATGATATCAAAATTTTCCTAACTTAGATTTTAGGCAGATTGATTTGCATGACAGGCTCAGTGCGCTATCCCAATCTATCTTTTAGTAATTTGTTTTCTATCTTTATTTAATTACATTTATTTTGGTATTTCATTTTACTTCCAGAAGTTTCTTTATAGATTATATTTTTAAGGAACACTTTTCACACACTCTTGGCATTGGATATAATGTTCATTTTAATTTTCTTAAGGGCAATCATCATTTGTTGAGTGCTTACTCTATAGATGGATATGCAAAAGACAATATCTGTTGAGAACTTGAGTATGTGGCTTTTCATACAAAAGCCTAAATTTAATAATAATTTATTTTTGAAATCAAATGCTCTATACCTTTCATTACCCTATGTCATTTCCCTAACCCCTGCCATGCTCAATAAAATTTTTTGCAAATCTTTTTATTTACTACATATTGCAGTTAAATATAACATGGGAGGCCAGGAAGAGATGCTTCCACAAGAAGCAGAGCTATACATCACCTGCTCATGAGTTCAAGGGTCGTTACAGTAAGGACACCCAGGACATCTTTATTGATCCGCATACCAGCCTGCTCTGCTTCCTTGTGTATGAAAGGATCATGAGACCTATTCTTTTAACTGTCTCCCAAGATCAATATTTGAGAGATGCAAAGCTTGAAGGTTAAAGGAAGATGTACAGATACTGCATATACCTGCATGCAGTGATTTGCTAGACAACTTTGGGGTGGGAGTGTGAGAAAGCCTGACTTACCTGATTTTTCAGGCTAAAAGGAATATGAGAAAAGTAGGTTGAGCATGGAAGTGTTGATGCTAACACCTCACTGTACCTCACTGATATAGCTTCACTCTTCACTGGCCCAGAGCAAATCTGGACTGCCCAAAGCCAAACAAAACCCTTGAGTAGGGCAATAAGAAGATAAACAGATAAACAAACAAATAAATACATTTATTATTTAAAAATTGGCATTTAAGAAAGGAGCAGTCACCTTATGTTGGGGACTGACCTTGCTCCTTATTACACCTGGGCTGGGTTTCCTCATTGCTCTGTGGGTGTGGAGGGAGCTGGTCCTAGAACTTAACTTCCAGTGTGATTTGTGTCCGTTTAGGCCATCTAAGAAACACTGGATGACAAGTTGAAATACATCTGTGAAGTTTGAAGGGATAGGGAGCAGAAGAGGGTAAAGCCTGCCTCTGGCACAGTGCACACCTGCCGTTTGTGAAAGGAGAGCAGGAAGAAAGAAGAGGATAGGGAACACTTTAGATTCATTGCAATTCTGAGAAATTCTCAGCCAGGCCCGAGAGGGATCTCCTAGCAAAGGCTGTTCACTAGATCACTGAATGACCGGGCTCGACTACCCCCTGTGCTTAGCCGTTGGTAGGGGAAGCAAGTACTCAGCGCAAATGGCTCAGTGGGTCTAGAGGTGCTAAAGCTGGAGGCTGTCGGCTAACTGCACCTGCCGCAGGGGAGCACTTACTGGCATCTTGTCACCCAGCATATTCTTGAATATTGATATAGTGTGATCATTTGGTTCAGACCTGAAGTTTTTAAGCATGAATCTTCCCTTGGGACACTTGTTGCTTTTTGTGTGATTCACTTCACACAATTATATGAAAGTTAGGTAGACCTCCCAAGCTTTCCTTGCTTGTAAACTCTTCTACCTCTGAAAAGTTTCTTTCGTATTATTCTTGAATCCTTCTCCAATTCTCTTTTAAGAAAATTAAGTAAACAATAATTATAAAATATCTTTTATTGTAACATACTCACCACAATAATTAATAAGGATCAAGGATTTCAATTCTTTAAGTCTTTTTGAGGAATTGTCTCTAAATCACATCTTCTATTGCCCTTTCTCTTAGGTTGGCGTGCCCATTAAGGGCCATATTGCTTTTGTTTGGGTAGCAGATACTTCTGGAAAAACTGGAATTTATTCCAAATGGGAAGGGATTTTTAACTCCGCTTCTGCTCCCTATATGTCATTAGTTAGGGTTATAAATGCTAGCTGTCACAACAAACTCCAAAATCTTGGTAGCTTAACAGTAAAAGTTATCCAACATAGTTTAGCAGAGGATTTTTTTCCATTTGGTAATTTAAGGATCCAGGTTTCTTCCATTTTGTCACATCTCCTTATCACCATATGACTTCCAAATTTTTGTAACAGGGAAAGAGAGTAGGAGGCATACTAGCTTGTAGAAAATGTTCTGAACAAGAAATGGCACATAACTTCCAATCACATCTCACCTGCCAGAAATCACTTCCGTGTCCCTAGCCCAACCGCAAAGCAGGTTGAGACATGTGAATGAGCACAGTGACCCTTGCTGAGCACTATCTGTTTTGCACATCATGTCAACTTTGCTCTACCCTCACTCCAGGTGGGGTGACTAATCTGTTCTTTTTTTTTCCTTCCTGTGTCATGGCCCCCAAAGTATCAACATAGGCATATATTATCTCCCTTGCCAGGAAAAGACCAGGGAGGGAGGGAGGGAGGAGAGAGAGAGAGAGAGAGAGAGAGAGAGAGAGAGAGAGAGAGAGATTTATAGAAAGAATTAGATATTTCTAGAGATACCTTTAGAATATTTATCTGAGTTTCACATATTTCTCACTGCTGAACCACACTGGCCAGGCAAAATGTGAAGATTTTTTTTCCATTATTTTAAATTTTATTGGGGTGACATTAGACAACATAAACATATAGGTTACATGTGTGGATTACTAATTTACAGAATCTGTATATAGGACCATGTGCCCACCACCCAAAGTCAAATCTTCTCCTGTCACCTCATATTAGGACCTCTTTCTTTCCCCACCCCCCTCTCTCTGGCAACCACCACACTGCTGTTTGTGTTCATAAGTTTCAGTTTTATATTCCACATATGAGTTAAATCATATAGTTCTTAGCTTTCTCTGTTTGACTTATTTCACTTTGCATAATGTTCTTAAGGTCCATCCATGTCGTTGTAAATGATGCTATTTCATCCTTTCTTCTGGCTGAGTAGTACTCGGTGGTGAAGATCTTTAGGAGGCCATTATTCAGCCTATATACTGAGCCATTTACAATCTTTCTTACAAAACTTTTCAATAGCCTATATTTTTCAACCAGCTGGATGAAGATTGGGATATCATCTATGGTCATGATACAATAAATTGAGGTTATGAATCTAAATGACTGGTACAGTTGCAAAATACAGAGCAAATTTATATAAAGGCCAAGAAACCTTTCAGGAACAAAGAGATCAAGAGTGTGAAATAGTTGGGGACCATGGTACATGGTTTATATAGCACTCCAAAACAAAATAAAAGAAATACCTCTACCACTCTATATTGGGGTTCAAAGTTAAATTTACTTTGATGGATTGTGGCAGCTAGACAACAGAGGTCCACAGGTAGGACAGATTCCCAAGGGGCACCATATTCTAGATGGCAGTGTACTCAAGACAATAAAAATAACTTATCTCATAGGTAATTAAATTTGTAATTTCAATCACAAATACCTCCAGCCATGATGACAGATTGGATAATCTATTGGCAAAGAAGTTTTCATAGAATTAAACACTAAGGTAAAACTTTATTAGTAAACCTGGGTCTTTGCTGGATATCAATCTGATCTTTCCAAACCTAGACCTGGTTTTTCCTTTCAAGTGTCATATACTTTGATATTTTCTACGGCCTAATTGTTACCCTTGTAGTGATGTTGCTGTAGAGCTACTCTGAAATCTTTTAACCAATGTAATGGAATTATAATGGCATTATAATGAGCTCCCCGTAATTTTTTTTACTATTATAATGCTGTCATAATGGCATTGTAAAGGGTTCTCCACAAACATACACTGAAATCATTTTGCCACCATCATGACAGTGAAATGAGTCCCCACAGAGTTTATTTGAAATTGTTTTGCTCTTATAATGGCATTATTAATGCAGTCTTCATAGACTTACAGAGAAATTGTTTGACCATCATAATGTGGTCTTCACAGACTTACAATAAAATTGCTTACCAGTGTAATGTGGTTTCCATTAACTTGCACTAAAATCATTTTCCTACCATAATGACATTATAATAGGGTATCCATGAACTTGGATTACCAAAGTTTGGTTCTCTTGATGGCATCATAGCATCATTGCTACAAAGACAGTTAAAATAATGTTGATACTCTGTTGTGTCATAAGCAAAGACTGTAAGTAATGCATATCTACTTTTCACACTTATGTATCATGTGGTTTTTCCTTTAAAAGTAATGCCCTGACCGCAATATACTTTATAAACCAACAATAATCATTTCTCCAATAACTAGATGAGAGAATCCTAGATTCTTAGGGCAGAAGATCTCATTTCATGTACCCTTTATATAAATTCTAATGCTTTTTATTAATTTGATTACCTCCCACCCCATTTTTACGAAGGTGTAATACATTCTTTCCTCCTGTTTCAAAAAACAGAAATATTATTTTTATTTTCTTTTTTGCTATAATTTGTGATGGTTTTTTTTAGATTTATATGAAGTACAATTATTACTGTCTAGTCCTTAGTATAGCATGCTAAAAAACCTGACATTTATATTTATATCAAGTCTTTCATAACCTTGGTGTCTCATATTTAAAAGAGACAACACAAATATAGAGAACTCACAGGCGATGAATGGATATAGTATAAAGATAGAATAAAATAATGTGATAAAGAGAGTAGATTACTAGTAAATATTTACTGGATGCATAGACCCAGTGTTTGGTACATTATTAAGATATTCAAGCCGAGTAAAAGATGTGATGTTGAAGTTTCATGTTTGCATAGGGTGTGATTAGGTTTCCAGTAACGCAACTTTGCACACAGCTATCTGCTACACTTTACCAGCTGGGAAAATTTCAATCAATCCTTCTCTGGATTAGCAATAGCAGGTGAAGATACATATGATTTCAGGAAGCACAATGTGTTATGTTTGTATTATTCTGGATTTTATTTCTGTTGTTATTAAAATCCTACTGTGCTCTCAGTCTTATTTCCTTTAGGTGCACTCATGTGCTCTCATATTAGCAAGCACGTCAGTGTAATTAGGGTATGAAATAGTTGGGAACCATGGTACATTGTTTAGATAGCACTTTAATTATTTAAAAAACAATAAAAAAGCAAATGGCTGTTTTCTAAAAAGCCATCAGCCATGTCTTAGTCTTGGTGTAAAGAGAAAGTTGTCCTGGAGCAGTTCCTTTTTTGGATCTGGAAAGTCTCTTCAAGGTTGACTCTGCACTTAGAAGTATAAGGCAAGTATGTATTATTGCCCTGGGAAAGGGTATAACAAGACGTCCTTTTTGGTAATGTTGGAGGAGGTCATTAAGAGGGTGTGACCACCTGTTAACTCTCCAGTGGGACCCAGGCAATCAGAGGCTCTACCCATGGCCCTGCCCCAGGAATGTACATTCTGCCTACTCTTCTCACATTAGTAGTCATTTTAAGGATGTAGCCTTTTAAGAGTAAGGTGTTGCTGAGACCATCTGGACAGTATACATGACTGAACCCCATTGAGGCCTCTATTTAAAAAATTGTATTGACTTTATTGGGGTAACAGGTTAATAAATTATATAGGTTTTAATTGTACAATTAGTAATACATCAGCTGTATATTGTATTCTGTGTTCACCACCCCAAATTAAGTTTTCTTTCATCACCATTTATCCACTCTTCACTCTCTTTCCCTCTGGTAATCACCATACTATTGTCTATGTTGATGAGGTATGTTGTTTTTTTTTTCCTTTGCTTAATCCCTTCACCTTTTTCACCCAGCCCCTAAACCCTCTTCTCCTCTGACATTAGATTCTTGTGGGCAGGTGCCAAGATCTATTCATCTTGTGGTCACTAAGACAAGCCTCATAAATACAGTAACTTGTCTTGTCGATTTAACCTGTCACTAGCAATCTGGAGTGGTGTGTCTGTTTCTTTGGTCTCTCCTTGCCCTCTGTGTAAGATAACCAGTTTCAGATTTCACCTGGTGAACACTCAAGTTCGTGAACCAACAAATAAAATTTGTCACTCTGATACCCACTTAATATAAAATGTTTATCACTGAGGAGATGGTGGAAACCTTTGTACAAAGGTCAAGAATTTTTTGGAACTAAAGAGATCCAGACCACCATCATTTTCCTTTTGAGGCTCAATCCTAGCTAATACATTAATTTGATGGATTGAGGTAGTTAGACAATAGAGGTCCACAGGTGGAAGAGATTGCCCAGGGAAACCTCAAGGTGTTCATACCACATGGGGTGCCTCAAGTGGTGACTAAATTCAGTTCATGGGTTGGATGACAAAAATAGTGGGGAGTTTGTCTCAAGCTAGTAGACTCTCCCAATGCTGTGTGCTTCTAGACAATACTATTTATTATTTAATGGAATAAAAAAATAACATTGCTATATCAGGGATTTTCTGTCTGCTTTACATAGATCACCTAAAAATAACTTAATGATACACATCTAACCCTTCGAAAAATTGGGAGAATAAATGACTTCACCAAGGTCACACAAGTATTAAGTGGTTGAGTCAGATTACCTTAGGCAGTTTGACAACAGGGTCTATTTACTAGTATTTTTGCACTATAACATTTTAGTATCCCAAGCTTGGGGCATCCATGTCTCTAGCACCCTGACATAGTAGGATCTTACTCCCAGGGCTGAGAGCCAAGGTGGTAGGAATAATTTCAGAACTGGACCTTATGCTTACAGTGGTATGAGGAAACAGTTGGGAAACAAAATTCCTGTACTTTAGATACTTTGAAAGTCTTTCCAGGATAGCAGTGACATCAGAGCAGCAGATGACTATAGCATTCCCATGTCTGGGCCTGTGTGTGTTTGGCAATGATAAATGTGGCTGAGAACAAAGGGATTGCAACAGAAACTAAAAAACTTTCTGCCATTAAATTGATCAGTTTTTCCAGCTCTTTCCCTCCAAGTGTGAAGAACTGATCCCCTTGGAATTAAAAAGTCTCCGGAGTTCTTGAAATATTCAGAGTTGGAGGAGTCCCAAGAGAGATACTTGAGTTCCTGCTAATCTGCATGTGAAGGCTCTAGAGATTAATTTGAAGACTAAAAATAGAAATGACCTCATTTATATCACAAGCTCATGAAGCAGGTCATTTTGCACATTCTGCAAAGACCTCAGTATTAACATATACCAGCCAGGTTTTATAAAATAAAATGTAACCAATGATTATCTCAGAATTACTTAATGAAAGCCACTGGCTTTTACAACCAGGGTTGGGTTAAAGACAAATGAATAAAATAGAAAAACAAATCATAATTGTCAGAGGATAGTAGCAAAATAACAGCAGGATAAAGTTAAGAAAATAACTGTGTAATTATAGTATGGCTACCACTTTATTGATCTTTAAAATGGCCAAAACAAATATTTATGATTCTTAGCATTTTATCATTTCACTTCTGTGACAAGGTTACATCACCACTAAGGATTATCATCATTTCTCAACATTAACAAGAGATCTTGTTGATCTGTGGAAAGAACACTCAGATAGGCTATCACACAGGGGGATACAGTAGAACCTATCTCATAGGTTTGTTGTTAGGATTAAAGGAGATAATTCACATATAACATTTAATACAGTGGTTGACGCATGGTGAGCATCTAATAGATGTTGGCTCTAATTCAGTTTTTATTGTTGAGTTATTGTTATTACTTGCCAATAAACCTGTGGCTTCAGAACAAGTCACAATTTCTCGGGGTCATAAATAGCCTATATTCAAGAGGAGATAACCAAACTAGATGCCTTCTAAGCCCTGCTTATTATTCAAGTTGTTTGCATATATGAATATGCGCTGCAGGAATTCTGATGGCAGTATTTTCTAAATGCTTTGTTACATATGATGTCTCAAAATTACTGTATTTAGGCACAAGCAGAACTGTTGTGAAAACTTGAAGAAAAATAACTGAGTTATTGAGACCAGTTGCAAGAAAGGAATGTACAGTGACCTTCTGGACAGCAGTCAAAGATGAGGACACCGAGTGTAAAGGTTATTAGGGACTTTACGAAGAAAAAACTGGTGGTTATGTAGCAAGAAATACCGCCAAACACTATTTATTCAGTCAGGAGAAAGAAGCATTATACAAAGCATTGTATTTTAGGTCATTTTTCATTCAGTTTTCCAATTTCTTTGGATTCATTTAAAATTTTAATTCTTTCCTTGGCAGAAGCTGAAAGGGCCTAAAGATCTGGGTTACACTTATCCTTTGCAGGGATTTTTTCCTGTCAGCTTCCCAAAGAAATTCCTTCTTGGTCCTTTCAGCAGAGGGATTTTGCTCCAGGGCCACCAGATTTCTCTCATTTGAGCTGATACAGCTCTCCTGTCAAATCTAAACCTTACAAAGGCTATGCCCCTACTAAAGTAAAGGGCTTCCCATCTGCTTCAGGGAAATTCCATAGCTCAGGAGTATTGGAACACATTATGTGGTAACAATAACAAAAATAATTTCTTGTTATATGTACTTCGGGCAATTGTGATCCAAATTAGTAGAAGGATCTTCATGCATGTCTGTATTTGGACTAGAGCTACAAAGAAGAATATTTGTTTTTTTGTTGTTGTTTAGGTGTAAACCAATGATAATTGATGGCAAAGTCAATCTGTTTTTCTGTTAGGATTTCTAATTCTATATAAGTAAATGATTCCACTGGGACTGTACTTGATGTTGCCAAAGTTGTACCAAGTGTAAAGTCAACCTCTTGTAAAATCTGCACTAACTCTTCAAAGGCATTAGATTTCAAATTACTGTAGCTATTATTTACATGGAAATGTAAATTGTTTTATGAATTTTGAAAGCATTAAAACTCACCAGGCACTGTGATATTCCCAAGAATACAATAGTAAAATGAAGAAAACTCATCTTTCTCTGCCTTTATGGACTTAGAATCTTGTGGGTGTCACTGTGCAAAGTTCTTAAATGTTAAGTTTTATATGTCCTGAACTAAGTGGCTTAATGGAGAACTCAAAGTTTCAAAATTTATTCAACATTCAAAAGGATCCTTTACCTATAGTTAGAAGAAATAGTTTCAAGCATCTCTTTCTTCTACCATTTTCTTTTTTCATCATTAGACTTAACTGGCATTGTTCTAAGCCCTGAGAAATCAGGAGTGAATGAGACAGATGTTCCTGTTGTCCTCTAAAGTTTCTGACCCATTGTTATCTTAGATTCTCATTGGAATATTACATGCTTAATGGCTAAGAGCTTAGGTCACTGCTGGGTTTAGAGGCAGAAAACTTGAGTTTGGTTTCCAGCTGTGCCATCAATACCTTGGTCAGTTTGTATCTTGCCTCTGAGCTTGAATGATTTCATCTGTAAAATGGGGATAACAGTTCCCATTGTCTGCTTAATCAAAAATTTAAAAAGGAAACTGGGTTGCACAGGAGATTGAAGACAATTATTTTAATTATGTAGCATGAGAAGCTTTTTATGTAATAAAAGGAGCTAGTACTACAGTTAGTTCTCACTGTCATGGACATTGACAATCTGGAGAAATAAGGAAGAAAAATTGCTGCCGGCTCACAACCCCTTATACATCATTACCTTCTTTGTTCTTTTCAGGCACATTTGTTCAAAACACCATTTGCCAGACATCAAATCATGCTCTAAGTGTAAGTATAATATCTGGATGGCTGGGCACATATGCATTCAGAAATACACCTTCTTTCATAGAAGGAGGGCTCTCACCAAGTTCCCTCAACCTTGCTTCACTTCACCATGTACTATTTCCTTCCCTTATGGGTCAGTTATCACACCTCACTAATGAGGCATGTAAAAGCTAAATGATACCACTCAGGCACAAATGACAATTAGATAGCAGAGCTGGAATTAGAACCTATTAGATGGCTTTCCTTCCAGGTCTGTTCTCATACCATTGAACAAGCCTTCAGCTCAGATTTCTTATTTACAGTCAATGTTTTGTTGTCTGAAATTTCACAGATTAGCACTTTGACCCCTTAAAAGCAGCTTTAAGTGGTTGTAACACCCTTGCCTCAGTGCACTTTTACTTTTGCTTAATCAATTCATCCAAACCTTCTATTGTTAGCAGAAAAAGGCAGAGACGAAAAACTTCCATGACAGCTCCAAACACAGGTAGTGTTTTATGGAAACAACACAGCTACAACCACAAACTGAGCACAAAAAGAATATGCCTGTGCTACAAAACCAAAGATGTGGAATCTGATTTCATAATTCTGTATTTTTCTCATAAGAAACTTATTTTTCATAGGCACCTAGTCTGTCTATTCTGCTAATATAAATTAGGACAAATTAATCTGCATGCAATGGAAAATCTGAAAACAGTACTGATTTAAGTACACAACAAATTTTTTTTCAAATAAGAGAAATTTAGAAGTAGGTAGGCAATCTAGGTGTGATGATTGGCACCATGGAGTCATCAGAAAACCTTCCTTTTCTTCTCTGCTGCATCATCCTCAGTCTCAGTGTGTAGCTTCCATCCTCAATGTCAACTCATAACCCAAGGTGGCTGCTAGAGCTCCAGTCCTCATGCCTTTATTCCAGGCAGCAAGAATGAGTGAGATGGAAAGGTCAGATGGGTGCACACAAGCAGTCTTCCTTGTAAAGGACTTCTTCTGAAAGTCTCACAAAGTAACATCGGCTCATGTCACTTTGGCAGGACCTTATTCTTATGACCATCTTTAACTATGGGGAGACAAATGTCTCTATTTTGTTTTGTTTAGTTTTATTCTGTCCTGTTTTATTTTTAAGCTGACTATGCTGACTCTTCTACTGTTATAAGGTTTCATATTAAGAAAGAAGAGCCGAAACCGGTTTTGCTCAGTGGATAGCGCGTCGGCCTGCGGACTGAAAGGCCCCAGGTTCGATTCCGGTCAGGGGCATGTACCTGGGTTGCGGGCACATCCCCAGTAGGAGATGTGCAGGAGGCAGCTGATCAATGTTTCTCTCTCATCGATGTTTCTAACTCTCTATCTCTCTCCCTTCCTCTCTGTAAAAACTCAATAAAATATATTTTTAAAAAAAGAAAAAAAAAAGAAAGAAGAGATAATGGTTATTGGATATACAATTAACAATATCTGTCAGTGTTTAAACCAGGCATTGAGTAAATATCAAATATAAGGATTATTTAGGGACCAACTATAAATGAGCTTCCAAATAATTCTCATAAAAATAGTCCATATAAATTAATAATGCTACACAATAACTATAACAGAGTCTTTAAATGCTTTTCTGCATTACTATATAACTACAAAATTATGCATAATTATTATAACAAACAATATAGAAATATAAAAAATAACTCCCCACATTTCTCTTTGCTTTTGTCTTCCTCCTCACTTCTAAAAACACGAAAGAAAGCAGTTTATGTTTGTTTTCCCACATTTATGTAGAATTATACAAATAAATGGTGTACATGTTTTTATTAGTAATCAAAATTGGCTCATAGTATACAAATTATTCTGCAACATAAGTTTTTAACCTAAACTAATTTCAACACATAGAGATATCCTCATTCTTTTTAATAGCTGCTTAAAATGATCAAGTATGAATATGCCATAACTATTTCACAAAGAAGACAACTTTTATTGATTAAGATGTTCAGGAGGGCAGCAAAATCAGTTTGATGAGATACTGAGACAGCTAAAAAAACAGAGCCTGAAGGACTGCAAGTTAGAGTTTTAGGGTCAAGCACATTAAGTGGGTTAACGTGGCTATCTAAGGACACCGAGCATGCTCAGTGTAGCTACAGCATTTTCAGGACAGAGGGGACACTTTTTAGCATAGCTTCTTATGCCACAAAATCCCTAAAGATGCCATTTATGCCATCTGGCTTTGTTGTTCCTCTCAATCAGCATCTTTAGACATTTCTACTATTCATTTTTTCCCCTTTTCAAAACATCTCTCCAATCAAATCACCATCTAATTGCTAAATTCTGAAAAAAAGTTTTTAAGAATTAAATACTTTGCCCTTAAACCACTTTTTCTAGTTATTAGTCCACCTGTTGATACCATTTTTTTTCCGTTGTGAATTTGAGAATTATTTTTATTCTTTCCCCACCTTTCGCACATTTTTCTTGTCTTTATTCTATCCTCTTGCCCCCTTTCCTTCTTTTTCCATGATCATTTCTCACCCCCTTACTGCTTGTCAGATATCTACTTATGGAAACACAAACTGGTGTGTATGTTTTTACCATGAAATGGCAAGAGTATTTAAAATTTAATATGGAAAGGGGCTGTGTTAAAAGTCTGAAACTCCAGGTTTGGTGTTTCCTCCTCCCCACCCTTGCCCTATTCAGTTTGTGACTCATGTAATGAACGTGGTGAAAAAATAAAGTCAAAAAGCAAAGGCAACTCTATGAAAGAGACACATGTTCTGAAAAACAAACATGCAGGGCAGACAAATGTGATCCTAAAACAAGCACCAGGCTGCTCAGGTTCTTTCATCTGATCCAAACTTGAGGGGGTTTCTCTCACTTTGTGTTTTGTGGAGTGGGACTAGGCAAAGGGGAAGCAGGGATGATCTTCACTGGGAAGGCTTCAAATACTCATACAGTCTTTAACCTTTCTATTTTCCTGCTCCCTTCCTTTTACTATGAGGTTAATTGGGGATGCCCGGACACTGGGATGGTCTGGAAAGCATCTGTCAGCATAACTACATGTTTTCCTTGGTCTTTATACCACTTTCACTAACAAGCATGATCTGTATTTACATCACAGTTAGTGACAATATTAATAAGAATATAGATCTCAGAGAATCTCATATATGAAAGTAATCTGCATGGAGAGAAACTGAAAAGATAAAATGGTTTGTCCCAAATTATCTTACTGTTGTTGAAGCCAGAACCAAGCTCTTGTCCCTCATGCAGGCTTCCCTCACTCTGCCCTTGACTTCAGGCTGCTTCCGATGTTAAAGTGATGGATGTAGCTAAACCCACCATTGTTTCCAAGAAAAATAAATCACCTAGCATTTTATTGAAAGCTGATCACATACCAGACACCACCATGCAAGAAGTTTTCATGCTTGCCTTTACTCCAGGGTTGGGGAACCTTTTTTCTGCCAAGGGCCATTTGAATATTTATAACATCATTCGCGGGCCATACAAAATTGTCAGCTTAAAAATTAGCCCTCTATATTTGGTCAAACATTTAATTATCTCACCCCTAATGCCTTGGCAGGGCCAGACCGAATGATTTCACGGGCTGGACGTTCCCCACCCCTACTAACTCCATGAATATTTGTTCAGGGACATTTATGTACAGCCTCTTTATGGGCATGGTAGACAAGCCAAAGAAGGTTGTCCTCATGGAGCTTACATCTGGATATGTGTGTGTGTGTGTTGACAGAGGGTGAAGATGGGAAGTAAAAGAAGAACAATAAGGAAGTTAACATACCAGTATATGTATGATTATATCTGGTAGGGTTTTATGATAAATGCACACCAGAGATAGGATAGAGAATAGACAACAGTGTGGAAGATGAGGAAAGACAGTTACTTTGTATTATCACATTCCGTTCTAACACCAAGTCTCTAAGACAGGAACTAATACTATGCCTAATGCACAGATAAAGAAATCAAGTCTCAGAGGAGTTTGGCAACTTCTAGTTCACAGCCTCTTGGGGAGAAGGGGCTAGCGCTAAGCCCAGTCCTTCCTCACACCAGAGTTGTGCTCTAATCCCTATGCCCAAAGGCCTCTACATGAGAATGTACAGGGGAGGGGGGAGGAATATTTGCTTGAATTTTCATACGGAGATTGTTACATGAGAAAATACAATGGGTAAGTGCTGATGATTAAGTATCTGAACAGTTGAGCTGAGTGGCTTAATGAGGTTAAGGCTCATGGCATCAGAACTTGAGTTATTTCATCTTGAGAACGGCGGAAAAGAGGCCAATAAAAATGCATTATTGGACTCATCTGGTTCCTATTTTCAAGGATCAAAGAATCAGCTAATAGGTACACAGTTCTTGAAACCATGCTGTTCAAAGCAAGGTCAGCAGCTAATAAAGACATCTACTATTTAATCATGGATCAGACCACTTGACTTTGCTTGTATCACTGATACCAGCCATTATTGGCGGAGAACCAGCAGAGTACTCAGTACAGCATGAAATAAGAGAGGTTTGGGGATCTGTTAATTGCATCTTGTCTGAGCTGTAGGAGGTATACTACTCCAAAATCAGTCCCTTCCAATTATTCCAGGTTGCAGCTGGCATGGTGAATCCTGGGTTGTTTTCACCCAATGAAAGAGTCTAATTTTATCACAGAATCACAGGACTGGCAAGACCTTGAGAGGTCAGCGGAGGCTTTCAGGCAAGACTGCACTGAGTGAATATATCTAATCCTATTTTAGGCCATCTCCAGAGAGCAGATTCCATGATTCCTCTTGCAAGCCAATGCGAGTATGAAGCAAACTTTTCTGTAGCCAGCCTAACATTCCTAGTCATTTATTTCAAATTCATCTTTCACTGGGTTCGTAATGATGGTTTGACTATCCCTATTTTCCCTATTTATTCTTTAAACAATAAGTATTGGCGAAAGTTGAAATAACTCTTATGTTTGCATAGAGGGATTAATTAGTTGTTCAATGGGAGGTTGTATTAATTATTTAGCTTAATATGCCTGACTTGAACACCTATTCTGTAGTAGCTTTAAGAATTCCAAAAAAATAAAGATGGTCTTGAAGGACTCTCCACCTTGCTTCCACTTTCTGTCTGGTTCCCTAGCCCCAGGCACACTGTCCAATTTATATCCTCAAACATGCCGACCTTATTTATTTCTTAGTCAGGGCTTTTGCACTTGCTATTTGATGCTGTTCCGGTAACAGTCCACCGTAAGCCTCCCAGGGCAGGGCTCCTCTTCCTCAGAGGAGCCATCCCTGACTGACCTATTTAAAGCTTCCTCAGAGCACGTATCAGTCTCTAAAATTACCTTATTTATTCCCTAGTTGGCACATATGTTGTTTCTCTCCTTCCCTGGTAAAATGTAAGAACTATGAGATAGGGGACCTCACCTGACTTTTTTTTTTTTAAAACTATGTAAGACCAGTGTCTGAAACAGACACATTATATGTATTTAATAAGTATTTGATAAAAAAGAACGAAAGGATATTTGCATAGCAATACATCAGTGTAACCTGTTTAGTAGGCCCCTGTTTCCTTGTACGGCCCCTGGAGTGGCATGTTTGAGGGGATGCACAGTGTTCTTACATGAACTTTAAAGTCAGATCACACGGTTTCAGGTCCCAGATCCAGCATCCACCAATTGTGAAAGCTTGGACAGGTTACTTAAATTCTTTGAGTGTCAGTTTTGTAATCTGTGAGACAATGAAACTGACCTCATTTGTCCGTTCTTAGGACAAATGGTTTATTTTATTTTTTAAAAAAAAGCTATTTTACATAATATATAAAAAACTATTAATTTACTTTTTAAAAAAATATTTTTTAAATATATATATATTTTTATTGATTTCAGAGAGGAAGGGAGAGGGAGAAAGAGATAGAAACATCAATGATAAGAGAGAATCATGGATTGGCTGCCTCCTGTATACTCCCACTGGGGTTCAAACCCACAGCCCCGGTATGTGCTCTGACTGAGAATCGAGCCATGACCTCTTGGTTCATAGTTTGACGTTCAACTGCTGAGACACACTGGCTGAGCTCTATTAATTTACTTTTAAAAACAGTATTTATTGAGCATCTACTATTAATACGAGATTTTTGGACTGGAACACGTGGTGTTCCCTTGGGCAGGATGGCTTCCCCGGATTCTTTGTCCATCGGAGTAGAACAATGAAACCATGGACAGAAGATGATATAACAGAGGTGGAAATTTATTGAAGAACAGGCACAGACTCCCCCGTGGGGAGGGGAAAGGGTCCCACTGAGTTCTTTTTTCCCGGTTTATAAAGGCTGCAGGTTTTTGTGCCTTGATATCCCCTCTGATTGGTCACTATTCCCTACTGATTTGGTCACTATAGCAACTCCTGGACTCAAAGGTCAAACCTCGGATGGGACATGTGAGGCCCTCCTTCTTTATTTTATAAATATAGACCTTTGGCTACTCCCAGTTCCCTTGTCTTATAGAAATGTAACTGCTGCCTCTCCCTGCTTCCTCGTCTTATGGAAATGTACCCTTTTTCAACTCTGTAGTCCTGTGTTTTTTCCATGGACCCCCTTAATTTTAAAAATTCCCTAAATCTGCCTATTTCACCCCTAAAAATTCATATTTCACTATGTACCGGGCTGAGGATATAATAGTGACCAATCAATAACAATCTCTTCCCTCAAAACTTACACTTTGGTATATAGAAGTATATGTTTCAGAATTAAGATCAGGCTTCTGCGTTTACCCTACATGGAGATTATATTTGAAGTATGGTCAGTGTGCTAGTGCAGGCTCTTCTTTCAATAGTCAATATATGTTTACTAAGTGCCTATTATGCACACACCCATAACTATCCAGTTAATAATGGTGTAATAGGAGGGTTTTTAGACAAGTCTAAGAGGGCATGGCCAGTTCCACCTACAGATGGATTGCTTGTACAGTCATTCACCGCATAAAGACATTTCATTCAACCACAGACCACTTATACAAAGGTAGCTCCATAAGATTATAATGAAGCTGAAAAACTTCTATCATTAGTGACATCTTAGCTTTCATAATGTCATAGTGCAACATAATACACAAATATCATTGTGTTACAATTGCCTACAATATTCAATATAATAGCAGGCTGTACAGGTTTGTAGCCTAGGAGCAGTAGAACAGAACTTGTTACCTGAAAATATGTCTATTTGGCATAGGATTATTTTAGAATGGTTAATTTTAAGAAACAGCAGAAATGGAAGAAGGTCTGAAAGCAAATAGAAGTTAACCTTTGTAAAAGATATTTAAGGGAAATCTCCATTTGTAAGAGTGTCTCCCTGGAATTACCAGGAAGAGGTGGGCTGGCCTTATCTCTAGAAATGCTTATCAATGCAGATGACAGGGACTTAAAATTGCATAACAATCCTACCCTTATTTACTGTGCTTTTTCCAGCTAACCTCCCATAACTGAACCTTTCCCAACCAACAACATCTATCCTCTTCAGTCAAAGATGGTATTTATGGTGGTAAATTTTGGCAAGTTACTCCATTTTCTTGAATCTCTCCCAGGTATATAGGAGGTACACATTATTAAACTTTTGTTCATTTTGTTAGTGTTAATCTGTTTTATTATCTGGATGTCTCAGCCAAGAATTCAAGAGTTAAGGGAAAATTGTTTTTTCTCCCCAACAGAGCAATAGGTTATACAAGGCAGCCTAGGTAGAAGGCTATACCATCCAGGTTTGTGTAAATTCACTCCATGATGGTTCTGTTGGAGGAGAAAGGGCACCAGAATGTTACCGACAATTGTATCTTGGGTCAACAACCTCTGTAGTTGAGTTCTGGCTAGAAAAAATTCAAAGCCAAGACTCAAATATAAACAAAAGTTTATTTAGAAAGTCACAGAGGTAGAAGTGAGCCTTGGAAAAAGTGAGCCAGCTGTGCTGCATAGACTCAGAAAACACATCACAGAGACAAAATAAAAGCCTTTGGAACTTACCAGGAACAAAAGGCAAAGGTAACACACCTGGGGGAAGTAGAAGGAGGAAGCCTGCAGGCATGCTCCAAAGAGAGAGAGAGTGCATGCTGAGTCCTCCATCCTGTGGGTTTTTATTTGCTCTCCAAAGGTGGAGACCCTAGGAGAGGTCCCCATCTTTGGAGAGGATCTCAATGGAATAGTCATCAGCTTTCCAGGACTGTCCTTTCATGGTCATGGTCTCTACTGATTGGTCAGCATCAGGGCAGGGCGACCTTACTCATCACAGCTGGTCCTGAGGTCAGCCATGGCATTAACTCACCTGGCCTTGCTGTTTTTCTGGGCCTGAAATTGAAACACAACTGAAGCCTAGATGTTATCTCTAGTTTGGCCAAAACTCTGTCTCTGTCTCCAACAGATCTGAGGCTGTGCTCCTAAGATTATTTAATGTGGGTCAGAACTTCATTGTCCTGAGGGCTTAATGCTTAAGGGAGTGGTTGTAGAAGGGCTTGCATGGGAGTCATATGAGGCTATTCTTCAGCCCCATTGTTCATCCTCTAAAGGGGTCTACCACATGACTAGGGACATGGAAGAGGAAAAACGGTCAGGGGAGGGTCTGGAACCAATTTCCAGCAATATGAAAGGTCAGAGGGTCTAAACCACATGTGCTGTCATATGCTAGGGGAGGAAAGGTCACCCTGGGGGTGGGGTCCCACACTGCAAATGTCCATTGCTAGGCACCTGAGGCTTTCTGCCCTGGTGACATGGCCTATAATTCCTATTCTGCTCATGCCTGTCTAACTGCCTACTACAGTCCCACAATAACAAAGTTGCCTAAAGGCTCATTTCTTTTTTTTTTTTTTAAATATATTTTATTGATTTTCCACAGAGAGGAAGGGAGAGAGATAGAGTTAGAAACATCGATGAGAGAGAAACATTGATCAGCTGCCTCCTGCACATCCCCTACTGGGGACATGCCTGCAACCCATGTACATGCCCTTGACCGGAATCGATCCTGGGACCTTTCAGTCCGCAGGCCGACGCTCTATCCACTGAGCCAAACCGGTTTCGGCAAGGCTCATTTCTTAGAGCATATCCCTTTCATTTAAACAGCACATGACTGTTTTTTTGGTACCTAAAGTGCATAAAGAGATGTATAAAAAATACAGAAAACATTTTTTAGTATCAATCATATATATCTCAGAAATACTAACAACTAAAATACAGGTGATTGTAACTATGGACTCTTGCTAAAGAAGGCTTTTTTTTTTTTCCTGGGAATAATTTTTCAGTTTTAGGCAGTGAACCATGTGTACTGATGAAAGTTAGAGTTAGTTAGGACCCTGATTTTTTTAAAAAAGCTCTATTTTTCACCAATTATACATCTCATTTTAGAATATTTTTTTTAAAAAGCAATAAGCATCCTAGTGGAACAAATATCTAATCTAATAAAAGACAAACATGCAAATTGACAGTACCTTCACTACGCCTTAAGCCACGCCCATCAGCCAATCAGAGCGACTATATGCAAATTAACCCAACCAAGATGGCAGCCTGCAGCCATGGAGCTGAAGCGAGCAGGAGGCTTGCTTGCGCCAGTGATGGAGGAAGCCAAGCTTCTCCCCACCACGGCCTGGCTGTGAGCTCCACTCAAAGCAACAAAGTTGCAATTATAGAAGCTAAACAAACCCCAGATACCTGCTTTCAGCTGTGGCCATGGAGCTGGAGCGAGCAGGAGCCAGCTGTCAGCTCCACTGAAGGCAGCAAAGTTTCAATTATAGAAGGTAAATAAATCCCAGAATAAAAAAAAAAAAGAAAAAAGGAGAGGCTGGGAGCTTCTGTCGCTGACGGGCTTGGCCAGCCTGAAAACGGCCCTCAGTCCCTCACCCAGACTGGCCAAGCACCCCAGTGGGGACCCCCACTCTGAAGGGGATCTGACCAGCCTGAAAACAGCCATCATCCCCTCATCCAGGCTGGCCAGGCACCCCAGTGCGGACCCCCACCCTGAAGGGGGTGTGACCAGCTGCAAACAGCCATCAGCCCCTTACCCAGGCTGGCCAGGCACCCCAGCGGGACTCCCACCCTGATCCGGGACACCTTTCAGGGCAAACCAGTCAGCCCCCACCTGTGCACCAGGCCTCTATCCTATATAGTGAAAGGGTAATATGAAAACTGACCCTAACAGCAGAACGACTGGGAATGACCGGTCACTATGACACACACTGACCACCAGGGGGCAGACACTCAATGCAGGAGCTGCCCCCTGGTGGTCAGTGCGCTCCAACAGGGGAAGCTCTGCTCAGCCATAAGCCAGGCTGATGGCTGCCAGTACTGTAGTGGTGGTGGGAGCCTCTCCCGCCTCCTTAGCAGCGCTAAGGATGTCTGACTGCTGGTTAGGCCTGCTCCCCGCTGGCAAGTGGACATCACCCGAGGGCTCCTGGGCTGCCAGAGGTATGTCTGATTGCCAGCTTAGGCCCAGTCCCCGAGGGAACGGGCCTAAGCCAGCAGGTGGTCATCCCCCGAGGGGTTCCAGACTGCGAGAGGGCACAGGCCGGGCTGAGGCCCCCCCCCCCCCACGAGTGCACAAATTTTTGTGCACCGGGCCTCTAGTCAATATATATAAAACCCTAAGCAACTGGCCGACCGGCTAGTAGCTATGACATGCAATGACCATCGGGGGCAGACGCTCAATGCAGAGGCATGGAAACATGGAACAGACTAATGCATTTCAGAGGAAAGGAGGAATTTATGCACCAGTGGGGTCCCTCAGTCTGGCCTGTGGGGATAGGCCGAAACCAGCTCTTTGACATCTCCCAAGGGGTCCCAGATTGTGAGAGGGTGCAGGCTAGGACGAGGGACCCCATCGGCGCATGAATCCGTGCACCAGACCTATGATTTTAAAATAAATTTAGATAAAGATGTATTCTCACAGCCTTGGCCTGTGTGGCTCAGTTGGTTGGGCATTATCTGGTGCACTGAAGGTTTTCCAGTTCAATTCTTAATCAGGGCACATGCCTGGGTTTTAAGCTCCATTCTGGGTAGGAGGCTACAGGAGGCAGCCGATTGATATTTCATTCTCACATTGATGTTTCTTTCCTTCTCCTTTCCTCTCTCTATCAAAATCAATTTAAAAAATAGAAAAAAGATGTGTTCACACATTTTTTAAAAAAGATAAGTGAGTTTATATTTCTAAAGTTTATCTTTTTATTGATCACATTTAAGTTAACAAGTACACAGATTCCCCCTCATTTTTAATGAGAGTACAAGATCCGTGTATGAATGAATCATAATAAATCTGTTCAATCTTCAGTTGTTGATCACGTGGATAAAAAATGGGTTCTGCCCTAACTGGTTTGGCTCACTGGATAGAGCGTCGGCCTGTGCACTGAAAAGTCCCAGGTTCGATTCCGGTCAAGGGCATGTATCTTGGTTGTGAACACATCCCCAGGAGGGGGTGTGCAGGAGGCAGCTGATCTATGTTTCTCTCTCATTGATGTTTCTAACTCTCTATCTCCCTTCCTCTCTGTAAAAAATCAATAAAATATATTTTTAAAAGGGGGGGGGGGTGTTCTATGGAAAATAACCTCACAGGATGATATGATCATAAATTCCCAACTGAGCAGATCATGGTGGAGTAATCACACCTCAGCCATGTAACTGCTTTAATAAAAGGCTTATCTTTGCTTTAAGCAAGCCTTATTCATGGTTCCTGTGCTATTTTTAAGATAGGGACAATAATAGAACCTACCTCCAAAGGTATGTTATGAGAATTAAATGAACTGATACATGTAAAGGAATTAGAACAATGGCAAGCCTATGAGTTCAACACATATTGGGTTTCATTGTTATTGTTATCTTTGATATTGTCCCTGTGATTTTATAGACAGGAACAGGGCAAGGAACGGAAGGAAAATGGGGCTATATCAAAGCCAAAGCAAAGATAGCAAAGCAAAAATGCCGTGTTTTTTCCACTGTATTTTTATAACAGGGAAAAACCATTACGTACATGCATCAAGAAACAAACCTGGCCTGGCTGATGTTGCTCAGTGGTTGAACACCAACCCTTGCACTAAAAGATCTACAGTTGAATTCCCGGTCAGGGCACATGCCTGGGTTTCGGGCTTGATCCCCAGCAGGAGGTGTGCAGGAGGCAGCCATTCCATGCTGATGTTACTCTCTTATGGATATTTCTATTTCCCTCTCCTTTCATCTCTCTCTAAAAGATGGAAAGATTGGGCTCTGAGACTACAAAATATTAAAAAATATTATGTAAATGAAATAGAACAAATTATAATAAATAATGTGAAACCTCTAAAGATATTTTTTCTCATGATCATTATGTGACCAAAATTAATATTTGCTACTAAACAGAAGAGTAAAATAAATACCGTTATGGAATTTGTGGTTTTAATTAATCTAATTTCATCCATATAATATATGAGTCAACTTGGCAAGGATGAAATGCAATTTTAGTAATCAATTTAAAATTTAAAGATCCAGTTCACTATTTTAAAATTGTGTAAAAGTAAAAACGAAACAAAAGAAGAATTATTGCTTTCAAAGGCATCCTTTCTGCTTTTCCTACTCAAAAATGCTCTGATTAAAATTTTTAGCTTTGACAAGCAGTTATCCAAAAATATGATCAAATGATAAATGGATGAGAGATTCATGACTAAAACCCAGCTTTGTGCTGTGCTTTCTAAGTAATATTTTAATCAAATTTGAGTAATTATTTGTACAATGCAGACTGATGTGACTAATATTTGAGCAATCTATTACAAACATAAAGTGGGAGAAATGCTCGTATTATAGGAATTAAATAGAGAAAGAAATTCACTATTAAATTTCTTAAAATTTCTTCTGCTTATTATCCTGTCACAGGTTGGGTATCTCAAGAAGTAAAATCTCAGGCAGCAGAGTAGGATGTTAATTGAGAAGGGCTCTTGGGATCTACACCTGTGGGAACGGAATGAAGGAAGCAGAGGGAGAAGATGAACCTGTATCACAGGCCCCGTGTCATCCTCCGTTGACACTACTGGGAGCTCTGGAGCTAAAAAGGCTTTTCAGTGTTCCCCTCTCGAGTCCAAAAAGGCCAAATCTTTATACTTAGACCCCCATCAGGCAAGGGATGTTGGCTTCCCTGACAATTGTGTGGCCTTAGATGAGGCAGCTCTGCCCAACTGAGGCAATTTCTTGAAGGGGCTAATAGCTGAAAGTTATCTGCAAATAGCATGTCCGGTATCTGGACAAGCTCTTCCTTGAATGAACTGGGCAAAATATCCACCATGTACTCTACCATGTTTATGTAGACAAGTAGCGTAATTTCAGAGTAAACCTTCAAGGGAAGTTTTGTTAACCTTTTATTGCCAATCCTCTCTCCCACCCGATTTCAGCAATTAATTCATAATGTCTCTGAGACAAAACTCTCACATCATCTTCTTCAGGAGGCCTTCACCACCCAAATAGACGTGTATATATCAGTACTGAAACAGGAATTTTAGGGGTAAAATAGGACAGGTTTAGGAAATTTTAGAAATTTTGGAAATTAAGAGAACCATGGAAGAAGCATAGCAGAAGGTATATTTCCATAAAATAGGGAAGCTAAAAAGTTGCAACAGGTACATTTCCATAGAATGAGGGAGCTGGGAACAGCAAAAGGTCTATATTTACAAAATAAAAGGGAGGAAGCCCTTCATCCAGTAGGAGAAGAAAACCCAAAGGGAATAGGAAAACAATAAGGAAGGAGTTGGGGGGGAGAACTTCACATGTTCCATGTGAGGTTCGACCTTTGAGCCTAGAGATTACTATAGTAACCAGTCTAAGGGAATAGTGACCAATCAGAGAGGATATCAAGTCACCAGGATCTGCAGTCTTTATAGGGAAAAGGAACTCAATGGGATACTTTCCCCCTCCCCACGTGGGAGTCCATTCTGTGGGACCTTTTCCCCCTCCCCATGTGGGAGTCTGTACTTGTTCTTCAATAAATCTCAAACCTTTGCTATACTACCCTCTGTCCATGGATTCATTCTTTGACTCTAGTGGACAAAGACTATGAGTTCTAGTCCAAAAATTCCATTTCACTATTACTAAATTTTGTTTTAGAATTGTCTTTCCATGTGTCACTTTCCCTCAGAGAAGAAGAGCTTCTTTAGAATACCGATTGTGCCTTGATTATGGTTACATCTTAACTGTCTACCACAGGGTCTTCGTTATAATACTAGCTCAATTCACTATGTATTAATGAATGAATTTGTTCTTGTGTCTCTTGGCTCCATCTTAACTTCTCCTAATCCTTTCCTTATAGCAGAATTAATATAAGACATTCTCTTACCAAAACTTATAAACTCTTGCCAAAACCGGTTTGGCTCAGTGGATAGAGCGTCGGCCTGCGGACTGAAGGGTCCCAGGTTCGATTCCGGTCAAGGGCATGTACCTGGGTTGCGGGCACATCCCCAGTGGGAGATGTGCAGGAGGCAGCTGGTCGATGTTTCTCTCTCATCGATGTTTCTAACTCTCTGTCCCTCTCCCTTCCTCTCTGTAAAAAATCAATAAAATATATTTAAAAAAAAAAAAAACTTATAAACTCTGAATTAAGAAGAAGAAGAAGAAGAAGAAGAAGAAGAAGAAGAAGAAGGAGGAGGAGGAGGAGGAGGAGGAGGAGGAGGAGGAGGAGGAGAAGGAGGAGAAGGAGGAGAAGGAGGAGAAGGAGGAGAAGGAGGAGGAGAAGGAGAAGGAGGGGAAGGGGAAGGGGAAGGGGAAGGGGAAGGGGAAGGAGAAGGAGAAGAAGGAGAAGAAGACTGTCTTTACCACTGGCATATTATCAGGCCTGGCTTAAAATGCCTAATAGTCATTGAGTGAATGAATATTTAATAACTCTAGCGGTGACAATGATATAGTCTGTACATAAGGAGCTACATGATTTGGAGTTTCATTGAATTAGTTGGAGGCTTTAGTAAACCTCAGAAAAAAATGACATCAAAATTTTAACATTATTACATCTATATATATATAAAAGCTTAAGCGACCATTACGAACAGAATGACCAGCAGTCGGACATCCCCCGAGGGGTCCCAGATTGCGAGAGGGCGCAGTTGCTATGTTGCACACTGACCACCAAGGGGCAGACTCTCAACACAGGAGCTGCCCCTTGGTGGTCAGTGCACTCCCACAGGGGGAGTTCAGCTCAGCCAGAAGCCGGGGTCACAGCTGGCGAGTGCAGCTGCAGCGGTGGGAGCCTCTCCTGACTCTGTCAGCGCTACCAAGTAGCAGTGGCAGGTGTAGTGGGCCAGGATGAGCGCAAGCAGTGCAGCACCCGGCCCCAGCTTGGGCTTCTCCCTGGCCGCCTGCTGCTTGCCACACTGCTATATCCCCCAAGGGGTCCTTGATTGAGAGAGGGTTCAGGCCAGGCTGAGAGACCACCCCCCTGCCCCCTGTGCACAAATCCGTGCACCAGGCCTCTAGTATTAAAATAAAGCATTTTTTTGTTTGTTTTTTAAAATATATTTTATTGATTTTTTACAGAGAGGAAGGGAGAGGGATAGAGAGTTAGAAACATCAATGAGAGTGAAACATAGATCAGCTGCCTCCTGCACACTCACCACTGGGGATGTGCCCGCAACCAAGGTACATGCCCTTGACTGGGATCGAACCCGGGACCCTTCAGTCCTCAGGCTGATGCTCTATCCACTGAGCCAAACCGGTCAGGGAGTATTTTGTTGTTTTATAGAAGATTTGTCAATGTTCAGTACTTCTGTTGATATTTATTTAAAAACTAGAGGCCTGGTGCATGAAAATCATGCATGGGGGAAGAGTGTCCTCTCAGCCCAGCCTGCATCCTCTCCAATCCTGGACCCCTCAGGGGATGTCTGACTGCTGGTTTAGGCCCGATCCAGGAGATCAAGCCTGAACCAGCAGTTGGACATCCCTCTCACAATCCTGGGCTGCTGGCTAAAAATCGCTCACCTGCCTGCTTTCTTAGTCACCCCTAACTGCCTCTGTGTGCTGGCCTGATCGCCCCTAACTGCCCCCACTGCTGGCCTGGTCACCTCTAACTGCTCCCTGCTGCCGGCTAGGTCACCTCACTCTGTCTTCTTGTTCAGTCGTTTGGCCGTCCCTCACTAACCCCCTGCTGGCCTGGTCATAAGCAGCATCTTGTGAGGGCATGAGGGTTAATTTGCATATTCCTTCTTTATTATATAGGATGTCTGGATTCCTATATTTATAATCACAGACAATGCCTACACCCACATAAACAATTATTTTTTTTTGTAGCCTGAAAGTTTTGTGGTTTAATTGTGATATATCACTTAACCCTAGTAATTATATGAAGTATGTATTATTTTTGTCCTTATTTTGTAGATGAAAAAAAATTTGAGTCTCTAAGGATTTTAGAATTACCCCATGCCCACATCTAATGAGTGGGCAAAATTGGAATTATCAAATTTAAAGAAAAAAACAAACAAAAAATCTTAATACCACAACCAACAGCAGTGATTTAGAAATCCACAGATATTTAAGATTTTAGATAATATTTTATCATATTTATATGTACATATTTTTATCTTCAGAAATTATAAAGAATAAAGCATGTCTTAAATAAATACAAGAACTGGAGGTGATATGTTGCACATTGCATTTTCCAAAGATAGCTGCAGTCATAGTTACCTATCTCACATGTTCTTCTGCAATGGGGTCTTGTTACTCCCCATCAAGTTGGGAAGTCTTTTACACTTCCTCTTGAATATGTGCTGGCCTTGGTGACACTTGAAACCAAAAAATGTGGCAGGAAGGACTGCATGACTTCTGAGGCTGGGTCAGAGAAGCCTTGCAGCTTCTTCTTTGGTCTCTTAGACCACTTACCCTCTGCCTATTTCCCCTTCAGATACTCTCTATTGATTCCACACACCTTTTTTTAAGAGGTCCAAACTACATGGAAGCTATCAGGTCAAAACTGAGCTCAGGTATGGAATTAGTCCACCAGAAAACATACATGAATGAAGCAGCTTCCAGACTCTAGCAAAACTACTCACCTCTAGCCATTTAAGCCTCCCAAGTCCCCAGACATAGAATAGATAAAGCATCTCCACTCTGACCCACAGAGCTTTTTAGCTCACTAAAAAGGCTGCTGTTGGGGGACGATGGGGAGTTGTTGCGCAGCAGCTATCAGACATCTTAGCACTAGAGATTTCATTTTCTGTTACTCAAGTTTTAGTGAGGTACCTGAGTTAATCTGCCAAAGATCAAAATAACAGTTTTGAAATATTCCAAAATTCTAGACATTCCCTAATGAATACTTACCATCACACAAATCTGGTGTCTTGAATACAAAAATTCCAAAGTTATTTAAATGAATAATGGCAAAAATAATGACAATGATTGAGTCACTTAAATTGTTGCATCTTATATAGACAGCAGTGAAGAGTTCTTCCATTTCCCCTCTAAACTCCTCAAATGGGGGATTAAACAACTTTACCATGAAAAGTTTTATTTATCTTTCCTAGTAACTACCTAACTGGCTAATGACTATTAATAGCTTTATAGATACGGCAATACAAACTTTATAGAACTTGACTTAAATCAGGTTTATAATAATGTAAATAGTGGTACTTGGCTACTGTTTAAAGACCCAAATAATTCAAAGAGGTTATTAGGTAATTAACTGTAAGTTCAAAGAGGTTATTAGTTAAGTAACTATTACTAGGGTGTGTGTGGTGGTTAGTTTTATGTGTTAACTTGACTAGGCTAAGAGTTGTCCAGACAGCTGGAAAAAGCTTACTCTGGGTGTATCTGTGAGGGAGTCTGTTTGAATCCACAGACAGAGTAAAGATGATTGTCTTCACTAATGCATGTGGGCATCACCCAATCTGCTGAGGACATGAATAAAACAAAAAGGTGGAGGAAGGGCTAATTCATTTGCTTCTCTGTTTGAGCTGAGACATTCATCTCCTGCCCTCAGGTTTTCTCAGGCTTTCAGACTCAGACCAGGATTTAATGATTGGCCCTTGATTCTCAGACTTTTGGACATAGACTTATACTGTCAGCTCCCCTGATTCTCAGGCCTTTTGTTTTGGGGTAAATTACATCACTGGCTTTCCTGGTTTTCATGTAGATCTTGGGAATTCTTGGTCTCCAAAATCAGTAAGCAAATTTCAATCTATATATATAAAAGGCTAAGTGACCGACTGTCCATCTGTCCATCTGTCCATCCGTCCATCCATCCAACCACCCAACCTACTAGCTGGCCAGTACATATGATGCACACTGGCAATATAAAAATAAACAATGACTCATGCATGCGTGATACATATAAAGCTCTCGCTGGTGCCAATCGTACGTTTGTTTTAATTTTATAATACTATACTATATATATACTATTTTAACATGTAATTTTTTGCAGTAATGTAATTACCACATGAATCTTTCTTCTAATTAATTTCCTTTCAATGTGCACAAATCTGTGCACCAGGCCACTAGTAAATAAATAAATAATCTATTGGTTATGTATCTCTGGAGAACCCTGACTAATACAAGGTTCTCATGTCAGGGTTCTCATAGTAAGACTTCTCCTATTTCCTTTGCTGTATAATTTTTTCCTTCATGTGGATGATCCCTAAACACGTTTAGTCATAAACAATGTAGCATAAGTAGGTATAGGTCAGAGGTTATCATCTCCAGCTTCTAATTGTCATCCTTGACTAGAACGAAATATATATTTTAATTCCCCTTTTTATCCAAACTGATTTAGTAGAGTTTATGTATTGAGTGTTGAGGAAAAGGAAAGAGGCTAAAACTTCTAGAAATAAATTTTGACAATTCAGCTCCCCATATATAAAATACCGTAAAATATGTTTGGTCATAAGTGTCTTCATTATTAGTTGTCATTAACTTTTGAAAATTGTGATTTTTTTGTTACATTTATTCCATACATTCTTCCACATTCAGAACATATTATATGCTTTTATGCAGGTATGTGTGTATATATTTGTGTGTGGGAATATGTGTATGTGCAAATATTTGTGAATAATTATGCAAAACCATATAGTAGATTAGCTAATTTATCTGTTTCTAGAATTTCTTACAACACATAGAAATAAATATTAAAAATCAGAACTGGAAAGAGTCAGAATAAATCTATTAAGTTTTATTCTTACCCTTCTTTGTAAAGTGAATGGAAAATTTGTTTATATCAAAATTTTCTATATAATTTCATTGCCTAGTACAAAGTAAAAGAATTGCTATATATATATATATATATATATATATATATATATCTTCAAGTGGTAAAACTAATAATTAATTAGATACCATTCACTTTTGCTTCATATAGCTTCTTGGTTCTGAAAGCAACATGAAATTCTTGATGAATCTACTTCTATTTTTCTTTTACCACAAAGAAATCAGATTAATAAGAGACTTTAGCTGATGGGAATAAGTCAAATCCTGGATGTAGTGAATATTCAAACTAAAAGAACAATTTGGCAATTGATCTGCCATAAGGTAAAAAACAAAAACGAACAGGTGAAAATGCAGGGTAAGAAAACAAATTTGTCTTTCTTAAACGCTCACTTTCAAGTGTGTCTGGTTTATAGCCCAGTTTGTATCAAAAGGGATCAATTTTTCCCCCTTTTCCCTGCTCTACTTTTGCACTGGTATTGTCTGAATCCCAGAGTGAGCAGCAATACATCATCTTGCTTCAACATCTGCTAGAGCCCCCTCTCTTCCTAATCTGTCCAGATCCCTAAAGTCTTCTCCACCTGCTATAGCGCCGAACGCTCATTATAGCACACAGCTACGCCCTTCACTGTCCTTCCTCCCAGATCCTCAAGGTTAACGTGGAACAATGACTATTATTAAGTGGGGGCTTTGGTCTGCTTTTATAAAGGCAGACTGGGCAAGGAGAGAGGGGGAGGGATAGTGGGAGCACTGGGTAGAATGCCAGGAGAGCTGGCAGGAAAGAGCTGCTAGAAAGCTGTGGCCAATTTTCCAGTCGAAACATGAGTCACTGAACAGAGATGCCCTAGAAATAAATAACTTCCCTGTTCATTGCCCGCTACAAGCAGAGACCACACCCTCCAGTGGTTTTGTGTCAGGGCACTTTGGGGTATGATTTTGAGCAGCTAGTGGAGAAAGGGAGATAAAAATGGCCAGTTTGAGGAGGCTGGCAAGTCTAGAAGTTGTGTTTACTGCTTGGCCAAATAGAAATTGTAAGCAATTGGAAGTTGTTCTCCCTCTTTTTTCTTCAAACCACCAACCTGTTCCTTCTGCTAGTGTCACCAGACCAACCACCAATGGAAAATTTGAGGCACGTTGGACAGACTTCTTAGAAAACAGAGCAAGTCAGAAGTCTCTCTGATAGTCTGTGTTCATCTTGTATTATCATGGGACCTGAAAAAAAAAACATAAAAAAGAATCTAATCAGGGGGAAAGAGGCAGCTTTAATTTAAATTTCCTGTCTTTAGCAGCTGTGTACCTCACTCCCAGATGCCATGCTTGTTGCAATTTCCTTTTAGTTTTGTAGGAGATATTTTAAGAAGTGAGGTGCTGCTTCCTCAGTGACATTCACGGGGATGATCTTGATAAACCACATGAATGCCGGCTGGCCTCTGACAGAGTCGGCTGGCTCTGCTCGGGACACATTCTCCTGTTAACGGACATTAGGCAACATCTCCAACAGAATCAAGACACTCTCTGTTGCTCTTCAATTCCTGGAAAAAGTGTAAAACCACAGATTCCCCCAAAGATCACTTGGTAAAATTTTACTTGCCTTTACCACCCTGAGCCCCAAGGAAGTGTGTGACTATTCTAGAGCCACACAATATACTGATCTAAATGACACAGGCTACCTAATTCGGTCACTCCAAGAGACTGGAGGAGTTGAATGAGCTCTCATTGATAAAATCAGCTAAGTGTAACATTGCCTAGGCTGGATAGAGTAGGAGCTTGTTACTTGCTCTATGAAATGACAGGGCACCCAAACTATCAGACTTTTATAAGATTGTTGTATTTCCCTTTTATTTTTTTAAAAATCCAAATTTGGAAGTTACCACTAATTTTGGACAGACAGGTTTTTAAAAACATGCAATTAAGAAAGTAGAGGGACACTCTGAGGGTTAAAAGTTCCTTGTTTTCACTTGGGTTAATCAAGGTATTAGATCTGCACTGTGGGTGTGTACAGGATAGAAAATGACTAGTTCAAAATGGTGAATATTTCAGAAATAGTTTTTTAACAGCTTTATCGACAAAAGTTATATACATTTAAGATGTACAACCTGATGTTTTGATATACACTGTGAAATGGTCACTTCAATGAAGCTAATTAAAATATCCATCACCACTTGTGTGGGTGTGATGAGGTTCCATTTAAGATCTCTCTTCCCAGAAAATTTTAGGTATACAATCCAGTATTGTTAGCTCTAGGCACTATGCTGTGTAGTAGATCTCCAGAACTTTCTCCTCTTGCATAATTGAAAACTTTGTACCTTTTCACTGACATCAACCCCTTTCCCTCTTCCCATAACCCCTGGCAATCACCATCCTGCTCTCTGTTTCTATGAGTTTGACTATTTTAGATTCCAATATAAGTGAGATCATGCAGTATTTGTCTTTCTGTGTCTTGCATATTTTACTTAGTAAAATATCCTCCATCTCTGTTCATGTTGTTGCAAATGACAGGATTTTTTCAAAGACTGAGTAATATTCATATTATTTTTTTTATCCATTCATCTTTTGGAGAACATGTAGGTTGTTTCCATATGTTAGCTATTGTGAATAATTCTGCAATAAACATAACTTTTGAAAGTCTGAATTTCAATTCATCCTAGACATTTCATATATGTATTAGCCTCAATTCCTGCTGTCTTACTACCTCCATCTTGAGACTGAGAGGTAGTAAGTAAATGATAACATAAAACATATTATGTGGGTATAGCTTTATATGGAAGTAATAAAATTGGGGGGAAATAGATTTTATTGGTAAATCTTAAAAAGTATATGGATGCTGTAGAAGCATGACCCTAACTCTTTCATTGGCTTGTGTGATAACATTGGGCAAGTTTTATTTTACCTTCCCTGGGCCTTTTTTCTTTTCCCCTTATGAAGAGAAGGTAGCAATAGTATTTTACCAACCCCATAGGGTTACTGTGAGGATTAAACAGTATGGCTTGGTAAGTTGCTAGAAACATAGTAAAAGATCATTCAACCTCAACTGGGAATATTCTTCATCTATTTTACTTGAAGATATTTGCAAGGTGTTTAAAAATATTCCAAATGAGTCTATTTCTTTGCTCCTTCCCTTTTTCCTTTCTTCCCTTCTTTCATATTTTCTGCCTTTTTATTAGTATAGTCATATTTAAACCATATGAAGAATAAAATACTGTTTATAAAGTCTTATAATCTTAAATTAGACTATAATGAAATATTATGCTACTAGAGGCCCAGTGCACAAATTCATGCACAGGTGGGGTCTGGCCGGGCCACCCCGATTGGGGCCAATCAGGCCAGGTCAGCTGTGGGGAGGGGCTGCTGGCAGTTGGCCAGCCCTACACCCTGATCAAACTCCTGGTCAAACTCCCTGTCGAGGGGACAATTTGCATATTAGCCTTTTATTATAGGATAAATACCCAAGTCAGAGGAAAGGGGGGGAATCAATGACAGTGCCTTAATCAGTTTGGGCTGCCATAATAAAATGCCATAGACTGGGTGGCTTAACAAGATACATTTATTTTTCCACATTTTTGGAGGCTAGAAATCTGAGATCAGTATACCAGCATGGCCAGGTTCTGGTGCAAGTGCTTTCTGATGTACAGATGGCTACCTCCTTACTGCATTCTCCCATGATGAAGAGAGATTATAAACTCTCTGGTGATTCTTCTTATGAAGGCACTAATCCCATTACCTCATCAAAACCTAATTACACCCCAGGGCCCCATCTCCAAATACTATCACATTGGGAGTTGGGGCTTCAAAGTATGAATTTAGGGGAGACACAAGTCCCTAGAAAACTGTTGTTTCAAAAATCTAATATCTGATTTCATCAGCTTAATGGCAAAGTTTTCAATAGAACAAGTAAATTTTGATCACCAAGATTCCACATCCTAAAACATTTTGTCATTACAACTACAACTTTGAGTTTGCTCAGCTACATACATTATTTTAACAAAATTTTCCTTTTTCCTTTAGTCCCTCCAGACTACCTCTCCAATTGAATGTTATGCACAATTACTGTCTGACACAAATTCTGACCTTTTCTCTCTTTTTTTAAAAAATATTTTTATTTAGCCAGTATTATCTCTTCTACCCATCTACTCACTCCCCACCTAGTGCTCACCTCATCCTACTCAGCCTTATTCAATATAGGCCGAGTCTTCCTTTAGTAACTGAGAAGGTTGCCTTTGACTTAAACCTCTTACTAGAACATCTCTGGTTACTTTTTTCCCCCTCAGAATTCTCTGCCTTAATCTCAGGGAAGCAGTGTGAATTTCTTGACCATTTCTCCTTTCCACTTAACTCTACTTTCCCCCCAAATTCTCCTCCAGTGCCTCTCACCAGGCTTTCTCTAGTTTCTCCTGCACCTACAAACCTAAATCTACTCCTCTTCCCTTTCCTACCTATTCCCTCTGCTTTTAGTGATACCATCCACTTCCAAAAGTTTTACTTTCACCTTTATGAAGATGACATGTAAATCTTTTTGTTTACTCAAATGTGGCAACTCCTTAATGGTGCAGACTTTAAGATTCAGGGTGTCATCAGGAGCCCACACCTGGGAGAGGAGAGGGCATAGCAAAGGAGAACTTGTGAGGGACAGGGCAGCGAGGAGGGAAGCATGGTGCTTTGATTGGTGACAGAACAGTTATGTAATAAATACAGTTCTCTTTGACAAACTTCTTAGCTGATTCATGATCTGGCCACTTCATTTTGACACTTTTACTGCTTCTTCCAGTGCCGCTTCTTCTCCCCACATCTCTGTATCACAATCCCACTGCTACAGTGGATTCTCATCCTCAGGTGCTATTTGGATACCTCCTAAGTACTGTTGATTTCACCATCTTTATGTTCTTTCCTACCTATCTCCATGTCTTGTGTTAGTAGTTTATCTCTCTGCCAGTGATCCAAGCTCAAATCTTCTCACTTTCCCTACATTGTCCCACATTCACATGTGTTTAATGGTCATTGCCACCTCTGATTCCGCCTGGAATTTCCCTTGCACCCAGCAAGGGAAATGCATTTCATTTCTTATTGTCATTATTCTGTTCAGACTTTTATTTGACTTTGCCCACATTATCATACTCTGTCCCCAAATGATGCATTTACTTCTGATTATCCAATCTTGCCTGCTCACTGCTCATTACTATCTTCAAGTTCATCACTGTTAAGCATTCCTTTCTCATATCTTTATCCTCTTCCATGGATTCTCATTGCCTATCAAACAAACCCTAAGGCTACACCGTGGCTTTCAAGGCCTTCTGCAAATCAGGTTGAACCTAATTTTTATGATTTGAACCACCTAAAAGCCTCCTTCAGTCTCCCTGCACTGTTACAGGTAAATCACACCACTGTGAATGAATTCGGTTGATCACACCTTGGTGATGCGGCTTTCTTCATGTGGTCAAGAGGCTTCTCCACTTTTCCCACTTGTTGTAATGTTTTTGTGTTGTTTTTTTTCAAAGGGCAACCCAGATGTCAACCTTACTTGAAATCTTCTCAGTTTCTACCTGCCTAAATTTTCATAGTTACACACACACACACACACACACACACACACACACTTTTAAACTTTGATTCCTTACTGTATTCAACCTTGTGCTATAGTTATTTGTACCACCCTCCTTATCTCCTCTAACATATCAGAAATATCTTTTTCTCCAGAACCAGATCTTATTTATATCTTCCTCCTTCTTCAACACCAAACAAAATTGCCTGGCTCCACTAATTTCTGTTCAAATAATGTAGATTGATCTGGGTAAAACTTAAGTAAATGTAAAACAAAATAATTAAATTAGTATTAAGGAAAATTTTGGACTTTTGTTACTGATGTTTCTTAGGTGATTGACTATTTAAAATAATTATGACACTCTTAATGGTTAGAGGAAGCAACCTTTAGTTTTCTGAATACATTTTGTTGGTTGAATGACATTGTATGGGCAGCTGCATCCTTCTGTTTTCTAAAAACCTCCATGTTTGCATGTGAAATGGGTAACTGTAACTTGGTTTGCATGGCTCTACATATCTACATATCTGAGTTAGGAGGAATGAAAGTTTGAATAGAAAAAAATGTTTTTTAAAAAATAATTTATGTTGGATAATAATTTTTGTCAAGAAGTAAGAGCACTTTAAAAGAACAATTAATTAATTATTTAAAAAAATAATTTAGTAAGCTCTATAGAAGGCAAAGTTCTGTGTTGTTGTTTTTTTTAATTTAGATATGGGAAATAACATTGCTACCATCAGAACTGATTTTCTTAGTGGACACTACAAAGTATTTCTTTTCCATTCATTCCACCAAAATCTAAGAATTTTCCAAGTTCTATATATAAAGTTTTGGGTTAAAAAGTACATTAAAACCTTATTAAGAAAAGCCAGTTATTTGAAGGTATTTGGGAGCCACATCATCAGCAAAACTCACATCATAAAAGTCTATATTTAGTCATTTTTTAAAAGAGAAGCTGGATGGTGTGATGGCAGCTGTGGGTGGCCATGCTTGGGAGATCCCATGAAAGGCCTCGGTCTGCTGCAGGAGGTTTCAGTATGGGTGACAGGATATTTCCATGTGTGCTTCTTTCAGTTGATACCTTCCGGCAAAGCTTCCTGTGTGCTGCAAGAGCACACACCTACACCGCCCACAGCACAGTTTCCTGATTTGAATTAGGTTTCATGGAGTGTGGGTCGTTTTAGAGGTTGATTCGATACTCAGATGTCCGAGAATGTAGTGAAGATCTAATTATTGAGTTCAAAGATTCTCATTATTACAAAAAAAAGTTTTCACAAAGATAAAAAAATATATAGACCTTAAATATATGACTTTAGATTCTTAAGTTGGAATCTAACTTTGTGATTTTGCAGATGAGGAAACAGAGACAAAGAAAGGTCAATAACTTGCCCAAGGTAGAATCACAAGGTGAATATAGGTTTTCTGACTTCTAGTTATTCAATCTTAGTTTTCTCTAAAGAAAACTATCTTCTTAATATTAAGAACTTAAATGTTGTATTTAATACAGATAGTGAAACTACTCCCCACCCCCCAGAACCTTTTCAAAAGAGCAGATTGAAAGAGCAAGAAAATGTATGACAAATTAAAATGGGCCATAATTTGGTTACATATAATTTAGTTCTCAGGCGCCACAAAGAATACATATATATTCATGTATATATATATGTATTCTTTGTGGCGCCTGAGAACTAATATATATAAAATTTATAAATGCCAGAATTATAAATGATGAAATATACTTAAATTGCCTTTGGAATTTATTGGTATAAGCTTCACACAACTATAAAATGTCCTGAAATATTTGGCAACTTGTTTTTTCTTATATGTTATTTTCCCTAATGAGTTCATGCAGGGTGAAAAAGAGTTAGTGGAAATTATCTTTGTCATACACTTAAAAAGGCAGAAAAAAAATTGGAAAAAGGTAGACTTAAGCTATTTTTATGTCTCTTTTGTGATTTTGTTTAAACATCCTTAGTCCACCTGAGTGAATCATTAAATTCCTACTTTAATACAAAAAAGATCATGTGATTTTAAAGCTCATTGTTACCTTAATTTGTGCATAAATTCCTGACTCAAAGGAAATTTTAGAATGAATAGTGGAATCTATAATGGAAATTCATTTCAGTAAGTAACTCAAGACAAAGTTGAGATTATCTTGCTAATACTTCAGCCGTCCCAACAATGATTAACATTTGTTAAGAAATTGGTGACTTTCTGGGTTAGGCCTATATCGAGTCACCACAATGATTACCTGTTTGGAGTGTAAGTCTTTGTTTAGGAGAAATGTATATATACACTTTAACAGCTGATAGCTCAATTTTGAAAATGAAATGTATTTTAATAAACACTGCCTTTATAATTATTCAAAGTGTGTGTATGAATTTTTGGGACACTCTATGAATGTGGTATAGTCTAAGGATAAGAGTCCAGAGTTTCAAATATAATCACAAGATATTTGTGAGAAGTTGCAATCAAATATCTCACTAGCCAAATTAGCTGGGATAAATGGAAAGTTCTAGAAATGATATCCAATATAAACTGGAGTGGGGAATAATTAGAGGGACAGGAAGTGTCATTATGATAAGTCATAAAAACCTAAAGATTGAGCCATGGAGATGGACAAAATATTATTGTGAAAAAATAGTTGATAGTTAATGGAGATGCAGAACAATATGGAAAAAGAATGATTAAATATCTAGTAAGTGTAGGCCTAGAAAATACTAAATATGAAAGTCTTTATAGTTCAGCAGCTAGGAATGCTTATTATATAGCTTGATTCTTGCAGAATGTTAGGGAATTAGATTTTCTTCTCAATATCATGGTACAAATAAGAAAAACAAGATACAAAGAGAGTACAGAGGTGTTCACAATAAAAATTTATAAGGTCTCATTCAACTAATTCATAAAACTCAATAATCCTCACATACTTTTAGCTATTATTCCCTCATCCCTGTCCATCCACACCCACACACACCTGCTACCACTAATTTAATTGCAGGCATCTGGAAGGATAAATTCAATAACCAGAGCTTTTTCAGATCTCAAGACAATCAAACTGCTCTGCAAGACATGTGAAATGATACCTACACTATGAAGCATTATAAATCTTAAATATTTGGCCCCTGAATTGAGCAAATTAATAAATTACATCTCAGTAATCTTGATGATGGGTAGATGATATATAATAATCCAGTAGACCAAATGTGGTTTTTTCTGTGCCTATTTGATACTTACTCCTTTTTGAGTCAAGTTCTATATCTTGAGAAAGGTAAGATTTTCACCTCATCTTCCTCTCAAAGGAATATATGGGTGCTTCAAAAGATTTTTCTAAAGAAAAAGAATTCCCCAAATATGCTGTAATTGCAAAATTCATTGTGCTTCTGGATTACATTTGTTAAATTCAGAAGAAGAGGGGCGCTTGGCACTTGTGTGTTATTGGAAATTCCCCAAACACAGACAACAAAAGCTCAGTCAGTTTAATCAAATTATCAGCTTTTCCTCAGTCTGTGTTTAGTCTGTGTTTGTCTAATGTCCGGGTGCATATTTTCTACTTAAGAAAATCAATAAATCTGCTGCTTTAAAAAAAGGCACATTTGAAATGCAGTATACAGCGTATTGCACTATCTGATCCAGCAATCTGTCTGCCTCTGCCCCACAGAAGGAAGGAACAAGAAATATGCCTGACAAGCTTGTGAGGTGGATTAGAATCTCCTGTAGGAAGGGGAGAAAATGATGCCATGGAGATGTGCACACCATTCACTTCTGATGGAGACGCACAGCATCAGCTGTGTACCTGAAGCTTCTTTCTGCTGTTTTGAATGTTTTTAAGTGTCATGAGCTGGACTAATGTGATCTTAGCAATGGAGTCAGTAAATTAGGTTGCTGGGAGAGGAGTCTTGTAATATTCTTTCACTGACATAATTATTACTTCTCTGTTTAGTTTGAGGTCTGACAGCATCTCATCCTTTATTACTTGTTTTATAGTGTAAATATTTGAACTGTCAGTCTAATGTATGATTCTCCATGTCTCCAACTGAGGGAAGTGACCATTTTACTCCAGGAGCAGTTCCTCACGTCCAAGTAGCTCTCAGGTTCGCTGTTGGTATCTATTTATTTGCAGCAATACTTTACACATAAATAAGCATAAACACGTTGTTTATGTAAATCACCTTAGATATTAATGCTTTTGATAAATAAGTAGTTTATATTTGTTCTATAAAGATCACCTCACTAATAAAAACAAATCAAAGTTCAGGCTTTTCTTAGACCCAAACCAAAAAAATACAGAATTTTGATGGTAAGAATTTGGTGCATTAATTTCCATGGATTAGTTCTGACTGTGTTATAATTGGTGCATGATCTTACCCAGAAAAGTAGATCTATATTAAATAAAATTTGAAAGGAAATAAGGAAGAGAGACTTTTTGGAAATAAGATGAATTTTCTCCTATTGATTGAGACATCTATAATAATAAAAGTGTAATACGCTAATTAAACAGAATGTCCTTCTGGACAAAGCTGGGGCTGTGAGGGAAGCCCGGGTCCTGGGTGCCAGAGGGAAGCTGGTGCCAGCAGCTGGGGGAAGGAAGGCCTACTCTTGCACGAATTTCATGCATTGGGCCTCTAGTATAAACATAACAGAAAATAGATGCTACTCTTCCTAGTAACAATCTACAGTTAATAAGTTATTAAACATGTTATTATATTAGAGCTTTTTTGCCCTAAATACTTGCTCACCATTAATCCTTAAAGTGAGCTTTTTATGATAGAAGTCTTTCCTCTCATAACTAACATTGATACATCTAAATAAGTTGGTTGGTTTTGATTAATGATAATATATTGGGTTTAGTTGCTAAGGAAATGTTATTTACTCTTTCTCCTTCCATGTTTTTTTTGGCAGTGAGAAGATATGGGAAAATAGTGAAATTTACACTCCAATGAATTTGTCAAATATTAATCATTGTCCAAGTAATTCATGACGTTTTTATTGATGTGTGTTTATACTCATGGGGGACAATAAGGAACAAGTTTTGGGGAAGGAATAGAAAGGCTCCTTAAAACAGCTTCCCAAAATAGTCTTCAACAAAGAAACATTTTGATTAGCTGATTCCCTTTCCCCCTCAATATTTGATAGCAAATGTTTGCTTTATCGTAAAAATACAAAAATCACCATCATTAGGTAACTTTCTTGCTGATTTCTAATGATTCTGGGGAAACACTTTCATGTTTGGGACACATCTCTCTCTGAACCCGGTTTGCTGTTTTCCCCACTATTGCTTATGTGAAGAATTTCCAGTCAGGGTAAAAAAGGTGTTGCTTGTGCAGAGAATCCGTTTAGTGGAGCAGGCTAATAGGCTGACCAGTCATTAACTAAAACACAGCTGGGAAGAGGCTATAATCCCCCAATTTCCTTCACAAATGCAGTAAATAAATATTCAAATGAAGCAGTGCACACATTTGCATATGTGTTAAACAAAAGCCCAGCTGAAGATTTGGCTTAAAAGCTCTGCTAATGTTTTCCCCTTTTCTACCTATAATTCCTCTACCTGTATTTCACAAATGTCCCCATACTTCTTCCAAAATAGAAGTCCCTTTTACTTCAAGAAGTATTTTAGAAATCTCTTTTGCTGACCTCCATTAGCTATTTCATTGAACACATTTTTTTTAAACAGGAATAAAAGCCAACTATCAAATTAAGTCCATTTCCTCTTCTGTAGATATTTTAAATTTGAGTATATTTAATGTGTAATATGGCTTTGACACTCTGTTCTTTTGGTTTGTGAATAGCACTGGATTTTGAGCCGCAGAGCAAGAAATACTTAGGAAATAAAACTCTGAGGCTTGCCCTTAATATAATAATTCGTTAACCCCATGAGCTTTAGGAAACAGAGTCAGATCAGCTTCCTAAATTCTTCAGTCTGTCTTCTGAGATTTCAAGAAAGTGATGTAACATAGGATGCTGTTCGGTTAATTATTCCTCAGAATGAGCCTCAATATTGTTACAAATTCCCCATTCTGCCTTTTCTTTCCCTCTCCTGCTCTTATTCCATGATTGTAATTTCTGGAGTCAGATTCTAGGGCACACCTGACCTTAGGCTCTTCTGGGTTGCTTATCCTGAAGCACCGTGAGTCCCTCCCAAGGTGACGAAATATAATTAGAAGAAAAGGAGATCATTCAGTGAGGAGCCTAAGGTAGGACACAAGGGGTTACTTTCTGGGGGAAAAAATAGATTGCCCAAAAATGAAAAAAAAAGTGATTCTGAAAAGAAAAAGAGAAAAAAAAAAAAGAGTTCTGCAGTTAAAGAAAGAAGCCAATGAAAAATTACCAAGGTAAAATTGACTTTCACTTGTTTTCAACACTGTCTCTGACTAGCAGTTTTGCTTCACTCCCTTCCCCAGGGGAGAAAGAAAAATAAGGCAGCAGCCCAAACCCCAGGAGGTTCTTAGGTTAAAGTGAATTTGTGCTTTCTTTTCTAGTTGTAGGCAGTGGACTATACTTATTATACATGTATATTAAGACATACACAATATATATATATAATATATGTATATGTCATCTTACTGACTCTTAGCAAAGTGAGGTGTGGATTTTAAATCCATGAATCTTATCAGGAATGGGTTAGTTCTGGAAATGCTAAATCAGAATGTGGGCCTCCAATATTACATTTTTAACTAAGTAATAGAGGAATTATTTTTGTCAACCTGTACTTACATGCATGCAAAGAATCCCTACTGGTGCCTTGTTAGTTATTTGCTATGCAGCATCCTGACGTGTTCTAATTCTGCTGTACTGAGGAGCAAGTGTAGCTTAAACAATAAAGCTTTCCAAGGTTGAGATAATAAAAGATTTTTTTCCTTTTCATTCAATCACGTTTACAAAGCATACTTGTAGGGAGAAAGTCACTATGATATAAATGATAATGCTTTGTATTTTTAACAAAACCATGTCAGTATATTTTGTATTATCTTTTTTTTACAAGTAAAAATTTTTTTTCCCCTGAAGAAAATAAAAGCTTTAATACTAGGAGGCTGTTTCAAACATGCTCTAGCTGACATTATCAAAGTACAAAAGGACACTTTTAAGAATCAAGTTGTGTGAATTGTATAGAGTATCTATGAACATTACAGGGCGGAGCAAAAGTAGTTTTACAATTGTGAGTACACGAAACACAGTTTACTCTTGTATTATTATCTATTAATCATTGTATTCCTTTCCATAGCAACAACTATAAACCTAGTTTTTCCCTACCCTGTATTTTGAAGAGCCTTTAAAGCTTTCAAAATGCATATAAAACATGGAAAGTAACAATAAGGATCACAATGGTTTTTATCTGTTTTATTTTTCATTTATTTAATTGACGATTGTTAAAATATATTTTTTCTGTTCAAGCCACATTGGACAAGTTACCTTATTTGATCACAAAAAGGCTTGACAAGATGAAGTGTTTAGGGGAAAACCTATTGAATTTAAAGACAGCTTCTTTTTGTCTGCCTGCTATTACATTTGAACTTTTCATGAAAAAGTGCACACCCCCATTTTGTTTTGTTATCCTCAACGCTTCTGAAAGTATAACTAAAAAAAGGTTCTACTAAACCCCGATAGCACATGTTCACCCACAGCCACTTTAGTGTAGCTCCTCCATTCATTAATTAATATTGGGATGATCCTTTAGGAAAAATAATACTATCTTTTCCCATTTGTATAGGAGGCAAACTATATTTTTATTTATTTATTTTTTGTTAATCCTCACCTGAGGATATTTTTTCCATTGATTTTTAGGAAAAAAATGAGAGTGGAAGAGAGAGGGAGAGACGGAGAGAGAGAAACATTGATGTGAGAGACACATCAATTGGTTGCCCCCTGCACACACCCCGGCCAGGGCTGGGGACTGAGCCTGGAACCGAGGTGAGGTAGTGCCCTTGACTGGAATTGAACCTATGACTCTTTAGTCCTCTGGCCAAAGCTCTAACCACTGAGAAAACTGGCCAGGGCAGTAAACTACATTTTTTAAATAACTTTCAAAAGAATTATCTCTTTTGATTTTCATACATTACTTTTTGTTATTATTGTTATATTGATTGATTCAAGCACAAAAAGTTATTTTATAATCCCTTTTTTCTATTTTTTCTTTTCAGTATTGTGAAGGCTCTAAGTCACATATAATTGTGGTGTTGTGCGTTGGGATTTGAGCTTCCTAATCAGCTGCATGTCAAAGACTCTGGAACTCATGCGAGTAGTCACAAGCTATGAAGTAACAAAAACCAGCAGAGAGAGAGCGAGCATTTCAGTCATCGTGGCAGGGAGGTTTTATCAGCCATTCTGTCTGAGCAAACGCAGTGTGTTCAGCAGTCCAGACTGAGGTCACAGCTGCCCCAGAATTTGGGCGGTTGGGGATATTTTGGGATGCTTTCATTAGAAGGTACAGAGTACAGTTAAGAAACAGGCTTGGGGCACAGCATATGATTATGGCAAGACGGGCTGACCACTGGTAAATTGCTGAGCTAACAGGCTGGGGTGTCAGGCTGACCTCCCCTGGGGCCAAGTCCACAGAGAGCCACCACCGAGCACACCTTCTGAGGGGTAATCTGAAGCACTCCGTGTTCTAAATACTCATCTGAGCAACAGATGTTTTTGTAAGACAAAAGGATTGTACATATTCAAAGGCTCTGTTTGTGAATCTTCTTGCCTTTTCTATTTTTAAAGGTGCTTGGATCCAAAAAAATATCCCTTATATTTACTTTAGAATGATCCAGCGTCCTTGCTGCCTGTCCCACTGGTGGTGGAGGGTGGTGGGTGTGTGTTGGGAGGAGGGGTGAAGGGGGGTTGCAGAAGAGCTCTAACCACAATGCAAGAGTCACATGCTGAACGGGCTGCAAGCTCCCCAGAGCTGGTTCACAAAACCATTATATAAAGCAGATCTTTTTTAGACTTCTTATATTTAATGATGGTTAATGCGTCTGGATAAAATCTTTCCAATTTCAATTTGTGGTTAACAAAATATTTCTTTCTTGTGTTTCTTGCTTCTTATAGCACCTAAACTTGATGGTTTATTTTTCTCCTGATTTTCAAGCAGCCTATTTATACAAAGCATGGAAGAGAGTTAAAGTGAGAGAGAATTTAGAGAAGGTGTCACTTGATAACCATGACAACTCAGAAGGCAATAAGAAGAAATTTGGAATCTAATATTTATTTTATGAGAAATAGAAAACCTGGCAATTGAAGCAACAGTCCTCTGTTACCTGGCATAGTCAGAGCATGGTTGAAGTAGGATAAATCTGAAGAAAATGGAAAAATGTTAATTTTATAACTTAGAAAGGAAAAAATACATAAACAATTCACTAATGTCACCTTTTATCATCTCACAACATCTCACAAAGTCCCTCTATATGAAAATACAATTATATCCACTGATGCCCCCACTAGTTTATTCTTCGCCTTCACTTCCTCTCCCATTTCCAAAACACACAAAACATTCCTTGGTGAGGTTTTGATTGGGCAGTAGTGTGTATGTTTACTTACAATAAAAGGGAAAAAATGAAATAAAATGCTAAGCAAGATAAATTAATTATGATAGACTAAAACAAATAGTGTTGAAGCATTATTGTTAGGATGTCAGGGGCTTCAATTTAGTTCAGCATGATTTAAGGAGATCCCAAAGCTTGTGTGAATCAAGATTTATATTTCAAGTTTGGATGCTTAAGAAGCAAAATATGTGTTATATATCAAAAGGACAGACTAAGCTCAGATCAGAAGTGATTGTCAGGTTTCTACTAAAAAGGCAACAGATCGAAAAAAGTAAAATTAAAGTTTCTACAGAGAAAGGAAATCTTTAAAAATATCAAGTCTACTTACCATGTTATAGTTTGTCTTCATTTGTAGGCATGTGTGTGTGCTTGCATGTGTGTGTGTGTGTGTGTGTGTTCATGTGCATACTTTTCCTGGCCACACATTTGCGTCTTCTCTAATTTATTTCCTCTCTTATTGTTTCTTTCCCTTTCCTTAAAAAATATATCTTAAGGTCTTCTTCAGCAATTCCAGGCCATCTGTCCTCATCGTACTAAATAAGCATTCATGGACACATGGCTCCCTCCTCCAGACTGACAAAAGCTCTTTAGTACAGCTAAGAGAAAATGACCCATCACTGGTAAAGATGCCTAAAAATATTTAAAGTGAAAAAAATTAAGACTCACCAACTTTCTCTTTACTTGACTCCCCCTTTTCTCTTAAGTTTATTTTATGTTTTTCCATTGGAATCTGCCCTAACAGAATGCATTTGCATAATTGCCTGCCAAATTAGATATAAGCTTAATTTTAAAGGTAAAGAATCCTTATACCAGAAGAAAGAAATTAATTAAAAAACAACCTTTAACTTCCTTTTAAGCCAGGGTTGCATATATTCCTGTGTATAATTGGAAAATATTTAAAGGCTAGAAAGGCGATTATGTATAAGAAGCATTTGAAATTCCCACTTCTGTAGTAACTATAAGAGGGTTGGTAGATATATATTTTTAGCAGTTTAATAAGGTTGCACCCAATGAGCAGATATGGTTTCAAATAACTTACATAAATTATAAGGCACTAAGGACACATAATTTTAAAAGAAGTATTAACATTTTATACAAAAGACTCACTTTTATTCCTTTCCAGTTGACCAATCTTTGATTTTTTTGCATATAGAAAATTGACTTGTTTAATTCCCAATGAATACTATTTTCTTATATAAGTTTGTTAGTTTATTAAAGCATTTTATCTAATGAAAAATATTTTAATTGGATGTAAATTATCACTTTATTTTTTCACAACAGATGCTGTGTGAATTACATGAACTTATATGAATTTCTGAACTACTCATAAGTATTCAGAAAACTGTTAAAACCTGTTAACTGAATAGGAGATATTTCTATCCTCTTTATAGGCTAAACTACTTGCTTATGTAAAAATCAATGGGCATTTTCCCCCCTGAAACTTAAGTAACTATGTAATAAACGAGTGTTTCTTTATTCTTACATCTATGCTATATATGTTTACATCTATACTAAGTATAGCCCACAGTGATGTCTTCTAGAACTTAGGTTACAAAATAACTGAACACTACCTGTCATATACTTTATGTTAAAAGAAAAACTTTGCTCAACCTTGCTGCTATCTGTGGGCAATTATAAATCTTTCCTCAGCATGCTTTTGGCTTAACTCCAGTTACTACTACTTAATTTGCTGAAAAAAATATGTTTCTTTAAATAGCCTACAATAAAAGTTTTTAGCATATTTCTAGAAATAAATGAATAACATTTTAAGTGGTCCTTAAATTATGATGGTGCAAACAGAGCAGCCGTCTGGTTGATACAACAAAATGGAAGTCAGACACCCGAGAAATTATCATCTCATCTGTTTGACACACAAAGATTTCCAGTTTTACAAACCTTCTTTTAGAAATGTATAGTATAGTGTATATGCTATTAAAACTGGTCTTTTGAGGGCGTGTGTGTGTGTGTGTGTGTGTGTGTGTGTGTGTGTGTGTCTAGGGGGAAGAGGCGATGAGGTGGGGAAGAAGGAACTGAATTTAGGTGGTGATGAATTTCATTAAGCAGTCGGTGTTCATCAGTGTGTGTCTTAGAGTGCTCAGTGTTTTTTTATAGAATGTTTTCCCCCTTCAAAAAACACACAAAAAATTAGTGGATGTTCAGTGGGCTCTTTTGTTGTTCAATCTGTTAATTAGAATTTTGCAACAAATCTTAAATGAGGAACAAAGTATGGTACAAAGGTCTACTTTAAAATTTAAAAAATGTGAATGCCAAGTCAAAGTCAAAATTATAAAAATGGGTGGAAAAATACCAAAAGATTTTATATTTGAAAAGAATAACACTGCATCCTCTGAGAAACATAAAGCTAGGATTAGAGACATGCCTGGGATCTGATTTGGGAAGGAAGCAGAATCAAAGCAGTAGAAACCTAAATAAGACTAGAGGCCCGATGCATGAAATCTAGGTAGGGTACTTAGGCCTGGCTGGCAATCAGGGCTGATCGGGGCCTTCTGGTTGCCGGCCTTCCTTCCCCGTCTGCCAACTGCCAGCTGCCGGTTGGGGCCTTCCTTTGTTCTGCATCGCCCCATGGTGGTCAGCACACATCATAGCAACTGATCAAACTCCTGGTCTCCTGGTCAAACTCCCGAAGGGACACTTTGCATATTAGCTTTCTATATAGATAGATAGTAGATAAATGCCCACATATTTATGGTTTCATTTTCACTGATGGGGAGAAAGCAAATTATATTTCTAAGTCAGAATTTTCCAAATCCTGGATAAGTGGGTAGAGATCAAGGAACTGCTTCATCTCTAATATACCAAATCATTTGGGGGGAGGAAAAAAAAATGAAGAAAAGAGGTTGGGAAGAGAGACCAGAGAATAGAAACATCTAGCTCTGAAGCTGAGCTGAAAGTCAGTCCAAACCTCCTTAAGTCTGATTTAACCTACAGTTACCAGTATAAGGCATTTCTTTTATGTTTTAGGGTCTTATTAGTGAAGTTTTCTTCAGTAATTTTTTTTCAGTTTACTTTGTCAAATTCTTGGTGACTATCAATAGATGAAGAATTTGAACCATACGTCTTCTGCAAATTGTAAGTTAATTTCATAGGAGGAGAATAATTGGCCAAGTACTTGTAGATAATCCATTTGAAAATAATCCCTAATGTAATGAAGCAGCAGTTTCACTCTCTGGGAAGAATACAGCATAATGGAATAATACAGACATTCAAATAAAAACCTAAATTATATATTTTACTCCATTTCTTACCAGGTATATGGCCCTTATCAAATTGCTTACCTCCCTGATCCTTGGCTTCCTCCTCTATAATCAGGAGACAATAATTGCTTCAGCATGGACTAATTTTGAATACTAAATATAATAATATATGTAGAGTATCCAAAAGAAGTTTGGGCCCATACTGGGTGCTCATAAAAAGTAAAGTCCCTCTCCTCTGCCCACCGGGACCTGGACCATTCTAATGGCATATGATCAGTTTACCAGTAGTCACCAGAAAAATAATTGTTCAGGAATTTTCTGCAATAATCAGAAATTCTTTGGGATATTTTTAGTATTGACGTAAGCAGCCTTCTTAATAAAGCCTGTGATCAATGCAAAGTGGATTTTCATATTTAAAAGTTATATGTGGGTAACTCTGGCAGGGAGTTTTTTTAAAAAAATCCCCTATTGAGAGCTGTAACTACCATGAGTTCTACTAAAGAAGGTATTAATATTATTCTTTTATTAATAAATTCCCCAAATTCATGTATATACAATCCCAATCCATGGATTCATAAAGAGGAAAATATGAGTATGGAATATGATCCATACAAATAATACTTAGAGTTATAATATTGTCACAAATAAATTTTATAAATATAACAATTTAGGTAAAGGAGGGAGTTTTATTTTTTTACAAAATGATTGCTGGAATTCTCTTTCAACATTTGATAATAGAAATAAATTTAAATGATTTTAAATTGAGATATTTGTAGTACCAATTTTAATAGATAAATAAATAATAAATCATCTAAATAAAACCGTTTTGAAATTAATACATCTATTTAATTGGGGGAGATATTAGCTAATTTCTAGATAATTATTTTTAACCTATAGAATAATGCATGTTATGTTTATAATGGATATATACAATGCAGATAGAACTGACAACTAGTAAATCTTGAGCAAAACTATTACTTTACAGAAAAAAAATAACCCTTTGCAAATGAGAAAAATAAACTTTTCAAATAAATTACACCATACCATAATGCTTCATAAAATTTTAAAATTTCCTTTCTGTGGCTTGAGAAAAAGAATTTACTTCTGGTCAATGATATATGGAGTATACTTTGTCTCTATTTAGATTTTTCTGAGAGTCATCATGACCTTCTTCCAAGTAAGTCTATAAGTGTGGAGTTTTACTTTAATAATTTTGTAGAAAGTATGAATAAATATAATAGTTATATTTATTATAATTAAAATTAGTAAAGGTCCATTTTAAACTTACACTGTATTTTTTTAACTTTAAATACATGAACACGTATGTGCGCGCACACACACACTCCTCATTATTTACTATTTAACTATGCTCACAAAAACACCAGTCAAGCTGTTGTTCTAGGCTGGTCTATATAGATAGATATAGATATATATATATTCATTGCTGATCTCAGAAATGAGCAGAGAAACATAGTAGGGCTGCTTTAAAGTTAAGGGTGTTCCATTTTACCTGTATTACAAAGGGTCCAAACATTTTTGGAGCCTAGAAATGTCTAATGGAGCTGATATCACTTAACAGATTCCATAAGGCTAAGATCAAACTTTGCTTTCCACTTACAGCAGAAATAGTTAAAATCGCTGTGGAAACAGAATCTGTTATGTAAAATAATAATGCTCACTTTCTTTTGTTGCCAGATAGGAGAATGAACACTGCCTAAGTAAAGGAGAGGGAAAGTGTTTGTAGGGAAAAGATAAGCTGTAAGGGTATGAAAGGAAAAGGCAAAAAAAAGGAAAATGAAAGGGTCTGGTTGACAATGAAAATTATTTCATAAAACTGTGGTTGGATGTACAAGACAATAAGTTAAAGAAATTATTTCTGGTTAGTTCAGACAGTAAAACAGTCAATCTGGATTGATCTAAGAGTATATTTAAGTTTCTGTCTGAAGAACATAGTTTGACCATAAATTCATAATCCTGCACTCTAGACAAGACAGAAACAGTTGATCTTATATTGGTGGAGAGAGTTCAGCACTACCTTCATTTTAGCCTCTGATTCTGCAAAAAGGTAAAGACTGGTGTTCTCCCATCCCCCCTCCTATGTGTGTGTGTGTGTTTGTGTGTGTGTGTGTGTGTGTGTGTATTTTTGATTGAACCTTAAATTTACACAAAGTTACATGCCAAATATATTTTAATAATGAATGATATTCTTTAAATGTCTACAAATCACACTGTGAGTGTAATCAGGGTAGGTTAGGTTATACTGAGAGACAGCTCCAGCATTGCAGTAGACTGGCACATAAAAGGGTATTTCTTGCTCATCTTACATGTTCATAACAAGACTAGAGGCCCGATGCATGAAGATTCATGCAAGAATGGGCCTTCCTTCCCCTGGCTACTGGCACCGCCTTCGCTCCGGCCCAGAGCTGCCTTTCTGCCTTCCCATGCCTCCCAGAGGCCCAGAGTGGCTGGGACGGTGTGGAAGCCTGCGTCGTCGCAAGCATCCCGCTCCCGGCCACTCGGTGCCTATGTATGCAAATTAACCCACCATCTTTGTTGGGTTAATTTGCATACTCCTGATTGGCTGGTGGGTGTAGCGAAGGTATGGTCAATTTGCATCTTTCTATTTTATTAGTGTAGATAACCGGGAACTCTGTTCCACACCATCTCACTCCAGGCTGCTGAAGCTTCTATCACCTGGAAAGGGCTGGTGGTAGGAAGGAACAACAGCAAATTAAAGTTTTCTTTAAGAGGCTTCATCTTGAAATGACACATGTCACTTCTCACATTTTAGTAACCAAGGCAAATCATAAGGAAATAAAATAGGCTTCATGTCGTGAGGACAAGGAAATTCAATTTGACCATGTAACCAAAAGAAAAGATATTAGTGGCCAATCACAAGAGACAACACAACCAGTGGGAAGGCCAAGTGATCCGTTTTGTCTATTTTCACTTTGTTTATAATCCTTGTCATTCTAATGGTTATGGAGAAACCCACATTGATTAGTGTGGTCAAAATTAGTGAACAATTTTCCTTCATTGTTTCATTTCAAACAAAAATATAGTTCCCTATATTTTTCGCACAGATTCATTTCCCTGAAAAGTTTTTCTTTCCCACAAAACATCAGCCACTAGAAAATTGTTGGATTTGTAAAAACACAACTATTTTAATAAATATCCTAGTGACTCAGTATATGAGTTGCAATATGCTCGTATAGCAGTGTTGTGCGCACCATCTTCTCAGTTCATTTTATATGCTCTCTTTCTGTCTATCGTGAATGTCAAGGCTTCTGCTTCATCCAAAGATGTCCTTGGATTGCCATTGCCATTATGGCTCCAGTTGTTATTGCTGTGCTGTTGCCAAGGCAGCCAAAATATAGACCTGGATTCCAAGTAGTAACTGGGTGGGTAAGAGGGTAGTCACTTCCACTCTCATGAATACAGCTGCTCTGAATGTGACAAATACCATTATCATCATGGGTCTTATTACCTCAAACCACAAGGTGCTAGCTGAACAAATGCTTGGTTTTAACTGTCAGATTCTTGAACGTGTCACATTTTTCTTTGGATCTTTAGGTTATTGTAACAGCTGTTTGTCAACATTGTAAAGTCCACATTAGGTACAGAATGGGTAGAAATATTTTGACCCAAATGTCTGCCCTCTGAACCATCAGAAGGAATGCCGCATGTCTGCTGACACTTAAAGCAATAGATTTAAATAGCAACCAGGATCAACTTCCAGTTGAATAAGTCAATAGGAATTTTCAGTTTCTGACTCCATCTGGGTCAGTTTCCTTTCATCAGCTGGCCTGAGGACGTCCAAGGGTGTTCAAACCGTAAACAAAAAAAAAGGGTAGCAAATAGATATTTGCAGCAAGATTGTGTCTGAACAATATTTTAACTAAGAGCCTTGTGTATCCTCTTTAAAGTTACTAGTGCTCGTTGAATAGCAATCCTTTTTTTTTTTTTTAAGCACAGGGACATGAGAAGCTTCAGAATTTCATGCTCTGATCTCTTTCATTCTGAAAATACCCCCATGCTATTTTTTGTAGTGGTAATGAGTTAGATATTTCTAGTGCTTGCCTGGGTAAGCAGGCATGAGGGCTGTTGTAATAAATAAATAGTAAAAGCACATTGCTCTGATAATAGCGACTTTCATTGAAGGATGTGAATGTGCTGTGCAGAAGAGTGATACAGAATCCGCAGAAAGGCTTTTATTAGCAGAAATGTAATGCAATTTTAAAATGGAACAGTAAGGCGGAGTGTAGAATCTCTGACATTGTGTTTCCAGTATTTTGGACACCTAGGATCTCAACCCAAGCACTTGAGAACTAAGAACAATTCTCATGTGAAAATGCACATACAGAACATCGACTATTATGAGAAATCTTGTCCTAGAGATTTCTAGATTTTGTAAACACCACACATCTGCCAATAAATTGTATTAGACAGTCACCTTTGCAAGTACCCAAATGATATATAACCAGTTGAAATTTTACATAGGATTAAGAATAAGATTCTCACAATCATCATCATATTCTTTAGTGTATGCTTCACAGAATAATTAGATATAGATTTAACCATGATCCCCAAAAGCTGAAGTTTTCCATCAAGTTTGCTTAAAAACAGAAAACTCTACTATCTATCATCTATCTAAAGGGTTATAACAGTAAATATAGAAAGACTTGTTTCTAAAATAAGGACTTTCTTAAGGAAAATGAACCTTCATATTAAAAATATATTTGGCCCAGTGGCCCAGTTGGTTGGAGCATTGTCTCTTACACCAACAGATGGCAGGTTTGGTTCCCAGTCAGGGCACATACCCAGGTTGTGGGTTAGAGCCCCTGTCAGGGTGCTTGTAGAAGACAAGTGATTGATGTTTCTCTCTCACATAAATGTTTCTCTATCTCTCTCTAAAATCAATAAAAAATGCTATATATATATATTTGGGTCGTAAGTTAGGATTCAATGCATAACTACCAACGTAAGGTAACTTAGGTGCATGCTGGGTAATAGGACAAAATCAGATTGAGATCTAAGTTTGCTGTGGATATCTAAGAATTAACTGAATCTGGGAAATAGGGTTTCATTTTAAAGGTGCAGGAAAATCCTTTTAATATGTTCTTTTCATGTGGTGTTTGGAAAATTGAGGTATGTTCTAGTCTTCACAGGCACACACAAGGAGAAGCTCAAAATGCAACAGGCAAAGTTGTGTTCCACCCTCTTATAGTGTGATGATGCTTGTGAGGTTTCTCTTCTTTTTTTTTTCACATTTTGCCTTGAAATAAAGATGAATTATATATATTGGTGTATACCTTCAGTGGGCCTGCATCCTGAATTTCTTTATGAAATAAAAATGGGAAATGGAGGCAAGAAATAGTGCTTAAGATCTCTTATGTCTCTTCTGTCAGGAAAATTATTCCTTGTCAAGGCTGGTCCTTAATAAGTGGGAAAAGTACATTTTTGCTCTATTATCTTCTGCATTTCTTTGTATTATGCTAGCATATATTTCTAGTATATTTTAAGATTTTAATCCCATTCCAAAGCCTCCAGGAGCCCACAATTTCGTGCACCTGGGAATGTAGGATTTTTAGGAAGTAGTCAATATATATGTTTTATTTACTCTCATTTATTATTACAAATTTTCTAGACTAGTGTCTTAGTGCTGTGAACTATAATGTGTTAAGATATCATTATGGTAAACATTTTATATAACACGAGAGGCCTGGTGCACAGATTCGTGCACTGGTGGGGTCCCTCAGCCTGGCCTGTGCCCTCTCACAATCCGGGACCACTTGGGGGATGTTGGACTGCCACTCCTGCCTGCTACTCCTGCTCATCCTGGCCCTGCTATGCCTGCAGCAGGCTCGTGCCCAGTCAGTCGCCAGCCGTGAGCCCTGTTTCTGGCACCTGTTGGTCAGCTGAGTGGCACTCCTGCTGTGGGAGTGCACTGACCACCAGGGGGCAGCTCCTGCATTGAGCATCTGCCCCCTGGTTGTCAGTGCACGTCATAGCGACCGGTTGACCAGTCATTCGGTTGTTCGGTCATTCGGTCACTTGGGCTTTTATATATATATATAGATGTAAGCAAATACCCATCCTATTAAGGGATTTGTTCAGAGAATTTTCTGTAGAAATAATGTTATAACTGTTTTTATATATTGTATTTTACATTTAATACCCCTGGTCCTCTCCTGGCTGTCCCTTTTCCTGGTCAGAAATGTCAGTCTCCTAGAACAGCTGATCTCAGCTTTGTTAACAGAAAACAGAGTACTAGTTTCCACTAATTTCTGAAAGTGAGAGTGACTGTTAATCCCCTAAACTCCCAAAGGTTGAGAGTGGTTAGCATAGTTGCTACCCAAATAAATCACGAAATTACAGAATCTTAACACAACAAAGTAAGCCAAAGTAAAAAATGTTCAGATAGTATGTAAGAATTTATTTTCCTGCCTACACATGAGCACATCATACCAGTCTAAATTTTTGTTTTGGGGTCTCTTTATCTGTAATGCTCATGATTTGGGCACCTTTTTCATTTTTAACTTTTTGCACCATAGAATATCTAAAAAGTCCCGTTCATCTTCACTGTAGTTCCCATTACAGAACCTGTAAAGCTTTGGTGTGTGGGAAAGTGTGGCAGGAAAGAAGGTATTGCGTACATCAATTTAGTGTAAATCAGAAACCCTGGGTATTTGCATTCAACTGGGGACTTTCTGGGGATAGTGCCTTAACTGGAACTGCGAGTGAGCCATTCAAGCTCTGTGGAAGGCTGTTGAGAAAATATTGAAGTCCCTCAAATCATGCTGAACCTCACCCATACCACTTTTTGTTTCTTTTGGTAATTCAAATAATCATTTTGCTAATTTTTAAGTGAAATAGGTGAAGTTTAAAAATCAGAATCCTAATTTTCCAGCCATGGTCCTATTGCTCACTAATCCTGTGTTCTTGGGGGAACACTTCATCTCTGTGGGTCTCAGTTCTGTCGGGAATCTAATAGGACTATGATTTTAGCTATGACTTAAAAGGGTGCTGGTGAAGATACATGGACTGGACTATTAGATGCGAACATGCTTAGACAAAGCTAGGAGCATTATGCCCATTTAAACTATTTTAATTATCAAATACTATAAGATGAAATAAATTGCAGCCTTGACATATTTTCTCTAGCTCTATATTAGCACTAATTTCTTGTAGGAGTCAAGATCAAGATTTAGGGAAGTCAAATGTCACTACTTTTTAAAAACTGATATTAATATACAGCTTTGATTTTATAAAGTAATTGTTGGGATACATTTATACAATTGCTTGTTCTTTGCCTTTCAGAATTCTAGGAAACTCAATATACTTCTCAGGATTATTCAATAACTGAGGCAAAGTAGTTTTTTTCTCCCTTTTAGGTATTTTTTTTCTTTTATATTTAAGGTGCAAGTCTTATTCTAGGTAAGGGTTTAAAGATATTTGAACATATGTAATAAACTAAAATAAAAATAAATTAAAAATAGTTTTAATTTTATATTATAGAAATCATTTATTAGAGTTTACAATTTTATTTTGGAAACCAAAAAAACAGCTTTGGTAATTTCAAGATGAAATTGAGCAGTATTACAGAGGATTGGATACTGTATAAGAGTGAAATGAAGACAATATTCTATCTTCTTGTCATTGAGATTCATGTTTATTCACAGTCCATGAAGCATTAGGAAATACAAGCCATAATGCAGTCCCTTCTACTTCATCCCAAAATATGGTGTAGTGCAAAACCAAACCCTGTATGTTTTCATAGATGGTAAATGCACAGGCTTGGGTTTATAATGTGTCATATGCATAATTGATAGCTTTATTTGATAAAAGTCTAAATTATTACAATTTTAATACTAGTATTCCAAAATATTTCACAATGGATCTTATTCATTCTAAAAATGTAAAACATTATATTATTTTACCAATTAGGAACAGATTTTAAATATATTTCAATAATGAATATTTATTATGCTATATATATTGGTGTATACATATATAATTCTATGAAGCATATGCATGTATAATTAATAATCTTAAACATTTTCAATATTGTTCTTTCACAGTCAATTTTTTTTTCCAGAATTTATATTAATATTGTGCTTTAAAATTATTTTTATTCTCTTTATCTATGAAGGGCTTAGTGAAAATCTATAAAATATCCAAACACTTAATACACCCTGATTATTAGACATTATTAGACATTAAGTTAACTTGGGTACCAAAGCCAAATACTCAGAAATTTAACAGACCAAAAGCCACCTTTGAATCAGTGCATTGTTCACTTAAGCAGAAAGCAGATTGGACAAGGGGCCATCATGTCCCTTGCTCAATAACTGCCCAGGGAGTCAGAGAAAAATCCACTGACCTCCACAATGAAAATAATTATGGTGAAAGGGTTATTCAGAAATCTGGGTGTCACCTTCACTCCTGATTCTCCCTCACCTCACTTCCAATCAATGTAAAAGTCTATCTCTTAAACATCTTATTTTCATGAGTTTCCTTTAGCTCAATCTCTCCAGTCACCATTATTTCTCTCCTGAATTACTAAAACAGTTTTCTAAATATAGTTTCTTATAATCTAGGGCCCCTAAAATTAATTTTTGATATTGCAGTAAATATAATCTTCCAGAAATTCAAATAATATCAAATCTTTCTCCTAGTGAAAGGTCTACTATACCATTTTCCTTAGTCCTTTGTCTTTCAGATGGTTGGCTTTCCTCAACTTTCTCAAGATTCTTGGAGGTAGTCATACTTCTACATGATGGACTGTACTGAATAGTAAAGGTAGCTGGCACATATTCTGTTTGCTCTCGTTTATGGCTGTTTCCCCAAAAGCCTCTCATGTGAGCGAGAAGGCGGACTGAAGGTTCCCTGTAGGTAGGGGAAGTCAGGGGAATGTTTTGACAGCTATTTTCTTTCAAGTACCCATGAGAAAAAAGCAGGTTACAGAACAGGAACCTCCTACAGGCCTACTATATTTATTACTAAAAGAAAATGCTTTTCTGCCTGTCATCTTAAACCTAAATATATATATTTTACGTCTGTGTGGCAGACTAGAGTTATCCTGAGGTCTGTGTGACTTCTCTCTTAGACCCTAGTGTATTCCCAAGATAACTTTCTTAGGAACATCATCCATGTACCCACTTGATTTTGAGAACAGCTCTTGGCCACAGAATAAAAGCCTTTGCTATCAAACCACAGTTCTATTTACACTTGTATGGGGGGAGGGGGAGGAGTTAAATTTTCCCAGTTGTTTGGAAAGTAAATTCCTAAATAATGACCCAGGATTGTCCCCAGCCTATCCCTGCCCTCTATATTTGTTGATTCACCTTGGAGATCTCTGGCAATTTTTGTTAAATGTTATCGTTAATTTTCCTACCAATCTTTTGTGTTCTATCTTCTGAAAATTTTTATAAAAATTTAATTCACTAATATATTTTTCTTGTTTTCCAAAGTGTTGTATTGTCATTAGTTTTAACTTATTTTTATTTATGCAAGGCTCTTTGAAAGAAAATATAGACAGGTTTTAGTTTAATAGATTATTTTAAACTAGAAGATTAATTTTACCTTTAATTTTTTTTGGAAAAGTAGTTTGAATAAATCATTAATTAGATAATTGTAGGAAACACAGCTTTAAACACTGTTTTAAAAACCTTTAAGAATTCAAAAACATTTTTGTTAAATCACAGATATTTTCTTCATTCTTTTTAAAGAAGACGCTTTAGTTTCAATTTATAAAACTTGATTACTAACCATATCAAAACAAAATTGTCTTAATAAAAGATTCTATTTTCCAATTCAGACAGATATTATCTTAAGGAATTTAATTAGTTATTCATAAAATATCAATAATCAATTATATAGAAATCAGTCAATCTGACAAGTAGTGAATATACCATTTTGATGCTAAAATGTTATGGATGATATTTAGGCCATTTTCAATATTTAAACAAATCTTATTTATTATGCCAATCCTCAGCCAATCTTGTTCTTTTTATCACAGTCTAATTTTCAATTACCACGTTATCTTAAAGTCAATTGAATTTATAATGATGGGATTAACTAAATTCTATGCCTTTTTGAATTCTCCTAACAACTAGAAGATTATTGATAAATGACTTAGTGAGGATTTGAAAACCATCATAAAATCCTCCTAGGAACTTGGTTATTTTAAGGGATCCATGAGGCTAGAAAGGAGGAACAAAAATAATAAAACATATGGAGTCTTTCCTCTCAAAATGGCTACAAATAGTATTGATGAACACCATATATTTAATTCTTACTGAAATATAGCCTTAGAAATTAGTCTTCAGGGTGTACATACATTTCATACAGAAATTCCTTTAAATCTGTCTGAGAGATAGCCCATGGGACCAGCACAAATGGTTCTGTGGTAGGAAATTCTACTCTTAAGTAAAGGTTAAATAAAATTCTACTGCTGTTATTTTAAACTGATCGCTCAAGACAGTGATTCCTTTGGAATGATCCTTAGTTCAATTTGCTCTCTACTTCTTTCTGTTTCCTTTTTTAAAATTATCTTCAGTACCCTTTTATTTCCCTGATGTTCATATTTTCATCTCTATCTACTCTGCCTTTTCTACTCTCTTCCAGATTATATCCTCTGGGTCCAGAACCTATCAGTGGTTATCTTGCCCTCCACAGAGATCTGTATGTATCAGAAGCAACCTTATTCTATTATCCTTCTCGCCATGATTAACTTTTATTCCATCACCATTTATTATAAGAAGCCATTATAGATTTGGTTAGATGTTTAATTCATGAAACTTTAGCTTTGTAGACTAAAATTCCGAATGGTGGAGGGCAAAATGGTGATGATCATTTAAATTACTTAAGATTAAAATTTTCTGAAAGTAATTATTATTTTTATTACTGATCTATCTGATCAAAATACCTTGCAAATTTTACAAATCGTTATAAATGGTCTATGTCTTTTATCTTGATGAGAAATATTTTTGTATCTAAAGAGTATAAAAAGTGGTTCATATATATGGTCAAGTAATTTAGAACAAAGAAGCTAATATATACAATATAAAAAGGACAGTCTTTTCAACAAATGGAGTTGGAAAATTGGATAGACATCTGCAAAAGGGTGTAACTAGACTATTATCTTGTACCATATACAAAAATTAACACAAAATGGATTATAGATTTGAACATAAAATCTGAAACCATAAAACTTCTAGGAGAAAACATAGATAGTCAGCTTCTTGACATAAGTCTTGGATAATTTGAATCTCAGATTAAAAGCAATAACAACAAAAATAAACAAGCAAGACTACATCAAACTAAAATATTTCTACACAGCAAAGGAAACCATCAACAAAATAAATAGGTATTTACTCAGTCAGAGAAAATATTTGCAAATCATAAATCTAACCAGAGGTTAATACCCAAAATAAATAAAGAGCTCATACAACTTAATATATATACAAAAAATTTAATTACAAAATTAGCAGAAAAATCTAAATAAATATTTTTGCAAAGAAACATTGAGGTGGTCACCATGCTCTATATCATTGATCATCAGAGAAATGCAAATCAAAACTACAATTAGCTATTATTTCATATCTGTTAGAATGGCTATTATAAAAAAGACAAGATATAACAAGTGTTGGCAAGGCTATAGAGAAAGGAAATCCTTGTGCACTGTTGGTGGGAATGTAAATTGGTGCAACCACTATGGAAAACAGTATGAAGATTATTCAAAAATAAAAATATGACTACCACAGGATCCAGCAATTCCACTTCTGGGTATTTACCCAAAGAAAATGAAAACATGAACTTGAAGAGTTATATGCACTCTCATGTTCATTGCGGTATTATTTATAATAGCCAAGATACGGTAGCAACCTAAGTATCCTTCCATGGATGAATGACTGAAGAAATTGTGGTATATAATGAAATATCATTCAGCTATAAAAAATAAGAAAATCTTGCCATTTGTGACAACATGGGTGTATTTTGAGGTCATTATGCTAAGTGAGACAAGTCAGACAAAGACTAATATCATATAATTTCTCTTATATGTGGAATCTATAAAAATGAATCTATGACAATAAAGGCATAATATGCTAATTAGACTGGACGTCCTTCCAGAAAACCTTTCGATGAAGCTGGGGCTGTGAGGGAAGCCTGGTTCCCGGGTGCCAGAGGGAAACCAGTGCTGGCAGCTGGAGGAAGGAAGGCCTACTCTTGCACGAATTTCATTTATCGGGACTCTAGTAAATAAATAACCCCAAGCTTATACATGGTTGCCAGAGGTAGGAGGAAGGAGTCGGGGGAGGGGGTGAACTGTTTTTTGTGTTTTTTTAAGTTTAAATACATTGAAGTTTTTATTTTTTAATATATTTTTTATTGATTTCAGAGAGGAAGGGAGAGGAAGAGAGAGATAGAAACATAGACAGCCATCTACCAGAGAGAATCATTGATTGGCTGCCTCCTGCATGCCCCCTACTGGGGATCAAGCCCGAAACCCAGGCATGTGCCCCTGACTGGAATTGAACCTGGGATGCTTCAGTCCACAGGTTGACACTCTATCCACTGAGCCAAACCAGCTAGGGCTATATTGAAGTTTTTAAAAATGAGAAAGAACATGACTTCAAGTTCAAGCTGGAAGAATGTCATATATCGCTACTCCTTTTCCCTCCTATGAATCTAGTTAAATGGCTGAAAAACTAAAACTAAATAAATAAATACAAAATAAGTAACATTGTTAGAAAACAAGAGTGGGCCAGAAATTTTGAAGAATTTCTGAACAAGAGTAGGCCATTAAAATCAGATTGTTGGAGAAGCAGAAGAAATTTTTATGTAAGACATCAGGGCCAAGTATGCATCCATAGAGGAACCCTGGAGAAATTATAACCTCAGGACTAACAGTTGAAAAGAGCAATTGAAAAAGAATATTCTTATTTCTCTGCAGAGGCCCACAGGTCTGGAAGAAACTGGTGTTGAAGTTAGGTTAAGGTCAAATTCTTTGGATTCAACATCTGTGATATGAACACTAGTAAAGATCAAGATATTAAGGATGAGAAAATAGTGAGTCTGAATGTAGAGTTTTTCAGACTAATAATCAGTCAGCAAAGTTTAACATCCTGATTCTCTGCTTAAAGGAGATGATGACTCATTAATTATACAGAGCAACTCTGAATAGTTTTCACACATTTTTTATTCTAATCCATTTTCCCCCTAAGTAAGGAATGAACACAAAATGTAGAGAAACTTCTTTCTTCAAAAAGAAAGGAAGAAAGTTAGAAAGAAGGAAGAAAGGAAGGAGGGAAGGAAAAGGTAGGAGGGAATAAAAAAAAAGAAAAGAGAACATCTACTTATATAATTAAGTTGTAAAACTCCTAGCCCTTCTATAAAATAATCCTATTTTGAAGGTGACCTTTTGGTCAGTTTATTAGTTGGACATTTCTTTCCTTTTTTAAAAAAAATGAAAATCCCAATTTTAACTAGATAAGAAATAAGAGAACTGTGTTTTACACAAAGTAAGGATGATATTCAGAATTGTATTCTAGGCACTATTTCCAATTAAGTCTTTGTTGATAATTCTGATAGGTGCTGTGAAAAAAGAGGTAAATTTTACCACAGAAAGCTGCCTTGACTTTATGAAACCCTGCTGTTCCCGGAGGCTTCTCACAGCAGCAGACTGGTGCGGAGCAAGGTCTTTTTCTAGTTATGACTGACTAGAAAGAGATCACTTTACCAAGCTAGGGTGGGGACATGAAAAGTCATGTTGTATTGCTAGATATTCTGCATTCTTATGTAAAGGTGCATTAAGAAATAAATAGATTTTTATGAGTACATACAAGAGTCTTAGAAGATATAAATGTCTCCCTTAGTTCCCCCTAAAATAGCCATTGAATTATTAAATTAAGAAAAATAATTCTCAACTATTGCTTACAAGAGTGACAGGAAAAAAAATCAATTTCCCAAGCTTTATAAGATGTGCTCTCACCTCATTGGTTAGGACCCATGAATGGGGTTTTCTCTGTCAGATTCCTAGGCAGCTCTTCTGGAGAGGTATGCTGCCAGAAGTCAGCGTAGCAAACCAGGGAGGAAAGAACTGCAAATACTGTGGCTATAGCTTGGATTCACTGCATTTGGCTCAGTAGGATCCACCTGCTGCATGCAGTATAGGAAATATAACATTGAGAATGGCCTCTATATCCCAGCCCCTAATGTCATGACTAAAAAAAGAAGAGTAGATGCAAAAATTGGCTGAATGCTTATAGCTAACAATAGAGTATCGCATATTTCAAAATTTGATGAGGATAGATCTCGTGTTATATGTTCTTACCATAAAACTAAACAAAATAAATGGACACAAGGAAACCTTTGAAGGTGATGGATTTTTTTTATCACTTTGATTGTGGTGATAGTATCATGGGTGTATGCATAGGCCCAAACTCATCAAATTGCAGATATTAAGCATGTGCAGTTTTTTATATACCAATTATTTCTCAATAAAGTAGGGAAAATTGCCTAAATTCTAAATCCAATTCTGAGGGTCTAAGAAAGAGGGCAGGAGTGAAATGCTCATCTCTGGTTGATATTCCTCACTTTCAAATAGAGTAGATGTACGCTGCTGTTAAGTAGAGCCAACCTGTAGTGTGCAGAGTACGGGAAGGGGAATGAAAGCATCTCTTCAAGACAGTATGTTCTCTAGTCCCAAAGCCCCATAATGCATCCTGCTGATAATTCTGCTATGGATATAAAACCCACACATAAAGCAAACATTTCAGCAGCAGAGAAATAAAACAGATTCTTCCTTTTGGCCCTTGAAGTCATACCTGCATCTTGGAATGTTTCTTCTAGCAATGGCATCGCTAGGACTTCACCTAATACCAACAGAGCTATAAACGGAGCACTGATCACAATACCTCAAATCTGCTTACACGTAGACTTGATCTCTAAGGATTAGCCAAATAATCATGAAGAGAGATGGAGTACAATAATAATAAATTGACTTAATAAAGTTTTAAAGAACCGAATAAAAGAAAACAGTTGACTGGAGAAAAAATACCTGTGCCATCCCTGATATAGAACCTCAGCATGAAAGGAGGTGCTGAAAACAGCTGCTACTCTTTTGCAAGGAACAGAAGAAAGCAGAGTAGCTGGAAACAAAAACTGAACTGATTAAATCTTACTAAAGAACAATTCAAGTCAGTTGTTGAAAGTAATGAAGTAGTGAAAAATCAATGGTTCAGATAATCGTTCATAAAACAGGAAACAATTGAGAAACGTGAAAGAAATGTGGTAGAGATCGTTCATTTTCCACAATAAAAAAGAGAAAGAAACACAGGAGAATAACCTAATCCAGATCCTATGTCGTGGATATTGTATATATCATTTTATTAAACTTTGTAGTTGCCTATCCCCATTTATGAGAAAAATGAGCATGCTCTCAGGGGTAAGTCATTTCCCCAAGATCACACAAAGGGTGTTTGTTGGTTTTGACTTTAATGTTACCATGGTTTCTTTTTCTGGCATTTCATATTTATTTTTTGAGGCTACTCTACTTGATTAAAAAAATCAGACAATTGATTTTATACTTTGTGGAAAACAAAATTTTAAGATGTGTGTGTGTGTGTGTGTGTGTGTGTGAGTGTGTGTGATAAGCTTCTTGACTAAAGAATTTCAATTGTATATTATTTGCTTAAACTTTTCTGAGCAACAGAAATTAACAATTGGTACACATTTTTAATAGACATACATTTGAACGTGATTTGAGAGAAACTATCTCTAGGTTTATTTGCTTTTGTTTTTTAACCTCAGAAGCATGATATACAAAGAGGAAAATAGCTTGAAATAAATAAAATGCTATTCATTTCACACACAAATTTTATGATCCAAGCTAAATTATACTTTAGAGAGAAATCTTTCACTTTTATAAAAGTAACTATTTGAAATCTTTTAAAAATTATTCTCTTCAAACATTTTGAAACAAAAATTTGCCTTTTGATAGGAACTATGTGTTTTATTATAAAGATGGAACATGATGTTCTGGCTTACATATTTTCTGCAGAAGGAGGTCCTTTTTTGTACTGAATTTTTAGCATATAGTAAAGATCCAGATTGTAAAAAATTAATTTCAGGCATGACAGACTGGGAGTATATATTGAACAGATCTGGGAACAGAAATGATGCAAATGCTTTCCTTCCAGCTTCTGAAAGTTATATAATGGACCAGAATTTCAGGATAGACTTCTGTTTGAGTGAAGTATGGACTCTAAGTCAAAGGAGAGTACCATAATGACTTGTGAGCAGCTTCCCACAAGTGGTTAGGTCCATTGACATCGACTCTGTAGATATCATTAGAGCTAAACACCAGGATACTCTCATATATTCTGATTATTAGTGATGGTAACAGAACTGCGATAGAAAACATTTCTCCTGAATGAGCAAGAGTAGGAAAGGAAATTGACTTTTGAAAGAAAGAAGACCAGTGAGGCATTAAGAGCCAGAAATAAAAATCAATGAAATTGTTTTAACTCTTCGCTATGTTGCTATTATGTTTTAAAGTATTACATACTTTGTTGGGTAACAATGGTCATGGTAAAATTTACGTTGCCTTTACATTGATTTATGTATTATTTAGTATTTCTGCCTCAAACAATAGTGATAAATAGGCTGATGAAGAATACTTGTAATATTTGTGCATTCCTACTAAACCGTTTGAAATATGACAGTTGCATATAGTTCAACTGAATAGTGCTAGGTATTTGACATTTCAAGTTTTACAATAATGCTTTTTTCAAAATTGTGTTAATGGTCTGACATTGGTTAACAAAACCATACAGGTTTTAAGTGTGCAATTCAACATCATCTGCATATAATGTTTTTTGATGAATGATATATCTATACTAAGAAAAACTAGAAATTCTAATACATGAAGGGATGAGTTTATTTATATTTATATACATATAACTAGAATTAGGAATATAATATGTAACTGCTATTAATGGTACAGGTAGGTGAACTTTTAGAAAGATTCTGTGAAACCAATCAGCTTACAATTTGTCTAAAAATTTAATTCAATACTACTCAACAAATGTTTATCAAGAGTCTATTATGTTCTAGATGTCCCCTCAATCCCCTAAAAATAGACATGATAAATCACATCCTTCCAGAAGTATAAACAGAATGGTGTGGTAATGTACAGGGACCTAAGATGTCTGAAGCATCAGGAAAGACTGTTGTAGGATTGGCATTTGGATGGTACTGTTAAAAAGACCAAGAGGTCAACATGGAACCCTGTGGTGGGCATAATTCTAGGATGAAAGCCAGTGTAAGCCTACACTCATAAAACTACCTATAAAAAATTCAACAAAGTCATTAGCTCACTTTTACTCAATAAGTAGAAGGCAAATGATGTATAAGAGGAGGAAGGGATAATTAGTTATCCACTCAGGAGACCCTATAACAGCCAGGGCTCATGAATGAAGAGCTAGTGCAAAATATGTTTCCATTTCTATCTCTATTTTTAATCTAGCATCTATTTTTTCTATCAATTTCTATTTTAATTATTATATAAAAGATATATACCTATTTTTATTCTATGACAGTGGTACAACTGTGTGTGTGTATGTGTATATGTGTGTTTACAAAAGTCTGCTGTTCTTAAAATACCAGCTGCAAATGTTATGCCTAAAGCATTTATAATCCATCAAAGTTCACTCTGTGAAATACTTTCATAGAAATTTTCCAGACTGACCTTGCCAAAACTCATCATTATGATAGTGTATAGGTAAAATTCTATGCCAAAGATTCCCACTTCAAATATAAATTCTCATCTTTCTTATTATCTCAAAGAAGTCACCCCAAAGGATAAAATTTGTTATAAAAAAGACAGTTCAAAAGAAGAAAGATAAATGAGGAGAAATGTGAGATATTAATAATTTTATTATAATCAACTTTATGTAATGGAAAGTTAAAAAAGAAAAAAGAAGAATGAGTGAAAGTGTGTGTGTGTGTGTGTGTGTGTATAATTGGTTGAATTGCTTCTATGATCTGCTTAAAACAAAAATATTTTAAATATTTTTAATCATAGGTATGCATTTTTATATTTATTTTTAATGAATGAATTAATTAAAATCCTCATCCAAGGGTATTTTTCCATTAATTTTTAGAGAGAGTGGAAGAGAGAGGGAAAGACAGAGAGAAATATCGACATGAGATTGGTTGTCTCCTGCACAGCTCTGACCAGTGCCCGGACTGGGGAGGAGCCTGCACCTTGACTGGAATTGAACCCGGGACCCTTTGGTCCACAGGTCAATGCTCTATTCACTGATTCAAACTGGCTAGGGCATAGATATGTATTTTTAAATTTGAAATTATGTATAAAACCTTAAATTCCTATTGTTTCCTTATTTTCAGTAAACTTCTCTGAATAATTAATATATCTTCCTCACTGATTATATTTTAATTTCTCTAGTGTAATTTAAGTAGATCTAAGCCGATGTATTTATTTCAATATAAACACTGATTTCTTTTTTAAAAAATACCCTCTTATTGCTTATAATCTTCTTTTATTTCAGATGGAATAGTTAATTGGTATATACTATTCAATGGTGATAAACTTCATACCTGTTCTTGAATGCCTTTCTCCTTCTCTACTTATAATATACCTTCTCTACTTACCCTATACCATTCTCATGTCTTTCTCCTTCTCTACTTACAATATAACATTCTCAATATACTTCCTCTTACAAAAAGTACTCCTTTATATTCTCATATCTCATTGTTTGCTTATACAATACATTCTCTAAGAAGTCTCTCCAAAAATAAAACAACAAAAAAAGTATTAACAATGGTAGATCTCTTACTGCTTTTGTATGGCAGACACTGACCTAACTGCTTTTCATCTCTTATCTCTTTAAAACTTTCATAAATCCCCTGTGGGGAGTATTGTCAATTCCATTTACAGATGAGGAAACTGAGGGTCAGCATGGTTCAAGTACATTCAGGTGTTTCAGATTCCAAGAGCAGTATGCTCTTTGTGTATTTCTATCTTGTTTTTTTACTCGTGTGTTTGTACAAATATGTGTGTGTGTAAATATATACTTTATGTATATGTGAATACATGTGTATGTGTGCAAATAAGTATGTATGTTTTATGTATACACACACACACACACACACACTCCTACTAAATTTTATTAAAGATTACCATTAGTCTTTCACGTTGCCTGCAGATTGGATCATAAAGGTGGGAGGTGGGTAGGGGCAATGATAGGGTTGTATGCAAAGTCTTCATGGGGTTTTTGAAGTTCCTTCATTAACACAGTACCTGGCACATAGTAGTTACTCAATAAATTATTATTGATAGAATAAATAAAACATCACTCAATTTGTGTAAAGAATTGTACTGAATACAGTTACAGATGCCTTACAGTCTGATAATATTTTCATTCCCTAATGCCCTCATGGCTGCTTTTCACCAGGAAAATATTTTTACGCATTTCATTTTTCCCTCTATATTTTTAAGTTTGTTTTAAGGAAATTTGCTTATTACTAAGAATTTTATGTTCTGAAAGTGTCAAATCGATTTTGAATACTAAAAAGGATTATCAATTAACAATTTTATCACATATCACCTTTTATATTGGGAAAAGTAAGAAAGAAATATCTTTAGGGATCTTTTTTTTTTTCAGTTGATACTAATTAGATTTTTTTAAACCAAGTATAAAGCTCACACTGTTCTGGCTTGATAGTGCCAAGTGATAATCTGATGTGACATACATTTCCTATAGCAATAACATTTTGGCAGATAAACTCCCCAATGAGGAACAACCATTTCTATGCTTAGATGAATTTTGTGATAGAACGCAAATGCAAAAAAAAAAAAAAAGAGTAACAGGATTTAAAAAAATACTTCATAGTATAATGAATTCTCTTCCCATGTTTATTGAAAGTGACTAAATCCATAGAGGGTGAAAACATTGAGCATACAATAAACAATGCATCATAGATTCCTCATTGTTCTTGGAAGGTTGATAGAATAACTGAGTATTATTTACACTGAAATTCATTCCTAGAAATCTTGTATCTTTCCCCCTCATTATGCAATGCTGTCTTGGACCTGGGAGTCTAGAAATGTGGAAATTATAACACTTTGACATACCATGTAAATGAGGTATCGCTGTAACATGCTATTTAAATAAAGTTTGGAACAAACATTCAGTAGGGAAGTTTGGAAAACTTATAACGAGATTACCTCCTAACTTTTTTTTATGAGAGTATTCTTGTATTCCCCCCCAGCCATCTTTTAATTCCAATAAGAAGGTACAGTGTGCCAATTTAGGTCTCTAGCAGCAAAGCCACACACTGCATTCTTGTGGCAATTAGTCAGGAGCTGAGCTTGTCGCTTGAGCCTCTCCTTTTCTTTACATGGATGATATTTGACTTGGAGGATCTTTGTCTTTCTGATGGAAATACCTATATGGGATCTTACTAGCCTCAATCAACAAGCTATTTCCCATCATTAGTATGGGAGAGGTGGTAAAAGTTTCCACATTAGTCTATGCACTTTATTCATTTTCTACATGCCACATTCATGATTAATTGCAAGACCTGGACAACTGGATGTCTGTGGAAAGCTTTAGGAGAGATCCAATTTAAAAGCTTCTTGTATAAACATAAGCTTATTTTTAACAAATCGTTATTGTTGAAAGTATTACATGTCACTTTTGTTTCTCCCATTTGACCCCTTATAGCCCGTCTGCCCCCCAGCCCCAGGCCTCCACCACCCTATTGTCTGTGTCCATGGGTTATCCATATATGCGTACAAGTTCTTTAGTTGATCTCTTCCCATACACCCACCCACCCCTGCCTTCCCTCTGAGATTCCACAGTCTGTCTCATGCTTTTATGTCTCTGGATCTATTTTGTTCTCTGGAACAGTTTATTTTGTTTATTAGATACCACATATGAGTGAGATCATGTTATACTTGTCTTTCTCTGACTGGCTTATTTCGTTTAACATAACATTCTTCAGGCTTATTTTTAAAAGATCATGGCATTACAGCACACATGACTGGCCACAGTGGGGACTCTATCTGTGGACCTGGAAAAAAAAAAGTGACAGAAATAAAAATACCTCATCCATGGAAATTAAGTCAATATCTTTAGAACTATATTATTCTTAGGGAAGTTTATTTGTTCAGGAGTTAAAGACAAAAACTATTTAGAAATAAATAGAATGTGGGTTACAAGTGTAATTAAAAATTCAGACTCCCTTACTCTACAATCTCTGCCAGGCAGACAAGATCTCGCCCCAAATATGTATCGATTGAATCATATCTTCATCTCCTTACGAATCAAGAGCTTTTAGCAAAAGGTGTCATTACGACCTTCTCTAGTGCCCATCTCAGCGTCCAGTTGGTGGCACCCAGGTCTATACATGTCTTACACCTTCCAGTCACATCTCCCATCCCTTCTCTTCATATATTTCCTTTTGCTGCTTTTTCTGCAACCTCTATGTAAGTAAGTATTTAATGTGAAATCTTTCTGAATACACACACACACACGTACATATATATAACATTTTTCATATATATGAAAAAGTTCCACCAGGATAAAGACCAAAGAGAGCTAAGAACTACCCACAGAAGAATCTGGCCAGGGAGGCCCAGACAGTGCCTCCGTCCAGAAAAGCCAAGGCATGTCCTCCGAGACTATTTCAGTCATGACGTGTGCTCGAAATAGCCTTCTGAAGAATTTCCCAAGGAGATTTCTTCCCAGGGCACTTGGGAAAGGTTCCTTCCATTAGGGTGGGCTTTTGGGAAGGAGTGGATGAAAGAGATCATTAGGTCAGATTGCTAAAGATAGCCTGCCATATACTTTCACCCTGATGGAAAAATAATGAAACTGTGGAAAGCTTTTGAATAGCGGTAGGAAGTTTTCAAATTCAAGTCTGGCCATCCCAACGCCAATACATATTTATATGGAATTATAGAAGGTTATAGTTTATAAATAGCCTACCTTCTAATGTTTTCATCCCTAAGACAATTTCCCAAAATAGTACTCTATCTTTTTTGAAATTTGTGACCTTTCTTATTTACAAAAATAGAGAGGAAAGGCAAATTATGATCATTTTCATAGCTCTTAGGTATCTTCAATGTAGGAAGCCACTTGTCAGTTTTATTGGCCCAGTATTTTAAATTAATGAGTCATTTTCGGAGAAAAGCAAGAACCTAAGTTTAGTCTCCATTTGTGCTCTTTGCCAGTTTCCTGCAGAGCCGGCCAAGCGAAAGACGAAGGGCGTGGATTCAAGTGCATGTTAAGTGGTTGCAGTTTCTTAACAGAGTCACCCAAAACACATCTTAATTTAATATACTTATAATGACCTTGACAAGTATAGACTTAATTACGCCTGGTTATTTGCTATATTGAAATGCATTAAATGTTCACGTATATTTAAATGAAATATTAATCTGTGATACTATCAGCTAAATCTAATTTCTAGCTGTTATTTTTTTTATTTTACTCTTATTTATCTCCCATCAGAGATAACATTAGATTCAGCAGCTTTTTATTGTTTTGTGTGCATATGTCCAAAATGTTTGAATATTTTTATATCAGGTCATTGCTATTTTCAGACAAGATCGGGCGCGTTCAGGGTGGTATGGCCGTAGACTCATTGCTATTTTCAAATTCTGAACATATATACACTTAGATACTTCACATTAAACATACTTTCCAATAAGAGATTTTAAAATTATAACATTCCTTTAGTCTAAAATTGTCATATTTTTATATATTTTTTGGTGGCAAAGGAAAATAATTTCTTTTTCCACAAATGTCCACAAAGAAAGTATTGGTTCATTTTTGCCTCTCTTTTGTGGTAGTTTGAATCTAAGCAAAACTTAAGGGAAGATGGTTCCTAGATTTTTTTCCCATTGATTAGATGTTATGGGTTTAGTGGAACCACTGACAAATTATGTAATAATTTTGTCTAATTCTTTTAAATGAAATTTTTTATTTTATTTCCAAGTCCCAGGTCCTGAATACATTTCATTTTTATAATCGCTTGCCTATGTGTCCTAGGGAGCCATTTCATTATACCTTACATCTATTTGTTTACATTTATTTTGATTTTTTCATAAAAATACTATCCCCTTAAACAATGATGAATTAATTCTAAAGCCTTCCCATTAAGATCAGGGAAGCCCACCACTGGAAGCCACATCTTTTACTTCTTTACCATTAACAGCTTGGGAAGACGTGTTTTCTAAGTATTACCTGAAATTTGATGAAGATTAGATCATCTTTGACTTTTTATTTTGATGAACTTTAATTAATGAAATCACTATCATTTTAGCCTCCTATATAAGCTAATATTGTAAAAAGAAGAAATTAGGATATAAGACCTTTAGAGATCTTAACTTTTGCAAATTCCACCTTAAAATAAAATGAAACATAGATTTTAATAGCTGCTATCAGTCTATATTTATGGCACTTTATTCTAAGAAAAGGTTAGGAATTGTGAATCAGAAAGTGTTAATAATTACTATTGTGATGCTTTTCCATTAAACCAAATGTATACACAAAAACTATGTAACTTTAGTACTAATTCTATAGAATACAGAAATCAATTGAAATAGCTGATTTTTAAATAAATATAATCAGTTGAAAATCCATTTAAAGTATATAATGATTATTACTAATGGGGAAAATGTGTACAACAAATACGATAAGCAAAAAGTTAAAATCCTATGACGCAAAGAACTCATTGATTAACGTGAAAAATACTAACATTCTAGGAAAACAGATAATTTGTAAAAAAAAGAATCACACATGTGTGCTCTAAATAGCCTTCTGAAGGGAAAACATAAAAACACAAAAAAAATAAATAAATATGTGCAGAAGAGAAGTATTCCTTGGGGAATGAGGGGGGAAGATAGAAGACATTTCAAACATAGCTATATCACATTCTTTCAAGAATAAATAAATCAATAAATGAAGCTAATATTGTAAAACTGTTAACACTGGTCAAATTTTGCCTGTGGGTTAAGGGAGGTTTATTATTGTCTATACCTTTCTTATGTTAAAAATCATTTGTAATTTGAAAAAAAAAATTATCAGAAAATTTACAAAAGAAATTATAAAAATGACCAATAATACATAAAATGATCATTAATGAGTTTTTCAACATTGCAAGTAATCAAAAATTCAATTAAAGGAATTATAAAAATAGGCAAAAATGTTATGAGAGATTTTAAAAATGTAGGATACTCAATGTTAGCATGGGTATGATGACAAAGTCACATTCATACAATGCTGTGGGAGTGTAAATTGGTGTAACCTTTTTGAAAATCTATTTGGAAGTAGGTATAAAGAGCATGGAAATGTTCAGCTCATTTTGATCCAGTAATTCCATTTCTGGGAATCTAGCCTAACGACAAAAGACAAATGTGAAAAAATATATAAGCACAAATATGTTGATCACTTATTCATTTATCTATTTAATGAATATTTATAGAGCTTCCACTATGTGTCTGACATTTTATTAGCTACTAAATCTGTAATAGGCATTGAGACAGACAAGGTTTCCATAGAGGTTTTTTTTAATTGAAGCATTTTCTAATAACACAGGATTGAATACAAATGAACTATGCAACAACAGTGGAGATACTATATTTATATATACATATATGTATATGTATATATGTCAATAAAAATTATAATTTTGATGGCAAATAATCACATTTATTGAATAGTTACCATGTAATAGGACCTATTTTAATCATGATGACATGAATCTCATTTAAACCTCACAATACTCTCATGAGGTAGAATTTTAATTTCTCACTCTTGCTGTAACAAATTACTATAACCTAGTGGTTTAAATCAGCACAAGTTTTTTTCTTTTAAGAGTTTTGGAGGTCAAAAATCCAAAATGTGTCTCATTGGGCTAACCTCAGGATGTCGTCAGGACTATGTTTCTTCTGTAGGATTTAGGAAATAATTTATTTTTTTCCATATTCTAGGTTATTTCTAGCCTCTTTCCTCAATTTGAGGTTACATTTCTCCATCTCCAAGCCAGGAATTCAGGCTGAGTACTTCTCACACTGCCGCAACTGTAGTTCTTTCTCCCCTGCCTCTTCTACTTTAAGAACTCTTGTGGTTATATTGAGTTCACCTGGACAATTCAGGTGATTCGCAAATTTAATTTCATCTTCAATCTTAATTCACCTTTACCAGGAAATCTAACATATTCACAGGTCCAGAGATTAGGATATTGTTGGAAAGCTATATTCTACCTAATGCAGGCAGATTCTATTTTTTATCCTTTTAGATAAAGTAAATGGAAGGAAGCAATGTTAGTGACAAATCTAGTGACAATATTAGTGACAAGTCTAGTATTCAAACCTAGCTAAACAACCCAAACCGGAACCCTTAATCACTGTGTTGTATTTCATAAGCAAATTGCTGATGCTAAATTCCTATAATAAAATGAAATATTTTAAAGATAAGAATCAATTGAATGTCAATAGAATTTACCTTTTAGCAGTGAGCATAAGGGTGATTTTATTCTGCTTCTTTATATGTTTTTATAGTTTTAACATTTTCTTCAATGACTATGCTTATGCACTGTTCATTTCTAAACTTCGTCAATCTGGGAAGTATATTTTTCGGAAGCCCCTTCCCTGTGTGGTTCTGATTTTGTGTGTGTTCTGGAAGGTAGAAGCAAAGCACAATTATTACACCTTAATGATCATCGGTCAGAGACAATGAGAGACAGAGCTGCAGGTGGCTTCTAGTTGTTCCTCTCTCTTCCCCTCTCTGTGTCTAGCTCTCCTTCCCCAGTGACAGATCTACTGGCTAACATCAGCCTCGGGCTCATCACCAGATGCTTTGGTGTGAACTCACAGAGACAATAGTCATGAAAAGCTGATACCTTCCCAAGGATTTGTGCACCTGCCTCCCTTCATGACCCTAATCCTACAGCTGGATGGTGCATGCTTCCAGATTTCGATATATGCGCCAACTCATTCACCTGTCAGGGATGGCTAGTTTTCTCTGCTGCTATGCCTCTTTTATTTGGACTTTCATATTCCTAGTTCCTCTCATAATTGTGTAATTCTAATTCCTATAATAAATTTCCTTTTCCTAACATGCATAGTGCTTCTGCATTCTTGATTGAATATGAATGACAAGTTACCAGGTTGTTCTGTCATAAAAGCACAAAAAGGTGGCATTCCCTCTGAGACTGGTGGTAGAAAGAAGCTAGCTGCGAGGGCACTGAGGAATCTGTTCTTGGAGACTTGAAGGACAATCTAGAAATTACTATCGGAAGCTGGAGGAAAGGGGGCTCAAGTTAGGTATTGGCAGAAATATGAGCCTTACCTGTGGTAATGTGGAAAATAGCTGAGGCAAAAATGGGATTATAGAAGCTTTTAGCCCAGAGTAAGCTCTTAAGTCCTTAGGAACAGAAACACCATGATCTCTATCTGTGAATTCCCCAAGCACCTGTCAGAGTTTTGAAAATTATAGAAGCTCAATAATTTTTGTTGAACAAATTATTGGGATGAATTTCCAATTTCTGTGTACTATGTTGTTGAAGAGAAAGCATTTGGTTATCTTGTGTTCTAGAATAATAATTTGATAGTATTTTTTTTTAAATTACCCATTTCTGTGGGATGCAGAGATGCTTACATATAAAGCCATTGTGATGGTTTTAGATAAAGTAACGCTAAAAGCATAAATTATTATTAGATGAAAAAGAGGACAAAATTCACTGATATTTTTCATGCAGCAATGATTTTGCTGTGTACCTAGAATAACAAGGGCAAATAGCTTCAGCAGGAAAGTCTATTTACTTTGTCCAAGATATTTTGACAGGTTCTGCAATTTCTCATGATGTTACAAATTACAATGTTTATAACCATCAGCATCTGACCTGATGAGGTAAATGAGAACAAGAGAGAGAGAGAGAGAGAGAGAGAGAGAGAGAGAGAGAGAAAATCTAGTTCAGAATAGAGCTATAAAAACAAAAAATTAAAATAAGGTCCTTTATGTCACTAAGATAAATTGTTACATCCTTTTATCCTCTACATCATAGACTTCCAACACATTCACAACTTGAATGTGTCATATGGGTGCAAGCTATTTCTCATCCTCCCACTCATACTTCCTTCCTAATAGCAAGTTGTTCCAAAATATCTTGTTAGCAAGCCTTTGCTGCTGCTTAAAAACAAACTTGATTCTGAAACCTTTTACTCTTTGCAAAAGAAAGAAAAATAATCTTGTTGTATTTCCAGTGTTAGACTATAAATCAGTATCATAGATAATTTTGCATTTGATGAGTGTTTAGATTAAATATGTACATGTAGCCCAGCCAACATGGCTCAGTGGTTGAGCATCAGCCTATGAACCAGGAAGTCACAATTCAATTCCTGGTCAGGGCACATGCCTGGGTTGCAGGCTTGATCCCCAGTGTGGGGCATGCAGGAGGCAGCCGATCAATGATTCTCTCTCATCATTGATGTTTCTATCTCTCTCTCTCTCCCTCTCCCTTCCTTCCTGAAATCAGTAAAAATATTTTTAAAATATATACATGTAAAACACAATGCCTATTCTTGAAAAGATTGAATTATAGAATGAATTCTGCATAGATATGAACCATTCCTCGAATTCTTGGTTTACCTGATGTTTTTAGATCATTTTTTCTTATAAATCTATTTGTATATTCCTAGTTAACCAAAACTATTAAGACTTGTGGTGTACTCAACATACTTTAGAGAAAAATCTCAATTAATGTAGTTAATAAAGCCATATTTGTTTATATCAAAAATTGGCTAAAACAAAACAAAACAAAACAAAACAAAACAAAACAAAAAAACTCACCAGCCACAACTCCCTGGAAAATTGCAAAAAGCTTATGATAAAACTTCAGCCTAGAAACTGGACATGGCTTATCCTGGCCACTGCTGAGGTCTCAGAAAAATCCATAACCTTGCCCTCAAACTTCTAGAGTGGAGGCAAATTCTCGTACAAGTCAGCCTTCATTTCCTATAGGTTAGTGTTTGACTCCAGTGTCTAGCTCAGATAGGTGACTAAGGAGTAAAGGTTGGAACCAATAAACCACCACCACAGTGCTGACGGATCCCACCCTCTTTAACTGGAAAACAAGCTGGATATTCCAATGCAAAGACACCTATCTAAGCTAGACACTGTGGGTAGGACATGCGTTTGTGTTGTTCACAAAATCTCTGGCCCACAAAGAATTGATAGTCAAGGGACAGGTAAATAATCATTCACTTATAAACACACACTTATGCTATTCCATAAAATTACTTATTTCCTGTGTGTTGGTGAATTGAAAAGGAGCCAATGGAAATCTTGTGATTGAAGGTGAAAGTCAATGAAATGAGCAAGGTTATGAAATCAGTGGGAAGAGATAGTTATACCTGTATACGTAAAGGCATAATTTTGGAAAGGCTAAAAGTATCCTTTTTCTGAAGCAAGAGGGGAGGAGATCTGGCTGAGTCAAAAATAAATTTTAACATGGAGAGAAGGAAAATTGAAGGCGCTCACAGAAGCTAACTCTGACATCAATAAAGAAGTGATTATTTGTAGAACAAAGGGAAGATAGAGCATGATTTTGGGGCTTGAGGACGTTAGAAAACATTGAATGGCAATGTAACAAGCTTGAATCATATGAAGTCAAATCAGAGGTTGTGTGAACTGGAAGCTCCATTAAAGTGGGTCAAGATATATAGAATATAGTAGACATGGTTGGTTAATTTTAGATTCACAATTTTCTCAAGCAAAGCTTATAAGTTTTGAAAGTCAAGTTGGAGAAAATGGTCAGTGGAATTCTGTTCAAGACTAGGGAGATAGAAATTCTGGCCTGGCAGAAGATAATGGGTATTACCAGTGAAAAGGACTGAGGAGATCATGTAAAAATTTTCAGCATTTCATGATAAGAAAAAAACAAACAATAGACTTCATAATTTTGCATTAGCAAGTAATGAGTTCAACACTTTTTTTCAGATGTTTATTCTAACACTGAGCCTCAGGTCCTCCCTGATGTTAACTCCATATGTAACCCCCAGCAAATCTGTAAGCTTCAAGCTAGCCCTGACAATCACCCCATTTTGATATGCACCCTATCACTGAGGTTCAATTCTTAGGCCTCTGTCCCATTCCTGATATATGACTGATCCTTCTCTGGAATGACTAGTACTTAAATTTGAACCTCATTTCAAGGAGAAGGTAAATGTTAGGGACAGACCACACTGTAGGGTTAGAGGTTAGAGGTGAATATCATCAGTGAGATGATAGATGAACAAAGGCATTAGGCTGGATGACAAAAGAGATGTGGTTACCTGCTAAACAAGCGAATGTTTATAAAAGCAATCCTGTCCATACTGTACATTAAATTTATTTTAGAAAAATGATATATATATAGACATTAAACATTTACATGTTAAAATAATCAAGTAAATTTTCAGGTATCTATGGGAATCTAGCAAATTATTTATAGCATGACACATGACTGGCTACGGGGTTTTGGCTGGGCAAGGTGGCAAGTGAAACCATAAAGCAAATGATGAACACAAGAGGCTCTTTGAAATGATTTGGTACAATAGCATAGAATTGCCAATTAGAAGAAAGGCATGCACTGGCTTTCTTAGGAGTTGCTCCCTATGAGGGTTCTTGAAGAGAAGGATAAAATTAAAGGTAGAGTCAAATTCCTATAAAGGCATAATAATGGAAAAGTGTTGGATGGTGCAGAAAAATGAATTCATAAGGGGGAAAGATGAGAGTAAAAGGGCAGTCAAGTTGAAGTATATCTCAGTTGGGACTTGTGATAGGAATCCACACATCAGAGGGTAAAGCAAAGAATATTTAACTTTTACCTTTGACGATCACTGGAGTAAGGCATTAACAGATATTGGAGTTGGGGAATAAACTAGAAGGTCATAGTAAAACAGGAAACAGGATATGTAGTCTTTTGCTGTTGACAGAATTTGTAGCTTTTTGAAACCACAAAGGCCTGACTGGGGACTGGGATGTTGGTGTGATCTTGTAAACTTGCTTCCTCTGTTTGGTTCTGTTGCTGATAACAGCTTCATGATGGAAGAGCAGTTGTTGGAAGATTGTTCCTCATCACACGTGCCTTCTGCATGCTGAGCTCTGCTCTGAAAACAGAGGATATTGGTGCAAGTGATCCTAGGCCTCCATGCTCCAGGAATAATGTTTAAATGACTAAGCCATGTGAAGTTAAATTGACAGTTTATCGGTGAAGTGAAGATGTGCAAACTATAGCATTATATCACATTGTAGAAATCTTGGCCTGAAATAGTTAGGACAATATTGCACAACTGCTGACTCAGGAGGCCTTCAACTATTTCCTTCCACTAAATAGAAAAAGAAACATCTAGTTTTCATCCTTAAACCAAAACACACATTGTAGGAATGCCTTTCAGACTGATCATTCTGCTCCTCTTTTGTTTTAGAACTTCACATTACAGTGTAATCTAAGAGTACTGGATAGGAAGCTGAGTCTTTATAGTCTTAAATTATTAAATGATCAAATTTTTCTACGTCACAATGACATCAGTAATGGGATAATCCCTATGCCTTTATCAGGGTCAACATGATCATATTTCCAAGTTAGAAAGATAATGTTAACACTAGGATGGAGAGTGGATTAGTAGGGGCTATGGGAAGAACAAATTGGAAATAAATCAAGAAACTCTTGTCCAAATCTAGTAAAAATTTATAGTCTATAAAGAGAATATATTTGGGGGAATAAAAATTTATTGACTAATGGGACATGAGGGAAGAAATGAAACAGAGAGGAAGGTAACTTGGATGAAATCAGGATCTCTGATGGGTGGAGGTACCCTTTCTGAGATAAGGAAAACAAGAAGGTAAGCATGTATTAGCAGGAGAAAGATGCCAAATTCATTTTAGGGATGTGATTTTGGCTATTCAACACTAGACAGGTTGTAGATATCCAGCAGGCAGCAACATAAACAGTTCTAAAGATTATATATATATTCAGAGTGTACATAGTTGTTGAAGTTGTGGGTCACTCAGAGAAGAGAAAAGACAGAGAAGAGGCCTAAACAATATATTTTAATTAATTTTAACATGTTTGAAATTTAAGATGTAGTTGAACAAAGAGCAATAAGCTATCTTTATATAAAACCTCATTTGAAAAAGAAATTATTGTATGCAGACAATTGGCATTTAATGGATTAGTTTTCTCACAGCTATTTGTACATTTAAATGCTTACTTACCAGAGAAAGAGGGGCAAGTTGTCCCTGTTCATGTGTGTGTGTCCATGTGCACATGTGAGAGTGTGCAACAGAAAACACTGTGCTATTTATGAATATGTGTTTATATAATTTTTGTGTGAATAAATACCTATGAGGAAATACTAATAACTGGTTGTTAAGGGCTAAGATGAACACTAGTTTTTGAAGGATGAGGAAGGAAATGTTTGTTATGTGGATATGAGTACTTTGCTTATAGTTCTGCTTCTGGCTTTAAACATGAAGCCACCCTAAGAATCCCTATTCATTAATATGAAGGCTAGACACTATGCCTCTCCAGGGATAGACTTTCTCAACAGCAAATAACTCTTAAAGAATTCAATTATAAATTCTAGTTCATAAATTTTAACTAGTGGGAAATACAAGTTTCAAAAATTTGATGAATTTTGCATGAGCTTAATGTGTCAATTTTTAATAAATTGGATAACTTAGTATTAAAATTATATTAAAAAAACTATCATTTTTGTTAGACATATTTGTATCTATGGTCCTTATATATATAAAACTGACATTTTATATAAGCATAGTTTTTTCTATTGTCCTTTTCCTAAGCCTAAACCATTTATTGAGTTTTATGCTTGAAATTTCCTAAAGCCAATTCAGAATTCTTCTGTAAAGAAATAAACTTTCTAATGTTAACCAATTGAATATTTAAGTAATGTAAGAGTTTTAGAAATTCAAATAAATGACACCATATTTGTCTCTTTTTTCTAAATTTATAAATAATTGAGAACTGACGAGCAGAACTCAAAACTTTATTATTGCCCTAACTGGTTTGGCTCAGCGGATAGAGCGTCGGCCTGTGGATTGAAGGGTCCCAGGTTCGATTCCAGTCAAGAGCATGTATCTGGGTTGTGGGCACATTCCCAGTAGGGGGCGTGCAAGAGGCATTTGAATCAATGTTTCTCTCTCATCGATGTTTCTAACTCTATCCCTCTCCCTCTCCCTTCCTCTCTGTAAAAAATCAATAAAATATAAAAAACTTTATTATTGATAAAGTTTATCAGAAAGAATGACTTTGTATCTGTGACCAAATGAATTAGCTGAGTGAATTAATCAGATTTGAATTGGTAAGAATAGATGTCCTACAGGGAACTTCTCAAGCGGTTCACTATAATGTGAGAGCAGAAAAGAGTACCTGCATCAGGCAGACAGTTTGGCCCTGAAAAAGGGCCAGTCAAGTTCAGTCAACTGTTCTCCCCAATTTATCCTCAGTCCATTCTCAATGGAGAGGGGAGAATGGTGGAAGTGTTCTTATTACTTATCCTACATCATAAGAGGCTAATATGCAAATCAACCAAACGGCAGAATGACCGGTCGCTATGACGCGCATGACTACTAGGGGGCAGATGCTCAACACAGGAGCTTCCCCCTGGTGCTCAGTGTGCTCCCACAGGGGGAGCGCCACTCAGCCAGAAGCCCTGAGCCAGGCTCATGCCTGGCAAGCGCAGAGGCGGCAGCACTAAGGATATCTGACTGATGGCTTAGGCCCACTCCCTGTGCTATCAGTCGGACATCCCCCAAGGGCTCCTGGACTGCGAGAGGGAGTAGGCTGGGCTGAGGGTCCCCCACAATTGCACGAATTTCATGTACTAGGCCTCTAGTTACCTATGAAGTAGAGACAAATTTTACTCTGCCCTTGTTTTCATAGAAAAGCAAATTTGTGATTCACTTGCCCAGAAAGGAAGAGTTTGGTCAGGAAGGTAGTTTACTTTGAAGTAGAGGATTCAGAACACTTTTTTGTAAACAATCTATAAACTTAAAGATTCATAAACATAAACAAGATAATATTTACCTCAATATCTAAAGCTTTATCCTAATTAGTAAGTTCAAAGTAGATATTTTACTATACAAAATGTCTTACAGCTCATTTCTCCTATTAGTGTTATTGAATTTAATATCATTAATACTATGTGGAACTTGAAATTTCACCCCAGAAAAAAGAAAAATGCCATGAACATCTTAGTTTTGTGATTGAATCACACAACTAACATATAAATTTATAATGCTAAAAATGCAGTATTTTGTGATGGATCAGTGCATTGGCCTTCTGAACATTTTTATTTAAATAAAAAATGTTCATAAGATTGGTTTAGCTTTCTTGTCACTATAATTAATACAGAAACTTAGAAGAATCAAATGATCACATGCCTTCATATTTTATGAAAGTGGAGATAACATCTGATTGTTTTTGTCACCAATGAATTCTTTATGCTGAACACACAATAAGAGTAAAATAAAGTTTTATTGAATATATGAATAGTTTCAGATACTGGAAATAGCTGAGAATATAAAAAATCTCAGCCTCAGTCTTCTTGGGAGGCCTTGATAATTTGTAATGGGGCTGAAGATTACTGATCTTTTCAAGAAGATGGGAATTATACAGGTCTTTTCCATGTTGTATCATATCTAAAGGTGTCAGATTTTTATGAAACATTTTGAAAGCATTTTTACTAAATAGAATAAATTTGGCTTTAACATATAAAATGTTGTCTTAGAAACTTCTCTCATTTAGTCCTAGACGATATTTTAAATATATTTAGGAGTGTGGTGATAACCCTTATAAACATCAATTAAATGAACTATTGTGCCACTCTTGTGGGGAATAGAGCGATTTTCATCTGTACTTTAATTTGTCTGGATTGGCAGTGAGCAATAAGATAAAGAGAATAAGAAAGGCAATACTGGCTGACCTAGGTTCTGAGGTTAGGAGCAGATAAAATGATTAGTGAATATAAATTGGGGCAGGTGAAATAAACAAAAGGTATTAAGGGGTACAAACTTACAGTTATAAAATAAGTAAGTCATGAGGATATAGTGTACAGCATAGGGAATATAGTGAATTTTATGTAATGACAGATGGTAACTAGATTTACTATGGGGATCATTTAGTAATGTAGTATATAAATATTGAATCACTATGATGTACATCTAAAACTAATAGGGTATTTTTATGTCAATTAAAAATCATAATGACTAATACACAATAGTAAATAGTAAAACCAGGATTGAAAGTCAGTCAGCTGGTGCAAGAACTTGTGTTGCTAACCACTATAACACATTGTACTCAGCATTTATTATTTACTTAATACTTATTTCCATCATCTTTTTAATCTTAAAAGGTAGGAAGCCCCCCTGGAGTAATTTTCAATTTAAAACAATTAAGAAAATGGGACAAATTATGTAGCAAAATAGTGAGAAATAAGATTCAAATCTCTGTTTGTTTGCATTTGAGCTCTGTAGTTTTATGAAGTTAACCTCTTTTCACCTAAGATATATCATTTATAAAATGTGGACGAGACTAGCACTATTTCATAGGGGCTATTGTGAGAATTAAGTAAAATTATTTATTTATTTATTTTTTTAAGGTTTTTCCTTAAATTTTATCTTTTTTTTTATTGCTAAAAGTATTACAAAGGGTATTACATATGTGTCCTCTCCCCCCCACCTCCTGGCCCTTGACAATCCCCTGGCCTCCCTTCCCCCCCAGTGTCTTATGTCCATTGGTTATGCTTATATGCATGCATACAAGTCCTTCGGTTGATCTCTTACCCCCCTCCCTCCTGCCCCCCAACCCTCCCTGGCCTTCCCGCTGCAGTTTGACAATCAGTTTGAGGCAGCTCTGCCTCTGTATCTATTATTGTTCAAAAGTTTGTAATGGTCTTTATTATCCATGAATGAGTGAGATCATGTGGTATTTTTCCTTCATTGACTGGCTTATTTCACTTAGCATAATGTTCTCCAGTTCCATCCATGCTGTTGCAAATGGTAAGAGTTCCTTCTTTTTTACAGCAGCATAGTATTCCATCGTGTAGATGTACCACGGTTTTCTAATCCATTCATCTACTGATGGGCACTTAGGCTGTTTCCAGTTGGTGCTTGGACCAGTGAGAGCCCCACATGACCTTTTTTTTTTTCATCACCCCAGAATTTTCCCCTTGTGTAACTGGGGAAGAAACTTCAGGGAAAACTGAGTTGAATGTCAAAGTGGTTCCAAACCATAAGCTAGAGACTCAGATTAGGCTAGGTTCAAATCAAAATGAACTTGATTTAAACATAGAGTTGTTGAGTTTGATGTGGGCTGATAATTCTTGCCTTGTCTTCATTTCCAGCAGGAGGTACTTTTCTTGTGTAATTGATGGATAGGCTTTGTGACTTGCAGATTTCCTCCTATTTTTTAACTGTTGGTTTAGCTGTTACTATTTTACCAATTCCCAGATCCATTCTCATGCCATCAATAATGCCAGAGAGCAGCTGTGTTAAAGCTGAGACTGTCTCCTGACTTTACCAGTCACTGAGGTCACCATCTATAAGTAGTTCAAAGGGATTCTGCTCCCTTTAAGGTCTGATGTTTCCCCCACCTGTTACACTTAGGGCACTTCCCAACTTCATTTGCTAATATAACCCTTCTACATTCATTTCTTTGGTATGTTTTATTCTTTTTTTCCCCAGTTAATATTGCCATTTTTGTGTATTATTTATCTAAGCTAAGCTCTCTGGTTAAAATTTCTTTCTGAGATTACATTATGCACCCCTAATTTTTATATGACTCTCATCTAATGGTTCAGCCAGTGACTTTCTCCTGCCTTGTAATGATCAACCCTGGAGGCTTTCCTTCTCCACCTATTCTGATGTATGTCAGTCTATAGGTAAGTTTTACATTGTCAGCATTTTAAGATTTCCAAGTTTTGTTCTTTATGATGGAATAATAATAATAAAAAAAAGAGCCGGGAACACTAAGAATGCATAAGAACAAACAAGTAAGTAGTTTTGATGTTGCATCAAATATGGCACCAAAGACCTGATCTGGTGTCCATGAGTTTGATATCAATTATGGCATTTTGATGTTCTAAATCAAAGATGTGGCTAAGATCATAGTTACTGTGGAGACTTCAAAAAGAATGGCTGACCTTCAGTGAGTTCTTTGTAGCACCAATGAAAGACACATGAAAAAGAAAGGCATTTAAGAGGCTCAATATTTTACTCAGAGAATTTCTTTCTACTAAGAATTTGTGAGGTCCAAGTTTATAGTCTTTTGCGCTTGATACTTTTGCATTTTTACTTGTCTAATATTAATATCATGTAAAATTGTTTTCTAAATTATCCTTTTCTTGAATTAAATCCTTTTGAGTCCAGGATCCATGCGGAAGTTGGTGAGCAGCAGGTGGAGAGCAAGGCGTTGTCTCTTGTCCCCCACATGTGCCAGTCAAAAGAACCTAAGCTTTAGGCTACCCATGTTCAGTGGTGTCTAGGGCAACAATTAACCTTAGTGCCACTAACTTTCCTGGATTCATGCCCATGTTTCATTTCTGTCCCTAGAGCACTTGAATTTCCCTTTCTTACTTGGAAATCAACTTAATTGTTAACAAAAATATCTATATAGATCTATATAGATAATACATACACACAGACAGACAAAAATAATTATTTAGGTATGTAAAGGAAGAATTTTAGTTCTTCTGTCTGCCATAACACCAGAAATGGACATCCTGCATTTAAATATCTTTTTAATACATCAATTCCAATGATCTCCACTGCCACTAGCCTCATTCAGGTTCTCATTTGTTTCCCTGCCTCTTTCTTCCTTTCAACAATTTCTACTACAGCCTGAGCATCTGTTCTGAAACACAGATCTGTTGATGTCACTTCCCATTGTTCTGAGCTAGAACTAGATTATTTAATATGGCCCAGTGCTCTGGATGACTTACACTATTTATCTCTCCATAAATTCCTATCTTACATGAACACCTACCCAACTCCAGAATGTTTGATTCTGCTATAAAAGTTGCTGCTACCTTTTTGGAGGAATTTTTTACGTGTGCTTTATAAATATTATTTTAGCTGATCCTTGCAAAATCTTATTTAAGTATTATTATCATCTTTTTACAGGGAGAAATAGAAAGGATAAGCGACTTATCCAAAGTCACAGAGCTATTAATTGGAGGACTTGAGATCCAATCCCATGCTTGGCTGACTTCAAAGATCCTTATATTAATTTCTGATCCTCGTATACTTCCTTTCTTAATTCCTGGGCTTTTGTTCCTCTTCCTAGAACACATCTTGTTCTTCCTTCTCCATCATGCCCTTTTTATCCAACAGATCTTACTTGTTCAAGTGCCCTTTTTAATGTGCCTTTTTACGCTGTCATATCTCAGTTTCTTATTCTTCTGCATTTCCCTTTAGACTCTAGGCTATGTGACAGCAGAGACCAAATCTACCTTGTTCTCAGTGACCTCTTTAAAACCATGACACATACTTTCTAAAAAATCTCTCATATACTGGCTCCAAAAATTTTGATATAATTTAAGAAAAGGGTTTTTGTTTCATGATAAATTAAAGCACAGAGACTTTTATTTATTTATTTATTTATTTTCATTTCAGGAGACTCAATTAAAGAGAGTTCTGATTTGATTTTATATTTTGAGTATAACGTTGCTTCCCATGCTCAAAATTTTATAAATATAAAAATGGAAGTAATGTATTAAGAGCAAGTTACTTAATAAGCCCATACTATGGTTGTTTAATTGCATGTTGGCTAAGATTTCTAACCTTTGTTATATTCTGAGAGAAATATGAATTCCATAAAATGAAAATTTAAGCATTATATTCTGCTTTTGAATCTTCACAGGATCTATTTCTGTTCACATTATTGCTTAATTAAGGATTCAGATAAATGTGATTAATGCATTCTTGCCACTTTTATGAGAATAAATATGTATTTTCATCAGAAAAACGTACAAATGTTTGTTAATTTCTTTTAGGCATTAGTACTTCATTTACATTTTATTTTGAAAATTTTTTCATATTATGTACTGCTTTCCACATAAAATATGCAATACTGGATGGAATTTACCTTTAGAATTTAAGAAACGTTTTTCTTAAATAAAAGCAGTTAAAAAGATACAACCAAATTTACAAATTCTTTTTCATTTTCATTGTTTTTCTTTCTAGTAAATTGAGGATATATATATAATCTCAGACCCAGAAATTCACTTCTAATTATATATCCTATAAAAAGGCATACTTAGACATACTAGAATACATATGCGCAAATGCCAAAGCATCCTTATTTATAATAGCCAAAAACTACAAGCAATTAAAATATTCATCAGCAATAGAATGGAAAAGTAAATTAAGGTATACTCACACAATGGATTACTAAAAACAACTAAAAGGAATAAACTACAGATATACCTAGCAAGTTCTTTAATAAGCCCATACTATGGAATTATAAAGTTCACAGCAGGGAAAACTGAATTATATTACTTAGTGATATATTTTTCAGGTGGTAAAACTATAAAGAAAAGCAAGGAAATTTATTACTATAAACATCTGGATAGAGTGGGAGGGAAGGCATTATAATTGGGTAGCTGTTGGCAAAGTTCTATTTTGTAACCTAGTGGTAGTTACATAGATGTTTGCTTTATTCTAACACATTAAATTGTGCACTTATGTTTTCTATACTTTTCTTTATGTTTTCATATTTCACAATAAAAGGAGGAAGGGACTATAATAAAATTTCATTTCTATTTGTTTTAAGCACAGAGAATTATTGAAAGATGAAGTAGACTTTTCTATCAGTTAGTTCATACTCACTGCCAGGAAAGAAATAACTTTATTGAGGGGGAAAAAAGATATAGTTTGTTTTGGCTAAAGAAGAGTCAACTTTTTTCATTAGCAGGTTGTATAAAATACTGGTTTTCCATTTATGGCAATAGGCTGGGTTGAGCAAGTAAATTTTTTTTTTCCTATGAATAGTGGTCAGTTTTGCAAAATAAGGCTGTAGAATAGAGCTTTGTTTTTATACAAAGCTAACATGAATAGTCATTTTAATGCCTGATATTTCTTTTGTTATTATTATGTTCTAAGGAAATCTGTTATTCCTTCAAACATGAGGAGAAACAGTTTTGACATCCTTATTTCGTCAGCCATTGAGTACACAGAATAAGTTATAGAAGAGTCATAATCATGTATGAATGATGTGGTGAAAACCTTGTACTGCTTCTTGCTTTTTTGTAGGATTGAAGAACAAACCTTTTAATCTGTTAAATAAGTACTAACTGACCAGCAGTTCAGTTGTAGTTCACAGTGCTTAGAGGTAGGAATATAAATTAAAGATGATATGCTTTCTGTCCTTAACTTGGTAAATATATTTGTTTCAAATCAATTAGGCTTTTTAAATTTTAATATTTTAGCTGTGGTTCATTCAACTGTTCCAATTTATTTAAAAGAAGCATATCATGGACTCCATTAAATTTTAACTATTTCCTACATCTATCGGAATGATAACTTTTTTTCTCAATAATAGATGTCTGAAATGATTAGTCCCTCAGTCTACATTAATCTGAATGACAAAAACGTGTTGGAACATCTGTAATAGTGTCAACAATAAAAATAAAGTTAAAAAAGAGAAAAATGTTTTTAGGTAAGAAAAACAAAAGGACTTGATTTAAGAAGTATTTAGGAAGTTTGGCTGGAAGGAGAAAAGGAAATTATATATTTAGTTTTGGACATGTAGCTTTTTGGTAGCTATGGGACATCCAAGTAGAGATGTTGGGTAGTAGTAAGTTAAATATATAGGACTAACTGAAGTTCATAAAAGAGATGGTGTTGATTTTTTCCTTGAATTGGATTTTTCCACATGGAGATGGTAAATGAAGTTACAAGCATATAGATAGTAAGTAAAGCTACAAATGATACTCATCAGGTAGAATGTATAAAATGATAAGAGACAGGGGTCTGATAGCTCCAAAGACACTAATATTTAGGGAAATGACAGTGTCAAAAAACAAACAACAACAACAAAAAAACAGAAATTGAATTATTAAAACAAGGAAACTGTGTTTAAAGAGGAGGAATTAGTCAGCAGTTATTGGGTCCTATAAGTAAAATAAAATAAGAGTGAATTAAGAAACAAAGTATTCACTGATGACCTTAACAGGAACAGTTTCAGGAAATTCTTGGTGGTGGTTTCCAGATTGCAATGAGTTGAAGAATGTATAGTAAGTGAGAGAAGGGTAAAATAATGACTCCAGGCTACTTATTTTTCAAAAAGAAGAGATAAGACAGTAGCTAAAGACTGACTTGAGGATGAAGGTGTTTTTAAAATTGGAGAGACTTAGGAAAAGTGAAATAATAAGCATTTGAGAAAGAGCCAGTTAAAAAGATAGGAATTTGAAAAAATAAAAAGAAAAAAGAAAGACAGGATTTTCAAGGAACAATGGCCCTTTGAAATTCCAAGATTGGAGAGGTGGGTAAGAATGCACAACATAGGTCAAAGATTGGCCTTATCCATAAGGAATAACACCTCTACATTTGTGGTGGAAGAATTAGAAGCAGTGATGGCTGATGTCCATTTGCTAGTACTGCTTGGATTATGGCTTTGTGTGTGTGTATTTTGGGGGAAGGGAGTGGGGGAGATAATAAACTGAGAGTAAAAAGGTAGTTAGAGATAATAACCATCTCTTTTAATAATGGGAAAGAGACCTAGGGAACTAAGAAAAATTTTATCCAATCTTGAGGCTTATTTCAGGAAGATATGCTATAGAAGGAAAATTTGGCAAGGAATTTGAGGCAAAAAGAGGTTGAAGTGGTGGACCAGGGAGTTAAAATCACTTAGGAATTAGGTTGGGCTGATAGAGACACATAATTTTTAGGTTTAGGTATTAAAGATCTTAATTAGTTTGAAAAATATGGATGACTGAATGAGACCTAGAAGGCTAATAATTTATTGTTAGAAAGAGAAATTTAAATTTTAGAGATATACCAGTTCTAGGTGATCACAAGTGTGTACACAGTAATGGGTGGCAAAACGGAGAGTGAGCAGGTCTGCCATATTGGCCCCCAGTCTTCCAAATAGGTTTTTCACATCTTCATCTCAAAGTATTTCTTGGTACCGTTTACCTTCACCTACAATATACAATTATTTCTTTATCTGTCTATTCAAAATCTACTCAACTTCATGAGTCAAGGCCAACCTCCTTCAAGCCTTGTCTCATACCTCAGTCCACTGGGGTTACTTCCTATTATGAATGCACAGCATTTCCCTCACTGGCCCATATGAGTTTCCAGGATGTGTTACAAAAGCTACATTTCCTACAATTCCTGTTGTTGGGACCGTCATCCCGTTGCTGATGCCTCTGCCTGTCTGGGAAACCTAACACCATTACTCTGTCTAGCCTCATGGGCTCTCTAAGCTAGATGCCCTCTCCTCTGTTCTCATCATTCCCTACACATACATCCATTTTAGCACTTACTGCATTGCATTCACATTAAACTCTTATGTTTTATTTCTTATAAGCTTATACACTTTTTAAACAGTTTTTTAATATTATTTATTCTAGTGCCAAGTACTATGACTGGTACAGAACAGGTATTCAATATATGTTTCCAAAGTAAAGCCATGTTCAGTCACTCAGTGGCTCTGTGACTTGGACAAGGGAAGTGAGCTTTTCCAGTCTCTGTCTTCTCTGGAAAGAGAGAGGACATCCACAGAGGTGTTGAAACGTGAGGTGAGCTGCTAAGGGGAGGGGAAGCCTCCAGGCCAGTGTGTGGCAGGTAGAAACTGTAGTGAATGTTTCCAACTAAATTTTAGTCTACTTTATGCCACTTGGTATTTTGTAACTGATATTTGATTATACCTACTCTTATTTGACATTTTTTATAAGAATATCTTAACTCTTTGATCTCTGTCCTCAAATTTCAAGTATATTGGCTGGGTATTTTATATTACCTAGCATATATTTTGTATATGAATAAGTCCTTATGAACAATAATTATTAAACATTACCAAGAAAATTAACTACTTCCATAGATTCTATTGATGTCCTGGCTCTGAGACAAATGAGGCAGGATGATTAAAATGTTTCTTCTTCAAAGAAGGACAGAGCTACATATAAATATAACTGTATTCAATGACACAATTCAACCATAATCAACCACTAACTAAATAGGGTTTGAAAGAATGAGTTAAAATTTCTATACCATAGCAGAATGCTGTTTTCATTCAGTGACTACAAGCCAAACTGTATAAAGTCTAGTCTGTGTCATTTGTGGTGCAGGGAAATTCTAATCTGGGCTACTCACCACACAAGCAGACAGGAGCAGCCACACGAATTGAATGATATCAGATATGCAAATGCTTATAAAACACCTGAATCATTAAATCCCTTTTCTCCATTTTTATAGGAATGTTCTGGCAGTATGCAGACATAGCATTCCGCTGCACATTATGTTGAAAATTAAAATAGACAAAAAGCCTTGATATGACCTACATCAAATAGTGTTGTTTTTCTCATACAAATGTATATAATCTTTCATTAAAGTTGTACGTTCAACTATTCAGGGATTTCCTGGTGAAGGCATTTCCAGTGCCTATCTCTATAATTTATGTCTTGTTATACAGACAGAGACTGATGCAAGAAAAGAATGTCACAGAATAACTTAAGAGTGAATGTATAGAAACATTCTTGTTCCTCAGTTCTAACCACTCAGAAAGGAGGCAGGCACAGTCCTCACCCATCACGTCCATTCCTTTATTCTGACAATTTAATATGACACTGATCAGGAAGTTTTGAGTAATATGCATGTCACAACCTCAGAGTGGAGAGCTGATTTGACTTGTCTATTTGTTTGTACATATTTTGAATTTTTTAAAGTGACACAATACAACTTGAAAAAGAAACATTTGATTGCAGGAGTTCATATGTACTCTTTAGATGTTTTCATAAACCTTCTTCATCTATATTTTCAGCAATTTTTCTTGGACGTCTAACAAATACTGAAAAACGGTTTGCCTCTCCCACTTACCCTTTCATAACGTTCGTGACACAATCCTGTGTAATTTGACACCTTGGAACTTTAAACAGTCTCAGAATCTTTTGGACCTTCTAACCATCATCAATTCACATAGTGTGCCGTAAATCCAGCTCAAAATAAACAACACAGATGGAATCGAAGCTTATAGTACAATGTCAGCAGTATCCACAGATTGACAGAGCTAGTTAGGCTGCCAGATGCACAGAATGTTGTTTTATCCACTTGTTCTTTATAACTGGACTTGATGGAGTACATCAGTGTCAAACTCCTTGCTGGTTTCCACACGCACACGCACAGAAACGCACCCGCATAAACACGCACATTCCTGTGCTCTATATCAGCGGCGCCATCTGCTCTCAGCTTTACATGTGGTAGCTAACTAACTATCCTACTGTGCCTGGGTCTCACCGACTGCTTTCCCTGGAAACAAATGACAACAGTTTTTATCTTGTGCCCTCCTTGGCATTATAAAATAAGGCTCTTAACATTTCCATATGCATATATTTTACATGCATTTTTTAAAAATTCTGTTCTCCGTTTTATTTACTGATTCCCTAGAGAATGGCAATATCTCTTTTTATATCTCTCCTAAATCGAGATTTTGCCTATGAAACTTCACATACTGAGATTGTTTCTTCTAACCAAGGTTTACATAAAAGCAATGTATATAGAAAAGCCACGGACCCTGAGACCAGTTTGTTCTCCACACACTACTTCGTAGGTTACTTCATATTACCTGGGGATGTAAAACAACGTGGGGGCTCACTAGGGCAAGACACCCACTCCCTTCCGTTACCCTTCTGTAAAATTCCACTGGAAATCATGGCCATGCTGGAAATGTTAGGATGAGGGAGCAGTACAAACATGCAATATTTTCATACCTAAGTGTGAAAGTTCATGGGGGTTATTATTCTGTTCCCAACAGCAGAACTTTTGTCTTGACCTCTTTGCCATATCATGTGAGATATAGACCTAGAGCAAGATATGAAAAGAGATAATCACATTTTTAACTGGTAAAATGTAATTGTAATGTCTTTTCAAAGCAATACATCCATATTAACTGGGAGTATGAAATGTCCTTAGAAAGATGTATGAAAGGAAATGGCAAAAAGATGACCCAGGCTCTGGCCATACCAAATATCTCTTCCTGACCCATTTCCACGTCTGGCACTTGTCTTTATGACAATCTCTGCAGAAGATCTACGGAAATTATCCTTACCTTCTGGTAACTAGGTAACATAATCTCCTGGAGGCTAGCTAATTACAGCCCACCATAACCTCTCATACAGTAACTGTTAAATTTTTCATTTCTTTCAAATTATTATGGATCAGTGGAGAGGGTATTGATTTGATTCATTAACGGAATCCCAGTCTGTTCCAAGGTTAATGATTACATGTGTCTCAATTACATCCTTAACAGGTTATACTGTATGATTTGTTTTAACTGCTTTGCACATTGTGTATCTTCCTCAGCTGAAAAGGCTCTTAGCACTTCAGGATTTAACATTTCTTTCTCCTCCTCTTCCTAAAACAATGAACTGCTTTGATGGAACATATCGAGGCAGGACAAAAATGAATTGAAAAGGCTTTTTGCAGAATTCTCTGACAATCATAGCAGCACAGTTTATTTTAGTCAGGTAAGTAGTCTGCAATTCATTCATATTTAAAATGTTTATGTGTGTAGAGCAGGAGGTTGATCCTTTCTCTTGGTATTTTATATCACCCTTCTTAAGTAGGAGGCACTTTTTTTTTAAAACTTTGACCTTAGAAAAGTCAAATATATATTTAAAAATTACCTGTATTCCCTTCAACAGAAGCCAGACACATTTTAACTGCTGTAAAGAACCAAAAGAAATTTGCATAATTCAAAATATCATATTCATGGGACCTTTTTTAAGGTAATAGTAAGTCAAATGATTAGCAGGTACACTTTGCATATTGGCCCTGGATAGTGAGGCAGGAGGATAGAGAGACCACTGCAGGGACCCCAGGCCAGAGATCACATCTATCAATTAGAGGACAGCATGGTGATTTTGACAAGCAGGAGCTTATTTATTCTAGTCCTTCTAATTCCTTTGTCTAACCCTTGCTACTGCTCCCAGCCCTACTTGCCCCTGTATATTCAAGCCAAGCAAACTTCTACTGTGTCCTGACCTAGAATTGCGGGATCTAGGGACAGACTCAATCTTGCTTTCTTTTAACAAAGCTCTGCCCCTCGCACATTGGATTTGAAGTCCATAGCAGGAACTATGTTTTAATGAATGGTATCACTTTTCCTATCCACTTGTATTCTGAACAAGATAAGCACCAGACTCCCCTCCTTTCTGGAACCCCCAAGATTCTGACACAGTCTGGGGACTCAGAAGCCAAATGGGAATCATCAGGAGGAGAGACTTCAGTTATACAATCCATTAAATAAAACAATAGAGCCTGCAGCTGAGCTATTAAAAAGAGTAGAGCAATTTTTATTTCAATGGCTACATTTTATTTCCTCTTCTGAGTGACTGTTAACAAAGGGCCGCTGAAAGGACTGGATAAAAAGCAGGCGTCAGATGCAGGATCCATGAGTTAAACAACATTATTAGATACAATTTCATAAAATCTAGTTGCTTTTTTGCTACTAGAAATCATGTCCTTTTGTCAACTTGTGGTCACATCAGCACTTCTGCTGATATAATTTGCTCCAGCTGCAGAGCATAGCTGGCCTGCAAATCAAGAACCAGAATGAGGACAGGCAGGAATAACTCAATGGCTTGGATAATGTGCAAATCACTACACTTCTCGCTATTAGTCTACTCTTTTTTTTTCCAGAATATTTGGAAGAGGAAAGATTTATCCTTTTTATCTTTAGCAAAGCAGCCAATCAGCCACCCTCGTAGGAACTGGTTTGTGGGGTTATCTTCTGAAGCCTTGTCCCTCTCTGCAGGGATGCTCTGTAATCCTGGCATTTAAAACAGCAACACTGAACTCCCTTTGCCCACCGTAAAACTGGTCCTCTGAACACCTAATGTCAAATAGCTCCTGGTTTTGTTCACATCCCCTAAAAGAAGTTCCTCCTTAGATTTAAAAATATTCCTGAGCACTTACTTCTATTCATCATTTTTGGATTTCAAGTGCTTCTATCTGACCTGGAATGTGTACATTTACAAAATAATACACATCATTCTCATGTCAAAAAACTGTTACAAATGCCTCAATTCCAGACAGAAAAAGATCCAGTCAACAATGAAATAAAATACTACGTATTGACTTAGGCATGAGTAAAAATGTTGGAGGCTTAAACTGGTCGTTCAGCATCAAGCTTCAGACAGCTCTTTCTGCTTGATTAGAAACTCTATTGATTTACATTGGAATCAATTAGAATTGGATCCCAACCATTTCAAATTCAGCTATAATTGAATACTCAACCATCACTCACATATGAAAGAGAAATTTCCAAATAAAAGCAAAGCCCAAGTACTCTTGCATATCTGAGGAAATCATTATATCTGGTGAGCAAATGAGAGAGAACAAACAATAGCATCTACAGCTGGAACAGCTGAATCAGTGTCCCTGATAACAAGAACAGCTTATGGAGTGTGCAGAGGCAGCGCCGGCCTGTTCACCAGTGCAAAGAGCTGATATTCTCTCTTCATGCCATGGCAACCTCCCAGGGCCAGGTGCAATCATCACTGCAAACACATTATATAATCTGTCACCTTCTGAAATTCATTGCTGCAGCAAGAATCTACATGCTATGCTGTGGTTGTAGTATTTTCCCATGTTTTTGGTTTTGTTTTGTTTTGTTTTATAAACTGGCCTGGGAAATGTTATGACTACCATTGTTTTAGAGGGGACAAAGAGAAGTCATGTCCCACGTACCTGTGGCACCAAATGTGTTTTCCTTTGGCAGAATTGCAGGGGGAGGGGTCTGTCCCATGTTATTTTCTTTTCTTCTTTAATAGCACATTGAAGAGGTGAATTTATCAAAATTCAGAGGTCTGTTTACTTCTTAGATTAGAATCAACATAATAACCCTTTCTGAATGGTACATGGATAATATCCTTGCATCCTGAATGTTTTGAAGTTTGCCCTTGCTAGCTACAGGGCAGTGAAGCTCACAGGCTCGAGTCTATAGAAGTGAATTTTAATTTCTGGTTGGAGTTAATGAGAACTGATCATTCACCTTTTTCAGATGTATAATAGGCACACTGTTATTGTTGCTCACTTCTGGGAGTGTGACAAAATTATGGCTTGTTTAAAATAGAATCATATTTTATTATGATATTGACTAGCAAAGGCACTGTTTAACTATTATATCAAGCAACTGTCTTTATTCAAATAAATGAAAAAGGAAATGAATAAATTGCAAGATTGGGTACCCTTCTGGGAAAATAAAAGCACCTGTTAACAGAAGAAAAAGGTTTTGCAAAGTGAAATTTGACATCTCTAATCACATTCTGGCAGTCCTGCCCTTAACTGGCACCCGTACAGGTGGGGCTAGATACAAAAGGTCGTGCAAAGGAAGGAGGCCTGAAATCTGCGAGGTGGCTCTTTAATGAGAATCAGTTCTTCTATGGTTCTATGTTTCTTCATAGCCCAGAACAAGTCCTTCTTTTTTCATCATTAAACCATAAACTGGTTGTAGTAGTGAGTAAAATGTGTGGGGCATTTTTAAAATGAAATGCTCGCAGAATGCTTTTAGGCCATCTAATTGCTGCTGCTTTGTCAGATCTTCGATGCTCCTCTGGTACTCTGGATAAGGAATAGTGACAAAAACCTAACAATACAAAAGTGTTTCAGGCTCTATCTATCATTTTTTTTAAAAGGGGAAATTTACTCTGTCCACATTGAATTAGAAAGAAGCTGTTCTTTCTAAAGCCTCTCTTTATTTATCATGTGGATTGCGTCTGTTGTAAAAGTCACAAATCACGCAGAAGAATATATATGGCATTGAAAGTCTACTACTATATCAATAATTTGCTTAACAGTATGGTTTCAAAATTATTGTAGTTGGAAGTTGAATCATCCCACAAATATGCACAGAATCTTTCTGAACATTGAAAACACTGCTATTTAGGTCTGTTTCATGAGGTGTTTACCTAGTAAGGGGACGCTAAGTAAAAGTATTTTCATCCCACTGGATTCAAAGAACCATAGTTCAAATATTAATACCCAACACCTTACCAGCTTGTGTGCTATTTTGTCAGTCGCTTTTGTTGGCAGTTGGCCTTCCTTGTAAAAGATCAAGATTTCTGCAACAAAATCTCTGCATAGATTTTAATCTTACTGCATTTTCTTCCAAGTCTTTATAAGCCGTATTCTGTTATATATGTCTTAGAGTACCAGATGATGATGGGAGAGAGAAGGCCACATTGGAATATTTTTGAATATTTGAGGGTTAACAGAGACAGCAAACCTTAATGTATCACAAAACTATTCAGGCAAATTTAATTATAGGAGTAAGTCTAAATGAATAAAAAAATAAGGTAAACGAAGAAAGAAAAGAAACAAACAAGTATGGAGGGAGGGAGATAAAGAGGGAGAGTAGGGAAAACATAAAACCTTGAAACAATTTCTGTCACTTTATCTGCTGTTTTGTCTGCTTTAAACAGATCAGTGAGTCACTGTCTTTTCGTTTTGTTTTATAGAAAATTCTGTTGACTTAAAATACTACTGCCAACATAGACAGCAATACCACAAGTATAGTTTAATGACAAAAATATTTAAAACAAAAAACAAAAATCATTTCAGAGCTGTTCATGTTATTGAGGATGCCTGAATGTTCACAAAACATTTCCAAGGACTCATGAGGGTCTAGGAGCCAGTTGTTTTTCTGTGCACTCCAGTCAGCTCTGCTTTGATATGCAGGGTCATGCAGTCTTCGCTTAGACAGCCGAAAAAGGCAACCAGTGATGGTGATTATTTTCAATTTTTGACGTGGGTTTTCCTTAGAACAACATGTATTTGTATAGTTATAGAAAATTCACACACAAAATAATTTATGAGTGCTATGTGGTGGTGTCATTTCATAGACCATGCATCTAACAATTCGAATGCATGTGCTTGTTATTTGTTGCCAGGGGTGCTTGTTTTCAGGTTTGGATTGCAAACCCCTTAAAATGGGGCTAACTGAATTAATACTCAATCTACTTGGGATAAAGCATGTGCTCCATGAAGCAAGTGTTTATGGAAAATTTTGGTTCCCCTGATGGATTGTGAGGCTAAGTCACAGATTGTGTCCTGCTTAGATATGCATGTCCTGGTGAACAGCAGAGTTCTTGAACATAGCAGGATGAGTGAACATTTGCAGAGTTAAAGTGGAATCTGTGGTGGCAACATGGCAGTTATTTGACAATTCCCTGAAACAAGCATAGCTGACAAATGGACAAATTTAGCATCAAATGGATTAAAGAAAATTGAGTTCATACCTATAAGTTAATAGATACTAATTTTTTTCACTTTGCATTTTCAAATATTTGTGTACTTTCAATATCATCGACCCCACTAATCATAGCCCTTCTAGCAATACTAAGAATTGCCATCCATCAGATGTCACCCTGTCCTAGCCACTATGGTTGATCTTTTATACACATTATTTTACTTCTTGTTACACCAACCCCTTGAAATAATTATGTTTTTGATGAGGAGACCAAAATCCAGGGAGATGTTGAATGACTGCTCACAGTGTGTAGTTCACTAAAAATGCCCTCCCCCCCTCAAGATACCATGACCTAATTTTTAGAATCTATGAATGGTACTTTAAATGGCAAAAGAACATAAAAGTATATTTGCAGATATCGTGTGGTTAAGGATGTTGAGATGGGGAAATTATTTTGTATTATCCAGATGGGACCTAAATATAATGACATATTAAAAAGGGCCACAGTAGGAGACGTTATACAAGAGGGAGGAGAAGAGGGAAGGAGAGGCAATGGGCAGTGTGAAGATGGAGGCAGAGATTGGAATGATGCAGCCACAAGCCAAGGAATGCCAACAGCCACAGAAAGATGTAAGAGGTAGGGGACAGGTTCGCTCCAAAGTAGCACAGTCCTACTGACAGGTTGATTTTGGCCCAGCAATACTGATATCAGAGTTTAGGCCTCCAAATCAGTGAGACATTACATCTCTCTGGTGCTAAGGCAGCAAGGTTGTAGCAATGTGTTCCAGCACTCTTGAACAACTAATACACAGTCACAGCATTGTGGCAGTAGCAATATTAGAATCTGAACAAAGTATATAGTGTTCTACTACTGAGTTACAAATTGCCACAGATTTAGCAGCTTAAAACATCACCTGCTTATTATCTCACAGTTCTACAAGTCAGACATTCAGGGGGGCTCAACTGGGATGTTTTGCTTAGGGTCTCACCAGGAGGAAGTCAACATATTGGCCATACTGGAATCTTACCTAGAGGTTCGGGGGGGTGGGAGGGAGAGATCACCTGAATACATTTGACCCACCCAGATAATCTCCCCATTTTAAGGTCACCTCATTAGTTACCTTTGCCCTGTAACATAATCACCAGGAAGTGACACGGAGACAGAGGTCATGGATGCCGACTCAAGCAGGTCTCAGGACTCTGAAGCCCCAGCTCTTTGATCTGTCATACTGCACTGCCTCCCACAGCACTGTGTCTCCAGAGGACTTGGGATAACACCCACAGAAGCTCACTAATGAATATAATGTTTGTGTGAAGAACCTGTCATTGGAGCCAAAATCCCTTTGCACCTGTTTCTAAGTACAGTAGTCATGGTAACTTGCCGCACTAGTTCATGTCTTAATCCATGAAATCTTTCCCACTTTCCTGACTGAAAGTCTACACAGGCAATAGGGCGACTCTTGGAGGAACAGCCAGGAGGAGAGTCGAAGGGGTGGAAGATGGGATTGAGGGAGATAGCTGAGCATTTGCCAAGGCACCCACAAATGTAAGATAGATAGTGGCCCCCAGCTGATACCCTGGTCAGATTCCTCAATCTTCTTTACCCGGAATGTGTGCTCCCCCTTTTGCACATTTTGCTGGTAGCATTTCTCGGAGGATTTCCCTGGGGTTCCTGGAGCCACTTTACTTTTGTGGGGAGCTGCCTGGAAGTGCCCAGGAGTTTGTCTCCCTGGAGTGACTCATAGGCTGTCCATGAAGAGATACAAAGCCCAGTTGCCTTGAGATATGACAAACTCACTTGCAGTTTACGCTGTACAGCTTTTTCTGGAATCTGGCTGAGCCTGGAATTTCACCTGATAGTGCCTCTTTTCTTAGTTCTCCTCCTTCCCCATTCTGAACTCCATTAACAGTTTCTCCTGGGAGCACTACCTTAATAAATCACTTGCACTTGAATCTTTGGCTCAGGATTTCCTTCTGGGATGACCTAACCGAAGACATGAAGTGCACTTGGGGCACTTTTCTGGAGCCAGAAGCATGATGGGATGCCACTACAAAAGTCTCTGCCTGGCCAGAGTGTGAATACAGCCTGGTCATTAGTTGGCAGCCAGGTTCTCTGCTGTCAACCAGATGCCTCTCCCGAGGGTGAGGATGTGCGCTCAACACACAGGCTATTTGGCCTTTCTTAGCAAGTGCTATTGAAAATCTTCCCTTGAAGAGTAGAACTCAAAGACTTCCCTGGAACCTCTGGGAAAAAAAAAACAAAACAAACACCTTTGTCCTTGACTGGCCACTTTTTGAAACACATTGCCTACAACTGCATGTAGCTATCTTCTGGCTCAGACTTGCTGTTTCCCAAAGTGCATGCATGTAGTGAATGATTAATTTTAAGTACCGTAGAAACTACAATAGTGAGTCCATAAATTCAAGGCTGAATGAGTTTATGAGGAGTATTTTCAGCATTATCCTAGTTATTTCAAATCTGCAATTGATTCGTGAATGTGGGTACAGAATACAAAATGATGAGCCATGGGCGGATCCACTGAGTATTCTTTTTTTTTTTTAAAAAAAATACATTTTATTGAATTTTTTACAGAGAGGAAGGGAGAGGGATACAGAGTTAGAAACATCAATTGGCTGTCTCCTGCACACCCCTTACAGGGGATGTACCTGCTACCAAAGTACATGCCCTTGACCGGAATCCAACCTAGGACCCTTCAGTCTGCAGGCCGACCCTCTATCCACTGAGCCAAACCGGTTAGGGCCCACTGAGTATTCTTTTTTTTTTTTTTTTTAAATATATTTTATTGATTTCTTACAGAGAGGACGGGAGAGGGATAGAGAGCCAGAAACATCGATGAGAGAGAAACATCGATCAGCTGCCTCCTGCACATCTCCCACCGGGGATGTGTCCGCAACCCAGGTACATGCCCTTAACCAGAACCGAACCCGGGACCCTTCAGTCCGCAGGCCGATGCTCCATCCACTGAGCCAAACCGGCTTCGGCGCACTGAGTATTCTTATCTGCACATTCAGGGACAAGCAGAATCAGGATTCAAGGTGAGAGCTAGTGCAGAAGAGAGCAGGATGTGTAAAATGATGATGGGGTTTCTCTCATTAGAAAAAAAAAACAGAGGGATTGTAGTTACTAAAGCATAAGGGAGGACCCACCAGCTATGTTTGGTGAGGGTTTCAAGATTTTCATCCTGGCTCCTAATGTCTCTTAGATTAAAAACAAAAGCAAAGAAAAACCTTTTACATGGCAAAAGGGATTTTGTGGATGTAATTAAGGTTTCTAATCAGTTGACCTTACATTTAGGGGATTATTCTAATAGAACTAACCTAATCATATGATCCCTTTTAAAATGTCCCAGATATCTACAGCCTGTTTGTCTGGGACCCGTCTTCATACAGCGTTTCATGAGCACAAGAAAGCTGGTCTAAAGCTTCCAAGGCCATTCTTTGTGACCCGCTCAGTTCCACAGAATGAGCTTATTACCTGGGGAGTAATATTTTATCACTCTGTTGCCCAAAGTAGGTTGTCATTGTATACTAGTTAATTGAATGAATGAATGGATGGCTATATATTCACCCACATTTTCAATAAATGGTTTTTGCATAAAATTTCACCCCTGAAGCGTGCTGGGGGAAGCCCACTAAGCACAAGGATGGGCAAAAAGAAAAACTAATTCTATTTAGTAAATACCTGACAATACCACACTCCAGTGCAGTGATGGCGAACCTTTTGAGCTCAGTGTGTCAGCATTTTGAAAAACCCTAACTTAACTCTGGTGCCGTGTCACATATAGAAATTTTTTTATATTTGCAACCATAGTAAAACAAAGACTTATATTTTTGATATTTATTTTATATATTTAAATGCCATTTAACAAAGAAAAATCAACCAAAATAATGAGTTCACGTGTCACCTCAGACACGCGTGTCATAGGTTCGCCATCACTGCTCTAGTGGCAACTTGTGAATGTCCTAAGATAGAGTTCACTGCAGGTTACCAAGGCACTCTCCTAATGGGAACCTCTCCTTTGTGGGCGGTGGGGAATATGAGAATACTGGCATCATTCTAGAAACCTTGGGAAGGTCTGGAAACGTGCCACTCTACAGCTCATATTTACCAATTCTTTATGTCACACCTTCCAGTAAAACTCATGAAACTGCAAAAAAAAGTTATAGAACGTCTTTTTATAAAAGGAATGAAGCAAATCATAACAAAATTAGCATAATTATAGTGTATTAATTATTAAATAGTATTAAATAACTTTTGACTAAATCTTCTAAGTATTTATCATCGTAAAGATTCACATTTTTTGTACTACATCATCATTTGAACACTAAGCAAAGTAAGCTCTCAGAGTTCAAAGTTTACAGTTTGGTTTAAATGAACAGATCTGATAGTAAATGTAATTTAATGGAGTGAGCTCTGACTAGGAGTCAATATATCTGCCCCGGCCCTTTACTTACCCTTAGGCTTAGTGGAGTAATTTTAATAATTTCTTTTAATTTATTCATATTAAAATTATGCTAGTATATTGGCTTATCTTTAAGGTATCTTGGTTCTATATAATTTTTAACTTTGATCTTGTAGGGACTACATTGCAGTGGAACACTAGAAAAGCTATGTTTGTCAGACATTAAATTTTAGTGGTGTGATTGGATTTCCACACTATTTATGCTATCTATTCATTTAGATAATTATTTCATTGGTTCATTTTGTTCTTCCCTTTTGTCCCTATCACCTTATGTAGATCTGCTGGTATGTATGTAACCTTTTTAAATGCCTATTATTTATATGCCGGTATTATTAATTTATATAAATTGAATTGTTGGTATTTCACCTTTTATTGTGTGTATGGTTTTTTAGGTTCGGCACTGTTTTTATGATCCACCTACTTTGCTAATTGTTCATTTAGTCAGCTATCTATAACAGCTGCATAGTACTCCATCGTATGTATCTGTCACATTTTGCATACATCCACTCCTCTGTGTGGAACCCAGATGTCGCTAACTCTGTGATAAAATCAATGCTGCAATCAACATCTTCAGAAATGCCCCTGTGACCATTTGCTTGGAGGATAAGCCCAGCAGCATAATTACTGGATCCTATTCTATTTGCATATTTAATTTGACTAAGTGCTGCCAGATTGCACTCCAGAATGGCTGTGCCAGCCTGCAGACTGAGGGTCCTGGATTCCTCTAACCCCACCAGTGGTTGGCATTATCCAGCATTTTAATTTTTACCAAATATATATACATCTAATTTCCATTTATTTGATTACTAGTGAGATGAGGATATTTTATATAGTTTTACCCTTTTAGGTTTCTTTTTTGGTAAATTGTCTATTTTTGTCCTGTGCCCACTTTTCCTTTGAGGTCTCTCTTTTCCTTGGTGATTTTTAGGGTCCCTGAATAGTCTTCTCGATAGTAATTGCTGGACTGTTTTTAAAAGTGCAATTATTTTGGACCCTTCTGTAATGTGTCTTGATTTTGTTCAAGGTGTTTTCCAGCTGAACAAAACTTTATTTTGATGTATATAATCAATATAGCCTATTTTTTCTTTAAGGTATGTGGTTTTAAAGTTTTATTTAAGAAGTCCTACCATGTTATTATAAAGCAAAGGCATCCCTCCATAATTCTTCTATTAACTTTATAGTTTTATCTTTCATATATCATCTTGAATCTGCTATCTATATACACTACATCTAATATAGAGTAAAATATTTTATGCAGGTTTATACTGACTTTGTGATATATTAATTTTTTCAAATAAATACACCTATTGCTGGTATTAGAAAAGTTTTGAATAATTCTGCAGCAGTTTTGTACTATTTTGCAGCATAATTTACCTGTGATATTTAAGGGTAATAACTTTTAACTCATAATTCTCTAATTTTCTTTTTGCCCTATTCTCGCTTCATTGCTATGTCCTGAAAGTCAGTCATCCCTTAGAAATATGCAACTATCCCATAGGTGCTTTACTTGTAGCCTTACCCGCCTTATGCCTGGAACACTGTGTTTACCCCCCAGCCCCAGCTTACAGTCTTTGAGTTTCCATTGACATAAGTAGAAGTCAACTAGGGATACCTTTTCACACACTTACTTATTCTCTTACATATTTTTCTTTGCATATCTTGCATACTTACATATTTTTACTTTGCATTTTTGTACAACACATAAACTTTGTGTTGCACATCTATAAGGATAGGACATTTGAAAGTCAATAATTCCAAGATTCTATAAATTAAACTTTAGTTTTCTGAAACCATAAACTCAAATAAAGATGATTTCTTTTAGGTAACAACCATTCCTTGTACAAGGAATGTCTGACTGAATGATGAAGAGCTAGGGTCACAAGGAATACTTGGCTAGTAGGTGAGTAGAGACACGAAAACAGGCCTCTTTTGCTCTTAGCTCAAGGCACACGTGCATCACTTTCCTTCTGAGTAATAGTCACCTTCCCTCAGCCAGCTGGTTTCTGAGTCAAGCCCTGGCAGGGAGACTAGACTGCTATGTAGGACAATTAAAAGTTCTAGTAGCTGTTTAAGACTAATCATGATAGCTTTCATCCCTTGGTTTAATTTCCTTCATCTCCTACTACATTATAGATCAGCAATATTCAACTTTTATCATCTCATGGCACACATAAATTAATTACTAACATTCTGCGGTATACCAAAATATATATTTTTTTGCTGACTTGACAAAAACAGGTATCTTTTTCATCCATTCACACAGACAGCTATCATTGTGTTGCCTGTTGTCATTTTTTTATTAGACAATCTAAGGGAAAAGAGGTCAGTGCTCCTGACTAAATAGGCATTACTATGTTTCACAAATTCTTACAGTACACCAGTGTCTCTTGCAGCACACCAGTTGAAAATCGCTGTTGTAGAAAATGTTCTTTCTCTATCCAGTCAATTAATTTGCTTTTCTTACATGAGTCATTTCTTTTTTCCTGAAACCTTTACACTTCCCACTTTTTCTTTTGCTTCCTCTCTCCTTTCACTTTATCTTCTTTCATTTAATACATATCAATTGCACTTTTGTATTGATGAGTACTACTAGGATCTAGTGAGTAGAGGCAAAGGACACTGCTAAACATTCTATAAAATACAAGACAACCCTTACAACAAGGAATTATTCAGCTTAAAAGGTCAAAACCAAGGTTGAGAAATCCAATTCAGTCTTTTTAGGTTATGTAATTAAGTTTCTTTTTTTAAAAAAACCAGCTTTTTATTTTTGAGATAACTTTAGATGAGTCAAATACAAAGAACAGACATATTAATGATATGGCTCCTTCCTTCTCAAATAAATTTGTAGTAAAATATTCTAGTTAGCATTTATTTACAGTTTAAATCAGCATCACAAACATTTTTTTTTTAATTTAAATAGCCAGATCACAAAAATGTTAGGCTTTCTGTGCCAATTTCTCAACTCCACTTACTGAAAAGCATAAATAGACAATGTAAATGAATGGACATGACTGTGTCCCATAAAAGATTATTTACAAAAACAAATTGGTAGGCCAGATTTGACTGGGACATAGTTTTCCAACCTCTAGTTTAAATATACATTTAAATGACGTGTGAAGTAATATAAGAGATATAAAGAAAGGGATATAGGAACCAAGAAGCCCCCCTCCCTTTCCACCAACTCATTACCTATCACTTTATCAATGACCTTTGCTATATTTACTTTAGACATGATATCTTCCTAATGTAATTCTGTTTCTTTGTTGATATTTTATATTACTTACATATAATTAGTGAAGAGTCCCTCCACTAGATTATGAAATTGTGTTGGACTATCTTAATGGCATATAATGAGCAATATATTGGGCTTAGATTTTTTTTTTGCTATAGCCTTCTCTATAAATAGATTTAATACTACATCATCATTTTTCTTAGGGAATTAGAACATTTTCCTACTCAGCTAAAAACATTGGGAATCTAAAATCAGGCACTGTGAACATTTCAGCCTTAATTATTGAAGACAATGTCTGAGAGAACATGGAAACAAATTAACCAGTGTGCTAAGGTACGGAAAGTTAATGCAAAGATATATTCAAAAGGAAAAATGTGCCTATTTTTCTTTGCTATATATGAATTTAATGTTTCTTGAAATTTTGTTAAGAGGAAAGTGCATTAGGGAGAGCCTCTCATCATATTAGTATTAAGGTAAAAGATTAACAGTAATAGCAGCACAATGGTTTTCAACTGGGGTGATTTTTACCCCTCAAGGGAGCATTTGGCAATGACTGGACACATTTTTGGTTTTCACAACTAAGGGGATTACTACTAGCATCTAGTGGGTAAATGCAAAGGACACTCCTAAACATTCTATAAGGTACAAGACAACCCCCACAGCAAGGAATGATTCAGCTGAAAAGGTAAATACCAAGGTTGAGAAATCTACTTCAGTCTTTTTAGGTTATGTGTTAAGTTTCTTTTTAAAAAAAAACACACACAACTTTTTATTTTGAGATAACGTCAGATTTACATACAGTTGTAAGTGTAGAGATAATACAATAATAATATACCTTTTACCCAGTTTCCACTAAGGATAATATCTTGGAAAACTAGAGTTAAAAATCACAACCAGGATATTGACATTGACATAGTCAAAATACAAAACATGACTTTTACAAGAAGTATTCCTCATGTGCCCTTTTATAACCACACATACTTCCCTCCAACACAAGCCACGTGCTGCGTACTGCCATTCATATGAAAATATCCCATGTATTCATATCTAGAGACAGAATATAGAGGGTTGGTCACCAGGTCTAGAGGGAGAAAAACATGGGGGGTGATGGCAAATGGGTATAGGAATTCTTTCTGAAATGGGGGAAAATGTCGTAGAATTAGATTTTAGTGATTGTCATACAACTTTGAAAAATATACTAAAAGCCATTAAACTCTATTACTTGAATTATATGTCTTAAAGTTGTTACAATTTTTTTAAAAGTAAAACAGTCATATTTGTGTTTGCTAATATTTGTTGAGTATATTTGCCTCTTTGTTCATTACAAATATTTGTATATTTTCCCCAGGTATTTTCTGCATCCATTTTTGGTATCAGGGTAATGCTGCCCTCATAAAATAAGTTGGGAAGTGCTTCTCTTTTTAAAAAATATTTAACTTATTGGGGTCACATTGGTTAATAAAGTTATATAGGTTTAAGTTGTATGATTCTATAATACATCATCTGTATATTGTATTCTGTGTTGACTACCCCAAATCATGTCTCATTTCATCACCAATTATGCCCTCTTTATCCTCCCCTGTCTTCCTCCACCCCCATTTCTCTCTGTTAATGACCATAAAGTTTTCTGTATATGAAACGGTTTTGATTTTTTAAAGGATATTCATAAATTTGGTATTATTTCTTCTTTAAATGTTTGCTAGAATTTTCCAGTAAAACCATCTGGACCTGGATATTTCACCTTCAAAAAAGTTTAATTATGAATTCAATTTTTTAAGTAATTATATGATTACTAGAGGTCCAGTGCATGAATTCATGCACCAGTGGGTTCCCTTGGCCTGGCCTGTGAGATCAGGCTGAAACCGGCTCTCTGACATCTCCCAAAGGGTCTTGGATTGTGAGAGGGTGCAGGCCAGGCCAGGGACCCCACCGGTGCATGACCGGGGCCAGGGAGGGACTTGGGAGGTTGGCCAGCAGGTAAGCACCATGGGAGGGCTCCAGGGAGTGTCCAGCCTTTCTGGCTCAGTCCCGATTGGCCAGACCCAGCAGCAAGCTAACCTACCAGTCAGAGTGTCTTCCCCCTGGTGGTCAGTGCACGTCATAGCGAGCGGTTGAGCAGTCTTAGCATATCATTAGCATATTATGCTTTGATTGGTTGAATGGACAACCAGACAACCTAATATCAACTTAGCATATTAGGCTTTTATTATATAGGATTTCAGTTATCTGTTTTATCTCTGGTGAGTTTTGAGCATTCTTTTCAAATATCAGAGAAAGGCTTTTCAAGTAACTGTTCCAATTAATTGAGATTAGCAAATTTATGTACATAGAGCCGTTTTTAGTATTTCCTTATTTTTAACATAATAATGTAATTACTATTATGAATAGTAATAGAGAATAATACAGTATCTGTAGTTATAGCCCATCTTCATTTCTAATAATCATGTAGAAATCTTATTTATTTTTCTTGATCAGTCTTGTTCAAGGTCTGTCAATTTTATTGATCTAAAGAACAAGTATAGAGTCTCATTAACTTTCTATATTGTTTCATGTTTTCAATTTCATTTATTTCTGCTTTTATATTTATTATTTCTATCATTAATTTTTGTTCTTGTTTGGGGTTAATTTTGTTCTTTTTTTTCTAATTTCTTTAGGCAGAAACTTAGATTGTTGATTTGGGGTATTTCTTCGATCTATCTATCATTTCTATTTTATCACTTAAATATGCCTCCAAGCACTGCTTTAGCTACATAGTATAAATTTTGATATGCGATATTTTCATTTTTATTTGTGTCAAAATAGTTTCTTATTTGACTAAAGACCTCTTTGACGTATGGATTATTTAGAAGAGTTTTTTAATGTCCAGGTGTTGGAATATTTTCCTTTTCTCTTTTTTCCATTTATCCCTAATTTAATTTCATTATGTTAAGAGAACATACTTTGTATGATGTCATTTCTTTTAAAAGGGTTGACATTTATTTTATGTCATAAGATGGTTTATTCAATGAATGGTCAGGTGTTAAGAAGAATGTGTACTCTTCTGTTGTTGAATGGACTGTTCTTAAATGTATATTAGACCCAGCTGATTATGATATGTCTAGACTTACATTTCTTTATATTTCCCTGTTTGATGCTTACTGAGTTTATTAAAGCTATAGATTTCTATCTTTCACCAAATTTGAAAAGTTTTTAGCCATTATTTTTTCAAATATTTTTCCTCACCACACTATTTTTCTTTTCCTTAAAGGTTCTCCAATGTCACGAATAAAATTTTTGGTATTGTTCCACAGATCCCTGGGGTTATGATAACTTTTTTAAAAATCCATTTTCTCTTTGAACATGAAATGTGTGATTTCTAATGATATCACCAAATTTATTGATTGGTTCTTTTGTCATTCTTATTCTTTTTTAAAACCCATCCAGTGAGCTTTGTTATTCCTGATAGTTTTAGTACTAGAGTTGCTGTTTGGTTGTTGTTTGGAATTTCTATTGCTTTACTGATAATTTCTATCTTTACATTCATTTCAAGAGTGTTTGCCCTTCCCTCTTGCATCATTTTCATAATAGTTGCTTCAAAGTCATTGTCAAATAATTCTGGCTTCTATGTCATCTGTTTGTTGGTGCCTGCTGATTTTCTTCTTCCATGACATTTGAAATTTTCCTGGTTCTTCCTAAGCTGAGAAATTCTGTGATCTGTTCTGAATATTTTAAATATTATGTTATGATAGGCTGGGTCTTCGTTAAATCCTTAGGAGAATGTTAATATTTTGTTTAGCAGGCAATCAACTCCGTTGGATTCAGGCCACAAGTTCTGACTAGCCTTTTGAGGGTTGTGGTTTTACTGTCAGTTCCATTTTCAAAGCCTTTGAAATGCTATTTATATCTGTCCTGTGTTTGCTACACCCAGTGGCCAGTCTGAGATTGGTGGTAGTCTATGTCTTATTTCAGGTCTCTGAGATCTTAGTATAATGTTTAGGGTCAGGCCCATGTATATAAAGTTCAGGAGTGAGCTTAAGAGCATAAAAAATTTCATGGGTCTCTCTAAATTCCTCCCTCTCCATTGATATTCACAGTACCCTCTGGCCAGAAACTGGGGATTTAGTGATCCTTCTCTGTTGTGCACATGACATTACCGTGCCCTCATGCAGGGGCAAGGGGCGGGAGGACAGAAAGAGGAAAACTAAACAAGAGTTTGTCCAACACACATGGGACTGCAGATCCCATGGCAAGAGAGGAAGGTTATCCTCCCTCAGCATAGCAGAGGTGTGGGCCTTCCCTCCACTGTGACACTGCTGCTAATAGGACTCTCCCTTTCTATCCCTCAAGCCTGACCTAGAGGTTTGCTTTTAGAGCTCTCTGTGATCAAGCTGATGCCCACTTACAAGTTTTAAGATGAGTTGAGTCCATACCTGGGGTGACTGGAAGTGGGGGGAAAAAAGGTAAACTTACTGCCGGTTTGGTTGTACTTCAAAATTCTGGTCTTCTCCAATCGGTCTGCTATTTACTCTTCGTAGTCCTCAGATGGCTGCTCAATGCTTTTTTGCTAGGATTTATAACTACATTCAGAGACAGATAAATGGTAAAGTCTGCTTACTGTCTAATCTAGCATCAAAAACATGGTTAAGTTTGAGACAAACATTACAACCATGTTATAAATTATAATATATATACATATGATAAACTATGCCATATTGAATTTAATGTGAGCTATGATAGTTTGCTCTTTATTTTAATATAAGATCCTTAATATAAATGCACTCCAATATAGCTCAGTATTTTTTGTCAAAAGGGATGATAAATCTTGAAGTGGCAAAGACATCCTCTGGGGGATATCTCTCAGTCACCTATCTGGCAAAGTGTTTTATTTTTCTATTTTTAAAAAACATCTTTCTCATCCTCATGGAGTAAGGTCTGTGTGGATTTGAGGTTTCCATAATTCCCTCAATTAGAAGATATGCCATTCCAGTGAAGTTTGTCTTTGTCCATTCATACTACTCTGGATAATGCATGTTTATTCCATTTTTTCGCTCATTTATTCAATTGACATTAATTGAGGCTACCAAATGCCAGGCACTATGCCGGGCACTGTGAATTAAAAAGATAATAACAGCACCTGTCTTTGAAGAGCACCCAATCATTAGCAGAAAGATAAACACTGACATTAAAATTTCAGGGGTGTGCTGAAGTCATCTTGTATCAGCTCATGAGAACCAACTACTAAAATTCCAGGAATTTTGCATGCTGGTCATTAAACACTGACATGACTAAAATTTAAATAATATAAATTAACAATTAAAGAAATTAAAATGCAGGTAATAAATAAACTCATCACTTTATCATTATTTTACTGCATTGACTATTATATATTACACTACAGGCCCATTGCACGCATGGGTAGGGTCCCTAGTCCTGGCTAGCGATCAGGGCCATTTGGGGCCTTCCGGCTGCCAGCCAGGACCTTCCTACATTCTGTGCCGCCCCCTGGTGGTCAGTGCATGTCATAGTGAGCAATCGAACTCCCAGTCGAACTGCCAAGGGGACAATATTAGCCTTTTATATAGAGAGATGTATTGCTTTTATATTATGGAAATCTAACATAATGCACTACCGCCCATCTCTTCCCAATTCCATGCTTCATGATTACTGCTTTGGTCACTTAAAATAAGCCATAGTAGAGTATATACACCATGTAAATTGGCAAACATTACAAATTAGGACTTTTCCCCCTAGAGCAGTGATGGTGAACCTATGACATGCGTGTCAGAGGTGACACGCGAACTCATTTTTTTGGTTGATTTTTCTTTGTTAAATGGCATTTAAATATATAAAATAAGTATCAAAAATATAAATCTTTGTTTTACTATGGTTGCAAATATCAAAAAATTTCTACATGTGACACAGCACCAGAGTTAAGTTAGGGTTTTTCAAAATGCTGACACGCCGAGCTCAAAAGGTTCACCATCACTGCCCTAGAGTTATGTTTGTTAAACAGTTACCAGCATAGCAATTCATCTAACTATGACACACTGTGATATATACATCATCAGAGAACTATGCATAAGATGCTCTAGCAATACATATGAATTGACCAATGGATCCTTGACTTTAATTAACTAGATATAAGTTGAGAATATTTTGATATTGGAGAACACGTAAGAAATTAGTCCAGGTCTCAAATTTTTGTTTACCTTCAGAAGAAGCTTCTTGAGAACAGAAGGAAAACTGTCTTCTAATTCCTTTGGTTCCTTGATTGCTTCCATCCTCCAGTTCACTTTGCGTGTGAATACATAGTTTTATAGCAGAATTCCCCCAAAATTTAGAAACAAATCCTTAGGGTTGCTGATGGGATTATTCTGTGTTACCTCTATTCTCTCAATCATTCATTGGATTCCCACCTTTGGGAGCAAACTGCCAAGGATACTTTATAGAATTGGCCTGAGAAACAATGCAGTAACCTGCCAGAAAGGTTTTTCCATGTATTTCAAAGTGCTCTCAGGAATATTAACCCATGATATGATCAAAATCCAGACCTTTCTCCAAGCAAGAATTTACTCTATGGTGTTCTTTTACTGGTCTTCAGGAACACTAAAGCACTTATAGAACATAGAGGGGTTACTGTAGGACATCCAGAAAAGTATGACTAATAGAAAAATTAGAACCTAATGTACTCATCCAGAGAGGAAATCCTTTTGTTAACCAGTCTCTTCACTTTGGTTTAGCTTTTCCATTCCTTCCCTTCTCAGCACACATCCTGATTTCCCATATCACCTACATTTATAGAGGGTAAAATCTTATGAATATTTGATATTCAGTGAAATGAAAAATAAACAAACAAACAAAAAGAGTTTTCATCAATGGATTTTTCTTTTAGATGAAAATATGTTTTAAATAGGACCAATCTCTATGTTTGTGATTTGCCACCTAATAATGAATAATAGTTAGTTGAGATTTTACTTATATTAGTACTAGAATTCGCTCATTGAACTTTCTTGAATAAAAATAAAATAATAGAATTAGGAATTATGCTCAAGAAAGAGAATCTTATAGATGATGAAGCAACTTGTCCTTACGATTACATTTAATTCTGGGCCTTTGGTTTAAAAAACTGCCTTTATTATCTCTGTTTTGGAAATTGATATTGTAGGATATGCTAGTTTATTTTATTTCTTTATAAGCCCACATCTTTCTCAATCATATATATATATATATATATATATATATATATATATGTATATATAAAAGTACACTTTATTTTTTATTCAATTGTTACTTTAGCAATGTCTGCAATTAAGAACCAGCTCACTAAATGAACTGTAATTATTGCAAATTGTGGTAAGCACCAGTAATTAAAATGTTGCAGTAATGCTGGCCAGCTTTGCTAGATGCCCTTTGAGAGTAGCATAAAATGATATTATGTCTTTAACTGGTGTTTGTATTACAGATGAGAAAACCTGGAAATGCATGCCTTTAGAATCTTTTGGCTAAGTCTTTAGAGCATAATGTAAAGTGGGGATTAGCAGTTATCCAGTGAATTCAAACTGGGAAGATAGTCAATTTGGTTAATTCCATAGTGAAAGTGGCTTTTTCTTTTAAATGTGCAATCTTTAGGACATAAACATACATGGCTTCCCCATGAGGGGAAAATGAACAATAAACTCTAATCTTTTCTTTGTGTTTGTGGGATACTAACAGTGAGCCTTCTGGGTACAAAAGCAAGACAGAACTCCTTCAGTACCCACCCATCTTTTGAGGATCCTTACCCAGCTGCTACCCCCAGTGAACTCTCCAGCTGTGCAGTCATTTGGCAGAGTGTACTGTTATGCATAACTTAAGCTGTGTGTGTGTGTGACTCCAATACAACTGGTGAATACAGATTGTCCACACAAAAAAATCCCGATTTCCAAGCGAAAAACAATGGAATCAATGATTTAATAGTTATGAGAAAGACCTAAATTTCAGTTTTGCATTGACTGAATCCATCCATCAATATATTAGTTTCTTGTGTTTTTTTTTTTAACTTTGTTCAAGGTGATCCAAAAAATACCATCTGATTTACAAAGGTTGTGACTTAGAGAAAGTTATGGTAATGTAGGTGAAAATGTAAAGAAATATATACAACTTTGCATAAATAGTGCTAACAAATAGGTTCTATGTTCCATAAGATTTAAGTACAATGAAGCTCCCTAAGGTCCTCAGAGAATTATAGTGGAGTGGGTGAAAGGGAATGTGGCCATGTAACAAGGTGAGGGACAGACACTTGCTACTCTAACATGCTGAAAATAATCTGCTCTCCAAAAACACTTCCATTGCAAAATCCATGGGCAGCACATCTGGTCCTGGCTATGACAGATTATTGGATACTGGAATAATTCTTCTACTATAAACAACTGTGAATCTAAGCACAAAACAAAAACCAGACTGTACAACAGACAGTAGAAGGGTTTGATCCTCGAGAAAAGGAAATCATGCAAAGCTAGCTTTGCATTCACCCCAGCAATCTGCCTGGGGGCATTTTTCAAAATGTACCACAGGGAGCTAGAGTCCAAATTTAGAGCCCAGGTCTCCCCAAGCTGAGGAAAGAGAGATGGGGTCAGGGCTGCTGAGGTGGCCAGAATTGAAAGAGTGGAGTAGCAGAAAGCAGGGAGCAGCATAGAGAAGGAACCCCAGACATCTGCATAGCGTTCTGTTTTTGTCTTTGGCCAAATAGTAAGCTGTGCATACACAGGGTAAAATGAGACCCGGAAAACCATAGTAAGGGACTGGGAGATGAATGGAAACTGTAGAGGGTACCCAGTGCTGGAAGACTTAGAGTTTCAACCAGTCAGAGTGGAGACATGTGTCTGAAAATCCTAGTCCTTCAGTTGAAACCATAGGAAGGCCATAGCTTAAAAATAGGACAAGTTTAGGACCATTTCAACAAAGTCTAAAAGTGAGCCTCAACAGAATTAGTTTGCGCTACCAGCAATTTAATGCCTGCTAGAATAAATCTCAACATTTTTAAAAGACAGCATAATTTAGACTTTAAATAATATAATGGTCACAGTGCCCAAAATTCAATCAAAATTTATTGGATATACAAGGAAGAATTTTAAAATGTGACTTATAACTAGGAGAATGAGTGAACAGAAACAAACCCAGATGTGACACAGATGTTGGAATTAGCACACAGTGACTTTAAAATGGTTACTGTAAATATATTCATGGATTTCAAGATAAAGGTTATGCGTGAAAAGATGAAAAATCTCAACAGAGAAATATAAACTATGAAAAACAGAAATTTTTAACTAAAAATGATATAATTGAAATAAACATCCTAAATGCATAAGCTTAAAAGTAGATCGGGCATTTAAAAGATCAGTTAATAAAAACTTTCCAAACTGAAGCACAGAGAGAAAAATCACTGGAACTCCGACTTGTGGCACAGTATCAGGTGGTCTCATATGCATCTGATAGGACAGGAGATAGGAAATGGCAGAAGACACCTACGGAGAAAATACCTAAGCAGTGGTCACTTCTGTGTGGGAGGAATTGGCTGGGAAGGGTCATGAGAGAACTTTTAGGGAAGATAAGAAAAGTCCTATATTTTGATAAGTGTGTGGGTCACAGAGTTGTATCTGTCACATCTAATTACATTAAGCTTTTATGGTCTGTACTTTTCATTGTTTGTAAATTATACTTCAATAAAAACGGGGAAAATCCAATGATCAGTCAGTATGATTAAGCACCAAAATACTGGCAATCACGCCATAATTTGTGAAATCTTATTTATTACTAGTGACCCTGGTGCACAAAATTCGTGCACATTAAAAGGGAATTAATTAGAGGAAATATTTTACTATTGCTATTTGCCCTTTCTCTATAATAGAAGTGTCAGAGATGAAAGAAAATTAGTAAAATGTATATGAAAATCTTCCTCCTGTCAGAGTCTGGGGCACACTGTGGGACCCAGAGTCAAGTCCTCGCCCACCCGCACGCAACTCCAAATCACATAAAACCCAGCCCCAGCCAGCCCCACCCCCATTGGGTGATATCCAGACCCAGATGGCCCCACCCCTGTCAAGCCCCACCAGGTGGGGGGCACAGCCTCAGGTCGCCTGGCCTGACGCCGAGGTAGGGGGAGAGGCCTGAGTCCCCTATCAAGCCCTGTCAGGCAGGAGGCACAGCCTGAGGTCCCCTGTCAAGCCCCATATTCCCTCTTTATTAGATAAGATTAGCAGTCAGTGTGACAAATTGTTAGCTTCATCCTCTCCGCTCCTCTCCTCTCCTCTCTTCCCCTCCCCTCCCCTCACCTCCTCCTCTCCCCTCCTCTTCTTTTCTCCTCCTCCTCCTCCTCCTCCTCCTCCTCCTCCTCCTCCTCTTCTTCTTCTTCTTCTTCTTCTTCTTCTTCTTCTTCTTCTTCTTCTTCTTTTCTCTCTCTCTCTCTCTCTCTCTCTCTCTCTCTCTCTCTCTCTCTCTCCTTTTTTTGGAGTCTCTTTAGGTGATCCTTTTCTTTACCCCACTGTTAAATATTCATGTTTCTAAGTTTCTATAGTTAGATTTCCTTTTTTTACCATTTTATAGATTCTTTCAGGACCTAGAATATGATTGGTATAGTGCAGTTGTTCAGGGATGGATGGATGAATGGATGGATGGATGGATGGATGGATGGATGGATGGATGCCTAAATAATGAGTACTCTCTTGTTTACATTAATTCAATTTACGTGTCAGTCTTCCAGGGGCTAAAGATACAGCTGTGAACAAAGCAGAAAAAATGTTCTGTTTTTTAGTATTCACATATTCTAGGAATTTATCCATTTCTTCCAGATTGTCCAATTTGCTGGCATATAGAATAATCTCAGATAAACAATCTAACTTTACGCTTAGTGTTCATATTTTTTTTATGGTCAAGTCTTGGTTCACTACCAGGTTCAGGCTCAGATAATTTCTCAAATAGAAGCATACCTAGCTCTAATTTGTACCTTCTAAGTCATTGCCAAAGCAAAATTGCTAAGATCTACATCTGACTTGTTACTCCTATATGGCATCTTTTTGAAATTTAACATCCATAAGTTTAGGTACACTTTTTGACATATTCAATCACATCTGTACCTTAATATCTTATTCTCTAGTTATATAAAAACATTTTCTATTCACCTCTTTTGCTGTATGTCTTTGCATAAGTGATTCCTTCATATCCTATCTCTTCTTACTCTCCACCTCAATGTCTTCTTGAAGAATTCTCCTTATTCAATCTTCATAGCTGCTAAAGAGATTTCTTGACAGTTTCTTGACCACCTTGACAGAGGTAAAGTTTTCTCCTCCAAGTTTCTTTTCAACAATCCCCTAGTTACTTGTGTATACATTTTTATCTGTAAAGTATAAACAGAGCATACTGTGGACATATAAGAAAGGATATAGTAAAAGAATTAGTGGTCTAATACCAAATGAGCCACTGGTGGTCAAAAAGATTCTATTTAGAAGGGAGCAGAAAGAAGAGTAAGATGTATAAAAATAGAATTGCAACCCAGTGTTCAGTAATAAAATTGCCAGGAACAATTATCAGCTACTAAATCCATAGCCATCAGGTTGGGCTCCATTCACACCGAGACCCCACAAACAATTGTATCTTTCTGGAGCTAGGTTTAGCTTAAAACGGGTTGTCAACCAATAGCCTGCTAACCACAATTTATACAGAGATAGTTAATGATTAAGTATCGTTGCCCTCAAAACACACACAAAATTGTTCTGGCTGGTATGGATTAGTTGGTTGAAGTGTTGTCCCAGACAGGTTTGGGCACATACCCAGGTGGTGGGTTCTATCCCTGGTTGGGTTGTGTATAGATGGCAACCAATCAATGCTTTTATCTCATATCTCTCCTCCTCTCCCTTCCTCTCTCTAAAATCAATAAGAACATATACTTGAGTGAGGATTAAAACACACACACACACACACACACACACACACAAATTATGACAAATTTGAATTCTCTTCAATCCTTAGTAGACTAGAATAATGCTATTTCCATTTAATCGACTGCATGATACTGGCAGCTAATGTGGGCTGGTTTAGGAGCATAGACTGATGATACCTTCTCTAAAAAGGTGCTTGTTATACTTGTTATAAGTCTGTTTCTCCTTTTAGGCAGTAAAGTCCTCAAAGGCCTTGCTAAATTCTTTTCTGCATCTACTATTATGCGTGGCCAATTGTAGGCACTGAAAAATTCTCTTTTAATAATAAGTTAACAGTGTTCAGTGAGTAGAGCAGTATTCATACAAAGCATTCTTTAGTCCTTAAGCATGCTTTCTTTGTTTGGGATTGTGATGGATTTTGTTGCCATGAGAACATTTTGCCAATTAAAATTTTGTGAAGAAAATAATCTAAAGATGTCACATCCAATATTAAACAAATGGATCAGCTTAAAATGAAAAAATAAGTTTTGTATTGCATAGATAAATAATTCTTTACTCTATATTTTTCATTTCATAACTGATTACTTCAATATCATTTATAATTGTTATCCAAGTGTATAAAGTGGTTCTTTGCCCTTGATCAGTAGAATGGACTTCCAAGATATTTCAAGGCAGTTGTCCATGCTGTTCTGTGGAACACTGATTCAAGAGGACATTAACAGATGTACCATGAAAGAATATAGGTTTTAGAAGCACAGCCATCCTGATCTCTCTACAGCAGTTCTCAACCTTTCACAGGGGTCGCCTAAGACCATCCTGCATATCAGATATTTACATTACCATTCATAACAGTAGCAACATTACAGTTATGAAGTAGCAACGAAAATAATTTTATGGTTGGGTCACAACATGAGGAACTGTATTTAAAGGGCCAGAAGGTTGAGAACCACTGCTTTAAAGGATTTTTTTTCTAAAGAATAATAATTGTCTTCTTTAGAAAGACATGGAACCAAATTTAGTAAAAGTCTGATAGGTTTTGGGGTCAGAAGTCATAGATTCAAATCACCTAAACCGGTTAAGACTGTCATTTTGGGAAAGTTCTTTAACCTCTCTGAAGTTTATAAAGATTATCTCACAGTTATAACAAGATGCTCAAAAATACTATTTTATTTTTCTTGCTTCACGATCCCCTCCCCTCCTATATTCTGATGATGGACGAAGTGCTGGACTGCGGGCCCAGCTGGGGTGACGACTCTTTAAACAAGTGGTAGGCCTGGCTGGTAGCACCTGTGCTTCTGGGGAGCCAGGTGGGTAGTGATATTGAGACTAGGCAGAAGACAAGTGGGGAAGTGGTTGTTCCACCCACACATTCTCACGTGTTGCAAAATGCAGCTGGTGAGTATTCTCTCAAGAGAAGGCCACTTGCATACCAATGAAAATAACTCCTAGGCTGGTTTGGCCCTTGTGCCTTAATTACTGACCCCTAGGCTAGGGAGGTCACCAAAGAGGAAGCTCCCTGCTTCCCTGTGAAACAATCATTACATCTGCCAGAAGAGTTAAGGTCAGTAATTTTCAAATGTTATACCTGGAGGTTTCTTTAGGCTCTAAACACTATATCACCTGTAACATTTTTTGTCCTGTATTACATTATCCAAGGACTTTTGAATTTCATAAATTTGTAAACAGATATGTTTTCCCAAAATTTTAAACAGGTGAAGTTTTAAACTAAGAGCCTTTTGTATCAGTTTCTACATTTTGCTTTGTCTTAAGAAATGATTAGTATGGAAAAGGGTGTCCTGATTAGAATGGAGCTTATTCTCCCTGAGACTAAATACCAGCACACTGTAAGCCCTCTCCCCATCCCACCCAACCCCCGTGCCCCATCCCCAGCCCATGGCGAAGTATAAGAGCCAGAGCACATACCACGTAAATTGTTTTGCTTTAGGAAAAAACCCCCTTAGTCAATTTTCCTTACAAATCAAACATGTCTTCATAAAGATCACAGCAAACTGAGGAATTTGCTGTGATCTTTATGAGGATCCTGCAAAAGAATGAAAATTAAATGTTTAATAATAACACCATGTTTTCCTCTTGAAAGTCTGGAGTAATGACATAACTTATATACTTCTAGGGAGTAATTCCGTAGTCAAACCCAATGTCAGATAATTGTGGCTAGTAGGGTTGGATGGATGCCTTGACTGGGGAGGCACATAGCAAGCTCTACCAAAGGCGAGGTAAACCAGCAACCTTGCTCACCACTTATCTCTCCTTTTTCTCCCTCCCTCTCTTCTATCCTCCCTCCCATCCTCCCTCCCTTCCATCTTTCCTTTCTTCCCCTCTCTCTTCTTGTCTTTTCTTTTTCTTTCTTTCTTTCTCTTCTTTCTGTTTCTTTTCCTTTTTCCCTTTGGGTAATGAGAATATGAAGTAGTTCCAGATGGTTAGCAAGTGGCCAGACTCAAACCAGTTGCTAAGCTTGCTGGCACACAGGAACCTGCTTAGTGGTGACATCCAAGTACAGATCCCCACAGCCCTGCTTTCTGGTGAAACCGGGGAGAACAAACCAACAATAGAGAAATGCGTACTGTAATTTATCTTGGAGGCCATTTAGGTTGTTTATCCTAAACTACATTTTGATTCCAGTTACAGTTTAATTATGAGTATTTGTTCTCTAACAGAGACTAAACAAAGGGTAACTATTTTCTTTTATCTTTTTCTTTGTTATGAAAATTTCAGTTTGGTGTTTGTCTCTCCTCTCGCTTTAAATAGTGTCTCATGCCATAAAAACGTATCAGCTCAAGTTCTTCCCATTCAGATGAAGTCTCTAAAACTAACAATAAGAAAGAGCAGAAGTTTTTACATATAAGGAATGTGTGATTTAATAACGCCTTATGTATTTCTTTAACCTTTTATCCCATATATCTGACAAGTCCTTTCTGTGATAAAAGAGACACCACCAAGTTTCTCTGGGCATCAAACTCTTGGCATACATTTTCAGAGTAAAGGAAACTCACTGAGTCTAGATGTCCCTCTTCAGAAGTGACTGGCAAGCTGTCTTTGTTTTTGATCATGAAATGGGAAGTTATAAAGCCAAAGCAGGAGTGTGGGTTACACATGTTTTCTTCTGTGTGCCTCGCACAGCTCCTGTGCCAGGTCAGTGGTGACTGGGATTTGCTTTGTCTCAGGGCCCATACTCTATTTACAGGACATGTGCAGTATCTGTTTTTTTGCAATTGCTCACAGCTTACTTTCATCACATAATTTTTATCAAATATATTGCTGAAGACGTTTTCTTATACACTCTACACTGTGTTTGCTGTTACTTTCTATAGTGGGAGATTGTTTTTCTTTATCTCTGCTGTAGATGAACACCCTTAATTATCTCTTGGTTCACCTAAATTGTAGTAATAAAGAATATTTGATAAACACTCTTTTTTGGCAAAAAAAAAAAAAAAGACACTTTCAAATTGGATGGAAGCTGAAACCAAATTCTACATAAAAATAAAAATAATAATAAATTTTAAAGCTATATACATCATTGTAAAATTTAAACTCATTGATTATATAGATGTTTCATAATTTTAATATTTAGTTCACTCTTCCTACCACAAGAGCAATACATATTCATTGATTCCATCTATCACTTGCATTATTGGTCAGATTTTTTAAAAAATTAACTTTCCTTTATCTATTTTTGAGTAAATTATATGGTTTTGAACCAATTCTCCTCAAAGACCTTATTTCCATTGCAATCTGTATTTTGAACAATCTTGCTTTTTATTTTGTCATGAAAGGTTTTTATATTTCAGTTCAGATCAACTAGGGTTAACACATGATTTCAACAAAACTTTTAAGCACAGTTGATAAGAATTTATTGAATAAAAAAGAAATGAGCACAGTTTAAGCCTAGCAAGGATACTTTGCATTTTGTTCTACTTGGAAAAGTCAATGTAGATTGTACTGAGTTGGCTTTATTTTTCAAAAATTTATCTTTAAAAAAAAAGTCATCTTTGGTCTTTGAACAACGAATGGTAGTTTAACATACGTACATATTTAATTTTTAATTCTTACTGATCTAAATTCAACCTGTTCTGTCCATAGTTTACATATTGCACATAATACTACAGGTTATTAGGTAATGGGTTGAGGGCATTGACTTTGGATTTGCAAAATTCTGGATTCAAATCTTGATTTAGTCATTTATTACCTGTGAGATTTTTACATCATTAAAGTTTTTTAGTCCCACTTTTCCAACTCTAAAATAGAATTAATAATACCTTATAGTTTTATCATGAGTATCATAAAACATAAATTTATAAACACATATAATTTATAAATTAGGTATATGCAGAAAACATGTGAAGCATGATAATTATGGTTATTATTAATATTATTTCCATGCAATAATTTGACACAGAAATTAAAACAAAATGTTCAATACATTTGAATATTTAAAACAGCTTTTCTACAGAAATGAATTTGTAACTTAGCAAAAGATGTTATTCTACCAAGAAAGTGAACATCATACTTAGACACTGACTTCTTGAAAACTATATTTAAAGGAGGCTTTTTGTTCTATGGTGACAGCTATAAAATTTTAATATCATCATTAAAAGAAGGAGCTTTCTCATGGTTTCTCAACTTGAAGCATTTAAAGCACCACAGGACAAATCTTTTAAAAGAAGTTATTGTTACAGATATCTAAGGGCTCCAATGTCCACATTTGAGACTTCATAGATATTGTCCACATTGAAAAAAACAAAGCTGATTTCATCTATAAAGTTATGTAACTTGTAATTTGAAATATAATTATATTTTTCCTCAAGAGATTTCAGGATTTTAAAAAAAAAGATTGAGTCTACTTTGAGATTATAAGAAAAGCAAACACTGTTGAATAACTTTCTCCAAGCTTATTTTTTAATAAATTCCTCTGCATTTACTCAGTTTAGGTACATGCCACCCACATGGTCAAAAGCTCATCTAGATTTAATTTTCTTATATATTAAAAAATATTGTTTTGCTTTTTTAGAGAGAGAAGAAGGAAGAGAGAGAGAGAGAAACATCTATGTGAGAGTGAAACATGAATCGGCTGCCTCCCGCACACCCCCTACTGAGGAAGGGCCTATAACCTGGGCATGTGCCTGACCGGGAATAGACCTAGCAACCTTTCTGTACGTGGAAATGATGCCCAACCAACTGAGCCACATGGTCCAGGGCTTATGAGCTCATATATATTTAGAACTCTGCCATTTGATTTGGAGCAGATACTTACAGAAGCACCCTCACTGATGCACCAGCAAGGCAGGGAGTCCCTCTTTCAGTCAATACAAGTCAATATGGAAGGTCAACATGAAGACCTGGCATTGGAGAATCTTAAAATCCAATTGTAATGCAACTTACTTAAACAGATCATATTTATTTGCTGTAAATAAATTTTATAGAAAGAGAGCTCATGATCTGGTTCAAAAGTTAGTATTTGGGGACTCTAAGTGCAGCAAACATTTATTAGGTGCCAACTGGGAACTAGGCAAGGTACTGGCGACTAAACAATGAGTAGAATACAGATACCTGTCCTTATTGACATCACCATCTCTGGAGACAGATGCATAGCAAATATTTGGAACATGCAAATTGTTACTATGGAGAATGTACATGGTCCATGGAGACACAGTGGAGATTATGCATCCCAGACCCTCCTAAACTAGTCTATTGGAAAATTCTTGGAGGAAGAGATATGGTCAGGAGTGACATGTGGACAATGAAGGTACAAGGCGACAACCTGGTAACTGAAGGATAAAGGTTGCTTCAGTGATGAGCTTCTTTTTACTTTCTATGAGAAATAGAGATCAAAATCTAAGTGATGTTGACTTGAACATGGCAGGTAAGTGACTGAGCCTATGTGGACTTAGATAAAATTGAAAGGAAAATCTCAAGTGGATGATACTAGGTTACCTTTAGTTTTCCAGATTGTGCTTTTGCTGCTTTTTCCAACATGGGTTTGTAAACAGATTTTTGAAGCGTTGATCTGTTCAGTATCCCTTGGTTTATCCTTCACTTTGAGCTAAGAGATTTTGTAAAAAGTTCGCATGTTTCTGCTGCTTCTAATTCCTGGCCTCAGTTTATTGTACCTAGACACCTTCTTCTTTCTTTTCATATGTAATGATTGAAATACATTTATTATTTATAAATAAAATGATTTCTGATGAAATATATGTATTTTAAAATGTATCTTAGTGGGAAGGCATTTGAAGTTTATTTTTACCCTTCCAAAGAACTACAATGGTAGCAATTTGATTACATGTAAAACTCATTTTCTGCTGCCAAACCCTTGCAGTCTCCTCAAATTGTCAACAGGAAGTGGGAGTTCCTTGACCACAAAACCTTTGGAATTGTTAGTATTTTGAGAATACAGTGAATGGGATTTCCTAATGTCTCTTCTCAGAGTTTGACAAGTAGGGTGGTGACCAGAGAATTCTTGATACTGAGCCCTCAGGACTGGATCATGTTTCCGGTTCATTATCCTGTAGACTGATGCTGGTAGTTTTAAAGTTCTAATACAAAGAACATCTGTTAAAACTGTTTTTACCAATTGAAAACATTTTCTTACTAACTGTTCAGGTGGGCTTTATTGATGAGATAATGTTAATTCTTGTTATTCTTGGATCATGCTAATTTGTTCTCAATATTTGCTTAATGTACTCAGAGAGTTTTCTTGACTGAATGCAAAATAATAATGAAATGTACTAATTAGTATTAGTCATACACTCCAACAAATAGACTGCTGTAATCGTGGACAACTAAGCAGGTACATAAGAACTGTAACAGTTTGGGTCCTCTAGAAGCAGTCATGAAGACAGAATAAGAACTGCAAGTAATTTGTTGGGGGAAATACCTGTGGAAGATATAGGGGAGAGTGAGCAGAAAGGCAGGGAAGGCTTTTAGACTGTGAGGAAGGTAGGACACCTGTAAAAGAAGAGGGGGTGAATAGCAGGCTTGAGTAAAATGATCCTCAAACCACTGTCCAACTCAAAGTTTTAGGGGGCCAATGGATAGCCCCAGAATAAAATTTAACCGTTAGTGGGGGCTTCCTTGGGAAAACAAGGCTGCAGTCCAGTTTCCCGACAGTGCTCTGTCATTGACTGATACAAGTTCAGCTAGAACACATGAATGTTGAGGTGGGTCCTAAATATGTGGCAGCGGATGCTTTATTAAGGGAGACCCTGAGAGCAATGCTGCACACACAGGACTTTCCCAATATTTTCCTTCCTATCATGGAAGTCTCACCAGAAAAAAATATATATGGGAGAAATTTTAAATACCATTACACTATAATAAATCACAGCAGTAGTTTAAGTAATTTTGAGAAAACAGTGACTTCACATGTATTGAAAGAGATTAATTTTAAAGTCCCACTAAAAAAGTCTTGCTAAAAATTATTTAAGATTGATATTTTTACTTAAAAATATCTTAGAGTCATTTAATTTTTTCGACACTAACATGAAGTTTGCAAAGATAAAGACATTTTGTTTGAAAAAACTTAGGATTTTATTTCATCATTGTTTTAGAAAGAACAATCTTGCCATTTGTGACAACATGGGTGGACCTTGTGGGCAATATACTTTGTGAAATAAATCAGAGACAGACAAATACGATATGATGTCACTTATATATGGAATATTTAAAAAGATATAAAATAAAATAAATAAACTTATAGATACAGAGAACAGATTGGTGGTTGCCAGAGGTGGAGGAAAAAGGGGTAGGAAAAATATGAGATGGGTGAAGGTAGTCAAAAGGTACAAACTTCCAATTATAAAATAAATAATCCATGGGGGTATATGTACAGAGTAGTGACTAGAATTAATGCCGTAAAGTATATTTGAAAGTTGTTAAGTGAGTAGTTCTAAGAAATTTTCATCACAAGAAAAATATTTGTAATTATGTGTGGTGGTGATATTAACAAAAATTGTGGTGAGCATTTCACAATATATACAAATATCAAATAATTATGTAATACACCTGAAACTTGTACATTGTCACATATCAGTTATATCTAAATAAAAAGGATAATAACTAAGAGTATCATAGCCATGAAAAATGTTTGAACAATATTGAAAAGCTTTTAAGTCGTATGAAAATTATATAAAGAAAAACTAGACATGGAGTTTTATATATCCTGTTCTACTTGGGGTTGTCAACTGTACCTAATGGTACCAGAACATCTTGATAAAAGATAAAAACAAAACAAAACAACACAAAAATACGTGATCCTTCGCATACAATATACAAAGTATATAACAAAACATGGTTTAGAAGAAAGGTTAGTAACTGAAGAAAATATCTGAGACTAGTATTAAGGAAAATAAAATAATGAAAAACAGTTTGAAAAGGCCCTTCCTATTGCTGAATATATACACCAATATTTTTAATAATATTTATCCCAGAGTAGTAGGATTATATTTGTTTGCTTGGGTTTTATATTTGTAAATGTTCTACAGCAAAAATGTATTTTTTTATAATTCTGAGCAACAATATCTATACATTTTTAGAGTAAAGAATAATCAGTAAACAAGTTCATACACACATGCTCACACACGCACATGTACTATCACTAATATTTGCAACACAACAACAGCAACAAGTCAATAGGAGAAAGATATTTGACATACACATTTCTTGCAACATATAATTACATTATATAGTAAAAACTAACACATTTCTGTACATCCAGTTTTATTTTGATGAAGATTCCAGCTGCCTAAGTAATGACTCTTTCTCCACAAAAAATGTAACCTTCCAGGCTCATATCAAAGTGTTCTAGCACCTTTTCTCCCTCTACATTTTGTCTTTGATTTTACAAACTCCTCAAACATTTTATGCATTTCAACAATGAACAATAACATGTAAGGCAGGCAAAACATCATGTTAATGATAGTCTGTGGTCCTTATATTATTTGGGGGAAAGGTTAGCAATGCTTTTGGGCATTGTTAAATATGTTAAACATTTTAACGGTTATCTATAAAAATAGGAAAAATGTTCAATACTTGTCTTTATCATACCTTGTGTCGTTATCTTGGTAATTTCTGGTTCAGTTGGACATGGGAGCCCATAAACCAGTTGTTTTTGTTGTTGTTAACCTCCTCAAGTTCAAATCCCTACATCACCTAGCAGTTCAGTCATCCATTACTGCAGCCACATCTTTGACAAAATCATCTTCAGAAGTGTTGCACTTTTGAAATATTCAATTTTTTTTTTTTTTTTTTTTTTTTTTTTTTTTTTTTTTTTTTTATTTTCCTCTTAAAGTATTACAAAGGGTATTACATAAGTATCCTTTTTCCCCCCCCCCGCCCTTGACAAACCACTACCCTCCCTTACCCCCCAGTGTCTTATGTCCATTAGTTATGCTTATATGCATGCATACAAGTCCTTCGGTTGATCTCTTACTCCCCTCCCTCCTGCCCCCCAACTCTCTCTGGCCTTCCCACTGCAGTTTGACAATCAGTTTGAGGCAGCTCTGCCTCTGTATCTATTATTGTTCAAAAGTTTGTAATGGTCTTTATTATCCATGAATGAGTGAGATCATGTGGTATTTTTCCTTCATTGACTGGCTTGTTTCACTTAGCATAATGCTCTCCAGTTCCATCCATGATGTTGCAAATGGTAGGAGTTCCTTCTTTTTAACAGCAGCATAGTATTCCATCGTGTAGATGTACCACAGTTTTCTAATCCATTCATCTACTGATGGGCACTTAGGCTGTTTCCAGATCTTAGCTATGGTGAATTGTGCTGCTATGAACATCTGGGTGCATATATCCTTTCTGATAGGTGTTTCTGGTTTCTTGGGATATATTCCTAGTAGTGGGATCACAGGGTCAAATGGGAGTTCCATTTCCAATTTTTTGAGGAACCTCCATACTGCCTTCCATAGTGGCTGCACCAGTCTGCATTCCCACCAGCAGTGCACAAGTGTTCCTTTTTCTCCACATCCTCTCCAGCACTTGTCGTTTGTTGATTTGTTGATGATGGCCATTCTGACAGGTGTGAGATGGTACCTCATTGTTGTTTTGATTTGCATCTCTCGGATGATTAGTGACTTTGAGCATGTTTTCATATGTCTCTTGGCTTTCTGAATGTCCTCTTTTGAAAGGTGTCTATTTAGATCCTTTGCCCATTTTTTGATTGGATTGTTTATCTTCTTTTTGTTAAGTTGTATGAGTTCCCTATAAATTTTGGAGATTAAGCCCTTATCCGATATGACGTTGGCAAATATGTTTTCCCACGAGGTGGGTTTTCTTGTTGTTTTGTTGATGGTTTCTTTTGCTGTGCAGAAGCTTTTTATTTTGATGTAGTCCCATTTGTTCAGTTTCTCTTTAGTTTCAACTGCCCTAGGAGCTGTATCAGTGAAGAAATTGTTTTGGCATATGTCTGAGATTTTGTTGCCTTTGTATTCTTCTAGAATTTTTATGGTTTCCTGTCGTACATTTAAGTCCTTTATCCATTTTGAGTTTATTCTTGTGTATGGTGTAAGTTGGTGGTCTAGTTTCATTTTCTTGCATATGTCTGTCCAATTTTCCCAACACCATTTATTGAAGAGACTATCTTGGCTCCATTGTATGTTCATGCCTCCTCTGTCAAAAATTAATTGAGCATATTGGTTCGGGCTAATTTCTGGACTCTCTATTCTATTCCACTGATCTATATGTCTGTTCTTGTGCCAGTACCAGGCAGTTTTGAGAACAGTGGCTTTGTAATACAGCTTGATATCTGGCATTGAGATCCCACCTACTTTGTTCTTTCTCAGGATCGTTGCAGCTATTCGGGGTCTTTTTTTATTCCAGATGAATTTTTGGAGAGTTCGTTCTAGATCTTTGAAGAAGGCCATTGGTATTTTAATGGGAAGTGCGTTGAATGTATAGATTGCTTTGGGTAGTATGGACATTTTAATGATGTTGATTCTACCAATCCAAGAACATGGTATGTTCTTCCATCTGTTTATGTCTTCCTCTATCTCTTTTTTCAACGTCCTGTAGTTTTCTGAGTAGAGGTCTTTAACCTCTTTAGTTAAGTTTATTCCTAGGTATCTTAATTTTTTTGGTGCGATGGTAAATGGGATTGTTTTTCTGATCTCCCTTTCTGAAAGTTCACTGTTGGTGTATAGAAATGCCTCAGATTTCTTGGGGTTAATTTTGTATCCTGCTACATTGCCAAATTCATGTATTAAGTCTAGTAGCTTTTTGATGGAGTCTCTAGGGTTTTGTATGTATAATATCATGTCATCTGCAAATAAGGACAGTTTTACTTCCTCTTTTCCAATTTGGATGCCTTTTATTCCTTCTTCTTGCCTAATTGCAATGGCTAATACTTCCAGTACTATGTTGAACAGGAGTGGTGAGAGTGGGCATCCCTGTCTTGTTCCTGTTCTTAGGGGAAATGGTGTTAGTTTTTGTCCATTGAGTATGATGTTGGCAGTGGGCCTGTCATATATGGCTTTTATTATGTTGAGGTATGATCCTTCTATTCCCACCTTTCTGAGAGTTTTTATCAAAAATGGGTGTTGGATTTTGTCGAATGCTTTTTCTGCATCAATTGATATGACCATGTGGTTTTTTTCTTTCAATTTGTTTATGTGATGTATCACATTTATTGATTTACGGATGTTGTACCATCCTTGCATCTCTGGGATGAATCCTACTTGGTCATGGTGTATGATCCTTCTGATGTACTGCTGGATCCGATTTGCTAAGATTTTGTTGAGGATTTTGGCATCTATGTTCATGAGGGATATTGGCCTGTAATTCTCTTTCATTGTGATGTCTTTACCTGGTTTTGGTATTAGGGTGATGCTGGCTTCATAGAATGAGCTTGGAAGCGTTCCTTCCTCTTGAATTTTTTGTAGTAGTCTGAGGAGGGTAGGTTTTAGTTCTTCCTTGAATGTTTGGTAGAACTCCCCTGTGAAGCCGTCTGGCCCTGGGCTTTTGTTTGCTGGAAGCTTTCTGATGACTGCTTCAATTTCTTCCATAGTTATTGGCCTATTGAGGTTTTTAGATTCTTCCTGATTGAGTTTTGGAATGTTGTATTTTTCTAGGAATTTGTCCATTTCCTCCAGGTTGTCCAGTTTGTTGGAGTAGAGTTGCTCGTAGTATTGTTTAACAATCATTTGTATTTCTGTGGGGTCTGTTGTTATTTCGCCTCTATCATTTCTGATTTGGTTTATTTGGGACCTCTCTCTTTGCTTCTTGGTGAGCCTGGCTAGGGGTTTGTCAATCTTGTTTATCCTTTCAAAGAACCAGCTCTTGGTTTCATTGATTTTCTGTATTGTTTTTTTGGTCTCTATTTCATTGATTTCTGCTCTAATCTTTATTATCTCCTTCCTTCTGCTCACTCTGGGGTTTTCTTGTTGCTCTCTTTCTAATTCTTTGAGTTGTAGAGTTAGATGATTGACTACCATTTTTTCTTGTTTTTTGAGATAGGCCTGTAGAGCTATAAACTTCCCTCTCAGGACTGCTTTCATTGTGTCCCAGAGGTTTTGGATTGTTGTGTTTTCATTGTCATTAGTGTCCAGGATGTTTTTAATTTCTTCTTTGATGTCATCGGTAACCCAATCAATATTTAATAACATGCTATTCAGCTTCCAAGTGTTTGAGTATTTTGGGTTGTTTTTATTGTAGTTTATTTCTAACATTATGCCATCGTGGTCTGTGAAGAAGCTTTTTATGATTTCAATCTTCTTGAATTTGTGGAGACTTTGCTTGTGACCCAATATGTGGTCTATTTTTGAATATGTCCCATGAGCACCTGAGAGGAATGTATATTCCGCAGCTGTGGGGTGAAGTGTTCTGAAGATGTCAATTAAGTCCATCTGATCTAGTGAGTCATTTAGGATTGCTGTTTCTTTGCTGAGTTTTTGTCTAGCGGATTTATCCAGTGATGTCAGTGGTGTATTAAAGTCCCCTACTATGATTGTATTGTTGTCGATCTCTCCCCTGATATCTTCCAGAAGTTTTCTTATGTATGTGGGTGCTCCTGCATTGGGTGCATATATGTTTACCAGGGTTATATCTTCTTGTTGTATTGATCCCTTTAGTATTATGAAGTGGCCTTCCTTATCTCTGGTTATGGCCTTCACTTTGAGATGTACTTTGTCAGATATAAGTATTGCTACCCCAGCTTTCTTTTCCTTTCCATTTGCGTGAAAGATATTTTTCCATCCCTTCACTTTCAGTCTGTGTGAGTCCCTTCTAATGAGGTGGGTCTCTTGTAGACAGCAGATGTATGGGTCATGTTTTTTTATCCATTCAGCCACTCGATGTCTTTTGGTTGGAGCATTTAGTCCATTTACATTTAAAGTTATTATTGAAAGGTATTTGTTTGTAGCCATTTCTTTTTGTGTGTGTGTGTGTGGCTGTTTTCTTTCTGAGCTTGATATTTCTTCTTTTTACACCAGTCCCTTTAGCATTTCTTGCATGGCTGGCTTGGTGGTGATAAACTCCCTTAGCCCTTTTTTGTCTGTGAAGCTTCTTATTTCCCCTTCAATTTTGAATGATAGCCTTGCTGGATAGAGTATTCTTGGATTCAGTCCTTTGCTTTGCATCACTTTGTAGATTTCCGTCCATTCTTTTCTGGCCTGATGTGTTTCTGTTGAGAAATCATTTGATAATCTAATGGGAGATCCCTTGTATGTTACTTTCCGTCTCTCTCTTGCAGCCTGTAAGATTCTCTCTTTATCCTGAACATTTGCCATGGTAATTATGATGTGTCTTGGTGTGGGTCTTTTCGGGTTCACCTTGTTTGGGACTCTCTGGGCTTGTGTGACTTTTTTCTTCCCCACCTCAGGGAAGTTTTCTGATATTATTTCTTCGAATAGGTTTTCTAATCCATGTTCATCTTTCTGTTGTTCTGGCACCCCTATTATTCGTATGTTGTTTCGTTTCATGTTGTCCCAAAGCTCCCTTAGGCTCTCCTCCTGTCTTTTAATTTTTTTCTCCATTTGCCGTACAGTTTGAGTGTGTTTTGCTTCCTTGTCTTCTAATTCACTAATTCGGTCCTCCGCTTCTCCCAGTCTACTGTTGATACTTTCAATGGAGTTTTTTATTGAAGCTATGTCACTCTTCATTTCTTCTTGGGACTTACTTAAGTTGTTGATTTTTTCATCTGTTTCTTCTAGCTTCTTGCATAAGTAGTTGAGTTTTTCATCTGTTTCTTCTTGCTTCTTGAACATGTGGTGCATGTACTCTAGGAACCTTATTCTGAATTCTTTTTCCGTCATGTTGCATATCTCTGTCTCACTTAGCTGCTTTTCTGGCGAGTCCTCCTTTTCTTTCCTTTGGGGGTTTCTTTGCCTACCCATGTTTGATCTCGCTGACATATGTAGATGTTGAGGTATTCAGTGGCTGCTCCCTGGGTGGCAGGGGCTCCTTGGGTTGTGGTTGCTGCTCAGACGGTTGCGGTAGCAGCTGCTTTCCAGTTGGCAGCAGCTCCTCTGGTGGGTGTTGTTCACAGCTGTGTTGGCTCTTCTGGCTGGTGGGGGGAGGCTTCACGTACAGTTGCTGTTCCACAGACAGAGGGTGTGGTGATCAGGGGGCTGTGGTGATCAGGAGGCTGCGGTGATCAGGGGGCTGCTGTTGCTTGGATCTGCTGCGTTGATTTAAAGGCACAAAATACAACAGAGCAAGGCACAACGTACCAGGCACTGAACACAAGTATATTCACAATATTAATAACTCCAAATAAAGGTGACCACCCGAATTAAGAGAATTAGGGGATAAGGGAGAAAGAAGAGAAGAAGATAAAAGAGAGAACAGAAAAGAAAAATAAGAAAAAAACAAACAAAAAAGGAGTGCAAAAATAGAATTGGGAAAAAAGAGGGGGGAAAAAAGAGAGCGAAAAAAGAGAATGAAGTAGAAGTGGGGAAGAGACTCCCCGTATGAGGAGCAAACTCCAATAGAACTGCCACTAATCTCAACAAATTCCAGCAACAGATCCCTGGAGATGAATGCAAACTACAAACCACCAATAATATCCAGAGGGGTAAGGGAAAACAGAAGCACAAAAATAGCTGGGGTGGGGTGGGGGAGGGAAGGGAAAAACCAGCAGAAAAAAAAAAGAAAAAGAAAAAGAAAAAGAAAAACAACCTCACAACCAGTCCTAAAAAAGAAGAAAAAACACAAAACAAAACAAACAAACAAATTAAAAAAAAAAAAAAAAAAAAAAAAAAAGCCCAATATATTCAACAATCAAGAAAACAATAGAAAGATAAGAGAGAAAAAAAAATGGTTGGAAAGTGAAGAAGGATAAAGAATAGTTGTATAAGGATTTAGAGCAGTAGATTGGAAATAGGATATATAAGTAGGGTGGAATTAGACAGGGGGTAAAAAGAGGGAATTGGGAAAGTCTGGAGCAGGAATAGGGTAAGAGAAACAGGACACCAAAAGGGGAAAAGTAAGGAAGAGGGTTTTAGCAAAGAGGTGGAATTGAGATAGGGAAAATTAATGCCAAAGGAACGATGAAAATAGAATGGAGAACACTAATCCCAAAAGAAAATAAAGAGAAAATAAAATGGCACTTTAAAAAATGGTAAAATGGTAGGAGTAATAATACTGGTTAAAAATAAAAATGTGGTAATTGAAAGGGTAAAATCAGGTGATGGAAAAAGAAGAAAAAGAGAAAAAAAAAATTGGTTTCTTAGTAAAAAGGTGAAAAAATTAAAAAGAAAAAGAAAAAGAAAAAATTTGCAGTAGTGATGGTCTTTCGGTTCTTCTACTCTTCAGCCTGGTTCGCCTTGGTCCTGCCAGGTATTTAGGAGAGTGTTGCCTGCATTACACTGTTCCTCCGTGTTGTAAATCACAGTCCTGATTTTAAAGCAGGCCGTATTTGTGATCCAGTCTGCCTTAATTTGTATTCCCCTAAGAGTCAGTTTGTGGCTCAACCTCTGGGTGGCAGTGTTTTTGGGTTGGCCTCTGAGGCTATACAGCTTCTCTATCCTTTTTTAATCCTTACCCTGCTCTGTGTTGTTGGTGGGACTGAAAATCCCTCTATAGGCCAGACCCTGGTAACTCCCAGGGACTAATCAGCTTGTTTTAGTCCTTTATCTCATACAGGGTGGAATCTGGGTGTGGCTGTGCTCCTTGCCTGGGGGGCTGGGGGGAGGAATTCCACCCTCTGGAGGAATGGCTGCCCCAGTCCTGGGCCCAGGGGGGTCTCAGCACTCAATTCGCTGCCACCTCCTCCGGCTCCCCCTCTTTCCTCAGCCTCTCCCCAGATTCCCCTCGTCTGCACCTTCACCCTCTCTTCAGCACAGGTGAGTGTCTGTATCCGAACTGTCCTATGAGCAGGGTTCAGTGAAAACAAAGAAACAGACAAACGCCGGCCGGCCGCGGAAACGCTCCTCTTACCGGTCTGGGAAACGCTCCTCTTACCAGCACTGCATGGTCTGGGAAACGCTCCTCTCTTATGGGCACTGCATGGTCTGATCAGTTCCTCAGGATGCCCCCTTTAGTCTCAGTTCTCCGCAATCACAAAATCCAAATCTCAAATCTCCTGGCGCCAGCAAACCCGCGGAACTCCTTACCCTGGTCAGGGTCTGTGTCTGTCCCAAGAGACGCGGCTGTCTGCCATGCGGTCTCCCTCCGACCCTCTGGGCTCAGGTCTGGCAAACTTTCCTGCCCAGATCCCTGGTTTTTAACCTTTCCAGGGGAGGTCTGCCCTTCCCGGCTGCAAACCGTCTCACCAGCTGAGTAAATTTGCCAATTCGGGGTGGGTGTTATTAGTTTCAGCTGCTTACTCCGTTTGCTCCGGGACAAGACCTGGGACGCGTCTGCCTATATCGCCGCCATCTTGCTTCCTCTCCCTATTCAATTTTTATCTGTCACTTTTTCAGGACAGTCTCCAGTATTCAGAAATAAAAAAGGCTTAGAGAGAAATCAGATTCATATATGTCTTAACACTCTTAAAAGCTATGAGAAAGAATAAATTACTTACAAAGAAATGACAATTAAACTGACAGCATCAATAGACACCAGAAACAAATGGAATAGTGTTTTCAAAGTGCTAGGGGAAAATGATTGTCAAATTATACTCCCATGCTCAGAATTAATGAGTGAAGGTGAAATAATGATACTTTTAGACATACAACGTCTGAGAGTTATTCTGCTCATAAACCCTTACTAAATGAACTACCATATATCACTGGATTTAAGAGGTCATCAGTTGTACATGCATCATAAAAGAAAAATGCTGTTAATTAAACTACAATATGCCCTCAGTTGTAAAGTGCATCTTAATTACAGAGATGTTAACAATATGAAAACCTGTATCTTAGAAAGAATTAAATGAAAATGAATACTGCATCAAGAAGAAAGGAGCCCAGAAGCTAGGGATAAGATGTAAGAAAACAATATTGAGCAAAGAAACCAGTACGTATATTTATAAACAAAAGTAAAACCTGACAATAGCTGATAGCTTGAAGTTTGAAGTTTGGTGTGACTTCAAAACAAGATTGAGTTAAAATGCCAATCAACAGTAAAATAGAAGATAGGCAAAACATCATGTTAATGATAGTCTACAGTCCTTATATTATTTTGGGGAAAGGTTAGCAACCCTTTTGGGCAGTGTTAAATAAAACATTTTCATGGTTATCTATAAAAAGTAGGAAAAATGTTCAAATAAGTAAAACAAAAATATAGAAATCTTTATTCATATAACAGAATACAATAAAGCATTTAAAATTTATGATAGATCTTTTTTATAAATTTATGTAAATCTCAAAAAATAATGATGAATGAAAAAAGCAAGCTATAGTATACAATTTATAGCATAAATCTAAAATTAAAAAGATAGATTACAGTAATATTGTAGATTATACATAAACTATATTTATCTGCATATGTGTGTGTATGTATTAAACATGAAAACATTCAATGGAAGATATTCACCCTGTCTATACATATGATGGCCTTCGAAGAGGGATGGAGAGGAAAAACACTGGGATGCAGGGGGAGAGGAAAGGAAGATGATTGAGTGATGATGCAAATTCAGGACAGTAGCACCAAACTACCTTTATAACCAGTATTTCCATTGTGAAAGGCTGGGAAATTTTGATGGATACACTTCCTTAATGGAACAAAATTAGGATAAATGTTGATGTATAAATGTATAAAGAGTTGGGGATTATATCATCATTGAATTCTTTAAAAGACTATACCAAGAACCAGCTAACATATTTGTCATCTCTGATCAATTAATTTGATGAATACAGTTTGCATAATTCTGGTATGAAGATATCTGGATAAATACTGTAGTTTCACTTGACAGGAATATTGAGGTTCCTAGGATGTTTCAGTCTCATAAAAATGAGCAAAATGGATGAGTAAGAAGTGAATAGACTAGGCAGATCACTTCTGTAAGATTATGAAGATCCAAATATAAATTTCTAGTGATGTTCCATTATGGAAATAACAATCCCATTGAAATATGAGTCAATAAGCTTGTCTAGAATATTATAGATTATTTATTTGACTGATGTGATTCTTCTTATCTGTGGGTTCTGACTACTAGTATTTGCTGAGTCAGGCAAGAAAAAAAATTTCAAGTATGTTTAAGATTGGTAATCTGTGACAAATTCAAAATACACAGTGGCTTTTTTTGCTCAGTGCAATATTTTATATTGGTATCTGACTTTTAAAGAACCACACATGGCTCTCTTTTTAGAACAATCTAATAGTGGGGTCACTTGGGGATGAGAAGAAAGTATCTCTCTTCCTAACTCTCTGCACTTTCAAATTTTCAGCATGGCAAGGATTTCTTTTTCTGTCATCTGGGCTTTTACATGTGGATTTAAAATCCACATCTGGACAAAAGAGTAAGTTGGGAAACTTCTAGGAGGAAATGATAAGTAATAAATGGTGAGGTTTTTCTTACATCTGTTACCTATGTAGAAGCTATAATATTTCTGAGTGGTGAAAAAAACTCTAATTTAGATGTTTCCATTTATATCCCACTGACCACCTATGGACTTTCGTGGGAGAGGAGCAGCTGATAAAATGAAAATATGGTCTAAATATATATCAGTACAGTAATTGCAAATGCCAACACACAAGCAACTTTCCATATTTTACCCTATTTACATATGTGTAAATATTTGAAAAATAATTAAATTCACTATTTTTATATGCAAAAACTTTATCAGTTAGTAAATAGAGTAAGAATTTTTTTTTTTTAATGCCAGTCTGGTATAATCACTTCTAGCATTCTGCCTTATAATAGGGAGAACGCCTAAATTGTAATTATTTTATACATCAATGTATTAAACAACATGTATCTTATTTTGGATTTAGTTCTAACTAGAACTAAATAATATTTTGTTGTAATAGTACTTAATTTTATTTTTCTCCTATTTATTTCAGTGATTCTAGTTTTTCATTTAGGGTAATTACATATATTTTGTTATAAATACTAGTAGATGCACTTAAGTAAAAAAAAGCAAGTCAATTTTTAAAAATATTGGAAGTTCTATTTTTTATAAGAAAATGTCACAATTTTGATAGAAGAATGTCTGAAATTTGGTACAACATTATAGTGAGTGTTAAGTAACAATATAGCAATGGATTGACAAAGTAAATAAGGGCCTTTTATGTCAACAAATGGAAGTGAAGAGTTATCCCCCAAACAATATCTGAACACTTGAGTTTTAATATCCTATATAATTTTGTGCAGGGGTGTGCATGTGTGAGTCTGAATGTGAGTGTGCGTGTGTGTGTTTGTGTGTGTGTGTTAGTTGCTGGCACTGGGCAAACTCTTCAGTCCCCCATTTCCTTTGTGAGCTACGGTACTTTTTGCTTTACAGTCCCTAAGAAGTAGAAAATGTATGCTAATACATTTAACTGGGAGGGTGAGGATAAACACCTCCAGAGAACATGTGCAAAGCCCATGGGCAGAGTCAGAGCGAGTATAAAGTGTGTAAAGGAAAATTTGCAGTGGCAGTAAGAATCCTCTCCTCTCCTATTTGAAAAAGGACTCTGGTGCAGAGTTTCTCCTTTCATTGCTGGCTGGTTCCATTTAAAGGGCCCATGTGTTTTTGGAATCTGAAATTCAGAGTAAGGTCAAACATGCTGTAATTAGGGTACTCATCTTTAGGAATGGAAAAGGATTTGGGTAGGTTTCGAAAAGCATTATGGATGATGAAGGAATCACAAGTTCATTAAGTTAGTTGTTGCGGTAACCTTTGGACTGAACAATTTATAACAGCTCCAGTTCAAAATCAGCAAAATTCAGAATTATTCAAGCTCTCTACATAACAGGAACTCTGCTTGCGCCAATAATAAACAGACACACATGAAGGAAAATTCCATTGACCTTCTCTTCACCCCAACCTCAGAGGCCTAATTGCCTTCAGAAGTAGTGTCAAAACAGAACACATACCTTTACTCTCTGCAGTTTGGAAGAGCAGAGAGGTGAATGTTTTGCTTTTAAGTAACCCAGAATATGATTAACGTTAAATTATTGCATAATGATGAGCCAAATATTGTAAATAACATTTCCTATATGCAGAAAAATTAAACACAAGTGTTGGTGGAACAATACATGTAGTTGTCTTTATTTACTTTGAGTGGTGGTCAAGGTAATCACTTCAATAGTAGTGAGATATATTGATCTATTGGGGGTTTGAAGAGAGAAAAAAAGATAGTTTTAGCTGGTGGGAGTAGAAAAAAACAAAGTCTTATTCACTATGTTTAACAAATTTAGCAATATCTATCAAAATTTGATTTTTAAACCTTACCCAAGGATATGTTTTAATTGATTTGAGAGAGAGAGAGAGAGAGAGAGAGAGAGAGAGAGAGAAACATCAATCGGCTGCCTCTCATCCATGACCCAACTGGAGATCTAACCCACAACCAATTGCAACTTTTTGGTGTATGGTACAACACTCCAACCAGCTGTGCCATCTGGCCAGAGCATCTATCAAAATTTAAATTGCAGATACCATCGAGCCCAGTTATCCCATGTCTAATAATTTATACCTAATGAAATGTGGAATAACATATGTATGAGAATGATTCTTAGAGAATTTTTTGTAACAATCGCACACAAAAACACCTGGGAACAACTAGATATCCATTAATAACAAACTGGATAAACAAGCTATGGTTAGCCATTTCTTAACTACTATGCAACTGTAAAAACTAGCAAAGAAAACAAAAAAAAAAATAGTAAGGTAAATACATATGTAAGCACATAGAAAAATTCCATGATGTAACCTATATCAATAAATGAGTAAAAGTGTTTTATAAACAAGCAAAAAATTATGTAAATATATATATATGGTACAGTTGACCCTTGAACAACACAGGTGTTGGGGGAGCCAATTCCCCACACAGTTAAACATCACATGTAACTTTTGATTCCCCAAAAACTTAACTACTACTAATAGCCTATAGTTGACAGGAAGCCTTACCAATAGCATCAACAGTTGATGAATACATATTTTGTATATTGTATGCATTATATACTGTATTCTTACAATAAAGTAAGCTAGAGAAAACAAAACATTTTCCCTTAAGAAAATCATGAGGGAAATGTAATATATTTATTGCTTTTATTGACAAAAATCCACCTGTAAGTGGGCCCCTGCAATTTAAATATTTGCTGTTCATGGGTCAGCTATACATATTCACACATATATGTCTTTATCTTTTCTATTTTTCTGTGCTGCTTATATTTTAAAAATGTTAAATCATCTGGAATGCTATTCACCAAACTATTGGCATCAGTGAGAGGCTACTCTCATGACTTCCTGGGCAGAGCTGCCCATGGGAGAATGATAACAGAGCAGAACATGGCAGGATGGTTTGTAGCTCTTGGGAGATATTCTTGTAGATTTCAAGATACAATGGGTAAGATGTTTTAGAGGCTAGAAATCCTATGTCACCAAAGGAGGGAGTAAATACCATGATGTTGGTGTTGCTTAAAAGTCACTACATGCATTATATAAAATCTATAAAATTTAAATTACCATTTTGCTTTTTTTACTAGTAAATTCTTATTTTATGTTTCCATCACAATTTATCTCCTCTGTACCCTCTTCCACCTCTCCCAACCACCACCCCCTCACAATTACCACACTGTTGTCTATGTCCATGAATTCTCTCTCTTTTTTTTTTCTTTTTTGCTCGCGTTGAAAAACAAAAAAAAAACCACAGTTTTTTTCATTTACTGGTTTGATACCAAATAACAAATGAAAGAATTATATGAAAAGGTCTGCACAGGAGTGAAGTTTGAGAAATTGTGTTCACCCATAGGACACTCAAATGTTAAAAAGATTAATACTAATAACAGGCATTTTTATAGTGCCAATGATTGACAAAATATGTTCACACAACAGTGTCTTGCTCATAGTTAAATGTCTTAAAATTAAATGGTTTATCTACTTCATTAGTGTTACACCAAGTTAGATGCATCACATGCATATATGGAAAGGAAAAAAGAAATATGTATTTAATAAATTTGACTTATACTAAATTGAAATGAGTGGACCAAAATACTGCAGCATCAGGTAAGGTCAGGGAGGAATACTTTAGTCATACATTAAGATTAAAAACAAAAAATCTAAATGAATGAATGTGAGTTTTCTAACACAAAGGTGATTCTGAAAAGTACAAAGTACCCAAGTCCTCAAATGAAAATTACTGCAGATTTTTCAAATATTAATAAGCCTGAATCTATACTATATTTTAAAGAATAAAACCAAATATCATTTCAAATGTAAACTAAGATTTTTCTAGATTGGGAGTTTTAACTGTACTTTCAGGCCTTCATTCTGGAAAAAAAAAGTAAATGAAGACTCAGAAAAGTATTTGAATTAATTTTTATGTTTGAATCAGAAATCTGAAAACAAAAGACCTAGTAGAGGAGGAAGTAAAAGGAAAGAGGAAGAGGAAAATATGTGGGTGGTTGTTTTCAAGAATATCAAAGAACCATTTCAATATCTATTGTAAATGTTTATTTCAAATTGAAAGTGGTATAGAGAGGAAGTTTATAAAGAATTCAGGGGAAAGAATTCATTCAACCCATGAGTTTCCTTAGTCTACCAAATAGAATTTTCTTCTTCTTCTTTTGTTTGCATACAATGTTATTTTAGGAATTCTATTTTCTTTATAAAAACGAGAATTAAAAGCAATAGAATTAGAGGCAGTACTGACTTCTTAAGTTTCTCCTAATCCATAGATGTTCTCTTTAGGGGAAAGGACTATTTATATGTAGTATCCGTTCAATATTTGTTTCTTAAGGAAAAGAGCAGTAATAACAACAGAAGTAAAACTGATTGTCAATTTTGTTAGAATGCTTCCAGCAAAATGAGCTTTGTGTCTATCTAGGTAACATTAAATCCACTGACAATTTAAGTAAATTCTAGTAACAAAACAAAGTATTTGTTCTATCAAATAACCAGAATTGAAGAAAGAAAATAATTGAATTAGTAGAAATTTCACTCAAACCAATTGATTCAATAGTTTTATTTAGATGACTTGGTAATTTTGGTTCACCCTAATAAGAACACATTTTACTCTAGGCAGAATTAGAAAGTAAAAAAATAAAAAGTTCTCAGAAGCAAAAATAGTTCACTTGGACCAAATCTTATAATAGTGAATTTCTGGGGGGGGGGGGGGGGGGGGGTATAAATTATTTTGTAGAACAGTAGCGAAACAGTACATTAAATATTGTTCTAAATGGGTCATCAGTGTTTAGAAATGGATTTTCTAAATAGAAAATATGATATTTTTTTAGGAAGAACTTTTTTTTAGATCTTCAATTTTTATGATTAGAAAATATGTTGCTAATGTGGCTTTTTTTCCTAATATAAACACAGAAAATGAAGAAAGCCCTTATAGTCACTTGAATTGCTCTTTAATTGATTCACTGATGGCTTGCTACATAATCCAAACACTCAATTACAATGCCTTTTAGGAATTTGTACCAAGGGAATAATTTTTGTTTTAGCCTCATTCAACATCTTCAACATCTTTCATTTAAATTCAGAGTAATAATATAATTTTTCCTTCCTGTACTTTTTGTTTGTTTTCACATAAAATAAAGAATTATTCAAATAGGTAAATATCTACAACTTATGTATGTTTCCTAGGACTTGAAACTCTCTAATATATCTCTTTGACTCCACAACTTGATGAATAAAGTATTTAATATATTTCTAAATCTAGGAAAAATGTTTGCAAGGCTTAAAAATATCATCACAATTTTCTTTCCTTACTATACTAACTAATTATTTTATTTTTATTATTTATTTATTTGATTATTTTTGTTAATTCTCACCTGAGCATATTTTTTCATTGACTTTTAGAGAGAGTAGAAGAGAGAGGGAAAGACAGAGAGAAATATCAATGTGAGAGAAACACATCACTTGGTTGCCTCCTGAACAAGCCCCCACCAGGGCCTGGGCCTGGGAGGAGCCTGCAACCAAGGTACATGTGAATGGACTCCAGGACCCTTTCGTCTGTAGGCCTTTCCTCTATCCACCCAGCCAAACAGGCTAGGGCCGACTAATTATTTTAAACAATCCCTCAAAGAGTGCCTATTAACTTTTATAAATATTCTAGGTATAAGGAAGATGGAGATAAAAGACACAGTCTATGGATCACACAGACTAGAGCAGACTGATGAGATATAATATGAAGTGATGCCACGCTCTCTAGTGCACTAAGTGCTATGATAGAGACATGGTTCGGTGTCCAGAAGAGGAGCACCGAACTCTGATGTTAGATGTAGAACATTATCAAAGTGTATTTTTTTAAATAAAATCTAAACTGCGTCTTGAAGATGAAGAAAACCAGGCAAAAAGGAGATTATTCAAGGCCTAGAGATGTAAAACGGTAGGGAATGACAAATCATTTTATTTTGTTCGAGGGGACATATTTAGAAGCCGAGGCAGGTAAACTAAATAGGTAGCAAAAGTGAGATTATGTAGGGCCACCTCTGCTGAGCTAAGGACATTTTATTTTATTCTAAAAATTACAGAGAACCTTCAAAGGCTTTAGGGAGTGACATGAGCAGCTGTGCATTTATGGGAATGCACTATGGCAGGAGTGTGCAGGGTGTACAGATGTGTTTGATGAGCAGCAGAAAAAATTAGTTAAGGGCCTCATAGCAATAATTTAGATTTAGAAATAGACTAATGACGTTAGGAAAAGAGCAAGAAATAGATTTGAGATATTTATGTAGCCTGTGCACCAAGGCTTAGTAATTGGAGGTTGAGGGAAAGCTGGTGCAAAGGATTACACCCAGGTGTCTTGCTTGGGAGAATGGCTGCAAGTACTATTGCTTCCATTGCTTGCCATCATTACCTTTTCTATAAAGCTATCCCCCGTCCATTTATTCCTTTAATATCATACTCCCCTTGCCCTCACCAATGAACAGCTGGAAAGATAAAGTGCCATGAACTATTCTACTCCATTCCAGCTAACTATGTACTTTTCACTAACATTTCACTTGTTACTATGTTGAGAGACTTTTTACTTACCTACCATTCTTAAATATATTAAAGATTCTCTACTGATAGAAACAACAAGTGACAAAGTGTATTGTATGGACCTATCACAGTGAAAATTTCATTATAACATAATGATAGATATAGCAGAAAATTGAGATAGTAAAGTACATTGTACAAATTTTCTAGAAATTCCAAATAAGCAGATATCCAGATAACAAACTAAAATTTTTCTTCTTAATTGAGAAAATTAGAAATTTAGGACACATATTCTCTGATATACTTGATAAATGTTGACTATTTCACACATATTTTAATTCCCTAAGGCTATGTACCAAGAAAAATTGTTATGCCTGGTGCAAATACTAAAGGACACTATTTTATCAGTAGAACTTCACCTTATTTTTTATTAAACTCTTTTATCTAACAGTCTCCTATAATATATGCTACATTATGCTATTCTATTCTATTCTATTCTATTCTATTCTATTCTATTCTATTCTATATAGTAGTATAGCTGTTGGTAAGAATATAGTCATTGTAGTAGAGGTTGTTAATTTCTCATATCCTTTCCACTGTTTTTTTTCTTTTGTAAAAGACCCTTCCTGAATAGTTACCAAACTATTTTCATTACCCAACTAGTTACCCAACTAGTTACCCATTACCTAGCATCCTTTCCAGCTACTGGCATCTTATAACTAAGTTGTTTTCAATAGAATATGAGTACAAATATGTACAATTTTCAGGTCTTGTCCTTAAAAATAATTTATTTTAGTCACTTCTTTTTCTTCTCCCATTGGCTGGCAAAAGGTAAGAATGGGAAATTTGTTTGGACTTAGAGAGAGAGGCTACAAGATAAAGCAATGTCAACCCACCAGCCTGGATACTGGATAACTATGTCCAGTCTTCCACACTGACCATTATCTCCTGCAGAGTTACATAAAAGAAAGAAATACACACCTGCCTTCTTTAAGGCGTTATATATTTTTTCTCTCTAATGTAGAGCTTATTCTGTATCTAGACTCATGCTAGTGATAATGACAATAAGGTTTTCAGTCCCAGTGTAACACAGCCAGTGATCTTCATACACAAGCAACTGTATCAAACATGTCATAATTTTTTTTTCAAAGGAACTGGGCAGGGTTGGAGACAGAGGAATGAGGAATGTGCAGAAGATTATAGCAAAGTGATTCACTCAGACTGGAAAAATAATGATGAATCACTGTTCTTGTTCCAACTTTTCCCCCACTGGCCACTCCCAAACTTTCTCTAACTCCAAGCTTAACATTTAGGAATTGAGTATCTGTAAGATGGACCATCAAAACAATATTCTAACTGGAATTTGAGATTGGCTCAGTCCTCTTATTACATTGACAATGACCCATAGTGTAACCACCCTATGATTGATGAACCACTAAGTGTGTATGTATCAAAAAAACACTAAATTGGCATGCCTTTCTTGCACTGTGAATGAAACCTACAAACAGATATGGCTGTCAGCCACTTGATCATTTGGACTTTTCATTCTGAAAAAAAAAAAAGAAAAAGTTCTTACTCATTTTCACTTCTTGCCTCCTACCAATTACATTCGGATTTTACACATTAGACTATGACATCTTCTAAAAGCTAAAATGTAAAGGTTTGGGTGGTATTATTCATCAGTTTGCTTAAAGTGCATTTGAATTCATATTTATAGCATCGTGCAAATATAAATATCATGAAGTAAGAATAAACACTGTGTCGTAAGTATTTCATTCCAAGAGTCTGTGGAAATCTTTAGAAGTGGGCAATAGAAAAATCACACTGCCTGATTTTATTTATGACCTTCTCCTTGAGGCGTGGGCAGACCAGAAATTTTGTGCATTTCTTCAGAAGTCCCCTTCATCTGGGAGGAGGACAAGGTGTGAAACTGAGAGTGAAGTCTCTCCATAATGTGGTTGGCAGGGGAATGGGAACTAGTGTGATGTAGATGATTTTTCCCTTCGCTCACAGAACCTTCAGAGCTACCAAACAACTCATACCAGAACTCCTTCCGAAGTGCCAGAATTAGACATCTCTGCAAAAGTAGAGTAGAACTGTGTGCCTTGGAAGGTTAATGTTGACTTTAACTATAACAAAGAAACTGTAGTAGAATATAACTGAGTAAAGCATGCAGACAAAATTCTACTACTTCCAAAAGCAGAATGAGTTAATATATTTGGGTAATTCATCACTGGTTTTACTGAGACTTTAAAAAAGGTCTGCGAGAAAATATGACTTTTCATAGTGGAAGAAATAAGCACCAGTTGCTAATGCTTTAAAGACTTATTAATGACTTATCTATCAATTTCAAATAAGTATAAATATAAAAATATCCTTATCCACATAAAGAAAATATTCTTGCATCACTTAAGATTTATTTGAAATGAATTCCATCCGTGTTCCCGTTATTCTCTTTTGGAGTGGCTTTCAGAAATCATTGAGTGATTTACTTAGAATTCAGAATTTCACTAAAGTTAGAATTTTAAAATTTATTTTTCCATCTTTTTTTTCTGCAGTATAAGTGAGGTGGTAGGCCAAGGAGAGAAATATAGTACACTACTATATTTAGAAAGTATCTTGAAAATTTCACTTTTTTTCAGAAACAATCTTTATTAAAGGGTCACCACATGAAATTATAGGGGAAGAGCTACAGGGCAAAATGAAGTAGTTAGTAGTAGGTATAGTTTTATTGGTCCTAAATGACTACCAATTTAGGGGGAAATTTTACTTTCATTTGGTTTGAATCGAGTATCAGGAATTATAAATAAACAAGCCCATTTGCCTAGGAGAACAGATAGCAAAATAAATTAATATATCCATAAAATGAGTGACAAAAACTAATTCTTACTTACATAACATTTTTCCAAAAAAAATCTAAGAATGTTTACAATGACCCTCTTTACTTGGAAACCCCTTCATCTAGATGACAAGAACTCAGCCTAAATTAAATATACAATATTAATGTCTCTTAATATAGAATCATCCTTTGTTGGCATGTAAACAAAAGACAGAAAAGAAAGAAGTGAAATATAACATGGAATACTAGCATTTAGGATTTTTTTGGAAATCTACAGATGTGTCAATACCAAGTTTAAGAATAAAATATTCTTAAAACTTATTGAAAGACACATAAGTCATTCAGTGTAGTAAGCTGGGATAAAAGAGATTAGGAAAGGCCCATATTTTCCTCTTAATAAATGAATGTTTTAACATAGCTCTAGGATTCCCTTTCCTGATAAATGAGCACAATATAACATCGATAAGAATTATTTGAATAACTACAAATATCTTAGTATGAGAGACACAGTTATTATACACTCTATACAAGGATGGGCAAAAGTAGGTTTACAGTTGTGAGTATGCAAAACAGTTTATTCTTGTTTTATTAATTCATTAGTTATTGTAAACCTATTTTATTAATTACTTTAAGTCTACTTTTGCCCACCCCTGAATAGTAGCAGTTCTCACACTTAGCTGTGTAGAATAGTCCCCTGTTGTATCATTACTTTCCATCTGCCCCTCCCCTACATCTTCATCTTTCTCTACCTTTTCCTGGACCCCAGGAGGGTAACCCCATACAGTGCACCATCTGGGTCCCCTTGCCCAGTGGTTTCTCCCAGGATTTGGCCAATGGGAGGCATTTGAGAGGAGACAGTGGACAGGAGCTGAGAGGTCAGAGTATTTTTTTCTTAGTCTTTTTCTGTTTGGAAATCACATCTCTACTTGTGGTTTTATCCTCCTGTGACTATCGCTCCTGCTAGGAGACCAAATGGATTCCAGATGTTACTAATTTCTGGCCACCTTCTCTTTAACACTGGGTTTGTTGCATTAAACTTGCTTGCCCTTTTGCAAGTTGTCCCTTCACTCAAGTCTCTATTTGCATCATTTTTTTCTGGGACTCTGATCAATAGACATATGTGAAGAGATTATTTTTTAAATTATTTTTTTAAATATATTTTTTATTGATTTCGGAGAGAAAGAGAGAGGGAGAGAGATAGAAACATCAATGATGAGAGAGAATCATTGATCAGCTGGCTGCTTCCTGCATGCCCACACCAGGAGTTGAACCCTGTCCTCCTGATTCATAGGTCGATGCTCAATCACTGAGCTATGTGGGCCAGGCAGGAATTATTTTTAAACCCCAATGCTCAGACCTCATTCCAGATCAGTAAAATCAGAGACCGTGGGTGTAAGTCCCAGGTAGAAGTACTTTATAAAAACTCTTCTTGGCAGATTATAGATAAAGTTCAAACATTTTCTATCTCATTCAAGCCTATGCGTAATCTGATATCAATCAATCTCTTCAGACAAGCAAATGTTACAAAAGAAAATCATCCACAATAAAATTTGGCTAGATAATAATTTTGCTAATACACTAATTTAAAGAAACATAAACAAGTATAAATAAATATAATACAAACAGGACCCACTGCTTACATACTAAAAAAAAAAATTCTTCCCAAAAGAAACAATAATCAGAGTTAGGACAAATCGTTGGACAAAAACTTCTGAATAGAGGTGACTAATTTAGAGTTAATGAAATATATTACAAAGGGAGGATCTTTCAAGGTGTCATATGTTTCTTAGGTATCTCATACCATTGAAAGGTAAAGGCTCAAAACATTATTTACATCATTTTTCAGTCCAGTGTGTTTCTCTTTTCATATAATTAGTTATTAAGAAGTCTCACATTGGACTTCAATATCCTTTCACTTGCCTTGATTACCATTGATTTACATGCCAACAAGCAGAGAAATAACTGATGAACAAAATAGAGCCAGAGTCATGGATACATGGCATAGATTGACAGATGCCAGAGGGGAGGTGGGTGGGGAGAATGGGATGAAAGAAGGTGAAGAGAATAGCCAAAGAACTTATATTCATAGCTCATGGACACAGACCACAATGAGGTTAGGGCCAGAAGGAGGGGAGGGTGTTGTCTGGGTAGAAGGGGGTTAAGCTGGGGAAAATGGAGGACATCTGTAATAATGTCAATAAGAAAAAAATTTTGAAAAGAGAAATGGACCACTAAGTTGGTTGCCAGGGTGGAAAGAAGAGATACCATCCCTCTTTAATTACACAGGAACTGATGTAATTGAAGTTTGGAGTGACATAATGGTTAGTATCTTTAGTCATTTACAGATCTGGGATTCTAGGATTCTTTCAAGTCTTGATTGTTTGGTAAATAACTTCTTCCCTTCTGTCTGTCATAAAGGCCTGTTTCAACTCTTCTGATCTCAGCTAGGTGGCCACTGTTAACTGTTGTTGGGGAGCATTTTCAAATCAGCAGGTCAAACCAATCTTTTGAAGAAAGAGCCATTTATTCCTTAGTCAGAGCACCAACCACAAGCAACCAGAGCAGCATAAATTTGATGTCTGGAGGTGATCATTAAAACAGGGCTTTACTGGGTGTGTCTTTAGTTGAGTCAGTAACATCACTGGTAAATGAAATGATAAATGTGCATTTGCGGCAGTTGTATAATTTATTTGCTCCAGATCTATATACAGAATAGCTGCTTGGGGATTGCATATTTGATTGCAATTTGTTCTGGCACCATTGTCTCTATCTGTGTTTGATTTAGGGTGGGGCAGAGAATAGGATGGGGGTGATGATAGCTATGAATAATTACCTAAAGCCCAGCATCTAATATCACCATTGGTTTTTATTGTTCACAGATAGAACAGATCTAGGCAGAAGAGCTCTGTACTTTAATTTCAAGCCTGAAAGAGGCAAATGGATGTCAGCTTTAGTTATAGGATTTGCCAGAAGAACTAAATTATTCCAGTTAGTGAGATATTTTTCAGAGGCCAGATATTGCATAAAGGAGAACAAGATGGTAATGTTTGATTAATTAGGCCTGAAATTTTTAACCTTAGCCAGTTTGATCAAGTGTAAAAATGTAAAACACTTCTTAGGAAAAGAATTATTTTGATTCGTAAAAAATCTTTCCTCTAACATGAAACTTGTAGTTTTCTATTCATCAGGATTATTAACTTGTCATCATCAGTACCCAATGGCGAATCAGCCAGGGACTTTGAGGTGACTCAGATATTCTTTGATGATTTGGGTTCCTCTGGGTAGAACCAGATGTGAAAAAAACAAAACTAAATAAAACTGTGTTCTCTCTCCAATCAGTTCCAAGGTCCAAATCTAGTGCTTAAGTAAGGTTGTGTCCTGTGGAAAGATGCTTCTTCATGCTAGACTTACTGTTTAGTACACAGGAAGATTGCAAAACCGTGTAAATGAGCAGTGAAAAAAAAGCCTTTCTCAGTCAGTCAGAATGTATGTTTATCCTACAATCAAGACACTTGAGCCGCCTTAGAACGAAACACAATCTCAGCAGGTAGTGTGGGTCTTGGAAGGGATTGTAGGACTATGTCATTAGAAAACCATATATATTTTTTCACTCTTTGAATTCTTTAACAACAACAACAACAAAAAAGGACTTTTGGCAGAGAGAAGAATAGTACGTCTTCTAAACACTAAAAAATTCTCTCAGAGGCCTTTCCAAGATGTTTTGGATGGCTCTCTGCCTCTTGCTCTCTGGCAGCCTGTTCTTCCATCAGTGTTTGTAGAAGGTCAATAAAGCCCGTGCAGGCGGGCGCTGTGGCATGCATGTGTGAGAAAACCTGCCGTTGTTGCGGTAAGTGCAGTGTCCACAAATTCATTAGGAATGCATTTGTTCCTGGAAGTGCTAGCTATTCCGGTAACTGGCTGCCGCCAATGTTTTTAACCATATTCTTTACTTTTATGCAGACGTTACAGGGCAGAAAACCAGTCTTCTGTTCTCACTGCCGGCATCAATTTGTAGTTCGTTACTTGATCGGCGCGTTTTACCTTTCTTCTCGTGTAAAGGGCAGTCTGGGACACTGTAGTTATGTCTGGGCCTTCTTATTAGACTTTATGATGAAAAGGGGCTCTCTAGGGTAAGGCAAACTCTGAATCTACTTATTCGGCTCTAAAGGAAATAACGGCCGTGAGAAAGAGCTGAAAAATTGTAGGCAGCGTGAAAATCGGAGGAAAATAACAGCTTCTACCTCCCACATTTTCTCAGACACAACAGAAAAGATTGTATTTCGTGGTTTCACTAACATGTTAATATTTATTTTATTATGGATCCTTTCTTTTCTCTCTGAGAGAATGACGAAAAGTCTTCATTCTTTCTAGGCAACACTTTTGTAAGTTAGCCCTTTTGAATGTCAACAATACTAATACTACCTGGAATCTATAAGGAGAACTTGGAAAAGGCAAAATGAAGTTGTGTGTGAAAATGGCGAGGGCTGTCCAGGCACACACACCAAACCAAATATTGCTGCTTTTAACCTGATCTGACTGCCAAGGTGACAGGAAAAAAAACACTCAATAAACATAGGATCACTGCCTTTTTCTTAGAAGACTGCTCTGGCTTTCTTGAAATAATGTCACCTTAAGGGGGTGACAGCCTTGAACTTCCTGTGATAACAGTATCTGACATAACATGACTTCAGCTTACTTGTAACTGGCATGTTAGAACTCATGAGAAGTGCGAGGCCCTTCCATCACGAATGAAACACATCTGTCCAGGAAATACACTTCACTGTGCCAAAATGCTTTTAGTGGATCTGCCCCCTGAGTGCCCTCTCAAACTACAATTCCCTGTCAGCAAGTACCTTGTAATTCCTTTCCTTTTATGTTGATGAAAGTCTTGATCTATTATGCCAATACTGCATACTTTCCACAGTCTCTCAGAAACTATTACTCAGTAATGTACATAGGAGATTGGGCAATGTTACTTAGACAACCAGCCTCAGCTAAGAGCATCAGCCCTTGTAGAAAAAAAAAAAAAAAAATCAAAACAGCAACAGTAGCTAGATGATCAGACTTTCTAATGTGACTGAAGTTCTACTTTGGGGGGAAAAGGGAAAGAAGAGGGGAATGGGGGTGGGAGAGGAAAAGAGAGGAGGGGAAAGAGGAAGGGGAAGGGAAAGGAGGGGAGGAAAGGCCAATAGTGATATTCGACACTGAAAAAAATAACGCACTGCTTTTAGAGGGAGCCAAAAGGAGTCAAGGAAGTATTTGCCTTGCATCATTCTCCAACCTAGTGGGTTTTAACTGTATTGAATGAGTTCAGGTTCAGCTAAATCAGAACTGGATGCCCCCCGCCCCCAGGGGTTCCACTTACATTAGCAGTAGCAACAGAGCCTCAGAATGAAGTCTGGGGAACCCCTACCCTTATGATTTCTTAAGAAAATCTTAGGAGCTCAGGTTGTCTCTGTGCTTTAGGCTACTCGGGCATTAGGAAGTGCCTCATGCTCACAGTCCCTCTGAAAAGCAAACTGAACACTTAAGTTCAGGAGTTTGGGGTTTGGCCCAGAGAAGATTCATGGGAAGGGATCCAGGTTCAAACATGCACTGATGTTCACCCAGACCTCAAAATCAGAAAAAAAATAAAGTAGATTCAGGAGATTAATATTTTGAAAATCACTTAACCCACCATAGTTAATTCTTTTGATAATTTCTAGATGAATCAAGATCTCATTAGCTGTTGAGAATATATTGAGTGCTGTGACAGCCACCATGTTCGGCACCGAGACTGCAGAGTAAGTAACAAGTAACACATCAGATGCTGCTGACTTCTCACCAGGCAATGTAAATGCTTTAAAAATATTAACTCATTCGGTCTTCACAATGACCTTCAGAGAGAGGAATTACTGTTATACCAATTTTACAGGTGAGGAAACTGATTCAGAGAGGTTGAACAACTTGTACCAGATTATAGAACTATTAGGTGTCAGAGTAGTGACTGAAGCCAGGCAGCCAGGCTCTGAGTCCATGCTCCTAACTAACCACTGTGCTAGGAGTAGATCACATTCCATGATCAGCAAACACAAACAGAAGCACTATTGGTAAAAATGACCGCTAAGGTCACAGCACATTGATGATAAAAGCAAGAAGGCAGTCCATCTACTTCTGAATCCCTGACCACTTGTGGTTAGGCCTCTGGAACACAGCCAAAAGAGAGCTGAGAAATGTCCATCAGCTCTTCTACAGCCCAAGCTATCCTGGACAAAATCCAGCCCTTTGTGGCTTTTTTTAGGTTAATTATTTAATCTTTTGTTCTTGAACTATTGGATGAAAACAAAACAAATTCTCATGTTTCAAATTCCCTAAATTGATTTCTCAGATCCTATATTTTATATCCAGAACTCACTCAAAAGGAAGATGACATTTTTGAAGGCACCACTAAAGTTACATCAGCTTTTTTTTTTCTTTTCTCATGAGATGGCACACTGAAGAAACTGGCCTTATTATACAAGTCCTCAAGAGTTGCCAAAGTTTCAAGTCATGGTCCTCAGTGGATATTTCTCAATGAATAATACAGGATTTGCACTAGACCTTTTAGCTTACATATCCCAGGCATCATGAAAGGAGGATAATAAATCCCAGGGCATACGGATAATTCATATTTTAAACTCCATATTTATATGATTGTTTAATATTTATTGACAAGCACTATTTGTTGGAGGCCCAAGTTGGCCAAACATTTATAGTAATTTCTCTCAGTAGGAGCTTTGATTTATAAAAATAACTTGGAAAATAATTTGTAAGTGATGTTCCTAAGTGATCAGCATGCCATCTAAGGAAATGTTGAAATTGGTATACTCTTTTAAAGAAGGAGAACATAAGTTCCCAATACGATTTATTATAAGACAAAGTTACAGGTAGAAAACATCCTTAATATAATCGTTTGGGCAGATATAACAAATAGAAAAGCACTTCATTTAAAACCTGTCACTTCAAGAGTGACTTAATTATTAATTTTTGTCTCTGAATCATGTGTTCAAGCTTTGTAACCTTTCAGTTAAAAAAAAAAAGCTTTCATTTATATTGTAGTTTGAGGGCTGTTTTTAGTACTTAGAAAAAGGAAGCCAAATAATTAATTAAGTCACCGCCTCTATCATAAAGACATGACCCATTTCTATTTGATGTAACTCTATTTCTTTTATCTACTTAATTCAAATATGTATAAGTACATATGTAACTAGATATACAGTTATGTGATCTGTAGCAATACAGACAATTACAACCCCGGGTCCTATTCTAAGCTCTGCAGGTTGAAAAAGGCATAGTCCGAGACCTTTAGAAATTTACAGCTTAGCAGGAAAAATATAAGCTGTATAAGAGTAACATAACAGAAGTTAGTGATAATTAATAGTTGATCATTTCAACTTTGTATTTGAAGAATTCAAAAGAAGGAACGGTCGCCTCTATTCTGAGACATTGAAAGGCTTCAGGGAGACAATGCGCCTGAGAAGGGCTTTGAGCAATGATGGTAGCAGTGCACTTGGGTAGAGGTCCCAGGAAGGAGGAAAATAGGTCAAGGCATGTACATGAGGAAGAAACAATCCAAAAGCCAAAAATTAATCATGGCATCAATAGGAAAAACAACAGAGAGACAGATTTAACTGGAGCATAGTGTGCCCTAAAAGGTTAAGGCAAGAAAGGTGTGTTGAACATCAAAATAAAGAGTTAGCTTGGATTTCATCTCAGGTGGTAGAAGATGTTTTGAAGATGGTCAATGAGTAATTGGAATTACCCTTTATGTGAGTATGTCCGACAGTGACTTGCAAGATGGATCAATTAGACGAAAGTGTAGAGATAGTAAACCAAGACTGTTTGGCGGGGGATGAACTGTGGTAATATGATGAACCCATAGAGCCTAGCAGGGCAACAGGAAGAGTCATGCAAGACAGGATTTGTGACTCATTGCTGAGGAAAAGTTTCTGGACTCTATTATCTGATTGCATTTTCAACATGGCTTAAGAACTTTAAATTCCTAAAACTTTTTTTAAGCCTTGATGAGTAGGAGGAAAATCTCAAACAGAAGTATTGGTGCAAAAAAGAGAGCCTAATATTAAGCATCTATTTATCAGAGGCTGCAGGCAGTTGAACATGTTTGAGGCTGTTAAAAGAGAACTTCTCAAACCCCGACAGCATGTTCACTAAGGTAAATCTATGGCTTCAAATCCCCAGAGCAGATGCATTCTCTATGACCAGGATTCTTACTAAAAATATCCTCCAGGATTTTTGTGTTGTTTTTGCTGTTGTTGTTTGTTTGTTCCAGATGAAAGTGCTACTTGGGTAAATGTAAGCTTTTAAGTTGAAGATGTTACTATTGTTGCTTAGATGTGTTCTTTTTATTTGAGAGTGTTACTTCCTCTGGCAGGAGTGTTCCCCTGATAAGACTAGCATGTTCTGCACCCTCCCAGAGTTTGCGGGGAAGAGTCTTATAGCCAACACTGACAAGCCTCATGGCTTTCCAAGTTAAGGTCAGAGAGAGTTTAACATTACGTTGTGCCATTCTCATCAATAATCTCAACAGAGCAGACCACGATGGTCACTTGCTGCTGTCACTTCTGAGTGATTGACAGCTATGTCACTCAGTTCTGTGCCCTGGTTCCAGTGTGGTGAAGTGCAAATGTGGGTGACTTTGTATCCCACAGACTCAGACTCTAATTCCATTTTCATCGTGTTGGTCACATACTCATTTAACCTAAGGTGGAGTAATTTCTACTTTAAATATTTAGGCTTTATCAATTCTACCATAGGGAGTTATTTGGTTATATAAACTTAATTTGAATTTTTGGCGACTATCAAAATGGACATTCAAAAGTAGAGCTACATGATAGTCACCTTTCCTTCTTGCTATTAATCCTAATAATTAATAATAGTTAATTTCCCCAAACATATCACATTGGTAATAGATTTGATGTTTCCACTGATTGATTAAAAATTATACTTGAATATATCTTGAGTTCTAAGCAATGTAGCCAGCTCTGAGGACTCAGAAGAAATATAAAGAACAGATTTATCCTTAAGTGTTGTTTTATCTAGACATATAAACAGAAAGCATACTCTTTTGGAGAATCTTTTTGTCCACAACCTTGAGAAGATGCCTATCTATTCAACTTTTCAATGAAGTTTTAAGACAATCTAGGTTACTTGGTAACATAAACTCATGGATGAACTTTCTAAATATTATTTATCTGAGCATTTTTGATAGCCTTTAGCCAGACTTCTAATGCTTTATTTATTTGCTCTTAGAAATTCTCCTAAAATTGAAACATCCACTCCTGGAATGTTGTTTGTGGGTTTGTATGTTCCCATTGACATATAGGGAGATAAATAGATACACAAACAAGAGAGAAAGCTAGTCAGATATCATGTGTTTGAAAAGATTTTCTGCTTTGGGCATGGAGTGAATTAATAGGGTGGTCACACAGTGGTTCTCAACCTTCCTAATGCCGCGACCCTTTAATACAGTTCCTCATGTTGTGGTGACCCCCAACCATAAAATTATTTTCGTTGCTACTTCATAACTGTAATTTTGCTACTGTTATGAATCGTAATGTAAATATCTGATATGCTATATGTGTTTTCTGATGGTCGCGACCCACAGGTTGACAACCACTGAATTAGAATGAAATATACGTAGAGCTTCTTCAAGAGTAAAAATTTCTATTCACAACTGAAATTTAGACAAGGACTCAAGACAGCTCAGCAAAAGACTGGTCAGTATGCCATGTATGAAATCAAAATTAAAATGGAGCTAGACCTCTATCTTAACAAAAAAATATCTACTTTTAGGGCCTTGTTCCTGTGGCACTTTGTCCAAACCTAGGGACTCAAGATATTGCACTCAAAGGTCATATTTGTATCATTAATTATTTATATGTAATGGATTATCTTACAGCTAATGGGTTTGGTTTAAGTAATTATAAAATATTTTTTTGACCTTTACTTTTTTATATAGAATTAGAGCTGAGAATATTAAATGGTTTAGGGGTACAATCAGGAAGTGACTTTATTGTTCTTTAGCCATTGCCTTTTAATATACCCTGATAAATCTACTTCCTGTGCTTCTTGACAACAACTTGGGAATTGCATAGATTTCTAGTCACACACATTATAATGATAATCATGGTGATGATGCTGGAAAGAGATGGTTAGTAGGTAGATAGATAGATAGATATATAGATAAATATTGAACTTTGAAAAGTCCAGCTTCTACTAATTAAAAGTATCAATCTCACAACTTTTTTCCTTACTCTCTTACATATTAGATTTCCTGCAAAGATAAAGATTAAACTTCAGGGCCCTGAACATTCAGGAACCCCTTATAAAGTCTATACATATTTTATTTGTAATTCTGTATTTTAATTTTTCAAGAGGATTCCCTGAATTGCATAAGGCCCAACAAAAACTAAATTCCCCTACCCAGGCAAGTTAGGCATGAAGGACATGTTGGAAGGAGTGGGGAAGCTAGTCTCTGTCACTCACTCCTCCAGACGTAGAGCAGAAGCAGGTGGCTTAGAAGAAAGAAGCACTTAATAGCAACTGTTGCTAGTTCACTCTTGGCTGTAGATGTCCTCTCCAAGATAATCATGTACACACGGGCTGTTTGTTGGGTAGACTTACCTGACATGGGCAATGCTCTCTCTACATGACCTCAGATGACTTCCTACAAATCACCTCTCCCCTAGTTCCTGGCCCCTAAAGTCCATACCATAGCCTCTTCTACACAACTGTCAGGTCAGACTTTTGGGTAGGGGACCTTTAGATAGATCAAGTCTGATCACCTGTATGGTACCTCCCTGACTCACAAAAATTCTCCATGGCCTTGCCTAATAGTGTCTGTATAGGATGTATGGCTGTTGCCTTCCCTCTCCTTGTCATCTCTCCAATTGTCCTCTCCATTACTCAGATAACATCAAGGGGCTGATCAGCCTGTATGCTGCATAGGCAAATATATACCCAATAAATGAAATTCCAGGCTCTCCCCCTTAATCCCCTTCCTAATCTCTAAGATCAATTTCTTTGGCTGTCCTTTAACTTGACTGAGTGAGGAGAGAAAATGTAATTTCTCTCCAGACTAAGCACTTCTACTCTCACAAATTTTACTACTTCAACCCCTCTTCTTGAATATGTAGTCTTATCTTTATAAAACCTGGTTGGAGTAATAGGGGTGAATGTGAAGGACAAATTTGGCTGCTTTTTAGGGAGTCTTAGAGATGGTATTTGGTAGCTACCTGTTTCATTTGTTAGACTATCATGTTGTTTACCATTTCTCAGCTTTGGGTTTTTAACTAAAATGCTGAGATGATGGGAAGAGTCTCATTCAAATGCTCATTACAAAAGCCTTTTAAAAATAAAATTTTTATTAAAAAGTTTATAAATCTTTAAAAACATATAGCATAGTGGGGCTCAGTTGGCAGCAGGCATGAGGACTCACTCAGCCACTTACTGATTAACATGTTATGGATGCCAATGAGTGCCTTCACTATCTCAGATACTCTGAGTAAAACACATTTCTTTATCCATCCACATGGGTCATCCAATTCCTCTGTCTGTCCAGTCTCACCTGCCCTCAGACGGTAAAAGTATAGAAGGGACTCTGCTAAGTGAAATGTTGTGCTTTGCTGCCTGAATTGGTGTAAATGAAGCCAGTAACTAAAACTAGAAATATAGAAAGAGGAGTTATGGGTGCAGGTGAAGTGTCACTTGTACCATTATTATGATAATGACCAACACTCTCATATAGAAAGGTGCACAAATATAATGTTTCATTGAAAAAAATTAGTTTATTAAACATTTTCTCTGTACCAGGTTCTATGCTCAATATTATTCCTCAATAGCAATTTAAACCATTATTTATGATTAACACTCACACATGACTTTCAATATACAACAAATACCATACTTCTTGTATCATCAATGGTGGGCATAAAGAGCACAACTGGACAAGTTCTGTGTGCATACTATCTGGGAATTTCACAAAGTATAGCATCAGGAAACTGGAACAATACAATGAATATCAAATATTTCAAATAACTCATTCTCTGTGATAATTGTGATGGAAATTTCATCTATTGCTCCAACACCTGGCCGTCCACATGTATGACATTCTTTAATTTCAGAAGCAATTTTGTTAGGGGCAGTTTCATTTAAAATTCTACTTCTAGACATAAACAAAAAGAAACCACTTTTTGCCCATTTATTGGGACTGCACTCAAGTATAAAAACAAAATCCACTGAATATTCAAGGTGAAAGTCTGGAGTACGTTTTAGGATTTTAAAAATATATTAATCAAATTACTGAATGTATTACTCAGTATTTGTTAACTTAGGGAGAAAAGGGGTAGTTCAAGACAGTGTTATAGTGATGAAGGCAAGAAAAAAATATGTTGACAAAGAGAGGACTTCCATGTGATGAAATTTGCTGACCTCAGTGAATACAGTGATAACACCATGGGCTTAAGATATTTAAAAAGAAACTACAGAGTAATGTTTTTGTAAATATAAAAGAATAAAGCAACTTATATTATCAGTAAATAACTTTAGATTTGTTTTTAAGGCTTTCCATATTTGAACTGACTCAAGTAGTTTACGAGGAGACAATGTTGTTTACTACTCTGTAGCTAGCCAAACACATTAAGCTGACTTTCTAATGTCATGCGCAGATTTCCCTCCTCATGACAAGTATGATTTTGAAACCAAGAAACTTTAGTTTGTCCTTCAAGAAAAGTGATTTATAGAAGTTGGTGTGAAGGGAAAAAAAGGAACCCTCCTTTACCCAAAAAGGAGAGGAAAACCTTGCCCAAGGCAGCATTGTGACACTGCCAATGTGAGAGGGTTGTGAAATCCCGAGTGTATGTTTTTGTGGTGATGTCTGAAAGTACTGGTTACTGTACTGATGTCTCGCTATCATGCATCTCTATTTCTGGATATACTTCCTTATAATTGCTAATAAAAGTGGGGCAATGAGCGGAACAGTGCATAAGTCTCTAATTATTCTGTATTTTCATTGATAGATGGCTCCTTCTGAAAGTTGCAAAATAATCCTCTTCCACTTTTAAGAAGAAAATAAATAATCCTATCTTTCTAATTAAAGCAACACACTATGTTAGTTATGGTTATTTAGCCTTTTGTCCTATACTGATATACTATCAATTTCTTCATTCCTCTAACCCTGTGCATCCATTCGAACCAGTTTCTGACTATTCATGTGCATTTTGCAAATAATCAACAGGTTGAATCATAGTAACTGAGCAAAATCAGGGCAAGCCTAATAGTAGCCATGCTTTAAAATAAAACCAGAACATGCAACTCAGAATATAGTACTGGTTCTTCATCTTACAGATGTTCCCAGCCATTAGTCAGTGTGGGCTATGACACTAGTATGTGTGGGTTAGATGGTTAAAAAATTGGAGAGAATGATAGGCTTCCCCCCCCCCCAAACACTCTATTACCTATATTACTTCATGTTTTACAGAATGCACAGAAAATTTTGCTCATTTCTTATTTGCCATAATAGCAAGCTTTTAGTGAGCCTTAAATTGGAAACAGAATGGCCTCCCTCTTCTGATGGCATTTTAGGTTTACAAAACACATCTTAGAAAACAAGTGTCTGGCTTTAGTTACTTGCTAGCTAAATGTCGTCACCTCATGAAACAAAATTTACCAATGATTTCTGTCATGGCACACCATGCAAGGACCAACCAGACAGCAAAAACAGCCTCCCTGACCATGAAAGGGACACAACAGAAACGCTGTCATGGTATTTATATTCCACCTACTCAGAAGACCAATTGAGAAACTCCATATGGACTCCAGTTTGTCACTAGCCCACAAAATTGCACTTTCATAACTGGCTTAAACTAAGAATTTTTGGAGAAATATAAAACTTTGCAGATATTTATTTTCATAGTTCTAGACAGTTTATTCTTATGTAGTTCTTCTCATCCTACCCATTCTCCTTTTGTTGACAAATTAGGCAAAGGAAATATCTCCTTAGAATTCCTTGAATGCCTTTAGAAGAATAGAAGGCCAGGTACAAGCGAGCAGGTGGGAGCGGGGGAAAGGATGCTGCCAAATAGCTCTAAGGTGCATTAATGAGAAAAAGAGTGTCTCTGTAAGACAACAAAAAAAAGAAGCTAACCTGCATGGAGGTAGATTGGCTGATTTGAATTATAATAGAGGACTGAAACCCCTTCCTCTCACTTCTCAACTCTGGCCAAACTGGCAGGTGGTACAAGTCCAGTTCCCCAGTAAGTTCCTTTAAACAAAACTACTTATTTATAGACAGCTTCTCGGTACTGTTTTCAGGAGCCCAGTCAGACTGCAACTCAGACCCACCTACCCACTGCAAAGAAAACAAAGACATAAAATTCTGTCTTCAAAAATCTGCTTTACAACTGGAGGCAGGTAATCTGATGCTCTATGTATTTAGACCATCAGACTCATGATTAAGAACTGATGTCAAACAAACAAACGGAAAACAAAGAAGCCCATGAACCTCTGCTTTGGAACAAAAAGAAAACTGGGCTGACATCATGGAAATTTGCCAACAGAGCTAAGCAAAACTTGATGTCTCTACTTCTCCTTTCTATTCTTTTTTCTTTCTGTTGGGCATTCATGGGAACCAGCCTTGATAGAGAAATCTCTGATTGTTAGTATATAGGTACATCATAAAATGGAGAATTGAGATTACTGAACTACTGATGGCTTTCAAGAAATTCTTTGCCTTATATATTGGTATGTTGGTCAACTTAAAATAATAATAATAATAATTAAGACAAGGATGCCTTCTTTTTACATATTTTTCAATGTACTTTCATTTATTATAATTCAGTTATTATATGTGCAGATATGTACAGATTAATTCAGCATCTATTTCAGAAGGTAAATTTGTCAGTTGTTTTAATCCAGACATATAGAAAATAATAGGAAGTAGTATAGCTGCTTAGAAGGATTAACACTATAGTAGTATTTAATGTAATGACTAAATGAAATTACTTCACACATTCACCAAGTTTTATACATCAACTCTCAAATTCAAGGCACCTTGTTTGTTTTGAAGTGGATACAATTGCAAAGGAACATAAACACCATCTTACTCTTTGGGGACTAAATTTCACCAAAGACATAAAATGCAAGTGCCACTAAAGCAGAGCTATATTTAAGATATATGTGCTCATTGCTGGCACACAATAGGCACTTGTTATGTATTGAATAAGTGAGTGTATGAAATCAAATAATTCCACAGTAATGCATGATCAGATGCTATGGAATTTCAGTGAAGAATTCATGGAGTTGTATGAACTAATAAGGATTTAAATTAGAAAATAGTTCAAAATGGGGAATCATTTGGTAGAAAGAAATAAGAAAGGAAGTCTCAAGTGGAGAGGAAAGAAGAGCTAGACCATTTGGGAATGGGATAGAACATAGCATGCTAATAAATGGCATCCAGGGCATCAATCAAGTATGAGTAGGTGGGATAGTAGTAAAAGAAAATGGATTGGAGACTGATTACAAAGGCCTTGGCTGTTATATCGAGGACTTCAGACCTTATTCTGGACCAGTGGGCTCTAGGTCTCCCAGCGTGCTAAATGTGTTAGGATTTTATAAAGTAAATACATTAGATTATTTACTTTTCCATATATCTAGACACATATATACATTACATGTAGAAACGTTTAAGTATTATATGGCTACTATACTTTTAAACATAACATTACAAATATAATGAAATAATTATTTTGTATTTATTTAATATAAGTCACCTACGTCCCCTGCTAAATTGCAAACTCTAGGACAGCAGAAAAGTTGTCATTTTTGTTGTCTCTATTTTACAAGTGACTAGTGCAGTATTTGGCACAAAAGAAATGCTCATTAATTGCTTGTTTGATGAAGGAATAAACTGAGCAGTTAGTTGATTGACTTATCAAATTTATTTTGAAGTGTGAATACACTAATCTGGAATCATCAAACATCCTCCACATTTCCCACTAGAGATTGACCATCTATTTATTATTTTCTTATGAACATAAACTTTAAATCTTGAAATTATCAATGACAGACTCCATATCTCAAGAAAAGGTGAAAGGAACAAGACTATCTCATCTTGAAGTATAACTGAAACTTTCTTTCTTTTTTTAAAATATATTTTATTGATTTTTTTACAGAGAGGCATAGAGTGTTAGAAATATCGATCGGCTGCTTCCTGTACACCCCCTACTGGGGATGTGCCCGCAACCAAGGTACATGGCCTTGACCGGAATTGAACCTGGGGCCTTTCAGTCCGCAGGCCGATGCTCTATCCACTGAGCCAAACCAGTTAGGGCAACTGAAACTTTCTTAATGTAATTCCACATTTCTACAAACTGAGGAAACAGCTGGTCTACCTTGGGCAGTGTTTGTTTCCCCCCCACACACACATACACAGAAGATGGGTTAACAAAAGAATAAAGAATTTAATTTATCATTTCTTTATAAAAAGTTTCTCAAAGTAGGTTCCTTAGAACCTAGGTATCCCCAGTAGAACCTTTAGTGTCTTTCATGGTATGAGGGCTAGAAAGAGATGTCAGACTTGGGGACACACACTGTTACTTCAATCAGTCATCCCCAATCAGTCTATGAATATAGATACTTTTTATGAGATGCTGTTTGGAAAAAAAGAGATTCGGGAAATTAAAACAGTACTTTAAAAAATGCTGATTTAAAGTTGTTTAAATTCTGTAGAAACCCAATAGGTCCAATTAATAACTATGTAAAATCCTGTGACTTAATGTCTTTTTTAAAAATATTGACTTGATCATATTATAGCATACCCACCCTTTCTTCTACAGTATTGCTGCTAAATCCAGAATAAAATAAATAAAACTAACACTTTATCCAAAGAGTAGTTTTATCCTTATTCATTTTGGGTGGGGTTTTTTTTTCCCTATTTTCCTTACTAGACATACTCCTCCCTTCTATTTTCTATCTATCACCTGGACTCCTTTGTTGTTGGCTTCTGGTTTAGGTCAACCACAGGAAGGCACTGGAGGGAGATTAGAGCGTGGGAGGAGAGAGGTCATGGTTTTCTTTCAGCTCCCTGCCTGCCTTGGTGCTGCATCTCCGACAGGAGGTGTCGCTCCATGGCTCCCATGGGCAGACCCTTCTCCACAGTTCCAGTTCTCTCTGAACTCCAGAAACACAGTTTCCTTCCCTTCAGCTCCAGAGGGTAACCACTTACCACTGTTGCTAGTCTCTGGGTCATGGCCAGCCTTTGTTTGTCTCCTCATTCCTTTCATATCTCTGTAACTAATACCTTGTCTGTTTATTTGAGCCATATGGTGAATTATGCCTTCCACCATGACCTTAACTGACACAAAACTTAAGCCTATAAAAATAGCAAGATCTAAAATACAGAAAATAAAAATTTTGGTTATTAAAGTATTAGAATATTGACTCTTCCTCATTTATCATGTTTCCAATATATCATACCATATACTTTTGCCAAAACAATGGCTACCCTATTCTTATAGACTATGAGCAAATAAAAGTTATAGAGAAGTGATTTAAATGTCATGTCAATAAATGTCCAGTAAAATTTCTTACTTCATTGAAAATGAAGGTTTGGAACTTTCTACTTTCTGCCTTCATGCAAGACAATAGGTGATGAGGTCACATAACTAATTTCACATTTCACAAATCCAGGGAAGATTCAGGAAATGTCCCTGAAAATATCCAAAGAGTAAAATTTATGCCTATGCACATTTTATATACATTTTCTACACAAAAGCAGACTATGATATTGTCAGAGTCCTAAGAGATGAGTTAATGACTAATAGTAGCAAAATATTTGTATCCAGATATGTGTCAGTTACTGCTTGAATTTCAATGAAAAGTATAGCTGGTAAACACCTTGATAAAAATAACTAGTATTTAACTGTAATATGCATTGTCTCTAGAAACCCTGAGGGAAAAAAAATTGATGACATGAACATGAAGAAACTTTTCCAAGACTAAATAAATAAAGAATGTTACTATATGTTTTGAACATATTCTTGAAAAGAGATCATAAAGAGAAAGTTTCCATAGAGCTTTTTTGAAAACATTGTCTGGTTATTTTTATATAGCTATAAAAAAAATAGCATGCCTCTTAACAAAGGAATAAAGAGAAAATTTTTGTGATGAGTTTTTAAGAAAACCTTGTTTTGAGAGAAACGTTCAACAAGTCACTCTATTACATTAGGCATCTTAAAGGAATATGTACAAAAGAAAATAGGTATTAAAAACAAAGGTGATATTTAAATATGTATGGGTAGTTAACTAATTATGGCACACCCATCTCTGGAAATAAGAATGAAGTCTCATCTAGATTTATATTAGTGAATGTTCAGGACATCATCTCAGATCAAAGAATTAAAGAAAACTAGATTATTGGCTTCTGTCTGCCTTGATTTTACAGAATCTACAGGAAAGAATACAAAACATAACAAAAGAACACTCCCACAAAGACAGTGTAAGGCAATTTTTGTTTCTGTCAAGTAGAATCACAGTACAGAAACTACAGAATGTCCCTGTGGTTTCTTCAGTGATTCACGTGAAGTTGGCTATGATTACAAAAAAAATTATGAAAAATAGAAGTATCCCTCCCACAGTCTACCCACACCAAAGAGACAGAGCTGGGATCAGAGATGAACTTGCTGACCCCAAGTATGTATGGCAGAATGTCCAGACCACCATGACGCTATGGGTAGTGTTTGTAATATGAGACGGGAGACTGCTTATCCTACAGATGTCACCAAATTCAGAGAAGCAACAGTGGGTAATCAAATTACCTTATAAGTCAAATTTGCAATTTTGGGCACTAAGAAGATTGATAAAGGAAAGAAGAAAAGCTCTTACATGAAAAAAAAAATACTTATTAAAATAAAATTATTTACAGAAATCTCCTGAGATATTAAAACCATGGTGCCATTTTGCAATTTGATACAGCTCTGTTCTTCTAATCCTGCAGTAATATTTTTCATATATATGATAAATTCATTAAGGTCATCTATGTTACTTGTTAATTATAACATGATCCCTAGGTACTTTTAATCTGGTTTCTACCATCAACAAGCAATTGAAAATCCCCAGAAAAGTCTTCAAATTTTCTTTATAATATTCAGCATGATTTACCACCACTTCCATCTTATAATGTTTCTTCCACTGGGATTCATGACACAGAAGGCTTTGGTTTTCCTCCTACCTCCCCAACTATACTTTTACTGACAACTTTCCTCTGCTCATCTCCCAGATGTCAAAACGCCTACAGAACAGACTTTTTAATTGGAGAGTCAAATCACATTTTGGGTTTGGGACATGAGAAGAAGTGCTCTGCTTTACATTATCAGAACTCCATCGTCAAACAATTCCTGAACTTATCATTGAGATAATTTCCTCAGATTAGACAAAGTAAAACATTGCTTTTAATGTTCTTATTTGAGTAGTTTGCTTGTTTTGTTGTGGAGTGTGTGTGTGTGTGTGTGTGTGCGCGCGCGCGCACAAAAACAGTAATGGTAGCCATGGCCGATATGGCTCAGTTGGTAGGAGGATAGTCCTGTACACTGAAAGGTTGAAATTTATGGGTTGGGTTCAGTTCCTGGTCATGGCACATACCCAGGTTGCAGGTTTAATTCCCTGTCCGGGAATGTGCAGAAGGCAACTGACTGATATTTCACTCCCACATCTCTCTTCTCCCCTCCCCTCCCCTCCTCTCCCCTCCCCTCCCTTCCCCTTCCCTTCCCTTCCCTTCTCTTTCTAAAGTAAGTAAAAACATGTCCTCAGATGAAGATTTTTTAAAAATTAAATTAAATTAAAACAGTAATGGGTAGACTCAGGCACACCAATCAGAGCCTTTCACTTTAGACTATGTCTATAATGCGTAAATTCATGTACAGTTACAGATTAAGCAGTAAAATGGGGATTTTTTTGAATATGATAGGAATAATATTTACTCTCTAAGAGTTTTTAATTTCTTACCTAAAAAAATCATTAAGGAACACTACAAGATTAGTGAAATATTATGATTATCAGAAGATGTCATCATTCTCAGCATACAGGCTTATCTTGGTCGCATAGATTTTATGGATGACATTGATATTGGTTCATGTAGGTATTTTTTTCATACTAAGAAGAAACACAAAATATTGTCCTAAGTTACTTTACTACCCAGTTATAGCTGTCATCAGCTGCACACTTGTCTATATGCTTTGAAAGTTACTGTGAACACTGATCCTGCATCTCCTGCTCTTCCTGGGGGTTTTCTATTTATTTGGCCTCCTCTGAGTTCTAGTTCCTGAGTGAAGCCACTGAGTGTGTGCTGTTATGTGAAATACGATGTTATTAGAAGGAACCAATTGATCATGAACACATGGGTCCTTAAGAGGTTCAGAAATTTGTTCAGCTCAGACAGGAAGTGAGAGAATAGACTGAAGCATTGCCTCCTGACAGACAACAGGTATAGTGTACCTTTAGCCATCATGAACTATTAAGCTAAAAATGTTCAAAACTAAAAGTTTATGCTAAATCAGATAATAACTGCACTTTCATTTTTATATAAATAAGTAGTAGTAGCAACCAGCATTTTAAGAAAAATTATCAAAGAAAACATTGAATTAGAAAAAAAATAATATCTATATTCTCCAGTGGATTGGGAAAATATTAACTTTAACAGTAAAACATATTAATACAGCTTCAGAAAAACTTTCTGGAAAGAAGCTTGCAAACTTAGATCACAGAGTAATAAAGCCATAGACTATAAAATATGGCACATGGCTTATACATTATTTATTCTAACCCTTTAATTTTTCAGATGTGAAAAATGAGGCTCAGATAATTTAGGTGAATTTCCAGATTATATAACTAGATGTAACAGAACCAGGATTCAAGAACATGGGTATTCTGATTCCTCACTCAGCACAGTTTTCTTTACTCAGCAGTCTTTGCTGCCTTCTACTTACATGGAATTTTTTTTCCTGAAAACATCCAAAAAGTATGAAATGAATTTCAGGTTTCATAGTAAAAAAATTGAAGTTCTGAATTGTCTATAATAGATACTTGATTTACTATCATAATTTTTCTGGCCCTTAGCAGTTGTCCCAATAAATTTTATTGAACAGAAATAAAAAGTGTTGCTCAGTAATTACCTTTAAAATTCAGTTGCTTGAAATACTTTAGGATTTCACTAAAAATTACTTAAACAAAACTCTTTTAATAGCTTTCAAAAACACCATTTGAACAAATAATTCATTGAGCTATTATGTGACCTACATGCTAACAGTAAATATTTAGTATTCAAGAGGCAATAATTTAAGTTGAAATTATAAATGTATTTTAGAAAAACTGATTCCTTGCGATTTGGTGTCCATTAATTTCACCATTTTTGTTTGTTTCAAATACCCCAGAGTTAATGGTAGTATTCACAAACTTATTTACTTGCAGTTCTGCCTTTCCTTGAGGCATTTTTAAGTGCCCGAAACTATTAATAAGGATGAATAAATAGACACAAATGAGCTTCTTTTCAGTCATTTACAATTTAGTCCACTATGTGCTAATCCTGTGTCCTCCGTTAATCAACCCCAAAACACAAGTCTTCCACTGTGCTCAGTAGAGATGAGGCATATGTGGTGGAATTCAGTCAAAATATTAATTTAGACATTTGAGAACCATCACCTTCTTGAGAAAACTATCAGGTAAAATACAGTGATTTTCAGCCAAGCTAAATTCCCATGTCCATGAATTGCACAACCCTGTTAAAGTCAGTAAGTGTCAAAGTCTTGAGCTATGGACTAGACAACATTGCCCAATAACCACAATTAGGGTTTCCAGCATCTGCTGTTCCTCTTTTACAAATCCGAATTCTTCTTCCTATGCTATCTCTAATATACATTATTCATGCTGATGTTGAAATACTGACAATTTATGGGGAGACTTCAGGAGTTTGTGTAGTACTGGAAATCACTGCCCAAATAACAGAAGGAAAGCTTACCCCAGGAAATTATCCCATAAACATTCCTAAAACCCCATTTTATAATGATGTGCTTTAAAAAATTATACAATAATATTAAATCTTTGGTTTGTTCCAAACTCTAAAACTAGATTTTAGTCCTTAGTATCACTTTTTTTTTCACTGACTTGCCTTGATTTTACTTTACTTTTTCCTCCACTCCTTTAATCAGTAGTCTACCAACATTGTAATCATGTCTCCTACCCTTAGCCTTCATTCCCACTTACACTAGAAATAGTTTACCAGTTTTCAGAACCATCTTCCCCCCTATTTCACAGAATTCTCAAGATGCAAAATTTTTAATGTAATTGATATTTAAATGCAATGATTATTTCCACAAATCCACTCTATATTCTTCAGGAAAGTTAATTCATTTTCCCCTTTGGTCTTTATAACAATAAGAGAGAGAGACAGAGATGAAAGTTCACACAACATGTAAATTATCCATACAAATAGGTAACAGCCCTCAGGTCTTTAGCCTGGAAAAAAAAGAAAGAAAGAAAGAAAAGAAAACAGTGAGAATCAAAAAGTGGAACTGGAACAAAAGTTTTAATACATTTTGCTTTATTAAAAACATTTGTTTGGTTTTTATGGACATCTGTGTGGTTTTTTAAAAAATATATTTTATTGATTTTTTACAGAGAGGAAGGAAGATGGATAAAGAGTTAGAAACATTGATCAGCTGCCTCCTGCACACCCCCTATTGGGGATGTGCACACAACCAAGGTACATGCCCTTAACCGGAATTGAACATGGGACCCTTCAGTCCACAGGCTGATGCTCTATCCACTGAGCCAAACTGGTTAGGGCTGGAAATCTGAATTTTAATGAAACTCTAAATATTATGGTTTTGTGAAAAATGATGTCTTCTCTGATTTAGGAATCAATCAAGTTTTTTGGTCACCACCAAGAAGAATATTAGATGTGGAAAGGACCAATTTTGCAGGGCAAACTGGAGCAAAACACTTTTTTTTTAATTAAGGGAAGATTATATAATTACTTGTTAGTATTATGCATTCAATTAATATTTGCAAATATGCAAAACTCTTTTTAGAAGAGATAGGAAATCCAGGTAGAGATGATCATTTTTTTTGGTTAAGTACTGCATGTATAACTTTCATCATTCATAAAAAATGATAAATTGTCCTATGCATAATCCAAGATCTATGGCTGAACCAAAGGAATCTCCATAATGCATTTTCTTGTGGTTTGTAGCAAATGAACTTTTGGCTTGAGGGAAAAGTTGACTTGTTGATTCACTGATTTATTACTAAGTCTAACTCCCAGGAAATCTCTAAAATTATTTTTAACATAAAGTTAGAAAAGTTTAGAAGGCATTCTAACGTTTTCATCCACTCCTTCTATGCAGGCCACATTTGTTTTCTGCATAATCCTTTTCCCCTCTTAACAACAGCTGTAGCACTGTTTAGCGCCCATTAGTCTAATGCTATTCTTAACTAAAATTACTAAATTGCCTCTAAGGGAAGCACTGGAGGGGGCCAAAGGGTACATCAGTGCAGGGCCATGCCCAACAACTTATTCATTCAGTACTTACTAATATACACATACCTAGAGTAATCAGATAATCAACCAACCTAAAAGCTCATTGATAATCTACTATATGTAAGGCATTGTAGTAGGCAGTATTTGGAGAATGCCGAGAAATATGTTACTGACAGGATTTAACATTACTACTTTGGCTACCCCCAAACAATAGTCATGGGTTCATGACGCGTAGCAATTTGTAATTTTGCTGAGGCATGAAATTGAATTGCATGTGGCAAGAGGCAGGTCTCTAGTAGGAATCCTTTTACAAAAGTGAATTTGAATGACTGGCCCACATATCTTCTCACAGTGGTTTAGATATTCTCTACTTGTGGTCAAGTTACTAAGTAGTAATTCTCATGACATGATAAAAACCTATTTTCTTTGTGAATACTCTTCCTGAAAATAAAGTCAGCTGCTAGTTCTGGTGATGAAAGTAAAGTGGAAGCAAAACTATTCAAGAAAGTGATGGTTCTAATCCAGAAAACAGAAGTTTTATGGGGACAATTACATGCTAAACTGATATTCATGAATTTGGTGCTGTGGTATCCCACATGAATATTGAGGGCCTGCCATATAAAATAAAGTCCTTATCGTCAAGGAACATTTAGAAAAAACATAAAATTCATTATCATAGTTATGTTCTTACAAGCCACGTTGTCTTTAGATCATTGAAAATACAAATGCCATTTTTATTATATTTTAGAATACGACATCCATGTCATTTATATCTTCCTAATATAGTGCACAAAATCAGCACAGTGTCTACTGTTCCACTACACAAGATTTGAGGTCTGACCAAAACTACAGTTGTTATGTTTTGAGGAGTTTGTGGGGGTTTTTTGGTGTGTTTTATTTTTGTTTTGTTTGTTTGGTTTTAGGTCCTAGCTAATATAGATTGGGTTAAAGCTAAGAATTGGAATACCTATTCCAATTAATTGTAGCAACACGCAATATAGACTTGGGCTAAAACAATTCCATAGGGAAGTGGGATTTGATATATTTTCTCAAGTTAGCTTAAACATTTTTTTCTGGAAGATAAGCCTAGAAACAGTTTTCGAAGTCCAGAACATGGTGATAACTTGATGTTGCACAATGGAAGTATATGGGGTATCTGGCCACCTGTCCTTTGTGAATATCAAGGCCCAACATTACAGCTTTTGGCAGCTGTTGTTTTACACCCTCCTTTCTTCCTGCTGCTGGTTGTGTATCTAGCCTCCCAGGGTCTCCTACCAGGGTCTCCTACCCCTAGGCTGCTCCTGTTTGTGTTCTTGCTCTTGCTATTTTCACTGTATGCAGGCTGTCTGTGTGCTTTCTTTAATTTGTAAAAATAGGATTGAAAATCCAGTGCTTGACTTCTTGAATGTAAAGCTTCTTCTTTCCCTGGACAAGCACACAATAAACTGGGGAGAAACGGGGATAAAGGAAATAGGGAAGAAACAAGTCATTTATCTCTTAAAATTTGCAAAGTACTTTTTGAAAATGAGAATTCTTTGTATTTTTAAAATTTTCCCCACCCATTAGCCTCAACACTACATTGCTGCTATACTTACACCTCGCTCGTTATGTATTTACTTTTTATATAACTAAGCAGCACCCTGTCATAAATGAAATATTCATGCAAAAAAAAAAAAAACCTGCTCAAATGCATTTATAAAAAGAACATATAAAAACTACCATCTGCTCCCATTCCTCACAAGCCCTTAGATACCCAGTGTAAGCCCTCTGGTTCCACAGGGAGGTAAGGCAACATGTCTATGATGTATTCCTGAAAGCCAAATCTTCAGACTTTGTATTAAGATGGATCTATGAGCTCCGGCCATCGCAATACTTAGATCAACATTGATGGGCTTAGATATTGCACATAATGAATTCATGTGCTCGCATATTGTAATGGGTAGCCATACTCGGTCAGGTTGTGCTGATATGAGCTGAAATTCTTCTGGGAAGTTGTAAAAGCATTTTGTAGTCAATTGATAACATAGAGCTTTGTGATATGCCTTCCTTTAAGGAAAGTTGTCCAGATATCCCAGGACCCTAAGCTGATGTGTGGACTCTTGTATACTTTTTGTTTTTAATTCGAATAAGAAAGCTAGGATTACTTCTGATATATACTCAAAACATTTTACTACTTACCCTTAGAGTCTCGCTATTGCTACACATGAGATACATGATTTTTTCAGTAGTTTAATTTGTTCCAAATGGTAAGTTGTGCCTTTGTAACATCTATGAACACTAAAGAAATTCTCCCTTTCTGTACCCTTCCCTCCCCATCCAACATATTCCTCCTTTCCTTGATGTTCAGTGTGTCAACCTATGGTGGTTGATACCAATTCAATACCAACAATAATCCCCAATTTGGGGTATGGTGAGAAAGGAAACTTTATTCAGTTCAGAAGAGTTCAATTATGATGCAGCTGGGCTGTGAAAACAGCATGGCTGTATGGCAGCCCTGGGGCCAAGATGGCTAGACAGCTCTGCTCTGCTCCTCCCTGGTGTGCTCTGCTCTGCTCCCTGTGGGTCTGCTTTGCACTGTGCTGGTCTGCCACTTTCTGCTCTGATCTGCCCTGTTCTGCACCAGTGTGCTCTGACCTATGCTGCCCTGCTGGGCTCTGGGAAGACATATTCAGTGTTTCAGCTCAGTCAAGGAAACACAGTCTGCAGTTTTTGGTGGAAAGAGAAAGTATGCTCCCAGAGCCAGAGGGGAGCTGGCTTATATAGACACAAATTCTAGCCCCTGGTCCCTGATTGGCCTATCATGCAAATGAGGACTCCAAATTGTCACAGTTTGATTGGTCCGAAAGGCACTGTCCTGATTGGTCATAATAGAGCTGCTCTGGTTGGTTGGATCTGTGCAACTCCAATTAGATGGGGGAAAGCCTCAGTCCTATGGTTGACATGGGATTCCTGGAACTCCTTTTATAAAGGCTGGCTCAGCTGGCAGAAATACAGCTCAGGCAAGCAGCTCAGTGTAGAGACAGGTAGTTCAGTGCAGGCTTCTCCATGAAGTGCAGTTTATATGAGGCCCCTGTGTACAAATGGCTGCTAGGCTCTGGGCATTTTTTTTTTTTTTAATTTAAGCCCAATTAGCCACAGGAAGCCCTTCTTAGTAGGTATCTTCTGTCTCAGGTTCCACAAGTTATACCCACTGTTAACTCTAATTATGAAATTTTTATGTTTTTCCCTGAGTCAATTAGAATTAAGTTTTCTTGCAAGTGACCATAAAGCAAAATAGCAATGGATTAACAAGAAAAACAATTATTTTTCTCTCATAGGGAAGCTATCAAGAGGCAAACATTCTAGAAGTAACATAATGATTCCAGAATTATCAGAAGACACGGCTCCTCTTTGTTGCTGCTTCACCGCCCTTAGTGCATTAATTTATGCTCAAAGATGATTCCGTTCAGTCATTTCATTCACTCCACATATCAAGAAGAAGAAAGTTCTGCTCCTTGTTTTCTTAATAAGACTTCTGGGAAATACCACACACTTTGAATATACATTTTTTTTACCATCATTTAGTCACATTGACAAACCTTGCTGCAAATTATGCTGGGAAATACAGTCTTTTAGGTTGATACATTGCTACCTGAAGTTGATTCAGGTTCTTGCACTAAGGAAGAGGGGAGAATTGATGTTGGGATAGACAGCCCATAGTCTCTGCTTCACTTCACTGGCTCAATCATAACTTGCTGTTACATATCATTTGTTCAGGTTTAAATTTCTATTGTCTTAATTGGCTAAATAATCCAAGTGTTCATTATTCAATAATCAAATTATAGATAACATAAACACAGATAGAGAGGAAGTCTGGGGTACTTCAGTAAGGCACTTGGCTCATTGTTATACTTTGTTTTTGTGTAAAGGAAGTTCTAAGACTGTCTTGAAATAATTGATCATACTTAATTACTTAAATGAATATAGATTCAGGCCTATAATTCCATGGCCAAAACTCCTGATGCTTTCTTTCTTCATCAGTAGAATGACCATATATTTTATGAACCAAATCAAACACTTTTACAAGAGTGTGAAGGGGAAGGTAACTGGAGTGTATGGTCAGTCACGCAACTCGTCTTCCATACTGGATCACTTCACAGACCTTGTATAGATGTCAATTTATTATTATTAATTTTCCAGTCATTTCTCACTCGAAATGTATGAGGATATGAAGAAAACATGGCAGAATTGGGCTATTAGCATACAGATCATATCTCTGAATTTGATACAGAAGGGAAGAAACCCTAGTTAAAGAGTTTAGATTAACTGAGAAGTTAATGAACTATTTCCAACTATTCATGCTACTATAAAGCAAAATTGTTGTAGGAAATAGGTATGAGAGATACACATTTACTCCTGGTTCTCAGAATCCAGTTCTAAAATACTCTTCTTAGACTCTCTGAGTTTGTAGTATTTTTATCCACCATTCTAAATAGTTTGTCAGTTTAATCTGTAACTTGCAACAGTTGACAGCTGTCTGTTGGGAGGATTTGCGCTGCCTAAAGTCCAACCAAAAAGAACAAGGCTGAGTGTGATAGCCCAGGGTGACAAACTACTCCAGCTTTCTTCATGGGGCAATAACATGTTATTATTTTTGAAAATTGCCTCTGTCTATGACAAAACCTAAAACCAGATCCTACTTTTTCCCTCATTCCCATATATTTTTTGTATAATATTCCTGAAGCATATTCCTATTTGAAAAAGGTTACTATCTATTAAATTGTGCTTTATTATTCTGGAAGCTTTCAAATGTGCTTAATTAGGAGAAACAAAGCCACTTGATAAATTTGGATTAGTTATAATTATTAGAAATATTCCTAAGTTTCCACACTATACATTATATATTTTTTGTTTGTTTCTGATGTTTTCTTTCCCTAAGTGAGTTTATAAAAAGCAGTGTATCATGCTTTAAAATATGTGTATTTTAGTCAGAACTTTGAAGTTAAAATCTCAGCCCTCTTGCTTCCTAACTGTGTAACTCTGAGTATATCAACTATCTGTAAAATGAGGACAATATTAGTAATTACGTCATGGCTGCTGGAATATTTATTAAGTTAATAATATATTAAATGTGCTTAGAGTAGTACCGGGCATACACTAAAAGCTTTTTAGGAGTTTGCTATTTACAACCTATAGGTGGATACAAAATATGAAAGTTGTCTCTGTATGTAGATTGAATCAAACTCAAGTTCAAAACTGAAATCATCTTCTATAGCAACATGTGCTTTTTCATAACATCTCAATCTTTAAGTATAACACTTTCTCCCATGTATCTGGCTTTTAAATACTCTACATTCTTCCTTCCCTTTTTCTTCTCCCTCACATTTGAAAATATTCAATTTTCCTTCCAAAATTCATTTACTTTTTTCTCTTCCCACTGCTATTGGCCTAACTCAAAAGCTTTTTTTCTCCTTGCCCAAATAATTCCAATAACTTTCCTAACTTGTCTTTGTATCTCCAGACTTATCCCTTCAAAACCATTGTCATATGGTTTAGAGAATATCTATGTTAAAATCTTATTGTGGATCCTCTTTCCCAAAATAATCTCCAACCTACTCATCCTAACACTTAACAATCCTATATAATAAGAGAGGAATATGCTAATTAACCATTATGCTGTAATGTCACGGCCAATCTACAAGTGGTGGAGAGCTACAGGAGGGCAGGGCAGTGAGCTAGGAGCAGGGAGAGCTATAGGAGGGCAGGGCAGTGAGCTATGAACAGTGGAGAGCTACCAGCGGCCGTGGGCGGGTGGCCAGCTGAGGCAAGCGGCAGCGAGCTACGCGCACACTGATTCGTGCAGAGGGCTACTAATTTTACAATAAGGTTCCAACCTACCTTTCCATTCTCATCTTCCTGCACTCTCATGCCCCAGAAAACAACAACAACAGAGAATTAACTGCATTTTGGCATCTTAATATTTTCCCCAAGCTCTTCCAACTAAAAGGAATGTTCTGTGCTCTCCATTTTCTGAATATCAACATGTTGCCTATTTTAAAGGTCCAGCAGAGATGCAAATTTCTACATGAAACTTTTTCTGAGTTATAAGTACTCTTTCCTTCCTTGTACTTGTGTGATAGTTCACTAAATTGCCCTCTAGGTTATATTTCTTATGCATACCTCCTCGAAGTCTTAATCCACGTGTCTTCATCTTTGCACTTCTTAGTTGGGTCCCTCCTCTTACACACAGAGCACTCCTGGGCCATTTAATATGATTGTGAATTTTTTACACTATTCTAAGGAGTGGGCCTATGTTATCTAAAATCTAGCCCATCCTCTGCCTGTCAAGCCATGTGACAGTGTCTGTTTCACTATAGAGGGAAGCCTTTTTCTAATCAATCAACCCAGAGCTGAGCAAAAGAGCTGCCCCATCATTTTACTCCCTCCAGTAGGCAACCTCTGCACACTATAGGAGGAGCACCTTTTTCTAACTTATAAATAGGAGCAGTTGCAACTAACAGTAATCCCTGGACACTCATAATAAGATCTTTAAAAAAAAACAAATCAAGATTATCACAGACTTGTGACAGGAGATGTTAATAAAGCTATAGTATGTAACTTAAACCTCACAGACTCGAGTTCCTCTGCTGTGGACACCCTCCTTCACCAAGCAGATCACTCGGGATAGTGATGATTAACAAGAGGGTGACATGATCATGCAAGCAACTGCATCTCATGGTTGTAAAGTGCCTGAGTTACTTGGGACAGGACCAGATACAGTAGCAAAAAGATCCAAGACTATATAATGGCTCAACCACGAATGAAGTTTATCTCCAGCTCACATAATATTCCAAAGAGGGTGTTCTTGGTTGGCAGGCAGCTCTCCCCCCACATGGTGATTCTGAGATAAATTTGCAAGGTAGATAAGGAAGGACATTTTGTAGAAAGGCATAATGCATGAAAAATCATAGCAGGTTTACAGAATTGCAAATAGTTTCATCTGGCTAATGCACGAGTAGCATGAGGGAGTGTGGCAAAAGATGAAGCTAGCAAGATAGACAGGGCCCAGAATGTGAATCTGGGCCTATGTTAACTAAAAGCTAGCCCATCCTCTGCCTGTCAAGCCATGTGACTCTGTCTGTGTCACTATAGAGGGAAGCGTTGAAAGTCCTGGAATAAGTTGGCCTTTGTCCTTCAAGTGATAGGAAGCCCCTGGAGTTTGTTTCTTGCTTTATTGTTGATGTCATTGTTTTTTCATATCAGGGTGGTTAATGTAGTTTGATAAGGATGTTAGAAAATTAGCACTTTCAGGAGTATGTAAGCTGATTTGAATCACTGTGAACAGAAAGGCTGAATCACCAGGGCCAAAACAATATTCCAAAAAAACCATGATGAAAGCTCATAATAAGGCCATGGCAGTGATGATGGAGTGAAGGGAGAAGCAAAAGAGCAAGTTAGGAAGCAGGTTAGAGTAGGCTTGATGGTTGTTTAAAATTCAAGAGATTAGAAAGAAAAAGTTGAGCATGCCTAGCTTTCTGGCTGAATTGAAGTCTGTGTCCGTGCCTACAAAAATCAAAAGTTATTCATTTCTACTTTAACACTGAATTTAGTTGTGCTATCTAATAAGCATTTTTTATTGTTTATTTTGGTCATTCGTGAACAAATCGAATGAGAATAAATGCCTTTTCTACTACTAATCCCCATGTGGATAATACCCTGCAAGCTGGAATGTGAGAATCCATCACATTGTCATAATAAAGTGCCCCAGGTTCCTGTTGGTTAAGTAAGAAAATAATTGGCAAGAACTGACTGTGACCTTTCAACAATGGTTGCCTGACCTAAACATCACCAAAAAGAAACACATACTGGAACCTCAAAATAAAGTTGCCTTTGCCTATTCTGAAGTTGCTATTCATTATTCATTGCCTGCCTTTGTTTTTAAACTATTTGGAATCTGAAAATTTGCAGTCCTCAATAAAAATCAGCACATGTTAGAAGATTACTTGCCCGTATGGCTGCTGAGCATTATAAAGTGTAGGAACAATCATGGAGACTTGCACTTGCTGCTCTGTTTTCCCAGCTTGTTGAAAAGGCAGACTGGCCTCTTGAATCCATCTCCCAGGGATTAAAGAAAGTTGGAAATGGTTTGACTCTTCACTGAATCTTCACAGCCATATGAGGCTGGCTGAGGATGGCACTCTGAGTTGAATTGGCACCGCTCTGCAGCATTGGAATGGTATTTTTGACAGGGTTGGATGGCATATGTAGTTTTGTGTATTGTTCTGGTGCTTCTTAAATCAAGTTGCCCAATTTAAGTCAAACAAATGTTCTCCATTCTCCACTGTCCCTTCACATCACACCAGTCCTTTGTTTGGTCAAATCATAATTCCCTGACCCTGTTCTGCAAATTTTCCATGGTGCTGAAAACAGACTTTCATTTTAATACAATAATACACTCAAGAATACTTTAAATGAATCAATATTTTTATTTTATTATTCCTATGGTAACTGTTTACATTTTTAGTGTGTAAATGAGTAAAAGTTTATTGACCTGCATAAAGTAAGTGAGTATAATTGAAAAAAAAATGGTTCTCAGATCTTATGTAAGTTTCTAGATTGCTTTAATTTCTTGAAGATAATTTACCTGCATTAAGGTATATCCAATATTTAAGCAAAGAATATCTAAGTCAGCACTGACTTTTGTGCAAGAGAAGAGACCGGCTTGCAAAGAGCATCTGCAACATCTCCTCAAACTACTTCTGGGCTGTTCTTTATTGAAATCAGACTTACAAATTTGAGGATGATATGGATATGTTTGTCTTATAGTTTTAATCTTTTATTTCATAAAGACACCCAACTATTGTCACTGCTTATCCAGATTATTTCTAAGATTTTCTGCCAATCACTCAAATGCAAGTTCATGGTCATGTATGTTCCTGGACTTTGTCCTGTGTTCCTGGATCTCAGGCCCCAAGGCCTACCAGGAAAATTTTTGGAAAAATTGGGCTCATGACTGATAATTCCCAATGTGGCACAACAAGGGCAATAGCTGCATCTGGATAGTGACATGGAGTGACTTATCTAAGTTATTGACATTTCACAATCTTATCAGGTGGGTGGCATCTAAGGGTGCCTGAAGTCATACAGGAAGGCAAGACATGTGACATAAATAATATCTGGGCATATAACATATTCTAACTGATAATCTACATGTCTGTAGAGTTTTGAACTGGGGAGGAGTAAAGTTCTGATCAAGGAATTAAAACAATGAAGTGGCTAAAGTTGATGTATATGGTGAATGTTTGTGCCCTTCCCTCAAATTCCTAACCCTTAATGTGATGGTAGTAGAAGGTAGAGCCTTTGGGCAGTGATTAGGTCACATGGTAAAGCCCCCATGAATGGAATTAGTATCCTTATAAAAGAGACCCCAGAGAGTCTCTCACCCCTTCTGCATGTGAGGACACAGTGAGAAGACAGTTGTCTCAGAAGCAGGAAGAGGGTCTTCATCAGACATGGGATAGGCTAGAGCTTTGATCTTGGACTTCCTGGCCTCCAAAACTGTGAAAGATAAATGTTTGTTGGTTAAGCCACCCAGCCTATGGTATTGTTATAATAGCAGCTTGAATGGACTAGGACAGTTGGTGTTAAAATCTCTGAGGAGCCCTGCCTGGATGGGTAGCTCAGTTGTGTAGAGTGTCATTCCAATACACCATGATTGCAGGTTCCATCCCTGGTCAGGGAACATTTAAGAATCAACCAATAAGTGCATAAATAAGTGGAACAACAAACACCTCTCTATCTCTCTCTCTCTCTCTCTCTCTCTCTCTCGCCCATGTCCTCTCCCCTCTCTCTAAAATCAATCAATAAAAAATAAAAAACAAAAACACTACAAAACAAAACCCTGAGAACACCCTAACTGGAATCCCTTCCCTGGACATTTTGTTAGTTTCTATTAGGAAGCCCAAACCTCAGACTTCAAGGCCTTCAATTACTTTATATTTCCTGGTGGGGACCCACCCCAGCTGTCCCATCACACCACAGCTTTGTCAGAATCTTTAGGAATTGCTCAGCACATCATGACCCCGTATGAGGATAAACTGTGCCTGTGGGCTATTTACATAGCCAAGCTCTGACTTATCTTAACGCTCCCTGCTGCTCTCTGGCCTCCAGCAGTTTGCTTCAGGTAATTCTGGATGTCACCTTCCTTTTCCAGGTCTCCCTCTGAGCCCTGACCCTTGGACAGTTCCGAGAACATTAGCCTCCTTCCATCCTGTTTTAATATGCGCACGCTTTCCAGCTTCTTAGGTCACCCAGAGAAGGAGGTGGGGGAAGGAAGCGGCCTGGCTTGTTTGTTTTTCATTCAGGCCCCAGGTCTAGGCCTTTGGAAACAGATGAAAATTCTTCACAGTCACTGGATCAGCCTGTTTGGCCTCATATAAACCTCCTTGGATCTGAGAAATAAGCCTTTTCTTCATTTTTTAAAGTTTAGATTTCTTTTCTGTGGTCAGTGTTGTTTAGCTTCATTTTCTTCTCTTTATTCCTCTCCTTGCTTTTATTCCTTCTCCGCTGCTCTGCTGCCAGCCCCTGCCAAGTTTCTTTATCATCTGTCTCTACAGCCAGCATAACTTTCTGAGCCAACGGTGTCAGAGCAGAATGCATATGGGTACTGTCAATCTCACGTGGTGTGTCTTAGAAGTAATTTCTGATGCCTAGCAGATATTTAACCCATGAGCAGAGTAAAATCCCGGTGGCCCTACAGTCTCTAAATTAAAGTGCTCTCTCCTTCACTCCTTAACTCTCTATTCCCTCTCCTGCTATTTTAGCTCCCAGAGACCTCGGGGTCTGCCTGGAGGCAATGTGTGCCTGCTGCCTTGTTCCCAGCTTATTACCTAGCTTTCTTCTAGGTCTTGGGCCCACCTCTGCAATCCAGCCTCGCTTTTTGTCAGCTCTTGTTAATCCCTTGTTTCCTATCCCCTCAGTCACTATTTGCTCTAAACCAGAGGCTATCTTCAAACCCAGAAATGGCAGTCATGTCAGAAAACTCTCTAGCATTCCCTGTGCACACCTCACTGGCCCTTATATTTTCTGGGGCCCAACAAGAGCTTGGACAATATTCTCTGGACACCTTGCCTTCACCCTTGCCAGATCCTCCAGCCTACCTAGCCTGCCCTTTGCCCTCGTAAATGAGATGCTGTGGTTCAGGCTCCCTCTCCCCACAGATGACCCCATATTAATGCCTCAAGCCAAAGCCCCCATGTTATGTTATCCTTGCATCCCATCTAGATCCCATTTATTCTCTCTGCTGAATTCACTTTTCTTTAGCTATTAGCTGGCAACCTGTTTATTTCTTCTTTACTCTTAATATCTTTTGAAATGCAACCTCCCAGCTCCCTTTACCACACAACACAATCTAGCTCAGCAGAGAAATATTGCAGAAACCTCTATTTCACTGATGTTGAATAACTTCACTATGACTTCGGAAGATGTTTTGTCTCCTCAGAGCTCAAACCAGACTTACCAGTAAGTGCAGTTAATATTTATTGACTACTCACTATTTGCTAGTCACCGTCCTCCATAATTCAGTACTTGTTTAACCTTTGCAACATCCATATGAGGCAGATACCATTTTAACCCCACATAGTCTTGGAGAGATTAAGTAATTTTCCTTGGGTCAGCCAGATAAGCGATAGAGTTGAGATCTGGACACAAAGTTCTTTCTTTTATCCAGGGTTACACTCAGTACAGCCTTTTAAGTCCCATTTAGGTATCAGTTTCCCAGGAGATAATCATTTTACTCGTCCACCAAAGATTTTCTGAGCACTTGGTAAGTGACAATGACTGCACTAAGCCCTGGGGACACATGAACTAATTGAAGAGGAGGAGCCACCCAGAAGCAGCTGTGCTCAGGTGTAGATGTGGCTGTCCTAGTTTAAGAGCCATCTGACCCCAAAGGAGCTGATCACTGCCTGGAGAAAGGTTAGGCCCCTCCAAGGCAGGCTCAAATCACAGACGGCTCTATGGTTGTCCTCTGTGGCTAGGGCATTCAACACAGTTTCTACATTGCTCATGAATGGGGCATTTTAAGCTCATCCACTGAGAATATGGAACTTCAGAACTAGAAAGAAAATTGAGGTCATCTGGCTTACTGGTCTTGCTTTAGAAATGAAAAAAAAAAAGATAAATAACATGCTGAGAAGTTAACTTTTTCAAGGTGACATGGATGTGTAGTGAAAGGATCATTTCCTAAATAAAGTTGTCCCAATTCCCCATCTGGCACATTCACTCAGGTATCACAGAGTCTCCGGGGGGAAAGGGTGGGGTACTTGTTGGAGCCAAAACTTACCATGGCTACAGGCAAGAATCTCAAGACTGCAAATCAATTTCTCAGAACAAAGGTCCTTCATTTAAGTCATTGCCCATAAAATAGTTCTTCTAGAGCTTTTTGTTTTTGTTTGTTTGTTTTTAAGTGGTATCTAACAACTGGGTAACTGTAGATTTGTAGGACTAGCACATGCTACTACTGATTGTAGGTAATGGTGTATGATCTTAGTACTGTCTCCTGTGAGAAGTGGGGAAAAATAAAAAACATAGAGAACTTCATCTTTCCGATGGAGGCAGCTTACTAATGAACTAGAGGCCCGATGCACAAAATTTGTGCAAGAGTAGGCCTTTCTTCCCCCAGCGGGCGGCCGGCCGGCACTGGCTTCCTTCTGGCACCCAGGACCAGCTTCCCTCAGAGCCCCAGTTTCGTCTGGAAGGTCATCTGGTCTAATTAGCATATTATGCTTTTATTATTATAGATATCACCACTGGTTTCTGTCTCTTTATGAGACCTGTTCATCCTTTCCCATCTAGGCCATATTCTTGGGTTTTCTTTGCCACTGAGGATATTAGGTTACTCATTTCCATATATTCGATACTTTCTCCTTTCATCAGTTTACCACTTTTGCAGTTTATCCTGATGTTTGAGAGTATAATCATCTCCTCGCCTCTGCCACCCACCCCCCGTGGTGTGAAGTTGGTTGCTTTGTTTCTTCCTCTGACACCCTTGCGCTGTGCTATATTTAATTCCAGAACATTAGCATGAATATCCAGCCGCACACGTGAGGTTGCCGCTGTGCATTACTTCCACCAGGTACAGTGGGGGTTTATTCTGCTAATTCCTTTTGGGCATAAGGAAACAGATGCAAACACAATAAGAAAAGGACTGAAATTTCTCTCCACAGTATATTGAATACAAATCTTTATAAGGAGTTTGTGTGCATGATTTTATTCTTTTGCTTTTTTACCTACTTTTTGCCTTTGCTTTTGGCTGGCACACAAAGCAACTTACAAAAAGAGAGGCTGACAAAATAAAAGAATATGCCCTTAAAAAGAACTTGCTCTTAACCTAAAAAGAAACATAGGAGATCAGCTACATAGAGCATTTTTATAAGATTCCCAACTGCCTAGAACAATACTTAGTACACAGTGGATACTCAAAAAAAAAAAAGGTTTAATAATTAACCAGATATGATTTCTTCCCTCTGGCTAGTCTCCCTTTGGCTGGATAGGAATTTAACCTATGCTGAGAAAGGAAAGACTGAGAACCAGGAAGACAGTATATATAGGCATTGCAGGCTACTTATTTATTCGCCCAATTTCCTTTTTTCTTTTCTTCCTTTATAACTTTTCATCTATGAAATCTTCTCCTCCTACCTCCTCCTCCTCATTCTCCTCCTCTCTCTTAATATGTGTCTCTTATTTGAATTGCTTTTTTTTTTATTTAAACATTTGGACTACACTAGCATTTTTTTTAACATTCAATAAATCACTGTCCCATTAGAATAACAATAACAGAAAGGTGTATTGAAGGTTTGTTATCCAAATAAAAAAGCAAGTTTTTGTCATGGTTTAACTGTTTTTGTGTGAAAGGGACTCACAAAAAGCAATATTTTATTGTTTCTCAGCCTTTTGGCTAAGATCAAGTGAAAAAGCAATATTTGACTCTTGAGTGGTCAAAATTTATTTAATGAACATGTTAACTATGTAAGGCAGATTACAATTGTATTCAATTAACGATATGGGTACTATTTGTGAGAGAGGCAGAATCACTCAAAAGTAAAAGAATAAGGTGAGAAAAAGAGACAAGTAGAATGAGAGGAAAGTGGGCCTGAGACTGAAAAATGCATGGAAAGCTAATGGCTCAAAAAAAGGGGCTCTCTATGGTATCCTCAAAGGTCTCTCTGCAGAAATGTTACGGGGAGAGCAGGCCAAATGTGGAGAGTGGTGCTCCTCTCTGAGCCCCATCCATGGGAACACAGGGGCTATTCTCTTCATGCCCCAGATCCCATCTATGAATCTTACTTCATCCTCTTGGTCTTTCAGCTTCATCAGACATGAAGCCAACTAAAGCTAGACCTAGGAGGTTTCTAGAATGATGTCCAAAGTTAAAGAGTTCTTGTAGAAGCACTTCTGCCTAGTGTAATTGAAAGGACATTCAACTTAAAAAGAACCTAGCCCCTACAGAGAAGTCCAGCTGGAGTCAATAGTGTACATGTACATGGACATACAGCTGATGGCAATCTAACTGGTCAGTGCTGATGCTTTGCTTATAAGTATTTGAGTGTCACTAGCTACCTTGGGATAGTAATTGAAAAAAAATGAAGATATTATTTTAGATTGCATGTACCTCTAATTCCTTTAAATACATCAGTGGAAGCAAGTTAGTTCCATTCATTCATTTATTCATTCAACAAATGTTTATTGAGTGCTCACTATTGTTAGGCAATATGCTAAGCAATGGGAAATAATTTTTGAGAAAAACTGTCAGCCTCATCTAAATGTAACTTTAGACCATTCTTTAAAAAATTATATTTTGTTCTGTTTTTAAGAGGGAGCGAATGAAGAGTTTTAAACAGGGAGTCCTGTAGTCAGGTTTCTGCTTATAAATATCACTCTGATACCCGGATGTAGTTAAAGATTAGTCAAAATGCTGTGCAGTCATATAGGTAAGATTGATGATCACTAACCAGACCTGCAACAAAGTCAGATATTAAAAAATGCAAATAACAGGACATGGGAACACCTTTAGTGTTGAGAGTTAGACGAGAAGAGGGACATAGGATGATTTCTCAGGTTCCTGCATGGGATATGTGGCATATATGGGCTTACTTCCGAAGAAGTGATCTTGTCAAGGAGGAGATATGACCATGACAGGAAGGAGAATGAGAAGAGTAGCATGCTGAAGGGAGAATTATGAGAAACAGAAAGAGTCGAAGGAAGGCTTAAGAAGATATGGAGCAGAAGAGGCCGACAGGGTATGGTCAAAGGGTTAGGAGGAGCATCTGGGAAGCACACTGAAGTTTTGAGTGAGTCAAAGTGGAGACTGAAAAGAAGTGTAGACAGAAAGTGTAGACTCTGTTTTTAAGACATTAAAACAGGAGACAACATGATATAGTGGGAAATGGGAAGGGGTTGGAGTCTAACTGATAGGAAATTACAACAGCTGTCAGTCACTTATTTGCTCTAAGATCTTGGGAAAGTTACTCATCCCCAGTTTTTTGTTTTTTTTTTATTCTATAAAGTTGAGATGATATCTTGTACATACGATTGTTTTGAATAGTAAAGGATATGTTATGTTTAGTGTCTAGCACTATGCCAGAAAAGTCCTTCACTGATTCTTTTCCCTTTAGCTTTACCCTCCTCCAGGCCATCAACTTCTGGGCTCAAAAAAGCGGTTAGATTAGATCAGCACCCTGCATGTCATCCCTCATGGTATGCCTTTACCTGCAGAATAGGGGCCACAGGTGGTCTGATCCTTGCTTACCTATTTAGCCCCATCTCTCATCACTTCAGCACCTCACTCTAGCTACACCATATTTAATGCTCTCTCATACCTTCAAGTCTGAACAAACAAGCACCTTCCCTCTCCTAGATTTTTCTCACCTAGTTCTCTGACTGCATAACTCTTTATCAGCTTTTCAAGACTTTAGTTCAAGAACCTCGTTCTTCATGTAGGTGTTTCTACTCTGTACTAATCCCCAGCATTAATCAGACCAAAATCTTTTTTCTTATTGCCATAATTTTTGTAGGTTTTCCAATCACACTTTTGTTTGTTTGTTTAAGCAACATTTTAACTATTTGTTTATGTGTTTGTGTTTCCCCCACCCAATGGTGATTTCATGTAGTAGATGCTCAATAAATGTCTATTTAATGACTACATGGTTTTAGTGTAAGGCCCTGGGTGCCACAGGTGAAGCATGTACTTCATTAAATACTTAGATAAACGAAGAATAATTTTAGGAAAGCAGTTTCTTGGGAGTCTTGTGGTCAATTGCCTACTCTGAGGCTAGATTTAGATTTGAGGTTCAGTAGATCATTACTGTACTGACAATATCCAGGCTCTAAACTCACATTACCCTAGAGGTTTGTTCTCAGCCCAAAGTTCTAATCCAGTCTGGAAATTATAAGTAGTTTGAGAGAGAGAGAGAGAAGGCATTGTGTGGTAATTATGAACATAGATGCTGGAGTGGGACCACCCAGATTCAAACCCCTTTCACTGGTCATTACTAACTGAATGGTCTGGGCTACTTACTCAACACCTCCATTATTCCGCTTCTTCATATATAAAGCAGTGCTGACAATAATGGGACATATCTCCTAGAGATGTTATGAGAAATGAATGAGTTAATTACAAATGAAGGGATTGAGTGAGTTATACATAATGGTAAATTTTAGCATCTATGACTTGTGACTTCTTTTAAGGATGTCAGTAGCTGAAGTTATACATGTCCATAGACTACTTTGTGCATATACACAGTTAGCAGGATAAGCACCATATGCCAACAGAATTTCATGAGAGCTCCAAGGGAGATTCAGATCCTATATTTGCCCTGAAATCAACATGTGCTCCCTATCATCTTTCTGTCTGAGTTTCTTCTCCACCAAACGGTTCTTTCACAACAAGCACACAAAGAAGAACGAAGGCAGAGCAGAGCAATCTAGGGTGAGGCTTTGTTTTTAAACAAGATATTTGAGAATAATAGATACCAGTGATGCCAAGCAGCAAATATTCTTTAAATATCTACTATAGTTGAGGCACTTTTTCAGGCACAATGAGGCCAATCCCTTTTATTCAAGGCTATTAAAAGCCCTCTAAAATCATGGAGATGTCCCATTATTTTCTGCCTTAAAGGATCCTTATACTAGAACAAAGAAAAATCCGAGGTTGTTTTTTTAACCTGCCTTGTGCTTTTTAATTTATTTATTAGTTCCAAAATAGCACTCTTACCAATGTTTGTAGGCACTACAGTGATAGCTGCTATGTAAGTACAGGAATAGAGAACAAGAGAGAGGGTGGAGGTAATTAACTAAATTGTATATACTTTCTTTAGGAAGCAGAAGAGAAGTTCTCCATAATTTTATTCCTATCTCCAAAGAGGCAGAAAAGGGTGTTCTGAGAGAGACGTCCTTACACTCAGTCCTAGAGCACAATGCTCACTTTAAGACAGGGTCCACTAGATTTTTCCACCTGACGGTGCAAAGCAATCCAATTTCCCTACTGCTTTTCCCCTTCTATGTAAATAGCTTCTTTATAAATGGGAAAATGGAGAGCAAGCCTTTCAAACAGTTGTCATAAATTAGAATAAATTGCATTAATTAAAAATGTAAAACTAGAAGAGCCAGGAGAACATGCAACATATTTTCCTCAAATAACACTGTGAACAAGCACAAGTGTATACTTTGGGCATATGTATATCTTTCCTCTGACTGACAGCCTGAAGGATAGTCCATGTGATTTTTGTGTTGCTGAGGTGGAAACAATCTTTATTTGGATCGAATAGCAGAGTAAACAGGAATGAATAAGAGACACAGAAGTTGACAGTACAGATGGTTTTCTGATTCGTTTTTTAAAAATGTATGCCTTATCAATTAAAGGTGCACTTGCTTTTTGTTCTAGTCAACTGTCCTGAAGTCTTTTCATGGTTGTATAACAAAATAAATTAGAGGTGATCAGTAAATTTTGCCCTGGGTTAAATAATGCCACACAGGCTATATGTAGCATTAAAGGTTTATCTTCTCTATCTTTTGTCTGTAAAAATGAACACATCTTGTAGTGTAGTTATGTAAGTCATTAAGAAAACTAAAAACTTCAGTGATAAAAAAATTTAAACGAGGACACACACACACACACACACACACACACACACTCACACTCACACACATACCTACACTATGGGGAGAAAGGGCAAAAGAGTTTGATGAATCAAGGAGAAAACAAAATGGTGAGCCAAAACTGGTCTCCAGAGATAAACAACTTGATTAAACTATAATGTGCAGCATACACCTGTGTACCTGAGCACCTTCTTCCTAGAATTGGGAGAACATTTTCCTTCCCACACAGTCATCTGGCTCTGTTATCTGAAAGAACTGCCTAGAGTACCATGAGGAAGGGACTACATAAACATCCATCTTCTGTCAACAAGTCCCCCCTACCCAATTTAGGGAAGCCCAGGCTTATTTGTGATAGAATTACCAACTTTACGACAATAATGTCAACATGTAAAATAAAACAGCACTATCTACTTACTCAGCATTTTTATTTAATATAGTGATGACATTGAATCATGATTTGTCTTTTAATCTGTGTCCAATGGTGCCTTTATCCCCAACATTTTTCGAACACGGAATGTGGGGCAGTTAAAAGGTCTAATTGAGGACTCTTGAGAGATGAGTAGACAAACATGCAAGTTTGACTTCCAGGCTCGTCCTTAATTCTGCTGGCTCTTCTGCCTGCCTTGAAAAGGCCAGTGATGGCTCTCGTGGGTGCTCTGATCTGGAACAATTCCCACAAAACAATCAATGGTGTATCATCATTTCTTTCCCTTTCCCAGAGAACAGGATGCACAGAAAATAATGCACATGTAGTAAAGAGTTTGAAAGCCTAATGCACATAGGAAACTTGCCGCCTCTCCAAATCAGCACATCAGGCCACCAGATACCAGTCTCGGGCAGGAGTTAGTCATCATTTTCTTACACGAGCCATGCACTGCTCCCAGGATTGATGCATCTTCTTTCCTTCCACAGAAAGAATTAGCTGAACAAAGTAAAACTAAGTGGACTCTGGGGCTGCAGATGGCTGACCAGCTGTTTCTGGGTGACTCCCCATGAATCAGTGCCTCATCTGAGCTTTAGTGCTTCCATGTTTTGGGGGCAAAATATTCTGCATTTTGGAAAACTAGTTCATGGAAAATAATACGGCAAACTAACATTTATAGAAAACCACAGTAATCTTGTAACAAATGTCCTAAATTATGTACTCAAAAGCAGATCCAATTTTACCCAAGGTTCTCTGTTTGCAGAGCCTATAGAATCCTTTTTGTTGTTTATAACTCTGGTTCCTCCCAACCCCCAACCCAAATGCCTCTTTTAAAATGATACACCACTTCATATACTATACCTCACCGAAGACAAAAGTTTCAGTTTGAAGAAGAGACAAGGGGATGGGGGTAGAATATTTAAACAACTTCACTTTTCTATCCCTTTTGGAAATTCATCATATAAATTCTCCTTTAGTTTGATGGTAAGATTCGTGCTGCTTTTGAAAGCCTCCTGATTTCCTTTTGAACACCATTCACTTGTCAGTGTTAAGTGCAATGTTGTTTGTATTGACAAAATAAAAGTGGAATGGAACTTTAGTTTCTGACCTCTCTCACACACCTTCAAGGCTGAAGTTTCTAGCAAGGCAAGAGTTTCATTGGCTGTCCCTTCAATTTTAGATGACTGTTTGATGTAAATATATCTAAGAGGATATATTTTGAAACACACAAGAGCAGAGATAGCTCCAAATGCCTATCATGAGGAGGGAGGCGGTGAGGTGGAGGCATTTTACATGATGGGAGAGTAGGAAAGCTTCTGTGACCATTTTTATTCAATGAAAGCCATTCTTTTGGGTGGGAGAGTCAAATGCTATTAACCACACATGCTGCATGCATACCAGCACAAGCCAGAGGAATGCAGATTTCTGTATCTGAGAGCAGCTGCTAAGTGAAATGGAACATCCAACAGATGGCTACATTGTCATTGTTGGGGGAAGATGAGAGGGGAGCTATTTTGGTTTTTCTGGTGTGTATGTATGTGTGTGGGTGTGCGTGCGTGGGTGCTTAATAGGATGTGTTCCCCACTACCTGAATCTCTCTGTTGTTATCAAGGGCTTTTATTCACTTTGAATCTTTGAACTAGAACAAGCCTTCGAGATCATTTCGTCATTTGATATGTAATGGAGAAAGAGAGGGAAGATCGAGGACACATTGCTTCTTAGAGTCAAGACCAGAGCTCTTTCATTAGTCCATACTACACAGAAGTCATGCATTCTATTTACTTGAGTATTGGGATTGAGCACCGATACCAAAGCTCAAGAAAAAGGAACACTACAGCAGTTGCAGTTTCATACTTTGAAAAGTACACGTGTATTGTTTTCTTGAATGCCTTATGGTGCAGTTGCCCTGTAATTCTCATGTTGGAAGAAAGAACTAAGATATTTAAGCAAAGTCATACTGGGTCTCTATTATACGTGTTATTAGATATTTGGAACAATAGGCCCAAATTTAAATAACATGCTATAAAATAAAAAGATTCTATAGTGGTTTCATATTCCAGAACAAGGAGTTAAACTTACTCGTCAAAGCTTCCAAAGGTCATGCACGGTTAAGAGGCAAACAGAAAAGTTTTGGGGTCCCATCCTGCCCTGCCTGCAAAGGGTCACCGTCCTCGTTCTGACGGGAGCTTTGGGTCAGCTTTACAGTCACATGGCTCACTCATTGGTTCGTGTATGTTGTTTTTTTTTCTTCCAGAAATAGAATCAATAGAGAACAGACAAACCCACAGTTGCCAGTTTGTACAGTGTTGTGGTTTCTGTCGGGGCTTACAGGCTCGAGCAGGTCTACCAGATAGTGAAGGCAAACTATTTCAGTTCCTGTGGGTCCGGAGCGCCTCAGCAGAGTTCTGGTTTCAAACAAATGAATAACAAATTAAAAGGTACAGTAAAATAAGGGGGTGGTTAAAATATATTAACTAAAATCAATGGAAGAGAAACGTAGTTGAAGCCCCGCATTCTCAGCAATAGTCGGTGATGTATTTTGTTGCTCTCTTAAAATTTATGTTAAAAGCCTTTTAACAGAAAGTCAATATATTTGGTGGTTGAGCAAGTGTATCATCCTGTCCTGGTGGTTGCATTAAATATGACGCAGAGGCTCCATTCCCTGTAGGAAATGAACACAGGTCCATCCAACGGAAGTCCCACCTCAAGGAGACCAGACTTTTTCCCCAAAACAGCCCGTGGAAACAAGCTGATATCATGCTCCCCTCCCCGGCCTAGGTTCCCCGCTGACGTCAGTGAGAGTCCTGGAAATGAAGCGGGATCAGAATACCAGAAGCACAGCCTAATAATAGAGCAAAAATGGAGAGCAGATGGAAAATAGAGCGTCTCGATAAAGTGTGACCTAATGTTATAAATTTGTTCAGGGAAACAAAACAACAACAGCAAGGCAAAAGGGCCTGTAAGCAGACACTGGTGCTAAAATTCAGGAATATGGCTCACTTGGAAAAATACCTAGATCCTTAGAAGCCTTCCAGAAAAAAAGATTGAAAAATAAACAGGAGAACAAGCAAAATGAATTTTTGGATGAGTTTGAAACACCGCTAGTAAACGTGCCTCTGGGTAAAAATGACACAAAACCAGAAGTAGGAAGCTAGAAACAGATAATGAGCAGTTTCTTTTACTTGTGATTTGTGCAAAATTTGATCTCTTATATCTTCATCCCTCCTGGACAAACTGCTGTCCTCCTGGATAAGGAGTGCTGGAGAACACAGGTACGGCCACTGAGCATGGTGGCGAAATGGGGTGAACTACGGGCCCAAAGTAAACGTTTTTGTAGAGGAGCTCTGTCACACCCACAGCTCCAAGAAATGCTCTCACAGTGTACTCCGTGTGTGTGTGTGTGTGTGTGTGTGTGTGTGTGTAACTGTGTATGTATGTAGTCAAAGCCACAAAGGCTACATTTGTCTCTTAGTATGGCTATGAACTCCTCTGAATTTTTGCTGTGTATACATTTTGTCAGAAAAACATAAGATTTTTAGATCGACAGAATAGACTTATAAACATGTTATTTTTGATATGGATAAAGAAGTCTCAAAGTTGTTGAGATTTTGATATGAAGAGAAACCTCCATTTCGGTCTCTAACTGCTTGTCCTATCTAGAAATCATCAAGCTGTCCTATTTGATAAACACCCTGCATTTTCCTAGAATGGGCTATTGATTGGGGAAAACTAATGAGGTAAACTTTTAAAACAGAGCTACATTTTCACACTTTCTTTTCATTTTTGTTGTTCACTGATTGAATTAAGAAAGAAAGCCTTTTTTTAATTTCCCTTTTTGGCTCATCACTCTAATGGTTCTTGGGCTCTGTCTCTAACACAAAAGAAATCTTGTTTTTTCAGGTAACCCTCTGGGTTCTGCCCTCCTCTACCTCTTTATCTAGTTAACATTTTTCTTTGAATCTGCGTCTCACTCTGCCTGATCTTTTGAACTTGATATTTCGGACTCTCCCTCACTCTCAGGAGGGCTCCCTCACTTGGATTTCAACCAAAGACTCCCTCGGCTTCTCACCCTGTGGCTGAGGGTGAGCCCAGCCCATGTATTGCCAGGCTTCTAGATGCCCAGCCTGGCAGAGTCCCAGACCTCATGCCACCACCTACCACCCCCAGGATAAAATATTGGACCCTATCTCTGCTTGGCAGACCCTCAACTGGATAGATCACAGGGAACTATTCTAAAATAATACATGCTACGTGAATGCATGAGATGAGGAGCATAAGAATCACAGAATTTTAGACATAGAGGACATCTAGAAATCACTCATTTTATAGTAGAGGAAATGGGTACTCAAAGCCAGTCAATAACCCAGAGTTCCTGTAAGTAGAGAGTGACATAATGTACATAAAATGCTCTATAAACTATATAGCACTATACTGTGTGCATTAAAAAGTCAGTGTTTGTCTTCTAGGTAATATATTTGAGAGTCATTCTAGAAATGCTGCCATTACTCAAAATGTTTTAAATCTCTTTTTTAAAAATGTCATTTCAGGCAGTTAAGACTGTCATTGTATAGTCACATCTCTCTCTTACCAGGAAAGGTATTATCCAGGACTCAGATATTCATCTCAGATTTTATCTTCAATGTCTTTGAAGGCAGAACCCATGTCTGTCTTGCTCCTTGCTCCTGGTATACTGCCTGCCACTTAGCAAGCACCTGATAATTATTTGTTCAATTAATTTTAAAAGAAATATCAAACCCACCCTCAGAGAATGATGATTTGTGTGATTGATAGGCAAAGGCTCGAAAGACATTTTCAAAAGAGAATTTCCCAAATAAAATTATTTTTTATCTGTAACATTGTTTTTGGAATAACTTCAAGGTTATTAATTGGGAGGGGACAACATTGCTTGTATCTACACATCTGTGTTTTAGCTGACCTGCTTACCATGGTAGAATTTATTTTTATCTCACCTTTCAAAAAAATGAGGCAGATGAAAACAACAACAAAAAGAAATTCATAATAACAATAATGTTAATAAGAAGCATATTACTGTAATCATGTCTCAGATATGCACAGCAAAAAGCAGCCCACAGGGTGGGTTCCTTATGTGTGGTTAGCTAAGGAGTGACAGTAAGTAACAAGAAATAGAGAACAAATGAGACTCACCCAGTCTCAAGCACATGTCTGCCAGCCATCTGGCCCTTGTTCCCCGTTGAGTAAAAGAGTTACTTACAGCTAGTAAGAACGCAGTCATAAGGAAACACTCTGAGCAAACTGGGGTGACAAGCTTCCCAGTTGATGATAAGTGCCCACGAAGAAAGGCATCTGCAGGTGCCATGATAACCAATCATCAGTGTTGTTAGCACTAACAGGTCAAGTCAGTTTCGAGGATTCCATGTGACACATAAAAGTGAGAACAGTCCCTCTCCAATGAACTGATATTTAAATGTGCTTGAAGAGGAAAGAAGGAACAGAATACTGAGATGCAAGGCATATTAATCACGAGACAAAGCTCTCCACCTTTTTCACATGCGAGTTACTCTCGGAAGAGTCTAAGAGTAGTGATTTTACAATTGTTTTAAAATGAACTAGGCACATATACAAAAATCCAATTCACACCACAAAAGCAATGGATTTTCTCCCATATTTCAACTAGTTCCAGTCTAAAGCATCCTGATCAGGTGACGGCTCAGGGCATGCTTTAGTAATTGCTCAGTAAACATATTTTCCTGTTCTTTTTACTGCTCCCTGAAACATCAGATTAAGAAAATTCATGGAAGTCCAGCTAAAAACAAAGCAAAATGTGGTACTTCATAAAAATGAAACCAAGCAGTGTTCAGAAGAAGAAGTAGAGAATGCTGAATTTCTCAGCAGCCCACCAGCTTGCTCATTCGGCAGCCACTCTGGTTTTGATGAGAACCAGAACATGGATATCATTGGTGAGGTGGGCATCCACAGGGACAAATGTTACTCTTTTTTTTTCTTTTCTAGAAATCAGTGCCATAATTAAAATAAGGAAAGATTACTTGAATTCTGAAGTGGCTGTAAATCTGAGCCATGTCCTGTAGCTAAGGAGGTAATATCAAAGGCCGCTTCCATAGAGAATTCATGTTCCAGCATCACTCCCTGAAATCTCATCCTATGCCCTAACCCCAAGGCTGGGTTCCAGTATAATCTCCACAGAGCATGGAGAATAAATTTCTGCAAATCTGGTTCTATACACAGGTTACTAAAGTCCAAATTGTAAGCTTAACATATGAAGGTTGTTAAGGAACTCACTCTTTTCTTTCGAATGTTATCTTCTACAGCTTCTTCATGTACACCTTAAGCTCCAGGAGTAATGAATTAATTAAGGTCCAGAATCCAGGATTTCAACATGTTCACTTCTACCTCTGAGGAACATATACTTTCTTTCCTTATTCCCTAGAAAACTACTATTAATTCTTTAAGACCCAGACTTTCATCTTCTTTTGATGTCTTTTTGCCATGATTCTCACTTTCACCCCCTAACCATGAAGACTTAAGTACTGCTATATGCAATTCTAAAAAGTATGGTATACCCTCAACCATTTTGACTCTGCCATTTTGACTTTGAGGGCATTTTGATCCCACTGGTATAATAACCTTGAGTTTCACTCCTAAAGGGACAGAGCGCATGAGTGTATATTGAACTAGTCTATATCCCCATGACTGTTTTCTACCCATCCCACAGGATAATCAGCTGCTTGAATAAGATTGTGTTTTAATCAGCATATTAGTTCACTTGGGCTGCCATACAAAATGCCACAGACTGAGTGGCTTAAACAACAGAAATGTATTTCCTCACAGTTCTGGAGACTAGAAGTCCATGTTCAAGGTGCCAGATGATTTAGTTTCTGGAGAGGTTCGCTTCCTGGCATATAGACAGATGCCTCTTGATATATCTTCACTTGGCCTTTCCTAAGTATATGCACACTGGAGAGAGAGAGAGAGAGAGAGAGAGAGAGAGAGAGAGAGAGAGAGGGAGAGAATGAGGGAGGGGAGTGCTAGCTCTCTGGTATTTGTTTTTCTAGACACTAATCCTTTCATTTTAGGGTCCTACCCTTATGACCTCATTTAACCTTCATTACTTCCTTAGAGCCATGCTATAGGGTAGGGGAGGACACAAATATTCAGTTTATAGCAATGAATTTGGGGAGGATACAACATTTCGTTTATAACAATCACCTTGTGTTCCCAATTTCCAACGTAGTCCTTGTAATGTCTGTAAACATTTGTGATACGATAAAATGCGACACCATGTAAAGAGAGAATGAGTAAAACTGGTTAACTCATTAATCAATCAAAAGTATTCATTTAGTGTGCACCATATGCAAATCTCTGTTATAAAACATGCTAGTGTTCTTAAGGAATTCACAATCAAATTATCTAATTGAGAATTTAAACACAAATACGTGCCAAATAAGTGGTTTGAATCACAAGCAACCATAAAGTAGAGCAACGAGCACTAGATTTGGAGTCAGGAAACATGGGTTAAAAATCTAGTGCTGCCACTTACCATCTCCATGAACTTAAAGAAAGCAGCCTAATTTCCCTAAGTTTCAGTGTCCTTTTCTATTACACGGTGATGTGATATCTAAACAAAGAATGAAATGAGAGAGAGCATGCACATACACTTTTAAAATGCTAACACCACATCACAAGGAAATGGAGCTGTGGAGCAAGCCCTCACAGAAGGCCCCTTTGACGGGATCCTTGGTCCATTCCTCTTCCCAAGTGGGAATGGCAGCTTTCCTGCAGGGCATTGCCTCCCTACAAGGCTGTATTAGCCACACTTGTGCATGCCGAGTTATCATCACTCTCAGAACTCAGCGGGTTCTGCTGGTGCCCCACCAGAAAAGGAAGAACTCTGGCTTATTTTCTACATTTGCTTTCTTGCATAAAAGAGAACCAGAATGCTTCACTTCTGAATCATAGAGAAGTTGTGGTAAAAAGCAGAATGAGACATTCTTCACAAGCCAATGCCACATGGGTTCCTTCAAGGCTGTATGCACTCTCACTGAAGCACTCAAGTACTACCACTTTAGTTAAGGCTGAAATGGCCAAGAGTGGTTTAAACATGGAGGCCACCAGACGGTGAAAGTTCTTATTAAAAATCCACAAAATATGTTATCATGTGCTATCAGCAGAGAGAGAATTGTCTGTCAACGATGAAACGTTCACTTTGTTGTCAGTGCCAGGAAGGGAAATTGACCTTGACCAATTGCTAATTATTGCTTCACCTTCCAATCAGCAGCTATCAGATCACATTCCTCAATCTTAAACAAGAGTGTGATATTTGCAGAGTTTGTGGAAGCAAATGGAGTCCAGGTGGAGCTGCAGAGGGAAAACGAGAATAATGGCTCCTCACCAGAAACCAGAGATGAGCAGGGGAGGACAGATTCAGACACCCCAGGCTCCCAAACCCCCTGCTGAGAAGTAGCTTGTGTTTTGTGTGCATGCTCTCTCTCTCTCTCTCTTTCTCTCTCTCCACAAGCACGTTATTTATTTATTTTTAAACAGCCTCAGTTCCTACTGACGCTGTCAGTGCTCTTCGTTTCCATTACATGTCGAAGAAAAGGGTTCAGGGATGGAAACTAAGGACTGTAAGAAAGATTTCTTGATTCATTCAAAGCCAGGCTCCAGAATTGACTTTGTATTTATCCTTTATCATATATCAAAAGCAACAAAACACCACAGCTAAAGAAATAGACACTGAAAACTCAAATCGAAACTGTAACTGAAGCATCCTGGAGTGACAAATGTGGCTTTTAATGTCTAATTTATTTTCTTTATCAAGCGTAAAGGTGTCAATGCATATAAAGGCTCCTTATCAAAAGTAAAGGTGCCGATGCATATAAAAAATAATCGCTTGAGTTGCTAGGAAAACACTAAAGCACAAGCATAAAGGAGCCCTCCCAGCTACAGGAAGTCACTTGTCCATTCACTGGGCGGTTAGGACATGCTTTACAAATCTCTCATGTGTCTGCCTCCACGCTCTTCACAAAGTAGCTCACACAGACGGAGGCATATTTTTTTTCCCCTTCTTAATCACGTACCTTTTAAGATTCATAATTTGGGATGAGCAAAAGGCTCGGCAGGAGGTGGGAATGAATTAAAAACCATAAAATTGATGCTATCACTCTGATTGACATACCAGTAGTGCAGCACACATTTCCTGTTTGTCAGGAATGAAAGGTGTTCACATTCTGTAATAATACCTAATAATGTTTTGGAAAGACAAACTGCTGTCTGACTACATTTTAGCAAGATGGATTTTTTTTTTTTTTTTTTTTTTTTTTTTTTTTTTACTTTCTGTCAGCACTGAAATCAGAAGCTCCAATATATATTACAACCCTCTATAAAGGATGACCTAGATATTTAATAGCTGCAGCTATTCCAGTCCACTACCTGGACCTCCCCAGGTCTCTGAGGCTATATTCTAGCTTGCCCCGAAATCACCATTACCCCTGAAGACTAATTCAAGGGAGTGTCCCGGGAGCTCGCTGTCCAGGACAAAGGGAAGAGAGTACCCTTTGCTACCTAGAGCTGTCTCATCACAAAATTGGTCAACCCTCTACTTAGAGGTTTGTCTAGTCTGACAATTAACATTTTGTGCAGGATATTAAAGAGAGCCTTGTACATGGGGGGTCAGGAGACCGGAATTCTTCTAGCTTCCATGTCAGTCTGTAACTATGAGCAAGCCATTTAACCAGCCCACATTTCAATGCCATCACAGTTAAAACAGAGACACTTCCATTTGCCTTGACTACCTGAAGGAGTTGTTGGAAACACAGAAGCAAAATAATAGTTTTGTAACTGCCACATAGATTCTAAATAAGATTTTATGTTAATTAAACAAAGGATTTGGGGAATGTTGAAAGACATTTATTTAGGGGGTGGCCATTTAGCAAAAGGATGAGGAAGAATGGATAAAGTACTAGATCTTATATGACAGGACAACATCAGAAAAAAATCAAATTTAGTTATAGTCATTCAAGAATTTAGCTTATGGTAAACTTGGAGCCAAAGATATAGTCCTCTCCTTACTGTCCTGCCACTGCCATTTATATTCCTACTGAATATTGATTACGGGCACTAATTACCTCAGGTTTTGACTGTTAAAAATATTATCTGGAAGAAAGGAGAATAAAATAAAAAGATTAAATAAATCAGAAAATGTCAGGAGGAAAACAGAACAGAAATGTTTGTGTTAAATATTTCAATAGCACATTTTTGTATTTTAATCTCCGTGATTCTACTATTTCTTCAGAAGTTTTCAAGAAAACAAAAATGTAAAATCAATGCTACAATCATTGTCTAATAATACCAAGTTGCAATAGTCCAGCACTAGAGTCTGAACAGCCTTTGTCTCCAGAATTGTAAACACCAATTTGGATGCTTTGGGAAGCCAATGGAAAACTAGCCCAAATGAAAAGAGGAGGGTGTTACGTAGACCCTGCTCTTGGTAATAATACTGTCGCACGGGGATCAAAAGTGCTTTTGAATACAATTTATTGCTGTTGTTTTTTGCTAAGTCAAATAAAGGCTTTAAACAAAAACAGGTTTCAAGCCTTCTGCTTATAATTGCACTTCATGTGACTTGACAATGCTGATTTCTATGTAATTTTTTAAATCCATGTTTGGTAAAAAGAAAAGGCTTTTCTATGAGTTCTTCAAAGTCACTGCTGGTAAATTCAGCTTGTTGGTACACATGCTAACAGACACAGTGCAAATGAAACTGGAAAAAACTCAGCAAAGTCACTTTTGGTCCCTCCTAACCCTGCAGGAATTAGGATGCAACACTTCTAGGATTTGAGTGCACTTCAATCCTGGCTGAATTAATTTTATATTCAGTAAAAGTAAAATTAAAGACAGAATGTATGGATCACGTCCTCATACTCTCCAAGTGGCAGTTCCCAGACTGCTGTTTCTTCAGTTGGATTGACGAAAACTATAACAAAGCATTAGCCAAAGGGATCATGAGCGCTATCAGCTGAAATCTACCTAAATCCCCACAGCAAAATGTAATCTGGAAGAAATAGGAGGGTCCTTGAAGGTTAGGTTATACAATATCCATCCCTCTACTTGCTCAGTTCCCCAAATGTGGTAACAAAAAAATAATGTTAAGTATCAGGCCAGACTATTTATCAGAAGGGTATGATTTACTTGGCCATATACCTCAGGGCAAGCCTCACAGGAAAATATAGGTACAAATATGCATAAATTGTATTTATACAAGTTCTATAAAATTAGACTGGCATTAATTAAACGGCAGAAAAAGCAATGTGAGTATTGTTTGGAGGGTAGCCTGCTCCAAGTTCTGATTATAACTTGCTTTCCAAAGAAGGAGCCGCCCACAAGCTTAGAAGACAGATGAGAAGATCATCAGCGCAGATTTGCTGTGAACAGCTCGGTTCAGCTCTGTCCCTGCCAGACTCGGGGCCACACGCACCCTCCCAAGATGGCTAGAGATTTACAAAAAGAGAACCCAGTTCTTGCTCCAGTTTTGGCAAAGGCAGAGGGTGGTTTCATCTCTGGGTAACTTGAGGCCTACCTGTAGAGCTGAGAACTGCCCTCAACAGCAAAATTGTCACCGTCATTATTACACCTAACATTTGCATTATCTCATCTCCTCTTCATAATAATCTTATGAAGTAAATACTACAATTACCCAAATCTCACAGAAGAAAAACTTGAGACTAAAATGCACCTGCGGTTACAGAGATGGTGAGTGCTAGAGGTAGGACTTGACTTCAAACAACTTCACTCTTTTAAAGTTTTCTTATACCCATTAGAGTAGCTTATCGACTACAAAAACAACAACCATGAAATAGCCTTTTAAAAATCCTACTCCACTTACAAAGCTCTTCCTATTTATTCATGAATTTTATACATATATTTGGTTAGCCCTTGCAGAGTACCAGGAACTGTTGAAGCACTAAGAATTCAGCAGTGAACAAGACAAATTCTCTACCTGTGTAGAGCTTATATTCTATATTCCATACACAAAACCTCATTTATTCTTTAATATAACCGCTTAAGTTTGGGGCCATTAACATCACCCAATTTTTAGATAAGGGAGCCATTGCTCAGAGAAGTGAAGTAACTTACCCAAGGCCACAAAGCTCATAAGTAGGAAAGCCAGGGTTTGCCCCTGGCATTCTGACTGTTAATCCTATATTCTTTTCAAAATAAGCCACAGGGATGTAATGTACAGCAGCATAGGGAATATAGTCAATAATCTACTATATATATCTAAGCGACCTTCTGACCATCCAACTGGCCAGTAGGTATGATGTGCACTGACCACCAGGGGGCCGACACTCAACACAGGAGCTGCCAAGCTGGAGTGACTTGGCAGTGGTGGTTCTCAGGTGAAGCACCAGGAACCAGAAAGGAGGGAGCCGGATTCCGTGATGTGTCACCTGAGAACTGCCTTCTTGAAATCTGTGACCCCTCAGGGGATATAGGAGAGCCAATTTCAGCCCAATCCCCACAGGCCAGACCAAGGGACCCCACCTGCCAGAGGGACCCCACTCACTCCACAGATGACCTTTGAGCTGCAGCAAAGCCCAGGTGCGGCTGGCAGGGGAGGGGCTGTGAGAGGTTTGCTCCAGGACCCATCCAGCCTGTCTTGCCTACTCCTGCCCGCCGGTACCTTCTAATTAATTTCCTTTTAATGTACATGAATTCATGCACCAGGGCACTATCATTATAACTATGTATGGTGATGGGCGGTTACTAAATTTATTATGGTGACCACTTTATAAGGTATATAAATGTTGAATCACTATGATGTACACCTGATATTCATGTAGTCCTGTTACCCATCCCAAGATGGCTTTCAGAAGCTGGGCAGAATGGTTGTACTGCCAGGATAGGAAATAAGACCAAGTTGGTCCTGGTCTTCCTAATTTTTCCCTCTCTTCCTCACTTTTCAGTCCTTATTTCTTTCATGCATCAGGCGTCACTGTCTTCTAGTTGTCCATGGTCTCCCTCACCCCCAACAAACCTGTTCTGCCCTCCCCTCCACTGCCTTATATATCTCTCCTTCTGTCCTTCACTCCTTCACTTCCAAACCTCAGGGTCATTCTTAGCTCCCACTCTTCACTTTACAGAGTAGGCCTGACATGCTGTGAAAAATGATTCAAATGGGAGTCCCTTCTATCATCATATCAGAAAAACCTGTTCCTAGTAAGTCACAAATTTTATTTCTCAGAATTTCTTGAGTGAGTTTTCCCATGGAAACATTCTCCCATGTGGCAGTTATATTATGTAGTATTTACTGCAGGTACATCTGGGCTAAATATGTTCGTAAAGGCTGGCCAGCAGAATTTAACAGTGGATAATATGCTTTGAATTCCAATCAACCCAACTACAAGTGACCTCTGGCAAAGATTTCCTCCGTAACACATTCCCTGTCTTCACTCTCATTCACGATAAAAAAAATGGAAAGAAGTAAAAAATAAATTTTAAAAATAAATGATTTCTTAGAATTACAGAGATAGGACCAACTGGTATTAAACACAATAGAAAAATAAATAATTTAAATTTATGGGTGGCAATAGTTGAGGTTGTAGGAGGTAAAAGATAAATGTTTCTGGCTTTAGAGAATTTCAAACTGTGAATGCAAATGACATTCAAGAACCTCCTCAATCTGATCCTAATTTTTCCATTAGCTTTGAGTCCCATGAGAGTAAAGAACACATCTGATTTTGCTCAGCATTATATCAGCAGCACTTAGCCCTGGGCCTGAGACATAGTAGGCACTTAATAAATGATTACTGAATGAAGGAATGTCATCCTAGACATCTCCAGCCACCCCCCCCACCCCACCCCGCCACACACACACACACACACACACACACACACACATACCACCAACTGCTTGTTCAGCATTCTCTAAACAAGGCTGAGTTTTCACATTGAACTTTTCCCTCAGGCAGTAGCCTCTACCTCTATTGTTTTTCCTCCCCTCCAGACCTGTCGAAATGGAATTCTTTAATACGGGGGTCAAAAGTTGTATCTGTTGCCCTGGCTAGTGTGGCCTAGTTGGTTGGAGTGTCATCCAATATGCCAGTAGATGATGGTTCAATTCTGGTCAGGGCACATACCCAAGTTGTCCCAAGTTGTGGGTTTGAACCCCCCATTGGAGTATGTATGGGAGGCAACAGTTTAATCTCTCTCTCTCTCTCTCTCTCTCTCTCTCTGAAGAATATGTTACAGACTCTGGGGAGTGTGGGGTGGAAAGAGATTATTATGCATATATGCATAGCAATGGACAGACAATAATGCAGGGAAGGCCTGGGGAGGGGATGGGAATGGAGTGGAGGGGGACAATGGAGGAAAAAACAGGGACATCTGTGATACTTTCAAGATAATTTTTTTAATAAAGTATCTGTTATGCTTCTCCTAACCTGGATCCCAGGCCTGAATGCAGCAGCTTTGTTGGATGGGTGCTCGGCAGAGGTTGGGCGGAGCATGTTCCAACACAGAGGTTGTGATTCCACTAGCTCAGTGATGGTGAACCTATGACACCCGTGTCAGAGGTGACACGCGAACTCATTTTTTTTTGGTTGATTTTTCTTTGTTAAATGGCATTTAAATATATAAAATAAATATCAAAAATATAAATCTTTGTTTTACTATGGTTGCAAATATCAAAAAATTTCTATATGTGACACGGCACCAGAGTTAAGTTAGGGTTTTTCAAAATGCTGACACACTGAGCTCAAAAGGTTCGCCATCACTGCACTAGCTGGTGGAAAAGGGAGATTAACCTCCCCACCCTACTAGTCACACATTATCATTTCACTCTGGGAGCCTGACAGTTAGTAGCTGGTCCTGGACCTGAGGAGGAAAGCATTCTGGTTTCATACAAAAAGGTAGATAATCCCAAATCCAAATTTACCTGGATACATCAGAAATTGGACTATATAACACCAATTCCTTCTATCCCCCTGATATTATTCTGCATCTTATTCAAGAAAAGAAATTTTACTACTTTGCCATGCTACTCATAAATGCTTTTCTGCCAGATTAGTAGAAAACCGTTAGAATCTGGATTTATAAACTCTTTTCTGGGATATGGTCTTCTGCAAAGGATTGGATACTGTTTAAAGTGACACCTTTTTTCCTAATTCTCACAACATACCTACTTGGCCCTGCCCCTTGTTCCACATATACCTCTAAGTTGCATTGGCCCATCTGTAACTTCTTTTCCCTTCCCAGAGTCACCACCCTCCAACTGAACATCCCTTTAGTTGCATAAAGATGCTGGAATAGAGGGAAAAGGGAACACCATGTGATTTCCCAAGAGCCAATATTTCCCAAGAGATGGTTCTGGCTAAGGGGACACAAAAACAAACACTCTAACTCTAACAGATATCCTGTCCAAATTCTCTTTTCATAACACAATGTAGCTGAATTCAATATAAACAAGTAGAGTAAGAATTGAATGTGATATACAGAGCAGAATTTTAGTCATGATACATGACTTAAACAAGAAAAGCATCAAAACCACCTTTTTTATTTTATTGTCAGCAGTTTTACCAAATACATCATTTATTTAAAAGGTGGCAACTCTTTGAAATTAGTTCTCAACTTCTCATAAAAGTTTAGATTGTTCTACCCTCTTAGTCAACTAATAGAGATGATTTTTATTGCTATAAGCCATCCATGTTGTTTTTAAGAACATGCCATTAATCATGATTAAATTGTGTAGGCTGAAAAATCACTAATAATTGCAGTAGAAAAAAACAGCTGTAAAAATGTTTTCCAAATAGAAAAAACTTGTGTGGATTTTCTATAGAACCAGCAATAGGAAATGATAAAATTTAAATTTTTATCCTTATAAGAATCTTTATAGGTTTACCTAAAAGTGAGGAATAAAGTCAATTACTTTACTATTTAAAATAGATTTTGCTTTTGACACGTATACAGATCATAATGGAATTGTACCTTTGAGCTCTTTAATTGTGACAACTCTGAGACACTGCCTGGTAAAGCAGATCATGCTGCTCCCGTTATCTCTCCAATCTGTTCTCAGATGGAATCATGCTCATGGTTCCAAGGCAGAGAAAGCACCAAGAGGTGAGCTTCTGTTAGCTCCTGCTATGGACGGAATTTTGCCCCCTTCCCCCAATAATATGTAGAGGCCCACAATGTGACTGTATCTGGAAATAGGGCCTTTAAGAAGGTGATTAAGGTTGAATTAAGGTCCTAGGGGTGGAGCACTGACCTAATAGAACTGGCACTGTTTTAAGAGGAAGAGACATCAGAGCGCTTTGGCATCTGTAAGCCAGGACTCATGAGAGCTTGACCATGCTGGAACCCTGATCTTGGACTTCCAGCCTTCAAAACTGTGGCAAAATACACTCTGTTGTTTAATTCACCCAGCCTAAGATACCTCGCTATGGCAGCCTGAGCTGACTAATACAGCCCCTTAAGCAACTGAACTAAAACTAATCATTATTATTAATTTTTTTTGCAACATAGTAAAAATAAATGTTTTAGAAGATTTTTAAAATTATTGTGATTTTTATACAAAAAGTGTGAGTGAAATAAGCCCATCAGAGAAAGATAAGTGCCATGTGACTTCACTCATATGTGGACATTAGTGAGCAAACTGAACTAACAAGCAAAATAGAGACAGACTAGAGCAGGCAGACAGCTCCGATGGGGGTGTATTAAGGAGGGGGGTAGAGGAATAGAGAAAAAAAGAGAAAGAACTCACGGACATGGACAACAGTGTGGTGATTGCAGGGAGGAGGGGGTGGGTGGAGGTGGAAGAGAGTATAGGAGGGATAAATGGTGATGGGGAAAAATAAATTGAATTTAAAAAATCAAATTAATAAAAAATTGAGTTCTTTTTATTGATTTATAATAAATTTTCTAAGTAAATTTGGTGTTTTTGCCATGCACCCATAGCTTCAAAAGAAATACTCTTGCTTATGCCTAACAGATTATTGCTCTAAAATTCCTTTTATTTGGATGTCCCAGAGCCACCACTGCTCAAGTCCCAACACAAATGCCACTGATTCTCTTATACTTTCCTAACCTATCCCCCTTTTACTCTAGCACAGTATTTAAATTTAAAATGTCTATGTCATTTATCATATCACCTTGTAATTCTGTGCCTTGTGCACATGCCTATCTCCTCCACTAGAAGACCACATGCTAAGAATAGGGTTCAAGCTATCCTTTTGGATTTCCCCAATGTTCATTACAATCTTTTGCCACTGGTGAGTAAATATTCAGTAAATGTATAAAAGAATAAATAAACTATTGATGGATGAATAAATCAATGAATAAATAGATTAATAATTTATTAATAAATAAGCCTAAAAATTTACCATTTTGCTCCATCAATTTTCTATGGCATCCAGGAGAATTACCCTTCCACCATAATGCATCCCCTTGATGCCACATTTCTGAAAGAAAGATAATTAATAAAAAGGGAAAAGGTAGTAGTCCTTAGTTGCAGTGCATTGGTTAGGCATAGTACCTTTGTACTTATTCCTTATTACTTTGGGAGTTAAGTTTCACTACCCCCATTTTTATGACAAGAAAACTGAGGCTCTGTGAGGTTAAGTAATGCTTCCATACCCATACAGCTAATAAAAAGCAAAGCTACAATTGAAAACCAACACCAAATCCAGGCTCAATCTCACATATTAAATTGTCTTTCTTTCTCTATGGCTTTCTCATTACTTTTTGCTTTAGCTTTTTGTCAAAAAAAGAGGTACTAGTAGTTCAAGATATTTTCTGAAGCCATTTAATATGGCCATGTTACTGGACCCAATTTGGAGGATGAGGTGAGGTGTTCATTATTTCCCAGCATTTTTTCATTTTCCAGTTAAATTCTGATATCTCAAAGGACTCCAGGGATGCAAAGGAAAGAAGTCAGGTTATTTCCAATATGATCTCATCCATATTGCTACTCCCCAAAGTATAAAACTTAGGGGGGAACATGTTATGTTATGTTCAGGCAAATTTGAGTTACAACCCAGTCCTGGCATTCATTAGCTATGTACTAGTATAGTTAAGTAATCTGTCTCAGTTTCCATATTAAATAATGTTCATGAACTCAGACATATCTGAACATATGGCCAAGGCTAGGAGGAGAGACCCATTAAGAATTAAGTTGCATGAGAGATGGAAAAAGCCCCTTGGTCAATGTGGCAGACTGGCTAAAAACTCACCAATCACTTGTCTTCCTTTTGGGCATTTAGGAAACTACATTGCCCAGCATCCTTTGCAATTAAACTGGTGCCATGTCATGAAAGTAAAGTTCAGCACTTCCAGTCATGGACATAAATTGCATCATGTGATCTTCCTCTCTCTCTCTCTCTCTCTCTCTCTCTCTCTCTCTCTCTCCTGCTCCACCAGCTAAATATAGATAGTATAGCAGTAGGTTCTGAAGAGGCTTTAGCAAGTGGCCCCACCACATTGGGATTCCAGAATCATGGAATGGGAAGCTGCCTGCCACACAGTGTGATAATAGCCAAAAGAAAAACCTTTACTGGGTAAAGTCACTAAGATTCCAGGGTTGTTTGCTATAGCTCCTGGCACTAGTTACCTGACTCATACAGTCTGTCAAGTTAGCAAATAGGAATTTAGGGCAAACATAGCAGGTCATCAAAAAAAAGGCGGGGGGGATGATTTTTTATTCTGTGACTGATAAGCACTGCTCAGCATATTCTCTGGACTGCTTCCCTTACCACCCTATCCCTGCTCTACCACACTTCAGCTGGTACTAAGGCCACAGGAGGGGCTATCAGGAAGATCCTTCTCATTAGAGTCTCCACAGGATTAAAATTCAAAGCGGTATTGCTTTGTGGTCTGTGTAACAGAAGGAAGGTGGGGGATATATCCTCTCTTTGACTAGAAAATGGTTGGAGAGCAGAACAGAGGAGCCTAACATGTCAGAGGCAGAGAATGTCACACTAGTTACCCAGGGAGCAAGCAGCCCAGTCAGAAGTGAGAGGAGACCACAGCAAATTGAACCCTCAAGAAAGGTTCAGCACCCCCAGACACCCGCATAGTTAGGTGGGGCAGAATTAAAATAAAAGAGCTCAGGTTTTAATACCCATTTCCCCCCGCCCCTCCTTGTTTCTCTTTTATGTGCACTGCCCTCATTAAAAGCACCCCAACTTTCTGACGAATGCCTTTGATTTGCACGATGATTTTACACTTCCCCGTAAAGGAGAATATTGGAATTGCACATTGAGTGAGGGACACGCTGAGAGTTGCTGTCCATCCTCCAGTGAACTGCAGGATAATCCCGTTAACCTTTCTTACAGGAGGTCATTAAACAATTCTGAAAGCTGTTTCCTTTCACATCAGAACTGCATGCGAAATCTGATCTAGTGTTTTTAATATAGCTGTTCAGCTGCACAGACAGCCCTTCACATGTTTCGATGGTCTTTTCTTATGCTTCCCGTATCTGCTGAGTGCTATTAGCCTTTCTCTCAGTTTAGGTGTTATCCTATCCCCCATACCCCCCCGCCCCCCGCCATGATTTCAACATCTAACACATTTCTTCCAATAGGATAGCCCCCGTTTTCTCATTCCTTTTGATGCTTTTGTTTATCACTTGTGCCAACCCATGCTTCATTCATTTCAACATATCACCTTCCTGTGCATGTCTTCTAAAATTCACTGTAGTTGGTATTTTGTTCTTCATGCTGCTTAGCTATTTTCATGAAACTATCAATTTATATTAAACCTAATTTATTTCTATATTTCACTCACAGTCTCTCTTTTTTATCCTCAAAGACATTTTACCATCCAGTGTTCTTCTTCCTTCCTTCTCTTTTTTTTTTCCAGTGAAGTATGCTAACAGCCACGTGATGTCAGAATTTGTGCCTGAATACATTTTCGAGAACAAGCATGTCTTCCATATTTATCTTCTTGATCATGTAGTCCTTCAATTCAGCTTGAAAGTCTAATTTCCTTTTGGATCTCTAGAAGCACTGACTTTTTACCTTACATGTAAAGTAAAAACTTACACTTTTAGCTACATTTAAGAAAGTAGGTAAAAATCGAAATATGCTTCTGGTGGCTTCAATAACACAAAATGGATTCCTCATCTCTGGAGAGGATTCCATAATAAAACCCTATCATTGAATCAGCAACGCAAACATCAAGAAAAGTCCATTTCAGGACTGTCATGTTAGGGCACTTGACATGTTTAAGAAATCTCTTTGCAAACGGGGGCCTACTTATCATTGGATGAAGGACACGGATTTAATCTCCAGGGGTGACTGAACCCGGTGTCTGGGGTTCTTCCAAAGATTTAAAGTCATTTCCAAATGTTTTTGATGCAGCACTACCCCAGAAGGATTTTGGCAAGTGTGTTTTCCCTTCATTTTAAAACCCATGCGTATTACAAGGGAAATGCAATCCATATGTCTTTGATTCATTTACACTTAAATCATCTAAATGCCATTGTGCAAGAGCTATTTGATGTACAAGAAGCCTGTGAGCCTGTTGTATAAGCCTTTTTAAGCCTTATTTCTTTGAATCAGAGAGTCATGTTTGGCCGGCCCTAAACAGAACTTGAACTGGGAAAGGCTCAAGTTCACTTCTAAACTGAAAACCTGCAAAGTTTTGCGTGGCTTCTGTACTTAGCAATATGTTTCCCTTTGCCTAAAGCTCACAAACACCCAGCATTTCTCTTCTCTGTCTCACATGTAGTGAGAACAGGGTAAATCAATTTTTGAATCACATTTTACTTGTAAAATTCACATTTTGAACCTCAGTTATCTCCCAGGCATTGCCAGAAGTTAAAATAGCAACACTTGAAAATTAGGCTTTTGCTCTAAAAGGGCAAAACAGTCTATAAAGTACATAAATTACTGCTTCTGTACATTTATTTGTTTGACAGGTTTAAGATATAAGTGTGGCTTACATATGGATTTTCAGGATGCCAGATTGGATGCTCCACGAGCTACAGTCACAAATGTAACCTCTTTTTTTAAGACTTATGTTTGGGAGAATAGAATTGGAACAATCTTGCTGTTCTGCACAAATCTAATTGCTGTGTCAAAACAGCAATGGAATATGATGAACATTTGCATTTTTCTCATTTACTGGCCTTTTCTATGGCTTTAATCATATTCGCATCCGTGGTCAAGAAGAAAGTATGTTAAACTATTTGCTCCCTTGCTCCCTGACACTTTAAAAATTTCTCATGAGTTATAAACTAATACTTTTGGGCCTAAAACTGCGAACCTAATCAGGTGTTTGGAGAAACCCAAATGATTAACACTGATTGCTATGGACATGGAAACATGTCTTGAGAATGGATAAATCTTTCTCAAGCAAAAGCACTAATTATCTTCAAATGTGTGATTCCTTTGTTTTTATTTAGACACAGCTTAGAGGTTGCATTTCAGTGAGAAGGAAGAAATAATGATGGTGTGATTGTCTGAAGAGAAACAATATTTTAAATTTACGTTTGAAGCTTAGGGAGTAGAGATGAATATAAAAAGAAAGAAATTCAGGTGAACCTAATTATTCCTTGTGTATTCTCTACAGTTCACATATATGATAGACTATCATGTTTGTGTAATCAAAAGGATTTTAAAATTTAAGTTTGGAAAAAAAAGGAATTGGGCACTAAACCTAGCAAACGCTTAATTATGCTGAGATAATTAGATAGCAGAAAGTGTTGGATTTAGTTCTTTTTCATAGTTTTCATTAACTACCAAGTCTTCATGATTCTCTGCAGGCAGAAATTATTAGCATTCTATTCTTAGAAAAACGGTACACAACTGACAAAGAATTAGAGTTTCAAAGAGTGTGACAGAAACCTTTATATTGAACTATCCACATATTTTCTTAAAAAATAGATGTTTTTTCTATTAAAAATTTTATATTACAAAATTTAAAATCTAAATCAAATTTAAAAATATGTAGTTTAAAAGTTTAGCAGACAATCATAACAAAACCATATTATTTGGTATCAATTTAAAAAACAGAGCAAAGAACTTGTGTTTTTATGATTTTGCTGCCAAAATAGCCAAATTGAACTGCAAGGTATTGATTGTGATTGTGTCATAGGTCAATAACTCTGATTTTAGTCAAAACAACTAGTGTTGTATTGTAAAATTCCCTGCCAGCATTTATGAGATTAAACTTGAGTTCGTGTGGACATTTAAAAATGTTAAGAACCAAAGCTTAGCATACTTCCTACTCCTGACCTGCTGCTCTCCACACTCATCTCTTCTTGCTCTAGTGAAATTCTCTTCCTCCTATAAACACAAAAGCCCTGGCAGCCCTCGTGTGTCACCTCAGCATGATTTACTGACTATATTGGGAACCCATCTGATGTAAGGCACTGTTGACCTCACCTAGTGGGTGAGATTGGTCAACTCGCTGTTAATGTAACAGAAGTTTCAAACCTAAAGGAAACACAGACAGTGGAGGTTGGACTATAATCGGAATGCTTGCAGTTGTAAGAAGACAATCAGTAAATTCCAACTCTGAGAATTCTAGTTCTTATTTCAAATGGATCAGGAAATATCTTTATAATGCCCCCTTGACACATATTTACCCCCTACAAATACACACACATATACACACATTTACATAAGTACAGTACATATACCCATACATATATATATACATGCAAACACATACCCCGCAAACCATATTCATCTATAAGCGTGATTTACATCCAAATAAAATTTTGAGTCTCAAATATACCCAACTGTACATGTTGAAAGCTTGGTGGGGGGAATCCTTTCAAAGGCAACTATAAGAATTTATGAAATATTTTGTACAAAAACATCAAATTGGTTCTTATTTTATCTAAATCTATTTACTCAGTCCTCACTTAAGCAGCCATACAATCTGTTTGTTATATAATGAGCAAGAGTCAATGGTATAAAATGGGGCAGATAGTCCTGGGCAATGTCTTGAGATTCAGACTTAATCATTATAAAATTTTAAACTCAAACTTTAACAAACTTTAGATGTTTGCTTGTGAGAAAAAAAAAATTAATTACTAATGTTTATCTTTATCACAAAAGACTTTGATCTTCAAAATTGTCATTCAATACTATCATAGACAGAATAATGGCCCCCAAAGGCTTTCACATCCTGATTCCTGGAACCTATGAATATGTTAATTTATGTGGCAAAGGGAATTTTACAGATTTTATTAAGGATCTTGAGATGAATTATGCAGGTGAGCCCAATATAAATAGAAGAGTTCTTACTGGAGGGTCATATAAAGAAAGATGTGAGAATGGAAGCAGAGATTGAAGTGATGCACTTTGAAGGGCCATGAACCAAAGATGCAGATTGCTTTGTGAAGCTGGGCAAGACAAGGAAGTAAATTCACCCCTAGAGTTTCCAGAAGGAGCACAGTTCTGCTAACACCTTATTATTAGCCTGTGAGACCATTTTAGATTTTTGACTTCCAGAACTATAAAACAATAAATTACTTTTGAGCCACTAACTTTGTAATAATTTGTTACAGCAGCAATAGGAAATGAGTACAAATACTAAGTTCCTCCTATTTTGAATGCACTTTTACAATAACTATATTAGCACTTGATACCCATGTATTAATTTAAAACTTTGCTATGTACTTTGCTTTAAACAAATATATACACAAGTTTCATTGTGTAAAAGGATACATCATAGGATTCCCAAATCTATAGTTTTCCCAATCTATATAAAAATCTACATAATTGATTGTTCATAAAATATAATAAATTGCAATACATAAATTTCCATGACAGTTTTCAAGAACATATCAATTTGGTTGAAGGATATAGTGCTAATTACAATCCTTTCCCCCATAATTACCTTTCGTTTTTCTAAAGACTAAAGTTCAGACATCCCTATTTATCAGTTAGCATTATATTTTTCTTGGTTAAATTGACTTAGTATTCATATTTTATAACACCTAGTACTAAAAATGAAGTCCCTGTTGATTTCTACTCATCTTTTGTCCCTAAAGGCCTACCGTCAGAATAATTTGGACCTGAAGTTTGGAAGCTTGGGCTCAGTCAGTTATATCCATGACACCCATCCCTGAAATTGACTACCCTCACTCAAGCATTTTGCTCCATCTCTTCACTGTGAAAAGTTTAAGGATTTGCAATTTGATCAAGAAAGAGGCATGGCCATGAAAGACAGTGATACATCAGCTCTGGTGGGCGATGTCTGGACAGAGTTATATGAGGGGGACATCTTCCATTGAGAGATCTTCCAGAGTCAGTGATAGGAGTCCACTATCCAGAGGGGAGTAAATCAAGAAACCTCCTGGAAGAGCAGGGGAAACCATAAAGGGGGCTTGCATGTCAACATGATGTTATACAGCAGCAAAGAGAGGAGTCTCTGGGTAGAGAGCTCTGAAGAGCAAAGCAGTTTGAGATTCTTTCTAGCTGCAGGGTTTGTCTTGTCTATAGTTAGCAGACTTTGGGTGTAGTCTCACAGGATATGTAAAGTAGGTTCTAAATGGCCAAAAATATGTTTATGTAGATTATATTTAATGCAATCAGTTGTATAAGAATTTGAAGTTGGTGCCCGCAAACTTTGGGCTAGTGGTCCTAACCTGCTCTAAAGAAATAACATGGAAACCACAGAGGCCATCGTTGGCCATTTATATGGCATCTGCTCTGTTTTTTCTTCCACCTTCCCAATTCCTTTTCATTTTTTGAATTAATCTCAGGACAAAACACTACATCTTCAGCCTCTCTGCAGAACATAAAATGTTTCTTCCACCTCCTTGCTCCAATTCAGATTGATTTTTCCCCAATGGCAGTACTATTCCTTCCGTACTTTTGAGTAAAGACCTTTCATTTTCTTGCAACTCAGTATCATGAATCTGGGAGAATGGAGGAGCTGCCTACAGTCCCCTCCTTATTTTGACCCTTCTATCCAGAAAGTTCAGGTCTCTCCCAACAGAGCTTTTTATGCTTACACTCTAGGCTTTCTTTTTTAAATTCATCCTACCAAAGATCAGTTTACTTGTTCACAAAACATATCCTTCTTTTATATGTCATCTGTTGGCCTCTAGGTTACAGACCCATATTCATTGTAGTTGTCCCCTGGATCACAGCTTCTTTCTTCCTGAATGCTTGTTATTATCCTGAACAACTTCAATGGCAATACGTAAGAACTCTCCAATACTCTTCCTCATCCATCAATAATACCTTAAATTCCAGAGGGCTTGACCTCCACTCTTCTCACCTAGCTCGTTTTTATGTCTCCTCCTGGACCTTCTCGGGAACAAAAACTTCTCACTTTAGAAATCAGAAATTCTTCTCTTCTGCCTTTCTGCTTCCCTTCTAGAACCTTCCTTTACAACTGTCCTTCTACATTGTAGAGTACTTAGAATACCTTGTGATTCCATGGTAGTTCTTAATTTCCTGATTTCCTTCTCTTCATAGATTCACAAACACCCTCAACTGGTTTGCAGCTATATGCTTTTGTCATATATCTTAACTTTGGATCAATCATATAAATTGTCCACCTTTGGACTCTGAGGCTGAGTTGGATTGAAAAAAATAATACAATTCTGTAGACTGGGATCACTAAATGTTTATTCCCTTCAACTACAGCTTGCTTCTCTCCATTGCTCATAAAGGTTTTTTATGTATCTTCTTTTAGTTTCCACTCCCATTTCCCTCAATAGCAATTCAAAATATTTGTCAGTCTACTCAAAACCCCTAACAAAACTCCTATTTTTATTCTCCATAGTAAATGTCAACCTTTTCTTCAGAGAGAAAATTGGGGTCCCCAAATTAACTTCAAAAATCTTGCACTCCTGTCCTGTTGATCTCCATTTGTGGTCTTTAGCCATTCAGTCATCCAGTCAGAAAACTAAATGATATTGTCAATATCTTCAACTCCATTACCCACTATAAGCAGGCTATCACCATATATTTCTCATTTTTTTCTCCGAAATGTCTTCTTATCATCTAAATATTTATTTTAGCCTGGCTGGTGTAGCTCAGTGGATTGAGAGTTAGCCCCAGGACCAAGAGGTCCCTGGTTCGATTCCCAGTCAGGGCACGTGCCCAGGTTGCGGGCTCAATCCCCAGTAAGGGGTGTGTAGGAGGCAGTCAATCAATGCTTCATTGATGTTTCTATCTCTCCCTTCCTCTCTATCTAAAAGTCAATACAAAAACAAATTTTAAATGTTTATTTTATTCTTTTGTATACCTCCCATGTTACTTCTAAGTAGCTTCATGTTACTTTAAAATTTAATTGTCTCTTTATTATGCTTTGAAAATACCCTCTAATAGTGCTTGATAAATTTAAGAAATCCTTTGTTCCACAGGATAAAGCATCCTACACTGAGATTTAAAATGTTGGTGGACATTGCCCAGGTGTTTAGTTGGGGAAATGGTGATTTCCAGGTAATTTATTAAAGAAAGATTGTACAGGGGTGAGGAAAAGTAGGTTCACAACTGTTCATAAGGAAAAAATACATGCAGGTTATTATTATTACAATAGCTTTATTAGCTCAAAAGAGTGTCACAGTGGCACAGCACACTTAGGTACAATCTCGTAAGTGCTCAAATTGCCAGCCTTCATTATTACACATTCTTTAGTCTACTTGCTAAATAAATCTTGTTTTGTGTACTCACAACTATAAACCTACTTTTGCCCTGTGTCATTCTTGCTTCTGAACTGTCAAATCCCCACAAGATAGAGTCTTGCATAGCCCAACATTGTATATGACCATAGTACCAGGTACAGAACAAGTGTCTAGTAAATTTTGATAGAGAAGGGAAGAAGAAAAGAAGCAGAGAATGATAGGATTTTACTACTTTAACTTTCCTCTTGTCAAATATTTTGGGGACATCCTTTAAAATATTTTACTTACAAAAGATCTCCAGACTATCTATATCACTGTTACCAAAGGGCAATGGTCAAATATACCATTTATGGAAATGAAGAATTAAAAGAGTTTTAATAGCAGTGCCATCAATTTCAGAGTGAGAAGAGTGAGAATGAGGCAGATTCATAATTAATTTATTCTATATTTATACCATAGTAGCTAGGATCTGCTAACTATATGTATATATACATTAGAATATATAAATATACATATATCATACATATATCCAACCTTATGCATAATGTGAAGAATAAAACACCTCACCCATAAATAGGTAATAAAACAAGCCAACAAAAAATGTATTTCCAAGTGACTAGCAGACACTCTGATTTGATTTATGTATTAATTGATTTTTTAAAATCATGTATTCAAAGGTTAATAAACTGTGTATCCTGACCTCTAGGATCTAAATGCACAGCAATAGAGATTAATGGTTGTCTCAGAATAAGGAGCCATGGGAAATTAGGGCAGAGGGAGAAGTTATCTTCCTGGAAAGATAAGGAAACACTTCATTGAGGAGGTGATAACTGTGCTGGGAATTAAGGATAAACAGGATTTGAATAAAGGAAGAAAACAATAAATATTTGAAGTTTCATAAGCAATAGTTCACAGGGGGACGATGCTGGAAATGGCTATTGATGACTGTGGTGCTCACTAGTGCTGTTCACTAATATCTGGCTTTCTTCTCCTTGTGCCACATGGTAGGTCTGCATTTCTTACTTTCTCCCATGGTTAGTTGGAGCCAAATGACTAATTCTAATTCTGGCCAGTGGATTATGAGCTGAAGTGACATTTGCTACTTCTATGCCATAATATTTAATTGCCAGTATAAGGTCCTCTAAAGTTCTTTCTACTCTTTCCCATACAATGGAGACCAGAAACATTTAAGATGGTGGCTACTGCCTGGCTGGTGTGCTCAGTGGATTGAATGTCGTTCCATGTACCACGTGGTCATCTGTTTGATTCCTGGTCAGGGCACATGCCCAGGTTGTGGACTCAACCCCCAGTAGGGGGCGTGCAGGAGGCAGCTGATTGATATCTCTTTGACCCATGTTTCTATCTCTCATTCTCCCTTCCTCTCTGTCTAAAAAATTAATAAAAACATATTTTAAAATAAGATGGTGGCTACTACCTTGGGTGGGTCTTTGAGTGACAGCAATGAACAAAGAACATTCTTGCTGGCTTGAAATGCCTATATAATGTGTGAAAAATAAATTTTTGTTAGTTTAAAACACTGAAATTTTCAAGTATTTTGTTACCACATTCTAACCTAGACTACACAGACAATTATAGAAACAAGACTCCATTTGATAGGCATATGTAGCATATTAAATGGAAAAGTGATAGATAAGTTTGGGGGCAGCAGGGTAAACAAGCTGATTTGTGGAGAAACATGAATTCCAGTTTAGATAGTTTGGACTTTATTTTATAAAGTAGAGCTGTTAAAAGCTTTCAAACAAGGAAATGTTCTGGAGAGAATTGTGTTTTAAGAATTTTAATCAAGCAGGATAGAAGATGCCTAGAAAGCAGAAAGAGGCTTAGAAGCCGGGAAATAAGTTATGTTATTGTGAAAAGCCTAGCAGTCATGGGGTTTAAACTAGGGTAGTGGCAGTGGGAACCAATTTGGCAGGATGAATAGAACAGTAATTTGCTGGTCCTGGCAACTGACAAGGCCCAAGAGACCTATACATCATTCTAAGAGTTTGAGCCTGAGTGATTACCATTGCCACTAAAATAGTGAGTAAGCAGAGAAACAAACACATTTGAGAGAAAAAAGTGCAAATTTGGGTCAAGCATGAAACCCAGCAGGCAATGCCCAGCAGACAACTGGAAATAAACCGAATATATATTTGACACTCATTTGGGAAGTGAAGCCATATAGGAATAAAATTATCAAGGAGAGGGAAAAAGAACCAAGAGTAGACTTTTGTGGAACACCTGTATTTAGATAACAAAAAGGGAGCAAAGCAAAGATATCAAGAAAGGTATATTTTCACAAAGTCAGGATGAGGGAATTTTAAGGAAAATGGATTATTTACAGCACTAAACGTAAGGAAGGATTAATAATTTTTTGAAACCATTAGATTGGTTAGTTTTAAGGGAATGGTTTTAGATGATAACTAGGCCCGATCGCAGGGATGCAGTTGGACATCCCCTGAGGGGTCCCAGATTGAAGAAGGTGCAGGCTGGGCTGAGGGACACCCCTACCCCCAGTGCATGAATTTCGTGCACAAGGCCTCTCATATTAAATAATCCATATGTATTTTAGACTATTATGTTATGTATGTTAGCTATCATCATTAGTTGTGTGTTTTGTTTTTTTTTAATTGGAGAGTTTGGGTGTGTTTTTTGTGTTTATTTTTTTTTTGTCCTTGACGGGCTTACTTGTCATTATAAGCCAAACATTGATACTTGGCTGCTTGGAAGATAGTTAAGGATAGACTCTGTAATTAGCAATAAACTTATATTTGCCCAGATAAGAAATTACTCCTAAGCCTATCTACATTAACAAAGCGATTAAACCTCAAAAAATATTTATATTCTCTCATGCATTAAAAATGAGATAAACTATTAAATATTTACTATATATGCAGACACTGTTCAAGGTCTTTGGGATACAGTAATGAACATAACTGGCAATGTCTTTGTTCTCATGGAGTTTTCATTTCTTACCACTTGTTGAATGAACAAAATATATGCTAAATTTTGGTGTAAATAAACATTGCAGACTGTATTTCTAATAAACATATGACTTAAATATAAATCAAATTAAAATCCCCATAGTTTTGAAACTGAGTACATTCTCTTACGCTAAAACTCAGCACAGGTGACCGCTTCTCCCATCTTGAATCACTTTTTTTTCATTTGATTTTCTTGGTATCACTACAGACATTTAACCTCTTTCTGGCTTAGATTCAGTCTCTAAATGTTGACCTGTCCAAAGGCTTCAACCTGCTCCTTCTCTCTATTTACAATCACTCTTTATTTTTCCTCATCCAATCTGTGACTTTCAAATTTATATCTGCAATCTTAACCTCTTTTTAAACTCCCACTTTTCATCAACTGCCTACTCATTATTCCCATTGCATATCTCTTAGCTCCTTAAATGTAGCATAAAGCAGAACTCCTATTCCATCTCCTCAATCTATTCTTACCATTTTTTTTTACAGCTCAGTAAGTGGCATTATGATTTGTATAGTTGCATAAAACAGAAGTCTGGATGTCATTCTTGAAAATTTACTTTTCTCCTTTTCCTTATCTCATTCTCCCTTCAAAATATAACCTGAACTTAATCTCATTTTACCACCTCCGCAACTACCATTCTATTCCAACTCACCTTTATCTTTCTTCTAAACTACAATAGGCTCATAACTTACCTCATAGCTTCCACTCTCCCCCACACAGTAGCCAGGGGGAACTTTTAAAATGTCAATCATACCACATTTTATTATTAACCCATCTAAACTCTTTCCAAGGTTTTCCAACATACTGAGAATTTAATTAAAATTCCCAATCCTTATTTTCATCATGTAGCTATTTTCTATTTTTCCAATCTCATTTCCTATAATGTCCCCTTCCTTCATACACATTACAATTTATCCAGTGTCCTTCTTACCATTGATTTCATACATCAAGTCTTTACAGACCTCAGTACCTTAATGCTTGCTGTTCTCTTTGTGTAGAACAAATCTTTGATCTTCCAATAACATGCTCTTTCATTTTATTCAACTTAGAAAGAAATTCCCTGACCAACATGTCTTTGATGTCTCCCCTTTCATTTGTAATTCCTTTACATTAATCTACTTTTCTTAATTTACAACTAGAAATTACATTAAATATTTTATTTCATTAATTTGGTTTTTATTCCTGTCCTTGTCACTGGTATATAAGTTCTATCCAGGCAAGAAATTAGTGTCTAAAATATTTCTACACTTAGTAATAGATTATGTTAAATTGGTGAGTAAATTCATGACTTGATTGAGAAAAAATGCTTTTTTTTCAGACATTTCAGAGTCAAGATTTTATTCCCCCTTTGGAATTGAATTTTATCTTAATCATATCTTCATTTTTTTCATTTTATATGGCAGATGTGGACATAGTTAAAAAGTATTCTGCTTTAGAAATTTAAAGGTCATAAATAAACACCGAATATCAAAGGCTTTGTGCTTTCCGGTAAGATTGAAATTGGTTAACTTAGCCAAGAGGAGTATGAATTTGAGGGTCAGTTGCCCAAAATTTTTAAAACTGACTGTTATGAAGTAAGATGCTTTAGTGGTAGAAGAAGAAACAGTAGTTTAGCTCTATCATTAACTTTTATTTAATCATTGTTTAACTGTCTATTTCTATTTATATGAATAGATTGCTTTTAATTAATTTTAGTGCCTCAATATGTCCATCCCATTCTCTGTATTTGCATAATTTATGCTTGAACAGCTATCTTAGTTTTCACTCTCTCATTTAAAACTGAAGTTTTCTTTGAGTCTTTATACTTCTTACTGAATATAAGTGTCTTTAATGTTTGTCTTTCTTATGAGACTGCAAGCTCTGTGAGGATAGAGATACTATCCATTCAAGTGATGTATCCTTGTTGCCTGGTTCAGATGTATTCTTTCCCGCAGTAAACCTGAGATTCATCAAGCTTCCTAAATCAGTCTTTAGACAATATTGGGAAATTACTGACCATTTTTTCTTCAAATATTTCTTTTGCTTCATATACTCTCATCTTACTCTTGTGACTCCAATTACATACATATTAGTGTATTTGATGGTATCCTATTGTGTGTTTTTTTCCTCTTTCTGTTTCAGTTTGGATTTTATATTGACCTCTGGTTCTCATTTTCTGTCTTCTGCTATGTTCAAGGGACAGTTGTATCCATTAAATGGGTTATTAATTTCAGATTTTTTTTTATTTCTTGAATGTTTGTTAGATTTTTTTAAAAAAATGTATCTTTATTGTTGGAAGTATTACAGATGTCCCTTTGTTTTATTTTGTTTTTTTTCCCATTGACCCCCTCCACACCACACCCGCCCTCCCAGGCCTTCACCACACTATTGTGTATGTCATGGGCTATGCATATATGCATATAAGTTCCCCAGTTAATGGTTGATCTCTTCCCACACACCCCCTACCCGCATCTTTCCTCTGAAATTTGTCAGTCTGTTCCATGCTTCTATGTCTCTGCATCTACTTTGTTCATCAGTTTATTTTATCCATTAGATTCTACATGTGAGTGAGATCATATACTTATCTTTCTCTGACTGGCTTATTTAATGGAAGATTGAACACATCCTTGAATAATTAATATTAATAGAATCAAAAAATATTTTATTATATTTTATAAGTTATATTATAGAATATTACTAAAACATTTTTGTTGGATAATAGCCAGAAATATTTTATCTACCACAATACTGACAAGTCAACTATTTGTCTAACTCAGCTACCTATGTAAACTCAAATTGTTTGATCTCAGAAAGAAAATGAAGAAAAGGAGGGGTGAATGAGTCACCTTTCATGCCAAGAATGATTTATATTCCTCTCCCCTTAACTAACAAAGACACCAAGTTTGAGGTATTTTCTTCAATTACCATCTCCCAGAAAGATTTCAATCACCTTTTAAAATAAACTTTATTTTTTCATCTTTTCAGCAATAGGAAATCAGCATTGAAATTTCAGAAAATAGTTTAATTAAGAAAGCAAAATCACCCATAATTCCATATTCAAAGATGATTGCTGTTAGCCTTCTTGTGTATTTTTTGCTACTCTCTAACAAATGCATTAATCATACTAATTTATTAGACAATGCTTGGCCTACATTTTTCTTTATGTGAAATACATATTTTAAAAAGCATTTTCCAATGCTGTAAATCTCACTTTAATGAATTATATTGCATTATGTAGATATACCATAATTTATTTACCATTTTTCTAATTTTGTTCCCAATTTTTCACTATTGCATTAGTTGGAACTGGAATTCAGTAAAATTATCCACTTGAGATCCATAAATTTAAGACTTTATGTTTTTCTTTCTACTACCCTTGAAGATAAATTAAATATTAGTATTGTTTCTGCTTTGAATTTTATGTGTAAACAATCTACTTTTAAAAGTTGATTTTCATTAAAAAAAACTTTCTAATTTCCTCTTCCTTTAAACATAAAAGTTAGCATCTAGACATACTGTTTTGTAATATTTTTTCAGGTGTAGCAATTATACCTATGTAATATTTCCATTTCAGCACTTCAGTATGTAGAATGTTTCTCCTTCTCCCCCCCCGACCCCCCACAAATGCCTATAATTGCACTGTATGAATGTACCATAATGTATTTAGCTTGTGTCTTATTGATGGAAATTGTTTTATGCCGGTCTTTTGTTACAGCAATCAATGCCACAATAAATAACCTTGTACACTTTCATGTTAATGTGCACATATATGTCTGTAGGACAAATTTCCAGAAATATGATTGCTCAGTAAAGATATAATTACATTTGTAACATGTATTTACATCTTGAATTTGTATTCACACACACACACACACACACACACACACACTCACACACATACACACACACCTGGGGAAGTATACAAAAAAATAGTGGGCTAAGTGGTTAGGAAATGCATGGGATTAAAATTTTGCATATTTCACATTTTTATAATTTTTATTTTGAACCTTGTATGCCACCTTTTTAGAAAGTAAATTTTAAATGCTCACCTGTCAATATCACCCAATAGCTCTAATTCTTTATTCTATCAGGATAGATATTTAAAGACTGTTACAAAGCCCGAACTGGACACATTTGCAGTCCCTGTGCTCTAATTCACTGAGTTTTGTGACATTCAGATATGTAAAAAGGCATTACCAATTCAGACAGGATATGGAAATGGCTAGACTGAACTATAGGAGGTTCTGGAACACTAATTCCGAGGCTTAGCCCACAAACAGCCCCCAGTTGTTACAACATCGTTTTCAAAAGAAGTCACCACGGAGAACATTTCCCAATGGTGCCAATCCCTGTGAGAGTATTCAACAATATAATGTGAGAACTGGTTCCCCAACCCCCCACGTATGGAATATAACCATTTTAAAATAGCTCTTTATTTTATAGTTTAGGGCACTCTAGACAGAGCATCAAGTGTTTTCCACAGTGAAAACAATGATCTTTCTAGGAAGAATGTCCTCCCTACAGTAATCCCTCTGCAGTAATGACAAATGGGGGTGGAGGGTGCGAAATTTAAAAACGAGGATGGTTCCTTGGTACGTTCCTTAAAGCAGAATGCTCTCGTATTAAACCTGTTATATGCATAATGACAGGTGATTTTTTTATATCCATGCTTATTGGCCATCCTAGAGTAAATAGGACAATTTTTCCGTATAGGATTAAGAATTTTATCATTCTTCACTAAATGCATTTTTTAATACTAATGCCCACCCAAGTTGGAAGAAAAACAATGTGAAATAGCATTCAAGGCTTATCTAAGTTGAGTCCTTAATCATAAAGCTTTGGCTCAGCATGAGCTCTTAGTTTACATTGAAGGAGGAAAGAAGGTTTTAGTTTTTTGCAGCATATATATTTCTAGTACTCCTCTCTGATTTTATGGCCAATTCTGTCTTCATGCTTCCTTAATCTTGAAGCTCTTTCAAGGCCCCATACTGTGCCAAATGTACAGTGATTATGTAATGTGGACAAAAATCCAGTGGGAAATGTGTAGAGCAGATCAAAATCATTCCACTTAAGACCTCTTACCGTCATTTGATCTAATGATGTTCACTAGTGCTTGATGTACTAAAAGGCAGTCACTGCGAGAACATACGGTTTGCATCAACATGTGCATTCTCAGTGAAACTGGGATCATTGTGGTCTCTTGAAGACTGTTTTACATACAAAATAATAATATCTATAGAAAAACAAATCCCATGACAAAACTTTCTGAATCACTGAATGTTATGCCACTTCCTATGAAAAAAAAAAATATATATATATATATAATTTATTTATTTATTGTCAAATGAACATCAAAGTGGTATCTTACATGAATGGGAAGAAGATAGAGAAAGCCATTGATTACCCACATTGCAAGTATGGCTTATCTGAATTTTGGAAAACGAGTAAATTTCCATCTAGTTTGCTACATGTAGTTTCATATTTAAGCTATAAAATATTTCCTCATTCCTCTTTATGGTCTATCTGTTATTTTTTTCAAGGTTCATCAATATCGTATATTTCAGGATTCAAAAACACATGCAAGACTTATAGTTTCAACTCAGACATGTAAGGAGCTTGGAAGTATGGGGGTTCAAAACAAGCCACCCCAAGATGTGTCTCAGTGGGATGCAGATTACTTTAAAATAAAGTTAAATTTAGCTTCAGGTTTGAGAGAAATTTCAGTCCTTCTCTTTAACCTTGCCCATAAGAGATTATCAGCGATAACTTCTTTTGACCTTCTTCTACCCAGCAGGGCAAGCTTCTGTTTACTGAATGTCTGCTGTTCTTATCCCTCAATGAGCTTTTGAAGCCCCCAAGGTGCATTGTCTCATCCTTACCTCAGGAGGTCTTCTATATTTCATTCCCCTTGCTATCCCTGAACCTCTCATGTATGTAGAGTCTCTGACTCTCTCATGTGTGGGGGGTTCCCGCACATACGTATGTATTAAATTTGATTATTTTCTCTTGTTAATATCCAGTCTATTTAATTATTAGAACAGCCAGAAGACCCTTGAGTGTAGAGGAAAGTTTGTTCTTCCTCCAGAGAAGTCATTACTCATGTCCTTGTAACAATAAAAAGCTGGATAAACTGAAAAGCAATGGTTCTTGGATCAGAGGGCTGAGGTGGCAAGGCAGACTGCCACCCAGAAATCCAGAGAGACAGGCAAGTTCAGAGTCACAGCAAGACCTGCCTGCCTGGAGCAGAAGCCACTGGAGCCATAAACTGGTAGAAACACTTAAATAGTAATTTTGACAAATTGCTGGAGGCTGAGTGGACTAGTGTGAAAATGAGAAACTCCAAGGGGCCACAGTCTTTGGGGACCCCACTCTTTTGTGGTTTTACCTCCAGGAACCTCACCAGATTCTCACTGTGGGGATCCAAGAAACATTCCTCAGGGCTCTGGCAATAAGAGGAAAAGAATAATCATTGTGAAACACATCCAGACCTCTCTCCATAACAAAGGCCTACAATCGAGGGAGTTTGTAGCTCATCCCAGAGGAGGAAAGGGAATTCTTTCAACTCTAGCACTCTCCAGTCTTCAGTTCTGCCTAAGAAAACAAAAACAAAAAACAGGAAACAGGAATAAGAGATTTAAGGATAGAGATTAAGAATGCTGTAGTCAGAGACAGGGATAGGAGCAGGGGGGAAAGCCATACCACTGGAAAAACACTTGTAAAGTGTTCACAGTCTAAAACACAGGCTGACTAAAAGATTCAGCTTTAATTTTAACATTATAGAAGTCTTCCCTTCCTCCATGTCTTACTACATCAACAGGGTTACACTAAAAGAACTGTAAGATGCTCAGTCTTTCTGAGGAGTACTTAGAGAAGCCCAAAGGCAAAGGGTAAATAAAACAAGTACACTGGAGGAATGTGAAGCTGCAGGCACCTGCGTTACAGCCAACATAAACAAGACCAACTCTTAGCCAGGTTAGGATAAATCTTCACATTGAAGTCCTATTTACCTGTTTCTATTACCCAATATATCGTGGTTTTCAACAAAAAGACAAGAAAAAACACTGTCTAAAGAGACATAGCAAGCATCAGTTCCAGATTCAGAATGATGCACACATGTTGTAATTATTAGACAAGGAATTTAAAATAACTATGATTAATATGTTAGGGCTTTAATGGAAAAAAGTAGACAACATATAAGAACCGATGTGTAATAAGGGTGCATAGATTAACAACATGTGCTATATTCATTCAATGGAACATCATTAGATCATAAAAACAAATGAGGTTCTGATACATGCTACAACAGAGATGAACCTTGAAACATGGTGCTTAATGGAAAAATAAATCAGACAAAAAGGTGACATATTGTATGGTCTCATTTACTAGTATATGAACTATCCAAGTAGAGGTAGAAAGTAGGTTAGTAAATGCTGGAAGTGGTGGGATGGGGATAAAGGGTGCCTATTGATGGATGCAAGTTTTCCTTTTATGATGATGAGGATGTTCTAAAATTAGATAGTAATGGATGTACAGCCTCTTGAATATACTAAAACCCACTAATTTGTACACTTTAAAATGGTGAATTTTATGGTATGTGAATTAGCTCTCTTATACCAGTCAAAGACATGGCAGAAAGTAGATGATACATTCAGATGGTTTAATTAAAGATAATTTAATAAAGGGACTATTAAACAACAGGATTAAAGGAGGTGGGGAAGGGAGAAAGAGACGTGTTTTGAAGTTAGCAATGGTGGGGAAATATTATCATCCTGGGACTGAAGAAGCAAGGAAAAGGGTGCATTCCAAGAACTTGGAAAGAGCTGTAGGAGAGGGCCACACAATAGGAGCTGGGCCTTTAGTAGAGATTCCCTGACTCTGCCAAACAGTCCCCAGGAGAGGAGGGAGCCTGGGCAACAAATACCCCAACCACTTTCTCATCCCCTCCCCACTGCTGATCTCCTACCAGTGCCTCCCCAACTGACCACTTCCAATAGAAGCCAAGGGGTAGGGAAGCCCATCTAATGCAGTCAACAGAAGTTGGCACCCTGGGGTACAGAGCTAGAGGGAGAAGGGCATCCATTACATCCAAAGGGGGCTGAGAGAAGATACAGCTGAATCCTTCTAATTCCCATCTGAAGAACAAGTGCTGAGTAAGGGGGGACAGGAGTTGCATAGCAAGAACCACAGGAGCAATATCAGAACTCCAGGGTGATGATGATGGTGACTTGAACTGTAATGACAGTAATGAAAATCAAAGAGAAAGAGAAACCCTAGATGTCTTCCTAATCTTTGAAACAATATCTAGGAACAAAAGGTGCAGTAAGTTGTAAATCACAGACCAGAAATGTCAAATAAGCTAATTTTCCAATGTTTAGACCCATATCGAAGATCAACCAGTTCATTTGAAGCCCTAGTTCAATGTCCTCCAAAGTTAAAACACCTTGTGGAAAGATGGGGCCACAGAGAAATGTGATATTAATTGGCCACCCAACTCTTGCTTTTTCTCTGGGACTATGGTCTTGAGAGGCTGAGCCTACAGAAGAGCAAAGTGATTTATCTGAAGGGTTTTTTCCTCATAGATTTTGGAACAGAAAGTAGCCTTCCAATAACTTAGTCTAGCCTTAATTTTAAATGAGGAAACCAAAGCCTGGTAAATTGGCTTGCCTGGCCTATCCAAGGTTGTTTAATGGGCAAATGGCACAGCTGGCCCTGGCGTCCAGATGGACCTGCTGCTAAACTGAAGTGCTTTCAGTCCTATTTTGTCTTTCAACAACATCCTTGTTATAAAGGTGATCCCAACCTTGACAGTGTTCTTTTGGTCTTGAATCCTGCTGCACTGGAAGAGGAAAGGCGGGCACACAGTTTAACGTTAGATTAATCGTGGAAGGATTTCCAAAATAATGTTAGTGGCATAACTTAGTGGTTAAGAATGATGTTTTTAGGTGTCATTTTCAGGAACAAAATATTTGTTTTGCACCCAGTTATGCTTCAGCATGTCAGATTGTATTACTCATGTAGTTTTACCTTCTAATATCACAGTTATAGCTGAATATGGTAAATGCAGACTTCTGGAGGGAAAAGGCAGCTTGTGATTTAACTTTGCTTTCACATATGGTGCACACATTGTGGTATCAGTGCAACAGGAAAAGAGTGAAGAAAATGATGAAACCCCCAGAGAAATATGAGGCTGGGTTCCTTTGTGGTCAAAACTGAAAGTGCCACCTGAAAAACTGTACCTTACGAGTTGGCTATATTTGTGATCTGGATCATGACTTTGCTTATCTCACCTGGTGGTCAGGAGAACCGTGAGAGTCCAAGATCATGTCCAAAACTACAAGGTGAGAGTTACCTTTTGTCCCCTCTCTATTTTTAATAGCATTTAGATTTCACTTGATTGTCAAATTTATAGGTTGTTCATTTCATTTTGAGGTACCTAATATATATAAAGTGATCAAAGTGGACAGAACCACTTTTAGGATGTTCAGGATCTCAATAAAAATATTTGCAGGCCTCTATCTATATAAACAACTCGAATCACCCTAAGTCAGCAGTCCCAAATCACCAAACCTAGAAAAAGAAATTCTAATCTGGCCAGTGGGGGTGATCCATTTGTCAGGCCTCCCTCCAGGGGCCCCAGGAAGTCCTCCTACATACAAGTTCCCAAGCTACTCCAGCAATGGGGTGACTAAGGCAGAAAGGGCTGAATAGGTTTGGAGAGTCCCCAAAGAGGTGAAACAGGGACAAGGCCCACTCACATTCCAGTTCAGGCTTGGGTCTGGGCAGGGGCCAGATAGCAGAGGGGGACTTAGTAAATACCAAGGAAGACAATGCCAAGGTAGATCTTCTGAGTTTACAGTTGGGCCAGGGCCTTGCTTTCCAGAGCCTGAAAGAAGTCCTGAGGATGCATATAAGCTCTGGTGTCAAGGACCTCATCATATCATGGACCTTCCCATCTAATGGGAAAGGCAGACATTGCCAAAGTCTATCCAAGTGAAATTATTATTATTAAAGATGATGATGGTATGCTCTGGGGTTCCCTAGCTCAGGCTAGAAGGAAATAAACATTTTCCCTGAAGAAAATATCTTTAGATGAGATGCAAGTTTGGGCATGAGCTCGGTAATAAGTGGAGACGTAATGTGTTTTGTTTTGCTTTTCGGAGAGCATGTGTGAGGGCCCTGAGTAGGGACATCAGAATGGTTACCAGGAACTAAAAATCTAGAATCGATGGAAATTAGAGTCAGGTATGCTGACCACTATTGAGTGAGAGTAAATTAAGGCCAATTCTTCCTTTTTTTAAAAAATCATTTTCTAGGACCCTGATACTCAAAGTGGGAAAAATGGTGCAGTGTTATTAGCATTGACTAGAAACTTACTAGAAATGCAGAATCTCAGATACCATCCTTGACTTACTGCATCAGAATTTGCATTTAACAAGTTCTACCAGTGATCCATATACATATTAAAGTTTGAGAAACAGTGGTCTATGTTACCGAATTCCTTAAGGCAATGTAGCATAATTAGGAAGTTAGTACTCAGACCATCTTTGCTATACTTGACCCTCATAAGGAGGGAGTTCACCATGGTTGTGGAATAATGTAAAATCTATTTGGAAGATGTGATTCCCATGGAATATATGAATCTATATTTATATAAGCCAGGTTAGAATTAAAAGTTGCAATTTCCCAGAAATAAAAGTTTTTCTTTAGCTTGGACTATGGTAGTGACAGTGGAGTTGGGAATTGATCTTCCTCGCCCTCTCAAACACTGCCTATTGTCCCCTCAATAGGGCACTGCATTCATGAATGTACCTCACATTCAGAATTATACATGCATTTAAAACACAGTGTTACTTTCTTGAGGTTAATATGTCATTTCAACATTATTTTAAGACCAACTCCTCCAGGAACATATATATATATATATATATATATATATATATATATATATATATATATATATCTCCACACACTAGAGGCCTGGTGCATGAAATTTGTGCATGGAGAGGGGTTGTCCCTCAGCCCAGCCTGCACCCCTGCACCTTCTCCAATCTGGGACCCCTCAGGGGATGTCCAATTGCCAGTTTAGGCCCAATCCCGCAGGGTCCGGCCTCCTCTGTGCCTTGCAGAGCCGCAGGACCCCCAGACCTCACCATGCAGAGTGATCTCCGGGCCCCGCCTCTGCTGTGCATGTGGCCATCTTGTGACGGCCATGTTGTGACAATGTGAGGGTGTGACACCACCTAGGCAATTGTTAGTGTGTGTGTGTGTGTGTGTGTGTGTATATATGTCTTAGTTAACTAAGCAAATCATATAGCTATCTATAATAAGAAAAGCGTACTATACTAATTAGACCAGCATCCTTCCGGACGACCTTCCGGATGAAGCCGGAGCTGCAAGGGAAGCCTGGGTCCTGGGTGCCTGCCAGCAGCTAGAAGAAGGAAGCCCAGTTCCTGGGTGCCAGAGGGAAGCCGGTGCCGGCAGCCGGGGGAAGGAAGGCCTACTCTTGCTCAAATTTTGTGCATCAGGCTTCTAGTGTTTTTATAAAACAGAATAAAAAGTATCTATGTGCATGGAAATGCTATAAAAATATAATTTCCACTAATTCCAGGAGACAAATCTATATGAAATGCAGCACCAAAAAATAAGAGGAGTTGCAATTCTTAAAAATGAAAATATGTAAAAATACAAACAATAGATGTTATATTAAAAATTCAGACTTTTCTGCTTTTCTTAATATACTAGAGGCCCGGTGCATGAAATTCGTTCACAGGGTGTGTGTGTGTGTGTGTGTGTGTGTGTGTGTGTGTCACTCAGCCCAGCCTGCACCCTCTCCAATCTGGGACCCCTCGAGGGATGTCTGACTGCCCGTTTAGGCCCGATCCCTGTGGGATCACGCCTAAACGGGCAGTCGGACATCCCTCTCACAATCCAGGACTGCAGGCTCCCAACTGCTCACCTGCCTGCCTGCCTGATTGCCCCTAACCACTCCCTGCCAGCCTGATCAACGCCTAACTGCTCCCCTATAGGCCTGGTCACCCCCAACTGCCTCCCCCGCCCCGCCAGCCCAATTGCCCCTAACTCTCCTCCCTTGCCAGCCCAATTGCCCCTAACTGCCCTCCCCTGCCGGTCTGGTCACCCCCAACTGCCCTCCCCTGCAGGCCTGGGTCCTTCCCAACTGCCCTCTCCTGCCAGCCCAGTCCCCCCCAGCTGCCCTCTCCTGCAAGCCTGGTCCCTCCCAACTGTCCTCCCCTGCTAGCCTGATCACACACAACTGCCCTCCCCTGCAGGCCATCTTGTGTCGACATGGGGGCGGCCATCTTTGACCACATGGGGCAGCCATCTTGTTTGTTGCATATTACTTCTTTAATATGTAGAAGATAAAAATCCAGCTCCAAAAAAATAATTTAACAAAACCTGTATACCTATTTGTTTTACTTTTTTATTTGTTCATCATAAATATATTTATTTTTAAAAACATCACATTAAAATGTTATTTATCTTTTTTTTTAATTTATTGATTAAGGTATTACATATGTGTCCTTATCCCCCCCATTGCCCCTCCCACTCTCCCATTCATGCCCTCACCCCCCTTAGTGTCTGCGTCCATTGGTTAGACTTATATACATGCATACAAGTCCTTTGGTTGATTTCACCCCCTTACCCTATCCCTCCCCTGCCTTCCTTCCGAGGTTTGATGGTCTGTTCAATGCTTCTCTGTCTCTAGATCTATTTTTGTTCATCAGTTTATGTTGTTCATTATATTCCACAAATGAATGAGATCATGTGATATTTATTTTTCTCCGACTGGCTTATTTCACTTAGCATAGTGCTCTCCATGTTTTTAATGTTTAAAGTCTATGTTCTTAATGTTTATTTTTCAAATAATAAATACATATATATGTATAAATAATCAAGAAAAACCTCTAAAACTCATGTAAGATTTCTCTTGATGATGAAATAAGTAACTTAATTTTTTAAGAAGATTTTTTTAGGGAACTGTGTTTTCTTAACTCTCACATTTAGTATGTAAGACACACATACACACACACACATATACACACATAAACACACAAAGAGAAAATGAGCATAGTTGATAGAAAGTAATGACACAGTGAAGAATTATAAGAGCCCAGTGATTTCGATGAGCTAGAACAAGGAACTTAGGATAATTTAGGGTTATGTTTAAGTGGGAGGCAATAATCTTAAATATCTATGCATATTATTAAGCATACATGTTCTTAATAAAAATATTTTATTTTGAGAAAGTCTAATGATTTTTCTAAGATAAACTGATTCTTTCTTCAAAGAGTCTATGAGATAATACATGGAACACAATTACAGCAAACAGTACTTGACATAGACACTCAATAAACATTAGCTACGTTATTATTGTCTTATTTTGTCAATATAATTTAACTAAAATGACCAATTATCAATACAAGAAATGTTAAGTTCTGTCTCCTATTCAGCCTTTAAATAACTTCATGTCATCCCATCCCATTCAATAATTTTCTGATTTCTTGGCTCAATTAAAATTCAGGCAATAAGTATACATATATATTGAGCCCTAAGAATGTTCTTGTCATAATGATTCTTGCTGGGTGAGATTTCAGGTTTTCTATTTTATCCTTTAATCTTTTCCAACCAGTGGCCAATTGTTAATTTGTGAAAAATAATTGTTACTATAGCTTTAATAGATGATGATAATGGCAGCCTATGTCTTTCTCTCATGGTATATAAGCTTTTAAATAGGGACTGAGGTAGTTATCTTGTTAAAATTTCAGACAGATCTATTCCTCTGAAAAAATACCATTTAATTGTGCTTCCCATCTTGCTATGGCTGGTGCTGGAGCTACCCATGTTTTACAGAACTTATGTTACAAAACGCAGATCACATTTGAGTGCTTCTTCTTAAATGCTTAATGGGAAACAGAAAACCACTGTAATGCTACACTAACTTATAAGGGCTGTGGCTCCACTCACAGAAATCAGCCTGGCTTCCAGCTGGCACGGAGCCCACAGTTCAAACTACATCCCAGATAGAAAAACCCCTGAGAGGCAAAAAATATGACAGAGGAGTTCAAATAGTTTTCCTTTCATCTACTGAGCTACATGAAGTATGACATGCTTAAGAATTCTTCGAGGAAAAGTTTCTATGTAAAGGTTATCATTAAATAAAGTAATGACAATCATAAAGAACTGAGTGACCCTTAAGATTAATATTGAAAGACAATGGAATAATAATGATACCAATTGAGGAGAAAATTGATGTAAGAAAATGGTCTGATGGACAAGAAATGAGTGAAGAATTATAATAAAGTTTCATTGCTGTGGATCTGAGAAACTTCTGACACAACCCAGTCATGTAGAGCTAAGTAGTATTTGTATTACTCCTCTTCAGTCTTCCTTCTACAACCTTCAAATAAGCAAATTGTCTAAGATTATGTAAAACACACAGAGAAAAAAAAAGTATTAGTTCAATTGCCCACTCTAATGAATTGGGAATTGCTACTCCAAGCATGTTGTTGAGAAGAAGGGCAAGGTCATCTCAGTGAGAAAAGGAGGGCTATGATCCATTAGTGTTCGTTATCATGGACTAAGGGAGAACGAGAGTAAAGAGGAATTCATTATAATGTCTAATGCTGTCATAGATTAAACCATATAGAGTCAGTATGAATATTAATCAATCTGAGGTTTTACAAAATATAAATATTATTTCAAAATTAACAGTTTTTTAAAGATAGACAATTTAGTTTTTTTGACAGATCTATACATTTCCTCTTTAACCCTGCTATCTGTTTTCTTTTTTCTTCCATTTCAAAGTATACATCCAGTCACTCATCATCAAATTCATTGTTTTTTTCTTCAGATTTGGCCTTTGGCATTGCTGAGATTTTTAGTAACTTTGAAATCCATTACATGGAACTCTCTCCTCCTTTATCCTTCTGTGATTTGATCCCTTTGGTTATCTTTTGTCTTGGCTTCTAAATAATTAGCTTCTCTCTAGTAACTCAGGCTACCTACAGTTTCTCTCTGTTCCTAGCTGTCCTGTTCCTTATGTCTCACTGATCTTATTAAAACATTTATTTCATCATGCTGGTTTTTTACTCAAAAGCCTTGTTACTTTTATAAGATAAAGGTCAAACACCTTAGCCTGGACCATTAGACTCTTGTACTAGCAAGCTCCTATAACAAACCTTTCAGTAGATTATCCCAATAGAAATTTATTTTTCACTCATGTAAATTTTAGTTGAAAGTAGGGAAGGGCCCCTGTTCCATATAGTCTCTTAGGAACACAGACAGGTGGAGGTACTGTGATTTTCTACTCGGACACGAAGTCAAATCAGCAAAAGGGAAAAAGAAAAAGCGGAGGATTACACAGGAGGTTTTTATGAGTCAGGGCTCCCATCCACATTCCATTGGCCGGAATCAGTCATATAGCCAAAATAGTTGTAAAAGAGTTTGGAAAATGCACCCGGGAGCAAAACAGTCATTGTCACAATTCTGCACAATCTATTACAAACTAACTTCCAAAAAATTTTCAAGTCTCCATAAAATACAGCTGATCGTACCAATTCATTTTTTTTCTGGCTATGCTCTGCCTATTTATACTGTTTTTCAGGAATAAGGCTACCCTTCACTCTGGTCTCCCCCTTCTCCGTACATCTAAACTCTATACACCTTTCAGAGTTTGGTTTAAGTTTCACATGATCTATGAAGCTTCCCTAACTTTTCAGTGACCTCTGCTTCCTCCAAGTAGACAACACTATTTTATTATTTACTGGCAGATGCTTCTCCAAATATTAGGAAGTATGGTAACAAGACCGTGTGTGCATGCCAAGTTCATGGCATGAACTTTGGGATTACCTGAACCAAGAGGTATTTGCACATTTTATAGGACCCAAAAAGAAGCCTGGCTTGTTTCAAAGTAAGAGCCAACTGAACACATTTCTGTGCATTTGTGAAAGTCCGCACCCACGCTGAATATGTAACTCCACAACTTTTGGAGTATCTGCCTAGTTCATGATTCAATAGTTCCCTATTCTCTGGAAACCTTTTTCTATTGGCAGTATGCATCCCAACTCTCACTTTATTACAGAGTGACTCCCTTCTTCCTTTTCTGCAGCTATTAGATGGTAAGCTATTTTAAATAGGCTAGATAATGGACAAAGGGCAAGTGCCTTCAAAGTGGCAAAACAGAGAAAGCCAGCCTTTGGTGTTACTGTTATTGAGCCTCTGGAAAGTGTCCAAGGGTCCTTAATAGGCATCTTCATAGGTTGCTTCAACCAAAATATAGTGGTTACCAGGCCAGGTAGACCCAGAACTCTTGTGACTGTTCTCCTCACTTGCTAGAGACATAAAAATTATAACTATTGTTAACTTCCAGATGAGTTTCCTATCAGAAGAATTCCAAATGTTACATGTAAGTTGAGTTTTTATCTTTGGAAAAGTAGCACTTCTCCACTTAGCTCAATGCTTCTCAGGTTAGGATGGCAAGCAATAATTATTTGAGAATGAAAACTTTTTTTTTTCTCTATTTTTCAATTTACTGTGATAATTAATATGTGAAAGAGAAAAAAGGACATCTCCATGTTCATATGTTAGTTAGAAATAGCAGTATTGACAAGATCAAGTAACTGTTTTGATCATTAAATAATTACAGATGCTATAGAATTTTGCAATGGAATAAAATACAAGCAAATGCCAAAATTCTGTGTTAGTAAGTCACTGCCTTAAACATATGGAAATTTAATTTAAGACAAATGCCTGAGAAGCATCTAATCATAGAAACAATAGTAGTATCTAATGCATAAACAGTAGTAGGCAGGAAAAAATAAAACATACATAATTGCTTAACTGTGTATTACATGAATAAACATAAATATTTTTGACTTTTAAAGAATTTTTGTATTAGCTAAGAAGTTTGCAGGAGTGCCAATAGCTAGTTCAAAGAAGGAAATAGTTATTTATAATTCTGTGGAAAAATTAATGTCAGAAGTACTTATACATTCTCTGGGGATGTGATAAAACATGCCCCACTCAGTTTGCCTCTTCCTCTCCAGTTGGAAGGACAAAACAATGCAGTAAACATGTTGAAGATTATTTTTTTTTTAAAGTGAAACTCATATCTAATATCCTGGTACTATGTTAGTTACATGTCCAAGGCAAGAAAAAACCTCAGAAGCCTTCAATAATACAAATGTGTTAATTATTTCAACAAACATTTGTTGACCACCAATTCTGGGCCACATGTAGGATGCTGTGGATTCTAAGGTAAATGAAATGATCTCAGAAAGATTTGGAAACTCAAACCTACTTCATTATGGATAATTAGGACCTCTGCCAAAGAGGATGAAAAATAATAATAATAATGAGTAATACAAGGTCCCAGGTATCCCAATATAAAACCTACTCTTAGCCTCCAAATATCTTGCAGGACACAACCTCTTGGTCTTTTGGCAGAACTGTGCAGATAAAGAGGAAGGAAATCTGACTCACGTCTGAAAAGAGTGCTTTATCACAATGGCACTATCTATTTGTCTCTCCTCACTATGTTAAGTGCAACTTTACCAAAAAGCTCATCAGATATGAAGATTACTCTCTCAAAACCTACCTAAAGCTCAAATCTATACTGAGATAATGTGGACTAGCTCTTGTCAGAAAATACTTGTCACGGGGAAAATAGACAACTATGGGAACAAAACAAGATATATAATGGTGTGCTAAGTGGAAAGATAAACAAAAGTTAAGGGGGGAAATGTGGGTTAATATTTTAAAAAATTACAGTACCAAACAAATAATAGATGGTCAATATATTATAATAAATATATTATAAAGACAATGCCTTCCTGTATAATAGGACTCAGCAAACTATGACCCAAAAGCCTAGTCTGGCACTAGTGCCTGCCTCCCAGAAGTTTTGTACATAAAGTTTTATTGGAACATAGTCACACTCATTTGCTTACATAATCTATGGTGGTATTTTAGCTAAAGTGGTAGAGTTGAGTTGTTGCTACAGAGACCAAATGACCAATAAAAACCTAAAATATTTAGTGCATGGTTTTTTTAATTGAAAAAATTTGTTAATCCCTGATACAGAATTGGAAACTTTCTCATCCTCATTGCCAAACCTACCAGAGTGTTCCACCCCACTCCAACCTATTTTTCTTCATTATTCCAAGCTTGGGATTGCCTTTAAGTATTCTCTCTGATTTCTTCTTATAGGCCCTGACTAGCTGAAATTTATTCTATATTGGGCCCAGTAAGGAGTCTGGAGAAAGCATTTTTTAAATGCTTTTTGAATGAATTTATGGAATTGCTGCTTTTTCCTGAAGTTTGTACTGAAGCAATTTCTTGGAAGAATTTTGTGGAAGCAATAGATACAATGGTATATACCACATGAACAGTAAAATAAGGAAGGTGAGATTACCCAAAATCCCCAGGACTTTGAGGAAGCTGAGGGAAAGAGAAGAAAGTATTATGAGTATACATATAAACTGAAGATTTAGAACAAATGTAAGACACCTATGAATCCTTACAATGGATCTGATTCTATGCTTGAGATCTAATGATAAGCTTCAGTAAATTTATAAGTAAGTCTTGATATTCAACCCCCCCGCCCCCCCTGAAGTTTATAGTTTCATAGATATCAAACTAATGGAAGGAAGTTTTAAATGTCTGTTAAAGGGTGCATATTTATAGGAGGATTAGGGAAAAGATTAAGTAAACAAGAAATGGGGTATATGTTTTACAAACATTAACTGAATATAAACTACATTCATGAAAGTAATAGTTGTTAAAAATTAAAAACTCAATTGCTACTTTTAGGATGCTTAGAATGTACAGAAGCTAAAGCAAATAATTGTCCCCATCCCTACCCTCAACTGAGTTTTATAACAACAGAGATCAAAGTCTGTTTTTCCTAAGGATACATACAACATTCCCTCTCACATATTCAACCTGAAGCAACATTTCCATCAGGCACATTATATAATAACTGACTAATGGCCCAGTGCACAAAATTCGTGCACATTAAAAGGGGATTAATTAGAAGAAATATTTTAATATTGCTATTTTCCCTTTCTCTATAATAGAAGTGTCAGAGATGAAAGAAAATTAGTAAAATGTATATGAAAATCTTCCTCCTGTCAGAGTCCGGGGTGCACTGCCGGACCCAGAGTCAAGTCTCACCCACCCGCGGTGCCACAAAATCATGCGAGACCAAGACCAAGCCAGCCCCACCCCATTGGGCAAGATCCAGACCTGGCCAGCCCCACCCTTGTCAAGCCCTGCCAGGCAGGGGGGCACAGCCTCAGGTCCTCTGCCCTGGCCCAGCACCGTGCAGCCTCAGGTCCCTGCTAATTGCTCGTTAAGGCTTGTTACAGGAACTTGGTCTCCTCTGTGGGTATAGCCATCTTTGTGATGGTGTGGTGGTCAATTTGCATATTACCTCTTTATTAGATAGGATAGTTATTGCCAGGGACCATGCTAGTGCTTTCTTTACATTAAATCATTTAATCTTTGGCAGAAGTCTGTTTGGGTGTTATGATTATTGCACTTCATCACAGTATTGATTGTTAAACATGATACCATGTTATGTACCACCAAGGGAAAAAAAGTTGTTACCAATTAAATCATGATATTCCATCAATTGCAAGACTCAACCTGATTTCAGAAGAGTTAGTTGTAGAAATTTGTACTGCTTAGATGCAATTTCTCAGGTGAGAAAACCAGAGCACAAATAGGTAAATTGTCTTGCCTAAGGTCACTTAGGTAGAAAGTGGCAAAATAGTCCATGATCTTAAACACCGAGCTCCACTGCATATGACAAAAAACTGGATGTAGCATATTGGAATCCTCAAGAAACATAAAGGTGCTGGTTACAGGTGAAAATAGCAGGAAGCAAAGTCACAGGAAATATAGTAGCTGCCACAAAGAAGTCTTTTTCTTCCTGTGCCCTATGAATTCTTTCTGTACAATCTCCTGTTATTTCAATGGTATTTGCGTTATTCATACCTCCCCTTTATTGCATTATAATCATGACTTGAGAGAGATCAGTTGAGAGCAAGAGGGAAAACCAATCCATAAATATGTGTTAATTTAGAACACGTTGGGAAAATATTAGTAAGTACCATATATACAGAATTTCCATATGGCAAAAGCCTGCATGGATATATGTGACACTAACATTTACAATATTTTAAGTGTCAAGGTATACATTTACTTATTTCTATTATGGGAAGTATCCTATCTAATAAAGAAGGAATATGCAAATTGACTGTCACACTGCCACAAAGATGGCAGTGCCCATAGCCATAAGATGGTGGTGCCCAGTCCCCTCAGCCCCACCGGAGATTACTATGGCAAGTGGACCGAGAAGGTTTTCAGCAAGTGTGAGAAGCAAGTGTGAGAAGCAAGCCTTGGCAGGATCAAGGGAGAGCCAGTGGGCTCAGGGACCTGGTGCTGGGCAGACGGCAGCGGCACTTCCTCCCCAGCCCACACTGGAGCGGGTCCCTGCAGTTTCAGAACCAAACTCCGAGGGCCTTCCCAGCCCAAAGGGATTGGGCCTAAACCGGCTGTTGGACATCCCCCAAGGGGTCCCAGATTGGAGAGGGTGCAGGCTGGGCTGAGGGACACCCCCCTGTGCACAAATTTCGTGCACCAGGCCACTAGATGAATTATAAATTGCATGTTTTAGTGCAGATAAGATTCTGTTTGCAAAAGCACTTTGGAAACGAATGTGAGTACTATAGGGAGACCTGTATGTCCCAATGACTTAGGTTGTTATCTACAGGGAAGTATAAGAGTCACAAAACTGTGAACTACCAAAGGGCTAAAACTGTAGGTTGTCTAGCGCTTAGCACAGTACCTTCCACAAGTCAAAGAGGATGCTTTTTTTGTGTGTGTGTTTTTAAAACAAATTCATGACTTTTTATACATTCATTACAAAAGCAAACTCTTTGTTCATTCAATAAGACCTGTATTTTGGTAAAAGATAATATATGTATATATCTTTCACATATATGGTTTTGATTGTGTATGACTTCTCAATATGATGCACAAGATTTCCAGTGTGTGAGACTGAAGTAAATATTCAACTCTTTATGACTCCAATGGGCTGGAAAAGGAGAGAACTTTTTTAAAATAATATATATTTTATTGATTTTTTAGAGAGAGGAAGGGAGAGGGATAGAGAGTTAGAAACATTGATGAGAGAGAAACATTGATCAGCTGCCTCCTGCACACCCCCTACTGGGGATTTGCCCACAACCAAGGTACATGCCCTTGTTCAGAATCGAACCTGGGACTCTTCAGTCTGCAGGCTGACGCTCTATCCACTGAGCCAAACCAGTCAGGGAAAGGAGAGAACTTTTATGTATTCCAGATAGCCTTAGTGATCAGAGGATAGGCTATATGCTTTGTAAACTTGTTTTTGAGAGAGTAGAACAATATATAGAAGTTTGTAATTCATTATTTGCTACTGACCCTCCCTTGGTCATTAATAACAATGCCTCTTGAAGTGAGGCTTTAAGGTTTTTGTTTTGTTCTGTTTTGTTTTTGAGATCTACTTTGGATGAGACCAAGGCCACCCTAGATCATATGTTTTGGCTTACCCAGACCCAAAAAATTTGAACCCAAAATAAAACCTCGTTGCCTTGCATCATGTTCAAACTGAATTTTCCTTTATAAAGCCAGAGTCTATTTCATTCTAATTGCAGTTATTTTGTCCTATCTCATCCCCTATAATCAAAGTATCATTTTAAAATGTTAAGAAACTATAGATGTCAAGGGTAATTGGAAATGATACAAAATGTAACAATTTGATCTTTCATGAGTTAGTCTTCATATCAAAATATAAACTAAAAAGGGATTTTATATCTGGCATACTCAGGATGTAATGCTAGCAAAGAACTGGAATGAGAGAAGAAAAGTGGCAAAGTGCAGAAGGGGAAAAATTAAAAGTCTGTGTAGAACAATGATTGTTTACTTTAAATGCAAGGGATATTCTTTTGAAGTGAATATTGTGCTAAGTGTTAAGCCAAAACCAAAATTATATGAATGGAAAGAAAGTAAAGGCTTTGAGTCCCCAATGGATTTTTTAAATTCCTGTGGAAAGTTTGATGGGCTGTCTTTCTTCTTATAAATAAACTATTGTGGTTTAAAGACATGTCTTGCGTCTTGGTTTATTTAATTCTGAATAGCAGAAAGAAAGAGTCACTTGGTGGGTAATACACAATATATTGGCATTCAAAGTAAATACAACAGATCATGTTTAAATTAAAAAGGGTCTGTCTCAGAAGCAAAGCCAAAAGGCAATATAAAAAAAGGCATTGTGGTTGTGAAGAAAATCCCAGCTCTATAAAAATAATTTAAACTAAATTATGGCAAAAGAAATTCCTCATTGAGCAGATGAACTCAGCCTAGTTAGTTTGATTTTAATATTATTAAACACTTTCTGTTATTCAGAAAGTATAGTCTAGTCTGATTTTAAAAGTCATCAGGAGAGAGCCAGTTGTTGGTTGTATATTACCATCTAATTCTAAACTCTAAAACTTTCCTCATAATTTTATTGACTTATATCCAGACAAATTGTGACAAAATTGGCTAAGAAATAGACATAACATACAATATTTTTTAATTTTTAGAAAAACACATTTTTATTTTTATGGTTCTAAAGCCTTTAGCTATATGTTAATTCTAAATGAATCTTTATGCCAGTGGTCCTTGGAAAAATAGATGTATGAGAAAAAGTTTCCAGTGATCTTAGTCTGACCTCACCTGAGCATTCATATATCGGTAAGATATATGTGAATTGGAGATGTTTAAAACTACAAAAAATACATCTGTGAAAACAAGAGGGGATTTTAAATCCTAGAAAAATAAAGACAAATTTAACTGATCCCGGCGAAATTATATTTCCAAATGTATACCAATTTTGAAAGCCTAATAGAATCAGTGCTTTACACAATGTAAAATCCAGACATCTCTATTGAATTATAACTAGGTGCTCCTCCTCTACACCTATCCCTTATGGGGTCACAGCCCTCTATTCACTATTTATAATATTCTGGGGGGTGCGGGGGGGATTGGAGAAGACAGGATAAATAGGGGAGAAAAACTACACCCACACAGAAACAAAACTAGGCCACCATTCAATAGTTTTAAGTTTCACTGGATTAAAAGGTACAATATGTATATGTGTAACCAATTTACAGCTATTATCCTGAACAAGCATTTTCAGCTTTTTCCCCCCTCAATTTCCCCCCTCCATTTTATAAGGTGTATAAATTAGAAGCAATCTGTCCCCATGGAGGAAACCGCTGTTTTATCTTTTGAAGAGTCTGAAGTCACAGTCTTTAAATATTTTCTAGTGTTGGAAATCAACATATTAATGTCTGTAATATGTCAAGCTAACTTTTCCTGACACATTCAGTCCAACAGAAAGTTTCCAAAAGTGTGCTCAGGAAGACTACCTGCATTAGAATCAAAGGGGCACATCCTGAAAATACAGATTCTGGGGCTGCAGAGTCAGATTAAGATATTACATGAAATAAGAAATCACTCCTTAAATTTTTATGACCTAGAAACCCAACAGTCAGAACCTCAGCAAACAGGGTCTGGAAAGCTACATTTTTTATAAGTACCCCACCTGTTTCTGATGGGTATTCCATTTTGAGAATCACTTATAAGAGTCATTCCAGGGTCACAGAGAATGAGGAAATGAAGGAATAAACAAAAGCTAATTTTGTGCATGTTTATAACAGAACAAGAAAAAGAGTATGTAAAAGTTATTCAAAGTACTGGAGAGGTCATAAATTAGGGGTAACAGATGCAGTACTAGAGTTCAGATTAGAGATAGAATGTAGATAGAAAGATGATAAAGAGACAGAGACATAGATGGATATTAGTGACACATCAAGGCCAGTAGATAGCTAAGTAAAAAACACATGTACATAAAGTAGGATGCATTCTCTCTTCCAATGACTTGCTTATAAAGTATGCACATTATTTTAATTATACAATCACTGATATCTTATCTTGCAGATATTGTGGGATTTTTGTCATAAAAAGTGTTTGTTTTATTAAGACAAAGTTCCTTGTGTTGTATGTACTGATTTGGGCACTGAATTATAAAATCTACTTTTTAATATAGAGATTTACTGGGTGCCCCATGGTCAGAGGATACTTTTAAGATATTATATGAAATAAGAAATCACTCCTTAAATTTTTATGACTTAGACCCCAACAGTTAGACATTTTTAAAATGAACTTAGAATGAGCTGAAGTAATGAAGAGACACCATATAACATTGCTTAAGATTTATATGGAATGTTAATAATAAAATTATAGCTTTACCTTTGGGCATATTTAGCAAAAAATTAATAATTTTATTCAAAATATAATTATATTTCAAGCTACATTTGAAAATAATTTTTCATCAAGCAGTAAAGATTTACATTAACTTGCCACCTAACATATTCAAAAAACATATTTGGATGAACTAATAAGCTAATGAACGGCTAGGAAACCAACACACTAGCTCATGCAAATTTAACATTTACCATTTAAGAGAGATGAAAAGTCATTAGAAATTTTAGTGCTTTAACTTTGAAAAGAAAATACCCTAATAATCTCCTTTAAATTGTATGCACGAATATAGTTAAACAGTCTTCAGAGATTTCATGGAAACTATTTAAATTTTCTGATAATTTGCCACTACTTATCCTTGTGTCAAGATTATAAATACTCCAAATAGAAAACAAAATGTACAACCATTTGGCTGCAGAAGTGATGGAATCCTGAAGACATAGGCTCTAGTGGCACACTGCTGGGTTGGAAGCCTGGCTTCCACTTCACTACATCTTCATGTGATGGAGAGGGATGGACTTGCTTGGCTAGGCCATTGCCTCTTCTGTGAAATGAAAATAATGGTGGTAACAGTAAGATGACATGGAGATCTAAAGAGATAATTCACCCCCCGGTACAGAACACATGCCAATAACTGTTTTTATGATTGTTTTTCTACCCAGTTTTTATTTTTGTCATAGCAAGATTACTTTTCTTAGTTTGCCTTCAATTTAATTTAAAAGTATAAATTAAATATAAGTTATAGTAATATAATGCTTTTAACTGGTATATATGTGTGTATATATGTTACGAATGTTTGTGTGTAAGTGTATGTGTAGATAGATAGATAGATAGATGCTGTAATGTAAGATTGTTTTTGATTAAAATGTACAGTTGTTCAATAAAGTTTGAAAGCCAACATAATACTATTTACCAGCCTGAGTGACATAGCTCAGTGGTTGAGCATCAACCTGTGAAGAAAGAGGTCACGGTTCAATTCCTGCTTAGAGCACATGCCTGGGCTGTGGGCTGGATCCCTAGTTGGGGGGCATGTAGGAGGCAGCTGATCAATGATTCTCCCTCATCATTGATGTTTCTTTTTTTTTTTTTTAAATTAAATCTTTATTGTTCAGATTACATTTGTTCCTCTTTCCCCCCCCATAACTCCCTCCTCCCAGTTCCCGCCCCACCCTCCGCCCTCACTCCCCACCCACTGTCCTCATCCATAGGTGCACGATTTTTGTCCAGTCTCTTCCTGCATCTCCCATTCCCCTTTCCCCGCCAAGAATAGTCAGTCCATTCCCTTTCTATGTCCCTGATTCATTATAATCACCAGTTCATTCTGTACATCAGATTATTTATTCACTTGATTCTTAGATTCACTTGTTGATAGATGCATGTTTGTTGTTCACTATTTGTATCTTTACCTTTTTCTTCTTCCTCTTCTTAAAGGATACCTTTCAGTATTTCATATAATACTGGTTTAGTGGTGATGAACTCCTTTAGCTTTTCCTTGTTTGTGAAGCTCTTTATCTGACCTTCAATTCTGAATGATAGCTTTGCTGGATAAAGTAATCTTGGTTGTAGGTTCTTGGTATTCATCACTTTGAATATCTCTTGCCATTCCCTTCTGGCCTGCAAAGTTTCTGTTGAGAAATCAGCTGACAGTCGTATGGGTATTCCCTTGTAGGTAATTGAGTCTCTTTCTCTTGCTGCTTTTAAGATTCTCTCTTTGTCTTTTGCTCTTGGCATTTTAATGATGATGTGTCTTGGTGTGGTCCTCTTTGGATTCCTTTTGTTTGGGGTTCTCTGCGCTTCTTGGACCTGTAAGTCCATTTCTTTCACCAGGTGGGGGAAGTTTTCTGCCATTATTTCTTCAAATAGGTTTTCAATATCTTGCTGTCTCTCATCTTCTGGCACCCCTATAATTCTGATATTAGTGCGCTTGAAGCTGTCCCAGAGGCTCCTTACACTATCTTCACACTTTCGGATTCTTTTTTCATTTTGCTTTTCCAGTTGGGTGTTTTTTGCTTCTTCGTATTTCAAATCTTTGGTTTGATTCTTGTGCTCCTCTGGTCTGCTATTGGGTATAATATTCTTTATTTCAGTCCGTGTATGTGTACTTTCTAGTTTCTTTATCATAGCATCGAGGGTCTCATTAGTTTTCGTGAGGCTCTGCTCAAGTTTATTGCAAGCCCTCAAAATTGCGTTTTTTAGCTCCATATCCTCCATTTCTGTCATGCTTTTTTGTCTCCGCATCTTTTATGCTTTCTTGGTGCACCCCCTTGTGGTCTTTGTGCGAAGTCTTGTTCTAGTTAAGCTTTAATTGTTGTAGTTAATACTAGAGGGATTTGACCACCAGGCCGACTGGCTGTGAGAATCAGCTGTGGGAAAACTTCTGTCCTCTGGGGAGGTGCTAATCTAGCCTTTGCCTGAGGCGATCCAGCAAATGGCTCTGTGCAGGGCTTGGGTGGGGCGGGCTCAACAGGGCGGGTGGAGGGAGCAGCTATGGCTGCTCTCAGTCCGTCCCCAGAGGCTCTGCCTCTCTGTCCCAGCAACCGCTGCAAACCTCGGAGGGACCGTAGCCAGACAGTCCTGCTTCTCCCGTTTGAGTCTGGGTCCCTAGAGACTCACCCGGATCTGTAGCCCAGAGTCTGAGACTCCCTCCTGATTGAAAATGACAACCGCGCCCTCAGCCACCAGCCCGCTTTGCGCGCGCACCTCGTTACCTTTAAATTTTCCACACTGCGCCTCCTCTGAGCCTCGTAATGCTGTTGTTTTTCCTTCTAGTTGAAGAGTCTCTCCTCAGCCAGCCTTCCTGTGGTTCTGGGTGATGTCCGTTCCGTCTTTTAGTTGTATTTTTGAAGTGGTTGTTTGCGGCAGCAGTCTCCGGTGTTTACCTATGCCGCCATCTTCCTCATCATTGATGTTTCTATCTCTCTCTCCCTCTCCCTTGCTCTCTGAAATCAATAAAAATATAAAAAATTAGTATTTACCAGAATTAAGAATTTTTAAAAAGAGAATTCAAAATGTGCCTATCCACTTACAGATATTATCTAATATGACATATAGTAATTCTATAAAGTATGCTTTATTTTTATTATCATTTGCAGGTGAGAAATGTGAGCCTCAAAGAACTTGCCCACAGCCACAGAGCCAGAAAAGGGAAGATCTATGATTAAAAACATTTTTTACTCCAACACCTATAGTTTTTATATTACATACTAGTAGCCCAGTGCACGAAATTCGTGCACATTAAAAGGGAATTAATTGCCGTAACTGGTTTGGCTCAGTGGATAGAGCATTGGCCTGCAGACTCAAGGGTCCCGGGTTTGATTCCGGTCAAGGGCATGTACCTTGGTTGTGGGCACATCCCCAGTGGGGAGTGTGCAGGAGGCAGCTGATCAATGTTTCTCTCTCATCAGTGTTTCTAACTCTCTATCCCTCTCCCTTCCTCTCTGTAAAAAATCAATAAAATATATATTTTTTTTAAAAGGGAATTAATTAGCAGAGATATTTTAACATTGCTATTTGCCCTTTCTCTATAATAGAAGTGTGAGAGATGAAAGGAAATCAGTAAAATGTATATGAAAATAATATATAAATTTATTAATAAATAAATAGTAACAAAAGGATATAACAACAGAGGCATGATATAAAAATGACAAAAACATGATATGAAAACAACAAAAACATGATATAAAAACAACAGTGATGAAAACAATGACTGATAAAGTGATTAAACTTATTCTAATATCTCCCTGTACACCACATTAAGAGTGAAAACACTTTCAGAGTGCTTGACTAATTTCCCTTGTGATGAAGTACTTAGAACTTTAACTGTAACATCACATGCTCTTCAAACTCGAGAGAAAGCAACATATAACTGACCATGTGCAAAAACGGGTTCAGGTAGGAACATGCCTACTCTGTCTAGAGTTTGTCCTTGTGATTTATTAATAGTCATCACAAATGCTGGCATCACAGGAAATCGTCGTCGAATCAATTTAAATGGGAGGCCAGTGTCAGATAGGGACAAATTAATTCTTGGAATCAAAGCAGCCTCTCCCTCTGCAGATCCTGTTAATACTTCAGCTTCAATAATGTCGTAATCTTAGGTCATTAGATTAGGTCGTAAGATTAGGTCGTAATCTTTTGATAATAAATCTGGTACCATTACAAAGACCCCATTTACTATTGAGATTTCTCAATAGCATGATGATTGCACCCACTTTCAATTTTAATTTATGACACAGCATTCCTGAAGGAGTAATACTATTCAGAAATTCAATGGGGAAATTTTCCTTTGTTTCTTTGTTATGGTGTGGGGCCACAACATCAGTAACAAAGAAACAGAATTAAAACTTTTTCGTGGGGAGCTGCTACAGTGTTTTGGACAGGTTCAAGCCTTGGACTGATGAGAGGGCACAGTCTTCTCATTGCCACATGCAAGTCCCAGCTTGGAGGGCAGGGCCCTCCCAGCACAATTATAGCCAACAGCTGTAGTTGTAAGCTTGAACCTATGGTCCAAACACGTGACCCCACGTGCCTGAGTGATGTAGGCTTGGTAGAGTTCAGGTGCATGTAGTTGAGTAGGATTGAAACCCAGGAGAATGTTGTAAACATCTTGGTCACACCCTTACTTTGCCTTGTAGCATCTGTTATAAACTAAAGTCATGGCTGTGGGCATGGTCGCTGTCTCTCAGAGAAGCAGCATCCCACCGAGTCCCGGCTTTCATTCTCTTGTCTGTCTTTTCTAAGCCTTTCAGCCACCTCACTCAGGTTCAAACTTTAGAAAGATCTGCCTCCACGCTCCCAGGGCGGGTTCCTGCCTCAAACTCCGCCCTTACAGAAAACAGCTCCGGGAAATAGCTTGGGGGAGGGCACAGCCATTGCCAAGACAACCCCTGTAGGACTGACTTCCTTCCGCTGGTCGCTGTTCCTCTGTATGTGATGAACACCACCCATCGTTTTTATATAAGTAGATACTGCTTTACATTAGTGAAAGATTTTTAGCAGCTAAAACATTTAAATAACCTGGATTTAGGACACTACCTTTAGATGCAGGTAACAGGTGAACCAAAGCAATAAAAGGTATTAAGGAAAACCAGTGGAGAGGACAGAGACTAAGCTGATGAATGGCTGGGATCTGCATTTTCTGGCCAAACTGACCCTTTACTCTCCATCACATTCTCAGATGATTTCTCCATGGTGTCCATTTCCTTAAATGACTGCTGTCTACAGCTTCTTAAATCCATGTAGTAGCCATCCTGGAGAAGAATGCCTGACATGAAACAGCTGCAAGCGTTCAGATGCCCCTGTCAATCTCATTTGTCATTTTCCATCAAAGCCATCTTGGTCCGATGGGTATTCTTAGTCCGGGCCTACTTAGTTGGCTGAATCACTGTGACCTTTCTTTTTATGGCAATCTGTTCAAACAGCTTCTCCTGCCCTGGACCTCCCATTCACTGTTATTTGACAACCCCTATTTCAGACAGCTCCTTAGGAGAGAGGCTTTCTGAATAGTGTTCTACAAACAAATGCACTTCTCTAATTTTTAAAATATGTCTCACCAATAGTAACTCTTGATGGTAAGCAAGTCTCATCCAGAGAAAAGTTTGAATTAGAATTATGTTGTGTTGCTTATGAATACATAGTCGGTTCTAGCATAGGAAGCTTAGAAACTCCCTTTACTTGGGTAAGTGTGTTTCTACCATTTCTGATTTGGGTTTTTTTACTGCCTACCACAGGAAGCTAAAATTGCAGCAATTTCCAGGGTCAGATGGGGAGAAAAGTCCTGGATGAAATTTAGACAGAACCACACACTTCCCTTCCCCAAACCCCCCAAGCTGCAGCCCCTGGAAAAGGCCTTTCATGAAGAGGACCTATCAGTTAAACGTCTCCTCTGTGGGCAGATCTGGCTCCGGCCATGTCTAAAGGTGTATAAAGAGAGTGGAAGTTTTTACAGCAATTGCCCAAAATTGTGTTTTAATTTCCATACACGCATTTGGAATCTTGTGTTATTTTTAGTTTTGCCATCACTGTTCAAACAAAACAGCAGGTTAAAACTTTTTTCCCTCCTCAAATCATATAAAAACCTCATATAACAAAAGTCCAGTGCTATTTTAGACCAAGTAAATATAGACAAGTAGACCTTAGACCTCCTCTTGTCTTTTTGGCTCTGTTTCAGTTTGAACTAAGAGAAGTCTTTCTAGGGGGGGAAAAAAAGGAAAATTATAATTCTTAAAATGAGACTAAATTTAGGAGACCTAACAAGCTATAGTCCTGCATTCGGTTGCTTTAAAGTCCAGGAGAACGACCTGTAAAATTGAAGACATTAGGTACCATGTCCTTTATACTTGTTTTTATTTTCAGGACAGCACATGTGGGCGTGTATTCTGACAGCATGTGTTAAAATAATAACCAGGGAAACTAATTCAGTCCTATAGTCACATAATCAGGGAACATTTATTAAATGTCCACTATGTGTAGAGCCTTAGGCTGAGTTGGGAGGAAAACATGTCTTCTTCCAGACCTGGCCCCCAATGAGTCATAGTCTAGAAGAGAGATCAAACTATAAACAAATCATTACAACACAATGTGGAGAGTGTTGACAAGTGTATGCATAAAGTGCAATGAGAACACTGAAGAATGAGCAACTAACCATGCAGGAAGTAAAAGAAAAGCAATGAGGAAACTCTTTACCAAAGAGGTGGTGTTTTAGCTGAGTTGTTTGGTTAAAAGTGGGTCAGAGTATTCCAGAAGATAAACAGGCAAAGGACCAAAGAGAATAAAGCTTATATTACATTCAGACAACCAGAGCAATTTATGCTAGATTTTAGGATGGATTTTAAAAGTAGGAAAGGGCCAACATTTCCTGATGACTTCTGACAAATTTGAGCATTATCCTGGAAGCAGTAAGGAGCTGTGCTCAAGGAGCTGAAAATGTTTTAAAACTGCATACATTATTATTCTACTTAAGATGCCTAATTGTTGGGGAAGAACACATTCATCGACTTGTTTATTCCGAAAGATTTACTGAGTACCTAATATGTGTTTTGTACTGAAGTAGACCCTGGGGCATAGCAATAAACAAGACAAATTCCCTGCCCTCATGGAGTTTATAATCCTATGTAATAAAAGGCTAATATGCAAATTGACCAAGCAGTGGAATGACCAGTGGCTATGACGCACACTGACCACCAGGGGGCAGATGCTCAAGCAGGAGCTGCCCCCTGGCAGTTAGTGCACTCCCACAAGGGGAGTGCCGCTCAGCCAGAAGCTGGGCTCATGGCTGGCGAGCGCAGGGGCAGTGGCAGGAGCCTCTCCTGCCTCTGGGGCAGCACTAACGACCTCTCAGGGGGATCCCGGACTGAGAGAGAGTGCAGGCCGGGCTGAGGGATCCCCTCTCCCCAACTCCAGTGCATGAATGTCGTGTACCGGGCCTCTAGTCCTGGTATAACTAATAAACAACTAAGCAAATAAATAATATGTATCTTCAGAAAGTGATGAGCATAATGGAAAGTAAGAAGATAAGATGAGTGCACAGAGAGTGGCCTGGAAAGGAGTGGAATTCACAGGTCGTGTGTCAGAGGAATGTTCACTAAAGCTCCTTGATGACTTCATATTAATATCTACCACAGTTTCAGTCAGACTTTCTCTCCTTTTCTCACCTAATAAACTGAAATAACAGCTATACTCCCTTCTTTACTGTCCTTATGAATCAACTTTTAAGATTCCAGCTTGATTTTCCTAATCAGGTTCATCTTCCTGATTCTTATTATAAAGAAACTATGAATTGATTTAAAATTAAATAAATTGCCTTGGAAATTGAAAACACATGTAAAAACTTTCAGAATATTAAAAGTTTTCAACTAAAGGAAGTAGTAAAAGTCTTGCTTAAGTAAATTTTAATATTTCTTTTGCTATCTGAGGAAGACTACACATTTTGAATTGTGTAAAGGATGGAATGTAGTTTTTAAATGTGATTTGTTTTACTCTGGAATCTAACAGCACCTGCCTTATTTTCCTTGGAATCCTTTCAAGCATCTTCTCAAGTGAGCATTACATTTGCCTAAAGGAACTGAACATCTCTGAGTTTAGCTGAATGTAATCATAAAAATGAAAAGAATGTTTTGCCATATATTGTGTATTATACTGTATTGGATATGTATTAATTATAAAAATTATCAAAACTGTTATCAGTGTTGAATGATTGTATTGAGGAATAAAAAGCCCAACCGATTATAAAGTTAGGTATGCTTGGATGTTTGGTTGTCATCTTGCCACAATAGAGTCCACAAAATTGCCTCTATTTAAAGATCCTTCAAAATATTTTTAAATAATTTTATTTTAAAATATTGGTTCCCAACAGATTAAGGGAAATTATATATATATCTCACATAAACATATCCACATATGTGTGTGTAGTTGAATCATGGTTTTTTCAATGTCACTTTTCTCTAGAATCTTGGTTTGTGTACACTGCACCCAAAGCTATATAGATTTAGGTAAGGGTCAGAGATTAGTTACAGGTCACAGAAGTGTTCGTTTTCTAGTCTGCTTGATCATCACTAGTCTCTGTCTACCTTATTAAATTTAGCGCAGAGCATTGGGACTTACATAAAACTACAGAGTTTTCAGTTCCTACTGCCCCCATTTACAGAATGCCCCCAAATGATTCCATTGTCTACACCTCAACTTGTAAAGATGAAGCTGCAGAAAAAGTATTTGATCCAAGATATTCTTTTTTTTTTAAATATTTTTTCTTGATTTCAGAGAGGAAGGGAGAGGGAGAGAGAGAGATAGAAATATCAATGATGAGAAAGAATCATTGATCGGCCCCACACTATGGACTGAGCCTGCAGCCTGGGCACATGCCCCAACCTGGAATCAAACCATGACCTCCTGGTTCATAGGTCGACGCTCCACCACTGAGACACACCAGCTGGGCTCCTGTGGGATTCTTAACCAGGCATTTCTTCTTGATGAATCCCTTTTTTTGGTTTCCATGATACCATTCTTGTGGGCTTTTCTGATTTTCTTTCAAATTCCCTGGATGCTTAGGTCTGTCTCTTTAATTACCTTCCTTTCCTCATTCAGAACTTAAATATCAATGTTCCACAGGGCCCTGTCCAACACACATAACTCTTTATTAGTACCTATCTACCAACAATTACATTTTAAGATCTATGCCAGGCAAAAGAGTATAGATACAATGGAGAGAATGGGAAGTCAGTTTCAGTATAGCCTGTGCTCAAGGTGAGCTTGTAATATGGTTCAGCCAAGTAGATAATCAAGTTTATCCAAGGTTCGATTATATCATAATCTTTAAATTTATTTGCCTGTGTTATATACAGAGACCATACCTGAAGACTATACTTCACTACATAGTTATGACATCTTAGGAACATATACAATAAAATGTAATCATGCACTTCGCTATTATTCCACAGATTCAGCTATGTACGAAGACTGTGATATGTAGAACATTTTTTACTCCATCATAAAACCCCTCAGATAGGAGGAAAACAACATTTTAGGACAGAGAGCTTGGAATTTTGGTGTAAACACATTTGGGTCTTATATATACCCCACTTTCTTTTACAAACAAGTGAGTGAGTTTGACTTTTTTTTTTACATTCTTGAGGAATAACAGGTATGTACTAGTAAGTTGCCAATTTTAACACCTGAAAAAAAGTTGATTTTTTTTTAAGGTTTAGGTTACATCTTTACTGAGTATTTACAGTACTTTGATATAAGGATACTATGTAGCAAAAACACAATTTTAGTTCCATATACGCACTAATCATAGAGAATTATAATAATTATATACTTCTTTTTAAAAATTAAAATGTGAATTTTTATGCCTAAATTGATCATTTATAATTCTATTTATGTAGAACCTATATCCTTGTGTACCAGATAAGACAAAATATTTAGAGCCTTTAAATTAGAAAAAAAAAAAATGCCCTGGCCAGGTAGCTCAGTCAGTTAGAGCATCGTCCAGATACTCCAGGGTTATGAGTTTGATTCCCAGACAGGGACATGTAGAAATCACCCAATGAGTGCATGAATGAGTGGAACAACAAATCTCTCTCTCTCTCTCTGTCTCTCTCTCTCTCTCTCTCTATCTCTCTCTCCCTCTCTAATCCATAAATTTTTTTAAATGGGGAAAAATTAGAAAAAAAACTGTGATTTCTAATTATGAACTATCTTATAGTTTAAATTTAGATGTTCTTTTTCCTTTAGTAATATTTTTATTTTATAATTCCCAAACAGAAACAACCCATAGATAACTGTTAAATAATTATTTTTAGTTGATAACATCTGAGGAAAGGTAATATATTCTCATTGGTACACAAAAATATGTAGTTCTCTCATCAATATTAAGGGATTCATACATTTATACTGCCATATTCTAGAAAGAAATCAGAAACACTATGAATTTTATAATTCATTACAACTTCAAACATAAAATAATGTTAAGTAATTATACATACTTTATTTTGCTCTATATTAATTTTCAGGTAAAATAAATGCACATATATGTATATATATACATCATAGCTTAAAAATAATTATTTTTAAAATTATAGGTGCTATTGTATCCAACTACAGTTTATAAAACTTTGTTTCTATTTCCAAATAATATATATACAAATGAACATTTGGCACTTTATCAATTTTTAGGATGGTTATTTTAGGTCAGGGTTTAAACATGAAAATATCTTTTCAGAAATCACATTTTTAGTAAATTTTTTCCTCCATACACTCTAGATTTGAAGATAATCTAAATTAGATTGCTAGTTGCCTTGGCTATTACATTTTTCAGCATTTCACATGATATACTTTGCAAGCAATACATATATACAATTTGATAATAAAATCATAATTTATTTCCGTTAGCTGCACCTTTGAAGTGTTTACTAAGCACTGGATTAATATCAGTATTCTGTCATATGATTATAGCAGATTAGGGTTTCTCAGCTTTGGTACTAATGACACTTTGGATCACATAGAATTTTGTTTTGGGGTATGTCCTATGTATATTGGGTATTTAGCAGCATAGTTGGCCATTCCCAGGATATTCCAGTAACACACCCAGTCATGTCACTTAAACAAGTCTCCAGACAATGCCAAATGTCCCCCGGGGCAAAATCACCTCAGGTTGAGAATCACTGTACTATAAAGTGTTAAGTGATATTGTAAAAAGTCTAAAGCCTAAACCAGTTTTGCTAAGGCAACATTTGTATTGGAGGGGAAAAAAAATGAGACACTTAAACCCATAAAAACAACTTGGAAATGTAGCATTTTAAAAGGTCTTTTTTTTTTTTTTCCTCCTCAATCCAGACAAAAAGCCACACCAGAAGTTAAAGCAAAACATCCTGATTAGATTAGCACCAGCTTCACTGGTGGCCAGCAATTCCCTCCCTTACAGGGTGTGGCAAGAAAAGAAAGTTACTTCTCTTCAGGGGCTGCCTGCCTGCAACGGCCTTTATTTGGGCAGTAGCCTGAAGCAACCCATCCTTTATTGGAGCCATGATTGATGCAAGTTTATTGTTTTCCTTTGTGGAACCCCTAAGGACACAATGTTTATTGTTCATTTCCTCTGCACAGTGTCTGCCTATGCAGTCTGAGGGATGCAGTGTCCAAACTTGGGTTTGGCAACCTCCAGCCTCTAAACTCAATCCCGTAGGGATAGTACTGGTGAATGCCAGGCCTGGCTTAACGTTTTAGAATTTTCTTGGCCAAATAACAGCATACATGGTTTAACCAGATGTTGGGAGTTAGTCCCGGCGACCCAATCCTTCTCTAGATTGGAGGAAAAACACAACCACAAATCTCCTCCTCTTCCTGATGTCCTTCAAGGTCCTGCCCTCAACATGTTGGCCCTGTGTCGAGAATTCTGTACTGGGGATCCTTACAAGGTGGACGCTGCCCAAGGACAATGACCCTGTCTTACTTTAAAGCAGGTGCTCTAGAAGCATATGGTGACTTGACTTTTGTCCCAGGAGGAAACTACACAATCTATATCCCACTAGGACATGCCATCTCCACTTTTTGAGTCTTCGCATATATTTTGAGTAAAATACAATGGCCACCCATGTCATACCTTTTTCTGCTATTTTTACATGCGGAATAAATTGGTAAAATTCCCATCAATTGCACATCATCCGCACAGATCATCTATGGACCCGAAACTTCCCTGTGAGCCATAAGTGTCAACGGTAGTGGAATGCAGATGAGCTTATCTAAGCTTCACAAGCTTTAAAATTCTTGAGCCTTCCTCTTAACCTATCCACCCCATTCCAGCCCCTTCTAATGTGTGCTCAACTCTGAAGCTGGCTTATTCAGGCAATGGAGAATCAGAAATTCCGGTCATGACCAGACTCTATGTTTGTGCCCAGGCTGTGGAACCACTCCACTGGCCATGCTGTGGAATGTGAGTCCCTCGTACCATCCCATGTGTCTGGCTCCAGGCCCCAAAATACCATCAGCAACAAGCAACCAGTTGGCAACCATATCTTTCAGACTTGCGTGTAAACACGCACCTATATAAATACCCACATATCACATTTCCCTGCCCACTGAGGTAAGGATGCCTTTTTGTCTTGAGTTTCTAGTAATAACCTAAATTATGGTGGGCTAAAATGTCATAGAGCTTATGATCATATCTTCAAGTGCTTTCTTAAGAGGTTTCCTGACACCATGGCTTCCAATTTCTGTATTTTTAAATTCACTTGCACATTAAAAACCCAATACCTCTGGTATTAAAAAGCAAGTGTGCTCGATAAAACAGAAACACACTCTGTCCATGAACAAGGAGATTGTTGAACTTGTTTCAGTGTCAAAATGTCATCTGTGCTGGTAATTTTTTTTTTTTAATTCTCTAAAAAATTGTTTCTCTTCATCTGTTAAAAAATTTAAAGCAAATTGAAAACTCTTTGGGAATGCAAACCCTGTGTGATTGACAGTGACAAGCACACATACCTTGAAAGCTCCACTGTAATGCTTATACTTAAAAACAAATACTGTGGCTTCTGAGAGTAGCCTAGTCAGCCATACAGCCTTGTACCTGGCATCTTGTAAATTAATCTGGGTGTTTATGCTGTAGATCATCATGATGAACATATTGCTATAGCAACATGCATTTCTTCCATTTTTTCCCTGCTAATTACACTAACATCACCATTAGCTACTAAATCTTTGAATAACTAATGAATGTGTGTGAAAAGCAATGTCTTGAAAACACTCTTTCAATGTGTACTCATCCAAAAGTAAGAAAAAAAATGCATGTAATTTGATTATTTTTATTTGTTGTTAATCTTGTCAATATAGTGTTAATCCATATTTACATTTGAATATGTTGAAGGATTTGGGAGGTGTCTCTATAGAATAACATACTTCTCAATGAGAGAGAGCCTGGTGATTCTAGGTAGAGTTCTTTCCTCCAATGCCCACTACCACACCATCTTTATCATTTCATTGACATTTGATCACAAGGAAGTATTATTTAAACCCATAAACTTCTTAGGCTCCTAAGTTTCTATAACTCAAGCACCAATATTATAAATATTCAGATCTATTTAAATTAAGCCTTTTGGTAGAGAGTCTAATGAAACAACAGAGATTTTAGTTGATATGTAGCACATAGGTAAGACACTTATCGAAAATTCATGTTCATTAACACTAAGGATAAAGAAAGACTCATCCGAGGTAATTTTCCAAACCATTACATCTTGAAAAGACTCTGTTTAGTATTCATCTCAGTTGCACATTGAGTGTGTTTGGGAAAAGCTTTCACTTTTTCAGACCATCAGAGTTCTATATAGGTCACAGGAACATATTTTTTAGTCATCTATTTGATGTAAATTATTAGTGCTTACACTAAATATGTCCACACATAGCCAGGCTGTTTGGGCCCTAAAGCTTAGCTCAAATCATTAGTAAAGATGAAAATTTCTAAGATGACCCAAGTAGGGTGAAAATAGAGGTTTTCACTTAATAAATATTGAATGTCAGGGAAACACAAACAGTGAACAAGGGACGTGAGAATGATAGCTAGATTCCCCTGTTCAGTGGTCGGCAAACTGCAGCTCTTTGGCCCCTTGAGTGTGGCTCTTCCACAAAATACCACGTGCAGGCGCGCATGAGCAGTGCGATTGAAACTTCGTGGCCCGTGCGCAGAAGCCGGTATTTTGTGCAAGAGCCACACTCAAAGGGCCAAAGAGCCGCATGTGGCTCACGAGCCGCAGTTTGCCAACCACTGCCCTAGTTAAATAAACCACACCAATAAAACCTGAGGGTCATTTGGTGGCTGTTTCAGCCAGACATTCATTGTGAGAATTATGAATATGTAAAACTACTTCCACATCTTTCAATGTTCATGTGTAGGATTGAGAAGAGGATGTCTATCATGTAGCAATATAAAACTAATACAGTAAATTAACTATCAAGGAACTAATCATAAAAATGATCGATTACTATTCTATTCATTTATTGAGGTCAATGTTATTATTTCTTTTGCTATTTATTCCAGAATCATTAAAATAATACTGAAAAATTTGCAATGATGAGTTCATAAACATGTGTTCTCCAACAACAGTTTTCTCACTTGGGTGCTGTGATACCTCTTTCTTCCTACAGGGTTGGGAGGAGAATCCAGAAAGATTTACCTCTTGCAATCAAAACATTCATAATTGTTGCTTTTGGGACACGAGTTCAGTAGAAATCTTTGAAGTTAGAATGGAGGGCATAGTGAGTCTCCGCTGTCTTTCTCTGCAGGATGGAGCATTCAGATCAGTTTGCATCTATCACAGGCCTCACACACCCCTCAGTCTCTCCCAGCCATGACATGAAGAAGCTGGTGTAAGTGTGAATATATTTGATGGAAGTTACTTGAGGGTAAATAATTCAAAATATCAGGCCATTATTTTATTACTCAAAACTGTGTATTCATAATGTATCTGTAAATAATTTATCAAAGGAAAGGTTTGAAGAATGAGTACTGCTTGGCCAATCTATTGATCTTGACAGAAAAAAAAATCAGCTCTACTACTGGGATGGGATTTAGAAGAAATAAGTATAAATTTGGCTTTTAAAAATGTGGTGAACAAAAAAAAAGTATGTGTTTCCAAAAACATGGAAAGGTGTAAGCAAATATATAACAATCCCACTGGGATTAAAAAAGAAAGGGGCCAGTTTTTAATACTTTCTACACACAATTTTGTTATTTAACCTCTTATAAAACAAGCATGAACTCCTCTTTTAGTTTTTTTAAAAAATAATGCAAATATTCTGTTAAAAAGGAGTCTTCTATCTGATGAGAAAGGACATTAGATATTAGATGTAGAATAAACTGTTTCCTCTTTTACTTATTTATCAAGAATTTTCCATTTAGAAGGTAGACCTATGCCTGAAAATTTTTTATTAAAGGAAAATCATTTGAAAAGCTTTACCGAGGAAGACTTTTTCTTTAGAAAATTTGTAAAAAGCAAATTGCTTTCTAACTGAGACCATGAATGGCAAGTTGCAGCTGAGATTGAATTTTTAATACTTAGTTAAAAGTCCTTGGTAATAGAGGTTTATTATACAACTATTAACAAATCCTTAATTATATCAGTGTTTGCAACAAGTCCAACTGCATTATCCCAGTGGTTCAGCACCTTTGTATATATTATGTCTATCTGATTCAATTAGACCTCCAACATAATCAAAACAGAAAAGACTAAAACAATTAGTTTCCTTTTCACACTCTCAAAGTTAGTCAGAGAATAGCTTAGAAATAACTCTTTATTCTCCACAATTTGGATTGTATGGGCTGCCAACACCCAGGAGGTTTCCAACATGGTCCATACAATAGTTATCATTGTGTAATTTAAGTTCATTCATACTAATGTTGGTGTTTTAGTGGGTGGGAACATAATCCAAAGAACTCTTTTAAGAATACTAAATGAGAAAATACATTTCCAATTTTTTGAGGCAACAAGAACTATTACAAACGTTAGACAATGATTAAAGTATCTCTGCTCTATCTTTCTAGAAAAACAAAAACTAGACTTGCCAGTTATTTCTTTACTGAGTCCAACTACGGTTTAATTGAACCTGGATTTTTTTATTGTTCTGTTTTTGGCCAAAATGCTATATCCCACAAATCTGTTTTTACCATAAAATCAAATATAACCATTCAAATATTTAAATATAAATAAAACCTCATTAAAATTCTGTACAGAAAACCATAGCCCCAATAAACATGCAAAAACCCAAGGATGCTTTATTTAGAGACCCCCAGAAATGTACCCTCCAAAATGTGTTTTGAATTCACATCAGGCCAACATTTGTCAATTTATAACAGGCCAACTTTTGTCAACCATCTTCTTTATACCAACTATTCACTAGTTAAGGAGGTAGAGCAATTCTATTCCAGAAGACTCAGCTGTGATTGGGGTCCCTGCTGCACAATGCAAGAGCGCTAGCTGAGGAATCCAGGATCCCAGCTAAAACAACCAACTGTGTGGCCTCAGGCAGGGAGAGAGAGGCTCCTTTCTCTTGGATCAGATGTAGATAACAATGCTTTTCTCATCTCAAGAAATTACAAAAAGGACTCCAATGAGGTAAAATTAGCATCCTCATCTTTCCTATTCGGAATGATTTACTAGAATTTATAATGTGTTACTGCCTTTTAACCTACTTATATGCTTATCTTCCCCACTACTTTATATATTCTTCTAATGCTTGTATTGAGACCTTTTTTCATTATATCCTAATTACTGAAGGATCATAATACATGTTTGTGAAGTGAAATAATGCTTGTAAAAAGTAAAGCGCCACATACATGCAACGTGTTGGGTATGATTTTGCTTTAGTATTGACAACAGGAGTCAGTTTAATGATGAAAGTCCCTTTGTGAGGTGGTCTTTTCACTATGAAGGGCATTGAGTTTGGAACTGATGGGATTCACATTTCTCTGAATTCAGTGCTATGACCAAGGCTATCATCTACTAAGCCCTGGCTTCCTCATGTACAAGTTCCTAATAAAACAACTAATCTTTTTAGTTTTTATTTCCAGCTTGCACTGAATGAAGAACATTCAATGATGATAGAAGTGTATATTAAAATGAATGCAAATTAGCCAAGTAAAAAATGATTATTAAGCTGTAGACTTTCTAAATAAGGTTCCCAGATACATCTACAAGATCTCTTCATTTTATGGGATAGTTTGCACAAACATGGGCTCTTTATTCTCAAACAACAAAAAAGAAAAACCCCACATTTCCAGCAAAATATATGACAAACATTAGAAAAATAACCTGTTTTCCTTTTCATATACAAAAAGAGATCTAATTCACAAACAACATGGCTACCTGTGGTCTAGCATTACATAAACATTAATAATGGTTTCTTCACTTTTTTTATAATAATAAAAATTATCTTAGCTGGGTAAAAATTTCAAAAGCTATTGGCCAGGATCTATCAATTTCTGTAATCACTCAAATAGTATATAAGAGAATATCATAGTAACAGAAGACCAAAATGTCAAGTTGAAAATCAATGGATGTGAATAAAATTATTCTATTTCAGTTAATTTTTAAAAATTCCTTCAGCAAAACTAAACATTCTTTAGATAAAAAATATAATTTAGTAAAATAATAATTTTCATACCATATGTGTCTGGTCAACAAATTATTTAAAAATCAATATAGTGATTGAGAAATGTGTTTTAAAAAAATACAAGGCTTTGTCCCAATTCCATTTCTTAATCTTTAATATAAAGTCCCGATTTAGCATTTTAAGTTACTTATTTTCCTTTTATCTTTTTTTGCATCATCTAATATTTGTCAGATTTCATCAGGACATCCTTGCTGCACCATTTTGCAAGTGTAAAATTGAAGAAAGAGAATTCAAGTGACTCAATTAAGATCAAATAGTAAATTCATGACAGAGTTGCCAATGCACTGGAATTCTAATGTCAAAATTGCCCATTACCACCTCAAATACCACACTGTTCTATTCAGAGACAGAAAGAGAGACAACTTTAAAGCTGGTACACTAATTTTTAGGAGAGAAAACATTTCAGTTATACTTCATGAAATCAAATTGCTTCTCTATTAAAAGGTCACTTTTGCAAAAGAAATGTTTAGGTTTAATGTTGAAAATATGGGAAATTGCAATGTAGATGAAAATATATTATTTTATAGAAACTATTTGTTTTGAACTTCTCAAATCTCAAATATGATTAATTGATAGTCACTGGTATTCTTTGCTACTTTAGACAAAGTTCAAGAGAGAGGAGAAGACCAACTGATAAGCAAATCAGATGAGTAGGAAAGAAAAGAGGTAGTTCAGCTAACTCACAAAAATATTCGAAACCTAAATAGGAGTGTTCTAAACTTTTGCCACCAAGGATTTCCTTCTTTAAACAGTTTCTATCTAGGAAACTATTTTTTGAAATATTTACTTTATGACACAAAATATGCTTAGTAAGTTTTTACTAATAATGAGGTAAGTCTTTTTCTGTACTGAGATAATATAATTCCAGCCAAAAGCAAAGGCCCTAATTATCCTCCATGGCTTTATCAAGGGTAAATATATACTTTGTCTTAGGTGTATTGAAGCCGTGAAAAGGCTCACCCTGGGATGTCTAAGGATTAATATTGTGAACTATTACATTAGGGAATCCGGTTTTTCCTCTACACCCAATGTCCATAATTCCCTTCTATTTTGAATACTCCTGATGTTGAGAATTATGGTGAATTTATCTATTATACGCTTCAGTACTCAACTATCAGGAAGTCCTGCTTAATGTACCTCTATGGAGTATCTCTAAATTTTCTATTTCTCTGTTTCATCTCTGACCTTTTCTGTTCAAAGCATCTTCATCTTCTTTTTATGGCCCACTGTAACAGCCACCAACCAGGGTTCCCTGCCTTCATCTCCCTCTACCTAAAATTCACTCACTACAAAATATTTGGAGGTTTGTTTATTTTTTTAATGTGTCACAAGATTATGGTGCCCACCTATTTAAAGTTCTTTAGTGAATTCTCATTGTAGAAAAAAAAAAAAAAAAAAGACTCCTTTCCATGATCTTCAAGATGTTATAATGATCTGACCCATTTCTTCCTCTCCAACTTCCCTTTAAAAAACCACTCTTTCCTAGACACTGGTCATCAGCCTCATTATACTTCTATACTTTCCTCAAATATGTTAAAAGCATTCCTTGTATTTGTTGTCACCTCTACCCTAAATTTTCTTCTCTCTGATCTTCCCATGGCTAGTCCTCCTCACCATTCAGATCTCACTTCAAAAGGCACGTATTCATAGAGGCCTTCCCTAATGCCTTAATTTGTCACAATCCTTTCACACATCTAACATACACATTATTTTACATTTTTATTAGCACTTTTATCACTATCTTAATTCATCATATTTATTGATCTGTTTACTTCTAAAAACCCTTAAAATGGAGTGTAAACTCTCTGACAATGAGGACTGGCACATAGTATATGTTCAATAAATAGCTGTTGAACAGAAAAATGAATGTTATAAGCTACATATTTTAACTGAATACGTTTGGGAATATGTCTGATTCCCTCTATTAAATGTATTATTCATATTCATTATGGATGTTCATCTTTGTTCTCTTTTTTCCTGCACATAGTAGATAATTATTTGAGTGAATGAATGAAAAAAATCATTTTAGTTCCATCAGAGACTTCTGTGCTAGGACATAATGATACACTCTGGGTAATTGTGGAGAGGAAAGTTTGTAAGTGGAGGACTAAGAAGGAAATTAAGAATTAATCCTTTCCCAGCCATTGTGGCTCAGTAGTTGAGCATCAACCCATGAGTCAGGAAGTCATGGTTGGATTCCTGGTCAGGGCCCACACCTGGGTTTTGGGCTTGGTCCCCAGTAGAGGACATACAGGAGGCAGCCAATCAATGATGAGAAAATCATTAATGTTTCTATCTCTCCCTCTCCCTTCCTCTCTGTCTAATATCAATAAAAACATGTTTTTAAAAAAGAATTAATCCTTGACTTCTACCTGGAAAAACACATGGAAACAATAAACTATAATATAAAATAAAGTGAGATAAATACATCTAGATGATGGGAATTAAGATCAGAGGAAACTGATTGTGAAGATGGATTACTCCAAGGCATATGTAGGGATACAACAAAAAATAAAATTGAGCAGAAATAAGAAACACTTAAAACAAGAAGAAGAAACTATGAATCTTCCCTCTGTTTAGATGTCATTTCCTCCAAGAGGCTTTCTCCTTCCCTGGAAGAATTGCTTAGAGCACCCAATAGAACCCCATACTTCCCAATTAGAGAATCTACTCTATTGAATTGGAATTTCTGGTTTACCTGTTTGATTTCTCCATTGTCTCTAAGTTTCAGAAAGGAAGTCCTGTGGGTAACTTGCTCACCATTGTATCCCCAGCTTCTAGCAAAGTACTTAAATCATGACGAGGCCTCAGTAAATGGTTTTAGAAAGCAATGACGAATGAAGAGAAGGTAGGAGGAAGGTCAAAGGAAGGAACGAGGGGGATGCAAACCAGTCTCCTTCCTACTCTGCACGGTCCCTCCCCACACGGCAGTGGCAGTGGGGTGAGCAGCATCTCCCCTGCTGCCCACCACTTGAAAACCTGGATATGGTCCATCAAGTGAATATAATTGGCAAAATAAACTATAAGCACATTGAATAAGTCATATTCATAGTAACAAAAAATAAAGCCAGTTCCAACAGTTGTATTTATAGGTTATATCTTTTGCAGGCTGTAATTGAAGAAACATTTTAAACATTTATCCAAATTTCAAAACCATGTATTAGTCATTGATTTAATATATTCTCATACATGTGTTCAATATTTAGGCAATTTACTATTTTTATCTTAATTAAGACATCTTTTTTAACTTGCAGCAAGAGAAATCATATGTATTGCCATTCATAGTCAGACCTCTAAACTCTATAAACTTCATTTGTTTGAGCAGGTAGGTTCTTATCATTCTGTAGTGAGAACATTTGGAGATATAAATGCACATGGCACCGTATTTGAAATTATATATATATATATATATATATATATATATATATATATATAATGTTTAAAACAAGCAGGAAATGGTATGAGAGAAGTTTCAACTCTATCTTATGTGTTTTTCAGTCTACTATTTTGCACTGGGACAAGGTCACTCAGAAAAACTAAATTGAGTCTATATATGAAATAGCCTGTCTGTCCTTTAACAAGGAAACCATCCTGATCTTTAGTTTCACCATTTGTTTTGGAAGAACTGTGCTGCACAGTGAAAATGGCTCTTTAGACAACACAAGAATGGGCAGCTAGCTGCAGGTTTAAAACCATATCTACAAAACATTTCCTATTTAACAAATCAATAACTTCACTAATATCAGTTTCATCAGTTATAAAACAAATCTTTTGAGTGGAAACAATCAATGAATAATTGGTATAAATATAGGTTTAAATCTACTTTTTTACATTAGCATATTTACTTGTAAGTGAAACTTTTAATTTGGAATAATGTGAACCACATTATCAATTTAATGTGTTTGTGATACAAAAGTTATCACAAGTTACTTTAAGGATTTTGGGAACAAAAGTAAAGTGTTAACTGCCCTCAGAGGCATTTCTAAAGGTGCCTCAGAATATATCTAGATATAGTGAAGTGTGTCTAGGCCATTCAATTCTTATATCCAGTGAATATTTACTAGTAAATTCAATTTATATTCACAAAAATATAACCAGTCTTCTAAGACCTGTACTATGCTTTCTGCTTATTGATAGAATAAATTAATTTTAAGAACAATTGTTTAACCACTCAGGTTCTTTGTCTTACTGCATGGGGCAGGAAAGTCAGCAATATGGGAAATAGTGAGCACAGAATTTTGAGTCAGAGTTCCCAGTGTTGAGTCCTGGGTCCATCCATCCTTTACTACCTGTGCAATCTTGGGAGATTCATTTCCTCTGTCTGAGGGTTTTGCAACTCTCAGTTTCTTTGTCAGCACACAGGGTACATAGCACTATAACTTAACTGATTGCAGTGAAAATATTACCTAAGGAACAATGTGTGGAGTGCTATGTAAATGCTCATTATTACATTTCCATACTATTTATAATATTTCAAATTTATTCTTATTATGGCAAATGTTTTAAACCTTCCAGATTCAGATTATTTATGTATTTTTAACGAGCTTTCTGATTGGAGGCTAGAGTATCTGCACGAAGTTGAATGCTCTCAGAGCAAAACAAAGTCATCGTGTACAGCCTCCTTATGCTGAGTCTTTTTCTTGACACTGACAAATCTCTGGTTGCCAAAGTGTACGCAAGATTAATGCACTTGGGCAAAATAATAACATAATAGAAGCATCTCACTTTGGATGGTGCCTGGCAGGCTCTCAATACAATGGTCGAATGAACCTTCTCTAGGGATAAGATGAAGCTCTTTTTTGGTCAAGGCTTTCATGGGAAGACAATTTATCAGTCAATTTCCCCCAAGTTAATTTTTAATCCAATTTCCCTGACAATATCCTAATAAAAGGAATGGTTTTGTATTAATATCCCTGAAGCCCCATACCAAGCCAGACTTTGCAACACAATCAGCCATTATGGGCCACATTTTCCTCTTAAAAGTCAAAGGACCTAAATGGGCACTTTTCGAAGGAGGACATACAGAAAGCCAAGAGACATATGAAAACATGCTCAAAGTCACTAATCATCCAAGAGATGCAAATCAAAACAACAAACAACAAGTGCTGGCGAGGATGCAAAGAAAAAGGAACCCTTGTGCACTGCTGGTGGGAATGCAGACTGGTGCAGCCACTGTGGAAGACAGTATGGAGTTTCCTCAAAAAGTTAAAAATGGAACTCCCATTTGACCCAGTGATCCCACTTCTAGGACTATATCCCAAGAAACCAGAAATACCATTCATAAAGGATATATGCTCCCCTATGTTCATAGCAGCACAATTTACAATAGCTAAGATTTGGAAACAGCCTAAGTGACCATCAGCAGATGAGTGGATTAAAAAACTATGGTACATCTACTATAAAAAAGAAGGAACTTTTACCATTTGAAACAGCATGGATGGAACTGGAAAGCATTATGCTAAGCAAAATAAGCCAGTTGGAGAAAGATAAATATCACATGATCTCACTCATATGTGGGATATAGTGATCAACATAATTTGATGAACAAGAATAGATCCAGAGACAAATGGCAGGGGAGGTCTGGAGGGCGGGGGCTTAGAGAGCAACCAAAGGACTTGTGTGCATGCATAACCAATGGACACAGACACTGGGGCAGTGGGGGCTTGCCCGGGGTGGGAATGGCTGGGGGGCAGGGCCAACCAGGGAAAAAGGAGACATATGTAAAACTTTACACAATGATAATTTTAAAAAGGTAAACTTGTCTACCCTAGCTGGTGCCGCTCAGTGTTAGAGCATCAGCCCATGAACCGAGGGGATGCAGATTCCATTCCCAGTGAAGAGCACATGCCTCGGTTGCAGGTTCAATCCCCAGCACCAGTTGGGGCATGTGCAGGAGGCAACCAATTGATCAATCTCTCTCTCTCTCTCTTTCTCCCCATCCCTCCCTCCTTCCCACTCTCTCTAAAAATCAATGGAAAAGATATCCTTGGGTGAGGATTAACAAAAAAATATGTTTTAAAGGTCAACTCGTCTAAATATATTGGTACTACTAGGTATCTGTTTAGTAACTTTGCTAAACAGTTCAAATGTAGTAGTCTTTTACATATCATTATAATAACATTAAAAAAATGTGTTTGTGAGATAAATCATTGAGTATATTTTCCCCTAGCAGATTTTGGAATTCTCCTAAAATAATAACATGAAGAGCCATGGAAGATGATTGAGATAGCTAGCAGACCAGAGCTGGCACTAGTGAATGCCAACTAATACAATTTTTATGGAGCAAATATATTCTTTGACTGTTTTTGAAAATGAATTGCAGAAACTGAAATATAATTCCTTTTTAGGCAATTTTTGTAACTCTATGAGATTTAGAAAGACAAGAAAAAGCTCTCTGACATCTGGGCTTTCCTTACTTCCTATCAGTTCCAGGGTCTGCTGCTCTGCCCTCATTGACCATGTGCTTCTTATTTGGTCTGGTGTCTGAGAGCTGCCTTTTCTACTTAAAACGTATGTCAGCTACCCTGCTTTCATAGTGTCTTTCCCACCATTAGTCCCTGCCTTACATTGCTCTGTGTTTTTATGGTTCTAACAGTTGTGTATATTTCTTACTCAGACTGTTAAAAAGGAACAGAGGTTTAGCAGACTGTGGCAATGGGAAAAGAGCCTGAAAAGTACAGGGGCAGAAGTTGAAAACACTGTATGTTGTTTTTATGAAAATACAAATTGCTAAGAACAAATTGTAAAATGCAGATATATCTTAAACAGAGAAGTCCTAACATTGTAATATTAAATTTTGGCAGTTATGCATGGTTCATCATTATTTTAACATTCAATTATATTAATGGAAGTGATTTTCATATTCATTAGATTCCATATGTAGTCTGAAAGACCTGTACATATGGAAAATGGAAATAAATCTTTCTCCTGGAAAGAAATAGACAGTGTTTTGTTCTGGTGTTGGTATTGTTGTTGTCCAGGTTGGTGGTGATGGTGAGGTAATTTTTGTTTCTATTTTTTCATTAGATATGAATGTGCTGCAGAATTAGATGTAAACTGAATTCCAAACATACTCTCAGATTGAAATAACTTCTTGGTTATCTGTCTAGATTTTTACTTATGTAAATATATCATTGATACTTTAAATAATTTGGAAATTGAGTTAAATATAGTAAAGTCAATACAAAAGGCAAACTATACTCACAAGAGATATTAAAAATATTTATATGTTTCTTTGCAGAATAAACCATAGAAATATGAATATCATTTATATGGCACAATATTTCATGTGGTTCCTACATCAACAATCTTACAAAAATAAAATAAAGTTTCAGACATATCATTTGCCCTAAAAAATATTTGTTTTAGTGGCTATATTATATGCAAGGCTAGATGACTGAATGACTCCCAGTAAAGAAACAAAATCTCAGAGAAATTGACTTGTCAGAGATGGCACACTAATGCATCTTAAGATCCTAGCCTTGAACACAGGTATTTTGACTCTGATTTCATTGTGCTTTGACTGCCCTATTATTCTCTTTCCAACAATTGACATTGGCTTTCATCTAATCTTCTCTTCTGCTGTGGACCTGAGCTATTCTGGGCAGGTAAAGTCTGATGCCATTTTCAAGTTTATTAACCATATATGGCCGTTAATTCATAGCATTTGCTCTTTGATCTTTGGACAAACTGGACAGTGGGAGACATACTAGGGAAGAGATGCACTGAAGGCTGTGCAGACAAATTAGGAGAGAAGAAAATAGGAAGTACTTTCTGATTTGAATAGAATCAAAGAAAAATACTGTATTCATCCTCAGATGGTCCTAGGGATTCCACTAAAAGCAATAATACCATTAGCAATTCTGGTTTTCCTCCTTAAAGAACAAAAAATCTTTGGACCTATTCTGGACCCAGGCTTCTCAACCAGAAAGCTCTGTTTAGTTGGGGCGGGGGAGTGGGGGAGGGGGGGAGTGTAGAATGTAACATTCCAAATTGCATTCAATTATTATTAAATATTATAAACTTAAGTTTGCAAAGAATTTAATTTAAGCAAAAGTTAGAGTCAATTCAAGGTTATCCCTACAATAAAACCACCCTTCATGTACATCTCAATATTACTGCTCAAGACTTAAAAGTTGAGCGGACTAACCATTGAGATTCTGTGAATTGCTTAGAATCCAAAGCTTATCTGGGTGTGTCTAGGGGAAGATTGAAGGCTTGACAATACTCCCCTAGACAGGTGGATCTAACCTGCTGAAATATTGTGTACACATTGCCCAAAACCTGTAAAAAAAAGTATGTAGGCATTTACTAGAATCACTGATTCCCCAAAGGGTGAGAAAATGCAACATTTAAATACATTTAGTTGCTCTGGACAATTAACCCAATGGATCAAGAAGAATTATTCTTGTATAATCATCTTGCCAGATATTGGCTGGAATTTAAAAATAAAGTAAACCTAAACAACTAGGAAATATCACATGTATATGAATTCCAAGTTATATTAATTCCATTTTTGTCAGTGTTCCTTAGGTATGCTCAGAGTGATGACATTTTTTTTTGTAGTCAAATAAAGAATGGTTTTTCTTAGACAAGGAATTCCATCATTTCTGAACTTTTACAACTGTGTGCTCTACCTATCATTTTCATATGCTTCCTTAACCAGCAAATGATGTGGTAAAATTGTGGGTAGCGGCAGCATGAAGAACAGAACCATTTTAATTTCTCCCATCTGGCATATTAGCATTAATAAAAGATGTTGAAAAAGGGAAGCCTTGAAAGGCTTTCACCTTTTGATTTAACAAGATAATAAGGAAAGCTTGCAATCTGCCACTAAATATAACCGATTAGAATAAGAGTAAGTATAATGTGATGATCACCAAGATTAACCTTTGAGACAATTTTTAAAACCCTGTTGATTACAATACAATCATGTTAAGACTATCACCGAAACTGTTGTTGTTGCTTTTTAGTACAAATATAGTAGAAAAAATTCCATTTCATAGTAATAGAGACTACATCGATTATTAGAACCAAAATTAAGATACCTACAGCTGCCTATCCGTCAAACTGACCCTTTTGGATCTCTCTCTCTATACTATAGAGGGTTAGTTGTCAATAGTATTACTACTAAATCATTGCATTACTGGTTTAGAATATGTATGACATAATACTGATTGTACATTAATATATTTATCTGTTTCACCCAGTTTTGTTGTTTTTATGCCACTATTCCACTTGCTAACACCTCATTAAAATGTTTGCATTTACCTTGGGTTTTTGAATGGACAAGGGGGAAGATTTTACTTACCCTGGCAGTTTCTCAATTAAAATGAGATTTGGGGATCATATCCTTTCTCACTGGAAAATTACCTGAGTAGTTAGTCCAAGTTTTTCATAGCTTTGTTGGCTGATTTTTTTTTTTTATCACGACTACAGTTCAGAAGAACATCATAACTGACAACTACATAGAGTAATAAAATGAACAACTCACAAAGGAGTTTAACAAATATGATCTCAATTCATTTCTTCATTTCTTGACTATGCTTCAGATGAGGTATTTCAGATAGTTATCTTATAGGATGAGAATCAGGCTGGGGATAAAATTTTGTTTATAAATATGATTTTACTTATACAGATTTATAATAGAGTCAATGAGGTCATCTGCTCATTCTGATATCAAGATGCACCTAGAAAAACAAAGACAGGCCTGGTTACATAGCCATACCCATGTTAATCACTGCCTTAAGTAAAGACAGAGTTTCGTTTTGCTTATTCGAGGCAAAATTTGGCAATGTGCTGCATAGGACTTAGAACTGAGTACTAGAGGATGTTTTGAAGCTATCCTTAGTGCAAATTTTAAGTACCTATAGGGCAGGGAACTTATTTATGTAATGAATCCCTAAGCACACAGGGAATCTATAAAGACTTGTTAGTTTAGTTTTGGCACATATGGCATCCAATCCTAAAGGCCACTTTTGTGTTACAAGGACACTAATAAACCTGTAGCATTCACAATGGATATACACATGTTGTATAATCATCTCTACTATATATCCTGTTTAATTTCTCAATTGAAAGCAACTGTGTATATTTAGAAGCCCAAAGCAAAAGCAATAGAGACTGAGGAACAATAATGGAAATTCTGTGCACAGAATGAGGGCTGAATGTGGTCCATAGGAGGAATGATAAATCCATGGTAATCAAGGCAGATTTTTATTTTTAGACAGTCTCTATTGATCAAAATCATTTGGCTAGCATTTTTTAAATGAAAGAAGCCAACCATAAAAAAATTCCTACTCACTCTTCATGGTTGTAAGAATGTGCAATATAGTATGCCTAAACCACTGAAAATTTGGAAAAATAAGCAGTATAATTCTTAATTTACTCTTCCTATGGAGAAAGCAAGGGATTTGGGACCATGCCTAGCATCTAAGAAGAAGCATAACTTCCTATCTACTATGCTTAGTATTATTTTCAGTGATCCCAAAAGTAAGCACATCTCTTTCTTATTTCTTTTTAAAATCTAAAAATCATTGAAAGCTGAATTTCAAAGACGCATAGAATGAACCACATGTGTTAACAGCCATGAGTACTATATGGCAGATGAAAAGATTCACATGTATTATGAAATCCTTTAATTTTCTTTCTTTCAATTTTGTTAATAAAGAATACTAAATATGCTAACTGGTATATTATTACAGCTTTTTAAAAAATATAAATATTGTATTTCTTTTGTATACATAGAATTAAAGTTGGATAAGAAGCATTGGTAAATATCCTAAAGCTAAAGAATATGAACAAACACTGCTTTCAATATTTCAAAGATATTTTAAATATACCATTGGAAAAGAAAAAAATTTAATTACCCTTAAGCTTTCATCTTTTGCAAAGTAAAGAATACTTGATTCAATGTTTTCTAACCAAAATTATTAAAAATTCTTCAATGGGTACTCATTTTCTATGGATCTGTCCTCATAGCAAGTTTTTCTAGAAAACTGAAATTCCCTTGATGATGAATTTTCCAAGAATTATACATAACTCTAAGACAGTTTCTACAATGTTGATAAATCACAAAAGTAAACTCTGTTTAACCAAGCCACTGGACATGTATGTTTACCACACTGCATGAATGGCTTTGTTTTGTTTGTTTGTGTTTGTTAATCCTCACCTGAGAATATTATTTTCATTAATTTTTAGAGAGATTGGAAGGGAAGGAGGGAGGGGGGAGAGAGAAACATCAATGTGAGAGAGACACAGCTATTGGACACATCGATTGGTTTCCACCAGCATGTGCCCCAACTGGGACTGGAGCTAGATTGAATCTGCAACCCAGGTACCTGCCCTAGACCAGGAATTGAACCCATGGCCCTTCCATGCATGGGTCGGCACTCTATCCACTGAGCAACACCAGCCAGGGCAGAATGGCTTTGGTTTTGTTGAGAAATGCTGGGCTGTTGAATTCAAGGTTTCTACTTTTATTTCTCCAACCAATGGATATAGTTGAATCACTAATAATTCATCACCACTACTGGAAAAGTAATACAGCAAATATTTCATATTAATTCCATATTACCAGTATACATCAACTTTGTATATGGAAAATAATATGAATAACTCCCTTTATATCAAATACACTTCTAAATTTTTATTGAAACATCAACCATACCAAAATATAAAGCCAATACAAGTCATCTTGAAATACAAATCAATATATAGCATTAAAAAGTTCATTTGTGTCAATCTTGTTTTTTAAACACCATACTCCAAAAAGAAAGAGAGGGAGGAATAAAAGAAGGAAGGAAGGAAGGAAGGAAGGAAGGAAGGAAGGAAGGAAGGAAGGAAGGAAGGAAGAAAGAAAGGAAGGAAGGGGAAAGGGAGAGAGAGAGAAAGAGAGAGAGAGAAACCTGGTGTTCTTGGAGAAATGGCTAATCCTAGAGCTGAAGTAAGGAAAATATAAGGTAGGCCTGTAGCATCTTGTAGTACTAGAAAAAAAAACCTCAAGGCCAAAGCTGGAACAATTTGATCAGTAAAATAATGGAGTATTGAATTATGGCCCAATGTATAAAATAAATATCCATGCATCACACTTATATAAATAGATGGTTGAATAAAGTTATTCAATGTAAAGAAGAGACAAATCCTTAAATTCCAAATAATATATGTAGATTGTCCCCTCCAAAAGGTAAAGCTTAATTCCCCTTCTCTTGCTTTTTTTCTCTTTTTCCCATCCAAAAGGCACTTTTCTCAAAGCTTTTAAAAATTCTTCTTGATGTATTTCTTCATAACGAATTTGAATCTTGCACATCAGTGCTTACCACATAGTAGTCACACAGTAAACATGTGTTGGATGAATTTCTTGAGTGAATGAAAAGAGATGAATCTTGATGATTTTCCCTCTCCACCAATATGTAGAATGCTAGTTGTACTACCCTAGTCTGTGGTCGGCAAACTGCGGCTCGTGCGACTTTTTGGCCCCTTGAATGTGGCTCTTCCACAAAATACCACATGCAGGCACACGTACAGTGCTATTGAAACTTCATGGCCCATGCGCAGAAGTCGGTTTTCTGCCTGGGTGAGTCTATTTTGAAGAAGTACTGTTGATATTTGGCGCTGTTGACTAATGAGTTTGCCGACCACTGCCTAGGTTATAAAACCATTAAATACAACCTATTAACTACCCTCAAAACATTTATAAATGATCATTTCAAAGTTCAATGGAAAAAGTCAAATTTATACAAAAACCTGCTCTCACATCTTCTTCAAACTCATTATATTGTAAGTGACTTCTTTGTAAAGCCAAACTGCAATTAGAATGCTTGAAATACACTGTCTGTGTTTGATTACTGTTATCGATTAATGCTGACAACATTCAACAGCATTGCTTAAATTTCACAGAGTCTAGCAAAGAGAAAAGAATATATATACATCTGGCTAATTCTCTGAGTTATAAATTTACAATTAAAATTTGACCAAGCTTTAGATACTTAAGAGCTTAATTGACCATGTAATTCCAAAACACGCTACAAGGATTCTATTATAGAGAACGCATGGTTATAGGTACATAGCTTAATGATGACAAATTCTGCACATCAAATTCTACTTTCATTTAATTTTTTAAAAGCTTACCCTTAAATCAGTGACATAATCTTTTAAAACATACCATATGTCTTTTCTTTTGTAGCACATGTTTAAAAGTAGCCTTAATTAGAGCTGGTGCATTGTTTGGTTTCTTCACTGCCACTTCTCTTATCCTGTCCAGCATTACAGCTGTTACCCCTGCACCTTTGTGCAAGTTGGAAATCAAGTTAGTAAAGAGAAGGTTCTAGAGTCTACAATCCAGAAAATCTAAGTGGCTTCAATAAGGCATCAATTAGAATCACACCATCTATTCACTATTCCTTTAAGGAAACAACATAAAAGTTCTTATTTTTGTTCATAATAGCAAATATTTGTCAGATACAAATGCTCTCTTCATTGGTGAATATAAGGGACCACATTAAATATCCAGAGAAGGGAAATAAGGAATAAAATAATTCCTGAATTGTGACCTTCTATTTCTTATTTTGGTCCAATGAGCCAATAGCTATGGTCCCACAATTACAGGATTCTGCAGATATCTAAGGCTGACAGTCCTGTGTGGAATTGCAAAGCTTGTTTTGTTTGCTTCTTTAACATCTGGCTTAATATGTCTCATTCCTTTTCTCCTCATCTAGAAATTTTCAACCAACTGTTTTAATTTAAAATAAAATGATTCCTCTTGCTATAGAATAATTTATTCAGCCTGGCTTCTTAAATAGTGTCTTCTTTTATCCAAAGCCTTAAATTCCAGCTATGCTTGAGTCTTGGTTCTTCTCCCTTCTTTGCCTTTATAGACAATCCTATAGACTAGTGGTCGGCAAACTCATTAGTCAACAGAGCCAAATATCAACAGTACAACAATTGAAATTTCTTTTGAGAGCCAAATTTTTTAAACTTAAACTATATAGGTAGGTACATTGTTATTAACTTAATTAGGGTACTCCTAAGGTTTAGGAAGAGCCACACTCAAGGGGTCAAAGAGCTGCATGTGGCTCGTGAGCCGCAGTTTGCCAACCACGACTAGACACTAATAAACTCTTTACCTATAACTATCCAAAATGTCATCAGTTCTCTATAACCAATCCCCATCAACTATGCTTGTGAAAAAAAACTTAAAAATTAAAATGTAAAATAGTCACAATATACAACAGTATTTTAATTGTTTTTTCTTAGAAACAATTAAATTGTTTCTTCCTACTATATTTAGACAGCAGGAATCACTTTTGAATAACATTGTTCAAAAAATAGTTAGTAAGCACCTGCTATTTGCATCCTAATACTACAATCATGTTACATGTTGCTAATGAAATCCCTTCCCAACTCTCAAGGTAGCCTTTCAAAACCATCATCAGTCTCAGCCATATCAGTGACCCCACACTCCTCCCTTCATATCACTTGCTTCCAGCTAAGCCCAGACATTGAGGCTATTAAGGCTAAACTCTTTTTACTCAATATCTCCCTTCTCTTCATAGCCACAACCTACCTCAAACATGCAACTGTAAATATGTCTACAGGGGTACTCCCTCCCTCTTTTCCTCCCTCCCTCCTTTTTTCCTTCCTTCCTTTCTTCCTTCCTTCCTTCCTTTCTTCCTTCCTCCCTTCCTTCCTTCCTTCCTTCCTTCCTTCCTTCCTTCCTTCCTTCCTTCCTTCCTTCTTTCCTTCCTTCCTCCCTTCCTTCCTTCCTTCCTCCCTTCCTTCCTTTTTTCAGATCTCAGGTTGGCTTCTTATAAATTAAAATATTGCACTGTCCCTCTGCATTGCTCCGTATATTTTTACTTTCCCCTAATCAGCTTATACACCTCAGGATAGTTCTTACAAACATTTAACCTCTACATGCAATTACCCCCTTCACCTCAATCAATAACTCAGACTTCAGTGAGGAGATGACAGCTATCTAAAATGAAGTTCAGAGTTTCATACATATATATAAAACATCCCTATTTTGGTACTTAGGTTTTACTAAACTGTTTCTGCTCTAAGGGGGAAAGATATGATTCTTTCCACTCACCTAGAATAGTCATCACATTTCTTCCTACCTTAATAAGAATCATTATCTTTTTTCCTGTATGCTCAAACTCTCCTTCTCTACTCTCTCCATTCCTCCCACCTCAAATACTCTCAGTAACCCATCCTCTCCTCCCAGAAACCGCTCTGCAAAAACAAAGCCAAACAAAAACATTCATCTTGATCCTGAATCTTTTTCAGGTTACAACTATATTACCATTCTCGTTTTCATGACAAAATTTCTGATCAGATTTTTGGACATCTTTCTTGCCTCCATTCCCTCAATCCAATATCCTTTGACTTTTGCCACACTACTCAACACCTCCTGATCTCGCAAAGTTTAGCACCAGCCTTCTAACTGCTGAATCCTCATGAACTCTCTTCTTCCTCACAAATTCTCCCTCCTGCCTCTTCTTCTAAGTCTCTGACTCTATTTCCCTTCTTTTGTTTTTTTTTCTACTCCTAGTTTGCTTACCTCTGAAATTCTTCAAGATTTGATCCTCTTCTCACTTTGTACATTGTCAGGAGCAAGATATTCTGACACAGATATTTTAGAGAAGCCATTTGACACAGCCATTTCCACTCTGTGATTTTGAAGTCATGGATAATAATCCCTCAAAAAATTAGTAACTGTTAGCTTTTGAGAAATTCTCAATTCTAATCTCCCCGCATACCAAATAGACACAATATAATTAATTGTTTCATTCAAGAATTCTATGAATGAAAATGCAGACATCAAATTAATCAGTCAAATGTTTTCTTCACACCCTGGTAATCTAATTTTACTAAACATCCTCCCAGTGGGATTATGATTTAGAATCTATTCTCCAGACTTCATCTGTCTTTGACCTTAAGGCCTATGTTTTTAATACTTTTCTGAACATGTCTACATAGATGTTCTACTTGTTCCTTTAAAACAACAAATTCTAAATGGAATTCATTTTCTTGTCTTTTTCAGGTTGAGTCCCCACTGTAACCCTCTCTTGGTTAACAGCACTGAGAAAAACCCAGTCACCCAAATCAGAAACCCAAGAGCCATCTGTAATTTCACTTTATACCCTTTCCAACAGCCAATGGCTCACTAAATTTAGCCATTTATGCTTTCCTTAAAAGTCTGTCAACTACGCCTCTCTTTCCTGTCCTCAGTGTATGGTTACAGTTCAAAACTCTCAGCATCTTTGGATGTAGCAGGCTCCTAACTGGTTTCTTACTACAATTTGACTATCCTTCGATCCATATACTATGCCAGAGGCAACTTCCCAAGAGCAAATCTCTGCTTAAAAGTGTGAACAGTTTCCTACGGGCTATAAGAATATCCTCCTTGTCTTTTCAGAGTCCTTATTTGCCACTCCCTCACATGCATCCTGAAATTTAGGCATTCCAAACCTAGCACAATTCTTTTAAGAAGTACAATCTTAATGGCTCCCTGTCTTTGCAGATGCCCTTATTTCTTCCTGCCTGTATCTAAGGAACCCATAATTAGTACAGTATTCTCATTGCACCTTAAATACACTTCCAGGAGTACATGTCTCGTACACTATTGCAATCATTTTTAAAGTGTTTTCATTTTCTTCTGCTAAAGTTGTTTAAGGCATAGTGTCTTATTTATATCTGAATATCAAGTGCATAGCGGAGTCTGGACATTTGGTACTCAAAAAATTTTGGTGAATTTTAAATAAAGGCAATCGCTATGCATATTTGGATAGTATAAATTTGTTAAATTGTGTTTCTTTTAGAAAATAAAAAGTCTATGGAGGAGAGGGGTAAATGTATGTGTGTTACTTAATTTTGAATCAAGAGCAACCTTGGATGGTACTAGATTTGGGGCATCAAAAAATGAGCTCTTTCAATCACATTCTTATTTTACTACTCTACTTATGATTAATGTCCCTTATGTTCTAACATTTTATCTGTGAAGTCAATCACTGGAAATACAACTTACTTTTTAAAATTCTCTTTTAAAAACCCAATGACTGCTTCTAAGCAATACAAGCATAAAGGGAGAAAATATGAGCAAAGGAACAATCTGATTTTTTAAAAATAATCATGATGAAAGAGTTTTCAATGTGGTTATTAACTCACCCACAGAGATTGTTCAATAATTTAGGATTTTTAAAAGTTACAAAGAATTAAGCCTTCCATTACCAAGATTTTGCAAGCATTCAGTTTTTCAATGCTGCAAAATAGACTTGATCAACTGTTTTTCCCCCATAAGGTTCTACTTTAAGACCTCCATATGCTCAGTTTTAATAATCAGCTTCCAAAACCAGGAACCATTCCAAATATGAGTTATGGAAATATTGTGCTTCTTATTAAAAACAACATGAAAAGAAATATCTGAAGCCCAGGTATCAATCTGTAAAACACATAGTGGCAGATCCATGTGAAAGGTTTGTATGAAGAATTACTGCTTAAAATCACTTTTACAGAGGCAATTTAACTCGTTTCACTAGAAGTGAAAATTGCTATGACAAATATGTCACTATGGAGGTCAAATGGTAATTTGCACATGCTAAACAGCTCAGCAGGAAATTACATGTGATCCTCGAAATCACTAGCATTCCCACCAGAAATCATTTTAGAAGACATGGAGGTCACATGGATTGTGTTAGGGATAAAACTCTTTCAAACACATGTTCACCCTCCCCCTTGGGAGGAAGAAATTGAAGATATGGAGAGATGTATGATCAAGGTGTTTGAAGTTGGAGAAATGTTGTCGTTTAGTGTAGTTATAGAAAAAGGAACTAGTGAAAGCGTCATCAGAGACCAATAAAAAATACCTGCTTAACTTACTTGAATCTTTTGATACTATGTTATCACTTGAATCAAATGCAGTTATGCTCACATAGTTTGTTATCAAGAAAAACATGAAAAAAGAGAAAATATTACAGGGAATAATTTAAGTGAGCTTAAAATGAGTTTCTGTGGTATTTTAGCAGATTTACTTCACCTTCATGTACGTCCTACAAAAACCAAGATTTGAGCTAGTAGTCTGTACTCCGGTGGTCTGGACGGGTATGCGATGGAAATGGAATGACATTCGGCAGTATCCTGGATTCTGAACACTGAAATAACATTGCCTTACAGTTTTATTGTGGTTCCTTTATACCCATGATAAAGTCCTGTGAAAAATCTGTCAGGGCTAAAGCCTACAAAAGAAGCAATACTTTTCTTTTGACAAGGACTGTATCTATAACTATCTCATCTTAAACAGTTTTTGTTTCCCATGTCTTTCCTCCAGTCTTACATAAAGATTCCTATATCTGGACACATGCTCATCCATTAATTTATTCTTAATTGAGCACCTATTTTTTCCCAGGTACTGCGCCACAGTTGTAGCCGAGATACATAATCCCTCTTCTCAAGGAGCCTTTGGTTTGATGGGAAATACAAATTAAGGTGATAAATACTAAAAGAAGACAATGGTAAGTTGCTACCGGAGCACACAGCTCAGTCACCTAGCTCAATTTGAGTGATCAGGAAAACTTCCTGGAGTAAGAGACACCTAAGACCTAAATAGTGTGAGCATAGAAGTGGGGGGCAGCAGAATTCTACAAGCCAAAAAAGTACAGTATAAAATGACCTAGCATTGATAAGCAGCCTGGTTCAATTAACACACACACACACACACACACACACAACTAAATATGTTTTAATACAGCTAAAGCATGGACTTCATGGGAAACTTCTGAGTAAAAGAGAGGGTGATTCTTAGGGATTTTGCACTAAATACAGCCTTTGAGAGCATAGACAGAATTGTGGGTAGTCTTTGCTCCTCCTTCTTGAACCATGACAACATGATTAAGAGCTCCCCTTAACATTTGAGTGGTATGGTAACATCAGGAGTGGAAGCAGTGGAGATGCCGATAATGTTGATCGTGACAATGATGATGAGGAGGATTTTCTTACTCTTCCCAGAGGGGAAAGAATAAAAATTGACATTAAAAGATCCACTGTGGGTAAAAGCCCAGATAACTCTGGGTAGGAATCTAATTTCTTTATAGCAACAATAACTCTGCCCTTAGATTCCTAGTAGTATAGCTTGGGGAAAAAGATAATATTTATGTAAACCATAAATAAATTTAATAGCAGGATATAGGTTGACTCAATGACCCTTCCAAGACTAGAATATGTAAGTGGGTAAAGTAATTTGAGTTCAAGCTAAGCACAGCTATTGGTTGAGAGGTGAAATTAGCATTTAGGTTTTAGTCATTCTATTCCTGGCTCTTTAAGCCTGGGAAGACCCAGGCATATGTCCTGCTGGTTCATAAGAACAGCTACTAATTGAAACAACATTCTAGCCACTCCCACTTTCCTCACCTCATTCCATGGCTCTCAATCCAATATTCACTTACTCACTTTCTCATCAAACCGACCTCTAAGTGCCTTACTTCTGGTTTCTGATGTCATTATTTGAAAAACCTTTGAACCTCCTCTTTTAAGGCTTTTTTTTTTTTTAATTTACCTTTCCCATATGGCTTTTGGCTGTCTCCACTCTCCTGAATGGGTTTGGAGCACAGCTTTTCAGAAACTCACCCTGGTCCCTGGCCACCCAGTGAACATCCAGATGGCTCATCTTCAGTGCCAGTAGTCAAGGAGTTGGGAAATCACATAATATTTTATTCAGCATGGTCTAAAGGCATCTAAATAGTGAAAACTAAACACATGAAAATGACCATTTGTGAGAATCCTTGTAAAAAGGCTAACCTATATATGTGATCAATTTGAAAATCTGGGAGATTACCGTAGAGATTCTGCACATGGTATCACATAATTGCTGTATACTAAAACAAGCTATACCCAGACTGTGTTTTTTGACCATTGAATAGTATTGCACCATAGGGTTTTAAACCAAAAACCTGACATATTTTTAGATATTTTGATTAAGAAAAAAATATTGGAAGGGAATGAAATCAATAGCTTCATTTAATGGTTTAGAAAGACAATTTCCCCTGGTAGGGACAAGAGAAAGTCTACTTATTGTGGCTGTTAAAACTCAAAGGTTAGATTACTGATATCAGGGCATTCATTGTGTGGAGACTTTTGCAGTTCAGATTCATGCTACCAAACTCCCTTAATCACTCCAATATACAGCTGATAAGGAACCTTAATGGACCTTTCATATCTGTACTGGAACTAGGACATACACCATGTATGGTTATGAGATTGTTACCTATAAGTCTTTGTTCTGATAACTTAACTTCCTGTCAAGTGATGTATTGCAGAAACGGCTTCCAGATTCTCATCTCTTTTATTACAATATTTTCCATGCAAAATGTCATATTTAAAAATTCATAATTTTAAAACCTTCTGGGTTATTTTAATGGAGGTTATATATTACTATATTGATTATTTTTGTAAGTTATATATATTTATATATATAGTTGCATATCAGTAATATATATGTGTATACACACACACACACACACACAAACACACATTAGATTTGTCTAGCTTTGGGGCCCTTTAGAAAAGTTATGTAGATACTGAAGGAGCTCACATATGAACTGAGCATTAACTTTAGAAGGAATGGCAAGTGTATCTTAAATGCAGTTTGTAGTGATGTTTTTCAAATGTGTGTATGCATGCTTGTGGCTACAAAACATACATTTTATTAAACTTATTACTGGATTAATTCACTATCATTGTCCTTTTATTCTAATCAATAAATAATGTACTATTATCTGTGGATAGAAACTTTTTAATTCTTTTGCCATTAAGAAAGGTCCTAGTAGCTGAAACAATTGAGAACAATTGCTGTACTGTTCAGAAATTCAAAAGGAACCAGTCTTTAGTGTTGGAAAAATTTATGAACTATTTACATAGAACAGACTAAGAAATCTGCTATTTTTTGTTATGAAATGTCTATAAAGAAAACACTTGGTTTCATAATGGTGCATATATCTCATGACTTCTAATGACAATTTGAAATAATTCACCCCCACCCCAAATCTTACAAAGTGAATATACAAATAAAGAGGAAATTATAATTAAAATTTCAGCCTCCATGAAGTTACATTAGAAATAAATGTTGACTAAGAAACTGATGCATTGTAAGGAGCTGCTAGTCTGCACATCCAAAGCAAAAATTACTACATTAAAAATTACAGTTTCTAAAACATTTGTTTCTCATCTGGCATTGAATAAAGTTTAATTGCAAGTTGTTTTATGTCATTTTCCCTTGGGATATGTTTTTTTAAAAGATACACAGGAGGCTCATATGTACACACATCTCATTATTTCTCAGTAGGATTCATGTTTGTGCCACCTACTCATGATTGGAAGTGCATACGCTAATGTCTCTCTGATTTACTTGTTCTGGGCTTTTATAACAATTTAATTCTTACTTTGCTACATGGTTCTGTAGGCTGTTTCAAAAGAGATTCCAAATTGCCAAAAAAACAAACCACCCAACCAAAAACCCGTAATGACTCTCAACAGTTTCTTTGACATATTTAAGCAAAATATTCTGTTCCCTTCAACAAAAAAAGCACAAAATTTTGGGTTCGGGTTCGAATTACATTTGGCCAGCAGCTGTTTATAAAATTGAGCAGCAAACAGTGCAATAATAACAGATTATATGTGGATTCTATTTCTTTCCTGGACAGCCTGTCTTGTAAATATTTGCTTTTACCATCAGCATACGAGAGGAAAGCATTAGCCTCTCTCCGCAATTTAGAAATGGCTTAAGAGAAATTGTAAAATAATCATGCAACGACCTCCCCGCTCCCCCCAAATACCCCTTATGGTTTCTTTGGTTATTCCCATGCAAAAATATCAAGAAATTCACTACATCTGGCATTGAAAAGAATCTTGTTTAGACCCTTTTTTTTAATGTGCTGAGCAGAAGGCGAAATGAGCTCTGCTTCAGGTCTCTGTTGAATTTGTTTGAGACCTTAACTTGACTAAGAGCAAAGACTATCTGAAAATATGTGCTGCCATGATTCCTGAAAGAAAAATGGGGGCTTTTGATTAGTAGACAAGGGTAGCCACACTGCCTCCTATTTCCTGGCATTTGCTGATTACAGTTAAAACATGTCAGTGGCTTCCTGTTGCTCTTGGGGTTTTGTCCTTAACAGAGCTCACAAGGCTGGGAGGATCTGTTCCCTTCTCAGCTCTTCTCACTCATCTTCTGGGTACCCTGCCTGCGTTTTACCGTCCATCTATGAGGGCTTCCATCTGGTTGCTGCTCCTGCCAGAGCTGCCTCCCATGGTAGTGCACAGGTGTGTCCTCCACTGGGAAGGCCTCCTGCGCCTCCTCCTCTTCTATGCAGCTTCCTCCTTCCTTTTTCAGTCAGTCCCCCATCACATTCTCCTGTATTCACCCCGCAGCTCTCTCTTGTGGCACTTAACCCGGTTGTAATATTTGGTTACTTTAGGTCTTTTCCAGTGACTATAGTTTATGGGGCTAGGAACTCTGTTTGTGTTTACCATGGTATCCTACCAACAACATGCCTGGTACATACTAAGCCACCCAAATATTTGAAGGATGACTAAAGGAAGGACTGCCACTCTATTACTTTCTATTCCAGAGCTCAGTAAATTTAACAAAACAACCCTCATTTTCTGGTCAACATTCCTCTTCTTTGCAACACAGACTACATCGAGTTATTGTTGGACGGGTACTAGCCATTGTGTTTGCCTACGTGGGACATACAAGAACAATGTATTACTGATTTATAATGTCCTATGATGTGCCCTGTCTGAGAAAAGTTGCATACAAAAACAAAATCTTTTCTATTCTATTCCAACATTCCATTTTGTATAAAATAATCATAAACAACCTCCCAATGAAGGCCACTTTCCCTCAAGGTAATTTAGCAAACAATGATTCTATAGCAACAGGAAAGCACTACATTGTTTTATGAGCCTTGCCTTCATTTCTCCAGGCAGTAATATTGTGCTAAATCCTTGGGGCCTCAAGGGGCTCTCTGGCAGCTAAAAACCAGTGATTATAACCTGAAGCTGTGCAAATGCTATCAGAAAAGTCCTGTCAATCCACTTCTCCTAAGTACTTACCTTGGTTAGTTAGCAAAGGTCATCTATTTAAAATAAATAAATAAAATGAAATGAAGCACTAATGCAATGATCTAATCTAGTGAGGAGAGATTACTTAAGTAATCATTATTTAGGAAAGGGCTCTTTCTCTTCTGGCTTAGAATGGCCTTGCATTTCCACATGTCACTCTGTCAGCCTTCCTTATTATTGTCACTGCAGTTATCAGCATGTTCCACGCATTTCTATCTTATCTTCTACCTCCCTCTCCTGGTCCTTATCCATTTGGAACCACTACCTAGGAGCTCTGGCCCTAGAGTGGCCTGAGTGGTGGCTTTTCTCAAACCAGCTGGATACAATCAAGAGCACAGAGCAGGAGCCCTTTGGCTTTCTCCCTTTGGTGAAGTCTCTTAGAAACTTCTCAATTCACAGGTTATTGCTAATTCCTTGTGTTGGCCAAGGAGCAAATCACAGAGTCAAAATTGCCTATCAAATATTTTCAAAAATTTGCCTGGCTGGGTGGTTCAGTGGTTGAGCGTCGACCTATGAGCCAGGAGGTCATGGGTTCGATTCCTGGTCGGAGCACATGCCCGGGTTGCGGGCTCGATTCCCAGTAGTGGGAGTGCAGGAGGCAGCCGATCCATGATTCCCTCTCATCATGGATGTTTTCATTTCTCTCTCCCTCTCCCTTTCTCTCTCAGAAATAAATAAAAATATATTTAAAAAAAATTAAACATGGGCTAATAGGTTAAGCAGACTTTAACATCTTTAATTTTATATTCTAAACAATAGGACCTTTCCTACTATATGGGTGTAAGTGAAGTAAAATGGACTATCAGTAAATCACACTGAATCTTGAAATTGAATAATTCTTTTATTATCTGATTTAGCTTTCACATTTCCTTGCTTCTGTACTTGCGGAAAATGGAAACAAAGATGTTTGTATGTTCGGAAAATTTCAAGATGGCCACTGTCATCTAAATTAGAATTTTGGCATGTTTCCAGTTTGTGTAGAGCCTGGGCCCTTTCTTTAATAGCAATAATAACAAATGCAAACCTAAAACAGTTTTGGTCTTGCGTTTGCATTCCATCCACCTTCTTTGAAATGTTAAAACATCTGGTTTTAAGAAAAAAAAAATCAACTTCAACATGTTTGGAGAGAAAAAGGCAGCCCACAAAATAAATCAGGGTCAAGTGTTGTTATTTCATGGGTAATTATAAGGCAGTCCAATTTATTAGTAAATCTTGCATCATGCCTACTTATAGCCACAATCCTTGCAATTGTTCTTACACTCTCATTGGAAAGTGGCTAAATTATAGGATTTAGGAAAATTTGGGGCCAAATATCATGGAGAAGAATGCCATGTGGTCTCTTCATACCTTGCTTCCCTAAGTTTTTCATCTTGCAAGTAAAATTGTGTCTTTGTTTAGTTCATTTTTCCAATTAATTCATGAATCTTTACCAACAGTTACTTGGAAACAAAAAGACGCCCACAATAAATTATTGAAAAGAAAATGCTTGCTAGTTTAATTGAAGAGCAGATGGTTGGCTCAAAGGGTCTTCTTGCTGTGTTTCAATAGTGCAGCACGGAAGAGGGGCACATGTTGCAGTGATACTGCGAAGCCAACACAAACAACTTGGAGGAGGGTGAGGCTCAGCATTTGAGAAAGCCAACTACTTTGAGACTTTAATTACAATTCAAGAAGACTCTTCAGCCTCTCTTCTCAAGCAAAAAGGTTGACAAGGCATCTTTAAACAAGTCTTTAAGAGAACACAGACCCTGGGTAAAAACATGGAGTGCAACGTTTTCAGACCAGGCAATACAAAGAAGGAAAGCAAAGTCAGTTTCACTTTTCTCTAATATCCCTGCAGATTCATAGTAGTTTTACACCTTCAGGATATGCTCACTTATTCACCAACTAATGAATGGTTTTCTGCTTCTCCAAAGGACCGGAAGTGTCAGTTTGACAGCCAATGAAACAGATCCATCTCATAGTGCTCAAGTTATTTTTTTAAATATTTTTTTATTGATTTCAGAAAAGAAGAGAGAGGAAGAGAGAGATAGAAACATCAATGATGAGAATCATTGATCGACTACCTCCTGCGCACCCCACACTGGGGATTGAGACAGCAACCCCGGTATGTGCACTGACCGGGAATCAAACCGTAACATCCTGGTTCATAGGTTGACGCTCAACCACTGAGCCACACCAGCCGGGTGTAAGTTACTTTTTTGTTTCCCTGTTTTTACCAGTCACCCAGCTTAAAATATATCTATATTGAAGACTGATACCCGAATATAACAGAATTGGCTTAATTGTGAAATTCAAGAATTAGATTAGGAAACCATATTTAATGGTTTTCTTTCTGGAAAATTTGTATTTATAAAGAAATTGTTTAACCTTTTTCCTCTCTGTCAAATAGATTATATTCAGTATCAAATATAATTTATTCCTGTTACTACTTTTAAAAAAGGAATTTAGACAATATCCATCTGATGCTAGATATCTGGATGGGAATTAAGATATTTGGTTAGATACAAAAGCCAAAACAAACCCATGTGTATTTTCCAACTCTAAAATTCTGCTTATATTTAAAAATAAATTATCTGACAATTACCTGGACAATTGCCAAAAAATCTAGAAGTGAATAAAATCTAGGTAGATGGTATAAAATCTTTAAATTAAAAAATGCTCATAGTTTTATTCATGAGCCTAATCACTGACCATCAACCAGAAACTAAATTTTCCTATTTCACTTAGAATTCCATTAAACTTGGCTATCTCAGTTGGTTCCTACATTGCAGTAATTTATACATTGTGATTAGAAGAGAAAAAATACTTGAGGTAGGAATGTCAGTGGAAAAAAGAAGTGATAGTTGGTAACAATAAGATGGCAGAAAAGCTCTGAAAAAACTCAAGGGCATTATGGGGAGGGGGTCTGTCTAATGTGGGGTCAAAGGCTACACACCCAAGGGCTATTTATTGTTTCTCAAACACTCCTGGTAATAACAATCACTGTGAAGGTTTGTTAAACACTCAGCTTCTCTAGTTCTTCTGTTGAGAACTATGATTCAGTGTGTCTGGGTTAGGACTTTTGGATCCATACTTAAATAATGTTAGCAATGTTTGGGAAACCCGGCCTCAAGACTATAAGAGCTTACAGCCCTAAGACATTAAGAAGAGGCTTTATCATGTGCCGCATTCTCTGTTAAATAGTAGTTTAGCCCTGTTATTTAATATTTCTATCAATAATGGGTTGTTTCAAAGGGTAAGTATCAGTAGGCATAAGATTCATTCCTCTGCAACTGATCATTCTCTCTCAAATTGCTCATTGAGAAAAAGTGATATGTAGATAGCCATCCTCAATGAAGACAGATGGTGGAGTTTTGAATGGCATGATTTGGATTAAGCTTGAATTCTTTACAGGTAGCATTGTTGAGTAGAGAGCAAGTACCTATAAAACATTATCTTATTATTTTATTTGGATTATATTACTATATTCCCAAAGGTATTCAGTAGTTAGATATGACTCAATGAATTCATTATCTAGATTCTAGAGGGTTTAAAATGCATCTTAATTCAATAGTAAAAAGTTGCTAATAACATCAGTACATGTGTAAAAGAGCAATGTTACTGAATTAAAGTATTTTCTCAGAGTAAGAGAAGCATTTCTATTGCAGCATTCTGAAGTAGGTAGAATTTCAGCTGACATAACCTTTATTTATATGACTATGGAATTGCTAAAAACATCTTTCAGGATTTCATCCCCTCTTTCAATGAAGATTTTAATAAACACTGACTTCTCTCAGTCTCCAATCCTGAATCTCCAAGGGGCTTCCAGATCCACTTATATGACCTGCCTGTTCAATAATCTTGGCTTTTAATTTCTCGTCTTCAATATCAGTGTGACCTTTATCTATAAGCCATGTCAGCTATCCTGTTTCATTGCTTCCCATCAGGTCTTGTTATAACTCCAAACTTCTAAGGTATCAAATTCAACCATCCCACTTTGTAATGTTTGGGTTTTATGCTTCCTGTTCATCCATTTACCTTTTTCTACCACATAGTTTCTGGGAAATGTGGGAACTTCTGATCCTTTGCTTCTCCCATCTTTCCTTCTGAACAAGTCCACTTTTGTTTTCACATCTTTTCCAACCCAACTTAGATGTGCTGTCTATTCCTTTAACTATCTTGCCCTCTTGTCTTCCTAGCACAACTTTTATGAAAAGTCTCAATGCTAAATTAATCTAATTGGGTCAATCCTAGATCAATGCAGTTCCACAGCTTGTGAAAATTAAATGAACTTGAAGGTATATGCCACTCAATATTTATGATCTCCAAAATCAATGTCCACCTTGACATATATCTCTTCTCTGCCATATGGGTAAATATATTTAATGAGTTGTACACTCACTGCCTTTATAGCTCACCTTTACTTACACTTGAACTTAAATATCTTGGCTTCTGCTTCTAAAACTCTGCTGAATTTGTTCTTGCCAGGTTCACAGATCTATTTCTTTATTATTAATGAAAGTAGCACCAACAGCTGGGTCTTCAGTAAACAGTAGCAGCTTCTAGTGCAGGGGTGGGCAACTCCTGGCACACATGCCAAAGATGGCATGCCAGTAACTTTTGCTGGCACGCGAAACCCTCTCTTATAATCTTCCATTTACAATTTTTTCTTAATATCAACTTTTTTATTTTTCAGATAAATTCAGTATAGGTGCACCTTAGATAAATAAATAATTTTACATAACATGTATACATTAAAAAATAAATGTATTTTTCATCATCATATACTGTGTTTTTGTGGCTCGAGTGAATTTTATTATTTCTTCAAGGTTTTTCACATACGTACACCTTAAGAGATATCAAATAGGTGTAACATGTTCTCAAAAAATTAGGGTTGGCACGCAGAAGAATTTTGAGTCAGAGATTTTGCTGGTTTTGGCACACACTCACAAAAAGTTTGCCCACCCCTGTTCTAGTGTCTATTCCTAAAGGATCTATCTGACTCTTATTTCATAACACCCTTGAATACTTCTTTAATGGATAATGGACAGTTTTCTTATTGCTCTCTACAAGCTCTATAGGCAGTGATTCCCAATTGTGTGCCTTGAGGTTTACACACATACACACACACAAACACACACACACAAATACATACACATACACGTACACATACACATACACATACACATATGAACAGCAGTATTACTGCCTCTGCATTTAGTTTATATATATGAATTTTATTTGGAAATATTGAATAAATATATAAAGAACTGTAATTGTCATGCAATTCTCTACTTTTAAGAAATGCATACCAGCACACCCAGAAGTTACAAGAAGGATCACCTTATGACTTTTAATTTACACATTGATGCAGTATTCACCACTTAACCATCAGATTGATGTGTATTGTCAATTTGATGATCATTGATCTACATTGGTATTTTATTTTTTTTTTTTTTTTTTTTTTTTTTTTTTTTTTTTTTTTTTAAATATATTTTATTGATTTTTTACAGAGAGGAAGGGAGAGAGATAGAGAGTTAGAAACATCGATGAGAGAGAAACATCGATAAGCTGCCTCCTGCACATCTCCTACTGGGGATGTGCCCGCAACCCAGGTACATGCCCTTGACCGGAATCGAACCTGGGACCTTTCAGTCCGCAGGCCGACGCTCTATCCACTGAGCCAAACCGGTTTCGGCAACATTGGTATTTTATAATTGAAAATTACTGTATAGTTTTATTAAATTTTTGTCATATATTAAAAATTTATGCTTCCTTATCCCATTTACCATGAGCAATAAATGAAAGGAAGAGTATTTTTAAATGAATCATGTGGTTTTCAAATCATGTATAAATAAAACTAGTAAGCAAGTAAAAAATCAGAATATTTTAAAATGAAAATGATGAATCTCAACTTTTTCTTTTTCTTTTTTTAGACACACAAATAATTAGTTATTCTTGGAACACTTAATTAAAATTACCCCCAAATTGAAAAATATGAAATTCCAATTATTTTCCATTTTTTTACACAGCATTTATATAAAATATGATTCTTATTATATAGCAATATTAAGTAAATATGCTGCTAAAGATTGTTTGATGTACTGATATATAAAATGTGTTTTGATATTTTACTTAACCTTCAAGTGGTTGTTTCTTGCTATTAATAAAATAAATTATCTGATTTGTTTTGGAATATTACAAAGTTAAAGCAAGAACACTTATGAACAAGTTTTGGTCATTTTTGTAGCTTTTAAATTATATATGAGACCATTTTTAAGGTCTTCTTCGATCAAGGTATACAATATATCTTATGACTTCCTTTTAGTGTTCTATTAATATGCTATAACTTACTCAAGTTTCAGCAGTCATGTAAATTGGGATATTCTGCTCAATACGTGGCTCCATCAAATCCACCTAATCCTTTACTAGGTAACATAGTTCTGCCTGCAAGCTTCATTTGGCCAAACTCTTTATTGCCACATTGGAAAAGCAAGCACTCTTTTCCTATTCCCCAAGCCAGTGTTCAAGTCCTGTCTTTCCCTTGACTCTGGATAAAATCTCACATTCCACATTGATTTTATCCCAGAGTGTGTCTGAGTGAAGCTTATTTTGCTTTTAGATAGCCTAAATTTCAAAATTTAAGAACTTGAGAAAAAAACTATTCATTTTCACTTCATTTCTGCAAATAAAATCCTAGGGACACAATTATTAGCGTTCATAGTTCTCCAAAACATCTATGTAAATTAAACTCTAATGAGGATGTCTAAGTAAATTCATTCTATAGATGTTTCCTAGAATAATGATTCTTTGGACATATTTTCTTTTAGTGTTTAAAATAAAATATTTTCTATACAAAATAACAGTCTTATTCCAGCTTTCTCTTACACTCCCCCCTTTAATATTTAGTGACTTTAGGGTCATGTGAATGTGTGTGTATTCTTTATAATTCTTTTCATAAAGTTGACATTACATTGATAACGTTGGTTAGAACATCTTGCTCTCATATAAAAATCTCTGATCAGTAAGCTAATTGCTATGCTGCCTATAGAATTCATTCTGGCTTTTTTCCCCTTCATTTTCTTTCCTCCTTCCTAGACCTACATGATTTACAGATTCCTTCCTCCCCTCCTTAAACCAAATTGTAATTAGAGATTTAGATCCAGAAAATATTCAAATTTTCCATCAATAAGCTTCACATGGACATTTTCTTTTATCTAAAATGCCATTCTCTTTTGTCTCTGTAGTGTACAAGGTGTTGCCTAGGAAAGAATTTTGCTCAAATTATCCAAAGCCTACTTCACTTATCAAATCACTGTCCATACATCACAAAATAAATAACAAATGGCCCCCATTGATTTTGAACTGATAACTTGGACTAAAAGTCATCAACTTCAATGCTAAGAGGCAAGGAAAATTCCCACACTCCACAACCAAACCCTGACCTGGGAGATTTGTTCTAATGTTCACAGGAAGCCGTAAATTGTAGAATACATTCTGCCCTGTTGACTCATAATTTGTAATGGAATAATAGAAGGTTTACACAGCTCTGTTCTCCCAAAAGCATCTTAGGGACACATAAGGCATCTAAAATCCTTCACAAGAAAAATGTATTTTCCCCTGACCCAAAGGCATAGTGCCACTATGAATCAGTAGTTATGTTTCCCATGGAGTGAGAAAAAATGAGAGAGCAAAAGAGAGGCAAGGAATTGATTTGTAAATTGGAGAAAGTTGATGAACTACAGTCTAGTTGTAATAACTTACTTGTAATTATTTTTAATTTTGACAACTGTCTTCAGATACATACATCAGAGCAAATTTTCCCAAGAATACATGTTGCTCAAGAATATCTTTGAGATATTCCTGGTTGGGGAAAACAGAAAATGGTATACCTATCTGAAAAGAGTTTGCTTTTTATAAACACAAGAAGTTAGTCACTATTACCTATACAATCCCCTTGCTAAAATCTTGGGACCTCTTTTTATCTTTACTTTCAACCCTACCCTATAATCCAAAGTTAAATCTTTGAGTCCATCCCCATAAATTCACTCTTAACTTTTCATTTCTTTCCAACTCCTCTCCATCTGGTCTGGTAAAAACCCTCATTATCTTTCATTACCTCTTACCCAAATTCCCTGTAACCAGCCTCCACCCATCATCCACACTGCTGTAGAAGTGTTGTTTCTGAAACAAAATTCTCTGATGGTTTCTAATTGCCTATAGGACCCACTGAATCTTCTCATAAATGAGGAATATCACCCTTAGCAATACAGCCTTTATGTCATTTCAGACTCACATCTAGCCAGACTCCTCTCCCATTGCTGCTCACTTCACCCTTTCCCTTCTCCTTCTGGAGGTGTACAATGCACATTTCTACTTCATTGGATCAATTATTCCTTTGTTCATATACCTACTATCATATTTATTGAACTGAATATAATTGTTATTCCCCCTCAAGAGAAAAATTTCTTTGAAGTCACAACATCTGTCTAAATCATCTTTGGATTATATTGCATATGAATCTCTTGTAAATCATCATAGTAAATATTCAATAAAAATTTAAGGAATAAATAGAAAACAAAATCCATGTTTAAAAACTGTGATGTTGTTGTACATAAGAAAAATAATCTTTGAACATTCTCATCTTCTTTGTCTCTCTCACCCCAACCATCCCTCCACCTTTTCCAGAACATGGTCTCTGGAAGTATGATCTACCACCACCAAGCTTTAACTTCCACCATTGCGAGCTGAATATTATACTCAAGATCCTGAAATATTTCCCCAGTTTCCTTCATTTTGCCCTGAGATTTATTTCCCTATAAAGTTACAATCTGCACATTAATCAAGTATTTTTCCATTTACATTGATATTTAAAAATTTTCATCTAAATAAAGAAATAGAAGCTTTTTCTCCCTATTGATATTGACATATAGGCTAAAGAATGGCCATTTGTAGACAGGCACCTACTTACAGACACTTTAAAAAAAGAGCCACTTGGCAAGCTTTTAACTACAATAAGCCAACTGAACAAAATAAGGCCCATTAGAATAGACCCATGCAGTAATCAGGCCTGTAAGTTATTTTGTTTTGATGACTTTTACAGTTGGAGAAACAGCCAGAGTGGCTTTGACTTTAACAGTTTAACTTATTTCAACTTTTCCAAATCATATCTATCAATCGATAGCCGAACAGTTCTAGACTTTTTGAATAGTTCTTTCATATTCCAATCAGCCTGTTTATAGAGACCATTTGCACTCATAGGCTCTAATACAAAGTTAATAAATGTGCAATTCATTCCATTGAGATATTAAGTCTATTCCACATTTGTAAACACCAGTACCACACTGAATTCTGTTGACTTAAAGCATGACCATCACTCTGCTACCACATGATTTTGTTTACAACTCAGGGCTCAGGGAAAACTTCCTTCAATGATGAACAGGAATGTCAGTCACCATAATCAATGGCTTTACCTAATTTACCTACATAAGAATTCTCTCAAATTCTCTATTATCCAATGTGTTTCAAATCATCTGCCAATTCATTTCCTTTTTTATAAAATAATATCTACTCAATCTGGTTAGGGTCAGAGGTTGAATGCTTTCATTTCTCTTTTCAGTCATTTTAAAATGTGCATTCTGTGGTCTTTACTATGCATTTCAGTTTCACTAACACCCAGCCATTTTCAAATTTTAAAAAATGTCCCCCTTTCATAGATAGGGTTGAAATGCCAATAAATGGGAATACGTGAAGAGCTGACTGGAAAAGTATAAAAGATTTTAGCTTGAAGTCTTCATTTCCTCAGAAGGTTGAAGGACTTTTTTCCTCACAAATTCTGAAACGTAGTCATCCAAGTTAATTAATGGCCAGGACCGGCTAGCTTCCAGGGTCTATGTACCATCCTACCCTCCCCCATTCCTGCCCCACAAGCTGACTGTGGTAAAGGCAACCACAAGATGCTATCCACCCCGGGCCCCACACCCTTCCACCACTCTGTAGTTAAAACTATGATCAGCGAACTAAAATTACCATGAGGCTTTTTCTTTCTTTGAGTCATTTAAAACTGGGTAGATCTGTAAATGCATTATATATATATATATATATATATATATATATATATATATATGTATATATATATATATATGCATATACATCCCTTATTTTCTGATTGTTGTATAGCTATATGTGTTTATAATTCTGCTTTCTTTTACAGTGATGAATTTAAGAAGGGAGATTGATTTGCTGATATGTCATCTCTTCTAAATGCTACACTGAATTGAAATTCTATGGTCATAAGTACAGCAAGGTATTTTTGTTTGTTTGTTTTTTTAGGATCCAGAGGAATTTCTTACTAGCTCTCATTTTTTAAACCTAAAAAGGTTTAGGATTTCTTTCAAGGATAGATCCTAAAAATCTCCTGCAAAAATTGTAATTGTCATGTCGATGTGCCTTTTCTCTTACATATTATAGAATGAACTTAGTTGAACTCTGAAGGAAGTTAAATGTCATGATCATATTGTTTTATAAACAAAACTTACAAATGAATTTGTAATTGGAGATCATCCAAAATAAAATATGAAATAACTTAGGTTAAAAATCAATGGAAGATGTTTTGGTAAATCTTTCTTTGATCTATTCATTAAGTAACATAAATATTTCAGGGAGACATAAATTAGATATGTAACTGAAACAACTACACTGGGGCCTTGACTTACGAGTTTAATTCGTTCTGAGACTGAGCTCGTTAAGGAGCTCGTTAACTCAAATTACTCTATCAACTCGATCCAAAAAATCGGTCGAAAGACAGCTGGTATCTCAAAAAACTCGTTAGTCAGGACACTCATAAGTCAAGGCCCCACTGTATATAGCAAAATTCTGTTTTAGAAAAGTTGAATAATAGTGTTTTAAGAGAGAGATTATTTCTCCATTTATGTAAATAAATGTGAATAATAATACAAATATTAAGTAATTAGCTAAGATGAGCATATCTTAATGAGAGCTGTGTCCCTACAACAGTAATATACCGCTGTGACTTTTCTTTTCCTCTTTCATTTTACCTGACATTTTGTTTTTTTGGTAGTTAGTTTCTGTCATACATAACAGAATTTCTAGGAAAGAACAAAAACAGTTAACTACGATGCCTTATCATTCACACCAACTATATAGATAATCAATTTAAAAAAACAATATATTTTAGTCCAACCAAGTTAGAAAAGTTTTAGTTTAAAAACATTTACCTCTTGTATATCAAGTCTAAACACTTCATATGCCATGATTTTGAAGCAAAAGACTGTACTTTTTCTTTTTGCCCAAAGTAAAATAGAGGTAGCTATCTATGTACATGCCTGATCAATTTAAAATTGTTAGTTCAATGACTTTCCAGAGCCAAATGTCACTGAAACTTTTATTAAAAGGTAAAAATGACAAACCAAGAATCCTCTGAAAACTACCATATTCTTGTGTGAGTAAGTCACATAACTCAGGCACAAACAATTCAAGAAAATTAAAGTATTTTGTGATTCTTCTTTCATAGATATCTTTGAAGAATCTATATAAAAAGAGAATATACTGATTTTTTAAAATAAATTTGAATAATCTATTTGGGAGAATAAATTACTATCAATGATCAATTAAAAAATCATAACAAAGAATTAAAATAGTGAAACTTTAATGATTCACTATAAGCACGTATGTTGGTAGAACTGCTCTCCTAAGAATCTCACATGTTCTCCCAAATAATTTTAACTCAAAGATGGGGGCTGTCACAATTGAGCCAAAACTGTTACTCAATGCTAAACAGATAGGAAACCAGACTCAAAAGACTTCGTTGTCTTAGCATGTTTTAAATCTGACAATATAGCCCATCCCCCTGGTTCCTTTTCAATTGCCTCTTCTATGACTACAGTTGCTGATCAGATTCAATGAGTTAATTTTGAGAAGAGCATTTGCCTGCTCTATAATTTTTCCTATTTCCGCATTGTTTGCATGGCATTGTTTTGGGTTATGCATTCATACATACACACAAGAAAACCCCCCACAAATAATTTATTACTTTACTCCAATAATATTGACAAAAACCTGACATAATTAAAACCCAAATATAACCTCAAAATATCAATTTCTATCTTTTAAAATTAAATACTTTCTTAAAACCACTAAATATCCACAAAGCTAAGCAGTTCACATGATTTGTTTTGTTTTTCATCACTTTTACTCTGGTAAGTAATATAAAATGGTAAAACATTGACATGGTGGCCATGAAGATGGTGGCTAAATATTTCACAAATTGGACACTCCTGTCTGAGTAATAATTTAGTACATGGCATTGCATAGCAAACCTTTTCTACTTTTTCTACATATTGGTTATAAGAATTTGGAAAGAATAAAAATCTAAGTAGAATTCTATTATAGGAAAAAAATCACTGGCTAATGTCACAAAGATCACTCTAACTCTTTAATGATAATTGCTTTATAGAACTTATTAATAATTTTAACATCAAGATAATAGATTTATATTTTTTACCAAAATTATTGATGAACATGTTAACCTGAAATTTTATTATGTCATCATAAATGTATATAAATTATGTGTTCAGAAAGGTTAAAAATATTTTTTAAATGTGGCTTCAGTTAGGACTCAACTATATAGGGCATATAATAAGTAATTTTTCTATTGCTATTCCATTAAACATTGATTTCAGATCTAAAATGTGTTTGACTTATCCATAAAATCATATTATTGTCAATAACGAGTATAACCCCAAATCACTAGAAAACAGTGCTCAGATTCACTATTTCAGCAAAATCCATTAGTGTACTGTCTACTTGACCAATCCTTTGTTTAAAAAACTCAATCTTTTCTCATGCTAAATATTCCATATTTTATATAGTTAATATTAAGGATATTTTATAGCAAAATAACTCTCTTTATCCCTAACAATGTCAGTTAACAATTGTCCTTGCAAACTCTAAAAGAACTCTTAACCATATAGCCTTTTAGGTTGAATTAAAACCTAATTAATGTGCAATTGTGGAAAAGTTAGAATGGTTGTCTATAAGACAAATAAATTTTAATACTGCTGGACCAAAAACATTATGATACATATTGAAAACTTTTATAATGCCAACTTTTACTGGCATTAGTATTGATGGGTTTTCTAAATAATTTGAAATTTTCAAATATGAAATTTAGATATATTAATTGTATAATATTTAAATATTATTTCAAATATTATATTTATGATATCGGGTATAAGAAAAGAAGTAAAGAAACATAACTACTTTTCATGAAACATCAGTGACAATAGTATGTATATACCTTGTAGGACACTCAAGAATGAATTGCTTTTGCCCTGGCCAATGTGCTCAGGGTTTGGAGCATCGACCTAGCACACTGAAGAGCCATGAGTTCAATTCCCAGTCAAGGGCACGTACCTGCGTTGCAGGTTTGATCCCCAAACCCTGGTTGGGGCACATGCGGGAGGCAACCAATTGATGTGTCTTTCTCCCTCCCTCTTTCCCTTCTACTCTCTCCAGAAAGGCAATGGAATAAGTGTCGTTAGGTCACACTTTTGAATGAATTGCTTTCAAAAACCTATTTCATAATATTATATTAGGTACTGTTTTTCCTTTCACAAAAATCCAGTATATTTTTTTTTGAAAAAATACTGATAACACAGAAACTGACAATAAAAACAAATTTAACCTTTTTGGAATAAGACAGTATGTATGAATTAATAAAGTAAGAATCTTACAAATGTAAACTTGAGACAAGTAATAAACTAGCAAAGTTGTTCCCATTGGGAAGGCTCTAATGTCTCTCATTTCATCTGCTTTACTTTCAAGATATATAACATGACTATTTTAAGCTCCATATGGCTTTATGTGTTGCATATATATTTATTAAGCACTTATTTCTTTTGAACATTAGTAGGAGCTAAAACTATCTAAAGATGTATTACTTAAATATTCCAAATCTAAGTAAAGATAGGGGCAAAATATCATTTAATAAGTCACTCTCTGTGCACATGCATTTTTGTAAAGTATAAACAATGAAAATATATGAATGCTTTGGCAGTCTACAAAATTAAACATTACTGTTCATCCCTGTTGCTTTCCTTTCTGGAAGGCAAACACAAAATCACTGCAATCAAAAAGCAAAATCTCCTCTATTTTAGTGGTTCTTATTTTAGTGTTAAATTTACCAACATGGAGTTTTTACATGAAAATTGTCTTCACTTTTTTCAGAAAGTAACTCTATGCTTTAGATTAAAACGAGAGTCCATTTAAAGAGTTATGTCAAAGTAGGCATAATAAAAACATTAAAACTTTTTATGGGTATAAGGTATTCCATATCGAAAGCAACAAATGAACAGAAGTCTGTTTCTCCAACACTATGAACACACAGTGCCACTAACCCTGAAGCAGGCTGTATACCCAGCCTTGAGAATTCAATGGGTCTGCCTTTTCAATAAATACTTTCCTTTTAATGTCAGTTATATCCAGAAATTACCAATGTACCTTGGTACAAGGCCTCGTTTGTTTGCAATCTAGTGTGATATGAAATTATTCCAGGACAGTCTATCTTTTAATATTTGGTACATATTTTTTAACAAGGTGCCTGTGGTTATGTGGAATAAACATAGCAAGACATTGAGTTCTTAGGAATGAAGACTTACGAGCCCTCTGAGACAATACTTTTAAATTATATAGATCAGAATAAATAAATTTGTATCAAAATATAAATAATAGCAGAAAAATGAACACATTTAAGAAAGTTGTGATTTATCAGACCCATTTGTTTTAATGCTTCTTCCAAAGCATAGGAAAATAAAGTATATTTCTATTCAGAAATCGAATTTTATTTTTAAAAAGCAGTGTGGATGAACTACCTTTCTATTTCACATTCAGGTTGCATATTTAATTACTTAATGTTTCAATAATTTAAGTTTGAATTGGGCTTGAACTTTTCATTTCCTAGAACTTTCAGATATATGGCCAGGGGACGTCTGACCCTTGAGTTAATGCATTTCTCTAAAAATTCATGTACCAGAACCTGATTCGGATCTACAAAGGGTCAGCTATGGGAGTTTAAAGCCTAACTCATATTAGAGGTTCTCAAGTAGTGAACTCTCTAAAGATATGGGTTCTTTAAATTGTCTCAAAATTAAAGATAATTTACAGCCAGGCATTCAAGGCAGAATACTAAGTACATCTTCAGAAAATAAAAGTTATGACATGGAATAGCTGAAATGTTTTCATTTACTTCCTGCTCTAACTCTTATAATACATTAGAATGTAGCTACTATTTATTGCCCCCCTGCCAGCTTTCATTGTCTATGAGTGGATTAGTCATGGTGCTGCTCAGAGATATGCATTTGGTCAGAAAAAGAATGTCCTGAATTTCTTTTTAAAAAGACATGATTGCGATTTAAGGTTTGCACATGGTACAGAAGAAAATGGCTTAAAGTTGCCTATCCAAAAATGACAAATAGAAGGACATGTCGGCAGCTTCTTCCAGTTTCTTTCTGTATCTCATTTTGATAGAAGTCAGAAAGCAGAATATTGAACAACATTTAGTTGGGTTGAGAGTAACAACTGGTTTGCTTGATGTTCTTAGTAACGTCCTGACTCAATGGAGGTGTTTCATCTGGTTCAGAGCTGAATATTTGTGGCTTGAATGATTCACCAAAATGCAACTGCATTGAGAGGACAAATGCAAACTTTGCATAAGACTTTTCAACATTTTCTTTACAAGGTAGAGCACTTCTAGGTTTTGACAATTTTTTTGTGTCTGATTTCTTCTTTTTTTACACTTAAAATTTTGTGTAAACAGACCATAGTCATTGAGGTCCAAGATGGTGTTTACAGAGTCCATATTTATAAAATCTGGCAGCAAAATGTAGACAAAAACACAAAGTATAGTAGACCACCTCAGTTAGAATCTCCATTCCACTGGTAACTCAGGAAAAGTTACAAAATCTTTAGTTTCTTCATCTATAAATTGAGCATAACCCAAGTTTTAGGATGATTAAATGGGTCAATACATTTAAAGCATTTGAAACAGCCCGGCATATAATAATAACTATATAAATAGTTATAATCATCATTACTATTGTCATCATCAATTATTTTCTCAGAAGCTAAATTAAGTATATAACAGATTATCACATAATCTGTGGGTCCATAGCAATACAACATTTTCAAAAGTACCCCTTTTTAAGTAGTTTTTTTCCATTTCAAATACTTTTGTGCATCCAAAGGATGAGCAAATATAGAAAGAAAAAGCAATGTTAATACCTTAAAACAGTATATTAAACAATATCAAATACCTTTCTGAACCTTTTGATCACAATTTTTATGGTCATTTTACTTATTTGGGGAACTAATTTATCTAGTAATTACTCAATATTTTTGTGAGGGAAGTTTCATCTTTCTTCAAAAGTAAGAGAAATTAAGAATAAGAAAAAACAACAACCACAGTTTCTTCTTGTCATTAGAGGTAATTTAAATAAACAAGTATGCCTGGCAGGAATATGTGATTTTTTTATGTGAACACAAGTGTCAGTAAACACAACTTGCTTTAGGACAGGTTAGAGTAAAGAGTTCCTTGAGATTCAGATTTCCAACCACTATACAAGTACACTTCCCAGTGACCAAAATTATTTTCTTTTTTTCACTTCTTTATATGTCTAAGTCATACTCAGCCTTCATGGATTATGTTAAATACTATTTTCTCCAAGAAATCCAACTCCTCCATCAAAATTAATTCATTCTCTCTCTCTCTCTCTCTCTCTCTCCCTCTCTCTCTCTCTCTCTCCTTCTCTCGTTCTCTTCTTTGCAAATCCAGGGTAGAAAGCTTTTATAATTTTCCCCTTATATGTTTGCTTTTATACATCATACCCTCCTACTCTTCTGTAAGTTACTTGACAACAATTTCTGAGTCATCTTGGTATGCCTCCACAACAGCAGTTGTCTTTTACACAGTGAACACAATATATGTTTGTTAAAATAATAAAATTCAGTTAAACTGAAAATCTTAAGTTTTTTAAACCCATGGTTTATGTAAATATTATTGATGAACTGGTACATCAGCAGTAAATGCAATTTTAGCAAACAAAACAAGTATTGCTTTCCTTTTCCAATTGCAAATATTCTTGTCATAGCTTTTTTTTTTTTTTTTCCCTTGCAGTGGTTCTCAACCTTCTGGCCCTTTAAATACAGTTCCTCATGTTGTGACCCAACCATAAAATTATTTTCGCTGCTACTTCATAATTGTAATGTTGCTACTGTTATGAATCGTAATGTAAATATCTGATATGCAGGATGGTCTTAGGCGACCCCTGTGAAAGGGTCGTTCAACCGCCAAAGGGGTTGCAACCCACAGGTTGAGAACCGCTGCCTTATAGCCATAGCCATGTTCAGGGACCTTAAGGATTTCAATGTCTTTAAGGCTCATTACATGGCATTACTATTGCCATCTTTCTCTAAATTTCTGCAAAACACATTCAGGTAAGCAGACTCGTTGGCTGGCTTCCTGTCATAGCTTTTTAAGAAACCAATCAGATATGTCAATACATTTGTCATCCAATATTTGTGATATTCTACTAAAGATAGACACATATTTGGATGATAATAATAATAATAATAGTTACACATACATAGCACTTATGATGTACTAGACACTGTTCTTTATATACATTAACTTATTTAATGTTCACAATACACACATGATGTCATTACAAAAGAAACTGAAGTGCAAAGAGCTTAAGGAAGTTGCCCTGATTCATACAGCTAGTAAGCGGCAGAGTCAGGATTCAACTATAGCCATTCAGGACCCTGAGTCCATGCCCTTAATGCCACTCAACAAAACTCTATTCATATTTTCCCCACCACTCAGACAAAGGCCCAAGTGGAAGGGAAAGGATCATGTTCCAGCTCACTCTGGAGGGTACCCTTGAACCCCTTCTCAAGGATGAGTGAAAAGCACTCTAGAGCCTAGAGCAAATGAGACATCTCCACTGGGTATTTTTTAAATGGCATTTGTGCAATGAAAATTCTAGTAATACATCTCCAAATGTCATTATATAAGGCTTTTGGTACAGGGAGATATAGAAAATGACGTGTTTTAAGGGTGTTGCCTTTGTAGTAGCCTCAGAACCAAATTTTCTAAAAAGTAAAGTGGGATATATGTGAAGGCCGGAATCACAAATTCCCTTACTGCACACATCCTGCTGTGAATTACTCTTTGAACAGAATTGTTGCTTAGACTTCAAACCACCACTGTGACCTCAAGAGGTTAACAGAAAAAAGAACGTCTTTGGTTCAGAAACCATAACATGGATATAATACCTTTTAAAGGCCCAAGATTTAGAACTCAATGTAGCTTTTTGGAAAAAGTCAGTCAATCCTCTTCTAAAAATGAGAAAAACTCAATGAAGTCTAAGACTTTTAAATCCTAGATTTATATACAGACCTAATAGCAGTAAAATATGTTTTCCCATAAAAAGTAGATTCTATGTTCTTAAACATCATTAAGTAAATCATGTTCTTCAATGGATCATGTTCATGCCAAACATTTTTAAAAAATATATTTTTATTAATTTCAGAGAGGAAGAGGAGAGAGAGAGAGAGAGAGATAGAAACATCAATGATGGAAAGGGAATCATTGACTGGCTGCCTCCTGCACGCCCCCTACTTGGGATGGAGCATGTGGAATCAAACCTGGGACCATCAATCCGCAGGTGGATGCTCAATCCACTGAGCCAAACTGGATAGGGCATGCCAGACATTTTTGTATTGCGACAGTCTGCTAGTGCTCCGGAGAAAGAGACAGTGAAAAACAGGGTACATGAAGTGTGTTGGGCCCATGGAGAATACATGATATAGCAATTGGGAAACCCCAAAGAATTCAGTAGGCAAGCCAGGCAGCCCTTGTTCACAGAAGTGGATTTAGACCAAATGGCTGGAGATTTGATTCATCAGGGACAGAGTCCTTTTAAGAGAAAGTCCTGGAACAGAGGCCAGAAGGATCTATGTGAGTGTATGATTGAGCAAGGGAGACACACACACAAACACACACACACACACACACACACACACTTCATGTTTTCATGTGCTCACACCTTACAAGATCACAGCATCATGTTTTCTGATGATCCACACTCTCCTCTAAGTTCAGTAATTTTTGTCTTTGAGCATCTAATCAAAAAGGGATTTTCTCTTCTTTTCCTGAAGTCAGGACACAGAAATAATAATGGCAGTAGTTATCATTATTGCTATGAAAGTAACAGAATGAAAAGTGGTGAGAGGATAGAAGAAAAATATAGTTTTCATTTGTGTCAGTTCTTGTAAAATGTATCAAGTTACCATCTCCTCTCAGAGAAACATTAAAATAACACCTGGCTAGCTGTATCTAGCATTGCCAAATGACCATGTTCATTTATTCTAATACAACATTTTGTTACTAGAATATTTAGTATATAATGACTGAATCTCTAATAGCCATAATAAACATTTGCTCAATACAACAGATGCTCTTAGATTTCCTTTAATGGGCTGATTACTATAAGAGTAACTAGTGTTAGAAAAGAAAAAAAAATCTAGTCATTTTTTTGATGAAAAAACTGTTACTATAACATTTACATGATGTTCACAGCCTCAAGTGAGTGATTTTATCATTCCAAGCTGTTTAAAATAATCAGCTTCATAAAATTTTAATGACCACCACTTTCTCCTCTGTATTTATAGCAAAGCCTCCTTGCTAATTTACAGAAACAGACTAAATTCTCAAATACTTGCATGATTCAATTCTTATACGGTATGAGCTTTATCCCTTCCTAGTCTCAAGTGTGTTCAAATTGGATTTAACCTCATGGTATAAACTATATGATCTGTAGACTTTTCTACACAAATTTCAGACTCTCTTGAGAACATTTAAAAGTTCTTGATTGTTTTAACCTAATTTAATTAATTTATTAGTATTAAGTTCAGTGCAATATAACTTTACTATTATTCCTTGGGCTAAGAGATTACTGTATAATTTATTGGGATTAAGCCAAGTATAGATAACTAATTGATCACCTATAAGAAGCAAAGTGGAAAAGCATATTCCCTCTGCGCAGGTAGATGATAGTATATGTGCCAAATAATATAGCACCCCCCCACCCCCACCTACTTGGTATTTTAAACATGCTTTTTCTTGTCAGGCTCCCTGCCAATAGGCTGCATGGGTCGCATTAGATCCTAGCTGATGTTTCAAAGGTGAGTTAATTAGGGGTTGCAGTTTGGAATGTTATCAAGCTGCTGCTCAGACATCTATCTGCTTTCCATACAGGTGTGAAATATTGAGAGCAAATTTTAGAAGTGTGGTCACATTTTTACCTTCACTTATTTGAGTAAAGTTTGGTATGGCTCATACTTTAAAGGGAATAGAAACTCTTATCTTTTTTCAAGTAGCTATTTATCATAAGAAGGCAGGTCGGGGGTTCAAAAGAAATGCAGTATTAAATCTATCACAAAATGTGCTTGAGACCTCGTACATACTTCCACAAAGATTGATTTTGAAGCATATCAGTTACAATTAACCATTTTTACTGCAGTGCCTTTCCTTCAGAGGTTCTGAAACTATCATGACACTGAAGACAGATCACCATGAAGCTTTGTTAATTTATAAAATTTTAATCATATGTGATCACAGTTCCTAGACCAGTGGTCGGCAAACTCATTAGTCAACAGAGCCAAATATCAACAGTACAACGATTGAAATTTCTTTTGAGAGCCAAATTTTTTAAACTTAAACTATATAGGTAGGTACATTGTCATTAACTTAATTAGGGTTCTCCTAAGCTGGCCTTTGCTAAAAACGTCCTCAATCTGATTGAGGTACGTTCGCTGCCTATCCCGCAGCCCTCCTGCGCTGCATCTCCTGTCGCCAGTCCGACCGACACCCCCCACTTCTTCTAACGTCACTTCTTCAAAATAGACTCGCCCAGGCCGAAAACTGACTTCTGCGCATGGGCCACGAAGTTTCAATCGCACTGTACATGCATGCCCGCACGTGGTATTTTGTGGAAGAGCCACACGCAAGGGGCCAAAGAGCCGCATGTGGCCTGCGAGCCGAGGTTTGCTGACCACTGTACTAGATAAATAATAAGTCACTGTAGAGAAAGGATTTCAACTTCAACTATTCTTGTCATAGAATCACATCAGGAGAAGCAAAGACCATAAAGAGGCCAAAATCTTGATGTTAATCTGGGAATTCATCTGGGTAAGAATTAGGTGAAAAAACATAGCCACAACACAAGGGGAGAAAATTCTATAATATACATTTTACCATCACACTCTTAGAAGGAGTTCAATTTTTTAAAATGAGTATATTATGATTAATGAGCTTTAAATGCTGAGTATCTACATATCCTTCTAGAATTGTCCTATTTTTTTTTCTAAAATACTAGGAGAAAATGCATAATCAAGAGATAGAGCAATTAACTAGGCAAATTATTTTCTTTTTCTTTTTTCCTCTTCTCTTCCAGTCAAAATTAGACACCAGCTTCAATATCATGCCCCAATGCCATTTCTTCACTCCTTAATTTCCTCCAAAAAACAGAGTACTTTGCTAAATCCAAATCTTATATTTGTAGACTTTTATGAAACTCTTCACATATTACCTTGAAATATGTTTGCATATTTCATTTACTTTACTATGAGTGATAGAGATGATGGTGGTGATGATAAACATAACAACAGAATTAAGCATAACATTTTTTAAAAAATTAAACCTAAAAATCACCTAATTTTGGTCCTTTTAATGTATTTGTGGAAAGTGAATATCTTAATTTGGTCCCACTGAAAGCAGGGCCTGAGACAAGCATATGAGAACATGTAGTTTCATGAATAGGTCAGCCGAGTAAGCAGATGTGAAGGAGTGAGGAGGGGCAGGGAAGTAAAAAATACAAGTGTAAGAGCTTCTTAGTGAGCTTGTGTCTGTCAGGGCTCACTTCTGCTGGGAACTCTGGGAAGCATGAATACCTTCCAACACTGTCCACCTGAAGAAGAGACGATGACTGCTTACGGGTTGTCTCCAAGGGCAATACATACCTCACCCTTAATACCACACACTTCTCAGTAATGCATATTTCAGGCCACATTTCAGAAAAAACCCAGTGAGGAAAGGCTGAAAGACACATAGTGCGCTTACGATAGGACACCGCCGTTCAGAGAGAAGTCTGGGCTCACAAAGTGCCACGCAATGCAACGGTGCCTACGATCCCAGGGGGCCAAGGGAATGTGACCAGGGCTACCAAAGATACTCACTGCTACAATAATTAAATTATTCACAAACTGCCAGTTATCTACAAACTTGTTATTGTTAAATTTCTTAACTCATTCTCAATCAAAAAGAAATCAAGCAATGATATCATTGACTATGTTTATGTAAGACTTCTTGCTCCAGGAGCAGAGATTGATGGTTTATTATTATAAAATTTGGTCTTCTTTAATAAGGTAGCCCAATCTCAGCTCCAGTGAAAATTATAACATGCAGTAAAATGGTCAGAATGCACATAACAGAAAAAACTTTAGGAAAAAAAATCCAAGAGTTTGTGAATTGTGTTAAGTGAGATTATTGATTGGCAAATATTCACTCCCTTCTCTTTCTACATCTGTGGTAAACTGTCACATCAGGCGCCCCTAATGAATCATTCCTCCAGATGTTCAATGTTCCTGTGTAATGGCCAATGGAACATTACCAACTAAGCTGCAAGCAGAAGCCTGCTAAACATTTGCACATTGGGGCACCTCCGTTTAGGACACTGCCCCATGAAAGGCAACCATCATACAGACACCAGGCCATAAAGACACTCAGTCAAAACTACTACTAAGTTAAAAACCCTGGAAGGAGATCAGCCATCTTAGATTTCCTGGCACTAGCTGGGCTCATATCTTAAAGAAGTTACTTAAGTAACTCAGTTACACCGTGCGAAACAAAAGAACTGCTTATAAAATCATGACAAATAATAAAGCATTGTTGTATAAGCTACTAAATTCAGGTAGTTGTTCTGTTTTGTTTTTTTGCAGCAACATATAGCTGATACAGAAATTGGTTTCAGAGATGGGATTCTATACAACAAAAACCTAAGATATCCTGACCTTTGGGACAGGAGTGAGGAGAGGCCTGAAAGGTGGCAAAGAGTTGAGGCTTGAAAAGCAGGAAGGGTCATCCCAAGTCATCTCCTAAAATCTTCAGACATCCACGCCTTTCCGCAGTATCGGCTATCTCTTTGTCGCTGTCCTGTGCCATTGGTCAAAGCACCCTGGGCTCTGATCTCACTGCCTGATGCACTCCCATTGTGTCCAGAGGTTCAGGCTGTCCCTCTTGGAATGTCATGTGACTGCTGTGCCATGGATGTGAGAGCTGTCCTCAGGGAGAGCCTGGATTGTGAGGTCCCAGGTCAGCCTTTGATGGGAGACTGTTGAAGAAAGTCCCAAGGTCATGACCTGGGTTTCCTGATATTTCTCACCAAGATTCTCTTGGTGGTGTTTGTGAACCCCAGAGGGACAGAGAATTTAGAACGAGGTTTCCACATGAAGCCTCACCAGGGCTCTTCTCCACTGCCTGCTCAGAGCATCATGGAACAACTGTTCACTCTGCACAAAAGACCAGAGGGAAAGCTTGGGGTCCATTTCAACTGGCTCTGCATCTTGACAGCAGTATCCTTAGAGGGCCAGCCCGATGTCCCTCTGCCATGCCTGGAATGACTTTAATAACCAAAAGTCATTTTCTTGAATTTGTAGCTGCTCATCACTTTCCTCTCCACCCATCCATTTAATAAACCTTACAAACCTAAAAAAGGAAGGAAGGAAGGAAGAAAGGAAGGAAGGAAGGAAGGAAGGAAGGAAGGAAGGAAGGAAGGAAGGAAGGAAGGAAAGAAGAAAAAAAGAAAGAAAGAAAGAAAGAAAGAAAGAAAGAAAGAAAGAAAGAAAGAAAGAAAGGAAGGAAGGAAGGAAGAAAGAAAGAAAGAAAGAAAGAAAGAAAGAAAGAAAGAAAGAAAGAAAGAAAGAAAGAAAGAAAGAAAGAAAGAAAGAAGGAAAGAAAGAAAGAAGAAAGAAAGAAAGAAATGCTATTGAAGGCTGGAGTAAGGGACACCTTTTATTATGCAAAGGTAAATGAGAGTGTTGCCTGTGATAACTTTGGAGATAGAAAATGTATTTAAGGATCTGGTGGATATATCCTTGTAGAATGTTGGACATGTCAGTTGACTCTATTTAGCCTCCTGATAAAGTATTACAAGAAAGATACAAACTAAAGATAGAATTGGTCAATTTCCAAGCAGAATTTAGAGAGGATTTTTCCAACCCAGAGCTTGATGGGTGGGAAAATAAAACTCTTTATTATTTTCAGCCTTTCCAGACAGCAAAAAATTCTCAAGTAAGATATGATCTCAAGGCAAAGATAAAATATAGAGTGCTACCATAAAACATGACTTTGGGGTCAAGATCAAATCAAAGATGAAGGTGTAATACCCTTTGTTAAGACCTTAAAAGATTTAAGGAAATGTTTTATAGACAAAATGACTTCTAAGAATTTTTAGGGCATTGTTCCATAGCAGGAAGCCTCAATTAGAGAGGGATTGGTCTGGAAGAGATTTATAAATTTGGTTTTTATCTAATGGAGTAAATTACAGTTTGATATATAGAAAACCCATAAGTTGTTTAAAGGAGTTTAATGAGCTAACGTCAGAAATAATTCAAAATTAAAAGCTGTCCCTTGGTCCCCACCTCTGCAGGCAAGAAATAGGCTGGAAAATTTACTCAACTGCAAACATATGCCATTTATTAAGGAAAAAGAAGGATAAATAAGAGAAAAAAAAATCCAAGAGCTGAAAGGGTAAAATCATGAGCAATGAATTAGAGAACCATTTCCAAGAAGTATAATTAGATCCTACTCAAGAAGAAGTTCCTGAACCCAGAAGAAGGGGAACTAATGATATCTGTCCAGTTGCTATGGACAATAACTATTACATGTCTTCAATTCCTCTCCTTTTTAAATGGGAGCCTCTATTGTTTTTATTCTGTCCTTGTTTCAGCATTGAGTATTGGTGGTATATGGATCAGATAGTTTGTCTTTTTAGTTTACAAGCCTTTGCTACCAAGAAGCCATGTCTGAGAAATAACGTACAAGGAGCTACACATGAGGAACTATAGCCAAGACACCTCATTATACCAGTACCTGATTTAAACAATTAAAATGATTACATTAGGAAGTTCATGCCGGAGTTTGATGATAGCAAAATAGGATTAGGCTCTGGAAGTCTTAGAAAGAAGTGCATTTTGCAAATAGAATGGATGTGAATCATTAAAAACCAGAGTGTGTGTGGTACACGATTACATTGGGTGGTCCCTAATAAACCACAACTCAATTGTTTCATGCTCCTGTATAGTCCCCTACCATACTGACTCTCATTTTAGCCATATGACTTGCTTTGGCCAATGGGACGTTACCAAGTGTGATGTGAGCAGAAACTCTATTTGCACTTTGGTGCTTGTAGCCTTGAAACACTTCCTCTTGAGAATCAGTTGTTTTACTGTAAAGAAGTTCATGCTAAATTACTGAATTACGAGAATCATCTGGTGAAAGGCCATGTAAGCTGAGAGACCATCTTATTTGGTAGCTTCATTGAGCTCCCAGCTGAATGCAGCTGTATACATGATTGTGGGCAGCTATCTTGCATGGAGCAGTAAAACTGCTCAACTGAACCCAGTTGACATAATAAATCAACATGGTTTGTTATACATCATTGGATAATTAAAGCACCATCTTCATGGGAAAACTATTCTCCACCTCATCAAACTTGGGCCTGGCCGTGTTTCTTTTTAAAAAATTATTTTCATTGATTTTTTAGAGAGAAGAAAGGAGAGGGAGAGAGAGAGAGAGAGAAATATCAATGTGAGAGCAAAACAGCTATCATCTGCCTCCTGCATGCCCTCTACTGGAAATGGAGCCCACAACCTGGGCATGTGCCCTGACCAGGAACTGAACCAGCAACCTTTCGGTTCATGGGCCGATGCCCAACAAACTGAGCCACATCAGCTAGGGCCTGGCCCTGTATCCTGTATTCCCATAGCTAGTAGTCCCCACACCTTCACCAACTTAATGTGCTTGGAAATGACAGTGCTAGTTCTTGCCTAGGCTTTAAGAGGCATTGTGTATTTCCATTCACTCCTTTAAAAGCTTCTCACTTACATGAGAAGAACATTTTACAGATAGCTATTGCCTCTCCAGCTTGGGCTAGGACTAGACTCAGACAAGTAAGATGCTTAGGGCTCAAAATTTCAGAAGGCAGTCACTGTCAGGGTTATACAAATACCATACCTGTACTTGAACCACTCTGAAAGTGAGTTCTTCCTTAAATGATGTGCCCTACGGATCTCTCTAGCCTCACTCTAACCTCGTTCCTGCTCCAGAATGCAACATGTGAAGCAGACCTGCACCAACTAACCTCTTGCAGAAATGTTAGACAGAAGTAAATGTTTATTGTATGTTTCTGACATTTTTGTGGGTGTTTGTTTCACAGCAAGGTGACAATACAAACCTTGATAATCAAACTATGATATTCAGATTCATAACTTCTGCATCTTTATATTTCCATTCTATTATGGACTAAATTGTGCCCCTTCAACATTCATAAGTTGAAGCACACCACCAATGTGCTTAATTGGAGGTGGGACCTTAAAGATAATTATGGCTAAATAATACCTTAATCTGATAGGACTGGCATTCTTATAAGAAGAAAAGAGACAGGAGATATCTCTCTCTCTCCAAGCACACACAGGGAAAGGCCAGTGAGGATATACTGAGAAGGTGGCTGTCTGCAAGCCAGGAAGAGATGTCTCACAAGAAACCAAATTTTCTGGTACCTTGATCTTTAACCTCCTGCCCAAGATTCAGAACTGTGAGAAAATAATTTTCTGTTGTTTAAACTACTCCGTCTGTGTTATTTTATTATTGCAGCTCTAGCCAACTAATACACATACCTCGCATGGTGTTTAACACCTTTAGTTTGTTGCCTAAGTGAAAATTTGACATCTCTTCTCTTAGCATGAAGTATATCTTACCTTGGCTCCAAAATCCATCATGCCAGTCCACTAGTCATATAATGAAAAGTATATCCTTCAAATGACTCATTTATTTCTAGATTTTGAATTTTTGTCTTTCTCTCAACTAAACTTCCAGGGATACAACCTGTATTTACATTACTTTTCTGTAATCTGTACCACCTACCCTTTACTCCAGCATATTTTTTAAATATATTTTTTATTGGTTTCAGAGAAGAAGGGAGAGGGAGAGAGATAGAAACATCAATGATGAGAGAGAATCATTGACCGGCTGCTTCCTGCATGCACTACATTGGGGAGCGAGCCCACAACCTGGGTATTTGCCCTGACAGGGAATTGAACTGTGACCTCCAGGTTCATAGGTCAAAACTCAACCACTTAGCCACACTGGCCAGGCTATTCCAGCATATTTGTCTTTGCAATTGATCTAGTAAACTCAATTATGGGTGTCTAGGCTTCAAGAATTTCCTAAGATTTTAATCATGATCACGAAAAAGAATACAATTGTTCAAAAAGATAATTATGATGTGGCGTAGGGAGAAATTATTCGGATTAGGAACTAGATAGTTAGCATCCTGTATCTCCAATCTCTGGGAAGACAATCAAATTCTATGTGCCATGATTTTCTCAATTTTCAAAATGAAATGTTGAACTTGTAATTCCTGAAGATCCTTCTTTTTCGGTGGTTTATATGACTTTATAACTCTAAGTCCTAGGACAAATAATTGCCTGATTATTTGATTTACATCAGACACTGTCATGTTATTTCTTAATGCTTTGCCTTAATCCTATAGTGTATCCTATGATTTTTTACTGTAAATATCTGATATTCATTTAAAATATATTTATAAATTAAGTCTAATTTTTTTAGAATTTGTGAACATGAGAAAAATGTACATCAGTGCTACATAATTAAGTACCATTTATTTTTTTCTGCACTGTTTAAGCAAGCTACAGATATTCAATTGCCATTGAAATATTTTTGTAAACCATGCAACCTTTTACACAAAAGATAATTATGAAATAGCTAACATTCATTTGACCACAACCAATAAATAATTTATGAACTGGGTGTTTGAAATTATGCAAATATTCTAAATACTTTTTGTTGCCTGTACATCTGAGTAAGTATGATTCAGAAGAAAGTGTGCAATGGATTAATAGATTCAACATTGAAGAGATTTGCATTTCTACAGAGTTCTTTTCTTTGCTGGCTCCAACTATCTTTAGTATCATGGCTCAGAAAACAAGCTTGACAATACTGTCTCTAAATGTATTTGAATATCCTGGCATTCCTATTCATCAGCCTCTTTGATGCTTTAAATGTCTTTTGCTTTCTTTCCAGAACTCTTTATGAAGGCAGAGAGATATGCTTTTAGTAGAGTATCCAACTATCTTATAATACACACTAAATGGAAGGGAAAATGAGTGTCTTTAAATATTTGATGTATTTGTGATAGCCCATAGCAGAATGAGGCTGTTACTATGAAAAAACTGTATACCAGGTGCCACATACAACATCACAGCAATGACCAGGAACTGTTGACTTCATAAACGCCCTTGGAAAATGAAAAGCTATGGACACCTGTAAATTAATTGGTGGACAGCCCCTATTAGCTATTGCATGTATATTGCCTTTGGTAAGACTAGCATCACATGGAGAAAATGTGTTTAATTTTGAATTATAATCAAGTATAAGAAGTTTTTATTATATGTAACACTGTATCATCCAAAATATTTTTTTTAAACTACTAAGAAGCCTAGAGGTCATTTATTTTCATTTCTTTCCACACCTCAGGATGGGGAGTGGGTGACATTTCTGTTAATAAAAATATTTATGTCTTCAGTTTTATGATTCCAGTTGATGTTAGTATATAAGTGAAGACACTATATTTTTATTGCTAGTAAATATCCTATCATTTCATCAAACACCTTTCTTTACCCAGATGCACCTTGTTCTCTGGCCAAATTTCATCACACAATGTAATACACATATTAACAGATTGGTACCTTGCACTCTTTTATAAATCAAATGAGTATAAAAAGAATAAAAGGGAACTATGCTGCACAGAGCTATGGGTTAATATAGACAGTTGAGTACTTTTTATCCTCAAAAGCCTTTTTCCTGTAGTATGGTCCTATTGCTTAAGAGCTATCTAACATTTTGCGTATATCCAAAAAAGAAAATTTACATCATGTGAGTTGATATATTCACTAATGTAAATGCTTATTTTCTCAAAAAAAATTATTTTTCACATTATCTTTCCTAATCACAAAAGTTCCTAAAACAACCATTAGGTTTAATTATTCATCCAAACTCAAGTTCTTCTTTTTTTTAAAGTATATTTTTATTGATTTCAGAGAGGAAGGGAGAGGGAGAGAGAGAGAGAAACATCAATGATGAGAAAGAATCATTGATCAGCTACCTCCTGCTGTCCCACACTGAGGATCAAGCCTGCAACCGGGGCATGTTCTCTGACCGGGAATCAAACCATGACCTCCTGGTTCATAGGTCAATGCTCAACCACTGAGCCACATTGGCTGTGCAGCTCTTCTTTAGTATCTCATTACTGTTTGCTCTGCTCACATCCTCACACATCTTCCCCTTCATCCAGTCAACATTTACCTCCTTTTTTTAGTGTTGACTTTTGTGCCTTTCTACTCTGAAAACACAAATCCACAAACTGCAGACTGAAACAAAGAACTCACTTTCCTTGGCACTGTTGTGCGAATAAAATTTTATTTTTATTTAAATGTACTATGTCTTTTGTCTTGTGGTTGCACAGCACGAAGTCACTCACCTACCCCAATCCCCCAAAAGGGACAGTAGCAATGTTTTCTTAAGTTATCCATAAATAGTGAAGCAAGAGAATATATCAAAAGTCATGCACCCTGAGGATGGCTCACTCTGTTCTACACAGAATTCAGCTGAGATAACTTTAAAACATTCCTTTTCATTTAATACTCTCTTAAAACAGCATAAAGGATAGAGCGCTATATAAGCTGCTTACCATTTCTACTGCACATTTTATCAGGAAAGCTATCTATCCCAGATTTCTTCTCTTCAGAAAAATTTTAATGATCCAAGGTCACACCTCTTAAAAAGAATGAGGTCTAGTTTTACATAAGAAGGTCCAACTTGTAGGGTTTTATTTCCTTTTTATGCTCAGACCTCACAAACCGAGGACCACAGTCTTCAAATAACACTTCTTGTTAAAACTGAACTCAGAAAAGAAGGTTATTCTACCTCAGAATTTTAAATAAAGCTTCTACAACAAAGTTCAGTGTTCCAAAGCTTTAAATAAATTGGAATTAAAGAAGCACTCCAACACTAAAGGGTTTAAATCAGGTTGCTAATCCCCTTACTCTGGAAACAGGGCCTACTATTTTTTTGGGGGGCGGGGGGGAGAACATTGTAGTCCTGGGATTGCTTCTTAAAGTGGGGGCCTCAGAACACTTGCATCACAATCACCCGCAGAGTTTACTGAAAACAGATGCCTGGGCTCATTCCTCTCCAACTGAATCAGAATCTCCACAGGGGAGTCCCCATCCTGCACCCCTGACTCGTTCCTCCGGTGATTCTTGCACACACCACAGTTTGCAAACCACTGTGGGGCTCCACCATGGTTCCCATAGAAGTCCAGCTTGAACCAACTCTTCCCCTACATTAAATTCTCCAACTTTGGGAGACGTGGTGCTTTTAAATTGGACCTCACCGCCATCACTCCGAGGCCAGGTTTATGCTAAGAGGATTAAGTCAGGTCCCACCAGATATTCAAAACTTTTGTCTCCCTGCTGTCAGCAACCAAGGAAGCTGGCAAACGCTGGTCTCTCACAGTAACATTTAGTGCCGGTCAACACACCGTATGGGCTAACATCTGAGCCCAGAAATAGGAAAGGCGAGTATAAATAGATTGGAATTGGGGTTGGACAAGGATTTGGCAGGCAAAAAATGACTGTGTGTTGATGCGGTGGGAAAGGATAGCTGCCAATTCAGGGATCCGTGGTTGAGGAGCTTCCTGACCCCCATCCACCCCAGAAGTTCCTGTGCGCTTTCTGGACTGTGAGCCTTTGGCTATAATTAGGGGGTGCTGCTTTCCCTGGCTTCTTCCATATGCATGTTAGTTATGTTTGGCATCCAGCAGCAGTGTTTGAAGAGTGTCTGGCCCCACCAGCAGCCAGTTGAGCCAGTCAGTGGAAAAAATGACAATGGTATCTGGCATAGAATTCAGGTGTTAAAATACCTTTATTAAAATAGAGGAAGTAGCACCTATTAGGAAGTGACCCCGAGCTACCAATTTTTATTAGCCTGGGAGGAGGTGTTTTTCCCTTCTTTGAAGCATACTGTAAATTCCCTTATGTCTTTCATGGTATTTAAAGACAGAAACGGGCACATTCAATAATTTCAGAATTTCATGCTATATTTATTACAGCTCACTTTGCGTAGTATCAGGGAATACAGAGCTGGGACTTGGCACATTTCAGTAAAACTTTTTGTACATATTTAGCTAAAAAAAAAAAAATGATGGGGGGTGGAGAAAGAGTCAACACTTTTGGCAATTTCCCATTAGCAGTGCAGGAGGTAAAAGTCAAAAATAAAGGCTGTGGGATAATCTGAGCATGGCATCCACGCTTAAAAGAAATGCCATTTCTCTTTTTCATCCTGAGGTGGGAGAGGAAGCTTGACAGGAGTGAGCGAAACTGCACTCTGTAACATTCGTCTGAAGCCAGCCCTGATGTCAGCAATGAGTACGTTGAGCTGTGGATGAAGTGGGCCATGTCCGCCCGCCACAACTCTACAAAACCGCTTTAAAGTCAGCAAGAGGTGCCGGCAGTCCCCTCTCTCAATGAAAAGCATGCTTCTTGATTAAAAATGTATGTTTCTACTTTACGCCAAAACAAGAGAGCATTATTTCCAGGATGATCATAGAAACCAAGTTAAATGTGTTTCTTATTTCAAGAGATAAAAAAGTATCACAACTCGGTGAAGAAACATTTCAGTGCTGGATGTTGGTTTAATGTAGCACTACTATGCACGTGATTTATTTTGAAACATGGTGATGTATGAGAATCTTCAGCATTTTTGACAGAATGAGATTACACATTCATCCTCCTCTATGCTTTAGAGAAAGAAAACCTTGACTTAACCTGCCAATATTATAGATAATATCTGTATGTGTGTGCATTGTAATACTCCTCTGTTATTTCCACTTCAGAGAGAGTAATTCCTGCGCTAATTTCATTCATAAAGGGTTCCCATAGGAATAAGGTGGATGGTCAGGACAAGATATTGAAGAGAATTTGTAGCTTTGTTGAACAAGTTCTTGGATCAGTTTGATTCTCTCTTGTCCATCAGGAGACTCAGGACTATTTGCATGAGGATGAGGAGAGAATGTGTAGGGGATCCAGACGCCTCCTCTCCCAAGGGTGAACTATTTACAAGGTGGTCAGACTCAAAATGGATGCCTCCATTTTCAAGACTACTGTCTGTCTCTAGAAACTAAGTTATTAGATAACATTTTTCCACCCCTTGCCTTCTCTGAAATGAAGCAGAGAATGTAGGATAATGATGTAGTATGCAAAATAGAGAGAGATATGAGGAGTAACTAAAAAATCATATATATGAAGAAGATTTATTGCCCACAGTAGAATGGGGCAACTCCAAAATTTAGGTTATTTGCTCTAGAACAATATTTAAAAAATGACTATTGATTCATAGATTTTCAAACTAAAATATGACCTCATATACGAATGTTTTATCTTCTGTATCACGTAATAGCCTTTTAAATCAGTTCACATAATTAGAAGCTTACTTATCTGTCATTCTACAAATAGGAAGTCTCTATCAGCAGATACTTCCTGCTTTTACTAGTTTGGTTGACCTAGGCTCAAGAGGTGTATCTTGAATCCTTAAGGTTTAAGTTAGTTTAATTTAGATTTAGCATGAAAACACATACCATAGCAGGAAAATTTCTTGAAAAGCATTAATGCATGAATAATATTCAGAATAAATATTTATTAGTCAGAATACTTGATTAAACAGCATAATGCATAGTACATTCATTTCAGACACTACATTTTTCTATACCACTGCACTAAAAAAGACAGATGGTAATATTAGAATGTGGATCAAAAATAGCTAAATTGTAAAATTATGGGCACAGCCATTAATATGTAAAACTTTAGAAATATGGAATAAATTAACTTATTTATTTAGTATCTACTGTGTATGAAAGGGCATCCAAGCAACCCATGGCATTCATTGTTTCTTCCCTCAAGAAACTTATAACACAGATCAGATTTTCACATGAAGGACTAGAGAAAACCACACTTCAGAATATACTCTTAGAGAATAAAACATGACACCTTAGCAATATAAACAATAAGGGATCAGCAGATAGAGTGGTTAATCAAGGAAGCAGAGGAAATCATTGTTCTAGTATTTCAAAAGTAGCGGCTTTCAAACAAACAATACTTAGAAATTGTGGTAACTCACAAATATCTACATGTATGCACACTATGCTAATATATTTCAAAATTTTGTACAACTCACTCTTCGTTCAATTTCAATGCAAAACTATAAGGCTTACGGCATTCGATAGGAATGGTCTTCAAAGTTTCATATCTTAAAAAATCATAGATACAAAAATCTTACACTTCTCCCTCAACAAAACAGCCAATCTATTTCTTGGACCAAGTACCCTGGGCATGGAAAATTGCTTGACTATTGGTTTGGAGTATTTCTGGGACTGGTGCTGTGCTACCGCTACTACTACCCAGGCATAATTGGCACTGCTAGTTTTTTAGTTATTGTTACAGCTGCTAGGGGTCTTTTAATAGGTTATTTAGCAAAAAAGAAAAGAGGACAATTGACCCCGGGTGGTTCTCAAATGGAGCTATTACTGGTTTGTTTTCACAGATTGGCAGTACCCTAAGACAGCCAATGTTCAAGAAATAAAATTACAGTTGTATTAACAGCTTCAAATTAGGGGTATTTTTTCAAATCATTGTGTGGGGTTTTAGTGGCGCAAGAATGAGTGGTTTTAATTGGGCCTTCTTCCTTAGAAGCCTTGAGGAAACCCTTCAAGCTCAACAACAGAAGGAACGGGGTAGCAGGACAAGAGCCGCAAGGACAAAAGCCGCATTATCACTTTATGAAAATTGCTGGTCGGGATCTGACATAATATTTTCATGATTTATTCAAAGACTTAAAGTGCTGGGACCTGGTCCTTTGCAGTAAAATATATTATAAAATAGACAGATCCCATTTTGGGGGGGACTCTTCAGAAGCTGAATTGCCCCAGGTTCCTGCATCATAAAATGATCTGAAAAGTTGACTAGCATATTTTGGCTGTGAGCACCAGAAAATACCACAAACAAAATATTTGTATAGCTTATAAAACACTCAAGCTGAATATTAAAAGCATCTGTTTTCAAGGAATATAATTGCAAAGTACTTGAAGTGAATCAGGAGGCAGGATTCACAAAGCATTAAACATGCTGTAAACAAGCCATTTGACTCATTCAAATACTACGGGTAATAGATGGACTGCTGATTTACAAAGGGATACTTTCATTGAAGATTCTGACATGAGAAAGCATGATAGCCAAGGTTAAATGCTTCCTGATGTCTTTCCGGGATGAATAATCTGGGCCAGTTACTGAAGCAGTTTGATATTCTTTAGAAAAGGAAATGTGGACAAAGATAATCCAAATATTTTACCTTTCGAGAAGCATGTCATCTGGCAGTCAAGACCACTGACGAAGGATGTGGTGATGGTGAACATTATAATGAATTACATACGATGAATTATGGCCACACTTTACCTGTAAAAAGGCATTCACTATCACTCAGGAGTGTAAAATTCAAATGTGCTAATATGCAAGGTATTTTTCTGTTGTTTTTACTTGGTCATATCAAAAACAAGAAACTTCATTGTGGACATTACGAAGTCAAGTGCAATTCATAATGGTACTGCTGTTTGTGAAAAGAGAGCAGACAGAATCCACTTTCTAAGATTAAATTGAAACTTCCTTCCTCAAATGTTAAGCTAAAATTATGGGCAAAATTCTTTTCTCACATTTGCATTATGGGACTTAAGCCTGTTATTCTTTCCTCCTACAAAACAGGCTCCTGGGAGTCCTACCTACTTATCAGGAGCAAAATATTGGATTTGACATCTGCAATATGCATCTTTCTTGAACTTTATCCCAAGTCAAAATAAAAGCCTATTGTATATTGTCTTCCTGCGGTCTTGGGAAAGAGTTTATCTATTTAGAGCCTCAGAAATGATACACATTCTTAGTAAGAAGGTCTCTGAAAGCATTAATTCTGTAGAAATATGTAAATCAAGATTGCTTTACCTCACACAAGGTGCCTAAGCTTTGTACTACTTATAGGAAAAGAAAGCTAAAAGAAGAAGATGAAGAGGGAAAGATGCTGAAGAATAAAATATTATGAAAAGAAAAGGTCGCTAGATATAAAAACTGGACACTCCCAAAAGCAGTGGGATTCCGAGGTCAGCATACAGCATATCCTGAAGTACTCATCCAAAGTTCACGGGGAGCAGTGGCTAAAATTGTAAGACTCTGAGACAAGTATTGAAATCTTATGTTCTCGTCTATAAAACTCTCACTCTCTTTTTTTTTTTTCCTCTCATTTGATGTGCTCTATTTTACTGCTGATTGGAGTATTTGACTCTGACAGGTCTCTTCACAGACCAACTGTTAAGCCTGAGGACTTTTAGCAAAGCCACACCAGACCAGCTTGGAGACCCAATGACATCTTTGAACTGTGACTCTTTCCTCGAGCTTGATTAAAGATTTTATCCTGACTGCCAAAGGGAAAGGGAAGCTTTCATGAGAAAGGGTGTTTCGTACAGGAGCCATTGATACAGGGAGAAGAGGGACTCCACAAATTAAAGGCTAGCTTGGCTGAAAACTAGGGCTGAAACTCACTTTAAAAAATTGCACCACTATAAATCACCATGTAATTAGGCACGCGATATATAAAGTGAGCATAAAGCATATGGAGAACAATCTTTGTAGATATTGTTAATATGAATCTTAAATGCCACCATAAATGTTTTGCTACCTCAAAATTCATAGTGCTAGAAGAGTTTGAATTGATGAAAATTCTACCATTTGAAAATAAAAAATACATATATCACATCCTATGTGATTTGATGTTCTTTTTACTAAAAGAATAATTCTTTGGTTTTGAAATGCAAGCTTTCTGGAAAAAAACGCATTTCCTTTGGTGCTATTTTACTTACACCATTTTCTTGATTTTCTTAACATATAGAATAACAGAAAGAAGAATTTTTTAAAGAAAAACTGCAAATGCTTTCTGTAAAGCACTGCCCTCTGGACTCCAGTAGGCACATCGTTACATATGAACTCATCTTGTGGAGGTTCTGTTCTTTCCTCCTGAGAAACAGCAAGTTTAAAATTAAAGATCTGACCTTGAGATGCAAGGGGCTCAACTAATACAGTGAATAATACTTTTAAAAATGAGTCAATAGGTTTTCAATGGGATTAGCTGTTAAATTCTATCAAATTTTTCAGGAAAGGAGATCTGTTGAATTGTTTTATAGGTCCCCATTAAATTATTCTCAATATCTCTTGGATATAATTGGATGACGTTTTCATGTACTTTGTGATATTTAAATCGCATAATTTCTGAAGAGACCGTCCAAGCACTCAGGGGAGAGAGGCATTCCTGGGTCCGAACGCTGTCTTTTCATGGCTGCTTAAACTACGTAAAGATGAGCTTAAAACCACATTAGGCTTTTCTCTGTCAGGATTTCAGTGCTTTGAAATCAAAGGTCAGGAAAAGAAAGTCCAAAGTTTCATATAAACTCAGGCAGAGGTTGTACAACCTGCAACGTAATTTCAGACCCTGTGGAAAATTGTCAGGAGACAGCATGACTGCTTGTCACCTGGTCCATGATTCTAGCACATTGATTACCCCACCCCTGCATGGAAGGCCAATCTGTGCTATGCTCTCTATGGGTGCCCTAGTTTTTCTGATTTTCCCTTTTCCCCGCATTTTAGCCACTCAAGGTAAGGCGCGCTTTCCTTTCCCTTTCCCTTTTTTACAATTCGTCTTTTCTTTGTCCAGAGAGCAGATATGCTACAACACACTAGATGTTTACTGTGGTTATTCATACGGGCTGGTTTTTTCTTAAGACAAAGAAATAGGTGTTTTTCAAAAGATCCCTATTTTAATCCCTATTTCAATCTACCTCCAGGGCTACAAAATGTAATACAAAAAATGTTTGTTTTAAATCTTTAACAGTTACCAGTAGAACTAAAAATTAAGGCTCAGAAATAAAAGAGATAGACTAGATAGCATATTGTACCAATATAATTAATTTTAACTTTTAATTATACTTCAATTTGGGAGTCTAACATAGCCATAATGCTACTGTTATCAACCTTTTATGTGCCTGATCTCATTCACTTTGTTATCAGCACTAACTTCAAGATTCTTTGGGATGTTGGCTTGTCACCTAACACATGAGCTATCTTATCCAGCTTTGTTTCATATGCAAATTTCATCAGCATTACATAAATATTTTCATATGAAAGGAAGGGAAAAAAACAGCAAATGGGTTATGTGAATGTTTGTGTGTTTACACACTTGTACATGCACACTTTCATCTTGAGAACCACTATTTTTTAAAATGTTTTTGAGCCAGTTGCTAGGGGACAGGGGTAATTTTATTTCCCTTCCTTTGCTTTTAAAAATATTTAACCTTTGTTATTAAAACAGAATATAACTGGTTTTCTTTTTTTTTTTTTTTCAGTAAAAATGATAATTTCCCCTTTAGAGCTGCCATTTTAGAAAGCAATATACTTATCCCAATCATGGTGCCCTTGTTTTTCTTTGCTTCTTTGTTTTTGGACCTGAGGTGCAAGGAGTTATATTTATTAATAGTTATAGTTGATTTATAATGCACCACCATCACTTATTTATGCACCTCTAAATTTTGTCAGCTATTTATTTGTTATATAAATGAAATCTATGAACTCTCTCTTCAAGGTAAGAAATAAAATGTTTTGTTTTGTTTTTACATATATTGGGATGTTCATCTTCCTCCCCAGCCCGATGTATCCTTTTTCCAGTAATCACCCAGATCCTGAATTGTGTCTGACATCCAGTTGCTTTATCACATATGGATGTTGACCTGCACAATAGGTTGTTCACTTTCACTTAGCTTCGAACTTTATAAACAGGCATCATGCTGCCTGCATCTTTAGAGACTTGCTTTTTGCACTCTATTGTGTTCTTAACATTTTTCTATGCATTTCACATACATGATAAACAGAGAGCTTGAACTTTTGTCATCATGGTTTGAAATGATACAGAGTACAATATGGTCTTGAACTTCAGCATGTCAGTTGGATTTTCTCTCTATTTACTGAGATGGAGATGCAGCTTTAGTCACTAAGACCAGTCGAGACCTGGTTTCTCACTGCTTAGAGGCCAGATTTCTATCCACCCCCAAGCTCTGTGACCTTATCATTGAGCACCCATCTGTCTCCCGTACCTAGTAACGATACACTGTATTATCTAGGGAAGATAGGACTGTGATATTTAACTCTTCGATCTCTTACGTGCATTGTTTTGTGAGACAGATGTGAAGGGGAAGAGAAATTTGCTAAGAAAGACTTTTAAAAGACACAATTAGCTAGAGCCCTTACTCCTCCCCCAGGACTAACGAAAGACAACATTCCTGGTATACTGTGTGAAAAAGAAAAAAAAGTGCCCTTTTAAAACTTACCATAACTCTCTGTACTTTTCAGCTTTCACCTTCCAGGCAACATAATAGCATTCCTTCCCACACGTGTCCACATTATGTCAAATATCGATTTTGGAGCTGGATGAATAAAGTAAAACATTTGTGAAAGAGCAAACTATCCGTCACATCCAGCCAGCCAGATATTATCAAATATCAAGCAGCCAACATTTAGATTCTTTCGTGTTCAGATTGCCAGTAATAGGAGCTCTATGAATTTAAACCCAGACTCTTCTTCTCATACTTCCTATTTATATTTGAGAAAATTTGTCTGGAAAAAAAATACTGATATTACCATCTTCATTTCCTATGAGGTCACTGGCTTCTTTTCTTTCACAAATATTTGGTTAGTATCTAGACCCTGAGTACTGTAGTATCTCATTGCATGGTATTATGCTTCAATGTGTTTGGCTTTTTTACTCTATGAAAGTGATTAGAGAGTCTCTGAGAAGCAATGCAACAGAAACTCTACCTATAAGAGACCATTATCTAAGGCAGCGATAGCTTACTCCCCATAATTAAGAGTTTTCCTCCATGCTCAGCTATCTTTTCTTCTATTGTATCCCAACTTCTGTGCTGATGATGTGAGCTATATTTTTAATATCTCTTGTAATTTATGTTACTTTGATTTTTTTTTTACTTTTACTCAATTCCACTCATTTAACAACCTTGACTATTCACTTTGCAACTTGGTCTACCCTTCTTGCTTTGCTGTATTTATTACTGTCTCTGAAATTTTGACTTACTTGTCTTCTGCCACATTTATAAAATGCACATAAATCTAGAAAGATATTTTTTTGTGATGTTTAAGTAAGATCTTGATCTCTGAAGTCACACTACCTGAGTTTAGATTCCAATGAAATTAGTCTAATGAAATTTTAGCAAATAGATTACATTCTCCCTAAATTCACTTATCTTTATTGTTACAACTTAATGAGTATACCTCCATTTTCATTCAAGACATTGAATTTTACAAGGGATTACACATACTTGTCACTCTTCCTTGATGGAACTTGAATACTCATTTGGAAGTTGAGTGGCAATATAAAGCAGTACATGACTAAAAGGCAAGCAGTGAGAGTGACCCAGATAGAAACTATCTTGAGATTTCAGGGAATGGAGAGATCACTCTGGTTAAATGGTCAAGAAGATTTTACTAAAGGAGGTGGGTGGTGGGTGGGGTGAAGGTAAAGCTGAACTTAGCAGGGAAGATAAGAGCTAAATAGAGGCCAGGACAACTAGAACCTTCATGGTAGGGTAAGCAGAAGAAGCACCTGACAAAAGTAGAAGAGAATATGGCCTTTTCCAGAATGTTATATGGCCTGATTTACTTATCGCTCCTCAACTCGGAGATCAAGTTGGAAGAGCATATTGATGTCTCATGATAAGGAAATTGGGGTGTTTAGTTGAAATATAATAATGTAATTATTATAGAGCAGCAGTCACATTTCTGTATTGATTTAACTGATAAATATATACTGAGTGCCTGCTATGTGCTCTTTCTAAATGCTAGGAATACAGCATCTTCATGAAATTTATATTCCATTCTCATGACTCAATGCCCACAGAAGTGTAGGAAGTAATAGAAATTGGCTAAGTAGACAAGATAAGTCACTAGGGACAGTGTGATGATTAATTTTATGTCAATTTTACTGGGCCACAGGGTAGCCAACTATTTGGTCACACATTATTCTGGGTATGTATGTGAGGGTGTAAGTGGATGATATTAACCTTTTAATCAACAGACTGAGTAGATTGTCCTTCCTAATGTGGTGGGCCTCATCCAATCAGATGAAAGTTTGAATAGACACAAAGCCTGAGTAAGAGGGAATTCCTGCTGCCTGACTGCCTTAGAACTCAGACATGGGTTTTCTTCTGCCTACATTTCAGATTGAAACTAAAATATCAGCTCTCCTAGGTCTTGAGCCTTCTGGTTTTTGGACTGAAATTATACCATATATTCTCCTGTGTCTCCAGCTTGCCAACTGCAGATCTGAAGACTTGTTAGGCTTTATAATTATATGAGCCAATATAATTATAATACATATTTGTGTGGATAGCATATATATATGTGATCCAGATAGAAAAACTCTTGCTAAGAATCATAATATATATCATGATTTTATTACATATATACATTAGCAATATAATACATAGATATATACACACATCCTTTTGGTTCTGTTTCTCTGGAGAACCCTGGCTAATACAGGCAGGGATCAGGGCAAGCTGGAAAGTGCATGCCTTGCTCCAGCTGATTGCTTCCATGTGAGAATGGGGACCCAACACTGCCAAACCATTTATTTGTCAAAAGAAGCCAAAAATATGGGTTTGTGTGTTTTTTACTATCTCCATTTTTAAATGCTGACAACAAAGTTTTGTTTTGTTGTGTTTTCTTTTCATCCAAGCAAAACCTCTTTAGAGGTCATAGGTATCCCAAGGCCTCTAGTTCCCCATTTCAGCTCTAGATAATTAAGAATCCATTAAGAGGTTTTTTTGAGTAGGATTACTCTCATGTCGGTACAAGATAAGAATTAGAAGAGAGGCATGCTAAGGACTCAGAGACCAGTTAAGAGACTTTTCTACAATTGAAGTTCAAATGATAAAATTCTAGCATCGTGTTACAAAAGTGATACTAGAAAGGAAGGAACACTTGATGTGGTGGTGACAAGCAAGGATGAAGGATGAAACCTATTCCAAGACAAGGTTGATTATCAGGCAGTTCACAGAAGTCTCCCTTCTCCCACTGCTGCTTATAAGGCTACTTATAAGTCTCTGGTTTCATTTCCTTGACATTAAAAGAAAAGCTTATTCTTCCAAATGCATATTTTTGAGACGGTAACACTAATTGATATAGTAGATATACTTCAAAACTCCAATGGCCTAAGAAATAAGTTTATTGCTCACTCAGACAACAGTTCTATATAGCTGTAGAGTAGATGTCTTGCCCGCAATGATTGCAAGATCTAGGCTTCATTCTCTTGAAGCTACATCAGTCAGAGGGCCTCTGAGTCCTTCAGTCCAGGTCAGTAGACAGATAAAGAGCCTGGAATCAGGCAGGGAGTTTCTAATGGGCCTTGTATGGGAGTAAAATACATCACCATCACATCTGTCCATGTTTAATTGAGCATAATTTAGTCACAGGTCATACCTAACTGCAAGGGAGGAAGAAGAAAGAAATTGGATGAACGAGTAAGCAGACTATCACAAAAAAAGGAATATTTATTTATTCTCTTCAGCCCTATTTTCTCATCTATTACTAGTAAATGAAAGGTTCAGATTTGGTCATTTATAAGATTCCTTATTTGTTATTAAGTTTTGGTTACTTAAATGATTTATTGACTAGTAGTAGTAGATAATACAGTAGAAGACAGAATTAACTACAGGACAAACATAGAATAATGTCATGTCCTTTCTTAAGACAACACTTTATGAGATTATTTTAACTGATGAAAAGCAATGTTCAAGTTATATATTTCATGAGATGTTATTAATTATCACAACACGGATTACATACAATGGATTGATATCGGATGTTATTTCCTTCCTGTATTTCTAGATAGTCATAGATCTTTCTGTAGTAATGACAGTAAGAATATACAAAAGGACCCAGCTGGCGTGGTTCAGTGGTTGAGCATCGACCTATAAACCAGGAGGTCAGGTTTGATTCCCAATCAGGGCACATCCCCGGGTTGTGTGCTCGATCCCCAGTGGGGGTCATGCAGGAGGCAACCAATCAATTGTTCTCTCTCATCATTGATGTTTCTATCTCTCTCTCCCTCTCCCTCCCTCTCTGAAATCAATAAAAATATTTTAAAAACATATACAAAAGGATAACATGGTTCTTCAGACTTTTATTTAATTAACACTGAATGGAATTATGCTTAGAATAAATAAAAGATGAACAGCTCTTTTTGTTTTCTTATTCTCTCTTATTCCTAGCAGAAATCATTTATAATTTCAACTGTTCCTGCTTCTTCTCCAAAATCCCACTTTTAAACCCAATCAAAAGGTGCCAACATATTCTAAATTGAGAGAATGCTTTCGATTCTGCACTCCTCCTGTCTCCTTCATCTTTAAGAGATTTTAAGCCTTTTCTTTCCCAAGCTGCCAGTTACACTGAATTGTTCTGAAATGTGAATAATTTTTTTGTGTAAATATGAGCTTCCATCGACTAGAGCAACAATAAGAACTTCACACTTGTCATTTACTAAAACCTGCCTTTTGAGCCCTGTCAGTCATGTGCCTCTACATGTGTGTTTCTTGGTCGGAGCAGCGTTGTTTTATGGCAGCTTCTGTTTAGGAATTCACGTCGCTACTTGGCATTTATGTAGCTCAGCTGTTAAAGAGTCGGGGTAAAAGGAAAGAAAACACGCAGGAGTGAAGGTTTCAGGAGCAAAGAGGGAAATAAGAAAGGGCTTTAGGTTATGAAATAACAATGCCAGCCATGTGGCAGCAGTAAACCACAGGCACACCCCTCGGTTTAGGCAAGACTGTGACAGAACAGATGTAGCTCACACCCATCCTGCTGCTCTGGGGGGCTGACTGCTATTACAAAGGGCAAGTGCTGTGTGCAATCTTAGCAGCGTGTTCACCTTTCAGTATTTTTCATTCCTTACAGCACTGAGCTTGATTACACTGTGTGCCACTGAGCTTAGATGTGCTTAAAGCAAAGACAAAGAGACTCTGGAAGAGACAGTCATTCGAATGAAAAACTAAGTACTTTGGTTCCTAACTGAGGATAACAGAACTGCATGATTCATAATGTGGGTTCAAATATGCCCAGAAGTTCAGATATTCACCCATCATTTATCTGCATAAAACCATGTACCTTGGGGCTCCAGTATTTTAATGGGAAAATAATAGGAGTCGGCTTTCTCTGGGGTTCTCAAACACTTTGAGCCTCTTATTAGTTTCAAATAACTAGAAACACTGAGTGCAGAGATCTGAGATTCAGGAAGCAAGCTTTTTACACTATTGTAAACAAAGGGTAATGCAAATTAAATTTCACCCTTTTCCCTAATAACTCCAGGAAATACAGGCTTTCACTCTTGTTTAACAAATATCTGCTACTTGTGTTTGCCAAGGAGATAGTGTATATTTCTAAGGGTTCTTTGGAACATGTAGCTTATAAACAGCAGTAAAGAGGTAAAGTAAAAATTTTTTAAAAGTATAGAAGCCAAAAAGCATATTTTCTTCAAAAATCATTGCTTTCACTCTACAGCTTCTCCGCGTCTTTAACTAAACAACTTGAGTCTTGCAAGTGATGCTTATTTATTTATTTTAAAATACATTTTTATTGATTTCAGAGATGAAGGGAGAGGGAGAGAGAGATAGAAACATCAATGATGAGAGAGAATCATCGATTGGCTGCCTCCTGCATGCCCCACACTGGGGGATCGAGCCCGAAACCTGGGCATGTGCTCTTGGCTAGAATCAAACCCAGGACCTTTCAGTCCGCAGGCCGATGCTCTATCCGCTGAGCCAAACCAGCTAGGGCACAAGTGATGCATTTTTAAATTTGTTGTGATGTCCAGACTGAAACATATCTATGTTTTATTAATATTTCATTATTGATATACTAGTATTTTTATGTTATCTTAGTAGAAAACCTCTTTATAACAACCAAATGCAAATATGAATAACCAAATGATATCATCAGAGGTTAAGACATGATTTTCAACTTCTTACATGTGTTCTAGCTTAATTTATGCTCACCCATTTTTAGTTTAAAAAAAACGAAAGAACCTCAGTCTAATAACTGAAATGTTATTCATTATGGCTAAAATTATCTAATAGTGAATGTATACTGATAGTGCCCAACAATAAGAATGTTTATGTTTGTACACAATGAATAGTATTCTTACATTTAATATCTCTTCACATATAATGGAATAAAATTGTCAGCCATGCGTATACACAGCAATTTTCACACACTTATCATTTCTTCCTTTATGATCATTTGCCAAACCAGAGAGTTAACTGAATCGCCTTGCTTTTCTCTTCCACACTTAAAAACTGTATGTACTTCAACAATTCTTTGAGCCTGAGAACTTTGTTTTAGGATAACAAAATAATTAGCTGAGGCATAGAATGAATCAACTTTCTGTTTCAAAAGTATTCTTAAGGTAACAAAATACAAGATGATTTTAAAACACTAATCATCAATTAACACCTCAGTTATTCAAAAAGAGGTATGCATTAAGTTGGAAATGAGATTAGGCCAGGATCTCGAATATTATGCTTTGCATGAATACTATGTCTGGCACAAAACTGGGGAATTTGCTGACTTTTCTTGTATAAGGTGTTCAGGACAGTAGTTCTAATCTACTACTGGAAATATCTTTGGAGATTTAATAAATGAATGCTGTAGAAAGTTTGCAAACTAATGTAAATGTAGTCATATCTTTCTTCTGACAGCTCTGTATGAGCTCATTTTGGCGGTATACGTAGGAACAATACCAAGATGAGTGTGGCCTCTGCACACAGATGACGTTTAAATTTCTGAAGTGATCTGTATTTTCCACTGAGAACCAGGAACCACAGGGTGGGGGGAGAGTAGTAACCACAAGGGGCCACAGTGTAACTCTTGAGTAGTAATAGAAATGTTTTATATCCTAATGGCAGTAATGGTAAAACAACAGTATACATTTGTCAAAATTCATCAAATTGCAGTCTTAAAATTGGTAAATTTTATTGTATGTAAGTTACATATCAATAAAGCTTACAAAAAAGTTTTCAAATATTAAAAAATCTTGGCAAGAATTCTGATGCTTTCTGCCATCCCCTACACTAATTAGGGTAATAAAATTTCATGAAAATTTTATGAAAAGAAGACTTTTCATCTCCGTTCATTTTTGCCTGAGGAATCGAGGCACAGCAGAATCAACAGGTCTTATCACAATTCATCAATCTCTTGCATAAAATATAAGTTCACCATATTTATTCATCACATGTGCAATTCAATTAGATAGTCATATAAATATTTCAATTAATATCTAGCAGTTGCTCATCACTAACCTAAGGCAAATTTTGAGGAAACATGGGGAGTGGAATGATCAATGATCAATAATGTGCTGCTCTGAAAAAGCAACAAAATAATTTGCGGACAATGTCTTTCACCAAGGTAAAGATTATTATTCAACTTTTGATCCCCCAGATCTACTTTCTTTCTCCAACCATTCATTTCATTAAAACTTTAAAAATATGTACACATGTTATGCACAGAACATAGGGATGTGTTTGTCTGTCTCCAGTATACGCACTCAGAAGTTTGGTGACATCAATAATGCGGGGAAAAGGTTATTTTTCGTCTTTTCTCCCTCAGACAACTCTTTTTCGGGGGGGCTTGTCAATCTGATGAGGTGGGAAAAATGAAGCTTGAACAGAAAACAAAATTGGAGCTAAAAACAATAGATAAGATTGATTAACCCCACCTTATCAAGTAAGTGTCAATAACAAGGAGCTACTGGGCATCTGCACTGTTTTCCTCTAAGCTTTTGGCCTTACATCCGTAAAACCTCAAGATAACTATCTATCATGGAGTCAAAGTGGCGAACAACTGTGTGGTCCTTTGATAAGGGACAGTGTCACAATTTGTCTCCTTCTCTTCCACAGATCGCCTCTAATGGGGCAAGGCCAGGCCACAACAGCTGCAAATAGCCCGAAGACATTCTTTAGTGTAAAAGAAATCCTCGGGAAATATGTACAACAGGAATCTAAGCAACCTTCAAAAAATATCTAAATTTAATGCTGATTTACTTGGCTGTTTCATGTCAATTATATTTGTTCTCTTCTTTCTAAACTCTACTGTTGATAAGCCAATTTTTTAGTATAATAAATGGTAGGATTGTAATGCATTTAAAAATGAGATGATGTGAACACTTCTCTGAAAGCCAAAATGAAGCATCTATGTAACTAAGTAATATTTAAAATCTGTGGCTGGACTATATTGACATTTATAATGCCTACCTAGGGTGAAGTTATGCAGTTAGATATACTATAGAACATCATCTTTTCTGTTAAAAAAAATGAAGAGATAGTCCATTCTCCCAGAAAAAAAAATTAACCTAACTAATGAAGAATGCTTAGTGGCATAGAAAATAACAATGTCATAATATTAGGGGGTGTGTGTGTGGGGGGAAATAGCAACATTTTAAAATATGAGTTACGACTACAATTATGTTAATAAATATTCACAGAAAAAAAGTGATTGAAAGTTTGCAACATATATTAATTGGTATGTTAGAGTAGTGAGATTGTGGAGTATAATTTTTTGTTCTGTTTTATACATTTTTTTCAAAAATTAATTTTTATTTCTTGACTTTTTTTTCTCTACACATTTGAAAATTGAGCAAATTTACATTAAGATTCCCTAACATATCGTGTCCACAAATATTAGCTTTAGGGGGAAAAATAGAGTTCTGTATCACCACTAGCAGGGCAGATGTCGTCTCAAGCAAACCTGAAACTATCCTACTGTGGGCAGCAGCTGCCAACTTCTTGAACAGGAAGCAGCTCTACTCAAGGGTAGTGAGAAGAAATGCAATCCGGGTAGGGGCTGTGAAGTCGTCTGTTGTTACGCAGATTTCGGTGGAATGAAATGAAGTGGAAATGAGGAAAGAGAATCTAAGATTTATATAATCCATTTAGAACCTCATAGAACACACTGATGTGACCAAGCAAAGGAGTTATTCTGCCTTGACTTGACCACATTTCTCTCCTTAACCTATAGTTTGTAACTTTTTTTTTGCCTTCCATCTGCTTTGGTGTTCATTTCTGATTGAATTGATATGTATAAAAATATTTACGAAGGAAATATTGAGTTTCCTCAGGCTCCAAGCCCCTTTCGAAGAAGATTCAGCTCTTTAGCCCATATGTGTCCCCTAACATTCTCCAGCTAGCATGATGTCTTAAGTACATTCTTTTTTATTTTAAAGGCATTTTCATATATTTTGTTTTCACCAAAATACAAACAACTATCAAAAGTGTATAATTAACTAGTGTAATTTTTAGACATTTATGTTGGAAGTAAACAAGGATATTGGCCAAATAAGACCTGTGAGAATGGGGCAGTAGAGAGGAGTAAGAATCATTAAAAGGGAGCAGTTTATGGAAGGGAGAGGGAGGAACCACTCAAAAGAAATTTTACTTTACTCATCATTTTATCCTGGGTCAATCCTATTGATCCTGGATGAGTAAAGAATGTGAACTTTAGAATCTGACCAACATGGATTCAAATCCTGTCTCTACCACTTAGTAATTGTGAGGTTATAAACAAGTTATCTAACCTGTCTCAATAGTGTGTTTCCTTTCCACTAGGAAAACACTTCAGGGAGATGTTTCAAGTAATAAATTGAGGCCATTGTGTATTTAACCAGATATAATAAGAACTTCACAAATGTTAATTAATATTCCCTTTATTTTCCCTTTCTTTTTATTTTCTTCTGCAATGGAGATATATGGCCCCTAAAATCCAACTTTGCAATGTGTTTTAAAGCCCCATGTATAATTCACTAATATCCTCATCCTCATGATGGTCAAGACTTGGTTTCCAAAAGCCAGGCTGGCTCCTGGGGATTCCACTTTGTCTTGGGGAGAAGATCCAGGTCTGTTTTCTAACTCTGTAGGCAAATGGAGTGGAAACTCCACTTGTATGCTTCTTGGATGAGGAATCCAAACGCTTCTTTCATACTAATCTATTACAGGATGGAATGAGCTCCCCAGAGGTGAGCTGTGTGACAGTGGAGCCACATGCAAAGACCAGTAGAGAAATGACTCTGAACACAAGTCCCCAGATGAAGCCTCTAAAATTCAGGGGGCACCGCAAAGAGCCATGAGAAGCCCAGTTATGAGTGTGCAGGGTCAGCTGACTGTCCCAAACCTAAAGGTCTACTCATCCTGAAAAACTGCCAGAGATTCTGATGCTTAATTAGCAACACATATCTTCTGAAAATTGAAGTTGTCTTTAGTTTGTCAAATACAAAGTGTTTGGAAACCCCAAATTCCAAATAATTATGGAAAAATATTTTCAAAGGATGTATAGTGAGACCTAACTAGAGTATAAGCAAGTTGTTTTTTTAATTAATTTAATTTTATTTTTTTGCCTATAAAAGTCAGAATGAAAACAGCTCTAAACAGTCTGTGGTAAGTAAATGAAATCAGCAGTTTTGCCGATTGAAGAACTATCAGAAAGAAGCCTTTGCTAGAACAAAAAGTGCTACCAGCTATTCTAATTTGATAGAAAAATTAAGCTCATATGATGTGTAATAATAATCCATGAGCATGCTCTAACAGCATTTAGCATGCAAACATTATTTCTTAGAGTATTTTCAAATAAAAACAAATGTGACTCAACTTTGAAACATAGATAATTATGAAATTTGGATCTATTAGACTTGCAAATGGAACAAAATTCCTAAGATAAAAATGGGAGAACTTTTGAGTCTTTGTTTTGCTTTCTATTTCAAAATCCAAAGAGGCAAAAATTATTTTTACAGAAGCTTTTTCATCCATGAGGAAACAACTCTCTCTCTCTCTCTCTCTCTCTCTCTCTCTCTCTCTCTCTCCCTCTCACTCACACACACACACACACACACACACACACACACACACCAATACATGAATGTATATAGCAGTATCTTGCAGGAGTGCTAAGCATATGATATACATGATAAAGCATTGTTATACCCAGAAATATGGCTCTAAAATAGTCATATGTGACTGTTCAATGAGGAGAGTGTGTAGGATAACCCAATTTGAGAAAGCTGTGCTACAAGATCAGATTCTATTTTTAGGCTGGATTTTTCTAGACAGATGTTAAAAACCCATAAAGAGGATTTTAAAAGTGTTATTACCGGTAAGTTATTGCACCCTTAATGTAGTCCGTACTGTGGCAATAGCGCTTCAGGAAAACATCTTTTCTTTCTGTCTCTTTCTCTCTTTAAACTTTATTTATAGCCTCGCAAAGGACTAGCATTCACATAACCCGCCTTTGCAGGCGTGCCAGGAGATTAATGATATCGCAGTGTTCTTGAGAACAAAAATGTGTCTACCACTGTGTTGAATAATCTCTCCTTTCACACATTAAAAGTGAGATGAGGCCTACTTTAGAAAGCAAGGACAATGTGTCACAAAGAGTTAGTTGGCTTACAGACATTCCCGTATTGCTATCCTGAATCACAAATTGTTTTCATGCATGTTATCTTCAGAATAAGAAAGCTTTTATCACCATCACTTTTTTCAAAATTTACATAGAGACTAAAAATTTAACTTATTCCAGCTTTTTTTTAAAAAAAAAAAAAATCTGTTGCTGGTAAAAATTGAGAATTTAGAGAAAGTTGTTTTCTATGACCTTTTTATCTCTGTTCTCATTAAATTGGCTAACAAGACAAAGCTATTGAAAGATTTAAATGTTATAGATTAGCCATTTATGTTAAAGTTACCTTTGCCTAGTTTTAGTAATAATAACAATAACCCATGCCATATGTTAAATGTTCAGCATGTATTATCTCATTTAATCCTCATGAAAATCCTAAGAGATAGTTACTAACTATTACCCTTTAATGGAAGAGGGAATTTATATTTGGAGAGATACATGACTAACCAATCCTAAGTCACCCCTCCAACAGGTGACAGAACCACATCTTAAACTCAGGTTTGGGGTGGGGGGCATTCAATGCTATATTCTTAGCCACTATGATATACTGCCTCTTGGGCAATATTCATTTAATATAACTTTTATTCAGACAGATGATGCTTATAGAATTTCATTGCCGACATTTAGGTGTGTGCTATATGTCAGTAACTGCCATTGGACTTTGGAATTATAAAAGTGAGTAAAACATATGACACAAGAGACAAGAACATATAATGGGGTAAAAATGGTCTGTGCAAAAAAAATGATATTGGGTAAATGTGACAGATACATGCATAAAATATGAAACTAGACCACCTTCATATACCATATACAAGAACAAACTCAAAATGGATCAAAGACTTAAATGTAAGACTTGAAACCATAAACTCCTAGAAGAAAACATAGGCAGGAAAATCTCTGACATTCCTCTAAGCAATTTTTTCTGACATATCTCCACGGGCAAGGGAAACAAAAGAAAAAAATAAACAAACTGGACTATGTCAAGCTAAAAAGTTTTTGTACTGCAGAGGAAACCATCGGCAAAAAGAAAATATATTTGCAAATCATACATCTTATAAGGGGTTAATATCCAAATTTTAGAAAGAATTCATGCAATTCGATACACACACAAAAACAATCCAATTAAAAACGGGCAGAGGACCTGAATGCCCACTTCTCCAAAGGTGGCATACAGATGGCCAATAGACATATGAAAAGGTGCTCAACCTCACTAGTCATCAGAGGAATGCAAATTAAAACCACAATGAGATATCACCTCACACCTGTCACAACGGCTATCATCAATAAATCGACAAACGAGTACTGGTGAGGGTGTGGAGAAAAGAGAACCCTTTTGCACTGTTGGTGGGAATGCAGATTGGTGCAGCCACTATGAAAAAGAGTATGGAAGTTCCTAAAATTTATAAAATGGAACTTCATTATGACCCAGTGATTCTACTTGTGGGTATATATCTAAAGAAACCCAATACATTAATTTGAAAGAAAATATGTGCCCCTATGTTCACTGAAGGGGTTGGGGTGCTGGGTGAAAAAGGTGAAGGGATTAAGAAATGCAAATTGGCCTTGGCTGGTTTGGTTCAGTGGATAGAGCATCGGCCTATGGACTGAAAGGTCCCAGGTTTGATTCCAGTCAAGAGCACATGCCCTGGTTGTGGGCTCGATCCTCAGTTGGGGGTGTGCAGGAGGCAACAGATCAATGATTCCCTCTCATCATTGATGTTTCTATCTCTCTCTCCCTCTCCCTTCCTTTTTGAAATAAATAAATATATATTTAAAGAAATATAAATTGGTAGCACAAATAGTCACAAGGATGTAAAGTACAGCATAGGGAACATAGTAAATAATATTGTAATAACTATGTAAGGTGCCATGTGGGTACCTGAAAAATCAGGGGACCACTTTGTAAAGTATATGATTGTGTAACCCCTCTGCTGTAAACCTGAAACTAATATAGAATAATACTGAATGTAAACTAATTTAAAAATTAATAAAAAGTGGATAAAACAGAACTGGGGCCACAGATCCAACTCAGGCTCTAGGCATTCGGTTTTCTCAATCCATCTGACATCATATGAAACAATAAAATGCACTGACAGCCCTGGCCGGGTGGCTCAGTCGGTTGGATTGTTGTCCTGTACACCAAAAGGTTGCGGGTTTGATTCCACGTCAGGGCACATACCTAGGTTTCAAGTTGGGTCCCTGGTGGGGTTTTTACAGGAGGCAACCAATCAATGTTTCTCTCACATCAATGTCTTTCTCTCTCTCTTCCTTCCTCTCTCTCTAAAATTCAATGAGAACATACCTTCAGATGAGAATTTTAAAAAGTGCACTCACATCTCACATTAAATATAATTCAAATAACTACCTATGAGCTGGGTTACATTTTCTTGAGATTATCTTTATGGGTATTTTAACATTCATTACCTTGATGTAGTCAATATACTTATTTTCCAGAGTATCAGACTTTTTTGCCTAGGTCCTCTGTCTATGATACATACAAGTACATTGGATATAATGGGGAAGATAGAAAAGTAAACTAGGAAAGTGACAATGTGATAAATAAATAATAAAGATAAGTGCAAAGTATTATAGGGGCCAAAGAATATGATTTCACAGAGCAAAGAAAATTTGAGGAAAATTTTGGGGTATCAGTAGCATCTCACCACATAATAAAACCCTCAATTACAAAGTTATTGAGCTACAAAAATATGTGACATGTCCAAGAAATATCAAGAAATAATGTGTGACTTAAGAAGCATATTTGGTTATGCTTATATGCATGCATACAAGTCCTTCGGTTGAACTCTTACTCCCCTCCCTCCTGCCCCCCAACTCTCTCTGGCCTTCCCACTGCAGTTTGACAATCAGTTTGAGGCAGCTCTGCCTCTGTATCTATTATTGTTCAAAAGTTTGTAATGGTCTTTATTATCCATGAATGAGTGAGATCATGTGGTAACTAATGGACATAAGACACTGGGGGGTAAGGGAGGGTAGGGGTTTGTCAAGGGCGGGGGGGAAAAAAGGACACTTATGTAATACCCTTTGTAATACTTTAAGCGAAAAATAAAAAAATAAAATAAAAAAAAAATAAAAATAAAATGTAAAGACAAAAAAAAAAAAAAAAGCAGCATATTTGGGCAACATGATAGAGGATAGAGATGGAGGGAGACTTACAGTTCAATGCCTTTTCATTTTTAATATGTAAATTATACTAAAACTTGTTTCTTTACTGCACTGAATAGAACAGATTGTTTTTCACTAACCATAATTTAAATTATAATTAATGTTATTCTCAGACATTATTTTTTGCCAATTTTTCTACAGGAACTAATTATACTATTAATTCAGACCATTTATTCATTAGCAAGTGTTTATAAGTTATTTGAGACTACACTATACATATGTACATATAGTTTGTATGATATATATAAAGTGCGAATATTCATTATATGATATATACATATATATATACCACAAATATAGCATAGACAAAAATAGTAAATAGATAGTATATTTCTGTGTATGTGTATATGTATACATTATATATAAATATTATAAAATATATATTATAAAAGATATTATAAGATTAATATATATATAATCAAGCAATCAGTATATACATGTGCTTTATGTCCATGACCTCAACATTTTTTGTTACATCATGTAATATGTCCAGCAGAAATGACCAAATTTTATATTTCCCATTTAAAAAATTGAACAAAAACATTGACACAAAAATACTTTAAAGTGTAAATGGAAATCTTTGAGGATGAAACTATCTGGGGGGCGGGGTGTGGTTACCTGGTAATTGGTTTAAGTAGTTCTTTTCAAAGTATTTAACATGCTAACATAGTCTGTCTCTACTAATACCTTAGATTACTAGCAGAGGAAAATAAAACAAGTAGCCAGATACATTAGTCTCTGAATTAAATATCTTTTAAAATGCCAGAGAAAAGATGCTGTTCTATATTAGTTAGTGTTTAGAAATGGGAATGCTGAGAATAAAACCAACTAAAATGGTAAGCCAACCAGAGTAATAGCACCACTAGTTCAAAGCTATCCCATCTGAGAACTCTTGCTCTAAATGGAAATAAAAGATTATGGAATTGGGAGTTTATCATATAACTGAGTTTCACCTTGTGAAGCAGTAGAAAAAAAGAATGAACAGGTATTTTAAAGCATAGGCTGAAAAAAAATTGGGCCATACTGTGTAAAAAAATATATGAAAAAAAGACACAGAGAACTGAGAAAAATTCTCCCTTTCAAACTATAATGATGGAAGCCTTTATACCTGTATTTACTAAGATACATTGGCTAAATAAAACATAAAATGCATGACTGGTCAGACAAGACTTGGTTTGTTTTCCATGCCTAAATACGGTAATGAGAATGACACCAGGTTTAAATTATGTCGTGTTGTGATATAATTAAATAGTCATCATCCCCAGGCCACATAATTCTGTTCCTTAAAGTCTTATTCCTGGTAGTGTCCTCTCTGTTTATTCGTATTACTGTTTTAATGAAATTCTATATTTCCCTTTTCTTAAAAAAAGCAAATTCTTAGTTTTGATCCATTTGTAAGTTATTCCTTGCTTGAAAATTATAGCCTAATATGCATGCCCTCATATCTCTATCCTCACCAGAGGATATTTTCTCCATTGATTTCTATAGAAAGTGGAAGGGAGGGAGGAGTGTCAGTTGTCCAAGGTCACACAGCTAGTAAGTGGCAGAGCCAGAAATTGAAGTAGATTGAGGACTTGAGTGGGAGGTGAAGGAGTAAAGACTAGGAGTGCAGATAACTCTTTCCAGCAATATCACTGTGGGAAGATTGTCTGCTTATCAGGGCCAAGCTATCTGGTAAATACTACCCAAATTGCAGACTGACTCTCTGACTCTCAAGGAATAACAAATGGCTTTTGAAGAAATCCTTTTAAAAATCCAATTCTACCTCAGAGGACACACCTGTCTCCAATGGGTGTGATCCAGGCTCTTTATGGAGAGACTCTAGGGGGACGAGAGCCTACAGTCACTCATGGCCAAGATAAAAAAGAAAGGCCCAAGAAAAAAGATGACAGTTCCCTAGGCCATGGTGCTTTCTTACCTGGAGGAGGAGGTGATTGAACACAGCTGTGACCTGCTCACCTCCTGGAACCTAAAGAAATCTACCCGGCCAGGACTCTCAGCCTTGACCATCAGATTTCTGGGTAGTCCTCCAAGTACTGTCCCTTTGGAAAGGTTGCTCAGCACACCCACCAAGAATGGTAGCTTCAGCCAGTCCAGGCTCATGATGGACCATTTTGAAAAAATCCTTTTGGAAGTGAATCTTCCATTAATACACTTTCAGTATTGAAATCACAATGGAGCCACCAGGCTAAAGATGTTGTTGCTCATTAGGCACCAGCTGTCTGTCACTGGCTGGTGGCTAGCACCAGTCAGGCCCAAGGAGGACATCAGACCAGGCCCTCTCAGGTCCACACTGAGTTTCTCTTGCAGTCTCACTGTGATGTCTATATGTGCCTTACTCCTAGTCCTTCAAGCCAGGTGCCCTGGTGTGTTTTTTACGGAGCCTCTCTTGTCTATTATGAAAGACAGTGACTAAATTTTAGCCCATAACTGTTTTTAAAAACTGGGGGTTGATCTTTTCCTTCTCCTGGGAGCACTCGGGTGCCTTTCCTTTCTTCCTCGTCATTCCTCTCAAGTGTGCATCTCCTAAACTCTAAGGGACCCCAGGAGACTTACGACCAGGAGAGTGGTGGGCAGTGGCAGCAAGTCCCAGGTTGGCATGCTGAACCCGTCTCCAAGGCCACCTTTTTTCTCTGACTTCCCAGGGAGCCACAACAGCCCCGCCTAGTCTCTCTCCTACTGTTTCTTCTATTCTAAGTCCTTCCTTGTTTCACTGTCCCCAGCTTTAATAAACATACTATACATAAGTAAATAAATAAATAAATCCAGTGTGTTTGAGTGATAGTAGTAACAACATAGAAAATTTTTTCCCAGTGTACCATCTTCTTAAGTTTTGAAAACAATGCATCAGTGTTGCTCCTTAAACCTAACATTCAAGTGTAACTCTGCCTGGAGCTACTTCAAATATCATCCCAACAAAATTCTCCCAGGGGTCTACCAAAGTCACTAGAATCTTGAACACTGAGCTTTAATTTATTACAATGTCTTTATGAGGTACCGGTTATGTACAAGCACTGTCTTTTTAGAGCACAATCTTTCTAGAAACATCTTTATAAAGCTTGATTGGTCAATATACTCCACCCTGAGAAATGAGTTAAACGTTATTGTCAAACAAGTTGGGTTTTCTTTGTATGGGTGAAATACCACTGACTTGTGTGGAAGAGAAGAAATTCCTTCAAAATTTTCTTTGCATTTCCAAATATTTTGAGAATGATTGTGTAGCCACATTCATCATCTACTAATATCTTCTTATAACCCATTGTTGACTGAGAAACCACATTAAAGCATTTGCTATTTATATGATTTACTACTCTGGTGCACGTTCAGTTCTAATGTGGAATGAGTAAGAGTATAATTATAAATCCTTTTAAAATCTGATTTAGAAATACAAAGTTATCTCTGTAGTTTTAAAAAATGTGAAAAAAGATACTTAAGTAAAATTGTGAAAATTGGATGGATCAGCAAGTTTTAAAAAATTTAGGACACCATCTTTCAATTAGTCTAATAATTCCAATTCCAATTTTCAATTTAGTAGTCTGTTTTCTGTCTCTTTATTTTTTAAGAAGTTTCATTTCCAAAACAGAAAGCCAATAATGTTTGCAGTTGCCTCAAGATTTTTCTTTGGCCACAATTGCCTATTTTCCATAATTAATTTCCCAATGACAGTTCCATAAATTTTATTGTCAGGTTGACAGCCAAAGACACTCTATTCTCCCCCCTCCCTGAGGAATGTAAGTGATGCTGAACACAACTAACATGAAATTGGGAAAGATAATGACTTGTTTTTAACCACAAGAGGCATAATAATATGTAGTTGAGCCAAATTTTTTAAAAGAAAATAAGTTCGTTTCCAATATTCTAATATGTTACATTGGTCATGTCAAAATAAGGTTACATTGTCCTTAGAACAATGCTGATATTCCTCCAAATCTCACCATTCTACTAAACATGAAGTCTATCATGTCACGTGAGAGATAATGGTGCCCTTCTCCAATGACAAGAGATGCATTAGGGGTTGTAGCCCTGTGTTTGACTGCAGACCTTATTTTAGCATTGGACCCCTGATTTTCAAAGGTTACCTTTCCCAAATTAAAGGAAGGATGAAACATGAGGACTCCCCTGTGCTGACTGCACTTTACTTACATAAGATCCTTTAAGTTTCTCAATAAGAAACCGTACTTCCAGGCGATAAATGGGTCAAATTCACAGAATATTGAAAGTGTGGGAGGGAGGTTGGAAGAGAGAGAGGCTTTCCTTCTTTCTATTTCCAGCATGTGGTGTAACTGGGATATTCACAAGGTTCTGTTCTAAAGAAAGACATAAAGTCAGAGAGGATTAGAAAAGTGCTAATATAATAAGTGGGCATCCTCCATGGTTTCTTTCTTTTTATTTCCCTACTACTAAGTATTTTTGATAATGTTTTCATCACTTTTAACCACCTCTTCCCTCCTTCATATTTGTCTTAACCTGTCTCCTCTTATATATAAAAAACTCATAATTGTCGCAGTGGTTATGTGGCTCAATGATATCTGTACATAAATCCTTTGATTCAGACAATTACCCTTAGATTCAAGCCTAATAACCCAGTGGATATCTGCCTCATATGAATTCTCCCAACCTAGGACACCTGGACACCTGGAGAATCTCCTTGAGCAGTCCTTGCTTTATTTAAAAGCTAGATAAAAATGACTTCCTATACCATATTTATTCTAGAATCAGGAATCCTCACTGAACACACATGTTTCTACTCTATTCCCATTTTCTTTCTCCTCTGGCTGATACCAAGACCGAAGTCCTGTGTCTCAGGCCAAACAACAGAGGAGAACAAAATAAACACAATGAACACTAAAATGGGAAGAAGAAGAAACAAGTGTATGTATTAGTGTTTGATAAATGAGGGCTTGGTAATCTAATTTTCTTTCATCCAATCTCATCTGCCTTTTCTTACATCAGTGGAGCAATCTCCTTTTTGCTTTCTCAGTAAATAAAATCATCAATGTTATCTATCAAAATCCTAAATTAGCTTTAGTTTTTGCAATAAAAGTTGGCATGAAGGCTCTTTTCGTTTTTCAGAAATAACATATGTAAAACTAGACATCAAGTAACTTAAAGTCTACATTCTTCACTCATTAAAAACAATTAATAATCCATTTTGGCTCACAGAAACTAAATGTTCCATCATCAATTTCTTTTTCCATTTTCTAAACATAGGCTCTCAAAGATACTTGGTGAGTGCATGACTAAGATCCAATCAACTGATGCTGACTCCATCATAATGGGGGTTCTTTGCAGGTTCATTACCTACTTTTTTGTTCTAGGTTGCTTTGTCAATTTATATAAAGCAACTGTTTCCCAACCAACTGCATTATATTGTTGACTACAGTATTAATATCCGTGTCAGAGACAGGTAGACTTTTGGTGGCTTTGCTCTACGTTCTGACACAGATGTGGTTTTTTTTCTTCTTTGTCATTTTCTCAGAAGCATCTTACAACCTAAAAGAAACCCAAAGAAACCAATTAATCCACCCCTCTGTCTTCACACAGTTAAAGGATTATTTTTCATATTTACATTGGAGGCAATTGAGGCCAAAAGAGGTTAAAAAACTTGCAAGAATGTCTGTTTGTTAATAATAAAAGTTATTAATAATAATTACTTTCATAGAATTTTAGAGGACTCAGTAAGTTCACAAATAGAAAACTCCTAAACAGTGCTTAGTATATTTAATAAATAGTATCTATTGTGATTTATCAACCCTAGTCATTTAGATATTAAACTAATTTTCCTTATAGATTGAATGAGATGTATTTAGGAAAAATAAAATAAAGTGCTGTTTTAAACTGAGATAGTGAACATGAAATATTAACCTAAGGAACTATAGAGGCTAGATACATAAGCAGCTTCAGAAGGTGTTATATAAATATTGTGTTAACAATGGACTTGGACAAAAAGCAAAGAAGGTCGATGTGAAGTTCCCAGCTTCTGAGGCTAACAGTAAGAGATGAAAACCTTGCTCTCTTACAAATGTCCTTTGCAGTTATTCTCAGATTTACCATAAAGTGACCCCTCTAGATAGCAACGCAGTTTCTCTTACATAATGGAGGCAGTCTCCCCAAAAATCCCTCACTTCTTCAATGAACATGTAGGAATGGAGAGAGCTCAGAGACTGAGATGCATGTCGTGTAGAAGGAGCAGACTACAGCTGCACTTGCATGCCCAATTATTTATGTTTTAAGCCATGCCTTATGGATAGCAAAGATGATGAGAACAACAAAATACTCATTTTCCCACCAAAGGAACCAGAGGCTCAGAGGAGACCATTCCACGTGGGGCTGCTCTGGCCAGGGGAGGGCAACGTGGCCAGGATGCAGCTCCTCCTCTTACCCTTCTAATGCAGTCCATCGTGGTCTCTGTAGTGCAGCAGGGCCTTTAGCCTCACCCCCATGCTCTACAATTCTCTCAGTGGTGTCTGGTTCATGAACAGTTGTTAGTTGTCTTCTTGTGAGGAGGAGTGAAGTCAGAAAGACCTACGTCACCATCCTGGTGACATTACTCCCGTTCTCTCAGCAGCATGTGACACAATTGATCTCCTTCCTTTCTTTGAAATGCTGTCTTCACTGGCATTTAAGACGCCACACTCCTAATCATTCCTATTTGTAACCATTTAACCATTCAATTGTAACTTACCAGTGCATGTGCAAGCTTACCCAACCTCTTTCCTTTCAACCCCTAAAGAATAAGCTCCATCCAATGACAACGTTTTTAATTTCTCGGTGAGAGTCCTCTTATTGGTGGAATTTGGATATTTCTACTTTCTGCTAATGCCAGCACCGAATTCCAACAAGTAGCCAGGGACTAACAACGTCCAAGGCTGCTTCTTTCCAAAGAGACCATGAACATTACAGATGAGCATTCTTTGAAGAATGAAGAGTCGGGTTGGTGTTTAACTTTGTTGGAGCCTCTGCTGGTTACGGGTACTGGGCAGAGTGGTGAACTGGTGAGCCCTGGAGATGCCTGTTGCCATCATTCCAATTTTGTAAGGGCAACTCTGCCTAGAGGAGAACAATTCCTACACTTGCTAAAGCTAGGAAAGTGAAGCATCCAGCGATACCGCCTCCAGTAAAGTAATAAAGCTCCATTAGCTGCTCTGCTGTTACACGTTTTACCACAGACGGCTCTTCTTCAGGCTGCCTTCCCGTATGTGGCTCTGTGATAAATTTTATCAGTGGTCAGCGGGACCGGGTTGCAGCCTGGGCAGTAGCACAGTGGCTTTTTATCTAGCTTAGTTCCTCCTGCCGTGCCCCCCACCCAAAGCGGTATTTTCTTGGTGTAATTTATGTTGTGGCATTTCTGTCAGTAGATGTGGTGTCAGCAATTTGTTCCTAATGGAAGTTTACATGGAAAAGAGATACTTAGCCACAGAATAAAATTAAGGATGGGCTAAAACTACTACAAATTGTAAAGCAAAGGTGTTTGTGCCTGCTCAGAGCCTTAAAAACATTTTAAACAAGGATTGCCTTTTGCCAGGAAAGCTTGTTTTCTAAGTCTAAAATACTGGTACAAGTAATAGGTACAGAGTGCATCTACTCACAGTTAAAGCTAAAATTGTGTCAGCACTTAGGAGCTTCTCCATTCTGGAGGCCTTACAGCACAGGCATGAGATTTTATATGAAACTGGTCTTTTAAAGTTTTAGAAGCCAGAATGCTCAATAAAAATTTGTGGTGTTTGTACCTTAGAAAAATATGTAGGTATGATATATATTTTTGTAAAGTTAAAAAACAGCCCAGTACAAATTTGATTGGATAAATCATTTTACTAAATAAATATACTGTCTCTTAATAAAAACTTATTATGGTTTAAATAATAAGATTTTCAATTATGCCATTGCATGTTATTGAGAGCATTTAGAAATAGCTGCATACCACATTAAAAATGAAGTAGAAGCCCAGCTGGGGTGGCTCAGTGGTTGAGTGGTGACCTATGAACCAGGAGATCACGGTTCGATTTCGGTCAGGGCACATGCCCAAGTTGCGGGCTCGATTCCCTTTTGGGGAACATGCAGGAGGCAGCTGATGAATGATTCTCTCTCATCATTGATGTTTCTATCTCTCTCTCCCTCTCCCATCCTCTCTGAAATCAATAAAGATATATTTTTTAAATAAATAAAAATGAAGTAGAAGTTTTGTTTAGCTCTAGAGTTATTTAGACTCTGGACCCCTCCATCTTAGAAAGGGCTTTTATACAAATGGGATCCTCATGCGCTCGGAGGCACAGCGCACAGCAGGAGCGTAGGTAGTGCTCTTCCTACATCTCTCTTCCCGTCTCATTCTCTCCTCACACAGAACACATTGCCCGAGAAGGGAGGAAGAAACAAAGACTCTGAATCCTCTTGACAGTTTCACTACATTATCATAGGAAGCTTCCTGCCCTTGAATTAACAACAAACAGATTTTACCACTTACATTTTCGTGTTTTTAAAGTTACTTTAAAAATATCTTGATAGCATTTCCCCCCCCCCTTGATTTTTCCCCTAGTTGATCCATTCATCATATGGTCTGTATCTTTGAGGCGTTGGTAATATTCCGAGCTGCATGTGAAATGAAGGTTATTTTATGCACAAAGATGTTCAGAAAGGAGATTTACTCCCGTGAATGATTCCTGCATTTGAAAATGTGTTCTCAAGTCAAACTGGCAAGAAAGACTTGAGCCCCATTAGTTGAAAATTTTTACCCTTTTGAAATGATTTAAGGGCCTGTCCATAGTAATTTTGATTAAAGATGAATGTTTTGAAACTCAGTCACTACATCTAAGGTGGATCTACCCGAGTCCCACCACAGACAGCAGAGCAGCACACACAGCTTACACACGCCAAAATGCCAATATATGTATTCAGCTTTGTAAATACACCTTTAAAAATACCTCGCCATATTTAGCCACTCCTAAATATGTATTTACACAAGTCTACACACTGTAAGTGTTTACCTGGGAGACAGAAAGGTCTCTCTGGTAAATAATATGGGTTTTATAGCCTTTCATGAAGGAATTTTTTGTTTGCTATGTAAAAAAAAAATCAGCTCCTCTCAGTTATAATTTAATAAAATTTTTCTTTCCCTCTAAATTTACTGCATAGCACTTGAGGTAAAGCCTTGCAATGTTAAAAAAAAAAAAAAAAAAAAAAAAAAGCAGCACTGGTGTTAGCCCTGGGTACAGAGTGGCTTTGATTCATTCTGCTGTAGACTACAGAGTAGAAAACATGGGTATGATGTCTGAAAACCAAACAAATAAAAATAACCTGTCAGGTATATTTTAGAGCGATGGCTATCGAGTAATTACCTTCTTTTCCAGGTTAAAAAAAATCAGAATCTCTAGGAAGAGCCAAATGATTTAAACTACTGTCCCTAGAATTTTCTAGACCATTGATTTAATTTTATGTTACCTCAGTTTAAGAAGGTTAAACATTTTCAACTGATAAGCAATATTATGCTAAATTAAAGATATAACAAAATTTTTATAGAAGAGCAGCATTGCCCAGACCACCAGTCCAAGGACAGGAAATTTTCAGTTCATACTCTAACTTCCAGATACTTGGCCTTGAGCAATTGAGTTGATGTGACTAATACTTTTGAATTTATAAATTAGGTTGTGATCCACCCTAGACCTAATGAGTGATGGATACATACTTAAACATAAGGTACTGAATTTGAATAGAGAAAAATATATCTTTTTAAAAAATAAGAAACACTTTCCTTTTTCTAAATTGAAAGATACCAGGTGAAATAGAACATGTTTGGGATTAAAGAGATGTCCCGTTACTTGGGAGGTTCTCGCAATTTTTTCACATCCCATCCCTGTCTTTGCTCTCCCTTTATTAAGGTTTTTGAAATCATCTAACATTAAACATCTGGCTCTTGGTTTTTGTGAGCCACGTTAGGGTCCCAGAAATGGATATGGCTTAATTTAGAATCCTTTAAAAAAAAATTTAAAGAGAGAATCTCTCTGAAAGGATCACTCTCCTAATCAGCTCACTTCCTCCTAGAAAATAAATGTGCAGGATTTCCAGCAGCTTGTCTCTGGAACCACTGAAGACTTTCCTGTCATCAGTGGAGTTAGAGACCTACCAGAGAAGAACAAAGACAGGCCCCTCACAAGAATTCTAAAGACACTTAATAAATCACAGCTTTATAGTAAAAGGTCTCCTCTTTCTTTGTTCAATGTCTTTCAAAAGTTTTCTCTTTCAGAATCTTTCTGTACATGGGTGTTTGTGCCTGAGTCTTGTTTATATTGCGGAGGTGGGAAGTATGGACATTTTTGGCAAGTCTAGATACAGAAACATATCAACATTTTTAAAAATGTATCTTTATTGTTGAAAGTATTACAGATGTCCCCCTTTTTCACCCCACTGGCCACCTCCACCTCAGTCCCGCACCCCACCCCCCAGGCCTTCACTGCACTATTGTCTGTGTTCCTGGGTTATGCATATAAGCATATATGTTCTTTGGTTAATCTCTTTTAGCCCCTCTTCCCCTCTTTCCCCCTGAGATTCATCAGTCTGTTCCATGCTTCCATGTCTCTGGATCTGTTTTGTTTGACAGTTTATTTTGTTCATTAGATTCCACATATAAGTGAGATCAGGTGATACTTGTGTTTCTCTGACTGGCTTATTTCGCTTAGCATAATACTCTCCAGGTCTCCATGCTGTCTCAAAGGGTAAGAGATCCTTCATTTTTACAGCTGCATATTATTCCATTGTAAAAACATACCAACTTTTTAATGAGTCCAATTATGTACCCCCACATAATTGTTGAAATTTGTGAATGCAACACAGGTGCTTGTATGTCTTTCTATCTCATCTCTCAATACAGCTTGGAAGACATCAAATTTATTGATGTGTGTGTGTGTGTGTGTGTGTGTGTATTTACATCTCATATACAGGTGTTTTAAAGTACATTACTTTTCAGTATTTTTCTTCCATTTATTTTAAAAATGTTGAAAGAAACACCCTATTTTAAAAGATTAAAACAATCTTTTAAAAAATAAAAAAGTAATTTGTTTTAACTTTAAATATGCTTGAAATTTAAATACAAAAATATGCTTAATGAACATGGAACAGGGGAGTTGCAACTAGGTCACCAATTCAAATCTGAATACCCTACAGCTGTCTATCATGAGTATCTAAAATGAATGCAACAAAAAATATCTGATTATATTTCCATACAAATGGTATACCTACTCTGCTAATTGAAATGGAGCATAATGCATTATTCTTACATTCAATTTACACTTTTGAAAATTATTCTATAACATCTTACATTTTCACAAATCGAAGAGAAAATTCATTATCATGTCAATAATACCCTGACGTGCTCCAAAGGACACAAATAATATCTCCCCCACCTTCTGAGCATGAACCCACATGATGTAATTCTTTCAGCTCCATCCTAGATTGTCACATACCTCTGCACATGACAGCTTAGCAAGATCACTCCTATGTACAGCAAACCCATCCTGGCCGTGGTGAATTATGTCCCAGGGTACTGCAAGAAGGAACAGATGAGTGAAACTGCTGACTCCCATGTTGGAATCATAGTCTGTTAGAAGAAGCACTGCTTTCTGTTTCTTAAAACCTCTCAGACATCTGGAGAAATACAATTTCTATTCATTTGCTTTGACTAGTCACTCCACACCTTATCCCCACAAAAACTCAGACACAAGTTCAGAGTGCCAGAGTAAGGGACAAACCCCTGCTATGCTAGAAGTTGCCCCTCCACCTCCTTCCCTGTTTTCCTGGAAACAAACGTGTGCACTTTGACTCTCATCCCTGAGGGTTCTTTCCTGAAGCTATGACAAGATTTCAGCATGCTTGGGTTTGCTTGGAGCCTGAAACCTGCATCAGTTGAGATGAGGGGATAGTGGAAAGGGTACTCAGCTAGAATGAAATCACAATAGTTTGTGTGGCTGCCAAATGTAATTTTAGATGCATATTCTCTAAAATTCCCAGGGGATAGTGCCACTCGAACCTGCACTAGTTAAATCGGTCCTGGATGTACTGTGTTTTGATCTTACTGCTACCTTATAAGACTGCACAGAATTCAGGGAGGAGATTACAGGGCCATAGGGGAAATACAAACATATCCCAGAGACCACAGTTGAAGCACTGGGACTACTTTTTACAAAAAGGAGGACTTTGGAATCCCTTTCAAATATCTCAAGAACTGTTCAACGGAAGGAGGAATTTGTATAGAAGCATCATGGGATAAAGGTCTGGCTGAACATAAAGAACATTCTATGAGTTTGTGCTGTCTCAAAAAAGGATGGACCAACTGCCTCAAGAACTCAGGCAGCATCCCGGCAAAGGCTAGATGGCCCCTTGGGGGTTGGGCTAGATGACCTTCAAGCCTCTTCCCAATGCTGACGTTGCATGAATCTACAAAACCAACCCAGCTGAGAAAGTGCCAAGGGCGCTCATTGAGGATACTCCTAGAGTAGTGATGGCGAACCTATGACACACGTGTCAGAGGTGACATGCGAACTCATAGTTTTGGTTGATTTTTCTTTGTTAAATGGCATTTAAATATATAAAATAAATATCAAAAATATAAATCTTTGTTTTACTATGGTTGCAAATATCAAAAAAATTCTATATGTGACACCGCACCAGAGTTAAGTTAGGGTTTTCAAAATGCTGACACGCGAGCTCAAAAGGTTTGACATCACTGTCCTAGAGTCTAGGACCTAGACAATCATCCCAACTAGTTATATCCTCATTTTGGTCCTTGCTGAGTCCATGATTTCTTTCAAGGAACCTGAATTCCCTGTGGTGAATGTAATCATAAAAAGAGCATGGATTCCATCATCAGAGTACCCTGGTTTACAATCCTGGCTCTTCCATTCAGCTACTTGTATAAATTGAGGAGGCCAATGAACCTAAGAATCTCAGTCATAAAACTAAGAATTACTCTCATCTCACAGGGTAGTTATGAGCATATAAAATCATCTGTATATTTCCTGGTGTATGCAGTAAGTATTAATTGTTACAGTTGTATAAATACATGATACTGAGATATCGTGGCCAAAACAGCCCACTCCTGGACATCCTGGGGGAGGATGATCATATTGGAGTAAGTTCTGAAGCAGTGAGCTGGGTGATGTATGTCAATTACCTGCTTCTATAAAGGCTCCCTTTTTCGTCAAATTTATGTTAATCTGGGAAAGGAAAAAGATCCTACTGTGGAAATTGTGCTATAAACATATAAATGTGGTAAATGAAATAATAATCACAGTGATGAACTTCATCAAAATTTACATGAGATGAATAATGCAGGGGCTGAGGGAATTATCCTCTACACAGCTCACTCCTAATCTCAAGATTCTTCCAGTAATACAGAGTTTATCTGATTATTATCACTCCTTCATCATTTCAAAATCAAATCACCGAAGGTTGGAAGCACTGGTCACAAGGACAAGAGGAAAGGCCTGATCTCTCTGCTAAATGCATACTTTTCACTCTTGGCAAATGATTCCTAAATTTCCAAACTGAAAATTGTGATTTTTTCAATCAGGAGGGTAATTATTTTCACATATAAATAGTTGGTCAGTTTGATCCAATAAACTGCTGAGTTTATTAACTAGTTATTCTGTATAATATAAGCCTCAGCTATAACTATTATATATAATTAGCTCTGTATTTAATCTACTTTCAGGTATTAAGCCTATATTTAGCTGGCTACTCCTTTGAAATTAGAATTAAAGATCTTTGATCTGGTCAGCCTTGACCACATGTATGGGAATTTATGACATGGATTTGGAATTTTACCATCCCTTGAAGGACACTAACAGCCATTGGGTTCTTTTCAGTTTAAACAGGAACATACACACATTTACACTGAAAGTAGTATTGGCTATAATTCCTGCTAAAATGGTTTGTGTGCCCAAGAAGGGATGACTAGATTTGTTTGAAACATTTACTCCTAATTTCAATGACTGGTTTCCTCAAATACACAGCTAAGTTAGGCAACCTTTTAAAGAGTTGAAATCCTTCCTGCAATCTGGTTATGATACATGACTTAATGCAGCATCCAAAGATGCTTGACTTTCAACTTGTGAGTGGTTAGCAGTTGGGAGGTCGTATTCCAGGAACACAATTCTCTCACTCCAGTACAAGTGCTCTTGCACAGAGGAGAGGGGGCAAATTATTCAAAGGGGAGGGCTATGGGATAGCCCCTGGCTTCCTGCCCTACCTTCATGTGGCAGTAATTTTCCTACACAAGAGGCAGAGGGCCTCTTCTTGACACACACTGTCTGCCTCACCTCCCACACACAAACCCACAAGAAAGTCTGACCCAGCGCCTATTAAGGAAAAAAGCCCTGACCTGACCACACAGCAATTCTGGAGCATGAGCAGTAGCCACTGCCGTGCTCCTGGCAAGGGTTACATTGCATCCGATTGAAAGTGGGCCTAATAAAATTCTTTTGTCAGGAGTCCCAGTAGAGTGTTGGCAATTGAGTGCATACTCTCCCCTTGGTAAGAATGACTGTGAAACAGCATGAAACCTATGTGTTGGCAGCAAGAGAACTAAAGATGAGTTGGCCTAATACTTACAAGTTATCTGATATGTTGAATCACCTCTAAAAATAAAAACAAGAGCTTTAAAGAAAGTTGTGAGTCTCACAAAAGAATAAGGATGGTTAGATGTGCTTTTTGCTTACAAAGAATGATTTTAAAACATGCTGAGGATATGAGCAGAGGAAATAAAAATATAGAATTGTGAACACCTAAGATGTTTTAGTTCATTCAGAATTCAAGGACTGGGGGTTATAGCCAAATCCCACAATAATTCAGTGAGTATTTATTAGTAATTTGTCAAAAAGCCCTCTTATCCACTAAGTTATTACGGAGTACAAAATTCAGTAAATACCAGGCACTGAACTTAGGTTCTAAACAAACAGAAATAGGTCCCACCCTTACAAATATATATTTACAGATATCTATAATAATAAAAGCATAACATGCTAATTAGACCAGACAGCTGAATGTCCTTCCAGACATCCTTCCGGACACCCTTCCGGACACAGCCGCGGTGGCTGAGAGGACCAAGGGCAGACAGCCATGGTGGCCGGCAGCAGAAGTGGGGTGATGGGGACAGCGCCTTCTCCTGATCGGCCTGGTCGCCTCCCACAGAGGGAGGCCAGACTATGACTTAGGCTTATGCCATCAGTAGGACATCCCCTGAGGGCTCCTGGACTGTGAGAGGGGCAGGCCAGGCTGAGGAACACCCCACCCCCAGTGCACGAATTTTCATGCACCAGGCCTCAAGTAAGATATAAACCCTTCAGATAGCAAAGGATAAGTGGTAAAAATTAGAAAAATTTGAGTAAAGGCATTAAAAAGAAAAATAAATATTCTAGAGAATTATTCAAATATCTTCTTTATTTTTCAAATTTCTCAGTGTGGTAGTGTGTCCGTCTTTTCCCTCTCCACCCTGTTACATTGCCTAATTGGTCAAAGCCACTGCCTCAATTTCCTACAAGGTCAGAATTATTGTTACTTCTCTTTCTTCTAACTAGCTTCTGACCTATTGACCCAAAGATACGCATAGTCCTAGAATAGGTTTGAGTTCTAAGTCACACAAATACAAGGCTTCTTCCCAAAGGAATATTTTGGGATTTCTTTCACTGGGATACTGTGCTTTCTCAAAGAACCTAAATGAGTAGAGAGGACAGCTTTGCTCATGGCCACCACTACCCTCAGAGAGCACAGATCTTGGGGCTAGAGAGAAGCACAGGGGCAAAGCTTCCATTCTCTGAGATCCTGGTTCAATGTGATAAAGCCACTTCATTATCTGTCATTAAATTCAATCTCAAACTGTATTTGATTTAACAAAACCACATTGTTTATTAGATTAAAAAACCTGCCAATGCTTCAGGTAATACAGGACAGAGATAAAAAGAGTCTGTATGAGCCATGCAGAGTGGCAAAAATAGAGCACAAAAATGTGTAAATATTTTCCTTAATATGACCAAGATTTTAAAAGTAAAATGAAGAACCTGTCAATGGGGCTAAAATTGAACCACTCAAACCAGGCTCAATGTTTATAAATGAAGAAGAGCCAAACCAATAATAATATTGTGGCATTGATTCTTTATGGTCTCAGTCACACCCACCTCATCATTTAATATATTTTTTCTCCTAATATGTGTTCAATCCTTTTTGATGGCTTGGCTCAGCGCTTAAATAATGGAGCCAAACCATATCCCTTTGGTTGGTCTCAAGCTTGGCTGGACTTTCAATGACTTCCACATATTATGAGCCATTCTCACAAAAGGCTTAATATATAATAAAGCTACCTACCTAACAAGAATCAGCATTTCTGAATTAGTTCTATGAGCCAGTCACTGTGCTTAGGGGTTTACACACAGGATGTCATTTAATCCTCATAAGAACAGGCTGAGGTAGCTAGAATTAGACCCATTTTTCTGATAAGGGAACTGAGGCAGAGAGCTTAGGACTTTCCCACGGTCACAGAGTTAACAAACAGTGAGACCTTGTTTCTGTCAACTGCATTTTAACTGCTGCCGGGTCACAGGGTGTTGTTCTGCTACACTTTGAGGCAAATTCCCTGACAAATTAGGATTGCTACTTGTGGAAATGTAGAAGGCTGCATATTGCTGCAATATGTGAAGGCTGCCAATATTTCCTAAGGGGTCTGCCTGGGAAATAAATTGCTCACTGTGAGATGGCACAGAGATCTGAATCAGTTCACAAACATGATCAATTCCTAACCCCCCGCCTTCTGCCAACGCCACCACCACCACCAGCAGCAGCAAGAAAAAATAGGATTGCTGCACACTCACACCGCGAATTATTTTTTGTGATTTGTGTTTTCTCAATTTCTTTTTAAATGTAGTCGGTGTAGTATGAATGCCCCTATATGCAAATATTGGGTGAGGGGTTACCCAAAGCACGAGTTACCTCGGGCCAAACCCAAAATAGCCCTGGTGCTCCCACCCCTGAACTTAAAAGCCAGCCCATTCACCCTGCTCTGCTGCGGTGACTGCAGTGGTCACAGGCCGCAGCCTGGGTGGTCCGCCATGCCCAAGCACTCCCTGGGCCAGGGAGCAACCACATGCCCTGGTTCTGGGGTGGGAAAGGATGGGGAGAAACAGATAGAGCTGATAAATACACCCTGGCTTCCCCTGACTCCCTCTTGGGGAAAGTCAACTATACACGAGCCGACTGTGCTTACACAAGGCGAAGCTTCTCAACAGTACAGCTCTGTCTGCATTGCCTCGGGTTTTTCCTTCCTGCCTGCGCGTAGCAACACGGAGGCCACGTGGCACCTCAGGGCTGGTGGGAAGATCATGACACTGGAAGCAAAGAGGCCCCGGTTCTGACTCCAGCTCTGTCACTCTCAAGCCTAGATGTTCAGCTCTCTGCCCATCCAGGCTCTTCATCTTCTATTTCTCTGGGCATTGGGCACTGGGGCTTATTTGTTATTTCCTGTAGATAGAAAAAAAGAAAGTATTTCTGCCAGACTTCTGCAGGCCCTGACTCTATTAGAAAGCCATCATTTGTAGCAAGCAAGGCTCAGTCCTCGAAAGAATTCAACGGGCAGTCAGCGCTCGTGTCTTCTGGAAGGCTGACAGGAGGTCGCAGGGAGAACCCAGGCCCACCTCAGGGCTGCCCTTCTCAGGAGAGGGGAGGCCATACACCCGATGACTTCTCAGCAGAGTCCGGAAGCGAGAACACTGCACCGTCGTGTCGCGGAGACAGCTCTTGCTCCAGCCTGTGACCGGGCTCTCATGGAGCCACATTCGCCACAAAGGGCCGGTAGAAGCAGAACCACTGCCTCTGGGGAAAGACTCGCCCTCTTCTTTATGAGACTCATAAGGATCCAGTCCTAGAAGATGAAAGAATGAAAACGTTCCCTCAATTAAAGAAAAAGGGGGGGATGTGTCAATGCCATAGGCTGCAGGGTTGGGAGAAAGAACTGGCTTTTTCTTTTTTTTTTTTTTTTTAACTGGAAAGTCCATTTGCCACCTTTATTCAACAGACAGGAGGAGCAGATCTCATGGCCACAAGTTGTTTTATCTAATTTTTTCCCCTCCTGGTTTTCTTTGTTGTGAGTTCCAAGCTGCTTTGTACCCTTCCATCCTTTACAACTACTGAGTCTCTTCTACAGATCTGTACAAATAAACAGGCCGCTTCCCGATTGCCAGCCAGCGGCACCACATCCTGTGTTAGCGCTGATGATAAATAGGAGGGAGGCAGGTAGTCCCCCAAGCACATGTGGGAAGCATCCTCGCCTCTGAACAGGAGCACACAGCATTCAATCCTAGCCAAAGCTTGTTTGGCCTTGTGGTCTGCTGAGTTGAAATGGCTATGCGATTTTCCCTCTGAATCTAAAGATTATGTTTTTCCTCTGACATTTTTTCTTTCCTAAATTTTGGTATATAAAAATATAACCCCTTGGGGGAAACTATTGGCTTTAGCCATGAATCCCAGGTGTATCCTAATTAGCTTTAAAACTCACATGTAAAAAAAAAAAAGCTTCACGGTGAAGACAGCTAAAGCAAGGAGCAGCCACAATTTGGGGCTAATTAACTCTTCTGGTAACATCTAGTGACTGGAAACGATGGTCTCAAAGATTCTGTGATGATACAATTCTACCCAGGATTGTATCTGTTCTTTCAACTTCTTTTAAATTAATCAGCTTTATAATGATTAGCAACCTGAAATTATTTTTAGCTCTAGTTCTTATTTATTCTTTTCCTCGCCCCAATTTTGTATTCTTCACTTTCTCCCAGCTATACCCTCCAAGCTCTGCTTAAAATATAGGAATTCCATGAGCAAAAATACACTGAGGGGGTCAGCATGGGGAGCAATCCTTCTTTTGCATCCTACATACAGCAGTCTCAGAAGCCAGGGCGGACTGATGGTGGGCAAAGAAAGGGAAAGGTACTGTGACTCCACTGTCTCCAAGAACTCTTATTTTGCACCCCAAGGTCTTAAGCGGCCCTCTCCCACTTTTCTGAACTGCTCAAGGGAATGCTGTTTCTATTCGGAGCGGTGCCTTGGTAGCTGATCTGCAGTAGAAGGAAAACCACACCTGTGGTTATAGGCCGGTCCCAGGAGGGACCAGCTAGAGATGCCTTAATTGTGCACAGCTGTCCATCCGTCTGGGCCAGCCTGTGACAGTCAGCAAGTGGGCCTGGAAAGTTGCAATAAAAGCACACTCATTCCTATTGAGGTCTCTCCCACCCACCTGTCGGGGAAGGCATCCTTTCATCCAGCTTACAGTGTCCATGGTCTGAAAGGGCTATCCCGCAGGCTTAGACAAGGAATAAAAATCTTCCATCTTATATTAAGAAAAGAGAATATTGGCCCCGAAATCAAAAGAGCTGGCCTCTAATCTGGAGTTTCTCCTTATGAATATTCAATCAGGGGATCGTGAAGGCCCCTTCCACCTATAAAGTTTCTGTGAAAGGATGTGTTCTCACATTCGCTCCTTTGAAGACCAATGGCTGACTTCTGTGCAGATAGAAAGTGGAGGAATGAGACTCGAGGATACCCAGGTTCACATTTCATAGGGAATTCTCATAGACACGTGTTTACCACTTTTTTTCCTGGAATCAGGAGAGCTCTTGCAGGTCAATGCGGGTTATAAGGCTTACGTGAAATAAAATATCATTTTTCTGATACACTGACCACCAGTCAGAAGGTTAAATTGGGATTCCTTTGCAAAGCAACAAAGCAACTCTAAAAGTTTAAGTGAGATAATGGAAACACCAAATGAACACTTATTTTGTGCTAGGCCCTGAGCTCAGGATGTCTACGTGTGTTATCCCAGCTTAGCATTATAACACACGCTGTCCTCTCATTCTGTTCTCCAATTATCCCCTCAGGTCGGCTTGCCATATGTCCACCTCCTGCACAGAGATGTTTGTATAAGGTAAGACCTTTATGCACAAACACACCCAACCAGCCCAAATCCACCCTAAGGACTGCCATAGCCTTCCTCTCAACGCATTGCTTCCTGATGGGAGGGAAACAGCTCCATATTTGTCAAAAGGGAAAGAAGTCCCCGTGTTTGTTTTTTCCTGGTGCACTTCCTTCAAGTCTCTGGAATTATTTTATCTACACCAGGAGTGTTTAAATCAATATCTGCAAAAGCTCTTAAGCTATAATAATCAGGATCTTCAGCACTCAATATATTCTGACAAGCCCGCCCTCTATGTCAAGTGAAGTGGATTAACTCATAGGTGGGGATTTTTAAACCCACTCCTTAGCTACTAGTACTTTCAGTAGGAAAGTCCATAATTATTAAGTCAAATGCAAGGGGACAAGCATCCCCAACTATATAGTTTTAATTCCCTTTAAGTCCAACCTGCACAAACTTCATCACTCCCTTGTAGTGTTGCTAACTAATGAGTTGAATTTTGGCAGTCCATTAATCTTAATTTTGTAAACATTGATTTTTTTTTCCTGGGTTTTGAATGGAGCTAAAATTAGCATGGTTTTTATTTTGTTTTGTTTGGGTCTTTTTGTGTGTTTTTTTAGGATAACCTCTATTTCAACTTCCTGCTACTGGATATTTTATTACAACAAACAGCTCTATCCTTGATCAGGGTCTAAAAAGAAGTCAGAAGAGTTCTGGGAATAATGATCCCACCTCTCATCTTGTTTCACACACTTCCCCTGTCCCTTCTGGGACATGGAACCGCCGTTGACTTCTAAGGAAATTCACTTGAGGCTCAATTAAAACTACAGGGCACAGAGAGAGGCATGGCCTCACCTTTTCCTCCTCAGTAGTATCTGTTTCCAGGACCGACCAATCCTGTCCAGGAGGACATTTGAGGGCTTGTGGTATATGACTAAACCGGAGGGTGAACCCAGCACTCACTCATTTGACAACCCCTGGTTCACTTCCACTTCCTCTCTTAAGTGCAAATGTCTAAAATTTAAAACTGAAAGGATCTCTGGCACCAAAGGGAGTACTCATGGCTTCTGATCTTTCCCCAAAATTCTCTGGCTTCTTAGCCATTGCCATTTAGCAAAAGTTTAGGAAAGAGCAGTTTGATTAGTGTAGGGGACATGGAGTGTGAACTACACTCTTTTTATTTAAGCTGAGTAGGTCCTTTCACATCACTCATTTCCACATCATGCTCTCTCTTTAGCGTGTTCCCACTTAAAAAAGGCTATTCTATCTTTCTTCTTTTTCTTTCTATGTGATAGCCTATTCCAAAAGGCTTTGAGCCTTTTCCCCTTATTTTTCTCAAAACTACCATTAAAGACCCCCTCTTCCTTTCTCTACTCTATCCCTTTAGTTTGTTGCCATTACTTCATATTTCTACTGACAAAATACAAATCCAGTCTTTAAGCATTATCTGCTCACTGACAACAAACCAAACAACCATATTTCTTCTTTTGAATCATCCTGACATTTATCACTGTCCTTCGAGATTTTATGTGGCTCACTAAAATTCTAAAAGCAGTCACCAAATCAGTCTCGGGAAAGAAAAAAGAAAAGCTCTCCAGTGCCTAAGGTTGGATTTTTGGTGATGAAGAATAGAGGCCTCGTGGTCAGATCACAGCCAGCCAGGTAGAAATCTCAGCTCCAGCTTAGTGTCATAAGCTATTTGCGCCTCAGTTTTTCCCATCTACAAATTGAAGATATGATAGTCTTTACTTCTCAGGCTAGTTGTGAAGACTAAATGAGAGCCTATGTATAACACTTAGCATAGTGACTGGCACATGGATTCTTAATAAATATTAGCTACAAAACAAAAGCATACACAATTGTTTACCAAAGGTTACATCCTCAGGCCCCAGTTGCAGTTTGAGGATTATTATTCTGCTATACCATTTCATTTTCAGCAGCATTTTATTTTATGGTATGAAGAACATGGGAAGGTGTGCACAGATGTATATTTGCATTTTGAATTTTGAATCTTTGAATTTCTCTTTTACTGACCTGCCACCAAGTCTGAAATCCAGCAGTAAGTGCCTGCATTTTGTGAGATGCTGTCAATCAGACTATGACTGGTAGGAAGAGGTAGGGATCTAGTCCCTGCCCTTTGAAATCTAGCTGGAGGAGAGGACACACACTCAACTGAAAATACCAGCCACACAAGAGCCATCTCACACACCTCTGCTAGTCATTGATTAAATGAGTGGCACAGTTACTGTCAGTTTAGACAACTACTACCTGACATGGCGTAGGAAGAATTCATGGCGCGAGAGAACTAAAGCTTAGTTTTGACATATGGGCCTGTTTGGATCAGATAAGAGAAGTGGGCTGAGCATTACCAGCAGGGAAATTTCAGAAACAGTGGCCCAGAGTGTGGACAGAATAGAGTGTGTTCAGTAGACAGTGAGGTTCTGAATTGTGCTAGAGCAAAGTGGGAATATTTCACACCTACTTCTAGTGGAAGACAGAGTAGGACCACCTTATGCTTAAGTCACTCACTGAGTGTGGGCTTTCACTTTGAATTTCTTATGGTGTCTCAGGTATAACAAAGAAGTTTCTTCTAGAAAACTATCTCCTAGCAATTGTCAGTGGTTCATCAGAACTCTCTGTTGAGGAGTCTGAGGCCACTGGCTCACGGGAAAACAAAGAATGATTGAGTATTAATGTCTGCCACAGGGAAGGAGAAAGAGGTGACTTACAGGCTTTAAGTCTGCCATCGGCAATGTAAACAACCGAGGTCAAGGAGGGCGATTCAATCCAAAGAGTGATGCAATAAAAGAGATGTTTGAAAAGTTTAATTTGGCAACAGATCATAGGATGGGCTGCTGAAAGAAGAGAGGAAGCACGGAAGCCACTTTGGAGGTTTTTGCTGAAACCAGGACAGTAACAATGCAAACATAAAAGAAGGAACACATTTAAGAGACTGTAAGAACGAATCGATATACTTAACATGACTTCTAAGGGACCTTTAAATCGAGTTAGGGTATTTTTAATAGACTTTATTTTTTTTAGAGCAGTTTAAATTCACAGCAATATGGAGCAGAAGGTCAAGGGTTTCCCATACAGCCTCTGCCCCCACACACGCATAGCCTCTCTCATTATTCACATCCCCAACTGGAGTGGCACATTTGTTACAACTGGTGGACCAGCACTGACACATCACCAGCACCCAAAGTCCAGAGTTTCCATTAGGTTTCACTTTGGAAGCTGTACATTCTATAGGTTTGGACAAATGTGTTATGACATGTATCCTCTATTATAGTATCATACAGCGTGGTTTCACTGCCCTAAAAATAACTGTGCTCTGCCTTTTCTTTCCGCTCTAGCCTCAGGCAACCATTGATCTTTCTACTGTCTCCATAGTTTTATCTTTTCCAGAATATCATATAGTTTGAGTCATATAGTATGTAGCTTTTCAGATTAGCTTCTGTCACTTAGAAGTATGCATTTTATTGCCCTACATTGGAATGAGCTTGGTAGCTCATTGGTTTGTAGAGCTGAATAATGTCCCATTGTTTGGATGTACCACAATTTATTTATCCATTCACCTACTGAAGGACACCTTGGTTGCTTCCAAGTCTTGGCAATTATGAATAAAGCTGTTACAAACATCCATGTGTCGGTTTTCATATAGACATATGTGTTTTCCTCTTTGGAAAAAAATTATCAAGGAGCACAATTGTTAAATTATATGATAAGAGGATGTTTAGTTTCGTAAACAACTTGTTCTCCAAAGTGGCTGTACCATTTTACATTCCCACCAGCAATGAATGAGAGTTCCTGTTGTTTCACATTCTTGCCAGCATTTGGTGGTGTCAGTGTTCTGGATTTTGATAATTCTACTAAGCACCTAGTAGTATCACGTTATTGTTTTAATTTGCATTTTCCTGATGACATATGATGTGTTGCAGAGTTAAGACATTTTGATTCTTGAGAAGGGTACCATATTGGCTAGTTTTACATTAGCAAAGATTTATTTATTCCATTGAATGCATTGCCAAGCACTGCACTTAACAGACAGCAAGGTAAGAGGGCATTTGAAATACAATGTAGGTAAGTTCTGAAAAATTATCCATAAGGAAAGTTTTGGATAAGATCTATTCTTAATGTCGGTGAGTAGTTTGGTAACCATGGTAAATGCTTTACCCTGGTAAAGCAGAGGCCACCTGGAGGGATTCAATGACCTTGCAGAGATGTTGGAAAATAGTGAACCTAAACCTTGCCTTCATCATAATTTCAACCAACATCTCTGGTCCTGCCTTAGTTCACCCACTTCTGTCTCTCTGTCTTGTGATAAGTTGACTATGTGTATAAGGTATATCATGGCAGTTATGCTAGAAAAAATAGATACAAGGCTGAAGCCAGATCTTATTTCAAGGACAAGTCTCCCAAAAGTCCTCCTGGAAGAGGTAAAAGGGGAAGACACTGATTATAATCATTGATACTGCAAAATGTATTTATTTGTTAATTTATTGAGGGAACACTCTGTATGAGCTCTGAATTTAAAAAAAAAAAACACTTCAAAATTATAGCAATGATGTATAACATCCAGAAATATGCATTCTACTTAGGAGAAAAAATAACATGTTTATTAAAATTAAGGAACACATGAGATGGCACAGGCCATACATAGCAAATGTTCCTGCCTTGTATCTCACCAATTAAGCTCAGATATGCTGCAAGTTGGTTGAAGGAAAGTATGATTTGGGAAACAGGAATAGCCATTCATGTAAGGGCTGAAGCACAGAGATTTCCCAGAGCTAGATGAAAGTGAGGCAAAAGAGAATAACAAATGAGGAGGAGCTGTGTGGTGAAGGACTAGCACTGACTGGGGCTCCCCCTCTTTCTGTACAAATGTGTTGATTATGTGAAACCCACTAGGCTGAGGGAAAGATGGTTGGAACATTTCCTTAGACAATGGCCCGATTGAAAGGTCACTTCCTGCCACTTTCCATATCCCTGGGGGGCAATCCCATCCTGGCTCCCAGTACACAGTGATGGCTATGTTGAAAGCCAGGCTTCCAAACAAATGCCTGCCTTGCAGAATCATAGGCCTCCACTTTGGGGTTCAGAGATGAATTAAAGATTAGTATTCATGCTCAAATGTCCACTCAAATATAATGCAATCTGTACAATTTTTCAATCATAGTCATTGCAAGGAGCTGTGAATGTTTTCCTATATTTTGTTGACTCTATGATTTTTCATATCATCTGAGAAACAGAAATTCTTCACTCCCAAATGAGCAACATTTTTAACTCAACCCTGACCCTAACATGATAAAAATCTGTGCTGTTGAAAAGAAACATAAAGTGTTTTGTTGTTCTGTGCTTTCTTTTCCCCTGAAAGCCATCCAAGGGACGAATCCTGTTGCCTGCGTTCACAATGAATATGACATAGAAAGAGCATGGTATTTTAGACAGAGCTTTCAGAAAAATCCATATAAGGGCAAAAAGAAACATTTGATGCTGAATTCTTTCCTAATTTAAGGCGTTTTGAGTCCAGTTTTTATTTAAAAAAGAAAAAAAAGGAATAAGAATTCCAGGGCAAATGCTCCTGGGATTTCTTGTGGGAGATAAATGTAGTGATGAGCAGACATTGCTCAAGATTGTTCAAGTCATTGAAGGAACCAAAAAAAAAACAAAAACCCACTAAATGTCTCCTCACTGTGCCTGACCAGCAACAGCCTATACAGGGGACCTCACCTCTTCCCCAGCCCACAGTCCACATCCTCAGTTCTTGAATCCCAACATAACTCAATACTAGCATATTACACATGTTGGTGTGTTGTTTTGAAATTGCTCTGAAGTTACTTAGTGGAAACATTGCAGAACCTAATGCAATGCTTAGCAAAGCAGATGATCTACATCAGAATCACCTGGGGTTTTATTAAAAGGCAAATTCCTTAGCCTATGCCTGGAATTGCTGAATGTGGAATGTCTATGGGAGAGGCCTGGATATCTGCATTGTTAGAGGCAGTCCTGTGGTACAGACTCACGTGTAAACAACTCTGAACTTTGAACTCTGGGCTTAGTTCTACTACTGAACATTTGTTGTAGACTCTTAGCCAGTTGCTTAATCTCTGTTTTTTCACCTATAACATAGTATTATTGTGAGGAAATATACGCAGAAGTACTCAAACATATAAGAAAAATATCCCATGCACTTCTGAATTCCGTAATTAGATTTAAAAGTCTTTGAGATCCAGGGATTTCTTTTTTGTATTTTCCCTATTGGTAACGTCATATTAATATCTGGATTTTAGTAAATTGTTGTTTAATATACTATACAGCAGGAGACTTGAAAACATTTTCACCCTGATACTTAGAGAAAGTCAATTAGTCACCAGGAATCCACATCAATGTAGAATTTACTTTGGGTGAATTTACTATGAACCAGGGTCTTCCCTAGCTAGGACTTAAAGGTTAATAAACTATCAGAATTGATTAAACTTAATCAAACTGTTCTTTGCTATTTAACAATACTTATAAGGTGGACATGTAAGGCCTCCTTCCTAATTTATTTAATTTTCCAGGAGAAAAATAACTCAGGTAACCTATAAGTCATGTTGACTACCCAACATTGATTAAAGTAAGACTAAGGAGAGCTGCTTTTTAACTTTTAAACAAAACAAAACAAAACAAAAAAACCACAACTTTTTATTGAGGACATTATTTTCATGCTTTCTCATATCAATACCTCGAGTACTATTTTATACCCTTATTTTACAAATGATTAAACTGAATCAAAGGAAAGTTAAGTGGCTTTCTCCACAGCTTGATATGTGGTGTATCTACAAGAGGGGAAGGCCTGAGTGTGGCTGATCACCGGGGCCAGGCAGGGAGAGTGCTGAGACTGCCAGGGGGGACGCTCACTAAGGTCACTCACTTAATGCCTGACCATTGCCCTTCTTTTGGTTGATGTATTTATTTCTTTAAATGTGGTTAAGTATTTATTCAGGTTCAGGTCTGTTTTACAGGCTCTGGAGTCATTTTGTCTTGTAAAGTCAGTGTTTCCCCAAGTCCATTTTATTTGGTAAAAGGATGAGTACTTTTTTTATATAAACAGTTTTGTATGTATTATCATGGTTATTATAAAAAATATATAACCCATATCCTCAAATCTAATTTCAAAATAATATTCTAAAGATGAGGTTAAATAATTTAAAATGGTGATTTGATATAAAGTTAATTTAATGAAAAACATGAAATAATAGTTTTGGTATTGTGCAGAAATCACCAATTTATGGAAGGAATAATAAGGGCTGTTGGGGAAAGATTGCTTTAAATTGATTTATATCTCTCTGTTTCATTTGGAGTTCCTTTTAGAGTTTAACTTTAAGGAAAACAATATTTGTTCCTGTTTTCCAGGTCTTCAGGGGCTGCCTCAAAGTAGCCCCTCATAAGCCAATAACATATATGTATATCATCCAAATTATATTGCTGACTATGTAACTCCAAACCACACTAAATATACAGTGAAAATTGCTCCATTTATTGACTTATATCTGATTTATACACTGTTCTAGTCATTGCACATATGCAGTGTTAATTATCAGAACTCCTGTGGTATAGTTAGCATTATCCCCCATGTATAGGTATGCAAACTGAGACCGTGAAAATGCAATAATTACCTAACAGCCCCCTAACTTACTAAACGTGGGAACCAAAACTGAAACTCAAATATGTCATTCCCTAAAGTGCTTGTTCTTTTCCCAATACATATTGCTTCCCTGTATTAAATTTCTTAATATATATTACCTAAAATATTTCACAATATCTTACACAGCTAAGTTTCAGTGAGTATATTATAGTTATAGAAAAGCTATACTCTATTACTGTGTCTGTTTGTCTTGAAGAGAATTGAGTTTATTGTATTTTATATGTGTTGGCTTTGAGTCACTATGTTTCTTTTCTCTGAAGCTAGCATTGCCTCTACCCATGGAAATGAGAATCTGGCAACTATATTTATACATGAGAGACCATCTTGTCCTGGCCAGCTAGGGATCTACACCTCTCCTAAGTCACAGTCACTCTGATTGATTTTTTCCTGTAAATCTTGACTAAGGACTACTTTGCTAAACAGAGAACAGGTAAACTGGGGAGTTATAGGACAGTAGATGGGGTGGAGAAGCAGAGAGAGAAGACTGAAGCAAGAGTTCACCTAGAACTAGAGAACGAGAGAGAGAGAGAGAGAGAGAGAGAGAGATCAGAGAGAGAGAAACACGACCAATCTGGATTTCTAGTGACGACCTCTCCTGAGCCTCAGTTATGCATCTCCTACCCTTGTGCTGTGAAGTATCTGTACAAACAAATCCTTGTTTTAATTAAGCTAGTCTGACACGGATCTCTGTTATTATAACCAAAACTGAGTTAATTAATACAGTCACAATGTTGGAAAGATATTTCTCCTTAAAAACACTTTCCAGTGAGTAGCCCTGAACCATTCAGGTTCGTATGATCATTTACTGGTAGTGACAATATGACAGATTATTTCAGTTAGTTCTAGAAGCCAGTCCATTTGACTACATTGTAATACCTACACTTAATATGCAAAGATACATGACTCGGGTTTTTGGTGAGTTTGATTAAATTACACAAATATTTTTGTGTCATAAAGACATTCAAATGAGAAAATATTACTTTCTCCCTTAAAGAGCAGAATCACAAAAGATGGCCTTTATTGTTCCCCTAAACATGTTTGTCTCATTTAGCCCCTTTGGTTGCTCCTTCTACTCATCCTGTCTTAACCATTCTTAGTAGAAATTCTAGAACAATTTTTGACCCAGACAAAAGTAGAAGCAGATTTAGCAACCAAAGCAGTATATTACTTAGCATGTGTTAATATGATGGTACATACCAGAGGAACAAAATAAAATCATCACAAGAAATTACTGCAAAACACAAGCACTCTGTATAATTCAAACTAAGCCTTGTAACTGGTTCAAACAATTTGGTTTTGATTTTATACATCACCAAAGTGAGACATTAAAGAAGACTCTACAGAGAGCCCTTTTTTTGCTGTTGTTCATCCATGATTTTCCTTGGGTTTAAGAAATGGGGAGAAAAACAATGGAAAACCGTAGCTTTTTTTTCATTGAATTGATTTTTAAAAAAATTAGTTTGGAAATTAAAATCAGATTTTTTTTCAAGCAAGAAAAAAATACATCTGAGTAAAGCACTTATACTAAATGTCTTAGCAGAATGTGGATTAAATTACTGGTTTTAAAACCACCCTTTAAAAATGGCACCGACTCTGGAATGGAAAAATCAGTGGATCCAAAGTAGAACAAGATTTTGACACTAGTAAAATTGAAAGCTAAATTAAAACTTGGTGTAAGTTATTGAAGATTTAACAATCCTAGGAAAGTTCTGCCTATAACATCTTCCTCGCTGAAATTAATATTTTCCTAAGTGTTTGCCTTTAATGATTGTTTCTAATTTATTACAGAAATTCTTTAGGCTATAGCTATTGAAACCTGTAATTTGATCCTCCACGTAGATTTGGGGAAGCAAATCCACATGGGCCTGAGTATCCAATCTCTTGACCTTGGTTCTTTCAGCTGTAAGTTGTTCTTTTCAATGTTTCTGCCCAAGAGAGGAAAGGCCAATCTAGAGCTGTGGGAGGTACCCTTGCTTTGTGAGCCGCCATAAAAGTTGGCAGGTGCTAAAAGATTGAGTGCCATAAGACCACAGCTGAAGTTATAAATACATGTTTTTAGAGAAAAAAATATCGTTAGTAGCATATTAATATTATTGTATGTCATGCTACAGATGAATTTACTTCTACAAAATGAATGCCTTGTTGAAAAATGAGCCAGCAGAGGTTGCTTTTAAAAGGAAGAATTAATGCACAAGGTTTACATTGACTTTTTTTTTTTGAAATCTAAAAACTCTATGTGCATTACTCATTGAATTCATCAGACCACTAAAAGTTATTATTAGGCACTGTTAATATATTAGTATACAGAAGAGTAATGGGTCAGGCTGGCCCTACACTGGCAAATAAGCAACTTTCCATGAAGACTCTATTAGAGACAATATCACCCTAAATCCCCACAAATGGTACCATAACCCCTGGTTGATGCCAGTGGAAACATGTAGCTGTTAAAAAGCAAACACTGTTGAGCTCCTATACAAACTCTTTCTGCTGCTTACAAGATCCTTCCTTGTACCCCTTTCTGTGGGAATAATTTTCTTTTCTTTTACTCTCAGTTTAAATGTCATCGTTTCTCTGAAGCTTTCCCCCATCAGAATTTTGCCCAACCCCCACTGAAACAGAATTGATAAGTTAATCACATACTCCTCTGTGTTACCATAGCATTCTGCTAGTACTTGTAGCACAGCACTTATCATGTTGTATTATAATTAGCTCTGTGTCCCTTGGTCTATCTTCATGAACCTGGAGACTTTTGAAAGTGGGGACAAGGTGTAATTCATTCAGTGCTTTGTTTATAACAGGTACTCGTCAGAAACACGTGAATAAAATCCTCTTACTAAAAGTATACTCACACATTCCCTCATTCACACCTCTTTTCAACAAGTAGTGTCACATAGTATATATTTGGTGTCTTATTCCAAAATATTTTCTCAGAGCCATTTCTCAGAAGTAGAGGGTAGAGACCCAGAGGTCACTGGAAATCTTTCAAATGCATGGCATCACGTAATGGACATGAAGTCTCATTAAATGACAGAATTGCATTTGGTGCCATGCTAGTATCAAGCATGGATGACCATGCTTGTGAGTTCTAGAGCTCTCAGAATTGGAAGAGACTTTATGAGTAATCTATTTCAAGTTCAGTACAAGAATTCCTCTCCCCCCCATTCCTCACAGGTAAAATCTGTCTAGATACAACCAGGGCAGAAATCGTCTTCCTCAGAGACAGCCTGTTCCATTTCTGAAGAAGTCTGTTTCTTAGAATGCACTTTCATTTACTGAGCCAAAATCAAATTCCCTGAACTTCAAACATTGATCCTGGCTCTTGCCTCTAATGTTTCAAAGATTTAATCTAATCCCTCTTCAAATATTGAAAGGCAGCCATGGTTCCCTCTAGGTATTTTCCACTACAGCCTATAAACCTGACTAAAGCTGTATCATCCAGCACACATGTGTCTATTAACCACAAGGACATCATGAGAGATCACTTCAAAGGACCTTACTCATGTACTAATACTAGTATTTCTTTAACCACCAACTAAATAAGCAATTGCTTAATAATTTATTTATATTCTATACTAGAGGCCTGGTGCACAAAAGTCATGCATGGGGGGAGGGGTCCCCTCAGCCCAGCCTGCACCCTCTCCAATCCAGGACCCCTCGGGGGATATCTGACTGCTGGTTTAGGCCCAATCCCCGGGATCGGGCCTAAACCAGCAGTTGGACATCCCTCTCACAATCCAGGACCGCTGGCTCCTAATTGCTTCCCTGCCTGCCTGCCTGATCATCCCTAACTGACCCCCCTGCCTGCCTGTTTGGCTCTAACTGCCCCCTGCTGCTGTCCAGGTCACCCCAACAGCTCCCTCCCTCCTGGTTTGGTTGCTCCTAACTGCCCACCCACCCCCCACCAGCCTGGTAATCCATTGCTGCCCCCCTTTGCCAGCCTGGTTGCCCCCAACTGCCCCCCTTCTGGCCTGGCTGCCTCCAACTGCCCCCCACTGGCCTAGTTGCCCCTCACTGCCCCCCTGCCAGCCTAATCACCTCCAACTGCCCCCCCCACTGCCCCCCTGGCAGCCTGGTCGCCCCTAACTGCCCCCCCGCTGGCCTGATTGCCCCCCAATTGTCCCCCCTTGCTGGTCTGGTCGCCCCCAGCTGCCCCCCCCCTGCTGGCCTGGTCACCATTCATGGCCTCCACGCTGGCCTGGTCGCCCCATGCAGCCTGCTTGTTCAGTCATTTGGTCATTCCTCAGTAACCCCTGCCGGCCTGGTTGCCCCGTGAAGCCTGCTTGTTCAGTCGTTTGGTCATCCCTCACTAACCCCCCTGCCGGCCTGGTTGTAGGTAGCCATCTTGTGATGGTGTGAGGGTTAATTTGCATGTTGCCTCTTTATTATATAAGATTTCCTTCTGTTATCAGTTACAATTTAACTGGGGAGAAGGGGTTCTTAAATATTCAAATTGGGAGAAGAGGACAAACTTTTATAAGGAATTGGATACACAGAATCAGGAAGGCTCACTGAACAGGGAGGGAGTGGTGAGGCACCCTAATTAGAAATAGCAGGAAGTCACTAGGACTCCTAAGTTAGAGGAAAAGAGAGAGAAGAGCCTGTGATATCAGGACCAGAAGTTAGAGTCACCTAGAGTAAGGCAGCATGAATATATAGCAGGAGCTGTAGCTACAGAGAAGACACTACAGGAGATATTTCCAGAGATACTACCTGAGACACAGAGAAACAGGGAAAATAACCTCGTTTCCCCATCCTGCAGTCCTTTACACTCCCACTGGGGTTTCCCACTGGCTAAACCCACTGGAGAGAAAGCTGACACAGAAATCTGTAAAATGCAGCCAGTAGGGGAACTAGAGCAGGGAGGGGTGGAAACATACGCCTTCCCACATGTCTACATATTCTGTAAATATTACACACTTGATGAATATATCAGTACTTTCGTTGATTACCTTCATCATAGCACTTACTTCATTATGCTTTGTTTTGGAGGTTGCTCCTCACACAAATGTTTTTCCCAAATCTGAACAAGTCTGACATAACCATGTTATCATTGTTGCTATTATTGTTGTCATTTGACCATTATTGTTGTTGTCATTTACCTCCATAGCATTAATTCTGTGTTGCACACAGAACACTAAATTAATGAAAATTATTAATTATTATTCCCCCAAAATAGCTCTTCTTTTATTATCTCTTCCTTGTTTGCAGTTCAATTTTTGCTTCATTGTGTTTGAATTATATTTTTCAGTTTACAGTGTGTTAATAAAAAATTAACTGGAGTTAAATAGACCCAATTTTCCTTCTTAGAGGGTTCACTAGACAATAATGTCACTTGACTGATTTTTTTTAACAGTACACACCCAACTTTGATTGTTGTGAGGAACACAAAATGTATCATGAAAATGTTCAATGACATTTAAATGATACATATCAACAAGTCTTTGATATATTTTTATATTTTTAAATAATTCTGTTTTATTTTTTTTTGAGATTTTACTAAAGTAATACTTACATAGTAGCCCTGGCACAAACATTTTGGCATTTAACAGCCAGGTAGCTTTATAAAATCATAAGTCAGCTGGCTGAGTTTATGAATTTAACTAATCTTTCCCCAACAAAATGGCAGACTTTAACCATAATTAGCAGAATTGAACAATAATTACATAATTGTGTTGATTCAGAATGTATGTCCAGAGCTTTTCCTAACTGTCCAAAATAAAAAATTTCAATCACAAGCACTAGACTGAGCCTCAAGTGGTGACATATAAACCTTGCTGTCCCATACAGTAGACACTGGCCTTGGAAAGCCACCAAAAACTTGAGATGTGGTTCTAAATTTGCCTAAGTTGTAAACATAAAACATGCACCAAATTTTGAAGACAGTATGAAGAAAAGAATGCAGAATATCTTATTCATCTTTTATTCATATTGACTACATGTTAAAATTATAATAGCTTACATATATTGGGGCCAATAAAAGGTTACTAGCATTAATGTCACTCGTTTCCTTTTACTTTTTAAATTGGGGTCCTAGAAAATTAAAAAATACATAGGTGGCTAACATTTGTGGCTTTCTTCATATTTCTTCTGGATGGTGCTGGTCTAGAGCAAATGAAGAAATGCCTGCAGAGACAGGACATAGCAAGTAAAGGAGAAGTCATCTCTCCTTTTAATTAGTTTTGGAATGACGGCAGATTTGATGCCAGACATTTAAGAGACAAGACTATTCTCTTCAGTCAAGCAAAACTCCCTCTGTGGTTCCTAAGAGTTCTGCCTGAGTGAAACAAATGAGATTGGGCCCATGATGTTTACTTTGTACTAAAACATTTTCTTTTTTTCCAAAACTTTCTTAGTACACTGTTGGCTACCAGGCGGTAGACGTACAGAATAGAGAAAGGATGAAAGAACAATAAAGGAACAATTTGAAAGTGTTGTTGTGAAACATGTAACTAGTGCTGTCAACTGCTGGTTCTTTCCATTTTGTACATTTACATTTCCTGACTATAGTTTAAGAACATTTCACTGTGTGTTACTATCAATCATCCTTAACCTAGAATTGCACTGTACATTAGTAACAGTTAATTGGCATATTTAAAGTAAATAGCTACTTAGTTTTGTTGTGAAGGTTTTGCATACAAATCTATAGCACCACACGCTTGTTTCAATAACAAATATCCCTGCCTGCAACATTGCCACTTCTGTCAGTAGATGAATAGAGATACAGTCCCATTGAAATACACTGCGCGCTAGAAAACAGCCCAGATGATGTGCGATGTGTAAGCGGGCACTCTCTGCCCATCAAACAATGGCCGGGCAGAGGGAAAACACACAAAGACAGAAAAAGGAGAGGCAATGCAAAGTTTTAGAAGGATGGTCAAGAGAGAAAAAGGGGAAGGATAAAATGGAAACTATGACCATGCCTATATATTTTGTATATATTAATGAGCTAAACGGGAGATTATTTAGTAGACATTGTCTTGGTCTCTGCCATTTGTTCAATGTCAGGTTTACATTCAGCAAGCAATATACTTCCCAAAGCTCAGAGAGCGATGTCATTCTGCTCCTCTTACCCCTCCGAGTCCAGTAGCAAGTCGAATTGTGCCTTTCCCTTGGGCAGCATGGCTAAAATGGGAGCAGGTTGGGTATTTGATAAAAGAACATACAACAACAAGAACTTCTTTCCAGCTGTAAATCCACTACACCTATGAAATATGCTTTTAAAACACAATCCACACTTATTTTTTATAAACTCCAGTGTCTCCCTCACCTAGAGAGAGGAATCTTTACCTGAGTCTCAACATTTCCTTTGCTACCTGCACCAAGAATTCAAAAGGGAGCATCGTGTGTGTGTGTGCGTGTGTGTGTGTGTGTGTGTGTGTGTTGTGAACTAGATGAAGTGCTATCCTTTTCTCTAGCCATCACTCTGCAGTAGGATAAATGGTTGGCCATATGGATCATTATCACAGTCCATAAAAACCCTATAAACAAAACAAAAGTTTAAATTTAACAATATCACTATTAAATAGTACAATTAGAAATCAGAAATCATAGTGGTGTTTTTGTTAGCAATAAAAACATTATTTCAACTCTAGTAAGAGGTTAAAGAAGAAAGAAAAAGTTTTATGGCAATAACCTCTAGAGAGCTCACCACTACTCATTTCTAATAGTATTTCTTTAACAAAATTAAAATCTGAGTTAACAAAAAAGTTTACTTGGCATATCATTTAGATACATCATCAGTAAGCAGTTTTGCTACTTTTTATGGGCTAACCTAGTTATAGTATTTTTCAGTGCTTGGAATATGCCAACATCTTCTGCAAAGGTAGGAGTGGTCTGAGCAAGTGTCCTTCATCCGCCCCCAGGTATTGCATCTACCTTTTAAGGAAAAAGACAAAAATTGCAAATAGTGGTATCTCAAGCATCAGAAAATGTGAAGAGAGAAACTTCTCTTTCTCAGTAAAATTATCATGAAGAATTTCCCATTTGTTCTAAATTTCTGGTTCTGAACTCTTCAGTTGAGGTCCACAGTCCTCTATGCTCCCTGTGAATTTCAAAATAGATGTTTTGCTATCACTACATCAAAACTAAAAATCAAGGGTCCCTAGTGTTTCAAGGCTCTCTTTCCAATGAAGCTTTTCTATTGTCTACTGATAGCAACACCATCCAGGCTGATATCGGGCTTGAGGTTACATGCCTCTTCTTGTCTTATAGCCTGTTCAATTCAAGATGACATCCTATTCCTTCTCCTGTGTATTATTTCCATTATGTCTTTCTTTCCTTCCACAACTCTATTAAAGCTCCTGATCCATGGTTAATGCATAACTAGAGGATTGCCATAACCTCCTCTTCATAAAATTATGAAACTATGGACTCTAAAATGATACCTCAGAAATTTTCTGAACACAGTTAGTGAACATGGTTTTTATTTCCTCCAATCCATTATGGATGGATACTTTGGTAAACTAAAATAAAATAAAGTGAACTTTTGGAAAAGTGATCACATGCTTGTATGTCACAACTCTGTCAAATTGTTATAGATGTTTCTAAATGCTGACTCTCAATTTCTGTGAATGTTCATCACAGATCTTTATCAGTTTTCTGAACTAAATCAGTCTGTATACCAACTCTTAGCAGCACCAATGAATTACCTTCTGTCAAATCACCATTATTTTCTAGGTTCACCATTTATATGACTTCATTCCAAGTACCAAATGTAAACATAAAACTAAATTGTCTATTCAGATAAGTTGAATCTAGAAAAAAACCTGGAAATATTTTTTCTCTTCCATGAAATAGCATCTGATTAGAATTCACATTAGAATTCTGTAAGTTAGATAAAATTGTCAAAAGATCTGATGACAAAGAGGTACCCGTTCCTTGATCAAAATATGAGAGGTCAAGAGGATACTTGAAAACATGTGGCTACAAGTTTTACAGAGAAGCAAAAAAATCACCCCCAAAAGAAAACCCCACCCAAGCTTAGTAAATAAATTTAAGAATATTAAGTAAAAGGGACATAAAAACTGTATCCAAGTTCTTATCACTAAGATGGCCAAATTCAGTATTGAAAGGCAATAAGAAACAATTTCTTAAATAACATATTTCTGTGCAATATCCCTTTGGAGGTAGCAAGTTTTTAAAAAATCATCAAACTGTTCTTTTTGTGTTATATAAACAAAATATCCAGATTAATATCTGAAATTTTGACCATGGTGACTGATGTCAATATGTTTCAGAGATAGATACTCACCCTGCAGCTGGGCCTGGGCACATATACCGTTTGTCTTATGGACTAAAGCACAGGGATAGCAATACCCTCTCATCCATAGGCTCAGAATCATAATAACCTCCTTCTCTCTGGGTTCCAACGCTTGAGCCAGATTACTTTTCTTACTGTTTCTTCATATACTTTGCAACAGGATCACATTGCATTTTTCTTCAAAACTCTGGCAGATTGTTTGGGCTAGAGATAGATGGAGACAAGAGGCACCATCTGGTGCAAGATCTTTATTCCTTGTTAGCACTGCAGGAGTTCTGGTATTTTACATGGTGCCGGCAGTAGCAACGGCTTTTTCAAATGCATAAACTGAGAAGGTATAAGATGGTCAAATAGCCCTTGACACTGTCTAATCACACCACTGGTTTCATTGGTGTAGAGTTGGGGTTTTTTTTAAATTTTTGTTTTTGTTGGTTTTCTTTACAATTCAGACAACCAGTGCCATATGGTTTCATGATTTACAAAGACGGTCCTTGACTATAGATGTGACGATCTCAACACAACTTCCAGGCTTGCCAGAGCTGTGCTACAGCAGAGAGAGCAAATAGCTCATGATATTTCTTCTCTGATGAATAAGCTCCAAATCACGGGTTTAAATTTGATCTGGGATAGAAAGAAAAAGAACCATGTCCTCCCATATCAGCATCCGTGGTTCTTCTTCATCAGAGGTCAGTGTCTATCCCTGCATCACTGACCCATAGCTTCAGGGACCAAAAGCTCAAATAGTGCCCAGGTTAATACTGTTGACTTAGACCAAATATGTACTTTTGTTCTCTTCCATATCTTTCTATATGTTGGAACTCTAAGCCAATTCTGAAATTTAGCTACTGTTCTAAAAAATCTAGTGACTACTGGAATTTTTGTCACCTTTTACACGCAATTACAGTCAGTATTTTCTAATGGAATTAGCTAAGAGTTGGGAGCCAGGAGATTTGCCTGATGATGCTGAGAAGCTAACTCACAGCTAGTTTGTGAGGATAAGTGAAAAAAATGAACTGGAACAGTGCTTTGGAAACAAACTTTAAAAATGGGGCTTATCTTGACTGCAATTCAAGAATGGAGTTAAAAGGAAATCCTCATCTATCGGCCCCTGATTTCAAAGGACTACTTGAAGTTACTGCTGTTGGAAAGTGTTGTCAAAATTTTTTTTTTTAAATATATTTTATTGATTTTTTACAGAGAGGAAGGGAGAGAGATAGAGAGTTAGAAACATCGATGAGAGAGAAACATCGATCAGCTGCCTCCTGCACACTCCTTACTGGGGATGTGCCTGCAACCCAGGTACATGCCCTTGACCGGAATCGAACCCGGGACCCTTCAGTCCGCAAGCCGACGCTCTATCCACTGAGCCAAACCGGTTTCGGCAAAAATTTGAATTATCTATCTACTTATCATATTAATTCCACCTTAATCTCTGTGAATTGCTTTGAAATTATCCGATACAGGAATACTCCTTACTCTTCCCTCTCCTCTTGGCCAGTTCCTTTTACCTTCTTGTTAATCTTAAACCCTCACTTCTCTTTCATACTTTCTGCATATACTTTCTTAGCTCAAGCCTCACCTTCTTTTTTTTCTTTTTTTTAATATATATTTTTATTGATTTCAGAGAGGACCAGAGAGGGAGAGAGAGAAAGAAACATCATTGATGAGAGAGAATCATTGATTAGCTGCCTCCTGCACACCCCACACTGGGGATCAAGCCCGAACCCCAGCCAGATGCCCTTGGCCAGAATTGAACCTGGGACCCTTCAATCTGCAGGCCAATGCTCTATCAACTGAGCAAAACCGGCTAGGGCAAGCCTCACATTTTTACACAAAATGATCCATGAATTATGACTTTTTTCTACTGAGCCCTTTGACTATTTATCCCTTCCAGCCACCACTACCTCACTGAAAGCTTTCTTTTTTGATATCATGAAATGGTGCAGATATAACTTGAAGAAGGAAAAGAAGAAATAATAGAACATACTTAAGAAAAATAGAGTGCTATGTTGAAGAAAGTAGATGTCAATATGACAACAGATGGTGGAGATAAACTCAGTATTGATATGGTTGATCCAATATATTTGACACATGGTTGCAATTGTAAAGCATACACACAGCTCAAGTATAAGAAGCTTGGCAGGTGGTTATTCATTGATGCTGTTTCATCAAGAGCGATGCCACAATTGATTCCTTTTATATTTGCAAGAGGCAGAGTAGCTCACAATGTTTAGGTCATTCTTCTTAAGAGCTAATGATCTGTGAGGAGCCTTATTTTTGTGTTAATAGCAAACAATCTTCAAAGGAGCTATACCTGTATACTCCTCACACCTCTCAGTTTGAATTTTATAACTGAACTCTGCTCCTTTTGGGAACACATGCCCCTAAAGAAAAAGTGAACAGACATCACTCTGTCTTGATAAACTGGGAGAAACCAATCTCCCTGAGGAAGTTCATGTCTTTTCTTTTTCTTTTAATTTAAATTCTTTATTATTTAATGTATTACATAAGTCTCCTTTTTCCCTCACTGATGTCTCCCCAGAAACCCCCAACCCCCAACACATGCCCTCACCCCCCTCCCCGCCCCCACCTGTGTCCATTGGTTATGCTCATAAGCATGCATACAAGTCCTTTGGTTGATCTCTTACTCCCTTCACCCACTGCCTTCCCTCTTAGGTTGGATAGTCTATTTGATGCTTCTATGACTCTGGTTCTATTTTTGTTCATCAGTTTATGTTGTTCATTGTTTTCCACAAATGAGTGAGATTATGTGATATTTATCTTTCTCTGACTGGCATATTTCACTTAGCACAATGTTCTCCAGTTTCACCCATGCTGTTGCAAATGGTAAGAATTCCTTCTTTTTTTACAGCAGTGTAGTATTCCATTGTGTAGATGTACCACAGTTTTCTAATTCACTCATCTGCTGATGGGCACTTAGGCTGTTTCCAAATTTTAGCTATTGTAAATTGTGCTGCTATGAACATAGGGCTGCATATGTCATTTCTGACTGGTGTTTCTGTTTTCTTGGGATACATTCCATTTGACCCAGTAATCCCACTTCTAGGAATATAGCTCATGCAGGTGAAACAGAAGGTGGAGTCCAAGGAAGGACCAAGATCCCTGTGCTTTAAATTGTAATAACTTCCAAAATCCTGTCTTGGGAGATAAATCTGAAGCTAGTGAAAATTTAGGATCCAAATTGCTAACAATACATAGATCATCTCAACATGGACAATGGTTCTGCAGTGAATAAAAAATAAAGACCACACTTATCAAATCGGCACTTAGAGTTCTCCCCAATCTGATAGCAATTTATCTTTCCAACATTTAAATTGCTATTTTCATTCACTAACCATCAGTTTCCTTTAGAAAAATCTATTCATTGTTAACTTAAAAACATTCTATGGATTCCATGTTCTACAATTTCATTTATATGTATCTCTTCTTGAGACATTCACCTCCTTACCTCTCAGTTTATCTAAGCAACATCCTCCCTTTAGATCCATCCTAAAGACTCGTGTCACCTATATTTCCCTCCCAGCTGCTCCAGACCACAATGATACCTTTCTTCTCTGTTCACTTGGAAAACTGATCTCCCACACTACCCATTAGGCTCTTATTGTGAGCTATCTTTGTTGCTAGTTAACATTTTTTACATAGATCCCATCCTCTATACCGAATTCTACTGTGCCAGGTGCTGTAAGTCCCAGAGTGGAAGTTCCCTAGAGGCAAGCACACATCTATAGTATACCCTTTACAGAGCTTTGAAAAGGCACTCATTACATTTGTCAATGGTTCATTTTATTGAATCCCTACGTTTTAAATATAAGTGCATAATCAATGTTAAGTCTTCAAGTCCAAATTTCTCTAACTGTAGAGACTTGCCAAATTGAGGCTAGCTTTAAAAATATCTTATTGCTAGGCATTAATGTAAGCCTGTGATAACACCCTAAAATCTAATTTAGAAAAATACAGATTGAAAGCCTAAGAAATGAAGTAGAAATAAGATATTAAAATTCTTTTATAAATCTGCAATAATGTATTGTGGTTTTTAAAACATCTTTTTAATATAGCTAAAAGTCTGGCCATTAAAAGAATATTACACAAAGTTTATTTTAAATAAGAGATCTGTAGGATTTTTTAAAAATACAGAGATATCTGCAGGATTGACCCTATCAGGTATTAACAGCAAAAATAAAACATGAAAAATAGGTTGTGTTGAAAAGATGCTGAGAAAAACCTAGTCAGTATACTCTCAGCTAAACTCTAAAAGACACATTCTTCTGAATAACCTAGGACAATGGAGCATTCTAAAAGGAAGTTGGAACAGTAAATTAGGGAAGTTGACAGTGTCTAGAAAAATAAATGCAGTGAAAAAGACAAATTTTTTACCAGCTGCAATTATATATATATATATATATATATATATATATATATATATATAATGCTAATTAACCAGGACCCCGTAATGGGTAGACCGGACAGGAGGAGGTTACACATGCAGCGTCGGGGCAGGGCGGCAGAGGTCTCTGCACACCTGTGCTGGGGGAGGGCCTGATCAGCAGTGGCCACAGCTGCTACAAGGGCCAGAAAGGGAGGCAAGTCTGGACTGGCAGTGGCCACAACTGCTGTGGGGCCCGGAGAGCGACGCAGAGCTGGACCGGTGACTCAAGGGTGGGCGTTGCCACGTGATTTCAAATAATGCACTGGGCTCCTAGTCCTATATAATAAAGATGTAATATGCAAATGGTCATTACACCGTGAAGCGTAATGACCGAACCAGTAACAACCGGGTAATGGATCAGCAGGAGGGTGGGGCAGCGAGCTACAAGTGGGTGGCAGAGAGCTACAGGCAGGAAGGGGCAGGGCAGCAAGCTATGGGGGGGTAGGCCTGGGGGGCAGAGGGAGCTACAGGAGGGCGGGGCAGCAGGCGGAGACCTACTGGAGGGTGGCAGCGAGCTACCAGCCAGCTACAGATTCATAGGCAGGGCTACTAGTATATATATATATATATATATATATATATATATATATATATTCCTGCAGAAACCTTTTATGCCCAAGTAACCATCTCATTCAGCCAAACAATTATAAATTCAGTAAATAACCAAGTGGATTGACTTCACTTAATTAATTGCTGGTCAATTGAACTGACTGAATGTTTAGGCATTAATAAATATTGCTCATCACTTAGAGTGGCCTTAGAATTCAAAGAGTTTGTAGCTGTAAAAAGCATTTTCTAAGCTCAAAGTAACATACAAAATGTTGTGTCACAGACCACCAGCAGTCCACCAAAGATGTGTGTTCCCCTCCACAGTGCTGGAAAAAGACCACTCAGCCAGGGACTCCATTTCCCAGTCAACCTTGCTTTAGGGTGAGGCCATATAACTAGTTCTTGTCAAAAAAAAAATAAAATAAAAGCTTAACTAGTATAGGGTATTGGAGGGATGAAATGGTTAAAAAAACATTTGTGCTTTCTCCACAATTCCTTTTCCTCTATCTGCCCAGGCTCTTCTCCTTTGCATGCTTTCATCATTGCTCTATTCTGTTCCTTGTGGTTGGGAAATATTTTTCTCATAAGCTAAGTGTATTAGGCAGCTCAGGCTCTTATAACAAAACTAGAGGCCCAGTGCACAAAATTCATACACTGGAGTGGGGGCAGTGTCTCTCAGCCCAGCCTGCACCTTCTCATAGTCCGGGAGCCCTGAGATCAATCACCCAAAATAGGTAGGCCCTGCCCACCCACTGCAGCAGCACTAAGAGCCACTTTCAGACCATAAAGTAATATTTTTTTTTACCAAAACCTGATATTCATTAATTTATAGTTGCTTATTTAAAGCTTAAAGGGGTGCTTAAGGAAAAAACAAAACAAAAACGATTGTCTGTTGAAAATGGAGACCACTATTTATGCATCATAATTCAATGTTTGATAATGAAACTAATGATGATGATGATGATTACAAGAAAGAGTGAATGGATGTTTGTTTTAGAAAAGATATTCTTCAAAAACAATTTGTTAAAATAGATACCATGTTCTGGAGACTTTCTTTTTTAGTCTTTCAAGGGGAAAAAATAATTATTTCAATTTAAAACTGAACTAGGCAGCTTTAAAATTATCAGAAAGGGAAGACTGTTTAGGCCTGTTGCAATTTATTCCCCCAAAGCATTCATTGGTAAGGACTATAGGGCATGATGGTAGCTTTGTGTTAAAGTTACTGCTTCAAACCACAGTCCATCCAAGAAAGCCCCCTGCAGAGCCCTTACTGTTTTCGATGCCCAGTATCTAATTTAAAATGAATTTGTATGAGTAATTTTCTGCACTGCAGTCTTGTGCAGCCACAACATTACTCAGAAGCTGGACCAGGAAAAAATATAAAGTTAGGGTCCTGTGAGTTGCAAAGGAGTGAGACAAACCCAAGGTGTCCATAAGATCTTGAAAATGAAACATACTTTACCTAATTGTTCGACAATTTCTTTACTTGTTAGCTGTAATAGAAGCATTTACAAGATGAAACAGGAAGTAGCGTCAGCAAAAAAACCCATTTTAAAATTATAAAATAATTGCTTTTCCTTCATTTGAACTGATTTTCTCCTTTATCCACAACCTGTGCTGTTATTGGGGGTTTCCAAATTTAATAGTGCTTATGACCATCCTTAATTGCACCATAGTGGGTGTTAAGCAGAGGACTGTATGCAAACAGACTCGACTTTTCTAGTCTTTGACTGTTCCTTGCCTCTGGCCTCTGTCAGCGAGGCTTGCTAACTGCATCTCAGGGGAGCAATCACATGGCTTGACTCAGCCTGTGGCTCTGACTATTGGGACTTCGTGAAGTCACAACCACTTTGGCGTCTAGAACTGGGGCACAGAGTGTCTACTCTTCATAAAATGCAGAGATTGCCAGGGAAGTGGGAAATAGGAGAGCTGATTAGGGATGCACCTTAAATGGTATCAAGGGAGTCAGTTAGCAATGCAAAATATTAGATAATATAAACATAACATGCACTGCCAGTTGATCACTTATGTGAGCACCATGAAAAACAAAATACAACAGGAAAAAAAATCTGGGGGATCAGCAACAAATACAAGATTTCCTCAAAGATAATTCTGCATAAAAGTGCAATTTCACGGGGGAGAAAATGCATAATAAAATGACAGGGAGTGATGTGCCAGAAAAATTTGATGTGTCTATTTGTCTTTCTGGAACTTGCTTGGTATTAATCAATTTTAATGGGTATATCTAATCCTTTTTATACACACACCCTTCCTTTCGTGCATGTTATTGATTGAGAGAATTTTAAGTTAGAAGATGCAATTATTTTGGCTGTTCTTCACCTTCTGTGACTACAATAGAAGATTTCATGCTTACACTTAAGAGTCAAAGTAATTTTAATTCAAGGATTTCTTTTTTAATTATTAATTTTTAAGGAACACAACATCATGCTTAGCAGAGAATCCCTTTCTTTCTCAGTATTCTGGTGTAGCTACTCTCCTGTCAGCCTAGGATTTCAGAAATAAGAGAAAAAATTTTCTTCATAAAAGCCTTGGCCTAATTAACAAGAATGAACTAGATTTTATGATGAACAATTTATAGGCAGTTAATAGAGCTCATACACAGTAGCCAGGAGCTAGATAATTTATCATAAAAGGAATCTCACTTACACTCCTAATCCCCATTCTCTTGATATTGCAACCAACTGCATTTACAATTGCCACTTTTATAAGCCTTTGATATACTGACAAATGATGCTGCGTTTATGGAGTCATAATGAAGCTTATAAATGCAATAAACACTTGTATCTCTGCCCATGTGCTTCAAATTTTTGCCAAACAATTTACTTTTCTGCATTGTTATCTCTAAATAAAAATAATTTTTCAAAGATTTCCCAAGAATTCCTCATATTAGCACAATAATAATAAAAATAATAGCAAATTGTTTAACTATCCTAAGTATTTGTTGAAAAGAAACTGATTTATCCCTAAAAGAATAATGCAGCTGTTGTAATGAGTTACAAATTATAAATATTTTATAAAATTATGAACACAGTAAAATAACAAATATCCAAACCTAACTTTTTATAGGGTAGAATTTAAGGTAGGTAAGACCGAGGAGATCATATCATCTCTCACCACTTGGTGTCTTACTGCTGTTCGGTTTTAAAGCTATAACAAAATGCAGCACACATTGTGTAGGCAGAATTGGGTGACTATATCCATATATACTGCCATGGCATCAGCTATATCTTGTTGATCTGCTGATCTCAAGAGGAGTTCTTGAAGTCCTCAAATTAGATAACACTTCCTCCAGGAAGGTTTCCATGACCACTGGTATCCCTTATAAATGCCTTCTGGTAATCCTAATCTTCCTCTACCACAAAAGCAAATGCAATTTTTTAAAATATATTTTTATTGATTTCAGAGAGGAAGGGAGAGAGAGAGAAAGATAGAAGCATCAATGATGAGAGAGAATCATTGATCGGCTGCCTCCTGCACGCCCCCTACTGGGGATCGAGTCTGCAACCCAGGCATATGCCCTTGACCGGAATAGAACCTGCAATCCTTCAGTCCACAAGCTGACACTCTATCCACTGAGCCCTGCCAGCTAAGGCTGCAATTGGGTTTTAATTGCATGATCACCATTCACATCCCCCATTGTCCATGAGCTCCAGAATGGTGTCCTGACCACTGTATTCTGACTCCAGAGTCAAACACATTCCTGGAAAATAATGTATTTGTGTATAAATGATGTTCCCAGTTTCTAAAGCCTGTTGATATAAGTGAGCGTAATCATCCTAGTTGTATGATCCAGCAATAAATTGGTCACTAAAATGGATGGTAAATTATCCTGTATTTTAAAAAGTAGAACATTCAAAAGTCATGTCTTGTAGAAATACTTTAAAACATCATGTTCTATTCAGATCTTCCACATTTTAAAGTGGACATGTTTCAATTTTTAAAAGTAACAGAGAAAATAATAAAAATAAGAAATGGCTAGAATAGAAATCCAGACAAGTTCAGAGAAATATGATTGTGTGACCTGACACAGATGTGCTAACTATTACATGAATCCTGGTCTCCAGGGACACAAAGAAAGTGCTGCCTATTCCTTGAATACAGAGCCATGAGCCATTGTAAAGTTGTTTAAGCCCCATAAGTAACAGCTTCCCGACCTAACAGGCTATGAGATATGAGATTATATGTCTAAGGGTGCACTCAACAGTCCATTTTTCAAGTGACTAGGGATTTAATTCTGCCTGCCAGACAACTGATTTTGTATCGCTGATCAAATTACAGCATGTGGGCAATTTCAGTTTATTATCAGCTATAGCCAAATACAAAAGATACCTCGCTTTCATCCAGGGTTTCTCATCTCCTATCTAGAGGTGATGAAGATACGTTCTATTATTTTTTATAGCAAGATACGTTTCTCGTAAAAAGGGGAAATGATCCCTTTCCCTCTCCAATTCACCCATCACCACAGAAAAGCTGAGGCCCAAACAGCTGTCCCAGAGGCAGGTTCCTGGCTGCCAAATCACCCGCAGGAGGACAGCAAGCCCAGCACACTCGGAATGGCTAGCGAGAGAATGCAGCTGAACACCTGATAATTCCCTGACACCTTCTCCAAGTTGTTCCCTGTCATGGAAGTGCAGAGACTCACTGTACAAAATGCCCCTTAGCGATGTCTGCTAGGATGCCAGTCCAGCAGGGCTGTGCCAGCCCATGACACCTATGAGAGATGGGACCCTGAGTCAAAATAAAGCAAAATATGTGCTATATGGTTCCTAATGCCAACTAAAAATAACAGAGAGAGGTGGTTAGTTCAGACCTAAGATTCACCTTGGAGATTTTTCCTAATTGTACATATCCCAAAAAGTGTCTTTTTCCCAAATGGAATTGGTCACTGACATGTGGATGTGCTCCTAATAGCAACATAAAAATATTCCCTGCCTGAAGCATTATAATAAAGTTGTCTTTTTCTATTTCATTGTCTCAGAACATTTAATCAATTGAAATGACATCTGGGGCAGGTCAAAAGAAGCTACTTATATTAATTTATAATTGTAATAGTCATTAACTTATTGATGACATACTCTTATTGCTTTAACTTATTTTTAGCAGTTTAAGTTTTAGTTTTTAAAATGTTTTCAAACTATAAAATATCTTGGGAGTCAAGGATAAAGACCTGGACACACTGTGTCTGCAAAAATCTTGGCCTCCCATTTAGAAGAGTCTCCTATTGCCTAACTAATTTCAAGTGCCTAGGATCATCCTCCTAATAAACTCTGTCCTGATTTTCATAATAATTTTGAAAGTGTATTGCATTCTCCTAAGACAGAACTGGGTACATAGAAGAAGCCCAAATTTTATTAGCTCTTTTCTTTTTCCACTTCAGAAAAGAATCTATTACCAGGTATTTCCAAATGAGAACATCAATCAATAGTCTTCTACCTGCAGTATGATCTCTTTTCTAGTCATAAAATGAAAGCCTTGGCTCCCTATTAAAGGAGTGTGTGTGTGTGTGTGTGTGTGTGTGTGTGTGTGTGTGTTAGGGGAGGGAGAAGTGAAATGAAAGAAATACAGATATTTCCTAGGATGCACAAAATAAGCAGTTACGTCAGTCCATCTACACATAAAACCAGAGTTGCCGCACTTCTTCCCCCTCCCCACCCTCCTGGGGAAGACCAGCTTCCCCATCTGTCTTTATCTTCCCTGAGTTTACTAGATTCTGATGATCCTCTCTCAATTCTGACAGCAGCAGAGAACTAAGTACTTTACTGACAAGACAAGTCTTGTCCCAGACAGACAATGGGACGTAGATAACTGTTAAAAATGTTGAATTCCAAACATGGGAAAGAATTAGCTAGACCACTTTGGTAATGATTTACCTCAGTAATGAATACTATGAGAAAAGGCATTCCTCAGCACAATGGTGTGTCCTTGGCAACTGGTTGGGTTCATTTACTGAACATGTTTTACATAAGTTGTGATTAATCGTCTGCATTTTTTCTGATACTGTCTCCATCTTTTTATGAATTTTAGGTCTTAAACAATGGCTGTGTTTTAAATATTTGAGAACATACCAGACAGGCATCCTCCACCCTATTACCCAAAATATTACAAGTACTAGCTAACTTGGGGAATCTACATCCCATATTTCTTCCCCACCGAGCTTATAAAATGTCTGTGCATGTACGCATTCGCAGGCAAATTTTCTTGCTGAACCTAAGTGTACTCACAAAGTCAGAGTCACTCTCTTATTTGTGCAGGCAGAAAGTAAGGACAAGGACTAAATTAAAGGTACATTTCTGGGCATCCTGGAATGGCACACCCTCTCTACAGAATGTGGGCCACTCATCTAGACATCCTAGTATTTTGACATAAGCCCTGTCAGATAGAAGATTCTATGCTACCAGATACACTTCTTTTGAAAATGTCATCCAGGGTAGAAATTGATTTTCTGCCTCGAATGCAGCTGCTGCTCTGAGAAACCTCCTATCCTATTAACAGTGTCCCTGTTCCATCTCCATCGAGACATAAGCCACATGATGGAATTGACATATTGTAAGAATGCAAAATTCTCACTGATTCATTCATTCAACAACTGCATGCCAATCACTGTTCTAGGTGCTGGAGATACAGCAATAAACAAGACAGCAAAGGTCCCTGCTGTCATGGAACTACTTTCTATGATTTCAGATAGTATATTATTATGAGACAATAATATAAAACAGGGTAATTTGCTAGAGAAAGACTACTGTGGTTTGGACAGTCAAAGGAAACCTCTCTCAAAGTTTCCATACTTGAGCAAATCATACATAATTGCTGCTATTAAATAACCTGGTAGATAGGACACAGGAGATGGAGACAGAAGACTCCTGTTTTTAATTTCTTAAATGTCTTTAGGCAAGTTCTTGAAAGACTTCTACCTTTTAGCATACAATTGGTAGCCCATTGGGAACATTTCTCATTCTTCCTAAAAGGGTGGATTCGGTTCAAATTGATGAGCTCTTACATTATGAAGTTTATATCATGACACACAAAAAACACTACATCTACCTTTTTTAAATATGAAGATTCTAAATCAATGGTTCTCAAGTCTGGGTGCACAATAATTTAGAACCCCACTGCCACTAGCATTGATTTAAATGCTGAAATAAATTATGTGAGATGAACTAGTGGAAGGATTTAGAGGTGTAATCTAAAGGCAGCAAAGAAAAGGGGTTGGCATGGGAGTCTTTCGGGATTGGTAAATCTATCTCTGGATACTCCACTGCCTTATAGAACACCACCTAATATAAGTAAAAAAATTTAAAGCTATTTAACATTTTTGTAGCAGACTTATCCCAGATGATTTATCCCAGTCTTGGGGTAGGGAAAAAAATCATTAAAATATCATCAAGCACAATTTAGATTGGACAAGATGTATATGTTTGTGGTGTTACCACATTTGTTACCACATTTTTTTTCAAGTTATGCAACAGAAATCACATTCTCTTGAGGTTAAGTACTACCCTGTTTCCTTTAAAAGATTTTAAATTTCACACCTCCACCCACACATTAAATTAGTAGTCCAGACCAGATGGAGGTGTTTCAGGTTAGAAAGAGCGATTGGCAAAGTACTTTTCTTGTATTGCCCATAACTCTGACTGTTACCTTTAGGCCTATTAGTGCTTTGCTTGATTTCTGACCTTAAATGCATTTAAAATGTTCTAAGACTTACCCTGAGCTACATAATTTTCCATATCACCGCCATGTAAAGAGCCTCGAAAGCATTTTTTTTTTGTACATCATTAGAAACAACCAAGAGTGAATTCAAAGATGAATCAGGAGCATTTTAATAAACAAACATGTTCACAAGCCAGCACCTTTTCTCATGGGGCTTTCTATAACCCCCACCAAATGCTCATTTATTCCTTCTGTTCACACAAATTTTACCCAATTTTCAAGGCTCAACTTACCCTCATTCCTCTCTTCCTTTTCCCAATCCTCTAGAATGCATAATTTGTATATGTGTGTGTGTATATATATATATATATATATATATATCACTGACTTCTGTCCTCCTCTAATTATTTTTTTGTGTCTGATTTAATTGAAGTATAAGCCCCTGGAAGATAACAAGTATATCTTACTCTGCTGTCCCTCAATGACCTCTCTGTAATTAGACTACAACCAGACACATGATGGGGTCTTGGAAGGTGAGCAATAAATGGAACTGATTTTGAAGAATTCTTCTTGCCTAGGGCTATAGAATTAGAGCCTGAGTTAAATCATGGATTCAGAAAGAAGCAGTAGACTAGACCCAGTAAGCATGTTCCTGGCTAAAAAAAAAACAACAACAACAACAACAAAAAACAACAGTAGCTTTGGAGGCAGGAGGAAAGATCTCAGAATCTAAAGAAAGAACTAGAAGTGAAGGTTAGTTCAGTCACTCTTCTGTAAAATGGGCTTGCAGAATTGCAATAGAAATATATATAATGTGTGTAAAGCAGCTATTCAGTGTCTAGTATACAGTAAGTGTTTGGTAAATAATAACTGATGGCCCAATATTGTTTGAAAAAAGAGGACTTTTAGTACATTTTCATCTGGGAGTACAGGATGAATGAGATATAAAAATTATAAGCAAAACTAAAATTTATGACAAAGATTAACTGCATCAAATTGAACTCTTGGATCCAAGTGAAATTTCAATATGTGTAGAAAGAGGGTTTCTCTTTGGCTTTTCTCTTTTTATCACAGAAATGCATCATTTTTTTCTTTCTGTTGATCTTATAAAGTATTAAAGCTTTCATGTTTAAGAAACCACAACAATGTGTTACAAAAGAAGGAGCCCAAGATTTAAAATCAGCATGTACATGTAAAAGACTCATTGGAAGAAACTGTGCAAATATCTTCATCTCTACACCTTGTTTTAATCAGTTGCAAAATGAGCATCCTTACTCCACAATGCTCTTGAGAAAAGTTAGAGGATGTATAAAACTTACTGATACCTTGGAGTTGAGATCAGCCAAACAATTCAGCAGTCAAGTAAAAATATCAATCAATAATAAATTGGTACTTATTATTTACTACTAGAGTCCTGGTGCACGAAATTCGTGCACGGGGGGTGGGTCCCTCAGCCGGACCTGCACCCTCTCCAATCTGGGAGCCCTCTGGGAAGCCCTCTCCAATCCGGGAGCCCTGATGGTTTAGGGTCACTCCCTGTGGTTCTCTGCTCTCTGCGGGGCCTGGCCACTCCGCACCCACTGCCCAGAGGCTCTTCGCAGCCCAGAAGCTCTCCACAGCTGGGGCGGGATGCTTGCCTCATCACTGCGGCAACAAAGCAAGTGTCCCGCTCCAGCCACTCCACACCCATTTCCCAGAGACCCTCCGTGGCCGAGGTGGAATGCTGCCCACTCTCAGCAGCCACCCACCCAGGACTGGGGGATTCCAGTGGGGCTGAGGGGACTGGGCACCGCCATCTTGTGGCTATGGGCGCCCACCATCTTTGTGATGGAGTGACGGTTAATGTTCATATTACCCTTTTATTAGATAGGATACGCAAAGAACCATGAAAGATACAAAAGAAATCGGAACTAGAGAACCCAATCCAGGAAAGCTAGTTGCCAATGAGACTGTAATTCACTTTAAAAGGATGGAAAACTAAAGAAAATAGTGTCAACTGGGAAAATATGGAGCACTATGGGAAAATATTGGGTGATTACACACAAAGCTGATCATTATTAACTTCCCAGGGTTATCATTCAGTGGCCACCTCAACAGAATTCTAACCCACTCTGGAAGCCTCGTGTCACAGGTCTGGTCTGGAAATAGTTTCAGCCAAGTTGGAACATATGCTATCCACAAACATGTGCTAGACTTCCCCTTTTCTGTTTGCTTATGCTCTGCCTTTTTGCATCTAACCAATGAGCTACCCAGAATCTTTCCTCTTCTTAAAATCCCTTCCATTCATTATCACACATTCTAAATTTTACTTTTTCCATGAAGCTTTCTAAGTCTTCAACTACTCATTTCCACTTTTGAACACCTCATTTCAGTTTCTTAGTATCTCTCTGTGGCAATTTGTACATCTACTAACACATTAACTTTTCCCTCTTGGACTATATGACAGAAAACTTAATCTCCTTTAATTTGCATCACCTTCAACAACTGGCTCATAGTAAGTATTTACTAACTTTTTAAAAATTGAATTCACTAATAGAATCTGGTTAAGATGCTTTGATTCATGTAATCTTGATTTGGACAAAACAACTGATACTACCTCATTCATTTATTCCTGTAGTTATCAGTGCCTATGTTGTGTAAGCCTATGGGATTCATGCAAGTAAACAGCTGTTTGCAGAAGCAGGTGATAGGGCTTTGATTAAAAAAAAAAAGTATAAGGTGTGAGTTGGGGGAAGGGGGATAAATACTTATTTCTCAACACTCTCCAAAGTACTTTTAATGATTGAGAGAAGAATTTTCTCAGTAGGTGACCCATGAATCAGAAAGTTGGTTTTGACATCAACTCTCTCCAAGAACGTAGGAATAGAATGATCCAAACTCCACCAGAGAAGAGATAAGGAGAAAGGATATGGAGAGACTGTCCCCTCCTCTACATACTGAATAATTCTCTATCAGAGATAAATATTGGGCAGATTGATAAATATTTTCATCTCCCTAGTAAAACTTCATATTATATACAAGCCATTATTATCACAATTATACTTTTTATTCTCACTTTTTTTCTTTTTTACTGATTCAGAACAATTGCATCTCAGGTAGTGTTGAAATATGGCAAACATCTTAGTTCCAGCAGCAATAAACTTAAGGCTGGAACATAAAGTTTTTTGTATATTCCTTTTCTATTTTTTTCTTTTGTATTATAGATTATGAAAAAAGGATTTTATGTAGCGGTCGGTGACAAAATATATTTCTTATAATGTGTAATATTTGCTACATTCATAACTTTATGGTTTTAATTATTGATAAGAACTTAACTGTGCCCCATGTCCCTTTTTCTTGCAGCACAATAAAAACTATATATTTTCTTAATTAGGCTTCATTTGAAGACTAGAAGACAATGCCAGAGTGAATTCTTGCTAATTCACCTTTCTACAGCCAGGAGAGAAATAGAATTAGCGCCTTCAGTGTGGTTTAGTGAGAATAAGTGTCTAACTGTTCTGAAAGTGTGACTTCCCTTTGCACAGTTAACCTCACCCAGAGGCCAGGGAAATACAGCCAACTGAAACTGCACTCTGCAACAAGGGGTGGGTTTCTCTCCTTCCTGGCTCTGGGGAGAAACTTCATTGATTTTAGTAGAGTCGGAAAGGGAAAATTGGGGTCACCTACATGGTTATCATACTGTCTTCCCTCTTTATATTCTCTGCGTTACTAGAAATGTAATCTTAGTCTTTCCTGCTTGATTTCAACATTCTGCCGTGGTACTCCACTTACAGTCACTGGGATTGTTATAACCACTTTATTCTGTGTCCAAATGTTTCAAAACAACTACACGAAAGGCTAGATGGAAGGAAATGAACATTTTCAAAGCATCTGGTCCAGGTTATACTAGGTGTTTCCAATCAATTATTTCTTTAATCTCCAGGGTTCACAATCACAAATGCCAACAAAATCAGAAATGAAGAAAACAGATTGAGCTTGAGAAACAAGGAGCCCTCTGAGCTCAATCTTTGATTTTCCACTTTTGATAGAGAAATGAGTCCAGAAAAGTGTTTAAGGATAACATTTGTAACATTCTGTAAGAATAACAGAGCAAGGGCGATGAGGGATTGCCATTGATGCTGGTTGTTCTCCGCGTCAGGCAGGCCTTGGGGAGTGACGGAACCCGGGCAGACTGAAGGCACACTCTCATCTGAAGCGAGATTCTTCACTCTAGACTAGTGTTGACATGCTAATAGCTCTTCCAAATATTTAAGTGAAGCTTAAAAGTTTCATTGTCACCTTTATCCATTTTCTATTCTTATGTAAAAGATTATCACAAACTTTGTAGCCTACAACATTATAAACTTATTAGTTTTCTTGCTCAGGAGTTTTAAACACAAGTTAACTGGGTCTTGTGTTCAGTGCGCTGTCAGGTTAAAATGTAGATGTTGGCAGGGATACAGTCACACCTGAAACCATAGGATCTACTTCCAAATTCACTGGTTGATGGTAGAATTCACTTCCTTGCTGTTGTGCGATCAATAGTCTTATTTCCTTTCTAGCTCTTCACTAGGAACTACTCTCAACTTTGAGAGGCTGCCCTAACATCCTTGCCCTGCACTCTTCTCCATAGAAGCTTACTTCTTCCAGGCTAGCCGGGAGAATCTCTGACCACTTATATATTTTTTTATTTATTTTTTATTTTTTTAAAATTGATTTCAGAGAGGAAGGGAGAGGGAGAGAGAGATAGAAACATCAATGATAAGAGAGAATCATTAATCCGCTGCCTCCTGCAAACCCCACAATGGGGATCGAGCCCACAACCCGGGCATGTGCCCTGACCAGGAATCAAACTGTGACCTACTGATTCATAGGTCAATGCTCAACCACTGAGCCATGCCGGCTGGGCTCTGACCTCTTTTAAAAGAGCTCACTTGAGTACGTCAGGTTCACCCAGGATTATCCCCACCTTGATTAAATCAAAGTGAAATTATTAGAGACCCAAACTGCACCTTCAAAGTCCCTTCTGCCATAGAATATATCATACTCACAAGTCCTGTTCCTACTCAAAAAGAGGGGATTATATACTAGGGGGAGGAACTCTTGAGGCTATCTTGGAATTCTATCTAATATAGCACGTTTTCTCGGGCTTCTCACAGAAGTATATTGAGTACTTTAACTTTCTTTCATTTTCTACAACTGTTTTGACCTCTTGGCATTATCTTATCACATTATCTGATTGGTCTAATGCCATCTACATTGAGTGCCTGTCACAATTTTTAAAACTTCAGTGTTGGAGCCTTTTCCCTGCCATTGATAAGTATAATAAATAATTGTCACAAATGAATTTACACAAAAGCTGACTATGATGTCAATAACAGGTATAGCTTTTATAACAGTAATGTAGGTTGATTCTTGAAATTCTGAATTTATCATTAGTACACTCTATTCAAAGGGACTTACTCTCTTGATACATAGAGAAAATTCAAACTTCAAAGCATTTTAGAAAATAACAGGCATCTGAAAGTCCCATTTTTATTCCAATGAAAATACCTTTTACCAAGAAGTTAAAATTTCCCACAAAATGTAAAGGGACTTTAAAAAATAAGGGTAATAAAAAATGCTATTATTCTCAGTAAGAGAAGTCTTAACCATGTAGGAAATTTCTAAGCCAGCGGTTCTCAACCTGTGGGTCGCGACCCCTTTGGGGGTCGAACGACCCTTTCACAGGGGTCACCTAAGACCATCGGAAAACACATATATAATTACATATTGTTTTTGTGATTAATCACCGTGCTTTAAATATGTTCAATTTGTAACAATGAAAATACATCCTGCATATCAGATATTTACATTACGATTCATAACAGTAGCAAAATTACAGTTATGGAGTAGCAACGAAAATAATTTTATGGTTGGGGGTCACCACAACATGAGGAACTGTATTAAAGGATCGTGGCATTAGGAAGGTTGAGAATCACTGCTCTAAGCATTTACTTGGGCAATTGCAAGGTAAACTCAGTTCTCACAATGAAAGGGAAAATGTCTTGAGGAATTTTCTGGGATTTCTTTTTAGCTTGTTTGCTTCTTGTCTATATAAATCTTTTATATCATTTTAAGGACAAACTATAAGAAATATTTATGATTGGAGAAGAAATCCATCTATAGGAATTCGGATTTAATTTTAAAAACAGGTAAACAATCCTATAAACAAAATCAATGATTTCCCCCAGGTGCTTTTTGAAAATAAATAAAAACAAATCAGCTCAGGTTGTCTCATTTGTTGCTTGAACACTAAAGAGCAATGCATTGAGATTTTAAAGAGCAGTTGTATTTATTTTGCACTCTACAAATCATGTACAATAATTCATGATGTAGAAAAGACTATTGAGCTTCCCAGCTATTCTCCTTTAAGAGTGGCAGTTGAAATAAACAATCAGTTCACTTCATGCATGGAAGAGAATTCTCCAAACTCTTCTTAAACAAATCTTCAATCCGGTAAATGACAACTTTGTTTAAAGGAGAAGCATTCTGTACTTTGCCAGTTCATATTGATGAATATCTCAATCTAAGTTTTAAAATCTGTGTGTCAACTAAATGGCAGTAAGTGGATGGACACACTTTTTATAGTACAAAGATTAACTAGATCAATTAAACCAAATGCCAATATTTCACCCCATCTGATTTTCAATGCAGCATTGTTGATATATACTTATAGAAAATGTAGCTTGAGAAGACATTTAGAGTTGCACAAATGTAATCTTAATTTGAAAGTTTAATATAATAAGTTATAATTTCTGTGCACTTTTTTTATTGTACCAAGGATAATTTTTGAAAACTTGTGATAAGTTTGTTGTGACCATTTGATAAAAGTAGTACAAACTAGAGAAAATGTGAAATTAGTTATAGCAACAACAACAACAAAAAACATTCATTCAAAAGCACTTTCTTGGGTTTTTTTATTATATTTAAAAATAAGAGCAAAGCTAAATTTAGCTCCTGGTTTACCTCCTCAGTCTTGTTAAGTGAATAAAGAAATGTCTACATGCTCTAATTTGAGAAGCTTTGAGCACCTTCAACTGGCCTTGCCTTGATCCTGATGATTAAGACTTCAAGACTTTAGTTTAAAGGCATTGGCAGTCACCATTTAAAGGCCGAAGTTATCTGTCAGGGTAATTAATCTGAAAGATAAATTGTGGCCTAATGAGTCCTTAGCAGAAGAAGAGCCAGAGAAGTTGCATTTGAAGTGGATGGGGAAGAGAAAAGTCATCTACTAAAACATTCCGGCACAATCATCACCCAGTGAATGAATCTCTGTTGAGTTGGATCAGCTTGAAGCGAGAGCATCAGACTTTCCCTCTGGGACCCTGTCAGAGAGAAATGCTTTGTAGCTGGATCTCAAGGGAAACTGAAGCCCAGAGGAGAGGAAAGGAACAGTTAGAGAACATAAACTGCAAAAAGAGGTAAAGAGAGTATCCACATCCATAGCTAAATATTTAAAGTAAAGTAGGGGTGATATTGTGTAACTACTACCCGGAGATTTGCCTCTCTCCCAGAGTACAAAATTTAATCTCTTCCTATTTATTTGATTCATTCATTTTAGAAACCCATAAAGGTTAAATTGACACTTGCAATTCAAACAAAAAATGTACGGAAGATTTTCATATATCTAGGTAGCTTGTAAGTATAATTTTAATATCATTTACCTGAAAACTCCTTCAGTTTGTATCTTACAGAACATTTTAGCTATGATAGAAAATTAGGCCATTGGTTTGCAACATGAACTATCAGCACCAAGTGTAAGATTGAGCCATTATTGCACTTGTCAGATTTACAGTATCACTTCCAAATTGGCCAAAGTGGGAATTTGAATTTGCAATAAAGTCCTTATAACAGAATATATCTTTAATTTTGCTGTGTGGTTATTTTATTCAAGATTATGTATATTCCAAAGTTTAATTTTAAACTTATAATCATTGTTTAATTTTCCCCAATAGTATATTGGTGAGTTTCTGCCTGTGAATTGGCAAAATGGTGATTTTTTTTCTTTATTTATGTTGTGCCCCTCAATAATTTTCAACACCGCTCTGTTTTCGAGAGCTCTGGGGGTTTTTTTTTTTGTTTGTTTTTTTATTTCTTGTAGAAGAGAAGAGGCTTGTTTACAAAATGAACAAACTCTAGGGTCTTGTAAATGGGGAATTGAGCAATTATTTCAATATTTCCACCAACAGTTTTCAGAGAATAGGATTATACTACTCTGTTTAATCAGAGGAGTTTATCACAGAAGCTCTGAAATGAATGCCAAAACATTGCTTATGATGCAACGCTGCCTATTGTTATCTAGAACATGAAGAGTTCAAAGGAAAGACCCAGGAAAAGTCAGGGAGTTCTGGATAATAGTTTAAATATGCCTAATCCCTACTTAAGTGAATGATTGTGCTTCCTTCGTTCAAGATACCCATCTTTCACAATTATAGTTTTCAAAATCAGGAAGCGACCTTTAATCAATGGTGATTCTTAAATTATCAGTGGTTCTTTAGACTTGAGAAAACAAGTAATCCCAGCAAATAAATAAAGGGCTAAATATAAAAAGAGTAAAACCTATGAAAGGACCAATATTTGCCCCAATATTGAAAAACCTTAGCAAATGAACAATTGTTCCTTAGAAAAGGAACAATTTTGTGCCATAGTAGCAATCTTAACTATTAGACACTAAATCTATGTTAAAGAGCTTATGGACTACTTCTCCAGATTAAATTTAGTATCCTTGTGGGGGAGAGAAGTGTGTGTGTGTGTGTGTGTGTGTGAGAGAGAGAGAGAGCATGTGCATGAGCGTGTGCATGGGCGTATGTGTGTGTGTGTGTGTGTGTGCAGTTTCCACATAATTCAAAGCACATTAAAGGCCTCAAGACCAAATCTACAATATGACAATTAGTTTTTTTCATAAAAGATAAATGATTACATGTGGTTAAGAGTGGTGATAGCAAAAGGACTGTTTTTCATTGAAAAGTTGTAATTTGACCTGTTTTGACACATTCAGGGGGAGTTTCCAACCTAAAACTTTTTCTTAATTCGAGTCAATCAAATTCTAACTGGGGCTCTAATTGAGCATTTTAGTAACAGAAGGAGACTCAAGGATTATCTATAATATGTAGCTCATTTTATAGACTTCTCAGAGAAGTTTTAAGAAAGCAGAACTCAATTCTGCCAGAATATTCCAAATTGTTCTTTGTGCTCCTCTGATCACTGTGCACAGATACATAGTCTATATGGCTTTTGTAGCAGACCTGGCAATACTGGCATTAAAATACAGCATGTGGAGCAATCATGGAAGTCTTTAATAAGTTAGAATCATACATCACTTGTCTCATACAATAAATATCATTTCATTCTCTAACTTCATAGAAGAAGAAGATAACATCTGGGAAGGTAAAAGAGCCGATCACATGCTGGTCAGTGCAGGCTCAGGACTGGAACACAAATTCTCTAACTCCCTTTCCACTGCTTTTTCATGACACCGCATGGCTTCATCATGAAATATGTCCAGGAAATGGAAAGATGCAAAGGAGAAATCTCTTATAGGAAATCTACAAGATACTTATCTGTAGGCCTGGCTAATTTTTTCTCCTGGTCTTACTCAATGGTCAATGTCCTTCCTTATGGGCTCTCCCTTCTTGCTCTATCAAATTATACTATTAGAACAGGTTTCACACGTGATCTTATTTATTCTTTATAGCAACTTTATTTGGTGGGTGTTAGTATTAATATTGCCAATTCAAGATATAAAAGTGAAGGATGCTTGAGGATTGAGCTATACAGTTTATCAGTCAGTTAAAAGAAAGGATTAAGTTCAGGGCTGTCAGAATTTGAGCACCTTTTTTTTAAGCATTGCTAATTCAGCACTATCTAGAACACAGAATGTGTACAATAAATGTGAGTTACATGAGAATAATGAAGATAGGAAAGGAAATTAGAAGGGAGGGAAGAAGGAAGGAAGGAAGGAAGGAAGGAAGGAAGGAAGGAAGGAAGGAAGGAAGGAAGGAAGGAAGGAAGGAGGGAGGGAGAGAGGAGGGCGGGAGGGAGAGAGGGAGGGAGGAAGAAATGTAAACATGTTGTAAATATTAAAATGTAGCATGTACACAAATAACTTGTTTGTAGGTATACATCTTTTCTGCCTGATAACTTTCTTTCTCATCTTTGTGTCTTTTCCATCTCAGCAATACTTTCTACAAAAAAGAAAAAAATGATACCACTTTCTTAATAGAGTCCCCTCAGGGAATAAAAGTCTGTGGGACACCATGGGTGAGAAATTATGCTCAGTAGTCAGTAGCCTAGAGTCTGACAGGATCCAGGGTTACCTAACACAGTGAGACCAGAGGAGGGGGAGAAGAGAAGTTGATGCAAGAGGAATGGTCCAAAAAGGCAGACAAAATAATAATTAAGTCCATGTGAGGAAGATAAAACAAAAGGTCAGAGGCTAGAAGGATGAGGACCAGAAAGTTTGGTTAAAATGGGTTCAAGACCTCAGAAGGAGTCACAGTCATGCCTTATGTGTCCTAGTGGAGAGTGCCTGATGACTTAAAGAAACTAGACAATTACCTACATTACATTTCTCAACTGGTATACTATGGAGTCTATGATGTCACTCTCTACTATGCAGCCAATGAGACAACTGGTGGTAGTATGCCATCTCCGACATCTGTGGTCAAATGCAATTATTTTCTTGTTTCTGCTAATTTGTATCCAAACTCAATTTTTAGAAAATTTGACAATACATTTATTGGGCAAACATGTGGATTTTTAGAATTCTAAAATTGGGTCGCATATTGTCCTCATTTTAATAAAAAATATATTTCAAAGAAAACGTTCAAAGGGTTATAATAAGTTTCCCTCTTAAAACCTCCAATAACTAATTTTAACAATTACTTTCATATCGTTCTCAGTTGGGCATTTTGTTTAGCTCAAAAAAAGCAATAACTAGAATATTTCTCTTCTAATAATGTCAGGAAGTTTCTGCTATTACCCAAAATGAAAATATTTCACTAATGTAATTTCCCTCTTCATTATACAGCATAAAGATCAAGAGCCATAAAAATTATTATTTTGTTGATGAATTCAATCTTCCTATTTCAGAAAAAAGGAAGTAAAGAATGAAACTATTTCTCAACATCCAAACCAGTTTGCTTTTGAATTTTGCATATGCAGACAACTAACTGTTGGCTGTTTTACTGGTTTGAATAACCCAACAAAAGTACAAGGAAATCTAACTTCTACCTTAGAATCCACATCTGCTTATGCTAGAATGAAAACCCATCTGAGAATCAATGAAGCACATGGAGAGGGTCTAATTAAATCCCTATGCCATTTCCTTTAAAACTGTCAAATTCAGATTGCAATTGTGTATTCATTCACCTCCAGTGGTGCAGTGGTAATTTTAGAAGTGGGAATATTTAAGCAATAGGATCCAACGGGGTGTGTTTTGCTAGGGTATCAACAAGACTGGATAGTTCTTAGGTAAGCAGCCAATAGTCTGAAATCAAAACATTACCTAAATAGTAAGTGAATCACAAGACCCTCTACAAGTATACAACTGCACTAATGACAGACTTAATTCTTTATTGGGAATGAAGACTTGTAAGAGATGTACTTGTTAAATGATATCATAAAATTTTACTAACATGCTAAAGGACAATAAAACAAAGCACTGGCACATTAAGTCAAAGTGATATTATATTCAACTAATTAAAAATCAAACTTCCAAGATGTCTGGCTTTTGAGGTCACAATAAAATTCCAAACACTTGTTCTGCCTTCTTATAATCCTCTTCCTTCTTCAGTCTAATTTTGCTATTCCTTAAATGATTCCCAACTAAAATCTAATTGAATAAGTATGAGAGGAATATATGATCTGCAACTTGTCATTGGGGTACATTTTACTCATTTGAGAGGACAATAATACTGTGAGGATGGAGACACAGATTTAAAACATATATAGCTAAGACCCAAAATTACCCAGGATGCTTTTTGGACATTGGTGAAGAAAGGCAACCAAATTATATAGCTAATTCACTGGCTTCGTGAAGATAACAGCCTGAATTAAAGGGCCATGAAGGTATCTCCAGTTCTCAACAGAAATATATTTATTCTCTTGCTTCTTAGGCTGTTATCATGATAACATTCTAACAATCTACACATAAAAAAATTCCTCCTTTCACTTAACTTGTCTCATTTTTTACTCTTCCATTCTCCTCTACACCCAAACCCAAAAATAAACACATCTGTAAGAGCTGGTGTCTGGCTGCTCTGCAGATAAAACCCAGGCAAGAAAGATCATCAAGGTGGGGCAACAACAGAGAAAAATAAAAACTCAGAGCACTTCCCATTCCTTATGCCAACTCCTTCCCTCCACAAATGTATCTTAAAAGTTTTCTTTAGTCAAGCTAGGTCATCCTCCAAGGTCACTGTGTACAAATATAACAACCTCATAGAAAATTAAAAGGAGGTTCCATTGTCCTGCACATCTAGGATGCCCTTCAGGGGAGAATTCAGATAAGCAATGTTGACAGTAAAAATAAAATAAAGTAAAATTGAATATTACTTCTGTATAAAGAACTACGGAAAACTGAGTAGAACAAGAGGTCACAATAAAGAGAGAAATAACTGGATAATGGGAGGGCACTCTTCCCACCTCCTTCCTACTTTGCTTAAACCCATTCAACTTCTGGTGTCTGGAGATCAGGAAAAGGGAGGAAGTGGACACTTGGAAGAATGAAAGTCTACTGCTTTGATCAAATAAATTTACCTGTCCTTATCTGTCTCTCTAAGAATATAAAACCTACTCACACCATCAATATAAAAGATCATAATGCCACACACTATATCCTCTACCCTACCTTGGCAACATATCTGCACAGGGAATAAGAGAATTCACAGATAAGTTAAAGAAGATGAAATCCATAAATGGTTAGCAAGGATTGAAAACCATCAAATACTTAAAGAATCCATAAATTGCATCTCTCCACAATAAGCCAGAACCCTAACATCAGTCAGTAATAGAGAGAACATATGTAAGGTATGACAAAATGCCAACATCAAACTCTTGTGAAAAAAGAAACATAAAACGTATATGTCTTGGGGCTTTTAAAGCAAAAGTCAACATTTGGATTCTAGGGGATTGTCCTTTGGGCTCTTATTTTACATGAGTCAATTTTGTTCACATTTTAAAAGATCACATTGTTTTAAAAGAGCATATACTTCCACTCTCCGGGTTTAGTGATCATTTTCTTTTTTATTTATTTACAAATTTTTATTTAATTTATTGGGGTGACATTGGTTCACAAAACCATACATGTTTCAAGGGTACAACTCAATAAATATCATCTGCACACTGCATCGTGCGCCCATTACCCCAAGCAGTCTCTTTCTATCCCCATTTCTTCCCCTTTACTCACCTCCACCACCCCTCACCCCTTTCCCTTTCTAAAACCTCTGCAGGAAAAAACACCCACAGTTAAATTACTTATTTTTAATGCTCATGAGATGGCATATTTGAGGGCTCAAGTTAATCAAGCACTATCTAATAGACTTCCTCAGCAGGTCAAATACATGCGCCTAATTTAAAAGAACTATTTTATAGCTTTATTTCCACCAAATGAAGTGATGAGTTTCACTGAAATGCAAATATTATCCCTCAAACTAGTATTTTCTATGGTGTGTGTGTTTTTTTGTAAAGGAACTATCAAATGAATTTCAAAAAGCATCTTTCACTTGTAACATCATAGGATACACTTTTTCATTTCTGCTGGGTTTTCTCTTTTACATATAAATAACATCAATGTCTACAGTGAAGAGGATGTGTTTCCATTGAAATAAATGTGCTGATTACTAACAACTTATATTAAAAGGAAATAATTTTGTATTATTCAGATATATCCAAAACAAAAATTATTACATGTACATCCAAAACAAAAATGGACCGTTTATAAATATTAAGAATTATTAGTTACTTGAAATATAAGTGATTCTGCTACAATGCAAGCCAGTTAATAATGAAAAATAATTATTTATCTAATTGGTCTTTGGCTATATAAGAAACATGTAGAAGACACTCAAATCTAATTGTTTTAGGTTAGATAGCACCTGACTTACCTTGAGAGACAGAAATAGCAAAAAGTTGTTAAAAATTCTGCCATTTTAATTAGAGATGTGGTATTGTGAAATACTACTTGCTTTTTTTCCCTCCTGCTGGGAAAACACACCTGCTCCTAACCCACTAACTGATCTTTTCATTGCCCAAATAGTGAAGAGCAAACTTTCAATACCAAATGGCTTTCTGAGTAATATGTCTCAACTAACTTCATGCAGAACGATGGCTTGATAGAGGAATAATTGCCTCAATAACCCTAGTAATAATTTTCCTCTTGAAGCTAAGTGTTTGTAAGCTTTCCTACTCAATGTGGGTTTTGTCATACCTGTGTAGCCTTGCCACAGGCATGCTGGGATCTCAATGGTGGGGTAACATGGAAAGTGTAGTAAACTGGAATTGTGATGAGCCAAGCCTAACACAATTAATCTAGCTATAGAGCCAACCCTCAAAGAACCAAATTGAGATTGTCAAATCTTAATTTATTATAACAACTAATAAACTTTAGTTAAGATTAGAAAAAACAAATGTTTTTATGCCTAAGGAAGTCTCACAATCTCAGATGCAATCCTGACTGCTGATCACACAGCTGGGAAGCAAAGCCACAGCTTGTGCTTAACAGGAGCCACTGGTAGAACAGCAAGCACCACCTGAGACGTAAGTGCACAGTCACGTGGCCTGGGGTTTGTGGCAGGATTCTCTGCCAGCAAACAGAACTGGATGACACTGGCTAAGCAAGCCCAGTCATGGGAAGGGCACAACCAGGTCAGGAGATGAGGCTACAGCATGAAATGCAGGGAATTGCTCAGGCCCATGCCAGTCCAAGTAGGGACCAACTCAGAACGTAAAACTAGTTCCTGGCTGGCAGAGATGTAGCTCAGATTTTTCTTTCAGTCTTAATTCTCTTTAGCTCAAAACTGGGAAGAAACAAGTCTTGAAAGCAAAGATTTTCACTATTGAAAGCAAAATGAGACTAGAGAACAGATGAATGTGGTCATTTATAATTTTTCTATCCAACAAATGCTAAGTTCTACACACACAGAAGCACTGACACACACTAACATGCTTTTGTTAATACAGTATGAATGATTTTCTTAAGTTTGCAGTTTTCAAAGGTCCAAATTTATTGCTGATTGTCAAATTTTAATTTATTATAATAACTAATAAGCTTTAGTTAAAATTAGAAAACCACATTAAGTTTATGATTTTTAACATTTGAGCATATTTTTTAAATATTCATAAAATAATGGACTTATAGAAAGCTTTGGGCTTTACTTCATCACAGATTATTAAAATCAGTGGTAAAATGTAGAATAACCAGTAGGAATATACATATTTCCAACTATGGGATTTCTAGTTTTAAGCTCTTTTTATCTTGATTTATCAAATGCAAACTTTGAACTTTTCCAGCTGAAACATTTCTTAAATTCTAATATAGAAGGATTTATATTGGCTCCCCATTGTTTCATTTGCTTAGAAAACAGATTGAAAGAACAATGATGCTGGATTTCAGATGTCTGAAGGAAATACTGCATGCATGACATCTGTTTTCCCTGGGGATTCCACACACATTTGCTTTAATGTACTGGTGTGTTCTTCATTACCTTAGAAGCTATATGCTAAAAACAAGAATATGTTTCAGTTTCCAAGGAAAAAAATCATAAATCACTTCTCTCCAAAGAATAATAATTTAGGGGTTAAGCTTTCAAAAAAGAAAAAATGCAAATAATCATGTTTCTAAATGGCCCAACTTTTTAAAGATTATGTGTAAGTCTCCCATGAGCCTTCTGTACATGGAAGTCTTCCTTCTTATGAAAGAATTATCCAGAGCCAGAAAGAACCTGCCTTTGAAAATCAACAGCTAAAAGAAATCAGATCTGCATCTCTAAATAGTCCAAGTCACCAATTTAAGATGTTTGAGGTATTAATTCTCTGGAAAATTATTTGCCTCCAGAAGCAGTGACCTTTGAAACATCCTTAGTGGGTACCCTGGAGTCTTGCCACAACTGACACGTGAAGTCCCACGCCAAGCACAGAATGCCACTATTCCACACTACACCAGCTGGCTTGTAACATCTACATCTCTGTATAATTGCCCGTAATTAAAAACATATAAAATATCCAAAACACATCCACAATTCTCCAGTATCTGTTCAACCAATCTGCAAATTAATATTTCCCCCTTAAATTCAGGTCACCTGAATTTAAAAGCTTTTGTAAAGTTCTTTTATACTGAAAGAACACAATCCAGTATGATAGCATGAAGAATAAAACATATTACAGGTTAAAGTTCACACATCGCATGGGTAGATGAGATAAAATCTCTTTTTGCATTTTATTTGCTCTTTGCCTGAGATGACCACATCAAATGATCAAATGTTTCTTTGCAGCATGAGAACTTGATGGAGCTCTGAAATCAAGTGTCTTGAATCATTTCCTAAGTCCAGACAAGGATAATAAACATCTCTCGAAGGGTCTAAGCCAGACCCATTAGTGAACATGAGCCACCTCACATCAGCTGAAAGGAAAACTGTCTCCTGAAATTAAAGTGCAATTGATATCAACATTTGCTTTCTCCTGGCACCATCTTTAGAATCTTGGACTCAGACCTTTGACTCCTGTATCCTGATGCATTTAAGTGAAACTAAAAAGACTTTAAAATCCCCCACTCAGTGAATTGAAGTAAATAAGTGAATTAATTTAGTAAATTGCATCCATACACTTAATTAAATACATTTCACAACATAATTTGGAGAATTTGGTTTAATTTCAAATTTATTACAATGGCTTTTCCTATTAAAAATGGAGAAACCAAGAGGGTCAGAATGAATTAGGGATAGAGGTCAGAAGCCTTTGTTTAAAAGACTAATAAAAAGTGACTTAAATGTCACCACCTCCTGCCAAAATGTGTGAGTTTCAGTTTTGACAGGAGACCTCCATTCATTTTTGTTGGTGTTGAATTCTGCACATAAATTCTACAGATTTCCGAAAGAGGTATGTGTGTACTTAGCAGCTAAAACACTGACAGGCTTGGAAACCAAAATCTTCAGCTTATCTAAAGGTTATGTAGTGCACTCAGCCACAATACGAATGTAGAGTACAGTGTCTACATGAGCTTCCAATACGATCTGTTGAATAGAACAGTAATTCAATGCCCACCTTAGCTAAACATATAGCAGAGAAAGATGACCAAGTCTAGCTGGCTGAGGCAAGTTATTACTAGCAAATACCTCTGCCAAAGAAAGAGATTTAATAGTTTTTATGGTCTATATATTTTTGGGCTTAAATTTTTTAAAAACTAAGACTCTACAAAAATATTAAAGTGAGATTTCTTTATGATTGAATGAATAAAACAAAATTGATTAATAGATTGGTGGGTGATTAAATGTCTAGATAAATTGAGAGATGAACTTTCAAAGACTCTAATTTATAATATAATTTTTATTTAAATAAAAGACCCCAGTGTTTTGCTTTCTTCTTATGGCATCTTATTTGAAATCGTACCCAGGAGGCTGGAGACAGCTAAGGGAAAAATTGGGGAAATTTTTCCTTAAGAGACTATAATGACACAACAATTCATTTTCCCTATATCATAGATATTATCATGGAAGATAAATTGAAAATATCCCAAGAAAGAAAAATATGTAATGAATCTAGGTATTCACTCATCAGTTAAGAAATTTACGCTCCCAAGACTTCATTTGTTGGGGGAGCAACCAAGATGGCGGCATAGGTAAACACTGGAGACTGCTGCCGCAAACAACCACTTCAAAAATACAACTAAAAGACGGAACAGACATCACCCAGAACCACAGGAAAGCTGGCTGAGGAGAGACTCTTCAACTAGAAAGAAAGAGAACAGCATACCGAAGCTCAGAAGAGGCGCAGTGTGGAAAATATAAAGGTACCGAGGTGCGCGCGCAAAGCTGGCTGGTGGCTGAGGGCGCGGTTGTTGTTTTCAGTCTGGAGTGAGTCTCAGACTCTGGGCTCCAGATCCAGGCGAGTCTCTAGGGACTCAGACTCAGACGGGAGAAGCGAGATTGTCCGGCATCAGTTGGAATCTGAGGGCAGCTTTCTCTCCGAGGTTTGTAGCGGCTGCTGGGGTTCTGAGAAGCAGAGCCTCTAGGAACGGGACTGAGAGCAGCCATGACTGCTCCTTCCACCCGCCCTGTTGATCCCACCCTGCCCAAGCCCTGCGCAGAGCCATTTGCCGGATCGCCTCAGGCAAAGGCTGGATTAGCACCTCCCCAGAGGACAGAAGTGTTCCACACAGCTGATTCTCACAGCCAGTCAGCCTGGTGGTCAAATCCCTCTAGTATTAACTACAACAATCTAGGCTTAACTAGAACAAGACTACGCACAAAGACCACAGGGGGTGCACCAAGAAAGCATAAAAAATGCGGAGACAAAAAAACATGACAGAAATGGAGGATATAGAGCTAAAAAACACAATTTTGAGGGCTTGCAATAAACTTGAGGAGAGCCTCACAAAAACTAATGAGACCCTCGATGCTACGATAAAGAAACTAGAAATTAAGCATACACGGACTGAAATAAAGAATATTATACCCCCAATAGCAGACCAGAGGAGCGCAAGAATCAAGTCAAAGATTTGAAATGCGAAGAAGCAAAAAACACCCAACTGGAAAAGCAAAATGAAAAAAGAATCCGAAAATACGAAGATAGTGTAAGGAGCCTCTGGGACAGTTTCAAGCGGACTAATATCAGAATTATTGGGGTGCCAAAGAGACAGCAAGATATTGAAAACCCATTTGAAGAAATAATGGCAGAAAACTTCCCCCACCTGGTGAAAGAAATGGACTTACAGGTCCAAGAAGCGCAGAGAACCCCAAACAAAAGGAATCCAAAGAGGACCACACCAAGACACATCATCATTAAAATGCCAAGAGCAAAAGACAAAGAGAGAATCTTAAAAGCAGCAAGAGAAAGAGACTCAATTACCTACAAGGGAATGCCCATACGACTGTCAGCTGATTTCTCAACAGAAACTTTGCAGGCCAGAAGGGAATGGCAAGAAATATTCAAAGTGCTGAATACCAAGAACCTACAACCAAGATTACTTTATCCAGCAAAGCTATCATTCAGAATTGAAGGTCAGATAAAGAGCTTCACAGATAAGGAAAAGCTAAAGGAGTTCATCACCACTAAACCAGTATTATACGAAATGCTGAAAGGTATCCTTTAAGAAGAGGAAGAAGAAAAAGGTAAAGATACAAATTGTGAACAACAAACATGCATCTATCAACAAGTGAATCTAAGAATCAAGTGAATAAATAATCTGATGTACGGAATGAACTGGTGATTATAATGAATCAGGGACATAGAAAGGGAATGGACAGACTATTCTTGGGGCGGAAGGGGAATGGGAGATGCGGGAAGAGACTGGACAAAAATCGTGCACCTATGGATGAGGACAGTGGGTGGGGAGTGAGGGCGGAGGGTGGGGCGGGAACTGGGAGGAGGGGGTGTTATGGGGGAAAAAAAGAGGAACAAATGTAATCTGAACAATAAAGATTTAATTTTTTTTAAAAAAGACTTCATTTGTTGATACTTTTTACAAAACTATATTCCAAATGTCTTGGCTGGACATATGCACTGCATCAGAATGAGAATCGTGATAAGCTGGATCTCCACACACCAGGATCATCTCCATTTGTAAAGTAAGTACCAGGGGAAGTCAAATCAGCAGAGTATAATTTATTAACCTACGGCTGTGTTAATGCAACTTCCAAAAGTAACTCATTTACTACCTGGGATTTGATTAGCTCCTAGAAGAACCTGGTTCATTTTATTCAGATAAGGTTATTTCAAACCACCAATTTCACAAACTCACCCTCAGAGTAACAACCATCTGTAAATTTAAGTGTGTTAGAAATCTGTAAAATTCTAACATTTGTTTGCCCTTCATATCGGCACCTTGCTAGTTGTACAGGAAGTTTTAAAATATATAATCCTACTGGCTTTTTTTTTTTAAAAGATAAGTAGGCAATATCAAGGGGAGGCATATTTTGCTCAGGAATCCTCACACCATTATGATACTACCCAATATGTTATGGCAATTGTAATACTTTGTAGACCAGTGGAAAATATATCTAAAAATAACTGTGCCATTTCTGAGCAAAAGCAGAAGTAATTGATGTTTCCTAGAAAAGTGATCCCACCTGGCTTTGTAGAAAAGCAGCATGAGTGTCTCAGTGACAGGTAGATCCGGAAGAGAGCTTTGTCCTCAATATCATTCTGATTCTCTGAAACCCCAAAGCAAGGTTCATAGAGATTCTTTAGAATGCTCCACTTGAAAGCCAGATTACACTATTTAAGTGGCCTATGCAGTTCTGTATTATAGGCTCCCTGCTGCTCAGGCATTTTTCCCATTATAATATATTGCTGTAGATTTAACACTGTAGCTGTTCTATCATTTAACTAATATGACTCAAAAGGTTGTCACTGGGGACGCTTCTAAATTATATCACTGCAAATAAACCTTGCTCGGAAGGAATTGCTTATTTAGCAAAGACATTTTATGGCATATTTGCATAAAAATACTACTTCTGTCTTTCAAGTTCATCTGTAACATTGCTGCTGAGCAGAAGAGCATTAGATGTGTTACAAATACAAGCGACTCTGGCAGCAAGCTAATTTGTAAGTGCATACTTTAAGTGCACTGCTATGTCCTAACATACACACTGCATAACTCATAGATGTTTGCACACTAAGAAAAGAGAAAAAATACTTATTACACAGCTTTCCCATTTAGCTTACAGGAAATTGGTAATAAAGCTCGGATGTGAGTCCCCTGTTACATTGGCCTGCAAAGCAGGTGAATGAAGCAATTCAAAGCCAGGCAGTTTCCAGAGGAGAATGAAATATTGGATGCCTGGTTAGATTGTTTGAAGAGATTTTTTTGGCCCCTCTTCTGAAACCAATCAACAGTGAACGCTAAAGCAGACATGAGAATGAAAGCTATTTACCAATCATTTGCACGTCCTCTTGATCTCAGCTGAGTGCCGTGCTTGTTGTACATACACTACAGAACATGGTAATGGTTTAGATTTTAGAATCAGAGAAGCCTGAGTTCAACATTTGTCTAGTGTATGTGCTATTAGACCATAGACAAGATATTTGACCCAAGACTCAATTTCCTCATATCCTCATATATTTTCAAACGAGCATAACATACTGATCTTTGTGGTTAAAAGAAGGTAACAGCCTTTGAGCTAGACAAGACAGGTAGGTACTTTTAGCTACTTTCTGTAAACAGGGATACTAAAGTTTAATGAATTTAAGAGATTTATACAAAGTTTCCTACATAGATAATAGCAGAGTTGGGTACAAATTCAAAGATTTCTGGCTTATGATTTAAAGATACCTCTTTTACAATGTGAAGAATTCTGTATTTGCTTTCTTTTTGCTGGATATTCTGACCTCACTAATGTACACGTGAGTTGTTTTCATTTTTAACCCCCAAAAAACTCTTGATTTGATTCAGATATATTTTTTAAAAATGAAGAAAAAAAAACCACAAAACATCAAACAGGTATGGGACTCTGAGAGCCTTTATTGGCAATTGAATGTAAACAATGCCCTATGTCCATCACTATATATCCCTTTACACTCACTTCATAGCATTCATCACTAACTAGTATCTATTACTTATTTAGAAGATAAGCTCCGAGAAAACAGAATCATTATCTATTTTGTGTATTGCTATTTCTCAGTCTTGGGACAGTTCCTAGTATATGATTGACATTTAGTAAATATCTGTTGCAGTGGTTCTCAACCTTCCTAATGCCACGACCCTTTAATACAGTTCCTCATGTTGTGGTGACCCCCAATTTCATTGTTACAAATTGAACATAATTAAAGCATAGTGATTAATCACAAAAACAATATGTAATTATATATATGTGTGTTTTCTGATGGTCTTAGGCGACCCATGTGAGAGAGTCTTTAGACCCCCAAAGGGGTTGCGACCCACAGGTTCAGAACCACTGACCTATTGAATCAGCTGAATTATAAAAATATTTATGACCTATTTATGACAATATAGGGTAAGAAGAAATCATTTTCCTGGGGCTAGCAAAGAGAAGCATATGGACTAACTTCTGTTGGACTGTGCAAAGCAAACCTTCAGCAGAGGAAATCAGGCTTACAGTTCACTCTCTGCAGAAGACCCTCCTTTGTAAATTACTCTGAGTAAATTCAGAGTTCTTAGACAATGCAAGAGAATGGCGATAGGGTAGAGAGTGGTGGAAATGTTGGCCAAACACAAGAGAGCTCCTGTTAATAATGGCAAATCAAGTCTTTAAAATATTTTGTAAATAGAAACAAGTATGACTCTATTTGCATACAGAGTTGATGGAGCAAATTAGATCAATTACATGAATGTGTCACAAAATGTATTCCACGAACTATAAGGGAGATTTCATAAGACTAACATTCTGCGGAACACACTGGAGAAATGCTGCCAAGTTTAAACTGTATAGAATAGAGTGTATTTTGCAGACAATTTTATTAATGACTTGATTAAGTGTTTTGGACCAGTTAGATATAGCACCAGAATTCAAGAAAAATGATTTATTCAATGAAAAATACTTCATTTTAACTCTATAGGTATGAAAAAAAATATTTTTAAACTCCTAAAAATGGAAAATTTAGAAAGGAATGAGCTACTAAGTGTGGCAAGCATAAGTTATTCAACTTATAAAGCCCCAGTTCGTTTTCATAGGAACTCTATAAGATGTGTATTGCTTTCTCTACTTTTTATATGAAGGAAATAAAACTTGGGCTGTTTACCTGGCTTACTAAAAAAATATTAATGGTAGGAACAGAGTTTGAACCCAGATCATTCTAGTGTCAAAACATCCCAGAATTGATTCCTTCCTTTCTTCTTCCCTTCCTCCCTTCTTCTCTTTCTCATTCATGATGCTTCTCTAAAATTCAAAATCAATCAAAAATCACCAATCTCCCCACCAAGGTTTAGTTTTGTTAAGGGAGAAATACTACCTTTTGGAAATCATCAACTATTGTACAGGTTCCATGAAAAACGGGCCCCATTTCATGTTTAATGATCCTCTTAATTTCATGATTGAAACTCACAATTAAATCATTGCAGCACTTCTAACAAAAAAGGTCTTATCTTCATAAAGAATTTTAAAAAGTCATATCATAAGATACTCTCATAGTCCAACAGAATAAATAAGAGAAGACTTTTAGAAATAATTTTTTCTCCTTTACTATATGTCAGGTAGGCTAGTAGACACTGGGAAAACGTGAGCAAGACCACATCCTTGTTACTAAGAAGTTCACAGTCAAGAAGGAAGACAAACACATAAACAAAAAGTGCCAGCCAGTGGGTTAGTGAAGGTCTTTGTCAGACATTACAATGCCACATAACTCTGCTTCCTGCCTCTAGACTCATGTCTTTTGTGCTTACTACATTGATATCTAAAATAAATCTAATATGAGCATGGCACACACTTGCATTTAGTGTTCTACTAGCTTCTAGTAAACTTTAATGTTAAGTTCAAGGACCTTAATCTTGAACCTAATGTTTTAAAAACCCATATAATAACTGCTTTTCACTTATTGGAAACTCACACAATTTCTATAAATGTATAGTTTCCAGTAAAAATTATTATCCAAACACATACACAAAAACACACATAAAACAAAACAAAAACACTTGGTATCTTTCTTTTCTCACTTGAACATTTTTAAAAAAAACAAAAACAAAAATATTTTCAATAATGTGGATTATTCCTGAATATAACTAAATAGAAAACATTTAAATTAGTTTTCCCACAGCATCATGAGCATATCTCCATTTTTAATATCCATTATTGTGATGAGTGGTTTCTCATCTCCACCACTGCCGCTGTCAGTAGTTGAACATTCTCAGGATCTGCTTATCCCAAAGATCAATTTAAGATGGTTTATATAGCCCTAGCTGGTTTGGCTCAGTAGATAGAGCGTCAGCCTGCAGACTCAAGGGTCCCAGGTGCGATTCCGGTCAAGGGCATGTACCTTGGTTGCGGGCACATCCCCAGTGGCGAGTGTGCAGGAGGCAGCTGATCGATGTTTCTCTCTCATTGATGTTTCTAACTCTCTATCCCTCTCCCTTCCTCTCTGTAAAAAAATCAATAAAATATATATTTTTTAAAAAGATGGTTTATATACAGTCTCCTTAATTTTACCAGCTAACATACACAACAAGAAATCTAGTTCATCTGCGTATAGGTTGTGGTCTTGGCTCTACAGATCCCAAGAAACACATTACTGAACAACTTATTTCAAGCTGAGAGACTGAAGCTCAGCTGTATAGTTTCTGATCATTCACTCATTCAACAAATACTTAGTGAGCTTCTACTGAGGGTCCAAGCACTAATCTATGTGTAATAAATGCTAATATACAAAGAACACCCATTACCTTCAGGGAACTCACAGTGAATTCACAGAGAATGGCATATTGAGGTAGGCGCTATGTTAAAAGATGCTGGATGAACAGCAAGGGGGCTCCAGAGAAGACTCCCAGGAGGCACCCCAGCATGAGCCTAACAGTGCTTTTGGGGACTTCAGGCTTTAGTTGTACCCAGGAATGTGCATGAGGGGGTAGAGAGAGGGGAAGCTGGACTAGCTGGTATGCCTTGATAGCCATCAGCCTCTCATACCATATTTAGATTTTACCCTGAAAGTGATGAAGAGTCACTAGAAAAACCATTCTGGCTGAATCGCAAAGGAGACAGGAGAATCAGTGAGGGTCATTGTAGTAATTCCGGTGAGATAGGGAATCCTTAGAAATGAGCCTGTTTGGGATGGAAGATATTAAGGTCAGCTTGGGACAAGCTAAAAGAGCTGCTAGAAAACTGACCAGAACACACTTTGTAGTTTCTATAGTTATACAGTTTTACCCTTCTAGCCATCCCTAGTTTCCATCTAAACTGCATGCTCTCACTGCAAGTAGTAGACTAGCTGGTCACCGTTAAGCCTTCTGCTAACTCCAGACTTCCGTTCTGTAGTGATATGGAGTTTGTGTTATGCTTGAATTATCCACACTGGAAAATTTGTTTGGGGAATTTCAATCAGGTTTGATTTAGCTTTGAATCACAGAAGAAAAACTGTGTCCTAGTTGTCTTGCTTCCTGGGATTTCTGGTGGAAGAACAAAAAGGTCATGGAAATATGGAAATTTTTTCCCTAGGGCTGTTTATTGGCCAGCTCTCCACAGGGCACAACAAGGTAAGGCAGGAAGGAGTGGGCTCTAATCTCTTCTGTGGATACTCAGATGTGAGGGGCTGTGGTCCCTGGTGTTTTGATTCTGTCTGGCCACATACAGAAAATCAGCAGGCAGCTACACGGCTTTGGAAAGTATGTCATAAAGTCTTTTGCCATGATTTCTTATGGGAAAATTATTTTTGATAAGTGCATTTTTGGATTACTCATGCTTCTCTGATAATAATTCCCCAACATATGTCAAGCAATTACTATATATGTGTCTAGAAATAGAAAAAAAAAGATCTAAGCTAGAGATTATAACAAAAACACAAACAAAGTAATATTTTTGTTATCGCATACTCTAACTTTTTGCATGTGAAGGAAGTGTTGTCTCTAAATCCATCTTAAAGGTGAATGGCCAAAATAAAATAATGTACATGAGTGCCAAATATTCTAAATAAAGGGCCCTGGTAACTAAATAAGCATGTCGGGGTTTCTATTTAATGATCAAACACCAAACTATCACTATGCAAGATTTTCTTATGTGAAATGATGCAAAAAGATTAGCAATTCAGACACTTTATAAATTCCAATTTCTAAATTAATTTTAAAAACTTTGAAATGTTTTAAATATAATTAACTCTAAAATTTGTGACTTCTCCCCCACCCCCCCTAAAGAGAATACTTCATTAAACTTTGATTTAACAGACAAATTTGAAGTAATAAGATTTTTAAGTCTAAGATTCCACTCAGACTATTAAGAATTAAACTAATAAAACTATACTAACCACTAATTCATTAAAAGTTTTAATTTCTAAACATCTATTATGCATAAATTAAGGGATATTTATTATTTCAATTGGTATACCAGGAAAATACTAAGTTAAGTATTGCTTTCTGTTCATAAAATTCCAAAATATATAAGTGCATTTTACATCTTCATAAAATCACCTTATATAAACTGCCTGTAAGAAGTAACACAAGAAATCAGCACATTTTCTACCCCTTGATAGTAATGACTGGAAATAGAATTCTTGAAAAAAAATTAAATAACATAAAACTGGCTTCTTAGTTAGCAAGTTTGGAGTTTCCCGGTCTGTTATGTGGTTGGACTATTGCTGGCTTGTCTGAGTTGGGTTGACCACCCATCTAGCACTCAGTCCACATGCTCAGACTTGTGGGTATCTTTCTGTTCTCATGGTTTTAAATTCATGTTTGATTTTTTTTTTTACTGACCTCCTGTTATGGTGGCCTTTGAAGCAAAACATTACTACCCTCCTCCCCCCCATCAGCTATGTGTGATGTAAACGTGAATTAGGTATTGGACAGATGAGGATTTTTTGTTTTGTGTGTGTGTTTTTTTTTAAGTAAAGCTAAAAATCCATGTAGGAGGCCAAACAAATTAGGGGGGGAAATGCAAAAATCTAAATTGCTAACTTCTGAGAATTTCCCAGGAGCTTCATAGCATTTCCACATTTTCAAAAGAATGTAATAACAAATTTTACAAAACAGACGCTGATGCAAATAGTTGAAATATAATTCAACAGGGAAATATAATTCATTTGTTGAGAAGAAACATATAATGTTTTGAAAAGTACATTTTGTGTACAGTTACAACAATGGCTAGCTGTATTTCAGTGGTACTACATGGCTTCTAAGGCAACCAGGGTTTGGTCCCTGCTTACAAAGGACACGTGGAATGGTAAAGCCACACAGAGGCTCAGCGACTACCTCTTCCCATGGTCTGATCTACCACACATTATATCATTCAATTCAGTTAGTGCTGCCCTTAACTACTTACAGGTAACATCCATTTGAACCAAGTGTTTCAGAGCTTTCAGAAAAATTTGAAAATTACTAATTTAGTCTCAACTCAGAAAGATAAATTTCCTGAGACGAGAATGTAGAACCCTTTCTCCCAGCTGCACTTCCAGGTTTTATTTATCTCCCTCACGGTGGCTCAAATGAATTCAGTCAACAAATATGAAAGAGATTGCCACAATAGAGCACAGTTAGGCAATAAGCCTAACTTTCCTCTTAGACACTCTATTCTTTTGCCCACTTAGACTTTTTGTATTTTGAAACTCTTAGCCAGATTTCTTTTTTCATTTTATTTTGAGACTTGTAGCTGAGATAACTAGTTATCTAAACAATATTCATTTACTGTTTGATCCCTACTAACAGAGCCCAACTTAGTTGGTGGTTGCAACACAATCAGCTAAAAGCTATATTTACCAACCTCCCTTGCAGGTGGGTGGCCCGATGACTAATTTCTGCCAATAAAACGTAAGCAGAAGCTGTTGGGTGTGGCAGATTCAGCTGGTACATGCCTTTCTCCTTTCCCTTTCCCGGTTCTTTCTGCCAAAAATGGTCACATTTTATACAGACCTTCCTCTGTCGCAGCTGTGGAGCAGAAAGATAGAAGGATCCTTAGGCGTGGGTGACAATGGATGGCGACACACTAGCCCTGGAACCTTGGGCTTTCTTCTCTGTTGGTTCCTGTTCATCACAATCCTACACCTTTGTACAAAAACATAAGGGAAATTTTTAAAATTTCTCCCACAGTTTAAAAGTAACATAATAAAAATACCCCAAATGTGTGAAGCTTATTCAATAGAAATGTATCACTCATTGGTAGTAGCATAGTTTGACTCTTCTCCCATTGTTAAAAGAATCTCAAATTCTGGATGCAGCAGTAGGACCTCAGCTTTTGCTTGATATGTGGGGAAAAAACGCTCTCCTGGAAAATTCCTGTGAAAATGAATCGCTGTGCAGTAAAATTTATTTTAATCAGATTCCATGAAGGGAAAGACCTGTGCTAGTCCAATATTCTGATTTATAAGTTGTGTCTAAAAGGAAACACAGTTTTGTTGTTTTCCTGAAGATAATATCCAATTGTTAATAGTAAACACTATAAAGGTTTTGTTCTGTTATCTTAATTAAATACATAAATCACATAATATCACAGCCCTAAAGAAATCTATTTTTATGTTTAAATTTTTTCCAGTTTTATTGAGAAATAATGAACATGCATCACTATAGAAGTTCAAGTTTATACAGCATGATGGTTTGATTTATATATGTTGTAAATGATTAGCACAATAAGTTTAGTTAATATCCATCATCTCATATAAATACAATAAAAAGGAAAAAAATGTTTTCTCCTTGTGATGAGAACTCTTAGGACCTACCCTCTTAACAACTTTTCTATATATCATATGGCAGCATTATCGATAGTCATCATGTTGTAAATTACATCCCTGGTACTTATTTATTGTATAACTAGAAGTTCATACCTTTTGACTACCTTCCTCCAATTCCCTATCTTCCCGATTAACCACAAGTCTGTTCTTTTTATGAGTTTGGTGGAGGTGGGGTGTTTTTGTTTGTTTGTTTATTTTTTAGATTATACATATAAGTGAGATCATATCGTGTTTGTCTTTTGCTGTCTGACTTATTTCACTTAGCTTTCTCACTTTTTTTGGAGATAGATATATATATATATATATATATATATATATATATATATATATATATATCACAATCTGAAGAAATCTTGATGATACTCTAGGCCAGGGGTGGGCAACCATTTTGTGAGTGAGTGCCAAAACCAGCAAAATCTCTGACTCAAAATTCTTCTGCGTGCCAACCCTAATTTTTTGAGAACATGTTACGCCTACTTGATATCTCTTAAGGTGTATGTATGTGAAGAACCTTGAAGAAATAATAAAATTCATTCGAGAGACAAAAACACAGTATATGATGATGAAAAATACATTTATTTTTTAATGTATACATGGACACTGATAGTCCTACAGAAAACTTTATGACTCCGTTTGATATTATCAGTGGGACTTTTGCTGCTGCATCACTGATGACAGAGATTTTACATCAGGTTTATATTTCGTGACCTTCAGAGATATGCACGAACTACTACTTTCATCCGTCAGGCTACTCCTATTATGAGACTTAACAAAATTCATCACTGAGAACAAAGATTCACAAGCATATGTGGATGGAACCAAAACACTGGTCAGATCTAGGAAGGCAGGGAGAGTTAAGGCAGAGGCATAGAAATTGCTCTTCCCCTCTGTCGTCAATCTATGTCTATGGTCTTTAAGATAACTTGTTATGTAAAATTATTTATTTATCTTAGATGCACCTATACTAAATTTATCTGAAAAATAAAAAGTCGATATTAAGAAAAAAAATTGTAAATGGAAGATTATAAGAGAGGGTTTCGCGTGCCAGCAAAAGTTACTGATGTGTTGCCCACCCCTGCTCTAGGCCATCCTTTCATTTTTCAATAGAAAAGAGAAAAGAAGGACAATTATTCACTATGCATTGGGTTCTTTCTCAACATCAACAAAAAACTTTATTAAGTAGTCAAAGAAGAAAGTAATTCTACTACTTGTTTAGCGTACTCCCTCTTTGCCTTTCCTCTTGCTCTCCCCCTTCACAAGATGCCCTTCCTTCCCCCACTTATAACCCTCCCTCCTCTCGCCTGTCTAACTGCAATGCAGCCTTTAAGACCCAGGCATGGTCTCATCCAGAAAGCTCTCCCTGACTTTGCCCACCATGCCCAGCCCCTGGCCAGGTGAGGTGCTTCTTCTCTGTGCTGGCGGAACACTGTGCATCCCACCATCACCACACTTACCCCAGGTCGTAGTGATCTGGGGATGTCTTCTCTTTCCCAGAAGAAAGTGAACTCCCCAAGGGAAGGGGCCACACTGTATGCACCAGCACACAGCATGGGATCTTGCAGAATATGCTTTCTCTAATGTTTTTTCTTTTTAGAAAATATATGCTCGTGAACCCTGAAGCAAAGAGGACAAATGCTGAGTCGGTGGAATCTTACTCAACTCTTTCATGTGTTTTGAAACCCTTTCTCCTATCGACTTCCATCCTACAGCCAAATAGACGTCCATAAGCTCAGGGGAAATGGCTCCAAAAGGCCACAAAGAAGTTTGGTGATACAGGAAAAGTTGTAAACAACCCATTTTTATGTACAGTAGTACAACACAAAGTACATAGTTCTGCCTTTTGGGGTGGGGACACACGAATTTTATTATAAGGAGCACATAGAGGCAGTTAAATGAACAGAACACATTCGATAAAATCGTTTATTGCACTGCAAGTCTCTGGTTGCCCAGGCTTGGTTTCCTAGCACTTGTGAAAGATATGGCGTTTTAAATTAATAGGTTAATCTAGGCTTAAGAAAGGAAGATACAGCAATGGCAAAACCATTGATGCAGAATGTAGCAGGAAATAAACTCTTAGAGGAATTAAATTCCTAGAACAGAGATTAGGGAAACTAGAATGTTCCAAATGATATTCTTTAGGTAACATAATAATTTGTTTTTAACCACATCAACTATAATTTGGTGATTTTAGTTGAAGAGATTTCTAAATGAGAATTCTCATAATTACCCTCACCTCTTTTTTAATGAATGCTCTTTTCCATTCATCATATTTTAAATGATTCTATAAATAGTGTTTTATGTTAAAAAATAATTTTCTCTTTAAAATAGAGTATTAAATGAGGGTCCTCTATAAAATATCCTACAGAGTGAAATATTAGGAAATAACAACCAAATAATGGATACAGTCATTTTAATCGCTACCTTATTATCTGTGACCTACTTTGCTTAGTTGTTTTTATGGGTCCTGATTCTCTGATTTCTCTGATTTACTGGAAAATGTTAGACCCAGAATGGATGTGAGAATATTCAGATCTTTCTTTTAATTATATTGGATTGCCAGTATTTCTGTAAAAACAAATGAGGCTAGTAAAACACATTTTTAGTATATTTTTCCAAATAGCAAGTTTTTATTAAATTGGATTTATTAAAGAGGAAAAGCAATTTTTATAATTATTATAATATATATAAATGCAGCAGCCAAAGGAGAAAATAATCTTATAGAGTCTCTTAGAACACTATTGCAAATAATCAAACAAAACTTGAAGTCCACTTCTTTCTTTATGAACTAAAAGCAAGCCTGACAACTTTTGGAGCCAGCAGCCTCATACCTTCATTTTCTTCTCTCTGCAGCAGGCCTTTGGTCTGTGTCCTCTTTTTGGAAATGCTCATCTCTATGAGTTACTCCATCTAATCAAGATACCAAATGACATTCATTTGCAATCAATAGAAATGTTTCCAATGTGTACACTTCATTCCCAGCATATGTGAAGGTCTAGATGAAAACTGTATACAGTTGTGAAATAATTGCAGGTTTGTGGATATGCTTTTTCATGAGCAGCAGTGAAAATAATAATAAACAAATGGTGTCAGACAAAGTAAGAGAATGACATAGAACAGGGTGTAGTGAGATACACACATGAATAGGCACAATCACACACACGTGTTCGTGGAATAACTACGGTCAGTATAAGGATTCTGGACACACCCTGTCAGATCAGGCCCTTATGTAACAGGTATTTCTTAGAGGTGCAGCTTCTCTCTCCAGTGAGGGTGAACACTCAGTTTGAAGTGTGGACCCATTTCCCAAGATTTTGTTTCTTTGTGCCAAGGTGTGTGTCTGGGGAGGGGAGAAGGGGATGCCATGAATAAACCTACATATGAAATTATAGGTGATAAAGTGAGAAATTAAGCCAGATCATCAGAGACTTGTACCAAATCCAAAACCAAAGGACATCATTAAAAACGAGCAATATAAACAAAACTGTGACTTTGTCAGTTTGGATACTTCTGAATAACTGCTTTATGACTTAAATAGCTGATCTGTTTCTTTCTTTAGCTTGACTGCTAAGAAAATCAGAATCATCTTTGTCATTAAAATCCCATCTAGCCTCGCTGTGTTTTCTTTTTTACCTTGGTCTTCATTTTGGCTACATAATATCTTTTTTTTATTATTATTGACTTCAGAGAGGAAGGACGAGGTAGAAAGAGAGAGAGAGAAACATCAATGATGAGAGAGAATCATTGATTGGCTGCCTCCTGCATGCCCCCTACTGGGGATTGAGCCCGCAACCCAGGCATGTGTCCTTAACCGGAATCGAACCTGTGACCATTCAGTCTGCAGTCCGACGTTCTATCCACTGAGCCATGCTGGCTAGGGCCGTAATATCTTTTTTAATGGATTTTGTCAGTTTTACTCACTTTATGGTAAGTCCTTTGTGAAACATTTTGCACTTCAATAAAAGACAAGGAGAGGAAGGATGAGAAGGAGGCAGGGCTAGAGGGGGACAAAGAAAACAAGAGCGAGTGTGTGTTCAGGGTTTTAGGGTTGCCAGGCCCAGGAATCCCACTGCTTCCTAGCTTTGGCACTTTGGGCATGTTGCATAACTTGCCATTTATTTAACTGCTCTGAGCCTCAAATTCATCTAAAATCGAGGGATATTAGTACCTGCCTCAATGAAGAAAATACAGTAAGAGGTCAATTCATGTCAGTTTCCTTCACCTTTCCTGATATTCCCATCAACACCTAACCCATGTGTGTGTTTGTATTACAAATGAAACTGTGCATACAGATACATCTCACGTATAGAGAAATATGTATATACACATACACACATATTTACATGTACACATGTGCACATCTCTAACACACACACACACACACACACACACACACAAACTCATTTCTGGGATCAAAGCTTTATTCAGAAAGTGCCCATTCACCAAGTGCCAAAGAATTTCAAGGTGAGCAATTAAAAAACTAATCCTTCCTTCATCACAAATGCTGTTTTGCTTTTTGTTAAAATTGTAATCTGCAGAGGATATTGGAAGTCAAGTCTAGAAAACAAGCCATGTTAGTAAGGCAGAGTTTAGCTCATCTCTGTGTCAAATAGAAACCTAATAGAAGGCCCTCCCCTCGCGTCCCCACCTGCCTGTCTGCTGCACCAGCCATCCCTCGGCACACTGCGCTCACCACTGACCTACTGCAGACAGTTAATCAAGAGCAGGGAGAGCAGCTTTCACAGCACAAGGAGTTACTTGTTCTCAACTTTTTAAAGTTCATAATTCAGTCTTACTGTCATTCCTTTCCTCTCGGCGGTGCTTTTATGAAAGGTAAAGCTGAACAGAAAGAAAACCAGAGTCATTAACTGTTTGAAAGTTTAATGTGCTACCAAACCAGAATTAGATGTGATAATGAAATTTCCACTGCTGAAAGCAGACTTTGCTAACTGATGTATGTAGTGAGAAGTTGGTCACATAACCAATGAAAATTAAAAAAAAAAAACACGCTCATTTTTTATATTTCTTATTCATTTTTTGTTTAAACTGGCCAAACACCAAATTAGACTTCAGTTAAGATACTTTAAAGAGAATTTAGTACTAGTAAAGTTCCACTTGTTTCTTTTAGAAAATATATATTCTACATTTACGGTATAGTTGTTGATCAAGTAACCTTATACCTAGAGACATTCTAGAACAATGGATCAAGATTTATGGCTTTCCATTTACTCAGCCATCTAACTGGTCAGAAATCCCATCCAAGTCGCCATAATCCAGAGGTATGGAATGGTTCACCATAGGCATGCCCCTCCTCCGTCTGGCATTCAAGGCATGTCTAACTAGGTTTCCAATTCACCTTTTCTAACCACTTCCATTTCTGTCCTCTGTGCTCAATATAATATAAAATGGATCATTAGTTGTTCCCCAAATACAACACATTCTTTTCCATCCCCTTGTCTTTGCACAGACTGTTCTCTCCTAAATTTTCAGCCCCTGCCTCTACCCCTGCCCTTCCACTAGGCATCCCCACCCCAACCCTCACCACCCTTCTTCCCAAAGCTTCCACTCAGGCACCTCTTACAGACCACCATCCATTGAAATGATACCCGTTTAAAGTTTCATTAAACTGCCCTTTTTTTCCAAGAAATTATTTCTTCCTGCCCATGCCAAACTAACCCAACCTCTTTCTCCCCTCCATCCAGAAATCACGTTGCTTGAACTGTTGTGCGTCACTCTCCGTAGTTCTTGGCACACAGGGGAAGCTCCTGTACTGTGTGCTAAGTGAGTCAAAGAATTATAGGTTGTATTGCACTTTTATCTACCTCCCAACCTTCTCCTCCTCCCGAGGTTATAAGCTTCTTAATGGCAAAGATGGAGCTGGTGGGAGGAGGCTGCTTATTAATCTCTATAACCTTAAAGTATCTAATAGGTTCACTGCCCATCGAGAAGGCTTGATAAATATTTCTTGAATTGCATGATTGAACTGGGTCGGCTGGGCTGGGCTTGGATGGAAGTGCTGTGGGATGGCCCCTTGATTTATCAGGAGCAGGGCGAGTGATGCAAGAGGTAATTTTCTTTGCTGAATCATAACTGGGTTTATATCACACGAAGCTTTGGAACGTACCATTTTTCAAATTAAATATAAAAACTATAACCTTCCTGTTTGTAACATTTTAAGTTCTCCTGGCTCCTTGCAGGCATGGGGGCATTTCTGTAAGGTGTTGACCTAAATTTCTTCTGACCTAATTTCCTTGTTGCAAAAGGAATTCGGTGCAGCCAGCCCCCACTGCGGAAAGGTTTTGTTCTATATCACTGCCACATTTCAATGACAAATGGAATGAACTTTGTTAGTCCTTTTGAGATCTCAGAATCGCTCAGGATATTCCCTTCTAAAACCTAAGAGGATTTCAGAGGTTTGTCTTGCTGGCTACAGAGTGTGAAGGGCCTCCCTTTGTCCCGTGCATCCCCCTAAGCAGTTGGGCTTCCCCTATGGAGGTACCAAGCACTACTCATACACATTTTTACTGACGACCACTGAAGAGAAGGTCGTGATAAAAAGGAGAAGCAGGGAAGTGGCAAAATGACCCAGTGGGCTCTTGAATCAAAATAAAATAAAATAAAATGTTTCTCAGTACTAACCAAGTGTACTTTGGTTCTAGTCCTATAGTAAGTATTGTGAAGGAAACCCAAGCTAACCTTTCCTTCTTTGATAGGAAAAAATATATATATTTCCTCTGAAAGATACAAATAAACAGATAAACCTATTTTCCCCACTTTATTGTTAGCATGTGTATATATTTGTGTGTATGTGTTTGAGAACGAGTAACTAGGGAAAGAATAGGATTTAGCTCAAATAATTCAGTAGCTGTACAAGTCATAAAATGATAGAAATGAATTAATTCTTTGGAGTAAAGACAACACCGTCTTCTATCAAGAATAGCTTCCTAGAAGAGGAGTGTACTGTATGACTCCCCGGGGCTTCGTTCTGATCCTATTATAAACCAGTGACTGTTGTCTAAATCAGATATTCACATGCAGTTTCAATATGGGATAGGCTGGCTTTAAGATTCAGAATTTTGAGCATCACTTCTGTAACACAGGGAATGTGTTTTAAAATGCTTAAGATTACTAGGATTCTCTCATGTCAGTCACAAATTATAACTCAAAAATGTCACTCCATTATTTCCATTTGGAAGCAAATCTCCTGGAAGACCTTATGGCACCACACCCTGCCAGTTGGTGATGTGGTCAGCAAAGTCCACAGCGGGTCACAGAGAGCAGCTGTCCCAGCAATTTAGCCTCAACCTAAATGGCAACATGAAAGAGAGCAAAGGGAGGAAAAAAATCTGACAAAGAAAAACTAAAAGATTGTTTCCAAAGAGAAAAGATGTAAGAAAAGCAATAGATAATAGAGAAGCACATGCGGGGAAAATAAAGTTATCACAAAGAAAGTAAGTCTGAAGAAGAAAGGGAATTTTAACCACTCAGAAAAAAGGCTCACTCCTCTCAAAGAGTCAAAAATCAGCCGTACCAGTGTGGTTAGAGCGTTGGCCCACGCACTGAATTCCTAGTCAAAGGCAGTACCTGAGTTGCAGGTTCGATCCCTGGCCTGGTTGGTGTGCATGCAAGAGGCAACTAATCACTGTGTCTCTCTCTCTCTGCATTCCTCCCTGCTGCCCTCCCTCTGTCTCTAAAAATAAAAGGAAAATTATCCTTGGGTTAGAATTAACAACAACAAAGAACAAAAGTTAAAAATCACAAACAGAGTGCAAGATGCACCTAAATAATAAGTTATGTAAAAGAAAGCCAGCCAAATAAAAGCCTCAGTGAGCAAACAGTCACTATGAACCTACTGGAGACACTGACCTGGGTGCCAGGGAGGCCGTGAAAACCATAACGGGCAAGCCCATTCCCAATGTGCTGTCTCACCAGGATTTTGTTCCCAATGGCCAGGAACAAAAGGAATCTTATTTAAACTTGTGTTTCTTAAATTATATCCTGGTACATAGTATTAAACCAAGAGCAAAGAGATGAAAGAGAGGATACGTACAGATAATGGGACTATCTGACTGGTTGGCTCTTGAGCAGAGAAGGCAATATATTATCAAGCTCGAACAGAATAGGTTCTCCCCTCACAGTACGACTCTGAATCCCTAGATAGATCATCTACTAAAGGGAAAAATCTTTTATGAAATAAAATGAAATTATTATTCCAGGAAGTTGGTTTTGGCAAAGAGTTTCTTGGCATATTTCTGTGAATTATAAAGGCTTTTCTAGTATGAAGTAAAATTTGAAAAGTTAAATTTCCCAGTAGGAAATGATCTCAGCAGATGCCTTACAAAGTTGTACAGTATAAGTTCTATGAAAATTAGAGACCTTACCTAGGTCTTCTGAATTTCTTTGATATCTTCTCTTTCTCATTAAGGATTTAGCATGACCCCTCCACCTTGATTCGTGTAGGATGTAGTGAAGCTTTTAATAACCAAGTAAATTGGTAACCTGAAAATACATGTCAACCCAAGGGTAAGTCTGTGGTGAACTCTAAAGTAGTATCTTCCTATGGACACTAGCTTCCCATGACTGTCTATTACAGGATCTATTCAAGGAGCAACGGAGCTACGGCTGTTGGGATGTATTTACCTTGTACGGCACTGTGGCATCATTACCTTTTGCTCCTGCGGCGACACACACCTATTACTCCAGGATCGTTTTTCTACCAAACACATGGAAAGGCAAACAACTTCTGACATCCAGTTTTACGTTACCAAGAACAGAGTGACAATTTGATGCAAAAGATGAGTGGGATTTAGCTCTTCATAAAATTGGCTGACCAGCCTCTGCTCAGGGAAAGGCCTGGCTGAATCTCCATTTTAGAAGCCACACTGGATTGAACAATCAGACTATTTGAAAAGACCCATTATCCCGCAAGGATTTGTAAAGTGTTGAGCGTCTGGCACACGGGTGTTCTGAATAAAAGGATTCTGCTAGGAGTTTTGAGATCGGGGATCCATGATTAATTCTGACTGCCTGGATCAATAAAGAGTGTTTTCCTTTGAAACAGAGCACCTATAAAATTATGTAATTTGAGGTATAGGAAAATCATTGCCGAACAAGCAAAAAGTACTTTGCTGCCCACAGAATCCATTTGGTAATAATTTCAGCATGAAAAGTAAGACCATTATTTTGATAGGACAAATGCATTTGAAAGTCACAAAAGATTATATCAGTTAAAAATTATATTTGCATAAAATATGTTTTCAGCACAAACTCACTCAGGTGTAGCACTCTTCACACCAGAAATGCAATTCAGTGTGAGCTATTTCCTAAAGGAAAAGTACATGTGAGAATTTAGATTATTTTGTCTAGCACAGCTGCTGCTTGTACTACAAAAGCAGAGATGCAGCTGATGACAAGGTAGAATGGAACTTGGCACCTCCACTGGCATCCAGCCAAGAATACAGAATATTTTAGCCAGTCTGTGGCATGTGATCCATTCCTTAATTGTTGATAACATATAATTAGGACAATCTAAGCCTAGTTTAATGAATGCAATAAGTTAAACTGTAGCGCTCGACTACACTTGGATAGACTTTGTTAGTCTTGGAGCATGGAACTGCAGAGTAACATTTTATAAACAGTACAAAATGGAATCTTCCCTTTACAAACTATCAGCCTAGAATTATGGCCGACATCCTAACCCACAGTATAAATTCTGTGCACTGTATAAATGTCAACTGATATTCATGGCCAATGTGCCCAAAATAAATTTTCCCCTTGAAGATTTTTAAAGGTAAGATTTATGGGAAGAAATTGGGCATGTATTTAAAAATGACAGACTACACGTTCTGCTAATCAGTTATCAACCTGATTTATTTTGACAGACTTCTTTCTAAGATGATCAGAGCTCAGTCTAGTGTACTACACGTTTTTTTTAAAAATGCAATGATTTTCTTGAAAATGATGAATTATTAACTTGTTAAAAAATAGATTCATTGCATTCATTCTTTCATACCCCATATTACTTACCTGTAGGTTTTAACAAAAATGTGGTAAAGCATGAAAAAGATCTTTATATCTGCCATAAATATTCAGCTAATTTTTCATATCTCTGGTAAAATAGTTCTTTTTTCCAAAGAAGGAAAAAGAATCCTACCTAGATATAAAATAATACAAGAAATAAAATTTTTTGAAAAAATGCATTTTAGCTTATCAGCAAAAAAAATAAATAAATAAATAAATAAATAAATAAATAAGGGAAGCTGCTTATCCCCAGCATGCATGCTTTCTCTGGTTGTTTTTCTCCCCATCTTTAAATTTGTTCTAATGTTATCAGAATTGATTTTTAGTCTCGGTCATCCCAGAGGAACTGTCTTGAGTGAAGCTCTTCTCCGGGAACTGTAATGAAGAACCAACTTGCAAAGCTGTTACTATGGTGCTCGCATATCTGAAGAAATTTTTAGTAGAAATAAAATTCCAAACACTAAATTTAGAGGTATTTAGTTTCCTAGTAAGAGGTATAAAAATAGTACTACTAGATACAATTTAAATTCCAAGGGGGGAGATATTTATTTCTGTATGACGCTCAACCCAGTACATTCTAGAAAGCCAGTTTCTTTCCACAGGCCTTGAGACAAATTAAAAAGCATGTTAAGCAATTCCCTCATAAAACAGACAATAAGATTTAGGCAAAGATCTTCATTTTCACATTAGTGTTGCTTTGAAGATAAAACCTGATGAGGTGAAAGCTATTTGAAAATGTATTCCTCTTCATGTGTTTACAATGATACATAACTGTAGTGTTCGGTGTTAAATTGTATTGTCTCACTGAGGGCAGGGAGAGACAAAGAATGGCATTAAGGCCCAGATGTGGTTGCTAGAAAACTCAGGTTTAAGACACATCGTCCATTGAAAGCAATAATTGCTGTAGTGTGCAGTCAATAAGATCCTTTTCCAAAAATATGAAAGAAAAATTTTCAGAAATCATGACAAATTACAGTCTTGAAATTAGTTATAAGCATCATATGTAAATACGCTTCTTCCTCTACCCACTATTAAAATATGTATTGAATTCCTCAAACCAAATTGCATTCCAGAGGTGTTACCTAAGTCACCACATGCAGAGGAAGAAATTTTTAAAAATCATCTTTAACATTTTATTTTTATGATTAAGTCACCAAAAACAACAGGGGGGGAAGCCTGTAATAATATCACACGAGTGAGAACATTACATTACATCCATACGTCTCAGTTCTTAAGAAAAAACAGAAACAGGCATCTCTCAAGCAGCAAGACTAACACAGCTACAGGTCTACATTTTTCTGTGAGTGATAGATGAATATGGAATTACTGACGAGGAGGAAATAAAGAACACTGCCATAATTCTTCCACCCATTATGTAGAATTTTTATATGTATATTGGAATGAAAAAAATTTAAACATTAAGATTTGACAAGTACGAGAAAGAAAAAGGTTCTAGACTTATGCCTTTCCATGCACACAGGAGGAAGAAAAAGGTTCCTGTTATAATTGCCTTTAGTTTTGTCTGTTCTTACAAACTGTCCTTACATGCAATTACTCAGAAAAGCAATCCACAGCGCCATCATCTAAATTCAAATGCAAACCTCATATTAACACGAATAAAGGTATCTATAATTTCAGAGATTATTTTAGAAAATGCGGTCATTATATGTGTCTTTTTATGACGAATTTGAGATTTGGGGAAAATGTTGGCTCATAATTAGAACAGAATGCCAAGACTAAGAGATAGAATGCATGCAATAGGGTAATCCCTGATACTCTTTTACAAATATCTAATTCAATACTTTTAATTATCAGTTTGCACTACAAAAGAAATATTCCTTTGAGTAAAGCAAATGTGCAGCCTTCGTTAAAGATTTCACACAATTTTTTAGGTAACTTTTCATGTTACCGTAATTTAATTTTCACATCTATGTGACAGGGCCTGCTACAAATAGTGAAATCTAATGGGGGGGGAAATTATTTAAAAACATGAGTTTATTTTGCTCTCATATAAAACAGAACTCAAAACTGTAGCATTCATAAAATAAATGTACTAAAGCTTTTTTTCCTGACAAAACACTTAGAGAGAACAATTTCTAAAAAATGCCAGTTTAAAAACAGCTCAGGGACATAACACTGAAAAGTCACCTTTCTGTTAATTCGTTATTTATTGATAAAAGAAGTGTTTGCCCATGTTTTTCTCATGATGGCTATAATCATTCCTTTTTTATAGGCTGTATTCTAAATATACTACTAGTTTTTAGCCACTTTTAGCGCACAGTAAAATCAGCTCTCCACCTTTCTTACTTGCTAGACACAATGGATTAGAAAGTGATTCTCATGTTAATTTTACCAGAAGCTAGACAAAGTAAGCTGAGCATTTAGTTACAGATTTCTGGACTCTCTGACTGTGTCTATGTAACTGTACCATAGCTGGTATTTTGCAAATATTAAACCAATGTATTTCACAACATTCTCTGAATCTTTTTTTTTTTCAGTCTGCCATCTTCAAGGCAGAACCAGAAAATATATTGCCCTAGGTCAGAAAAGGATAAGAATTTAGCTTGAGAGCAAGGCTTTGTGGAGAGTAAATGGATTTGCTAAAGTCTTTTAGTTCCTACTTAACATTTCAAGGTCTAAACCTGGAGGACTCAATCTAGAATTCTCATAATGAAGAGAGGATACCTTCCACCTATGAACCCTCCAGGCCATGTGGCCACCTGCTTTGTGGTTGGAGAATTTAAGATGAAGAAGAAGGGGAACAAAGCCCACCCCTTCCATTTCTGGGGAATGAGAATGGTAGAGTGTGAAAGCAATTTGAGACTGCCTCCCAATTTCCCTTTCTTGTTTTCACTCTTCTGAGTGGTAAGGTGCAGGAAGCCCAAGGGAAGAACCACCTCAAAGTCTATATCTGACTACATTGCACCCTCCCCCATACCCTGGGGCTGTCTGCATCAACTACTTGGGAGCTCACCTATTAGCGTTGAGGCATGGCTTTCCTAAACTCCACTTCATTTCAATGTAACCTGGATAGAAACCAGGTGTTCCCACAGCATTCCACCCCTGTCCCATGGGAATTGACAACTGAATTGGGAGCTAGCAAGGTGCTGCCACATGAGGAATAAAGCAGAGAAAGCCAAAGCGAGGGCAGGTCAATCAAGCCAAGATAAAAGGTGCTGACATCAGACAACGGACATCATCCTGAAAACAAGAGGATCAGGAGGGCTCCACACCCAAAGATGCCAGCTCTTCCCCACCACACCTAGAATAGGAAAGCCTTGCCCTCCACCACACACCCAGACACCAACTGGAGGGGGTGCTGAGGAGTAGACGGAAGATTGAGAAATCTGGGGGACAAAGCATGTTTCCCTAAAAGAGCAGCAATACCTAAAGGGATGGTTGTAATTGTCGGAATGGGCCAAATTTTAAACCACATAGGACTTTAAATTCATAAGAAAACCAGAGTAGTTCTAGACAAAATAATGGAGTTACATTTTCCAGGCATATCCAAGTTGCCATGGGAGTAAAGTCAGTATTATATAGCCAACGCAAAGAAGAAAGTTTCTGTAGTAAAGATAATTTCTCTCCAAACACACATTCTTACACGCATACAGGATCACAACATGGCATTTGGTGTGGAAAGTGGGATGGCCTTCTTTGACCGGAATTCTCCACACTGAATGACTATGTTAATCAAACCGACCAAATAGCCACCTGGATTTCTTTTTGGGTTTCTCTGTGTGTATATTAGTCAGAATTACCAGTTTAAGAAGTAAAACAAAACAAAAAGCTTGTTCTTTCTTAGTTTACTCATCTGTAAAAGGTAATGCTAATACCCAGCATGGTTATTTGGGGAATTAAATGTTTTATGTGAAGTTAAGGGCTTTCTGTAAATTGGCTAGCACAGTGCCTGGCACCATTATCTTTGTCACCACCCCCACCCCATATTCATAATTTTTCTGAGATCAGCCGGGTTTAAACCTTCAGCATCATTGACATTACACTTTCATCACCATCCTTTCAAAACCATCATCCCTGAGTTGGCAAGAGTTCCATATTCTTCACCTGAAATAGTTCTTACACTTGCCTCTCATCTTCTCTCTACATAACCTTCTATCTGGATCTCATTTCTTCTCTTTGATACTTGTACCTTCTAACCAACTACCAGTCTCCCATGACACTCCCTATTGTTTGCAAACTATTGCTCAGCTCTGAGCTGGTCATTCTTTCCCCATGTCCCTCTCTATTTTTTTTCCCTTCTTCCTTTCTCCCTCCCTCCATATCTTTTTTTTCCTTTTTTGTAAATTCCCTAGAGAATATTAAAACATTTAAAATGTTGAAATATATAACATAAATCAATTAAAAATGAAGTTGGATAAAGATGACTCAAAAAGAAGCAGAGATAAATATTAGAAGAACCTGAAATAGGCTATTTCTCAGCTAAGGTCTAAATTTAACTCTGAGCTTTGTGCCAGTTCACATGGAAAGGGAGGTTTTCTTTTTTGGTGATCATAAACTCCAAATTTTAAAACAATTAACTTTATGTTTCAAAAATTTGAAATTAGCCACAGAATAAGAAGTTTTTCTAAGGAAGTACTGAAAACTTTTAATGTTTTTTTAAAAAGGTTGATGTATTAGTAATATACATTAGTAATATAGATAATGCAACATTATCTATAAATCAAAAAGTACTGAGTATACAAGTTTCTTAACAATACTCATATACCAGAAACTCAATTCATTGGAATCTAATTTACTTAAACTCTTAGCTAACTAAATTTCCTTTTCTTCACTCAAATGATGAAAAAGAAAATAAAGGGGCGGGGGAGGGGAGCCAAACAAATATTAGATGGTTACTCAAGGATTAAAAAATGAATTTTCTAGGTATGCCCTGGAAGGTTCAACTCAATTTCTTATATCATATTATATTAATTTCCTCTGTAGATATAATTAATATTCATATTTTTATACACATTACATTTATTATGCCCATTTCAAACTATCCATGAATTTTATTTTTTAATAAGTCAAGACTGATATACTATAAAACCTTTCGATGTAGATCTCTCATAATGAAGACTAGTCTGCCTATTTTAAAAAGACAGGAATGATAATAATAATAATAATAATACTTGGCATTTGGAGAATGTAGTCATTATCAGTGTTCTTTTACAAGCATCTCATTTGAATCTCACAAGACACTGGGTTTCTGAGAGGTGGAACAAATTGACTGGGACAACCCACCTAGTTAGTAAAAGCAATGCCAGAGCTTGAGCACAGCTTCACAAAACTCTTTTCACAGCTCCAACCAGTTTCAGTGGATTGATTAATTAAGTGAGAGTGATTAATTGCAAGCAGCTGGAGCCTGTGTCACCGAGAGTGTATTCCTCATTGCAGTCTCATCCGGGTCCTCCTTCCCTTTTATCTACTTTAACCAAATGGATGGTAGAGGTGATAAATGAAGGAGGAGGAGGAAAGTGACATGTTGCATGCATATGATGTGTATTTCAAAACTGTGCAGATGCGATTTAAGGATATATTCGCTGAGGATTTCTGGAAAAGGAAGTTTCTTAGTGGCCTCCATGGCGCTGCAGGATGTGAGCAGGAAAACAGGTAGCGCTGGTGGCATCTCCTGACCATGAGGAAGGTTCTGAAGGGCAGAGTGAGAAGATAGAAATAGTCAAGTTTTCTTGACAAAATAGAGCCTCCTGCACCACACCACCTTTCAGTTAAGAGGCCCTAACATTCCAGTGAAACCAGCTTGAACTGGGTGTTTTGCTACTTGTAACCAAAAATACACACGGATGTGGGAAAGAAGTGGGATGGGGGGCAGTTTACACTTCCTTGCATATTTCCGACTTGGGTTTAAAGTCATCACAGTGACATTGGTACTTAATGTATTAAAGTTTAAAAGTGCTGGAGGACATTTTGGATCACACAAATGTGAATTAGAAGACGTGGATACTGAAGTCTACACAGAGCATGAGGGAAACAGCAGATGCCTTTACAAGAGCTGAAGGGGAAAGAGAAAGCCCCGCCTCCTCCACAGCGCAGTATGGCAGTGGATGCCCCATCTGGTTTACAGGTGCCAGGAACAAAAGTTGTGTAAAAATTAGACTAGAAGAGAATGTGTAAGTGTCATGTCCTCTAAATGGATCTCTTCTGCTCAAGGGAAGGGGACATTTCACACCCACGCTGGGCATCCTGTTTCTATTCTCCAGGCTCTGTCCTGTCCCAGGCCCCTCTCGCCACTGAAAGGCCATGGAGAAAATAGACCTTACCAAAGCATGAGCCAGAATGACCCCCAGTGCAGTCCTGGAAGACAGCCAGTTCCCCGGCATTGATGTGGTCCTACTTAACTCCTCTGGGGTGGATGCATGTAGAGACTCAATGACAGGGAGCTATCTCAGCAGCTGGCGTTCAAGGAACTGAAGTAGAGTCACTGCAAGGAGGGTGGGCAGCTGAAATGCTCCAGAAAGCACTGAAGTGTAATTGCAGGCAATGCCGCATTGTTTTGGAATTCGGGAAACCACAGGAGTAAACAAGCCAAGCTGGCATGCAGCAAGCAAAAATAAGGCAAGACTTTCTTTTTTTCTCTGACCCAACAGAGAAACCAGATCAAAGATATGACATACAACTCTGGCTCTACAATATTGACTCATTCTGTTACCCACTGTTTATTGCGTGCCTACTATGTGTCATACACTCTCCGACACAGGAGTGTAACAACGAGGCAGGCATGGTTCTTTCTTTTGATGCATACAAACCTAGAGCCACCAAACTCAGATGTGCAAAAACTTTTTCATTCCCCCCCCCCATAACAATTTATGTTTTATTTGAAGCCCCCACTTATGCAGACAGAAATCCAGCATCCTCTAGCTCCCTCTTTCCTGGGCTGTCTCTAAATTCCAGGGGATTAAAAAATGCTAGGGAGTCTGGAGAGCAGGGTTGGGAGAGGAATCCAATCCTCATGGCATCATCCCCTCTCCCCTATACTCCTTGGGAAGCCCTCATCTCTGGGCTAATGTTGGGACATCCTCCTCACCCCAGCACTTCTCTGCTTGTTCACCATTCCAGGCACTGTCTGTGCCCCTTCTTAGGGAATCCCCCTGCACCTCCCAGCATCTAACTCCCTTAGTCTCTTCTCAAGTCTCTTCCCTTCCCAGGACCCAAGAAATGTTTACCTACCCTGGGCTGAGGGGAGCACAACAGAAACTGGCCCCTTATTCTTTCAAACCTATTTTCTAAATTGAGACCTTAATTTTGAGTTACAAAAACAAAGTCAATTCCTTTATTGTCACTTGTTTTATTTTTTGGTCTCTTCCCTGATGTAGCCTAGTCTCCTGAGGGCAGAGAAATTATTGGGAATTCTAGGAGGACAGAAGCATTGGTTAATATCCCAAAGAACTATCTCACTCTAATAGAGCTTTATTCTTCTTTGACATGATGAGACATTTTTCACTGAAGACACAATATGGTACATAAGCCAGGTCTGAAAAATGAATAGGTGTTCATCAAAAGAAGAAGGTAAAAGGGGATCAAATATGCAAGTAAGACTCTACTTGTATTATAAGATCATGAAATAGTATATGATTTAAAAACAACATGCAAACCTTCATTTAAAAAATGAAGGTTCAATATCATAAACAGTGTGAAATGTCTACTATAAGCAAAAAGAAATTGAATAGATGCTACTTTATGTTATGGGGTTGAAAGTCAATTTGAAATTTATATCCCTTCCCTCAATTTAAAAGTTAAAGAAAATTAAAAACTTTATTTAAGAGAAATATAACTTGAGTAAGGCCCCAAAACAAAGGTCACATACAAAATTTATTTTCCTTTCCTTTGTGGTAAGTGCCTAGATGCCCAGAGACTTCCATTAGAATAATTGCTTAGTGGAATATCGCATTGTCTATAAAAAGAGATCCCTAATGACACTGCTACTTCTGAATTAGAGATTTTTAGACGCATGTTACATGACTATATTGTCAAAGAAATATGAAGACACAATAAGCAAAGGAGATTATTTTTAATCACCCATCAACATAAAATCTCCTATCAGCAATTTGTATCACCCATTTTATCAACACGTGTGTGACCTCCCTTTACTTCAGTGAGAGTGGTGTGGGTGCCCAGGCACTAGAGAAACACAGCCCACAAACACACATCACTCTTCCCAATTTATATTTTCAGGATCCTGAATTGAAGCATGCTCAATGAATCTGACAGGGAGTGCTACTGAAGTCTCAACTCTAAATAAATAGTTTAAAATAAAAAGTTGTATAAATATCGGTCTGTGCCAATGATGCGGTTTGAGAGGGAGTGCTATAAACACAAAGTAAATTAAATGGGATCTACTTTTGTGGGGTAAAAGGCTACTTAGACTGGTTATTATAGAGAAAATTTTGTTGTGTGGTGCGACAGCACGTACCCATGTGGCTAACCTACCACTGGTAGAAGAAACAAATCCCACCCATACCTAGGGGCGGGGTCAGAGCCAGACCACAATTCCTCTGAGGGATGGACTTAATGTGCTGAAATGAAGGCCAGGCTCTGCTGCAGCTCATTAGCTGGTTGCAGACACACTGCGAGAGAAGAAAGTGGAATTTAGTCGATGTTCCAACTTCTACATGTGCTGTGAATAAAACAGACTATTGTTTTTTTGATAAAGAAGTATTGTTTTGAATGTGCAGAGTGGCTAAGTAAAGCCAGCAGAATTTTTTGGCCAAATATAGTCTCTTGCTCACTCCTAAAAATCCTAGCTTTCAAATTAGGAGCTGAAGTCATTGAAAAAAAAGTTTACATTCCTCCAGCCTGCTGCAGCAAAGCCAAACAAATGTTTGGCTTAAAGCTCACTTACATCTCTTTCATGAGCCTTTTCTGTAACATGGAAGTCTGAAAAATAGCATTTCTTTTATCGAGTCATTTAATGCCAAGTGTTTTGTGTGTGTGAGTGTGTGTGTGCTTCTGTGAGGACACGCACACTCAGCAACAGCACTGTAGGGTCAGTGTAGTGGTTTTAAAGCATGTGGGTCATATTTGAATTTAAAGAAACCATGGTTTTACAGCTTCTGGCATAATTTAGGTCACAGTCACAAACTGTGATTTTTTTAAGCATCATTAACCACTGAATGGACAAGGAATGTGTTATTTTCAAGGAGTTTCTTTGGTGCCAGTTCAGGCAATAAAAACCTAAGGACAGGGGTCAATCCGGGAGGGTAGCCTAGTATGTAGTTGCCCTCCTGATGCACTTTTTACCATAAAAATCCAACATGCTTTTTAGCCTGCAGTCTCTCAGACCGAGCTGGGTAACAGAGTGACAGCATGGGCTTGTTGGAGGCAGGCATCTTGATGGCACCTTTCCATGGAGTCAGCCGGATTGGGGATTTGGCACTCTGAAGAACCCATTAAGCTTACAGAAGTGTGGAATTGAAGCACTGGACTAGTAGTTTTCAGGATCATAGGTAGAGTCTCCTTACACTATTCTTCACGGATCAGCCAAAGTTTTATTATAATGATGACCTTCATAGAAAACAAATTTTCAAATTTCTGAAGAGCAGATAATAAAATCGCTTAAATTGAGCCTCTTTATAAATAGTTGGCAACTGACGATCCAAGGCCAGACGTGAGGAAAGGGAAATGGAGGAAGCTGTGCGTGCGTCACTCTTATCCCTGTCCTCCTGGCTGTCTACTGGCGCTGCGTGTTGGTGGCATTGCTTTGTTTTCGAGAGGAACTTGGTGTTGAAGGTAAAATTCCCAAGTGCAAGTGATTGGTGCATCAGAGTGAGGACCACAGAGAGTAAGCAAGCCTTCATGGTCAAACAACAGCATGGTGAGCAGCGGAGGGTCTCCTTAGACCAGTGGTTCTCAACCTTGACTGCACATTAGAATCACCTGGGAATCTTTTTAAAATCCTGATTTCTGGGCCTCATCCTCTGGAATCAGAATTTTAAAAAGATTCCCAGGTGATTCTAATGTGCAGCCAAGGTTGAGAACCACTGCCTTAGACCTGTGGTCGGCAAACTGTGGCTCGCGAGCCACATGGGGCTCTTTGGCCCCTTGAGCGTGGCTCTTCCACAAAATACCACATGCAGGCACGCACGTACAGTGCAATTGAAACTTTGTGGCCCATGCGCAGAAGTTGGTATTTTGTGGAAGAGCCACGCTCAAGGGGCCAAAGAGCCGCATGTGGCTTGCGAGCCGCGGTTTGCTGAGCTGCAGTTTGCCTACCACTGCCTTTGACCAACTCTAGTTCCCTTCTCAAACGCGAAACACTAAATAAGTACCTCCGTTACTCAGGGCAGTTGTTACATGGAAGGAACAAAATGAAGTGTTTACTAAAAAACATTAGTTACATATTGAATTCTTTTTTTCAATATCAAAAATCTGCGGTTTTGGTCGCATCCACAGGATCCCCAAGATTGCTTCTCAGGTGCCATGTTTTGTTGTAGCATCGCCTTTAGTAGAATTTTAACTGCACCGAATTACCAGCATAGTTTACATCATCAGTAAAAAGGGGACCATATCAGCATCACAGGAACAAATGCATTTATCGTATATTTTTCCAGATATCCTAGATATCGACTCCTGAGCTTCTAATGAGTGTTTTTAAGATATTACAACCTACCAAGAATGTCTTTTAAAAGGAATCTTCTAGGTGTGTGCTTTTAATTTGATTTTAGAGAGGAAGTGAAAGAGACAGACAGAGTCAGAGACAGAGAGACAGAGAGAAACATTGATGCGAGAGAGAAACACTTGATTGGTTACCTCCCACATGGTTGGGGATTGAAACTTGTATATGTGCCTGGACTGGGAATCAAACCCGCCACCTTTTGCTGTATGGAAAGATGCTCCAACCAACTGAGCCACACCAGCCAGGACACCCAAATAATGTTTTTTATTTATGTCAAAACCTCTGAGAATTAGGTCTGAAGGGGCTGTAAGAGAAACAAAAAAGGTCACCTTTCAAACAAATGGGTGGGGATTGCCTTCAGTTCTAAACACAATACCCATCACATTAATGAGATGGCCCCAGACAAGCATTTGCCAAATAAATGTTTACTGGGTATATAAACTAATTAAACACTTGCATTTTAGTCTTTTTATTTAAATACCTTATAAAATATTTTCTACATGCCCTTTCCTCCATAAAAAAAAAAAAAAAACAACAGCTTGGGAATAAAATTTTAAAATGTGTATATTATGTCATCATTATGAATCTCCACTGTTATGTATCTGTGTGTCCTGTTTGCCCCTAAAATCAACCTCTTCCTCCTTCAGTTCCAGGTTCTCAGTTAAGACGTTTCTACTGCTGTGCCTGTGCCTAATATTATTTCACCTTCTTCCTTCCAGTCTGTTCTGAGATAGAAAAAGAGGTCTAAATATGTTAACAATTCATGCTAAATAATAATCAATATGATTCTGGATAAAGACTTACTATACAAATTTCCTAGAACTTTTGCAACTACATTTTCTGCCAAAAAGCTTAAGTTGCCAAAAGATCAGTGGTCAAGTAAGACGTTATTGTCATATATAAGTCCTAACTACCTCTACAATGCTTCACAAAGTCAAGGAATACATATACAACTGTAATGTGAGTTGGCCACCAAATGAATTCTTCCTTAATAAGCATTAAAGTTTTTACACGACTTTATATCCTAAGCATCTCCAATTCCACTGCATATTTTAACACTAACTTAGAGTTTAGACATAATTTACCAATAACTTCTACATTATGTACTATTCCACTTTTGTGTTTGGTTTTGTCAGGTAACCAGGAATAGGAACATATTCAAGCTACCGTGCGTTAGTATAAGGTGTTACAGGAAAGTAAGGAACACAATCATCTTTAAAACAAGCCAAGTGGACACGGAATATTACTCAAGGACAGGAATGTTGTTCAGAGTTTGGTGAATCCACACAATCTGGTTATCACATTGTCACCTCAGCAGAGGAGCACATTTCTCTCTTTGCTGTGCCTTCCCCATTATTCCCACCTATTTCTTATTCTAGTAAATTCTTAGTAATAGTTAAGACAACTTAATAAAGTATTTAAAACATATTTCAGTGTTTAAAAATAGTTTTATTTAATAAATATATTGTATTAAATTTAAGTATTTAAAAACTATAAAAATACTAAAACATTTTCAATGCTATATGAAGGATTAAATGTTTCATAGTTTAAATAACCTAAAACAAAGATGGTACTTAACACTCACACACATACATAGTGATTCACTAGCGAAATAAAAAAATATTGAACCTTAAGGTGTGAAACATTTCTGGTGAACCACAAATAGCTTTACCAATTCTACCAGAGTTTCTTTATATGGTTGGTGTTTAAAGATACAGACTTCTGATATTATCACTTTTATTTGGTCTAGAGAAAAAAGAATCATTTAGTTATTGAACCTGAATTCTTGGAATGTCATAGTTTCCAGCCTTTCAATCAGAGTATAAAAATGTGTCAGGGACACAAAGTCAGCCAAGAAGCATTAACACAATGGTCTCCTGGGGGTGGGAGTAGGGAGGAGAAGACAAAGGAATGTATAGCCATTAGCCATCATTTTACCAACTTTTCTGACCAAGTCTACTTTTGTAAAGCTACAGTCTTGGTATCTTGAGAAAAGAAGCAACTCAAAAGGAAGTGTGGTGGAAATTTCCAAAATACAGAGTGTCTGTTTGGATAAAAACAGTGAAGACAGGCTTCTATATTTAATGATGGGGCCTGGGTTGCCGTCTTCTGTGATCACTGGCTCTGTGTGGTACACTTTGGTGAGTTTATGATGGTGTAATCCTCCAATGAATGAAGCACTCCCTTCCCTTCAGTGCTGTTTATTCTTAGCTTATGCACACAAAGAGCAAAGAGACTTGTCAACAACACGTCCAGTTTATACAGTGAATACTGCTAAGAGCCAGCTGACTCAAGTGAACCAAGAAGCTCTGTGTCCTGAACGTCCTTCATTCATTCACATGCACACAAATATTTGCTCTGCACCTACTATGTGCCAGGCACAACAACAGAAAAGGTTAATTGGGGAAAAGTGGAGAACAGGGACATGGCAGTGGTAGCAAGGGAGGAAAGAGGAAAAAAAATAGTTTGGGTTTGGATTAATGAAAAGGGAGCTTCTTTTCCTGACATCCTGCAAAAATCTGTGTCTAACGTGTCAGTCATATTAATTAAGTGTCCATTTCTAATCTGAACCATAGGATTCTAGTGAAAGGGCCCCATGTTGATGGGCCCTTTATTGTTTTTACTGGCATTTCCATAGTAGTTGATAAATATACCTACACTAGTTTTCTAAAATAATTCAAATCTATTTCAGAGTAGACAATAATGAAGATAAAATGATTTGTTGCCTTTCATGAAAAAAGCATAAAGTTCATACTTATAAACCCCACTGATGTGTCTAATATAGAAAATAAACAGATTCAAGTGAATACTCACAGCACCTAAATTCTAATACTTTTGATATAACTATTTGGGAGAATTAGGGGTTTTTTTTAGCTGGAGTTTGGAGGAGTTGTAGATCACTTTGTGTTTTTTTGGTTTGTTTTTTTAATGAAGCCTTGCCCCTAGGGGAAAAACATTAGTACTCTGGCCAATGACAGGCTGTTTTAATGACATTCTGTGAATTGAGACAACAGAAATAGCGCTTGTTCAGAAAATATTTTCAAGTCATGATTTCTAGAAGTCACCCCACTTATCACTATGTCAGAATATTTTTCTTCAGTCCATTAAGAGCAGGTTTTGCCTTTATGCTGCTTTCAAGGATTCCAAAGGTTCACTCACAATGTCAGACTACAGTAAAATTCAGCGTAATGTGAACCACTCTATGATATTGCCTTTCCTTATTGCCTCTCAGTTACACTGTGCTAAATGCAGTAAAGGAGAAGTTGTTCTGAATGGGACAGAGAGAGAAATGAGTATCATTCCCTGAGTTGAAAAGTCACAGACTATAATATGCTAAGAGCTAAGAGGAGAATTTCTTACGCTGATGATTGGTTATTCGGGTTTGAATATCAGAGTAACCTGGAAAGCCATATAAGATTGCCTGTTACACACCGTGGTGATTTTTATTGCTACGCATTCCACAATGGGCAATAAAGCAGTGCCCCCACCAGCTGCAAATATATTGATACATTTTTCTGGAAAACAAACCCAAGCAGCATTATCATCATAATGGAAAGGAGAGCTTGCCACTTGCTCGCAGAACGGCCCCTGAGAAACTGAGGTGCTTCTTTTTACATAGAGATTTGACTCTGAGTAACAGGTCAGAGCTAGGGAAGCATGCTCTGCCCAAGATATTCTGGGGGCTGTAAGCCCAGGAATGCTTTGAGTGCTGCCAGTAGGGCCCCAAATGATCCTGAGCAGCTTGCATACAACCTTGGCACAGTGCAGACCTGCCTCTGCAGTCACTGTCCTGAGGTGAGCTTCCTAATGGGAAGGCAGGAGCACATGACGAAGCTTGGTTTTCTATACCTTCTGGGGAGATTGAAGCAACGCAGCAACTTGAGGAGAGCAGCACTGAACCTTAGAGGTGATGTCAGGAGCATCCCAACATGAAAGCCATTTCAAACACTCACAGGATAGGATGGCTCTTTTGCATATGGTCATCTGTTTATTTGAAGATGAAATGAGGGACTGCCAGACGATCCTGGCCTATAAATACCGCCAGCCCCAGTCATTATTTTAAGTGTTTCCTTCACCCTCTAAGAAGAAAAAAGGGGGGGGGGGAGGAGTTTATAAAAAAACACTCAAAAGTAACATTTCAAGGGTAATTATGCTCATATTTTGAAGTAACTTATCTTAAGAATATGAATGATTCCTGTCCAGCTCACATCTTGGGTAGCTTTGTGCAGAACTCCCACTAACGATCCCTTTGCCCAGGACTTAAAATAAACCCATCTATTCTTTCTCCCAGAAAGAAAACAAAAATCTCAATGGTCGCTGTGAAATTATCCCCTGTGACAGAATGAGTCATCCAGGCCAATGCAGGCAAAAGCTCGCTTCTTTGAGAACTTGCTCCCCGTCTTCCTTTTAGGGAACAGGCACCCCTGGCCTGCGGCTGGAGGCCAGGCGGCTTTGCTTCGCTTATGCAAAAGTACGGTCTGAGGAAGTTTTGTTTAAGGTTAATGCTTTGTATAAAAGTATACTTTCCTACGGACTTTCATCGTAGACTTAAGAGGGAAGCACAAAAAGGAGTGAACTACTACATTTTGTGCTACTACATTTTTCATTTCAGTTCAGTTGCAACGTTTGCCTCAATGGGAATTTCTTGTGCCTTATTTTCATACATAACTGTTACTTCTGCAAAACAGCAAAGCTGATTCTGTACACTTACTCCAAGCATACTTATAAAAAAATAAAATATCCAGGATTTCTTATGTCTTTGACAGTTTTCCTTTAATATTTAAGAAGTTATGCTGACTATACCAATTTACAGTTGTTTAGTAAATGCTCATTTGTTGGAAAATCATTGTGAAGATTTTGATTAGAATCCACCCATCAGACCGGTAATTTTAAATATAATATATTCATTTACTAACCTCAAATACGGTGGATTTATTTCTTACTCTATATCCTTTTCATTGAAATTAATAAAAAGCATAACAGAATACCTACTATTTGTGACATACTTTATTTCATGTCAATAAAATTATTAACTTTAAAGTCAATCCGTTTTCTCCAGAATTTTTTCAAATTTTCCCCCCCCAAAATTCTTCATGTTCAATATTGAATTTTTATTGTCCTAAGTTATTGGAAGTTACACATGCATTAGAAAAATTCTGAGTTACTCTAACATGAAAAGAAAAAGATTTATCAATATTCATAAAGTTCATTAAAATTAAGAATCTCCACATTCTGGTTCTAGGGAGTGTATTTTCTGACAGGTTTTAAGAAATATAATAGGCCTTACCCGGTTTGGCTCAGTGGATAGAGCATCGGCCTACGGACTCAAGGGTCCCAGTTCAATTCTGGGCAAGGACATGTACCTTGGTTGCGGGCACATCCCCAGTAGGAGGTGTGCAGGAGGCAACTGATCGTTGTTTCTCTCTCATCAATGTTTCTAACTCTCTATCCCTCTCCCTTCCTCTTGTAAAATATCAATAAAATATATATTTTAAAAAAGAACCAATGGGAAAAATATTTTTTAAAAAAAGAAATATAATAGGAGACATTGGTGAGTATTTTATGAGTCTCTCTTAAAGATATCAGTGCTTCCCTTTATCTGCAAAACTTTAGAAACACAACAGAGGGAAAGGCAAAAAATCTATGTACAATACCATATGCTGCGCCAAATATAATTAAGAAACCTTAGATTCATGCCAAAAAAAAATTACTGAATGGTTATCTTGGTAAGATCAGCTCCCTTCAAGACTGTGCCCACACTGATGACTTCAGCGAGATAAACCACCGCCTCGGCACTACTACGCAAATGAGAACCAGAACCAAACATCCTGAGAAACGTCCTAAGAAAAAAAAATAAAGAGAAAAAAACCATAGGAATTAAGTCTGAAAGGAACGTTCGAGGTCATTAATGATGAAATCATCTATTTTCAGGAAATAAAGCAAGAGTTGTCGAAACCATAACAAATACCCTGAAAATATAGGTCTTTTAGAAAAAATTAGAGAGCTCCACCATGATTCAGTAAATTAATTACATAACTAAGGTTTAAGGATTTTTTATAATGTATATAAAATCATAGACAAATTCAGAGCTTCCAGCTCTCACATTTTGAACGCCTTTCTCCACCTTTTGTTGTCTCTTCCAGGTGACACCTCTGTAACCTACATCCTCAGGCCTACCTTCACCGCACTGCCCAACAATTCCAATTAAAGTTTTAACTGTGGCAGTTTAGCATGTTATCCCTGCAATAGATATTTCCACTGAAGGCTACAAGCTCTCAAGACCCCAAGGAATGAACAGAAGAATTTCAAGAAATTGATAAATAATGAGAAAAATGTTTCGTTCCCAAAGAGCTTCAAGTTTGTCCTCAGGGGTTGACATCAAGTCACATACCGGTGATGGTCCTGATGGTGGAAGTGACCGAATTATGGAGATGACATCTGCAACCCAGATAAAATGTACAGTTTTGTTAGTTGTTCAATTACTAATCAATAAACTGCTGAACAATAATAAATGCCACTCATTTATTACTTCTCCAAATTTTCATGATGCAATTTGCTGGGAATGGAAGAAGAAATCGGTGGGAAGTCTGTCTTCCTTTGTGAGCATACACATCTTACTAATTAAGCCATGTGTTGTAATTTTATCTAAGCAAGCAGGAATGCACATAAAAGCGCCTAAATTGTACCATAAGAACTTGATCTAAAACATAAGCGTGGAATAGAATAGTAAATTATCACTAAGTGGAAGGTGGTAACACTAGTAGTTCAAAATTCCTAGTCAGCAAAGCAGCGCTACACAAATTAAAGCCCCAGGCATACTCTTCACGTGGGTGGCATAGCGGTACAGAACCACACACTCCACACTAAAGAATTCTGTCTGTGGAGGTTTATGACAGCCAGTGAGACAAGCAAAGAAACTCACAACTCGGCACTTTTTAGAAGAGAGTCATTCTTTGGATAGAGGAGAGTGTCTCCATTGTAGGCCATGGACTAAAGGACAATACTGCTGTGAAAATCCCAGTTTCTGTGACAATCTTTACTACTTCCCTGAACTTCTAAAGTCACAATCGGTACAGGTCCCTTGAACTTCTGCATATTTCACTGGAGATTTCCAGTGCATCAGCTACAAAATCCAGAGGTGCTTAAAAGTCATCATCTCAAATGTTCATATATTGACCCCATGCTTGAACCTTCATGCAACTAACCTCTAAAAGACCACATTAAGGTTTGGGGAAATTGGATGGTGTTTGTTTAAGAGAACAAAGGCAGAGGAAAATTGTGAGAAGAGGAGAAATGGGTAGGTGTATGAGAGGAGGCAAGGAATGCCTAAGAAAATTGACTCAATTCAGAGGTGAGGCTAGATTCACTAGAACTATACCCAAGTGCCCCATAATTAAGTCTTATCTTCCAGTTTTTTTATATTGCTTTTTCTGACATTCCAAATCCAATTATTAGCTGGCATTTGTTTCTTTCATTTGCCTGGATCTAAAAGTCTTATAGTCCCAAACCTGAGTAATATGCCCCTTCTAATCTTCTAAAAGTATGGAAACAAACAAAAGTTTGGTAAAACTATAAAATAAGAATGAGTAGGCTCTGTCTGAGTAGAAAAATGAAGTGCTCTTCTATTAATACTGACATTGTGGACTTCTTTCCTTTGCACTTCTATGCCCTTTCAATTGTTTTAAATTCTTAGCTATGGTCTGAATGTTTCAAATATTGACCAGTTGTTATGTGAGGTATTAGTATTTTGGGTTTATAGTTAATTATCCCTGCACACTTTAGCTCTGAACTATAATGAATTTTTTTTTTTTTTGCTAGAAGTATTACAAAGGGTATTACATAAGTGCCCTTTTTATCCCCCCCACCCTTGACAAACCCCTGCCCTCCCTATAATGAATTCTTTTAAATACAAATAGTGGGCACATGGTTCTGCTACTTCTTTATAAGCTGCTAAAATGTATCCAAATTAGTTCACCCATATGAAGTGTGATGCTCAAAACAACGATGCTGCCTCCACAAAATGAACTGCATATGAATATAAGCATTATTTAAGGTAAAAGAACCTGGAAGTGCTCTTGAATGTCAATGATATGCATGGAGAGTGTTTCTTTTGTAGATATATTTCCCAATGTGTCTAGAGATTCTTATGACAAGTGAACTCTCATTAATGATCAGAGACTGGGGAACAGATGTTGTACAAAGCTACATCTCCTTCAACACATATTTATACAGCATCTATCATAGGCCAGGTACTATGCAAAAGCTAAGGAATATATAAATGGATATGAGAAAATCCCTATACTCAAAAAGCTTACAGTCTTATAGTTGGGGAGATAAGTTTATCTTCAAATGATTACAGTGTGAATAAATGCCAAAAACAGGGGGAAAGCAAAAAGACCTACTGACTCCCTTGGATGGTCAGGGATGTTTCACCAAGATGTAATTTTGAACCCTACACGGAAAGAGTGACTATATGTTCAGATAAAACTGGGGAAGACATTCCAGCTATGGTCAGAGCATGGTTACTATTTGGTAGTTCACAGGCTGGTGTAGCTAAGGAGAAGTAATGTAGCCCTGGCCAGGTGGCTCAGTGGTTTGGAGCATCATCCTGTACACCACAGGTTGCAGGTTTGATTTCTGGTCAGGGCACATACCTAGGTTGTGAGTTCGATCCCCAGTTACGTGTACAGGAGGCAACCAACCGGTGTTTCTTGTTCACATCAATGTTTCTCTCTCTCTCTTTCTCTCTCTTCCTCCCTCTTTTTCTCTCTCTCTCCCTCCTCTCTCTCTAAAACCCAATCCTCTGGTAAAGATTTTTTTTAAAGTAATCTAAAGAGTCTGAAAAGCAGATGGTGCATAAAGTCTCTGCGCCACACTGAGGAATCTAGACATTATCCTGGAGGTGACAGCAGGCCATTGTAGTCTCCTAATCATATTCAGTAATCTTGTCAAGAGAACAAAACATACCATTTTAAAATTTAATTATGTATTTAGTTACCTTCTAGCCTCACCCCCATCTTTGCATACTACCACAGAAATACAGCCGGAATAGAGTGGCCCTGGGCCTTTCACGGAGAAACTGGGCTCTGGAGAAAAACACTCTCCAGTCCTCAGTATCCTTCCATTCCCAAAAGCTGGCTAATATTTTGCAGCATACACAAATGATATAGACCCCAACCCACCAGGAAAATATTTTCAACACTAGAAATGTTCAATAGAAGGGGTTTCATCTCATACACCCAGAAAAAAAATAAAACTTTCATGTAAGTATTTATAGAACGACTGATAACATTACTTTTGTCTCAAAATTCTCAGTATCATGAGAAAGTTCAAATGCAAATGAGAACCTACCACAACCTCCTTCATCCACCAGTAAAATCCTTTCACCTTGAAAATTGGAGTTTTATGGGAAGGTAATGGGAAGTGCAAATGTTTGAGCAACTCACATGATATATTTCTAGTATCTCGCAAATGTCTGTGAAGAACAACTTATCCTCACTTCTCTCCAGACAGATATTGTGCCAAAAGGTTAACTCAAATGTGTATCGAAGAATATGATTATGTGTTTATTTAAAGAAAGGAATCTCTTGTAAAATGTGTGTCTACACAAATAATGATTTAATTTCCTCTTACTCTTTGTTTTTGTCTGCCAATGACATATCTATAAATGAATTGAACCAAACAAAGCCTTGGCAGTAAGAAGAGCTGGGGTCCTGACAGATTATGCACTTCTGGAATTAAAAACAAAACAACAACTAAGGAAGAAGCTAAGGCCAGAACTTCGTAAAGCTCATCAATGAGACATCATCTTATTTCCAGTTTATAAGATGTTATTCAAGTATAAAAAGTCATCATCAATATCATTCTAATGAAAGTTTACAAAATAAAATTTTTTGAAAATAAAAATCAGCAGGAAAAAAAGAGCATGCCCATGTTTCCTGCCTACATGCTCTTCTCTATTGATGCACATCCTGCTTCTCTGTATTTACTCCAAATCTTTTTTTTATAAACCAGTTGCTTAATCAGAGGATCTAAACATTCCACGAGAATTTACTTTTTTCTTCTCCCTTGACTATATGAAAATAAAGATGCTAGCTGTGACAAATATTTCAAAGACTTCTGCTTCCTAAAATGTTTAATTGACAATGGAAATAGGACAGGCATTGTAAGTCATCTCAATTATATGGATGTTCATTTAATTTCCATTAGCATTGTTACCTTGACCCATTGTTTAGATGCCTCCGTGGACCTGAAGGCAACAATTTGGGGCTTAAAATTTGAAATTTCAATTGCCATATTTTTAGTACAACCTAAAGGTGCTCACAGGAAAATGTGGATCTAGCTAAGAAAATACAGAGTTGTTTTATGAAAGTCATTCTCCTTTCTACTCCAAATATCTTTTCATTCTTAATTTTCCCTAAAATAATTTTTCACTAATATCTTTAGCTAATTACTTGTGGCCATTGGATTAATTTTAGCTTACTAGTGGGTATTCAAATTGTGTCTCTATGCTAGCTACAAGAAGGAAAATGTTTTTAAATGACGTGTGCTAATTTAACTTTACAGTATAAGAGTGTACTCATTATAACTTATAGCACAAAGGTTTCAGACTCTGTACATGGTATTGCAATTCCTACAAGAAATTGTTGAGATTCAGGAATCATGAACCATGCCTAAGTTCTTGGAAACTATGTGTCTGCTATGGTGGCTGTTGGCTCCTATGAATGGAAAAAAGTGCCACAGAGAATTTCAACCAACATGAAGCAACTGTTCCAAAGAATGTGGCTTAAGATTTTCAAAGACAAGTCAGACAGTTAAAGCATGCAGCTGTACTCGAAGGTGACCAAGAATAAGAATAGATGAACCAAATAACAAATGCATTACAAGACAGGTTTGAATTGCCAGGACTAACTTCAGTTTTGTATTCTTATCTGAAAAACACTCCTATTTCCAAAGAAACAGAATTGAAATAATAATATAAGCATAGAGAGCAAATTTCAAAAATGAGCAGTAGTAAATAAAAATGTTAAATAAATGATGTCTGAAATCAAAAGAATTCGAGGTTATCAAAATTACCTTGACAACAGAAAGTACCTAAATCCTATATGTTCTTTTGAGGATAGCACATATGACAATTTTAAATCACACTACAAAATTCAACTACAAAATTCTCCCAGAATAAATTAGCTTCCAAAAATCAAACATTTTCAGAGAGCCTATAAAAAAAAAAAAAGATAAGTGTGAAGTGTAGGCCTTCTGTGGAATCACCAAAATTTCTTAGCTCTTTATTCTTCTTTCTAAAAAGTTTCTCTGCTGAAATATAATTTAGAGAACATGCAGAAAATAAATGTAAGACGGGCCAAAAAAGTAAGAGGCCCGAAGCTCCAATGACAATTTAGTGAATATAAATGTTATTAAACTTCAAACCATCTCTTCTTAGTAAACACAACTCATTATTTCCTATGGAAATCAGGCTTGACCAATACCATTGTGAATTACTTATATAAATTAAATATGCCACTTCTATAGAAAACTTTAGGTCAGCAGCAGATGTTGGTAAATTCCTACAGAAATGCATGCCCAGAGAATTTTTTTTAAATGGCAGAAATCTGCTAGCTATTCCTGCCTTATCTGCAACAGCTGAGCAATCTTTCAGTGCCACGCGGAGACGGAAAACTTGGCTCAGACATAGCGTGGACAAGCTTGCCTTAATCACATTGCTCTTTTACATGTGCACAAGGACATCAACATTGACAGTACAGAGCAAAGCAGCCATTTGCTGAAAACAACTGTCAACGTTGTCAAGTTTTTGGAACCTCTTATAATGTGATTTGTATGACAAATCTTGTGGCATTTTGTTTGTCAGCAACAGTAGTGAATTTCCATGTATCTGGGAAGGCAGGAGAACTGTTCCGAAGTGGATTGGGTGGTGTTGTTTTTTTTTTACACAGACTATGTTAAAGGAAAACAGTTGTTAATTTTTAAATGACAGGTATCAAATAGATCTAGAATTTTAAAAGTGGAATTTCATTTAAAATATCCTGAAATTGCAATTCCCCCTTCCACTCAAACCTTGAAAAACTGTAATAGTTGCTTGATTTTACTTCGTGGCACTCCAGATTTTGAAAACAGTTTCTGTGAAAATATTAATATTTTCTGAGACAGGGATCTGTAGCAGTAATTATTAGGGTGAGCTCTAAGTGACAATCGTAGGTTCAGTCCTTTCCGCAAGAACTAAGTGCTCATTGCCATAGAGTTCGTGAAATCGGAGGTAACCAGGTATAACTAAGCTAGCAGCGCACCAGTGTTATTCAACAACGTACCCATTAAGGGACAATTACAGTGATCTTATGGTTCATCAGTTTTTCACCAATTCCTTTAGTCCTTCTCTGAGCTGCGTTTTTCACACAGCTACAGTGGGGCCTTGACTTACGAGTGTCCCGACTAACGAGTTCTTCGAGATATGAGCTGTCTCTCGGCCGATTTTTTGCTTTGAGTTTCGAGCTAAAATTCGGGTTACAAGCCAGCTTCAAATACCCCACCGTTAATTGGCACAGCGAATGTCACACTGAACGCCACAACATCAGCCCAGCATCACGTGTCTCACTCATTCACTTTTTGGTTTGACATACGAGTAATTTGAGTTACAAGCTCCGTCACGGAATGAATTAAACTCGTAAGTCAACGCCCCATTGTATTCCTTAATGTGCTTCACTCATTTGTCCTAAGCCAAGGTCCTCCACTGTGTGGGTGGAGTCCACTTGGACTCAATGTACAATAGACCACATATCCTGCACCCTGTGCACCTGCCAAAATGCCCTTGGGTATGTTAGACCAGCGTGCTTGCCCAGGCAATGTAGATGTTCTTCACATCTATACTAGTTACGGTTCCTTTAGGACAGATATGCCAGAGTCTAATGAAAGGATATTTTGTATGTTCTCTCTCCTGTGGCTCTGGTTAGAGCATTCCAGAAAAGATAGTCTCTCCCGTCTCCTCAAAACGTACTGAACATAATCCCTAGAACCACCCTTATAAACACTTGGTTCTCTTTTTATTTGTTAATTGAATCGAGTTGAAGTGATCAATGAACTGGGACAGCACACCTCAAACAGAACTAGGCACACTTCAAGTGCTCAGTAGCCCCATGTGGCTAGTGGTGCCATCCTGGACAGCAGAATTCTAAAGACCTCAGTTCTAGTACTTCTTTGTCTATCTGCTTATGTGGCTTCATGTAAAAGCCCCTTTTCTTTTTTCTCATTTTCTCCAACTATCAAAAGGGCTTTAGTAACCCCTGTCCTATTTTATCTGCAGGTAGTTAGTGTTAACACATGAGAAAAAAATACATTTAAAAGTAGTTTGAAAACGAGGACGTTTTCCTCAGTCTTAACTTTTTTATTATATTTCTGCTTTCATTTCCCAGATTTGTCTCACTTTCCTTTTTTTTTTAAGTTACTGGCTGCTAGTTAAAAATCATATATGGGAAAGCTCAATGTGTTTTATGGTTTTAAAAAACTACTGTCCAATGCTAAGTACCAGGCTTATTTTTCCCTCTCAATAGCTGTTTGCCTTCATAAAATCCTAAATTAGGGATAGTATCAATAGCTTGCCTTTTCTGTGATAATCACTATTTCTAAAAGACACTTACATTCAATAGTTTTGGAACACTTCTGTCTTCTAGTTGGGCCTTGATACTTCTAAGTATAGCTTAATAATGTCAAAGATAATGTAGACACACAAAGCAGTAGAACCATGGTGTATTATAGAATTGTGCACTTCAAACCTACATAATTTTATTAACCAATTTCACACCAATAAATTTAATTTTAAAATTATTTAAAGATAATGTAGAGAAAAAAAGATAGAACCTATGTACCTATATTTATTTTAAATATCCAGCTTATTCTCTATTTACAAAAATACTTAAAATTGAAAATTATGTATATGATTGAACTTTCAATGGCTATAATTTTCGGACAATTTAAAGGTGTTCACAGGAAAATGTGGTTCTAGATTAGAAAATAAAGAGTTTTATGAAAGCAACCGCCCTTTCTATTTCAAATCTCTTTTCATCCTTAAGTTTTCCTAAAAGAATTTTTTTTTGCAAATACTTTTAGCTACTTTCTCACAGGTAGAAAATGCCTAACTAGGAAACCCTGCCTTATATTCTTATTGTCCCATTTCTTTAAATTCTGAAAACCTCCTATGTCATACCATGATTCTTATTGACTCTGCACCCCTAGATCGTTTCACATTTATTCCCATCTACTCCCTCCTTCTTTCTTGCTTCCCTCCTTCCCTCATTCTCTTTCTGTCTCTCTCTCTCTCTTCCCCTGCCCTCTCAACCTCCTCACTTAATGTATTTTCAGATTAAAGCTAAGCGGCAACCACACCTCTTCCTTTCTCTACCCTTCCCCTAGAGCAGCTTGTATTTAGTAGCTGGCAGGCGGTAAGTTAGCTATGGAAAAAGAACTTTGAACTTTTTGTTTGTCTACCAACAACCACTATCCTATATCTTAGAATTGCATATTTTTAAATAAATTATAAAATTTCACAGATAAAATATATTGTCATAAAACATCCTAAACATTAATCTGGCAGGATCTGGAAGTACCACTGGCTGCCCAACTCCTCTACCATCACAGTAAAACAGCAATCTATCTGAACAGTAATCTAAATGTTGTGAGGTTTTTTTAATGCATTTGAATACGATCTTAATCACCATTTCCAGCGATGTGTCTACATACCAGCTGCAGCCCTGCTGATTAGAACATCAATACCAATTGATTTTCTAACACATACTTGCAATGTCTATTGTATCTCATTGTACACTGTACACTATTGGTATTTGGCCAAAGCTAACAGGAGGGGAAAAGATTTTGTGTTCAGAACACATGGGCCCCAGAGAGTTTCGTAATTCCCAGGAGAACAGAAAAGGCAGGTACTCAATGTCAGACTAAATGGTCTCTTACAGTTAATGTGTTTGGTGGCTACAGGCTCAAATCATTCACTTGTCCAGAGCCAGGGTTACTCAGCTGTATAATAAGCTCTAAAGTCTCTCCTTCGTAAAGGACCCAGGATTCATGGCTTTAATTTTACCACCGATAATATGAAAAAGTGTACTCCATACAGTACTGAGCAAGCATTCACTCTCAGCTTCCACTATAATGAAATTCTAATTGTTTCTAAAGTTTAGGAAGGATAAAATGCTTAATCTCCATGATGACAAAAGGAAGCCAGGAAAATAAAGTGACACACTTGAATGAACTGTGAGGAAATAAAGTGCACAACATGCGATAATGCCATGACTCCGTGTTATTGCGCATTTCTGGGCTGAAAAGATATGGCTTGATGGGTAATTTGTCATGCTGTGCAATAGAGAACAACAGTAAAGAGACTTCAGACAGAAGAAAATTACACAAATAGTAGGGTGGAAAGGTATAATTGAAGATGGCAAAAGATTGAAAGAAAGACATTTAAAATTACTGTACTGACCTACTAAATGCACTTGGGCGTGGAATCCTGGCCTCACAAGAAGAGGCATTAAATGACTGCGGGCTGTGACACTACTGTGGAGTAATGCCAATCTCCGAGGTCTCGGAGAAGAAAAACACAATGCACAGCCTAACCGAACCGCCTCAACCTGCTTTCTTTTCGAGAGGAGTCTGGGATTCTGTTGAACTTAGGAAAATTTTTCTAAGTAAGTTTTGCTTTTTAAAATTATGAGTAGATTTCATTTAGTATTTGGGAGGCTTAACTCCTTAATTTTCCAAAGTCAATAAATCTCCATTCTGTAAAACTGCAAAACCAGCATTATATATATATATATATATGTATTTTATGAATTCACACAAAAGTATTTTGCTTCTCACATCCAGTTAAGTTTCTTCAAGATCCAGTCCAAGAGAGCAGCATGACATTATTCGAAGCACAACCCTAAGTCTGAGAAGCAGGAGACGTGAGCACCAGCCCCATCTCTTCTGCAGGCTCATTAATCATGCACAGCTCTGGGTATGTCTCTTAACCTCGCTAAGCCCAAGCCCCCTTCTCTGTAGAAGGAGAAGCATGAACCAGACACTTTCTAAAGAATTCTTCCCGTCCCGTTATTCTACTGCAAACAGCAGAACCTCCGGAGAGCTTCTCAATAAAGGTTATTTCCTTCTCCTTCCTGGGCTCATAAGCAGGGGCTATCTCCACCACCCACACTTTACAGCGGCTCATGTCACTCAGCTCCTTTGTTCCCTTAAATTAGAGAAATATGCTTTCTACCTATCATGTGAGATAATTACATGAAAAAAAATACCATGTGCAGTATTCATTAATTATAAAGATCTTTTTATTTCTCACATATAAGTGCATAAATCACAATCTATCTTTAAAAAGGTGATTCGTATTGATAATACAGTAGGACCCCCTTGGGGATACCCAAGACCCCCATGGGACGTCTGAAACCACAATAGTATCAACCTCTATACACACTGAGTGACAAGATTATTATGACCACTTGATGTTTGTAGACAAATTAGCTATAATTTCACGCTGAAGTTGCTAGAGGGCCAGACCATTATAAATAGGGAAGCAGGTTGTTTACCACGACAGTAGAAGTGATTTTTTTTCTGAAGATATGGGTAAGCAACGTGATTTAACAGCCTTTGAACTTGGGATATATATATATATATATATATATATATATATATATATATATATATACACACACACACACACACACACACACTGAGTGGCCAGATTATTATGACCACCTGAAGTTTGTAGGCAAATTAGCCGTACACTGCATCATATGGGATATGGAAGCTGAAGGCCTGTTCAAACACCTTTGCTCTCTGCAGTTACCAAGATAAAACATCTCCAGTTCACACAGGAACACAAGGATTGGACAGTCGAGCATTGGAAAAAAGTCATGTGGTCCGATGAGTCATGTTTCCAGTTGCATCATGCAGATCGCAGAGTGAGAATTTGGTGGAAACAGCATGAACAGGCATGGTGTCAGATTCCTCGCATCACCTTTCAACATCTCGTGGAGTCAATGCCAAAAAGAATCACCTCAGTATTGAAGGCAAAATGTGGCCCAACGAAGTACTGATGGGTTGGTCATAATAATCTGGCCACTCACATTAAAATATATCCCACATTCAAAGGCTGTTAAATCGCATTGTTTACCCATATCTTCAGAAAAAAAAATCACTTCTACTGTCATGGTAAACAACCTGCTTTCCTATTTATAATGGTCTGGCCCTCTAGCCACTTCAGCGTGAAATTATAGCTAATTTGCCTACAAACATCAGATGGTCATAATAATCTGGCCACTCAATGTATATCTATTATGTTTTTTCCTATGCATACATACTAACAATAAAATTTATAAATTACACATATTAAGAGATGAACAATAATAACAAAATACAGAAAGTCCTCACTTAATGTTGTTGATATGTTTTCAGAAACTGCAACTTTAACCAATTTTACCACAGGTTAATTGATATAAACAAGAGTTAAGTTTCCATAGCACATTTCTGGTTACAAAATCATCACCAAACTTCTAAATAAAGAACCAAAACACTTTTAATATTAAATAAACAAATATGAGCTATTTATTAAATGTATTCATATACATTTAAGAGAGATGAATAAAAACAAATAAGGTAATGATTCCCCAACCCACTTATTCCAGCTTAGGGTTGCAGGTGTCTGCAGCCTGTGCTGGCAGCTCAGGGAGAAAGTCGGGACCCAACCCTGGGCAGGCCTCATTTCCATTGGCAGATCACTCTCACACACCCCCGGGAGCTCACAGTGGGACAACTGAGTCACACCAGTTCCTATCACACACACACACACACACACACACACACATCTTTGGTATGTTGAAGAAAACCAGAGTATCTGGAGAGAACCCACACAGATACGGGGGTAGAGAGTGTGCAAACTCCACTGGATAGTGGCCCTGGCCAGGAATTTATTTTTCCCCCTCATCAACATTATAAAGAAATGGCTTTGAACAAAAATGACGTTATTCTTTGAGCACCTGCTATAGTACAATATAACAATACTAGAGTCTTAGTGCATGAAATTCATGCACTGGGGGGGTTGTCCCTCAGCCCAGCCTGCACCCTCTCCAATCTGGGATCCCTCTCACAATCCAGGACTGCTGGCTCCTAACCACTCGCCTGCCTGCCTGCCTGATTGCCCCTAAACGCTTCTGCCTGCCAGCCTGATCAACCCCTAACTGCTCCCCTGCTGGCCTGATTGACACCTAACTGCTCCCCTGCCAGTCCAATCACCCCAAACTGCCCTCCCCTGCAGGCCTGGTCGCCCCCAACTGCCCTCCCCTACCTGCCATCTTGTGACAATGTGGGGGTGGCCATCTTGTGGTGGTCATCTTGTGATGACATGGGGGCAGCCGTCTTGTGATGACATGAGGGCAGCCATCTTGTGGTGTGAGGGTGTGAGGGTCAATTTGCATATTACCTTTTAATTATATAGGATACTATAATAAAAGTTATGTAAATTTGACCTCTTTCTCAAAATATCTTATTGTTCTATACTCATCCTTCTTCTAGTGATGATGCAAGCTGATACAATGCCTATGTGATGAGATGCAGTGAGGTGCATGGCGTAGGCATTGTGACATAGCTTTAGGTGACTATACGGGCTACTTGACACAGCACTGCGATGCCTAGTCAGTCTGGTAACCAAGATGGCAGCTCAGTGACTAACTGGAGGGACATATACAGTGTGGAGATGCTGGACAAAGGGGTGATTCATCCCATGTGGAATGGAATAGGCGAGTGAGGGATTTCATCACACTACTCAGAATGGTAAGCAATTCAAAACTTATGAGTTATTTGTTTCTGGAATTTTCCATGTAATAATTTTGGGCCATAGTTGATCATGGGTAACTAAAACTACAGAAAGTGAACCTGCAGATAAGGGGGATTACATACAGTAAAAAACTTATTACAGAAAAATGACATTTCCTCACATAAAAGAAAGTGTGGTCTTTGATGATGATACTCAATTCTAAATTTAAAATGAAGTCTTAGTATTTTTGCAGTTCTTATTATTAGTCTCATGTCTATGTTATCCCATAATTTCTTCCAGGAAGCAGAAATCTTAAGGTATAATTTGTGTGATGCTCCATGAACTCCTCAAAAACATCTTGCAGTTGAAAATGTCCCAAATATATTATAGGTAAGGTTAAAAATGTGGAAAATTTATTTATAATTAATGAAACAATTATTTTTTAAATAATTTTTATAACTTGGAATAATCTAAATAAACATAAAAATGAGACCTTAATAAAGCCATTCTGTCTGGATTACATCATAAGAAATACATTATAGTAAGAGATTTGAAACTTGTAAGGGACAAATACATTTTTTAAGTATTTACCAACACCAAATAAAACACAGTTGTGACATACTTCAGGAAAACATCAAACCTGACTTAAAGATCTTTAGAGATCCACTAGACAACCATACTGCTCTACAAAAGGTCCTTAACATCACAAATAGGCTTTTGGGCTAATTTCACCATGAGATACATATTTTTTCCATTCTTATATGCTTTTTCTTCAAGTTAAACATTTCAGACTTTCAATATTTGATATGTTTTATATTTGCAAATTATAATACTTATGATAATGAACAGCAGGCACTATAGACAACTCATGCAAAATCAGCTTTTCATTAATTCATTTCGATATATGAGGCTTAAAACCAAATAGAAATGCATTGTTGTTAAATCTAGCAAAATGCCTCCCAATTCATTGCACATAACAGAGAAAACAGAAGGGTCATTTCTGATTATTATTAATAGAATAATGTATTAATTATTTAATTAAAAATTTTAAAAATCATAAAACTAGGAAAAAAATCAGAAAGTCACCTAAACTGGAGCTTTATACATATGGGGTGAGCAAAGATTCAGTCTTCTAATAAAAAATTATTTAAAAGTCTTGATGACTTTTAAAGTCTCATTCTGCTTTGAGATTATATGATGTATAAAAAGACATAACTATACTCAAATAAATTCTATTCAAAATAGTCACATGAAAGTCAAAAAACTCAGAATCCCTAAAACTTCGTTTTATTGTCCACGTTTTATGATTATTAATAAGAAGTCTAATTAGGGCCATGAAAGCTACCAATGTAATAGTAAACAGGTCCAAATGCTATCATTTAACAAAATAATAATAAATAATTCATTTATTCATACATTTATGAATACTTATTAACTGTCTATCATGTTTCAGGCACGAGGAATACAGAGGGCAATAGACATGGACGCTGCCCTGGCAGATCCAGTAGAGAAGGGCAGGAAGTTGAATAAATAACAATGAAGTTTGATGAGTGTTAAAATAGAGAAAGTATAGGAAATTGTGAAACTACACAAAGCTCTGTTAAACCTGCCAAAGAAGATGAGGTGAAGCTGAGACCTGAAAGATGAATAAGATAGCTGCTTTGGTGCAATGGATCCTCTCACTTCTATGTCTGTGTACATTCCCTGCTTGCCCTTTTCACCTCCTCACTCCTTCTCATCCTCTTGGATTTAGTTTGGGCAGCATCTCTCTAATATAGTCTTCTCTGAATCCCCATCTCCACTGGTCTAGAGTGGATGCCCCCACCCAATAATTTCACTGAACCCATACATATCTACAACCACCAGTCCTGTAATTGCCTGCATCATTTTGGTCTCTTAGGCTAATAAAATTTAAGAAGAGGTTTCTTTGATGCCTTTGGGAAAGCTTTTCTAACTCTTCTAGAAAGTCTCTGAAATAGCTTGTTTCACTTGATAGTCACCTTGCTACTAGCCACTGGTGACGCTGATCCATAGAGACCGGGGATGGGGGGGCGGGGGGGCGGAATGGAAGGAAAACTAAGACAAAACTACTGGGTCAAAATGTCCCTGAATTCCACTCTATCTCTGGACTCTCAGTAGTGTGAGCCAAGAAATTTCTTTATTACTAAAGCCATTTAGGTTTCATGTACCCAAAGCCGAAAACATGGTGACTAATAAAATATTATGGATGGGAATCATGCTCTTTTTCCTTAGCATCCAACATACTATTTAGCCCAGAGTAGTTGTTCAATAAATGCTTCTGGAATAAACAAACTGGGTAATTCAAAGAAAATACCTGATAACAACAAAATGATAAAGTTTCCACTGAAATAAAAGTGAAAACAAATTCAGTTTTCAACCAGAATTTTTTTTAATATATTTTATTAATTTTTTTTGTTTGTTTTTGTTTTTACAGAGAGGAAGGGAGAGGGATAGAGAGTTAGAAACATCGATGAGAGAGAAACATCAATCAGCTGCCTCCTGCACACCCCCTACTGGGGATGTGCCCGCAACCAAGGTACATGCCCTTGACCGGAATGGAACCTGGGACCTTTCAGTCCACAGGCCAATGCTCTATCCACTGAGCCAAACCGGTTACGGCTCAACAAGAATTTTTAAAAGGTGTTTTTAAACAACATTTAAAAGGCCTACCATTTTTAGAGGTTTCCCTATATTGTAAAGAAAGTAAACCTTGTCCTCTGCTCACTCCGTTCCTTCATCTCACTCCTATGCTCCCCTTCATGCCTACAATGCATTTCTTCTTCCCTCATTGCCCAGTGTCCTCATATTTTTCCACCTGCCTCACCTTCATTGTCATTAATGGCCAGCCCTACAGCTCAACAGGAACACACTCCTGTTCCATTTTCTTAGCAGCAAATAAATCCAGTAACCAGTGAACCATGTTCACCAAGTGATATTCCTGCCTCTAAGTTCTGGCTGTGAACTTCATCCATGAGATGGGATTTAACACCATCTGGTCTGTATCCCATTTGGAACTTAGTAACATCACAATTATAAGAAGCATCTATATTAGGAATTCCTCTACCCCAGTGGTCGGCAAACTCATTAGTCAACAGAGCCAAATATCAACAGTACTTCTTCAAAATACACTCGCCCAGGCCGAAAACTGACATCTGCACATGGGCCACGAAGTTTCAATCGCACTGTACGTGCGCGCCCGCACGTGGTATTTTGAGGGAGAGCCATACTCAAGGGGCCAAAGAGCCGCATGTGGCTCTCGAGCCGCAGTTTGCCAACCACGGCCCTACCCCCAAATCCTATGAGCAATTATAAATAATGCTTGATTTACTCCAATGATCAGTGAACTCGGGATTCTTTGTTATACACCCTAAACTCAGATGAAAACTAAACTCTTAAAAACAAGTAGATGCCCCTACATAAATGTTCTACTCTAGAGCAATTACAAACTGCTTTGGCTACCTTTTATTTTGCAAATCAGATATTCCAGAGCCACCTTTATTGCCAAACATAAAAGCATTCTACTGCACACCTCAACACAATTGCCTGTACATCCTTAATGTCTTTCTAAGCAATTTTATGCAGTCAGCACCCTATACATTAGGGAAGGAATGGATATGTGCTCTATGGGTTTCTTATAATAGCAATGAACCTTCATAATCAGACCCATTTCTTAATTTTGCTTACTTTTTCATGCTGCTGCATTAATACTACATTGTCAGACAAAGAGGAGAATGAACATGCGAATTAAGTTTAAAAACAACAACAATACAGCCATCCAAGGAGCAAGTGCTGAGCTTGTAAAAAAAAAAAAAAATCCCAGCTCCCATTTTATTAAATAATAGTGTTCATGCAGGGATGTCTGAAGTACTCTGCAAGGCTAATTAGAACAGATCAATGTACACTTACCTCTCTAGAAGGCTGAAAGGTGTGTAGTGACTATGTGTCATTAAAAATTTACTTGACCATGGGCATCAGATGTCCATGAGAGTATAACCCTGGTGAGCACTCTAAGTTTCCATTTTACTCATGTCAACCTCAATGCATCAAAAATGCCATAGACACCATTACTATCACCTAGCCTCATAGCAGCTGATGTGCTATATATGTTTAAGAGGGTGGTAGCAATTAACTATATAGCCATATTTGCAATTACTACCACTTCACAATATCATTAACACATTTGGTAGATTTTCTTTCCAAAGTAACATTTATTTAAAGGTTAATCAAAATTCTTAGAACAGCATTTATTATAATGTGATTTTTGATAATTGACTAAATCAGTGGCTCTTAAGAAAACACCCTTGTCTGAGTCCTGCTCAGTATACACCACAGTGCCATTTGGGAAAAAGAAATACATATTAGAACTGTTCATTTCAGACCTCGTCATGGAGGATCATATATTAATGTAATCAGGTGGTACATTTACATGCTCATTAGTAATCCATCATTAGTCCAAATGCTCACTATTAGGAATAAATGTACGAGTTATTCAGAACACCCAGAAATAGTATTTCTTATTTAAACATGCAGAATGAGCCGACTGAAATAAGTGCACACCTTGAATTTGAACTTTCAAGACACATCACTAAAGTCAATCAGTCATGTCAGGACACTCTTCTATAATAATCTCAATTATAAAAGTCCTGCCCCTCCCTAACAAGAGGAGTGGGGAGAGTTCCAATATCTGAATCCTTCTAATTCACTGTAACTGCAAAAAAATCCTGATGAAGTGTGTGCTTAAATTTTATGCTTTAATACATACCATGCCACTAAAACCACATTAGTTATGCTTTATGCTGTTTAATCATATGTCAAAATCCGTAAAATCTGTTCTAGCATGCTAAGGTAATTTAACTGCAATTAATCAATCAAGGAAATAAATAAAATGTAATAATGCCAAATAATGTAACTTCTTTAAAAACAAACCACTCTCTATACATCTATCCTAAAAATACTTACTCGCAATACCATTGAAGGAAAACCAGTGAAAATTACAGTTATTGAATCTTTTCCCCATTCATAGCTAGCTTCCAGTGCTAAATTTACCAATGTCTTAAAGAGATCTTTGGCACAATCTGACTTTACAAATAAAATATGAGCAACTTGAGGGTCAAAATTATAGGTTTTTATCCATTGTGCCCAACATAATATCTTAAATCATAAGAAGTGTTCAGTAGGTGTTTACTGAGTGAAAGAATGAATGATTCCACAAACTAGATTATCTCATTATAATGTTGAGGACTTACAAAAATAGTCATTCATTCTTTTTCTCCTGGCAAAAAAAACAAACAAACAAACAACAAACACACCCACATTTATTGTACATTATTATATCTTATTGATATTTAACTAAAAAGAGTAGAGCTCTCTTTATTAATTCTCTCCTTTTTTTTCTCAGAAAGTCAGTTAGGAACCAGCAAGGAAGGTGAGTGAATGTGTGTTTGTATTTATTTTCCAAATTAAAACAGTGATTTTCTTTCAAGGATGTAATTTAACAACTGACGGATATAGTTTTGTACCAAGACTAGGAAGGTCAATGATAAATCCTGGGTCTAGTCAGCAAGGATTCATTAAGCAAAAACTGAATACCCTGCACTATGCTAATAAATACAAATATATCAATAATCGTATACTATACTTGTGTTGTGTTGGATTTTTAATACTATTAAATAAGATTATAAGCATTTGGGGAAGAGCAATAGAGATTAACAAGAAGCAGTGGATTTTCCATAGATTTGGAAAGCTACTAGAATGGTTTCTTCCTAAGCAGCCTAAGTGTGCCTGAAACATTCATTTTGCAATAAGAGTTGCATAGACCCCAATATAATAGTTCCAGTTTGTAGACAGGCACCACCACCATCTCCCTTCTTTGCCCTCTGTCTATTGAAGCAAAGTTGAGATGAATGTACTAATGACCCCACCCGCAGCCAGGCCCATCAGTCTCAGGACCAAACCTAACAATAATAGGAAGCGTATTCAGAGTCATTGAGTTTCTCTTCCTCACTGGGTACATTTGGGGGCCAGCTACCACTGTTGAGCTCCCATGTTACTGCTCATGCTCAACTCGAATCTGTGTAGTCCACTAGATCTGGGAGGCCAGGACTGTGGGCCTCGTCCCAGGGGCCTGTGTGGCTCCCTGTCTCTCTTTGTGAGACTGTCTCCATGTCCTTATTCCACACTGTGGTATGTCACAGATATGATTGGATGTGATACTGTGCACCTGATTTTTAGGTATTCCACATAGTCATTCTTTCCACAGCCTGAGTTCATGCCATGTTACCTATAGCTGCTGCACTCTGCCCTTTGAATGTTGTTCCTATCTATCTCCGTGCCCCTTGGGTGACAACCATGCATGGGGTCAGCTCTGTATTTATGATCCCAAATGTGAGTACTGGCCTGGTATTGCTACATGCATCAAGCCTCACATGTTGACAGGGAGAAAGGTCACAGATATGATTCTCCCCATGTTCTGGAGAGTGACATCTCACAGATTAGAAGTTCACATGATGGTACAAAGAAATGTACTGTACTATGTAACCTTTTCCCAGTGTTAACATCTTGCATAACTACAATATCAAAACCAGGTAATTGATATTGGTACAGTCCATTGAGCTCATTCATATTTCATCAGTTATACATGTACTTATTTGTGTTTATATGCATATAGCTGTATGCAATTTTATCACATGGTTAGCTTTGAGAAAACACTACCACAATCAAGACACTTAGCTTTACCATGATTACAAGACTCCCGAGTGCCACCCTATTATGTCCACATCTACTCCCTCTCCTCCCCTCTCACCCCAGCAACCACTGACCTGTCTCCCATCTCTGTAATAATGTTATTTTATGAATGTTGTCTAAATGAATATAAGCAACAAAGTATCCTGTTAAGAAAAACTTTTTCCACTCAGCATAATTTCTTGAGGTTCATCCAAGTTTTTGCCCTTATCAGTAGTTCATTACTCTTCATTGCTGAGTAGTATTCCATATTATGGATATGTTAGAGTTTGTTTAACCATTCATCCATTGACAGACATTGGGTTTTTCCAGTTTGGGGTTATTACTGACAAAGCTGTTATGAACATTCCTGTCAAGTTTCAGTGTGAAAATAAATTGTAAGATTTTTAAAGGCATAATAGTGTCTTATTCATCAATCTACCGCCAACACTTTAAACAGCACATAGTACATCTCCAAAAATATTTGTTGAAGAAAAGAATTAATGAACTACAAAACTGCCTCTAAATGGCAGAAAATAAAATAGGACTCATCTTGTAGGGGAAAATAATTCACTAGGAGGGAAAATGTCAGCAAAAGTTCCTGAAAGTTGCACTGACAATGCTAAAACTATAGCAGTTTTCAAAGGGGACACACACACACACACACACACACACACACACACTTCAATTCAAACATTTTCCAGTTTGGGTTAAATCCTGAGCTTCATATTAAGATATTGCTTGGATAAACAAGTTCCGACTAAACTATTATTTTAGAAAAAGTTGGGGAGCCTTCCTATTCTAGCCGAGATGGACTAATGGGGGCTGGATATATCCTCATTCCTAAAACAACAACAATAATAACAACAACAACAAAACTCCTTAAAAATACATGAATCAATGACTTTTAAAACATGGAACGTCAGGCAAGAAAAAGCAATAATCCCTGAGAAACTAAAAGCTAAGGAGGTAAATCTTCTGACTGCCTTGCTTACTGTTTTGAGGGTGCTTCAGCAGTGGCACAGGGAGGATAACTCAAGAGGCAGGTAGCAAACTGCCTGAGTTGAGGAAACAGAACTGAAAATATGGTAGAATAAGGTGGCTACGGTTCACAGGACAGAGCACCTGGTAGAGTGGTGCTGCATAGAGAAAGATCTGAGATCTCCACTCAAGAATTAAGCAGAGCCCTAACTGGTTTGGCTCAGTGGATAGAGCGTCGGCCTATGGACTGAAAGGTCCCAGGTTCGATTCCGGTCAAAGGCATGTACCTTGGTTGCGGGCACATCCCCAGTAGGGGGTGTGCAGGAGGCAGCTGATTGATGTTTCTCTCTCATCGATGTTTCTAACTCTCTATCCCTCTCCCTTCTTCTCTGTAAAAAAAAAAATCAATAAAATATATATTTTTTTAAAAAAGAATTAAGCAAAGTACTGAGCTGGGAAAATACGTATTCCTAACCCTAAGGAATAAATGGATGTAAATATTGATCAATACCTTCTAACATCACAAAAAGAGAAAGAACCAGTCATCTTGCCTAGCCACCTCCAAATAAATTTGGTCAAATTCCTAGTCCCAATTACTAATTAATTGGAAAGACATGGGACAAAAGCGCTTATTAAACAACTCCACAGGAATGCATCAGTAAATATAAACAATAGAAAGCTCTACAGCACAAATTATACCAGTTTCCTCAACTAATAAGAAAAATAGACAGGGGGGAACCTATGGAGTAAAAGAGAAGAGAAATATCAACCAATCACCGTGCAGGGATCTTGTTTGTGTTCTGTTTCAAACAGTAAAAAGTAATTATAAAAAATTATGAGACAGTTGGGAAAATTTGAATGCTGATTTCGCATATTGGATAATAATAAAGAAGTATTGACTTTTTAGATGCAATCCACTTTTTAGATGTGCTTCATATTTTCAGTTAAAAAACAAGTCCTAATCTATTAAATATACCTCTGAAATATTAAAGGATGAAATGATGTCAGGTCTTGATTGGCTTCAAAATAATTTGAGGTGGGATGGGAAGTGGAAATGATGAAATAAATTTGCCCAAGCGTTGATGGTTATTGAAGGTAGGTGTGGAAGTTCATTATATTAAAATATGTAAATAAATTTATAATAAATTGAGGCAGTGGTTAAAGACTCAGAGGTCACAGTACATGTTTCTAAGTGAAAACAATTTCTCAGGCATAGAGATATCAGAAATGATATTTTATGAGGACATTGAAGACTGTGATTTGTAGGATTCCCTTAATGGAGACCACGTTTTCCCCACACAAGTCACTGGCTTTTCAGGGTAGAAATTTTTTCTGAAATTAGGTTTGGCAGTATGCAAGCAGTTGACTACCTAATTGGAGACACCAAAAGACATGAAAGGAGATAAAAAAAACTGGGTCTATAAATGTGGTTATTATTTCTTCCAGTTCTTTTAATAAGGCTAGGTTTATGAAAAATCTAATAGAGCATATGGCTGCTCTCCTTCCAACATCATCTCACAATACTATTCATCCAAATCATGTTTGCCATTCCTGCATTTCTTGTTTGCTTATTGTTCTCAACTCCACCTACCATTCATATTTTTTAGTCTTTTTTTTTAATTTATCTTTGTTGATGAGTGTATTTCAGATGTACCCGATTTTTGGAGATGTTTGAAATTTTTTTTCAAGTTAAATAACTCATTAGAGAGTATGTTTTATCTAGGATCTGATTGTTTTTAAGTAAGAGGGACACTCTGGATTGCTTGTTCAAGGTTCTATCAAAAGAAGAACTCTCACCCAGCCAGTGTGGCTCAGTGGTTGAACATCAACCTATAAAGCAGGAGGTCACTGTTTGATTCCCCACCAGGGCACATGCCCAGGTTGCATGAGAGATCGTCAGTGAAGGGCATGCAGGAGGCAGCCCATCAGTGATTCTCTCATCATTGATGTTTCTCTCTCTTTCCCTCTCACTTTCTCTCTGAAATCAGTAAAAAATATTTTTTTAAAAAAAGAACTCTCCTCTTCTTAACTTATATGAATTCTACCTATCCAAAAGGATATGTTCAAATCCAAGTGTAGTACCTAAGAAAGTGAGTGTTACATCTTCCTTTAAAAAAATCCCTCATTGTCTCTGATTCATTATCCTACAAATAAGCAATAAACTTTCAGTATAGTTTAAATAATTATTCTGTCTATAATATTAATGTACTAGTAAAATAATCATCCTGTATCACTAAATGCCTAAAAAGGTCATAGGAACAGATTTAAAACCTAATGTGTGTTTTGAGAGCAGAATTAGCTTTGGGGAATCAGGACGAGTGGTGAACATTTTTGTATGCTGGTTAAGTCTGGGGAATTATTTCCAAGGATATATTGTAGAAGTTGTAAGTGAACTTTCCAAAATATGTATCAACATAGTTAGAACTTTCATTAGAGTGTCTTTCTTTTTAGACACAGTCTTGTTTATAATGGTCATTTAAAAGTTGCTACCCCAGGTTTATAAAACAATGTTATAATGTCTTCTCATCAACAGTATTAAAAACATTCATCTCTGGGAAAATGTTATAAAGAAATTCCATTGCAATAATAACTCAAATATTAAAGCAAACGTAAAAATGTTACTATATAATAAATTACCAACAGATTAGAAATTCTATGCAAGAGGGTATTTTGAATTCTGATGAAAGCAGAATACCAGTACAGTACATACTAGTCAAGTATGGCCTATGTAAATTTAAATAAAATTCAAAATTTAGTTTCTCCATTGCACTACCCACATTTCAAGTGCTCAATAGCCACATGTGGCTACTGGTTACCATATTGGACAATGCAGATATACAACGTGTTCATCATCACAGAAAATTCTATTTTATAATGATGGTCTTTGTTTAAGAGACCATTACTGATAAGTGGATGTGCATTTATTTATTTCTATCAAGTCATTTTTCCTTTGTTATAGGAGGTTAAATGAATGGTATCAAATTTAAGTAATTTTTCTAAAATATCTATAATCTAATGTAAGTAGTTTAAAATGTGCCACACTCATTGCAGTATAGATTTTCTTTATTCTCTCCCTACAGGAGAATGAAATTCCAAAAGATTCCATTTCCTCAAGAGTGGGAATTATAACATTAGCCAATCCTCCCCTTCAATTTGCATTTTCTTTCTTTGTAAAGACCTGTTCTAACCTTGCTCTGCATCCAAGTTTACCCAGCAATGGCCCAACCTTTATTTTGTGGCAAGGAATTCCTATTTTAGAGGACAGTACTTCAGACCTCAAACTACACACTTGAGAAATTTGTAACCAGAATAAAAAACTCACTTCCTACCCAGGTCCTCCTACCAGGTAAGGAGGTTCTTACATCCTTCAAAAGTCCCAGCAAATTCCTTGGTCTTACAACTTCTTATCTCTCAATCCAGAAAGATGCGTTTGGCAATATATATATATATATATATATATATATATATATACAGAAATGCATAAACAATGCAAGTTGACCTCCTTCTATGAGAAAGTGAAATGCTCCTGCAGTTAGAATTTGAATATGAGGATCTGTCTGATTCAATAGAGAAACTATGAGTGAGATTCTCTCTACCATTTATGCTTAGCAAGGAACCATGTTGCAGTGGAGGGACAGAAATACAAGAGTAACTAAAGTAAATGAAAATGATGTGAAGAACTCCCAAACCACAGGGCTAAACCAGTTGCATTTATGCAATTCCAGAAAACCTTGATGAAAAGTAAAATGTCCATATTTAAAAGACTAGATAAACCATATAGCTGATCCAGATGGTTAAAAAAGAGAGATCTATAATTACATGAGTATAGAGAGAATTTGAAGTATTTTCATGAAAAAGTAAACAGTAACGAATAATCATTTATTGTTGAAAATTTTTATTGTAAAAGTAGATAGTGCAACTATAAAAAAAAATAATAAAGTCTAGGTCCGTGGTCGGCAAACTGCAGCTAGCAAGCCACATGCAGCTCTTTGGCCCCTTGAGTGTGGCTCTTCCTAAGCCTTAGGAGTACCCTGATTAAGTTAATAACAATGTACCTACCTATAAAGTTTAAGTTTAAAAAATTTGGCTCTCAGAGGAAATTTCAATCGTACTATTGATATTTGGCTCTGTTGACTAATGAGTTTGCCGACCACTAGACTCTAGGTAAGGAAACTCTTAAAAGAATATTCCAAATATTTTAGAAATGGATCATTTTCCAGAATAGCATGTTATTTGGAAACTAAATTTCCACAGCAGATTCCATAGTTCTGAAAATTAATTAGAACCTTGAAATTAGCTTCAAAAAAGGTACATTCGTTTGGGGACAGACAAAAAAGAAAACATAAGATGCCAACTTCCCAATGTTTCCTGCTAACAGCTTATTGCATCTTGGAAATTACACTTGCTTTCAGGATTCTTTGCATTGTTTAAATTCGTAAGTTCGTCTCTTTGTTCACTTGTTTACTCCCTAAGAAAATCTAAACCCAATAAACTGCTATAAATGTTTACCAATAAAATAGTTTCTGGGCAATTTTTTCTTATTTTTAAAATTTAAGGAGTTTTATTATAATTAGGTAACTACATACTCCTGGCACAAGGCCTCTGAAATGTTGTTTCTCAAACACTAATGGGTCTTGGGAAAGTTTGAAACTCTCAGTTCATTAGGACTTGAGTAGCTGTTTTCTACCTAAGAATGAGTATTGATGGAGATGTTGGGACCAAACGCATACTTTCATGAAATATGATAAAAACGTAAGGGTTTTGTTATGACGCACGTAGCAATCAAGAACCTGTTTCTTTTTAGCTGGCTCCTAAAAAGTACCTCCCTTATAATTATTAAATAAAAGCACTCACTTATTCAGTACTCAGCTAGCTTTTAAACTCTGAATAAGAGAAGTACACAGTGAGAGAGGTACTTACATGGTTTCCTTGGATACTGGATGATGCCATTCAGGTCTATGTTTTTATCTGAAAGTGGTGCCCTGCGGAGAAATGAGGTTTGGTGAGTGGCTGTTTATACATAGTAAGTAAATAGGAACTTTGTTTATTTTACAAAGCTTTTTTTTTTTTTTTTTTTGACCCAGATTTCTTTTTCTCATCACACCCAACCCTTATAAACAGCGATAATATGATAGAACTGGTGCTTTGTACAACTCTTTTTGACACCACTTAAGAAATCGTAATTATTAAAGAGAAGCTCAGAATTCTTTGGCTCAGAACATTACTCCTTGGGCTGCTTAAATATCTTGACTACTATTATTGATGTCAGATGTATCAATGAACACTGCCTGCCTCTCTACTTTCCTTCAAAAGGAATTGTTCTCAAACTATCAGGAAAGAAATTAATCCTTAAAAAATTCACATCAATGATAAATGTCCTTACCATAATCAAAGCGTAAGAGAACACTAGCCTTAGCCAGCTCCCAAACCCCCTCAGACATTAGCTGCCATTTTAAATGTTGTAGTGGGATCCTAGATTCCCAATAGTTTAAATGCTATGCGCACACGATTTTGACATTCGGTCTCTCAGAACTACATGCTTTCTAATTTTGGTAGCATGATTAATCCTCCTATGTGATAAGTTTTAACCTTCTAATATTTCTTTGGATCGAAATGAACAAATGGCAACAAACTTTAATGCTTAACACAATTTAATAACCTGAAATGAAGGAAGTGTGGGGTATGTTTCCATTAAAAAGTTTCCAGCCGCAATTAATTGAACAAAAACTTGTCTTGTTCCAAGATTATTCTTGGAAATGTAATTTCGAAGCCTGTATGAAATCAGAAAACGTACTTTTTGACCATATGAAAGCAATCTCATTCCTTTTAGGACTGATTTTTGGATAGACTTCCGATTTGATATTTTCCTTTTGAACTAGCAGCCTGGGGGCCGGGAAGGGGGGAGGGGAGGGACGCAGCTCTGTGTTCTTCTGCCAGCACTGACAAAGGTCTGCTTGTCAGTGATACCTTTACAGCTAAATTTACTCCAGAGTGACAGGAGCAGGTGCACCTCGGCCTGCCAGACACTTGTGCACAGGGATCACGCATCTTACGGCCTGACGATCAAGGGAGGAAAGCCTGGGTCTTCATAGAAAAGGAGAGGAGGCAAACGCAGCCCAAACTGGGGGGTTTCTCTTCAAAGCCAGCTGGTCTGGCTTTATTCTACAGGAATTTTTTTACCTGTCAGAGTTTGGACAACAAAGCCCTCAGCAGGTGCTGACGGGTACAACTTCCTGGAGAAGCAGAAAGGCACTGGTGAGTTTCAATTGCCAAAATATATTTTTTTTAATATCTAAAAGTTGATTTTGTTATCTTAGAAGAGGCACTGCTGTGGTACCTACATTCAGAAAGCTGATGAGACCATTGAAATCAGAGCCAACTAACTCAACAGTGGGTTTGCCCGGTGTAGAAAGTGGAGCTGTTACCATTTGACAATTTTTTAGATTTAAAAAAGTTTTTTGAAGGGAATACTTTATGTTTTTAATGTTGGTCTCTTTCATTACTATCTTCAACATCTGAAAGATGAAGAATTAATTACATATATGATATTATACTATTTAAATAAACACAAATACCATTTCATCTTTGTTCCTAATTCTGTCATCTATTATGAGTAAAATGTTATATTTTTAAATAAATCTCCAAATAAAAATGTGAATGGTGCATGCTCTTTTTAGACATTTCATGTGCTAGTACTTTTTGTGTGTGCATGTGATAGGAATATGATTAGGGAGAACATTAAATTAACTTTATTTTTAATATACTGTTTAAAAACATGTATTGCACAGAATATTTATTAAAAGTAGCAACATTTTCTCATTACTTTACAGAGAGTTTCTTTAGAGAAAATTCTTTGAAATAACAACCAAGACAGTTCTAAAGCATGTTTTTGCGTCATTGATTTCCAAAATTAGTACGTTTATATATTTGGTATTTTTATTGTGTGAATTCAAAAGTTTAGGCAAAAAATATTTTTATTTTCAGAATAGGATTTTAATTAATGCAAAAGATGGAAAAATGAGACCACATGTTAGACACATTTCTAAAAAGTGATTTTATTTCAAGAACTCATTCTTTTAACTATGCTTCAAGCATTTCTCTACAAATTGTTGCATTTTAGCAAATTGAAAACATTTATTTAAGCTAGTAAGGAGCGCAAAGCTAGGGACTATACATAGTAAACATATGAAACCATTTTAATAACTGAATTCCATATTCACAAGCAACATGGGCTAATGAATGTAAAAGACACACATCATACATTGATCAAAAATGGTATAAATTATTATGCATAAAATCAATTTTCTGGGCTGTGGGGGGTAGAATTGATGCTTAAGAAGAGAAAGGCTCACCAATATAAATTACTAATACTATGAGGAAATTATTTTATTCTGATAATCCCATAAATAATTTTCAATCTACGTGCTCAACATATAGTTGTGTACTGGGAAAGTAACGAGATCTGACTTTTTAGAAAATAACCATTATATCTAAAACAATTTTCAATGATGACACAGATATTCCACAAATTTATAAGTATTATACTCTTTTACAATGACAATTGCTGTTTAAAATTATGAAATATTTGTAGTTTAAAATATTACCAGAAATGCTCCACCTAACCAAAAAAACTTAATATTTTAAAAACATAATCTTATCTACACTTAATGAAACCATATTTTTTAAATTAAAACTCAAATATGATTTTCATTATAAATTATTATATGTAGACTATGGTTCAGAAAATTAAAGCATATTTTATTTTTAATAAAGAATATATTGTAGTTTCAAAGTGCTATTTTTTGTGTGCTATTTTTCTTCATTATATTGATTCTGGCACCTGAGTAGCCATGGTTGCTAAATATTTTAGATAACTTCATTAGTCCTTTAAAGAATGAGTACGTGCTCCATGCACTTGATGATTTCTTTTCAATTATATGGTCAGTTAAATACTATATTTCTAAAGAATCAGAGCACTCACTTGTAGAATAACTAAATACAACACAACTGAACATACACTCTTAAGTCAACTTCTGAACTATATTTGTTACATTTTATGTGCATAGTACTATTGGCTATAATTATTATACTATTTGTAATCCACCCCAAGTATAAGCAATAAAAAACTTCCAAACTATTTTTATGACACTTGTGAATTATTAAAGCGTGACTGAATCTATTAGGAACAATGGTAGGTTTAGCCCCAAAATTTCTTATTTATTATTTTAACCACACCTTGAGTTGTGGGCTTAATCTAAAATTCCATGTTTTTTCTTTTAATTATGAGAAGATATTTTACTTTCTAGTTTGACATGCAGCTACATGTTTGCCCTTTTCTAATAAACTTTCAACTTTCATGTCATGAAAATACCTATGCCAACTCCTTCAATATAGAGGAATGCTTTCTTTAATAAGTCCTAGTCAGAAATTGTGGCTTAAAGTTTCAATGACTCATATGTGCCCTAAAAGGTTAATTTGAAAACATATGCATTTTAAGCATTATTTGCAATACATCTTCATATCTTAAGGCCAGCTTATTTAAGTGGATAAATAGTAATTATTCTAATTTTTGAAAAGCATTTTGTTTACCTTATATATTCATAAAGACAATCTAGATTCTCCAGCAACTAACTTCAATAAATTATATTCTGAGTATCAATCTATTTAATTTCAGGACAATGAAGTCTCCAGCTAAAATGATTTGCTTGTAAGTAAAGAAACAAAAATATTTTGGCAGCTTTATATGTATCTCCTCATTGACCAGCCACCTGACTGACAGCTGTCAACTGTCCTCGGGCCAAATGTAACCCAGTAAAGATAAAAATTACATATTAGTCATCCCTGTTGATAAGACCTGGTGCCAGTAGGTTTTCAAATAGGAATAACTAGACTGTGGATATAAAGAAGTAAAAGAGGAATCATTTCAACCACCTACCATTCTTCCTTTGTGATACTTATTTCCCCCTCCTGTTCTTACTTATCCTACTTCTATTGATATCCACATCTCACACCTACAAAGACTTAATTTCCTTACATGCAATTCACATGTATGTAACAAGTGTGTGTCCATGAAAATACTGGACAGCCAAGTAATGATGCCGATACATTTCTTTCAACCAAATCTTTGGGGCTCATGAAATCTTAGAGTTGTGGGAGGGCATCTTTGAAGCTTTCAACTACTCATTTCAAAGAAAATGAAACAGAATGAAGCTGTGTTTGAAATTTGCCCTAGTCACCAACATGAGAATGTAGATGCAGACTTGGGTCTGTCTCCCAACTTCATATCCAGTGATTTTTTTCTATCAGACTTTAAACATATGAACTACCAAACTATAAATAAAAAGAGAACATGGAAAATTAAAGTGAGTTACATTCCTTTGGAGAACTGTTTTCAGTCACTAAACTTAATAGCTTCTTGGAGAAATACACAATTTTATCAGAGCATATTAAAATTATTAAATGTAGTTTTTTTAAAAAAAGAGCATAAACACATTAAAATATGTATGGTATGTTCTTTTGTAAAAATTCTCTTTGCCATTTAAATTGATTTCTAAACTGAAAATGTGATGATGTAGGTAAAATAGCAGAAATAAAAAAAAAATCGGTGGCAATATATGTTTAGAAGATGAACGTAAGAATGAAAAGTTGAGGTTGAAAATTTTTTAAAATATTAGTGCATAATTAAAAATACCAAATATACCAAAGCACAAGCTTATGTATAGTACTCAAGTGCAGAATATATTAAATAGTGCATATAATTGACTCAACAACTAACTTGTGTGTGTGTGTGTGTGTGTGTGTGTGTGTGTAACTGCCAACCTCTCTGCAAAGGCCTCATCAGCAAGTGTTTCCTAACAGCTCAGAAATTCTATGACTCAATAATCCTGTATTAATATAAGTATCTTATATTTATTCAAATAATTCTTAGTGATATTAATAAACATTTTATATTGCTATAATAGAATTTGTTGATAATGCTCTACAACATACTGATTCAGTCCAGGTCATGAAAATATATTCACAGTAAATATTTCATTCTTTTCTGACCCTCCAGGAAAGAAACTGTGTAGGAGACATCTACCTTGTTCTGAATTTAAAACAATTTATCTTAACCCTGGACTTCGCAGCAATATTTGCTTTAAAACTCAGACATGCAAATGAATTTAAAAGGGGGAAGGGACATGGCGGCTTAAAACATTGATATAGAATATGGAAGAAAATTATGGATAGGTTTTCCCTGCAAGAGATTAGTCTAAACTAATCTCCAACAGTTTAGCAACTAAATTATATATATAAACTTACAAATATATTTGCTTATTCCACTACATTTAGTACAAATCACCATTAGTTATTAATCAGCAAATAATTTAACAATATGCAATAACAGTGTGTAAATCAATTGCAAGCAAAATAATGAGTAAATAATATCCATTTCTAACAATTGTGAAAGACAGGAGTGTCATAACAAAATAGACAAAATCACAAGACCTTTAAAAAATTCAATTATCTCCCTACGTCTCCATGGGGTGTTGGTGAAAGTGAATAAGTTGTCCCTCATTGGCCTTGGAAAGATGATGAACATTTTCTCTTGAGAGTTGAAGAATGCTGTCCAAAGAGCACCGGAGCAGAAGCAGGCAGCTCGGAGTCATGGCATCAGTTTCACTGCTTAGTAGCTTTGTGATTGGAAACAAGTCATGTCACCTCTGTGAGGCTACTGAGTGGACGAGACTCTGCTGGGCTAAGTGTAAGTCGTAGGGAAGGAAGTTTTAGTTTTAGTTATCCAATAAAATATATTTCCTCTGCTTCATGTGAAGTCCCAGAAGAATCCTAGACCATATTGGCGGCTTTCAGTCTGCAATGGCATGCCTCTCCCTATTGCTATAAGTAGCCCACCATGTCAGCATTTCAAATCATTAAAACTAACAACGGTATTTAGCCTGTGAAATCAGTGGACAAAACAAAATCACTCTGTAATACACTACCAACCAGCTGGCCATATTTTTCCCACTTGGGTACCCTGGTAACAAAACATGAGCGGTCTCACCTTCAAAATTATATTACCACACATAGCTCTGCAGGGCTAAGTTGACACAAAGGATTGCTCTACAACATGGTCACTTAATGTTTTTAGTTTTATAAAATGGGAGAAAAAAATTTTAACAAAAAAAAAAAATATTTACCACACTCACTGTAAGCCAGTATGATGTGTTCATGTGAGAAAAAAACAAATGTTGTAATAAGAAACAGAAGCATCAGAGAACCCCTAAACTGAAGTGTTAAAAATATCTGGATTCAAGAGAGGTTAATGGCACCAGCTGGGTATGGAGAGAGGTTCAAAGGCTGGGAGCATGGATCACCGTGTTGTCTGGGATGGTCATGTTGTGAAGACCCTTCATAATTGCTGGGCAGACAGAGGGAATTACTGAGATCACAATGAACATTTATAGTGATAGAAAGTCCCTTTAGTGCAAAGCCAATAAACAGTGCTACTCCTGGTTGCAAAGAATCTAGGCGCACAAGTAGCCGGCAGTCACTGAAGCATGAACATGTCTGTCGGTCATTAACGGTAGAGATACCTGGATCTGAAACCCACTCTATAGGTTTTCCTGAGATAGTGGGACATATTCCATCCAGGTAGAGATACCTGGATCTGAAACCCACTCTATAGGTTTTCCTGAGATAGTGGGACATATTCCATCCTGAGATAGTGGGACATATTCCATTCCATACTCCTCAGATAAGTAAAGATAAAAAATTGTTCAGAAATTTGAGAGAATTAGGTCAACATATTGGTTAATCAGTTTTCTAATGACAGTGGACAGCATTCAGAGTGTGGCAAATGTGGGTATATGGTTGTGAGTAAACAAAACACAGAGTGTATTCTTATATTATTATTTATTGCATTATTTCCCATACAAACAACTGTAAACCTACTTTTGCCACACCCTGTATATGTGGCATGTCTATTTGCTTGTTTACTATATGCAGCAATTCAGGCAGTGGAAAGAGTTATTCATTTTGAGCTCTCATTCTTTCTATTTTGAAAGGTGGTAACTAATATAAAGTTCTATGAAACTTGTTAAGAATAGTTGAGAGAATAGAAACAAATAATGGGGAAAAGTCGAGGTTATTAAATTAGAAGGCCTTCGCAGATCTTATGCTTACTCTTACCCTAAGGCAGGGGCTCACAAGCAAAATGTATATAAGAAACACCTGAAGAACTAGTTAAACTGCAGACTCCCAGCCTGTAGACCGAGGTGAGGCCTGCATTCTGAACGGATTTGGGGCACTCTGATAAACTCTTCTCTGCACTACATTGTTCTGTCCTCACAAGCGCCTTTTCTTCAAGAGGGTCGGTTCTCCCCTACAATAACAAGAAAACTAGCACTTATGTCTTTCATTTATTAAATTATTTTTATGTGGACTGGCGAATAAAAGTTCACCCAATACTAGTTGTAAGCCAAAAATCATTCTCAAGTTCTACCTGAGTTTGGGGCACTAAATAATGCAGCTTGAAACATGAAAAGTGGCTTGAACTGACTCTTCAAGAATGTCATAAGAAAACAGCATAGACAGTACTTATGAGAAGTCAGTATGCCATACACATTCAAGTTTTACAATACTTAATCATCACTGACCTAGAGAGCTTAAGAGGTTATAGATTAGCAATAATATAAGGGAGACCACAGGCTTTATTTTGCTATGCAGGAGTTATTTTGTGGCCAGAGGCTGCACATACTAGAACCTTATAGCTACACTAGAGGCTCAGTACACGAATTCGTGCACAGGTGGGGTCCAGCCAGCTTGCACCAATGGGGGCCTATCGGGGCCAGGACAATGGCGGGTGGGGAGGCTGCAGGAGGTCGGCCAGCCCTGCCCCCAATGGGGGGGCCAATTGGGGGCAGGGGTGGCAGAGGGGAAGGGCCATGGGAAGTTGGCCAGCCGGCCCTGCCCCCTGGTCAAACTCCCAGTCAAGGGGACAATTTGCATATTAGCCTTTTATTATATAGGATAAGATTGAGGTGAGAATGTGCGGATAGGTGACCATAAATCCTTCACAAACACTTGATGAACAACATAACACATGTCTTATTCCCTGTGAGATCATCATTATTGTAATTAAAGAGTGATTATGATTAATAACAAAAATAGTTACAAAAACTCTTCTATAACTATACTGTCTATAGTATATATCAATTGTTTAGATATAAGCTCCTTTGTTAACAGTATTTTATTTGGAAGTGATTCAGATAGAAAAAAAATTGATAATATCATATGGTCTGAAACAGAAAATGTAACTTCCAAAGCAGTGAAAAACAATCTGAGTAATTATTAATAACCAACCAGTCATGTGTGTGTATATGTGACTTTACTGAGTTTATAACTGAAAATAGAAAATTTACAAATGAATATAAAGAGATGGAGCAGAAAAGATGAAGGAAGGAAGGAAAAAAGAAGGAACTGGAAAATATGGGAGTAAACCTGTTAATAAGCTATTTAGCTATTACTAAAAGAGGTCAAAAGAAACAAGAAAATTATAGAATGTGTCTTACCCCCCTCTAAGTAATATTCAAAATATTTTACTTAGAAGCACATTTCATTCTCGAATCTCCTCAAAGCAATGATTTTTAATATAAAGTACATTCCATTTGATATGGATACTCTGTATTTACAAGTTTAATGCTCTACTAACATGAGAAATGATTCATTTATGTGCCCCGTCTTTGCAAATAGAAACAGGCTTTATCAATGATTTCATAGAGGAGATAAAAGGCAGAATGCATTTGGCCCCCCAATCCTGAACCTCTACCAAACTCTTGCAAATTCTTCTCTTCATCCAGGAAGCAACACATATTGCCCTTACAAGGTTTTTACATCTCCTTCAAGATGTTTCTGGAGAAATATCACTAATTACACCTCTAGTGGCAGAAGAAAGTACACACAGAGTGAGATCCAGTGACAACATGGTAGCTATGGTACAAGGAACATGCAGCAACTATGTGCCTCCTATGCAAAGTGGAAATAGAGAGTAGAACAAAAGGTACTAAAATGTACAATATTTTTTAAATAATACATAGACACATTTTCAAGGAGCATCATGACATTTTGCTGATAGAAAGCTCATCTTCCAATCCCAACTTTTCAAAAACAATAAAATTTCTCCTTTAAGTAAGAACCAGGCTTCCCATGGACTTGAACCCAGGATTTACCTATATGTTGGCTAATAGAGTGGGGTTGGGTACCTGAGACATGCTGAAAGTCTCCTCCTAAAAGCATCTTCTGACCAACACAGGCTGGAATTTGTGGAATTTGTGTAGTCCTGGATACTCCTTTGAATTATGAACATCTTTCAGAAAACTTGAAGAAAAGCTCATTGAAAGGAGTAACATGTTGCTCGGTATCACAAAGCAAGCTATTGGAGTGGCTGGCTCCTCTGCTCGAGCAGAGCCCAGGCCAATTCTGAAACATAAAGAGGCTGCTGAGGAATGAAAGGACCTTGTGGGTGAGGAGATAGAGCCACTCAATAAACAGCTATTATTGATTTTTAAAATTGCTGCTGGATAAATAGAGCATGCCAGAGAAAAAGCAGACAAATTGAAGGTGAGTTTAGGGAAGTTGGAGACACAAAGACAAGTGCCAGCAACCTTACAATTTTGCCTACACTCTACAGATAATATTGATTTAAAATGAATTAAAAACTCGGATTTAATAGGAAGCCACTAATTCTATATATTTCTGCTAAGGTTCCTTGAATTTAAGCATAAGATTATATAATCAATAAACAATTTAGAAGATCTCTGATGAAACTAAAAAATAAAACTTTTAGCCTTATTCTGAGGAAATGGATATATAATTATTTTTATCAGTCTGATAAAATCAAATATAAATCCAAATATTTCTCTAAAAAAATATTATATGAACAAGGATATTACACTGATAAAGATAGTATAAATTGGCAATCCCATTGTGCAAGACTTTTTCAATAATATATATTGGTTTAATCAACATGTTATCATAAATGTTTTTATTATACTTACTAGAGGCCCAGTGCACGAAATTCATGCACAGGTAGGGTCCCTAGGTCTGGCCAGTGATCAGGGCCGATCAGGGCCTTCCAGCTGCCAACGGGGGCCTTCTTTTCTTCTTTACGAGCTGCCCCCTGGTGTTCAGCACATGTCATAGTGAGTGGTTGAACTCTTAGTCGGTCGAACTCCCATGGGGACAATTTGCATATTAGCCTTTTATTATTTAGGATTTCAAATATAAAATGCTTTTTTTATGAAATAAAAGCTACTTTGAAGCATGTAAGCTCATAGAAAAGAAAACATCTAGAATATTGTTAGATAACTGAGACATTGAGATGTTTTTCAGAAATATAGTCCTTGAAGTAAAATAGTACAAAAATAGTTAACATTTATTGAATGTTTTTTACATGCCAGGAACTAAGTGGTTATAGAAGTATAATTTTTTGTCTTCCTCTCAACTAAACTAATCATCCTGGGTAGGTACTGCCACTTAACCCATTTTACAATAAGGACATGTAGAAAATTAAGGTCAAATTGTTATTGTGTCTGAGTCTGGATTCTAAGTCAGAGTCTCTGATTTATCCCTGCCTGTTGTATGTTCTTTGAGAAAGTATTTCCCACAATATTCATAAATGATGTATAACTTTTAATTTTTAAAAACATCAGATCTTTTATGAGTGTTACTCACCAAAATATCTCCTTAAAGGCTACACATTCATATCAGGGATACCCTTGAAATTCCCCTTTTGTATCTACAATTACTGTCCATTTACAAACCAGATAGCAAATAATCAGCTGCTTTGTCATGACGCCATAGTTGCTATCAACCACCTTCTTCACTACATTTGGTTTGGATTTAGTTTCAGCAACAAATTCATCTAATGATAAAGACTTGCCAACAATAAGACTAGTCTTAAGACTGCATGGCAAATCCCAAGGAGATTTGACTTGTGCAAAGACAACATAACTGAAATAAGCAAATAATTTCCTAAAGTGTCTACCTTGAAAAAGATAACATAGGTTTAGATGGGTATTTCTAAAATACTTTCTGATGGAAAAAAAATATATCGATTGTATCATGTCCTGCTCTCATCATCCCTATAAGTGAGCAAAATTACCTGTAAAGGAAGAAATATAGCATCAAGCTCAGAGCATTTATTGGAAACAAACCTGGTGTCATGTCCTTTGTCTCCCAGTTGTATCAGCTATGTGATCCAGGGCAGGTAATATCACCTCTCTAAGCTTTAGTATTTAAAATCTGTAAAATGTGAAGAATAGTATTACCTGTCTGAAAGATTGTTGTTTCAATAAGAAGAAATAAAGTTTATAAATCAGTTAATACAATACTATTAAATTAATTAAAGCAATTAATACAGCACTGACAAATACGGACTGACCATTAATTGTTAGGCACTTTAAATTATTTCTTTCAATCCACATTCTAATATGGAAGTATTTGTTTTGCACATATACTGCAAGTATCATTGCATTACAAATATGAATATTATTGATATGGAAATATTTAATAACCACAAATTTAGTTTTTAAAAATCATCTATAGGCTATGAGACCTTTTGGGTTGTGGTTTTTGACTCAGTGAACTGCACACACTGGCAAAAGATAAAGTTTTAATCACTGACTTAAATTTAAGAGTCTTATTATATGTTACTTTTAATTCTCACCATAGTCCAAAATAACTTAGAGAATTCATCCCAAATAATAAAAATTAATTCTCTCTATTCCTAATAAATTAGAATATAGATATAATTATGCATCTCCTTATTTTTAAATCTAGCATGTATTGGAAACATAAATCTATGCATGATCTTGCCTCCTTGAAAAATTAAAATTTTATATTATTTTGCTCGCTTTAAAATTTTAGGTTATAAATAAAATATTTAAAAATAATTTTGTAAATTCCCAGCTAAGTTAAATACCATTATTTGAAAAATAACCTAGAGCTAGAGGAAACAGGGTACATTTTGCAGCATAGTGGCTTTATTATCTCCTTGCTGGACTCCTTTGTCTTAACTTAGTATTCTTAATGAATATTCTACACATTCCAAGTGAATTTTATTTAAAACAAAATATCTATGCCCTCTGTTTTTCAAAAAGTGGCAAACAGTCCCTAGACATAGCTGTAATGTTCATCATGTGTCCAACAGATAACTACTTCCAGGTCCCTCTCACACAGAATGCTCTCATAGGCACTCCGTGGACGCTCCCTTCCCAGCAGGCCACTGTCGCCCCGTTGCCATAGATGGCCATCAGACATTTGGAATGACATCAGGAGATAATCTGAGCAGGCTCTGCCCTAAAGAATTCAAGTTAGCAGGAGACTGAAGATATCAATGTCTTCTTGGCTGACAACAGCATTCCAAAGGTCAACCAGGGTGAAAAAAGGATGGACTTGGAGTTTCCAGTGCCTTCTCAAAAACCAAGCAGCTAACAAGTAGGGAGAGAGAGAGAGAGAGAGAGAGAGAGAGAGAGAGAGAGAGCCTGAAAGCGTCCTGAAGGCACCATGCCTGTGAAAGGAAAATGAGACAACCTCTACCCATTAAATCAGGGAACTTTAGGATTGAAGAGATCTCCACTTCTTAAAGGTGAAACAAACAGTTCTCCTGAACCAATTCCCAAACTTCTAACAACCTACTTCTCCAACTTTTTCTGTTCTGACAGGTCTATTATGAGTGAATATGGGACTTAATGATATAGAACTATTAATGATATAGAACTAGAATTTCTTTGCATGAGAATAGAATGACTAACTTTTACTGCAGTTTACAACTTTCCCAAGACCAATGCCTACATTGAGTAGCTGGTTTAAGTCTCATAACAATGGTTTGTGGGTAGTACTTTATGTTCCACTTTATAGATGAGGAAATTGAGTCAAAGGAAGGCTCAGTAACTGTGTGTAATCATACAGTTACCACCGGATAGAGCCAACTGGTTTTGGGCCACATAGCCTCTATCTAGGCAGACCAGCCTTTCAATAGTCAGTCAAGGAGAGATTGAGGCCTTCTAGCAAGTCCGCAAGCACTTGATGAACTAAATGATTTTATCTTAGGTTAGATTTCAGGGGGAATGGAAAGAACCCTGTCGATCTTGAACCACATGAAATGTTAGTAAGAGGAATAAAGACAATAATTCAAATATGCTTCAGTTCAGGGGAACTCCAAGCTTAAAAAAAAATTAGTTACTATTTTAAAATTAGTTATTATTCATGAGTCCACTTATCTGAACACTTTAAGGGTTAACTTCAAAGCTAATTGCCATATATAGCCAAAATTCATGCCAAAATTTCACCCCCAAATAAAAAATATAGGGGATAATCATGGCAAAAACCAACCACCCAAACAGAACATTGAAGTTAGAAAGTTAATGTTTTATCTCTAAATCTTTAAGATCTAACCTGTTGCCTTACATGTCACAGATACTGTAATTCATAATTAAGCTTTGTTCACCTTATTAACATTTCTGGTCAAATTTCACCCTAGCGATATCAGTCTAAGGCGTAATCAATGTATCTGGTACTATCTTCATAGAATTAGAAGATTGTTTTGCTGACAATTCTCACCTTATGTAAACAACTCACCTCCCTGACCTTAAGAGTGCTTTCTAGCTCTTACTTTAAAAAGTACTTCCATTTCCTCAGAATTTCTTAAATATAAATAGGCACACAGTTATCCCAACTGGTCTCTTTAAAAAGGCATTATGTGATTCAATGACACCACCAAATGTGATTCCAAATGGAATTTCTTCCTAGAGGAATGCTAAGAAGTATTTTCTCTTGTAAAGGGGCACTCCTATCTAAAATCTTCTACCAGGTCACCTTTCTTAGAGTTCATTTGCCTAGCCAACCTCAGGCAACTTGCCCTGGTCTAGCACAAAGTATACTAGATTCTGTCAGTGACTTTATTGTATTTCCAAATTTATGGGCCCAACTTCTCTTCCCTGTGAAAACTAGGTGCTTGTGTTAAGTGTTTCCCAGTATCTCTTTCAGCAGGAAGATACTGAAATTTGGACTTTAAAACTTTTCACATTCGTGCCAAGAAATACAAATGCCAAACGTGTCCTAAGATGTGACTGTTATCATAAAGCAGGTTCTTTCTATGAGAGAGAGAGAGAGAGAGAGAGAGAGAGAATGCAATTAAAGGTCTGTAGCAGCACATTCCAATAGAACTTTATGCAAAGATGGAGATGTCAACACTGCTGTCAGATAAGGTAGGCATTAGCCACCTGTAGCTATTGAACACTTGATATGTGGCTAATGTAACTCAGAAACTGAATTTAAAAATTTAATTTTAATTCATTTAAATTTTAAAAGCTACATCTGGCTCTAGGCTACAATGGGTAGCAGCTCATAGCTTTAAGAACATGACGATTATAAACATTTTACGCCTTTGATTTATTCAGCAGAGTGTATGCCTTTGGAGCATTGATCTTGCCACCATGCTTGGTGCCCTTGGTACCGCTCCACACACAGATCAAAGAACAGCACAGGCTGTGATGGCATTTTTGCAAGAGCTCCCGGCACTGTCATCAGTGGAAGGGGAAAGGAAGTTGGGGTGAGGGTGAGTTCTCCATAGCATCCCATTTCTCCTTGAGTTTGTGGCCTTTCCCTAACCAAAGTGCGCACAAATCCACCCAGGCGACTTAACTACTAGAGCCAGCAGTTGACTGTTAGTTTTTCACATAATCCTGAAGACCCTGAGAGTTTGGGCTGTAAAATCAGGCTCCGGGATCCCGCCCTTTCCTATTGGTCTGTCAGGTGGAAAACCAGGAGAGCTGGTGCAGGACTAGGTGAAGTGGAGGAGGGCGGCGGGCACGCGCACAGCGGTTCCCGCGCGCCACTCTCCGGGTCCCAGGCTTGCAGGGCGCGGAGCATTCCCAGCCGCTCGCGCCGCCAGCCGCGCACTGCGTGCCAGCGCTTTGTGCTGGGTGCGGGGGCGAGTTTCCTCTCTGCGTCGTTCGGAGCTCGTCCCCGGCTCTCTGCGGTCGTCTTTAACCGACCTAGGGGGAACTATCCCCCAACCAGACCAGTGGGGCAACTCCCTTGGCACCACCGCCCGCTTCCAAAGCCCCAACATCACCATTGCGCCCTCCTCCATTCCCCAGAACCTGCCACGCGGCCTTTTCACCAAACCACGGCCGCGTTTCCCCAAACTGTGAAATCCGCCCTCTGGACACACCCGCCGCCAAGGCAGCAACCCCTAGAAGTGCGCCTAGGCCCAGAGAACCCCCAGAAGGGTCCCGAACCCGCCTGCTCCTCGCCCGGAGCGCAAGCACGTGGCGCACTCACCCCTCCAAGCTCTACACACACACTCTCTGGAGGAGCCTCCACCCCTCACCTCCGTCCGCCCGGAGGAAAGTAAGGAGAAGGAGCAAGGGAAGTGGAGCTGGGCAGAGGAAGGAGTATATAGGTGCTGAGGGGAGGACCCGTAATCATTGCATGGTGTTGTGACTGGTGCGCCTCTGCTGACCGCCCACCCAGCGCGGATTCTCTTTCCACACAAATCATCCGGAGGGATTGTTGCCTGCAATCAATAACTTAGCGAAGTGAGCTGCTGAAACCAGAGGCGTCCCCCGTCTGGGTCTTTAAGAGGCCGTCGGGACTGAATCCCAGTCCTCTGCTTTCCAGACAAAGAAGTGGGCACAAAACGCAAGAGGAGTTTTTTGACCTCCATCCCTCCCCCTTGCCGCCCCATCCCGGATAAAGATCTTTAAAAATTAAAGGGCACACACATAGAGAGGTATCTAGAAGAAAGAGTTAAAAGAGGAAGTATGAAAATCCGTCCTTTGAATTGAAGGTTTCTGTGATATTTCAAGACATAGAATCAATGTTCCGATGAACATTTAACAATTTTATAAGTAAAGGTAAAGTCCATTAAATTTAGCCGTGCATATGGATAACTTTTTAATCAGCCACACATTCTTGGGCAAATTACAGATCAAGACTTATTTGGGCATACTGATCCAGGAAAAGGAAGAAATGTATCATAATTTGTCGTGGCATTTTTAAAAACCTTAACATATCTTTCAGACATTGCTTCGTGAAGACTGCATTTCTATAAGGTGAAAAGGCCCTGGGAGATGTATATAATGATCCCCACTTAATAGACTGTAAAACCAAACAGAGCTGGGAAAAAGAGAATTCACCAGGTCACCTGGCACTCGCTCCCCATCACCAAGTTGAGACTAACTCACTGTGGGCCTGAGCCTAAATGATTTAAACGCAGCTAACACCCCTGAAATAAAAGTGTCCAAAATTCTTCATTTCTCCTTGACTCTGAAGCAACTTAAAAAATAAAAATAAATCTTAAGGATGTCAAACCAAATATAGAGACTTCATAAATCTTAATGACTTCACTGTGAAACGTCTTCTGGCAAATACAAATGAGAGGATGGATATTGACCAGCATGGCCTGATATGTCTCAAGGTTGGGAGGACTAGACCCATTCTGAAACCAAGGAAAAAAGTTCATTTGTGTTCTCAAAGATAGCTAGTTTCAAACAGATTCGGACACAGGGGCATTTGTGCTCATGCAGTTAAACAGAGCCTGGAAAGAAAAGGCATTCTTCATAACAGAATTCATAAAGGGTACTGAATCTACATCACTAATCCCAAAGTATTTAAAATTGGCCTTTAGGCAACATATAGACCAAGCCCTTTCAGCAACTTCAGTTGCAACCTCAAATTTTATTAGCTTGGGATATTATGGATTTGACTGCCTTCCTTGTAATTCTTCACCATTATAAAATTAAAATAAATGTAGGATCTTTAGAGATGAGATAGAAAATATGATTAAACCTTGGCTTGGAATGACAAATCCTTTGTATGTTGCAGATTCTCAATCACAAGCAGTCCATATGATGTATACTGTGCATTCGAAAGAGCGGTACTGAAAGAATTTTTGAAATTTAGATATTTGGCACTGCATATATTTAAGGTTATAAGTATTACCACAATTAATGATAATTTTCATTACTTTATGTTCAATACACATTCATTTGGTTTAATACTAGAATTAACATTAATGTTCTACACATTAGGCTTTAGAAATAAATTTATGCAAATGTACTTTAATATCAACATTCTTAAAAAAATTTTTTCTAACTATATATCATTTTGTTCTTACACATTTTAAGGTGCCAAAGAAGAGTTGCAAACTGTGAAGTAACTTCTATGAAGAGATGAAGTAAAGAATGGAAGGCAAATGACTGTATGTGTATGTGGTGAGTGCTCAACATTCGTTATATCATCTTCCACAAGGTTAATTCATAGAGGTAAAACTGCCAAACTCTTTGTCTTTAGGTATTTATGATATAGATGTATCTAAAAGTGATAAAGAGCTATATAACCATTATATGCTTTATATTATAAGCAATACCATGCCATTTTGCTTAAAGCTCATGTCCCCTTTTAGGGCCTATCTTTACAAGTCTCTTTTACAATTAATCCATGTCAGAGAAGTCATGTGTGTCATCTCTAACTATAAAATAAATAACATTTTAGTGCTTTTGGAATTTGTATCTTACTTCCTTTTAATATTTTTCTGCACTTCTATATTCAATTATCATGTTTGTGTTGAAAGTATTCTGCACAATTAAATACTATATAGTATACTACATAGCTGAATAATCTTGAGGGGTAGATTAATCTACAGCCTTTCTTCATTTTAGGGTGGGTTGCTGTGGCAACTGACCAACTTACTTTAAAATATTTTTTTTAAGCTCACTACAAGAGCTACGCCCAGCAAGGGCCATGCATAAGGCAGGCAGACCCCGTGCACAAGGTGTTAGTAGACTGCTGATTTAATGCAGGGAAGTGGTAAAGAGCAGGGTGGGGTAAAATGGTATGCAACCTGAACAGAAATTAGAAACTAGCTTTCTCTAGAGTTAAATCCTGAGCATCATGCTCTCTCTAACTTCTGTGGCATTTTAATTAAATATATTGCTAAACAATTCTTTTGTGGGAAAAACAAGTTAATATATTAATGTATAATAAAGCCCATGATAATTATTTAATGAAGGAAATATTTGGTGATGGGGGGTGGGGAGAGGAAAACTGGTTTAAACAGTATGTCAATTCCAGACACCATTTTTTCTTAAAGGAAGTATCACCTTTTAACAGGATAGGCCACAAGTTTCCAATTGGCTTTAAAGGGTATATGAATTTTCTATTTTGCAATCATAGAACACATAAGCAAACTGAACCCCAGAAAAGACACACTCATTAGGCTCCAATCTTGAACCAGAGAATCCAGGCCTCCTAATACCTAGTACCAGCTTCTCCATACACCAGAAAAGATTCTGATCCTAGCCAAGTGCCATTAGGCGGCAAGGATAAGGATGATTTTGGTGTTTTGTTTTGTTTTAAAAAATCCTGAAGTATTTCAAGAAGAATACAAAACACATTTTGGATTAACCACTTTGTAGATTACCAATGAATAATTTTAAATCCCAGATGACTCTATTGTATATTTCTATACAACCTCTTTTGTTCCACTTCAACTATAAAAGCTCATGGAAAAGAAGCTAATGCTAATATTAAATGAGGATCACACATAATTAAGCTAAATCTGTTGAGGGGAATAGCTTATATTTTAAAAGGCCAATTGTAATACATTCTAGATCCAAATTAATTTCAAATTATCCACCATGTGAGGTTATATATACTTTTGAATGCTTGTACTATCATTGATAATTATGGGTTTGTTAAAAATGTTTATTATGAAATGATTCTTAAAAATATTAAGGGGTAAGATATTTTCTCTTTGAAGGAAAACAATATAAAACTGAAGTGTACGATGTTAAATATGTATATGACCCATCATAAATAGTATGGTTGAAAGTCATGAATTGCCTATGTCTATTTGCTCATATGAAATGTAATGTTAAGGATTCATTACATTAATTTCAGGCATTATGGCAATAAACTTAGATGTTCCTGCAAATGGTTTGCTTTGTCAGGATGTTTGTGAATCTGGAAAACATGAAATTTCATTTTTACCACCATATATAGACATATCTTAGTATTCAAAATGTCTGTGCACCTTTACATTTTTTTGGATTTTTTAGAAGTTGTACCTTAAATGAAAACCTAATACAGATTACCTCTGCCATATTATTAAAATGAATGCATAGTAATAGTAAACTCACTAGGTGAAAAACAAACAGGCAAACAAATATATTGTAGATGCCAATCTGCAAGAACTAATACTGTTTCAGATGGCTGGTGCTTTGTGACAGTTTGCCATGCTTTCCTATAACAAAAGCAAGAGTTTCATTTTAGCTGTGCTGATAGTCACAATGGTGAGGAGCCAGAAGCCTGAGGATGGTTGCCTGCAAAATCAACCTTCCCCTTTCAAGAGAAGCCTTGGGGCAGACACCTGACTATTGAGCCCACTCTTCTGAGAAACGTTACATCAAATACCTCAACAATGAAGCAGGAGGCTTTTGGAATCACACTGTCCTCCCCCATGGCATAGTGCAGAACTTAACAGGAAATGCAACTAGTCATTGGGTTAAACATAGTGCTGAAAGGATTTTTTTTAAGTGAGGAAAAACTCTTTAGTTAGCTATGTATTTCAGTATTGCATACTCTTGAATGGTCCGTGTGTTTATTTTCCCAATGTATTTTCCCTTCTACCTTTCAAAATGTTTTAATTTGATTGGAACATTTTATACAACCTATAGTTCTACTGGCATGCAATCTTGTCTTGTCAAGGTTTGTATACTAGTTGGTGTATTTTATCTTTGGCTTTACTGGGTGTGGTGTAACTTGGCTAGGTAAGGGAGTTGGCCAATCCTTACTAACCTGTCCTAAATCTTTAACTTACTTCTTAAACTTTAACGTGAGTAGTGTATTCCTTATCAGTCTCTAGTTCTGCTTCCTGTGCAGCTGAAACTCTTCAGGATAAGTGAAGTCATCAGCTATCGGATAGGGAAGCTTAATGCATCTGGGAAGTTCGTTTGGTTTACATGTGAAATGCCCTGGAGAAAATCCAGTAAGGTGTAGAAGAGATAGCGTGGGAGGAGGGAGGGGGGGAAAATCCGAGGAAGCTGCCGCCTCGGTAAATATTTCCAAACTGATTAGAAAGTTCACGGCCCCGTGATGAGGTCGAGATTTCAAGGACTGGTAATTCTTTCATTATTTCTACATGAGTAACACTTGAGACGCATTTAGGCTAACCCTCGAGCCCTCCAACCGCTCAGGGCCGAAAACCGCGCCTTGTGGGCGTGCAGGAAGAGCGCGCTGGAATCGGGCGCTGCAGACATCCTGGACCGCGGCATCTACGCGTAAGTAACACAGGCGCGCTCCAACGCTGGGAGAATGAAGTGGTTAACGCGTCTCCCGACGGGAGAAAAGTCACAAGACCAACTATTAGGGTCGCGCTCCTATTGGTCAGAGGAAAGATCCCGACTTTAGAAGGACTTTCCTGCTGGCTGGCTCGCCGCGTCCCCGGGGAGAGAGCGCGCGGCAGCCGGAGACTCGGTTCTCCGAGGGCCCTCGGCGGGCGGCGGCGGCGGCGGCGCGGGCAGGGAGCCGGGAACCGGGAGCCGGGAGCCGCCGCTCGCGGTGTTGTCTTCATTTCGTGCAATAAAGAATTGTCATTAGGTTTGCGTATGGCATGTGCCGTTACCCCACCGTAAAACTAAAATTAGCAAAATGTCAGGAATGGGAAGATTGATTCACCGAGATGCAATTATCATTTAAAAGTGCTTGATTGAGGTACTGATGTTCAGTGATTTATTCTGCATACCATATACATAATTAAAGTAGTGTAGTGGAGTAATTTATCAATCTAGTTGAGACTGGAGGGGTGAGGAGCGAACTGCTGTATGTTTGTTTTATTAAAATGCTCTGAGGTCTAGTCCCGCCCCCCTTTTGCAAGAGTGAAACTGATGATTTCTCCAGCTCACGAGGAGAGAGTCAACGGTTTGGGATTGTGAGGGAGAGAGAGACTAAGAGGGAAGGCAGCGCGAGGCAAAGGCAGAGGCAAGGACAAAATAAAGGGGAAAAAAGAAGGCAAGAGGCACGATGGTTCGTACTGCTTAGAGCCCTGAGCCTGTGTGCACCCGTTTTCCCGGCCACCCCCGCCTCCCCTCCCAATATCCTTCCACCACTCCCCCTGCCCCCCCCCCCCAACCCCCCGCCTTTTTACGCGACGTTTCAAAGGCAGTGAGCAGCTCTCCTTTTCCCATTCGTCTTCTGTCACTTCCTTCCTGGACGCAGTTTTCTGGACGAGTCTGGTTACTTTTAATCCACCGGCCGCTGAGAGCCACTCTCCCCTCCTCCTCCTCCTCCTCCTTCTCCTCTTCCTCCTCTTCCTCCACCACCTCCTCTTCCGAGCGGCCTTGGCGCGCGCGAATGCGCGTCCCCGCGCGCGCCTCCCCCGCGCGCGCCCCCTCCGCGCGCGTTCACACACACACCTCGTCTCCAGCTCTCTGCTTGCTTTGCTCGCAGTCACAGACACTTGAGCACACGCGTACACCCAGACATCTTCGGGCTGCTATTGGATTGACTTTGAAGATTCTGTGTGGGTCGGCGTGGCTGCATGTTTGAATCAGGTGGAGAAGCACTTCAAGGCTGGACGAAGTAAAGATTATTGTTGTGTGTTTTTTCTCTCCCTCTCTTAAGAAAGGAAAATATCCCAAGGACTAATCTGACCTGGTCTTCCTTCATGTGAGTACCTCTGACATTTCTCGAGGAAAATAGAAATAGCCTGGGTATTGTTTCTGAAATCTGCATCAGGATATGCCACAGCACTGGGTCTACCCCTGTGCCTTTTTTTGGAGGCTGAAGTTGAGGGTTGTTGTCCATTCTTTTCGTTAGATTCCATGATTTCCTTGTCTGTTGCTAAAAGTAACTTTTTGGATAGTCTTATCCGTTTGCCATCAGTTATTGAAATCACTCCTGACTCGTTCTTGTCACATCATTGTGTTTAAAGTTTCATGAAGTTAGTTCGCGTCATTAGCATGTTTGTTACGGTGGAGCATGTGGAGACTGGTAGATTTTAATATTTCATAGAATGTTCTGTGACCTTGAAGTACATGCCTTAAGATTTAGCCTGGAGTTCACTGTGGAGGGATGCTCCTCTGAGTCTCCCCAAGACTGATTTGCTCTGGTTATGCTTTTGAGCTGCTAATTCTTGGGATTAGTTTGAACTAAAGCATGGCTGTCTGTCAGGGTATACCTTTGTGCATCCCCTTCCCTTGCCAAAGTGCTGGCTTGATAGAGGGCTTCTTAATTGGTGTGGACAAAAAGTAACACCCTGACTATGATAGTCTATACATTTCACAGTTCGTATTGGTATTTCAGTATATGCATTGCTACTTAGGTCAAGTCAAATAAATAGCTGTTTTAACACAAACAATTTTAAGTCTCTTAAATTGCCTTCTGTTTGGACTTTGGATGAAAGTTAGCAAACTCATTGATAAAGTTTGGCATAAAGGATATATATATATATATATATATATATCACATTGTTTATTGTATTAAATATTATGCAAGTATTTAAATTTAATACTAATGTTATCTCCTTCCCAGAATATGGCTATTAATTCTCAAAGGAAATATTATATCTCAAACATTTCTGACTACCCTAGCTCCAGTAGTTATTTTTTTTGTGAGGGGGGGGGGGCTCTTTTTCTTCACAATTTAGAAATGTGTGTCTTTTGTATAAAATACCTTTATATGTAAATGCTGACAGTATAATAACTGGAATCGGGCTCTCTGCCAGTTCTTTAACCGGTCCTCAGTGAAGAACTGCTTTGACACAAAGTGGGTTTTACTATTGTGAATCTGAAACTAACTCGAACAGTAACTGTCTTGTGAAATGGCTAGTGACTGCATATATTTTCTAAGTGCTATAAAGGGAACTCCAGCCACCTTATTATACCAGTCCAAAAGAGTGACCAGCCTCTTTTTCACTGGCACCTTGCAATGGAATTGTGGTTGCAGACTAAAGATGTTTATTGTAGAGTATAATAAGTTGACTCCCTAGAGAATTGGTAAGACATGGAAATGTGACCACCTGTGAACCCCGTTTAACCTCTGAATTGAATATTAATTTTGCTTTAAATAGATTAACAATCTCCAATTTGACACTCAAATATCTTATTTAATTTTTAAAATAATGTCAGTTTTGGTTAGTCTTTGAAAATGTTCCGTATGTACCAATATGGTAGAAGCCGTATTTTTATTTCTCCATCAGTTTCAGTTAAATACAATGCAATTAGAAAACCATATTACATTCTTCCAATATATGCATGAAATTATTAAGTTCAAAGAAGTAGCTCTAAAGCAAGTGCTTCAGAACTTGACAGGTAACATGAAATATACGTATCTCATATCTCATCTCAAGGGGGCAAAATCTCGAAAATACCTCATTCTATTTGTAGGAAAGTACATTTGGCTGTATATTAGACTACTAACTCAATTCTAAAAGTTTTTTTGGTCAAAGGTAACTTTAAATTCAATGTTTGATTAAAATATGGTCTCCCAGTCAAGTTAAGGAGACAATAGTTAGCAGTTATCTTTACTTTAAATTTTGCTAAACTTTATAAAAATCTACTGTTTTTTTAGTAATATACTTCACGCAACTTTGGAGCATCTATGGCACATTTTGCAGACTTCTTACTAAAGACAATATTTTACTTCTTCATTAATTATGCTATTTATATTCTGATTGCTGTGTATGTGTGTGGGATATAGTGAAAGACAATATTAAATATGTAACTTTTATTAAATATTAATTTGTTCCTTCAGTTAAATAAAAAATGAGCACTGTATGCTAAAAAGTCAATTTTCCATCTTTCCTGAGCTGTTTAGACTTTAAAAGTATGCAATCACCTATATTAACTTTTCAGAATCCAAACACATTATCATTAAATGCATGAAATATAAATAACAAGAACTTTACTCCATCTGGCCTCTTTTATTCTTTGTCAACATATTCAGTTTTCAATATTTGAGGGAAATGGTTCATTCTAATAGGGAAAAGGACTAATGATTCAAAATTGAAATTGAAAAAGCATCATGTTTTATATTGTTCAGATTCCTATGAATTTCTTCCTTAGTCCTCACTTTATCAAATCAAAAATTGCATAACATTACACCATATCTTTCTGATAAGTGATTTATTGTATTTACATTTCTTTTATTAAAAACCAAGCTAAATAACTACAGGGCATATGTTAACATTATATTTCAAAACTTTCTTCTGTTTATTGTATTATATTTTGTGGTTTTATTTCTCAACTCTATGTGCGGTATATTTTGAGTCTGAAATCTCAGAAAGTGACAAAAATGGGGAAATATCTGTGCAGCAACACTTGTGCTACATAACAACAAAAAATAGTTATTAAACAGAGAACCCTGTCTTCAGGGGCATGATTCAAAACAACATGGAAGAATTTCATATGCAATTAAGGGTCACAGAGTGGACTTTAAAAGAGACTATTAATAAAGTTCTACTTATTTTACAAAAGCACAGCCTTTGAGAAAACATCACACAAATTAATATGTAAAACTTATTTTAAAATGCACATATTCATTTTACGAATATAGTGATTGCCCGGACACAATGAGAAGATTGAATAACTGATGTTCAGACTGTGTGCTGCATGGGGAAGGCTAGGTGATTAAGACCCTCATCCTCAGCACTGTACATTAATCTCAGGGGCGCGTGGACTGCCTTGCTCTCAGTAAAGCCTGACTGTTCACCGAGATCTGTCATCTCTAGGAAATCAAACCAGATTACAGAGGCGATTCACAAAACCAGGAGCGACAACAGGGTCTGTGCACCTTACAAAAGGCGGATTACCCAGTTCACGTGTTATTTTGATAGGTCAGAGATAAAAGCTGATTGTTGGGAAATGACAAGACACTCCAATTTCAAATGATTGCTAGCTAAGTATACCACGACCCTGTTGCTTCATCATTATGAAGAACCGTTCAAACAGCGGAAAACTCAGTTTTCAAATGACAGGCGTTCAATAGTGAAATAAGAGAAAAATGTCTTTTTTATATATGTCTTTATTGCTTAAATTTTAAGTTCCATCACTTCTTTATGAACAAAATCAAGTTCTGGCTGCTTATGGGAAGCAGTTATTATAAGGCTTAATTGCAGTGGACATTTTCAGAGACATTGTAGAGAGCACAAAACAGAATTTGCCAGAAATAAAACATACACTGATGGTATTGAGTAACTGAGCAGAAAACGCATAGTAGTCAATAGCCATTATGTGATTCTGTTACCAAATATGTTCTTCATAAAAATGTGTAATTACATAGTTATGAATCCATACATTTGAAATATAGCTTAATAGGTATGTATTGGTCAAATTATATGTATTTCATAAATGTTACATAAAGACCATTCTGTACAACAACAAAATATGATGTTTTCAGAGTTTATTTCAGAGAATAAAGTTTGGTTTACATAATAACATTTTGAAAATCCCAACTTTTTACACATCCAACTCTACAGTAATTTCTTGCTTCTTTAAAAATTGAAGTCCTTTTTTACCCAACTGATGCCTCCTAGTGTTTCACACAATAAAACACTAATGAGTCATCCATAAATGTAAACATTGCATTTTCATTGCCTACATCTTCTGTGATACATAAAATTAATATTTATGTGTTTAATTTTCTGTGCATTATAAGAAGGTAGGAAATTCTAGTGAATGAGATGTTTCATCTGAGTGGATTTATGGCACACACTTGCAGGTTTTCTTTGACCATAACAATATCTTACCAACTTTTAATAAGTTTATTACCTTCAGTTCCAGTTTATATATTCACGGTTTATGTTCACTCTTTTTCCAAGTGAAAAACATAGGCAGAATAGTATAGCTTCCATTTTGTAGGCCTGGAAATTATATAGTTGCATTCATTTGGAAATGCCTGATGGACAAATTGCAAAGGCACTAACCATTTACACTAAAATATGTCTAAAGAGATATAAAATTTTGCCTACTCTGTGTCTTGACCCTTGCATATATCTTTGTAAAAGTGCAATAAAGAAAAATAGGGTTTAGAAAAAACAAAGGTAAAGATAAATGCACAGATTTCCACTTTATTATCAAATAACAAAATTATACTTGCCTTGAGAGTACATTATTCTACATAATTGACAGAAGACTTTTTAGAACATAACTTCTAATGACCAGCAGATTGTCTTAATGAGATTGAAGTTAGTGGACACCAACTTAGTGTGAGTTTGATGTCATTAGGATGATGAGCATTGACTTTCGATATTTTTGCACTTCTGTGATTTCAGCTTTCTGACTCTACTTATGAAGATGGATACTTGAGTTTCTCAATAGTTTTTCTTTAAAATACTTATGAAAGGGAGGAAGCATTCTTCTAATAGATCTTAAATCTAAAGGATACACTAAAAAACCTGTAACATTTATGGGCCTCTTCCTGAGTTGTCATACAACACACATGTGCACAAAAACATTCACAAATTTCTTCCATTAAGACAAATGTTCAGAGCTTCCAAACTTAGACACTAAGACTAAATGAATGTAGTTCATTGCTATTACCTATATACATAGGTGTCATTTAGCTATCCTGGTTCAAAACCCACCACACTTCAATCGTATTTAACTCTCATGTAAGATTTTCTAATTTGGCTAATAATACAGTGCTAACACAATTCTGCTCATGTTGGACACATTTCAAAGAATGTAAGGGGGTGTAGTCCTTTCGTTCAAGGAAGCAAACATGTAGAAAGGGGTGGACCTTTCCCACAAGAGCCACATTTCTTCCCTTGGAGAATTGAAGCAAATATGCAGTATGTAAGTGAATAAGAGCATGAGAAAAAAAATAATTTCTAATGTGCTGCTGCAGTCAGTGAGCAAAGGAAACTGTCTGGGTTTTTTTCTAAAAGCAGTTATTGATAACCCTTCTCACACTGAATGCTGTAAAGGTCTATGGAAGTTTTGTAATTTTAATATTATTTAACGAGAATTAATTTTGCTCAAAACAAAAATTCAATAGTAACTATTTTACAAAACATATTGAGGCATAAAGAGAGAAAGGATCCAGAGGCACCCATTCCCTGTCTTTGAAGAATGAGTAGATAGCATCAGTGTTCTTTTTTGTTAGTTGTTTTCATGTATGCAAATAAAGAAAATTCTATGAAAGGGGTACCATTGTAAAAAATAAGATTATAAAAAAGATTACCCCAAATAGTAGTATTTCACATTTCTTTGTATTATTTTAATGTTAACTGCAGAAAGAAAAGCCGCATTGCTGTTAAGTATAAATATTATGTGATACCTGTTATATAAACCCATGTTTTGGTTTCAGGTGAATATGAGTAGCATTCATTTGTTATTAACCACCATAATGCATTTGTTGTACATTGTCATTGTATTGCCTGAGTTAAATCTCTGTAATTATTTTTAAATTATAGTAGCTAGTACAAATGAAGTTCAAAATACACATGAAGGGAATCTTTTGAGGACATTATAAAGGAAATTGGTGATATTACAAGCGATAAAAACAGTAAACCTATTATAGGCAGATTTCTGCAGGAATCATTACTCTTTAATAATGCAGGCATTATAGAGACTTTATTAATTCTTAATGCTGTAAATTTGAAATGAATGGAGCAATGTTGTTCATCCTGCAAGTGGTTGCTATTCATGTAGAATGACAATGCAAATCGTCTAGTAAATTTATTGAAATAAAGTACTTTAAACTTGTTTTTATAGACTGGAGAAACCAATCTCTGAAGCAGTCCTGGTGAGAACCTGCTTTTACCAAATAGCATCCTGAGCGTGGTCTGGTTTCCTTCTTGTATCTTCTTGTCATAGATAAGATGCACATGAATTCATATAAATTGTTCTCAGATACTACGGATCTCTAGCATATTGGTTTTAACAAGTGGTGGATATGGTCCTTAGAATGCAAATTGTTTGTTTTTTTTAAGCAACTAACTACTACCTCTCTCTTTTTTTTAATGTCTGTGATTATTTCAGCAAGTTAGGATGTTCAGGAAGCCAATGCATCCTTCCCCGAACCCCGAAGATAGGCAGCTTTGGCTTAGATATGCTTATGCATTTGCAAAATAGAAAATAGATTCACTGATGTAAATAAGTAAGGACAGACAAGGAAATTAGTCTACTACTTAATAGAGTAAACATGACTTTTTTTAACCTTCTAATTAATTGTTGACCATGCATGAGGTGTACAACCCAGGCTTATTATGGAAAGCTGGTATTATTGCTTAATGTAACATGAGGGAATTGGGATTTCTTTAAAGTAATTTTGAAGATGTGATTATTTAGCAGAAATATTCACTGGAGCATTTTATTTTTAGAAATCATGGTCACACAAGGAAGCCTTTATAGGACCGACTACCTAATTGCAGTCAAAATCTCTTGAATGAAAACACACACACACACACACACACACACACACACACACCCCACATTTTTTAAGAATATAATGCGCCTGTATTTTTCAGCTTTTTTCCACATTCTTTACATCTGAACAGAACATACGTGTCTAAGCAGATGTTTTAAGTTATAGCCTTCATGTAGGTGAGTCTGTAAATGTCCCATTTAACTTAAATGGCTTTGTGGGAAGGCAGTTTGAGGAGTTTAAAAAGAGAAAAAAATTTTCATATAAATTGTTCAGTTACTATAGTTTCAGCTCTTTCTTTTCAAAAACAGTAATTACACTCAGGATAAAGAAAGTAAAATATGCTCTTTTAATTCTTCGTAACATCCAGTTTCTAAGGTAGAGCTCTGGTGGTGGAGTTTTATTTCTGAATATTCAGGGCAGGTACTGGCAGCAGAGCTGCAGAATGAAACTCGCTGGCTGCAGACCAGATACACACACAGTGCCACATCATAAACTTCCCCTCTTCTGTCTCAGGGTGCGTGCAGCCCCAAGTAGTGTCCTCTTTCCCCCTGGCAGAGGCTAAGGAGCAGAGGGCCTTCTTCCTGGGCAGTCACTTTGGTAAAGGAAAAGCAGTGTTTTCCTTCTTTAAATTGAAAATTCAGCCTCTTAAATCACTAAGACATGAACTGCAAAGTGGATTCACTGTTTCCTTTTTCTTCCCATATAGCAGTTTAGAATGCATAAAACAATAGGTGTAAAATAGAAAATGAGGCCTCTCCCCCTCCCTCCTCCTCTCAGCACGTGCAGGCCCAATCAGATGTCTGTACTTTTTTTTTTTTTTTTTTTTTTGGTGTTTTGCAGAGAAAAATATAATGGTTTCTTTTCAATGAAGGCTGTGCATTATATTCCAGATATGTTAGGTCATTTTGTGATGCAAATTAACATTGAGTGTTTTTTGTACTTATCTCGAGAAATAGCAATAGTCCACTGCAGTATGTGGCACTACAGTAATTTTTATGGATAAACACTCACACTTTTAATGATTGCTAGGTCAAAATACAGAGTGCAAAGGAAAAACATGGGCTTTAGTTTTCAGATTTGGTTTATGCTCTTCGTTTGAAAGGTACAATGTAAGTAGTATGCTTATTGCCATACAAAGTAAATCAATTTCCAACTATCTGCATTAATATTCTTTGTATTTGAAAACTGTAGTCTGAAAGCTCATACTTCTCTTTGTAAAATAAAGTAAAAAATTGTTAAAACCAGTCTTTAATTACCAGTTACATTTTCAGTCGTTACCAATGTGATTTTAAAAAATTTCTAGCTGCCGCGGCTCCTTTCAATCAATAGTAGAATTCTCATTTGTGTGAAGTGTAGTCAGATTATTGCCAGCACACCTTGATCTAACTAGCCTTCTCTAATAAAAATGTATTAAGAGGGAGCCTTAAGTAGAAAGTGTTACTATATAATAAATATTTATTGAGACTTTATTTTTATACTAATATACAAATAGTGTTTAAATGCTAGTTTAGTCATTAACCCAGTAAATGAATTGTTCATTGCCTATATAAAACTTACCAAGTCAGACCAACCGTTAAATGAAATTTAATTTTCTCTTTAAAATATAGATAAGAAAGATCATTTTAATTATGTTTAAATATCAAGCAACTGTTTTTCTGTGGATGCAAATGTTTCCTAATAGCGTCAAGAAAGTAATACCACATAGATCTTAAAATGTAAATGTAATCCTAAGAGTATGATCACAATGGCCTATTCTTGCCATAGGTGTTATGAAAAAGGGCCCTACACCTGGCACAGTTTCAGGGCTCATTAGCCGGGGGGAAAATGTTAAACTTTTCTGCATATATTAATATACATAGGAGTCAGTAATTTTGACATTTATTTTTTACAAAATTAGGCATTCTATTTAAAATTCAGATTCAACCTTTAAAACTGCTTTTATGTAGGATATGGTACAAGACTTCTTGATCTTCTTGGAATTCTCCTGACCAGTAGGATACTTTGAATCATTACCACTCAATAAATATTGTTAGACATATTGTAAAGTTCCAGTTGTTTAATGTGTACTGGATAAAAATTTTTAAATAGGAAATAGATTTTTTTGCTATTTAAATATTATAAAACTGTACCTGATTAAAACATGAATCTCTTGGAGGTTCCTGGAGTACGTAATTCTCTGGGCAAGAATTTTAAAATATTTTAACTGTAAACCAATAAATTACCAAGTACTGTACTTTTTTAAGGTGCCTGATTTCCATTCACATTTGAGGAACCTCGTTAAGTATGGGTGGTCTTTAAGGAAAGGTGTTGTGGTCCAGAAAGTAGATCTTTTCACCCTTCTTCTGTAGCAGTTAATATGTTAAAAAGGCATAAATCCAGACCTAATTCCATCAGGATTTTTTCCTTAACTAAATTAAGACGAATAAACCTGGCTATTAAGAGAAAAAAAAAAGTGTATCCATTTGTTCATTTCTCACATTTATCCAAAGACCACTTAACAGTCTGTATAGGTTATAGGTTAAGGAAATAATTTTGACTACATCTTTCTTTCCTTTCACGGTTGAGTTTTTCTCCTCTTACATAAACCAAAAAGAAATTCCCACGATAACATTAATAGATTTGCAAAGGGCTGGGTAAAATACTCAGTCCCATTGCTTGTTTCCCAACGGCGCTTTGGTTGAAATGAATGGGGAATGTCCCTTCCAGGACTGTTTGATCTTTCTTGACTTGAGTTAGGATGAACGCTATGTGACTTTTTCCCCTTCTCTCGTTTTATAAATTTAAAAATCAAAGAATTCTTGACCTCACCCTTTTTTCTCAATTTTTATTGTTTTTGGATTCTCTTCTGAGTTCCTTTCTTGCTTCAAAATATTTGGTATTATGAGAAAGCAAATGCACTTTTAATTGTTTTGACTACACATGTGAGATCATTGAATTGTTTCAGGTGTTGACTTATTCTTACACTTGAGAGATTGATGTGGTTCATCAAAGCCCAATGCCATTTCATGAAAGAGCTCCAGACACACATCTTGAAACAGCAGACTATAGGATGGTGTCTTTGTAAGGAATCGCTGACGGCTTTAGAGTCAGTGGATGGTACATTTACGGCAAAAAATGCATAGCATTATGAAGTCTCAGGAGGGAGTAACAGCTATTGGACTAGTTGAACCGAGTTATGGCTTTCTTGATGTTCTGTGAAAACATCATTTTGGGCCAAAAGTCCAAAGTATGTGTGCATGCTTGGTTGTGTGTGTGTGTGTGTGTGTGTGTGTGTGTGTGTGTGTGTTTAGTGGGGATAGAAGGAGGAGAGCAAAAAATGTGAGACACAAAAAGCATGAGAGGGTAAGGATGAATACAAGAGAAAGAGAAAATCAGTTCTTTTGATTTGCAAGCATAAAGAGTTGAAGGACATCATTACCATACCTAATATCATTTCTTAAATGATACATATATGTGCTATTAGACCAAGTGGCCCATAAGCAATAGAGAATAATATTTAAGAATGAAGACCAAACTGAATAACTTCAAAATTCTGCCTCCCATTTACTGATTAGTGGCTTTAGGCAAGTTATTTAACCACCAGAAAGCCTCAGTTTCAGCATCTGTAAAATGGGGATAATAATACCACCTACCTCCTAGAGTTGTAAAGATTAAACATGATGATACATATAAAAGCACAATGTACTAGTAAGTGCTCAGTAATTAGTAAATTATTATCATAGCACCACATTATATTTTGATTATTTTATCTTCCTGCCAATGATTATCCCTTAGTGCTTAGTGGGATCATTATTTTGAAATTTTTTAAATAATACCTTAATTCTGTTAAAATTGGGTTACTTTCAGGGTAAGTCTCTAATTCTGATGCCATGGTAGGCCAGTATTAATGTACAATGTAGTTCTTCAAGAATATCAAAACCTATCACAGAATCAGATGTTATTAAATAAATGTTATATTATTTTTAGAACCATAAATGGAATAAAAGAAACAAAATTATTCCATCTATAAGTTTTAAAAGTCATTTATTGAAACTTCTGAATTTCAGGTAGATTATTGCTGAGTTTTAATAACAATTCAGGTTGGAGGAAGCGTTTGACGTACATAGAATTATTAGGTGGTTTTAATAGTGAACACAGCCTCACCAGGAATTCTAAAGGTTTTTATTTGCTTTAGCATGTGTATTAGCCACTTTTGAAGAATGAATTAATATTTCTTTTTTCATAATTTTGGTTGTATGTAATAAGATCAGTAGAATAAATGTATGATGACCAGGTGTCATTTACTCATCTTTCTATTCCTTCACAATCACGCTTGCAAATAATAGTTTTTTTATAGATATTTGTTGAATAAATTAATGAATTGTATTTACTAGTAAAGATAAAATGCATTTTAATAGTTAAAAAATAAGTAAGTGGCACTCCCATGTCATTTTTAACTTTCCAGATTTGAGGGATTATTAGTTTTAATGATAGTTCATCAACTTTGAGATGATGAACAAGTGAACTTATCTTAATTTGAGTATTTTTCTTCATGTGAGAAGAAATCTAACAAAGGACAGAAAATGCAGAATTTTACCTGATGATTACACCTTTTGATAACACAAAGGAACAAATTTAGATAAGATGTGGATGAAAATCGACCTATTTCTGGTCTCAGAGTCTGTTTACCACCTTTTTGTCCAGCTTTTATAGTCACTTAATTTCTCAAAGAAATTCCTATTTTGGATGACAGGTAATGTTGACGAGGCCTGCCCAGTTTAGACCACCTGTGGAGTTGCAACCTCTTGAAATTATTCTCATGCTCTTAAATAATGCCCCTCTAGTGTGCACCTTGCATTCAGCTTTCTGCCTTGCATTCAGCCTGGCTAAAGAGTGCTCAGTGCAAGGAATGCTTGCAGAGTGGACTTCCCTGTGGTAAAACAGCATGGACGGCTCCCAACACTGCAATCAAGGAAGCCTCTAAAAGCTTTAGTTTAAAAATAATAATAATAATGATGATGATGATGATGATAAATAATGTCTGCGTGAAGATGATGGAGCCCTCTAAGGCACATGAGCTTTGAGAATTATCCCATCTGCAACCCCCTCCCCCTGCTCAGTAGCCCTTTCCAGGGTTATGATTACTGGAAAATGGCTGTTAATCACCAGATTTTTTTTATTTTTCTACTGCAGCTGCTTCAGTCAGAGTAGTAATCTATTAAACAACTTGGTCTCCAGTTTAAAATTTGCATTGTATACTGTATAGAGTAAATTTTCATTGTAATCAGAGAACGTCCTCATACGATTTATAGAAGCATGTTTGTTTTTATGTATGGACCTCTCCAGTGCTGTTGAGCCAACTGTTTAAACAATACTGTTGTTGATCAGCATAAAATAAAATAGTGTAGTACTATTGAGTGCACACGGTATTTATAATAGTCACATTTGCAGAATATTTGAATTGTGGCATCTCTAGCACATGGCAGTATAATACCCACATAATTCATAACTTAACACAGATATTTAAAATTTGACTGAACTTCAAAGGGTTTTAGAAGGTTAGCATTCTTGTACCAGACTGTGGTAGAGTAATTTGGCCTCTTTTTTGACATTAATGCTTATTACATTTGCCATAATTTGAAGAAATAATCCAAAACCTGAGTCAATATTTAGTGCGGAAGGAGGACAAAACAGCTCTATTTAACAAAGGACCCTTTTAAAACACATTCTTATATGTAAAATTGACAGGCTACAAGAGGTGGTTGGATGAAGTTCATCATGTTGGAAAGAACGTTTCAATTAAAGTTGAACACTTTCTCTTCCAGGTCTTTTTTTCTTCATTTTTTATTTGCTGTGCCAAGGTATCCATGTGCGTTTTTCCACTGTCATCTGGCTCCTTCCCAGCAGATGCACACAATCTGTTCTGCTGTCACTAACAGGGTTCGGTTTATGAAGAGAATGTGTCAGAACATGCCACTATAGTCACTTTTACAGGTTTTTTTAAAGAGTAACTGAGAATATATGCATCGCCCTAGTTTTATTGTACTCAGCCTTTAAGAGATTTCGAAGAAACTTTTATAACATTCATCGACCAAAAGCTTTCTTCCAAACATATTTTTGACCAAATATTTGCTTTCCATTAAAAAATTTTAAGGTTCACAAACATCTCTAGTGATTAGCAATATGTATTGTATTTAAATTTAAGAGTAGGTTTATATAGTTCTGTCTGAAATCAACCAAATATTTTTATGAAAATATCAAATTTCCAATTTGATTACTTTATGATCAAATAATCTTCTACTAAAATCAAACATATTTTCCTACTCAAGTCAAAGCTTTATTTTAAAATATTGTGATATACAAGTTAGGGTATGGTCATAAATATGTTATTTGAATTCATAGATAATGTGGGTTTCTTAAGTCTTTAACACCATTAAATGAAACCAAAAGCAGTTAAACTATCTTATTCTATGGAGAAACTTGATAAACTGTACTCTGATAATAAGGTGATATTTTTCTTTTGTAGCATAATAGGTCAATACTTCTGAACTGATTTTATTTATTAAAGTGTCTCTATTTCTATCAAGTATTCTAAATAAAAATTCAATTTTTGTTGTACTTTTCATAGAAAACAATTTCTCTAATTTTACATAAATTAAAAAAATGAGCACTGCAAACCTACATTCATTCCTGAAATAATGAGCATAATACGTTAGCAGAATTTTAAGTTTTAAGTATGTGTAGTGAGTACATACTGTGTGTATAGGCACATGCAGAGAGAGTGGACACATTAACATTTTGTATACAGATCATGGTCTGTAAGTATCTCCCAGAACTGAAGATTTTAAAATGTACTTAAATGCTAATTTTATATTTTTAAAATAATCTCTGACATGAAGAGCAACTCAAAGTTCTGGAAAATTACACATTTTTATCAGTTATAATTCATATCAGCTAAAAATGAAACTATATTAATGAATAATCACATACAAATTAAGCATTAATTATATATATTTTTATAGGATAACTAGTTACTATGTTTCTTCATAAAGGTAATTTATGAAATACATTTTAAGGCATAATTTCTGTCATAACATGTATTGTCATCACATAGACAACTCAAGCAATGTACATTAAGAGACCTTTCTGAAACAACTTTGCACATTTTAGCAAGAAAATAATTTACTTGGACTTTATGGGCTCTGTTGTCATATCATGCAGATTAACTGCTAAATGATCTTGTCTAGAGTTGTATCAAATGATTGTTATAATAAGTTTTCTTAATTCCTAAAGAAAGAAGAATTCTTTTTCATTGTATTTTAAATTTAAAAATGTATACGTCTTTCAGAAGTTGATTTTGTAATGCTTTTGATGATGTGAACAGGGCACATATGTTTAAGATGAGTGATTAAGGACTTTTCTGAAATTACTTTGCTTTTTCACTAGTCTATAGGCACTTGAAATTGTTTAGTTTTTGGTAAACCTGAATATTTGCTCTAGGGATAAAAAGGCTACTCTACACCAAGAATCACAGGTGGTGAACTGAGAAAATGTTTGGTTGAATCCCATGGAATGTCAGAGCCTCCTACTCTTCTCCTCAAAGCCTTCAGCGGTGGGGTGGGGAGATTTGCCGTCATTCATTACAAGACGTAGATTTAGCCTTGCTAACTTACTACTGCGGTATTAGGGGAGTAGTGGGAGAACAACGAGAATCTTTTCTTTTGCTACAATTTGAATATATATAACACCATTTTGAGACAAAACTCCATAGGCAGACTTAATTGTACTTATCTTGAATGACTAATCTTCCACATTTTCTATTTATTACTCAAAGTGTTAATACAATCCTAAATTTCATTGGGGAAATAAAAAGCTTACTCCTCTTAGTGAGATTCAACAAACTTAAAGAATATTTGCAAATATGGTTTACCATGTGAAATACTTTTAGATACCAGATCTTCTAAAAAGGCAGGCTCTTTTATTTATAATACTTTATAATGAAATAATTAGATTTTTTTCTAACTTTATTTTTAAAAATTAGGGAAAATTAGCTTTGAAACTTGAAATTTTCCTGGTTCTTCAGAGTATGAATGATGGGGCTAGTTTATCTCAAAAATACTTTTTTGAATTTTGCCAGTTGCTTCAATTTTCAACATGGGTACCACCCTCCTTTGTGGTTGGGAGGTAGTTCTTTCTTTGCATTTGCTTAGTCATAGGTCTTTTTGGAGCAAAGACAGACTATTTTTGTGAAGCTGTCCCCAAAAAATGTATTATTCATAGCCTACGAAGCCCATCAAAGAGTCTCAGTGCGCGGGTAATGATAGGTTGGACGGCAGTGACCAGAAGGGCTTTCTTTAGGGGATTTAGACAGTCAGATCCTTTTTCCATCTGCATCAACATATGTTGACCAGTTGGTTTTCAGTGCTTGCTGGCTTGGTGGTTCGAAGGAAGACTGATCTTCTATAAATATAACTGATATTTTCAACTATGACTTGGAAATCCCACTTTTACTTTTATCCAGTGTCGCTACTCAAGATATCTCTAAAAATTCTAATATCTTTTTGATATGTGTAAAAACGTGTTATTAACTTGAAAGTATTAATTACAGCTATTTTGATGCAATCACAGCTAACACTTTTTGAGCTTACTGTATATTGGGACACTGTTCTACGAGCTTGCAGCATTACCCGCATTAACTCATTTATTCCTCAAAACCAAATGAGATAGGCGTGATCCACATTTTACAGATGAAGAACTAAGGCAAAAAAATGTTAGCATCTTGCCTCAAGTTATCCACTTAGCTAATGGCAAAGCTAGAACCTCAAACATAATCGGTCTCCAGTGTCTGCACTCTTACCTACTAAGCCAAAAATCTCACATACATTAATTATCTCAGCAATTAGACAAGAAAAAGAAAATGACTAACCTACAGAAACTTAATTTCACGTGGCATCTTGAAAAAAAGTATTCAGTAACACCAGAAGGACATATTTAAAGCTATATTTGACTATGCTTGTGTGATTTGTTTGTATGGCTTTTAAAGAGAAGGGAACCAATTCTTGCTCTATGATACATTTCTCTATTGTTAACCTGGAGGAAAAAATACTACATATATATAATCTTTAATCAAAATGTGAACATCTAGTTGTATTTCGTCTCTGTGTAGTGACCTCTAGTTTGCTTCTCACTTTTTGAGCTGTTTTAATTTTTAACCTTTACTTGTAGGAGTCATCGTAATTTATGTAGTTTTAATTTAAGAATGTGAGCTGTATGACAGAATATATAAATGGATATTAAATGGATTTCGGAAGTTTTCAGTTAATTTAATTAGTTTAGGTGGGTTTTCTGGAGAATTTGAATTCAGGCATGCCTTTTAACTTTCTCTTTGTAGTTGAAAAAGAAAATAAACAAAACCTTAAAACTAGAGATAGATGTGAAATAAATACTGACAAGTTAGAACAGCTTGCATTATATTTGAAAACTAGGGAATGTTATATCAAGTTTATTCATCAAATGGATGGCTGTTGGTTTTTAATTGAATATTTCTGTGTTTAGTAAAAGGACTTTTAAGAAAGGAAAAGGATCACTTTTAGAATTTTTACTATGAGAAATAATATGAACTTTCTTGTTCATAGTATAGTTTTCTTGTTCTTTCATAAAAGAATTACCATGCCCTTGACTAGAAGTAAGGGCAGAGAGGCTGGGCAGAGATCAAACAAGACTCACATATTTATGAATTTCCAAATGTATACGCTTTGGACTTCAAAATTAATAGCTACCATATCTTTAAAGTCATGAATTCCTTGCCAAATTTCCACAGTGAATTTTAGTAACTACATTTGGTTCTGCTTTATTTTGCTGTTGAAGAGAAGCAAATGCTTATTTGGATTACCATGCAAATATCAAAATAACCTGTGTTCTCTGCATTTAAAAATGTTTTTTATTAGAAGTGTGACTTTAAGATTTGGGAATTAGATGTGTAATTTGGAATTAATTGGTTACAGTTATAAATGGCCTCTATGTCACATTGTGGTGCCCATTGCAAGGGGCGTTTAGTTTGCTTTATGGAATATTAAGTGCCACTGGCACTGCTCAGTGTTCATTTCTCTCTTTCTAATAAAGCTAGTTATGTCTACTTCCTAATGTGATTTTGACTATGGTTATATGAATTCCCTCTTTGGAACCTTCCAACTGTAAAGCACACTCTTAAGATTCCATAAAACACCAGATTTATATTTAGTATCCACTTGTTCTAAATATACAGGAAACAAGTATTCACTATAATGGCCTGGATTACCCAAACATTGAGGAGGAAGTCATAGCTGTGGACTAATTCTATAAAGGATAATTACATGGCCGTTATTAGTATTATTTCCAGAAGAAGAGTGTGATGTAGCTACTATTGCATTTCGAAAGCCTTTTCAGAAATTTTGATTTTTCCAAGGACTAAAATCAACTAACAGTTTTCACAAACAGAATCCATTCAAAAACTGAACTGTAACCAATGTTGGGTATATATTAAGTGACAGGGTCACAGGTATAAAACATTGCATGTCCTTCTAGTTAGTTTACAGCAGTGGTTTTAATCCTGTCTATAGGAGGAGCTTTTAAAAAATATCGATGTCCAGGTCCCACCTCCAGATTTGAATTCAAATGGACTGCCATCCAGGCATTGCTGCTTCTCAAAGCTGCCTGGTGATTTTCGGGTGAAGCCTGGGTGACAACGCATTCTGAACCTTAAAGAAACAAATACTGTAAACTCTGCCCATAAAAATATTTACTGCTGTTCCCCAAAACTTCCCCTTTGGACATCCGCTACAAATATGTTAGTCAGTCAGTTCATTCACTAAGTATTTAATAGGAGGTGCAAATATATTGATCAGTCAGTCCATTCACTCAGTGTTGAATAGGAGGTGGCTTGCTAGATGTTAGGGATACAAACGTGAAAGATGGAGTCTCTGCCCTGGGGGGTTCAGTCTGATGAGGGTGATGGACATGGCAGATGTGGTTTTGAATGTAATGTGATAAAAGTTACCCTGAAGGTATGTCGTCGGTAAATGGAATGTTCAACTTCTTGGGAGATGACTGGTCAGGCCTGTCTTCAGTAGGAGAAGGGACACCTAAGATGAGTCGTAAATGAGGAGTTAAATCCTGGCAGTGTTCTGGAAAGGTAAATGTTTTTATATGAACTCCCATGTTCTCAACTCGCCTCTGCATTTGGAGAAGCTGCCCAGGCCTTGCCCAGGACTTTAGGTTCTGCTGAAATTGGGGCCAGCTCATGAAGTTATGAGGATGGCAGCAAAAGTAGGAAGCGTCTACTAGTAGTTAATCCCCTTCCCATTCTCTGGTAACACAAAAACCTCACCATTACAGACGGACCTGGAGGTGACCTCCAGGACTTGCTCCTCCTCACCCCCACTCCCACCCTACTTCCTAGACACAGCTGAAAGGAAGGACCGCCTGGTCCATGCCCTCCCCTGCAATTCACTGTTTTGACAAGTTATGAATGAGGAGAAGAGCATCAACAGGGAGATACCACCACAAGAATATTTCATACAGTGGACACTTTTATCTCTTAGAAAAATTAATTTAAAAAACTTCAAGTACTATATTTTCTTTTTTGTGATTTTAAAAAAGAAAAAGTACATAAATAAATGCACTTTAGGGATATCATACCCTTTGGGGAAAAAATCTTGTGTACTTTAGGAATAAGGTGTGCTTTTATAAGGGAATAAATCTATAAGACATAACAAACCATGGCCTTGTAAAACTTATAGAATTGAAGAAATTGAACTTGTTCTTTCTATGTTGCCAAACATACATACAACATACAACACACGCATACACACACACACACACACACACACACACACACAAGCTTCTGTGTGTATATCAGAGGACAGAAAAGGCAAGCCATGACCAGAAAATAAGCAGTAAGTTACAAAGTTACAAAGAAATATATTGCATTATTCCATAGGAAACCTTACTGTAAAATGAGGCACATCTAGTTTTATGGAGGTGGGGATGTGGGGTTAGATGGTCACTTAGTTACATAATGGAATAAAAATTCCAAGTCTGTAAAGCAACTTTTCATTCCAGCTACTAGACCGCATTATCTCCGCAAACCAAATGACTCTTCATTAAATAAGCCCAGTTTCATCTTGGGAAGAAGGAAGGTGAACTGGACTGCGCTGCTTGATTATATATCATTTCCCAGTGACTGGAGTAGAGAATTAAATTAGTTATGAAAGACTGAAAACTTTGTTTTAATGGATTGCCTTTTTGGAAGTCATAAAATATACTGAATTTGATCTCAAGTAAGTTGTACATTAGCATCCCACATGCAATTAGAAAATTATCACTTTGAGTAAATTAAGTATACAGCATTGAATTCACTTAGAGTATTATTAGAGATTTACAAGTCAGTAAATATCATAAGGTGAGATTTATACTTTTAATGCAACTGTAAACCCTCCATACAGTCAATATAAAATGAGTGATTCTCAAGTCCTTGGAAGCCCCCTGCGCTGGTTTTGCAGGAAATGGGGCATATTTATTACGACCATTTTATCTCTGAAAAGCAGAGCTTTCTATGATTGCAACTTATAAATTTATTGAGTGTCAGCGAGGTTATCCAGATGAGTTTTTCTCTCACATCCTGCAATAGCTGAGAAGCTCTTCCATGGCCGCCAGCTCATAAATGGATAGACTGATAACTTTCAAGAGCGTACTACATCCAAGTAAGGTAATGCTATAACATACCTGTAAGTAGGGTGCATACCTGTGTATTTCTGAGAGAGTTTCATACCCTGGATTTCAAGATCTGGCTTCACATTTGAATTCTTGGAGAGCTTTTAGACATAACAATGCTGGCCAATGGGCTTCAGTGAGTCTGATCTCATTGGTCTGGGATGGGTTTACATATCATTGATTTTTAAAACTATTCCAAGTGATTCAAATGTGCAGCCAGGGTGAAGAACCCCTGTCAGCATTCACAATCTTTAGAACTTTGAATCATATTTGAACATGGGAGTGAAGTAAATAAGGGACATTAGCGTTACTTCCCTTCTAACTATAAAATTGAGGAGAAAATAAATGGAATTCTTAAGTTATAGCAGGGAAATGAACTCTTCCATAGAGTCTTCCTTTCCCTGGTTTATGAGACCAGCTGTATCATTCCAGTTTCTAAATTATTGGCATTTCTAAAGATGAAGTAACAGGGGAAGTGATGAACTTTATAAATAGACTGCCTGAAATATTTGGCATGAGGGGTCAAGATGTAGGCGAAGCTCGAAAAAGACTTTAGTTTGTGTATTAGCCAGAGGCCAACAGTTGTTAAATTCTCTAAATGTCCTTAAAAAAGGAAAGAGTAAGAATCCCTTTAAGAACATGATTTTTTTTTTCCTCCAATGTGTAGTCAGTAAAACCCAGAGGGGAAAAAATGTACCTTTCGAGCCAAAATTAGGTCATGCCAACCACAGCAAATTGGAAGCTCTACTTAAAATGTAGTCTTGCAGGATTGCTGTGGATCATCTTAATGTCACGCACGTGGTGGGCTGACGCTTCCCGATCATGGCTGTGGGCTCTGCTGGCTGAGTCTGATCGCCCCAGTCGGGCTGCAGTTGCCACACCAACATGATCTAAGCTTGTGTCTGAAAGGTACGTTCTGGAATAGAGCATTTTTTAAGGCGAAAAAAAAATTGCAGTTTCTTTAAAAAAAAAAACCAACAAAGCAAAATACTGTTCATTTTGCTTTATGATTCTAGAAGGGGGAGATGTTAAAGGAACCAGGGACTAGACAAATCCACAAGAGTGGCCAGCAGGCGTGCCATCCCGCTGATTAGGAGGACATTGCCAAAGAATTAACCTTACCATTAAAAAAGAAAGAAAGAAAGAAACCTACAAAGTAATCGTTTCATTCATTTATTCACCTGCTCACACTAGAAGTAGCAGGATTCTTCTTTTTTCCAGCCCTGAGGGATGTGGAAGAAAAATAGAAGGCAATTCATTCATTTCATTGGCACTTATCAGTATTAGAAAGTTGCTTCTGTAAAATGCAATATATTTCCATTATGTAAAAGAAACTGCTGCTTTTTTCCTACCTCCAGAACCTACCATTTCATTGGTGTTTCTATTCATTATTTGAATGTGGAACTGGCCATTAAAATGTAACAAATTTCCATTACATAAAGGAAACTTATACTCTTTCCTACTTGCAAAAAGTATTTAATAAAATGATAAGGCCTGAAGGTTTTAAACACTATTTTGGAATGCACTAGAGAACTTTATCAAGTTGTGTAAGGAAAGTATTAGTGTTTATTATAGTACGCAGTGTGTTTGTTCTGTTCTCAAAGGAAAAAAAAAAATCCTAAAGTATACTTTTTGTTGAACACTATGGAATTCAGTCTTACCAAAATAATTTATCAAATTTTTGGACTTGTTCCTAGATGAGCACATATATTTTCAGCTGGTGACTTTGTAGCCATTAGTGTTACATCTTTGTCATATTTGCAAAAAAGAAGTTTATATCCTCCACAACAACTTTCCAACGTGGACAGTTAATTGTATCATCTAGTTTCCAAGTTATTGGCATCTCTCAGGATGAGGTAGCACTGGATATTTAGTATTCTCTCAGCTATGAACCAAACTGGAATATTCTGTAGGGGTGTGAAAAAAAGGAATGCTTTTTTTTTCTATTATGGAATACTTCATTCTTTAATTACTTAACATAGGAACATTTTTGTGCTCAACACAACAACATTCTTTTTTATTTTTCTTGAATGCTGGTTCTACACTCTTTGATAACAGGAAATAAAAGGCCTAATGCGATCCTGCATGAGCATTACAGAAATCCTTCACAGAGAAGACACTTGAGCTGGATGTTAAAGAAAGCGCTTGAATATGTCATGTCTTATTGCTACATGTCTTGCCTTTTGAGAAGACTTTAACACACTACTGTGTACCCAATAACACAGTCACATCCCCAACACAAATGATTTGTGTCCCAAAAATCTGTTTTAAAATTGGAAAACCCAGGATTTACTTTACATGGAAACAGTTTTTCACATGGTTAGCTACTCACATTGTGCCCATAACAACCCATTGTACAGTTACAATAAAATTTTTTAAAAATAGTAGGAAGCCATGCGGGTGTTGTAACACAAATAACTGGATTAGATTGTTCAACGTTTCCTTAACCAGTAATGCTGGCCAAAGCATTCTTTGACATGGCAGGTGGAATTTTTGTGGAAATAAAACAGTTTCTAAGTTTCAAAATGTAGTCTGCCATGTACAGACCTCAGGATCGTATGCAGTGTTCCTTCACAGTGCAGATATTTTTCCATCACCTCCCTGGGAGAACTTTCAACATAATGTTTAGATATATATTGGAGTTTGAAGGTTAGTGCTTAAAGATTGCAAGTATTCTTAGTTTATAATTTCTTTTTAAAATAGCTATTTTAAGTTTCTTACTGCAAATATATCATAGGCATCACTCTAAGTATTTATTAGTCATTGTTAGGTAACATGTAGAACATCTGAGGAAGCGTTTGCCCCAAGGGATGACTGGATAAGAACTAAAGTAGAGGACAGAGGGGATTAACAAGGACGTGTGCATGATGAGGGTGCCTCAGAAGGATCTGACTAAACTAGCACTGGGATTCAGGCAGTTGGGCTCCGAACTTCATACCTTTCTTGGCTATCCTGTGCTGCTTTCCATGGCCTCTAATAAACTCTTCTGGGCTACCCTCCTCCAAAATGTCCGAGGCCAACTTTGAGTTTTGTTGCCCATGTGTCCAAAATCTAGTCTCTTCCTGGCATATAGTTAATAGATATTTGTTAAATAAATGAGCAAATTAATGCTGCCACTTCCTTCTTTCTGAATTATAATCTTTGTGGAGTCTTGTTCATTTTAAGGTTCCCTGATGTGACTGGGAAAGTGCCTGGAACATATTGTAGGTGGATAATATGCATAAGTGGACTTGAATTGAGATAAAAAAATTGGGTAGGACTTGAGTTAGAATCTCTTCTAAGCCCTGGATGTGAGGTGATTTGCATATGTACAGAAATAGAGATATATGCATTGAGTTTATTTGAAGTAAACATTCGCAAGATATATTTTATTATCAAGAAATACCTGAACATATTAAAATGAGTTAATAAGAAGAGTACTTTCTTGAATGGCTTTATGAGTCTAAAAACAATAATTCATGTATTTAACTCAAAGAGTTGGTAGTGGTGCTTTTTTAACTTTGTTGTTTTAAAACGACTCCTTTAAGATTTTTCTGTGTACCGCCTAGACTTGGACCATAATTGATGCACACATTCAACTACTTTACAAGACATGTGGAGGAAAAGAACGAAAGTTCATGCAACATGAAGTCCATTATTTAACTTACTGGTTTTTTTAATTATTCTACTATTGATTTATCAACTCAACTAGTTGAGTTTTAGAAAAAGAACCTGTAAATAGTTGAGAAAATATCCAAAATTATTAAAATGAAATGTATCATCTTATTGTGATATGTAGTACTGTCCTTAACGCTTTGATATGTTTTCTAAAAAGTGAAGTAACTTGTTTTGAGGATAAAAATATTTTTCAGGTTATTTAAGAAAATAAAGTTAAATACGGGATATATTTTTATGCTTCTCAAGGTTTGCTAATAGCATTTAACAAGACTCATTCAAATCCCAAAATTAATTATGGCAATTAAAAAATAAAATATAAATACGAGAAAGAATTCCAAAGCTCCTTTACAAATTCGTGTCTGTTCTTCAGGCTTCTTCAGTAAAGGAAACACTGGGGCTGACACCCTTGCAGGGCGCTTTTGACTCTGCTTGCTCATCCCCCTTCCTGCACGAAGAGCCACTTTATAGAGTAACACACAAACTATTCTAGAATGGGTCAGTATATTCACATACTTACTAAAATTAGAATGTGTTCTCAGAAGCACTAAAGTAAAACCCTACAGACTCAACTGAAGACAATCATGATTCATTGCAGTTCTTTTTTCTTATCACAATAGAAATATCATCAACTTTTTGCCTTTAGTAACCATGGTTCTCAAGGACTTAATGAAATGATAAGTGTACAATAGCATTGTAAAGTGGAAATACTGTACAAATGTAAGTTATTCTAAACTCAGTTTAAATTGCAAACTCCTTGAGCTTGGGGACTGGACCATATTCAACTATCTTTGTTTTCTCCCTCATTTAAATTAATGTTTTACACGTAATAGATGTTCCATAAATGTTTGTTGAATTGAACTGAATGAAGCAAGTGAATGAAGGGTAATAATTGTGCCTAATTCAAATGACAAAGACCTAGAAAAAACATTTAAATAAGTACTTCCACCATAGGGCCTTTCCTTTTAGAGTTATCATTTCCCATATCTGACTTTCAGAAGACTTTATGTGTACCTATTTTATGTTTATTAATTTCTACCTTGGACTAAAATTAATATTTAAAGTGTCTTTCTCAATTTGGTAAAAATTAATTTCTTTGGATGGCAGATACTAAGTTTTACTCATCTTTGTATTCAGGATATACTGTCTGATGAATTCATAATGTCTCAATTAACAAATTACTCTTTGGACCAGATCTGCTATAATACCTGATTGGCTGAACAATGTTGATCATAACCAAAAATTCTTCCTGTTGAAAGACACATTTATGAGTCATTAAAAGACAGTGTATCTAATTGGCCCTGGTTGGAATTCAAGTTTTATTCAATTGATTTAAATAAGTTGGAATTTTATTGTTTTGTGATAAGCATCTAACTAGATTAATCTCTTATTCATGTAAATATATGAAAAGTGTTTATATCTAACAAAAGCTAACTCAAGCCTTTTATCTATTCCACTTCTAGTTAGCATAAGTGTATAAGGAAAACAAAATGATAGTCAAATCATAGGACTTACTCTTCATTAGCAATCTTCATGGTATGTCTGTTGTAATAATATTGTTATCTAAATATTACAATAATTTTTTAGCATAGATTTTATTTATTCAGGCCATTTCTAATTGGCTATGCCATTTAAGTATAGTGATTTATTGCAGTTTTCAATTTATTGAATGTCTGGGCATTATGTAACTAATGGAACATTTCTTAGTCGGCTGAGTACAACCCAGTCCAGAAGACCTCATTATCCATTAGGTGGTCATCTTAGCTAGAGCTGCATTTTAACACTACATTCTTAAGAGCAGCATAGGTATCACTTTAGTTACCACTGGAAAATATAATACTTATGACAAAAATCCATGTTCAAAAATTTTGCTTTGTTATATGGTACACTCATTTCAAATGATGGTTAATACAACCAAAAACCAGTGCTTAAATAAATTGAACATTGCCTTGAATGTTCTTTTACAGGAATTTATTTTAGAAAATGATTCTGAATACCTTTTTTCATTATGTTTCATACATTTTCTTCATCTCAACTTTCATCTCTACTACTGGTATGTTTAAATATGGTTTTCCTTGTAGTTATTAATAGAAATAGCTTTAAATTAACTTTTTAAATTATTTAGAACAGATTTAAAATACATAGTAAATGGGTGTGATTTTTAAATATAAATTTGACTATTTTTAATGAATTTGAACACATTTTAACATACAGTTCTAAAAATTTTAATCTTGTTATCATATCTAAGAAGATACTAATCACTTTTTGTTTGCCATTATAGTACTAAGGGATTTAGAAAATTGTGTGTAAATTATTTCCATATACAACCACTTTTGGTCATTTAAATTATCATTTGTCCTTGTGGAAATGTTGCAACCTAAAATACAAATACAGTTTGATAGTTTATTTAACAGATGATCCCTGACTTAGGATAGTTCAACTTACAATTTTTTGGCTTCACAGTGGTGTGAAAGTGATACACATTCAGTAGAAACTATATTTAGAATTTTGAATTTTGATCTTTTCATGGCCTAGTGACAAGCTCAGCTCTTTCATTATGCTGAGCAGGGGTAGCCATCCACAGCTCCCAGTTAAACATGTGATCACGAAGGTAAACAACAGATACTCTATAGCGTATTCATTGTGTTAGATGCTTTTGCCCAACAGTAGGTTAATGTAAGTGTTCTAAGCATGTTCAAGGTAGGCTAAGCTATGATGTTCAGTAGGTTATGTTCTGAGCACATATTAAATGCATTTTGACCTTAACATATTTTCAATTTACGATGGGTTGATCAGGATGTAACTCCATGGTAAGTCAAGGAGCATCTGTAATATGACATCTAAAGCACTTATGGATTGAATTTGCTTGTATTGATTGCATTATAAAGCTTCAAGCAATAATTATCCCAGTACATTTTAGTTCAATTAGAATGCTTTAGTGTTGTTTTGTGAGATACTGAAAAGATTTTAAGATTTCAAGTACCTAGGATAAATATTATTGTCTATTCGCATGATTATAAATGTATAAATTATTTTAATTTAAAAACATAAAGATAGAGAAGAGTACATTACTAAATACTGAATTTTTACACCTTAAGATAGCTAGCTGGTCAACCAGAATGTGAAATTATTAACATTGGTGGCTTATAGAGTTAGCATGTAGAAGCTAAAAGTTAGTAGAAAAATTATCCAAAGCTGAGTAAATCCACTAAATCTATATCTGATACTTTTAAGACAGGTTGATTGATTGAAATGTGTGTTTACTGGAAGACAAAGCAAAACCTTGGCATTATTCTAATAATGAAATACAGCCAAGTTCATTAAAAATATCTATTCTTCACTTAAAATTTAATTATCCTATCTAATAAAAGAGTGATATGCAAATTGACCATCACTTCAACACACAAGATGGCCACCCCCAAGTGGACACAAGATGGCTGCCACAGTTAGCGGGGACCAGGCCTCCAGGGGAGGGCAGTTTGAGGCAACCAGGCCTGCAGAGGAGGGCAGTTGGGGGAAACCAGGCCAGCAGGGGAGGGCAGTTAGGGGCAACCAGGCCAGCAGGGGAGGGCAGTTAGGGGCAATGGGGCTGGCAGGAGAGGGCAGTTAGGGGCAACTGGGCTGGCAAGGGAGGGAAGTTAGGGGTGACCGGGCCAGCAGGGGAGGGCAGTTGGGGGCGACCAGGCCTGCAGGGGAGAGCAGTTAGGGGTGACCAGGTTGGCAGGGGAGTAGTAAGGCGTCGATCAGGCAGCAGGGGAGTGGTTAAGGGGTGATCAGGCTGGCAGGCAGAGCAATTAGGGGCAGTCAGGCAGGCAGGCAGGTGAGGGGTTGGGAGCCATCAGTCCTGGATTGTGAGAGGGATGTCCTATATTGGAGAGGGTGCAGGCTGGGCTGAGGGACACACACATACACACACACACACACACACACACGTGCATGAATTTCATGCACTGGGCCTCTAGTATACTATAAGTTCTTAGTGATATGTAAGTCACACATACACACACATATATGTAAGTACATATTTATATATATATATATATGTTTTTATGTACAGTATGTCAAAGGGGTCAGCAAGATCAGAGTGAATACATAAGGCCTGGAAGCTTTACTTGCTGCCCCATGACAAACTGACAGGCATTCTGGGCATTATGTGGCCCTGAAGAGCAATGAACTTCTATATTTGCTCCAACTACAAATTTCTCCATTCTCTCATCTACATCTATTTTGTCAATTGTCATTCATATGTTGTGTTCTTAAAGCAATCAAAGTAGCCATCATTTTTAATTAAATTGTTGGATTCATTTTAGCCTGAAGTGAAGGGCAGAGTCACATTGTCTAGGTTCCAATCCCAGAGCCACCATTTATCTTGATCAAGAGAAGTCTTCTTTGCCTCATTTTGCTCATATGTAAAATGGACATAATAATGAAACAATAAGGTTGTTATGAGGATTAAATTAACTAATATGTATAAAGTAAAGAGAACATGACACAAAACAATATATTTGAATCTGATTTTTGTAATTTAAATAACAGTTGTTTGTATTCAACTTCCAGTTGGAGAAACTCCTTTATAATGCATTTGTGATCCAAGTCATTACCAAAAACTGTGTAACTATAAATGAGGTAAAATGGAACTAGTAGTTTTATGTGAAAGCTATAGATTGGTGTCTGATCTAGTCTCCTAATTATGCATTTAATAAGCCTATTAAAATTCTACCTAGAGGTCCTGGAATTATTATCTCTCTTTTTTTTAATGTCATTGTTTTATAGATGAGTTACTAAATGAAAAAAAAAAAAGAGAAAAGTGCTAATAGAGGAAGTTGGCATAGAGAATTGTCACAGTACTCAGCTCTTTTTATCTTTTTCTATATATAGTTTTAAAATATTGTTCAGATCAGCTGATATGTAAGCAGTGGAATGCTTTTTCATATCATCTTTCTTTCCCAATCATTTAAATAATGTTTTTGATGAATTAGTGTATATAAGGGAAACAAAGAAATCAGCACCAAGTTCTAGTATCAAATTGAGAATCGAAATTGCTAATTCCCCAGATATTTTTAATATATTGCTAATCTCAAGACCAGGACTAAATTGGTATTCTAGGACTAAAGTGGTAAATTTTTAATAGAGATATCTCTTATGGGCAAATCTTATTATAACATACTAGAATATCATTTATTCTTTGAGGGTGTGATTTATTCTACTTAAATATAAGCCCTGTAGAGGAGATGTGTTAATCTATTTTTACTCTACATACATAAATATGTCTGCTACACTCTAGTCAGTAAATGTATATTCAGAAGCCAATATGCCTAGACTATCACTTTTCTCCTGTAAATGATGAATAATATTGATAAATGGCAATTAAAAATCTGCAATAGAGCTTAACTATTGAGTACTAAATCATTTTATCACTAACTCTGTGTTCCAATGACATTTTCTAGATTAAAAAAAATGTTTCTACATTTAAAAAAAAAATATTTTGTGCTTTTGCAGCAATGTAAGCAAATGTGCACTTGAAAGAAAATTCACAATGCAGCCACAAATAATTCCCTGTAAGATTCAAAGTGCCATTTTCAAAACCAGTTCAATTTTCAGAATAGAATATTTAAAACCACCTCTCTGCCAGACTTTACATTCCACATGTTTGGTACAATTAAAATAGAAGAGTGGTGGGTTGGAACTCTTCCATCCATATTTTGGAAAAACATATTCTCTCACCTCAATTTGTCAGTGTGCATTTAGAGGTAGGTCATTATGCAGTAGAAAAGGAAGAAGAAGGCAGCTCTAACTCATGTGACTGACATCTACGGAACATGGCCATTAATACAATTTGGCAGTGACCTTGGCAGCATTGCAGGTAATCTCCTTGCAGGGATAAACTATTTGAGTGACATTTCTACCATGTTAAGCACAAAGAGAATTCTCTTTGGAACTTTACCACTTAATTTTCTTTTATCCTAACAAAAAATAGTTTTAAATCATCCCTTAATGATTTTCTGTTTCCTTTTGCTCTCTCAAATGACAGTCCACTCCCACGCATCGTTGCTGTCATTTTTCTGTCATTGTGGGAGACTGCTATATATTTGGTAGCACATTCATAAAGGGTTGAAGTCAATTTTATTTTTACTGTAGGCATAAATTTGTGGTCAGATTTCATTATACTACTCATAACAAAAGTTCTAAAAAGCAGAAAGCATATAGAGAGATGTAGGTTGAAAACTCGGATGCTGAAGGAAAATTTTTATTATGCTTTATAAACCTTCAGTTTCATAATTACTATTACTATTTAGGTTTCATAAGATAAAACATGGATTTTTATCACAACTTCTTAGATTTCGCAGTAAAAGATTCAGGTGCATCATTGCTTGTTTTCTACTTCAGCCGAGTTGGTCACATAAGAGAGCTGAAGTGCATAGAAAATTCAGGTAAATGAATAGAAAAGATCATGACAAGTAGTAAAGTCTTATGAAAACATTCTACTGCCATTGTATCTCATATTTAGTAATAATATGTACTGAAATGCTTGTAATAAAGACATTGCACATAATGGAGGTTGGGCTTAGCAAAAAGCCTTTTAAGAGTTCAAACTTTCTTAGAGTTGCTTTTACATCATCTTTCAATACAGGAAATGAACAATGACTATAAAGGAAGAGCATTTTCCCCATAATATGGATCCATTTTTTTAAAAAACTATTTCTTCCTGAATTGTTTCTGGGATCTTTTACAATTTGAACCAGCTGTTAACAACAGCATTTATAGGTACCATTGACACTGGAGGATATGACAATTCTGGTTCAGTGTTCATTATTGTAATGTACATTCTAGTTTAAACTTTATAAGCAGCCCAAATTAGTTAATTTCTGGAATTAAAGCAAATTCTCTGTTCATTGGTCATTAACATTTTTGCAAATCACATGTATGTATCTGTATGTAGAGTATTAGAAAGCTGCTTCCAATTAATGGGTCATTATGAGTGCCTGAGGTGAATTATTTTCACACATAAAACCCTTAAGAAATATGTGATAAGAAGGACATAGAAATTTATTCGGTAAGGCATGTTCAGTAAATTAGAGCATACTGCATTTCTCATCACTTCACCTGTAAATGTAACCGTTAGCAACATCAATTTTTAATTCATTGTCAAGCTGATCTACATAATAAAAATTCCTTATGTTTATAATACTAGGCTTACTCCAAATGGAAAATTAGAGGTATCTTATCCCTAGCTATAAATTATAGGTAAATGGTTGATGTAGCTTACAACACTACTTAAAGTCGTAGCCATAGGGAAAAGAGTTGTCCTTGAGATAATTGTAAATAGAAGTACATTAAGAAATAAAATTTAAATCAGAGATGAAAGTTACTAAGCATTTTTGGTGTATTATATGTAAGTTATAAATAGCAACATATTTTAAGCCAATTTTCAAAGGATGTAGTGGAAAAGCCAAACAACATGAAACATCCTTTTCTAGTGAGAATAAAACTTTTAGGTTTATTTTTACATAGAAGCTCAGATCATAGATGTATTGAATTTGATATATTTCACCACCAGCTGACTTAGGACTTTGACACAAATTTAAAAACTAGATGATGAAAATGAACACATTTCCTTAGAGTTTTGTCAGGCCTCCTAACACATGCAGCAGTATAGTAGAGAAATAAGAGTTTGAAATATGGAGTCAAGTTCCCTTATCTCAAAACCTAGTTTTGCTGCTTATCTGCAGTGTAAAGTAGGGCATGTTCTGTGTTTTTTTTCCTGGTCTTGATTTTTTTTATGAACAGAAATATAATATGAAGTACAATCGTGATAGCACAAATTTATCCAGGTGTAAGTTCCAATTGAAATAATATTTCTGGGACATGTTCATTTAATGTTACCACTATCACTAGAATTTTTGAATAAAGACTAGAAGGTGGCTATCAGTAATAACATTTTTAAAGGAAATGAAGCATAATCCAGGGAACCCCAATTAGTAACTGTCATATATACAAACTTAAACATACCCAAAGAAAAATCACATTATACAATGACACAATGATATAGCATCATTAAAAACTGATCCAATGAAAATACTTAAACCCTTACTGTGGAGTGTAATGGAGAAGAAGATATAATAGCAACCTTTCAAGGCTTAGGATTTTGTGCTATAAGATGTCCTCATTGATAAATTAGGAAAATATCTTCTAAACCACACTGATTAAAATGGTAGCTGAAGGAATAGTGAAATGAATAATTTATTCATTAAATTTCAAAATGCCAAGGAGTCTTGTGTAAAGAGAGTGTGGAATGTCTGGGCCTTGAAAGGTAGTATCAGAACTCAGCATGACCTTGGTAACCTGGAGAAGTGGTCGGCAATCATGAAGCCAAGGAGGAACAAATGCTTTAAATACAAAGCAGAAGAGTGGCTAGAAACAAATCTGACAAGGGGAAAATGCAAAATTGAAATAAATGAGAACGTAAACATTTGTAAAATTTATGCAATGTGTAGATAATTCAAAATATACTTGCTAGAAGTAGACAAAGGAGGCTTTTTTAAGTATTGTGTGTATATTTTGAGACTCCAGTGCTAATGGCAGATATGACTTAAAGTAAAGAGCCACAAAGATGGGGGAAAAATAGAAAGAAAAGCAAGTAAAAGATAACAAAAATAGGTATTATTCAATACACAGTCTTCAAATGTATGAAATGAGGCCATGCTCACCAAATGTTGTTCTCTGCACAAGGCTAGAACAAGAGGACTGGACATAAAGTATTCCGTGAGGGATTAGCTATAAGTAAGAATTTCCTGAGAGTGAGAGTTGTGAAATATCAAAATAGGTTACTGAGGAAGGTTATGTTGCTCCTTTTCCGGAAGGCCTTAAAAATAGGAGAGGTGGAATCTTTGTGAAATAATTTGTGTATGGCATTATCTGAAGGAGGGAAAAATGATCTGACCTTGGATGGCCTCTGCCAGTGTTACTATCGGGTATTTCTACTCTCATCGTGGCTGAATGAAAATATAGCGACGTATTTAAAAAAATTATTTTGCTCTTTTTTAACATGGCAAAATTTAGATAGATAAATATTAAAAATGTATTTTATTGTTGAGAGTATTACAGATGTCCCCCATTTTCCCTCTTTGCTCTCCTCTACCCTAGATATTTTTTTTTTTTTTTTTTTGGTTAATCCTCACCCAATGATATTTTTCCTTTTTTTTTTTTTTTTTTGGTTAATCCTCACCCAATGATATTTTTCCTTTTTTTTTTTTTTTTTTTTTTTTTTTTTAGGGAGAGTGGAAGAGAGAGGGAAAGACAGAGAGAAACACTGATGTGAGGGAAACACATCGACTGGTTGGCTCCTGCACAAGCCCTGACCAGGGTCTGGGCTGCGGAGGAGCCTGCAACCGAGATATGTGCCCTTGGCCGGAATCCAACCCCGGACCCTTTGGTCCACATGCCGACACTCTATCCACTGAGCCAAACCAGCTAGGGCTAGCCTAGATAAATTTTTTTAATGGATCTCATAAAGATCCAGCTTAAGGCAAGTGAAATTTCTAAGCTCATCCTAAAATTTTCCATAATAAGTTTAGGGAGACATTTATTAAATATTCATCTTAATCAGTTTTCCAAAAAACCTTAAGAGTGACTATGCTACAGTCATTGTTTTCTAGTTCATAAAATATAAAAGAACACTTTAATATAATTTTGAATTTTAGAATTTCAGGAATGTGGCTAAATAATGACTAGGTGTTTTGACTATGCATTAGTTGATGGTAATGCCCACTTTTCTAGCATCTAAAAGTAATGTTAGCCTCTACACTCCTCAGAGCTCTAATTACCAGATCCACGGACAGGCCAGAGTGACATTGATATAAAAATGGCTCCCGGAGTTTCTTCACTGAAAGGCAGTATTGCCAACAGGTACTTTCTTACTGAATTAAAAATTTTAGAGATTTCCTGTTTGTCAAAAATCCTCCTAAAGTGCATAGCCTACAGAAGCAGCCATTTTGAGCTTTCGCTTTGTACAGTGAGCTGCCCAGCATCTCAAATTGAATTCAGGCTTGGATATAATGTGCCATTGTTGGTTATTGAATTGTTGGCTGGCTCCAACCCACTGTGTGCTCCTCAACTGGCACAATAACATATATAAATACACAAATGAGTATATATATACCTACATCTGTACCACAGTGTTCTGCCTGTGGATGTAGGAGAAAAGTCTGACATGTGCTTAAAATATATCACCTATTACTTCCTCACACTCTGTAGTTTCTGCTAGAGTGAGGCTGCACCATACATTGTGAAAGAACCGGTGTGAACGTCTGTAACACACCAAACTATGTGATTTTTCTTCAACAATTATAAATACGTATATTGCCAATTATGTCAACTGTTTTTATATAATTAATTAGTACATTTTATTAGGTGTGTGTCGTATAAAGCTGATAGCCATAAAATTACTTCTAAAATAATATATTTAAAGAGCTTGAATTGCACAATTTACCCAGAGGTCTCAAACACAAAGAATTCTAAAGAAGTAGGTAAATGTATTAAATTCTAAAGTGGAAATTCCACTGCACATAGAAGAATATTGTAGCGGACCATAATTTGAGGAGATGAAGGAGAAGGAAGAGAAAGAGCATAAAGAGAAGGAAGAGCAAGAGGAGGAGTAGAAAGGGGGTGGGGAGGTGATGACCAGGGTAATACCAGGGTTGAGGAGGTCTGGGTTAGAAACCCACCCAGGGCACTTGGAAGGAGAGCCAGAAGACTGCCTTGAGCCTGGAAATAAGATAGCTGTAAATGCTGTGTAATCTCATCTTCATCAGAAATGAAGTTGACTCTCCTGACTCATCCTCAGGAAGACACCTGTCTTGATGGTATTTTTCCCCAGGGTTGTAATGTAGATGCGTTGATTCTCATACATTCACCTGGTTTTCCTTATGCACAACCACATTTCTCTGCAGAAGTCTGGAGGGCAGACTGCCGGTGGTGATCAGACAATAAATTCTGATATTCTGATGACTAATCTCTAACTCATGTTTCATTGTATTCTCCTACTAGCACAGAGAAGTAAACTCCTTTTGCCATCAAGAATAAGAGAATATTAGATGAATTAAAGAACACCAACTTTAAAAGTACTTCTTAGATCCCTCTAACTCCCTCTGAACATTACATTTTCTGCATAGAATTTTAATTTGAAAGTCCTCTTTTGAATATTACCTTGAAGCATAGAGAAGCAGCAGAATATATGGTTCAAATACAAGTCTCGGACTGGACTTATAGGAGTTAAAATTATAGCTCTAACATGAGCTGTGTGACCCTGGGCATGTAACTTAACCTCTCTGTCCTTTTCTTTAAAATGGAAATGGTAATAGTGCCTTCCTCATAAGCTGTTATTGAGGGTTAGAGTTAATATATGTAAAGCTTTTAATGCCACAGTATTTTATAATCTGTAGCTATTATTCACTAAAATTCTAAATATGATTAGTAGCCCAAAGTTAACCTTGGTCTTAACTGCTTATATTGCTTAAAGCTGGAGTGACCCAACTCTTCAATGCAAAAAAATACTGTTTTTCTAGGACTGCATCCTGGAGAAGCATTTTGATCTCATTTTGTCTTGCACCTTTATTGACTTTGTACCACTTAGGAACTTGAAAAGGCCCTTTAGAAACGGAACCAAACCCCCTTGAAAAGCCTGAGGAAAATGGGACTGAAGGGAGTTGGCTGGCACAACGACACGCAGCCTGCGGGTGGCAGAGCCCAACCAGGAGCCTGATTCCGCAGAGCATCCTTTCCACTGCGCTCCGCCGCTCCCGGGCGCCTTGGGCTTTGGAAACATATTGCACCAGATGCTAAATATTTTATTAATATTTTTACTTCAAAAGAGCATCAATTTTCTGCACCTGATACCATGTGTGTGTTTCTTTGGAAAGCTAAAAGAATACTTTTTCATTGTTTGATCAATTATTCAACAATACTATTATGTTTTCCCGGAGCCAGGCGTTGAGCTTAAGTGTTGGTTCGGGCCACTTCAACCGTGCAGTGTAGTCTTCAGAGGGAAGGAGCTTGTTCCTTTCTTTAAAGCTAGCATTTCCCAAAGGATATTCCAGGTAAATTTGAAAATACTCCAGATTCTGGAAACCAGCATATTGAAGAGTATGAAAAGTCCTGTAGCAAAGAAACCCATTTTCCTAATTTTATTTTTTTTATTTCCTGCCTCGCACCATTTATTTATTTATTTATTTGTTTATTTATTTCTTTGAGGCCTAGCTTGTTAGCATCCTTAGGAACGAGTGGTCTTTGGCATCCACTTCCCTATTTCTCAAGAGAGTCACGAGCTTGCTTCTACCGATGGGTGCTTTCTTTTTAGATAGTAGGTTTCAGAGAATCAGGATAGAAAACTGCCCATTTCAGCATTTTCTGATCTATAGGAGCACGATCTTTTTTCCAGGGGAAGGAAGTACTGTCATACTTTCCATGTAGTGGAATCTGCAAGGATGACTTGGGCTGTCCTTGAAAGTAGCCTGGAGCAGAATGTGTAGACATGCCGAGATAAGGAGGCTTCCTCCAGGCCTTCAGTCCAGGCACCACCGCAGCTTGCACGCTTGCGCTGCCCTGCCTGGATCGAATGGAGGAAACCTTCTGTTCGTCTGAAAACACCTCTATTCCTAGCTCTTTGACAGTTTCACTTTCCATATCCCCTCAGTTCTAAACATGTGGAGAAAGAGATAAAGAAAGGTGATGAAATGAAAAAAAAAAGGGGAGTGTGGAATGCTACAAATAGAAGAAACCTGTATTTCCATGCCTGCTCTGTATGCAGTTATGACTAGGGTTTTGCAGGGGAAAGGACGTGTCTTCCATAGGTCATTTTACAGGATAGGGAGGGAGGGAAGTGAGTTTGCAATGTTAAATATTGGTTAGCATTGAGAACAAAACCAAACACTATGTTGGTTTTTTTTAAATTTTTTAATACATTTTTATTGATTTTAGAGAGGAAGGGAGAGGGATAGAGAGATAGAAACATCAATGATGAGAATCATTGATCAGCTGCCTCCTGCATGCCCCCTACTAGGGATTGAGCCCGCAACCCAGGCATGTGCCCTTGGCCGGAATGGAACCTTGTACCCTTCAGTCCGCAGGCTGACGCTCTATCCACTGAGCCAAACCGGCTAGGGCACTATGTTGGTTTTTATTAGAATTAATATCTGTATCATGATTTATTTTGGAAAGGAGAGAAGATAGTTTTGATTTTTTTTTTTTATATTTCAAATGTATGGTTCTTTTTTAAGGGCATTTGGTCAATTGCAAATGAAAATAGATTTGTAAATTTAGGTTTTGTAAACTATACAGATTATTTTAAAACTGATTAATTATGTTCACCAAATACGAAATAAAAAGAAAACAATGGAATAAATGGTCAAATTTATACCACTCCCCCCCCCAAAAAAAATGGCAGGGAAGGGAGAATTGAAAATGTATACCCATTATTTCTTAAATTAAGTTATATTGCATAGGAAATTTTGACCCTTCCCCTTACTTAAAATACTAGTTTTTAATTGGACGTTTCTATTTTACATTTAAAATTAACATGTCTCTTGTCCTGTACTCTAATTTCCTACATAAATAATCATAATTCTTAAATTTTGTATTTTTTTCTTAAAAATGCCTTAATTTAAAAAATACTAGATGATTCAATTTTTCTATTCATTCTGAGTTGGAAATTAATCTGTTTGGCTTGAGGCTATATAGCTTACTCTCATTTGATGGGTATGTCCAAAGATATGTGAATATTTCCCATATAGTGAGACACTGGGATTTTCAAATATCGCTGAGATCTTAATCAAAACTGTGCTGATTGCTTGGGAGTTGAGCCCTATGAGAGAGGAAATAAATCAACCTAATCCAATGACTCAGTTGCGTTAATAATATTGTAAAATTGTTTATTTCTAAGAGATAAAAGGAATGATTTTTAAAATATTCTATATTTTACATTTGTAGAAAATTTGTATTTGTCAGATTACTCATGGTGCTGTCTATATTTAGCATTGCAAAATGAACTTATTTCAACTAGTGGGCATGGCTTTTATGAAATAGTCCACACTTTCAGGGAAGACACACCTTTGGATTGAATTAATATCAATTTAGAAACCTTTTGCATTATTATATACTCATTATATTATACTCAGTGCTTTAAAGTATTTGTAACTTTTATAAAATTATATAATATTGAAGTAAAGGAAACAAGTCATCACAGTAAATTTATGAAATTGAATTTTGTCCAACTGAATTTTTACAGATGAATGTGGCTCTGTTTTTTATTTGAGCTTCACAACCCCATCATAGAATATATGTATTATTATTCCCATTCTATAGATGAGGAAACTGAGGTTTAGGAAATTGTGAATTAGCCAAGTTTGTACCACCAGTGACTGAGTGCTGGAGTAGTTATCCTGCTAATACTGTCTGGCTCCATCCATGGTTTAGATCTCTCCTCACATGTCATCTTCTCAAATAACCTCCCTTGACACCACTGTCCACCTCCGCCCTTGCCTGTTCAGTTACTCCCTAGCCTATTCTACTGTGGTATTTGCTTTACAGCAGTCCTCTAAAATCATCCTATTGGTGCGCTTGTTTGTTGCCTCTTTAAAACGTGTTTCGTGCAGACCAGGACCTCTGATTTGTTCACAGTGTTGTCCCTGGCACCTACTATCAGGGAGTGACACCTTTATGTCTCTGTGACTAATGATCAAGCTTCTACATTGTTAGCTGTAATGTTAAGCTTCGTGATTTCAGCTCATGGCCTCCAGGGAGGTCAACTTAGTTGCCTACATGGTTCAAGATGAAGCTTACATTTAAAACCTGTGATGCAAATACACCAAACACATATAGTTACATGGAGTTCATTGGTTCCAGAGCTGGGGCAGGTAGCCTGCATTGTGTCCTGTTAGAGGATCTGCACCGCATACATGCACCTTAATCTCATTTCTGACATTTAACTCTCACCCTCAGCACCAACGCTGACAAAAGTTCTCAAGTATTAAAACCATGTGTTACACAACCGGGGCGTGTTTTACCGTGACCGGGGCAGTCGTGTGGAATCCTCTTGTCCTGGAGTTATGCACAGATAAAGGGAGGATATCGTTTTGAGAGGAATGCTACAACTACAAAGTGCATCCTGAAGGCCATTTAGCTCACAATGAAGGTCTGTGTTTTAAAATAGCACTATAACAAAGTAACTACAGAGCTTGGCAAGGGCTTCAACTATTTATAGAAGCAAGTAAGACATAGTAAACAGTGCCACACTACCCAGTTCTCCTTGGCCATAACCCCAAACTTATGAGAAGCACTGTAATTATATTTTTCTACTTAAAAAAAAAAAATCATAGTAGCCATTATCAGTTTAACCATACGGAAGCTCAGTCTGAGATTTCTTTTTTAAATGCATAGTTTTGATTTCCAACAGCTGCACTAGGTCTTTAATCATATATTATCTTTATGAAGCCTTTTTCTAACATATGTTAATTGGCTGTTTTCTGTGACAAATTATGAGCTCTTACTTTGATGAGGTTCAATTGCAATCATGTTGGAGTCGAGTACGTAGAGTTTCCACCCCTGCTGGTTCCTCAAACCACTACAAACATCCGCACGTCACCGCCGTGCTGAGTAATGGCAGGATTTGGGCTGGCTGATTTCACTACAGATTTTTTTTTTCCACAGGATATTTTCAGCTTCTTTGTACTAAATCTGTTGCAGGGTTTGCCCTTTTTAGCAGAAGCATGCTCTAAAATTAACATCAAATCTTATTGGAGATTACAATAATACAGTGAGAAATATTTCATCATACAACACCCCAGCGTCTGTTTTGCTTTACTAAAATTTTAGTCCGTTTATTATACATGTTTAAAAGTCAGTTAGTTGTGAGGTTGGTAAGTATTTCCTAAGTCATCAGCCTTTTGTAATAACTATTTTGAATTTTCCTCTTTTGAGGAGAACAATTACTTACTGAGATGATCGTGTACATGTTTAGCTCTCATAACGAAAATCCAAGTACTGTATTTTCTAGGTGTCCCAAATATCAGCATGTTAAAGATTCCATTGTATTTTTTTCTTTGCAATTACATCTGTTGGTCAAATAATAAGAATTACATGTTCCATCCAGGTTATTATCCTATAGGATGCATAGCATCCATTCGAGCTCTCTATCCTCATGTCAGTTTTTAATGTAGGATTAAGATGAACAGATATGTTCTGATCCGTCTGCTCGAAGAACTGTGATAGATAGCCTGCATCAGATACCAGCAGATGATCAGTGATAGCTATAATTAGAATAGATATAAAAAATGCAGTGCATTTGTTTTGATTCACAGGGAAGTAGTCGGGGTAATTGATTAAGGCCTTCAGAAACGGTGTCATACAGCAGTCACATTGGGATTTATTTAGCTATGTTTCTGCCTGGTACAAGGTGAAGGACTCCATGAACTGTGGTTCTCCAAAGCTAGACCTGAGGGGTCCAATCTCCACACAGGTGTGGGAGCTTAAAATAAGACGTGCCGGATGTGAATAGGAGCCACTCCTCCTCGTGAGGCAGTTTTTAATCAGCCATTTCCCTGGAGTAGCACACAATCAATGAGCTCTAAGTCCTGAGGCTACCTTCGCTCAGAGGAAGGCCTGGGAACATCATTACAGAACTGGCGATGGAGCATATGTGAAAAAATTAGAGCAGAAATTAAGGGGAAGAAAGGTTACCGTCAGAAGTCTTACCTTTGGTACTGCTCTTCTGGAGGGTCATAAAGAGATCATTTCAAATATTAAAAAAGGGATGTTACACTGAATTAAGTGCCGATACGTTATAAGAAAATCATCAGAAATAAGTCAGATAAAAGTTATTACTGATTTATGTTAGCCAGAACTATTTAAACATGTTTGTTATTTTGGGTCCATTTCAGCACCAGTAAATAAACAGGAAGTTGTGTGTGTGTGTGTTTTGCGAATAAGCACCACAGCCAGAGAGCAGGGCTTAGGCGTCCTGCGTGGTACCTCAGTGTGACTGTCCGGTCACTCGTGCACTGTGTCCCGCGTTAGTGTGCACAAGGAAATGTAGTTCCCCTTGATAAGACGCATACTTAATTGGCTTTAAGAAAATAAACCAAGGTAAAGAATGATGTGTAAATGAAACTGAGAACATGGCACTTGACTGTATGGAAGCCCATGAGCCATGTGGCTTAATTGGGGCCAGTTGGGATCATTTAATGATTGCTGTCAGAAGATCAGATTTAATTCTCCTTATAAGAAGACCACAGTGGGATAGAGTTAAACAAATTGCCGTCAGAGGTTTCAGATGAACAAAGCCTTAATTAGGTTGATTAGGATGCTATAAAAGAGAGGAAGAGAAATAGAAAAATTGATGAATCACTGGGTTTCATGTCGAACCATATATAATAGCAATATCTGTATTTTGTGAGGTAGGATTATGGCATTTTGAATATTATATATATTAGCATGGAAGGTTCTTATGTAAACTTTCTAAATTTCTGAAGTTTAACTAGAGACAAAAATAAGTGACATTCCATGTAAATAGCAGATGATTTTTCAAGCATATTATCCATAAGGTATAACAAAATATTGGCAGGAGAATTGTGTTTCTTCTCGTTTCAGGTCATCTTTAAATGTTAAATAAATTGGGGAGACAAGTAACAGGCAAATTATTTTCAAGTACATAAGTTTTCAATCATTTAACATAATATTTTAATACATTATAAAACAAAGCCTTTGCTTAGACTGTCCTTTTAACCATATCACAAACGCAATCATGTGATTATTTACTGGTGGTAATACTCAGGACTACTCAGGTGTCTTAAACTGTATTCTTATTGTTTTATGTACACATTATGAAAAACTAAAATGTGTTTCTTTTTCCATTTGCTGTACTTTTGCAGGAAAATGCTCTCTCTGCACACACCCACACACACCCACACAAATGTATCAGTAAGGCTGAAAGGGGTGTCCAATACATACAGAGTTTGGAGAGAAAAAAATTTGTACAGTATCTCCGTTTTAATAATGAAATATGATATATTAAAGGAAGATTAAGAAAATAATGAGCATAAGATTTTTTTCTGACAAGATCAAGAGATGCCTGGGAATTCAGATTTTTGTCATAATAAGATGAACATGTATAATAGCAACGTCGCCCACTGAAAGCCTAGCTTGCTTTGAAGGCTGGCAATTTCGTGTCACTGATATTGGTGCTGTACAGTGCTCCACTTGCTTTGTTCAATAGCAGCAACAAAAAATCCAGCTGCATGTATCATTGAGCGGCTACAGCTGGGGAGCAGAACACGTTCTGGGATGCTAACCAGTAGCTCTTGCTTTGTGATGAGGACAGTGTTGAATTCACCTTTGTGGTAAGCCCTGCCACATCACTACGTGGCCTCTGAAAGAAAAATTAGGAAATCAAAGACATGATAAAACCCTGAATTAATTACTTAAGATGATGTGGAAAAACTAAAAACTGTGGTGTGGTTGAATAGCACGGGGCTCTTGACATATTTGAAACCATTTGGAGTTTATTTTGGCTTGGAAAATGGAGATGCTATTTAAGCTGCAGTGTGGAAAAAAAATCCAAGACAAAATATACCACGGATAACCGTGGCAGGGCCTCCCTCCTGTTTATTAAATTGTTTACAATGCAATGCAGTTTGTGTAAAGGTATGTGTCTCCTACCTTCTAGAGCTGTGTAAATAAAATGATTCATGTCAGTGTTAATGGCAGGTTAGGCCCGCTTATTAAATTAATTGCAGGGGTTTTCAAAACGAGTTCCTTTTTAGCCTTATTATATTTCTGACATACATTTCATCTCCTTTTGTCCTTGGGGAAAGATATTAAAGTAGGACTAGAAGCATTAATGTGGAGTTTTCAGCAGCCATGGTCATTGGGAAAATTGATATATTTCCCTAGTTATTTCTACTTTTGCAGCCTGAAGCTCTTCCATGACTGATACTGAAGAGAAACTTCTTAATTTTTGTAACCCTGTAAATTTCGTCCTCATATAGTGATTATTGTTAATGGGTAAAGGAAGCATTGCCTGTTAGCAGATTTTCATCGTTAGCTCTGCACAGTGAGGTCTTGCTGGTGTACGGAAGGGTCACCTGGCAGCCTTACTGTGCGATGGGACTGAATTTATATTTCAAAATGGAAGCAGTCTTACAATAGTAGGCTAGGGACCCAGCCTCTCTGTACCCAGCCCTCACCTATAGCACCAGTGTAATGAACATAACCATCCTGCAAACGAAGAGCTGCATTCCCACCTTTCTGTAGGATACAGAAACAGGGGTCCCAAGGAATTAGTAGTCGCTCAGCTTTTAAGTTCAAACCCTGAGCTTCCTGATTTCAAAATTCATTCAGCTTCCACTTCTCCGTTTAAATTATTCTTATTCAATATATGAGATGCTCTATAAACATGACAAAGAATTAAGTATCAGGTTATCAGTTAGCTTCTGTATAAGCAAAAATATGAAAATGTTCTTAGTAGAAGTCATTAAAAATAGTGACTACAGCCCTGGCTGGTTAGCTCAGTTCGTTGGAGCATTGTCCCTTACATTAAAGGTGGCAGGTTTGATTCCTGGTCAGGACACATACCTGGGTGCAATCCTTGGTTAGGGCATGGGGGGGAGGCGGGGAGTGAGTGGTGATCGATGTTTTTCACATCACTGTTTCTCTCTCTAAGATTGATTTTTTAAAAAACATATCCTTGGGTGAGAATTAAAAAGAATAGTGACTGCAGAAAATACCCGAGAGATTAAAATTTTAAATTAATTTATTAATCAACTAATAGTATAATCCTACTGTCTGCCTGGCACTGGGGTAATGACTGGGAATACAAAAGTGAGACGAAATGTACCTGGCCACAGATGTTGAGGAAGAGATGCAATTTCAATTGTGACAAGTGCTACAAAGGAGGACATAGTGCTGTGAATCCTTTTAAGGGAATTTGATGTGATCGGGAGAGCACAGAGTACTGTCTGAGGAGGTGAGAGAAAGGCAGAGAAAAGCTGTGGAGGTACAGAGGGGACGGAGGAGCATCCCAGCAGAGGGAATTGTATATGCAAAGGCCCTGTGGTAGGAAGTAGTTGGCAGGCGGTAGGAAGGAGCATGGCAGGAAAGATTATCAACATTATTTATTATTTGCATATGTGATATTACACTGGAACTTGAAGATGACTCAGAATTCATCATATTGGCTCTAAAATGGGATAGAGAAAATAACTATTTGGCACAATGGTATTTATCCAGCGGATAAATGGCTGTTCTTTTATTACCCATTAGAGGATGAGTCTTGGCTATGTGTCTTTAAAATGAACTCATCTAGGGTAATACAACATTCTGTAGGATACATGGTAAGCTTAGACAGATATGGAGTGACTTTCAAGACCAAGGAAATATTACCCAACTCATAAGACATCAAGTCAAGGAGCAATAAGAACAATAATAATTATATCTTTTAAAGTTCAGAATACCTCTTAAGGAAAAAAAGAGTAAAAGTTCTACTTGTTCCTTTAACCACAATATAATTAGATGTCTCATATGTCTTTCAAACATATCATAAAGTAGAAAGTTAAATGTATCTAGTTGCACCAAAATGAGCCACATTTTCCACTTCAAGTAATAATGAATCATTTAATTGTTTAAATCAGTCATACCAGACTTGCAGCAACTGGGATTTATAATCCTTTTTGTCCCTTAATAAGTTTCCAGCCTGTGTTTACTTAGCAGTATAATTTCTTTTGTGATACAGTGTGTTCGGTTCTCAGCCTTGAGTTTTTACAAAACATTATATGAAGATGCTAGTTGGTGCCAGTAAAAATGTCAGTGAATGAAAAAGTTTTTATGCCAATACGAGTAAAAGAAAACCAGAATTATTTTTCTGCAAATTGACATCACATATTTTAACGTTTTATCATTATTCATAGGCTGTTTTTATTTAAGTGCCTGCATTGTGCTTATTATAGCAAAATACACGCTTTGCAAAGGTAAGTTTAGCAGGAGAGAATTAATTTCTTCCCACATCTTTTAATGTGGCATGGCAGTTTCACTCTAAGATCAAAACACATAACTGAAGGTTATGTTTAATTTCTAAATCAAAGTGTTGTGGGAAGATGATTGAAATCTGAAGATGACTCAGATCACTTGATATGTGGTTTTCTTCCTACAGAAACCTTATGGTAGACTGCCATTTCCAGGTTAGAAAGAAACTAACAGCGATGCGATTAAAATAAATAGTTTCACTATATACTGAAAGTTGGTATGTTACTTTGGTTCATAGTCTGAATTTTTCTAAAAGAACTTCGAGGGCTTTAATATCATAGGAATCTATTCTACCCACCCAGTCTCTGTCCTCTTTTAACCACGAGGACAAAGAAGTAATCACTTTATTTTACCAACATTGGTTTTGTGGGGCAATTTTTGTGATTTTTATATTTTCCCAAAAATATGACGTATCTACATGTATTCATATGATGACTTTTTCACTGCATACAACTCTTCATTTGCCACAAAGAATAAATTAAAATTATGTGGCCACATTCACTCTGATTTTTCTGAGGCATGATAAATAGTAATCGCGACATATCTTCTCCACCAAAAGTGAACTTGTTGGTTTTCTCATCTCTGTTTCTTAAAGCGGTGAGGCAGAAATACTGACCTAGAGCTAAAATTGATTTTTCGCAGGTATTTTAAAAATAGAAATTAAAAATGTCGTCCCCGTGTCTGGATTTCACTCATTGTCCCTTATCTGAACCTCTCCAAGGCCTCTGTGTGGGGTGTGCAGCACAGCACACTCAGACAGCTCAGCTCAGAGAAGGAAGTGAAGAGTTTTGGTTCCCATTTTACACTTCTGGAACAGTTTAGGGAAGGAAGCACCTTTACACCTTTTATTGTTCGTGGTTGCTGACATCATATCCTTCCCTGACCAGTCTGTGCGTGTTTCCTGCCATTCTGTCAAGACTCTTCTGTGTTACTGGGAGGGATTTGTAGGAGGCTGGGAGGGAGGAAGAGAGGGAGAGAGGCAGTAAGAAAAGAGGGAGGGAGAGGAGAGGGGGAAGGGAGGCGGGATGTGTGTATCACTCAAGGGAACTGGTTTATAAGTGAGAGAGCCAGTGGGAGAAGGATCTTTAGCATCTGTCCACAAGAAATTCTTCTCTACTTGGGTCTCACACCACTTTGCCTTCGTGTGTCTGCTTATGCCAAACTCAAAGTGAGCAGAAGCCTTCCATGCTGAAGTTCCCCTTTTTAGTAAGCAGCCTGATTTTGTTTTTCTCATATTTAGGTTGGCCAACAGAAAAACAATGCAGAAGACTCTATAGAATATAACTGTGGTAGAGAATTTCTTTTTCTTTCTATTTTTTTTTAATTACCGATTGTTTCTATGGGACTCTGTCATTTTCCAAGAATGCTTCTTTCATGTGGAAAGAAGTAGCGGCAAGCCTGCTGGAATTATTTTAAGCTTATGGTTGATTGTACGTAATGAAAGTTTTCAGCATAACTTGAAATTCTACTACGTGTAGTTTAGCTATTATATTCTTTTCTTCATACGCATACAAAACAATTTTACAGATTAGTAAAGTTATATAATCTCTTTTTCATCCTCTCTAGGCTTCCTACAAATGAATACTTGAAACCAACCTTACAATATAATTTTTGCATAAAAATCAGGTTAGAGAAATTGTTATGCTAAGAAAACAGCTACTGAGCTGTTGTTGACCTTCCTAACTCTCTGAATTTTTACTGACAGCCTTGAAATGTCATGACTCACAATCCAATGTTCTAAGCCATGTGTCCCATGACACATTTCTTCAGGAAAACAGTCACATTATCACCACCTAGTATTCTGCATATATACTTAATGTAAAATTTGCATTGTAGAAATGTTCAAAAGGCAACACTTGAAGAAATCTTTATTTTTATGGCAAAAAAGAAAATATTTTAATTTTATTGAAATTTATACTTGCTTCTCTATACATTACCTTGCATATTTCAAATAGAAAAATATATTCAGTGGCATTTTTATCAACTATTATATGTATGTACATATATATGTGTGTGTATATATATATATATATATATATATATGACATATACATATAAATGTTTCTGTTTTGAGAATTCAAAAAAAAAAATCCTTGCTTTGCTCTTTTTAAAAAGTGTCCCTCATTACAAAGTTGTGAAACAACCGGGTGGTGATAGGGAGGAACTCTTCTAAGTTTGGTTCATCAGGAACTCTCTCTGTCTCTCTGAGGAGGCTTTTTTCTCCAGGGATGTTTCTCTACTTGTCTGGTTATGTGTATTTTGAAATCGGCATCTGTAGAAGTTCTAGTCTCGTCTGCCTTGTCACCGCACTCTAATCTGTTCACCCTGACCTTCCACCTTAAAGTGAACAAGCGCTTAGGCAGGCATAGTCCTGTAAGCCACTAGTGCCACCACGGGCCTTAGCTAAATGAAAGAAAGGAAATTGTCCCATTTGCATTTGCTGTGGATTCATGGGTTGGCTTTTCTGTAATAGAGGAAGCCTGTTTGTGTCTGTGGGGTCTTGCACATGCATGGGAAATGCCATTCTAACGTGCTGCTTGCTTCTAAGGTAAGACCATAGGAAACACAGGAAAGTTGCCCAGTTGAGTGATATTTAAGACCATTTCTAAAAATAGATAAATGGACAATGGCAACAGTGAATATATGATGCAATTGTGCTTTGTGGATTTTTTTGTACCTTAATGTGATTTAATATGCCTTAGAATAGCTAATTTTTTCATGTATGTTTGTCAAATGTATGTTATTTACTAGTATATAACTCTTTAAAACTTTTGAACTACTTCCAACATTTAAAATTACCGCTAGAGTAATAACTAGTTTTTGATGAGCACTGTGTGGTCATGATGTTACTCAATACATGTATTCTCAGAGGCAGGAGTGAGCTGCAGTTTAATAGATAGGCATTGGGCAGAAGAGAGTGGATGGTCTTAGTATTTAAGCAGCAGCTAATCCACCAGAACTAATTATATCATAATAGCTTCTCCAATTAGATCATCAGAAAACTTAAAATTAAAAAAAAATTACTCAAGGTGATAAAGAATTTAGAAATTAAGTTAAAAAATCAAAAGAGAGCTGATGATCAGGGCAAGTATATAACAGCTTTCCTGTTCCAATAACTTTGAATTGGAGCCAATTAATCTATTAAATAGCCAGGACTTTGGATTAACATTACATAATAAATGTGGGAATTTACCAGGTTGGTCGTCAGACACCAACTAAAATAAACAGGGAAATGCTGAGCAATGTGTAAAGTAGCTGCGTTCTTTGACATGAGATGGGATAGAAGAATCGAAGCTGTTGTTTACAAATGAAGAAGCCATTGTGGAATGCTTTCTTGTTAACTTCCACATTTCACGGCAATTCACTTTCATTACATTTAAACATTTTCAGATGTACTTTAAAGCAAAGTAAAATATATACTTTTGATACTCTGGATTTTCTGGGTTTACCTTATATTACTGATGTTCATTTCATTAATATTAATTCGTCATCTAAAGATATCCAGTACATAATAGCAAGTTTCTGTCATTTTGTGTCTTACTCCCCAAAGAGATATGACATGTCTTTTTAAAATATTTAAATTTAAAAAACTGATGGCTTATTATAAAAAGTGTAGTTATAAATGAAATAATACTCTAATTCTTTTCTTTTTATGAATGATTATCTTTTTGGATTCTTGTACTGAAGATGTAGCTTAAGGGCTTTCAAAAGGACAAGATCTCACTGCTGAGAGCTGCTGGTTATGTAAAATTAAAGATCCCGTATGCTTTTTACAGTGTTCTCATAGCGGTGACTTTTTAAAAGTAAGATGAAAGGATTTAGATTTGAATTAGTTGACATTTACATATATCAAATAGCACTTTCATAATCGTCCATCCTATTTGCATAACGAGGGACATTATCACCTCTGCTGTCAAAACACACAATTGTTTTCCCTTCAGAAATGAATTAGCTGCCTGCTTAGCATACACAGGTACATAAAGGTTCATTAACTCTCTGATTTAGGTAATTTTTCACAACAGAAGGCTGCAAATAGTCACCTAATTTTATTTTAAAAATATTAAGAAACTCTGCAAAAGATACATTTCAACTGTCGGCCTTTAAAGCATAGGTTTCATCCTTTAAATGACTTGTTAAATTACTTATGAGATTATTTTCATTATGAAAACAAACAGAACCTACTTTATGTGCTCCTGCATGTGATAGACCATGAACTTTTAGTAAGCACTTATTTTCATTCATTTGATTGGCTTCCTGCCATGTAGTTGTTGCTTTTTAATAATTAGAATATGAGAGTGCTTCTGAAACTGACTTGCTGTTAAAGGGGTACTGAATTTGTGTTGTTGTTCTTCAGCAGGAACGAATGCAGGAATTCGGGAACTGAGCAGTGCAAGTGCTGAAGAAGGAGGTTTGTTTGGAGGAAACAGGAAAGAGAAAGAAAAGGAAGGAAAAAATACATAATTTCAGGGACGAGAGAGAGAAGAAAAACGGGGACTATGGGGAGAAAAAAGATTCAGATCACGAGGATTATGGATGAACGTAACAGACAGGTGAGTGGGGAAAACTTTTTTGTGTCATTACTTAACATGGACTGTTTATTACATTTCCCCCAGATATGTTAAGGGTCCTGAGAACGTTTTGAACTTAAGAGAAGTGTCAGTGAATTAAACATGGCCAGTTTAAGTGCTAATAGTCTCTTATATATGTAGGGTGTCCCCCCAAAAGTGTATACACGCTTTGAATAATTATAAAGGCGGTGTTTATTAAAATACATTTTCAAAGTTGAGCTATCAGCTGTTTACCTGTGTATACATTTTGGGGACACCATATATATGTAAAGAGAAAAAAATCACATCTTTTAGAAATGCAGTTTACATATTCATGATCATTCACTTTTTGCTTCAACCTGAATTCTAAGTGCAAGCTGTACTTGTGTAATATAAATAGCTTAATAATCAAGAGTTAATAAGCATGACATTGCTACATTGCACGCATCATTGAACGAAGATATTCTTCTATTCATGGGCACAAGGCCTTTTGTGGTCATCTATTTAAAACGTTTATATAATAAGCTAAATATCCTGAAGAAAATCACTTTCATTCTATTCACAGGCTTTGAAATACATCCAAAATATTTAACATGACCTAACAACAACAACAAAGAAAATACCCACATAAAATATTAATTTAAAACATATAGGCAAGAAGTATTAATTCGTACCATTTTCTTTAAACCCTGACTTTTGTACACATAGAGGCAGATGATGCTATAATTTTTTTCTAGAACTCCTGTGATATCTGTGTGATACAATTGATCTTTTCTAAAGACATTGATTATACTTCCAAATGCTCCATTCAGCAGAGTTGTATATCATGAATATCTGTCATTTGACTCTATTTTCCTTCATACTTGGAGAGAGTGGGTTTAGCGAGGCCATGTAAGGAGAGGTGGGCGGTTTGTATGTATTCTGATGTTAAATATCAAATAATGATTCCTGGGGGAAACTACAATACGTCAGATCACAGCCATTGCTGTGGATAATGGGACCTGTAAAGCAGGCATTCCTTGTCCTTGGAGAAGAAGAATCTTTTTGCTTTTGCCCCATTTACACTAGGGAAAGCTTAAGAGGACAGCTTTGGAGATGCCCCACAAAACTGTAATTTCCCCCAAATAAAGACCCTCTCTCTCCTGTACCATCCCTTTCTATCTCTTTGGAACACTAAGCGAGACTAGAACTGATTCATGGTTTAAAATGTTATGTTGCTACCTGTGTAAATTAAAGTGGATAGAAGTTGTTATTTATGCTGTCAAAGCCAGTATGCTATTAAGAGGTAAAGAAACTTTTTAGATTTTTATGTTTATGATTCCTTAAATTGTTATATTCAAGGTACATATGACTTGAAATATTTTTAGCTGAAAATTAAGCTAAAGGATGACTAATGCTAAGATTTATAATGTATTTCTTCAGTGCTTTTCTTACATATTGTTTATTGCTATGGGTCAAGCCAAAAAGCAATAATTTTTTTTCAATATAAAACCACAGTATTTTTACTTGGTTTATAGATTAAAATTAAAACTGAAATATTGAACATCATGTACCATTGACTGCTTGGACCCAGCTATTTGGACTAGAATTTATTTCGGTTGTAGTCAAAAGTTATATGAATTAGCACTTATACTTCATTAATAATACCAACTAATTTTTAGGCTCATGAAATCCATCATATCTTTTGCTTGCAAAGAGAGAAGAAAATTTGTGCAGGTGGAATTCATGAGCTTTTATTATGCTTTATAAAGGAACATAAAACTCACACAGGGATACATGAATTTTAACACCATACTTTTGAGCTAATAATTGAACATCTCTTCTTAATTTAAATATAGTTGTGTCTACAGATGCTATAACTCTCACCTATGTTGGAAGTCATATTAACTTTAAGAGAAGAAAAATCATTTAAATTCAGCTTAGTTTATTTTTTTATTTATCCTGAAGACAAATTTTTTATTTTATCCTATAGAATTTAGGATCTTTTTTTTTTTTTTTTTTTTAGTCTTTAGGTACAGTAGACCCTTTAATTCAATACTCTTAAATGTAATTAGTAAAATTGAAAACTTCCACGTTTTAACATATGTTTCAGTGGCTATCTTAGATGGCCATTGGCAATCTTCAACAGCCATCTTTCTTATAAATGTTTGTCATGTGTGCCTCTCACCTACCACAAGAGTGGTCCTGAGAACCATTTGGGAGAGAGCTTAAAAGAGGTAGGTCACTTCTAATAATCAACCCCAGCAAATCTGCTAAAGCGTATCAGACGAACGATGGAGGCTCCCCTAAACTGGGCTTCCTTTAAGCTATGTGTTCACGAGTTGGGAAGAAAAAGTTAACTGCTGTGCCCTTTTTGAAGCTTCCCCCACCGTAGCCCCCTTGGCGGAGCCTCGCACAATGGTTCACAGTCACCTTTTCTTAAAAGTAGCGAAAGCCGGCTCTGCCCTTGCAGGTGTTTATTTGGCAATACGGGGAACAGGGTGTTATTTTTACAGAATAAGAAATACTGGCGTCAAGTGTGAAATGAAATATTGCAGAGCGGATGTGATAAATTGTATATCATTAAGAAATAAAACTGTTGTAAAACAGAGCAGCTTACTGTTTAAATTGAATTTTGCCCATATTTTATCTTTCATAATGGAAGGAGGGAACAGCTAAAATTCAGAAACTCCAATTGATATATGTAATAGTTTAGGGGAGGAAAAATATTAACAGCTTTTTAAATTTTTAAAAAATGTCCCAGAGTTTCTAAGTTTATGAAGACTACTGAATTTCTAGCTTAACCAAGGTGGGTTTCTTAAGCAAGTATATAAAAATAAAATAAAATCCTGAATTCTCCATTTGCCTTGCAGAAATTTTCAGATACCTTAATAAAAGCAGCTACAAGTTCTGAGAACTACATATATATTATTTCATTTCATCCTTATCCACCCCATTTACAGCTGAATAATTTATTAATTTACTAAATCAACTAATACTATTAGATTGCAATGTGCCCAGCATTAAGATGCAGTGGTCAACAAGAGGAATCTCATCCAGCTTATCAACTGCTGCAGAAGTCATCAAACTTTTTCTGTCAAAGGCCAGATAGCAAATAATTTTGGCCTTGTGATCCATACACATAGTGTCTGTCTCAACGACTTGCCTCTGCCCCAGTAATGAAAGCAGCCATGGACAAAATGCAGGTGAATGAATGTGCCTGTGTAGAATAAAACTTTACTGATAAAAAGAGGGTAGTGGGGGCAGGCCGGATTTGGCCTGTGGGTCGTAGGTTGTAGGCCACTGGCCCAGTGGGATGAGTCAGCCATGAAATATGCAAATATATAAGAAAGTTTTGTTCATATGTGTTATGAATGAAACTATGAAAGTGCTATGAATGAATAACAGGAGGTACTTTATTTAGATTGGGGGTCGGGGAAACACCTCTCTGAGGAAATGCTAAAGATGGGATCACTAAGATAGTGAGAGTCAGGCAGGTGACAACATTCCAGAGGAAACAAACGAGGCAGCTGAAGAAAAGCCCGTGGAACTTGACCGTGGTTCATATAACTTTAGAGAAATGAGAGAAAAGATTGAATTTTAGGCAGAGGCCAGATCATGCAAAGCTTTGAACTCAGTCAATACCAGGAGGTGGCCAAAATTTGAGCCCAAATCTTTCAGATTGAAACACAAAACATCTTGTGATACTCCACCAAGTGTTACTCTCAAATTTGTGTTACTCTCAAATTTGAGAGTCACAATAATTTTGTTTTTCTCAATTAAATCTTCTTCCATCCTGTATACCGTAATAGCTAAGAACATAGTTTTAGGTCATAGCTTTTCCCAATTACATCCTGCTGCACCCTGTATAATATAATGGCAATGAGCACGGTTTGAGGAACACACAAACCTAGATCTTGTCCCAGTTCTGCCACCTGCCAGCTGTATTTCTCTCCATCAAGCGCCTTAACCTCTCTGAACCTCATCAGTTCCCTCATCAGTAGTAGATTGAGGATTTTAAAAAAATAGTACCCACCTCGTTGAGTCATTGAGATCATTAAATTAGGGGATAAAGGTAACATATCTAACATAGAATAAGTGCTCAATAAATTTCCTTATTAAGCTATTCCTATTAAGACACATGCTCTTTGAACCATGAGTTATTGTGTTATAGTTAATGTGATTTCCACGCAAGCAACTCCTGCTCTGTATAGTACACTGAAGAATGGTACCTGAACTTTAATTTCACGAGGGTTTTACCTTAAAAAGAGTATCAGGGAGATGGAAGGAACGTGGAACAGAGTAGAGCAGGAGCACAAGGGAGTCTTTAGAAGCAAAAGGGGTGAGAGAGTCATTTCAGACCCAGAGCCGGATGATGGAAGAGGATGGCTGGTGGACAGGAAGAAAAATGCCTTAAGTTCTTTTCTTTCATCAGATCTGGCACACTAATAGTTTTTGCCAGCAAACAAAATTTTATATAATTATCAGTGCAATAATTGGAGCACAAATTAAAGACAATTAGCAACATTCTCCTGTTAATAGAACAGCAGAATCCCCTTATGGCTAAAAGGAATTCAGAGTTCATAGCTGTTAAATTTTTTAACTTTTTCTCTTGAGATGTATTGATTTCCTCAAGTGACTCTCTTTTAAAAAGAAACAAAGTTCACTCCATTTCCTGTTTCCCACTATTTTAGATTAATCTTAGAATGTTGCCTAAAATTTCAATAGGATTTTTACTGTGACATTCATTCCTTCAAGGTGATAGATAATCCAGAATACATATTAGTAACTAAAAGGGCTAATTACAGTTTTAAATTTGAGAGTCACACCCCACTAACCTAATATAATATTTGTTGAAATTGAGATAGATTCACTCTTTAAATGTGAGGATTTGGGTAATTTGGAAATACAAATAAATTGCTTATTCAAGAATATAACTCTGATGAATTGCGAACCATGCGTTAAAAGAGCAAAGTAATCTAGTCGCACTGTTTTCTTTCGTCATCTCCACAAACAAAACATCCAGACTTGTCAGTTGCTTGTATGCATATCAAGTAAGTGAATAGTATTTGAGAGGAAATTATACTTTAAATACTATAGAAGAGTTATCCATGTTAGGCAATGAATATCTGGAACCTTGTTTCAGATCAAGTGAATAAAATGTTCCATCACTGCAAGTGTTGATGTTTCTACCTCTAAATCCAAAATAAACCTGCAAATACCTCATTATGAAGACTTTTTTTTTTTGCCTTTTCCCCCTCAGTATTATTTCTTAACAGCTGGCTGCCTCCTCTAAACTCATATTAAAACTTTTATTAAACTCATTTTATAGAAATAAAATTAGCATGTATCATAGTAATATATCAGGACATCTTAGGATTGAATTATAGGGTATATTGATGCATCCTGTGGGTGCCTACTTAAAGATTCCCATGCATATAAGTTAAACCATTCATTCATTAATCTTCAAATCACCAAGGGGAAAAGGTTTTGTTGGAATTCCTGGTGATGAAAGAGACTTTTGAGAATTTTCAAATCAAAGAAAAGTGCTCAGATGTCTAACAGCCATGATATGAAGCCGTTCATTTGTGTTGTATTCCTAGCAATTTGGAAACAGTACACAAATGGTCTCCCCCCATACAGTTGAATCATAGTGAAATGCACTACACACTTACTATACATCCCATAGGTGTGAAACCTTTTATATTTATGTAAGCCAGATCTACTCCTCTACTGCCAGAAAAATCCAAGGAAGGCCAAAATGCTAACAAGAAAAAGGAAACTGTTCCTCTAGAATTCTATCACTAGATTTAAGAAATAAGCTCTGCTTAAACGTGAGGGCTTCAAGACTTTTTGTTGTTTGCCTAATTTGTGTATCTCATATAATTTCCAGCTAAAACTGTAATTTATAAAAATTCTGAGGTGTGGGCTTATTGTACCTCAGTCATTTTGTGTGCAGGGTTGACATATAATAGCACCTTCCACTTCTGTGAACGCATGCACACACCTTGTCTGCTACAAGTCACCTTTGGCTTTGCAAATGCACAAACTCTGTGTGACATCGTATTACTGGCAAACCAACACTAAAAATATTAACATTATAAATAGACCACATAAACCAAAATGTTTCTTCCAAACTGTAGATTAAAGAACATGTTGATTGTCTCAAAAGCCATGCCCTTTGCAGTCTAGACTTACTTTAACTTTGTAATTTATTCACTTAAAATGAGCTCCTTCAAAAATTATTATGGTGAAAAATATTTTGAAAATTTACGTCCCAACATACTCTTATTGAAGACAATTTGGAACACTAACCCTCCTCCCCCACCCCCCCACCCCCGCCCCAAATAATGACTTTGGTTTAAAAAATTGCATAGTTAAATTGAACCAAAGGAAATTCCATAATATAGATATATATTTGCATTTCTTTGAAATACGTTGGACCACTAATAGGAATAAGAGAATCACTCTAAATGTTTGGAAATTTGACTTTTAATTTTAAGTTGGAGCAGTTTAGCTTAAGAAATCACTAACATTTAAATAACATTTCAACAAATGTAACTGTTTGGAAACTACAGCGGAGACAGCCTCCTGCCTTCTGTCTTGCAAGGATGGATTTGGAAGGCCCTGAGGGAGAAAATATTGGAGTTAGGCGGTAAACGTGAAGCCATTGTGGAAAGGAAGAAGTTACACTCTTCCTGTTATGACAGGAAACGTAGACAAATGTGCTTCCTGAGCATTCGCTCAGCAGGGAATGCAGCAGTCTTTGACCTTTACCTTAGGTACATTTTGGCTTTGTTAAACTAGTAAACATGTTTTGCCCCCAAAATATGAACCTGGTTTATTTTATTCTTCTCAGATTCAGATTATGTATTTTATATATCTGAGGTATGGAGAAATAGAGGTATTTATTTTATGACTGCATCTATAGGTCGGATTTAGAATGTAAATCATCCCTTTATCAAACCAAGCAGACCTGAACATATATAGCACATATAAAAAATTAAAAAATATATCATGCTATAGTCTTCTCTTTTTAAAATCCAAAACATTCTTAGGCTTAAAAATGTACCACAATAAAATCTTTTAAATACTGGTAAGATTAAGAATTGTAGCTCATCCTTCTTCCTTTGCCTCATGTAGACAAATATATCAGGAATCAGCTATCACAAAGTTGAAAACCCAGACTCTATGAGTTTGTTAATAAACACTCAGGTTTATTAATATGCATTTAATTATTTAATTTTAACCCATCCATTGTGTTGTCTTTGTTTTAATGGGCCGTGCTTAAGATTTAAAGTTTTATTTGGGGGTTTAGGGTGTTGACTTAGGGTGAGGGGTTGGTAGAGCTCTAAATTCCATACTCTAAGCCCCGTATTTTAATCCTTTGTCATGTTCAGAACTTTTGGAACTACTGCTCAAAACCCTTTTGGACATCCCTGCATTGCAGGGAAAGCCGCTCAAGTTGCTCGAGGCTAACGAGGACAATAGTCCTCTTTGCAGCCCGAGCACACTGCCATCCCGTCCTCGCAAGTCATGCTGGAGGGTCACGAGCACATGGTAGCAGTCTGCTTACCAGAGTCCCTCACTGCTCTTTAAAGGGCCTTTCATTTACCCAGGCAGGCCCGTCATTGTATAAAGGAGCGCTTGTCTGGGATACAAGTCTGCAGCGGCATTACTTCCTCCCACCGAGAGTAATCATCAGGCCTGAAGCTCGCAAGCCTTTCTAATGACAGGCTGAATTAAACAAAATAAAAATTGAAGAGGAATACTTTAGAACAGTTGTACCATTACTTACTGTCAGGAGCAAGCCAAAGGAAGAAAAAAAGAGCATTTAAGAGGGCATTTCCCTTTTTTTCAATTAGAGATTGTCTTTGCAGACTCTTGACTCCATCCCTAACCCTTTAAACACATAGGAAGACCCTAGTGGCTCTGAATTAGAGAGTGCATTGTGTCTCTGAACTGTCCGTCTTGTCACTCATTAGTCACTCCATTTCCTTAACTGGGAGGAAACTGATTATCAAGATGGGGTAAGGAGGAGCGGATCTAAAATATTTTCCTAGGATGAGGGTTATATTCATCATTACTCTAGTGAGAAAAAAAAAAAAAGATGAAACCTCTAAACTTTGAAAATAGAATTAGCTGAGTATATTAATAGTCCCAGATTCTGTTTTTCTTTTCCCTTCGAATTTGCTTTTTTTAATTGAAAAAAACTCTTTTAGGTTTAGCTACACTTAGATTTTTATCATAGCATTCTTTTACAGTAAAAGGAAAATTTAAGGTAAATAATTGCTTTAAGACATCCTTAAAACTTCTTCACCCTGTATCCAGTTGTTCGGAATCATTCTTCAACCCAGAGTCATCAATGCCTGAGTTTGTCCACAGGGTACCATCTTCTGTGCTAGCAAATTAACTGGAAAATGAAATGTGTTTTTTTAATTGAATTTATTGGGGTGACATTGGTTAATAAAGCCATATAGGTTTCAAGTATACAACTCTATAACACATCATCTGCACACTGCATCATGCAGTCACCACCCAAAGTCAAGTATCTTTCTGCCACCGTCCCAAACATTCTAAAACAAATAAACTAATATTACTTTGTGAGCTAAAGAAATGAGTAAAATGTTGCCTGCTCACTGAGCAGACTCACTGAGCAGTTGCATTAAGGCCTGGGGCAGAAGGCAGGGGTGGGCTAGAAGAGGTCAATGGAAAAAAGGGGACATATGTAATACTTTCCACCATAAAGATGTTTTAATTATGAGGACCATAAAAGAAAATAAAAAAATAAAGTAAATTTTAAAAAGATTAGGTCTAAAGTACCTTGCTTAGTGGGAAGAAGTATTGGGGACCCGTAGATAAAATTATTGTTGCTTCCCTTAGTAATTATTGTGCCTGAAGTAATTTGGTGTTAGGCCTCAATGGTTCTCATAGATGTGTATAGCTGATGTTTCCAAAGTCCTTTTGCTTTTATTGATTCAGGACCCTTTAAGGTGCAGAGACTCCCAGTTAACATGCAGGAAAGTTCTCCTGAGGTGGCTTTATGAATGGAGCTGGGATTAGGAGGATGAATGGAGGAGGCATGTGTGTGGTGTGGAGTCTCATTATTAAATGTCCTTTCCACTACACAGTAGTCAAACTAATTTACCTATTCCTGTAGGAAATGGTGCAGGAGTTGTCCTCTGTTTTTAGAACTTGTCATTTATACTGCCTGTGCGCAAATCAAAGACCCACCTTTTTTATTCTGGTGAGTAAACAGAACTGTATTTGCTACCAACCAAAACTGTTTCTCACTTTGTGAAATTTAAATAAACAGTCATAAATATGGAACTAGTGTGTGCCCACTGGTGATGCCTGTGGTTGTCACGGGCTTTAGTGGGAACGGCTGGAGGTCTCAGGGCAGAGTTTCTGCAGAGTTCACACAAAACAAGCTTTGGTTTATTGTCAGAACCTAGAAACCAACTTCTCAATTTTAGTATTATTAGCATTATTTTTTACTTTAACCTAGATAACTACCCTTACATTAATTAATATGGCATGTACTACTTTGCTTGTACTCCTCAGAATTGCTGACAGTTCTTAATGGACCTGTACACTGCTCAATGAGCAGTTGACCGGTCCATGCTGTGCTGAATTTAAGCCCCTGAAGTGCAATTATCTAAAAGAGGGAAAGAACCCTGACTAAGGGAAAGAGAGATGAACTTTGTGTGAAGAAGGTTCTATTTCTAGTTCATCCAGGGACTAGTTTTGTGACCTTTGTAAGGCAATTCATGCCTTTGTCTACAGCCTCCTCTGAGAAATGGGGATGATAAACTGTGCCAAATAATAACTTTAAAGAGATACTGTCGAATGTAGTGAGATAACTTATAAAGTCTTCGAACTTCTTAGGAAACATTCACCAAATAGTCAACACTGTTATCTAAATACAACTATAAGAAATATGATATGCTCCAATTTCACTAACAAACCCACACACACAATTTGATCCAGTCTAATTTTTATCGTACTTAGTTTTACCAAAGTACATTTTACTGTAAGTCAATATGACAGCCACAAAAAAAAGAGAAAAATATGTGAAATTTTCCTCTCTCAGGGGCAAACTTTCTATTCATATAGTTTAAGCATGCATAGAAATTTCTTTTTAGCCATTCATTTAGCTTGCAAAAATTCATAATTCTCCATCCATCTATCCATTCATTCATTCAACAACTATTTAGCCAAGTATTGTTCTGGGACTTTGGGTTATGAGATCAGACAGGAGATATTCTGGGCTTTCAAGGAAAGCTCAAGGTCTACTTGAGAGAGAAACTGATCTAGACATAATAATGGTAACACAAGTTGGCAGGTCCTAGGAGAGCAGTATGTAACAAGAAGTGACTGAGCCTGACACATCAGAGGAAAAATACTGCATACCTTGGATAGTGTTTCACTGACAACAAGTCACTTACATATATATATATATATATATATCTTAATTTAAGTCTCATAACAACTTTGTAAGATGCCTGTTATTAACTCCATTTTACAAGTGAGGAAACAGGGTTCAGGTAAGTCAAACAATTTATCTAAGGGCACACAGCTTATAAATGTCAGAGCTCAGACTTGATTTCCAATTCCATATTTTTACCGAACTGCCCAGTAATGATGTATATACTGCTTTAAAAATAGTAAAAATGGTTGAGTAATGTGAATTTCCTATTTTATTAATCTGGATAATTTTTCTATGCATTTTCAGCACTATGTCTAATTTAACATTGTCTACTCAAATCTTTTACAGTCTCTTCTAACTACAAAAAGTAGTTATATCTTAGTAGTTATACCCCATTTATATCTTAGGATATGGAAATTAGAGATGATTATGATAATATATTGATGAGGTTGAGTAACCAAAACCTAACACATTTTGTAGAATGAAATTGCAGAAATGTATTTTTGTTTTTAACCATAATCTTCCCCTTGACCCACAAGTCTATGCTACCTAGGCATAGAATCTGAGCATCCGAAATCTGGAGTAGATATTTTAAAGGTCTCTACTCCAGCTTCCTGTTGAGTTCAGAAACACCTTCCTTGATATGCAGCTTTACTTGAACATATTCAGGAATGAACTATTTCTTAGTTCTTGAGACTTGGTCCACTCATGGACAATTTTCGTCACTAGATTTTCTCCTATTTGAACCTCTTTATGATTTTCAACCATACTTTCTAATTCTCCATTGAACAAAACAAAATAACTCATTTGCCTCTCGTCTTGGCCACAGGTCTTCAGATTTGGGAAATGTTTGGCATTTCACTTTATTTTTGGCATTTAACTCTGTTTTCTGGGTTAAACATTTCAAATAACCTTAAGATTTCTCAGATCCTACATTAACCTGTTTGCCATCCTATAGCCTCTCTAATTTTGTCAGTGTCTTCTTAAAATGTAATTCTCAGAACTGAATAGAGTTCCAATAATTAGTTCTGACTAACAAAAAAAGTCACTAGAATAATTAATTCCCACATTGGAACACTATAACTTTAGATCCTTTTCCCCAAAAGCAGCTATCACATCAGTTTTCTTCCAACCTGAGCTCGTGTAATTGTTTTCTTTAATGCGAACGAAGACTAAGATTGTCTCCATTTCATCTTGTTGTTTATGACCCATCTTGCCAGTCTGTAGAGGGAGCTTTGAATAGAGCCTCTACTACCTGTTGGGTTACCATCCAAGTTTATGTTATATGCTTGCCATCTACATCTTCATCTTAACCACTGATAAAAATGTTGCCTGAGACAGGAAAGTTACTAAACTCTATGGCCCTTTCTAGAGACAGTCCCTTAAACTCAACACTGACCAATTAATTCATATTTAAATTATCAAAATTACTGCCAGCCAGTCTCAAATCTATAATGTTGTGATGAGGATTTAATCAAACACTTTGTCAAATACATGCTCTTTGAAAATATAAACTCGTTAGAAAGTTCAATAAATGTTTGCTTAACAAATGCAGTCATCCTGAACTCCTAGATCCCTCCCTTTATATCTGTATCCTGTGATTGTAAAATTAAAATTTTATTTTCACACTTTTCCCTCCTTCCTGGTGAGTCATCTGGGCAAGGAATAAAGGCTTTTCTCTGAACTTCATGATATATCTTTTTCTTAAAATCTAGAGCGTATATACATATGTATTTCTCTCTAGACATTCTCTGGTTTCTCTGTTATATATTCCAAGGTGGAATAGTTCCTTTCTCTCAAGCTTCCTGTCTCTAACATGTTAAACTTTTAGTAAAACATATATACCCCAAATCCCTTGTTTTTTAGAGATTATCTAAAAGGCATTCAGACTTTAACATAGAGTCTATTTCCATTCCATAATCCACTCCTTCCACAAACATTCATTGAATGTCCACCAGTCAGAGCCTATGTGAGGCCAGAGTGGGGGTCTTCAGGGAATTCAAAAGCCAGCAGGAGAAACAGACTCATAAACACCCAACTCTGGAATATTAGAATAAGTCTCATAACAAAGGTTTGTAAAAGTTCTAGAGGACAATAATGAGGAGGAGTGAGTTTTATCTCAATGTGACAATGAAAGCTGCAAAGAAGTTGGCGTTTAAACCAAGCCCTGCAGCATGATGGGAGCCTGACAGAACCAGATGGAAGGGGGAGGGGGTGCATGATACCATAATCAGTTTTCACTAAGTACAACATAAGAAATGTCTGGCGAGGGGCAATGGGCTGGGTGGAAGGGGGACATCTGTAATACTTTCAACAATGATAAATTTTAGAAAAAAGAAATAGGCAGAATCAAGAAAGGGTAGTTTTATGGAAACAGAGGGAAGCTAAAAAGAATTTTTGTAAGAAGCGAGTTGTTAAAAGTATGAAATAGCCCTAGCCACTTTGGCTCAGTGGGTCAAGTGTTAACCTGCAGACTAAAGGGTCCGGGGTTTGATTCCGATCAAGGGCACATACCTCGGTCGGCTGCAGGCTCAATCCCTTGTCCAGGTCGGGGCACATGTCTAGGTCAGGGCATGTGTGGAAGACAACCAATTGATGTCTCTCTCTCTCTCTCTCTCTCTCTCTCTCTCTCTCTCTGTATCTCCCCCTTCCTTTCACTCTCTCTAAAAAATAAAAAATCAATGGAAAAATATCCTCGGGTGAGGATTAATAATAAAAAAAAAAAACTTTAGAAGTTTTCATGTTCATCTTGATTAGATTAACATCTACTATTATTTTTCTTGCTCAGTCTAGAGAAAAATTTGTTCAGAAAACAAAAACTGAAATCACCCAACACTAGATAAAAGTACAATTTCAGATCACTTACCTGTGATAAAAATATAACACTATTAGCCAATAATACATTTTATTTAAAATAAAGAAAATTCTTTTTCAGCATTAAAATGACTATTTCTTTCTTCAGCCCTGTGAAAGAGACACAAATAAGGGAGATACACGCAAAGTAGAAACCCCACAGTCCCTAGCACAAAAGTCTGACATAGAGAAGGCTCAGTAAATATTGCTTAGCATAAGGTTTGGCATGTAGAAAATGCTCAATAAGAATTGCTTGGATTGAATGATGTTTATGTAAATAGATTTTCTTAATTTCTTTATGACTGAATTATCTGGAGCTGTATTGAATGAATGTGCCTTTTCTCAATTTCAAATTCTAATTTCAGTTCCTGAGTTATACCTAGTAAGTTCTAGAGTAATTGTCGATATTACGCTAGGCCTTATGCTAGGATTTAAACTTGAGGTTACTATAAAACTTAATGCTGAAACATCTTAATACATCATCATTGCAGTTGGGGCTGTTTCAAGAGGTAAAGGAAAAGCATAAAATGGTCATTACGTATACAGAGTCATTTTGCTTCCCCTGCAGGTATTAAGTCTCTCTAATTCTGAAAACTAAATTTCAAGTTCTAGGGCTAATGTAAATTACATTGGCTGTATCCTCCTCTCCGTGCACCTGGATTGTCAGTGTGTACTGGGATGTGTTAGTTACATTTCAACTTGAAAAAGAGCATGTCTTTGCCTACTGACTGTAAAAACAGCTTTCCATCTCACCTAAGGCTCAGAATATGGTCCTGAAATAGAAGCAGACTTGTCCCCATCACAAACTGTTGTCACGTTATGAAAAATGTATTGATTGCAATATATTGTTATATTTAAGCATAAAGCTCTGAATTGCAATCTGTCATTGAATGGCATATTTTCAACGAAGAGTAATATCCAGGTCTCTTTAGAAAACTTCATACTTAAAAATAATTTTATCTAACTAAGAACAACGAGAAAAAGCATTATAAAATACATTTTGAGTATGCTATGAGGAATATGAACATAGTACAGAATTAAATGTAGAGCAATTAACATTTTGAAGGTATTTTCTTAAATGTTTCAGTATAGTCATCATTGTTTCAGTTTGCAGTTTTAATGACAAGAAACTACATGCACCAACTCTTTTGGCATTATCCAGCAGCCTGCTTGGTTATACAAAAGTTGAGGAGCACCTAAAAGTAAATACAAATAGTGGCTTTAATGATATTTCTGTGCTGAAATGTACTTTGATGGTGAGTGTTGTAACGTGCTAAATTCTGAGGTTTCAGTACAACAGAAACCATACTGTATTGAGACATTCCACCTACAGTTTGTGGTCATGAAAGTCTGATTAAAAGTGGTTTTAGGTATATGAAAGTATTTGGGGTCAGTGCCTTCTATATTGAACCTACTTTGTAGCCTATTTCACGGAACAAAATACCAATGTGAAGGTATATTTGCATAACTAAATTGCATCTAAAAGAAATATTAAAAGACATTTTGTATAAATCTATATGATTAATGATTATGCTTTTTTATTCATTCCAAATGACTGTCTTTATTTAGCTCATCCTTAATACTGATTAGGGTTCATCTGAATGAACCAGAATAAAACATTTTCTAAATTAATATGATAATCAAATATTAAAATAAAATGTTAGCTATATTTTGTTAGAAGCACTTTAGTAAGACAATCAATAAAATAAAATAGAAGTTGCAACATTGGCAATTATTACAAAGAAAAATTGTCTAAGTTGAAATGTAACTAACATATCCCAGTACATATTGACTAGCTATGTGGGCTGGTAAATACCTAAATGCTGTATTTTCCAAAGAGCGGTCAATGGGGATTCTATAGTTCACTTTATCATTCTATAAGGAATAATAAGATCCTCAAATAGCCTTAATCAGTAGACTCTTCAAGCCACCAAGACCGATATATTTTGTAAGTTCTTTTCTCTGTAAGTCAGCTCAGAAAGGAATAGGAACTAAGATTTTTTGAGCTTCCAACTTAAGCACAATGCTTGATACTGTACATACGTTATTTTATGTAATCCTCACAGAAATTCTGAGTAGGTGTTCTTTTCATTTTACAGATGAAAAATCAAACTCAAAGAAGTGAAGTGAATTTCTCATGACTAATAAATAGCAGATTCAGCCTGCAAATCCAGGGCCCCATGTTCTTCCCTTTCTACCATGCGGCCTTCAATACAAATATAAAACAATATAATAATTTTAAGTATAGATTTATCCTTTTAGTGCTAAAATATTCATGGGGAAAGCTATCACATAATTTTATATAGCATACATCAATTTGATATTTCTAAAAACTTCACATAATTATTTTTCCTGTTTAGTTTTGTTGTACTAGACATCTACCATGTGCCCATCCGTGTCTGCTGTTCTGGGGATACAGCAGTGAGCAAAACAGAAAATGCTACAGGCCCTTGTAGAGCACTGCAGTGGAAGAGACAGACATTAAACAAATGATCACACACAAAATACACAAATTGTAAAATACAATAAGTGCTACTAAGGAAAAATAAAGAATGCTGGGTAAAACAATAAGTATTAACCAAAGTGTAGAGGAATGAGGAGACTGGGGGGCCTGGTAGTCTGTCTGCTAGTCCACAGTTCCTCTCAACACGTTTATTTAGGTGTGTGGGATGCGGGAGGGGGGGGATTCGGAGCTCAGCTGAGGTTTCTGGTTTGGGTGCCTGAGTTTATGTTGAGATGGGGAATCCAGGAAGGAGAGCAGATGCGAGGGTGAAGATAAGGAGTTTGTGCTTTGGGGTTTTGAGATTCCTAGGACACACAGACACACTTAGGACTGGAGGACATCCATTGGATGTCTAAAGACGAAGAGAAAGAGAAGGAGTAAGAATCTAGATATAAGAATTAGACACAAAGAGTTAGTAGATAAAACTGAGCTGACTTCTGCTAGATGAGTTGTATAGGAAGGTGAGGAACAAAAGTAAATACTAGTGGCCTTTGAAAACAATAAGTCAATTTAGTCACCATTATCCAGCATATATGCCTCAAGAAATTTAGTTCTGAAGAAACAAACATCCTGTAGGTTTGGGAGGTGGGTTAAACAAAATGTAAATGGTTTCTCGGCCTTTAATATACCCATTTCCCAAATGGGCCACTGAACTTTTTCTATTTAGGATTATTTTATGGAAATGATATTCTACAAAAGACCTGCTGGGAAACACTGGATTGTGTGAGGGCTTATAATTAAGAATGTTCATGGTTTGGGGTAGGCAGACTGGCATTTAATCAAAGAGAGGGCTGAAATTGGGAATCGTGAAGTAGATGTTTGCATTTGGCAGCATTGGCAGGTAGGAAGTATTGGAAGCCAGAGACAGGGAGCCATCGCGGAGGCCTGTCAGGAGAAAGGCAGTGCGGAGAGGAGGTTTGGAAGATCGGAATGAATTGAGGACGGAATGATTCCAGACAGGGAGACCATCTCAGGCAGGAAGCTGATAAGGACTCGAATGATAGAGCCGCCTGGGAAACAGACAAGAAAGTGTGAACCTGAGAAACATTTTGAGGGAAGGAATTATGGGACTTGGTAATAGATTAGATTAAAAGAAGGAAAAGGCAAGGATAACAGTACAGTATCTGGCCTGGGAGAGGAAGAAAGATACACAGAAGAATGAAACCAAACCCCTAACGGTGTGATGGCTGGAGTACTTCTCAGTTCCCTGCTGGATTTCCAGAAAACAGAACACAACACTGTCTGAAAGCACAGTCATTCACATCCCTTCACGTGTTTCCAATTAAATGGCATGAGACTAAACAATTTTAAGAATTTTTGAACATAGATGTAAAATGCTGCGTTCATCATGCCATGTCCAGTTTTCAAGTGGTCAGAAAAAAAAGTCCCAAACTTAATTATAAGGGAAGGATGTCAACCATGCTGAAATTAATTTCTTTTTAAATCTCACATTGTTCAAAGAAACCATGAGCAGTACTCTGGTCACCTTCATTAAAATTCCCTACATTAAATCTGGCATTTACAGTTTCACATTCAGCAGCCAGCTAGAAATCACACATTTTCAAATTCGGAGCAGAAATTAGTTTTAGATTTATTTGCTTCCTTTCCAAATGTGTTAGTGCCCAAGGGCTCTGACAACAGCACGCTTTGTTTTACAAAGAAAAAAAGTACTGTGTTTTTAAAAAAAGAAAAAAAGAAGAAGAAGAAGAAGCATGATTTCTTTTTTCTTTACAAAAAACCTGCCTGCTTTCATTTTCCCAGGTGACATTTACAAAGAGGAAATTCGGGCTGATGAAGAAGGCGTATGAGCTGAGCGTGCTGTGTGACTGTGAGATCGCGCTGATCATCTTCAACAGCACCAACAAGCTGTTCCAGTACGCCAGCACCGACATGGACAAGGTGCTGCTCAAGTACACGGAGTACAATGAGCCCCACGAGAGCCGGACAAACTCAGACATCGTGGAGGTGAGAGCACATGCGCGGTTGCTGAGCCCCGAACTTCGGAGGCAGAGACATGATTTGCTTGGACCTCCCCCACTTTTCTCCCCCCCCCCCCCACCTCACACAAGCACAAGAACAACCTTCCTTTTCCTATGATTTCATATTCCCACAGGTGCTCCCAGCGTTATCACCCCAATTAATACTCCACCCTTTCTTCCCCCCTCAAAATTCAAGTTAGAATGGCATGATGATAGGGACAACGTGAATCTGGTCCTTGCTAGAAATCAGGCAGTGGTATCCAATTATTGGCCTCATCCTTCGTGAGTCATCATTGTCCACTGCTAAGTCAGGTCAGCAGATTTGGAACGGTGGCCAGGGGACGGCTCACTCACATTTTGGATGACTTCTCATCATTTCTTTTAGGTATAGACTAGTTTCCCAGCATAGTAGTGGACAGGAGACAGCTGATTGATGTTTCTCTCTTGCATTGATGTTTCTTTCTCTCTCATCCCTTCCTCTCTCTCTAAAATCAATAAAAACATATTTTAATAAATAAATCTCAAACAAGTTTTAGATTTGTTAACATAAGTAACACTGCCATACAATTTTAAGTGTTCTTGCATGTAGCCTATTTTAATGCTATTGCCTCACAGTACCCTTGATAAGCAGTGACTAGTAAACCAAAAAGGAAGAGATGTAGGGAGGACCATCCTCATCTGTTTGTTTTTCTTAACTAACTATCTATTCATTGTTGCCTAGATTGTGACTGCTTTCCCAGAACTAAGAGAAAATTAACAAATGGTTCAAAAGTATGTAGTCAGGGTCAGTTTGCCAGAGTTCAAGTCATTCTTGCTTACACTGGTTCCATATTATGAAAAAATCCAGTATTAACCCTGATCAAATCAATCTGCCTCTCACTTACGTCTTCACTTTATTTGTTATAATTGTCCAAGACTATTTGCTTTTATTGTGAAATTTTGTAAAAGTATTGTTCTGATCAATTTTTTAAAATTTTTGCCTCATAAGACAAGCAAATAATTTCAGAGAAACAAAAGTGAGTGTTAACTAGGCCTAATGTGGTATGTGTTTAAAATACTTTCAGATTTGCATTACTGCAAATCGTTTTTGTTTTTCATTGACTGATGATTTTCATTGTGTGTTTGCTTCAATCTTAAAATTTAAGATCATTTATAAAACTTACGTACTGTGTATTTCAGATAGTATTTTATTCATGTGCACATTTAATGTGAAAATATATACAGAAACATGAACATGAACAGCACTAATCGGCTGTCAGATCTCATAGGTGCTTTTGTGTGTGTGTGTGTGTGTGTGTGTGTGTGTGTTGATCTGTCTGTCGGTCTATTCCTGCTCATACACATTTAACATAAGCTCCAAACACAAAACAACTCTATACTCAAAACTTCATCTCATTTCCAAAATCATTACAACAAACATTTCAGGGCAACAAAAGAATTTGATTTGGAATTTGTCATTAGACTTGAACTGCTCTAGTCCTTAACATGATATGAAATGTGGAAGAACCGTATTAAACTTGTCGAAAATGTGTCGACTTTTAAAATTTACTTTCTTAAAGGAGTTTAAAATCTGGAAAACTCATCTGCTGAGGGGTTTGCTCAGCAATATCCTATGTGACTTTAAGACAACTAAAACTTCACCCACTATGTAGACTTTCATAATCTTGGACAGATGAGTGTCTGAGCCAGACTTCTCTACAGGCCATGAGAAGAACACTGGGTGGAAAGTCAGAGAGCTTGCATTTGAACCTTTGTCTTGCACAGTCTTACTATGTGACAAGTTAGCTACTTCTCTGGCTGAAGTTTTCTCATCTAAAATATAAAGGCATTGAATTGAAAGTCCTTTATGACATAATTCTTTAAAAAGTGATGTTTTTAAAAAAGAAACAGCCCTATTATCTTACAGTTAATATATTAAAGCTCTGAATCTCTCCAAAAGACACTAAGGGGTTCCTAGGCTAAATCTGAAGATTCCATAGCTTGATTCTTTGGATGAAATAACAAGTCTAACATCTGTCCTGCTCAACTACATGAATCACACATTCTTCACCTACTTGCCTTTTCCACACTGTAGCAATAACAGAGATGATGGAGAAAGTAGAGTGGGATGCCATAAACTCAAGAATGTACGTCACCTCCACATAGAGTCTTTTTCAAAGTTCGGTTCATTGAAACCAGTATGCCTGAGATTCTTGGTGAAGAGGGGATCTGAGTAGGAATCTGCATTTATAACACGCTTTTCAACAATTCTTATACACAGTAAGTTTGAACACCTCTACAGCACTAGACATAAATTGTGTTGAAGGCCAAAGAACCTGTGATACATCAGGGACTTGAGGAATCTGCTTTTAGAATGGAGCTAATGTGAAGTGGAGAGTTAAGGTACTACTCCTGGGTAAAATTTTAAATCCTATTTATTTTAATTTAATGGAATACATTTAACTGAGTAAATTTAATGAGGAACATAATATGTTTCATGAAGGGTCATTAGTTTTATATTTCCCATTTGGACCATTACCCCTCTCCCTTAACCCTCTGAAAACAGTTTACTCACCAGAAAAAGGGATTGGCGGGGAGAGAGAAATAATACGATTCCCAGCATTTAGACTGAAATATAAATTTCTGGGCCATACCAGAGTAGTGTTGCAGGGTCACAGGAAATTGTACAGTGCGTGGGTGTTGAAAAAGATTCCTTCTTATAGCAAAAAAGCTCTGCGTAATTATCATGTCTCTGCTTGATAATTAGCACTGCCGTTACAATGGCACAAAGACTTATAAAGACTTAACAGACAGACTGAAAGGTTTTTTTATTATCGTATTATAATGCAGCTTGAATATCTGCTCAGATACAATATATAAATATGCCAGATTTCATAAATGTGTTAAATTTTTAATCCACTGGTTTAAAAAAGTTATTGTAGTAAAAGCATTTCCTTTGAAGAAAGTCCATTTTATTTAACTCTGTGACTGGATATTTACCCCAACTGCTAGTTGGTGAGGCTGTTGAAATTCAACAGGGATTCTGATGGTATTAAGGAACTGCCCGCTTCATGTCTTCCAGCTGCCTAGCCCCACTCCTGGTTCTCTTACCTGCCTTCCCACCCTCCCAGCTGAGGTTGGGCTTGATGCCTGGAAGAAGGTGTGGTGCTGAGCACTCCAGGATGACCTGAAGAGTGCAGACCCACAGGACATGCTTCCAGGCCATTCCTTCACTTAGCAACAATTTAGCAAACACCAGCAAAAGATAGGCATTCTTGTTAAGGATATAAAACATATGTAAAAATCAGCTTAGGAACAAGTAGAGGGCAAAGGAGCAATAACCTCATTCAAATAGAACAAGCTACTGAAAGGAAGGCATAAGCAAAACAATTTATCAAAACTTTTATTCAGACAGGTCTGTGATCACCAGATCATTCCAGGTCATCCTTGGAGTCCCAGAAGTCCCAGAGAGGGACACATCCAGCACATGTTTTCAACCCACCTCTCAGGGGCTCAGTGATTGTGAGCTGCTTATCTAGTCTGGCCAGTAGTCGAGTGACAAAGTGTGGAAGGCAAGTAAATCATGAGGTCCTCTGCTACTCTCAGGAAATCAAAAAGGCAGATGTAACTCTGGTAGAAGGAACCTTTGATTCACAACTATCTCAGTAGAGAATTACTAGCTTTAAAAAAAAAAATCCTCACCCTAAGAAGATATGCTTTTATTGATTTAGGGAGGAAGAGAGAGACAGACAGACAGACAGACAGACATTGATGTGGGAGAGAAACATCTATCAACTGCCTCCCATTCTCGTCCCGACCAGGATCAAACCCAAAACACAACAGTGCTCCAACTAATTGAGCCCCTGGCCAGGGCATGGTGCGCTTTTTTGTTTTGGGGGGGGTTTTAATGCAAGAATATTCAAGAAGAGTGTAGAGTGTAAAGTGTGGAGGAGAGATTAAGAGATGATATTTACATGAAACTTTATTTTCTGTCACCTGAATCCTCTTTGAACTTAAATAATCCTATTTACATGAAAACAGTTGTTCCAGCAAAAAAATTTCTTACATAGTAATAATTAAGGCCTGAATTGGAATGGCAAGGCCTTAAAATAGCTTATAAACTTCATTGTTTCACAATGCTACTGGAGGTTATCAGTAAGCTAACTACCTAGTTTGATTTTTATTGAAAAGCAAATGCAGCAAATTGTGGAATTGGATTTTTTTTTTTAACAAACTCTATATTACAAAATTTGGGAGTAAGTGTAAAATATGACAATGTATCTGTTTAACTTGAGTTTTCATGTATAAAATTATGTTTATGCATGCTTTGTGGATGGATATAACACGCTTTTCTTAAAGAAAAGGCACGTTGGCTTATTTGATCATTTGTTGAATTTTCATTCTTTCACGAATTCACTCACTGAACAAAAGTGGCTGAATTCCTACCACGTGCTCTGTGCCATGGAATGCCTGGAGATGGAGACATAAACACTAAACACAGCCCTTCAAGGACTCTTGGTCCTTAAGATTGCTCACAAGGCCACGCAGGGTCTGGCCCCCGTGTTTCTCTTCCCCACCAGCCTCACCTTTTGCTGTTCCCCTGCAGACAACGCCTCCCCTGACCCCCATCCCATACTTAAGCCACCTAAACATGTTTATATCCCTCTACTTCTCTAAACCCTGTTTGTTTTGTCTTCAACATTCCTTTCTAGGCCTTTCTTGGCTGTTCTTTATCACCCGGTCAAGTCAGATCCCAGTGTATACTTTTAGATAGCTGCCCTTGAACTACCCTCCAACTTGTGTAGATCCTTTTCCTACATTGCAGCCATAATCTGTTCTATTTTCCCCATCAAACACTCACGAGGCTGTTACCCAATTGCCTAATTCATACTAGATTTTAAACTCCTCGAAGGCAGGGCTTAATGTGAGGTCTAGAAAGTGTAGGCCCTCAGAATATAATTGGAGACTAAATAAACAGGGGGAGACAGATAACAGGATCCATCCAAATGATGATCATATGGCACAGTGTCACTCATCTAAAACATGAAAAATGTTTTATAGCGCCAATGAAACAGTTCACTAAAATTTGATAAATTTTATGCCAGCACTATCAAAAAACTAAAATAATCTAGATCTGTGCTATCTGATATAGAGGTCACTAACCACGTGTGGCTATTCACATTTAAATGAATTAAAAGGAGATAAAACACCTAATTCAGTTTCTCAGTTGCACCAGCCACATTTCAAGTGCTCAATAGCCGCATGTGGCTGGTGACTAACGAATGGGACCGGATGTAGAGTGCATGGATAGTCGCAGAAAGTTCTGTGGGACAGCACTGGTCTTGATTGAAATGTGAAAAGGGAGGCATTTAAAGTAAGTGTGTTCTCCAGTTAACAGCAAGATTAATTCTTCAATTTAAAATTTGAAGAGTGCATTTCACAGATGAAGAACTGTGCAGAATCCAGAGCATAAACGTTCCCTTTGATAGACACCAATTTGGAACTAAACACTCACTGTAAAACTAAGAGCACCTTTTACCCCTAAACCAATAACCACAGAGTCAATCAGTAAACTTACTGCCTGGTCAGAGAACCCTTGCAAGTCATCCAGGCTGACAAGGAGCGCTAACCACGTACGCTAGGTAGTGCGTGCTGGTTTTTTTAAATGAAGCTTGGGAACGGAAAGATGGTAGGCCTTTCATGTTACTATTTTAAATTCACTTGAAGAGATGTGGGCCAGACTTAATTTTATAATTAGTAAATTGATTTTTTTTTTTTTCAAAAAAAAAGCAACTTTTTCTTTATAAAGGAACTTAGAAAAATAATATCTCGAGAAACCCTTAAAATCCTTCTTTGGTTACTATGCAATATAATTAAAATAGTTCTTATTGTGAGTAGCTAAGTAATGCTCCCCTACCCTCTAATAAAGAAAGTATACAATTGTTTTTCAATAGATAGTATTGAAAAATGAAAAAAGGATTAGTATATTCCATAAAGATTTAAATCTTCAGTGTGGAGACTACCCAGAAAATAGGGGGAAAAGTGATTTTGTAAGAAAAGGTTTTGTATATTTTTTCTAAATTATAATGCTCATTTTTGTTTACATATATTTATAAGCCTTTTACTAATAACTATAAATCATATTTATATTTCATCCCCTAAGTTTAAAAGAAATGGGTCTAAAAATGTATTCATATTTCTCATAACTACCACAATGGTTTTTTTATATATCAAATTTTTATATATCCAATTGGAAGATCCATTTTTTAAATAATGATTTTGCTTAATTTGCATATACTTTGTAAACATGAAAAGCTGCTTCACATCTCATTTATTTTTTTTAAATCATTGTTGAACAAATACAGTGCATGTTAGATTTCTTAAGTTATATGTACAAAGCAGTAAAACTGAATGTTCTCTCATCTCTGTTATTGCACAACTATAACGGTTTATAGGCATTAGTATCAACACAGAGTCAGCAGAAAATTATTTAATAAAGTAGGAGCAGAAAAGACAATAGGTTTTAAAATACAGCTTTTTTGTCAGTAATGTAACTTCCTTATAATTATTAATCATCACCCTTTTATCATCATTATTATTTTCACAAACTTTCTTAACTGGAGCAAGCCAAAGTCCTCGTGTTCTTTTCCCCCTCAATATCTGAAAGTGAAAGGGGGAGAATATGTATCCTGGATCATAATCATCCGTTTGTAACGATATTTCCAGACTCCACGGCATGTGGAACTTGATGTTGGGCAGCATGTTTGAATCAAAGGTTGCATTCTAGCCATTGTCAGCACCTAAGTAACAGTTACATTGTTGGACTTTAAAAGGTACAAATAAGATATCAAGGAGTAGGACACCCTAACTTCCTCAGGAATTACTGAATATATCTATGTGAACCATTCCAAAGTGAAGTCTCAGGAATATTCCGAAGTCCTGCCTAGACTTGGAATTAAAGACGATGAGTCTTTTAATCAAAGGATGTTTATTATTTCAGTTATCTCGCGGCAGTTTTTAAACATTATTATTATAAATCTATTTCCCTTCTCTGAAGGACATGTTGATGTTTTACTTATCTCTATTAACTCCAACTGCCAGCTCAATGTATAAAACATTGTAGAAATTCAATAAATATTTTCTATAACATACATATACACATATATGTGTATGTAGACTTATATGTGTACTGATACATATACATACATATGTAAAGAAACAACTCACTAATGATCGTTATTGAAATTTACCATATTTTCTTTGTTGAAGTCAGATATGTTCTAATATTAATAAAAGTGAGAATATTTCAAGGGAACCAGAGATGAATCAAGGTTGTTGCTGTGTAAGAAAAGAAAAGAAAAACAATATTCACAGGAGACTACATAGAAATATTGCTTGTAGTCCTAGTGGAAAGTAAAAGACTTTTGAACCAGCATGCGTTGGTTGATTCCTGGGGGGGAGAAGCAACTTGTTAGTCCTTTGGCCAGGATCTGACAGGAGTGGTCCATGCGTCTCAGATGAACGCCTCTGGCCCAGTCTGAGCCCCTGGGGTCTCTGGCTGAAAGGCTGGTTCTGACCAGTGGATCCGGGCAGAGCCCCTAAGTCTGTTTCTGACCGGCTCCCAGGTGATGCTGAAGATGCTCGTCTGTGAACCAAAATTGAGTCGCAGGGATCTGGACTGCCCTTCCCACACATCTGTTTTCTCCAGCATGGAGTTCCAAAGTACAGTTTTGAACATTTCTTTTTTTGTTGTTTTACTGAGGGTTAGAATCATACCATCAAATAGATTTAAAAAACAACTGGCCTTTGATGAAACTAGTTCGCGAAAGCAGGTGTGTGAGGTTTGGGGAAGTACACTATAAAAAGCCTGCCATTGCTCCATGAGGTGAGACACTCTGTCATGAGCACCACGTCGCCTGGTCCCCTCTCTGTGAGTGCCCATCAGTTGGTAGCGGCTGCATGGAGCACCTGTTGAAGACTCGGAGACCAGACTCGGAGGGCAAGTGGTAGGCGATTGGTTAGGAGAGTGTGCCAGGGCTGCGGCAGCTATGTTTTCCTCGCTATCCTCAGTCGAAGTATTTCATGGGACATTCTGGGAAAAGACTTCAGACTCCGTCATTAACGGGACTGTAATTAGGCAAATGCTGCATATGTATACAACAGATTGGGTGGATAGATTATATTATTGGAAATATATCTCATTTTCCTGAGAGCTATTTGGCATATTATCCAGTCATGTCTCAACAGCATTTAGTGTAGTCTTTGTTACCCTGAAATTTAGCATCTGATGGAAGTTCTGAATAAAGGGGGGAAAAAAATCCCTGTCAATTATTTCTAAAGGTCATAGAGTTAATGACTAGCTGGGAGGTTAATTAGAATCTGAAAGCCTCTTAATATCAATTAAATCTCTTATCTTTATGTTTTAGTAAATAAACTCAGTAACTACTTAGAGTTACTGTTTTAGGGTAAGAAATACGGTAAACAGTAAACTGTACAATGGGTACTTGGGCTTTTATCTGACATCTAAGAAAACACGGTTACAAAAAAAACTGATAGATGAGTTAATAATAGTAATCTTATTTCAGGATTTCTGAACTAGATACTTTATTTTTCAAAATAGTATGCAAATTACTCCTTAGTCATAAACAAGGGCCACCACTAGGACCTTGAGAAAATCATTTCAGAGAGAAAAACTAAGGTCAGCGTTACCCTGAGAATGAGCTTCTAATCTGAAGTCCGCTCCCGTTTCGGTGCCTTTTTAGTTTCAAGGTTACTGTGCACACTGAAAATAAGTGATACATTGGATGCCTGTGGCCTGAAAATTACAAACCCAGTCTCTATGTCATGTGCACTCTCTTTGGATAATATAACCAACTTTCAGATGAAATGATACAGATCTGTTCTGATAAGTACAGTAGCCAATAACTCCATGATGTAGCTATTAAAAATGGGAATTAATTGAAATTAAACAAAATTAAAAGTTCCATTCCTTGGTCTCACTGGCCACATTTCAAGTGCTCAATTGGTCAGGACAGGTATAGGAATGTTCTTGACCCCAGAAACCTTCTATGGGGCAGCATCTAACATAAGGGGGAAAAGTGGTGAATCTAGTGCTCTTGCTCACTGCGGAGACGAGCATGATGGATACAACCTAAAAGGCACATAAACCGGAGAGGATGCTTGCAGCCATGTCACCCTTTGTTCCTCTCGCAGGCATCTATTGCAGGCCCACTGTGTGTCAGGCCAGGAAAGCTGCCACTCAGTCAGTGTTTACTCCCAGGAACAGGCTATTAATTAAATATGATTTTGTGGAGCGAGATGAGAAGATGGAGAGAACCCTGAAGGTGGAATTACCCTGAGGAAGAAGGAAAAACGGAGGCAGGGGCAGGCAAGAAGAGGCATAGGGAAGCAGAGACAACTTGATCATTTCTGGACTTTCCCAAGGAGAGGAAAAGAGCATGCACGCACAGATTTCTTGTGACTTGTCCTAAGTAGGCATGCGAGGAATGTTATCTTCATCTAGGTCTCAGGACTAGGTTCTCCTGACGTGCGGGCTTCTGAATTAAGTTCATGTGGGGGAAAAGCCACAGAATGATTTTGCTGAAGGATGTTGTTGAAGCATTCATTGTCGTGAGAGTCCACCTTGTGGATTTTATGCTGAGGAAATAGAACCTTAAAAGCCCCACAAATTTGGAGAGAAATTAAATTCTAGTTATAGCAACACCACACACCAGTTCTCTACCCTGAGGCAAGTTATTTAACCTTCCTGGGCCTCAGGTTCCTCCTCTGAGTTAGTATTGTCACCCCTGACCCTGTCTTCCTCACAGGGTTGTTGTGATTATGACAGGCTATAAAAGATGCCAGAACCCACTGTAAACTGTTAAGTTGTATAAGGTGCTTTTACTTTCAACATTAAGGGAAAAGTTCAGGCAATAAAAGCTCCAAAAGAGAGAGGAGCAGCAATTTCTTAATTTGGGAGTAATCATATAAACATTTTGTATTCATAAGTATTTGTTTAATACATAAATATAGTGTTCTGATACAAATAACTATTACATGCTATGTACATAAGATGATCTAAAGGCCATTGGGTTGATTTTCTTTTCCATAAGCATTTATGTATGCGAGGCATTGTGCTGAGCGCATGGGAAATGCCACAGCGGTTACGGCATGTCCACTGTCCTCCAGGGCCAATGGTCCAGGGTGGACAAAACACACACAGGATTTGTTCTGTCATTCAGCAGAAATTGATGAACACAGTGACCATGTGCCAAACATTGTGCTAGTTCCTGGTGATGCATCTGTGACTATTCAACCCACCAGTCTGAACCACAGTGAGACAGAGTATAGTGGGATAAAGGGGGTGAAAGTAAATATGGCTCCGAGTACCTGAAAACATCTCATTGTGGATTATATTTGGAAGCATAACTTTGAATGATTGGTAGAGTAAGTTGATAGCTAAGCCAATCTGCAAGTCATTTGTTCCATTGAAAGTAAAAGTGAGACTAATAAAAGTAATGATATATGGACATATCAATGCATATATATGTACACATGCATATAAATGTATGTGTAAACATTTATGTGTAATATATATGCAGCAGCCTTTATTTTGATTTCCCGTTGGCATTGAGTTTTTAATATATGGTTCTGTAAACGTGATTATAATTTTTAGAGAAATCTATAGAATACAAATGTTAGAAAAATGCAGTGAATATAATTGCCTTTGGGTTTGATAAAAGGTTCTCTCTTTCTGAGAATGGAAACCTTAACGTTACATCCCACATCCTCGGCTTAACTTTACAGAAGAGGTTTCTGCTCCCCCTTCCCCGAAATCCTAAAACATGATACATCTGGCTGAGAGGCTGGAAAATTGTTACATGGCTGTGTAACAGTCTTATAACCTAATCATTGTACAACTTTTCTCCCAGTTTAATCATGGGAGAATGTTCTTTGTTTTTGTAGTCACTGTTTCACATAGTAACAGCTTGTTGCATTTTGGTCTGGTTGCCAGAGGGTAGGTTTATTTTTAAAACCCTGAACTCTGAATTTTTCTTTATTTTTCCAAGATTGAAAGCAGCTGAAATGCCTGGAGTTACAGGTTGAAGGCTGCTTTACAATATGTGAAGGGACGCTTCCTTCCCTCCTCGTGTGTGTGTGTGTGTGTGTGTGTGTGTGTGTGTGTGTTTAAATTTTTTCCTAACAAATGTCTTCTAACTGGTAGTTGTCTAAAAATAGAAAACTGCCTAACTAAAAATAGCCTGGCTCTCAGTCGTGCCAAGGAAAATGGAGAGGAATAGGCGTGGAATAGAAGGCTGAGTAATCCAGTTCTATTCATTCAGAGAAACCTTTGAGAATGCGGGCGATGATAAAGTGCCCTCAAAAAACCACAGGCCTGACTCTCTCTTCAGACTTCTAGGTGCCAATAAACATTTTTGCCCCAGGATACATTTTTTTTTTCTCATAGGTTGTAAACATTTTCTGAAAGACAGGGCTTTGTTTCACAGAAGCTGACAAACTGCCATAACTAACTTTCCTAAGGTCTTAAAAATTCATAATTGTAAGATATATTTTAAAAGAGTATCTTAAATGAAAAGTTTTGTAAAATAATGTACATCGTGTAATAATTAAGAGGAAACTTATAATAAGAACTGCTTGCCATTAAACTCAAAACTTTCAAGAGTTTTTGCAGAAAGAAAATGATTCCTGTGAGTCACTGCAGCTAAAGAGAGCAGCTGACTGACTTTAGTTTATTTAGCTCCCTTGGAAATAAAATTCTCTTGCTGAGAATATATTCCCTAGACATACCAATATTTAGTCTCTTCCTTATGCTTACAATTTTCATGCAACCAGATTTTCACCTTTAACTTGTTATATGGAGTCAGAACTACTTTGAAGAATTACATTTCGAGAGTAGGATGGTTTTTGGTTTAAGGAAATTGAATTCTGAGTAAGCCATAAAAAACAAAAACATAGGCTGGTTTTGCAATGGTAGCGCTTGCTTCTCCCCACCCCCCACCCCCCATTTTGTTTTGCTTAAGTAATCTGAATAACCAGGTCAAACAGAGCAACAGGGTGTGGAAATGTCAGCACAGTTCATGGGGTTATACGGGTTGGAGCATTGTTATGTTCAGTTCCTGTAATGCTGCTGGTGATAAGACTCTTGAGACAAAGGAGGATAATTGATGGAAAGAGACTTAAATCATTGCTAGAAGAATCAAGGTCCTTGTATCTGTGTACATCGCCTCTTCTGGTCTCCTTCCGCCTTGTAAAGCGTTTTGTCGTCTTGCATGGGGGCCCCCTACTGCTCTTTGTAATGGATGCAGACCACAAGTGATTCCTTCATGTGGCATACAGGGTGTAATTGTGCCTGTGTGGTGTATTAGTAATTACCAAGCTGAATTCCCATATTGTATCTTTACTGCAGGCATGGAAAAATAGGACATACAGCCCTGCATGGCCATTTTCAACCTAGATAGTGAGCCACTGAGAGCGACAGTCCAGGGACAAAGCCTTTTATATGCACACATTTTGAACAGAATTTTCACTGTTCAGTCATTTATTCGGGATAAATTCAGTCTGGAATATAATTATCTTTGATGTATTCATTTCTAACTCTTCGGCAAAACTTTTGTAACATGGAAAATATTTGCTATTTTTAATTGCTCAAAATATTTTAATATTGCTAGATATATAGTATATGAGAGCTGAAATAACTATGATTGACTTATATGAAGAGAATAGTGCACGGATTACTACATAAACCGATTATAAACATTCATAAACATTAACTGCTATCATTGTTTTAGTGGCATTTTTACCTTAGATGGTGATATTTTTATCTATAAATTATTGATCTTGGCTCAAGCATTGTTAAACTTCAGAAAAAGCTGACAACAGATTTTTGTTACAGTAAACAGATATAAATTAATAATTAATTTCTTTGCTATAAAATTTACATCCATCCTTTATGTATTATGTAGCTGATATTGATTTGACTACCTCCTAATCATTAGGGATTTTAAATGTCTACAGTATTATTTATCTGTAATTGAAGCCAAAATAATGCAACTTGGTTGGTTTAAACCAGAGAAGGTGTTTAGTTTATGCATCAAAAGTTTATAATGACATTTAAGAACTATTAAATACAGGGTGGGGCAAAAGTAAGCTTATAGTTGTTCATATGGAATATAACACAGAAATGAATAAATAATGATGCAAGAATAAACTCTGTTTCATGAGCTCTCAATGTAAGCCTACTTTTGCCCCACCCTGTATGATAGCAAATCAACTGTAAGCCTATTTTTGCCCCATCCTATGTGATAGCAAAAAAAGTTGATATGGCCATTTCTTTGTAGATAATGAATGACATTAGACTTATTTTGTGCATTAATTAAATCACACTAGATTTTAATTTCATTTTTTACCTTCAAATTTTAAAGTGGCCTTCCACTATGTACACTTCAGAAATTCACTTCCACTTTTGTCTGTAGATATTCTTAGTCAAACAATAATGATTAGATTCCAAGGATGTACCGAACTTTATCGTGATGCTAGGAGCGATATCCGTTTGGGAGAAATGGTCCGTGCCCTCACAAAACTCACAGTGTAGGAAAGGCAGAAAACACACAAGTGCATCAACTGGATGAAACAAGGGGCACTGGAGATATTTGCAGGGACAGCACAGACGTGGTGTTTGGGAGCATCCGTTCTGCAGCTAGAATGCCTGAGTTCAGGTCCCATCTCCACCACTTACTAGTTGTGCGTCCCCAGGCAAGTAACGGAGGTTCTCTGAGTCTTCCTGGTTTGTAAATGGGAGTTAATGATCCTACCTCATACAGCGTTATTATGAGAAGTAAATGAGTGAACATCTGTAAAATGCTTGGAACGGAGTCTGTCGCATAGTAAAGTTTATGGTGATGGATGGTGACGACCGTGATGATAACACCTTGTAATCAAGTAATAACTGCTGGGAACTCGCCTATTTAAAAGCCAGGAGAGGTAGTCACTTCTAGGCTCAACCAGGTTTGAAAGATGGATGTAAATTGAAGAAGAGGAGATGAACCAACCTTTCAAAGGGCCAATGATGCAGAGAGCCACAAGGAGAAATGAGTAAGGGCATGAAAAATTTGAGCTTGGTGTGGATAAAATGTTCAAATACGGGAGGAGCTGTAAGGAAGATGGCAAGGTGAGAGGGGAAGAGGACTCAGGTAAATCAAATGCTCTCATCGTTTGGTGTGGAATTAAATGCAATGGAGGAGCTGTTGGAAAGATACTGTCTGGTCTCAAGCACTAAAAGAGCATAGTGACAACCAATTCTTGAGGAAGATTCTACTGGAAAATGTAACTCTCTCTAGACAGAACAATTTATTTGTAAAAAGAGGAATGCCAAAAGATTTTAATTTTTATAAGTAACATACGTAGGTGTGTATGCTGAAAAAAAGCCTGAAAACTTTCATTATACTTACACATTTAAGCCATTTATAACCATTTATGACTATAATATAAAAAAGGTTGTTTTTGAAATATGCATATAATTTCAATTTGCATTGAAAGGAGACACGTGCATTTCTCTAAGGACTATTTGTCATGCATAGTGTTAAAGGAGCAAAGGACAGAGCCCTCAGGAGGTGTATTTAACCTAGATAAGCTTCTCTAGATTAAATTGGAGAAGAAATCAAAATCTATAAATTTAGAAGTTTCTAATGAAGCATGTGCACTTTCAATGACCACATGCACAGGTCAGGGTTCTGGATACAACACTGCCAAATATAAAAACTGCCTGTACACATTCACATCCATAATCTAAAAGCCCCGTCTTTAATTGTAAGACGGTGTGATGTAAGAGTTTAGAGCTTAGATGTAGGAATTTCACAAGTTTTACACAAACCTGGTTTCTACCACTTTCCTAAATTCTGTGCTCTTTGGCAAGTTTCTAAACCACCAAATTTCAGCTTCCTCAGCTGTCAAATAGGGGTAATAAATCTCACTTTGGATCTTTTTGTAAGAATTAATTTACATAATGTATGCATACATCCATTAGCATATTTTGGGCACATGATCTCATAAATGTGTTATTTTCTTTCCTGCTACTCCTTCCTGAATGGATAAATTTTGGCGAAATTTTAACTTTTTTATTCTTTCATACACAGACATACACACCCCTTAGACATTGAAATCTTCAGTATATGTTGTGATTACATTCAAACAAGATGTCACATTTTGTAAACTGTTATATGTAATACACATATAACTATTTCTTGTGAAATAAAGTTATCAAATTCTTTGGAGATACAATCTTCACTATAGATATATTAAACCTAAGAAAGCATAGAGAAAGGAGTCACAAAATAACTCTATTAAGTGAAGTTAAACAGAATTTAAAAAAAAAAAAAAGGTGGAACTTTGGCAGATAGAGTGGCCTGCCCACGTTCTGTTGGTGAACCCTGGTAGATAGAGTTAGGGTAGAATTTATTCCCTGGTGTTCCCTTTGAACCACTGTGGATCCAGGGAAGAGCACACTTAGACAATTTGTGAAAGGAGAGTTTAGGGAAAGGGAGGCAGGGAGGAGGGGGAGGTTGATTGACATTTTAAGGCAATGAAAGTAATTAGCAAAACTAAGACAAGAGTGTCTTTATACTGCCAGTTTCTTTCCTGATGCAGGTAGTAATAATAATAATAATAATAATAATAATAATAAATTTCATGAAAATACTAGCCAGCCAACAGTGCTTAGTGTGGTGATATTGTTAACAATAAAATACATCTACCTGCCACTGCTGCTAGTGTGTATCTCTGCCTTGGCTCCCTCCGCATTTTGATGGCAGTAACGATACATGCTCTTGGAAGTGAGCCAAGCACGCTCTAACACACTCTAACGTATTACACATTTGGCTTAGTGCCAAGCGAACAGGTGTTTTAAATATTCCCGTCGCATACCCACAATGTATACTGCTACTGGGGAAAGGATGTCGTTTCTGAACTCCTGATGTCTGTTTGACACTCTGTGCTGAACCACACCTCTTTTGCACTCTGAAGATTTAGCAAAGAGGGACTGTGATTTGAGAAAAGACAACCATCAGTGTCCTACTTTTACTGGAAGGAAGTGCAACCAATTTATAGTTCTGAACTCTGCACCTGATATCTGGCTACTGAGATCAAAGTACTTGCTGATCAATATTAGAAGGCATAAGGAAACCCTTTCAACAATTGAGTTCCTGCAGATATAAGAGATTTATATTAGAGAAAAAAGTAATAGATACTATGATAGCAAGTTTTTTGTTATATTATTATAATTAGGGGAAGAAGTCTGTTTTCCATTAGAAACCATCATTCAGTTTGCAGACATAGTACAATAAAACAACCTAACGTTTCTGGTGTCTAAATTACAAAATTGAAATATTTCCTTCTGGAGGGGAAAAAAAAGATAAAAATCGCTATACAGAAATACATCTACCCGGAAACAATTCTAAAGATTCTTTCAAATTCTTAACTTCATGAGCTCACCCCTACACCATAGAGACACATACACATGCAGTTAATGTTATACTGTCAGTTTCCAGGAGATGAACTCGGATATATACCTGCCATCTCCCTGTGCAGAAGTTCCTGTGTCCGATCAAGTACACTTCCATTGATTTCTACCTGCCTCTTTGGCTTCAGCATTAAAGCAAAGTAATAAAGGGGGGAGGGGGGAGGGGAGGTTTCTAACTTCTCCCAGCCACCTGCTTTAACTCCATCCTTCATCTTCCTATAGACCGGATTCCTCTGACCATTAGTCAATAGTGTGCATTACCTCATGGAAACAGACTCTGAATCATGTTTGGCTTCCTCTTTTAATGCTACTGTTTCCCCTCACCTTTTAACCATGGTCTTTAAAAAGAGTGGGATTCTAGTCAGAATGCTGTTGATGGCTCTTTGAGGCATTTGAAAACTATTAGGTGGTTACTATGTGGTTAATATTATTTATTCAACAGAAAACTGACTTTAAACCTGTGTAAAAAGCCAAGTATCATAATTGTAAACTTCTCTGAAATGTTACGCAACTTTGTTTAATTTCAGTTTTTCAAATAATCCAGTTTCCCATCTGAGAGACTGGTGTTCTGGCCTGGTTGGGGAAACCTCCAGAGAAAATAGGGCCGCTCAGCCCTGCGGAAGCCGAGTCGGCGACTGTGGGTGGCATTTTGCTGCTGAGTCAGGTCTGTGCCAGGCCTTCCCCAAGCTTTTACTAACAGTGCGGATTTTGGTGCAGAATCCCAAGGTTTGCGGTTCTTGAAGCTCTCCTGCAGTTTCCCCCTTTTCCTTGGAACTTTGAGAAATTTTCACCTGAGGAGATCACATTTGCTATATCTTTCTCCTAACTGTTGAAAAAAATGGGGGACTTTTATAGTGTTTTGTGTTTGTTTTTTACTTTTCCTCTCATCCAGGCTATAAAATAACAAGGTGTTATTGGTATTATTCTAAAAACAAAAGAAAGGGAGGAGCTTGTGTATCCATGATTTAAAAGAATTTTTAACGTGCAGACAAGATTTCTCCATGATTCCATTGCTTTGCCCAGAAACAGAAGTTTCTCCATAGAAGCATACATTTCTCTCTTTCCCCCAACTTACCCCCTGTTCCCCAACAAAAAATATAATCTTATAGTTACCAGCCTTGGCATCCCTTATCTACTCAAGCAAATTGAAGGACTGAGCAGTTAGCTTCTGAATCTAAAGAATATAGGCACTGAAATACATAAAGCAAAGTTTTTTTCCTTTGTAACAGAGACTTATTCTTGCTAGTACTATTTTAATAATTGCAACAAACCTACGCGTTGTTTACCTAGATAGATACAGACTAAATGCTATTGCAAAGAATGCCTTTCCTAGTCTTAAAAATGTAGGAGTCAAAAAAATTAAGCAACCTTGCTTTGTCTTAGGTTTTCAACACCCTATGCTTCCCGGAACTAGGTAGCCACAACCTAAATGTTATTGAATGGGCCTCCCCTTCTATTCAGTAGATATTATAATAAAACAATAGGAAAAAAAACATTGTAGTTAAGATTGTTCATCAGAAAATGAATTCTATTGCAAATATATCCCTTTGTGGGAGGAAAAATAAGATTTTTCAAACATTTCACCAATGTTAGCTGTGAATAAGTGTCCACAGAAAGCATTGGCATAATTTAGGGGATTTTCTAATTGGAGGAAACTGCAGAGGCAGAATAGTGAGATAGCTCAGCAAGGAGAATCTGGAGCTTGTACATGAGTTCATTCACTTGGTTCTACCACTCACTACCTTTGTGGACTTTAGTCACTGCCTGCACCACCGGCACCTCTTTTTCTTCACCTGTAGAATGGCAATCATAGTGGCAGAGTGATTATACGAACTTAAAATAAAACTCCATACAGAGCTGCCGGCTCCGTCCCTGGCACATAGTAAATGCTCAATAAATGGTAGGTGTTATTGCTGAGGCACAGATTCAATTAAGGAGAAAATTAATATTTTGATAGTGTGTGGAGGCTGGTTTAATTTCCTCTTCATGCCACAAAGAGGAAATGTTGTTTTTATAACTACCTAATGAGTAATATGGAAGAAATTATTGTGCAAATGAAAAAAATCTAAGTTCACCACTGTACTAACATAATCACCGAGAATTCATAAGTTATGGAAATTGAAATACCAAACTTAAAAAATCAGGTTGCAATGCATTTCCAATGACGATGCCAGAAATTATTAAAATCGTCATGACCACAAAAACAGGCAGCTAATGCCACAGCAGCCCGGAGCCCAAGGCCACAGACACTCCCCAGGGAAGGCCGTCTGGGGCCAGAGGACAGAGCAGGCTGTAGGGCCGGCAGTCACCACTGGCCTCACCCAGTCAGTGGGTGCTGAGCCACTTGCTGGGATGAGTATCAGAATGAGCAAAGTTGCCGACTGCCTGTGACAGAGCTTTCTATTAGATCAGAGAGCACTGAGTTCGGGCAAGGTGAGAGGCCAAGTTACAGAACAAGGAATCACATGATGTGCTCACACGATTCCTTTTTCCCTCTCTCTTTCACACCACCAGCTTCTCTCTCTCTCTCACTCGTTCTCGTTTCTCCTGTCCTCTGTTCCTCCCAATATCTATCTAACATCTATCTACCCACCTACCATTTGTTAAACCTCTCTCTCAATGTCTCTCATTCTTGTCATTCCTTTTCTTAAACATTTATCTCCATACCTTTTCATTTTTCATTTCTTAATGCTCTCTCCAGCTTTTCAAACATTGTATGAAATCCCACGTGGCTGGATGCAAAGCCTGAGAATGTTACTTATTTGTATAATATATGAAGTTATGGGAAATGGGGTTTTTTTGAACTACCAGTTGGCCCAAGATTGTGGGACCACAAATTCGTACATGGATGACATTCATAGATAGCACAGGGAAAATGAACTGAAACTAGTTTGATTTTAATCATTAATTCACTTAATTTGGAAACAAATGTATAAAAATTTAAACTGGCACAATAGAATAACGTGACAGCTCAGAGGGAAGGCAGGAGAGGGTGGGTGGGAAGAGATCAACCAATGAACTTCTATGCATATATGCATAACCTGTGGACACGGACAATGGAGTGGTGAGGGCCTGGGGGTAGGGGGGAGGATGGGAGTGGGCTCAAAGAGGTTAATGGGGGGAAAAGGAGGACCTACATAATACTTTCAATAATAAATATTTTTTTTAAAAAAAGAAAATAATGTGACAGCCTATGTAGGCCTTGATCAGCACTGGATATTAATAATAGTAGACTTTCCAAAACCTTTCTCATAAATTATATTTTACTTATAAATATTTAATCCAGAAGGGACGACCCCGGTTTGCCATAAAAGAATGTATATCAGGTTATTTTTAGAACCTGCTTTGTGGATGGTTTGTGGCCTATTTATTTCTAATCATTACACAATTCATAATTACCCACACTATTGAGAAAAGACCTGTCATGTCAATCCTATAAAATAGCAGAAACTACAGTGTGAGTCCAGGAGACAGCAACTCCCAATAACAAATGAGCCAGGAAATCAGAGGGCACGTCCCCGCGGGAAGTTAAGCGCAGGGTCCTAACTCTGAAATGCTACTGGCACTTTTGATGTCTGTCCTATAGATACTCTGTTTGGTTATTTTTCCGGTACCAACTGGAAATAATTATATTGTTAGGAAAGCAAATAGAGGCCCTTGATTAATGAGCTCAGAATTCACATTAGCTTATGAAATTCTGAAGGCCAGGTGCTCTTGGTCCTAGGGAGACCCCGCTAAAGGCACAGCCCCGGCCCTGCAGGCCGCAGTCCTGTGTGGAGACCGAGGAGGCACACAGCGGCCCCGCAGAGTACGGAGCTGTGCCGGGACTGCTGAGCAGGTAGTTTAAGTCGAGACAGTGAATAACGATGTCATCGTGCCTTGTAAATACTGCCGGCGCCGTAGGTGGAGGGCTGAGATTGAGCCACTTGCCTGAGGATTTTGAAGCACTGTTATTTTTAAGCACCTTTTCTTTACCTGCCGCTCTTTCATTTCTTAAGTACAATGCTAACAGACTTTCTTCCATTGGACGCCTACCCAAGGCAATTGAATGTAAAATCCACCACGTGTTACCAGTCCACACGTTAGGTTTGTGGGAATGACATAACAGCTGTAGGGGATAAATAGATTAGACTCTGTTCTTCCCCCACAAGTAGTTTTTAATGTGGTGGCAGAGATTAGACGTATAAAACCATGTAAAGTTACTTGCAGAAAAAGAAAAAAGGGGCATTGTAAGTGCACTGCTGTGTGTTTTGGAGATTGGGTCTGAGGGACTTTCTTAATGCCTGATGTGAGTGTGGGTAGAGATTTGTTCTCTGTCCAGAGTCCCAGGAGGATTTCACATCAAAAGAGGCAAGTAATCAGAGGAAGGCCAGACACCAGGCTGCCAGCCTTTGACAGGCCTAGTAAACATCGCTAATGCTGAAAGGAGAGAGGGACGGTCCTGCATTAAAGGGGGAAGCGTGGATCCCCACTAACTTTTGCTTACTCTTCCCGAGTGTCCTTAGTGTATGTTATCAGGCTCTCCTTCACAGTGTTCTCCCACGGGACGCCCGTCCAGAGACTGAGCCAATGTGTTGCAACCTTCTGTTGTCAGATCCTGCACTGGCAGCCAAGGAGAGAGGGCTCTCAGGAGACATATGCTGTCTACAGGGATCTCCTCATCTAGAAATGAGATAAAAACGAGAATACAGAGAGCAACATTATGATATAAATGTTAATTGCAAAGTTCTGCGGCAGCACAAAGGAGAGGCACATTAATTCCATTAACTCTCTGATTCACACGATGCTTTCGTTTTCTAATTTAAGTTAATGTGTTCGGATGGAAGATGGCGGGGTCAGGGAGAGAAGTTGGTAGGGGTGAAAGCAGCATAGACTCTGAGTACAAATCTAGCCACTGCTCCCTGCGTGTTTTCAGCGTCTATTGTAATTCCATTTTAAGTGAGAACCTCTGTCCCTGCAGTGGACCCCATTATTGTTTTATTACCAACAACAACATTTAGTGAGTGTCATGCATGTGCTGGCACATTTCAAGTTGCTGTGGATACAGAAGTGAAAAGAGAAAGTCTCTGCTCTGATGGAGGTTTGACCTACTGCATTGAGACTCTCGACTCCCCTGGCAGCCACAGTAGCTATAACTTACATATTGTTCTCACAAAATCCCAGCAATGCTCTGTAGCCCTGAGACCTCGTTTTAACCTGTCAGAGCAAAATTGCTATTGAGCAGCACGTGCTAACATAGTTGTCAATACCAGTGTCTCAGATGGCATATCACAGGCTCAGGCAAAGCCCTTAGAAGTAGCATGTAGGCTAGTCTTCAAGGGCAAACTCACAGGGTGGACTGTGTGGGGAGGTGGAGTATACGAGGCCCTCTCCCATCATTCTTGTCAAATCACAGTGGACTAATTAAAACCCAAACTTTTCTATTGAAAAGTTTCAATAGAGAATGGCTTACATTAGAGCCACTCTTTGGAGACAGGTTGGTTTATTGGAAAAAGAGATTAAATCCATTAGAAAAAAAGCTTGAAAGTCAGGTGTGATGGGGGAAGACATTGAGTATACTATAAATAAAATATGTGTTCACAATCCATAATTGGTCCTGGGAAACCTCTCTCCATGCCAATTCCTAAATTAAGGAATAGAAAGGAAGTTGGTGAAGGATTTTCAGTGATAACCCAGACTGAAATCTGTTATTGGTGCCTGTTGGTCCTGTGACTATCACGCCCAGGACTCTGAGCAATTCTAAACACAGGGAAGCCAACCATTTGCACCCCGTGTGCAATAGTCTGGCACCTCCCCCGTTGCTTCCACTTCTGTAGGGACATCCTGTGCCACAGGCATGAAGTGATTATAGAAATTCCTTTAACCTACCAGAACTTGTGCTCCTTGCATTTCGACTAAATGATCTTATTAAAACAAATAAAATAGCGCTGTCACCTTAAGAGACCACCCACCCATTTCAGTTAGTCTGTCGCTGTTAGGAAGGTTGACTCTCAGGTTTTCTTTGCTTATTCACTTATTCAAATGAGCAGTTACTGAGAACTTATATTTAACCCACATATACCAACCATGTCCTCCATTAGGGAGCAGAGGTACCCATCCCTCGTAGAACTCACTATCTAGTGGTAAAGCAGGCATGTGAGAGATAAATTACAGTATAAGATACCACATGTTATTTTTAAAAACACCAAAAGTCAAAGATTGGTAAGTAGACAGATAAGGGAGTCCCTATGTGTTGAGGAGGGTTCAAAAAAAGCTTCCCGGGTAGAGCAAGTGATGGCATGAGGTAGTACACTTCCTAAGATGACTAAGTGTGCAGCAAAGAGGAGAAGTAAACAAGGATATTCCAGACAGGGATGAATGGCACATATCAAAACAGTGTTATTAAAGGACCTGCCTGACTCGGGAAACGGTGAGAAGCTCCCTCTTGCCAAAACCCAGAATGCCTGGGAGAAGAGAGGCAATTACTTGGAGAGGCGGGCGGAGGGATGTGAAAGCTAGTGGGTGTGGCTGTGGGGAGCACCAGGGTGCATAGGAACAGTGATACAGTTAGATGTGCATTTTAACGAGACCCTACCCAAAGCAGGATGATTGGAAAGTGGTGTCAGAGGACAAGCCGACTAAGGATGAGAGACCAAATAGAGAAGATAATGGTAGTTGAGTTAAGAGATCACTGGAGTTAAGGGTGATTTCTGGGTTTCCAGCTTGAACGACTAGGCTGTGATGTTTTCTAGAAAAGGAATGGATGAAGGGTTGGGTTGGAACCAAAAGAACAAATGGGAAAAATAAGTGCTGTACTAAGAAGAGATCATGCAAATCCCATAGAAATGTGGAAGCAGGGGGACTGAGAAAGGTGGTCCTGAGCTGACTGGTAAGTAAGGCGGTGTAGGCTCCTCCCATTGCAAAGGATTAACTATGCACTGACTCAGTGTGAATTAAAACGCATTTACAACCAGATAAGCGCCTACCTGGAAATAAAAATAATGATTTGACTTTGCTCTGATTATGCAAGATAACGTATGTTTTCTTTTGTTCAAATAAGTGATTAATGGCCCCGAGTGTGGCTCCCTTGGTTGGAGTGTCGTCCTGTGTACCAGGTCCAGGTGACAGGCTCCATTTCCAGTAAGGGCACATACCAGGGTTGTGGGTTCAGTCCCCAGTCAGGATACATACTGGAGGCAACCTATCCATGTTTCTTACATTGGTGTTTCTCTCTGTCTCTGTCTAGCTGTGTGTGTGTGTGTGTGTGTGTGTGTGTGTGTGTCCCCACTGCTCTCTAAAATCCTCAGGTGAGGTTTAAAAAAAATAAGTCACTAATGGTTTATCAAAGATGCTTCAACGTATTATTTTTAAAGAATTCATGTCCCAAGATTCTGCTTTTTTGTCCCTGTAACTTACTTGCAAGTAAAATGCCACAGCCTGAGAAGGCTGGCAGGTGAAGCGACATTCATGTTTTATACTTTCAGAAGTCCTGCTGCCTTGTCTTTGTTAACTTACTCCTCTCCTCTCTTTCCGAACCTTTGTTTAATGTAGAGTTTGGTCTTGTCTTTTTCTTCCTTATTTAAGAAATTACTAACATTGTCTGTTCTTCACACCCACCTACAGTTTGATCCTTTCCATCCCAGCCTTTATTTTCTGGACTTGCTTTATAGAGATGATTAGGATTAACTGTTCATGTGAGCATGCATTTCAATCATTATATGGTAAAACGTTCCCTGTTTAGTACTTTTCTTCAGATCTCTCCTGGATTCAGAACGTCAGGGAACATTTCTTGGCTAAGTGTGCAGAACGTCTCCGTATCAGTTCCGTTCTAGGCCAGCCTCATGAGGCATGCCTTATGCAGGTTCCAGAAGCCGTGTGGTGGAAAAATCCTTAATAAAACCCCGAACCACTGACCTCTCCTGAGGAAGCCTGATTCACCTGATTGGCCCTACAATCACCCTGATTTTCCATGAATTCTCCAGGCTACAGTTGGTCCAGAATAAGTCCAATGTCAAAGCCCAGGAGAATAGTAGAACAAGAGATCCAGTGTCCAAGGATGGGGAGAGACGGGAAATGAACTTTGCCCAAGAAGTCAGAAGTTTAAAACATGCTTATTTCAAGTTTATAGTATCTGACTCACATTCACAAAAGTGTCTCCCATGCTCTTACTTATAAGGTTTCTGATTTTCCTTATACATTCTGCCTGGAATACCACTCCTTTTGTTCTCCTTCTATGCCAAATTCTGTGCCTTCTCTCCTGCTACCCATTTAATCGCTGTGATTATATGCTTATAGCTTTTGTTCCTTAAAGATTTAATGAACGGTTAGTTTTTCTGACCTCCCATATTTAGACCAATACCCCAATTTTTAAGTTTTCAATATCCTGAGTTATAATCCATTTCCATACATTATATAAATTATGCCTATCCTGCATTCATTTCTAACTTTAAAACTGTACATTTCAAAAATAGTCAGTTTATAGCAGTTACTGATAAAGAGTAAAGTAACTGACTTTTAATATAATGTGAAATAATAGCATAAAATGGGGGGGGGGGGGGTTACAGTTGCAGAAATATTGCACTGAGACTACTCTTTCTCCTGCTAACATCAGAACGTTCATCCCTGTTTTGTTCACCCATCCATTCAGACTGTCATTAATGCTGCACACATTTAGTCTACCGCATGCCAGGCCCTGTGCTAAACCCTGGTGATACCAGGTGACTAGTAAACGATCCCTCAACTTCAGGAGCTTGCTCATGGGGAAAAACAAAACAAAACATGCTTATTTCAAATTTATAGTAAACAAATTAATCACATATTACATCCAGAGGACCCCAGACAACACTTGACACATAGTAGCACTTAGTAATTGTGTATCAAGAGGTCTGAATCCCGCCCTGACCCAGTGACTCGGTTGAAACATCGTGCTGTGCACCAAAAGGTTGTGGGTTTGCCGAAACCGGTTTGGCTCAGTGGATAGAGCGTCGGCCTGCGGACTGAAAGGTCCCGGGTTCGATTCCGGTCAAGGGCATGTACCTGGGTTGCGGGCACATCCCCGGTGGGGGATGTGCAGGAGGCAGCTGATCGATGTCTCTCTCATCGATGTTTCTAACTCTCTATCTCTCTCCCTTCCTCTCTGTAAAAAATCAATAAAATATTAAAAAAAAAAAAAAAAAGGTTGTGGGTTCGATTCCTAGTCAGGGCACATACCCAGGTTGCATGTTCGATCCCCGGTCAGGATGCTTACGGGAGGCAGCCAATGGATGTTCCCCTTCTCTCTCTCTCTCTCCCTCTCTCTCCCTCTCTCATCAATGAAAACATATCCTCAGGTGAGGATTAAAAAAAGAGAGAGAGAGGTCTGGATCCCACTACTATCTCCACCCCCAGTCAGACAGGCAGCCTTGGTCCAGTGGGGAAACCTCTGCATATACTCACAGTGACATGGGAATGTGTGCTCTGGTCACTCAGCAGGCATTGATTGGGCACCAACAGCATGGCAGCCTCTACTCTATATTGAAACTCCAAAAGTGGATAAAGGACGGTGATTTGTTCATTGCCTCACGAGCTAACAGGGGAGACAAACACATGACTAACCATGTGTGTTAAAGCTCTAGTAGAGAAGAGGATAAGGGGTGCATGAATGAGAGGAGAAATTAATTCAGCCTTGGTGATAAGGGAAGTTTACAGAGAGGAAGTGATGTGTTAGCTCTGCCCAAGGAGGACTGAGTGCAGACACTGGTGGGCTCATCCCAGAAGCCAGCCTGAGCATGGACGTGAGGTGTGGAAGCCCGTGGCCTGTGCACCATTACTCCTCCCCTTCCGGAAGGCATGGGGGCAGACGGGCCAGAGGGTCCTTGGTGGTCTCGTCCAGAATTAAAGTACCAACAACTTTAGGAACTATCGCCTTCTGATGTTTATAGGAAATCAATTGTGGCTATTAGGAGGCAGTGGGTGGATGTTTCTTTATGTTCCATACATGAAAAGTCTTCACAGCTTTAATTCATGTCTTTTATTTTTATTATTTTAAGTTGAAAAATTACTCAGTGGGAAAAAATATTTCAGGTCCAATATTAAGATTATCTTTTGAGGAAAGGAATAAAAACAAAAACAATGAACATCTCCAGCTCTTCCCAGCCTTTCCCTGGTGGGTGTTAATATCTAGTTAGAATGAGCATTAATAACCTACAGAAATACAATGCGAAGGTGTACATTTTGCTCTTTTATAAAATCTTCATGACAAATGAATAATTTTTCATAAAATTTAATTTCAGACTCTGTACTAGGCCTGATTTGCTTGTCTAATGAAAGTCTACCTACTAATTGTACTTAACCTGCAGTATTTTAATGCCTTTTCACTTCTATATTAAGAACAAAGAACTAGGGCAGACAAAGCTCTCAGTTTTGATGATGAAAACCTGTGGAGAAATTTCTTGGCCCCTGACATTCCCCCAGCCTAAGTAATATGTGTTAGAAATCACAGAAATGCATACAATATCATAGGTCAGTTCAGAGCTTTTTAGTTTGAATGTGTAATGCCTGCTTCTTTAAAAAGCAAGTGCACACAACAGCACCTGGAGTACAGTGGGTTTCTGATCATTGTTTGCTGACTATGTTTTAAATGAAATAAGTCATTGGGCGCAGTGCTTAGGGCAGCCGCTCCCCAAACACGGCAGGGCCTGGAGCAGCAGCGCCATGACTATCCCACTCCACTGTGGGAGGATGTTTATGAAATACTCTCACAACTTGATACATACGCAGTATCCATTTCAGCCAAATCTCCTGCCCTTGTGTGGAGTAACTGCTTTGTAAAGAGTATTCAGTGTAAGAGCAGACGCTGATCTTCCTAAAGCTGTGAGAGACAAGCATAAAAATGATTTATTATCAGAGAAAAGGAAACTAGTTTTGTAAGTTGATGTCTTTCTTTTTTTTCTTGGCTTTTGTGTGAACATGACATTTACGCAGCTAACAGAAATAATTCCTGCATGTGCTCTTGACACATCAGCCCTCTGAAGTAAGGATAGTGCTGGCTGTGCAAGAAAGGCTTATTATTTGGGTTTTAAGAAAAAGGGATGAGTGTTTTTGGGATTTTCACAAAAGGATTTAAAATCTCTGCTATACAGTGGGCAGGTACAGAAAAAGAAAGGTGATGAAAATATACATTCTTGAGGACTAAGACTAAAGACATGAAAAGAAATTGAATGGTCGGAAGCTTTTAATCTGATGGTGGTTCTCTGGAAGATGAATTTTGCCTAAATAACAATAGTATAAATTTTGTGGCTTCATATAACTGAAAAAAAAAAGGCCAGTGATCTAGTTTTTTGGTTTTTTTTTTTTTACTAACAAGAAATAATTAATGAGAGATCAGTTTTAACCATTATATACATAAGGCACTTTCTAGTTGATAACATAATGCCTAAGACCAGAAATGAGTGCTCCATGTGGCATTCTTTTTCATTTATATTCCCTCCCGTAATGAAGTAGAATCTGTTCCGTACATCTATTTCATTAGAATTTTTGAAGCACCTGTCACCTATCATCATCCATTTATATGGATTTCACGTTTTCCCGATGAACAAATGTAGTAGCGCAGGGTCCATATGGCCACATGTCTGGGAGGGGAGAATCCACGGGGTTTTTGGATTACCTGCCTGGAATCCTTTTCCCTTTCATTGTTTGGAGTATGTCACCTTCTGTCAATCTCATTACTTCTCTAAGAAGCGACTGTTCTCAGCTCACTGCATGACAATCGCTGCCTTGTGAAAACATCCCAGAAGCCTCTGCAGTCAATTGATCGACCCCAAAAGTGTCAGTCTCCCATGGAAAGCTGACTGCGGTCGGTGCACAAGCTCACTCAGGATTTACAGAGTTCTCTGAGAAAAGAGTTTCTTTCGATACATAGCAAGAAAGCCAGTGCTTTCCGGAGATCTCTTGGCTTCTCCTGACATCCAGAATAAATCTTTCCAAAACATAAGCAGCTGAGAGACACTTATGTAAATCCAGGACTAATAGCCCCTGTAAAAGAATAATGATTTAAGTGCCTATGTTACCTGACCAGTCATATTTGTAAAAGATCAAAGAAGCTTTCAAAGGCCAGCAGCACAGATTTTGATTTTACTAGAAAAAGGACTGAAGGAATAATGCTCATTTACCCATTTAGTAATCCCTTTAGTTTATATTAACTATGTATTGCTGTGACAAAGAGAGACTGAGCTGAATCTAACGGTAACTCCTTTGTCATTAAACAGCTGTAGATTTTTAATATCGTAAAGATAAGATGGCTCTTGTACTTCCACATTCACACTATGGTATTCAAGTTTGTGCCATCACTTCCATGTTCAGAGCTTTACAATTCCACCGAAATCGTTTGTTCTTGGCAGAAGTGTGTTCTACAAGCTCCCAGCTGAGGATAATATTTCTGAACAAGTTTTTCAGTGTTCTGCTTGTGTGATTATGCGAATTTGGAACTCAGTATTAATTTGCTTTTGGAGTTTGTGTTTGCATATCTCAAAATGCTCTTTTTTAAAATAACACAATTTAACTTACAAAACTCTGTAATGTAAAAGGTAGAGAAACTTTATTACTTAAGTACTGGTGATACTCATTATAAGGAAATGTAGTCAGATACAAGAATTATTTGGGGGGAGAAAATGAGCCCCTTCCACCCCTTATCCCATCACTACCTTTTTCTTTGTGGGAATTTGAGCCACCTGATTTGTTTGCCTAATAGTTTACATAATTCTTCAAGTTAGCTATTGATCAAATTGCTTTTTTTTTTTACCGGTAACCTGATATGTTTTATTGACCCATAAGCGTACCCTCTCTGTCTAAACTTGGACACCTAAGAAGTATCAATATTTTAACCCTATTTCATACTTAAAATGTCTCCACAGCCTAATTTTTTAAATTTTCTACCTAATTTATTTCAGTGTCCAGTCTACTGCTGTGGATGCATATGAATGGGAGAGCCCTATTCTGCATCTGACACTTCACAAACGTGGGGAAACTGGGGTACGAGGCCTGGGCCATCATGCTTGGCCAGGCTGGGTTGAGACCTGGCCTAAGGTTTCCCTAGAGTCCTTATGGAAGACTTGTGAGAGATAATGAGTTAATATTTGTGGAGAGCTTTCAATAACATGTAATTGATGCCTGAATTTTTATAAGCCAAACATAGTATCTACCCCCAAAAGCTTCGTAAGAACATTTAGCACACATGTATGTGCCAGATGGATTGTAATGACAGTCGATAGGCCTCTCCTAACCCTAGCGTTCTGCTGTCAAAAATCCGAACATCAAAACGACGATGATTTTTATAATCAGATTTATTGGATAAAAGATTCCAATGCACATTGAAAAATCTATCTGAATAAGACTTTAAATTAAAGGTTTATATATGAATATTCTTAACATACCTTATAGAAATATAGGTGACGTTTGAAAAAATAGCATTGATCTTACATATGTTTCTGTACATAAGTGAATTTTTATGAGAAATATGTGGAGTATGACACAAGAACCTCAGGAATTATTGTTAAAAGCTCAAGGATATCTGGAGATAAAAGCAGAAACACGGGATAATACAGCAAACAGTTATCACTGGAAAAATGCTCTTGTGGTTGAGATAAGGGTAGCTAAAGAGTTTAAAATGAAGAAAATTAAGTTAGCTAAGAAAATTATTATTCTAATGTATTGTGAACTCTCTAGGAATACTTATTCTGGGTGAAAATGATGGCTCTAGATTCATGATAGGGGGACAGGTGGCCCCACCAATTATAAATTCCCCAAGACTGTAAATGTATATTTTATCATCTTGTGTCAAAATACTCATTTTAATATTCAAACATTTTACCACATAATAAGCTGTAACCATATGTTTATTTGTTATATTATACTACTATAACATTAATAAATATTTACAGAGCCACGGTGTATCATAGATGTATTAGAAAAAAAAATGGTAGCTTTCTTAGTATGATTTTAAGTGAAAATCTTCATTGCCCTGGAAACTAATTTTAAATAACATTACATTTGTTACACACTGGTAAGAGCCAGGGAGCTTAAATTTTTTGAGTCTGACACCCCCTTTTAAAGTCATGTTATTTTATTTATTTCCCCCAATTGCATGAATTAAAGATGGAGTGTTATCTCAGTTTTGAATTCCTTAGCTTGATGCCGCAGTGTTTGCTTTATTTGTATGTGAATTCTCTCTTTAATAAAGATGAGCGCTGCTGAACTTTCCATTAATGAGAGACACTTAGGTACACAGCTCTTTGTAACAATTTTGGTAGTACCAGGAAAATTCAGAAATGTTGCTTGTCTATTCATAATTAATGTGTCAAACTGTGTGATTAATCAGAAGTTTTATGATCTCTAAAAACATAACATTGTCTCTGCAAATCAGATCATATACCATCAAGTTGACAACCATCAGTTAGAGAGAGAGAGAGAGAGAGAGAGAGAGAGAGAGAGAGAGAGGAGATCCCAGGATTCCTGACTCCTATTTGCTGTTACAGTGTTCATTAGTATTTATCCTCGGTGACAGCTGAGACCAGCCCAGACCTACATTCAGGAGACAGGAGGCCCAAGATAAGGCACTGACTTGCCACTTTCATGTGTCAGGAGACAGGCTCAGAGCGACCCGACCCAGCTGGAACCCGGAGGAGCGTGTGCCAGTTTGGGAGTTATTGACTTGGTTACCTACTGTCAGTGCTCCCGGCCTTCCTGACTCAGTTCCTGATAATGAAGCCCTAACCTCAGCTGTGTTGACGTTTCTTTCAGCCTCTGTGTAGGCAGAAAATTTCTCAGTATTATCAGTTTCGATACAGATTTTCACGACTATGGAACTCTAAGCAGATTGAACAGAGGTGATCCTCCTTATGGTCGCAGGGTCCGAACCTGCTTAATGGGTGCCCTATCAGGCAGTAGCCTGGTTCTCTTACTGCCTTCTGCTGCCAAGGGCACACCCGAAGGGGTGGCAGGAGACCGTGGGTGCCAACTGTCCCGTTAAAGTAAGGATCTGTTTCCAACATTTCTGCTTTTGCCATGGTCGCAGATTCTGAAATCGTTGTGTAATGTCCTGACTTCTAATTCTTCTGTGGGAAAATAGAGTGTTGTAATTTCCCACCTTCCTTGTATTCTTCTGTAATTGTCTCTCACGGGATGGTTGGGGCATGTCTGAATTCTACATCATGAAACTTCAGCCCCCATAACTGTCTTTGTCCACTGACTGCATTCAGTTGGAAAAGGAATCTTTCCCTTTTATTTTTTCAACTAGTAATGAGTGTGTTATTGAAATGACTTTCCCCCCGATGCTTTCCTTACCCTAATGTCATGTAGCAGAGGTAATAACAACCTGAAAATCTGGACAGCGTGAAGTTCTGTAACCGCCCTGAATGTCTCTGACAGCCTCTGCCTAGGACTGAACTCTCCACATTGTGTGTTTCAGACGTTGAGAAAGAAGGGCCTTAATGGCTGTGACAGCCCAGATCCCGATGCGGACGATTCCGTAGGTCACAGCCCTGAGTCTGAGGACAAGTACAGGAAAATTAACGAAGATATTGATCTAATGATCAGCAGACAAAGATTGTGTGTAAGTACTCAAAACGCCTTTCATTTTTTTTACTCTTGGTATTTCTCTGAACCTGGCAGGCCTTGAACAAGAAGGAAAACAAAGGCTGTGAAAGCCCCGATCCTGACTCCTCTTACGCACTCACCCCACGCACTGAAGAAAAATACAAAAAAATTAATGAAGAATTTGATAATATGATCAAGAGCCATAAAATTCCTGTAAGTACCCAAGGTAGATGGCTGGTCTGCTGATAACTGCTGCAGTAACATACCTTAACCCTCTCAGTGATGGCTTTGTCTAAGACGCATTGGAAAGTCAAACCAATAAAATAGCCATCTCATTCCACGGCAGTTCGTTTAGAAAGCAGACCCTAGTTAAAGGGCTGCTTAAACTATGGAATCTAAAAAAACTTGTCATCAAGTTCATTCAGAGATAGGAAATTCACAGGAGGAAGAGAAAGAAAGACATCTATGCAACACACCCTGACTTTACACAATCTCTTAAACACACAGTGCACTCGGAAAACACCAGAACCTCCTTCTCAACAAGTTTAAGGACTTGCTGTAAAATACATACACACATATATGGACTGAGACCGGACGCAGGAGGGGAGCTGTTGTCCTCTCGCATGCACTGGTGATTATCACCCAAATAAAAGCTCATTTCTGAATAAAGCTTCGGCCCCTCCCCCCCAACACACGACACCCAGCAACAGCACTGAAGGGTTAAAGCTAATGCTCGCTGCAGGGAAACAGACTGCATGAAAACCTAATGGTAAGATTTCAACATGTGTGTGTGCTGGGGTGATGTTCAAGCTTCATCAAAATATCCGCTTTGCCTACACCAACATTTCCCATGCTTTAACAATTGGCTCAGTTTTGTCTTAACCAAGTCAAAAATTTTCTAACAGTCAATCATATGCCTTGCCAGTTATTTGAGAGAAATAACTCTGCATGTATTATTTTGTTTGCCCACAGAAAGAGGGGGGGGATGTACGTACCTTTTATTATATCCTGTCATCAGTCAAGTGGTGTTAATGGTGTGACATAAAGTGATGCAACTCAAGGCTCACATACTTTCTGAATAACCAGTGTTAGTATCTGAACCCTCCTTGTATGCAAGCTCCTCAGTAGGTAATTAATTCCTTTCTCAAGAAAAAAAAAAAAAAGCACACTTTGGTAAGTTAGCCCAACATCCTCAACCTGGGCATTAGGGGAGACTGCAGTAAAAATATGCCTCCGTGACTACAAGTGCAGATATTTGGGGATTAGAGCTCCACCACTGCACTCCCAGGTGAATTAACGCTTTACACGTAGTAGGTGCACAGCTACCCTGTGTTGAATTAAATTAAACACTTTAAAACTTATTTAGAAAATGTGTGCATCTTAAACTTTCTGTCTTCATACATACATGTCTGCTTCTTTTGTTAAGTGAAACAATGTCAGCAGTGGAGCTTTTGTTGAATTGCAGTTACTAATACACTGTATTACGAAGGAAAGCTAAGTGCTGTAAATTCTTAGAGGTTTCATAAACCGAGCACTACATGCAGAACAGCCACCGTGGGCACTTTATCAAATGAAATCGTTCCTGTCAGATGCTGCAATGCCTGCTTGGTATGGCCAGAATTCTTAAATGATAAAATATCCACTGGGGTTTTTGTCTTGCCCAGAAGCAGGAAAGAAACAGCTCCTGGGGGCCAGTTTTTTTTATTTCTTGCGGCCCGGGTTTCTCTGGCTCTACAATGCTAGTTTAGCTGCTGGGCACAAAGGTGTGTGAATGTAAGGTTTTTAAGGCGGAGCACGTCAGGTGTCTCAGGTAGAAGGAATCTCCTGCCCAGCTGGGAAAAGGGCAGCATCTGTAAGACTGCTGATCACGCTCCAGGGCGGTGATCTGAAGTGTGTCTGTAGCTTTAACCCCAAGACTTCTGGGAGGACGCCCGTATTTGCACATTGGATCACTCCTCCCCACGCTTTAGGGGGAAAGAGGTGTGACACATGCCTCGATTCCCTCACAGTATTTCATCCTGTCATGTAAAGAGTTCAGAATCAGGATACACGATTTCTTAAGAGGTGCAGCGGTGTGTGGTGGGGGATGAAAAACCACATGAGAGTTTACGGGCCGGGCTGTGAGAAGGAGCCACACAGCCCCGCGCTGCGCCTCCAAGCCTCCCTTTCTTTAGTAAGTGCTTCAGTCTCCGGGATGAAAAGCCCAGTTTTCGCACATCGCTTTCAGTTGCTGGAAGTAAATTTTGTTGAAAGTTTCCACAGCTGCTAAAACATTTACAGCGGGGCAAGGACACTCTGCCCTTTGTGTGGAGAGAACGTCCCCGCCTCTTTAAAAACATTACAAGACTGTTTTTCTATTTCAAAGACCCAGTTCGAAGAGTTTCCCTTGTAAAATAGAAAATTTAATATTGCGATCACCTGTGGGTTCGAGGTAATTTATGCCCATATTCCTCAACGACGTGCAATAACTCACGGAGGACTCGGGATCTTGTTGAGCAGCGTTTCCTCCTCCAGGGTTTGCCCCGGTTCACGCCAGGCTGCAGGGCAAGAGAAAACAGCTACGTTTGAGGAACCAGGAATTAGGAAATGGACCGAAGGAAGGAGGGGCGGGTGCTAGATTGGTTGAGAGGGAAGAGGAAGGAAGTGGGAATGGAGAGTTTCTATTTTCTTCAAATAAGGGACAGTGAAGAGAGAGAAACAGTACCGCCACTAGGTCAGGGAAGGGGTTAAAAGGAAAAGCACGTGAGATTATTTACATGCAGAGGAGGAATACTTGAAGGAAGGAAAAGGTTGAACATACAGGTACAATGGAGGTAAAATGGCAAAGCTCAAGGAAGGGAAGGAGGATGGGAGTGGAACAGGACAGAGCTGCGGGTGGGCCCAGGTGGAGTTAAGGTGGTAGGAGGGTAGAGGACAGAGTGGGTGACCATCTACTGACCTGTGTTTTGTATGTTGAGTGTGGCTTCTACAGATTTTAAGGTGGGCGAGCAGGTGCTTGAAAGAGGACTGAGAATGAAGGTGTGGACATTGTGAGGAGTTGGGGACAGAGAGGAAATGAGCAAGTATGTGCTGGAGTTGTCAGGCAGCCTTGAGGAAATTTGGATACCGGCAATTGGTAGTCACTAGTCATCAAAGTTTTGTGATTCTCTTTCTCTGCTGGTTTTCAGCAGACTGGTAATGGTTGATCAAAAGTTAAGGGTGTCATCAGTGGCCCCAAAAAAGGGATTCAGTTCAATCACTCACACTGAATAAAAGAGGGCTTATTAACTAAAAATATTTTATTGCAAATATTTGATTTGACTTTTTATTGGACTTTTCCTTGTGGTAAGTTTGGGAAAATAGTGGCTTTTGGATAAGAGTTCAGATACCTTTCTGACCACGATGACTCATTTCAGTAACCATGATCAATTTGTTCAGGGGTGAAAACTAAAAGCCTTTTAGCTGTTATGCCTGTATCTCCTAAAGCCAGGGCCAGCATCATTGGCGTATGACCTGTGCAATTACACAGGGCACTGCTCTTAGAGGGCCACGCTTGGTAAAACGCTGTGCCATCACCTCCTTGAAATTCTTAATAAATTTTAACAAGGGTCTCACGTTTTCATTTTGCCCTGGCCCTGCAAATTATATAGCCAGTCCTGCCTACCACCTTTTTTAAGTACCCCAAATTTCCTCTTCCTTGCTGTCCTGAGAGCTCTAAAATTTTTAGGCTGGCCTGAGATCTCTGTAAGTTTGGAGTCTTTACTTTTTGGCTTTCACTTTTTAAATAATATTTTTTTAATTTAGATGCTTTTAACTTCTCAAATTTTGAAAAGTCGAGAAGAAAAAGAATAGCAGCAATATCGCATAAACATGCATACATTATTATAGCCTTTGCTTTCCCTAAAATGTTTAGATCCGGTTGGTCTCTTTAGGATGCAATCACTTCAGGTCCAGGGAGGCTAAAAGATGTGCCTGGTTACATGTCTATTTATTGCACAACCTGGACTGCAACTGAGATTTCTGATATTAAGGCTGATGTTCTTTCTGATTCTCTGAGATATCTTCTCCATGGGGTCATTTTTAAGCTTATAATTTGATTTCAAAATTACTTAGCCAGTTCCTGATACAGATAAGGAAAATGCAAAGGCTGTTAGCATATTTTACAACTTGTAAATTTTTGAAGTATGCTCTGGTATCAGAATTATACCTGACTGCTATTTAGTCAGTCACAGGAGAGTTTTTATAATAATCAACATCAAATTGTTTATGGTCCAGAATGCTAGAAACTGAGTAATTCTTGAGCATGATGGTTGAGTAAGGGAGGAGTAGAGAGAGACATGTAATGAATTGTTTATTAGGGTGCTTCAGAATTTATTAAATAATTATTAATAATCCCCTTTATATTGGATATGCATATAATCACTCAGGGGAAGGGGAGAGAATTAAGCTTTGCTCTCTACTGAGATACAATCAACATTCTGTAAAATATTCAAGGGGATAGCGACCTTTAGGTATTCAGTAATAAACACTTGTAATTAGTAATAGTAAATATAAATTTAAAATTCTGTACCCAAATGATAGCTTTAAAATATCAAACCTGAGAAAATATGGACAAGGGGAGCCTTTAAGGCTTCTTTTTTCCTAAGACCTCAGTCACAGGCTGGCAGTCGGTGAGCACACACTGCACTCCAACATGGTACTCACCACATCCCACTTAGTTCATTATTTTTGTGGTTCAAAATAATAAGCTACTAACATCCAGCTCTTCACAGTATGATTTCTGATTGCAACATTCTCTTTCTATCAAAAAAAATTCATTGTTGTTGCACAGTGGTTTAGTAGCAAAAGCAACAGGCGCGGCCACTTACTAGTTTGATGACATTGGGCCGCTTAATCTCACCGATTTTAAAAGGGAAGAATTATAAAGAATGTTGAAAGGGTTGGATCATATCATGTCTGTAGATTATGCAGTACAGTGCCTGCTCAATAAGTAACACACAGTAAATGCTAAGCTTATTCTTTGTAGGAGTACAGTGTCTTCCTAAAAATTCTCCTTTGAAGAGAAATATTCAGTTCACATAATAAAAAGTAGACTAGGATCTGCATTACTTAGAGCAAAAGAGCTTTAACACCTTCCTGAAATGAGACCTTACTTAGCCAACATCAGAGTTGATTTCATAGTAGAAGGGAAACACGAGCAAAGAAAAGTGATCAGGAGATGGCCACCTCTGCCAACCTGGGGCCCAGCAAAGGGAGACACCCTGCCCTCCCTCTCCCACTCTGTACTGCTCGCTGGTGCCACACTGGCCACGCTGAAGCCAGGGGGCAAGGTGAGCCTGGTGGACACAGTCTGGAGGGTCAGCATCTGGCCCAGAGCAGTGAAGAGGGGGGACAGTGACTCTGGAGGGGCAAATGGAGAAGCCATCGCGCAGTTACTTGTCTGTGTTTTCTCAGGTATACTAGAGTAATTCTTATTTGGTCTTTTAATAAAGGCAGACAATATTTTACTTACTCTACAGACATTTATTTCACAGCATTTGTCGTTTAAAAAGTCTCTGGAAATTTTGGGATATACTCACTCTTTGATATCTTATCAAACATTTATATTCCATTATGTCATGGTGTCTGTCTGAAATTATTTTTGTACCTTGTTTACAACAGATAAAGCCTAATAAAGAATGACTGTGTTAATGTAGCACTTGGACATTTTTATTTCCCTCTAAAACAATGAAGAAACAAAGACATGTGAAAGAAAAGAGTTATATAACATTTACTCTGGTCAATATCAACAGATCCAGGTCATGGAAGGAGAGAGACACAGGAAAAATAAAGAGTGAGAAATAAAAGGAGGACAAGCATAAATAGAGAATAATGGTGCAGTCATCACCAGGGTAAACATACAACTACTGCCGAGCGAGGCCTGTGTTGCAGGCCAGCCAGTCAGCCAGCAAAAGAAAACTGATGTTAGGATTACAGAGGAAAAAAAGTGTGTGTTTTTTTTTTAAAAAGAACAAAAAACTTTGAACCACACTCATTTATGCATTTAAAGTTGCCCAATAGCTTATTTGAAAACACCTGAGGGAATGTTCTATTTAAACTCCATCTCCAATATACATATTAGATACACACACATCCATTTTATACTAAGAATGCTGTGTGCTCTGACATCACTAGCCCTCTGGCAATATATTCAAACAGTATTTTCATTTGTAATGTTAAAAATGGGGAAAGAAGAGGGGGGAGTTGCAACTATGATTATCTAGTTAGGGCAAGCAGGAAAATAAGCATGACTTTGCTTCAATTGCCAAAATAATATCAGAAAAATCAATAGTTGGGACCTGATTACTCTAATTAAATAGCCACACAGCTTCGGTTCTCTAAATATTTGCCAACTGTCTCATTTGAAATGCAGGCCTTGCCAGCTTTCAGTGTTAGTATATCAGTGCAACATATACTCTGAACTACCATTTTAGAATATGGATTATTAAATGATATATGCTCTGTTGAATCTAGTATCTTAAAATGTCTATTATCTTCACAGTTACTTTCAAAAGACAGACTTTTTAAAAATAATAATTAAAGTATATGTGCTGTTCACAAGCCTGGAGATGATTTTATATCATTAAGCTTTTGCATAAATATGCTTCAATAAGCAATTAAGCCGAAGGCTCCGACTTGCATTTCAATCCTCCTTTTTCTCTGTGAAGTCATCACAATCATGTACCTTTGATTTTGCAGTCATTTCTGCCACCAGATTCAGATATCACAAATGAACAATTATTACCTAATAGAATGGAATTCAAAGACAATGGAATCTAATGAAATGGGGCTTTGTTTTAAACAAAAGTGAAACGTTTTCTAATAGTTGCATAGAAGGAGTTCCAAGCACATTAAAGAAATCAATTTATGATGTGAACATCTTGAGAGCTCTTCTTAATGGTCTTCTAGACACCAAGCAGTCTGGAATTTGAAATTTGTCTTGGAAAGTAAAGGCTGTCTGAACTTGAGAGCTTCTGTTTCTAGTCTTTCTTTTTTTGTAACCCTTTTTATTTTCTGCTCGTATAGGCTGTTCCACCTCCCAACTTTGAGATGCCAGTCTCCATCCCGGTGTCCAGCCATAACAGTTTGGTATACAGCAACCCCGTCAGCTCACTGGGAAACCCCAACCTTTTGCCACTGGCCCACCCTTCTCTGCAGAGGAATAGTATGTCTCCTGGTGTAACACATCGACCTCCGAGTGCAGGTAACACAGGTATGTCCTCAGAAGAAGACAGTGTGAACAAGTCATTGGAAGGAGCCACTCTGGGCAGAAAGGCCATTTTATCTGCAAGTTTTCCATGTGTTGTATCCCTTCACTGCTAGGTCTTCAGCATGATAAAGCCTAACCCCACGAGCATATCTTTAGAAATCTTTTATAATCTTGCACTTTAGCTATTCAGCCTCTATATCACCGATCTCCTCATGTGGCTATATTTTGGCCACATGTTTTCTCACACAGAATGTGCTTTTCTCGTCTACTAGTAAAATGCCATTTTCTCTCCTCACTAGATAGCACTTCTTCTGTGAAACCTTCCCCTGTGTTCTCTTATGAAATATCCCATGGTCAATTTTTTTTTATTTATACAGTAATTTACTTATACCATAGTGGATTTATGGCAAAAAGAAAATGTGGTAGGATAGCATAATTTATAAGAAGTGTGAAATAAAAACAAAACTAAGTCAGAAATGAAGAGCACATCATAAGGACATTACACCTGCCATAAATTTGTGCCTGCACTTCTAGGAGATCCTTACTGTTGTGCAATTCACAGTGTCCCATAGACAAGAACTTATTACTCAGGAAAACTTCAGCCACTCTTATACTCAGACCAAGCAGAACACATTATGTACTATAATGAGTATGCATCTATTCTCCCACTGGATTTAAAGAGATTTGAAGGGAAGAGTGTCCTCTTGATTTTCCAGACTCACAGTAGAAATTAAGTAAATGTGTATTGAATATAACTGAACAATTCCTTCATATTTTCAAAAGAAGCACCACATAAATAATTGTATTTATAAATCATGTGCATCAACCATTATATATTTATATTTGGGGGTTTTTAATAAGCACTCTATAGAAAAATATTAATACTTCAGGCACAGATAACTGTATTAAAAGCAATTTATTCACAAAAGAATACTTAAATATCTCTCATAATTAAACATATATTTAGTAAGTTTAGTACAGAAACTTTATATAGAAAATAGAATCAAAATCAGTCCTATAAAAAACCTTGATAAATCTTGAGTCTGAAAGATGTGGATAAAGGAGTTTATTATACCATTCTCTCTACTTAGAAAAATGATTGAAATTTTTCATAAGCATTTTCAATAATCAATACCTTTCTTTCAGATCATACTCAAATGCAGTTGATTTTCCTATTTGATGAACTAGTGCTCATTTATTTTTTAAAATCTCATACTTTATTTATAAAATATTATTCAGTTAGAAATAATAAACATTTTCATAAAATGTAACAAATGTTTTCTTCTAATTCCAAAACTAGAACTAACTAATAATTGTACAGTGTCACTTAGAAGCAATTACAAAATAATCAGCTGTTATTCTCTGTGTGTTTATTTTTTCATTTTGGCTAAATCTTATTCCTTAAAAACTAACAGTAATTATTATATTTAATATCTTATTGAAACACTCCAACTCTTAATATAAACCTTGACAAATTTCAAATTACTTTCTTAAGTTAGCCATGAATAAGCCTAAGTTTCTAAATTTGTGGCCAGTGAAACCTATTTTACTGTGTCAATAAGTAAAATTCAGGTACTAAATAGGTCATTCACTGTAGGTAGATTCATGAAATGACCAAGATCCTGGACAATTAACACTATACAAAATTAATTTTATAAAATATGTTTTTAAAGAATTAAGCATCAACTGTATGGTTATTTGAATATACAGTAAACCTTACTGTATTTTTTATTCTGTACTCTCTATAAAACATCCCCTTAGGAAAAACTAGACTTGGAAATAATAAAAAATTCAGAAAACAATTAAGAAAAAACTGGATCTTTTAAATATAATTTTTTTAAAACATATTTTATTGATTTTTTACAGAGAGGAAGGGAGAGGGATAGAGAGTTAGAAACATCGATCAGCTGCCTCCTGCACGCCCCCCACTGGGGATGTGCCCGCAACCAAGGTACATGCCCTTGACTGGAACCGAACCTGGGACCCTTCAGTCCCCAGCCTGACGCTCTATCCAGTGAGCCAAACCGGTTAGGGCTTAAATATAATTTTTAATGTAATTTTTCTTTAAAAAAGATTCTGCAAAATGTCAGTAGTTGAATGTATTTTTAATGTTTGAGCACAGCATGTCGCAATAAAACAAATGTCAGCCATCTGACTTAGGTAATACTTTACAAATTTAGGACTCTTGAGAGAGCACAAAATACTGGGGTTGCTAAGGGCAAAGTGTGCTGTTCTGCTGCTTTAGCCTTGCTCCTTTTGATCTGCGTCTTTCATCCGTAGGTGGTCTGATGGGTGGAGACCTCACATCCGGTGCAGGCACCAGTGCAGGTGAGTGGAGACTTCCGTACTGCTGTGCATATCATTGTTCAGGGTTCTTTTACTGGGAGATTTGCAGGAAGTAAGTCTTGAACCCAGTAAAGTTGAGATCTGTGAGAGGCATGGAAAAATGGCCCCAAGAATTCCTAAAGCACTTTTCTGAACAGGAGTGGCTGGATAGTCACTTAGAAGAAGAATGTTTATTAACTAGAAACTTCAACTAGTCAATGTAGAGAATTGAGGACTCTCATCAAATCAATTTAATTCTAAATACCATGTCTAGACACGAGTGCCTATACCCATCTTTGCCATTTGAGGTCTTGGTTAATCATTTCACGTTCAATGTGACTTACTTCCTACCCAACGAAGTACCAAACTCCTCTACATTTCTAAAAGAGAATACAAAAAGAAAAGGAGGGGTGGGGTTATAATCATTTAACAATAATTTAATAGACTAAAACCATATTTGGTGTTAAAATGAGGTCTTAGAGAATGTAAATATAGTGCAGACCCCCAAAAAGCACTTTAATATATTTAAGCTTAATATCATCTTTCACCATGGCCTGTTGTATCATAGTGACATCTCTTCAGAGTTTCATGTTAATTCATATCATTGTGATTATTCTGATATTGATGTCATTTTTTATTCAGAAAACAATATGCTAACTGCAGTTTACTATTGGCATAACAAGTAACCATGGTAATTCCTGCAAGCTGGAACATGCTATACATTTAAAATAGTAGGAGGAAGACATGAGTGACACAAGGTTATGTTTGAAATGTCAAAAAATTCAAGTTTATTAAAATATCCATGGACAGCCTAATTAAAATATTTTGCCAGGATCCAATATAATAGCCTGCTAATTATAAGAAAGAAGATAAAGAACATTGGCATAGGAAAACATTTTTACAGATATATCCATTTGGGGGTAATGTTTCTCACTTCTGATGTTGGCTCTTCCCTAATTCAGTGAGTAATGAAGAAAAAGTATTAGAAGTATACAGTGAATTAGTAAGCAGAATCAATGGCACGCCTTCCTATTTTATCTTTCTTTTAAAAATTAGAGTCGAATTAATGAGTAGACTTAATGTACTATTTTGCTGGAAATTGAAATATGTTCATTTTCCCCCTCAAAAATTACTTTGTGGCTTGTTGCCTCAACATTATAGAACCAGATCCAAGCCAGACCAATGTCTCTTGGATTCAAGTCTCTGGCAAGCACTATGGTCAGCAAGAATGGTGGGGACTAAGCATTGGGTTGTCACAAATACCAAGAAAAAATAATATCAGGAAAATGCTGTATATGTTATGATATTCTATCCAGTATCTTGCTGCATCCATTTGCTTGCTCTTAGGGGAACAGGCAATAGTGGCAATGAAAGTTATTAGAAGTAGTAAAAAAACACGTGGAGTGGGGGGAATGAGTTACTCAGCTTTGATGGAAGTGGCCTCTTATTACTGCTTAACAGCTAGAATGCATTAGAATCCTATATAGAAGATGAGAAGTGCTTGGTTGTTCAATTATGCTGTCATTGTCAATTGTCTGACAGTCCGCTAAGTTTAATGGCACTCCAGGGACGGAGAAGGTACTCAATCTTGTAAGCATAAAAGTTAGCCACATAGAGGTTATACGTCATTGAACTAAAAAAGTCTTACAAGCTTAGCAAATTCATCCCTCCTACTTCAGGATGTCTGCCACATGGGCATGAGAATCTTCAGTTTCAAAAATAGTCTAAGAAAACAGAAAGGAAAATGCTCAATTACTCCACCCTCATGCTAATAAGTATTATATTTTTCTGATCGTATCTTGAAGCCATGAGTATATAATTTTCACAGTTTCTATCTAGTTGTGAAATAATTGCTTCCCCACTTTTTTAAAAATAGAGGAAGAAGCCCTTTCTAACTCTGCTTCCACGGAACACCTGTTGCAGATGCCAATTAGCCTTGTGCTTAGCTGTCATGTCCTGCTCACAGGCACAGCCGTCTTCCCTTCTTTCTCATGCTGGACAGTATCATATGTCGAAGCTGAATATATCTGTGCTGATGTCAGAGAATCACATAACACCGGGGGAAACAAGGCCAGCCAGAATGTCTCTACATTTTCAGAAAAGAAAACTGAAACAAAATGGCCAAAAGATACCTTCCCAATGTTGAATACTGTCATTGAAACACAAGGTCTCAGATAAAGTGAGAACCTCTGAGGCCAAGTGGCAAGGCTGCAATTAAGTTCAATAATTTTCAGTCTTTTTTAGTTTTTTCAAAATCAAATCATCTGAACTTGTAAAAAGGATAGTCTTGAGAAGGAAGTAAATTTAACATTTATTGTGTGCCCATGAATACCAAAAGGCCAAAGAGAGAAACGTTCTCTTTTTCAGCTCAGCTCAATCACAAAGTATAGCATCTTTCCCCTCCAGTCCCTGAGCCATCTCTCTCCCTTGTGCCATCATCCAGCAAGGCACTAAATCTTACAGACTCTGCCTCCAAGGTACTTCCTCAATCTGCACCTTTCACTTCATTGTTATCGCACTCCCCTGGATCAGGTTTATATCAATACCCAGGCCCCCTAGTTCGTCTCCCTGCTTCGCATTGCATCCCACACAATTCTCATCATAACTGACTGGTCTTTCTCAAAGCCTTAAACTAATTGTAGGTCATCATTCACAGGCCTGAGATCCAGCAATGGCTTCCCAGCTCTTTCCGAATTAACCAAGAGCCTCTTATCTCTGGCCCAACATGCTTTCCAGTTTTACTCCTTCTTACCTTCTGCCACCAAGAACCCTGCACTCCAAATCTATGATAGCAAACATTTAAATTGCTCTTCCTGGGTGCTTTATGAAAAGTAACTCATTTATTCTCATAACAGTCCTTTAAAAAAGATATTCTTTTGATGCCCTTGTAGAAGACAGTGGGACTGAGGCACAGAGAGGTTAAGTAATTGGCCAAGGTGGAGCCCAGGCAGTCTGCTTCAGAGTCCAGGCTCCTAGCCAGCTACGTTGTGCTTCCACTTTCCAGATTGCGCTGAGGCTGCTTGCCTTCACATCTGCATTCCTAGCACCCCTGCTTCAGGCTACTGAGCACTCCTCATCATCCCTCAGAATTCAGTCCAGCCATTTAGGAAACCCTTTCCTGTCTCTCCCAGAAAGAATTACACACCTCTCCTCTATTCTCCCGTGGCAGCCTGTACCTACACTACTTATCTCATTGCATTGTCATTATAAAGTCTGGGCACATTTCTCTCTCCTGGACACTCAACACTCAGGGCAAATTATCTCTTATTCCGTTTGTAATCCCAGCTTGAAACATAAAAGATAGCACGTGGCAGATACTCAGTAAAAGTTTGTTAGCTGAATAAAGGAAATTTTGATCTTATAGACATAAATTTTTAATAGTGTTGATATAAAAAACAAAAGTAATATTTCAAAGAAATTATGTAACTTTAAATAAAAAAGATATGCCCTTTATTTGTAATTCAAAAAATAATGTATTCTTCTGATACTGTATACACTGAATAATGAATTAATTACTTGTTTAAATGGCTGAGCACCATTGGCCAATAAAGTTTTACTAACTTCTCTAACATACTTGATAGAAAACCCATAGAGCTAATATATAGCAGTAAATGAGAAATTTACTGGGTTGGTATCTCAGGCCATCACAAATCACCTCTTAAAATAATGAACCTCTTCTTATCTTATCACTTGAAGCAGTTTCAAAGAAAAAGACAAGTGGAAATAAAGAAGGAACAGGATGGGGTTGTACTCTTGCTATAAGAGAAATATACAGCAAGTCATTATAATACATTAGCAATAGTGACATTTCTAGGTTTCAGTTGACAGTTATTCATCCACTACTTAATCCTTTTCTCTCAACAACCAAAATGAAAAGTCACTGCTTTTAAAATTACATTTTGTCATATCTCTGCACATTAAAGCTTTTAACATGCTAATCTTAGTGGTTATTGATGATTGTAAGATCAAGCTCAGTTGAGTTTTCATCATCATTAGATTTAATAGAAATAACCATTAGAACAGCAATGTCTTGTGTTGGATTATTCACTGTCCTATTAGTACCCTTTGTTTTGATTTTGAAAACATGGTTTCTTTGTATTAAGTAGGAAGAACAAGTATACTCAAGGATTTACTGATTTGTGATTGAGACTGGAGAGAGAGAGAGAAATCGTTTAGGAATCTCTGAAGTTTTAAGAGAATTTTACAATCTACATAGCTATTTGACAATAAGGCAAAGGAGATTTATGTATATTGGTTAATAATTTTAATTGGCATTTATTGTAAATTAGATATAATTTTATATAAAAAGAAACTAACAGCTGTTATTTTGATTGTCAATTGTTTACTCTTTTATGCATTTGGTTGTCAAGCATTGTCACTTCCAGAATGCTTAATTTATATCACTGAATACATGGAGACTTGGTGGCAGTGAACGGCTGCAGATAAGTCACTGAGCAGTGAATAAGGAAACCTGGCTTCCAGACTCTGAAAACACTCCATCTAGCAAGACCTTAAACTTAGAACCTTTGCACTTAGTACTTATTTTGGGGATAAAACACTATAGTGTCCATTTATAAATAATGTGTTATGATCATATAATAAAACTTTAATTACAGGACTTATTTTGAAATTCATTTGGCATTGAAAAAGAAGTGTTTATCATGTTATAAAATGGAACTAAGTGAGGAGACGAAAAGGCCATACAATGTGTATTATTCTTTACCAGTACCATTGTTTTTCAAGTTTTTGTTTTTGAGAATACCTACCAAAAATTTCTCAGCTTACTCTCTTATTAGCCTAAAGACTTCTTGGAAATTCTTACTCAGTAATTTAGAGTATCAGTGAAGTGGTTAAAAATTTAGTCTAGAAGGATTTGCTTTAACAAGTTTGCATTTTTTGTTGCCTAACAAAACACAAATTCAAGTTACAATACTCAAGAAAGGGAGAGAGATACCACTTAATTGCTCTCAAATAGAAAACTATTTTTGTTATGATAGAAATATATTTTATATTACTTTTTGAAATATTATTAAGCAGCATGTGAAAAAATCTAAATTAATAGTTGAATTCTTGTTTTGAAAGTATTTTGTTAGTTTGATTTGTTCTGGAAAAAAACAATTCTGAGTTCATTTGCAGTTTTACCTTGGTAGTTCACCCAAAACACAAATAAAGACCCAACAGCATTGCTTTATTAGTATCTCTGAAATTAAGTAACAAAGATATTTTTTAACACAAACCTAAGTTATCTACATTTATTAAGGGGGAAGAAAAAAAACACCCAGTCTTCTGGTTGGATGATCTACAGCCACTGCCAAGAAAATGTGTCCACCTTCCATATTCAAGACCTAAAAAATCACAAATAAAGCAGTACCTTCATACCCTTCTCTAGGGGCTGATGTTGAAGTAAGAGAGGCAGCTTAAAGAAAAGACATATGAAAATGTTACAGGCTAAGTCAGGATACCATAAAGTCTGCCTTCAACAATTTTGGTTTGACTTCATTCTTAAGGCGTTTGATTTCTATAGGGAAAACATTTTTTTTAAAATTATATCTTCCTAGTGTTTTAACAGATTTTAGAGTCCTTTGTAAAACATGATTTCTGATCTCACAAATTGTATCATTTTTATCCCCTACCCTCCTGTTACATTCAGTAAAGCAATGTGAAAATTGATCTCTTCACTCATTTTTCATTGCTTTAACCAAGGATGTGGCTGAAAACAAAACTTTGATCATTTTTAATATCAATTCAGGCAGGTAATATTTTCTCCTAAATTATCAGTTTTACTAAAATTTTCTTCTTCTCTTAGCAGTCTTGTTTTTTGTACACTATTGGTTTCTCTCTTCCCTGTTTTTGACATCACCGTAAGGCTTTATTTGGAGATAACATAGAAAGAAAAGCTCTTCTCAGAATCATCAGTGATTTGAAATTGTGCATCAACAGACAGCAGATGCTGAAGGAGATATGTGGTTAAAAAAAACCCTCTTTTGGAAATCAATTTTTTACCTACCAGGGACTTTTCAGGCCTTCAAGGCTGTCGGCCAAGAGTGTAATTTTCTGTTTTTAAATAAAACTTTGCCAGTCACTTGAATTTTACAGTTAGACTTACATAGTATGTTTCATTTGAATTTCAATTCAAAGCCTTATAGTCATGATACAGTCTCATATTTGAAAGATCAAATCAAATATATTTAGTTTAAAGTAAACTAAAGAAAATTATTGTACCAAAACCTTGGATAAACAATTTCAATTTTTAAACTACAGATGTGTCACTGGGAAGATTTATTAAGGCGGGGGGCGGAGGGGGAGGCGGGAAGCACCTAGTCTTCTGGTTGGTTATTATTGCTCCATTTTAATTGTTTTAACCAAACTTAATATTAACTTGTTTTAACCTCCTTTCACAATTTGTTTACCTTAGACTCCACTTACAACCTGCACAAACAGTAAAGGACTGATTGTGTTGTATTTATAGTGTGTGGGGAAGGGGAGCCCTGCTATATTCGTAAAGATTATCATAGTATTAATAGCAAATCCAAATCTGTGGTCCATTTACATATTAAAATACATTCATTTACATGACAATCATGAAAAAGGAACCTTTCGTTTAATATTAAGCAACTCAAAGAAAACTATGAAATCATGGACTAAAAATTTTGCTCAAGCAATAATTTAGGAAAATATTCCAGAAGCAGATATTGAGAATAATAAGATAATCGAGGAAAATATGTGATAGCTGGGTTATTTTAGGGATGACATTATTGCCCTTGGAAAGTCTGTGAATTCCCATTTTGCAGGATTGTTGTGAAACTTAAATGAGATAACCAATGCATCGCACCTAGCAGTGTCTGCCCAGAGCAAGTGCGTGCTAATATATGTTAGCTATTGTTAGCATCACAGTTATTTATATTTATCTTTCCTAAGCAAAAAATAAAGCTTAGTGGGATGCAGTTCCAGTAACATTTCCTTCACAGAGATGGCTGCTGCGGCCCCTGCCCTCAAGGGTGAGAGTGAAGAGCGTCTGTTAATAAAGCTGAGGCAGAGTGGGAGCACCGAGCAGTGCCATGCAACACATTTCACTTTGCACATGATGATCTTCTGATGAGTTTGCAGCAGTGTAACTGTTCAAACCACAAGTAATTATTCATTCTCTTCTGTCACGTTCTCTCTAATTTATACTGTCTCAATATTTTTGTTTATAAAAATGGCTGAAAGAATGAGCGATTGTGTCAATAATGGAGACACCCCCTCATTTTTAGCAAAGAGACAGCCCCAAAATCACAAGAAGTGAACAATTAAGTGAGTCATCAATCTATCATTCATCGTTAAGTGGAATTTTCTGAAGATAGTGAGGCTCAATATCATTTTTATGGTGCAATTAAAAACTATCCCTGCAGTAAATCAGTACTCGGAGCAGAACGATATTTTTAGTGCCCTTTTGCACTGGCAACATCAGATTGTCAATTTCTTCCTTATTTGCAAGTGGAGCCTTTATTCAGAGAGAGAGGGAGAAATATAAGGATTCATTCTAAATCTGAAACATCAGGCTTTTGTCATAATGTGGTGGGAGCAGTCTGTGTTTGGGATTTAAATCAAACAAGTCACAGAAGCTCCTGAACCTCAATTTCCTCATCTGTCAAAAGTCGGGGTGATCATGCTTGACCCGCATGACTGGTAGGACACATGAGCAAGTGGCTTGCAGCAAAAACCTACTTTATGATATAGACTCTTGATCTTTGGAGAAGCAACTCAGTAATAAGTAAAAATTCTTTACTTCTGCCTCACAATCCAGAGCTTATTGTATGTACTGAAGATTTGAAGGTCAGTATCTAGTTGGCAGATAGACTTAATTTCACAAATGGTACTAAGCAAAAACACACCAAGGACAAGTGGGGTAGATATGGGATCCATGAAGGTCTGATTTGGCTTCGGGGTGACATGGTCAAGCAGAAGAGACAAGTTTCTGTGTAGAATGTCTGCTGCCCTCTAACTGTTATAGCCAAAAATAGTCTTGGCTCTGGTGTATTCTTGGGGTATTTTTCTGAGAATACACCACAAAGGCTCTGAGGTTTCACAGGAGTCTCTTCATAGTCTAACATTATGCATTATTACATTATTTCCCTAAGAAACCCCCAGATAGAGGGGAGCAATTTTATGTTTAAGAATCTGTAATCAGCTGTCTTTACCAGGATAAGAACCAGAAATCTGCTTTGCAAACCCCCATTCTGCAGGAGGCATATTGAAATTTTCATCATTCCCAGATTTCTGACCTCCAGATGTTTTGTGGTTGCCTTTTCCCTTAGAGCTATCCCATGGAAAAGGTCTCCTTGTCTCTAAAAACAAAAAGTAAATAAAAATTAAAAAATAAACTGTGATTCACAACAGCTGAATGACTTATAGCAAAGAGACAGCCCCAAGAATACACCAGAGGATTCAGTGCTTTTTTTCCTGAATCCTCACCCAAGGATATGCTTATTGATTTTTATTTTTGTTAGTGAGAGAAGCAGGGGGAGAGAGAGAGAGAGAGACAGAGACAGAGACAGAGAGACAGACATCAGAAGTTAACTATATGTTCAGTTTCATCTGACCAGTTTTCCTGTGGCAGTTTGCTTCAAATTCTAAAAATTGAGATACCATTAACAACTTCCTGAACAAATTAAATTTTGTACCCCTATATATAATTAGAAATTGTTTTCCAGATAACAACTAATAGCGGATACTATAAAATACTGGGCATTTCAGTATCATTTTAGTGGTTTGATGGAGGCTTGTATCTTAAATTGACACTAGGTAGTAAACATCTTTACCCTATATTACAGGAGAGATTATTGACTATGATATTATAAAATTTACTTTTAAAAGCATACTTAATTATCCACTTGAATAGCACATCAAAAGTTCAACAGCTGCTTTGACATTTCATGTAGCTCAACCCACTATTTCCTGTTTGTAAATATTTATTTATTCAGAGGGAGAGCAGAAATATGGTTTAGAACATCACCATTCTCTGCCTCTTTATACAGGGGTGGGCAAAAGTAGGTTTACTGGGCCTTTATGACATTCTTTTGAGATAATAAATCTATTCTAATGATCATACCGTGCATGTCTTTTTCCGTACGAGCAACTCTAAACCTACTTCTGCCCAGCCCGTATAAGTTCAGCATCTTCTGAACCCGAACAGTGGTTATGATGGCCAAGTTGACCATGTAAGGTCTTTCTCAAGCTTCCACATCACCTCTGGCTCAGGAGAACCTTTGAGTTTCAATGTCCCTGGTCTCACACTTCATCTGCTCCCTCTGTTTCTTTGTATTTCTACATTTTAGAATGAGATTTGACACAGATGGGTTTTCAGAATCTCAGAGCGTGATTGATTCTCAAGGAGCCGGGGCAGTGTAGTACTTCAGAGTGTGGACCCTGGACACACTGTTGGGTTCAAGTCACACTCCACCAGTTGATAGCTGTTTGACATGGGGCAAGTTACTGGACCTCTCCGTTCCTCATTTCTCTCATTATGTAATCCAAGGATCCTATTAGTACTTCATAGGATTTTTGTTGTGAGGATTTCAAGGTGTTTTGTATTCACATATAATAGCAAACACTTATACAGCAGTTACTAGGTGCCTGGTGCTATTCTGGCTACTTGATGTGTATGTTTTATGTTGTTACTAGTATTGCTATATAACACTAGATAAAGGGTTTGCTGTTTTTAATATTGCATGGTCATGTTGGTTATGGCTGCCTCAGGTGAGTGTGTGGGAGTCTTTAATTCCGATTACTTTTATGCTTCTCTCTCACTAATGAAATCGTCACTTAGCATTGAGAAAAGTAAGGCTCAGTGTGGTTGAAGGAGCTCTGATGGAGACCTCATGACTAGAACTTGGATTTATCTACTTTATCTTTTTCTTTTGTTCTTGACTCCCCTCTGCCTGGTAAATCTTCCCATCTCTGCTGCCTCAGTCAGACCTCATTCCGCCTGCGTTCCGTAGCAGGTGCGTCCTAACCGGTTTCCCCAGCGGCACCCTAACCCCCTTTAATCTATTCGTTCAACTGTCAGGATTGTTATTTTCCTCACATACAGGGGTAAGGATGTCACTCACCACGCACAAACGAAGTTTGGATGCTCACTTTCTATAATATAAAATGTAGTATAAAGTCTATGGTATAAAGTTATCATGATCTGAGAGGCTCGTGTTAGCCAAGCCTGGGCAGGAGGGGGAGGGGAGGGGCACTGCATGATGTCCCGACTTTCATATTATGTGGTTGATATGTAGTTTGTCTTGTTGGTATACTTGGCCATCGATATGTTATCATCTAAAGAAGAAAATTTGCTCAAGTAGCATAAAGAGAAGAGTCTCTTCATGTTTGAAATCAGCAAGTTGCTCTACATTTTCCATTGTCTTCTCACATTCATTCAGTAACTTAACTTTTTGTGGCATTCCTGGATAATTCTTAACTTTTTAGCATATGTTGTGTATCATTTGTGAGCACTTGAAACACTTAAAGAACTAATACTCAGCATGATATCGCTGCCTCTGCAGCAGGGTTTTGGAGGGGAGAGAGTCCAAGGTGGACTGAAATTGTCTGAAAGGCATCATGAAAGAGGTGGGACATTAGCTGATCCTTAAAAAATGAATTTGCATCAAACAGGAGGCAAACACAGGTTGTGGGACCGCTAGAACAGACACTGAGGCATTTTCAGAGGCCTGTGCTTGGCCGTGGCCACTGGAAATTAGGTTAGATAGATAGAGTGTGTCAGACCTAGGGCACCAGCCCAGCCGTGTTACGTACGATCTGAACAAGGAACATGATGGAAGCAGCACTTTACAAAGACTTCTCTGGGTGGGTTGGGACTGTACATTAGATTTAATATCATCACACATATGCACATAAGCTTACATGGGGGTTATTGAAAGACCTAGGCAAATGGTGATGAAAGCCTAAACCAGGAGAGACGCATTTTTGAAGGAAAATTAACAAGATTTGGTATCTGGTGGGAGTTGGAAGAGGGAGAGGGAATAGTCAAAATGACAATTTGGGAGACTGAAAAAATGATTGTGCCAATGAAAAATATTAGCGCTGGTCCATGAGGACTGGTTTCTGTTTTGTGCGGATTCGTTTTATAAGCTTGTATTTGTAACTAAAGAAAAAAAAAGTAAAAAGACTCATAATGTCTACATATCCAAATAAGAGAAAATTTCAGAACTTTGGGCTCAAAGAGAGCTGCATGCTCAATTGAGCTCTGTGAGACAAGCAAAATGTCCTCCTCAGGACAACTTATGCCAGGAATATGTTCTTTGAATTTACAACTTCTTAAAATAGGAGTCAATAAAAAAAAAAGGCAGCAAGTGTTTTCAAGTTAACCGGAGAGAAAAAAAATTTTTTTCTCCTAACACCACATTTCAAGTTCTGTGTATTTATACTAGTTTTAATGTGAGTGTTTAGAAACTTGTAAGCAATTGAGATAGATTCTTTTATCCTTCATGCAAATTATATTGTGAATGCTTAAATTGTTTTATGTTATGTGGAACAATATTTTTAATCAAATGAACTATAAAACAAACTTACTCCAAAGTTGGTCTGTTCTTCATTTTCTTATAATCTATAATCAGGAAGTCCATTCACTCATGCTTTATAATTTTGGTGCTTTTAAGTGGTTCAGGGAATGTGACATCTGCCTACAGTCACATCTAAATTGATAATTGTTCAGGCAGAGGGCCATTTTAAAACATAGCATGAAGGAAGGTTGAATCTGCGTGTTATAAGGTTACTGAGAGGTGGTGCTCCCCACCTCCCTGACCCCTAACTTTGAACGAGCCCATTCTCTTTAGTGAATGTATCTCATGGTAGAACAACAGCCTCAACCCGGGCCACAGCCCTCTGAGTGAGGAGGAGGCCGCGGTTTCCGAGCTGGTTTAAATGCAGGCTCCTCTTAGCAGCAAACCGCACGCACGTATTCATCGTTGATTTTGAAATGATAGGTTTCTATATCACTGGTTTAGGATCCACAGTCTTGCATTCCTGAATCTATATTGTGCCAGAATAACAACTTGGTGGCTGGAAAGAGAAATGGTTATTATACGGCTCCAAAATGCTGGCTGGCACAATATGCTAAAAAGAGTAGGAATTCGCCAGGCAAAAGCCGAATTTATTTGTTCTTAAAAATAACTTTATGCTCTAAAAATATGAATTTAAGAAGTGTCATTGCGGTTCAAAATATTTTACATTCAATATGTAAACACCTTAAAATAAGAGTAATCTTCTGAAATGGCATAATTTCTAAATAACAGGAAATATTCCAAAAGGAAAATAGAATGTTTTTCAAATCTTTTTTTTTTTTTTAGATATAAGGCATTTATTGGATTAAAAACTAAAATGTATGTTTAGTTGGGGTTTTCTTTTTCCCTACTGCTGGCCCACATTTTGCTTAAAATGTGGGCAAAAAGATGTTAGGCTTTGTTGGAATTTCTCAGAGTTTACTGTAGAAAATGTTTGTTGTTTTTTTAAAAAACAAAACACACACACACACACACACACACACACAGACACAACCTTTTCTCAGAGGCTCTGTGAAGCATTTCCATTTTTTCGAACACTGGCCCAGTGCTCATCATATCACAGGACAACACATTTCATGAAGTGGTTTTACTTCCTTTTAGCAAAATAACTCCTCCATGCAAACCAGTATCAGCGTCTACCAAGCTGGGGTTTTAGTTTCTTCTGATCTAGTCAAGCTTCACTGCACTGCTTAACTGACTCCCCCACCCCCCTTCTTTTGAACTTACCCAGCTAATTTTCCATTTGATTGTTTGTTTAAACCAGGTCTCACGCAGACTTAATAGATAAGTGGCATATGTATTTGGTATCTCTGTGTGGACTTCAGCTGACAGGAAAGCAGTGTAGGTTTTGTCTTGGTTTTCTCATTCTCTTTTTATCCAATAGAATCTGTTAATTAAAATGAAAATCCTAGCATGTTCCCAATAATGATTCAGTAAAACACATTAAATATAAAATTCCTCTGAGCATTCCATTTTATCAAGCATTTCTCTGTGAACAGACTTTTTGTAATTCTCCTGGCGATAAAAGGTAAATGTATTTGTTTCATAGAACAAGTTTTGCCACAGAAAGCTGTCCAAATTCACTGTAAAAGCAAATTTTGGCTTGGGACATATTTAGCAGGCTTTAGAAAATTTAGCTAAATTTCTTGAAGTTTATTATAGAAGAGTAATTTACATTCAAATTCAACCAATAATTTTTAAACAACTACTGTGTAACTCAGAGCATGTTTAGAGGGTATTTCATTCGGTTTATTTTGGGTTTTCTTTTTCTTCAGTAATGTGAGGATTTAATGCCTAATCCAATTGACAGATTTAATCTTGTAGTTATTTGTTATATATTCAGCCTGTTTATTCTTGCATAAAATGAGACAGGTAAATGAATGGATATGAAGAACAATTGTGCTCTACACAGTGTGCCTCCAATAGAATCTAATTCACAATATGTTCCCATAAATACCTCCTGAAATATACCTGCGCTTTGCCTTCCCGGTTCTTGGTCACCTCTAGCTCAGACTATCACAGTAGTTTCCAGACTGGTCCATGCTTCCAGGCCTTCCTAATTACAGGATATCCCAAAGCCAGTACATCTTTCTGTCCACTGAGAGGTCTGAGTTCCCTCTGCTCCACAACCCTCATAGATCTGCATCTCCACCATCTAAACCCAAGACCTGTTAGCTTGGAATTCAAGGTCTCCACAGTCCAACCTTCAAGTCCCTCCAGAGACCCCAACATTCCTCTTCTTTCATGGTTTCCCTTCTAACCAGGTGTGACCCTGACTGCTCTGGAAATTCCCACCTTGGCCCTTGCCCAGGGCCCAATCACAAGCCCAGCTCTTCTCTTTTTTCAAGACCCACATCAATTTCTGCCTCTGACATGAAACTTTATCAGTTAATCACTTAACCTGGATTGCTCTGTGGGCACCTTGCCCCAGGCTGTTTATAAGTTTTGCACGTGTATGTGCTGAATTAACACAGAGAAACAGCAAGGCCTTTGAGGACTGGGGCCTGGTCATTGTATCCCCGCTGGGTAGACACAGTGTCTATCATTTGTCCTGGGGTCATAGGTATTTGTGTGTTACTGTAATGATAATGGTAGCAATAACAAAGAGGTTGACTGTCTCCTTTAGAGGGCTGCAGAAAACAAAGGTCTAGTTTCCAGAAAGGATTGTTGCATCACGTCGCTGATTCTCTTCTCTGACCAGAGGTGGTGGAGGAAGCCAGCAGATGGCTTTCTGCCTCTGCCCAGGTGCCACCGATTCCCTCTCCAGCTCTCACTGTCACAGGCAGGATATTTGAATTATGAGAAATGGATTCAGGGTTAGCAGGGGCTAACCATCAGACCTAAAGAACCCTTTTGGTCTTCGCCTTAGATGGCTGTCCCTGTGCTTCGGTGAATCCGTGTTTTAGTGGAGGCATTGTCCCTTCATTTCAGTTCCTGAGAAGGAGTCCTGGTTTTGGAAGTTCTGTGTGAGCAGGAGAGCCAGCCTTCAGGGTCGTACACTGCAGAAGAGACAGAAGAAAACCGGAGGGAGAAATCATTTAAGAAAAGGGGAACTGAACAGCAAGCTGTGTGAGAGGCGGCTCCTCTGGCATGTCCTAGAAATTATAGTCTTGCTGTATGCCCTTTCTTCATTTAAGGACACACAGACACACAAAATAAAACCCAAACCATTGAACTGAAAGAGTGAGTCACTCCAGCCAGACCTCTGCCGAGCCAGTCAATTAAAGTTCAGGACCAATTCTGGGCTTTTCTTAGACCTTGCATGACTGTCTGACTTCATTCCAGAATTTTTTTTACTAGGAAAAAAAAAGGTATATGTTGATTTCTGAGCCAGTTTATGTGTATTGGCTCTCTTCTCATTAAAAGTTTATACTCTCCCTTCAGAGGAATGTTAAATAACTGATTGGGTTACTCTCCATATGTAGATTTCCAATGTGTGTTACTGTATGTCTCAGGCTGTTACCCTTTTATTCTTAATCTCGCCTAGTATATTCTCTAGACACATGCCGGAGTCTGCATTTCTCCCCTGAGCACTTTCCTTGTTTTGTGTTAACAGGGAATGGGTATGGCAACCCCCGAAACTCACCAGGTCTGCTGGTCTCACCTGGGAACTTGAACAAGAATATGCAAGCAAAGTCTCCTCCCCCCATGAATTTAGGGATGAATAACCGTAAACCAGATCTCCGAGTTCTTATTCCACCAGGCAGCAAGAATACGATGCCATCCGTGGTAATGAAAAACTACATTTTAAATAAATGTCAATAATGTTTTGTCTATGCGTTGCTATTTTTGCATTTGTCTAACTTTGTCAATGACTTAAGTGCTTTCATAAAATGAATTCATCAGTCCTATTTGTATTTAGCTATTATTTCTGGTAACTGGTTCTCATTCCCTTTCCCACATAAAAAAGAACCAACATCCTAGTGAACTCCACTATAGGACTGGTGTTCTGGGGCAAAGAAAACATTGCCTTTTAAGGCCTTCAATTTATAATTAAAAAAAAAATAATAATTGCCTATTTTTCTGCTTATGGGACATATGGTTTGACCAATGGTAGAATCAAACTCACAGAATGAGGTATTTCATACCAGATTTTTATAATATTGAACTATTTTTGTCCTCAAGGTGCTGGCAATGAAAAATCTTTTTTATAATTTCTAAATGAAATTTCTAAATGATCTTTAATCTCCTTGCTGTAAGGAGTTAAATATGCATGTTAGCTGCTTTGCCATCTAGTTTGAGGGAAGTTTAGAATCCTGTTAAATGGCAATTCTTCTCTTGGGTATCTTGCAGCGATAATGTTCAGTGCATCACACGCCTGTGCACTGTCTCAGTTCATCTTTCCATATCCGTGCTTCATGCAAATAGTTACCCCTCGAAAGCAAATTGTTTTAAAATCCTCGGCATTCTGGGAACAAGGTTATATTTCACAAAATAAAAATTAAAAAAGTTGTGGCACTTGTAAGAATAAAGAAGTGAATGAGAAACAGAAATGTAAATAATATCCCCAGACTCTGCCGCTTTTCTTTTTCCTGGGTCTGCAGGGCTAAGCTAAGATGAAGATAATATGGTGGGACCAAATTCAGCAACAAAGAGACTTACATCAGTGTTCTCCAGAGGAGCTTTGCTTAAGACTGAGAACATTTAAAACGAAGATTCAGTAGACAATTTTAGATCATTCTGCAAACACCTTTTTTTTTCCTTTCTGTGCTCTGTGGCCAGCTTCAGGGTAGAACAGTCCTGCAAGCTGATTCGTTTATTATGGCACAGTGCAGATTAATTTTGAATATCAACCAAAAAAATCACATAATATGCAACGTTCCCTTGGGAAAAGACTGGGTCTAATAAATAAAGTCTTCCACGGGGCCATAGCCGCGTAGTGTGGGCCCTGCATGGCCGGCTGTCTCCATCGGCAGATGGATTCCAAGTCCCATAAACCTGATGCTTTCGCAGGGATCCTGTGAGTGGTCGGGCAGGTCTCTCGCTGGCAGCCACGTGCGGTCCCCCTCCTCTACCAAGTGGGGTTTCAAAGGACAATCCTTTTTATTTTTCAAAATCTGATGGTGAAATAATGAATGTGGAGACACTGACCTATGCTGAAAACTGGATAGATTGTCTTCACTTTTGAGGCAAACAGCTCATTAAGGGAAACAAAGAATGTCTTTGTAAGGAGTTATCTTTAGAGTCTGGGTTTGAGAACTGTTCAAACTGTTGGGTCTATCAGAATATGCTTTTTCCTGTATTGAAAAGATTTGCCCAATGATAAAGATTTGCAGACACTAATTTATAAAACTCCTTCCCCATGCTCTCAGTCTGAGGATGTCGACCTGCTTTTGGTAAGTGGTGAGAGAGCTTCCCTTACATAGCACGGGCAAGGAGAAATCCAGGGCGATGCTTAGATGGAGTAGTAGCTCTTGTAAAATGGGAAAATTTTGGAAGTTATCATAGTGGTCAACATCGATTATATTTAGATACTATTCATCTCAAGTATCACTCACAGGGGAAAGAGACAGCAGGTTATTCTTCTATCTCAACCTCTCCAAGTGAAGGCCATGTTTTCAATTTATTTTAGGACTTTGTTTATAGCAAAATTCTAATGCGCGCGCACACACACACACACAGAGAAATCAGTTATTTAAAACCACAAAGATACTTCTTTTTCTAAGAAATTTAAGTCTCATGATGTTTAAATTGATGTGAATCTTTACTCTCCTTGCTGTAAGGAGTTAAATATACATGTTAGCTGCTTTGCCATCTAGTTTGAGGGAAGTTTAGAAGAATCTGAAAAAAGTGGTCAGAGCACCACCTTCTGGTCAGAATATAGCATGAAACTCTATCAGTCTGCTCTGCTGTCTATAGAACTAAAGATAAAACCACCTTGGTTGATTTTAAATTTTTTTTAAATTTGCATTTGAATAAAAACTGAAACAATGGAAGTACAGTATACATATTTCACCAGTTTTCAACATAGTCTGTTTTTACCCATAATAAAGCTATGCTACTTGTTACTAGTTCAGTTGCCTAGGAGATACTGATGTAATGGGTTTCTATGGCAACAACTTGTCTCTTGAAGGATTGTAAATGATAGGGTTGGCAGAGTTCATAGAGACACATGTTAAATGATTAATTTTATGAGATTTGTACCAAATTCGATCTTTATGTGCAAAACCAATACTGAAATCTAATATTTTTTACTTTTTAAAAAATTCCACCATTAATGTCTTTTTATTTACTTTAAAAGAATCAAAGGATAAATAACTCCCAGTCTGCTCAGTCATTGGCTACCCCAGTGGTTTCCGTAGCAACTCCTACTTTACCAGGACAAGGGATGGGAGGATATCCATCAGCCATTTCAACAACATATGGTACCGGTGAGTAGCTTTGCCACATTCAAATAGTATATTAAATACTTTTTTATTTAAAAGCAAGATGAAAAAGACTACCTTTTAGTTCATTGGGAGGCTTTATTTGTTACCTGTGGTGTTCAGAGCACTAAAATCACTACTTCTGACTTACTAAGACAAAGTGAATATTCACTTTTTTTTTTAAATGACTGAAAGTTTCACTAACCCAAACTGATGTCAATATAGAAGAACAATTTCAAGAAAATGAGCTGTTACTTCTTTGATGTAATAGCTCACTTTCTCATGATTATTTAAAAATGTGTCTAAATCATCAAATATGTATATACTGAAATAGCACATTGTAGTTCTAATCAACTAGAATTGCAAGTTTTGTTACTTTGAAGCTTTCTTGGAATGCTTATTTTTTTGGTATATAGTATATATCTTTTATTTTTTATTTATTTTTAGTATATCTCTTTTAAATTAAAATTGTCCCTTATGTTTTTCTCCTTCTCCCCCCACCCAAAAAGTAAAATAATTTATAACAGCCATTAAATAATACTAAGAGAATACTTTTAAAATGGAAAATGTTGCCCTAGCTGGTTTGGCTCAGTGGATAGAGCATTGGCCTGCGGACTGAAGGGTCCCGGCCAGGGGCACATGCCTGGGTTGTGGGCTTGCTCCCCAGTAGGAGGCATGCAGGAGGCAGCCAATCAGTGATTCTCTCTCAATGTTTCTATCTCTCTCTCCCTCTCCCGTCCTCTCTGAAATGAATAAAAATATTTTTTTACACTGAAAATGTTTATTCTCCTCATCATTTGACCGTTCTAGATTAAATACCTTCCTTTGTTGTTTTGTTTCTGATCTAGAGTACTCTCTGAGTAGCGCAGACCTGTCCTCTCTGTCTGGCTTTAACGCCGCCAGCGCTCTTCATCTGGGGTCAGTAACTGGCTGGCAACAGCAGCACCTACATAACATGCCGCCGTCCGCCCTCAGTCAGCTGGGGTAAGCAATGTCACTTCTTCTGTAATACCCTTGTAGGACGCATTTTTAAATGACAAATAGCAATCTCTAAATAATGTGCTCTAATGTCCCATTAGAGGATGTAAACTTCTGCTCTATCAAAATCTGAAAGTAATTATCAGATCAATACCTTTCAAGTACCTTAAATGTTGTCTTATTCTTTAAAAGGAGGGGAAGCTCTGGGATGATGACGTAAATTATTTTCCTATTGTTTCAGCCTATATTTATTTCTACTTCTCTCAGTGATGTTTTTTATTTAGTTAAGTTTTCACTTAGCTCATGTGGGACGTAAGACAACATTTACAGTTATAAGTTCTTGGAGTTTTTTAAGATACTTGAGAATCCTTAGTCAGCACGAGCCATACAGTTCATGCTAATGTTCCAGTAGTACTCATAGGATCAACAACCCCATTGAATAGTAATGTACTCATTTATATGTAAATATATATGTAAATATCCATAGATTTACTAATTATCTAAATTTGAGTATAAGAATCATTTTTGTTGTTTTCTGGTCAGAAGATGTATATTTCTGCCCCCTTGTGGTAGTTTTAAGATATGTCTTTACCATAGAAATGACTCCTGTCGTTAAACTATGGAATTGTCCAAACCTTTAAAAAGCCTCGATTTCACAATCACACTACGTGTAAAACAAACAGTTTTTATTTTAAAGTTTAAAACATGAATCAAAAATTAATAACTCCAAAACCGAAATTAATCTTCAAAAGAAAATAGTAGGATGATATAAAATATTTAAAGAAAACAAGCTTTTATATTTTGGAAACACCTTTACTTTTCTGCTGAACATTCGGTTAGAGTAGTTAACTAGTTCTACATTTCTATTTCTAAGGAGATAATGAGCATAATATACTGAGTAGAATCAAAATTACTGACTGATGCCACAGCTTCGTCTCTCTTACCCCTCCCCTGCTCCAGCAGCTTTCACTGGAACTGATGTCGCATAGATTCGTGTTTTGGGAATGGGGTCTTCATCCAGTCAGCATTTGCTTATGTGCATTCTACTCACTAATCACTATTGTGGCAAAGCTAAACTTTCATATAAATAATAAAATTAATTCACATGACAGTGTCGCTCTGCTTTCTTGAAAAATTAACTAGCTAAGTAGATATTTATTGCAATAACTTTTTCAGGTAATTATCATTAAGTACATCATGCCATCCAGGCAATCTTAAAATACATACATGCAGCATAACACTGCTGTGACTCAGTTGCAAACCCATGTACATGCTTCTTGGCAAAAATAAAGGTCGCAGTTCACTTCTCATTTTTCACGAAATTCATCCATTATAGAGGACTAGATGTCCTTAGAAATTATCAATGTCAGAAGCTATATAATTTTCTCTGAAAATGGTAGCATCTGACAATTTGCACTTTACATATAAAACACATATTTATGTATTTTAATTACAATTTTAAAATTCTCTTCTATTTCATGGGAAGAATCTAATTCTCTGCTGCTCTTAACAGAGGTTTCAGTAAAGGAGAAGGGGTGGGGGGACTGGACTAGAGAGGAAATGAATTACAACAGCCAATCATGAAGCATTTTGTTTAGTTCTGATTCCTTTCAGTACCAATTCTCACAGTGCATAATTTGAGTCTGAATTTGGTCTATGAGTTTTTATTGCACTTAATTACTTCCCTTATCCCTCAGACAGGATACACTTCCAGTCCTTCTCATTTTGGCCCACTTACCTCCTTACTCCTCCTTCTTCCCTTCCTTCTTACACCCCTTGAGTGTCTCTCTCTTTTGTCTCTCTCTCTCTCTCTCTCTCTCTCTCTCTCTCTCACACACACACACACACACACACACAGCTTTTCAAGAGGAGGTTCCTTCAGATGGACTAGCCTATGCTCACACAATTAAGTGTGACACTCTTTTTTGACCTCCCCCCAGGTTGTAATATTTATGTAAAATGAACTATATGAGCTGCCTTCGTTTCTCACAGTATAAATTAATTTTTAAAATTGATTTTTTTTTTCCTGGCTAAAGTAGTTTCATGTGCCTGTGGGGTGGGATCATATTCTTTTGGTTAGATACAGCAAAATAAAATATATTTCAGCCTGACCAAGATGGGCGCCACAGTTTTCTCTCAAAATTAAAAATTACTTTTTTCATGGAAATATCTTTAACTCTTCAAAACTATACTTTTAACATTGTCTAGTGCCTGATTTTTATCTAAGCAAGTTAGATAAACGCCATAAATTGATTTGATGTAGGGAATAGAGATGACTGGTGGAAGGAACTTGCCATCAAAGGTTAGTGAGAGTTGTTTGCATATTAAGATTTGAGAAAAAAACCCTTGAATTTTTAGGGCTTTTTCCCCCACCACCTAAAACCAGGGCAGCCTGTTTTCTGGGAGCATTTCTATGCATCATCTTTGTTGAAGTGGGTGTGCAGGACATACTGAGAGGCGGTAACTTTGAATAAAGACGAATTTTAAAAGGTTAGATAAAATGTAGTCTGCTAGCCTAGTTTCCAGGAGAAAGCAGTAAGAAATTTGAATAAAACCATCCAATTATCTTTCATTTCTGAACAATTATGGGGAAGGGTAGGTGTCTTCCCAGTTGGAAGGCATTTGTAGAGGACGAGACCTAGCAGCAGGACTTGATATGGGCAATGTGCATGTCTGGCTTCCGGCCTCCCCACCCACCTCGTTCTCACCCACGCATATGAAGTAGCTCACAAGGATCTGTGTCCACAAAAGTTTTGTTCTCAAGGACAAGTAAACCAACATCTGAAACTCGCATACATACAGCTAAGTGACCTTTAACGGTCCTTTTCCTTTTCAAGAAAACACTCCCTTGAGAACAGTGGCTGGTCAATTAGATTTCATTCTGTTCTGCATCCTCTACCACAGTACAATGAAGCCGAACCTCAGCTATCACTGACGTTTTATGGCTGTGCATTTAGTGTCTCTGGAAATACTCAAAATGCTTCATACATGCTTTCAGTGTAAAATAAAAGGCCACCCAAAAAATGAACTTAAGGACTAGCCTGTGTGTTTATAGGAAGGGATAAGCAGTAAATGTCTTGTCTTTTATGGGGAAGAAATACAGCAAAATTTGTACAAGCCAGTTGACATTGGGAGATAAGGCAGCTTTCAAAAATTGTACTAAAGAACAACATTTTGATTATGTTACTTTTTGCTTAACTTATCCAGATTAACTGCTTTACTAGTCCAAATCATCAAATATTTTTTTTGAATTTTCCATGTCCCCAGCCTGTGAAGACACAATTTAAATGTCAAAGGGCAGACAAAAGTATTTATGGATATGCCACATATTTTCAGACTCCTAATACACATTCATTATTAAACAGCTGTATGAGTCATTGTAAGAGGCATTTCATTAAATTTTAGTGAAATGATCTTTTTTATCTAGAGCCAGGAAAATTCTTTCTTCCAGAAATCAAAAGATGATTTCCTCTGACATCAAAATGAAGCATTAAGTGACGTTGAACCAAGATAAAATAGCCCACCATTATGGGTCCTTTTGAAATACAGCTCCACCTCTATTTTAATGTCTTATTGACTAAAACATTACTTAATTAAAACTCTTAGAAAATTCATATAGAGACTGTAAAATAAATGGGTGATTGAAAATTATATATTCTTGATATAAATGCTAAAACTGCTTCGATTCTATAAGATTATAAAAGGCCCTGGCCAGCTTCAGGTTTGATCCCTGGTCAGGACACATACAAGAATCAACCAATGAATGCATAAATAAGTGGAACAACAAATCAATCTCTCTCTCTCTCTCTCTCTCTCTCTCTTTCTCTCTCTCTCTCTCTCTCTCTCTCTCTCTCTATATATATATATATATATATATATATCCCCTTTCCTCCCCCTCTCCCTCTCTCTAAAATCAATAAATAAAAAATTTTAATAAAAAGATCATAAAAGCCAGAGAAGGAAGGGCTTATTAGGGAAACAGATAATTCTCCTTTATGTTATTCTCGACATTAGCTCATCTATTAATAAGGAAAGGAAAGTAATTCTTTGCCAGTAGGTGGTGCTTTTGTATAAAACATCACTCAAAGATAAACTCATTTCTGACTAATTTTGTATCTCTATACATCTTGAGCTTCAATGGCATCTTTCAAAAAGCCAGCCCCAGTTACTCCACTTTTTCCTCTGATATACATATACCTATTTTCTCACTGCTCATAATTACATTTTTAACACCACCCAGTTCTCTCTATTGGAAAGTACAATAATCACATATATGGCTTGGCAGCCTTGCCTTCCTTTGTTTCAAATGGGTGTGTCTGTATGGATTATTCTTTGCTGTAACTCTTCCTCAGTAAAAGAGGTTTCCGTATTCTCTTGACAATGTGGGCAAGTAATACTGACTTTAGCTGTGGCTGTCAGTGCAATCTGAATGTGAGAACAGTGCAAGCCTCTTAACATGGACATCAGCAGTAGGATTGTGGTTTATCCTGATAAAAGTCGTTGTGGTTGCTAATCTACACTTAGGGCTTCCTGCCTTTCGCTCCAGGGTTTCAAGTCCCTAAATTCTCCCACATTTTGTAATAAGGGCAAGTTATACTCTCCTGGAACAAATAAGGGCTAGGGGTTATAAACACAATAAAATTACACTAGACCCTTCTTTACAACAACCTTTTCTTCGGCAAATCCGGATTCACCAATTAATGGCAATTATAAATAAAAGGAGTGGTACCCTGAGTACTCTAGCAGGGTGAGACAATAGGAAAGTTGAGGTAATTCTGCAAAGTAAACAGCATTTTTATCCCATGTAGCTGAGAAAAGGTGAAGAAAGTAAAATTATATCCGTTTTAGTGAAGTAGGAAATCTACGTGTTTTTAAGCCAACACTTCAAAGTGCTGCAGTTAATTGTCACCCTCCTGCCTCTGTCCTCTTCTTTCGCCTTTCCAGGCTTTTCGCTAGATATGGTCATAGGTAGCCTTTCACGGACGCTATTCACTTCAAATTTGAACTCTTTTCCCTTTCTCTGAAGCCTGTGCAACTTAATGTGTAAGTGCTCATTAAATTGAGGGAACCATTCATATTCAAAATAAGCTTTTTACACTAACTTTCAAACCCTGGCAGTAGTCGATCAAGGACGGATAACTCGAAAGCTAAACAATGTATCTTAAATCTTAGATTCAATTTCGGAGCTAGTCTAGGGAGAAACCCCGCAACAGGGAGAACGCTTTTTCCAGCGTGTCTGGTTACCCCTTTTTCTAACCTGTAGGGTAGGCTCAGGGAGGCTGTCAGACCAGAGGTGTCATTCGGGAGCCTGGGCCAGCGAAACGCTGTCCTCACTGGGGGCAAACGGAGAAGGCGATGCCCCCTCCAGTGCTTCTGAGCACCCTCCCCCTCCAGGCATGCTCTGGTGTCTATGCGAGAGTCTTAAGCTGATGTTTGATGTAATTGTGAGTTCCTGGGGGCTCCAGGCCTCCTCCATCTGTAACTGGGTTTCCTTTCCTCCTACAGAGCTTGCACTAGCACTCATTTATCTCAGAGTTCAAATCTCTCCCTGCCTTCTACTCAAAGCCTCAACATCAAGTCAGAACCTGTTTCTCCTCCTAGAGACCGTACCACCACCCCTTCGAGATACCCACCACACACGCGCCACGAGGCGGGGAGATCTCCTGTTGACAGCTTGAGCAGCTGTAGCAGTTCCTACGACGGGAGCGACCGCGAGGATCACCGGAACGAATTCCACTCCCCCATTGGACTCACCAGACCTTCGCCGGACGAAAGGGAAAGTCCCTCCGTCAAGCGCATGCGACTCTCTGAAGGATGGGCAACATGATCAGATTATTACTTAATAGTTTGTGTTTTTTTTCTTGCAGTGTGTGTGTGTGCTATACCTTAATGGGGAAGGGGGGTCGATATGCATTATATGTGCTGTGTGTGGAAAAAAAAAAAAAGTCAGGTACTCTGTTTTGTAAAAGTACTTTTAAATTGCCTCAGTGACACAGTATAAAGATAAACAGACATGCTGAGATAAGCTTAGCACTTGAGTTGTACAACAGAACACTTGTACAAAATAGATTTTAAGGCTAACTTCTTTTCACTGTTGTGCTCCTTTGCAAAATGTATGTTACAATAGATAGTGTCATGTTGCAGGTTCAACGTTATTTACATGTAAATAGACAAAAAAAGGAAACATTTGCCAAAAGCGGCAGATCTTTACTGAAAGAGAGAGCAGCTGTTATGCAACATATAGAAAAATGTATAGATGTTGTGGACAGACCCGGCAAAGGGTGGCCATTGGTAGACGTTAGGAACACGCCAGGTCACCTACCACCCTGAGAACGCTCACAAACCTGCAGGCGTATCATTGGCGTATGGCACTCAATAAAAAGGATTGATGACCATTAAAAGAGGACCATACCTATTTAAAAAAAAAAAAAGTGGAGTTTGAGGGCTAACGTATTTAATTAAATAAAGAAATCTGGGTCTGCATCTCTTATTAAATAAAAGTATAAAAATATGTACATTACATTTTGCTTATTTTCATATAAAAGGTAAGACAGAGTTTGCAAAGCATTTGTGGCTTTTTGTAGTTTACTTAAGCCAAAATGTGTTTTTCCCCCTTGATAGCTTCGCTGATATTTTAAACAGTCCTGTAAAAAAAACAAAAAGGACTTTTTGTATAGAAAGCACTACCCTAAGCCATGAGGAGCTCCATGCTTTGCTAACCAAGATAACTGTTTTCTCTTTGTAGAAGTTTTGTTTTTGAAATGTGTATTTCTAATTATATAAAATATTAAGAATCTTTTAAAAAATCTGTGAAATTAACATGCTTGTGTATAGCTTTCTAATATATATAATATTATGGTAATAGCAGAAGTTTTGTTATCTTAATAGTGGGAGGGGGGATATTTGTGCGGTTGCACATTTGAGTAACTATTTTCTTTCTGTTTTCTTTTACTCTGCATACATTTTATAAGTTCAAGGTCAGCTGTCAAAAGGATAACCTGTGGGATTAGAACGTATCACATGGCAACACCCTAAATTGTCTTTAATACATTAGCAATCTATTGGGTCAACTGACATCCCTTGTATATACTAATTAGTTTATTTTATGCTTTTTATTTTTGAATTTTCATCAAATGCAGGGCCCCTTTCTGATCTCACCATCTCACCATGCATCTTGGAATTCAGTAAGTGCACACCCTAACTTGCCAATATCCTAAATTATCTGGTTGGTTTTCAGCCCAGAATTTGATATGCTTTTTAGAAATATGCCCAGAATAGAGAAGTTGTGCTAGGGCCGTGTCCTGCAAGTATGGCCCTAGAAACAAGTGATATGAAGTTTGCTCGATGTATAAGTTATAAATTCCCACAGAAGAAAAATGTGAAAGATTGGGTGCTAGGCAAGAAGGAAGCAGATAAAGGGATAGTTGCTTCACCATCCGTTTTTAATTATTTTAACTGACCCTCAACAATCTTGTCAGCAATGTAGGACTGTTGAACAATCCCAGTGTGTCAGGACCCCCAAATGTCACTTCTGCATAAAGCATGTATGTCATCTATTTTTTTTCTTCAATAAAGAGATTTAATAGCCATTTCAAGAAATCCCATTAAAGAACCTCTCTATGTCCCTTTTTTTAATTTTTCAAGAAATAATGACTCTTGTCTAATATTTGTCTATAAGGGCTTCATTTTCAGACCCTTTTAAAAAGTGAGTGCCATTAAAAAAAATGTTGATATCTATTGTTTAAAAGAGATTTCAGTCTAGGAATGATTTTTCTTCTCTTGGAATGTGAAGATCTGTCGATTCATCTCCAATCATACTCAGTGACATACACAGCAAAGAAGATGCAGACAATAAGATCAACACTGCTACATCGTGTGTAGGACACTTCTTACCCATTTTTTTTTCTTTTACTTGTAAAGTTGCTATGTGTTTCTCATTGAAAAAGGCTGCCGCTGGGTGGCAAAAGCCAAGAGACCTTACTAACTAGGCTATATTTTTCTTAACTTAATCTGAAATCTGAAATTAGACCACAATGCACCTTTGGTGGTATCCATATAGGATGCTAACCTGCCTTGTACTAACGTTTTATATACTAAAAACAAGCAAAAATATCTATTAATCATTTCGTATATCCCACTACTCAAAGTATCCATGGAACATGAAAGAAAAAAACACTTATGCAAAGGAAAAACAGAAAATAATTGCTGAAAATAGACACACACACACACACACACACACGCATATACACACGTTCACACACACACACATTCACATAGGGGGAAGAAAACTAAGAAGTCATTTTTCTCACCATAGATTTGATCCCATCCTTCCAACACATCTTTATAACTTGATGTGTATAAAATATGCAAACATATCACCAATGTTCTTTATCATTTCAAAACACTTGATCAATATCAGTAAAAACTTATCAGTGGGTGGGAAAGGGTCATTATGTGAAAATATGAAAAAATAGCCATATTAATTTTTTACCTGCACTTTGCCTCAGCAACAATGAAAAAGTGAATTTCTAATGCTGAAAATAAAGTCAGCTAAAGTGCCAGCAGAAGCCTTGGCTATTTATAGCAATTCTGGCGATAGTTTTATAAGAACATGAAAAGAGCAGAATCACTTGAAAATGGATGCCAGTCATCGCTTGTCCCCACTACTGAATTCATATAGAGTGGTGGCAAGCTCATGAAGGGATAATCTGAGAATTTTTTAAAGATGATTTAATGAGAAGAAGCACAATGTTGATTGTGATGAGTCACTCTCTGTAAACAATCACTGTCTATCTTTACCTTCTACCTTATCTGTAATTTACCTTTTATTGTATTTGCAAAGCTAGTATGGTTTGGATTTTTATCACAGTAAATCCTTTGTATTTCAGGAGTTTAGGGCAGAGCCCTGAGGGAATGATGTTTCACTTAGTCCATCATAGAGAACATTTTAGGCAACATTCTTCATTGCAAATCAAAGAACCACAAGTGGCATTTTACACAGCTCCAAGGATTGTTATGCCTAATCCTAGTTTAAAAGATTTTGGGGTAACATTAAGCTTACATACTGGTAACACTGATGCAATATATGCAAGCTGCACAACCTGTATATTGTATGCATTGGTGCGTGGAAAGCTGTTCATTTCAACCTTTTTTAAAATTGTGTTTTTTAGTAAAATGGCTTATTTTTTCCCAAAGGTGGAAGTTAGCATTTTGTAATGATGAATATGAAAATGCCTGTCATCCTCAGATCACTTTAAGGTTAACTAAGGTGAGGATTTTAAAACAATTCAAATACACTTTTTAAGAGAATATCTGCCCTCTCACAATGTTATGTATTTGTTTTTCTTACACACCCATCTTTTAACTTAGAAGTAGCTTTTTTTTCCCTCCCTTTATTCTTTTGTTTGTTTTTCCAGAGAGTAATGCTTGTATTTCTTTCTTTAAAAAAAAAAACAACTTTTTTTCAAGAAGCAGCAGCCACTTGAACCCTCAATAAAGGCTGTTGCTTAAGCATGGCATACTTCATCTGTTCGCGTTTGTGCCATCTGCTGTGATGTCGTCACTTATACAGCGTGAATTTCTTGCCACTACAGATCTTTTGAAGATTGATGGAATACTGGTGTCTGTTAGAATGCTTCAGACTGCAGATGTAATTAAAGGCTTTTCTTAAATATGTTTTAACCAAAGATGTGGAGCAATCCAAGCCACATTATCTTCTACATTCAATTTGTCCATTTGGGTTATTTTCACAATCCGGTATTGCATTTGCCTTCCCTATTCGTACCTCAAATTGATTCATACCTCAGTTTAATGCAGAGAGGTCAGCTAAGCGACGGATTCTGTTGTGGTTTGAATTCAGCACCAGTGTTCTCTCAGAGCAACATGGGCCTGGGGCACTGCGGGCAGAGGACTTGGATTGCTTCAGATGGTTTGCTGTATCACTTTCCTTCTTTTCCTGGGGACTTGTTTCCATTAAACAGTCATTCAAATAGTTTGTAAATGAGGGCATACAAGCATTTGCAACAAATATTCAAATAGAGGCTCACAGCGGCATAAGCTGGACTTTGTCGCCACTAGATGACAAGATGTTATAACTAAGTTAAACCCCATCTCTGTATCTCAAGGGACTTCATTCAGCTGTCTGTAGTGGAAAAGTGGGGAATTTTCCAAAGTTTCTCCTGCTGGAAATAAGGTATAATTTGTATTTTGCAGACAATTCAGTAAAGTTACTGGCTTTCTTAGTGATGCAGTGTCTGTGGTGCATTTTTTTAATTAATGTTTTGCCTTTTAAATGTATTCTGCTTCATCGTGTGTTTTTAAAAGTAGCTTCGCCCACAAGCGCACATGAGCTTTCTTAGTTTTCAGTTCAAAATACTCAAAAAGAGGGATATTTGTGTGTAGGAGGAAGGATGGGTATGAATTGGATCAGCGTTCTTGGGCTGATCATATGTATTTAGCCAGTGTGGGAAGTTCAAGGTTCTAATTGAGTTCAACTTCTTTATCAAGGCATTTCTGCCCTAGCCGGTTTGGATCAGTGGATAGAGTCGGCCTTCGGACTGAAGAGTCCTGGGTTCGATTCCAGTCAAAGGCACATACCTCAGTTGAAAGCTCAATGCTTGGTCCTGGTCAGGGTGTGTGCAGAGGCAGCCAATCAATGAGTCTCTATCAGCTCTGTCTTTCCCTCTCCCTTCCATTATCTCTAAAAATCAATGAGAGAAATATCCTTGGATGAGGATTAACAAAACTAAATAAATACAGTAAAGGAATCTTATTAAACACACACACACACACACACACACACACACACACACACACAAAACTGCATTTCCAGGAAAGTCTTTGATAACTTGCTTAAGTACACAGAATTTTCCAGAAGTCATAGTGAAAGAAACTACAATTCAATAAGTTAATTTTTAAATCAAAATGTGTATAAAACATTTCTAGACTTATTTTGGTTTTCTTCATCGAAATAGTTTTTTTAACCAAAAGTGGTTGAAAACATGGGCTTATATCTAAATATTTGAGAAAACTAGTAAGTGCGTACATTTTTAGAAACTCCAAGATTTATCCATTACCAAAATTTAATGACAATTGGAATGTCCTTAGAAAGATCAATGTAAAGACTAATTCAGGAAATGAAAAGGAAAATAAAAAGGCACTGACCAACCAACTGAAGAACTTGAACTTTGCATTAGCAGTGATGAAAAAAGGAATGCAGCTGGGGGAAACGTTGCATGTGGCTTTGAAATTGCAGTGTTTTTCTCTTCTTTGTTCTCTTTATTCATTTTTAGCAAACATTTATTAAGCAATTATGATGTGTAGTCATGTGGTGGATTCTAGGATAAATGAAGAGATAGCCCTTGCTTTTAAGAAATTTATAAACTAATAGGAGATTAAAAGACTAATAGCAGATAAAACATGTTCTCAGAGGCTGCTGCCAAGTCCTGGGAGGACACCACTTTGGTCATCTTTGCAGCGGAGTAGGGCAGAGGCCCCCGGTGTGCACACTTCATCATCTGCCCACTTCATAACCAGAGGCAGCCTTTGACTTGTCTTCAGAGGGTGTAGGTGGGACAGGAAATCCCAGAGGGATGAGGACATGACTGATTTGTGGGCATCTGACCCCTGCAGTCACATGCCCCCCTCTCCCCCCCCCACCCCCCCTCTACCCCTTCTCAGTTTTGCACTCTGCTATCACCATCTTGGTATTCTTGTTTTTATCTTTGATCTTGTGTTTTGTAAGTGAAGTCTGATAGGACAGGAAAGCATGAATGTGAGCAGAGCAGATACACAGGAAAAGGTAAAAACCTTTCATTTTAGTATCTTTAATCTTTTTCCTGCTTTTTAAAAAGAATAGTTTCCTTTAGCACTGAGCCCCACAAATTAGGACTCCAGTCCTGAGGGCATTCTACAAGGAGGAAATAATAGGTACAAAGGCACAGAGATGGGAACGCGAGAGATAAATTTGCAAGATTGGAAGAGTTGTTTGGGGTCTGAAGTCTGGTGTTTAAGCAATTCAGTGAAAGATTTAGAAGAGATGAAATTGTCAAAATTCAGCAAATGATTGTGTTAATGGTAGGAATGATGATAGATAAGGAATTATTAAAATTTACAGTATTAAGCTTAAATGATTAGGATCTTAGGCATGTCCAAATTGGAAATGGAGAGGTCACTGCTTTGTGAGAAAGGTAATTCAGTGTTCGGCGTGCTCAATTTGACATACCCAAGTAGAATATGAGATGTTGTAAATACAGACTTGAACTCAGGACACCAGCTAATGTTGAATATAAAGTTGTGGGGGTTACTCACGGGGAGGTAATCGGGAAAGCCTTGCACATGAATGAGCTTATCAAGGGGAAGGTGATGGGAGAGGTAGGAAACAGGTCTAGAGGGAGGTGTTGAAGAGGAGGGACTGTGAAGGAATATAGTGGAGAAAGGGCCTGTGAAGGAATCAAGAAGGAGCAGTCAGACAAAAAGCCAAAAAGTGCTGTCAAGGCAAAAAGGGGTTGGGGGGCGAGAGGGGGGGGGGGGGGACCATCAGTGTCCAATGCCTTGGCCTTAGGTGGTATCTGAGAATAATTTCAATAAAATGTGGGCAAGAGGTTGTCCAGCAGATGTTGTGAAAGTTCAGGCAATAAGTATGAAGTAATATGTAATGATGTTTGTGATTAAAAGGAGAGAGCTTGGTGTGAAGGGTTAGCCGGTCAAGGATGAAGGACAAGGTGGTGAAAGATCAGGTGTTACTGGAGAATGCTTATGGGCTGGCAGAGACCTAAGGGGGCAGAAGGCAGACATGAGCCATTCTAGCCAAAGGCTAAAGAATTACACTTTGGCCCAACCATCGTGGCTCAGTGGTTGAGCGTCGTTCTATGAACCAGGAGGTCACAGCTTGATTCCTGGTCAGGGCACATGCCCGGGCTCGATCCCCAGTGGGGGGTGTGCAGGAGGCAGCCAATCAATGATTCTCTCTCAACATTAATGTCTCTATCTCTCTCTCCCTCTCCCTTTCTCTCTGAAATCATAATATATATATTATGATATATATATATACACACTTTGTGCCTCAGGCCCAGTTTAAATGTGGCTCTTTCAATGATGCTTGGGAGTCTGGATTTAAAAGAGTTATTGAATGATAAAGGAAAACTATTCAGAACAGAGCATCTGAGTTTTCATTTTGTAAACTGAAAAAGCCCTTTTTCCATTTTGTCTGCATATTTCTATGGCAGTTTTCCTATGCGTTATCCCTACAGACGGACTTCTAAGCAAGATCAGTGACGATAGAGAAAAGCTGAGTTCACTCCCACTGTATGTCTCTCTTGAATTCACACTGTCTCTGTTTTCTGGGAGCGAATGTCTCCATCACCAAAAATGAAGCTATTCCTTTAACCTCTCCTCTCCCAGTCACACCCTCTTTCCTGGGGGACTTTTGCCTGAGAGTTGTAGTTAGGAAAACACGTAAGGAAGTGTCCATAGATTCTGGCCCAAGCGGTTTCTGGCTTTAGCAGCAGCCTTGCAAATCATCAGCTCCATCACACCCATCTTGGTCAGCGCGGGCTCGAGGAAGAACCTCCAGCCCTAAAGTGCCCATCCCTGGCAGCCAACTGCTGCTCTAGGCAAAATAGCAATAATAATTCCCTTTGAATCTGGTAACTGGTACAAGGGCCAGGCTGAAAGGGAGGCAACATGAACCATCCCTGGGGCAATTCCACACCAAATGGAAAGGAGTTAGAAAAACACTTCACCCAAACACTCCAGGGCCAGTCATGCCAGAAACTCATGTTCCCGGCCCCTCCATAAAGAGCACCAGTGCCTGGGAGGTTTGAATGCCCGGCAACTTGCAGAAATGGGAAAATGGGTGCGTGAGAGTAGGTAGGGTGCTAGCATGTTGAGTACCTTCTCTGCAATTGCCTTGACCTATAGCAGTGGTTCTCAACCTTCCTAATGCCGTGACCCTTTAATACAGTTCCTCATGTTGTGGTGACCCCCAACCATAAAATTATTTTCGTTGTTACTTCATAACTGTAATTTTGCTACTGTTATGAATTGTAATGTAAATATCTGATATTCAGGATGTATTTTCATTGTTACAAATTGAACATAATTAAAGCATAGTGATTAATCACAAAAACAATATGTAATTATATATGTGTTTTCCAATGGTCTTAGGTGACCCCTGTGAAAGGGTCATTTGACCCCCAAAGGGGTCGCGACCCACAGGTTGAGAACTGCTGAACTATAGTGTCTTATTTCACCTGCTCAGTAACCCTGGATGCAGTTTTTCCAGAGATCATCTCGTCTCCTGATTGACAATCAGACCAGCTTTGTCCCTCACAAACCAGGTAGCATTTGTCAAGTTATTTGTTCCAAGTGTCGATTTTCTCACATAGCACTAACCCACAGGGTTCCTCTGAGGCCCAATTAAGACCTTTATAGTTGCTAATCATTGAAAAGATTAGAACCTACTCCCCTACAAGTTACTCTAAATAAACATGACCCTACTCTATAAAACACCAGAAAAAGAAATCAGTAAAGTTCTGATTTTTCCTTTGAGGACTACAACATGTGTTGTTGGTTTTTTAAATTTCTTAACAATATCATATTCTTTCTCAAAGGACAATTTGGTCTGCCCCTGCTTTGCTGATGCCCAAAACACATATTCTACTTATGGATAAAGAAGTGCCTTGCACTACCCATCCCACAGCATCCCACTAGTGGTGCTAAATATATCGACACAGGCTTTTCTAGAAGTAATAGTTGTAAGAGGAAAATTGCCTCCTTCAAGCATTTATTTTATGAATATTCCATATAATACACTTGTTTCTCTTTACAAATAAGACCCCTGATGGGAAATGCAACCTTGTTTGTATGCAAGTTTATATGTGTAGGGTTTATGATTAAAATATTGAGAAGGTGCCCATTGATGAAGGACTGTTTAAATAAATTATGGTACACCAACATAGTGGAATATTATAAAACAGTTTAGGAAACAAAACAAAAATCCCGCTGTGTACTGATATGGACATTTTCCTGGGTATAGTGTTAGATTAAAAGAGAGCAACAATGAAGTCGTGTATACGCCATCTTTCAGGTAAAAGGGCTAGATGCAAAAACAATGTGTCCTTATATTTGCAAAAGAAAACTGGAAGGATATGCAAAGAACCCAGCAGTCTCTACCAAAGGGCTGAGGGGCTGAGGTGAGAGGTGATAAGAATGGAGGCCAGACTTGGCAACATATACTTTTTCATATTGTTTTGATTTTTGAACTGTATGAATATGCTACTTATTCAAAAAGAGAAAGGTTTTAGCTTAGAAAAAAAAAAAGCCTTTCAAACAAATGTAAATGCCACACACAGTGGATTTACAGAAACCTCTCTTCCGACTGATGAGGCCTTTGGAAAATGCCAGTGTGTAGAGCAAACCTCAGGACTGTGGGTGTGCGTTTAGGATGCTCCAGGGGCAAGAGCCTTCAGCTAACATCTCCAGCTAAATGGAAGGAATGAAACCTCCAGGTTAGGGGTTTGCTTCTCTATTTACTCCGCTAATCGGCAAAAAAAAAAAAAAAAAAAAAAAGCCTTACTAAAGCAAGCCGTTTGCCCCAGTTCAGTCACAAATATCCTTTTCTAAGAATATTCACATTTTCCTTGCCATTTCCCCAGCCACTTACCTACTTTTTCCCCCAGAATTCAGAATTTATTTCATAACACTTAATTTACTCTGCCTAATCAGGAGTCTATTTGTCTTAGTGAGCCATGTAATTTTAAGACAATAAAATACAGGGTCTAGGATGGGTTTCTGTTGAATTTACAGCTGCCCTGCTCATTGTCACTGTAAGCTGCTCCCACATGTGCCCAACCCAGCTCTAATATTAAAACACAGAAAACATGTCTTCCTTACCAACTTCTGTGTTCATATGGTCAGCTGAAGTAGCATGGGCAGTATATCATGTTTTGATAGTTTCTCATTCGTGAGCTAAATTTCCAAGTAAAATGTAGAAGGCTCAAAATATAATTTTTTTATGATTTCCCACCTTCCTGTCTTCCACATTTACTATCCTGGTTTATATCTGCATGCACAAAATTCTACCATTACAGCATGTTATTAAAGTATTGCCCAAATTTTTTTAAAAAAAAAGAATATTTTCTCTACTTCAGAGTTCTACTGATGATAAAGGATATTGCTTTTCACCATCTCTCCCCCTAAATTCTCAGTTAGTGATCATATTTTTCCTTTGAGTTCAATTAAGAAAGGACCCAGAAAAAAAAATGGTTTCCTTTTACACAGCTCGTCCTCTCAAAGATCCTCTTCAAAGATACTGACAACAATATGAGAATACATACAACAGCCCTTGAAAGCTCACCTTGAGAAGAACAGATTTCTTTCTGCCCTTAACAATGCATTTTATAAATTTTAAGAATAAAAAAGAAAGTAATATGAAATGTAAAATCAAAAGAATTGACAGGACGCATTGAACTTCTGCACTTAGAAAATTATACATGACTAGTTATTAGATAAACCAGAATATAACCAATGCTGGTGTTAAATGTGACAATAATTATCAAAGCGTCGCTCATTAAAATATATGTGAGGACTACATTGAGTGGAAGAAGCTGAGCACAAGAGCGAGCATGCTGTCTAACTCCATGTAGGCAGCATAGAATTCCATGCTGTATACTTCCATACTGGTCTTGCAACCCAAGAACAGACAGAACTCAAACTCATCTCTGGTAACAGAAATCAAAACAGTGGTTGACTGTGGGGAGTGGAGATGGACTGGAGGAAGCAGAAGGGAACTCCCTGGGGGTGATAGAAACGTTCTATATCTTCAATGGGATACTTTGTCAAAATTCATCTAACTGTACATTTAAAATCTGTGCACTTCGCTCTGTGAAATTTACCTCAATTTAAAAAACAATTATTTAAAGAGAACATTTATATTCAGAATATTATATAAGAAATTATATAATATATAAGTATTTTATATAAGAAAGAGTGGTAGGAGCTATTACTCCAGGTGCTTCTTGTTGAGGTATAGTAGGACCTGCTTCAATGCAGATAATCCTCAGATTTCCATTGATTCTCAATTTAAATCAAAATGAATGGCTCAAAATTTTTCATTTTTTTAAACCTTTGGAACACATTCCCCCACAATATTTGTTGACGGCTATTCACAACACTCATAGATAAAGGAAGGTAAACTTCAGTTCAATCCTGACCAAATAATCACAAACGCTAGAGTGGTAGAGGTAAATTAACATGATTATATTCAGACTCATGATGTAATGTAATAATGTGCCTGGAATAATAAATCGACTACTTCAAGGATGAAGGCATAATGTGTTCCAGAATATTAAATGACATGACTATTTTGCTATCAAGGGTCTTATACCATATTTTTACCAGGCTTGCTCAATATAATGTTAAATCTCAGAAAAGCAAAAAAAAAATAAGAAAGCCAGAATGTTGATCTTCTGTTCCTACAATGTCCCAAAAGAGACTTCACTTGTTTTGCCCCCAGGGAAACTAATTTCGCAATGTGTACAGAACCAAAAACGATAGTCATATGCAACCAGTAAAACTGTACCACTTGCCTTTAAAAGTGATCATTTGTCTACCCACTCCTTGAGGGTTAAGTAAAGGACAACACAAATAAAAATAAAAGTCCAAGTGCATTTTGAGGTGCACTTAGTGAAATCAAGTGCAAGGCCTATCTGCGTAAGTACTCTGAAGCTACCAGGGAGGGAACATTGCATTCTTCTTTTAGTTATTAAGAAAAAAGATCCCAAAACATGAAAACACAAAATATTTTTCATAAAGTATTAGGTACTATTTGTTTTTATGCATTCAACCAAAAATATTTATTCACTCTGATTAACATTTAGCATTTACACACACATCCACATATATATATATATGATATATATATATATATATATACACACACACACATGAGTGGCCAGATTATTATGACCACCTGATGTTTGTAGACAAATGAGCTATAATTTCGCGCTGAAGTTGCTAGAGGGCCAGACCATTATAAACTTTTGAATAGCACAACATACCTAAGTATCGTTGCTGATCAAGTTCATCCTATCATGTTGATGCCGTATCCCAATGGTGATGGCTTCTTCCAACAAGACAATGCACCATGCCTCGGTGCTCGTATTGTGCAGGAGTGGTTTCAAGAACATGAGGGAGACTTTACCTTGCTTAGGTGGCCCCCACAAGCACCAGATCTCAATCCAATTGAGCATTTGTGGGATGAAGTTAAAAGAGCCATCAGTTAGCTGGTTCCACAACCATCAAATCTCACAGAACTGGACAGTGCTATTCATCAGGCATGGTGTCAGATTCCTCGCATCACCTTTCAACATCTCATGGAGTTAATGCCAAGAAGAATCACTGCAGTATTGAAGTCAAAAGGTGGCCCAAAGAAGTACTGATGGGGTGGTCATAATAATCTGGCCACTCAATATATATATATATATATATATATATATATATATATATATATCCCATGTTCAAAGGCTGTTAAATTGCGTTGTTTACCAATATCTTCAGGGAAAAAATCACTTCTACTGTCATGGTAAACAAGTATATATATATATATATATATATATATATATATATATATATGTATATATATATACTAGAGGCCCGGTGCACAAAAATTTGTGCACTCGGGGGGGAGGGGGGGGGGTCCCTCAGCCCGGCCTGTGCCCTCTCGCAGTCTGGGACACCTCGGGAGATAACGACCTGCTGGCTTAGGCCTGCTCCCCGGTGGCAGAGGGCAGACCCAATCCCTAGGTGCAGCCCCTGGTCGGGCTCAGAGCAGGGCTGATTGGGGAGTTGGGGCACGGCCCCCTGTCATGCACAGAGCAGGGCGGATTGGGAGGTTGCGATGCCACCCTCAGTCACGCTCAGGGTAGGGCTGATTGGGGGGTTGGGGCACCGCCCCTGTCACACTCAAGGCAGGGTTGATGGGGAGGTTGCGGCGCCACCCCCTGTCACTCACAGAGCAGGGCCCATCGGGGGGGTTGGGACTCCGTACCCTGTCACGCACAGAGCAGGGTCGATCAGGGGGTTGGGGAGCTCCCCCCTGTCACACACAGAGCAGGGCTGATCAGGGGGTTGAGGAGCTCCCTCCTGTCACTCACAGAGTAGGGCCGATAGGGGAGTTGGGCACTGCCCCCTGTCACACACAGAGCAGGGCGGATCAGGGGATTGGGGAGCTCCCCCCTATCAGGCACAGAGCAGGGCTGATCAGGGGGTTGGGGCACCTTCCCCTGTCACAAACAGAGCAGGGTGGAGAGGGAAGTTGTGGCCCCACACCCTGTCACACACAGAGCCGCAGGGCAATCAGGGGGTTTGGGCGCTGCCCCCTGTCACGCTGATCCCGGTGCCGGGAGGCATATTACCCTTTTACTATATAGGATAAAGGCCTGGTGCACGGGTGGGGGCCGGCTGGTTTGCCCTGAAGGGTATCCTGGATCAGGGTGGGGGGTGGGGGTCCCCACTGGGGTGCCTGGCCTGTCTGGGTGAGGGGCTGAGGGCTGTTTTCAGGCTGGCGGGTGATTGAAGCTCCCAACCGCTCCTTTTTTTCTTTTTTTTTTTTATTCTGGGCCAGCTTTAGCTCTGAGGCTTGGCTCCAACTCTTAGGCCTCGGCTGCTGAAAGCAGGTATCTGGTTTGTTTGGGTTCTATAATCGAAACACTGTTTCAACTCCAGCTCTGAGATCCCAGCTGGCTGAAAGCAGGTTTCTGGGGTTTTGTTTAGCTTCTATATTTGTAACAATGTTTCAAACTGCAAGCTCAGAGGCCGGCAGTGGCAGGCGGGGAACGTTGGAGTCCTCCGTCACTGAAGCAAGCAAGCCTCATGTTCGCTTCAAGCTGCCTGGCTGCTGGCCACCATCTTGGCTGGCAGTTAATTTGCATATCTCCTTGATTAGCCAATGGGAAGGGTAGCGGAGTGACACCAATTTGCATGTTTCTCTTTTATTAGTGTAGATATGTATGTGTATATATATATATATACACACACACTAATATATATTAGAGGCCTGGTGCACGAAATTTGTGCATGGGGGGCCTCAGCCCAGCCTGTACCCTCTCCAATCCAGGACCCCTTGGGGGATGTCTGACTGCGAGTTTAGGCCAGATTCCCAATCAGGCCTAAACCGGCAGTCAGACATCCCTCTCACAATCCTGGACCATTGGCTCCTAATCACTCACCTGCCTGCCTGCCTGATTGCCCCTAACTGCCCCCCCCCCCCACCCCTTGTCGGCCTGATTGCCCCTCACTGCCTCTGCATGCTGGCCTGGTCGCCCCCAACTTCCCCCCCCACCAGCCTGGTCGCCCCTCATGGTCCCCCCATTGACCTGGTTGCCCCATGCAGCCTGCTGTTCAGTCATTTGGTCGTCCCTCACTAACCCCCCTGCCAGCCTGGTTGTAGGCAGCCATCTTGTACAGGTGTGAGGGTTAATTTGCATATTACCTCTTTATTATATAGGATGTCATGAACATGAATCAGATTAATATGATAAAGCGTCAGAAAAGAGGCCTAGATTTTTTCCATCTGGATGTCTGCCTCAGAATATAAACTCTATGAGAGCAACACATTTCTACCTCACTTATAAGATCATGGCTTCTGCTCTATTTTTCTTGGATAACATCAAAGAGTGATTTTGATAACATCTCCCAGTATTTCTTCAGGTGAGCAAGCAAAGGTCCCACAGAAATGCAAACCATTTTATTATAAACTATCATATAGATTAAAATAGTCTCTAGTCTCAGTCCTGTGCTATTTTAACTATGCAATAAGTAATATCTTAAGTCAGCAATTTTCAACCGTGTGCTGCAAGAATTTTTAAAACATGCAATACCTGCCTGGCTGATGTGGCTCAGTGGTTGAGTGTCAGCCTATGAACCTGGAGTTCATGGTTCGATTCCCAGTCAGGGCACATGCCTGGGTTGCGGGCTCAATCTCCAATGTGGGGCATATAGGAGACAGCCGATTAATGATTCTCTCTCATCATTGATGTTTCTATCTCTCTTTCCCTCTCCCTTCCTTTCTGAAATCAATAAAAATATCTTTTTTTTAAAGAGAGATTAAGCAAAAAGTAAAGTTTTTCAAATATGGATTGCGGTTATAAAGAGTTCTTTTATTTTGTTTGCATTTTTCTGTGCATTTGAAGTATTTTTATACTCAAAAATAAAATATAATTTTAAAAATCTGATAATATTTTCTGGCTTTAACAAGCTCCTAGAAACATAAGGGCTAAGCTCAACCAAAGAAGAATGCATCAACATAATATTTTCATTTATGCTGAAAATAAATGATTTATAATACCATACTGCATAGAAATAAAATCAAGTTGAATGTTTAAGGAGAAATACTGTCACATTTTTCCATTTTATCTGTAGTCCTACAATCTTATAAATACATCATGTTAGCATCGTTTCTTATATTCATTATTTGAGAGGTTAATAATGTCCTAATTCTAGTTAATTTTTGCAGAATTTCCAAATAAATGTAATTATACACAAGAATTTAAGAGTTACACAGTTTTGTGAAGGATAGTCCCTCCACTCATAATAATGAATTATTCTATAGGAGCATATTTCTCCTTACCAACACTTTACATATAATCCAGATCATTTAGATATCAGGGGTTGTATTCTACTTACTCCATTCTTTGGTATGTTGCATCTTATTTTACCCAGGCTCCTGGGGGATCTTGTCTGAGAGAATTCTAGCTAATGTAATAATGTAACTCTGTTATACCAGCAAGAACTCATGTCTACAAACAGAAATAAAGCCAAAGTTCTTTAAGCTGGCTAAAAAAGTTTAGTCAAAGCAAGTTAGAATTGTCAATAATCTTACATTGAAAGACCAGGTACTCTGTAGATAACATAATTTTGTACACTGTTACTATACATAAATATGAAGGTTAAATAAGAAAAGGAGGAAGGCCCTGGCAGGTGTGCTCAGTGGCTGAAGCATCAGCCCGTGAACCAAAGGGTCGAGGGTTCCATTCTTGGTCAAGGGCATGTACGTGGGTTGCAGTACCTGAGTTGCAGTACCCAGTCAGCACTGAACCATTCATAGGCATTTGATATTGTAGACATGTACAATACCAAATAGCCACATTTCTGGCCCGTCAGGGCGCGTGCTAGAGGCAACAAATCTATGTGTCTCTCACACAATCTCTCTCTCTCTCTCTCCCCCCCCCCCTTCTCTCCCTTTCTTCCACTCTCTCTAGAAATCAATAGAAAAAATATCCTCAGGTAAGGATTAACACAAAAAAAGAAAAGAAGAAGCAATTACATGTTGTTATGTGTTTATTTACAATTTTTCCTTCAGATCAGCATCCTTTCTAATAGTGAACTTTAAGGATTTTTTAATACTGGGCAGATTAATTTCTTATTCTTCCATTACAAAATGTATATATTCAGGAAATAGGACCAACATAATGGAAAGTTTGATACAACTTTCACCAAGTTCTTAGATAACCGAGTAGGTAACTTCAGGCTTTGACCATTTTTCTCTCTTGGGGAATGTGATGACTGAGCAGGAGAGGGTGGTCTTTTCAGTCACAGCAGAGATGCCTGTGCTGCTCTTGTGTTTCCCTTCACGAAGCAAATAGTCATTAAATCCTGAGCGCAGAACACCAGTATTGTAGGTGCTTTAAGAAATAAAATAATTTTTCTAAAATACAGCCCCTATTGTCAAGACATTGTGAAACTAAGATGTCATGAAGAGTTAGAAATATCATCTGTTGCTGTGGCAAAGAGCCACGCCAACCAGTCCCTACTGGACTGGAATCCAACCAAACACCTTGGCTGGTTTAGTCGCATCCTCTGCCAACTGAACCAAGTGGTTTGTACGGTGTCAGTATTAGTAACACATGGGTTATATCATAAGCAATATCAGCAAAGCAGATCTCTAGGTAAAGATAAGGTTAAGCAAGAAAGGAAACATGATAACTACAAAAATCAAGGCTCCTTAGTGTGCAAAATACTGCAAGTTGTTTTCTTTTACTTCAATTAAATGAGTAACATATTTCTAAAAACAGGCATCCGATTAAGGAAAATTTACCAGCTATATATTAGTGACTGTATGTTATTATGTTTAGATTTTGTACTTATATACCTCTTCTAACTGGCTGTGTTTATTTTCTTTCAATTCAGCATTGAATCCAGAATTGAATTTTAAGTTGTGATGGTGAAGATTTAGGGATCTGTGAGACACCACATTTCTGGAATGACATGCTTTTTCATTGTGTTTATTTTACATTAAAAAATGAATTTTCCAGGTAGAGACAGAGAAGTTATTTTAATCCAGCTTACAATGCAAATCCCTTTGGGCACACCTCTAGTGGTTCCTCTCCTTCAGGCCCCCGTGAGCAGCAGGGGCTCCTTTTCTTCTCCAGAAATGTCAGAAGGAGGAGGGGCAGGCTGGGTATTGGACACTGTGCTATGTTGCTGTAATATTGAGTCCCTAGGCTTTGTGCTTCTGGGAGCTCCATGACAATGTGGAACGTTATCCTGTGCTTTCCTCCGCCTGCCTTTCTAAGCCTGTGTGTGTGCGCACACATGTATCACTAATCTTGCAGCTGCTTCTCTTCCTTATTTAAGAAAACTGTATTTTGTGTAAAGACACCACCAGGACCGTGTAGTAACTTGCAGTTACATCTTCCGACCAACTGGCAGGACTGAACAATGAGCCGGAATATAGGCTTTAATGCATTAAAAATGTGGCAGGCAAGAGCCTGGTATAATCAATCTTGAGGTAAAACTCAAAACTGAGACAGTTTTTTTTTTAATATAGAAAACCAACTGGTGATGTCCATACATAATGTGTAATCACATCATTAGTTCCAGAAAGGAGTAATAAAAAGCATAGTTCTATTAAGGCCACAATGTATCTTCAGGTAAAAATCACTTAACCCTTCACTAAACCTCCCTCTCCTTCGAGTCTCTAATAAGCAACCGATGCTTCGTGGGAGAGCTTGGTCGGAACACCGTCCTAAACACTTGTGAAGGGCCAGGCACAGGCACTTGGCAGCCACGATATCATGATGTCATGATGTTGGGGCCACTCGGCACTTTCTCTTGGAGATGCCTACCTAGGTCTGCCCTCTACAGGACACGCCTGTGCTGCAGGCCACTCTACATCTGTGTCCGTTTTATCAAATCTCTACCCTCTATTGTTCCAAGAAACAAATTCGTGGCACAATAATCATATTCCTATAATAACAATGACAGCTGGCACTATCCACACACTTCCTCTATGCCAGACACTAAGTGCTTTACATGTATTAACTCATTGAATCCCCACGACAACGTATGAGGCAGGCACAATCATTAAACCTTGTTTATAGGTGAGGAAAATTGAGGCACGGAGTGGTTAAGTAACTTGCCCCAAAGTCACCCAGTTGGTAAATCAGAAAGCCAAAACTTGAATGAGATGGTCTGACTCTATAACCCTGAACCCATAAATGCTGAGAATTAATGTGCTGACCCTTCCTAGGGTGCCTCCTCCTCCTCTCACCAGTGTAAGTAGGTTCATTCTAAAGGTAAGAATTTTAGGTATTATATTGGATAGGGTGATGCTTTACAAGCCAGTGGAATGGAAGCAAATCTCCAACATTCCCTCATGAGCTAGACAGGGACTCCTGCTGCCGGGAACTGCCTAGTTTCAAGAACTCTTTCTGAAGTTCATTTTAAAATTGAATCTAGATGGTATAAAATAAATGTTACAAAGAATCTTAGTTCTTTTCAAGTAGTGAAGTCCCGGAACCCATATAAGTATAATAAAAAGAAACAAGGAAATATGTAAGATGTCCTACAGGATGTGAAGGCGAAATCCATATGGCAAATGTACTTATTCAAGGCAACCGTTTAGGCAAAGCCTGTGTCAGTTTCCGTCTTTGTGACAAGGCTTGGACAAATAGTAAAAGTAGTTAAAGTGTCAAATATGGTGCACAATGAAACTCAAGAAGGGGAAAATGTGAGAGTCAATGTTTGGACAATTGATCTAAAAAAATATGGGTACAATATGGCAGAAGGTGAAAGAAGGTGGCCTCCCCTACAAATGCAATATGCTCAATGAAAGACTGTTTTATCCGGGCATGTCAACAGTCAGCCTAATCTGAAAACCCAACCATCAAGTGCCAGATGAGGAGTGCAAAAATGCCAAGAAACATAGAAAGAGGTAAAGTGAGCCAATAAAAGAACTCCCATCTTGTGGCAGTTTTATAAAAAGGATTTACATAGAAATCAAGGACTAATAATGAGAGCATACAAATTACTGTGGAAAATGATGATTAGTGATAATAATTGTTCGAGAAAACATGTGTGTCACCTGCTTCTAAATGGTAATTTACATCAGACTGATGAATAATTCAAATCTCTCTTAGGACAGAGCCTGCTGCTGTGACTAACTAGTTTCCTAGTCAGGCCAGGGGAGAGGGCTGTAATTGAATAACACCTCCCAGAATGACCTGTCCCTTGAAGCAATTCCTTCACTGCCATTCATGTCTGGTCACCCTGACTGAGGCCCAAAGCTCTCTAGCTACTTCTCTCTCTCTCTCTCTCTCTCTCTCTCTCTCTCTCTCTCTCTTTCTCTCCAGCTCCCTCCTACTCTAATTTATCTTGCTCACCTTCAAAGTCTGAATAAAATAAATAGCTTATAATCCCAAAGTTTCCAAAAACTTAAAAGGCTTCGTATATAAAATGTGTAAGACTTTGAAGGAAAGCACACAAAGGAATAATCTGCTAGGCAAATTAGAGGTTCTGAGAAACTGTCTGAATATTGACCACAGTGCTCAGAAAGTCGTTTCCTTCTGTTTGTCTGCAAACTCCTATTCTGATAAATAAATAGCATCAGGAGCGCTGTTATAGATACTATTTTAAGTTCAACAGAGGCATTAATGGAACAGAGATGTTACTATCCCCAATCTTTCCAAATGAGAGGTGTCACAATATCACCCTAAAAGGCAAAGAGCTTTTACCAAAGGGGACTAGGCCTGCTATAGACTGAATGTTTGTGTCCACCTACAATTCATATGTTGAAACCTCATCCCCAATGTGATAAAATTTGGAGGTGGGGTCTTCAGGAGGTGATTAATCATGAGGATAGACCTCTCGTGAATGAGATAATTGCCCTTAAAAATGAAACTCAGAGAGATCCCTGGTGCCTTCTGTCTTGTGAAGATATGGAAAAAAGATCACAGTCTATGAACTAGGAAGCAAGTCCTCACCAGACACTAACTCTGCCTTGACCTTGGACTTCCCAGCCTCCTGCACTGTCAGAAATAAGTTTGTTTTTTATAAGCCACTCAATCTATGGTATTTTGTTGTAGTAGCCCAAAGGGAATAAGACAAGGCTCAAAATTATGAATTTCTTTTGTTTGTTTATTAATCCTCACCTAAGGATATTTTTCCATTGATTTTTTAAAGAGAGTGGAAGGGAAGGGGAGAGACAGAGAGAGAGAGAAACAATGACCAGAGCCGATTGACCAGGGCTGGAGATTGAGCCTGCAACTCAGGTACATGCCCTTGGTTGGAATCAAACCTGGGACTCTTCAGTCTGCAGGCCAACACTCTATCCACTGAGCCAAACCAGCTAGGGCAAAATTATGATTTTTAAGTATATTTGAGTGGTTAGTTTCCATACCTCTTATTATCTTTAATGAAGGTTTTATATGACATATGTAATTAAACAAACATAAATTGACTTAGTAAGAAACAGCTATTAATTTTCCATAACATATCTTTACTACAGGTAAGCTATAGCAATATTTAGATAGTATTTCCTTAGTCTGCTTTGTGGTGGAGATTCTTCATTTTAGCAGAGTCAACTTTTTTTACATTTCCTGAATCTTCTGGATTTCCTGGAGGGAGAGAGAGCAAGAATAAATAAGGAGAAGGCAGAAGAAGAAGAGGATCAGGAAAGGGATGGTTAAAAGAAAGGGAGAAAAAGAAAAGAAGGAAGCACCTCCCTCCAAATGTAAAAGCATTGAGGACACTTTCACTTGGTTTTAGAAATATCTTACATGTGAGATCTAGAGAAAAATCCTTTTGTTGTTCACTGTCAAGTTCTCAAAGTTTATGAATTAGTCAAGTAATAGTATCCCAGTAACCTGACGCTGGCTTTAAAAATAACTCTCCTTTCTCCTTTTTGGTTTGGAAAGTTCATAACTAAAGAGGTTTTCCTTTATTTTCTGATTGGATCCAATGTAAATAGGAAAGTTCATAACTAAAGAGGTTTTCCTTTATTTTCTGATTGGATCCAATGTAAATATCTCTAGGAGATAGCCAATGTAAATCTTTTACACTTTAATATAAAACTTTATCATATAGTTTTCTACAAATGAAGAACACGGGGAGTCAGATACAAAGAGTGTCCTAGAAGGGAGGTAAGGGAGATGGGACATGTGGAGAAAGGACTAGATGCATTGCAATTAGTTTTGCCTGACTGTGGTTTTGCCCATAAGGATGGCGACTATCACTGTACTGTTCTAACCTGTCAGGGAAGGAACAGGATCAATTATCTTTGAATGCATTGCATCAACCATAGAGTAGCCATTCTATGGATGTTTGCTGAATTCATTAGTGCAAGTATTCAACAGTTAATATACAGGGTGTCCCCAGAAATGTATACAGCTGATAGTTCAATTTTGAAAAGTTAAATGTACTCTAATAAATACTGCCTTTGTAATTATTCAAAGTGTGTGTATACATTTTTTAGACACCCTATATTCTTGATATTTTATATAACCTATAAGCAATATGATCACTCACCTCTTGGAAATTGACTTCTAGAGGATGGTGTATACAGCAAATATTGTCTCCAACTAGCTACTCCTCTGCATTAACTTTTAAACCATGTTCTGCTTTCATTGTGGATATTATAATGGAGGATGGCTAATAAGAGAGACATCCAAAAGATGATCCACATTACAAACATATTTAATCATTTTTTTCAATATTTATTGAGCACCTGACATGTGACAAGTAAGAGAGGCAAAGTCTCTGACCTCTTGGAGTTTATATTCTAGTAAAGAAAAATAGAGCAAAAGAAAAAAATGTAAACAAAGAAACAAAGTTTTGCATGTGATCGATTCTATTTTTAAAAATAGGAATGTGACAGAAAAAGACTGATGAGGTAGTAGGTCTGGCCTGGGAGTGCTTCCTGAGAATGCAATGGGAAGGATGTGGTCATATTAATTCCTGGGGAAAGTGTTCCAGTCAGAGGGAACAGCAATGTAAAAGCTCTGAGGAATGTGTTCTGAGAACAGAAAAGTGAATGTGGTTTTAACATAGAGGAGAACAGTCTTTCTAACAACAAGCCCTATAGTTTAAATTGTCATTGAATGCTCTGTTTGAATCGTGTCTAAGAGTTAGACACTGGTCTTTCAAACTGTCTAGAGATACTATTTCTGTCTTTGCCATTTTGTTTTGTCTTGTTTTACTCAGCAATCTTATGTTCCTGAGTTGAATGTTCAAGTTCTTTCCCTAATGGGCTTTTCTCCATAATTGCACTGATGAGTTGAAGCATGAAGACAGGCCTGCCTTAGAAAAGTGGACCTATGTGTCCAGCACTTGAAGTTAGACAATGAAAGCAAGAGTATTCCATGCAAACACATTCATTAGACTCTACATCTGACCTGGGAAGCTTGAAGGGACTGTGGCCTAGGATCTGAACATTAAGACATTTATAATCATTAATACATTATTATGGAGTCATTTTATCCCATGACCTAATCATTGGCTTGGAAGGCAAAGAAAAGGAAAACTGGAAGAATGAAAAACTAAGTTTAGTTGGTATGGGAGCAAAGCAAGAAAGGATCAATAAGTGATAAGTCACAAAGACAAAGTTATTTTATGCTCAAAATTTCAGCCATACTAAGCAGTGGTTGTACAGTAGTTTTACACTGAAAGTATAAACATGTTCTCACTGCAGTAGAATATATGAGATTACAAAACAAATGAACATTTTTTTTCCGTAAGGCTACAATAAATTGCTTTTTCCTTGTATGTGTGTGTGTGCTATGATTGTGTCCACTGCTGATTGTGTCTCACAGAATTTTGTGGTTTCCTTTATTAAAGCAGTTGCAGTGAACATCACAATTGTAGCTTTAAGATGATATTTTTAATATTATGATATTTATTTTAATGGAATGTTAACCCAATAGTAAATCTATTGTAATTGTAAGGCAACATCTTAAAAAATAGCTACCATAGAAGACTTTTTTTGGATGTCACATATTGTCCCTGAATATCTGCAACAGTCTAAAATGATATTCAAATTGACATATGAGAAGATAGTTCTTTTTTGTTTTCAAAAATACCATTGAAAAAAAATAAATCATTGAGGCTAATTTTCTTGTGTGTCCCAGAAATAGGTTTCAAGGACAAAAAAAAAACAAAAAAACAAAAACATAAAAGAAAGAGAAGGGAAAAAAAGCAGAAGGAGAAAAAAGAATGAGACAAAACTAGAGAGGGAGAAAAAAAGAAAGAGAAGGTAAAGAAAAATAATCCAAATATTTGCAGAAAGTGACTTTATTCAAATAAGTACATAACCTCTCTAGATAAATACTTTGCATGCATATTTTGACACAATTTATTTAAAAATTTTTAAATTTGCTTTATTATCACATACCATAATGTGTATATAGAGGACGAATCTATAATTTTATCTCATTTGTCTTAAATGATATTTATAATATACAAAGCTACATTACATACAAAAATATTTGAACACAAAGATTCTCCATATCAGAAGTAATAAAATTAAAAGTAATTTTTTAAAGTATGAAATTTTATTAAAGTATTACTTCATTTTTCCTGTGTGTTGGCATTGTTACCAACAATCTTTGAGGGACTAATTCCTTTAAAAAGTTTTTTATTCCTGGTACTTGATTTCCCTTTTCTATCATTTCATTATATCTTCCACAGTTCTACCCTCAAAATCTGAAAATCAACCACCAAGGAGAGTGGCAAAATGTTTGAGCTTCTTGCAGAGGTCTGAGGGAGTGACCAAGAAGAGACTGAGGAGGGTGCCGGAATTAACATCACACAGGATTTGACTGCCCCTGTGAAGAGCATTGAATTGGGGGGGGGGGGGGGGGGCGGGGGGGGGGGGACCCAAGCCTTTTGCAAGCTTTCTGTACTGGGAGCCAGCCCCATCCTAGCTGTTCTAGCTTTTCTACTCCTGTCGCCCATCCACCGCGATCCCTTTTCATGGGCAACCTAGAGCCCAGGTGGGAGGGTATTGTAGAGCTGACGGAACATGGCCTCGCCTGGAAAACCTGCTCACCTCCACTAAAAGCTAAATACTTTCCAGATGGGGTTTGTTTTTTTAAATCAACCTAAATAAAAATTAAGTATGAATAGTTTTCCCATCACAGAGATGTATGGGGAGGTAATTCTGTCTTATGCATCGTTTCGTGGTTCTTTTAAATTAACCCTGGGGGCGGGGGGGGGGGGAGATTTAAGATGTTTGGGGGGAGAGAAGGCAAGATATATGGGGTGAAAGGATCACTATTAAAAGAATACGATCCTTAAAGTTCGTCTGAAGACGGGGAAACTGAGGCCAGCAGGAGTTTATCATTCGCTCACAGTGGGGGCAGGTCTTCCGGGCTTCGCCTTGGCTGAGACCGCCCCCTCCTCTCTCGACCCCGGGGCCTGTTGGAGAGGGTGGCGTCCTCAGCGCCCGGCCCAGGCTGCAAGGTCTCCGCCTGCAGCTCGCCTCCCCGGCGTCCTGGGAAGTGTCCGGGCCGCACGGGGAGTGCCCCTCCGGCGGTTCTCCTGCGACAGCAACCCCAGGGCGGGCTGAGGGAGCGGGAGAGGCGGTGGAACGGGACTAAGCTGGGGGGCCAGCGAGGGTGGCGGCGGCAGGAGGGGGTGAACTGCTCTCAGGGAGTTCAGGGGCGGCTCAGGGGTTCGGAGATGCCATTCCCCAGGTCTGAGCCAGGCACTAGGCGTCCTCCCTCATTTAAAAGTTTCAGGACTGGGACCTAGGTTCCTGCGGTTTGATTCCCAAGATTTCCCCAAAAGAGACTTCTGCAGCTCGTTTAAAGTGGAAGAGACGTCGAGGCTAAATTCACTTTCGGACCTTGGGTCCCACGCCCCAGTCTCCCGGCCGGTCCTCCTCTCGACCCTTCACCTGGACACTACATTTTTGCAAAGAGAGAGAAAGAGAGAGAGAGAGAGAGAGAGAGAGAGAGACTTTTCAGGGTCTTTTGAAAATATATATATAGAATAGCTCAAATAGTCCAAATGTCTTTTCTAAATTGCTCTATACATAAAATCTACAACTCAAGCCAAGAAAGAAATGCAATAGCCTAGATGGGGGAAGGTCCCGCACCATCTTGCGCACAACTCCCGCCAGCTGCCCGGGGGGAGCCACCCCCAACCCCTGCCACGCTCGCTCCTTCCCAGGCCTGGGGCGGCCGGAGCCTGTGACATCGTCTTCAGGGCCCACGTCACTTACGACCCCAGACTCTAGATTCTTTATTATTATTATTATTTTGCAAATTGTCCAAATAAACTGGGTGAGATTGTCCCTCCGATTCCCAGCAGCAGCGGGAGGACCTCCGGGCGTTGGGGAGGAGGGGGGCCCTGCCTGCGAGTCTTCCCTCCCCCGGCGGCTGGGGTGGGGCGGGTGAGAAGGGAGAGAGATGGTGGCCACTTGCTGGCCAAGTTCTCAGAGCTTCTAGGGGCCAAGTATTCGAGTCCAGTCTTTTCTCAATCTCGTTGTGAGAAGATCCTGAACTCAACCACTTGAGAAGAGACGACCCCTGTAACAGCCATGCCGGGCTGCTGGGTGTTGTAACCGGGAGATGAGCCCCGGCGTCGGTTCCCTGGCGGAGGCGGTCAGGGCCTGGGCTAGGAGCCTGGGCTGCCAGACCTCGGAGCGCCCGGAGCTCGCGTGCTGACTCCCCAGAGGGCAGGGGCCTGGTCCCCCCACTCAGGGCCTGGCTGAGGAAGCTGCCGTGGGCGCCCCCACGGACGGCGGTCTGGCCCGCGGCAGGTCCCGGGCCTGGGGGGCTCAGCTGTGCCCTTGGCAAGTCCCAGCTTACAGGGAGGAGAGCGTCCCCTTGGCCTCTGATGGCAGGGCGAAAGGGCAAAGGTGAGTCCCAGTTCGCAAGGGCCCACGCCAGGCCGGACTCCGGTTCGGAGACGGCTCGAAGCCAGGCACAGCCCCAACCCCTGGCCCAGGGGCGCGGGCGCCGGCCAACAGGCGGCAGCTCCGCGCTGTGCGCCCCGAGCGGTGCCAGGAGCGATTCCCGCCCCTTCCTGGGGGCACGGAGGTTAAGCCAGGTGGCAGGACGCGGGTCGAGCTGCCTTAAGGCGCTACAGGTTTTTTTTCTTATTTGATTCCAAGGTTGATGCTTTTTTCCACCCCGGGGTTATCGGAATCTCCTGCGGCTGGAGGGGGGGAGGGGGAGCGGGGAGGGACCACCCACCACCCTGTTGCTGTGCGGTCACGTTTTGGAGTTTTAAAGTTGAAACTTTTGTTTCCGGTTTACTTTCCTGAAGAGGTCATTGCTTAAGCTATTACAATTCGCGTTTATCTATTAAAATTTTTAGTTTATTATTGTATTTTTGTTGCAACATTTATTTTATAATTGAGACTCATTTTTTTTTTCTTTTAGGCGGCTCGCAAGTCTTCCTCTTCGGTCTGCAAAGAAATACAACTCTTGAAACCCTTCGGCCCCCACGGGTTTGTGTACGTCGCGCATTCCTGGCCCCGCTGGGGTACGGGCCCCGACCCCCACCCACTCCCGCACCGCCAACCCGACAGCCTGGCGCCGGGGCAGCCACTGCTGTACCCTGCGGGTGACTTCCAACCCTGGCCGTTCCCACTCACAGGGACCAGTTCATAGGGGACCCTCAACGTCTCTGGCCAAGAAAGGAGGGGATCAGAGCTCCTCTCTCGGCGGAGCTGAGCCCCCCCTTCCCAGACCCCACTCGGAAACCGGGCTGCAGTCCTCGGGGCGAGGCCTTGCTCCTCCCGCAGCCGCCCAGCCTCTGCGTTTTACCTCTAGGACAGTTCCGAAGGCGCGGAGGGAAGAGGGGAGATTCCGGGGAAATAACACTGCCTGCTCCCCCGCCCAGCTCCCAGTTCTGCTCTTCCTACCCCCGCGCTCCAAACTTTATTTGTCCACCAAGAGTGGCCGTCCCTCTGACCCCACCATAGCTCCCCGGCGCTGGGTCCCCAGACGCGCTCGCTTGTGGTATAAACCTGCGCACCCCACTACTGCTCTCGCTGGAGGCGCGGACCCTTAGCCCCGGGAAGTGTGAAACCACCCCCAAGCGGGTTGTGCTCGCCAACCGGGGAGAGGGAATGACTCAAGCCCCCCCCCCCATATCCTCCTTCCAGCCCTTATGGACAGATTGGGGTACCCGCTGAACGTTTGGCACAGAGGGAGAAGGGCCCGCAGCAGGCTGGAAGCTACCCCGGGGGACGCGATCACACCCACGTTCCAGCTCCGAGCGGCTGGTAATGCAGGCTTTGGCCTCGGGGAGAGTGCCTCTGAGGAAAGGAGATAAAGAAATCCTCAAACGCCCTGAGGACGCGGTCCGGGGGAAGGGTCCTGGCTGGCACGGTGGTCAGCGAGGTTGGCTCAACCACAGCCAGACCCTGAACTCACAGGCAGCGGGTCGTGGGATTTTAACGGGGCCTCGCCATCTTCTGCGTTCTGCTTCTGTGTGTGGGAGGGGAAAGATAAAATGCAGAATTGTGTTTATTCAAAAAAGGGCCATTCGGTCCCAATTACCCTTGCTTTGCTTTTGCCTTTGGTGTACGCCGCCGGGAAGATCTTTACCCAAACAACCCTTACACGTGTTAGCTAACTAATTAAATGAGGGGAGGGGGAAGACCAGGTTATTTTATCCTCCTGGTCTTTTTCTCTATGTTTATTGTGTGAAAAAGCTCTTCTGTGTTATCGTTATTAGTATTTTTGCGGTGTTGTCTGCATAATTGCCTGAGGGGGGTGAACTCAGAGGCATCGGGGCTGTTCCGCACATCATTTCTTCTCTTGCTTTCCTCTTGTTGAGCCAGCCAAGCGTCTTCTTTATTTATTTAATTCTTTAAAGCAAAAGTAGATCATGGACTACTGATGCACTTTGTTCACAGAAGCACATTCTGACTCCTTTCCCTGGCTGGCTGAAGACCCCCCCCCCCCCCTCCAGCTTTCCTCTAGGTTCAGAAACCAAAGTTCTTGAAGCTCACTTCTCAACCCATTTCCATAGGATCTCCCTCTCTCGCCAAAAAGAACGGTGAAGAACGATGCGTGTGTTTGTGTTTTTAACCCCCTTGGGTTTCGATTGCAGATATATTTGAAGGGCTAAGACTCTTGCTCGACCTCACTTGCCGAGGGCTTTACTCCCTTAAATTGGGGACTCGGGTCCCTCCACGTCGCTGGATTCAGAGGAGACGCCAGGCTTCCCCGCGCCAGCAGTTTTCTGGGCTGTGGAGCTTACGCGTGCAAACCAGGCCGAGCTGCATATCCCCTCATGTCCACTAGAGGTCACTGGCCCCTCGCGGCTCGCGGCGGGACCCGCCGCCTCCGGCTCATCCAGCTCAAATTAGCCGCGTTAATTAACACCCGAGTCCATCAAAACGCGTTCCTCCGCACGGTGCTGCGGCGGGGCTTATATAGGCAAACCAAACCCAGCCCAAGCAAACCTCCCCAAACCCAACACTTCCAGCATGTCCAAAATGAGAGACGCCTGAGTTAACCCGGGGCAAGGTATAGTGCCTTCACGCTTTAACTTTTGTTTGCGGGGCTTGCTAAATTGCGGTGAAGATCAGGTTCTGCGAGCGCTGGTTGGCGGGCCCGGCTCTGCGCTCCAGCTCCGGGAGGCTGGGCGGCGCGCCTTCCGGCCCCTCCAGCAAACTGGTCCTGGGGGCGGATGACTCCAACTTGGTAGCCACGGGGAGAAGGGCTGAGGTACACACCGTCCTAGGTGCACACGAAAGTAAAAGAATATTTATTTATTTAGGCTGCGAAGTACCAAAAAAAATATATGCCCAGATGTCTTTGAAATGGGTGAAGGAAAGAAATAGAAACAACGGTTTCTCGTGCCGATTGATGGGGTCTGGAGAAGGGAGGGGGGTGAGAAGGAGGCCAGGAGATGGACTCTGGTGAATGTGACCCGCGAGTGAAGGAGAACCTGCAAATGTCCAGGGAGGGGGCCTGCCTTTTGCTGAGTGCGCGCGAATTTTTTTGTTTTATTTTGTTTTTAAAAGATCCACACGGAACTTGAGATACTACTTTAAAAACAAAAAACAAAAAACAAACAAAAAAAAACAACAAAAACTGAAAACCATTTTCCACAATGGAATGTCTCGGGGCCTTAATTAAATCCCTAAGAACTGCAAGAAACGAAGTCAGGGTTTACTCCAATAGCACTGGCCAAGTTCATGATATTTGTAAACCGCCATGACGAGTTCCTTTGACATGATGTCCTGGTAGGCGGACCAGTATGCCGAGGAGCTCGTAATTCTTTTGGCTAGAAATCTTGGACGCAGGAATACGGTTCTAACCGCGGAGTTTACGCGGTGCGCTCCGAGGTCTTTCGCGCTATCCGGGAAGTAGGGGGTTGGGCTGTGGATATCCTAGCGGGGTGGGTACTGACCTTTTCCACAGTCACTGGTGCAGACTTTCAAACTGCTGGGCACTGGGGTCTCTGGAGAGTGGGATTCTGCGCGTTAACCACCGTTAGCCCAAACTGCTCAGTTCAGGCTAAAGATACCTGATGCGCCCTCCTTGTGGGACAGAGCTTCTCTTGTGTTGGTTGTTTAATGACGGCCAATTAATGAAGCTGCTGTCCGCCTTCAGGGCAAGAGGCCTCCTCTCGGGCCACGCCCTGGGTACCTCCAGAGTCGCCATCGACAGCACCCAGGTGGCGGGCGCTGGGCGGAAGTGAGGGTTCCGGGAGGCCCCGCTGCAGGTGCCTTCCCGGCCCGTAGGGAGGCTGAGGGGCCCCCCAGGAAGCCCACCCCTGCCTGGAGCAGGGAGGGGTGTCCCCTGTTTCCTGAGGACTCTGGGACCTGGAAACCCGGGCTTTGATGTTTCCCATCCCCAAGGTACTGGGAGGCCACCTGAGGCTCCCTCTCCAAGACCCAGTCCCCAGCGTCCCCCACCCCCAGGCGGAGGCGCCGCCCTCCAGCCCCACATTCGTTCCTCTTCCCCTTGGCCGCCGCCAGCGCCGGAGCCCGCGCCAGCCCGCACAGGTGTCAGCTTGGGCCGGCATTATGTAATGGACTTGGCAGCCCCGGCTCTTGCCAAACAGAAGTAAGGAGGGTGAGGTCTCTCTCTCTTTTCTTTTTTTTTTTCTTTTCCTTTCTTGTTGACTACACCTGGTGTCAGGTGTACTTGATCCGCAGCAGCAGGTGTTTTCTTTGGCCGGAAAAGACCGAGTGGAAAGGCGGCCCAGGTCCCAGTGGTCCCCGAGAGGGGCCTTTGGCAGGCCCGGCCCTGGGGGGAGCCCCCAGCGTCCCCTCCTGGAGCCGCTCACCTGAGGTCGCCAGCAGCAGCTCACGTGGCCTAAAGTCCAGGCGCAAGTGGAGTAAGGGGTTGACACCTCTCTCTCTCTCTCTCTCTCTCTCTCTCTCTTTTCTGACCAAAGTCCCTGTGGTAGACACTATGGGGTTCCACCCATGACTATTTGTCTTTATTAGCCTACCGGTTCCCTGAGAGTGTGGATAAGTGTGAGCTAGGGCGCAAAATTAGGGGATTCTAGGGAAAATACCTTCATCTCTATGGCTTTACCTGAGAGCTGCATCAGAGGCGCCGATCTCTTAAAAATCAACCAAAGGGAGAGCTAGTCGGGGACCCTTTCTAAGGTGCAAAACCACCGGACTCTTGCCCTATTAGAATGAAAACCATTTTACCAATTTTGGCAAGCTGTAGAAGGGTGTTACACATACTGTCAGCCTCCATTTTATTAGGCAAAAACAAACAAACAAACAAACAAAAAAACGAAGAAAAGAAAACGGAATGGTGACATTTCCCTCTCCAAACTTTCAGTTTACCTATGAGCACCTTCCTGGCATTTGATGCTAAGGGCTGATTTGAACCCTTAGAGACCAGAGGAAAGGTTTGAGCCTTACTGAGCCAAATGCTTAACTCTGGGGAGTGGGCTGAATGTTAAATGATAAAACAGGGAATAATGTTTAAGTGACCAACTCGAAGGCTAAATCTGAATCTCCGTCCCCAAAAGACTAATTGATCTCATTAGATGGCATACAAAGGTTAAAAGCAAAGTCTTAAAGAGTTATGACAGTAACTGGGAAGACAGTGATCAGGGGCTGGGTGTTCAAGTGGTTATTGACAGGAGGTTTGGGCAGGTATCCAACTCCTTATTTCAGACTGTTAAATGCAACTGAAAACTCACACTTGTAAAAAGACTTGAGTTGCAACTCCACAAATAAAAACATGTCTTTCCCTGTTTCTGAACTATTTTTTAATGTATTATATCCTGAATGGGAGCATAAAAAACACTTAGTACTAAAAAACAAAAAAACCAAGTCTTTCTCTGGAGGAGCTCCCACTACAGAGGTAAGGCTGCCAGGAAAAGCTGGAAGACCCTTTACTCTGATAATTACATGACCCCAAAGTGCTCCTGGGCCTTTGTGTTAAATGTAGCACAACCCTAGTAATGACTACCTATAAATTAGATATTTTAAAATCTTGTAAATGATAAGCAGGGAGAAGAGTAATATCTGCAGGGGAATTTTTTAAAATTTGAACTAGCTCCATTAAGTACGTCATGGTCGAAACTGTAGTGAATTCTTGCGCTCCTTGGTGCAGAAGCCACTAATGGTTGTCACTGGCGCTCTCAACAAAAAGAACCCGGATGCAGTAACTCTTACCCGCACCCCATGAGTTTCTTCCTGAATCCCATTTGCTGGATCTCATCTGCCAGCTGAAGTCCTGTAGTGATCTGGGTAGGTACCAGCCCTCCAGCCCTGACAGGCAGCCGTCTGTTCCTGGGGGGAACTTGGAGATACAGTTACATTTTTATGCCAAAAGGACAAAATGGTTTTGCCCAGAATCTGGTTGTGCTTTCAAGTTACCAGCCCTGCCTAATCACGTGGTGCTTAAAAGACTAATAACCTTAAAGCGAACTCCTCAGTATGGTCACCACTGGATCAGATTAGATTTGAGAGGTTTTCTTGAGTCCCCATGCAGTGGTTCTCAACCTTCCTAATGCCGCGACCCTTTAATACAGTTCCTCATGTTGTGGTGACCCCCAACCATAAAATTATTTTCGTTGCTACTCCATAACTGTAATTTTGCTACTGTTATGAATCGTAATGTAAATATCTGATATGCAGGATGTATTTTCATTGTTCACGACCCACAGGTTGAGAACCGCTGCAAGGGTCCCAAACCTGGGAAAGGGGCAGGCCAGGCAGTTGTCGTTAGGGCATCAGTGTCTAGTTGTGTCTAACTAAAGCCGTTGGGGGCATTTTGCTACTAAGGAAGATAATATCTCTGAGATTTAGATGATTTAAAAGAAATTTAATTTATAAAGTTGGCTGTTTAAAATATAAAGAAGAAAAGTTTTGCAAACTGCCAAGCCCTACTTAAATACAACCGAAAGTTTCTTTAGTCCTCTTCTACCTTTCTCTTACCTTAATTGTTCTGTGCCTTAACACTGTACCTGTGCAGCCCTCCCCTCCTCCAGTGAACCCAGCTCCAAGGCCTCATTAAAAGCAAACACCGGCTAACAAGTTCAAAGACAGAGGCAATTCTCTAAAATGGTATTCAATAAGCAAAGAAATTAATTATTAAGCAATTGTTAAATAATAAAAAAATGAGTTCTCTCTCCATCATGCCATTGTATGATAGCCTGAACGTTGCTCTTATACAAACACCCATTTCTAAGCATGTGGCTGACCCACGGAATGTGTGGGTGATTCTCTCATCCTCAGAAATGGAGCCTCGAACCCCACCCATGCTGTAGAACCGCGTATGGATGTGAGCAGAGTGTGCGCTCCTGGCACAGCCACCCCAGTGCAGGCTGGGCTGGGGTTCTGTGTGCTTCCTATGTCCTCTCCTCTCGCCGCTCTCCAGAAGAATTTTTAAAACTCCGCTAAAGATTAGTAAAATGTTGCCCTCATTTAATAGATTGCCCACCAGCTCGTTTTTGCTGAAAGAAAGTATTTTTTTCTTTTTTTGCCTAAAATGAACAATTTTAAAGAACAACTTCTTTTGTTACACTTTTCTTCAAAACTATGGTGGGTACAAACTAGCAACATTTTATCATCCTTGTTCTGGAACAAGTTTCGGCAGGTCATCGGGTTCTAAATCATGCCCAGTGTGCTAACTTAATGTTCAGAGATTTTTTATGTGCCACAGAATAGTTCTAAAACTCTATGGCAATAATAATCCCTTAACTAAATACACAGACGCATTCTTCACTAAACCATCTAGTGGTTTCACTGGAGTGGGAGAAGGATGGTCATCGTGACATCATCACTATTATTTAAATTAAACTGCTGTGGGAGATATAATTGTTAATAAAAGCCATCTTCTCCCCACCCCTCCAGGTTCCCCCCCCCCAGCATTTTATGACCTGCCATCACCTTAAATGTAAACAGAATTATGTTGATCCTGGTAGCCTATTGTATAACTATAGTGTCAAATCTACAGCTCAGCATGGAAATGCAGAGGAAAATTACCATATTTAAGGGAAAGTTGTTTGAAAATATACATATTTATTAGTTTAGAGTGCTGGTGTTCAAACTTTTTCTCTTTATAAGTGTGTGTGTGTGTGTGTGTGTGTGTACACAGATAATTCTATAAACGAGAGTGCACACTTTCAGCGGTACATTAAAAGCTGCCACGTAAGCATTCCATGGGGCTGGCTTAATAGTACATTCAACAGAGGACCAATGGGCCGTCTAGGTGGGAAAGTATGCTCCTGTTTTTAAAGCCCCATCACTGGGTGAATCGGTTCTGTGCCAGTCTGCGGCTTCACCTGTATCCTTCAGAGATGCTCTTGTCCAAGAAAACCATTTTAACCACGTTTGGTTCCTGACCATTGCTGTAATGCCGCCCCCCTTCCTACTCTGTAAGGACTCTTCGTCTTTAAGCCTATTTGTGTATTTAATAATAATAAACAATCCTTGATGTACAGAAGCTCGGGTGAACTGGTCCCAGCCCCGCCTCGACCCTCACTAAGAACTGATCTGAAATATTGGGTGTGCTCGGACTTGCTTGTCAGTTTCAAGCTGCTGGAGACCGAAGCGACTTTTTCGGGATTTCGCCTTTTTCTCTAGCCCGGAGCATGCGACACTCTCTCTCTCTCTCTCTCTCTCTCTCTCTCTCTCTCTCTCTCTCTCTCTCCTATATTAAGGAAGGAAGGAAGAAGGAAGGAAGGGAGGGAGGGAGGGAGGGAAAGGAAGGAAGGAAGGAAGGAAGGAAGGAAGGAAGGAAGGAAGGAAGAAAGAAAGAAAGAAAGAAAGAAAGAAAGAAAGAAAGAAAGAAAGAAAGAAAGAAAAAGAGAGAAAGAGAAAGAGAGAAAGAAATCAAGAAAGAAAGAAAGAAAGAAAGAAAGAAAGAAAGAAAGAAAGAAATCAAGAAAGAAAGAAATCAAGAAAGAAAGAAATCAAAGAAAGAAAGAAAGAAAGAAAGAAAGAAAGAAAGAAAGAAAGAAAGAAAGAAAGAAAGAAAGAAAGAAAGAAAGAAAGAAAGAAAGAAATCAAGAAAGGCTGAGGGGGTGCCCCAAATGTGAACACAGCGGGCTGGGCGATGGGAAGGTCCCCGCCCAGGTGGGCGTCCGCGGCCGCGGGGAGGGTGCGCGGGAAACGTGCGGGCGAGGATGGCCAGGCCCCCCAGACGGAAATCAAAGTTCTGTGGAGCCTGGAGCCCCTCGACTGCCACCCTGTGCGGCGGAGAAGAGCGGAGCTCCGGGTGGGGGCTCCGGGGCGGCCGGGTAGGCGCTCCTGAGGGGGGTCCCGCGGCGCTTTTGTACGGCCCCGCCTCGGCCGGCCGCGATCTGACGCAAGGCTCCCCGGGGAGGCTGGGGGCGTCTCACTGCCGCTGGGTAGGGAGCAATTTATTCCTCGTCGACCCATCCCAGCTCATCTTTGGTTACTCCACCCTACCCCTCCCAGCCCTCCTCCTCCTCCTCCTCCTCCTCCTCCTCCCCCTCCTCCCCCTCCCCCCTGCCCCTCTACCTAGCCTTCAGTACCTCAGATTCCCCACCTCCCCTTCCTCCTCCATCCCCCTTCTATTTCTCTCCTCCTCTCTTTCCTCCCTCCCACCTCCCTTCCCTCTTCCTCTCCCCTCCCTCTCTCCTCTGAATAAGCAAGCTTTTGCTTCTAAAAGTCACAAGCAATCCGAGAGAGAGAGAGAGAGAGAGAGGAGAGAGAGAGAGAGAGAGAGAGAGAGAGAGACGAGCCAGCCGAGAGGAGCGGCAGACAGGAGGGAAATCTGGCACAACGGCTGGGAGACAAAACTTGACGCTGCTGGGCCACCATTTGCCAGGGCCTCGCTCGAGGTAAGTCCTCCGGGGACCCTGGAGCTCATTCCAGGCAGGTCCAGCCCCGCCCAGACCGCAGGCCCCAGCGGTGAGCACCATCACCTGGGGCTGAAATAATGATGGGGGGGGGGGGGGCTCAGGACGGAGAGCCGGATGGGGGCGGGGGGGGTGCTGTGCGTCTAGGAGGTGGGACCCCGCGCGCTGGCCCTGGGGTGCTCCGTGCATCCTGCTAGGGTTCCAAGCGACTACAGGGGCTTCCAGCTACCCAATCGCCCCCAGCTCCTGTTCCCGCAGTTCTATTTCATACACCCTCGTGCAGATGAGACCCTGCTCGATCATGAAGTGGCCATTTGCGCCCCGCTCAGACCTTGGAAATGGGAAGTTGGGCAAGGCGGGGGCTTCCTAGCTCTGCGGTTCCCTAGAACCTAAACTGGGAATCCGCAGGAAATGGACAGTTTTCCTTTAAAGAAATTTACCTTTAACGAAAATGTGTATGTATTCAAAAAGATTATTGGATTACTGTGTCTGATCAGCTGCTGATGACCTACCAATAAGCGTTTTAAACACACGCGCGGCGCGCGCGCGCACACACACACACACACACACACACACACACAGACACACCAGGGGCTATGTGCAGTGGGGAAGGCCGTCATAAGGAACCAAGAATTCAGAGTCGCGAGGGCTTTTACATGTGTAAACGCTTTGTATGTGTCCTCCATGTGTACATAGAACAGAGGGAGGGGATAGAGGGAGCGCGCAATGGGCTCGGCCTTTTCTCTGTGCCTGTGTGTTCCGTGTGTTGTCAGCTGGCTCAGGTTTCTAAGCGCTGAACGCTGCCAGGGGCGGGGGCGGCATCCACCATCCACCTCGGCACCCTAGTGGTGAAACAGGACTCATTTGTTGGGTGCAGAGTGGTGACGACCTAGAAGAGACTGAAGTGTGGTTAGGTCGGCCCCCTGCCATCCATTACACCTGCGGCAGATGGCTCAAGTGGTAGAATGGTTTTGTTTGTGGGAATCAAGAAGGGAGGAGGGGGAGGCTAGAGCCTCACCCCACTATTAGGAAGTAACATAAAGAACCAAAGACATGAAAGAAGCCATGTTCCTACTATCAAAAGCAATAATGTTGCCAACGTCCATGAGTGAACCTGGGACATGTTAGTGACCTTGGCGCTGACCCCAATTGATGACATAGCAGAATTTTAGGGCACTATTTTTTCAAATGAATTTTTGATGAAGCGCCTACTCCTACACCACACACACACACACACACACACACACACACACACCCCTATCGCCAACAAGATGCACACAGGTGTCCTTGGAGCTCTGAAACCAAACCTCTTTTAGCCCCTGTGCATTTCACTACAATTGAAAAGAGGGCCACTCCAGATGTAGGAACCCTTCCCCTTTTCCCAGGCGATGTATGCAACCAGTCTGCCAGCTACCATACACACAAGTATACCCAGCCCAGATTAACATCTAGGTGGGATTTATCAGGGTTTCCAATGTATCCATTTCATTTTTACATGGAGTGATGTGCCTTTCTGATCAATATTCCCATCCTTGCAACCCTTCCTTCATGCTCCTCAACCAGGAGGAAAGGAGGACACACACACTTACACAAACACACACCCTCCCAGGCATGCCCACAGGGAGGGCAGGTGTAACAAAGGAACAGTCTAAGGACAGTTTAGCCTGTCTTCATTCCTTAATTTTCTTGCTGAACGAGGAATTAAAAGAGAACTAAATCAAGGAAGATCTAAATAGATAGAGAAGCCTTGTCTCCACCCTTACTTCACAAATACTTCACAACAACTGTGGATTTTCCTCCTGGAATAAGAATCAATTTCACTGGCCCAACTTTTTGTTCTAAATCAAAAAGCATTCCTGTAATTAAGCTTTAATATGCTTATGCTTTGGGAGTGTTTGGAAATACAGAGAAATTCCATCAATTTGACACTTCAATTATATTTTTCTATTTATTTAATGTCAAATCAATAATTTTAGACTCAATAAAATCAAAGAATATCAAGCAACAATGAGAACCCATTCTAGCTAAGATTTTCAAGCCACAAATAAACCCCATGCTTTCCAAGAAAGGCAAACATTTCAACCCCTGCATTTTTCAAGGTGCTTTCAATACCCAAAGACACCTCTGAAGTGGGTTTGGTGATGGTTGCTTGCTGTGTGCCCAGTGCAATTATTTTTCTGTGAGAACTTCTGTTTAGCAAGGAGAAAGTTGACTTTGATATGCATTAGGGTGCAGGATTCATTGAGAGATATGCCATTAGCATATAGCACTATTTATTCATTATTAGTAATACAGGTTTACTCATACATCATGCAAACTGCTAAGGGCCTGCTCTGGGATGTGAATTCATCTATTACCAGAACACATTTGTAAAGACATGCAGGAAAAAAAGAAAAAAAATACTTGCAAAACTGAGTTGAGAAACAGGCTTCAGGAGCCCTTTAAGGATTTGTTTAACTAAAAAAAGAGAAGGACTTGATCTAAAACTCGATGTTAGGGGCACTAAGGGATTCCACCTTCATGTAAACAAAACAAAATTAGCAAAACTTTTGCAACTGTAGAGAATGCAGACAAAAATGTGGCCCTTACCAGACCCCCTCCCCCTTTTTTCCTCACTACACTTTAGATTCTTGTTCCAACCAATATCTAAAGCTAAGAAAAATAATTTCCAAGATGAACTGGAACTTTCAATGAAACGTTCGTTTTTTAAATTCTAGGTTTATAATGAGTAATATTTTAAATGGGGAAAATCTCAAGGATTCAAAATTAGTTCAAATACTCCAGTTTTTCTAGGAAAAGAAATGTATTCTAATATTCAAGCAAGTTAGCACCCAATCACATTCAATCACGTCTCTTAGGCCCAGGTGCGCCTCAGAACCTCACACGGGAAAGGGAGGCACCTGGGAGCCCAGGGACGGCTGCGGTCCCTGCTCCCCCGCCCATCGCTGGGACCACCTACATCTCCTTTTCTTATGAAATGGCTGTTGGCAAGAAAATATTGATAAAGTAAATCTGTAAGACACGAATGGGTTACTTCCCATCCTCATCCATGCGAGGTTTTCTTCGGGCTCCCCATCCCTTGGCACCTTCTTTCCGTCTTTCCCAACCGAAGCGTTTACAATGACATTTAGCGGGATCTATATGTACCCTTAGGTTTCAAACATTTCACCACCGCCTAAAATTTGCCTCTACTTCCGGTGTAATTAAGGTCATCATTCTTAAAGAAAAGCTACCAACTCTCAGTCCCTGGCGGCGGTGAGGGCGCGCTCCGGGTACCGGATTCCGAGCTGGAGGGCTCGGCCGGCCCGCGTGCCTGGCCAGCCACTGCGTGTGCGTCTGTGTCCTTGGCTCGCATATTTCCCCTCTGAAGGGAGAATAATAAACTCTCCTCGGCTCCCAATCTGTAAAGATATCATCTTTAGTCGGAACGGCAGTAGGGGTGGTGGAGAAGAGGCATGGGTCATGAACCCGAAGAGGTCAGGGCTCCAACGCCCTCCTGGGTTTCTCATCGAACCAGGAGGAGGCGGCCAGTCGCGTCTGCGGGTCCCTCTGGTCCCCAGAAGAAAGATCCTCGGGCTGGAGGGCGTGTGTGCCCTCGCGAGCCTCGGTCCCCTCCTACAGTCCCCCGAGGGTCTCTAGAAGCAGAGGCTGTGCCTGTCCTGCGGCCTCCCAAATCCACGCAGCGGGGCGCCCCCAGCCCCAGGCCGCCTCGACGGCCCCGACGCGGTGCCCGCGCGGCCAGTAGGTGTCGCTGTTCCCCTGCTGGCCGGAGCCGGGAGCCCCGCGCTGGCCCCCGGTGCCTCTCGGTCTCGCCCGGCGGGCTCACAGACGCACCCGAGCTCCCGAGAGGGCCGCCGCCCCGGGCTGTCCCTTGCTCACCTGGCCAGGACCGCAGCGACACTGGCCGGCCTCGGGGAGAGAAAGCAGAGAGGCGTCTGTTGGGGCCAAACACGGAGCCCCGACGGAAGCAGTTGGAAGCCACCAACCCTCTCTCCTTGCTCTGCTCTTCAGGTGCTGTGGTCAGCGACCCGGCCTGGGAGCCTCCTAGTGAAAGCCCAAGTCGGGGGGTTTCCCCCGGACTCCACACTGTCCTTAAATTATAAATAAGAGGTTGAAATCCCAGCTTTGTGGGAGCTAGCCACATAAGGATTAATTTCAATTTCTTGCCGACAGACGAGAGAGAGAGAGAGAGAGAGAGAGAGAGAGAGAGAGAGAGAGAGAAGGAGAGAAGGGAGTGAGGGAAAACAAGAAAGAAAGAAAGAGGGAGAGGGAGGGAGAGAGAGAGAAAGAAAGGAAGGGAGGGAGGGAGGGAGGAAGGAAGGAAGGAAGGAAGGAAGGAAGGAAGGAAGAAAGAAAGAGAGAGAGAGAGAGAGAGAGAGAGAGAGAGAGAAGGAGAGAAGGGAGTGAGGGAAAACAAGAAAGAAAGAAAGAGGGAGAGGGAGGGAGAGAGAGAGAAAGAAAGGAAGGGAGGGAGGGAGGAAGGAAGGAAGGAAGGAAGAAAGAGAGAGAGAGAGAGAGAGAGAAAGAAAGAAAGAGAAAGAAGAAAGAAAGAAAGAAAGAAAGAAAGAAAGAAAGAAGAAAGAAAGAAAGAAAGAAAGAAAGAAAGAAAGAAAGAAAGAAAGAAAGAAAGAAAGAAAGAAAGAAAGAAAGAAAGAAAGAAAGAAAGGAAGAGAAAAGCCAGGGCAGGGCCTGGCCACAAGCCTGAGCTGCGTACCATCTTGTACCCTATTCTGCAAAAATGCCGTAAGGGCGACGGCCCCCCTCCCCCAGCCCAGAAGGAGCCAGTATTTGGATGTGGTTGTCTTCCCCCAAGCACTGCTGCCAAGTATGATTCCCCTTCGGAACCTGGCAGGTCGCAGGTCTCTGACTTTGCGCGGAGACTCCTGCGCCCTTCCCTGGACCCGCGGCTCCGGGCCCTCGCTCGCGGTGCCGCGGGAGAGATTATTCATCAGAAGCGCTCTTTTTGTGTGTGTCTCCAAAGGAGGAGGTTTGGCCGGTGAATGCCGAGAGGGACATTCACAACGCGTACATCCCATAGGTGACTGGAGATTGTATTATGATTTTGATTGTTTTGTGCAAGGAAATCACTGCTGCGATTTGAAGATGGGGTGGGGGTGGGGGGCCACATTGAAAACCTTAAATTCAGAACCTCGAGTTACTGACAGAGTTAGCATGCAAAATGCAACTGGCTATGCATTCAAACTAACGTGTAAATTTATATTTTCAGTTAAAATGTGGGGACATTTTGCTGTAAATTCTTAAGACCCATGCTTTTATCTGTAATTTTTTTTGTAAACACAACCAATTCGTGAAGAAAATGTAACAATCAATTATCAAAGAGGAAGGAAGAAAAATTCTTAAAGTCCAAAACACTTCGGATCACTTCTTCCTGACTCTGGGCCTGGCTCTCGCGCTGTCGGAGGGCAAGGCCGGGCGGGTGCCTGGGTCTTCAAGGCGAGCCTTAAATTTTTAACGTGAGGGGGCCAACATCATCCTTAAATGTCATGCCTTTTGCTATGTTTCATGAAATTGGCTCCTTTCCGTTAAATCCTATATCTGCTATACAATTGTCAGTAATTATTTCTGATTGAGACAGCAAATTAATCATTCGTTGACGTGGGTGGGGGGAGAAAACACGTGCCTAATTGGAGGTTGTGAAGTTCAGTGAAGTGGTATTTTTAGCTTGGAAAGTCCAAATTCATATATTTGGATATCTCTCCCCCTCCCATCGTTTCCCTATTTTATTCTCTTTCACACAATCCTCTGGGCTCCTTTCTCCCTCTTTCTTCACATTCCTCAGCCTCTGTCTTCCTTTCCTCTCCCCTTCTCTGTCCACTTCCCCCCCCACCCCGCCCCCCAGCAGCGCCTCTCTTCTTTCCTCTCCGGTCTCCTCTTCTCCCCCCCACCCCCCCCCCCGCCGTCTCCCCCCCCTTCTGTGTGTATGTATCTCTCTGCCCCCACCCATTTATTGTCTGATCCTATCAATCAAGTTAATATAAAAGTAGCAAGTGGGAGCCCCACCACCCTCTCTCCGGAGCGCCCAGGGCACTTTGGGGAGGTAGCAGCCGCTGCCAGGTGACCGGCGGGAGCGGTGGCCCTCGGTGCGGGGCGCGCTGCTAGCGAAGGAGTTGGGGTCTGCGCGAGGTTTGCGGGGCTTATTCAAATGCCGCTGCTACTGCTGTGATTCGCAGGGACTCGGCCTCCTAGTGGTAATGCGGGGCGGGGGTGGGGTGGGGGTGGGAGGGGAGGTGCCGAGGGGCGGGAGGGGAGGATGGGGGCGAGGGCGGGGTGGGAGGGGGCTCCGCACCGCGCGCTCCGCTGCCGGGCTGGGACAGAGCACCCGGACCCGCGGCGGCAGCGGCAGCGGCGCTACCCACCCTCCAGCACAGCATCCTCTGAACCCGCGAGCCACAGAGCCACCAGCCCCCGGGGTAAGCCACGCGCGCGCCGGCGATGACGGTGATGGTTCAGACGCTTCAGGTTACTACCATGCGCCAAAAAGGGAGATTAGAAACAGAAAAAGAGATTACAGAGATCAGATATGTGGTACTCTCTGTGTCCCTTGTCACAGAGCGCGTGTGCACACACACACACACACACACACACGCACACACGCACACACGCGTCTGCACACACATGCATGCACAGACATCCGTACATGCACACATCGCTTGCTACTACCATCGAAATCCGTGCGCCGCCACTCTGTGCCCTGCAAAGTGGCCGGTGTGTTTGTCCCAATCCCCGCATAAAGGCAGGCAGGTATGTGCCAGCATCCAGGCAGGAACAGACCCACACGCACGATTGAACTGCGGCCAAAGTCGAAGAGACATTTAACCTGCCGAATTGTTTCACTCGGGCAGGTGACCCCCAGAAACGGGCAGTTCTGCAACCAGTTGTGGGATCTGCAACTATTCATCAGATGTGCTGAAACTGTTCTTTTAGAAAAGATCATCTTGCTATAAATGGCAAGGTAGGGGCAAACCTCAAGGATGAGTATGTCTCCGTTTTTTAATGTTTTACGTGCAGCCATCTGACCACTTCTTATTGGGTGACATATCATATGAGCACTTTGGTGTAAGCTTGGAAAAACTACAGCCAGAGGTAAGGCTGCAAATACCGTGAGAATTAAGGATGTTAAAAATGGATGCTGGATAGTCCAGCATGAAAGGTGGTATACAGCTGTAGGTTTAAAATGGGGAAATACGTGTGAATATTTATACATGAAAGCCATTGGGGAGGGCTGACTCTTGTCCTGAGTGTCTGTGCAGGTAAGTCATTCATAAGAAAACCAATTACCTGTGCATGTACGTGGATTTGTTTAATTGAATAAGCTGCATGAGTGTGTATTTGCTGTTCTTTGTGGATTCAGTCTTTTTAAAAATAATAGGTTGGGGGGAATTTTAAAAGTGGATTTGCACATATATATTTTTCAAAAGCCATTGTGCTGAACTGACATATCACCAGGAAGGAAATCCTACTCTATAAACAAGATTACCATTGCTTGAAATCTAACTGAAGGCCTGTATATTTTAGGGCAGATCAATTGGCTTAAGATAGCCAACTGTTTTGTTTATTTGTTTTCATTTCACAGTCAGGAATTAAGGACACTTTGCAATCAAGGTAATGAGCCTTGTTCCCAGACATACTAAGATAAAATGAAACTCAGTAAATTTTGAATGCAGCAGATAAGGTACAACATACAACATGGTTGAAAATGTCTTCCTTGCAAAAGGCTGTCCATTGCCATGTCTACACATTTTAAAGTAGATTTTTTTGTTTTGCAATAAGAAATGCTAGAAAGCAATAGGGCAGTAGTGAAGGCAGCACTTTTCAGTAAATCAGCACAAAAATTCTTTAGAAATCTTGGGAGCCACTTCCCTTTATACATACATTATTTCAAATGCACTGGCCCAAACTGTGTTATGGTTAATATGAAGTTAATTAGACAATCAAACTTTGAGCCCTGAGCAATGGACATTACATTACAGTCCATCAAGGAGGTAGGTCAGGAAAGGAAAAAAAAAAGTGTCTTTTCTTTTGTGACCAAACCAGGAGGTTGTACAGCTGGCATTACATACATGACAGATGTGCATATTTGGAGCCTTAAATAAACAGAAGCAGGGAGGCAACTGTGCATATTTATCTAGCAAGAGACAGCAGCATACACTCGCCAAAAAATAGATGGAAAGGAACAAGAGAAATAGATAGACATAATAAGATAGCAAAACAGGAGGGGGTAGAATCAATAAAACGATACAATCTGAACTCCCCCCCCCCCCCCCGAATTAAAAAATGCAAATATATCTTTACATATGCATCAGTATTAAAAATAATATACGCTGGAACCAACAGGAGCAAGAGGAGGAGGTGGAGGAATAGAGGTGGAGGAGGAGGAAAGGAGGAGGAGGAGGAGGAGGAGGAGGAGGAGGAGGAGGAGGAGGAGGGAAGAATGGAGGCGCCGCGGAGCCCTGATTATGCATGGGCTGGAGCTGCCTCCTCTAACCTGTTCTTCTCCGAGCCGGGCAGCCGGCGGTCCTCAGCCGCCCACAGAACAGGAACCGAAACAACCGTTCCCGAAGGCTACAGCATTTATTTTTCTCTTTTGGGGGTTTTGGCGGTTGTTTCATGGGCTCGCCAACTGGCCCCTTTAATTAAAAGCTTCAATAAAAGGCGATCGCGCCAGGAATGCACCGGCTCCTCTTCGCGCAGGATTTGCATATTTTTTTAATGCCCTAATTTCCTTGATGTATGTAAATGTAGCCGGACGTAGAGGGAGACGGGGAGCTGACGTCAATGGACGTGACCTCGCAGCTAAACCTTGAACGTGAAGCCGGGATGGGGGGAAAACACGGAGCGGCAGCCGATGGAACCCGCTCGTGCGGGCGTTGGCAGCGGCGCTAGCCGAGCCCAGGCCCGAGGGGACCGAGGGGTCCGTGCCAACCCCGGGGGAGGACGAGCCTCCGCCTTCTTCCTCCACCTCCGGCCTCCAGCCTCGCCAGCCCTCCGGCCGCACACGCGGGCTCTCGTCCTGCACCTCCAGCCCCGCCAAATACACGTCCTTTTGCTTCCCTCCGAAAAACAACATGCCCCCAAACAACAAACCAAAGGCAACAGATACACCAAATCGAACCCAACATGTTTTAGGCCAATGCTCGGGTAGCTTATCAGAAAGAAGACTGAGGATGGAACAGGATTTTTTTTTATTTTTTGCTTTTTTTCACAAGAAGAGGAGGGGGAAACCTCAGCCAACAGCAAATCATTCCTAAAACACGATAAGCTACACGTGTGTCCAGTAGGGAGAGGTAAATCGCCCAGGCGACTGGCGGGGGGGCTTCTCGTTCTGGTACCTGTTTACCTGTTCAATCATGAAGCGCGTTGGCCTCATTTACAGCCGTGCCATCGGCGTGCGTTTTAATGTGGTGGGAATGTCGTGTGTGCGTCTGTGTGTGTGTGAGTGTGTGTGAGTGTGAGTGTGAGTGTGTGTGTGTGTGTGTGTCTGTGTGTGCGGCGCTGCCAGCAGATGGGAGAGATCGGTGCCTCTGCACGGCCGCCTCGGGGACTTATCTGCAGGACACGCAGGCCGGACAGAGCTCCGTGGCTGGCGATCGGTTCCCCCGTTTGGAAGGGGCGGTGGCGGTCAGAGGAGGCTCCTGAGCCGCTAGGCCCTCCCGGTGACATTGTCTGGGGCCGGGTCTGGAGGTGCGAGCCCTCCCGTGGCCGCAGCCCCGGGCGCCGGGCACCGGGCGCCGGGTTTAGCCCGGTGTGTGTTCCGCCGGGCGCTCTGCAGCCTCGGCGAGGAGGTAGCGGCTCGGGTTACGCGGCGGGGAGGCCTTCAGACCCCCCCTTCCCCCCCAACCCCCGCTCCCCGCCTCGGCCCAGCTCGCCAGCGAGTGCGTGTCCGCGCGCGAGGCAGGGGCTGCGGGCCAGTCCCCGGGCACATCTGCTTCCGCCTCTGCTCCCCACCCTCTCCCAGGCCGCGAAGACGGGCTCCTCGGCCTCCTCTGGGCCGGGGCCGGGCCGAGCCGGGGATGGAGGGCAAGGCCACGGCTGGCAAGGAAGGGGCGCGGAGGCCGCGGTCTCGGTTCCTCTCAGTCCTGCCCTTGGCCGCCAAGGCTGCCGTGTCTTGGTTCCGCCTCGCAGCCAGAGCTTTGTTTTCCTGCCACGCTCGTGGCCACTGAGCCCCACGCCGGCGAGGGGAGCGAGTGCGTGTGCGCGGGTGGGAGGCGGTGCGCGCGGCGGGCGGCGGGCGGGGGCCCTCCCGCCAAGGACGCGCCCGGCTCTGTGTCCTCCGGCTGCACTTGGCGGGAAAGCTGGGGGCCGCCAGTGGGGCTGCGAGCCCGCGACTCCTATTACTGCAGCCCAGCCCCCTCCCCCCCCCCTCCGCCATAGGCATCATTTACATACGGGCCACTTGCCTGAATTTTTGCAGCCCCCCTTCCGCCTGCGGTCGCACGCGCGCAGGCTCCCGCGCGCGCAGACCCCCGTGCCCTGGCCGCGGCTGGCCCGGCGCTCAGACAGGCCCCGGGGTGCGAGCCGCCCGCGGCAAGACGGGTTCCTGCACCCTCCTTCTCGCGCTAACACGCCGCACAGTCCTCCCGACCGTGTTCCAGGAAGCCCACCTTCCCCGCAAGATCCTCACCCTTCTCCCACTGCACACCCCACTCACACCCTCCCGCAGCTCCCTGCCTCTGTCCCTGCAACACACACACACACACACACACACACACACACACACACACACACACACACGCTTTTTCTAACCTCTCAAATAGATAATCCCCCATGGCGCGTCCCTGGTACCTTTTGAATAGCTCCGGAGTTTAAAGAGTAAAAATCCTTATAATGTATTGCTTTCCATTAGCAAAACACATTTAATGACCACAACAAAAAGAGGGGGAGGCGTGAGTAAGGGGAACTTGAACCAAAAGACCTTTCTTAAAAAAAAAAAAAGTCTGCAAGTCAAAAGGTCATTTTCCAAGTTTGTAAATAAAATACCAAAAGGAGACCTTTAAAAATAAACAGAGGAAAGAAGGAAGGAAGGAAGGAAGGTAGAAAAGATCCACAAGTTTCACAAAATGGTGCATTGGAAAAACAAGACAGGGCTATTGAGAGAGGGAGAGAGAGAGACAGAGAGAGAGAGAGAGAGAGAGAGAGAGAGAGAGAGAGAGAGAAACAGAGACTAAAGGAATCAAGAGAGAAAAACTGGAGGAAAAAAGAAAGAGGGAGAAGAAAATAAAAGGTAGAAAAGGCGAAAGAAGTTTCCAAAGAAATGCGTGCTTTGCGTTCTACAATAGGAAAATGTAGCCATTGCCCTCCTTCAGACGAGACAGTTCTAATTTGTTCCGTCTGTCAGGAGGGGACTGTGAGAGGTTTGGGTGCAAATTCATTATCTCTGGCAACGCAGGACGTAGTGTGGGGACTGAAAAAGACCGTGGCAATGGATGAACAATAGGGCTTCAGTTCATCAGTAACAAAAGCAGTGGGGAAATCGGTTGAGTTTCAGAGCACGTCCTCCTCGGCAGAGGGGGCTGGACTAGACCTTGGACGGCCCCCCCAAAAACTTGCCGAGCCTCGCACACACCACTTCACTCTCCACTCCGAGGCTCAGGGAGCAAGTGCCTGGCGCTGGGGGGGGGGGGGGGGGGGGGGGGAGTTGGCTTTTTTTCTTCCTTCGTCTTTTGCGCCCTTCTCTCCACCCCCCCACACCACCCCCCGCAGAAGGGAAGGTCCGTTTAAACTATTTTAGACCCAATCAAGCAAGAATCACCATGTGGAATTGAGCGGCAGTTTTAAACGTGCTAAGGAGAGGGGTGACCTGAATTTTTTTTCTTTTTCTTTTTCTTTTGAGATGCGGAAAAGAGCCTGTTTGTGTACTGCGGCCGCTCTGTGACTGGATCTTGTCTTCTGGCCCGCGCTTCGGTTCCTGCCCAGCGGGACTGGGGGGCAGCAGTGCCCAGCGCGGGGAGAGCAAGTGAGTATCCCGGCGGCCCGCAGGCGGCCGCTCAGCCGGCGGCGCGGGCCCATCGCTGCCCGCCGCGGCCCCGCGCCCGGTCTCCTCTCCGCGAGCCGTTGCCCGCAGAATCCTGCTCCGGGTCGCGCCCTGGTTTGCTTCGGCTAATGATTGTGTGTCTCAGATACTAAACCTGTTGATTTCATGAGTTGTCTAAGTCAGGACTGTTAATTATCCAGCAGCCTGACGGCCTTTTGCAGAGAGAAACCAGGAACATTTCGTGCTGGAAAAGGGAATTTTGTATGTAATTTTGTGTTGGTGGAGGTGCGACTTTTCCCTCTTAAACCTAGAGCCAAATACGGTTATATTTTGCGTTCCTGGATTCAGCAGGATCCGCACTTTGAATAATTATTTTAACCCCCTCAAAGTTGCAATTACCTGGCAACGAGGAGAGGGTTTGATTGGATTTTGGTGGAAACTTATACACAGTAGCGAACTAGACCTGGTGGATTTCTACTTCCTTCTTTGCATTTTGGGTTCTGGGAGGCAAGAGGCCGCTTTACAGGGTCATCCCAAGTTAAGAGTCATCAAGATGCAACCATGACGGTGTGACTGGAGCTTGGAATGCCAGCGGAACCTGGTTTTTGCGGTTTGCGTGGAATCCAGACTCCGCGGAGGGAGGCAAGACCTTCCTTCCGGGGCCTGGATTGATCTGAAGGAACCCGGGGCAGTGGGAACCCAGGCGATGCGTTCGCTTTGGAGACTGTGGCGTTTTCTCTTGCAAAGGTGTCCGCAGTGCTTGCATGGAGGACTGTCTCGAGGGGTCAGGGCAGCAGGGAGATTGATCCGAAGTTAGACCGGAGGCCTGTCAAGTCACGGCCACTGCTGGGGGCTCTGTGGGACCAGTGGCCGGCTTGGGCCCACAACAGTGGGGTCGGCTCTAGTTTCCTCCCTCTCCTCATGCCCACCGCTGCCCGCCACCCTCCTTCTCCACCTGGGTACCAGTAATTAGGGCGCTGTCTCGGGAAACAAGCTCCCATAGTCAGGATTATTGAACCAGTGCAGTACTTTCATTTTGCAAAACCAATAGCCCCACCCCGCCACTCCAAAATAACAATAAGCATTTAAAAATCATAAAAGAAAAGCAAGCTATTTTCAGGAGTGTAAGACTTCTTGAATATATTGAGTCATGGGGGATGGGGGAAGGGAATAAGAAAATCCACCACTTTACAGCAATCAGGTTTTACATTATTCATTGATTTAGTGGAGGAAATAGCCAATCAGGAGCCATAGATATGAATGCACATCTCACCGTGCTGTTGCCTTACAGTAAACTATTTGCATCTTTCTAATGGATTGGATATTTATCCAGGGATTCCCATTGTTTGAAAGGTTTGGAAATTTAGTTCCTTAAACATTTAGAAAATACGACTTTGTTCCAGTCTTAATATTCTTGCATGGAAGAACTCTCCCTCCTCTTTTGTATGGCAGATCACAGTGTTCAAATCCCTAGTATTTTTTGAGAGTCCCTCTTCCCTCCAAGCTAAAAATAAAATAAAAGAAGAAAAAAATTAATTTCCAAACACCTCCAGATTCTGCATATTTTGCATTCCCATTATCATGCATGTCTCCATTTAAATGCAAATTAACATATTTAACTCTGTAGGTGCTGAAGCCCAGCATACATTGTATTGGGGTTTTCTGGAATCTCTTGTCATTTTAAGGAATCATTGTAATTGCAGTACTTTAAATGAAGCCAAATTTAGACATGCTTATGTGTATATTAAAACTATGATAATTTGTTTTCTTGACTGTTTTTCAGATGACTGTACAAAGAAGTATAAAATGAATAGACATCCCACCAACCAAAGGTAATTTTAAAATTTACATTTGACAAAATTAAAGTGATGTATAAAATATTATTTACTGGGTAGCAAGCCTGCAGTGTATTGCCTATCTCCCAGTTCATGCAATAGATACAATTCCAGAAAAATCCAAGTTTCCATATATGCAATTGTCCCCCCCCCCCCCAGGTAGCCTTTGTATATTACATATCAAAGATAATGTAAATATAACCTGTAACTTCCTATAAAAAAGGAATTTGGGACACAGAAGAAATAATAGGATACTTTTATTAGAAAGCAAGCCAGTCAAGTACCTTGCCTGAACTATACAAATCACTGTAAATTAAATGGCTTTTATGTAGAAAATGGTAGTCTTGACTATATTAGTAGACTGTGTTTTATATGCATGAGAATCATACAAACTCAATATTAAAAAGGATTTTGGTGATAGGCCAATTCTTTATATATTCTGCAGTAATCTGAATAGGATTCATAGAGGTGTTCTAAATATTAGTGGCAAACCTGATGAATTTTAATTTACGGAATAGCATAATTCTGATCCAAATATGTGGAAAATCATAAATTTTCGCTTTTAACTTAAGCAGAGATTGTTTATTCCAAAGAAAACCAGGATGTTTCCATTCATGTTTCAGCCATCTGGAGACCTGTAAAAAGATTAGAAAACAAGCATGACAATCACGTCCTAATCTACTGGCCATTAATGGGAATTTATTAGAGAAGGAGCATGCAAGCCATTTGAATTCAGTATATTCTTCAATATGCAGATTTCAAAATGGGTATTCTGTAGCTCCGCTAAATAGCTTTTGCAAAAGCAAAAATATCTGGAATAAGAACATGTAAGTGTTAATAACTGCTCCTAACAATGTATGGTAGACATTGCTAGGAATCTTTAGAGCACAGTTGCTTCAACTTGTCTCATATACATTTCAACATGTCCTTGAAATGTGTATGATAAACTATGATACAAACCTTGGCAATTATCAAAATGATAAGGTACTCAGTGTTAAATCTTGCTATATATCTTTTATGTTTTCATACTTTGAAAGATGATGGTTGAGCTAAAATATTTAATTGGCTGTTTGGTTAATGAACAGACTGGCCATAATCATTATGTTGACTATTTTCACTTTTCGGGCTCTCATAATGAATCTATGTTACATGTATGAGGCATGGAGGCCAGTCCTGGAGTCAGTTGATATTACTATGTGGTATTGCCTTAAAAGATGCTATTTTAAGACAGTATCTTTTGTAGCTTCTAATTGTAGAAGCATCTCAAATGTTTAGTGTCTTGGTTTTCATGATAGTTAATTGGGTTCTAAAATGCATTTAATTGTTAAATGTGGAAATATAGCAACATTAATTTGCAAATTCACACAAATATGGGGGTGATATACACAGACATACATGCATTTATGCATCAGATCTCTTTATTTTCACCAACATCCTTCCCAGACATATATAGAGCAAAAAGATATTCTAAAAATAACTGGCATTTCCTGGGGTTTTTACTTAAGGAATTGAATTCATCTAATCGTATGCTTATTCTGTGTAGTACATGCCAATTCACTAATGATTCTGTTTCTAGGTCTTGGAAAGCAAGGCCAAAATAATTTCAATCTTCCAAGGCAGCAAAGCTCATTAGGATTTTACATAATGTCAGAAGTGACATGAACACATACCTCAGTGATATGTTCAATTTTTATCCAGTAGTTTATGTTGTGACCTCTTAGTTCAAGAAGAAACAGTAACTCTATAGGAGTATATTTCTCTGAATTAGTTTGTAGTTATATACATATATATATATATATATATATATCACAATGCAGCCATTTCTTATTGTACTTCCTGGACCAGAATTTGATAAGAAAAATAGATAAGTGATTTTCACAGTGTAGTATTTTTTCAATAATCAGGACAAGAATGCTCACCAAAAAGTAAATTAATACAAAAATTAGGGAAAAATTGGCATTTGTGTTACTAAATCATATCTTTAATTGATAGAATGTTGTTGTTTGTACCCTTGATTGGGGGCTTTTCTTAGCAATTCTGATTTTCTTTACTTGTCAGTCATTTCTATAGAATTTACATATGTATGCTCTGTATGTAATTTGGTAAGCATATTCCACTCATGTCTTAAATGAATAAATTACTGAATCAATGAAAAAGTGTATTTTAATTCTGAAAGTATTTTAGTGATTGGGGAAAATAGTTAACCTATAGAAATGAGAGTATTGCGATAAACTAGTGATGTGTGAAATGAATATGGAGATTTATGACATACGATTGTAGCATATATTTTAAAGAATAGTAATACCACCAAACATAACTCGTCATTTTGAGAAACAGTCCATCAAACTTACCCATTGTGAATATACATCTTATATGGACTGCACCTTAGATATTCTGTTGAGGGGCATCTGACTGTTAGAACTGTACATATTATAGATGCATTAGACATAGATTACTCATTATGAAGAAGAGAAAAGAAGAGAGCTCTCTTAAGTGATCATATTTACACTTTGAAAAGTCCTAAGAAAATGTATGAGGCTAATTAATTAATAAAATATTCCCCTCGAGATAGAAAAAGGGTGGGGGTGGGGAAGAGGAAAGGGTTCTGCTCTTAACATGCAGGTATTTTATGTCTTCTTCACTGAAGTAACATTTCTTTTTTCATAATTTCATAAGGGAGCTTAGTATATTTTGACCTTCTGTATAAAAGTTGATGTTTGAAACTATAGACAAAGGCTCAACATTTATTGCAGTAGAGTTGTGTACTACATTAGAAACTATTGCTGCAGTGTTTACCTGTTCTTCATTCTAAGGCACACACCCTATAGAGAGTTATTTTATAAAAATTGGGATGAAGTTGGCTTGCTTAGAGCATTCATTTTGAACTTACAGAACAAATGCTACCCTATCGCCATGGTACATAAATACAAAACATGCCTGAGCTGTGAAAGCCATTAAAAACACACCACCAGAGCAAACTGTCAATACAGTCACACATAGACTCACTGCCTAATACAGAGCTGATTCCCAGCCCCAGAAAGCAAGGCCCTGCTTTAAGCAATAGCAAAGTGCCTTCCATCTGTCTGCCCATGCAATCTGCCATAAGAGAAATTCAGGCAAAGACGTTCCCCAGATCTGAAATGCTTTTATCTGTCCTCAGAGAGAGATTTCTTCCAGTCTTTGGATATTAGAGCGATCTACACTAGCACGGAGGAGGTAAAAGGCCGCGGGTTGCTTTTCCAGGAGCAGGCGGTAGTGCTAACGGAAGAGATGTTGCTTGAGAAAATAGGGCTTGTTGCAATGCTGCCGCTGCTGCTGCTGCCTCTGCCGCTGCTCGGGCAGCAGGCCTGGGGCAGTCGGCTGATCACTGATGCATATCAATAACCATGTACTTGAGATTTCTCATGACATCATCATTACCTTGGTCTCCAGCGGTCTCGAACCTTTGACCTTGCCGGGCTGGTCCACATTTTGGCAGTGATAGCCCTTCCAATGATGGCCCTTTTCTCCTTCTTTCAGACCGGGGGCAGCAGCACGCCAGCAAGACGGCATCTTCTCTTTCCCAGCCTAGAAGCCCTGTGAAATCGAGGATCTTCCCCCTAAAACACACACACACAAGATATTGCAATCAAGCTGCCACCGCTTGGTAAAAAGCTCATGGTGCTTACCCCAAAAGGATCAGGAGCAGATCTTTGAATCAGCTGTCACTTCTATAGAATGGGATGTGTTTTTTTTTTTATTTTTTTTGTGTGTTTTTTTTCTCCTTCCTCCTTAACCTGCGCTGGAAATTGCTGTTGGCTTCCTACGTCTCTGTAGAGGGAGGCTAAGGAGTCTTGCGTGAGAATGAAGCAATTTACAATGCAAATAGAGGCCTCCGAAGGGACGGATGCTGCTGCTCACTCGTAACCGCTTGCTGCACCTTAATAGCTGGTTTTATTTTCTGATATTAATAGATGAATTGTTGGCTGACGCTGCCGGAGATTACTTGCTGAAAGGGGGAAAAAAAAGTTCGGAATAAACTTTCAAAGCAACAGACCTCGTTTGGATGTTTTAGCCGCGCACACACAAACAGAAACCAGGTCATATTTACATGCAAGGAGGAATCTGAGCGCGGCGAGTGTCCTGGAGGACTACTACTCTTCGGTGCTGCCAGAAAGACCGGGCTGTGGAGTCTGGCCAGAGGAAGACAGAGGCGTGTGAGGGAAGCGAGTTGTTATCTTTGGTTATCTAGCTGTATGAGTGTATTGGTCTTCATAAAGCTAGATAACCGAAAGTAAAAACTCCTTCAAGATCGCCGGGGAGCGTGTGAGAATGAAAGACTACAACCAAGAGACAGTAAAAACCAGAAAGGTCAGGAATATTTATTGAATCTAACTTTGTTTTCGTTTTTGTTTTCCTTATGAGTAAAGGTGGGATTAGAGGAAATTAAGGGGCACACACATGCCAAAATATGAAGGTGCCAGGTACTTTGAGAGGGGTTGTTAATAAGAGGAATTGTATAGTGCTAATGAGGTAAGAGGCATGTACAGTTTGTCCTACTTCAAGGCAAAAGTTTAAATATGAGTTATTTTTCCTTTCTTAGAAAGCTGCTGTAGAGGTGACTGGTGCCCAGTTAAAAAAAAAACGATTTCATATTATGTAGACTGAGGCTGTTCTCTTCTGAGGCCCCCTCCTCTGAAAAATTTTAAGATTATGCTTGGAAACTACATGTATTTGGGGTTTATATCTGATCATATGAAATTGGACTTTCAGCAAAGTTTATACCTGGAAGGTTAATGATTTATGTCTACTGAGGACATAGAGCTAGTAGGGAAAATGCAAAAAAAAAAAAAAAAAAAAAAAAAAGCAAAGGCTGATTTTTATTCTTCTATTCAAAATACAAGGACAGATGCTTCTCTGTTCCAAGAGGGTTTCCTTGAGGAAGCTACTGAAGCAGAAAGACATGATGGAGACGAGATCGCCTCCCCTCTTGTCAAAGTGTTAAAAAAATGTTCTGTCTTACTCTGCGCCTAGCATTGGAAATGAAAGTGACATTTACGCCACAACCCACGTGTGCGCCTCCTCTCTTTTTGTTTAAGGATGATCAGGTCTATCCAGGAAACAGCTCTGGCATCCCAAACTGAAATAATTAGGACGTATATAGACCTGACAAAAATGGAAAGGGGGTGGGGAATCTGAGGGTCTGTCTTGCCTAATTGATTCGGCTAAACGGGATGCAGGAGATGTGAACGGCAGGACGCTCCGATTCCCACGCTCGGGGGGCAAGTGGTAAAGCGGGCCCTGCAGCCTATGACAGACAGCCCTGTTGGGGGGGAGGGGTATAAAAAAAAAAACATCAAGTGCACACCATACTCATCTCCATCGCTTAAAAAAGTAGAGGCATTTCCCACCCACAGCCATCTGCAGCCTCCCAAAGGCAGCACCAACTGGTCTGTTGCTGCTGCATACATACTGTCTGTTTCTGTTAATTTTATAACCACTGTTTAAACTGGCCACAATTAAGTTTGGCTCCCTTCTTTGGTTGAGGTTTTCCAATATTTAAGGAAAGCTTGTAGAAAGCAGTCCCAAGAAAGCTCCATTGCTGCCTGCCCTTCATGTCAAATTCTCAGTCCATACTTTTGGTCTTGTGACCACCTTTGGGCTTTTGCTTTGGGTGAGTTATATTTGAAAATCTCTTTCTCTCTCTATATATCAGACATTATCATCACTTCATCAGATTGTTTACTTCTTATATAATATATCTAGAAACCTGGCTGAATTATGCTAGTAGATACATTGGAATGAAAACTATAAAATCATCAACCTGTAGAAAGTTAATACCTGACAATATGATAAAAGTTTGTTCTGGTATAGTCTCAGCTAGATACGTCCTAAACAGCCATTTTTATTTAATCTAAAAGTGACTATGCTTAGCAGAAACTTTGGTTCTCTGAAGGTCCCTATAGTAGTATTTTCAGAAATGTCCTCAATTTTCCCACATGTCACCAAGCAAACATTTGTATAGGCATTTAAACATAAATACAAACATTGCAATAAGAAAATGCCCAAACTGGCCTGTTATCTTCCACGTGGCCTAGATTACTGACAATCCTCAATCCCAACTATGCAATATTTCTTCAAAAGCATTCCACTTGCCTTTGTAGCTTCAACTCCTTTTAAGACTTCAAACTGGAGAAGCCTGTAAAAACCATTGATAGTTTCAGTTAGAAACTCTGGGAGACTTTATTAAGGTAAATTCTCGATTTGGCTTTGGAACACGTGCCAAAGTTTTATTACTGTGGTGACTGTTGAGAAGACCCTTGTTTATTTACATTTGAAGCACTGTTTGTGCAAACAACCTTTCATTGTTAAGTGCCTGTATTCCTTTCATTTACTTCATGTCCAGGGGTGCTATTTACCTAGACCCATTGTCTACTACAATTAACATTTACATTACAAAGTGTGTGGTTTTCTTTCTCAAGGAGGTTCAATTAAGGCAATAAGATGTTTGCTGGGGAAACCTATTGTTTACTGAAAGCACTCAATGGAGTCAAATTACTGAAGCTTTTGCCTACATCTTGGTCTTTCATGTAAATATGTTAAATATAACATTTAAGTAAAATAAACAATATTATGATTATGTGTTTGCCATTGTCATATCAAACTTGCTTTGTATCATACTAATGTTACATGACTTATCGATCAATAAAAATGCATTTCAATGTTATTATTTTCATTTTATTTTTTGCTGTTTCACTGCTCTTGCTGCAACATGTCCCAAGTTTTCTTTTTTCTATTACACATCAAACTTTTGACATTTTGTTTTATTTCTGTGTGTTTAAGAGAGGTACTGTATCTGAGCATAGGTCTGAAGGGAGTCTGAGGTAGTCTCTACAATGACCTTATAATAAGGTGATATGTCTTTGAAATCTGAAATATTCCAAAGGCATGCACATTTAAGTCAAAAGAAGTGTAAATATCAGTTAAGTAGTTCGTTGAAAGCTAGTTTTAACATTGGCAGAAACTGGATCAAGTTTATTTAGCATACCACTGCATTGTAAAACAGTTGGAGTGAAGTTGCAGGTTGCGTGAGTATGCATGTTAACTAGTGGGAACCGAGCACAGTCTTTGTGAAAGGGGAGCAGCAGATTGCTTGTGCAAGGCCAATGTTAAAAAGGCAGCTGAATTTAACACCATCTGGAAGAAAAGATCCCTTCACGACTTTCTCACACCGTCAGACAAAACTAGTGTCTCTTGTTCCGAGCCCTTGTCTATGCAACCATACAATACTGAGTCATTATACTTTTGCTGAGAGAAAATTTGAGAACACAATATGGGTAACCAGTGAATGACCAAGTTTCATTGTGCCCGCTTAAGTCGATTGAAATCTACGTCTAGAGCTATGAATGGTGGTATTGTTTTCCTCACCAGGGCTGTACTAAATGTCAGCACAGTGTAAAGAAAAACTTGAAGTCTGCAAATAACTTACCAGATCTCAATTATAATATTTTCCCACACTAGAACTAATATCATTGCGAGGGGCTACATTGCAGAAATACAAAAAGAACCGAAAAGAAATAGAGAGTTCATTTAGAAGTTATTTTATCCAGACAAACATTTTAATTTTCTGTTGGGAACTTCAATTCAGGCTGCAGGCTGGGTTGAGAAGTGGAATTAATTACTGGGAAGTTCAAGTTACAAAAATGCTTCTTGTGCAATTAAAATAGAATAAAACAAACAACTGGTCCCATCTTAAACCCTCCTTTCTTAAATCTAAAGAGATTCTACTTGTGTTGTGTTGCTTTGGTGCTGCTTAGAATGTTTCATATAAATCTAGCTTAAATTTCGCTTTAAAGTTTGCCATGATTGACATTGCAAAAGAACATCGTACATGTACATTTCCAAAAATATTCTGGCACCTCCATAGGTGGATTCTGCTGCCCTCAGGAATACACCTCGCCTTATAGTACACCCACTCCCCATTTTCTAACTTTTCCCATGATGTGTGTGTATCAGTTATTATGCTTAGGTTTAACATTCACAGAATCTATTTGACTCTAAACAGTCAGAAAAAGGAAACAAAACAGTTCAAAAAGAGTAAAAGGAGTTGGTTGTGTATGTTTTATTAGGATGTCTATTTTAAATATAATTGACTTTGCAATTTTGTTATTGTGTCACCAAGTGTCGCATAGTTCTTAACATGTAAGTGCAAAACAATGAGTAATTGCTGTTTTGCTGAATAATATATCTGAGTTCCAACGTCAAAGGTATTATTTTGTGTATTTCTAAATAGGAATGTTAACTGCACGTTTTGACATCTAGAATCTTTTCATGAGATACTTAGAAATAGGCTGATAAAGTGACACCTGTAAAAGTAAATATAAAGATATAACCAACTTATTTTCCTTGTCCTACTTTATAACAGAAAAATAATAATGAAAACTCACTCAGTGATAGAATTATAAAGGATCTAAGATAAAAACACAGTCATACAGAAAAATCCAAATCAACAAAAATGGAAGTTGTAGAGAGGTAAAAAAGATATATAGGACAACTTCTGCAATATCCTTACATGATGTGAATGGATATATTCACCAGTATTAGCCTCCTAGTGAAGTTAAAATTAATGTGCATAGTAATGAGATAAATTTATTATTTACATTCAAAGTAATTTTTCCCCAAAGTGGCTTTTCTTTAATTCTTCTTAAACACTAAATTTCCACTACTAGTACTCTGTGCTTATTTTTAAAATTAAAATTATTTTCTTATTTGGAAAAATAGGAAATTTTAATTTGATTTTATGTAGCTTATTATGAAAAGTAAGAAACCACTTAAATAGTAAGTAATATATAAGATGAGTACATTTCAAGTTCACAGATGGTCTTCCTATCCATAGACTACATATACACAGTTCAAGCCAGTGTAGCATTTTAAGATTTTGACTTTTTTTTTTAAATGGAGAGGTGAAGCCAAAAGTTTTATTTTCCAATGAGAACATATGAAAGAGATATAGGCAGTATACCTATCTAATTTATGTCTATGGGTCTGTATCTCTGGAAGGCTGTTGTGGCTTGAGAATATTGATACCCTTTTCCCACTCTGTCCTTTTATGACTTCGCATTTCTTTAATTAGAGTAAGTAAAACACACTATAATATGTTGCATTTGGATGGGTGCTGGGGGAGGTGGTGAAATGGGTAACATGAGATAAGATGTCTTTTAAAAAGTTACTTGGTAAAAAGCCAACTATAATAGTGGCCAGTTGTTTTAATACTAGTACTTCGAACAGTTAAACACGGCCTACAGCGATGGGGCATGGAAGGTGGTTCTTCAGTGTCTCCACATTTTAATGGGTGGCTTTGTTACCTTGTTTTTGTGTTCATTGGTATCTTAACACAAGTTAACCTAGTACAGAAATCCGCAGAAATCTTCATGCCCCTTTGGGAATTGTTTGACCTAATTGTGGAATTAATTCTAAAGACGGTGAATGGAAATGAGAAGTATATAGTTATGATTGCTGCTAAGGAATATCTGCCTGGCTTTAATCAGGGCCATGAGAGTTAGTGCACTTCTGAGAAAGGTGATGACCTCTTTGAGGTGGGAGCTTGTGGCTTTCTGCTTTGCAGCCAACTGTCAGACCACAGGGGGTAGGACTTTAAAAAGTGAAGATAATCGACTTTATTCGGGGAAATATGGAGTTCTGAGCCATCTTTGATCAAAGGGAGGCACATCAGTGTGTTTGGTGGTTTGAGCTGAGCTCTGGCACAATGTATTCTCGAGATCTAAAAATAGCCAGGCTTAGCAGCCGCATTGCAAGGTGCCTGGCGTGGGCGGTGCCCAGCGGAGGGAGCCAACTCTGTGACTGGCTGCAGAAGTGGCAGGGCCAGGCAGTGGCAGCGCGCAGGCGGCCGGTCAGCGGCGGGGCAGCACAACGCCTCCCGCTGACCGCCCACAGCCCGAGTCCTCCAGCAGCTGCGGCAGCTCGCGGCCCGCTCCTGAAAGCGGGCGTCTGATTGGTGTTTCCCGGGAGACCGGCGGCCGGAGCTGCCGGAGCTGCCCGGGCTGGTGCGCCGGCGCGCGCGCTCCCGAGGCTGGCGCGCGCTCCGGGCTGGCGCGCGCGGCGGGGCGGCCGGGGGCGTGCTGCCGGCACCAGCAGCGAGCGGGGAGGCCCCCCAAGTTCGCTCGAGCTCGAATTCCGGCGCCCGCCCTGCAGCGCTTGCAGACCGCTGCAACCCCACCCCACCCCCCTCTGCCTGGCACGCTGAATTGCGTCCGCGAAGGCTGTTATGTGATTTTTGATTTGCCCGCCCTTCGTCTGCGCACCAGCCTCCTCGGTCCTGCCTCTGCGCCAGCGCCGGACCGCGGTTGCTTAGGAATCAATGAGCGGGGATGGCGGATGGGGGTGGCGTCGGAGTTTAGTCACGCCTGGACGTCTGTTGGAGGCAGGCATCTCGCGGCCGCCACCCCCTTCCCAGGGCCTCTTCTTCAGGCTAGCGGGGCACTTGTGATTCAGGAAGGGGCTTTCTTTTGCGGGCACTCAGTTTCTCTGGTTCTGCCCAGGCATCTTCGAGTATGATCAATGTCACTGGTAAAGATAATAGGTGCCCCCCCCCATCTTTTTTTAACCCAGTGAAAAGCTGATAACCGACAGGATTTCCGTCCGTCCCCCTGCACCCCGCTACCCCTCTTCGCGAGGAAGCTCCAGGGGCAGGAAGTTTTGTGAATCCCGAGCCTGGGTTGGTGAGCGCACTCAGCTCCGGGCCTTTCGCAGAATCCACTAACACCTCTACCCCCATTGCCCATTAGAGACGCATTCTCCCCTATCAGATTTGCTAGAAATATTAATCTCCTTGTTGGGTGGATACAGTAGACCTTGTTCAGAGATTACTTTAAAAAGAGATCTGGGTCTTAAGCGCGTACTAAAGCCAGTTAATAACATCATGCATGGACATTTAAACTTGTTGTAAGTTGCAGAAAGGATTAGTGAGAAGTCACGCTGTGCGCAGCTAATGATACCATCTTAACTCAACCGGCCTAAATCCACCTCGTCCCGGCGCAGGTCTGGCTCTGCGGCCCTCTGGTGAGGTTGGGAAAGTGGGGGGTCTTGGAGGAGCTCAAGGAGTTGGGAAACTGGAGGATGCCCCCTTTGGGTGATGGTCCTTCGTCCCTGGTGGCTGCGGCTCTCCTGCGACTGAGTGGTTACCAGCCCCCGGATGAGGGCCCAGTACACGGACCCGCCACAACTCACGGGCTGTGCTTTAGTGACACTGAAGGGTACTTACCTACATGTTAACACAGGTTTGACTTCATTAACCAAAAAGGGTGGTGCAAGGTCTGTTGTAAACTCAGATGTAGTTGTGGGATTCCAAAAGTTTTGGCTTTCTGCTGCTGATCAATTTGCATGAGAAAGGCTGTTTACTTTCCATTCTTCTTTTTCGAAAAGTAGTCAGTATTTCACAGGTGAATACCTAAGCATATTCGTAACTACTTACTGTCATACACTTGCTCAACTGGTTTCAAACTGGTTTTAAGAGAGTTTGCGACTACTTTATGGCAGGGCCAATAAGAAATAATCTTGGGCTGGTGTGACTCAGTGGTTGAGCCTCGACCTATGAATCAGGAGGCCACAGTTCGATTCCCAGTCAGGGCATATGCCTGGGTTGCAGGCTCGATCCCCAGTGTTGGCCGTGCAGGAGGCAGCTGATCAATGATTCTCTCTCATCATTGATGTTTCTATCTCTCTCTCCATCTCCCTTCCTCTCTGAAATATATATATATATATATATATATATATATATATATATATATGTATATGTATATAATCTTGAGACAATGCTTTGAAAATACTGTTATTAAAATACTCATTTTAACAATATTCATTTGGTTCTGTCACTAAGTAGTCGTCTGAGGGATTTCTTGAGTTTCTTTTAATAGGCAATGGCCCTGGAAAACAAGCTACCATAAAAATTTTAACTGCATCTGGCTATTGAAGTTGTTTTTGTTTTTTAAGTTTTAAATTCAAAATTGGCAAGGTTAAAATGTTTATATCTTTTATCATTAATTGCTAGTGGGAGATTGGAAATGACCATAGATGCTGATCACTAATAATTGGTGAAAACCTTCAGAAAAGGGATTGCGTGTACAAAAAATAAACAAACACTTTCTCTAAATCAGTCCACCAGAAATGATTTACAGATTACTATCCAGATGTCTCTTTGTCTTTTAGGGGAAAAGTTAGGTACATATGTAACCATACACATACATATATAGATATGAGTGAAATTTACTGGAATGGAAGAATGTCTAACAACTATTAGATTAAGAAATATTTTCACTGAATAAATATCTAAGATACAGTTCGTTTATGTATTAACCAACCCTGGTCTCATGAAAAAATACTTCCTATAATTTAATTGGAGGTAATGCCTTCATGAAGACAATAAAAGATTTAATATCATTGAAATTCAGAATCCATGGACTTACTTCCAGCTGGGGCTAGAGCTCTTGAATAGTAATAATAAAAGTGTACTTAGTCCTTATTTTTAATTCAGTGAGAATTATGAATGTACCTGAAACTGTTGCATGAATTTAACTGTCTTTGAGAGGAACTCAAATAATGAATTTTAGTCCTTATTTTCAGAAAGCACATAGTTTATACATAGTAGCTGTTCAATATACTAGTATATTATTTTAATGTATTGAATTATCCTTAAAGTATATGACCTGTATACAAAATTAAGTTAGCAGTGGCTGACAGGAATTGAAGTTGAGGATATTCTACAGTCTGTAGAATAGCTCGAAAACTATTTAGTAGTATTAAATATGAAGCTATTACTATGACTAATTCATAGTAAGTGACTTTAAAAAGAATGAAAAAATTTCTTGATAGATCTTCATCTTTTGAGTTTGTAGCATATGCCTCCTGAGTGATCCCAGTAGTGAAAATAGCTAGACAGCAAGAAAATAGGAATAGGAATTAATTGACGAATTTATACTTGCCTGTTTTATAAAGGAACTCGACATGTTGTAGATACTTAGATTAATAAGAAGTAGAAAGTTTAGCAGTCGCCAAATAAAGTTAGAAATTGCTGAATAACAGATTTTCACACTGAAGACTCATGGGATTCCAGTGATTCAAACAGCATAGTAAAATACTGCATATATTTCTGCCAAATTTGTCTCAGATGGACTAGCTGCTAAGGAAGAATCCATAGCATGACTGAGCTAACAGAAAGTGTGTTACCTTTCCAGTAGGTAATCCCTCTATTTGCATGCTGTGCTCACGGGCAGGAAAGAAGACTTGAATTTTTATTATTTTTCTGGACTTTTCCTTTAAGATCTATATTTTCAACTCAAAATACATGAAGTGAACAATATTTTAAAAACTTGATAATTATCATTAAGACAAAATTATCTTTTTAGTCATTGGAAATTAAAAAATGGCTTTATTTAAGTTAAACTTAGCTAGTTCCATAATAGTAGAGATTGTATAATTCAATTTTGATTTTTCAAATTGCATTTTATACTATAAAGAGCCCTTCTGTATAAAAATGCAGTTTGAAAAGGAAAAATATTTATGCTTTTATCATTTTAAGTGATCAAATATTGCAGTGCTAGATATTCAAATATCATGTGCATCAATACATTATTAACTTAATCTAATGTTCAGAGTCATTACCACATTCATGGGTATCTTTCTGATATCTCTCTAGTCCACTGGATTTTGAAGTGTGATTATGTAAATTTTCTACTAATAAATAAATGACTATTATTGTACTTGAAATACCACTCAAATTTTTAAGACCATGGCATCTAAATAATATATTATGCATCTCTTAATTATTTATCAAGACTAATTTAAAATAACTGTAGGGTAAAGCATACATTTATTTTTAAATAGACACCCCTTACCCAATTTTTTTTGTGTGTGCCAGGTTAAAAAAATATTTCAGATGATGAAAATATAGAGAGATGAGTTAAAGGTTGATGAGCAGAGTAAGTAAGCAGCAAGTTTATCCTTCAAAGAAACATCTCTGGTTTGCCCAATAATAAATACTATCACCCTGATGTAATCTTTATGGTACCTGATCTTAATGCCAGTTCATAAGTGTATTTTGGTGATAAGGGAAACCATGTTTAAAGATTAAACATTTGTGTAGAAAATTCCTCACCATTTCTTGACAAGGAAAACTTAGCAGCTAAAATATTGCACCCATGGTTATTTTGAAAAGTCCTTCTATAAACATAGTAAGAAAGTTGTAATCTTAAGCTATCAAATTAGATAAGGGTTATACAATCAAGTGATACTAAATTTAAAGAATGGCTTTTTTTCACTTAATTATAGCTATAGGAAATCACAATAATAGAAATGAGCCTTTTCATTGTTTAACATTGCAAGGCTGTATTCAGAACTCTTCTTGCACTGTGTCTTTAAAGGAGGCGCGCATGTGTATTTTACTTGCATAAATTCTAATTGCAGAATTCACTCTTATCACCATGTAGAAATCATCTGAAGCCTCATAAGTTCATGAGCGACACACTTTTCTTTTTTATTCTGCAGACCACACCTTATCTGGTGCTAATGAAATACAGGAGATTGATTGCAGAAAATCTTCAAGGGACTATTTGCTGTACCACATATAGTAAGCTCCATTTGGTGCATTAGCATTTAGCCATTTTATGCAAATTTAGAGAAAATGACTCATGTATATGATTTAATATGCATCAGCAATAACTCATACCACCCTTATAAGAAAAAAGAAATTAAAAATTCATTAGAAAACTAGACTAGTGTCACTACATGGTTAAAACATTATTAAAGCATATTTCAATGTTTTGCTTACACTGGTGTTCTCATCATGGTGCCACCATTTCATGACAAAGGCCGTAGAGGAGAAAACATTCAACTTAAAATGTCTGCTGGCACACATCGCTGGATTTGTGTGTCACTAAACAATGAGCGAGCATAGCCTTGAATACCAACTATTTAATTAGCACTTTTGGAAGCCATGCATAGAAAATAGCTCATTTACATGCATCTGCTTAGCGATTAGTCCCATAAAAAGCTACCATTTTTTTTGTTGTTGTTTAATATAGCGAGCATTTTACCATTCGGCCATGAAAAAAATCAAAACATATGTTATTATTTTAAAATTCTGAAATTCAGAGATTTAATTAATGCAGGCAAAAGTCTTCATATTTCTCTTCAAGATATATTTAAATTATTTAATTTAACCTTAAGTGTACCATAAAAGGCTGGATACAAGTAATAATTAAGAACTTCAAAGGGCAACAGAAACCCTCTAACAGTCCTTGGTTTAATTAAAGTCTATTATTAGAAAGCTCTCAAATATACAGTTACATTTAATGACAAGTGATGACTAGTAAAAGCAGTATTTGAAAGTTATGAGTATCTTATTCTAAATACAATTGATAGCAAGTATTGCTATAATTCCATTTTGAAAATAAATGACATGTAGTTCTTAAAAAAATCAAATGGGTAACATTAAAAACCTGTTAGTTTAAGATGCCTTACTTTTCATTAATTCTCTAGTCTGCACACACCTGTCATAATCACAAATTAATTGTATGTTTCTTAAAAAGCATTTCTGCCAATTTAAATGTCTTTAAGAGGGTATATTTTTCTAATACAGTGGCGTATTTATTAATCCATGTATACAAATGTGTAAGGATGCATTTACAATAAAAGTGGGCGCCACTAGTACATTTTGAAATATAACATTCTTTTTTGGAATATGAACTGATATTTAATCTGACAGTAATGAATTATTTTTAGATGTTTAATTATCTACCCTATTTGTGTGAGTAGACAATTGGCTGAAAACTAGGTGATTCTAAATACACTTTAGAATGTGTATAAACCATACAGAAAATAGAAATAGGTCACTTATGTAAAATTTGCTACTTATTATAAATAATTATACTCATTGGACTATTTTGCTTTATATGTATTTATTTATATAGGGGATTTAGTTGGAATTTGCATAGTTAAAATTCAGGGCAGATGAGTGAGTAGTGTGTGTATATATAGTCTTAAGTGAAATTGATGACAAATATTTCAAAATTTTATTTAGAAATTTCACTGATTCTGATTGTTAATTATCTTTAGTAATTGGTTTAGAAACCATCTATAATAAAAGCGCTTACTTATTAAGTATATAAAATTTACTTTTATGAGTAGTCTGTTATTTTGAAATATGATATACTCTCTCCTTTGTTCACTAAAGGCCAGGGAACACCATGCAGTGTTTGGCCTTGGAAAGATTGTGTGGATTAAACATGTAGATATGAAACTATATCTGTGTAGCTTATCAATTCATCTATCTATATAGGTAAATAATGTAGTATATATATATGTAGCCCACTCTGTTAGAAAAGTGTGCTTCTCATATCTTTAGTATGACATATTCTTTAATTTGAACAATTTTAACTTCAATTTCTTATTTTATCCTCCTTGTAACCAATATTATTTTTTATTTCCTTATGCTCTTTCCCCTGCACAGACTCTCAGAATATAAGGTTGGTATAGTAGGGAACTTACCTGTCTGAATATCCTGCACCTAGAACAGAGTTGGGTATATAGTAGATACTCAATAATTATTTGTCGATGAACAAATACATAAATTTAAATATGAGATTAATATTTCTGAGATAGATTTTTCCCTGTGCACCTAAGGGATTGATTCACATAGATAGGTTGGTTTCCCCAACATGGAATTCCTATTGAAGGTGCCCAGCTATGTTGAGAAGATTACTCTTCCCAGATAGAATAAGACCATTGTTTGCTTTGGGGGTCAGTGATGACTACATGCAAATTCTAAGCTCTATTTCAAAGTCCCTTTGTAGCAAAATTGTGTATATATTTGAGATCTTATCCTTGAAATGAAGAATAGTCAGTGGTTCATGAAACAGGGCTAAGTTAACTCAATGCTTGGGAACTGAATCACAAAACATAGAGTTATTAACAATATATTCCAAAAAGAATATTTTGCAAGTAAATTTAATATTTTATTGTACTCCAATTAAAATATCTAATTCATAAAAGCATGCTCTTGTAAATAGCCTGAAATGCTTATAATTTTATTTAATTTATTTATTTATTTATTTATTTATTAGAGAGAGAGAAACATCGACTTATTGTCCCACTTACTTATGCATTCATTGGTTGATTCTTGTATGTGTGCTGACCAGGTGATCAAACCCACAACCTTGGTATATTGGAAGGATGCTCTAACCAACTGGCTACCTGGCCAGGGCCTTGCAATTTTAACTAGTGATAGAAAAATAAATGTCAGTCAGAGTCTTCCTAGGACCTAACCTTTTTGATTAAACCAGGATCATTTTTAAAAGCTCCATTTAGTTGTCTTTCTTTTTTTAAAAAAAAATATTTTATTGATTTTTTTTACAGAGAGGAAGGGAGAGGGATAGAGAGCTAGAAACATGGATGAGAGAGAAACATCTATCAGCTCCCTCCTGCACACCTCCCACTGGGGATGTGCCCGCAACCAAGGTACATGCCCTTGACTGGAATTGAACCTGGGACTCTTCAGTCCACAGGCTGACGCTCTATCCACTGAGCCAAACCGGTTAGGGCTCCATTAGTTTTCTTAGACAAGGGAATTATGAATAAAGATATAGTTTATGTTACTAGAAATTAACCTCTGCAATTCAAGAATTACATAAAGAATTTAAGTCACTGTTTATATATATATTTTAAATTAAATCTTTATTGTTCAGATTATTACATTTGTTCCTCTTTTTTCCCCCCATAACTCCCCTCCTCTCAGTTCCCGCCCCACCCTCCGCCCTCACTCCCCACCCACTGTCCTCATCCATAGGTGCACGATTTTTGTCCAGTCTCTTCCCGCATCTCCCACACCCCTTTCCCCCCCAAGAATAGTCAGTCCATTCCCTTTCTATGTCTCTGATTCTATTATAATCACCAGTGCATTCTGTACATCATATTATTTATTCACTTGATTCTTAGATTCACTTGTTGATAGATGCATGTTTGTTGTTCATAATTTGTATCTTTACCTTTTTCTTCTTCTTCCTCTTCTTAAAGGATACCTTTCAGCATTTCGTATAATACTGGTTTGGTGGTGATGAACTCTTTTAGCTTTTCCTTATCTGTGAAGCTCTTTATCTGACCTTCAATTCTGAATGATAGCTTTGCTGGATAAAGTAATCTTGGTTGTAGGTTCTTGGTATTCATCACTTTGAATATTTCTTGCCATTCCCTTCTGGCCTGCAAAGTTTCTGTTGAGAAATCAGCTGACAGTCGTATGGGTATTCCCTTGTAGGTAATTGACTTTCTTTCTCTTGCTGCTTTTAAGATTCTTTCTTTGTCTTTTGCTCTTGGCATTTTAATTATGATGTGACTTGGTGTGGTCCTCTTTGGATTCCTTTCGTTTGGGGTTCTCTGCGCTTCTTGGACCTGTAAGTCCATTTCTTTCACCAGGTGGGGGAAGTTTTCTGTCATTATTTCTTCAAATAGGTTTTCAATATCTTGCTCTCTCTCTTCTTCTGGCACCCCTATAATTCTGATGTTGGTACGTTTGAAGCTGTCCCAGAGGCTCCTTACACTATCTTCGTATTTTCGGATTCTTTTTTCATTTTGCTTTTCCGGTTGGGTGTTTTTTGCTTCTTCGCATTTCAAATCTTTGACTTGATTCTCGCGCTCCTCTGGTCTGCTGTTGGGTGTCTGTATAATATTCTTTATTTCAGTCAGTGTATGCTTAATTTCTAGTTGGTTCTTTATCACAACATCGAGGGTCTCATTAGATTTCTTGAGGCTCTCATCAAGTTTATCGGCAGTTTCTAGCAAATTATTGAAAGCCCTTAAGAGTGCATTTTTTAGCTCTATATCCTCCATTTCTGTCATTTTTTTGTCTCCACATTTTTTATGCTTTCTTGGTGCACCCCCTTGTGGTCTTTGTGCGCAGTCTTGTTGTAGTTAAGCCTTGATTGTTGTCGGCAATATGGGGGGTGAATTGACCTCCAGGCTAACTGGCTATGAGAGTCAGCTGTGTCTGCAGTAGGAGAGCTTCTGTGCTGAATCTCTAGGGAGGTGCTAATCTAGCCTTTGCCTGAGGCTATCCGGCAAATGCCTCTGTGCAGGGTTTGGGTGGGGCGGGTCCCAGGGGATCTACAGGGCGGGCGGGCGGAGCGAGCAGTTATGGCTGCTCTCAGTTCCGTCCCCAGCGGCTCTGCAACTGCTGCAAACCTCGGAGAGAAAGCTGCCTTCCCGCTTCTCCCGTTTGAGTCTGGGTCCCTAGAGACTCGCCCGGATCTGGAGCTCAGAGTCTGAAACTCCCTCCCGATTGAAAACAACAACTGCGTCCTCCGCCGCCGGCCCGCTCCACATGCACTCCGCACCTTAGTATTTCACCTCCACACTGCGCCTCCTCTGAGTCTCATATGGTTTCCTCTTTCCTCCTAGTTGTAGAACTTCCACTCAGCCAGCCTTCCTGTGGTTCTGGATGATGTCCGTTCCGTCTTTTAGTTGTATTTTTGAAGTGGTTGTTTGAGGCAGCAAACTCCAGCGTTAACCTATGCCGTCATCTTGGTTCTCCCACTGTTTATATTTTTGAGCAGAAATTGAAATATATGATTTGGTATAACAGTGAAATATTGTCTTTTTATTTTTTAGAAAATATATCTTATTGATTTTTACACAGAGGAAGGGAGAGGGATAGAGAGTTAGAAACATCAATGAGAGAGAAACATCTATCAGCTGCCTCCTGCACACTCCCTACTGGGGATGTGCCCGCAACCAAGGTACATGCCCTTGACCGGAATCCAACCTGGGACCCTTGAGTCCGCAGGCTGATGCTCTATCCACTGAGCTAAACCGGTTAGGGCGAAATATTGTCTTTTTACATTTTCATACAACATGGGTTCAAAATAACAAATGTAAGATGAGAAACTCAAATCAATGAAATGCTTATTGGGCTCTTATTATGTTTCCACCAATAAGGCTCTAAACTCTTTAGAAAATAACCAGTGGCAAGTTATTGAGTTCATAAGCAACAAGCAAATATATTCACAAGATCAGATAGTTAGAAAAGAGAGTTATCAAAAAGTGCAGCCCTTTCTTATTTATAATGTACCATTGAGAAAGAATGTTCTTTTTTTTAAAAAAAAAAAATATTTTATTGATTTTTTACAAAGAGGAAGGGAGAGAGATAGAGAGTTAGAAACATCGATGAGAGAGAAACATCGATCAACTGCCTCCTGCACACCTCCTACTGGGCATGTGCCCGCAACCCAGGTACATGCCCTTGACCGGAATCGAACCTGGGACCTTTCGGTCCACAGGCCAACACTCTATCCACTGAGCCAAACCGGTTCTGGCAGAAAGAACGTTTTTGATTTGGGACTTGGGCTAAGCATTTGATAGCCCCATTAACTGTTTCAGATTATGAAGGTACTATTTTAGTCTACGAATACATTTTTGGAAGCTGCAGTTGAATCTGTCTTGGTACAGAAAGGCACAAAAGGATAACCTGGGAGATGTAGTAGGTTTCTCAAGTCATCTGACTGAACGTCATGACTAACTTTGGAATCTGGTACAATCTAAATCTAAACTGAAATTGTCAACTAGCCTTATCATAAAGCAAAGCAGAGAATTCAGATTATATATTTTATCTGGGTCATTTTCATGCTTTCGCCTTTTAATTAGAAAAGAAGTCTCTATAAATGGCCATACTATTTATTACATTAAAGGTAGACCTAAACAAGAGGAAATCAATTAAGAATTTCTGGGCCAATAGAAAATTTATTAATCAGCAAGTATCTATTGAATACCTTATAAGAGTATACTCTACTAGGATATATTTATATGTTTGGAAATATAGGCTTGAGAGATGTAGAGATGGGGAGCTTTGGAAGAGAACTTACAAAAAGTATAAGAAATGATGATAACTTTTAGAAACATAAGATCTGTTTGAGGAGATTAGCTTAATAACGATACAAATTCACGAATAATGTAAGATAATATTGAATTGTGGGATATCTATTAAAATATTATAGAAATACACAGTAAAGATAAACATGCAAGGAACTATTAGAGAAAGTAATATTTGCAGCTTTGAATTTGAACTTTGAAAGAGAAGAGGGAAGTAGAATTAAGACAGATAGTAGGGAGAGCATTCAGAGCTAGAAAAACAAAATGATTGATGATGACCTGGATGCATGAATGAACAGAGCATGTTTTTGAGAGTGAGAAGAGAGAATAGCTTCATATTCAGTAATGGTGATTAATATTTGTGGATAGGTGGATAAGGCCAGATTATTTATATTCTTGAAACTTCTATTAGAGATAGACATGATGATGAAAATTATGGATAGTTATTTTTTTAGTTTCTCCTTTGATATATTTAATAAATATTTATTGAGCATCTACTATTGCCAAGTAATGTGCCAAGCACTTGGGGAACAATGCTGAATCAAATCCAATTCTTGCGCAACCTCATTAAATTGTATCCTAGCAGGAAAGGTTGACTTTAAACAACTAACTACCCAATTGCCTATTGAATTATGTTTAATTCTCCAAAGGGGAAGTCCAGGGTATCATGAGAGAGTATAACTAGTCCGGGACAGGGGTAATGTTTGAGTTGAACTAAAGGAGTACAGATGACTGAGCAAAGGGAAAAGGGGGTAGGTAGAATTGTATAGTTAAAGGAGACAACACATGTCAAGGTCCACAGGCAGTGGGAAGCCCACCATGTTGGAGGAACTTCAAGATCAGTGTGACTAAACTACAGAAATACACAGAAAACAAGTTAGGATAGTCTAAGATGAGGTTAGAGAGATAGGCTTTGTAGGGTTTTGGTCTTTGACCTAAGCCTGGTGAGAATCCACTGAATTATTTCAAGCAAGGGAGTGGCACATTTGGATTTACATTTTGAAAAGATGATTCTGACTGGAGTGTGGATTGGAGGAAGGCAAGACTGGGTGAGGGAAACCAGTTATGAAACTGAGGGAATGGTTGAGTTCAGAGATGACATTGGTTTGGACCAGGGTTTTTGTAGTGAGAATGGAGAGAGGCAAATAGATTAGAGAGGTGCTTATGAGGCAAAATTGACCAGTTCAACAGAGGAAAGTAATACTTATAATTTTTTTAAAAATATATCTTTTTATTGATTTCAGAGAGAAAGCTAGAGGTAAGAAACATCAATGATGAGAGAGAATCATTGATCAGCTGGCTCCTGCACTGGGGATCAGGAATCAAACTGAGACCTCCTGGTTCATAGGCCAATGCTCAACCACTGAGCCATGCCGGCCAGGCAAGGAAAGTAGTATTTAAAAGAGTTTACTGTCAGCAATGTTCAAGTGGGCCAAATGGGCCTAGTATGGAAATAGGGAAACCAGTTGGAGACTGTTGTAATAATCTGAGAAAGTGATGGAACCTATAATTGGGAATGGAGAAGACATGTATAGAGACATAACATACGGATTTTTTGACTCAGAAGATTGCTTTTTAAAAAATCTTCATCAGAGGATGTGCTTATTGATTTTAGAGAGAGGGGAAGGGAAAGAGATAAAAACATTGATGTAAAACACAAACATCAATCAGTTGCCTTCCCTTACATACCTCAACTGAGGATCAAACCCACAATCTAGGTATGTGCCCTGACTGGGAATCAAACCCACAATCTTTTGGTGTATGAGATGACGCTCCAACCCAACTGAGCCACACTAGCCAGGGTAACTCAGAAGTTTTAAGTCGTAGTGACCTCAGTGACCTCGTGGCTTGAAGAGGGAAGTGTGGGAGGAAATTTGGAAGCCTTGCGTTTGCAGTGTTAGATAGCTATAGAGAGAGTGTAGACATAGGAGTGTGATTCTATTCAGGAGGGCGTCAACAGAGATTTCTGATTGGCTTAAAGTCAGAACACTATGCAGAGTTTGCCAAGGAAAGAGTATCCAGAGTGGAGAATAACAAGCCAAGGCACCTGTATTGAAGCTGGTAGCAGGAATAAGCAGGTGTCACCCATGGATTAGTTTACATCTGGAAACACTGTCTCTCTCAGTAATTCCCCCTGGAAGGCAATTTAAACTTTAACTGTTTGATGTGTGTTCAATTATTAAAATAAATAGCGTCTTCCCCAAAATGTCTGCAGTTTGCCACATTTAAGAATATGTTTCATGTTGACCAATGTCACCCTAATCAATTAAATAAATAAATAAATAAATATATATATATTTGAAATGTTACATTGAAATAAGGAAAGAAAGGAAGATAGGAGGGACTAGTTGGAGAGTGTTCATATACTTCTAGAAATAATTGAAATTTAAATAATTTTTATAAACATTTAATTAAAAATGGTTACCAAATTATCCAATACATGCTCAAGTTTTAAAAAAATTTTTTAGAAAAATGTAAGTTTATTCTTCCACTTAGTAAATATTTATTGAGAACTTACATGCCTGGCATTGTTGTTGGTCCTACTGATATTAGTTTTGACTATGGAATCTATGTTTTAAAGAGGTGAGATAGGCAATAAACAAATAAGTAAAAGAAAATATTAGGTAGCTATAAGTACTAGATAAATAAAACAGGCTCACTTTAGATTAACTTTACACAAGGATTACTTGAAGTGATGTTTAAAATGACACCTTAATACTTAAAAACCTAATACACTATTTAAGTCCATAAGAGGTACATATACTTGTCTGTACATTTACATAAGATTAATGAACCTATTTGGATTTAATAGCAACCAAAACCTTGACTTGATCTCTTTATATATTTCAGAGAGGAAGGGAGAGGGAGAGAGAAATAGAAACATCATTGATAAGAGAGAATCATTGATCAGCTGCCTCCTGCATGCCCCACACTGGGGATCGAGCCTGCAACTCGGGCATGTACCCAGACTAGGAATTAAACCGTGTCCTCCTGGTTCATAGGTCGATGCTCAACCACTCAGACACTCCAGCCGGGCTTGACGTGATCTCTTTTGATTTTCCATTCAGGACCATGGAAGAGAGCGAAACACTGTGTGTGAATGTAACTCTTTGACTGCATGCTTCACCTCCATAATTATGTATCCATGTTCAAAGAAGGAGCTAAAAGAAATAGTTTCTTTCTTGCATATTTTGCCTATGAACTTCAAGCCCAGTCTTAAAAACAGCTTTTAAAAGTCGTATTTTAGTAAAGCCTGTTGAGTTGCATTGTGATAAAATAATACTACCAATAGCATCAGGCATATGTATAGAAATTTATATTTTTGAAGTGCCATCACAAGTACGGACTGGGGAATAGATTTATTCAAGAACAATGATTGGAAGTGGGGCCAAGAAATTTTAGGTTGACCATTAGGAGTAATAAAAATATGAGGCCTTGAGTCATTTCAACTCACTATTCTAATTTCTTATTAGTAACTACAATTTATACTTATTTATAGAGATTTATTAGGATAATTCTTTTCCACATATAAATGTTTCTATTTCAATGTATTATAATATTTTAAACTTGTTAAAGTTATTAAGTATATTTTTTCTTTTAAAAATATTTCTTTTTTAGTATTTATTTTATTTTTATTGTTTCCAAAATACTTCTTAATTGCCTACATCATAGTTTTGAGAATATTGGTGTTTTCTAACCATGTGTGCTTAATTATTGTTTTGGAAATTCATGTTTAGACTTGAATCTATTATTTGATGATTTTAAATAATAAATTTTTAAAAATAGGCACAGAAATATATTATTAAAAGTAGGCTCTCAGGCCCCTGAATTTCACTCCCCAGAGGTAACTAGCAGTTTCTTGAGGTTTGGAGACTTTTAAAATTGAAATTACTTTGCTTATGTGAAAGTACCTCTAATTATAATTATATTGGGCATTTAAAAACGATTTTACAATTTTCTCTAAAGCACAATGGTAAGCAAAGATTGGCTTTAAACATGTCATTAAGTATCTCAGAATTGTTGAGGTTATCTTTGGGGAAAGCTAGGCTTTGGTAAATTCATATTGCTTATTCTTTTTGAAATTCATACTTTAGAGACAAACGAACTTCTGGGCAGTGTTCCTTCAAAGGTATTTATTTTGCTTCAAGAGATTTCATGAACATCGTTGTGAATACAAGGAGTTCATAATTATGGTTTAGTTTTTAAACTGTTTCCCTCACTATCTCATGTACTTGACCAACTTTCAAAATGCCAAGTAGTTCTCTGCTCACTTCAAATTAGCTAATCTCTAAACTTTAAACATCATTATTAATCTTCTTGTCAACTTCCAATCACTTAAAATAAGTTAAAAGTTTCAGGACATAGTGTTCTCATGGAATTAGAGGAAGATGCTGCTCTATCCCTAACCGCTGTCCAGTGGTTTCTTGTCACCACAACAAGAACAGCTACAGCAGTGGCCTAATAACTGTAAGTCTTCCCATTAGCAGGTTAGCAATTGTGTCTACTATGCCGAAATCCCCTTAATTCTTAAAAACACACATATATATATATATATATATATATATATATATATATATATATACTTTTACTGATTTCAGAGAGGAAAGGAGAGGGAGAGAAAGATAGAAACATCAATGATGTGAGAGATTCATTCATAGGCTGTCTCCTGCATGCTCCACACTGGGGGTAGAGCCCGCAACCCGGGCATGTGCTCTGACCTGGAATTGAGCCATGACTTCCTGGTTCCTAGGTCTATGCTCTACCACTGAGCTATGCCGGCCCAGCATCTCCTTGATTCTTACTGTTTGTCCTCCCATCAGAGTTTAAGCTAAATTCAGACATTCTGCCAAGTTCTTCTCTCTAGTTCCAAAGCTAGCCCTTCAGTTCAGATCGTCCGTCTTGGAGCAACTGTGGCTGCTAAAGGGAAATTTCATAATAGTGCTACCAGGAAGGTCCCCTAGTAGAACGGAGATGGAGCATTATGCAGCTAGGTAAGTGAGTAACTAAATGTCTTCGGTTTTCTTAATAGCATATAATAAAGGAAACTTTGAACATCAAATATATTGTTAATCAATGCCTAAATTGGGGAACAAACCAAGAATGTGAACAAACATTTCTTTCTCATACATTACCATTATTCTGACTATTCTAGAACGGATAAGGAAAAGATAAATGAGAAGAAAAGACACTGTTTTGAATTAGACACTGCTGGAGCTTTACATATATTGTCTCATTTAATTCTTCTGAGAACTTCATAGATTATGCTAGCTTCATTTTACAGAGCCAGGATTGGGGAGGTTTTTTAAAGCAAGTAAAGAAAAGAAGGGACAAAAGGAGATATGCATAGATATCATAGGATCAGGGTTAGAATATGCTTATATTTAAACAAATAAGAATTAGAGGATATTATGATTTAGTTGTCTATCTCAATAGTTAAGAAAAGCCTCAAGTCAGTAAAAACTTAGCACTTTGAATGTATAAATTACTGTATTATATCATTTAAGGCGGGAACAGAGATTATTTGATGGGGCAAAGTTCCCTAATATATACAAAATGAATTGAATATTTCATTCTAATATTCAGATGTTATAATATCATATAGGTATAATTTATAAACACATGCTTGTTTCTTCAAATTGTACATGTTTTGAAATGAAATCTACATTTATAATTATTTTAGTACTTGAATTTTTTAGCAAAACATACCCATTTTTATTTGTGAAAAATTTTCCCAGTTTTATTGAGATACTAGAGGCCCAGTGCACGAATTTGTGCACAGGTGGGGTCTGGCCCACCTGCCCGGCCCAATTGGGGCAGATTGGGGCTGGGCCTTTGGGGAGGAGGAGATGTCGGGAGGTTGGCCAGCCGGCCTGCCCTGATGGGGGCCAATCAGGGCCAGGCTGGCTGGGGGAAAGGGCCATGGGTGATTGGGGGCAGGGCCGGCTATGGGGAGGGGCTGTGGGCAGGCTGGCCCCACCCCCGAATGGGGTGGGGAGTGCCGATCTGGGGCCAGTGGCCTGGGGGAGAGACCATGGGTGGTTGGCTGGCCAACCCTGCCCCTGATCGGGGTAGGGTGGAGCCGATCTGGAGTGAGGCTGGGTAGGGGGAGGGGCTGCAAGAGGTTGGCCAGCTGCCCTGCCCCCTATTGGGGTGGGAAGGTGATCAGGGGCGGGGTGTCTGGGGGGAGGGGCTGTGGGCCAATCAGGGTGGTAGGGGCTCATCAGGAGTGTGGCCAGCTGGGGAGAGGGGCTGCAGGAGGTTGGCTGGCTGCCCCGCCCCCTATTGGGGTGGGGAGAGGGGCTGCAGGCCTATTGTGGTGGGGTGGGCTGATGGGGGCAGGTTGGGAGGGGAAGGGAGGAAGCCTTTGGCTGGGCCTGCTCTTGATTGGGATGGGAGAGTCCAATCAGGGGCAGGCCGACAGTGGGGAGGGGCCGAAAGATTGGCCAGCCGTCCCCATTCCCTGATTGGGCCTGTTTGCTGGCCACAGTGGGCATCATAGCGACTGGTCATTAGGTTGTTATGGCCGTTTTGGTAGCTGGCTTCTTATATATATAAATAATTGACAAATAAAAATTGTGTATATGTAACATGTGTAATGATTTAATATACATATACACTGTGAAATAATTACCACAAGTTAATGAACACATTCATAACCCCACAGTTACCTTTTGTGTGTGTGTGGTGAGAACATTTAACTTCTACTCTGTTAGCAGGCTTCAAGTATACAATACTGTGTTGTTTACTATAGTCATCATGCTATACATTAGATTCCCAGAACTTATTCATTTTATAACTAAAAGTTTGTACATTTTGATCAACATTCCCCAGTTTCCCCCACCCTCAAGCCCCTGGCTACCAGTTCTACTCTCTGATTCTATGAGTTTGAATTTTAAAATTCCACATATAAGTGAGATCATACAGTATTTGTATTTCTGTGTCTGGCCTATTTAACTTAGCATAATGCCCTTAAGTTTCACCCATGTTGTTACAATTGGCAGAATTTCTTTTTTTTTATGCTGAATAATATTCCATTGAATATATACACCCCACATATTCTTTATCAATAAGTAAGTTGTTTTATATCATGACTATTGTGAATAATGCTACAATTAACATGGGAGCACAGATATATCTTGGAGATCCCGATTTCACTTCCTTTGGATATATACCCAGAGGTGGGATTGCTGGATCATATGGTAGTTTTGTTTTTAATTTTTTGAAGAACTGCCATTCTGTGTTTTAGAATAGCTGTACCGATTTACATTCCCACCAACTTTGCACCAGCATTCCAATTTCTCCACAGCCTCATTCACACTTGTTTTCTGACTTTATAATAGACATCCTAACAGGTTGGAGGTGATGTCTTGTTGTGGTTCAGGTTTGCATTTCCCTGATTAGTGATATTGAGCACCTTTTTCATGTACCTGTTGGCCGTTTGTAAATCTTCTTTGGAAAATGTCTATTCAGGTCCTTTGACCATTTTTAATCAGGTTATTTGCTTTGATTTTTTGCTTTTGGGTTGTATAAGTTCCTTATGTAGTTTGATAATAACCCTTTATCAGATACAGTGTTTGCAAATATTTTCTTCTATTCCACCGGTTGCCTTTCATTTTGTTGATTGTTACCTTTCCTGTACAGAAGTTCTTCTTAATTTAATGTAGTCCCACTGATTTATTTCTGCTTTTGTTACCTGTGTATGAAATTTTATCTTTAATGTTATGGAAAGAAAATTTGCGTTGGGATTATGTTTACCTTATATGTGACTGTACAAACACATTAACACTAATGTTAAATAAGTGACAATTTTCCTTTGCCTTATGTCTAAGTGTGTGAGAAGAGGTGTCTTTGATGATCAAAAGAAAGTTAAAATTAATCCACATTTGGCACTCAAGCATTGCTTCAATCAAAGGTATACTAATCTTTTTTCCCCCTTTAAGCCTCTGAATTTAAATACCCAGATGAATTGTGGTTTTGCATGTTCTGCAGAGGGACTGGGCAGGCTGTGTTGTGCAGCCTGACATTGCTTGACTGCATGGAAGGCAAGTTGACAGTGGGGACATCGGTAACTTGTGTTTTAGTAATGGACCCTCTTTGTTGGGATCCTTTTACCTTGACAGTTTTTCTTTCCCCCACACTCTTATTCCTCCTTGAAGATATCCAGTTCTTTCTTGTCTTCTTTGATTTTTATTATTTTTGCTCTGGGGACAGGACTGGAAGAAACTAATTTCTGAGGTGGAAATGACTGATAGGGTTTAATGTCTTATTTCTTAAAATACAATGTAGGTCAAAGGAATGAAGCTGTTTTATTTAACAAACATTCTCTTGCTGTTCTGTGTGTTTTATAAATGTGAACTCATTCAATCCTCACAATAGCCTGTTAGGTAGGTTTTTAATTGTGGGATTTCAGATAATCAGTGGGGGAAAGCTTGGGAAGCAATCAATCCTTTTATCTTAGAAAGCATTTCATGAAATGAAATTCTATTTGTATGACCAACCCCATTTTTTACCCCCACAATAGTAATCAGGAGCCAAAGCAAATTGAGTACAAAATCTTATGGTCTGTCTGGTTGTCTGTGGGGCAGTGATGATAGCCAATGAGACCCTCACAATAGGGCTTTTATTGACTCATACTACAAGTAGAAATGTTCACACTCAGGAATTTGCTAATTCTTGAATTTTTACTACTGCTATAATTGAAGTGTAAGTTAATTTTTGTATAAGTAATGTCACAAAACTTTCATATCTAATATTGTAGTATGTTAAAAAGTATATTTTTTGAATTTTGGAGTATATTAGTATGATTCCAATTGTAAATTTATGGAGTTATCCATAAACAATAGTTGCTTTCATTTTTTAAACACACATATCTTCTTAGAGAAATTCTATCTCATATGAATGAGAATGAATTGTATTTATTTTTGGTAACAGTGCTATACAAAGGCATTAATATTTTTAAGGCTATCATAAATTGTTTTTTATTTGTTATTTAACCCTGTTTAATGTGTAAAAATATTTAAATATAAAAATACATTGTCATTATAACTACTGAGCAATAATACTCTATCAGGAATCTCTAAAACCTCCTTCTAAATATATGAAAGAATAAAAGGATTATAATTCACACAATACCCATTTTAATTGAATTTTAGAGTATATGGAAGAATTACTAAGAAAAATTATGTAAGCAGTGAAAACAACAAAGAGAAAAAAATACTAAAAAGAGTACACTGATTTTAATTAGGAAGTATCAAATTTCAATTGTAATTGCAATCATTGCTTTAGTTCCTCAAATCTCACATAATGAATTGACAGGAAATCTGTTCACTATGAAACTTATTATATAATAATTCCAATTGTATTTGATTTCTCAACTGATAATTTATCAAGTAAATCTTTAAAGAATTATTACAACTTTTTGATTAAGGTCAATACAGACAGGCCTATAACAGTAATTCTCAACTAATACTATACTGATGATAGAATTAAGTCAGACCAAGAAATGATTCAACTCAATTTATCATTATTCATTTAAATGGCTAAATCATATTCTATGAAACATTTTGTTGGTACTGTGACATTTATAACCCTTAGGCAACTGATCTACCCAATATATAGGTCCTAGGACAAATTCTACATACACATTGGTAAGAGTTCAATATTCCTTATGAATATTGTTTAGATTAGAAAGCATTTGTTTATGTTGCAACCTCACTTTGTGCTCAAGAGGTGTAGTTCTAAAACTATTTTTTGCTATATTAATGCTTGCCAACTTACTATTTAATAAAAATTGAATTATAGATAATTTCCTTTTTTCACCCACCTACCATGAGGAGTTATGGAGAAGGAAAATACAAACGAAAATGTGCTGCTATAATGCTATAACGATAGGCCCCTTTGTTTTCTCCCAAACAGCTATAAATTCAGGGCATTCAAAAAGAATGCAAAATCAAAGTTGAAATGAAAACATTATCTTTTTTTGCTAGGGAATTTAGCTGTGTCTATAATGTGCCTCTAATACATCTAAAAATTAGAAATGAGTCAATCTATAGCTTAGCTACATACAAATTCCTTGAGAGGCATCATAAGTTGTTGGTCTAAAATAAGCATTAGATTTATTACCTAAGTAATAGATTTAATAGATTTACTACAATATAAGGAAAACACTTTTCAGTGATTTACATGAGAGTTTATAATACTTCAAAATATTTTTGCATTTTATTATGGATCATTTTTTTCTACACAATTATTAGTACTAGTTATATTTTGCAGGTTATGAAATAATTTGATATATATTTTACATGAAGTCTAAATAAAACAGAATAATTATCAGAATATTTTACAAAGATGGGATTTGGGGTTTACAAAGATGGGATTTGGGCATGTCCTTGGACTTGAATTAAATGCTGAGGTCTGTGACAATAAAATATGAAATGCTAGTAACCCATGGCATGAGGTGGCATCACAATTAATCAAATTATCACCTATGATTGTGATGAGTATCTTTGGAAAGAAGTATCTCTGGAGCCAAAATGTTACCACACTTGACCATTATGGCTGTATTAATGACTAAAAGAAGCTTGGTATAGGATGGATTCTTCTGAATGAACTGGAACATTTATTTACAGAAAAAAAAATTGAAAAGCACATGTTTTTAACTTAGTTCAAGACATGGTCAGAGAACCTGAGAGCTTCTATGGTAGCCTTAAAATAATCTCTTATTTCATGTAACAACAGTGCCAGTATTGCTGAAAATTAAACATAGAATTTAATTGTAAAGATTACAAAATTACAACATAAGTTGAATTGACAGGCTCACCAAATGGAAGCAGCTTGCCTATGAGAAGACTACCCCTCCCTGCTTGCAGACCCTGCAATAACCTTACCCAGGGCATCTACCTTTTAAGGGGGCACCCATTTTTCTCAAGACTCACCCCAACCATTCTTTTTAGAGCTATTATTAGGTTCCTATCTCAGTGTGCTCCAAAGTACTCAGTCTCACAAAATAACTTAAATGACAAGAGAATGGCAAAATCCTGTTAATTTATATTGACAGAAATTGGTGGAATAAATAAGGAAATGAATTCTAAGGGTGTGTTAGACCAATACAGATGGACTAGAACATTATGTTGGATATGGATGCACTTAACTAAAGATTCTAAATTTAATGCATAGCTTGTGTAGCTGGAAGTGACTAAAAGTTTACTTGCTTGGTTGACTGAAAGTTAGACTCTATATGCCAGGAATTCTTTGAAATAGTAAAAGTCAAAGGCTTATAGAGATAGGAATGTTGGAGTGGATTTATCATGCATGTCATGCATAGCCATTCCTAACTATGTGAGAGGAGCACCCGAATCCTTGAATAGCTCCACAGTGCCTGTTCTCTGTAGGCCAAACAGCAGCATTTGGTTTCCAAAAACCACTTGGGCATATTTCCTGTAGTGGATAGCAGAGACATAGTGGTAATTAGAATGTCTGGACCTGCAGGGAAATATAACCAAGAGCAATTCTCTCAGTGGGCAGAATCCTCAGCTGTCCATTTGCCTGGCTAAAAAGTACATTGTATTAATTTGCTAGGGTTGTCATAGCAAAGTATCACAGATTGCCTACTTTCACAGTTCTTTTGCCTTCCTTCATGGCGAACCTTCTGAGCTCGGCGTGTCAGCATTTTGAAAAACCCTAACTTAACTCTGGTGCCGTGTCACATATAGAAATTTTTTGATATTTGCAACCATAGTAAAACAAAGACTTATATTTCTGATATTTATTTTATATATTTAAATGCCATTTAACAAAGAAAAATCAACCAAAAAAATGAGTTCGCGTGTCACCTCTGACACACGTGTCATAGGTTCGCCATCACTGAACTAGGACCTCATGTGGTCTAAGTCCTTTACCTGGCTGGGTGACCCAAACTTTTATTTGTGATGGGTCTGAATCCTGCCCTTTTTAGTTATTGGAGTTTTCAATTAACTTTTACTATTGGACATGGAAGTTCTAAGAAGTGCCCAGAGAATCCCCTGAGTTCCAGACACGGTCTCCTTGCCCTGTTGGGTAGTATCAATGCAATCACAATCAAGAAACTGAACATGTCCAATACCTCAGTTTCCTCATATCCCCTTTTTATTTTATTTTATTTATTTTTTTAAAATATATTTTATTGATTTTTTTACAGAGAGGAAGGGAGAGAGATAGAGAGTTAGAAACATCGATGAGAGAGAAACATCGATCAGCTGCCTCCTGCACATCTCCCACCGGGGGTGTGCCTGCAACCATGGTACATTCCCTTGACCAGAATCGAACCTGGGACCCTTCATTCCGCAGGCCGATGCTCTATCCACTGAGCCAAACCGGTTAGGGCCTCATATCGCTTTATAATTTCTCCCTCCCAGCTTCCTTGTCTCCCCCTAGCTTCACATACCTGGGTAACCTCTAAATTTTATATAAATTTGATTACATAATATATACTTTTTTTTTTTGCAATTCATCTATGTTGTCGAGTGCAACTGCAGCCTGTGTATACCCTTTTTCAACAGTCCCAACTTTAGGGCATGTTATGAATTAATGAGTATATCATCATAACCAAGCCTATTATTTAATGAGAAAGACCATGCTTTTTAAGCTAATGGTTTGAGAATACACATACTGTAAACTTCAAATGTATATAAAATTGGCAATTGTGCTGTTGCTTCTGCAGCTTGACTAAGCATTTATTTGCTGTTGTACAATGAGGAAGAACAAAAGGCTGGTAATATTGAGAGACTTTCTAATGAAGCCCAAAAGACAGAACACATTTACAATACTGAGAGAGAATCCCATACTAGTTTGTAGACCAAAGAATAAAGGAGGGGTTGGTTGATTAACTACTCAGAAATAGAAACCATGTTAAAGGTGATGTTTTGGCTGTTAGGCTTTCTTCAGGCCTTAATATATAAAACTGTTTTTTTCTAAATTTCTTTTTCTGCCCAAGGAAGGCCTCACAGACAGAATGCTGCCTTTAACCTTATTCTATATTCCACAGAGTATTTTAAAGACTAAAAAAAATATTGCTGGGGCAAAAATGATTGGGGCTCTGAAAGATCAGAAGAAATCTATCATTATTATTATTTTTTTAAAAAGGCAGACACTGAGAATTTCATCCACAAAGTTATTCTGAAGTGAATGTTCTAGCAGGGATTTTGCAGTAAATAAATAAGACTGACCTACAGTTCACTGTATTTTTGGATCTGAGGGTTACTTTCTTTTCTTTTTTAAATATTTCTGTTATTTCAGGGAGGAAGGGAGAGGGAGCGAGAGATAGAAACATCAATGGTGAGAGAGAACCACTGATCGGCTGCCTCCTGCACTCCCCGCACTGGGCATGTGCCCTTGACCAGAATCAAACCTGGGACCCTTCAGTCCTCAGGCCAACGCTCTATCCACTGAATCAAACTGGCCAGGGCAGAGTGTTACTTTATTTTAGATTGGTTTGCCTGAAATTTTGCCTTCCTTTTTATAGCAGTGTTATTTATATTTTAGTTTTAAGTCAGATGTTGAATTAATCTAAATTAAAAGTTATTTTAATTTAGACCACTGAATTGAGCAATACATTTCACTTATGCACATTTTCATAACAGCTTAACATATTATTAAATTATATTAAGAATTTTCTAGAAATTATTGGAATCACATTTTTCTTTGTTTTTCTCATTGAATTTTGTATATAGAATTTTTAACAAAATAAATGAGCTAACAGTTTGGAAAAAATAAAAATGACAGAAATTGAAGCATTGATTCCAAAATTACCAGCAAGTTGGTCTTCATATATTTTTGTCTAGTGAGCAAATACACATGCTCTGAAAAAAAATGTTTTTGTCTTGATAGATAGATATGGCCAGTATGTGCAGAGATTGGGACATTCACTGAGGACTACAGGACCATATTTTTAAAATCTAGGTAGCTGCTAAAATCACCAACTATGTTGGTCTATTGTGAATATCTAAAAAAAAAAAATGGGAAAAATATCTACATAGCATAAGGAAAGAGAATTGCAGAAGGGAAAGGCACTATTGATTACTGAAAGCCAACTCTGAACCAAGTGTTTTTGCATATATTATCTCCTTTAATCATCATAACAACCTCATTAGGTATAAAGTAGTTACCCATTATTATACAGTTAGAGGGTGTCACATGCAGTACTTTAATGGAGTGTTTGCCCTCCAAGCCTGCTTTCTCTCCACTACACAGAGTTACATCTTAAATACCAAATTCATTAATTTGGTAGGAAGCAACAACTTTATAACCAAATAGTATTCCAATACTATGAAATGTATTAAATACTCATAAAAGTCATATCTTTAATATTAATATTCTATAAAAACATGTAGATTTCATATTAAGGTTTTAAAATGTCAGTAGTAGATATTTTCTAAAAATTCAAATTTTGATCTTAAAGTTTATTTTTATAAATTTCAGTGCTGGTATTTCATAATATTGATGAGTATCAATTTATCATATACTAGAGGCCTAGTTCACAAAATTGTGCATGGCGGGGGGGGGGGGGGGGGGGGGGCGGCGCGCTTCCCTCAGCCTGGCTTGCATCCTCTTTTAATCTGGGACCCCTTAGGGGATGTTGGGCCTAAACTGGTAGTTGGAAACCCCCTCCTAATCCAGGATGCTGCATGCACCAGTGACCATACTTTTCATACAGGTGAAAGGCATCTTGCTGTTGTATGGGCAACCACATTTTTTGCCCTGATTATAAAAGGTAGTACATAACATAATCCTTCTGAGGCAGTAGTACCATTTTTTCCATCTTATGGGTGGAAAAACTGAAGCAGAGAGAAGTTAAGTAATTGGCTTTGTCACACAGTTATAAGTGTCAGAATCAGGGCTGACCACAAAATTCGCAAGCCAGCGTCCATGCATGTCATTGCTGCATCATCCTGTTTTTTCAGTGTTAGAGTAGCCTTGCCAGGTTTTAATTCTTAAATCTAAGAGACTGTTTCCAATATGTAGGGTAGGGTCCCTAGGCCTGGCCGGTGATCAGGGCCATCTGTGAGGTGACTGGCAGGTGGGGTGATCAGGGCCCCCCCTCCCCCTCTGGCACCCACCTTGGCTGGTGGCCTGGCACTGCCTGCTGGCTGGCCCCGCCCCCTGATCACTGCAATGCCCCGCATCCTGATTGCCACCACCAGTAGCCTGGTTATTCTGCCAGTCTTTCTGCCCTTCATTCCATCTTTCGGTCAATTTGCATATTAGGGTTTTTATTATATAGGATTCTTTTCTAGGAGAAAATGGACTAATGAACCACAAATGACTAAGTAAAATAACAAGCTCCTCCACAATAAAGAAATCATTCAGAAACTAGATAATCTGTTAAAACTTGCATATTTTGATGGTAACTATAGTTTCTTGTTAATTAACTTTTTATTCACTTTAGTATTTAGTTATTTTTTAAAATGACAAAATTGTCATATTTTAGGTTTCATTCACTGATAATAATAAACTAAGTCATAATGAATGGACTCAAAGTCAAGTAAGATTTTTAAATGAATAGTAATGCTTCTGAAGACTGGAAATCTTGTGCTATTTTTGCCTATTATAGTTTCTAGAGAGCAGCACAAAGTTTACATCAGGGATGTAGGTCCTAGGACTTCACTCTTCATACCATCTATAGGTTATTTACTGATCAGGATAGTAAGTAGTTTCTTACCAGCTGAGTTTGGAGCACTTGCTGGGAGTCACTATTTCAACCCAGCTGCAGACTCTCTGTTAAGAATTTGTTGTCTATAAAAAAAAGCTTCTGTAGTTACTCTGAGAACATTCTCACAATGGACATCTTGGAGGATAGAGTAGTCTACTTTAATTGTCTTCATGGTGGGACCAAGGTGAAGAGGCACTTTCATTTTCAGTGAAGTTCGATGAACAGATCACTAGATGTATTTTCAATTCTTTGAGTCAGTGCTAAATGACCAATGCAAAGCATTGACATGCAGAACTCATTTGACTAGTTCAACATAGTGCAAACTATACTTGGAATAGTTGTACTCAGTCTCTTTGCAGTTACCACATTCTATTTCTGTGGCTATAGTCCATGGCTAAATGTGCTGTATTTTTTTTTTCTTTACAAAAATGAACTAAAATTTTGTTTGGAAAGTGTAAGGAACTGTCATAATACTACCTAACTTTGGGACATTTTAAATAATTCAAAACTATGAGATTGGAGTAAGTGGTTTAGAACCACACTAACAACAAAATTATAATAAATTATTTCTTAGTGATAATTTCTGAGTATGACAATTCTGTCTGCACCTCGGTAGAACATAGGACTATCATTGATTACTAAAAGATGATTATGAAACTAACTTTGTAAACACCCTTTTAAATGGCCCTTTCTCTTGACTAATGCTAGGGCAAATATAGTAGTAGTAGTATTGCAGAAGACATACATGTATCTGTTAGTATTCTTTTAAATTAGAAGAAAAATTTTTTATTAAGTTGATACTATTTTAAAATACTTCTGTACTGAATTTAGTATTGCTTCATGAAATTAGTTTCTGACAAATGCTTGTCTTCAATCATCTCTTCAACTACTGATAGTTTTATAACTCAGTAAAAGAGGGAAAATGTACTAACCACCTTGTCAGATTTATTTCCAAAATATTTGTTTTTCTCCCTAGGAAAGACTTTAGTTCCAGATTATTAAACAAATACTAAAGAATTAACTAATAAATGTTTACTGCTAGAGTTAAATTAGATTATTACTTGAATTGACCTCATGAGTTAGTCCAAATTGAGTTACTGATTTTCCAACATACACTTCAGTTTTCTTTTCCTGCAGAGATAGTCTTAGCGCTTTATATGGACATTTTCATTACATTTTTTAAATGGAGAATTACCATTTTTCTTCATGTCTTTAAACAAAACAAGATTCATATTAAAGCCAATATGGCTTGGCTGAAAAAAGTAATTATTTTTCAATAACCAAAACAAACACAAACAAAACTTCAACAGTTTGGTAACTAACTACAATAAGACATTGTGACAAATATCTGTTCCTTAAGCTATACATTCAGCCCCCCAACTCAATCTTTAGTGACTGTATGAACCTGTGGAGGGCAGGTAGGAGTGGGACTGACTATATTTTATTTGAAGAGCAAATTAAGAAGCTCTAAACAGTGAAGCAATGCTCTGAGGAGTTGGTGAAGGCTTTTTGCATGAAGAAGCAGCAAGGAAAAAAATACAAAAAATGCATAAAACTCTGTACAGCAGTTTTAGAGCTTTGATAAAATATAAAATGTCTTTAACCCTTTAGCTGTTCTTGCAAACGCCTGAAATTCAATAATTTTATTATTCTGGGGCTAACGTATTTTAAACCTCAATAACTGAATGTTTCCTCTGGGATACCTTCAGGCAAACTATATATTGATTTTCTCAGAATGCACTGTATTTTTCATTAGTACCAAGGTTTGGTGGATATTTAGTCATTTGTTCACCAAATTCCTCTGAAAATTAAAATGGACTATTCCATTTTAGCTGTGGAGTCTTCAGAGCATAGGCATTAATTTTTTCTATTAACACTGCCAGCATGCTCTATTTTGACATTCATCTTGTCCAGGGCATCTAATACCAAATCACCTCTTTGATGTGGTATGCCATTTCCCTCTCCTAGTAAATACCATTCCCCATTTGCTACTTGGGTTTGGTGACATATTTCACATCATCAAGATAAAAATGTTTTTCTGATTTATATTTTTCAGCTATAAAGTTACATACAAATAAAATAAAATCTTATCTGATCATCCCCTCATTTGAATTATCCATGACATTTAATTATTTTAAAAGGCAAATCATGTTGACTCTGCTCAATAATAGTTTCATTTGTTGGTAGAAACTTCGTCTGTGACGTAGGTAATGCCATTTGCACAGTGGGAAGTGGAATCACTGAAGTAATTTTGATGTACCTTCCAGTCTCATTCTTTTTTTATTGTTTTTTTGGTGTTGGCTGCTTTGGTGCAAAAAGCTTTATTGTTTCATTTGGTCCAATGCATGGGAGAGGGCTTCAGGGTGGTTAAAAGAATGGCTTGGGGTTTAGGGAAGAGGCTTAGGTAAAAGCCAGACACCAGGGGGATGCAGAGGGGCCCCTCAAAGGCCTCTGGGCTCCACAGGCTCCTAGTCCTGCTTGAGGGTGAGCCTTTCAAAAGATATCACTCAGCCCAGCCAGGGGGCCGGCCAGCCTGTGGAGGTGAGTCAGGTGTAGCCCATCTTCTTGATGAGTTTCACCCCCTCATCCCGGAAGTGGTTCTCCAGGAAGTCACAGAGACGAGGTTCTGCACAGGTAGAACCCAGGGCCTGCAGCTCCACAAGGGCCCGGTTCAGGTTCCTCTGCAAGGCCAGGGCGGCTTCCATGGGTCCTGAGTTAGGCCCACTCATCTTGGGGAGGCTTCTGCACTTCCTGGAAGAGAATGTGGCCACCGCGCTGGTTTTGCTTCTTTAAGAGACGCTCGGAGCCCTCTCGCTTCTTCTCTGCCAACTCGCCAACTCACAGAAGTGGCCCACGCCCTCCAGAGCCACATCGTCACGGTGGAAATAGAAGCCCAGAGAGAGGTAGGTGTGGGAGGCCTGCAGATGCCTGGTGGCCAGGGGGTTGACCGCAGCCTCCACCTCGGTGGAATGATTCTGACGAATTTGGGAGCTCATGGTTGTTCGGCAATAAGGAGTTAAGGTAGGAAAACAAACGGTGTGTTGTTAGGTCTTCGAGGTGGTTCCAAATGTGGTGACTGGATAAGACGCAGGAGAGTGGTTGGAGGCTGGAAAAAGGCATATCCATGGGTCTGTTTTGTCCAAACACTGTGTTGTTGTTGCTGTTTTAAATCTTTATTGTTGAGTATTATAGATGTTTCCCTTTTTTTCTCCCATTGCCCCGCTCCACCCAGTTACCGACCTCTCTCAGGCCTTTACTATCCTACCATCTGTGTGCATAGGTTAGATCTTTGGTTAATCTCTTCCCTCCTTCCCTACCCCTTCCCTCTGAGATTTGTCAGTCTGTTTCATGCTTCCATGCCTCTGATTCTATTTTATTCACCAGTTTATTTTGTTCATTAGATTTCTTGTTTGTTTATTTTTAGATTCAATTGTTGATAGATATGTATTTGTTGCCATTTTATTGTTCATATTTTTTTAATCTCTCCTTCTTCTCCATCTTCTTCTTCCGCTTTTCAAAGAATACCCTTCAACATTTCATGTAATACTGGTTTGGTGGTGATGAACTTTAGCTTTTTCTTGTCTGTGAAGCTCTTTATCTGAACCTCAATTCTACATGATAGCTTTATTGGGTAGAATAATCCTGATTGTAGATCCTTACTATTTTTTTTAATCTTTATTGTTGAAAGTATTACATATGTCCCCCTCACCCTCATTAACCTCCTCCAGTCCACCCTACCCCAGGATTTCCCCCCCCCTAATTGTCTGTGTCCATGTGTTGTATATATATACATACAAGAACTTTGGTTGATTACATCCCACCCACCCACCCTCCCCCACCTTTCCTCCAGGATTCTTCACCCTGTTCCATGCTTCCATGTCTCTGGATCCACTCTGTTCCTCCGTTTATTTTGTTACTAAGATTCCACATATGAATGAGATCATGTGATACTTGTCTTTCTCTGACTGACTTATTTCACTTAGCATGATACTCTCCAGGTCCCTCCATGCTGTCTCAAAGGGTAAGAGATTCTTCTTTTTTACTGCTGCAAAGTATTCCATCGTATAAATGTATCACAGTTTTTTAATCCACTCATGTGCTGATGGGCACTTAGGCTATTTCCAAATCTTAGCTACTATATATTGTGCTGCTATAAACATAGGGGTGCATACATTCTTTCTGATTAGTGTTTCTGGTTTCTTAGGATATACTCTTAGAAGTGGGATCACTGGGTCAAATGGCAGTTCCATATTAGTTTTTTTGAGAAGACTCCATACTGTTTTCCATAATGGCTGTACCAGTCTGCATTCCCACCAGCAGTGTACTAGGGTTCCCTTTTCTCTACATCCTCACCAGCACTTGTCATTTGTTGATTTGTTGATGGTAACCACTATGACAGGTGTGAGGTGATACCTCATTGTCATTTTAATTTGCATCTCTCTGATGATCAGTGACTTTTGAGCACTTTTTCATATGTCTGTTGGCCATCTGTATGTCCACTTTAGAGAAGTGTCTATTTAGGTCAGTGGTTCTCAACCTGTGGGTCCTGACCCCTTTGGGGGTCGAACGACCCTTTCACAGGGGTTGCCTAAGACCATCGGAAAACACATATATAATTACATATTGTTTTTGGGATTAATCACTATGCTTTAATTATGTTCAATTTGTAACAATGAAAATACATCCTGCATATCAGATATTTACATTACGATTCATAACAGTAGCAAGATTACAGTTATGAAGTAGCAACGAAAATAACTTTATGGTTGGGGGTCACCACAACATGAGGAACTGTATTAAAGGGTTGCGGCATTAGGAAGGTTGAGAACCACTGATTTAGGTCCTTTGCCCATTTTTAAATTAGATCATTTGTCTTCCTTTTGTTAAGTTGTATGAGTTCTTTATATATTTTGGATATTAACCCTTTATCAAATGTATCATTGCCAAATATGTTCTCCCATACAGTGGGCTCTCTTTTTGTTTTGTTGATGGTTTCTTTTGCTGTGCCGAAGCTTTTTATTTTGATGTAATCCCATTTGTTTATTTTCTCCTTAGTTTCCTTTGTCTTAGGAGGTGTATCCATAAACATATTGCTAAGAGAGGTGTCTGAGATTTTGCTGCCTATGGTTCCTTCTAGGAATTTTATGGTTTCCTGTCTTATGTTTAAGCCCTTTATCCATTTTGAGTTTGTTTTTGTGTATGGTGTAAGTTGGTGGTCTAGTTTCATTTTTGTGCATGTACTGTCCAATTTTCCCAACACCATTTATTGAAGAGATTGTCTTGACTCCATTGTATGCTCTTGCCTCCTTTGTCAAATATTAATTCAGTGTAATGGCTTGGGTCAATTTCTGGGAGCTCTGTTCTGTTCATTGATCTATATGCCTGTTCTTGTGACAGTACCAGCTGTTTTGATTATGGTGGCTTTGTAGTATAACTTGATAACAGGTATTGTGATTTCTCCAACTTTGTTTTTTCTCAAGATTGCTGGAGCTATTTGGGGTCTTTTTAGATTCCATATAAATTTTTGGAGTATTTGTTCTAGATCTGTGAAATATACTATTGGTATTTTAATAGGGATTGCATTGAATCTATAGATTGCCTTGGGTAGTATGGACATTTTAATGATGTTAATTCTACCAATCCATGAACACGGTATATTCTTCCACTCTTCTATCTCTTTTTCCAACATCCTGTAGTTTTCCGAGTACAATTCTTTTACCTCATTGGTTAAATTTATTCCTAGGTCTTTTAATTTTTTGTTGCAATGGTAAATGGATTGTTTGTTTAGTTTCTCTTTCTGAGAATTCATTATCTATAATAATAAAAGCATAATATGCTAATTAGACCTGGTGTCCTTCCAGACAAAGCCACGGCAGTGGGGGGTGGAAGGTGGTGAGGACTGAGGCAGAGGCTGGTGGCCACTGTGGTGGGTGAGGCTAAGGTAGAGGCAGCCCCCACTGCAGCGGGGGCCGAGCCCCTTGTACGAATTTCATGCATCGGGCCTCTAGTTGGTGTATAAAAAAGCCATAGATTTTTCGGTGTTGATTTTGTAGCCTGCTACATTGCCAAATTCATTTATTAAATCTAGTAGTTTTTTTGTACAATATCATGTCAGAGGGCAAAATTGTCCCACAAAATGGTTGTGCTCACATTCCCATCAATAATGGAGGCAAGTGAGGTTCCTTAACTTGAACATGGTAGACTTACATAATGAAGTATGGAAAACTATAGAATTTTAACATAAAAGAACAAGTTTTAGAAAAATCAAATTAAACTTTTAAGATTATATATTTATGCTCAGAACTATTAAACTGCTTTACTTCTTCTATTAACTTCATTATCTGTCAGTGCCTCAGGCTGGTATCTTCTTGCTCAAGATAGAAGTATTTCTGCAAAGATAAAAACACTCAATGCCAAAGGTTTTTGTTGTTGTTGTCTTTACATATAATTTGTATTTTCACTGTGTTTGCACCTACTGTTATGTTTCCATGGTCTGAAGTACTTTTATGTAGTATTACCACCCAATATAAAAGCTATCAACCAGAATCCTTTCTTCATCTATAATAACTGGAATAATTCCAATATTGCCTTTTCATTTCCACTAATTGGATGAAAAATCTTTTCCTGGGTCATAATTCCTTTTTCAGGAATTCTACCTTCCATTTAATTTACCTAATCACTTAGAAATGTTGAATTCAATTAAAGTTACAAATCTGTATTTCAAACTCAGAAAATTAGCATCAAATTTCAACTAATTTTAGGATAAATTTTGTTTACTTAGAAATGTTCTGAAAATTAAGTACATATTACTCTTGTGTCATGTTAAGGAAATGCATAAACCAAAAAAAAACTTATTTAAACATTTTATATAATGACCCTTAGAGTCTTTTAAAATTAAGGGAATCTATTTATAGAGAACTTAATTTAAGACACTTCTTGAATTATTTTCAAGGAAAATAACAAGGATAAAAATTTACTAAATGGATTTATGACTTCAAATCAACAAACATTTATTGGGCTCTGCTACATGCATGGCACTATGTTAGATACTGTTGAATTCAACAATAAATGAGATATGTCCCCCACAATTCAAGGAGCTTACATTTCAATCACGACATAGACTTTGGTCTCTATTCTAGGGAGATAATAGTTATATATTCTCTGCACTTTTCAAACAAAGATAAAAAGTTATAAAGTTGATTAAATCAATGCTGAATACTAGAAAATAATTCACTTTTGGCTCCTATCTCACATTTTATCTCCAGTAGAAAAGATAAGAAATGATGATAAGAAGTAGGAAGCTTCTTTTTTTTTTTTTTCCCCCAGGTAGCCAGAGATCCTGGCTGAGACAAGCTGTTTACTAAATAAGTCCTTTATGGATTTCAATTCTTCTGACTATGAGGAGAGTGTGTGCAATGCTGAGGAAAAGCATGGGAATGGAGGTTAGGCATATTCTGGTGAATATTCAGAGAAATGATTGAATGAATTGCTATGAACTTTGAGGTTTATGATTTATAGTCTTGAATTGTTGAAACAGGTTTATGCAGCCTCTCCTTCTTACAGAAATTGTAGAGGATTGGTTTCAAAATAAAACCTGAAACAAAAACCAGATCTGTCAAAGTGGTGCTCTTCAGATAAACCTGAGTCCTTCAACTAATCTAGTAAATAGACTGTGATCTCACAGCTAGATGGTAAGCTTTTGTAAATGAAACATACTTTAAGCTTTTTTTTAATGAATTAAATATTCTAAGTACTGTTTGCAATGATATCATTACTTGCTAAAAGCATATAAGAAGAATAAGGAGAAACAGAATTCAAGAGTAACTTGAGCTTTCTCTAGAAACAGATTGCCTATACAGGTTATGTCCCCTGAGTGCTATGCTCAACAAAAATGCACACACAGACACCCCAATCATACTGTTTTCTCATCCTGACTTTATGCCCTAAAATCAAACCGTTGAACCATTAGAATTAAACCATTCAAGGAATAAACATTTGTTTATTCACAATGAAAGAATGGATGAATTCAAGTCAAGTTTGTAGTTTAATTCCAATGTACTGAAACTAGAACTAAATAGTTTAAGGTTTTGTGACAGATCTAGTAAAAATTAATTTTTTTTTAATCAAAGTGGTTTAGTCTGTGAACTTAAGTTAACCTTTATTATTATTTTAAATTATTTTTCTATGCTCACAAAATTACAGAGGGCGTTTGGCTATTTACACAATATAGCAGCAGTTCTTCAATGTTTTACATAAAAATCACCTGGCAATGGGTGCAGATGAGCTTTCGTTAAGTTGTACACTTGCAACCTGTATGGTTTTGTGAAGCAATGTCACCCCAATAAGCTCAATTTTAAAAATCACCTGGGGAGCTTGTTAAAAATTCAGATTGCTAGGCCCCTCCCCCTATGATTCTGATTCAGTAGGCCAGGGTAAAGTTCAGAAATCTTTATTTTTCTCAGCCACCCCTTTCCATTCTGATGTTAGGTCAATCCAAGCCTTGCACTTTAATACTGCTAGAGGCCAAAATCTAAAATAGATTTAATGAAACATTTGGAGTAAAATATAATTTTTTTCTTTCTTTCCTGCTGTCTTTCATTACTTCTCTTCACTACTCTAAACTTTCTGTACAAACTTCCATCTACCTGCTTGCTCTCAAATCCACAATTAATTAATGTGATCTTTTCCTAGCAGTGTTTGTTTTTCCCATGGAAAACATTACTTTATTCATTTTATGTTCCTCTAGTACAATTCCTTCAGCCTCATTGGTAGTCTTTATGACTAGAGCCGGGGCATTGGAGGTTGGATTTTGCTTCCAAATGTCTTCTCTCTTAGTTTTTCTACCTTTTTAAAAAACGGATGAGGAACTAATAACCCTAATAATAAACCTGCTTTATAAAGTAAAATTTTCAAAATGATTTTGAAATGGTATGATAGTGTTACTATGATAATGGTCCTCCGGTTTGGGGGACACACCATCTTGACTCTTCCCCTCTGAGGATCTTTGTTTGCAGAGTGTAGTTGTTTGTTTCTTCTTTAGTTTAAGGATCATTTTGAAAATTGAACATTCATTGTTCACCACACAAATATTAATTCAGTGTCAACTCCAGGAGAAGCACTGTCCTAGGCCCTGGGCACACCCTGGGAGCAAAATGGAGCTGGTCCTGGTCCTCATGAAATGTTCCATCTAACTTGTGGCCCGAAGCCATTGGTAGATTTATGAGATTACTTGGGTGGTTAAAGTGAATTTGGAAGTTGAAAGGATTTTAATGATACCAGGGTTGCTGAAGATTTTAAAAGCTGGAAGAGCCCTTAAAGATGATATATTTTAGTCTTCTTAAAGTTTAAAAAACTGGAATTAAGGGATAACGCCTCATTTTAAAATTGAACAAAACTGACCCATGTCCCAAAGCCACATGGCTGCTCAACATTTCATATTCTTAGTTGGACTCTGTTTTCCATTCCATTTCTATATTTTTATTTCTCATATTTTTTGTAACTGGTGGAGAGGCAACTTCCTTTGACCCAAGGCAATCCCTTACGGAGGTGCACAGTGTGAGCCAGAGCAGTCAGCATACCAGACGGTTGAGGTTCTAAGCACAGTTGACCAATAGAGGTGAGTGGGACGAGTCAAACTGAGTTAAGAGTATTTATAATTCAGAGCTTCACTGTTTTAATAAGATATTATTTGCTTCAATAACTACTGATGTTTTTAAAATTCCTTTTAACTTAATTTCTTAGATGTTGTTTATACACCGACAATTTGAACAGAGTTGACTTTGCCAGCAAAGCCTCTGAAGTGTGTTCTTATAAGTACTGACTCTAGATTACTAGATGAGCACCTATCTTCCTTTAAGAAATTAAGAGTTATTGAGCTCTTATTGTCAAACTGTTATAAAGACTGACTAGACAATGTGTCCAAGCACTACATAGTAATAATCGTGAGAAAATGGAATCACTTGATTGAAAAGAAGGGGAGAATCAGAACATTTTAATGAGAAAGCAGTACAATTTTGTGCAAACAGGGATAAGAACAATAAGAAAATATGTTAAAAAAAAGAAGAGAATCACGATAGCTGGGATTGCTAATGCTTAACGGTGTAGGGAGCTACATACACTTAGAAACAACTATAACTGCAACACAAATCTTTGAGCAGCATCACCAATGTCCTGTAGTATGATACATCTAAGTAGCCAGTTAGGGCATTTGTCATCAGAGAATGATAGCTGCAAAACAGGTGAAAATATTTAAAGGATGTTTCCCAAACTGTCCCCAATAAGTCTCAGAATACCGAGTAAGGACTAACAAAATTCATCAGCTCATTACTATCACCAACCACCATTTTGAGCCAACAGAAAAGGATGGCTAAAAGTTAAATAACACTTGTAAATTATAACAAAACTAAATAAACTATAATGTTAAAAATAGTAGCATCAAATTAAGCATGATGACAAATTTGATAAACTCTTATGGAATAAATCAAACTGTAACATTTAGATTTATACATTTTCAAATATTGGAGCTGGATATGGTCCCAGAGGCGAATCAGTTCAACTGTGTTTGTATTTTATTGAAGACAAGGAGAAAACAGGTCCAGAGATGTTGGATGACTTATTTAAGATCACTCAGTTAGTGATAAAGGCTAGACTAGAAAGCTGATAAAAATGTATCTACTGTAAGCTCCATGCTTGTCACTGTGAGCTGTTAAAAAAGCAAACGTTATCCAACCTTTTGTGTCCAAAAGGAGTTTGAAATCAAGCTTGATCTTTGTCAGGACAAACATATGTGCTCATCTCAACGTAACAATTCATGCCTCTAAAATTGAGGGAAAGGCAAATGGAGTGAGCCAATTGTGAAATTATTTGTAGCCTCTTAATGCAAAAAGTTTTCTTTACAAACTTAATTCTCTCTGAACTGTGTATAGAAATAGAATGAGTCACCTCAAAAGTGTTGGGGATTATGAAAATATTTGAAATTTTGAATGTTTAAAATTTTTTTATTCCTTATGAATTTTTGGAACACAGAATTCACTCTTAACCAGTTTCTAATACTGGAAATTTCAGCTTGGCTCTTGATCATGAAGCATAGTGATTTGGAGATATATTAATACTGGTTCATGGTCAGTGAATTTTTAAACTGGGAATGTAGGAGGAGCATTCATCTGAAGATATACCTGAGGAAGGAGAAAAGATCTTTGGTTTGTGAAGAGAAAAGTCAGTAATTTTTACAAAATTCTTGCATATGAGAAAATTTTAAATGCTTAAAAAAATCTGTTTTGTTTTTTTTTGGGGGGGGGTGGTGGTGGTCATTTATTTATTTATCTATTCATTTACCAATATTTATTAAGGCCAGGTATTTTTCTAGATGCCAAGAACACAGCAGTGAACCAAACAGACATAAACATCTTCTTTCAATTAGCTTATATTTTCTTTTGATACACAATGAGCAAATAAAGAAGTTAAACATATAGTATGTCAGATGGTAACAAGTGCTGCGGAGTGAGAGGGATCAGGACTTTGGGGGTTGAATTGCTATTTTAAACAGTACATGAGAGAAGTCCCCATTGAGAAGATGACATTTAAGGAAAATCAAAGGAGATGAGGAGGCAAGCTGCATAGCTCTCTGGGAAAACAGCGTATCTGGAGGAAGAGTGTTCCAGGCAAAGGAAACAGCAAGGGCAAAGGTTCTGTAGTGGAAGCATGCTTAACGTGTCTGAGGAGGCCAGTGCAACAGGAGCAGATGCTTGAGGGAAGTAGAAGGGGAAAACATCAGAGGGAAAATGGAGGGTCATAGCATGTAGGGCCTTGAAAGTTAGTTGGTGACTTTGGCTTTTACTCTGATCAAGAAAAAGTCATTCAAGGGTTTTGAGCTGGGTAGTGATATGGTCTGCCCTATACTTAAGAAAAGAACATGTATAGGTGCTATGTTGAGAACATCTTCTATTCTCTGCTGGGGCAGAGATGGGAGACCAGTTAGAAGGCCATTACAATAAGATAAGTGGTGATGGTGGCTTGAAACAAACTAATAGCAGTTGAAGTGGTGAGAATTGGCCAGAGATATGGGTATATTCTGTGTAGAGCTGAACCATTTTGCTAAGGATTAATTGAGAGGACTGAGAAAGAGAGAGGAGCCCAGAAAATGTTTTGCCTTGGACATTGTAAGGTTGGCATTGCCATTTGCTGAATGGGGGCATGGGGAGGAGCAGTTTAGAGAGGAAGACTAGAAGTTTGGTTTTGAGCATGGTTAACTGCTTTTTCCTCATATTTTGCTGAGATTTGCTGTGTGTGTGTCTATGTGAAAAATAATCTTACAGACTTAAAATAAATTAAGATCATATCGGTTTGGGCCACAACACCCATCAGAAACTTTCTTTTTTTTCCCTCTAGAAATGTAGCAAAGGATTTAGTAAACATTCTTTAAAATATTTAGTATTTACACTTAAGTAGAGAAATTTGTACTTAGGCAAATCCAGGTTGGTTTGTTTTTTTTCCCCCTTCAGAATGTCAAGAAAAAAATTTAAATGTACAGTTGTTAATGATGAGATGGAAATAATAGAATCAGTTAAATATTAATGAGTATAATGGTGTTGATTTTTATTGTATGATTTTTGAAGCAAATCCCAAAGAGCATATATTTTCGCTCATAAATACTTCTGTAAAAATGTTTACATCTGAAAAATATTTTATCCACTTACTTATCTAGCTATAGCTTTTAATTCCAATTCCAATTTCAATATACATATACTACCACATTCAAGGCCTTATCTGTCTACCAGTAGGTGTAAGAGATCCTTAAAGTAACTCAAGAGTTGCTCTAAAAAAGTGACAATAATAAAGTTAAATAAAAATTTTTCAGTGTGATTCACTATACATATTAAAATAAAACATTTCCTTTCCTCATGCCACCTTGTTGAAGTGTTTGATATATCTAGGAATATTTGTGTACAGTTACTAAACATCTGCTTGAAATATAGCTTAGGCTATGTCTGCAAATGAACCAAATTGAGAACTTTCCTAGGCGATTAAAAATATTTCAATGTTCTATTTAAGAATGCAAGAGATTTTAAATGACCCAAAGAGAAGTTTCTAGATTTTGATATTTTCAAAATATTTAAGTGGAGTGAACTTTTAGTGATCATACAACTTTGGAACATTAACAAATTACCTGAGAAATATTTTTGCATAATTGGTTGATAAATAAATATTTATCTGGCTGTCAATTGCCTCCAAATTCAATTGCACAGATTATTACCATATTTATAAAGCCTACAGTTGAAATTTATTTTAACCAAAAATATTCCCAAAGATATTGAAAAGAGGGCATAAATTTCAGCCATTCTTAGATTCTTCAAACTGATCTTTGTGGTACACCAAGGGTTTATTTTGGAAAGAAGAACATGGGTGTGCAGGTCTGGAAGTGCCCATAGGGTTAATCTAGTTCATCATGTCATCCTAAGCATTATTAAAATTTCCAGGTGCAAAACCAGTTATAATAGGCTGATTTCCAACCTCTGAACTCTGGAGAACTCTTTTAAAGGCAGAACATCCTTTCAAAGATATTAAAAATAAGGTTTCTCCTCATTTCACTTCTGCAGAGCCCCCCATAGTGATGGATATTTTAAAAGATCTTCTCACAATACTTTAAACCCTTAAAAGATTTTAGAACTTAAACTTCAAATAATCTTCTCTTTGTCAAGGTCCTTTGGTGTTCTTCAAATAATAGTCCTTTGTTTAAAGACTTAAACTTGTGTATTAAGTGATTAAAGTAAAAGCTCATTATTATGTTTTTCCTGTTACTTCACCTCTGATCTTTCAACTATAACCTCGGCTTTTGATCTATTTCCAAAGTATTAAAATATAACCACTATTAAGAACAAGTCTTTATAATAGCACAATTGCCAACATGGCCCTTGGCTATTTCCAGTTATTCAGGCCTTGTTCTTCAGTTTTGAGACCACCTAGTCCTTTTTGATACACTTCATATCGGTGGTTACCCAACTTTCTCTTTCAAGGGACTCTTTTAGCATCTGTCTTATTATATTGAACATTAACATAATTAAAATTTTTAAAACTTCTATTTTTTGCAACTATGCTTATAAAAGGAAATAAACAGAAAATGAAAAAGAAACTATGTTAAGGTAGAGGATGATAGGTGATTATTTTCCAAATATTCTTGAATATTGTTGCTATGTCAACAGTAACATATATATATATATATATATATGTACTCCTACAGTGGATTAAATATACCAGGTATGTTAAAATATCTGAGTTAATAATGATATTTTAAAAGCATACTTCATTGGTCATTCTTGGGAACCAAATCATTCTGAAAACTGATCAAGAAAGGTAAAGAGTCAAAAAAGAAATATTTTAGTTTTTAAATCTCAGAAATTTAAAAATATCTTTACTTACTTTCCATCAAATATTTAGAAACTTTTCTTTCCTCCATCCTTAGCATTCTAGATTCATTTTATATCTTCCACAATTGTAATATCACCTATGCTAGGTCCCAGGGTATTACAAGATCAATTTTGGAACATTCAGGGACTTATTAGGTAATATTTTTTACAGAAATGTACTTCAATAAAAAAAAAATTGGTGGCGCTATTTTAAAATGAAAGAATTAAATGATTTTCCTTAAAGGCTATGTGTTAGTTGATTAAAAGGGGAGGGCCAAGTGTGGGAGAGTGAAGATTTTCCTGTTTTCTCCCGGTGCCCACTAGACTCTCTAAAGGCCTTTTTTTCAGGGAAAAGCTTCCTAGAAGCTTGGTGCCATCTCAAAAAAAAAAAAAAAAAAAAAAATCTCATTATAGCTTAAGTTTAGAACAACCCTGACACATTAAATTAGTAGCTTTGGGCGCCAAATTCCATGACTCCAGGTAATTGCTCTGATCTTTTTTACTTTTGTAGATGTGTGATATTGATACCCCCTTCTTAAGATCATATCCAAGTTATGATGAATTCCGATCCAGAACACTTCTCTGCCTTAATCCACTAATCTGCCTGTATGTCCTCCTTATTGTTCTCCTTGCTGGTTTTGGCTCATATCTCAACAGGAATTCTATGGCAAACGTTTCCTTAACAAGAAAAGACAAGCTTCTACCCTACCTTTCTCCTGTCCCTTGACTATAAACACAGTCACTGGCGCACATGAAGAGTATTCACTTAAAATAGTCACTTTTGCAAACTTCCAGATGCAGCTACCATGTTCCTGTCTTCAAGAAGTGTTTCTCAAGCTCTCAGATGGAGGCAATGGCTTCATTCTCTGACAATTCACAGAACCTAGTTTATAACTTTACTGGAGGTCCGATGCAAGAAATAAGTGCAAGAGTAGGCCTTCCTTCCCCCCGCTACTGGCACCAGCTTCCCTCTGGCACCCGGGACCTGGGCTTCCCTCATAGCTCCGGCTTCATCCGGAAGGTCATCCGGAAGGATGTCTGGTCTAATTATCGTATTACGCTTTTATTATTATAGATTGTAGCATTTACTGTGTTCTCTACTCACATAGTCACGTAATGGTGAGCTCTCACTGGTCATGAGCTTTTCAGAAGCAGAAACCATCTCTTCATTATTTTTTCTTCTAGCACAGTTCCTGATTTTGGTAAATACTTAACATACATCTGTTGAAAGACTAAAAGAATTGATGAACAAATGAATGAATGTTCTTGTGTACTTTTGTTGTTTCTTTGACAACTTCTTCCTGTGCTTATGGCATTGTTTATTTGTTTGTTTTCATGATTACTATGCTTTTATATTCATTAAGTGGAATGTGGTCTTTAATCTAAATAAATAACCCTAATTCTTAATATCCCCTTAACTTCAATTTAAATAATCCATGCATTAGTAAAGCACTGTGGGAACTTCATTTTATGTTTGTCAATGCTGGAAAACCCCAGCTGAATTGCTACAAAAAGGCAAAATTAGGGTTGGTCAAGAGAATGACCACAAGATTTGATTTATTTTATTGGAACTTATCATCAACATAGGCTCTGATTTCTAATTTACTACTTGCAACAGGTTTTTTTTCTCTGTAGATATTGGTAATCAGAGAGAAATTGGCAGTCCTGTAAGATAGATTTAGAAATGTTTATCCTGAGCATTTTGCTTAATGCATAGTAGGTGCTCTATTAACAAAATTTAAATGAATGAATAAATAACAATTGACATTTTTAAAGCAATTCATACACATTGTGTCCATTTTTCTCGCCGCATTCTGTACGTGTGATTATCATCCCACTTTTGAAATAGTAAAATTAATTTTGTTTCTTCCAGGGGATGCTGCTCTGCGATGAGAGCCCATAGTAAAATCAGTTTAAATTAAACCCTGACTATCCTATTACTGTGTATTCTCAGGACCTAGAGCAGTACTTGAATTATGGGATAAGAGCTCTTATGTTTTCCACTTGCCTAGCATAACACTTTCGAAATGTTAACTTATTTAATTTTTACATGAGTTCTATGATTAAAATCTCCATTTACAGATGAGGAAACTGATGTGCCGAGGAAGGCCATGAGGCCCTTGCCTAAACTAGTAAGTGGAAACGCTTTAGAGCGGTGCTTCTCAGAGTCCGCACCCATCACAGTCTCCTGGGGGCCTTGTTAAAACAGTGGTTGCTAGTCCCCCACTGCACTGTTTCTGATTCAGCAGATCTAGGGTGAGGTCTAAGAATGATCATTTCCAAGTTCCCAAAGAATGCCGCTGGTCCAGAAATCACCTTTTGAGAATCAGTGCAATAGAGTTTACAGAGCATTTTCTGACACTATCTATATTAATGCCCACATTCCCATAATCAGTTATTTTGCCCATTTGTGGATGAGGGAACTGAGGTGAAGAGAAGTTAACCAGCCTTCCCACAACCACAGTTAGTGAAAAGTCCGCTTGGACTCAAGTCTGGCTCTAAATCAGTGCTCTTGGCTTTGCCCTAAGAGGCCCTACATGGTACTGAATTTTTAAAAACGCTGCTCCAGTAGATAAATTGTAAAGACTTTATGGATTTGGCAGATAAACAAAGGAACCCCATGGGAACAGAGGAACTTACATCTTCTACTCTGTTTCCCTTAATTAATCTGAGTAAACAAGATGGTCTCTAGACAAGTTGACTTGTTCAAAATTTATTTTCATTCTAATTTAGACCGGCCATAAATATGATTCAACTACTTTCCCTTTTTGTGTAATACAATTGGAGGCATATGATAGCATTTTAAGAGATGCTTATCTGGCTCATATTACTGTTAAAGAACCTTTCCTGCAAAAATGAAAGAATAAATTCTGGAGTATTTATTGAAAAGTATTATTTTAATATTTAATCCTTCTTAATAATGACATTCTAAAAAAATCTTACACAACAATTTTCACTAAAATTTATGAAGTGCTTTAACTCTTTTTTTCTTAGATACCAATCCTACAGCACACCAGAGACTTAAAGCTGCAAAACTTTGTTTTCCTCAGCTTCTTTCAGGCATTAACATTCCGATGCCATATTCTTATGACAAAGACTAATAAGAAGAGAAAATGGCACACCCTGGATCTATTTCAGTGATAAAGATAGGAGTGGGAAACTGTAAAAATCTACCTTGTTCTCATTACTACCGTGCTAAAATGGTCATCAATTATAATCACTCACCACATCCCTAACGGGAGACTTGGTTGGTAACTTCTCTTGAACACAAACTCAGTCTCCTTTAATCCAGTACATATGTGAAATATATATGGAAATATATTGATAGTGCTTACACTGATGGCATTCTCTTCACTTATGAAAGCATGTGCTGAAAAAGAAGTGATATCAGTGCATAATAGCAAGGTTTCTATAAGACAGTTATTTCTGTTTTATTGCCCATCATCTTATACGCAAAATAGAAAATGTTCCAAGCACTTACTGCCACCTATATTTCATAGTCATAGTTATATATGCAGAATTTTTCTTTTGTCTTTGCCCAATGGGCAAAAATGTCAATACACATTTTCCCTACCCTTTGCCTGTGGCCTCATGTTCATTTCTGTTCAGTTTGACTTGACTCATTTTTTTACCTTCCTTCTTTAGTTCACCTTCTCCCTTTCTCCATCTCTTCTTTTAGCAAATAATTATTGGTTTTCAAGATTTGGAAAGTAAGACACTTATATTATGCTGGAGAAGAAAACACGGACATATGAAAAAGTCCCATAGTTTGTGTGGTACATTATATGATGAAGAAGCAAGAGAATGTACAGTACAGTGCAGCACAATAAGCATTCAATGGGAATAGAGATCCCTAATTAACCCGTGCGCTTGAGAATGGCTTTGTAACAAACATTTTCTTTAATCTATTGCTGCATATTAACTTATTATTTGTCTTAATTGTACCATCTAAGCTGGGTTCAGCTGTCTTCTTCTTCACTTGGTGTCTGCTGGTGTTGGGATGTGCAAGATGGGTTCTTTTATCTAGGTCAGTGGTTCTCAACCTTCCTAATGCCGCGACCCTTTAATACAGTTCCTCAAGTTGTGGTGACCCCCAATTTCATTGTTACAAATTGAACATAATTAAAGCATAGTGATTAATCACGAAAACAATATGTAATTATATATGTGTTTTCCGATGGTCTTAGGCGACCCCTGAGAAAGGGTCATTCGACCCCCAAAGGGGTCGCGACCCACAGGTTGAGAACCACTGATCTAGGTGGTCAGAACCGGTGGGAGCTGACTGAGGTCTCCCTAGTAGAGTAGCTGAATCTCTTTTCATGGTGGCTCAAGGCTCCCAGAGAGCATTTCAAGAGCTTAAACCTCAATGTGCATATAGTTCAAGCCTTTACTTGCTTCCTATTCACAAATGTTCCGCTTCCGATTCACAAATGTTCCACTGGCCAAAGCAAGTCAGTGTGGGAGGCAATGAATTCTAGGCAGCTAATGAATACTTGGTTCTCTGTGGGTCACCAATCCAAACAAAGCACTTGGAGGATATGGAGAATTTGAGCTGGACTGATTAAAAACATTATGGATTAGAAAAATCCATTGGAAGAAAAGGTATTTGGAGGAACAAGTTTTAGATATAGTAAATATGAGATGATAAAAACATCCAGTAGGCAGACAGAGAAAATTTATTAGAAGACACGAGTTAAAGACTGAAGTTTTAAACTCTGTAGTCATGTGCAGAAAAGTTCTGAGAAAGATAGAAGTTGGATAACTGAAATTTGGCCTCTGTTTATAGTTAGAAGTTGGAAGGAAAAAGAGGAGCCAGATTAGGATACCGCCTATTCCTTTGAAATGCTGTGATACTATTAGAATTTTTATATTTCTAGTTGAATTTGACTCTCATTTTCAGACATCTGGGAGTAGAATTTATTTGAGAAGCAATACAGTTTTATTGTAGCTATTTTTACTATGGAGCACTTCTAGTGCCTAAAGTTAATGACTTAAAATATGTATTTATTAGTAATAGCTAAGATCTTTGAGTCCTCATGGTTCTCAAGTAGGTGGGATTTATTGTATGAAAACTAAAGTTAATGATACAACTTGACAGAAGTCAAACCTTTATTAATTTTATCAAATCAATTCTATTAATTAAGCTTCATGAATCTTTCTGTAGACTAACAAAATTGTATAAGCTTGTTTTCAATGATGAATTAATTTTCTTCTTATGAAATGGACTTGATATTGAGGCTAGGTCAACTCAAGTGCAGGAGGTTAAAAATATGGTGTAGAAATATTTTCTTATCCACTGACAAACTAAACTCAATATTCAGAGGCAAATAATAGTTTCCTAAGAACCTGTTACACACATTGCCCTGGCTGCTGTGGCTCAGTGGTTAAAATGTCGGCCCATGCACTGAAGAATTGTAGGTTTGATTCATGTACCTGGGTTGCGGGTTCCATTCTGGGCCTGGTCAGGTCAGGGTGTGTTTGGGAGTTTGGGAGCAACCAATTGATGTGTGTGTTCGTTCTCTCTCTCTCTCTCTCTCTCTCTCCATTCCCTCTTCTTCCTTTCTACTCTTTCTAAAAATCAGTGGAAAAATATCCTCAGGATGAGGATTAACAACAACAAAAAAGAACCTGTTACCCACATAAATGAGAACTATTGATTGAGGAACTGCATTCATATACTCCCTGAGGAAGTGTCAGGAAGTTGTTTGCACTTAAGCACTGCCTTGTTTTGCTGAGCTACTCAGGTAGGCCTTCAGTAGTAAATAGAGCTATGACAATCAGACCCAAACAACTATGGGTAGCTGTGGAGCCTTCTCACACTTAAGCCCAAGGGGATGGGATAGAGTACAGAAACCATTTGGATTTTTTTTAACTCAGTCCACTGCTTTTAGAGAAAAATGTGAAGGCTAGGAATTTGGCCAAAACTGAGATTAAATATTTGTGATCTTGTTCTATGGTATCACTAATTTCTCCTTTCTGTTGCACTTTTAAATCATTTTGAATTTATTGTTTGGAAAACAATTATACAGTACATGCTTGCTTATCTGTAAGAGTATAATGAGAATGATATCAAAAGTAGTTATAACTTTATATGTCCTTATTCTGTAACACTTTTATTTAGTATGTTACTTGGTTCTCTCCACTTTTTATTTTTATTTTTTTTAAATAAATCTTTATTGTTCAGATTATTACAGTTGTTCCCCTTTTTTCCCCCCATAGCTTCCCTCCATCCAGTTCCCACCCCACCCTCTGCCCTTACCACCCCACTGTCCTCATCCACAGGTGTACGCTTTTTGTTGCCGGGTCATACACATGGAAAATGTAGCTATTTCCATCCGCGATGAGTCCCTGTGTTCAGCCACACAGGGACCGTCTCAGCCTCACAGGGGCCATCTCAGCCTCACAGGGACCATCTCAGCCTCACAGGGGCCATCGCAGCCTCACAGGGACCGTCTCAGCCTCACAGGGGCCGTCGCAGCTTCACAGGGCTCGTCTCAGCCTCACAGGGGCCGTCACAGCCTCACAGGGGCCATCTCAGCCTCACAGGGACAGTCTCAGCCTCATAGGGGCCGTCTCAGCCTCCCAGGGGCCATCGCAGCCTCACAGGGACCGTCTCAGCCTCGCAGGGGCCATTGCAGCCTCGCAGGGTCCATCGCAGCCTCGCAGGGGCCGTCGCAGCCTCGCAGGGGGCGCTGCATCCCACGTTGGGGGTGAAGGTGCGAGACAGAAGCTCCTCTCGCTGTCTCTCCTGCTGCTCCCTTGCGTATTGCCAATGTTGGAAGTTTCTGAGAGCAGTCTGCAGGTGCTGGACATCATACCTTAACTGGTCAACACGAAGTTTGGTATTCTGTCTTTTGTTGGGCGGCTCCTTGCTGGACAAAATCTCCAGGCGTTCTTGCTGGCTGAATATCTGGTATGCTTGCTTGGATTTCGTTTTCTACTAAGTGCACAGACTGCTTGTCTGCCGTCTCCCGGCATCCCATGTGAGAATGGATCTGGTGGACCTGTTTGTGCATTTGTTGGTACAGCGGTTCCATGTTGCCGGCCCAGCCGGGTCCAGTTCTGGCTTCCTCCGAACCTGATTCTGCTTCTTGAGTGTGTCCCTTATGGATTCGAGGAGTTGAAATCTGCAGTTTGTTGGGTTAAGCTGCAAAAGCTCAGGTGGTTCCTTATGTGCCACTGACACAGCTTGGGTGGTGATGTAAATTGAGTAGGGTGCGGTCTCAGGGAATCACCAGGGCGGAGCAAACAGCAATGGCGTCTCCGAGACTCCTCGCCTCTCCGCGACTCCTTGTCTCCCCGTCCCCGAGTGCCAGCGAGCAGCTCCACGAGAAAGCCGCCCTCGCTTTCTGACCCGCTGCAAGGCCGTCCTGCCTCTCCCCGTCGGGGTCTGGGACCTCAGAATCCCGCCCCAAACAAGCTCAATGGATTTGAGAGTTTGTAACCCCTTTCGATTGAAAAAAACCGCGCATCCAGTTGCAGCCCACCTGGCACGTGACCCCGTATCTCTGCTCTTGGTGCCTCTGCATATCCTACTCAGTCTCAATGCTCTTCTTTCTTTCCTTCCAGTTGTAGAACTTCCACTGGGCCAGCTTTCCCATGGTTCTGAATGATAGCTGTTTTGTCTTATAGTTGGTATTTTCAATGTTGTCGTGGGAGGCAGCACGCACAGGTCTGTACCTTACGCCGCCATCTTGGTCTCTCTCCACTTTTTAAAATCTCATGGTAATATAGCTGTGTTATGTAGGTCACGCCTTCCCTAGTATTCTACATTATGACCTAATAAAAATAGGTAACATTTATTGAGCTCCTAGTACATCTTAAGTGCCTTATACGTATTATTTTATTTGATCCTCAAAGCGGCCTTATAAATTAGGTGCTATTATTCTTAATTTGCAGCAAGGGAAACTGAAGCACAGGTATGTAACCTGTTCAAGGCAACAAAGCTAGTCAGTGGCAGAGTAGAATTTAAGCATGCACCTCTGCGTTTACAGTCAGAGCTTCTAACTACTACTCAGGCGCCAGGCATTCTATGATCTTTCTTTTACCATGTTGCAATTCCTTTATTTTCTACCTTTCAAAATCTTGAACTATGAAACTGAGGGCAAGTTGACCAATGGAGAAAAGGCACTCATCTGTAACATTTCCTTGCTATTCTCTATTTCCTGAGAGAATATTCTCTTACGATTTCCTCTCACATCTGTAATCAGGTAGCTGTTATATATAATAAATACATAGGTTTTGCTCTATGTCATTGCTGTTGTTTGAAGTGTATTTTGTTTTTGCTTTTTAATTCTCAGAACAACCCTATGGCATAGACATTCTTATCTCCATTTTACAGGTGAGAAAAATTAACACGGAGATATTAAGCCACATGCCCAAGGTCACACAGCTATTAAGTGGCAGAGTCACAGTTCAGATTCAGACAATCTAACCTCAGTCCATGTGTTTAACCACTACAAATACTACTTCTTTAGTTTTAATTTGTTTTCTTAAAAGCTACATTTTTACATAATTATAATTATAAATTTTTATTCTCACCTGAGGATATGTTCCCCCCTCCCCTCGCTATTGATTTTAGAGAGAGAGAGGAAGGGAGAAAGAGAGAAACATCGATGTGAGAGAGAAACACTCAATCAGTTGCCTCCGGAGTGCCCTGTCTGAGGATTGAACCCACAACCTAGGTATGTGCCCTGAACGGGAATAGAAGCCACAACATTTTGGTGCAAGGGATAATACTCCAACAAACTGAGCCATCCAGCCAGGGCTTACATAATTATTTTCATGCAACAAACTTAAACAATTAAAATTAGTTTTGCCTATATAAAGAATAATATACTGTATATTCCATTCTTCCCTCCCCAGTATCTTTTAAAAACTAGATGGCTTGTACTGGGATAATAAAGTTATTCTTTGTACTAAATAATGATATGTGGTTTATCTTATCCCTTTTGTTTATTAAGTGTCTACTTATTTAATCAGCTCATATGTGGGGCAAGGACATGTGTGTCCTCACTCACTGAAGATACAGAAGAAGATTTGAAAATAACACTAGAATTAGAATATCCCATGAATCATATTTTTACAATAAAGAAATAGAGATACCCTTTAATCTAAGCATATCATTCTGAACTAGAGGGTTGTTATAAGAGCCAAAGAAGCTTTCCTTGTAAAACTGTTTAGTGCTCAACAAATGAGCCTATTTATAGTAGGCAATTCTTTTTTTTTTTTTTTTAACACTTTATATATTTTAGGGAGACAGTAGCTTACTGACATATCTTCTAGAAAAAAAATAGTAATATTATCATTAGGAATAATTCTTGAAATTAGAGCAGGAGGTCCTTTCTATAAAACTATGGTGACAGTGCAGAAAGGGAGAACATGCCCATGGCATCTGTTCAGGTGACTGTGTTGATCCTGTCTGTCTGCCTAAATGGCTGATGTCCAAAAAATCAGAAAATGGGCGTGTGCATCTCAGGATATCAACACGGTAAACACCAACATTTTAAAGGGAACTTAGTCAATGGGGACAGAAGTAATATTCAAATTTCTGACTTCTTTCATGGCCTCCAGTGACAAAAATGTTTTAATAAGGAGTTTTTCTTAATATTAAAATGCAAAGGAAATAAGATTTTTCAAGTGAGTTAGTTAACGTGAAATTCATACTTATGCTTGACTACTGGATTCTGTCCTTCCTGTTGACTATATTAGATTTGGGAAACTTATAGTTTACAAAATTAATTCTTACAATGCTATATTAGAGATCAGTAAAATGGAGATCTAGATGTAAAAACTCATATTAAGATCACTGTTACATTCTTTCAATCCATAGAATCCGAAAACACAGTGGAACGTGATGCATCCTTCAGAGTATTAGTTTATGGCTAAAAAATTTCCTTCAGTCTTTAAATAAATGGGAACTTCCAATGAACTTTTAACATGAAAATAACTTTTGCTGATTACCACTTTGACTTTAACATTTTAAATGATTTTCATTTGAAAAATATCCAGAATTAAGTATATAGAATAATTGGCAGCATGTACATAGTGACTAGATATACCATTCTAATAATTTGCAGAATGCAAAAGTAATTATATATATTATACTAGTAGATTTATTTCCTCATTTTAAAAGGGGCTATAGTAAATATAGCTTTAATTTATCATGACTTTGAAAATTCCTTGGGATTTTTATTATACATGAAGTAATGAATAACTAAATATCCTTTAGTGACAGTCTTTCACTCAGTGAACATAGAGTTTAGGCAACTTTCTATGTAGGAATATGAATCATCTAGTAGAAAGGTTTTTTTGCTAGCTACTTGTATCCCCATAGTGATGGTAGGTATTAAACTGAAGCTAGAAGAAAATTCCTTACTTTCATATGATCTTCAAATAATTTTAAACCTACTAAATTCTTTTCAAGCTTGAATTTCATGTGTTTCAATAACCCTGGGCTCTTCTTTGAATCTTGTTATCACAGGATATGTGATTTTAGAAATGTTTTTATTTAAGTCATAAAATAAAATGTACCCCTGCTCTAGCATGGATATTGCATGCCTTTCAATTTAACATGAGCCAACCTTCTCTCAGCTAACACCATTGTTAGAATGGAGTTCCCATGGAATCACAAAAGCTGAGAGCTATATTTTATATGAAGTCTGTTACTGTTTCCACAGTGGAGGAAATGGCTTGCTCTTTCATAGTGGATTCCAAGAGAGTGAGACCTATTAGGTCCCATCAACTCAAATTTAGTGATTAGTGACAGACTTGAAGATTAGTGATAGACTCGGGTTGTGGCCTGTGCCTGCGCTACAAAACAAAGTCGAGAAAGTTATTAGAAGATTTGGTCATTACAAATGCATTTTTTCCTGAGTTAATGACTCAGTTCTCTACTTACATAGTTCAGTGTACATGCAATTTTATTCATTCTTTATAGAAATTTGTAGTAATATTCCATGAGTACTAATTAATCTGTTTTACTAGGATGACCCCAAAGGGTCAGAGGAGGATTGTATTTAAACTTGTTAATTCATTCACTCATCTATTCTTATTCATCTATTCAACAAACTTTTCTTAAAACACATAAGTAAGCAGGGGAAAAATACAAAAACTAAATAAACAGCCATGATCTCACTCTTATGAAAGTTCAAACAAGTGGAGGAGGCAGGCATTAATCACATCACCATACTAATGAAAATGCCATATAATTACAAGTAGATATGTTGTCTTATGGAAAGCATAAGCTGGGAAACTGAAAGGCCAGTGTTGCAGATGTTCCAAAGGAGACAGAAGCAGAAGCTAAATCAGGGGTCAAACCACTGGGAGATTTTCAGCAATTTATAAATGTTGATCTTTTAAAAAAATTAAATTGATTATATATATTATACTAGTAGATTTATTTCCTCATTTTAAAAGGGGCTAATAGGATTGGTTAATAGGATCATTTAGGTTTCAAGTAGTACATTTCTATGATACAAGATCTGTACATTGCACGGTGTGCCCACCAACCAGAGTAAAATCCTCTTCTGTCACCATCAATTAAGTCCCCTCCACCCCTACCCCCCAAACTTTGGTCTTTTATCCAAATAGCAAGTAGAAACTGTGACAGTGTTTGAGAAAGGGAGTGCAGCGAATTTAACTGTAGCTCCCATAAAGATATATCTGAAACCTGACCCCTGGAACCTGTGAATGTAACCTTATATTGTAGATATAATTAAGATAAGATTTTTGAAATGAGATCATCCTGGATTATCCCAGTGGGCCCTAAATCCAATGATATGGCCTTATAAGAGACAAAAAAAAAAAAAAAAAGGGTAGGGGAAAAAATTAGATCCTAGAAACTGAACGTGTCTCCATGTCACTGCACATGACTGATTGGTAGGAAATGCACACCTCATATGGACATTCTGAGGCCACAATCTGAAGTTAGTGTCCACCCAGCTGTGCTTCCTCAGGAGAGGGTCTGTTCCTTGATCCTTTCAAGCTTCTGATGATTGTCAGCATTCCTTGAATTGTGGCTTCTCAGTCCAATTTCTGCCTCCATCTTCACATGGCCTTCTCCTTTGTGCCAGTTGTCATCAGGAACAGATAAATGAAAACCACAAGGACATATTACTTCACCTCTGTCAGGATGGATAGCTACTGTGAAAATAACAATAACAAATACAACAAAACAGAGACAGGAATTGGTGAAGATGTGGAGAAACTGCAACATCTGTACACTGTTGGGGAGAGTACAAGATAGTTCAGGCACTATAGCAAACATAGAGGTTCCTGAAGACATTAAAAATAGAACTACTATATGATCCAGCAATCCTTACTTCTAGGTATTTATGCAAAATAATTGAAATCAGTATCATGAAGCAATATTAGCAATATTAGCACTTCTATGTCCACTGCAGCATTATTCAAAATAGCAAAGTGTGGAAGCAACCTAAATGTCCATTGATACATGAGTGGATACAGAAAATGTGGTATATACATACAATGGAATATTATTCGACCCTAAAAAAGAAGGAAATCCTGCCATTTGTGACCACATGGATGGAGCTTGAGGATATTATGCTATGTGAAATAATCCAGTTCACAGAAAGATAAATATTGCATGGTTCCCCTTAGAGGAGGTATGTAAGAGTCAACTTTATATCATCAATGAGTGAGATGGTGGTTTCAAGTCCTGGGTGAAGAGGAAAATGGGAAGTTACTAATCAAGGAGGAAAAAGCTTCAGTTAAGCAAGATGAATAAATTCTAGAGATCTGCTATGCATTATGGTGCTAATAGTCAATGATATTGCACTACACACTTAAAATTCATTAAATAAAAGGATAGATCTCATGTTAATTGTTCTTGCCACAATAAAATAAAATTTTAAAAAGTTATGTGGACTTGGCCTGATTCTGCGGGATTTCCTAAAAGGGACAGGAGCTGAAGTATCCACTCTGTATGGCTCACAAGGTTCAGCCGCTGAGGGAATGAGTCAGCAGGAGGTAGACAGAGGCAGCCTCCAAGGTTGGAGGCTGAGGGCCCTTATGGTGAATCCTGCTCCAAGGCTCACACACTATACCTTACTTCTGATTTTGTTTCCTTAAACCTTTAAAATACCTATTTTGTAAACTCATTTTGAAGATTAGTGTATCTTTGTAAAAGATTTAGCAAAGTTTTGGGGTTGTAGTAGGAGCTAAATAAACCGTGTTGATGATTACGGTTATTGCAAAAATGTTAGGAAGAGTCATCTTAAATCTCTAAAACAATCGCCACTGATTAGCTACTGTAATTAAATGCTCTGCTCATTTGAGGAGGTAGACAGAAACTATTCCTCAGAAGGGTCTGAGGCAGAAAATTTCTTTTTATTTATTAATTTTTTTATTGTCTAAAGTTTTACATATGTCTCCTTTTCCCCCAATTGACTCCCTTTCCTCCCGCCGCCGCCCCCCCCCCCCCCCCGTATTCCCACTCCGGGTAAGCCCCCACTGCTCCAGTGTCTGTGTCCATTGGCTATGCTAATATGCATGCATATAAGTCCTTTGGTTGCTCTCTAACCCCACCTCCCCTACCATTTGTCTCTGGATCTATTCTTGTTCACCAAATTATGTTGATCATTATATCCCACATATGAGTGAGATCATGTGATATTTATCTTTCTCTGAGTGGCTTATTTTGCTTAGCATAATGCTCTCCAGTTCCATCCATGCTGTTTCAAATGGTAAAAGTTCCTTCTTTTTTATAGCAGCATGGTATTCCATTGTAGAGATGTACTACAGTTTTTTAATCCACTCGTCTGCTGATGGGCACTTAGGCTGATTCCAAATCTTAGCTATTGTAAATTGTGCTGCTATGAACATAGGGGTGCATATATCCTTTCTGATTGGTGTTTCTGGTGTCTTGGGATATAGTTCTAGAAGTGGGATCACTGGGTCAAATGGGAGTTCCATTTTTAACTTTTTGAGGAAACTCCATACTGTTCTCCACAGTGGCTGTACCAGTCTGCATTCTCATCAGCAGTGAAGGAGGGTTCCTTTTTCTCCACATCCTCGCCAGCACTTGTCGTTTGTTGATTTGTTGATGATAGCCATTCTGACAGGTGTGAGATGGTACCGCATTGTTGTTTTGATTTGCATCTCTCAGATGATTAGTAACTTTGAGCATGTTTTCATGTCTCTTGGCCTTCTGTATGTCCTCTTTAGAAAAGTGTCTATTTAGATCCTTTGCCCATTTTTTGATTGGATCATTTATCTTCCTTTTGATAAGTTGTATGAGTTCTCTGTAAATTTTGGAGATTAAACCCTTATGGGAAATATCATTGGAAAATATGTTCTCCCATGCAGTGGGTTTTCTTGTTGTTTTGTTGATGGTTTCTTTTGCTGTGCAGAAGCTTTTTACTTTGATGTAGTCCCATTTGTTTATTTTCTCCTTAGTCTCCATTGCCCTAGGAGCTGTGTCTGTAAAGTTATTGCTACAACATATGTCTGCTATTTTGCTGCCTCTGGAGTCTTGTAGAATTTTTATGGTTTCCCATCTTATATTTAAGTCCGTTAGCCATTTTGAGTTTGTTTTTGTGTATGTTGTAAGTTGGTGATTTAGTTTCATTTTTTTTGCATGTATCTGACCAAATTTCCCCGCACCATTTATTGAAGAGACTGTCTTGACTCCATTGTATGCTCTTGGTGAGGCAGAAAATTTCAAACAGCCTTCTGCTGTTCCATTCAAACAGGCTTATGGGTGAAAAATCATATTGTGTTTAAAATAGAATATTTCTCAAACATCTGTATGTAATCATACTTATTAATTTTACAATGCTTATTTCAAATTTAATTCCATTGTAATTATGTATATAAGGAAAAAATAGTCTCCCAATTTATTGACTTCCTAGATGTTCCTTGGTTACTTCTGAAAGCAGCAATGGATGCTTTCCCTTCATAAGAGTGTTACTTAATAAAGTATTATTTACTTAACAAATGACTAAATATTACCTTAGTGCAATGGAAGAAATAACTTACCAAATCTCCTCAGAATGACCATATATTTCAGTAAAGATTCATTTATTTTAAACTGTTTGAAACTCACCGAGGTTCATATTTTCTCACATTTTATCTGAGAAATGCACAATGTTTATTTTTAAAATGGAAATGAATTTTAATATTGCACTTCTTACTGCTGTGGGGTTTAGAGTTGACTTGATATCATTAAACGCATGGATGAATTAGTGTGTTTATTTGCATGTGTGATATAGCTGTATTTCAAAGCAAACATTTCAAAGGAGCACCAAAATATGTATGTAAAGTTTGTATTTGCCTCCTAGTAATGTTCGGAGAGAGGGTATGCATTGCACAGATCTGGGTTTATAAGAAAAAATTGACTGCTTGGAACTCCATTACTCAATTTTCATGGCCAGACATGTAGGCAGACTTATAAATGCAAAATTTGCAAGTGTTTATGAGATAATTTTAAAATCTGACAATAAATAGGTAAAATCAAATTTTACTCACAGGTGACTTAATATTGGTCAAAACAATGCCTCTGCTCTTCTGTATTTATAACACAGAGCCAAGACACATGGGGCCAACATAGTTTGTGAGACAGTTACTCACACATTTCATTTTATAATGCGAACACTTTACAGTAAATAGCCTGAGACCAAGGACATATTGGAAATAGTGCCAGGGGGCTGGTGTGCCATTTCAGTTATCCATAAATGTAAATTTCTTTAATTAAGCACAACATGGTCTCATTTTTTAATACACTTTCCTCTAGATTTTAGTTCTTTTTATTTTATGATAAATATATTTGAACCTATGAGGGCCTGGCTTCACTTTGATATGTGCGTATTTGATTCCCATGGAAGTTAATGGGGGTTATGAATACCTACGGAGGAGAGAATACACCCACAGCCTCTAAAACAAATTTAGAACAATTTAAAATGCCCTGGAGTGATAAAGAGCAAGTTTAAGGGGTCAATAAGAGGGTAAAGGTATGTTTTAAAGATTATTTTTGTGAAAACTCTTGTGGCTTTGAGGCCCAAGGGAGGAATAGATGGGTGTGAACAGAAAAAAGGATAAAAACTAACAATTATGCCTAGGGTAAAAGTGTAAATTACAGTTTACCTTGGCAGAAAGCATGTGCATGGTAACATTTTTTATGAGAGCTATTTGTATTTCCAAGAGCTGTGTAACCATGTTTATCCCTCAGAATGTCCTTGTGAGGTGTGCATTTCCTACCAATCAGTTTTGTGTGACAGTGACATGGAGACGCGTTCAGTGTCCGGGATCTAATATTTTCAGTGGACAATTAAGCTACTGTCAGTACGCCCCTGGGCATATGAGAAGTCAGAGAGTTAAAAGGGGTTTAGAACTTTCCTTAAATCCTTGAGCGGCAGCATTTGGGTTGGATTTTGTAAGGAAACACTCTGTTGTGTTATCTAAGAGACACGTAACACATTGGTTGCCATGTACCATGCCTGCCTCTTCATCCTTCCACCTCAGCCCCTTCTCTTCCATAGTCAACCTTATTATTAGTGAGCAAGGTGCCAGGAAAATACATGCTTAGAACCTCAGTCTTGAATGATATTTTAAATGTTGGCAATCCTACACTCTCCTTAAAAACCATCAGAAAATATTAATTTAGTCAGTAATACCAAATGAAAACCTTCACCTTCACTCCCCTTAAAGCAACAGCAAAAATAATCTAGTGCCAGCCCTGGCTGGCTGGTCCAGGCTCGCACGGAAGGCAACTGATTCTCTCTCTCTCGCTCTCTCTCTCTCTCTCTCTCTCCCTCCCTCCCTCCCTCCCTCTCTCCTTTCCTCTATCTCTAAAAATCAATAAAATCATATCCTCACACAAGGATTAACAAAAACAACCTAATTCAAATCAGTTACATAATAATACACACTACCTATTTTGATTTAGTATTATGCAGTGTAAAAACCATTGAACTGAAGTCACAATACCTGAGTTCTAATCTAGTGCTTCTCAACTCTGGCTGCTATTAGAAACATCTGGTGAGCTTTTTTAAAAGCTACAGGTGTTAGAAGCAACCTTCTTGATACCCAACAGTCTAATTCAATTGGTTAGGCATGAGGATTAGGAATCAATATTTTCACAGACTCCTCAAGTGAGTTCACTATTCTACTTTCCATTTTATAACACCAACTTTTTATGAATTTCTCTCAAGAATTCAACACCGCCCCCTCCCTTAAGATTCTATTTTTGGATCTCTGAAATTGGGCAACACATACTAGCCTGATTGTATCATAAAGTCATGAAGATCAAATGGAGAGATGATTTAAAAACTTGTGAAGCAAACACATGCTATACTTATGTGAAATGAAGATGATCAGGTTAACATTCTTATGCTTTAAAGAAATACATTTGAAGAAACATTGGGAAAACTTTTTCCTCACATCTCCAATTCTTTTTTAATTTTCTACATTTGTTTCTTGACAAAGGTTCAGTCTGTTTTTATGTGAGTACTAGTGGCCTGGTGCACGAAATTCGTGCACATTAAAAGGAAATTAATTAGAGGAAATATTTTAATATTGCTATTTGCCCTTTCTCTATAATAGAAGTGTCAGAGATGAAAGAAAATTAGTAAAATGTATATGAAAATCTTCCTCCTGTCAGAGTCTGGGGCACACCGCGGGACACAGAGTCAAGTCCCTGCCTACCCACGTGCACCTTGAAATCACTCAAAACCCAGACCTGGCTAGCCCTACCCCCATTGGGCAAGATCCAGACCTGGCCGGCCCCACCCCCGTCAAGCCCTGCCAGGTGAGGGGCGCGGCCTCAGGTCCCCTGTCAAACCCTGCTGGGCGGGTGGCACAGCCTAAGGTCTTCCGGCCTGGTGCCAGGCAAGGGGTGCAGCCTCAGATCCTCTAGTGCACCCTCAGGTCCCCCACCCCAGGGCAGGGGGTGTGGCTTGAGGTTCCCCTTTAAGCCCTGCCAGGTGGGGGGCACGGCCTGAGGTCCCCTGTCAAGCCCCACCTGGTGGGGGCGGGGGGGGGGGGCACAGCCTCAGGTCCCCCGCCCTGACCTGGTGCTATGCAGCCTCAAGTCCCTGCTGATCTCTCCTTACAGCTCGTTCCAGGAACCCCGCCTCTGCTCTGAATGAAGCCATCTTGTGTTACAGGAACCCCGCCTCCACTGTGGGTGTAGCCATCTTGTGATGGCGTGATGGAGTGAGGATCAATTTGCATATTGCCTCTTTATTATATAGGATATGTTGTGTACTTGTTTTTGCATAGTGTTTTGCTAATTGATTTCTGTCAACACAGTGATAAGGATAGTGAAAAGGGCTAATGTGCGTGCGTGTGTATATATATACTAGCATGTGCACACATGTGCACAAGTTTGTCCGCTCTCTTGATAGATTTAAACAGTGGATGGTGATAAACATATAACAAGGCAATTGGCCAAAGCATGTCATTGTATATTCATTCAGCCAAAAAATACTTTATTGAGGGATAAATATGTGCCAGTCTTTCTGCCAAGACATAGAAATAGATGACATTGTCAACACCCTGAAGAAATTCACAGGCAATTGACAATGACAGACAAGGAAAACAACACTTATAATACAGTGTCATGAATGCTGCAATTGAAGATTTTTTAGCATCCTGAAGAAGTCTGTAAAGAGAAGTGAAAGGCATGAGAATGTGGTCAGGTAAGACATATGAGAAGATACAAAGTATGAACTGAGTCTTGGGGGACACATGGAGTAAGTTAGGTGGAGGAAGGGGATGGGTCTTCCAGGCAGAGGCAAAAAGTGTAGGAAGAGAATTGAAAAAATGTGGCCCATTCAGGAAAGTTTATGAAGTTTATGTACCTGCATGTGAGAGTACATTTGGGGAGCTGGTATTGGATGAGGCAGGAGAGAGGAAGCCAGGGACCAAACATAATTGGATTTACAACTTAGTCTGAAGGCCATAGGGTTACATTTTATTTTCATAGGTGAGTACAAATAGTGTGTGTATTTTTTTTTTTTTTGTAAACTCATTCCAATAACCAGGGGAGAGCAAAGGAGATGGACCAGGAAGTAAGATACCAAAAGAGTTCACCTTTAATGTAGCCCAGAGAAAAAAAAAATGATAAAATATTGAGCTAAGGCAGTGGCAGGAAGAAGGTCAAGCCATTTAACAGAGTAGAATCAATAAAATTCAGGGACAGATTATTCATAATCATATTAAACATTTTGAAATAAAACCAAAACATAGATAATAGAATGTTAGAATGGAACAGTTAGTAGGCTAAATAAAGCCCCCCTATTGTCCCAAAGATGTTCATGTCCCAATCCCTGGAACTCTGTGAGTACATTACTTTATATGATAAAAAGGACTTTGCAGCTATGATTAAATTAATGACTTTGAAATTATCTTGCATTACCTATTGGGCCCAATGTAATCACAAGGGTCTTTCAGGGAACAGTGGAGAATCAGAGTCAGTAGTAGATGTGACAATGGAAACAAGAGGTTGGAGGGATGGGGGAAGGGAACTCAAGCTAAGGAATGTAGAAAAAGGTAACAAGATGAATTCTCCTCTAAAGCCTCCAGAAGGAAAACATCCTTGCCAACACTTTAATTTAATTTTATTTTTTAAATATATTTTTTATTGATTATGATATTACATGTGTCCTTATCCCCATGTTACCCCTACCCCCCCCCCCCCCGCTCATGCCCTCACCCCCCCATTGTCCATGTCCATTGGTTAGACCTATATGCTCGCATGTAAGTCCTTTGGTTGATCTTTCCCCCTTACCCCCACCCTCCCCTACCTTCCCTCCAAGGCCCGACAGTCCAATTAATGCCTCTCCATCTCTGGATCAGTCCTTGTTCATCAGTTTATGTTGTTCATTATATCCCACAAATGAGTGAGATCATGTGGTATTTATCTTTCTCTGACTGTCTTATTTCATTTAGCATAATGCTCTCTAGTTCCATCCATGCTGTGAAAATGGTAAGAGTTTTTTTTCTTCTTCCTCTTCTTAAAGAATACCTTTCAGCATTTCATATAATGCTGGTTTGGTGGTGATGAACTCCTTTAGCTTTTTCTTATCTGTGAAGCTCTTTATCTGACCTTCAATTCTGAATGATTGCTTTGCTGGATAAAGTAATCTTGGTTGTAGGTTCTTGCTATTCATCACTTTGAATATTTCTTGCCACTCTCTTCTGGCCTGCATGGTTTCTGTTGAAAAATCAGCTGACAGTCGTATGGGTACTCCCTTGTAGGTAACTGACTTTTTTTCTCTTGCTGCTTTTAAGATTCTCTCTTTGTCTTTTGCTCTTGGCATTTTAATTATGATGTGTCTTGGTGTGGTCCTCTTTGGATTCCTTTTGTTTGTGGTTCTCTGTGCTTCCTGGACTTGTAAGTCTATTTCTTTCACCAGGTAGGGGAAGTTTTCTGTCATTATTTCTTCAAATAGGTTTTCAATATCTTGCTCTCTCTCTTCTTCTGGCACCCCTATAATTCTGATGTTGGTACACTTGAAGTTGTCCCAGAGGCTCCTTACACTATCTTCATATTTTTGGATTCTTTTTTCTTTTTGCTTTTTCAGTTGGGTATTTTTTGTTTCTTCGTATTTCAAATCTTTGACTTGATTCTTGGGATCCTCTTGTCTGCTGTTGGACCTCTGTATATTATTCTTTATTTCAGTCAGTGTATGCTTAATTTCTAGTCGGTCTCTTTTCATATGCTCCAGGGTCTCACTAAATTTATCAGCGGTTTCCAGAAAATTCTTGAAAAACCTTATAAACGTGGTTTTGAACTCTATATCCAGTCATTTGCTTTCCTCCATTTCTGTCATTTCTGACCTGTTTCTTTGTCTCTGCATTTTTTATGCTTCCCTGTGTTGATAGTGTGGCTTTGTGTGCTAGGTGTCCTATAGGGCCCAGTGGCTCAGCCTCCCCAGTTACCTGAGGTGGACACTCTTGGTGCACCCCCTTGCAGGCTTTGTGCACAGTCTTGTTGTAGTTATGCCTTGATTGTTGTAGGTATCACTGGGAGGAATTGACCTCCAGGCCAATTGGCAGTGAGAATCAGCTGTGTCTGCAGTGGGAGAACTTCTGTGCTGAAGACACCCACCCTTCTGGGGCAAGACTTGCTTCAGTGGGGCTTTGGTGCTCACTGAGTCTGCCTCCTGAGTGTGTACCTTATGGATCTGAGGAGTTGTAATCTGGATGGTCTCACTCTGACCACTGGGTACACTGGCTCTTGGATCTAAGGAGGTGCTAATTTAGCCTCTGCCTGAGGTTACCCAGCAGGAGCTACGAAGAGATCTGCAGATTCCCCTTCATTTTTGGGGGTTTGGAGGTGCCCAGATGAGGCCCATCTGTGAAGCAATGCAAGCTGCTGTGGGGCCTTGGGCCTTCTCTTGGAAGTTCTGGGTCTGTCTGGCCCAGCTGCAATTTGTTAGGTAATTTTCAGGTGGCAAAGGGCCAGGGCATTCATATGCAAAAGCCTCTGCTGCAACCTGGGTGGGGCAGGGTCTCGGAATCAACAGGGCAGAGCAAGCAGCTATGGCTGATCCTTAGCCCTGCCCTAAGGGGCCTCTCATCTCAGTGTCCCGGTAATTGTTGCAAGCACCTCGGAGGGAAAGCCGCCCTCAAGTTCCGAGTTCTGCCTGCTGCCAGACAGTCCAGTTTCTCCCTGTATGAGCCCTGGGTCCCCAGAGACTTCCCGGAACTGGAGTTCAGAGCAGTTGGGAGCTTGTGACTCCCTCCGGATTCAAAAAGACAACCGTGTCCTCAGGTACCAGCCCCTTTCCGCGTGTGCTCGAGCCTCTGTACCTCTGCACTTTACTTCAGCAGCTCCTCTGAGTCTCAGTGTGCTTTTCTCTTTCCTTCTCGTTGTAGAATTTCCACTCAGCCAGCCTTCCTATAGTTCTGGATGAAGTCTGTTTTGTCTTTTTGTTGTATTTTTAAAGTTGTTGTGGGAGGCAGCAATTTCTGGTGTTTACCTATGTCGCCATCTTGGTTTCTCCTCTCCCAACACCTTAATTTTAGATTTGTGACTTTCACAACTGTAAAAGAATAAAATTTTTAAACCTCTAAGTTTATGGCAATTTGTTATAGCAACAATAGGGAGCTAATATGCAGACTTCGCTTGCCACAGTGTTGGGTGAGAAGCAGATAGAATAGATATCAAAATACCAGATATCAACTCCCCCTGACTCCCAAGTATATGTAATTGGAGAAGTTGCCTTTGGGAGGGGGTACTTTCTAATCACAGCCTAGTGAGGCATGCTTCATGGGCATTACTTGGAAAGCTTAGAAATAAATTCCTTGCATTTAGAAGGCACAGAGTATTCACATCCTTTTCTTGACAGGAAAAGCTGGGAACTGGGTTCCGAGTGCTACTTAGGAAATCTAGATGGTGCAGGAAAGGCTAACTGACCACTTGAGATTGCTGCTATTTAGAGACTGAGTATTTCAGTTGGTTGGAGTGTCATCCTGATACGCCAAGGTTGTTTTTTTCTGGGATTGAGTTGTCTGATTAAAAACTAGTGTTTAAAATCTCTACTTAGCTTACTCTCAATTATAGATTTCTATATTGTAATCTCCAACAGTTCCAATTCCTTCCTAGTAATGGAAAACATTTCTTCTCAATTGAGTTCCAAAACTACTTAATTCTTCTTCAGCCATTCTTTCATTTTATGTTAATTAACATACGTATTTTAAATTAGAGGCCCAAATCCTCAGTCCTTAAGATCAATTAGAAATGTTATGATAATAAAAATAAATAACAATTATTGAGTGCTTACAATGTGTAGCATTGTATTATGTTCTTTACATATCCTTTAAGCCTCACAATTTTTGAAATTGAATGATACTTATAGTTCCAAGCTTATATAGTTAGTAAGTGCCAAAACTGAGACTTGAATCAAAGGAGTCTGGATGCAAGTTCACTGTACTTACTCTTGCCTGCAGATAGAAGCATTGTGTAAAATAGACCCTTAAATTTCACTAAAGCTGTGTAAGGGAGCTTTGAGAATTCTGAGATTCACAACACCACCAAAGGAATCCATTTACCCTATGAATAACAAATAGGTTTCCTAAAATCAGTGAAGAGCTTACTCATCACCCCCTATGTTCATTTATATCTAATATCACTGTAGATTACACATTATAGACTATTGAGTTTATTAGCTGTCGTCTGTTGAATTCATTCAACAAATGTTGAGCATATGTTGAATAAACAAGGTCCTTGTCTTCATGGAACCTATAATCTGGGGGAGGGAGCAGGAGTGATAAACATATAAATATTAAGTGTCTAGTAGGTTATTTTCATATACATATAAATGTTGAAGTTGTAGAGGCCACCTCAAACAAAGAAGATAACTTTGAGGATGTGAGAGTTTGCAAAAGCTTAAGGGACTTCCATTTGGAAAGAGCTGAGAACAACCAATCTAACCAATGGGAATGCCATGGGAAAATGTTGCTTCTTGGGAGGAAAGGAAGAAGTCATATTGAGGAGGTGTTATGCTATGAATTTTGAGATATTAAGAAAATATCATCTGGACTGGTAGGTTTCTTTGGTTTGCATATTCCTGCCAGTTAAGAGTTAGAATAACCTGAAAATCACTGAAAACTTCTATAATGTCCTGAGTTAGAATTTCAAATTTCCACAAGGAAAGAAAAAGTAATAGCAATCCATTCTAACTGTTGCATCCAACTCTCCTGCCTACACTTGTCTTCCAATACTACTCAAGCCTTCTGGAATGGCCTCTCCCTCATCTGGAGAGTTTGGGGCTTTCCTTTTTTTTTTTTTTATATCTTTGCAGATAAAAAAGGATGGGAACTTATGCTTCATAATTACTGCTATTAGAAACCAAATAAAAAACAATTTTCTATTCCATTGCTTCTATTAATCATGATATAGAGCCTAACGTTTTCTTCTAACTTTAAATGACTCTCTGTTCTTGATTTTGGGTATGGGGTTTAACTGATTTCTTAGAGAATTATAATGACACACAAAACTTTTTAAAAGAATTCACCAGAAAATCTGAATGAAAGGCCCATTAAGTTATTTTTATGGTAATACCTGCTAAAAAGATAAACAGATTAACTATTATGTTAACTGTCACCAAGAGTCAGCCTAATAGAAATCTTGAGATAAGTGCTACTCTAACACCCCTTTATAAAAATTTGAAATATAACTATCTCTAGGTTATTTTTCTAGTCAGTCTATTTGAGTTATTAACATTTATATTTGGTTCAAATTTATAAATAGAATACTTTTTAATAAAGAAAATTAAGTTAATGACATAATAAAGAATCCAATAAAAAAATAAACATTTTTAACTTCAGAAAAAGTAATTTTTCTCAAGAATGTATGCAAAAATTCCACTTGCCTATATTTACTCTAAAAATATTCACCTATGCCTTTATTCATTCATGTTGTGAAAAAACAATTAGTTTTTCTGTATAATACAATTTAGAAATCACTTGAAAGAAACAATACTTTTTCTTTGCTATGATAATAAAAATAAACTTTGCTGTTATGTTCTTATATTAACAGTTTAAAAGGCCATATGGCTTTGGAGTTGATTTTGAATTTTAATTCTCTCTCCAGTACATACTAGACATATGTTCTTGGACAAATATCTTAACCTAACTGAGCTTTTATTTTCTTATTTATAAAATGGGAGTAGACATAAATTATTTCACAAGATTTGAGAAAGTCAAATGAGATAATGTAGATAGCATAGACAATGTAAATAAACTAGGAATTCCTACACCTTGTATTCATAAACACACTCAAAACTTTTTTTTTATTGGTTAACTGGGTTTGTAGAAAAATCCAGTGAATTGATATTTATCAAGAAATATTTTGTGTTTTAAGATAAACTCCTTTAGGAATTTCTACAACTCAATCATATAAGAAAGGGGAATATATAACAATGAAAATGCCACTGTACTGAAGGAGGAACAGAGCATAACCTATCCAGGAATTATGCTGGATAGCAGGAATATTTCTTCATAGGACATCAATGCTGGATTTCATCTTCTTATTATCTCAAATAACCCTCTATTATTTCATAAAATATTAATTTTAATGATATGCATATTTAAATTATTAGAAAGTAGTTGTCATCCTCCCCCCAAATTAGAGATCTTACCTTGTTTTATTTAACCTGCTGGCATTTATGGAATCCCAGCCTCCCATGACATGCTAGGCAGTCAATGGGTGAGGATGGAAGTGAATTCAAGAAAAGACATCATTACTACCCTTTAGGAGCTTATAATCCAGTTAAAGGAATGCACATCAACCCTCAGAACAAGGAAAACCACATTTATGGACCAACATGCCAGTGAGAGCAAATTGATATAAAAATTCTGCTAGTTTGAAAGACATAATGGGCTCAAATATTTTTAATTGAAATTGTTTTCTGCTTGGGTATGGTCTGCAGTGGTCAGTCAAAATGTGTTTGCATGGTTGTCAAAAGCATGATTTGAAACTTTTACATTTTACAATTCATCTCTCTTTTATTCCCTTTCTTGTTACCTTTGTCCTATCAATTAGACAAATTATACATTTGTAGGGTGATTTATAGTCTAGCTTATATATTTTCATACTTACTGCAAAAAAATTACATTATTACATTTACTACTCTCTTCTATAAAATAAAGAGGAAAATCCACTCTGTCAACCAAAGAGATAGTTTATTTTTTTAGATGAATTATTATAGAAGTTACATGAGGCAGGAACTGTTCTTTTGTTATACAGCATGAAAAAGTTCCATTAAATAAATAATGTTATAGACTCTAACCATACTTTTAAAGTTATAGTTTGTCTATCCATAGAGCTTCACAAATGGCAGGTCTTACTAAGTTCTAACAAATTACTCCTAGTAGAACCTATTACATCAGTTAGGATGGGATAGGATAAGTCCCCAACTTTTGGTCTCTGGTCTCTTTACTTTAAAAATTATTGAGGACTCCCAAAGAGTATTTGTTGAAGTTGGTTATAGCCACTAGTTTCTATTTCATAGTAGAAATTAAAGAAAAAACTGTAATTTAAAAATAACAATAATAACCTGATTGTAAAGGACAAATCAATTATATGTTACCATAACATAGTTTATGTAAAATTACCAAATGTTCCAAAACAAAATAAAATAGTAAGGAGAGTGTCATCACTATTCATTTTTTCAAATCTCTTTAAACCACTGAATTCTTACATCAGCTGATTATAATATTACATACTATGTAGACTTTGGAAAACTCTAATTTGCACTTGTGAGGGAATGACAGCAAAAAGGGGAAAAAGCATCTTCATACTATTATGAAATAAGTCTGACTTTCTGGATCCCTGGAAAGAGCTTCAGGAATCCCAGGGGTTCCCCAAACCATACTCTTAGAACCATTGGGCTAAGTTATACTGTGAAAATATACAATTCTCAAATCCTAGAGGCTTAACTGTGAAGTTTTCTTTTTCTTCTCTTTCATTCTAATATCCATTGTGGATCAGTTGGACATTTTGATCCATGTCATTGTAGCTCTCACTCTGGGACCCATTTTGGTGAACAGACCTCTTTAGAACATTGCTGGCAACTGTGGCAAAGGGAAAGGAAAGCATACAAAATGTGGACTGATTCTTAGCTTCCCCCCTGCAAACGGCACTTATTACCTCTGCTCACATGTCATTCGCCAAAACAATTAACACGACTTCATGAAGGCAGGGAGGGATAACCCTTATGTACGGACAGACACAGGATATTAGTGAGCGGTAATATTGTCCTCTATACCCACTAATATTTTTTAAAGCACTTTTAACTCTGTTGTGTCAAGTCTTTAAGTGTTCATAGACTTTAATCTTGGTCAGAGTTTAGTAAGATAATCTTTAACTTTGCCTCTAAACCTGCTGTTTTTCTACGTTTTAAACATTTTATGCCCCAGCAAACTGAATTGAAACAAACAAACGAAAAAGATATTTACACATGGCTGGCATATAGTGTTTAATAAACAATCCACCAAATAAATGGGCAAATACCTGATAAAATGTTATTTAGACTTGGCATGATACTGTTTGCCTAAAAGTCCAAAAATCATATATCCAAATACTGGTCAGGTTAATTTTGGATCTTGGGATGGTCTTATTGATAATTTAGCTCAACCTCATCATTTAACAGATGATTCCATGAAGTGGGAAGAAATTAAATAACACCATTTTAATTGTCAAAATGAAAATAGAGTTAATGGTATCCAGTATTATGGAAATGGTATTGAGTTTGGGACAGCTTCTATATAAGTTCAGATAAATACTCAAATGATATCATCTTACAGATTTCTGCATCAGAGTTATATTTTCCAACATCTAAAATTTCTAGGACTCAAGAGAAAAATTAACATAGTTTCAAAGCAACTGTGGCTTAAAAACTCTTATTTAATTAGCTTTCCTTGAGGTGCCATTGGAGTAAGAATTCCTTCTGAAGTTTTAGTTCTTCTATAGGCTTGAACTCCTTGTGAATGCTACTGTGTTGACTACTTTGATTGCAAAAGCCATTTTCTAAAACCAATTATGCTCATCGAAATATCTTGCAGATGATAACAAGGTTATATAATATAAATTGCCAAGATGTGGGTGACTGCTCCCACTTCCAAGAAATCCAATTAAACATTTGTATTTTATTTTTATTAACTCTAGAACCCAAAGTACCAAACTTAAATAAAAGAGATTGACTGAATATAGATGAATAGAGAACACTACATTTCCTCACAATATAGTAAAAATTAGTTGATGGGAAAAAATAAATGCTTGCATTCATAAGATACTTTCTTCCTAAGAACAATATATTATTTTTTAAAATATATTTTTATTGATTTCAGAGAGGAAGGGAGATAGAGAGAGAGATAGAAACATCAATGATGAGAGAGAATCATTGATCAGTTGATTCCTGCATGCCCCACACTAGTGATTGAGCCCACAACCCGGGCATGTGCCCTGACCAGGAATCGAACCAAGACCTTCTGGTTCATAGGTTGATGCTCAACCACTGAGTTATGCCAGCTGAGCAGAATAATATGTTATTCTAATTAAACTTTACAATAGCCCAGTAAGGATAGAGAAAGGACAAATATTCCCTTTATAAAGATGAAGAAAATCAAGGTGTAAGCAGGTTAAGTGAAAGCCAGAGGTCACACAGTGAGTCATTAACAGAGCCAAGAAGACTTGATGATGATTTTTTCTTCCAAGATGGTGCCCCAGACATGTAGCCATTCTATGATTATACATTTTGATAAGTAACAAAAATTGGAAAAGCATCTTGGTTAAAATATCTGGCATGGAACCTAAAATTGTACATATGGTAATTATCTTTGCAGGAAACAAGAAATTGCTTTCATTTTCAGAAGCATCCTCCCCAATATTTTATTTTCCCCCATTTTCTTCATATTTAAAAATATCTATTGTCTAACTTCAAATAAATGCAAATATAACTGTGATACAAAGTAGCATTTGTGCCACTAGTACCATTAAAAACCCTCATGTATGAATGGGTGTTTAATTAGGCTGTATTAGATTAATCCCATGTCTCCATTGGTTGTAACAAATGAAAAGGTATTATGCACTGCCATGGGGATAGACATTTAAAGCTCAATGTAACTTTCATATTTTTCCATGTGATTGGTCAGCTAGGACTTCCTTTTAATTTGATGAAAATTTGGTTTGTAAATCAGAAAACCTTTTAATTGCAAGAAATGCAAAGCAGAAGTCTCTAAAAAAAGAATTGACATTACCTTTGTTGTTTGATACATTAAAGTAAGACCCATAAGGGATAGCTCTAAACAATAAACTTCATATAAAATAGATAAAAGCTTGCTCCTTGGGCCTACATAGAAATTCTTACAGAGGCTTAGAAAGAACAACTCAATACTTCTAATATGATAATATTGCCTAGGTAGCAGCAGAATATTTGTTATAAAAGGTCTTAAATGTCATTTTCTAATGACATTTTGAGGTAATTTTAGCCATTTTAAAAATAATTGCATATAGATTATAGTTATTGTCTAAGAAAAGATTTGCTTCCAATTTAAACAATATTGGGAAGTTAAATGTAAATTTAAGTAGTGAAACCTAATTTTTAAATCAGAAAAATATTTCACCCGACATGTAAGTTTTGCTTTGTCACTGTACTGTATTCCGTTCAGTAGAACAAAGACCGGACGCATAATGAGCTGATGTAAATGAAGTCAAATCAGCAAAAGCATAGTGGGGGAGGGGAAGGTGTAAAATATGACAGTCAGTATAATGACCAGGGAGTAGAGAATTTAAATGTTTAATGCCTACACATTCAGATTCATTTTTCTGTCATAGCTTTGAATGGGTAGACTGAGGTGCTTGAAAGTCCAGAATAAAAACATCCACTGGACCAGAAGAATTATTAATATTATTTAATAGCACAGATATGATCTGCACTCATATCATCGTCTTTCTACCACTCCCCCCCACCTACGTCAGGAAAAAAATACAAGAAACAAGGTTATAATTAGAGATAATTAGGAAGTGCTGTTAGTGTTTATTTGGGGCTTTCTCTCTTTCCCTCCTGCACTGTATACCAGCTTCCCATCTCCCAGCCATGATGGAAGCTCAGAACACAATAGGAACACAGCAACAATATGAATTGCAAATACATGTATATCTTTCTGCACAACCTATCTTATTGACTCTTAATAAAATGAGTATCTTCTAAAAAATATCCTGAGCTGTAGATTGCTTTGCCACTGATGACGGGCTTTGAAAAAATACTACACATGCCTTACAATCAACTAGACAGAGTTGTGTTAAACAGAATTGCTTAGCTCTTGTCTGTAAATTACTCCCCTCCCTCTCCAATAAAGAAATGAATCTTGCTTAATAATCTGTGCTGCTTAGCATGCGTTATAACTGTACATGTGAAAATCTTCGTATTTTACATATCCACGACTTTAGAACTACAACAAGCCTTCATCATAATGCTCTCATATTTAACATTTTCATACATAGATAGTGTGAGTTTTCAAGAATACTGACATGAAGATCATTTAATGCAGGGTCCGCACCATGCCATTTTCTCTCATGTGCAGTTCCAAACTATGGCTATCTTGAAAGGTATTCATAAATTCATTTTGCTGTCTAGGCAGTTTAACACACAGTAATTAAACTGGAGCTATAAACAGAAAAGCATATACATGGACTTCTCAGATTTTAATATTACATTAAACTAGGGAATATTAATTCCTAAAAATAAATGCATAGATAATATGAAGGTGGAATTCTATTTTGGGGAGGAGATAGGTGGAAAATGAATTCAAAATTATTATAAAGTAAATTAAATTTCTAATTTTTTTAAGCAATTAAAAAATTTGTCTTTATAGCTTAAAACAAAGACTTCTTTGCCACCAATGATGTGTACTGAAACATTTCTGTTAAAATAGCTTCACATATGGGGGGGTGTTGAGGGTTGGGGGAACACAGGAACCTGAATACTTGCTTTGTAAATATTTAAGCTTTTTGCAGGCTAGAATCCAAGGAAGAAATAAAATGCCAACCTTTTACCTTTGAACTCTTTTGTGAAATATCTTAATGTTGCCAAATGTGAATATAGTGAACTTAATCAGTAAATTTGACTGAGATTTATGAACTTTTTCATTCTAAATGCATTTACATATACACAAGCACATATATGTACATAAATTTATTTTATTACATCCATTTTACACAAACCGAACCTTAAGCAGTTGAAGTACTAAAAAAAGGCCAATCAAAGTACTCTTCATATATCCTTAAGTCCATAAACCTCTTTAAATTGTCTCTTTTAAAAAACAGCTAAATTATGGAAATGCAGGCTGCATTACAGAATATTTGCCAGTTATATCTTGATTCTTATTTGAAATTCCCACAAGAATATAGGCATGACAGTAATATAAACCATAGAAACAGGCAAAAAAAAAAAAAGTAGAACACAGGGACTTGTAAATAAATCCATGAATATCAAGAAGCACAGATGCTAAGATTATGCATTTTTACCAGTGCAGTTCGGTGCTTGTAAACTATAAGGCCAGACATTTGTAAGATGCAGTGTAGCCGGCCCTGCAGAGGGAGGGAGGGGAAGGAAAGACACTGAGAAAGGTGGGGAGGAGGGAAGAAGGGAGCGAAAGTGAGTGAGAGGGGAGAGAGGGAGACAGACAGAGAGAGAGACAGTGACACACAGAGAGGAGGATTGAGAAAGGGGGGGGGGGGGGTGCACATAGCCAGACACAATAACGCATAATAATGTTAACATTCCTGCATGTCTAATGGCTTAAATATGCTGCGTGCCTCACTCTGGCCCCACACGGCAGCTGATGTCAAAGAACCATTTAATATTTTATCAATAGTCCTTCTTTGAACCAATTTTTTTTTTTTTTTTTTTTGCTATAAAAAGGATTCAGGGGTTTTCAAGCATAAAAATAATTAAATCTCTTGAATGGCAAAATTTTAAAACACAACATATTTGTGAACACCTCATGTTCTGCAAGATTCACGCCATTCTCCAACTCGTCTTACATTATTTACATCTTAGCAGTGTCAACATGTCTTATTTACAAAGGGAACAGTCATATTTTTAGCATCTTTTTTTCTTCATATTAGAAATTTATAGCTTTATTAATGTAAAAGAACTGGGCTGATTGAATTATTATTGTAATATCAGTTGGACTTTTAGGGTTCTTTTTCTTTTGAGTGGGAAATATTGTTTTCTTGTTTGATGGCTACAATGCCTGTAACAAAGAATGACTGAATTGTCTTAACAAAGAAGATGAAGGCTGTATGTGTTGGTTACAATAGAATAACCACCTTCCAGATCTCTTAAATCCACAATATATGTAGTGTGGGTCCTGAGTGGCTTTTGTTTTCAATGTCTTTTGTAAGCTTTTAGGGTTTTTTCTGCATCAAATGTCAAGTTAATTTACAGGGCGCTATTACTGATATGTTTCCTTGGTTTGTGGTTTTCTGTGAAAGGCAGGCAGCTGAGACCAAGTCTTAGGCTTGGGGGGGAGGGGCAGCCAGCGAGCCCATAACACATACACTGTGCCAGGGTCTGTAAATTGGCTGCCCGTGTGACAGCGGGCCCAGGGAAACCTCTAGTCTTCATTTGCATGCTGAAGAATATCCAGGATTAAACCGGACTGATTTTCATACAGGATTTAGACCTGACATTTATTATTCGGTTCACAGACCTCTTGAAGGAAAGTTTGTTTTCCACTCATAGATGAAAAATCTTCTAAGATAAATAAAGACTGGCTTAGCAGTAACAGTAAATAAATATCTTTCCTGTATTCCTTATGAATTTATCATATATGATTACCAGACAGATGTTTGCCATTAAATTATTATATTTTCCTCTTTAGCAATTCTAAAGAAAAATATCTATCAAGTCCCCACTCAGTGTTTATGAAATATATCCATTTAATTCTGAAAGTTGATTTTTCATAAATAAAATTTAGAGACAGACACTTGCTTTTTAGAACAAATTAAAACAATATTGGAGTAGTAAAATACTCTGAAATGTTCGTTTTACATCTGCTCCATGTGTTTTTATGAGGACAGAGAAGATTTTGGTTGTACTGTAAGCATCAATTACTTACTTTTATATAAAACATGAAAATTATAAATGAATGCTACACATGAGCCCGATCTACCAAATTTATTACATCGTGCATTTTCATTGCTAGATAGATCCATGAAATATTTTAGTGTCTTTTAACATTTAGGTATTAATTGTTTGTCCACACAAACATTCATAATCCAATACTTTGGCAATATTTTAACTAAACCGAGGTTTAATTTCTAATGTTCAAACAAAACACAATTTGACACATTACCAATATGAAGAAACATGGTAGAATTGTTTTATATTTTCTGGGATGCATTTTCTATATGGGCCAAAGCAGACTGATAATAGTGATTAAGAAGGCCCAGAAGAAAGTTAGCATTCCTCATGTATTAAACAACAGATTTTTCAAATGCATTGGAAATACATTTTATACATTTAATAAATGTAATGTAAAATAACACAAATGTCAGCAATTAAATATATTATTGTTCCTGTCAGTGCATATGTAAAATAACATTGTAAGATCTGCTACATATTTGAATTTTTAATGTGTCAATGGGACTTTTGAAAATGTGTCCCAGTATTTGATTTCTTTATGGATATTAACTTATTCATAACAAATCTTAAACATAAACAATACAGGATGTATTATTTGAAAATTCTGTTTGCTTTAATGTTTCATTTCATTATAAATATGCATATTAATCACATTTACTTCTTCAAATTGATTTATGATTATTCTTAGTAAGATATCTATATATTATTAAAGTTTTAAACAGACTATATTAATGAACTTTATATTGAGAGATATCAGCATCATATATACAATTCAGATTATTAACCAAACATTTAATAAATGAACAAATGAGTTCATCTAGTTTTATCTTAATTCAATTGCCACATAAACGTGCACATGAATAATCATACTCTTTATTAAAAAGTTAGATAAAACAGAAGAGTAGAAATTATTGCTGTGAAAAGATTTTGGTCATTTTTCATATTGAAATATTTCTCCTTTATATTTATGTAAATTATAAATGTTAACATAAATGTTATTGTAAAATGTGTCTACACATGTAAAGTGAAGAGAATCAAGACACTTATTTGCACAATTCAGGCTAAACCCCTCAGTTTTGCTTGCAATAGATAATTGAAGCAAAAGTGTTTTCCCTGAATTATCTGGATGATTGTATCAATGCTTCACTTTGCTTTTATATGTGTATATAGACACAGCAATGTGTCTTCAGAAACTGCCACTTTAAAAAACATGCAAATACAGAACACATTCATTTACGACACTGCTACCTTTTGGGCTTAATACACCACTGAACTTATTTGTTAATCAAATTGGAATCTCAAAAAAAGGGGAGGGGTTAAATATATTTTCCTAAGTAATTATTTCTAAAGCAATATACAGTGATATTTAGATGTAACATACAATTATATATGCATCATTCAAACTAGGTTTCTCTAACCTTCTCTGGCATACTAATGACCCAGTATCCTTGTTATTACTTCTATTAGCAGTCTACTTCCACAGTAGGCCCTGCTAATTGTATGGAGGGTATTCACAATGGCGTGTTACCAATAAAGTACTGAGGAACATTTAATTGTGAAAGTTTGACCCTCAACCCGAAATCCTGGAAGTATGTGCTAGAGAAAAGGGTATTCTGAATCCAGTTGGTTGGAATGGGAAGGACCATTTTGAATCAAGTTGATTTTTAATGACTTTATTGTTAATACACTTAAAAGTATGGCCGATATAATGAATTGAATTCATACAGTTATTTTACCTTTCTTAGTGACTGCATAAGAAATGGATATTAATTGCCTCACCCTTTAAAATTTACTCACTTTAAACTCAAGATGTCTCTCAATCAAATTGTGGGCTCTTTATTTATACCTTCAATGTAATTAGTATTGCTCAGTATTCATGACAAACATAAGAAACAAGGAAAAGCATTTTTACTTGGTGATCATTATAAATATGAAATTGTCATGCTATTCCTAATTAGTCACTGATAAAGATAATATGCAAGTTTCTAAGAGGTGCAACAGACTTAGAACAAAATTCAAATATGCCACAATTAGATTATTGTTTCAAATGCCTATGCTTAATAAAGTTGGTACACCATATTTGCCAAATAATTCTGTCGGGCAAGGGTTCATAGTTTAAAAGTAATTAAGCAATTCAGCCTCATCTTCAGAGGGTACACACCCATGTTCAGACTTTTGTTGGTATAATATGCTTGATAAGAAGTGTCGCCTAAGAAAAAAATTCAGTAAGTTATACTTTTTAAACTTCAACAGGTAGAGGATCAGTTTTAAAGTTGCTTTTAAAAAAACATTCTTGTAAAGTATTTGAATGTTTAACATTTTTATTATCCAAGTTTTTACCATTTCTCACTACTCCCTAGAGAAGGGCTGAGAAAATATTTAAAATACTATAGAAATATAAAGGATAAGATCTTTGTCACTCTCGTTTAAATTGATGTATGCTGCTGTCCTATAAACGTCACATCAGATAACCCTGAAAAATTACCATGAATCTCCATAATTACGCATATTCATGATGCTGTTTTGCATAGTGCTAACAGCAGACTGCATGTGGGGTGGGATGTGAAAGGGGGTAGGAGTGATGTGACAGATTAAAATTATTACCAGTATCATGGAAATAGACATAGCAACAGTTCCATTTTGTTAGGTCTTATAAAACAAAAGCATATCATAAAATTGCATAATAATTAAATAACTAGAACTTTTTCTCCTACACACTTCACCCTAAAAAGTTGATAGTGATAAGCTGACTAGAAATGTCATTGTTACTTGAAATGTGCTTATATTTATCATAGATTCCTAGGAACAGGACTCTGTCAACTGAAAACGGTGGATGCTTTTTAACTTGTTTTGAGTGGGGAGGGGAGCAAGTGGGGTGACAGAATTTTCAAACCTCCCAAGGTACATGGGCTTCTTATATGGTTCAAAGGCTCTTGATGAGCTGAGTGCAAATCATGGGGGTACATTTCCTCTGATAAATATGAGGACTGAATCATATTTGATAAAGTGTTAAAAGACTCTACGAGATAGAAAAGTTGTCCAGTGTCTGTCTCAATAGCTTTTTTGTGCTGAGGCAGAGAGCAGAGTTAATCAGGGACTCCAGAAGTAATTATCGACAGAGTTTGGGTAATACAAATGCTTGGGTAAACAGCGATTGTTCTTTCCACAAGATTTCGAGTAGAAACAACAATACTGGTATTGTCCTCCACTTCTCATTAAGGGGACCGGGGAGGGAGTGCTGCACTGCAAGGCGGATGGGAAACTGACAGGCAAACTGTGCTCCAAGGGCTCTCTCCTGATCCCACTACCACAAGCTCTGGCTTTTGGCATCAGGAGTGCCAGCTGCATCAGGAGAAGCCAAGCTTGTCATACCATCTTCACATCAAATCCACTGGGCACAAGAGCTAGAGCATAGTTAGAGCCTAATGAAGAAACAAATACAAAAGGGAAGATTAGGCCTTGTTAACACTTGCATTCATTTGTTCTTATAGAAACTGTACTGGTTGGGTTATTTTACAGAACTCATTCCTTTTTCTCTTAAGCAGAAATGTTACATTAAGGGTGCATTTTTAATACTGTAAATACACAGGGAAAAAAATTGTTCAGTTCCCCTGCAACTATCAGTCAGAAAATTGTTTTGTCAAAAATGCCACTTGAAACAGTGATGTCCATGACAACTGTCAAAATTGGTAAATAAATACTTTTCATTTTTTAAAATATTAATCATATTGTACTTCTTGTTACATGAATCATTTCCTTGCATACTTAAGTGATACCATTTCATTCTTTTGAAGAATTGGGATGTGAAACTTTATCTTTTGTTATTAGATAACAAACAATCTCCTCTTTGGGGTAAAATATTTATACTTTATGGCAGCACATTACTTTTATCTTCAAATTAATTGCACTTGAGAAAAAAGAACCATATTTTGAAGTTCACTATAAACTAGCCAGAAAGTTTGACAGCAGTATGCTACAATTATTTTTTTATTGTTGTAAGCAATCATTCAACTGTACAAAGGTGTATTGTGTACAGCTGCAATGTAAAACCTATTTTTGTTTATGCTATCTGTCAACCACTTAATATGGCTAAGGTGCATTCTACATTATATTATTCCAAAGGAAGCAAGAGCACTTTAATGGAATAATGTATTTTCTATTCTACACTTTGTGTGTAGGGCCTACCCAAGAAAAGTTCATAATGTGGGTCTTTGGCTCTTAAACTTTAGGTACATGTTGCAAGAAGATAGGCACTTTGTTGTAGATTCCAAAGAGAGAAATGAGCAATACCTGTAGTGGAACTGAGATATTTGAAACTCCATGAGGAGACCATTCATGAGCTTTGCCTTGCTTATGATGGAAAACATAGGAATATGGACAGCTAGGTATTCTTTCAAAAAGTAACTTTCTATAGACATATGAAAAGACAATCTCCAGACACAACACAGTCTAATTATGAAATAATTTATTTTTTATAATAAAAGCATTTAAAATAAAGTGTATTATAGAAATGGCGAATGTCCTGGCCACTGTGGCTCAGTGATTGAACATCCACTCATGCACCAAGAGGTCACCAATTTTATTCCCAGTCAGGGGGCTTGCAGGAGGTAGCCAATTGATGCTGATGTTTTTCTCTCTCATCGATGTTTCTATCTCTCCTTCTCCCTTTCTCTCTCTCAAAAAAAATAATAAAAACATATTTAAAGAAAGAAATGGTGAATGGCCCAATGAGCAAGTCATTTTATATAAATTGAGTTAGCCTAAGGCCATGGTCGGCAAACTGCGGCTCGCGAGCCACATGCAGCTCTTTGGCCCCTTGAGTGTGGCTCTTCCTAAGCCTTAGGAGTACCCTAATTAAGTTAATAACAATGTACCTACCTATATAGTTTAAGTTTAAAAAATTTGGCTCTCAAAAGAAATTTCAATCATTGTACTGTTGATATTTGGCTCTGTTGACTAATGAGTTTGCCGACCACTGGCCTAAGGTAAATTTATATCTCTACTCACATAATGATGATGACAAAAAAGGACATTATAAATTAAATTTTGTACAGTATGAGTAGTTTACTGTTTCATATAAAGCAAGACTCTACATCTCAGGTATTGCTAGCCAATTATTCCTTAATTTTTGAGAAATATTAGTTGAATTTACATTGGCCTAATATGAACGAGTCCTTTTTTCCTTTACATGTCTTAAAGAAAACCAATGTTTTCAGCATGGTGGGAATGAACCCTCTTTATTCTGTTGGTATCTGGAAATATCACCAAATTAGGGCTATGTACTGAGTTCCCCTGACCTTTTACTGCACACGGAATTATATTTTTGTGTGACATGATTTTGCCCACATGTATATAAAACATCCAAACAACAGTGGGCCTTGAAATACTCAAAAATATCTCAGATTTCTTAGTGCACATACATCTTAGTATTCTCATACTTCTCTAAACTCATGGATATCACCATTTTAAGGTAACAGCATGTTAAAATGTGAGGTCATGTTGTAGGGAGCTGATCTTGTTACAAACACTTCTTAGAGAATTTGTTACAATAGATTTGTTGATTAATCATCTAAATGGCACTTAGTTTTTATAAATGGTGATTTTCATATACTTTCAATCCAAGAGCAGATAAATTCTGAATACTAAATATTACTATTTTTATTTGTTAGTCCTATTAGTAATTTTTTCAGTAGTTTATAATTAAACATAACAGGCAGATTTGCATGATATCTCCAAATGTGTTTAGCTATACAGTAGTATTAATATAACTTTTTGAGATTACAAGTAAAATGAGACTACATTTTCCTTTCTGAGCAATATAACTCCTTTTGAAAATTTTATTGATAATTGCTTCAGCATTTATGTAACTACAGTATTATATTTATTTCTAAAACTGTCTAGTGAATTTTTCCTGATGCAATCAGTTATGTACCAATAGGACATACAACGATAGTATGTACAAGAGGATCTTTACTTTTGGAATTGCATCTTAATCTATATATATATAAAAGCCCAGTGACTGGAATGGCGGAACAACCAGAACAACCAGTGGCTATGATGTGTACCGTGGCCACCAACCAGCGTGATCTGGGCCCTGGCTGGCCCAGCCCCCAATCGGCCCTCAACACGGCCCGCCCCCCGCTGATCTGGCCCGATGGGCCCCCATCAGGGCAGGCCAGCGGGACACCACCCATGCACAAATTTGTGCATTGGACCTCTCGTCATAATATAAAATACATGTGTTTATTTGAATTATTTTAAGCCAACAGCATGATAGAGTAAAATAGTTCATGTTCCCAAAGCAAAATTTGACCAAAATATTTTTTATTGTATTATAATCATCACATGTAAATATTACATATATTTAAATATTGTATCAACAGAAATAAATCCAAGTAAGTTTTCTGTTTGAAAATGTCTGAAGCTGGATTGAAACTGTAGAGTTTAGAGTAGATAGAGCTCTGATAATATTACATACATTTAATTGACAGTGACCCAGCTCCATTTTGGGTTATAAAACATTATTTAAAGAAGTTTATATTTCTATAAAGTTTAATGTTAATTTGCACAGATTTTTAATTTAGGTGGACAAAAACAAAGGAATAAATTATACTTTTATTTAGATCAGGAGGTATCCACCATGAATTTATTTGTACTTTCCTTTGAAATGGGTTAATTTTAAGTGAAACATGTTCCACAATTTAAGAATCAACTTTCCCTCAAAAGTGGTAAAAAATTTGTTTGGTAAGAATTGAATAATTGAAATCTCATTAAAGAAATGAAATAGGTAGGAATACTGAACATTTGGGCACTGAGTAAACTTGGAGGTGTTCTCTTTTTTGAAAGAGCAAGTCCTCCTTGCTCAGAGCTCTAATGAGAATGACCTTGCTACACCGCTGTCACCTATCCTTTGACCTCTAACTGTGTGGAGCTGTTTAGAGGGAAAGGAGCATGTATAGGAATGGAATCATGGCTGGGCCTAGCAGCAAGCCAAATTCTGCTGTAGTGTTCTAACCTCACGGTAGCTAAAATTAGAGGCCCACTGCCACTAAGAACTCCTCCTCATCGCCACCTCTGCTGCAGAGAAGAAAAGCATAGTTTTCTTCAAGAGAAAACTGACTGAAAGGGTGTGAGGGGGGAGTATGTAGTCAGAGTTCTTTTAATCTGCGCTCATGTTTGTATGTGCTGGGTAAGTGTACCTTTGTTCACTCTCTTTCCACAGGCTTCTATATCTAGGGCCTTAAAAAAACAGTCCATTCACCCAAATTCTAGCTGGGTGCTTAGCCTGAGTGAATCAGGTCTTCGTTAGAGGACTGGCCTTGGAGGGAGGGGATCTGGATTAGAACTGCAGCTGGTCTGTGTTTGGAGCCAATTGCATCATCTCACTGAGCCTTGTGAAATCCTTACATAGTGGCTCTAAAGATTACATCAAATGTCATCTGACCAAATAACTAGTACTGTGTCGGGAACATAAGAGGTGCCCCAGAATAGTGGTTGAATTGAAATTTGAGTGTGTAGTTAGAATCCAGGGTAAATTCAGAGCTGGGTGGCTCTTTAAGAACGGTTATTTTATTTTGAGAGGCTCCTAAGGGGGGCTGGGGGAGGGGGCACAGAGACCCTTTATCGTCTGGGAAAAGCAACGAGGCCTAGCGTGGGGCTGCTGCTGGATTCTCAGCTCAGACTTCCACATTTAACCAAACCATATGAAACTTCTGAGTCTGTCCTCATAGCTGTAATTTGATCAAGAGTTAAAAAACGGGATGCTTAAAAACAAACAAAATGAAAGTTGGCACAGAAATCCAGTGTTTTTTTAATCTTTTCTTTTTAACATAGACCCTGACATATAGTAGACTAAATACACAAATAAATAAGGGTGAGTTTTAAATACTCAAACCACTGAAATTTGATAATGAGTAATTCCAGGTTCACCCCTACCCTTGTTCTTTGTTTTTACTTTTAAGTTCAAGGGACTTTAAGAGAGTGAAGTACACTTTAAAATGATCAATCTTTATGTTCAAATATGTTGAAAAAGAACATAGTTAACATATTCCTTTATGGAGTTTACCTTAAAGTATAAGAATACACACCTATTACCCTAACTGGTTTGGCTCAGTGGATAGAGCGTCGGCCTGCGGACTCAAGGGTCCCAGGTTTGATTCCGGTCAAGGGCATGTACCTGGGTTGCGGGCACATCCCCAGTAGGGAGTGTGCAGGAGGCAGCTGATAGATGTTTCTCTCTCATCGATGTTTCTAACTCTCTATCCCTCTCCCTTCCTCTCTGTAAAAAAATCAATAAAATATATTTTAAAAAGAAAAAGAATACACACCTATTAATGCATATTTTTATTCAATATTTTCACCACAAATTCTAGCAGTCACATATTAATTCATGGAATAGTCTGTCATTTCTTCATAGTACAAACATTTGTTTAGAATATTTTATTAAATAACATAGTCAGATGTTTACTAAATATGCCCTTTAACCATTTCATGATGAAGGATGTATTTTCAGATACAACCACACACATTTGGGTTTAGTCAAGATTGCCGATGTATCTAGGCCAAAAAAAAATGTGTGCCTCAGCTGTAGGCATTGTGTTGACCTGTTAACCTGGATTTCATTTCTGACTACTTTTATATTTAAACGCGAATTCCATAACCTATATATGCATGGGGCATTAATTCTCATTTGAGAATTATCATCCAACTTTAAAATAACTGTAACAGCAAAAATAGGTGTTCATTCCAACCATCCACTTTTTCAAGATTTGGAGCTTGTCTTCTTGAGAGTTCTTTCATACAACAGAGTGAAGGGGCAACTTGAAGTATGATACCAACAGGAGGACTTTGCAGAGGCCACTTCATAATGAATGATGACATCTGTGGAGTTCCTTTGTGGTCTGGCCTTCATAAACATTATGCCACATGTATATACATTTAAGTACTAATATAAATATAACAACTTTGTAAATGATATTTTCCCAGTGAATATAATGTACATAAGTCTCAATGATTCAAAATAAAATCAGGCATAGAACTTCTTTCTGGTATGGAACTTATATATGGCAAAAATTATAAAAATATAACACCTCAAAGTAAATATATAAAGCAGATAATTATTTTACAGCTGCCAATTAATTAAATCATCTCACTTGTAAGTGCTAATACTAATGTAAAAAAGAGTACATTTAATGTTCAACTTTGCAAATGCATCTATAAAGATTAGAAAAGAAACTACCTTTCTTCCTTTCCTCCCTCCCTCCCTCCCTCCCTCCCTCCCTCTCTCTCCCTTCCTTCCTTCCTTCCTTCCTTCCTTCCTTCCTTCCTTCCTTCCTTCCTTCCTTCCTTCCTAGGGAATATATGTATATACATAAAAGTTAATGCAAGAAAATATTTTTACTTCACAATTTTCTTCATTATACTTTGATTTTAAGGTCAAAAAGAATCTCTATACATTAAATTTAATGTTGCCCATTTTTTTTATCCTAGAAAAATTGATGATTTCAGGTCATTATTTAAGTATCTGTTTTAAAGGTGTTTACTGGTTATTTGGGGGGAGCATAATAATCTTTATCACATGATTTTTTCACATAATGAATATCTTAACTAAAATATGAAATCAAGATGATCTATTTACCTTTGTTTCCACAGTACTGTATGATCTTATAACATACACTTTTTGGGTTAATAAATATTTATCACAGTTGGATGCTTATTTTTAAGATATTTTCTTATTATATTTCACAACATATGTCACCTTCTCTTTTTAGGAACTTATTGAAAAATCTTTAGCAACAGTCAGCTTTTTCAACTAAAAGGCACAGATATATACTTCAGCTCCCCCCACCCCCTGTTTGTTGTAAAGAACTTAAAAAGACAAATTTCATCAGGTAGTTCCCTATTTGTAGTATATAAGAACTTGAGATAACCACAGAGCAACATGAGGATAGTTTGTTGTGTTCCTCTTTTATTTACTTCGAAAAAGAATGTATGGAACAACAGATTTACTAATGATTAGGACTCAAAGAAGTGCTAGTTAAATGAAGTGCCTGCCTCACACCTCACTCACAGCAACCCACAATGGCATTCTAATAATACATTTGCACTTATAAATCTTCATAATTGCAAAGTAAATATTTTCTTTATATTGCTCATTTTTAGCAAATGTTAGATTTTCTCCAGAATAAATTGCAAACAACTTATAGTGCTATAATTAATAACATATATTAATGCCAAAAATATATTAACTAGCCTTCCTACAATAGGCACACACCAATTTTTGAGTTATTGCTCTTTGACACATATACATGGCTATGTGTTTCTCACCAATCCAAACCTCTCTTTTTTTCCTTCTACCTCCTTTTATCTCTCTGCCCTTCTCTCTCCTTTTCTTTCTCTCTCTATTTCCTCCAGCCTTTCACTCCCTCCGCCCAGGCCCCTTCTTTCCCTCCCCTCAGTTCCTCACTGCAGAGTACAGCGAACATATTAAGAACATTCAGTTGTGGTTGGGCTTCTAACCTTGCTCAACTTCAGCATTAGCAAAGGGATTCAGTTTCTTGAATTCATTAATAGTGCTTTGCCTCAAAAGGCTTTGTAGTTCTCTCCTGAATATTGAGCCTTGCTTAATAACATTCCATTTATGTTAGAGACACATTTAATCTGTAAATGTGACCTTTAGGAGAATTCTCTTGTTTTTCATTATAGAAACACTGCATTACAAATATTAATTATTCTTTGATGCCATATTTTAATTAACTAATCATGTGCTATTTGCAGCAATAGAGTACAGTAATGTATGTGCAGTAATGCTATGTAATGCAATATCTATGTAAGAGTCCATTGCTGCAGAAAAGACATGTTTATTTTGAGTATCTTCTCTGGATGAGTTTGCTTATATGAAACATTTAGTCTAGAAGGATGCTTTGTTTTGCTTTGTATTTTTAAATGCCAACGCAAGTCTGATTAAAATGCTGAACATATCGTTAGCCCCATCACTAATAAGTGAACGTTCACTGATGCATATTAGCAGGGTCTAGCAATGTGGTGAAATTGTCACTTAAGTGCTTGGAATCTGAACACAGAAAATGACAGGCAATGCCGAAGGTCCGGCTCCAGTGCATGTCTTCACTGTAGCTGGAGTCACTGGAATGGTGAAACCAGTTTAGGTTCAAGGTCGCTGCTGACATTCAGCTGTCATGGCTTCATTGTCTGCAGGCCTTCTCTCCATTGACACATTCAAGAGTACTTTATAGCAACCACAAAGAGCCAGTCAATTGATACCATTACACTTTATGCACACACAAACCACAAGCCTGTTCAGGACTGTTGATACAGTCTAACATTTATTCATTAAGGCAGCTATTGAAAATGCAACTTGCCCAGCCCCTCTCTTAACAACATAGACTTACTTGTTTAGTCCAAACATTTAGCTATGTCTTTTTCAAGTTTTGCACAGCATTCTCTAATTGAGGTAACAGTATCTGCATTTTAATGCCACACCATTTATGTCCAATGAAAGATTACCTGAAGAACCCTGCCATTATACACTTGTTTAAATACGGGCAGTCGTATAGAAAAAATATGCACAAAAGATGTAAGCAGGGGGAAAGGGAGATATTTATTTGTTCTGGGAGTGCACGGGAATCCAATTGCTCAGAAATGAAATAAGAGTCTAGAGTGAAAAAAGGGAAAACCTAAGCTTGGGTCAGGGAAGAGGCAGTGATTTAGCTCCATTGTTAGGAGTTCTTTGAGCTTCATTGGTTGTAAAGAAAAACCCACTAATGAATCTATTGAAGCTTGCCAGAACTTTGTGTGGAAGACAACTTAAGTTATGGTGCTTATCTAAAAACTGGTAGTAAAGCATGTGGATATATAAAACAGCACATATGTCTCTTTATTAACAGCTTGCCCATAAACAAAATTGTGTAAAGATTGTATGTTGTGCAAATAGCCTATTTAACATGTATGTGTTTAATTCAAAATTCACAGATCTTGAAAAGAAGTCACCTCAATGATGAGGAGATATAAGAAAATATATCTTATTTAATAGTTGAAAGGCAGAAATATAATATAGCTAATCTCTTCTTTGTTTTCTACTAATATTTGTAAGGAAAGATCAGTTTAAAAGTCAAGTTAGAAGGCTGTTTCATGTTTTAAGTATGCAAAAAACACTTTATTAAGGAATATAATCACCTAACATTAAAAATAATAGACTTTGGGAAAAAATTTAATATGTCCGTTTATTGCATTTAGTAGAAAATGTTTATCACCTTTTCATCATATGTAGTATTTCAAACATAGTTCTTTCTTTGTTGTTCCATATAATATTTATTACATATAGTTAACTCTACAAAATACATTGCATTATCTAAAATGCGGTTATCATTAATGTACAACAGGGGTCCTCAAACTTTTTAAACAGGGGGCCAGTACACTGTCCCTCAGACTGTTGGAGGGCCGGACTATAGTTAAAAAAAAAAACTATGAACAAATTCCTATGCACACTGCACATATCTTATTTTGAAGTAAAAAAACAAAATGGGAACAAATACAATATTTGTATTTGCATGTGGCCCGCGGGCCGTAGTTTGAGGACCCCTGATGTAGAAATTCAATTAGGCAGCAGTATATTAGAGAAAATAATTTGGCCAATCACTTGTCAAGATCATTGCTAGTTTCTAGAAACCTTATAATATATAGTAAGTAGAAATCGAACATATTCTTTTGAAAGTTCTGCCTTAAGTTGAGTTTTGCCAAATACTTTTAAATTATATATATATTTTTATATATGTATTTAAATTTTCAAATGCTGAATGAGAAAAGATTCTCACCCTTCCCTCATCGCCCTCCATTGTCAAACTCATACATGGTTCCATGATTTTTTCATAAGAATGAAGGTTATTACTTGGCAACTTGATTCTTTGCCTTTGAGAATTTGTTTTATAAATACATGGGAGTTAGGTCAGTGCATTCACTCATTTTTTTCATGAGCATAAAGCATTACTCTTCCAAAGAATACTATTTTGGGGCAATGGGAGTAACCACTAAGCATATTGTCTCTTATGATGCAAAGGGTCTATTTCCTTTTGGCATCTCTGATTTCCTACTGAGGCCCAGGGAGACTTGGTGGAGATTATCTTGTAGTTATCATGAAATTGTCTCTTTAGACCCATGTCTACATAAGGGAAGACACCATTGACATGGTATTGAACAACCTTCATTCAGGTCTTTATTAATTGTTTCAGGGGCCAAACTAATATAAGCAAATGCTAAATACAACCCAATAAAACTAGTTATATGGGTCTAGTTTTTCTCAAGTCCAAACCACCAGGAATTCATTATAAGACTTGCTACCAAAAATGTCTCTATTTTAGGAATTTTGACTTACTGTTGACCAACAGAGTAATTTGAGGATGAGAATTGCAAGAGTTATATTAAAAAATTAAAGGGGTAAAGGAAATCAAATATTTGTAGAATAAATATTTGAGATGTTGTATTGGGCACTTTTGTTGTTCAATCTCCATAACAACTCTGAATATTTTGGGATTATTATTATTTTCTTTTATGAATGGGAAGAAAGAAGCTCCAGGACTTTAAAAAATTTAATTTAGGCTACAAACAAGTAAGTGATAAAGCTATGATTTAAACTCAAAGCCTTAATCTCCTAAAACTTACACTGTCTTGAATACCTGTTTCAGCCAAAGGATTTTGGTAAAATTTGGTTAATGTTGCTGACAACATTTACGGTGAATGCCGCCTTCTCTCTTTCTCCTTTCTATCACCTCACTTTTTTTTTTTCCAATTTCACTCCCTGTAGTGAGCTCTTCATTTTGTCTCTTTTTCTTCCCTTCTTTCCTTCACTCGTAGGAAACATTGAAGATTATCATCTGTATCAGACTTCTTGCTTATCAGACATCTTTCATATCAGCCTAATAGAAGCAACTTCACTAAGGAATGAAGATGATCTACCTATTCACAACCATTTCTACTAGGGATTTTTCTTCTCAAATAAAGAATATTAATATAAATCTGTCAGTCCAAAATCCTGGGTCTGTAAATATTACGTAAAACCATTATGACATATTTTAATCTTTCAAGCTTCCCTCTAAAACTATCTTTTGATAATATTTTTCTAGGAAATTTCTTCTGAGATGAGGAAACAAACTTATATTCAATTACCCTATGTTTCCAGATGTTAGTTTTATAGTCTATACCACAGTATACTTTTGAACATTGTGCTCCTGTGTGTATAAACGTCCCAGGTGTGAGTGTGCATACCCTTCCTGTCTAACATCTAGCCATCCTCTGTTCTTATTACTTTTGTATGGAGGGATTTTTAATATGCTTAGACATTTTTTAAAGAATAAAGACTGTTTAGATGTTAATACAAATATATCTTGGCAATTTTTTGGAGTATTCATTCATTTGAATGTCAAATAAATTATCCCATTTGAAAATTAGGCAGGGTGTAGTGCTTTTTTCACAGACACATTTACTTTCTCTCATAATGTAATTTTTCTTTGTCCAGGTCTATTTCCAAAAACTATTCTAAATAGGAACTTTTAAAAAATGCTTTACTATGAATGACACCAAATAATATTCAAATATTAACAGAAGGAGAGTGAACACTGAGCAAACAATTTGACTTTCCTTCTCAAACTTTGCTGAAACTAGATACATATTTCTATTTTTAATGATGTAATTTGGTCCAAGACATTTTGAAATTATATTATGTTTTGTATTGGAAAATATAATTATTATCTAGGAACTCTCTCCATGTGTAATTTTTCTTTCTACTGTTAAAGCAAATATTATGTGGCATGGTTATTGTTCATATGTCACGTTTTTGGTGATGAAAAATTTTTGTGCTATAAATAGCTTACAAAAAATAATGAAATATTTTAAGAAAGTGAAATATACCCTTAAGATATGCTTTCAGTTAATTTCTAACCTAGAAGGAGGCTTATTTGATGGCTGTACCCTATAATTAGGGAGATCAGTAATCAAGACAACTATGATTCATTTTACTAGGAGAGCTCCGAGACTGAAGACATCTGGCCTAGACGACTCTAATGGCAACATTCAAAATACACCTAAATTTGCTTTGTTTCATGATTCTCTTCAGGGGGACAAGAGAAGAGGTTATGTTCTCTGCATGAGGACAATTCTACAGTGTCCAAACCAAATGATATTTGTTTTCCGACAGCAGAATGTTGTATCATATTTCTAAGGACAGTAAGCACTTGGGTGGACGTCACTGCATACTAAGCACTAATTGATGTGATACATCCATATGCACACTCACAATTGCACATGGTGGTCTGTAATGGCTGAAAAATTACATTTTGCTTCTATGAAAAGATCTGTGACTTTTAGGCCAGAGTGGAATTTTGGAGGATTATCTCCGACAATAGAGGACTATCCTGACCACAGTGGCATTTTAGGGCTGTTTGTTGTTTGGCTTGTTGATGATGTTTAGTCAAGGAGACACTTCCTTTCAGATTCTGTCTTCCAAACCCCAGGGCTCTGTTCTGGGCAGTCCAGCCTAATGGAATTAAGCCTGACACGTTTCAACTCTATTTCTTTATAAAATAAACATAAAACAATGGTTCAGATTTCTACTAAAACTCTTGAAGCATGTGGGACTCCAACTTTCCCTGTTCTTTACACATCTGTAAATAAAGAGCATGAGAGAGGAGCACAACAGGATGAATCCACATAAATTTGAAATCCACTGCAGCATATTAAATGGCGCAGTCTCAGTCAAAGAGAGGCTGACCCCATGGCTTCGTGCAGTTTGAAGCTAATTGTTTTCGTCAGGATGGGAACGTCTGGAAGTCCATGGCTGTATCCCACCAGTAAGGCTCCAGTAACTGAGCCGGCCCACAGAGAATGGGCCCACTTTGTAGCGACACAGCGGGCTCAGACACCACCTATTCTGCTCTCCAAACTGTCATGCATAACAACTTTATTGTGCTAAATTGAACTTGAAAGCAACCAAAGGCTATGAGAAGGAGAGGCTATGAGAAAAGCGTGCTGTCAGCGCTGGCAAAGGCTGACCTGGAAAGTAGGCTCAGAGACAGGGGAATAAAAGACCAGGCCCCATGAACACAGCATATTGTTTCATTTTAAAGTATGATTCCCATACCAGAGAAAGTAGCAAATGTGATGTAAATTTATTTAAATAGATTCGACCGCTTAAAAGTTTGCCAGCCGCTCTTATCCAACTTTCCCAGCTCTCTGATTCGTTACTTACAGTGGGAATATAATGACATATAGTCATCATTGTAACAGCTTCTTTGCAGGGGCACAATGATGATTAATGGCCAGCAGCAAATTTTCACATGGGCTCTGAAGCACTATGGCATTAAGCAGCCAAACAGTCCCAAATCCCCCTTTTCTGTTCCACTGAAAAGTCCCCTCCTTGTACCTTGCAGATAGGAACAAAGCCTATCTTAATTCCAATCAGCTTTTCCTCATTCAAAGGGAACTTCTCTTTTTCATAATTGATTCATGTGCATTTTTTAGTGTTTCACTGAGCTGAAGCCACTTTTCTCCCTTTCTCTGTTCTGCCCCCACACCCGCCGCACCCCTCTTTTTTTGAGGCGGTGAGGATTGGGAAACATTTCAACAACGGCAACAACAACAACAAAAAATGGTGTGCTTTTTTTCTTCCCCAAATATTTGCCAAATAGATTTCTCAATTAGTATTCATTTGTGCTTTACAGTTAAAGGATTTAAGACTAAAATTAACTCCTGGATTTCCCCATCCTTAGAAATGGTTTTAGTTCATAAAAAGTATGAGCTCACTGAAAAAACTGTGGTGGGAGTCCCCAAGGATGCCCTGTGTCATGGGGGGAGTCTGAGTAGCTCTTGTTCCCATGAGAGACTCACAGCTGGAACAAGGACAGAGTCTGTTGCTCTGGACAGATTCTTTTATCTCCCCTGTGCTGGTAGCCATCAAAAAAGGAAAGAAGTGACCAGAGCAGAAGGCAGCAAAGGAGAACCCCCTAACCTGCTCTATCCTTCCTAGGTACCATTTTACTCTGTGGTCATCTCACATTATAAATATTAGCAGAAGCTCGTGTGCTAGTTGTAGAAGTGCTCTCTTCCACCTACACTTTCCACGTCCTATGATAATGACACAAGTGACACCAAACCGTACTGTCTTGGAAAGGGATTTCTACATGTCAACTCATTTATGACAATAGAATGGTCATAAAGTGCAGAGTTTTAGTAGCTATACTCTGCATATTTATTTACATCTTTTATAATCCTGCCCTTGTTTGTACATATGAGGAGGGTTACCAGATACCCCGTTTGCTCAGGACACACTCATTTCTATCTATTGTCCTTCCATAATTATTAATAATAACCTCTGTCACTCTCAATTTGATGTGAGCAATTTGCAAACTCATGCTTTTTGCTATTAAAACTATCTCAAATTACTTCTATAAAGCAAAGGGCAGGTTGACTCTTACCCAGGTGTCTCTGGACCGATTTACCCTATTGCATTTCAAGGGGAAGAATCTGACTTGGAAACCCTGTGCTGAGGTAGCAGCACCGACTTTTGTCTTGCCTACTTTTAGGAGGTCAGCTGACCTTACACAGCTTCTTTGATATGTGGCAGTAAGGAGGTCATTTGCTGAAATGAAAGACACATTGCAAACCAGATTTTAAATGTGACACTCTCCTTGGCTGGGTCATTGACCCAGCCACACACTGTACTGGTCAGATAAAAATACTAGGCCATGATTTTGATAATATCCTTTCTCCTGCTTTGGTGTATTCAAATGGTTAAATGAAGAGTATGTGTAGTTGATAGGAGGGGTTCTGTTCTTCCTTTTCACTGTAGTTTTGGTATCTCCTCTGAAAAAAACAACAAAAGCATATGGAAGTGACATCATATACCTATATTGCGTTTTTCTTCCCAAAATCTCACACTGGTGAGTGTATTAAAGTCTTTGGGTTATTGAACTAAAGTGTCTAAGCGAGTGTTACAAATCCATAGGACAATGTCCCCAAAGTCTGCATTTTATATTTGGATTTCAGAGTTAACTGAGAGATGTGTATTATCATCTATAGGCAGAGAATTCCCTATTGACTGGGACACTGAGGAAGTTCATATGTGTTGTTTATTCCTGAAAGTATATGGAATAAATGGACTCCTGGTGTGCTAGCTTCAGAATAACTTTAGCAAGACCCTAAAATTTCCCCCTTTCCATAAAACCATAGCCCATATTCAAATACCAGAGGGACATGCATACAAGAAGTATCACACTATTCTAAGTTTCTTTACATGAGCATAGTCCCTTGATGAAACCATTATTCTTAGCCAAATTTGGGCCTATCTGATCTTTATTAGTGCATTTTGTCCCCTTTTTAGGTAATGAAATGAGAAGAGTACCTGAAAGATGTTTTGTAATGTGCTCTTATACCCTCATTTTCTCATAATGTCACTACTATGAAGATGTATAATAAAAACTCTCATATGCAACATCAGATTTGTTAGATTATGGTCAGGGATCTGGCTATGAAACTCCCACATTCATGAAGAAATCTGTTTTTTACTGGCGAAGGACAGGATTTTTATTTACTGGAAACATTTTAAACTTTTTTTTCAATTACAGTTCACATTCAATATTATTTTGTATTAGCTTTAGGTGCACAGCATAGTGCTTAGACAACCATATACTTTACAAAGTGTTCCCCTTGATATTTCCAGTACCTACCTGGCACCATACATAGTTATTACAATATTATTGACAAATGCTGTAGTTTAATCACCCTGACTGTTTTGTAACTATCGATCTCTGTACTTCTCAATTCTTTCACCTTTTTAGGCAGTCCCCCAATCTCCCTCCCCTCTGGCAACCATCAGTCTGTTCTCTGTATCTATGAGTCTAAGACAGGATTTTTAAATGCAATGAGCCTGGGTACTCTTGGGTTGCCTTCTCAACCCTGAGGTCCTTTCATGAATTGCTAGGGACACACTCTCTACCATCTTTAAAATGCTATAAATCACTTTTCTTAAGGTAGAAAAATTTCTTTATACAAACTATGTAAACTGAGTCCCACTACCATTACACAGGCAGATCTTATTCCTTTCCTACCAAAGTCTAATTCTGTCTGGATGCCTAAGATATTTCTTTATGTGCTATACTATCCTAATTCTAATCCCAATCCAGCTAAATAAATATGTCATACCAATGGTAATTATTTTTATGACATGATGGTACATGTAGAAGTATAAGATCTCTTAATTGATTTCTGTCCTGTTCCTTTATATACTCAAGATTTAAAAGTCTTTACTTTGCTTTTCCAAATGTTTCTTTCCTCTTTTTACTTGCTAACAAAACTCTAATTTCTTTTCTAGGTATCATGCAAAAATAGCTCAGAGAATGTAAGCATATTTCCATAAGAGGAGTCATAGTTGGTCTAAATCCTTCATCAAAATTCTATTCTCCTTTGCCAAGGACTGAGTTATAGGCATGCAGCTCACCACACTAAGAAACATCATAATCAAATTGCTCAAAACCAGTGATAAAGAAAAAAATCTTAAAAGCAGCCAAATATAAAGATATATTGTACAGAGGAAAAAAGGTAAAGATGACAATAGAGTCCTCATTAAAAATAATGCAAGCTAGCAATGAAGTAACATCTTTATAGTTTAAAAGACAAAAAAACTGTCAGCCTAAGGTTCTATACCCAGCAAAAATAACTTTAAAGATAAAAGTGTTTCATACAAAATGATTCACAGACTCACACTATAAAAAATGTTAAATTTCTCCAGAAAAAAAGTGAGACTACATGAAAATAAAAATCACTGAAAATGGCAATTTTTCTTATTTATATCTCTTTTAAATGTAAGTGACCTGACAATTGACTTGTATATGCTATATAAAGAACATGTAAAACTCAACAGTGAAAATAAAATTTCAATTAGAAAAGTTGCAAAAGATATAAATAGACATTTCAATGAAGAAGGTATGCAGATGACAAGCACAAGAAAAGATGCTTAACATAATTAGGAAAATGAAAATTAAAACCACATGAGCATATCTATCAGAATGGCTAAAATTAAAAAAACAAAACAGTGATAGCATCAAATGCTGGTGAGGACACAGAGAAACTAAATTACTCATTCACTGTTGGTGGGAATGTAAACTGGCACAGTCACTCTGGAATACTTTCCAGAGTGCCATAATATTTTATGGCAGTTAAAAAAACAACAACACACCTAAACATACACTTATCATACAACCCAGAAATCCTACTCCTGGGCATTTATCCCAGGGAAATGAGAATGTGCATGCGTGCCAAAACCTGTACACAAATGTTCATAGCAGCTTTGTTTGTAATAGCCCCAAACTAGGAACAACTCAAATACCTATAACATCTGAATAGATAAACAAATTATGGAATATCCGTTCAAGGGAATAACTATTGATGTGCATGATAACATTGTTGTGAACTATTACTATATACAACATGGATGAATCTCAAAATAAGTATAGTGAAGGGAAGAAACCAGAAAAAGTACATTTTATAGGATTCAATTTATATAAAATTCAGAAGATATAAAGTAATCAGTAGTGATAGAAAGTCAATTAGTAGTTGACTGGAGTTGGGGGAAAGATAAGGAAAGGGGTGGTTATTAAGGGGTATGAGAAAAGTTTTAGGAGTATTGGATAAGTTCATTATGTATGTCAGTTATTCTTTAAATTTGAAAGAAAAGTAAAACAATAGAAATAGAGTCTAATTCCCCTCCCCTTTGAGACTGCCTTAATTTAGAGAATACAGTGGACTTCATGTTGCATGGTCTCTGAGATTAGATAAGAAAAGTCCATGCAGCTTCTCCCAATTTACTTTAGGATACTTACCTAAGATACTTACTAAGCTACCCTCAATCCCCTCTGCTGGAGAGACTTTGTGGTGAGACCACATGGAAAGGTCCTGAGACTCCGAGCAGATAAAGAGCTACCCAGCCAGCCTTCCTATGACAGGTTGTCTGAGCTTTGGCCTTCATCTGATTGCAACTTCATGAGACAGATCTTAAATCAGAACCATCCAGCTGAATAATGAGGAATAATAAGAGAATGTTATTGCTTTATATTACTAAGTTTTGGGGTGATTTATTGAAAAACAATGAATGACTAGAATGCTATCTATTCTGTATTTTCCATGTTAATAGTATAACTTTCATTCTTTTCAAGAAAGACTGTTTTGAGTTAAGAAATGACATCTGATTTCTGTTTTATTCATTTTGTTGTTGTTGTTGTTGTTGTTGTTTGTTAATCCTTGCCTGAGGATATTTTTCCATTGATTTTTAGGGGGAGTGGGAGAGAGAGGGAAAGACAGAAACATCAATATTAGAGAAACACATTAATTGGTTGCACGAGTCCTGACCAGGTTGGGGCTGGGGAGGAGCCTGAAACCAAGGTATGTGCCCTTGACTGGAATCAAACCCAGGACCCTTTGATCTGCAGGCCTACGCTGTATTCACAGAGCCAAACCGGCTAGGGCTGTTTTACTCATTTTTATGACTTTCCATACATAGAAAGAGATTTACAAATAAGAAAAAAATTATTTGTCACTGTATATGTCCTAGTTTTAGTTTAGAAAAAATAGACAAACCTTACGTATGGATTCAGAAAATTACTGGTATCAGTCTAAAACCTTCTAATTTAGCTAAAATCAATCAAACAGCCAATTAGCAAACTACAGAATGTTGGATTTTGTAGAGAATACAAGATATCTGGCCTGCCATGTTCTCCAAGGATTTATTACCAAGGAGGTGACCAAGGCCTTTTTACAGCAAGATGTGGTAGAATATCTTCATGACAGAGGAAGAACCTGAGCTTATAAATGTTAAATTATGAATTTCAAAGCTGTTTGAATAACTTTATTATGTCTCAAAGGAAAATTTATTGTGCATGATTCTATTAATATTAAACATCAGGAAATACAACCTGAGTGCTCTTATTTGCTAATCAGCCCATTTCCTTCCCACAATTTATCAACTTTTTCCAACTCAGGGTAATTCCTGAGTGTATATTTTGCAAACACTTTGTCCACTTTAATTTGAAATAATCTTAGCAATGGGACAATTGTAATCCAGTTAATGTGAGGATGAGCAGTGGCGCTGCTTAATACGATTATGTTGAAGGGTGATAGACTTGCTCTAAATAGTAGCTAATAACATTAACCTGTATTAGGTCTTGAAAACAATTTCAAACGTTTTTGTATTCAAAATTCATAGAGCATAAAAGTACCCGACTTTCTACTCAGATAATGCATAGCCATTGCAAGAAGCAAGAGTAAGAAATGAAAGTGAGGGCCCCCAAACTTATGAATGGGTTGCCACATAAGTATTTCTCTGTTTTGAAACATGTTTATGCTGTGTAACACATTTAAAAAGTTTGGGTCTAGTTAGCTGAGTGTTCCAGTGGTGTGTTGGAGCCTACCTGTATTGGCTTGAATGAGCCAGTTGTTATCATCTCTTTCCAATAAGTGACATCGTATTGGAAGCTTGAAATCAGTGAGGGTTGGAGTATTTACACCACAGAAATGGCATCATGGCACATGGCAGGCCTCCCTGTTACCCCTGTTTGTACCACTCCAGCAGAGATCATTAACATTTATTGGCACTAGTTACACTTCCAAAGCCTTTGATGCAAATTGATTTCAGTGGGTTTCTCTGATTTGGAACTGGTTTGAAAGGTGACAAACTTTATTTGCAGGTGATGCCAAAGCAAATTTGGGGGAAGGGGTTAAGAATAAGTTATTGGGAAGGAAAAGAAATAGGTAATCCATTTTCAAGAATGAATATATACCTATATATCTCTATATATATCTCTATATATATCTCTATATCTATATATCTATATGTCTATATATCTATATATCATTTATATATCTATCTCTATCTATCCATCCATCTATCTATCTATCTATCTATCTATCTATCTGTCTATCTATCATCTATCTATCTATCTATCTATCTATCTATCTATCTATCTATCTATCCAGCTTGTTAGAGTCCTTATGGGACAAAAAGTTGATTTCCTAACTTCTCCAAGAGAAGAAAGAGAGAAATAATGGATAGTGAGGAAGTGAGAATTTTCAGAGTTTTCAGTGCCACCTGCTCCCAGACATAACAAAAGCAAGTCTAAAGCTTCTGTAAGGAAAGAGGTGTACAGATGAGATCCCAAAGGCCTGCACATCAGGTTACAACTAAACTACAGAATAGCCATCATTCAGAACCTCCTGAAATCTAGCTGAATGGAAGTCCTACAACTAAGACTAAAGAAAAGGCCACATTTGGACTGGCAGGAGTGGGTACAAGGAACCAGCTGGTCCCACACCCATGTGTGATGGATGAAAATCAAGAAGGTTATCTCTACTGCAGAAGTCCCCTCTGAGGAGCGGTGGGTCACAGCCCCACACCCACCCTCCCCAGCCCAGGGTTCCAGAGCCAGGAAGAGAAGTTCCCATACTTTTGACTATAAAGGGCCTGAGACTCACTTGCTCTGAGCTGCTTAATGCTCTGGGGCAGCAGCTCAAAAGGCACCAGGGACATAGGGGGAGGAACTGAAGTGTCTGGCATCATGGAGAGAGCTAGAGGGCAGCTTACTCTCAGACAGATATGTTGGCAGAGGCCATTGTTCCTTTTCTGAGCCCTCTCCCCACAGAGCCGGCAGGCAAGCTGCATGTCTGAGTCTCCATCAACCTGGATGTCACTGTTGGCCCCACCCTGGTGATTCCCTGAGACTCTGCCTCACCCAACTTGTGGGCCCACCCAAGCTGCTTCTAGTGGCTTTTCCATATGAATGGCCAAGACTGGCTCATGCTTCACATTTTCCTAAAATCTCTCAAACAAGCAGCATCTGGTCTCAGCGTGTCCTGTACCTCTTGCTAAGTGGCTCCAGGCTTGGCACTAGCAGCAGCCAACCTTGGTTCCCAGCTTGGCTTCTCCTGGGCACCTCCAACCCTAGCACAAATAGCTGCTAGGTGCAGGTCACTTTGTAGCTCATGCTGGCTGGCCCAGGGCAGAATACAGGCAGCGGCTGACTTTGGACTGCACCTCTTTGTAGGGGGTTTGGGGAAGGGGTGAAGACTGTGAAAGGATTAAGAAGTACAAATTGGTAGTTTTAGGATAGTCATGGGGATGTAAAGTACACCATGGGTAATATAGTCAATAATATTCTAATAACTGTTTATGGTATCAGATGGGTATGAGATTTATTAGGATGGTAACTTCATAAGTTATATAATGTCTTATCACTGGGGTATACACCTGAAACTAATATAATATTGATTGTCAGTTATAATTAAGGGAAAAAGAAAAATATCCCAAAGGACTATCTTGGGAGTTTCTAACACCAGGAAAGGTTATAGGTATTTTGATGTGAAGGTAGAACCAGTGAGTATTAAATACTAAAACCAAGAATTGAAGATGCAGAAAAAATATTACTTGTATCTAGGTGCTAATACATTTTTGTATTTTCCTTTTGTTTAATATCCCATTAAAATACAGTAGCCCTAGCTGGTTGACTCGGTGGATAGAGCACCAGCCTGCATACTGAAGGGTCCTGGGTTCCATTCACATCAAGGGCATGTACCTCAGTTGCAGGCTCCTCCCTAGCCCAGGCCCTGGTCAGGGCTCATGCAGGAGGCAACCAATTAATGTGTTTCTCTCACATTGATATTTCTCTCTGTTTTTCCCTCTCTCTAAAAATCAATGGAAAAATATCCTCAAGCGAGGATAAAAACAACAACAGTGTATTAATGAATAAACGTTAGTATTTATATATTACAATTTTAGAAAAAAAAGCTATTTTTAATAGAGAAAACAAATTGTGAAAAAACATGTACTCAAATCACCCCTGTGGTAGGCCATGATGGGAGAAGCACTACCCACCGGCTTGTGAGATGCTTTAAAATTGCCTACTAGAAAAGAATTGGTCTCCATAGTACACTCAGACCCCCACAGAGTGACATATGATGGAGGAAAGAATTTTAGCTGGCATGCTTACAAAATTTGATGTCACAGTTTAAGAAAATTTGTGGGAGAATTAGTCCAAAAGAAAATAAACAATTTGGGAGAACTATTGCTGTGTGATTCTTTCTCTTGGAGGGGAATTGGGATTTGGGATTTTAGAAACAGGTTTGAATCATTACCCTATATAATAAAAGGCTAATATGCAAATCGTCCCCTCGAATGGGAATTCGACCGCAAGTTCGACCAGGGGGCAGGGCCAGCCGGCCAACTGCCCACGGCCCCTCCCCCTGGCCAGCCCTGCCCCGATCAGCCCCCCCCCCCCCCAATCAAGCACGGGGCCAGCCAACCTCCCAAATCTCCTCCCCCTACCACTCCCCTCCCCCCACCAGCTGGCCTGGCCTGATCAGCCCCTATTGCAGTGGGCCGGCCAGATGCTCCCCCATGCACGAATTCGTGAACTGGGCCTCTAGTCAGAGATAAGCACCTATAAATGTAAAATTCAATGATGTCCATTGTATTGTTCTCCAATTTCCTTTTAGTTAATTCCTCATTAGTTGTCCCCACCTCTGTTTCAGGGTCCTTGAATAAACATGTCTGTTGCACTATTGAAATCTATTTATCTGTGAAGTCTTTAAATAGGAACCATATCAGAAGGTTACAAATCTTGATCATGAAAGTGTATACAGGGCAGTAACATCTGTACAAGAGGGGGTATGTGGTTTGCAAACCTTTAGATATAGTTTTCCAGTTGACAGGCCCAGAAGACAGCATGAGACCTCCATATCTGCATATTTCCAAGCGGAGCTTCTCTGGGCTACTTCCCTATACCTCGGTACTATTTTCTCTTCTCATTAGCATTTATAATTCCCAAATTTGTATCACTTATGGATTTTATTCATGTGCCATTTACCTTTTTTTTCAAACAATTAAGCCCAAAATTACATTAGAGCTTGCTCAAGCTGCTTGCCACTTGGATAAATCATCCATCTTGGCTTCTCTAGTAAATCACGTTCTAGCCATGGAAACAGTCTGCATGTTTCTTAGCTTTATTAGTTGTCTTCTCTGGCAGTCCTTGGGAGAATGAGGCTTACCCAGGGAATTACAATAAGAAAAATGTGCAGCAGTTGATTTTTGTTTTAAGATTTTAACTTTAAATTCTTTCAGTGTGTGTGGGGGGTGTTGTTTTTTTAAAAAACAATATTATTTTCTTATCCTATACTGGTCAACACTACCATTTTGGAAATCAGTAAGATGGAAAATACTTTCATTAATATTTGGCTAATGTTTAATAAATAAAGAAATATGGAAATCATTTTCTTACATATTGTACTTTTATGATCAGTTCAAGTTTTAAAATTCAGGTAGATAACAGTTATATTAGATATGTCCAAGTTATTTTTTTCCTTATTTGAAACTTGTCTAAATTGTAGTAAATGTGGGAGCATTTGTTTACTGCTATATCCTCATTACCTAGAATGTTAGCTGGTATAGAGGCACTCCATAAATATTTGTTAAATGAATGTTAATAAAATTACCAAATAACAACTTTAAAAATTTATCACCCTTTGGTAACAAAAGTTGGAATACCAATTTCATGAATATAGAAGCCTTGTGTATATTGTCTATTGATGGTTATTAACAAAGTGTTTTGACAACATAGTACACACTTGCTAATGAGTCTTGTCCAATATTCCAGTAGAAATCACCCAATTACAGCATGTCTGTCTATCTTAGTATGAGCTCCCTTTCAATTTACATGGTCAGTTACCTGAATCACTGTCACCGTTTTTCCAAATATTCCAGTATATTCAACTAGAGGTCTGGTGCATGAAATTCATGCACTGGGAGGGGGGGATCCCTCAGCCCGGCCTGCACCCTTTCACAGTCTGGGAGACCCACAATTGATCTCCCCAAAGAGGGAAGCCCCACCCACCCAGCCAGGGCTCCACGATGGATCACCCCAAAGAGGGAGGCCCAGGCTACCTACCGTAGCGCTGCCAGCCAGGTAGCCTGGGCCTCCCTCTTTAGGGTGATCCATCATGGGGCTCCATGATCGATCAACCCAAAGAAGTAGGCCCTGCCCACCCAGCCAGGGTTCCACAATGGATCGCCCTCACAGAAGGCCCCGCCCACTCGCTGCAGCCCGCCAGTTGGTGGCCTGGGCCTCCCTCTTTGGAGCCATCTTGGAGCCCCCTAGTTGATCATTGCACCAGCTGGTGGCCTGGGCCTCCCGTTGTGGGGCGATCATGGGGCAATGGCAGGGCCCCCAACCAATCACATCGCACCCACCTTGGCTGGCCTGGTGCCAGTGGGTGTCATAGGGTGGTCGTCCAGATGGTTGTTCCGCTGTTAGGCCATTTGGTCGATTTGTATATTACGCTTTTATTATTCTAGATATTTAAGGGAAGGTTTGCAACATGTGTCCTATGGCTTCAGTACTTGGCCCACCTTCAACTCCAGGGTACTTAAGTTTGAAACCATTATTTTGTCAATGCAAAGACTCTTATTTAGTCTTTTTAAACTAGTTGCTTTATTACAAAGTAGTACTTATAGAAAATATAAGTAATGTTATTTTCTTATTACATAAAACTTACAAATCAGTAATAAATTAAAAATAACACTTGCATTCATACCACTCAAAATAGCCACTGTTAAAATTTTATTATCTATCCTTCCAATTATATGTGTGATATACATATATATAGACACTACTGTATTACAAGTAATTTTAACACTTGTTCATTCCCCAATTAATTTGATATGAACATTTTTCATTGCTTTAGATATCCTTTACATAATTATTTTAGTGTTCTAGAATCCTCTTTCCCCGGTCATTGCATGACAGATTTCTGCCTACTTTTCAGGTCTCACCTTTTCCACTTTCCCAAGTGGCTTCCTTGTATACTCCAGCGAGTGGCTACCATTCCCCATTCCCAACTTTTCTCTATCATATGAACCTCCTTGAAGCATCGAATGTGTCTATATTTGTTAATATATTCCCAATGCCTAACCAATATTGACACTTGGTTAAATATGTATTTTTAAATTCTTTATTGTTTAAAGTATTACATATAGTAATACCCTCCCCCTCTCCCCCAAGTGTCTGTGTCCATTGGTTATGCTTATATGCATGCATACAAGTTTTTTGGTAGATCTCTTACTCCTCTCTTCTCCCCATCACCCCCTGCCAACCATCCCCTGCCTTCTTGCTGAAGTTTGACAGTCTGTTCGATTCTTCCACATCTCTGGATCTATTTTTTATCATCGGTTTGTATTGTTCATTATATTCCACAAATGAGTGAGATCATGTGCAGCAGTTGATTTTTGTTTTAAGATTTTAACTTCATTAAAAGATATTTATCTTTCTCTGACTGGCTTATTTCACTTAGCATAATGCTCTCCAGTTCCATCCATGCTGTTGCAAAGGGGAAGAGTTCCTTCTTTTTTACCGCAGCATAGTATTCCATTGTGTAGATGTACCACAGTTTTCTAATCCATTCATCTACTGATGGGCACTTAGGCTGTTTCCAAATCTTAGCTATGGTAAATTGTGCTGCTATGAACATAGGGGTGCATATGTTCTTTCTGAATGGTGTTTCTGATTTCTTGGGATATAGTCCTAGAAGTGGGATCACTGGGTCAAATGGGAGTTCCATTTTTAATTTTTTTGAGGAAACTCCATACTGTTTTCCACAGTGGCTGCACCAGTCTGCATTCCCACCAGCAGTGCGTGAGGGTTCTTTTTTCTCCACATACTCACCACACTTGTCGTTTGTTGATTTGTTGATGATAGCCATTCTGACAAGTGTGAGATGGTATCTCATTGTCATTTTGATTTGCATCTCTCAGTGGATTAGTGACTTTGAGCATGTTTTCATGTCTCTTGGCCTTCTCTATGTCCTCTTTTGAAAAGCGTCTATTTAAGTCCTTTGCCCATTTTTTGATGGATCCTTTTGTTAAGATGTATGAGTTCCCTATAAATTTTGGAGATTAGGCCCTTATCAGATATAACATTTGCAATATGTTCTCCCATGCAGTGGGCTTTCGTGTTGTTTTGTTAATGGTTTCTTTTGCTGTGTAGAAGCTTTTTATTTTGATGTAGTTCCATTTGTTTATTTTCTCCTTAGTTTCCATTGCACTGGGAGCTGTATTGGTAAAGATATTGCTATGATATATGTCTGATATTTTGCTGCCTATGGATTCATCTGTGAATAATGACAGTTTTACTTCTTCTTTTCCAATTTGGATGCCTTTTATTTCTTCTTCTTGTCTGATTGCTATGGCTAGCACTTCCAGTACTGTGTTGAACAGGAGTGGTTAGAGTAGGCATCCCTGACTTGTTCCTGTTCTTAGGGAAAATGCTTTTAGCTTTTGCCCATTGAGTATGTTGGCTGTAGGTTTGTCATATAAGGCCTTTATCATTTTGAGATATGCTCCCTCCATTCCCACTTTGCTGAGAGTTTTTATCAAGGAATGTTGTTGGGTTTTGTCAAATGCTTTTTCTGCATCAATAGATATGATTATATGATTTTTATTTCTCAGTTTGTTTATGTGATGTATCACATGTATTGATTTGTGGATCTTGTACCACTCTTGCATCCCTGGACTAAATCCTACTTGGTCATGGTAGATCATCTTTCTAATGTAAAACTGGATCCGATTAGCTAGGATTTTGTTGAGGATTTTAGCATCTATGTTCATCAGAGATATTGGCCTGTAATTCTTTCTTTGTACTGTCTTTATCTGGTTTTGGGATTAGGGTCATGCTGGTTTCATACAAAAAGCTTGGAAGTGTTCCTTCCTCTTGAATTTTTTGGAATATTCTGAGGAGGAGAGGTTTTAGTTCTTTGAATGTTTGGTAAAACTCCCCTGTGAAGCCATCTGGTCCAGGGCTTTTGTTTACTGGAAGTTTTTTTTATTGCTGCTTCAATTGCCTCCATAATTATCGGCCTATTCAGATTTTTTTATTCTTCCTGGCTGAGTTTTGGAAGCTTGTATTTTTCTAGGAATATGTCCATTTCTTCTAGGTTGACCAGTTTGTTGGAATAGCGTTGTTCATAGTATTTTTTTACAATCCTTTGTATTTTTGTGGTGTCTGTTGTTATTTCACCTCTTTCATTTCTGATTTTGTTTATTTGGGCCCTCTCTCTTTGCTTCTTGGTGAGCCTGGCTAGAGGTTCATCAATTTTGTTTGTCCTTTCAAAGAACCAGCTCTTGGTTTTATTGATCTTTTTTGTTTTTCGGGTTTTTTGTTGTTTTTTTTTAGATAATTTATTACCAGTTTTTCTTGTTTTTTTTGAGGTAGGCCTGTAATGCTATGAACTTCCCTCTCATGACTGCTTTCACTGTGTCCCATATATTTTGGATTGTTGTATATTCATTGTCATTTGTTTCCAAACTGTTTTTTATTTCTTCTTTGATCTCTTTGATAACTCAATCATTGCTTAATAACATGTTATTTAGCCTCCAAGTGTTTGAATTTTTTGGTTGTTTTTATTGTATTTTATTTCTAATATTATGCCATTGTGATCTGAGAAGATGCTTGATATGATTTCAATCTTCTTAAATTTGAAGAGACTTTGCCTGTGTCCCAATATGTGGTCTATCTTTGAAAATGTCCCATGTGCACTTGAGAAGAATGTATATTCTGTAGCTTTGGAGTGAAATGTTTTGAAGATGTCAATTAAGTCCATCTAATCTAGTGAGTCATTTAGGATCCCTGTTTCTTTGCTGATTTTTTTGTCTAGAAGATTTATCCAGTGATGTCAGTGAGGTATTAAAATCCCCTACTATGATCATATTGCTGTTGATCTTGCCCTTAATATCTTCCAGAAGTTTTCTTTTATGTATTTAGGTGCTCCTGCATTGGTTGCATATATGTTTACCAGAGTTATATCCTCTTGTTGTATCGATCCCTTTGGTATTATGAAGTGGCCTTTCTTATTTCTTATTATGACCTTCACTTTGAGGTCTATTTTGTCAGATATAAGTATTGCTACCCCAGCTTTTTTTTTCATTTCCATTTGCCTGAAAAGTATTTTTCCATCCCTTCACTTTCATTCTGTGTGAGTCCCTTGTTCTGAGGTGGGTCTCTTATAGACTATATATATATATATATACATATATATATATATATATATATATATATATAATGTTTTCTTATCCATTCAGCCACTTGATGTCTTTTGATTGGAGCATTTAGTCCATTTACGTTTAAGGTTATTATTGATAGGTACTTGTTTGTAGACATTTTTATTCTTTATGCCTGTGTTTCTTCTTCCCTTTCTATTTCTTCTTTTTACAACCATTCCTTTTGCATTTCTTTTATTGCTGGCTTGGTAGTGATAAACTCCTTTAGCCTTTTTTTTTGTCTGTGTAGCTCTTGATTTCCCCTTCAATTTTGAATGCTAGCCTTGCTGGGTAGAGTATTCTTGGATTCAGTCCCTTGCTTTGCATCACTTTGTATACTTTATTCCATTCCCATCTGGCCTGATGTGTTTCTGTTGAGAAATCATTTGATAATCTAATGGGAGATCCTTTGTAGGTAACTCTTTGTCTCTCTCTTGCAGCCTTTAAGATCCTCTCTTTGTTGTTAATGTTTGCCATTATAATTACAATGCATCTTGGTGTGGGTCTTTTTGGGTTCATCTTGTTTGGGACTCTCTGTGCTTGTGTGACTTTTTCTTCCCCAAATCAGGAAGTTTTCTGACATTTTTTCTTCAAATAGGTTTTCTATCCCTTGATCCTCTTCTTGTCCTCTGGCATCCGTATTATATGTATGTTACTTTGTTTCATATTGTCCCAAAGCTCCCTTAGGCTCTCCTACTGCTCCCTAATTTTTTCTCCAACTGCTGTTCAGATTGGGTGTGTGTGTCTTTCTGCCCTAGCTTCTAACTCACTAATTCAGTCCTCTGCTTCTTCTAGTCTACTGTTAAAACCTTACATCTTGTTTTTTAATGGTAGCTATATCATTTTTTATTTTCTCCTGATTCTTACATTTCTTGGCATTTTAATTATGATGTGTCTTGGTGTGGTCCTCTTTGGATTCCTTTTGTTTGGGCTTCTCTGTGCTTCCTGGACTTGGAAGTCTATTTCTTTCACCAGGTGGGGGAAGTTTTCTGTCATTATTTCTTCAAATAGGTTTTCAATATCTTGCTGTCTCTCATCTTCTGGTACCCCTATAATTCTGATGTTGGTACGTTTGAAGCTGTCCCAGAGGCTCCTTACACTATCTTCGTATTTTTGGGTTCTTTTTTCATTTTGCTTTTCCGGTTGGGTGTTTCTCGCTTCTTCGAATTTCAAATCTTTGACTTGATTCTTGTGCTCCTCTGGTCTGCTGTTGGGAGTCTGTATAATATTCTTTATTTCAGTCAGTGTATGCTTACTTTCTAGATGGTCCTTTATCACACCATCGAGGGTCTCATTAGATTTCCTGTACAACTCATCAAGTTTATCGACAGACTCTAGAAGCCTCTTGAGAGACCTCAAAAGTGTGGTTCTGAACTCAATATCCTCCCTTGATAGTTTTGTCCTGTTTCTTTGTCTCCGCATTTTTTACGCTTTCTTGGTACACCCCCTAGTGGTCTTTGTGCGCAGTCTTGTTGTAGTTAAGCCTTGATTGTTATAGTTAATACTAGAGGGATTTGACCTCCAGGCCGACTGGCTGTGCTAATCTAGCCTTTGCCTGAGGCTATCCGGCAAATGCCTCTGTGCAGGGCTTGGGCGGGGCGGGTCCCACGGGATCAACAGGGCGGAGGAGGGAGCAGTTATGGCTGCTCTCAGTCTGTCCCCAGGGGCTCTGCCTCTCTGTCCCAGCAATAGCTGCAAACCTCGGAGGGACCGTAGCCAGACAGTCCTGCTTCTCCCATTTGAGTCTCGCCCAGATCTGGAGCTCTGAGTCTGAGGCTCCCTCCGGATTGAAACAGACAACGCGCCCTCAGCCACCAGCCCGCGCCACGCGCACTCCGCACCTTAGTATTTTACTTCAGCACTGCGCCTCCTCTGATTCTCGGTTCCTCCTAGTTGTAGAACTTCCATTCAGCCAGCCTTCCTGTGGTTCTGGGTGATGTCCATTCCGTCTTTTAGTTGTATTTTTGAAGTGGTTGTTTGAGGCAGCAAACTCTGGTGTTTACCTATGCCACCATCTTGGTTTCTCGGAAATTCCTGATTCTTACATTTCTGTTGATTTTCTCATCCATCTGGTTTATGAACTGTATGACCCTTACTCGGAATTCTTTTTCTTACATATTGCCACTCACATATTGCATGCTTCTGTTTAATTTAGTCCGTTTTCTGGCGATTTCTCCTTTTCATTCCTTGGGGGTTGTTTTTTTGGTCTTCCCATTTTTGCTGTCTCTTTCTGGTCCTGGGCACCCTGATTGGGGTTTGAGAGGTTGAAGACCCTATCAGGACAATGGTCCTGAAACCATTAGCCCAGAGGCTTGGTCTTCCATTTTATCTGCTCTGAATTGTAGTCCCTTCTCCCATGGATCTGGTCCCTCAATTGTCCGCTTTAGATGCTAGGGGTGGTGGGAGCATGTGCACAGTTCCTCTGATGTGTGACTCCCTGTGAGGACCCAGAGCCCTCTGGCATGCAATTCGCAGTGTAGCCCTGGCACCCGTGGCAGGGTGGCACCCTATATCCCTCTGGTAGAGCACTTGCAGCGTGGTGCTCTGGCCCCTCCTGGGCACACTGACTAGCTCTGGATCTCCCCAGCAGTGCTTTCCTATGGCCTGGAGTGAGGCGCGTGCTGGAATGCTCCAAGTAGCCCCTGCAGGACTGTCCCAGGGGCCGGGGAGAAGCAAGTGTGGGTTGCTCTGGGTCGCACAATCAGAGCTCCTCTGTGGCCTGAGTGGGGCACATGCTGGGGTACTCCAGGTTGCTCCTCCTCGGTGTAAAGTGCGGTGAAGTGGGCACAGGTTGCTCTGGTTTGTATAGTCCTCTCTTTCTTGTAGCCTGGAGTGAGACACACACTGGGTTGTTCCAGTTTGCCCCTCCTCAGGGTGGAGCAGGGGTTGGTTGCCCTGGGTCGCTCAGTTCGCACTTTCCTGTTGCCCAGGGTGAGGTGTGCGTTGGGTTGCTCCAGATGGCCCCAGCAGGACTGTCCCAGGGGCCTGGGTGGAGTGGGCATGGGTTGCTCTGGGTCGCACAGTCAGAGCTCCCCTGTGGCCCTGACTGGGGCATGCTCTGGGTTGTTCCAGGTGGCCCCAACAGCAGGCCCCGGGGCTCAGGATTGAGTGGGTGCTGGCTGGCTCCGGGTCAGGTTAGTAGCACGGTTCTGGGATCTGGGGCAGGGGTAGGGCACATGTTTCCTCCTGGCTTGCACTCACTGCGGGGTCTTGGAGCCCGATTCTAGGATGGTGGGTCCCAGCAGGCTGTGAGGAGTCCTGGCGCAGGAGTTCACCCTGGCAGTGCGTTCCCTGCAGATGTCTGGGAGCCTGCCGGGAGGTACTGCGCCACTCACTGCTGGGGCACAGTGGTGGCTCCAGGTGGGTTATGGCTGGCAAGCGGCATTCTTTAGGCATCCTCTGCCCTTCCTTATTGAAAATTGTCTCCTCAGCTGTGTCTAGCTTGTTAATTCAGGGTGGATGTTCTCCTATTTAGTTGCTTTTCTGGGATGGCCCTAGGACAGAGGTGACACGCGAACTCATTTTTTTGGTTGATTTTTCTTTGTTAAATGGCATTTAAATATATAAAATAAATATCAAAAATAGAAATCTTTGTTTTACTATGGTTGCAAATATCAGAAAATTTCTATATGTGACATGGCACCAGAGTTAAGTTAGGGTTTTTCAAACTGCTGGCACACGGAGCTCAAAAGGTTCGCCATCACTGCCCTAGGAGGAGGTCCCCAACACTGCTGCCTATTCGGCTGCCATTTTCTCTCCTTCTTTGGTTAAATACTTCTTTAAAAATAATTGAATAATTGAATGAATGAATAAAAAGATGAAGAAAATTCCATTGGTAAATTTATCATAGTGACTTAATGTTCCTATTTTTATACACTTGGGTTATTTACATCTTTTTATTATTATGAACATTACTTGGTTATATTTCACTGGGTAAATTCTTGTGCACATCCATGATTATTTTATTAATTTATAAAATATATAAAATTGCTGGGTCTAAGGATAACTAAAATGTTAAGATTTTTAATATGTATTACCAGAAAGTTTGTGACAATGTACATACTTATCAACAGTATTTCAAATTGCTACTTTATTCAAATCAGAAATCAGTTTTTTTGCCCTACCTGGTCTGGCTCCATGGATAGAGCATCGGCCTGTGGACTGAAGGGTCCCGGGTTCAGTTCTGGTCAAGGGTACATGGCAGATTGTGGGCTCCATCCCCAGTAGGGGGTGTGCAGGAAGCAGCCAATCAATGATTCTCTCCCATCATTGATGCTTCTATCTCTCTCTCCCTCTTCCTTCCTCTCTGAAATCAATAAAAAAATATTTTTAAAAAAGAAATAAATTTTTGTCATTTATAAGCACTATTATTAGCTGAGAAACATCTCAGTTTAAATAAAATTTCTTTGATTGTTATATTTAATTATTATTATTTTAAGCATACAATATTTTTCATAAGCTTATCAGTCATTGTCATTTCTTCTTTTTTGTGAATTGTCTGTTAATATATTTTGCCAATTTAATATTTTAATTGATTTATGAGTTCATTACACATTAAGAATTTATTTAATTTCTTTTTTTTTTTTTTTCATTTTTTAATACCGATTGTATTATAGATGTCTCCCAGTCCTCCCTTCACCTAGCCCCAACCTACCCACCCAGGTATTCACCGCCCTATTGCCCATGTCCATAGGCTATACATATAAGTATATAAGTTCTTTGGTTTATCTCTTCTTGTCCCCCTATACCCACATCAAGGTATGTCAGTCTGTTTCATGCCTCTAGGCTTCAGTTCTTATTTTGTTGGTCAATTCATTTTGTTCGTTAGATTCCATAAATAAGTGAGATTATGTGATATTTGTCTTTCTCAGAATGGCTTATTACACTTCCCATAGTAGTCTCCAGGTCCATTCATGCTGTTCCAAAGGGTAAGAGATCTCTCTTTGTTATTCATTTTGCAAATTGATGTGATTCTAAAACATACACAAAACAGTAGCAATAACACACATATAAAATCCATTTGTTCATCATCCAGCTTCAACAAGTATCAACTCATGACTAATCTTATTTTAATCCCTTCCACTCAATTCCCTTACCTAATCTCTACCCAACTCTTAATTATGTTGAAGAAAATCCCATAGGTTGTATCATTTAATCTGTAAATATTTTATTATTTTTTTAATTTATTTTGATTGTTGCAAGTATTACAGATGCCCCCCTTTTATCTAATCTATAAACATTTTAATATGTATCTCTAAAGGACTCCCCTTTTTCAACATAGCTTCAAAACTAAAATTACAGCTTATGATATAAAATAGAGAAATTTTCTATTCTTATGTAACTTTAATCTTTTTCTTAATGGTTTTGCTTTTATTGTTATTCTTAGAAAAAATTTCCTTAAATAAACTTAAATTTTCCTTAAATTTACTTATTTTGTTATAGAATTTTAATACACAGAAAGTATTGTAAAAAGTTTTGAAAATACAGATGAATAAAACTTCATAAACTTATACATATAACTCTCAATATTATAGTATAGAATATATTCTGGAAATATTTGAAAAGTTATTTTTACAAAATTAAACTATATTACTTTGTAACTTTACAATTAATTTATTGTAAATGTCATTCCATGTCAAAAAGTATCGACTGATGTTATTTTCTGAAGGTGTATAACATTCCATTAGAAAACTAGATCATAATTTATTTTATTTAATGCCTCAATGCTAGATATTTAAGTAGAGTAATTCACAATGTAAGTAATTAATTAAACAAATATTGAATTCTTATAGTATGCCACAGACTATATTTGGCATTAAAGATACAACAGTGAGAAAATACACACACACCACACACACACACACACACACACACAGAGACATATAATGCAGTTTCCTGTCCAGAGTATGGCTTAATGTAGTCATGAACATTTTCATTCAAATAATTTTGCACCATTTTTAACTGTTTCCTTTGGATAAATTCCAAAAAGTGAAAAATACTTTCTAAAAAGTGTTTTTGCTTTTTATATATATTGTCAAATTTTCCTACAGAATTATTGTGATATTTTACATTTCTATGTGCACTATACTAGTGTTAATACTAGATATTATTGCTTTTTTCAATCTCGGATAAATGATTTGAATTGTTGTTTTAGTTAGTATTTCGTTTATTACTAGTGACATTAACTACTTGTTCACTTGCTTATTGAGCTTTTGTACTTCTTTTGTGAATTACCTGTTCATGTTCTTTGCACATATTTTTTTCTCATTGAGGTGTTTGCCTTCTCCTCTTTTATAATTTTGTTTTTAAAATTTAAATACTATACATCACAAAAATGGTTACATGTAGAGGTCATATGTGCAAAATTACTAAAAACTATATAAATTGATTGTAATCCCTTAAATTTGAAGTCTTCTATGATAATAGTATTAACCCAATTTGCAGACTTTCCTAAATATTCTTATACTGGGACACTCAATTTAAGGCACCAATCCATGAATAGGTCAAATGCTACTTTAGAACTAAATGTAAAACAATTATAGTTTTGTGTTGAAAGAAAGAAAAAATGGGCCTTCAGCGATTGTGGAATTACTAATGGGTTATAGTCTTCTGGTTCAAAAATGGTAGTACTGGCAGTGATAAAAAGTCATTGCTATCTGCCAGCTGTTTAATTATACAAAATGATGTTGAAAACTCATAATAATTTTTAATGTGAGTGTAACAAAAGTCACCAATGCAATTAGCACCCTTGTGGGCAATCTCAAGAGAAAAGCTAGGCACTGAATTATTATGGAGTATAAAATACATTCTCACCTATGAGACAAATTGGTTTGGAAATATAGACTTCCTTAGATTAGACTCTCTTTAGTTGGTAAATAGGGAACTGATTTCAATTTCTAGGACCATTAATCTCCTACCTTTTATGGATAGTAAATTATCTTTAAATTAAAACAAACAAACAATCTACCTGTCAGACTGTTGTCGGAGTAAACACAGGCTGCCAACAACTTGTAATTAGGACCTCTAACCTGATCTATTTAAATGGCTTTGACAAGGAGAGCAACATAAAACCAATTTTCATTTTCAAAGAGGAAAATAACTTTTAATCAAAAATTTGAAAAAAATGACATACTTTCAATTTTTTTCTGCAAATAGTATATTATATTAAATTTCTTTAACCACAACATTTTAATACATAATCTGAGTGATATCTCTTATGCTCATGCCACATTTTTTGTTGCTTTCATTTGCACTTTTGTTTTAATGTCTCATACTCCAGTAAAGATGAGTGGTTTAAAGGTAAAAGCACTATCACTCTTGATTTTTAGCACAAGTGGGGTCAGTAAAACCACATTTAAAATCATATTAATTATCAACTTGAATGAGAAATGTCTTGAGAATGTTCTGTACCCTATCCAACATGCTCTGGTGGAAAGGATCTTTAACCTATGGAACTCACTAAACAAAAACTGCTAGTATGAAAGAGTGGTAGAAATCATTTTTGTTATTTTGGAGAACTAGATTTATTATTGTTGTTGTTTTAACTTTGCAGAGGATGGCCATTTTAATTTTTCCTGTGCTATTATTTTTAAAATTAAGGAAATAAATACTAGAATAGGAAATTAGTTAAGATCATTATGTAACATGTGCCGGGATGAAAAACTTGCCTTAAGTTCAGGTCACATAACACAAAATTCCAGAAGTACTCTGGCTACAGGTGCAACTGGATTTAAGGATCAAAATTATGTCATTAAGGTTCTATTTCTCTTTCCCAGGCTTTATCTTCTTTTCAGTGTATTGACCTTGACCTTATTTCCTTTCAAAACTCTTGGCCTTGCCTAGCTGGCATGGCTCAGTGGTTGAATGTCAACCTATGAACCAGGAGGTCACGGTTTGATTCCCAGTCAGGGCACATACCCGGGTTGCTGGCTCGGTCCCCAGTGGAGAGCATGTGGGAGGCAGTGATCAATGATTCTCTCTCATTGTTGATGTTTCTATTTCCCTCCCTCTCCCTTCCTCTCTGAAATCAATAAAACAAACAAATGAAAAAACCTCTTGGCCTTTTCTTGAAGACTGGCTTAATTCAGATGCCCATTATTGAATCAACACTGTGGTTAGGGAAATATTTTACTGAAACTGAGCCATGGGTTCTAGTCATAGAACCAGAGGGCTGAAGCTCCTTCCAGTCAACAGGAGAATATCCAAATAAGTGATGTAGGGAAGTCAATGTTGCAGAGGCAAACCACATACTATAGTCTGGGGGTGTTGAATTTTCCACTGTTGGGATCTTGTTCTTTCATATTTTGGGTACTCTCCAAACAAACAAACAAACAAACATAGCCATAAGAATAAATTTACACAGGGTTTCTTGTCATGAATCCACAAAAGAGGTGTCAGAGATATAGTGGCAACACTAAGAGATGAGTCTAAGAGACATGACTATCTAGAAAGAATTCACACATGTTGTTGATGATGTTATCTAGTTCACCTTCATGTGCATCCTCTATCCAGGAAGGTTGTCCCCTGGAACTAGTCACAGTGTGGGGAGGGATGCACATGGAGCAGTGAAGGAGGAAGCAAGATCAGTAGAATCAAGATTGGATCAATGAAGTGACAGATGTTGTAGTCAGAATGCCCTTACATCCAGAAATTCTTGTTTTAAATATTGGGAGAAAGCCAAATACATAAGATAGGTGAAAGCAGAGGTGTTGTGGTTGATGGGGAGGTGTGGTGCCCAGAATTCCACCAGCTCAGTCACCCCTCCTCGTCTTCATCTCCTAACAGCCTGTGAAAGGGCACCAAAGAAATCCCAGGGACTGTCTGGAAGAATTTGAAAACCAATTGCCAATTCTCTGTTTTTCAATAAAAAACCTAAATCCAAAAGCCTGCGTTTTCCAATCACTAATGTGGCTTGGAGGCCTAGGAACTCCAAGTGTCTTTGCTCTGTGCCAAACTGCCCAATTAATCCCCTATTTAAAATACCTGAAGGATAGAGGAAAAATCTGAAATGTTGAGATATCCATCCAAAAAATAACCCCTAAAGCTGTGTACATGGACAAGAGAACATTCACAGCCTGCACCTCAACATCTCTAAGCAATTCTGAAAACTTCATTGTCCATAGGACTGCTTTTGGTATTTGCATCAAGTCCCGGACATAAGCATAGAGATAAGACAGGGTTTTAAAAAATGATTATGGAGGGCACTCAGTTTTGGGGGCAACCAAAGCAATGTCTCTCACTGAATTGTAGGTGAAGAGAAGGAACTAAGTTTAATCTAGATTTGTTGGTACTTTCAACACTAATTAGAACCTACTAAGAAAAGATAGTTAACATAAAAATTTTAAAAATTCCAATTCAGGTTACTTTTTATAATGAAAAGAACAAAGAAATGAGGAAAGATAATAATAGTATGTGTCTTCAGATTGTAGAGGCAAAGGCTAAGAGCTGAAGCTCATGAAATCTCAAAGAATAAAGACAGAGTGAACATAGATTGCACACTAAACCCAAACACATGAGAAAGAGGTGGAAACTCTTAAAGCTTGAACCAGGTAAATGTAAGACTAATAAAGGTAAAACCAGTACACCTTCTTTTCTGGTTGTAGTTTGACTAAAATATTTTGTGAAGGTGCCCAGGTTTTATGGCACAGTGATATGTTCTCATTTTCTACTTTTATATGAATGTCTCTGTTTTATACTCACAGAACAAACAGAATTGTGATTTGGATCTCTCAACTAGCATAGGTGATTTAAGGTACTTGGACAATGATTTCCTTGGAAATTTTGGAGCACGTTAGTCCCGTTGCTGCACTCCTCTACATTATGCTAGGTTATTTGGAGAGGCAATGCACCCTATATAAAATGCTTCCAGTAGCTGCTGACTTTCAAATCTAATCCTTTTAAAGTTCTTAGTCGTTCTGATTATGCCAGGAAGAAAATATCATTTTGGTGTTAATCTGTCTTTAACACACCTAACACTTGCTAATATGCCTTTTAACAGAGAAAGGAGTTCAGTAGTCAACTGAATCTATGATAAACCTGGATGGGTTTGACAAGCCTCTATGGAAGAACAGGAATCAATTGACCTCCTGCTAGAGAAAACTAGATATTTGCAGTAGTAGACCTGGAAGCCATAAATCCAAAGTCTTTCCTTTGTTAGTTTACTCAAAAGGTAGTGTATATGTGGAAATTTATGTCATGAAAACCTAAAATATAGGCTTCAAGAAAGATTATTCTAAATTCATGGAAGTCAGAAACATATCAAGAAGTCTAGGGTTGTATCCTTAACCTTTGAGTTTCACATGATAGAAGACTACTGTCACGTGACATGCCCCTTTATGCTCCAGAAAGAGACAGAATATTGGATGGATGATGGCTCAGACCCACTCCACTAATTCTTGTCTTTTAAGTAAAATCCTCCATTTCTTTGAAAAGACCTCTTTTAAATTGCAGATGAAGCTGGTCTGGGGAAAGGTGTCCCTAAAGAGAAAGCAGCGTAAGTGCCCATGTTAGTACTATCTTACTGTGTGCACAGGATAAATCTAATGCAGATTGAACTAATCTAAAGTTCAACATCTGTTTCATTCAAAGTGGAACATTTGAAATTCAATGCAAAGAAGGACTTTCAAGCCTGGCTTTTATTCTGAACAACTAATTGCAGTAGTCAGTTTCCAGTTTTTGAGTTCATGAAGCTTCTTAACTAGTCCCAATACAAGTCCCATAAAGTAGCATTACAATATGATTAATGTTTTATAGGTTTCATTCATTTTTTTTAAAAAAGAACAATTATATAACATTTTTAATTTAGTAATATTAAATATCAGCAACATTAAATACCAGGGACTTTGGAGCTAGATAGATGTAGGATAGAATTTCACATCCGCTACTGACTGGCCAAGTTATTTAGCCTAAGTTTCATATTCCTTTTTCTTTTATATATGGATATAAATAATATTTATCACACAAGTAATCTCAATGAACTAATGCTTGTTGAGCACATTAAAATAATTTAAGTAAGCTCTTAGCACAATACCTGGCAAAGAGTAAGGGGTCAAACATATTACCATATCACCACAGTAGTAGCTTTATGCAGCTCTGATCTTTTGATTTCATAGCTTTGTTTATAGAACACAAACAGGTTAAACACATGTTTAAAAACTAACTTGATGTTTTCAAACATGCAAATGTTTGACACAATTAATATAAGAAGAGTAAAAGAAGTAAAAGCAAATAATTTTTACTTTTTTTCTGAGAGATTTGATTTTTCAACATCCTCAACAATGGCAATGTGTTTATCTTCGTCTTTGTCACTCACATTTTCTGTGACATCCTCTTTAGCAACCTTTGCTCTGGGCTGTGTTCTGTTCCCCATAGCCCTAAGAAGTAGGATGCTTAGAACTGGAGGGCAAAGCTCAGTAGTTTGCACAAGTTCAACTAAGTCCCAATTTAAGTTCTGCTTCTCACACTCATTTGATTGCATAATACTGGCCCTCAAAACTGAGAGGCCTTTGCACTTTTTGAAGTCATTGTGACCTATTTAAGAAAGGAAAATGAACTTGAAGAAAAGTGCTGTAAATAATAAAGGAATAAGATAATATTTTGGTTTTCTGGAGTCAGTAAATTATTTTGTAAGCAGTGTCCCTGAGGTCATATCTATATCTATATCTGTATCTATATCACTATAGCTATAGCTATAGCTATAGCTATATCTATGGCTATGTCATGTCACCCAAAAATGTATACACACTTAACAATTGATAGCTCAATTGATGGGGGGGGTTTCAGATTTAACCTATTGGAATTAATAATTATTCAAAGTATGTATACATTTTTTGGACACCCTGTATATACAACTGTAATATACTAATATTTATTTAATATATTAGCTAATAACATAATTAACAAGAATAAAATAGCATAGTAATCATTGTTAAAATTATTAACACTTATTTAATATTTAAGTAATTACTATATATTTTAATATTGACTTTAATATAAAAAATGTTCTTTCTAGCTAAAGCATTATTGAAATGTTACCAAAGGCACACCATTTTTATGAAATTTCCTATCAATATTTAGTTGGGAAAATGTATCTTTATAATGGCATACTAAACCTTTAAAATAAGAAGAAGAAAAAAAAAAGCTCAAACCCCAAATTGTGTGGAAAAAAGTCCTGTTCTGTAATTCTGTGTATGATGCTGGGATTAGGCAAGCAGCTGATGGCTTGATCAGTCAGGGGCTAACCTGAAAACTGCTGCCTTCCTGGATGTGAGCCAAAGGTTGCCCTTGGGGTTGAGATAAGCCAGTTAATCTCCTGACTGAAGCAACTAGTCTAGACTTTGAATTGCTCTGGCCCAGTACTTGTCAGGATGTTGTGGATTGACTACATTCTAATTTTGCCCACTGTGTCCTGGGATTGCAAAGGTGTTTTGGGCAAGAGTATGACATTGTTGCTATAAACTTAACTAATCTAGCTGCCAAGAGGTTATATAAGGTAGGTTGTTGGGTTTACATAAAAATTTTTTAGGTCAGTTCCCAGTCACCACAGGAGAAAAACAGCTGCATAATAGGTTTAACTTGTTTTATTCATGCGTAAGGATGTAATAAGGAATCTGTAAGCTGGTATTAGCTTGGCTTCTGATCCTCTGAGAGGTTCTTCTGGCTATGAGGATCCTTAAAAGTTGTTGAGAGAGTCATTTGGGACTGCTCTATGCTGATGACTCTGAATTGTAAGACACATACAAAATGAAAAGAAGACTTTGTAAAGAGCCAGCACAAAATGAAGGCAGTCACTGGACACCAAGCAGATATTTGGCACAAAATTCTACCATTGTCTGATATTTTGATATAAGAAATGCTAAAACAGCCGTAACTGGTTTGGCTCAGTGGATAGAGTGTCGACCTCCAGACTGAGGGGTCCCAGATTCGATTCTGGTCAAGGGCATGTACCTTGGTTGTGAGCACATCCCCAGTGGGGGGTGTGCAGGAGGCAGTTGATCAATGTTTCTAACTCTCTATCCCTCTCCCTTCCTCTCTGTAAAAAATCAATAAAATATATATTTTTAAAAAGAAATGCTAAAACAGTTTAAGCAGCAAATGGGTGTTGCACAGTCCTTGAAGTCTACAGAGCAACCATCTTCATCTTAGAGAGAATTGAAGACTCCAACCTACAATGGGGACCTGTCCCATTTTGATATTTATACCACATCCCATTCAATATTGAGCCCCTGCTTCATTTAATATATTTTGGGCTAAAAAAATGAACAAAATCAGTCCTTTTTTAAAAATGAGTTTGCATTCTAGTAAAGATGATATCACAGAAGAAAAGAATATCACCAAGAAAAAGATAAACAGCCATCCTTACACAGTTACTTGGAAATTGAAATTGCAAATGAAATGACTAAAGGACCTGCTCAGGAATCTGTCTTTCATTTCTTAGCTGACTGTGTATATTCTACTTGTACTCACCTACACCTATAGTTACTACTTATGTTCTTTGAATACCAACGTTTTTCTCTCTAGCTCTATTTTCACTTATGCTCTACTAGCCAAATGCATTTTTTTTTTTACAAAAATATCCCATAGGAACTTTGATCAGACCATAGTCTTATCTTCAAAACATGGTCTTTGGATGTGACCCACTTGAGTTGGCTACCTCATATTCCACTCAGAACCAACCTGAACTCTGGACATCCTCTGAGATTTCTTCATTTCTCTCACTGCATATCTGACTGGCTTCTAAGTTTAGTTGCCTATACCCTCTCTTGAATCCTCTTCTGATATAGGTTGGGTTCTCTTGGATGCTGATTCTTCTTTGAAGGGAGGGAATGGAAATAGGAATGGGCATAGGGAGAAGTAGAGCTGTGATGCAGGCTCTATAGCCTCAGCCTGGAGGATCTTGGGAACTAAAATGGCTCCTGAGTTGTTCCACATTGTACAGACTGTCAGAGCCTTTATCCTTGAAGAGGTTCTGGGCTGTGCATCTCCATGTCTGTTATAACTGTCTTTCTGTTTCCTTTGCAACAGACTTATTTTAGGTTTTTAAAATTGTTGGTTTGAACTTTTTAAGAAATTTTCTATTTCCCATCTCCTCTTCTACCTCCTCTTTAATACAAAAAAAGTTCATGTCACTCCACTTCTTAAAATTTTCCAGTAACTCCTCATCACCTGCAGGATAATGTCTTGACTTCATAGCACAACTTACAAGGAACTTTATGAGTTCAGACCTATCTACTTTTTAATACTTATTGCCTACAATTGCTCATGGATCAACCCTATGTGCCACCAATACAGAACTCCCTGTAGTTCCCTAAATATACCACGTTCTTCTATTCCATTTACCTGGAAAGTCTTTTTCATACCTTACCTGTCTGCTGAATTCATTGTAATCATTCCTTAAGAATCAACTCAAGTTCATTTCCTTAAAAATATCTCTCCTAAGCACTTTCATTTATGTGGGCTTTCATCATGAGCATTAATTATTTATTTATCTCAACCTCTAGGATGTGAAAACTCAAAGGGTCAGTAACATGTGTTTGTACATGCATATTAGATACAAAAATTCATCTTGTATTTCCTATGCTTAGCAATTCCTGGCTCAAAAACATATGTTTGAGAATGTGAAAGAAAGAAAAGGAGAAACCCTTTCTATACTAACTATAAACTGTATTCTAATCAACACCTATCATTACTTCATTAAGATTTTCATGAACTCTATAGTTAATTATTTTGTCAACATAACATTAATATTTTGGGAAATTTATTCTTGATATTCTTTGGTTTCTGTGTAATTTTTGCACCTCTACTAAGAAAACCACATGTTCATAATTATCAAAACAACAATGAGGTACCATCTCACACCTGTCAGAATGGCTATCATCAACAAATCAACAAACGACAAGTGATGGAGAGGATGTGGAGAAAAAGGAACCCTCCTGCACTGCTGGTGGGAATGCAGACTGGTGCAGCCACTCTGGAAGACAGTATGGAGTTTCCTAAAAAACTAAAAATGGAACTCCCATTTGACCTTGTGACCCCACTTCTAGGAATATATCCCAAGAAAACAGAAACACCAATCAGAAAGGATATATGCACCCCTATGTTCATAGCAGCACAATTCACCATAGCTAAGATTTGGAAACAGCCTAAGTGCCCATCAGCAGATGAATGGATTAGAAAACTGTGGTACATCTACACGATGGAATACTACGCTGTGGTAAAAAAGAAGGAACTCTTACCATTTGCAAAAGCATGGATGGAACTGGAGAGTATTATGCTAAGTGAAATAAGCCAGTCAATGAAAGAAAAATACCACATGATCTCACTCATTTATGGATAATAAAGACCATTATAAACTTATGAACAAAAATAGATACAGAGGCAGAGCAGCCTCAAACAGACTGTCAAACTACAGCGGGAAGGCCGGGGAGGGTTGGGGGGTGAGGGGGGGGGGCTAAGAGATCAACCGAAGGACTTGTATGCATGCATATAAGCATAACCAATGGACATAAGACACTGGGGGGTAGGGGAGGCCAGGGGATTGTCAAGTGCAGGAAAAAAAAGGAGACATATGTAATACTCTTTGTAATACTTTAAGCAATAGAACAATTTAAAAAATAGTTCTACATTGACCTCATTAAAATGAAGCAACAGGTGGGCTTACGGTTGCCCTCCCTCTCCCCTATCCTTATTCATTTTCTCAAACTCTGAGCCAGGTGTGCATCCAGCTCCGTAGTAAGAGGCCCCCGATTCTGTGGAATATCCTTGTCATCAAGGTCAGAGGCAACAAGAGTAAACAAGAGTTTTATACTCTTCCTGTTGGGTTCCAGCTTGTTTGTGATCGTCACTCCTGCCTGCCTGTGCACCTTGGGCTCCAGCATTTGACATGCATGCAGCCTTACAGAGACTCTTAGCCAGGAATCCCCTGTAATAAATACACACACACATATGCATACATATTTATGTGTGTATATAGTTATATGTCTATAAATACATAAAAATAAAAATACCTATAAATATGTATACCGGTCTGTTCCTCTGGTTGAATCTTGATTGATACCTTATTTTTATCTTATTGTGTATATCACTTTACAGTTTACTAAGCAGCTCCATATAGTTTATCATATTATGGCACAGACGAAAAAACTGGGGCCCAGAAGTACTAAATGGCCTACCCAATGCCACACAGTCAGTAGGTTACCTAATCAAGGCTTGAGTTGAAGCTCATGATCCCTTATCTGACAGCACTGATGGTCATGGTACTGTGTCTGCAGTGCTTGCAAAAAAGAATCTTCTAAAAGCACAATAAAACTTTTTGGGAAGGGTAGAAAAAACACACTGCAATTTCTAAGTCAAAAAATTATGTAGAATTTCATATTTTGGGATTGAAGATTGTATTTCTGATATTAATAAAGAAATAAAAGAAAAACACTACAGAGAATTTGGCAAAGAATTTGCTATTAAAAATTATTACAGTTCTTGGGATGGGAGTGGAGTGGGTAGGAAAGTCTGGGTGAGGAGAAATCTTAAAGAAGTAATAGATATATAAAGTCAAAGAATAAAACAATAAAATAGGAACTAGGCATTCTATTATCATGTGTTCCTTAGCTGTAATAGTTCTTAATTTAAATTCATCAACAGGGGCATCATCTCCCAGCCTGTGATAATGGGGCAATTTTCAAAATAACAGTACATTTTAAATTGAAGGACAAAGGACTTAAAAAGATGAGATTGGCATCACGTATCAATATCTAACACTTCACTGCTCTCTTCTCTTCTGGCCCTCATGCACACTGAGGAAGCACATTCCAGGTAGAGTGGAGTATGTTGCAATCCTACTTAATGGTCTTATTTGGACCAATAATTACAGAACAATTTCCCTGGCTGTGCTGGGTGGTGTGGGAGGAGGGCCTATGAGGGGGGAGCATCTGACTTAAGCAGGACCAAGGAAGGTCCTCCCGCTGGAAATCCTATGCCTGCATCTAAGGCAGAGAGCCATTCTTTCCCTGTCAGGGGAGCCCTTGAAAGAGTGTTGGTAGCCTCTGCACCGTGTCTTTCAGAGCGTGCAAAAAAGTCTGCAGTAGGAGAGCATAAAGCTATGCTGTAGAGATGAAGGAAAAGAGCCAGTGAAGAGGGAAGCCTGGTAGTTCCAGTGGGTGGTTCTGCTGTCTCTGAGGCCCTGCTAACTTTTGGAGTATTATAAATTGCATTTCAAAGAACCCTGGGCAACAAGTCTCTCTCTCTCTCTCTCTCTCTCTCATCTCCCTCTCTCTCCTTGCATTATAATACGCAAACTTGGCTCAGGTTATGTTTGCCCAGGGACCGGGCTAGAACTTGCATCTCTGTGGCCTGCAAAGACTTAGATGGATGGGACAGTCCTGGGGATTGATCCTTATGCAAAATGGGTGGGACCAGAACCAGAAGTGAGAACTAATGTGTACTTGCTGTAAAGTTCAACATGTCTCTTCTTGAAGAGGAAGGGCAAAAATTGGGGGGAGATAATAAAAGGAGAAAGTATTTTGAGAAAAATTTAATGGCTCCTATTATTTTGTAGTTGTGGGACTCAGGTTTAATTTGAATCAGTAAACTCTCAGAGGGCATCTGTAAGCATTTAGAAAAGGATGGTTAATTCTCAGCTTTTGTGCAAAGGCAGAAAGATGTACTGTAACATATGATGCAGATCACTTTAGAGTAATTGAACCATGGCTTTTGCATGCTTTCGATCCTAAGCTTATCACTATCTGAAGCCTGTAGAAAGTCTTTTCCATTTACATAACAGGGCCAGAGATTATTACAACTAAAATTAGATCCACGAATTGCTATGCATAGTGCTTTGTAGCATAATCGAATTATGATAAAATAGCTTTTATTTCTTTATAGCTATATAATATAGTTAGGTTCTTCAGTAATTTGTTTAGAAGTAAAGGAGTGGCAGTACTATCTTATTATATTAAAGCATCACTGATTTTTGGCCAAATCGACAACCTTGCTTGCTTATTTTTTTAGAGATGCTTATTTGAAGAAAGTGAGGGACACGGATAAGATCTAATTTCTTTTCCTTTCTTTGTTCTGCCCCTGCCTTTCAAGAATATGGCCACAGCTCATGAGTTGTCCCTGCTCACCCTTATCACTTACCCTGATAATGCCATCCTGGAAAAGTGTTCCTATTCATTTGATATGACCAGATAAAGTCAACTAACACCGGAGAATCCTTAGCTGCTGTTTTCTCTCACGTTCTGAACAGGGCAAACCACAAAAACCTTGACTATTTTTCTGAAGATGTAAATATGGGAGGAAAAACAAGCAAGTAGTTGAGGAAAGCAGGGTACTTGGGGAGAGGGGAAAATGGAAATTAAGACGGTGTCATGGGGGAAACTAGCAGAAGAAAGAGAAGATGAAAGAGACTATAAGGATATGGCTATGAAGGAACAGGAGGCTAGAGACAGCGCAAGATATAACCCAATGGAAGCTTATAACACGGTGTAAGAGAAATTTTCCACACCATTTCAAGGCTCTGAAAGTTTCTCCATGGCTCTATTGAGCAGAACCCCGCACCCCACCCCATTCTCTATTACCATTAATGCTGAAGGTAGCGCTAGCTGCAGAGGTGGCATTTTCTCCGAATTTAATTTTCAGTTACTGAACTCAGTTACCGACTCTTCAGAGCCTGAGGGAGGACGAGCCTTTGATAAAGCTGTGGCCATTAACTTCCCTTTTCTTTTTAACCTCATTAGATTTCCCGAGATTTAGTTCTGGACCTAAAGCACTGTACAGTGGCTAAACTATGCAAAATAGCATTCTCGGTGAAAGGCAACACCTGCAAAATTATCAAACAAATTCCAACTTCAGTTGTATCCAGTGACATCACCAAATGAAATCCTAGTGCAGACGTCTTGAGTAATAGGGTATTAAATTTGTCACAGGCTTCGTGAAAGCCACAGCCCGTGACTTCCTTCATGGCATCCTGTGGTGCAACGATGAACCAGAAAGGCTCTTTGTGCGGTGGCACCTTTGCCTGCATGTTCAGTGGGTAGCACAGCCATGCAGACGTTAGCCTCGTTGAGGCAGGATTGAAAATAGGCTGCTTACCTGTTTGTCCACAGTGGGCATCAGAATTCTGATTTAATTGGTATGGATAACCCATTTCCAGTGTATGGGAAAATTCATTTAAAAATGTCATTTTTAAAAATTTCTTGAGCATGACTAAACCTGGAATGAGAACTGTGTACTGAGCAATAATGTAAATGATATAAAGGTTACATGATGATACTGTGGTCTGACTTTGCTTCCATGTTTTTCATCTGGCACCAGCCAGATCCGTAGTGCCTGGGTTGGTGACTGTCCCCTAAATGGGCAGGCACAGCAAGGAAAGGTTTCACTGCCTCAGGACTCACTTTACCACTCCTAGAGTCTCTGTGCCTCTGGTCTTTGGGACAAGACGTTTGCTCTTCTGTGTCCTTGACTAGACATGGAAAGATTTGTTAAAGCCACCTACTAGGTATACCTGTTAATAATGCTGATTTTGTAATCAAAGAAAACACAATAATTTCAAGAGAAACATCAAAAGTGCTTTATTCAAGATAATGTCCATTGCTAGCTGCACATTTCCCCCATCTTTCCAGGTAATTTGTGGATACCATCCCAATAGAACTTTTCTTGTTTTGAGGCAAATCATTCAGAGACCCAATTTTCCATTTCTTCGTACATTTTGAAGTGCTTCTCAGAAAGTGCATGTGCCATCAATTAGAACAACTGGTAATCTGAAGGAATAAAGTCTGGTTAATACAGTGGGTGGGTTAATACTTCCCCGGCAAGATCTTTTAACGTGTCTTTAACTGGTTTTGAAGTGTGTGATAGTGCGTTATCATGAAGCAAAATTACTTTGCCAAGTCTTCTGGCACATTCTGGTCATTTCACAGTGAAAGTGTGGTTCAAATTGATTTATTTGCTGTCGGTAGCAATCAGTATTAATGGTTTCACCTGGTTTTAGAAGCTCATAATACACCACACCTTCCAGATCCCACCAAATGCAGAGCATTGTCTTCTTTCCGAAGCGATTTGGCCTTGCAGACGATGTTGATGGTTGACCTGGATCAACCCATGATTTTGTGCATTGGGGATTCTCAAAACAAATCCACTTTTCATCGCCAGTCACAATAGATGCAAAAAAGACTTCCTTTCGTGCCGTTGAAGCAACATTTTACTGATGACTTTTCGGTTTTCCATTTGTCTTTCGTTCAGTTTATGTGACACCCATTTTCCTTCCTTTGAAGTCTTCCCCATTGCTTGTAAATGATCGGAAATTGTTTGCTGAGCAATGCTTAATCTTTCTGCAAGTTGTTTTTGAGTTTGACACGCATCTTCATCCAATAATGCTTGTAATTGTTGGTCTTCAAACTTTTTTGGTTGACCTGGACATACTTTGTCTTTCACATCAAAATCATCACTTTTAAAGCATTTAAACCAGCATTCACAAGTATCTTGAGATGGAGCATGTTCACCATAAGCTTCCCGAAGTATACGATAACTTTTTCTTCAAAAAAAAGTAATGAATTAAAACTTCCTGCAAATGCTCTTTTTTGGAGCACGAAATTAGACATTTTTAAGTGTAAAAATATCTATGATGTTAACACCTTCAGCAAATTTGACATACGAAGTTTTTAAAATTGCTGTCAATACAACAAAATAGCATACATATCAAATTGCATATATATCAACATATGTGTAACTCCATCTACTGAAAAAAATCCACATTATTAACTGGTACACCTAGTAATGCAATTAGGTTCCAATAAATATTGTTTCCCTGTATCTACATTACTCCCACCATAGGAAGAAAAGGGATGATGAGGCTAGAGGATTAGGCAAGTGTGAGACCACCATGGATCTTTCAAATCATGCTAAGGAGTTTGAATTTCAACCTGAAAAAAAATAATTCAGCAGAGGTTATCCAATCAAGTGTGTGCTTTAGAGACATGTGTCTGGCAGCAACGTTTAAGATGTATATCAGGGCAATGGGTCAGATCCAAGAGCTCCTGGTGATCTCTGCACAACAAGATCTTGAGATCTTCATCTTTTTGGATGGGACTCATCCTCTGCTGATGTTGGAAAATTGAGGTGCGAGTAGCTATCACTATCTAGAAGAATGGGGTTGAACCACAGACGGTGGTTTCGAATGGAAAATCTGACAATTTCCTAAAATCAGGTTCTTAAAATGTGATTCCAGACCAGCAGCTTCTGAGAATGTGAGTTTGCTAGAAATGCAAATTCTCAACCCTAAGTAGACCTACTGAATCAGAAACTCTGGGGTTGAGAGTTCAACAATATGTTTTGTTCAGCCTGCAAGGAGATTCTCTTACACACTGAAATTTGATAATCACTGCATTAACTCAAAGTATACAAGCATACCTCAGAGATATTGTGGGTTCGGTTCCAAACCACTGCCATAAAGTGAGCTGTAATCTTTTTGCTAGTAGTGTCTTGCCTTTAATAAAAAAGTTCAGTATCTGTGAAGTGCAATAAAGTTAAGTGCAATAAAATGAGATATGCCTGTACTACCAAGCTAAAAATGAAGTGAAAGGTCAAGGTCAATGAATCAGAGAATAGTAATGAATACGTCATCAAATTAAGGGAGAAATAGAAGTAGACATTAAAGTCAAAGTATAAAGTGAGGGATGTGGAGCGCTAGGGAGGTAAGAAGAAGGAGCCCCAATTGAGCAAATAAACAGTTAAGATGGTCTTGGAAAATACCTAGACCCGTGGTCGGCAAACTGCGGCTCGCGAGCCACATGCGGCCCTTTGGCCCCTTGAGTGTGGCTCTTCCTAAGCCTTAGGAGTGCCCTAATTAAGTTAATAACAATGTACCTACCTATATAGTTTAAGCTTAAAAAATTTGGCTCTCACAAGAAATTTCAATCGTTGTACTGTTGATATTTGGCTCTGTTGACTAATGAGTTTGCCGACCACTGACCTAGACTATGCTTGTAGCCTATTTTGATTTTCTAAGACTGCTGTAATGATCTGGGTGGCTCAAACAACAGGATTTATTTTCTTATACTTCTGGAGGCTAGAGGTCAGAAATCGGGGTATTTGATTTCTGGGTGACATCCCCTCTGAGGCTCTGGGTTGAATCCTTCCCTGCCTCTTTCTAGCTTCTGAGGATAGACATCCCTCCTCCATGATCCTTGACTTGGAGCTGCAATACTCCAATCTTTGCCTCTGTCATCATATGGGTCTTCTTCTCCCCATGTGTCTCTCCCTCTGTGCCTCTTCTTCCTTTTATAAGGATACCAGTCATATCATATGCGACCTGCTCTAATGACCTCATTGAAACTAATTACATCTGCAACATCCCTATTTCCAAATATTTCCACATCCTGAGCTTCTGGGGGGTTAGGACTTCAACATGGTCACATTCTGAGGTGCTAGAGGTTAGGACTTCAAAATATTTTGAGGGCAGAGCAAGGGACATAACTCAACCCACAACATAGCCCACCATTGGTTCTTATTTAACTGACACTGCACAGTTTAGGTTCCCCCAGAAAGAGACTCTACAACAGAGATTCTTGTTTAAATAGTTTATTTGGTAGGTGACCCCAGAAAACACCCTAAGGAAGTGGTAAGGTGGGGCAGGCCAGAGAAGGCATGCAAAAAAAATATGCAAGCAACTGGGGCTTAATTCCACTAGAAAGCTCTGGAAAATGTGTAGAAACCAAGCTTCAGCGGGTGGGGGCGGGGGTGCTCAGGTGTTTGTCCAGCCTTGGATGAGTACTACTCAGGGAGCCCATTAATTCTTAGGCATTTCCAATCTGCTCCAAGCTGAGAAGGAACAGGCCACACAGACCAGGAAAGCTCTCAGGTGAAGAGATACTGGAAGTTGTAAGTCAGGCCAATGTACACACAAATGGTCCAGATGAAGGGCGCAGGGTACCAGGAGCATCTGTCGTTATTGGGAGGGCTGGCTTTAGGAACGTAGAGGAGAACAGGAAATAAATACATGCAAAGACCATGTACAAATCAGTAAATTAATTGTGTCAGATCTTTGCAATATGAAATGGCTAATTTGACTTTTTAAATTTCTCACTCAATTGAGTTGATTTTGTTTACTGTAGGCCGAAGCTTATGGCCACGGAAATGTCGAATAAAATTATTTGTATTGCCTGTTTTTAGTTGTTGTAAAATTACTAATGAGACTCTTTGGAGCATTTTAAGGGACTTTATTAGTGAGAATTTTAAAAAGAAGAAATTCTGACAGCTCCATGATACCACAGATTAACAAACCTGCACAGAGAGGACCTGAACAACTTGCCATGACCACTCAGTGTGGCATAGGAAAAGCTGAAAAGAGCATTTCCTGTCTTGGCCTCTTCTACTCAGCTGTGTCTAACTTGTCTAGGAGACTAAAGTAAACTGAATTGTCATGTGGTGCTCTTCCTAAAAGGCATAGTGAATTTCTTTGTATTAAGGTGGGGTTATTTTTTTTTTAAGTTGAACACATATGTAGACGTCAATGCTATCTTTATCTTATTTTTTTTTTAAAGGAAACTGAGGCTTAGAGAATTTTCTTGCTTAAGTCATGCACAAGTTTTTGATAGAATCAGAATTACAATCCAAGAATTTTTCTCTCTTATCTGTGTTATTTCTTTTCACACAAATACAACTATTTTCTGGTTACTTAGGAGATGTGTACATAACGTGATCTCACCATAGATATTGCTACCTTAAAATACATTTTACTGGAGATAGAGGCACTACAACATAACTTAACCTCATATTTAAACTGTGTGTCAAGAAAGTTGGCATGGCTCAAAAACAAGTGTTTTCCCCCTTATATATTGTGCTTTGTGACAAAGATTTTGCCTATAAAATGATGTTTTTAAATCTAATATAGTAATATAAAATTACAGTGTGGTTAAACCACTATAAGTTTGGATGATAACCTAATTGGAGTTATATGTAAAAAAATTTTAGCCAACAAAGAATAATTTTCAACATCAGAATAGCTAACTGATCCTGGAATAGACAAGGGAGGAAAGGGAATCCAATTATTACTTTCCCAACATAGCATCTAATACGGAATCAAAGATTTATAGGCTCATAATTTATAATTGTCTCATGCTAAAAAAATCATGAAAATTATACTGGTGAGAAAATTTTAGCAAAGTTATAAAATAAATGTGAATTTTATATTTTCTTTTGGCAATAATTAAAGTTGCAAGGAAGATTTTGTATGGATTATTTCTTTGCATTCTCATAGGTGTGGGTTCAAGTCCTGTCTTCCACTTATTAGTGGTATGACTGGAAAATTTATTGACTTGTCCTCTATTTTGTCATCTGTAAAGTATTCTCTAACTTTCATCCCCGTCTGTTAATCTAATGCCTGCAATATGTCACCTACACATATATTAAGTGTAATTAAAGAGTCTTATTCTAAATAAATCTACTTTAAAGGGTTATCATTAAAATAAATGACAAAGTTTGATATATTTAGTAGGCAGTCAACAAAAAATATTTTCATTCCAAGTCACAGTATGTGCTCTTTGTGCTACATCATGACACATGTTGGAAGAAGTCTGGAAAGACAGAAACTTTGGAGTTGGACAGACTGAGATTTGTAAACCCCAATTGTGCTGCTCACCAATTTAGCGATAATGGCCATGTTACTTAACAGCTCACATTATGTTTTGTTTCCTCTCTAAGATATAAAATGGAACAATTATCTTTCAGTGTTGAAAAACAAATGAGTTTATTAGTATACTAGAGGCCCAGTGCACAAAATTCATGCACGAGGGGCAGGGAGAGTTGGGGTCCCTCAGCCCAGCCTGCACCCTCTCACAATCTGGGACCCCTCAGGGGATGTCCAACTGCTGCAGGATTGAGCCTAAATTGGCAGTTGGGCATCCCTCTCGCAATCCGGGACCGCTGGCTCCTAACCACTTACCTGCCTGCCTGCCTAACCGCCCCTAATCACTCTGCTTGCCTGCCTGATCACCCCTAATGGCTTGCCTGCTTGCCTGCCTGATCACCCCTAACCGCCTCTGCTTCAGCCTACGTACGCCGCTGCAGCTTCATGCAGAAGGACATCTGAAATGAAATCTGAAAGGTCGTTCAGCTGTCTGGTCTAATTAGCATATTATGCTTTTATTATTATAGATGTGGTTTTTCTATTTTAGTTTTTTCATCTCTAAAATGGGAATTCTATTTATTACTTAGATTAAAATGTTGTGAAGACCAACTTAGATAATGCATTTGGAAGTAAATTTTTAAAAATCTTGTTAAATATTATACAAATGTTAATTTTTGTTATTAAAAGATGTTATTAAATATGTCATTAATACCATTAAAACATTAAAATTAAAATATAATTTAAGATGATTTATTTCTAATGAATAATAATTTATCTGTATAAAGTATTTGCTTACCTCCCAAATTTAATCAAATCATAAAATGGTTGAATATTATAAATCATGGTCCAATATTTTAAAAAACTTATTTGTAATTACTCAAATTTACAGCAAAACAAATACATCTGCTCATGATTACTATTACAATTTTATTTTCACTTTTAAAATGATACAGTCAGCTCTACTGTATGTTAAATATATAATATAATTAGTGAAATTTTATTTTACATTACTTTTTAAGTTCTCACTGCTTTTTGAAATAAAAATATCATAACATGTTTTTCTGTAATTAAAATGAACAAATTAGAAATATTGATTAATTTCTGTGGGTAAAGCCCCACAGTAATATCTGAATTGCAAGGTCCCTGCCCTGATGAAGCTTAAGTATGAATTGAGATTGAAGACAGAGGGAATTGATATTGTCAGTAAAATATCCATGGCCCGGCTGGTGTAGCTCAGTGGTTGAGCATCGACCTATGAACCAGGAGGTGATGGTTTGATTCCGGGTCAGGGCACATGCCCAGGTTGCGAGCTCCATACCCAGTGTGGGGCGTGCAGTAAGCAGTTGATCAATGATACTCTCTCATTACTGATGCTTCTCTCTCTCTCTCTCTCCCTCTCCCTTCCTCTCTGACATCAATAAAAATCTTTAAAAAAATATCCATGGAAGAACAAGTGTTGGAGTGAAATACTTCAGGCAGGAGGATGGGAAAGAAGAGGCTGGGACCTGTGTAAAGAAGGAGAGCTGGGAATGGCTGGACATTTTCAGAGACAGGCCTTGTGAGTTGTGGTCAGGCATTGGTGATGAGAAGATAGCAGAAATAAGTTGCTTAAGGGAGTCATCCTTCCCAGACTTAGGAGGGAGTGAACGGACATTGAGGGTTTTTAGCAAAAGAGTTGCCAACTGAAAGTAAAGTTCCGGGGTATTAATTTGTCAGTAGAGTCTAGAGCTGAATAGAGTAGAGAGAGGGAAAGAAAAATGTCTTAGAAGAATATCAATAGTTTGGGTAGGACTTCAGTATAATGACAGTCATGTGAAAAAGGTTAGGAAGAAAGTAATATAAAAAATTAAAAAACATTAATTGTACTTGTCAGGTGATCCAACTGGAATACAGGGAAATCAGAAAGGGAAGGAAGTTTGAATTAAGGAGGTAGAGCATTGTGGATGGTATGACCTACTCAAGTATAGAGATATTGTGTTTAATCTGATGGAGCATCCAACTAGACTAGTGTTGGGGCACACTGGAGCTGGAGTCTTGAAAGTGAACTCATTCTGTGGAGGAGAAATTATGGGCTTGTATAGCTAACCCTGGTCTTGGATACAGAGGTCAGAAAAGTCGATGTGGTGTGCCATACATCTTCCATTGCTGTTGTAGTCCCATTGTATTGAAGGCTTTTCTCTAAGAGGCCATTTTGTTTAAATTATCAGGTAAACTTTCTAGTTATGAAAGTCGTTTCAACCTTCACACTGTTAACCAATACACTTACATTCTGTTAAGTTAAACACCAAGAAAGTTGTAAGTTTTCACATTCACTGTAATGGAATGTTCTTTGCAAAGCTTTAGCTATGGCCACTTAAATGTCAACATTGTTAACAATACTGTCTCTAAATTAGATACCTACAGGAAAGCTCTCTTAGTTGGAAGACCTTGCATGTTACAATGCCTCCTGTATTTGAATGTATTATTAATAAGAGGTAGCTTCCAAAGTATATGTGCTTCCAGCCTGGGAAAGACATTTTCACTTCTAATCACTGGGTTTAGATTCAGTTTTGTACTTAAAAACTATGATTAGTTAGGAAAATCACCCCAAAGGTGAATGCATCTAAAAATTTCTTTTAGGATTTTCGGCATTTAAAATATCTTTCACCAATTTTTGGATTGACGGAAAGAGTTCGTTTTAACAATATATTTGTAAGAAGGCTTCTATCTAAAAATGACATGAAGTATGTATCTGCATTCTGTGTCTTCATCAAGCATTCTCACTTGCTATTGGCTTCAACTATGAAAAAAAGGGAATTGAACAGTTTTTCACTATAGATACTGGGGCAGCTAGCCCCCAAAAGCAGTTGCTAAAATCAGTCTCAAATTTAAAGTATAGGACGATTTTCCTAAAGTGCATGCTTTATCGCTTCAAATTTCACCCATGTGAGTGAGATCCATTTTATGATTTAAGTCCTTTACTTTCACTTTCACTTGAGAAACTTTACAGGATTTTTTGCTAGCCCCCAAAACTTTGCCACTTTTCTATGCAATTCTACAAAATATCTCCTTCCCTACTACCTCTAATAATTACTGTGATGTTCAAGCCATTGTAAATTGAGCACAGCATCATTGATGCAGGAAAGCTCTCTCCTGGCTTGAGTCACGTTGGCCACATTGTTCTCTCTGGCAGGTAAGACTAATCCTATAGCTTTTTAACTTTAAACCTAAAAGAGAAACGCGCACAGCCAAGACACACACAGATAACGTTCGTCTAACTCAAAGGGCCTCATCGCCTTTAGTACAATCCAGTCAGCAGTGCGACCTCCTGTTTCTGGGCTTCCCTTCTCTTTAGAAGAACTATTTTCACACACTAACACCCCGCGCCAAAATCCAGCCTGTGGCTGGCCCCTCTGACAGAATCGTGGGCAGAGTTGTAATGTTGCTTAGTTAGGTGTCTGCTCCATTAGACGTACATGGGTCACTTTTGTTCTTTTCTTTTATGTCACGAGGCTCCCATCCCTTTACATTCCTTTTCTCTGTTTAAAGTGGAAAGTCTGTCTGAACTGTTCCCACAGTGTCCTCAGTCCAATAGGTTACAAAAGTAGTAACACACTAAATAGAAGTGGTACCCTTGGGAAAATCCATTTCTTCTGAGGTTGTCTCTGTTCCAATGAATGAAGACTTCTTTGAGGTTACAAATATGTTTAGCAACATCTCCGCACAAATGATTGCAGGTTGTTTCATTCAGACTCCGAGGGGAAAGCCTTCCTATCCTGGATGTGCATGAGGTGATGAATACACTCTTTTGGAATACACTCATTTTAAATAAAGGAAGCTTTATTTAAAAGACTCTTTGTATTCTGCTGAGTACCCTAATGAGCTATCTAGGGTGGTGCATCAGTGTGGGAGCAATCAGAGAAGGCGTCCCCTCTTTTCACCGGTGCTGCTCTCCTTTGTAGAGCTGTGCTTGTTGTTGACTCAGGGTCCTCGTCATTCCCCTGACTAAAGAAATAAAACACACATGACTTTCATTTTATGGCCCAAATCACCAAAATCATCAGCTTTTATAGACAGCAAACACTACACATAGCAACCTGATCTTTTGCCTCTATGCTTATGAGAGTCTCTCCTGGCAAGGATTCTGTTACTTCAAAAACAGATGCAGATGCAGAAAATACGAAAATGAAAGCTTGAGGGGGATGCTTGTTTGTTAAATTCGTGATGTTTAGAGATCCTCAAACTACTGGTGAATCAATTTAGATATAGCCAGTTAGTTTGGATTTATATAAATAAAGTGGATAATTAAGACACTTATCCCAATAACTTGGGCCCCAATGCATATTTCAAGATTAATTCAGATAATGCCACAATTCTTCATTTCATGTAATATATGTAGATGTGGCCTTAATAGGCATGCTTTCTTATCCTAATAGTCATGGACTTAAGTTCATACTGCAGTTCACTTATTTGAGACATAATTTATAATTACACATATACAGATTCATAACATTTTAGTAATACAGAGCCTGTGGAGAAATAAAACCCAAAATTAAATCAATTTTTTAGATAAATGAGAAATAAGTTTCTTACTTAAAATATGCTGATATTGAAGGCCAGATGCAAGATTTTTTCCTCCATATGATTTACATTGATCATTGCCTTGAGTTTCTATTTTCCTTTGTATAAGTAATAACAGGTGAAACTGTACACTGGCACCATACTTAGAGACACTGCCACATCCACAGAGATCAGAGAAATATACGAATCTTACATCACATGAGTACAGATAATTTGTTTTTATAGAGTGCCATTTGTGCCAAAATATCATGAAACACCTCATGATTGGTTTGATTACAAGAAAAAGAAGTGTCATGCTATTTCCTTCCGCTGGTAGCCACAGACAGATGTAGGCAATTCAAGGCAGAGAGCGCACCCTCAGTCCTTGAACATAATTTTACTTGTGGCACTGAGGAGCTCAGGGACTTTGTAAGGCACTAACCATCTCCCCACTTTTTGCTGGCCTTGTCTGTGTGATGCTTTTCCTTTAAAATGACATGTTGAAAAATGTTGGTGGAGAATATAAATGAGTTAGAAAAGTTGTATACAGATAAACTCAAAAATGCAAAACCCAATTCTCATACTTCTCGAAAAAGAAAACTGCATTAGGGTTCACTCTTTGAATATTGGTTCATCAATTGTAACAAATGTACTACAGTAATGCAAAAAGTTAATAGTGGAAAGTGGGGTGTGGGAACTCGGTACTTTCTGCACAATTTTTCTATATACATAAAAACGGTTCTAAAATAAAGAAAAGAAAACGCGATTCTTATACCAATATTAGCCAGTCAGGATAAATTGCAGGATTTTTTATAATACACACCTAAAACCTGTACTTTTTGAGGCAAGAAGACAAAAGCTTTGTTTCTGCCAGCCCATTAGCCAGCCCTCAGCATGCTGGCCTTCCATTCCATTTGTTTTTCATTGAAACCTCAGTTATAATTAAATTGTTGTGAGTGAGGGTAGAATGTCACTACCTGAACCCAGATCATTTTGCCTGGAGTTCCTGTGCAGGAGTATATTATGAAAGATCAAGTATCACATTCTGTACTAGTCCTAGCCCTTGGTAACCATGTTTGCACTGTTTAAAATTTGAGTTAGTGATTTAAACTTTTGCACTTAAAAAGGCAACTTCCAAAGCAAATAAAATTGTGTTAGAGGTTAAAGTGAAAGAGGCAATACCAAAATAGGCTCAGAAAGAAAATTCCCTATTATGTATTCCTGTGTTTGTGACCAAGGTGCTATTGCACCAAAGACGAGAATTAACGGGGAGAAAATACATGATCCAGAGCTTTGAGTGAGGCCTAATTGCATTTACACAGATAAAGAGAGGCAGGATGAGAGGAGAAAAGAAACAATGGATAAAAAGTTCTCCATTTACTCTTTGTAATTAGTTAAGAAACATTTAAATTAATAACACAATCTGAGTATTGCAGTATGTGTGACATATATCACATTTTAAATTAATTCTTGAAATAGTTACTGGTGTCCTACTTTATTTCAATTTTGATAAATTAGCTTACAGTCACTTTTTGATGAGTGTCCCATAAAGTAAAAATTAGCATCTCATCTGCCATTAACAACTCTTCTTGTAGTAAAATAGTGTTAACCTATGTAATGTCAACATATAAGATTTAAAATAGATATTGAAAGTTGATCTTATTAATTTATAGGTTTAGCTATGGCATTAGAAGGGGAGAAAGGGAGAACAAGTTTTGTGAGCTTCCTTGTTTAGCCCTGTAATAGAAAAACCTTTCATTGTCCAGGTTTGATATCAAATTGGTCACTCACATTCATTATTCTTCATTGATATGATGTAGTAGTCATCTCTGGCATTTTGGAATTTGAAGAAAAGACCCGAGATCATAGGACTACTTTTAAATGGCTAGCTTTTGTACTGGAACTATGTACAAATTTACAATCTGCTGATTACACTATTAGGGGCCTGCAGCCTCGTTGACCTGATGTCATAGTTGCCTTTGGAAAACTTAATGTCTTGAGGTAGACTTTCCCATGACGAAGGTTTACACTTCTGAAAATTCTCTGATGTGATTTTGCCTGGATCCATGTGTGTGTGTGCGCGTGCACAGGTACATGTGTACATTTAATTTTGAGCAATTAGGAATAATTACTTTTGTATGACCTACTTTGAAAAACCATGATCTCTCAGCCTAGCAGTGAATCCAGCTACTTTCCTTCGTGTTAAATTTTTTTTTTTTATTTTGTTCACTTTTCCATCCAAAGAGGTGATTAAACCAAGCATATGTAACAACCATAGAAGACCCAATACAAACTAAATAGTGATCATCTCTAAAGCTCAGACAAATGATCGAGGTACAATAAAGTGAATTTGGGAAGTAGCTGCAGGAATTATCACTTCATTTCTAAGTTTTCTAATTTTTGTCCCTAAAGGAAAATATTACAACTCAAGAGTATATAAGCACATTTTTGTTAGACTGATGAAAAATAAATCAGAAATGTTTCTTATGATTTACAACTCTGTCATCAATGCATACTTGTTCATCAGTACATTTGTTTTAAAATATTTCTTTAAGGACTGGTTAATTATCTCTCAAACTCTGCTCTCTTCCCCATGCTCCGCCCCCTCATCTTTACATTAATCTGTGTATCCTAACAATAAGCTTATGGCTTAGTCATGTATATTGAACCTACTCAGCTTTTTATGAAGGACATATTTATGTCTCAGAAAACCAAAATGATTTCACTTTGTTTTGACAGAATAACTTACATTTTATCCAAGTGTCTCTTTTTAGATGATATTCTTAGCAAGGGAATTTATTTACTAAGTGACATTTCTGCTAACCTGGAAAGGAAGATATCCATTCTTCAAACACTGCCATTACCAAGCTTTGAAAAGACGTGATTGTACCATGTTAGGGGAACTGTGTCGGATTTTCCATCCAACTTTCTCTCACTACAATAACTGAGCATGGCAACGCACTTCGAGGGATGAAATGACTACAAAGCAAATTAATACAATCAAGTCTTTAGTACCAACTCTGTCCATATCTGTTAAATATTTTCAAACTATTCTAAAAAACACACACCCAGAAGGCAAACTCACAGTGAATGGAAACAAAATGGTCAGCAGCGTGTGTCGCATGTTATTTGAATGGAAAGTAATTTATCGCGTCTGAAATAAAAGCTGTTTATTCTTGTGTTGCACTGTCTTGTAACAATCTTTACCATTTATCTGTAGAAAAAGTGAGAAACTGTACCGCGATTAGCATATGAATACTTGACACGTCCAATTGGCTGTACAATAACAGAAGGGCATTTGCGGTTGGTGTGTGCACACAGACAAAGCAGCCATGTTGAAAAAAATTGAGATGCTGTGGGTGGGTTAACCCTTCACTTCTCTCTTAGGTTTCCCACTCCTGACTCTGACCCAAACAGTCTGGCAGCTAGAATCAGAATATTTTTATAACAAAAAAAGTAATCAGGGGCCATTATGCTTATGATAATTCTATTGATACATTCAGTCTACTAGAAAAATAGAAACAGAGTGACAATTAGGGAGTTTGTGCGAGTGGGTGTGTGAGTGTGTGTGAGTGTGTGTGTGTGTGTGAGTGTGTGTGAGTGTGTGTGTGAGTGTATGTGTGCATGCACAAGGGGGGAAGGGACTGGCGACTGGCAGTGCAGAGAGGGTACAGAAGTGAAACAATGCCTACATACAGTTTTATTTCATGGCCACAACGTAGTGGTCCTTGGGTCAGATGTGTGAAACTATTTCTCAAAGAAGCTGCATACATAATGGAGGCCCTCCAAAGGGTTCCCAGTTGAAGTTGCCAGGCTGCATTCATTTCAAAAGCAGAACCATTTGTTATCAAATTTAAATTAACTCTCTGCACACTGAACTTGAATTTTAGAGCCCCGCTTCCTTACAATTCTTAAAAGTAGTTGAGAAAAGGCAAAACATGGATCTGGAAAATGGAAATAAGAAAGCCCCCACAAGGAACTGCAGTGGCTCTCATGCAGGCCTTCGGGGTAATAGTGTTTTACAGATTAAATTTAAGAAACATCTATTTGAAATGACTGGAAATAAATCAGTATTTTCCCCATGTAATTTTTGTAGATCCAGACTTACTGCAAAATCTTTTCATATGTGCATCTGTACTTCAGCTAGATTTTTACCTTCATCAGGGTATAAATCTACCCCCCCCCCACATGCCGCACAGATTAATTACTCTTTGCTGTGAGATTTAGAGTAAGATAATATATAAAGTTGTAGAATATTTATACTGTTTTAATCTATTATGTCAACTTCAATATTTTGCTATAATAGAATACATGGCTTCATGCATTATTTTAAACAAGTTCATGCAACTTACTAAGTAAGCTTGTTGGTAATGTTGCCAATTGTTGGTGTATTAATTCAAACAAACAAGCAAACAAACAAAAAAACCAACCCAGTGGAATGTGCAAAATGACTTGTGTTGGGATCTTCCTAAAACTACACAGAGGAAAAGCTTTAAAAAAAAGTGCATATTTTTTCTGTAAGATATATACAGACATAATTGCACATTATTCTCCGTATCTGGCAAAAGTGTTTAAAGTTTAAGTGATCTAGATTATCAAAACTTTTCCATCACATATGAGTTGGAAAAGTTGATTATGAGGCAGACTTTTATTCCTGTTAAATTTATTATACAGAGCTAAATACCCCATTCTGAACAATCCATGTGTTTTTTTTCTCAATTTTGAAACACAACTTTAAAGGTTTTAATTACTATTCCTTCATCCTAACATGACACTGATTTGCTACGATCAAACCAACCTGTTTTAATTGTTATAAAGCAATTTTAACTCTTTAGTCTGAAATGCATAGCAAACTTTGCTTTGAAAGAAATAAAAAATTAAAACAAAACAAAGCAATTAAAAACACAAAATGAAATACCATTAAAGGCTGTGATGTTAAATGTAATCTTCCAAATACCTGCCAAGGACTCCCCCCACATAGCATAGAGAACATTTTATTGTTCTCTTTATAAATAATTAGTACTCGTGAAGTACTTTTATAGTCATAGAAAGCAGGAACTGCTAATTCTAATGACAATTTTTGTTAATGATATAAGAACAAATGATGTGCAATATAAAAGTAGAGAAGAAAAGAAGTTATGTAGTTTTAAATTTCTCTAAAAATGTTGAACAAACACATACAAAAGTAGCTATTAATCTAGCTTTCTTTTTTCTACTAATATGTGTTATTTTATTTATTTTTAATTTATTGACAAGAGAAGGAGAGAGGGAGAGAGAGAGAGAAAAAACAAACATTGCATATCAGAACGATGCTCTAACCAACTGAGCTACCTGGCCAAGGCCTAGTACGTGTTATTTTAAAACCACAACCCATTTGCTTATTAAAGCTTTTTTGCAGGCAACAATATTATAAGGTTAGAATGTCCTACCAAGTGTTTTTTGAGAATTTTGTTTACTTACTGGTGGAAGTGATGTCCCCTACTTGTGTATCCATGACAACACCACAACATAGCGGAGAAGTACTAGACCTTTTTTCTTTCTTTTTTTCTGAAACTTCAATATGAGATAAAAAGCAAGAAGCCAAATCTTATTAAATAGCATAAGCTTTCCAAAAGATAAAACAAACTTTATAGAAACACATGGGAGTTGCTTGTGGTGACACATTTCTGCTATTTCAAAGCTTTACCCAGATCTATTCATTGACTATAATATAGTTCTGAACAGTAGAAAAAATAGAATAGATAAAACTTAACAAATTCTCTTATTTTTTTCATAATAAAGTAATGTGATGTGACTGTTTCAAGACTGAATAATTCACAAACCAGTTTTATATACAATCCTCTTATTAGATTTTGTCCTTCTTTAATGCTTCAAATTATTTTTTTATTAAAATTCTTTTAGATCAAACTGTAATATACTCCAGGGGATTATCAATGTACTTGTTTATCAGAAGCTATTTACTACTAAAAGTTTTCCCATATTGATGTTATCATTATATTTTAATGTGCAAAACAGAAAATTTTTAAAACATAAAATGAAAATATTTCTTTTTTCAGCCTTGTTTTTGTTTGCTAACAGGATATGTTTTAACATTCTTCATAATTATTTTAAAATTAATAACTATTTCAGTTAGTATAAGCATTTGATGCAATAACCATTTCCCCCCTTTTGATAGCTAGACTTACTCATTGGATCTTAGCATGATTATATTGCATCTGAGGTTCTAGGAATATTCCAAAACATGTTTTTTACTAAGTCCAAAATAAAATTTAAACTCGTGATTATTAACATTTGTTTCATCTTATCACACATCATAGATATAAACTTGGACATGATTATATATAAAAATACCTCTTCTTAGGCTCACCTATTTGATACTCTCATTATTTTGACATTTAATATCTTTGGAAATTACCTAGTAGTAGAAAATCTACTGCAATGTGACTGGGAAATTTCTCATCAACATTCACTGCAAAAGGAGGAAATTAAGTTTTCAAAGGACAATGAAAAATAATTCTCTCTCCCTTCCCTTTCTCTTCTCCCCTTTTCTCACTCTCTCCCCGTCTTTTACTTCTTTCTCAATCTGTTTCTGCTTGTTTCTCTTTTCTGAGGCTCTTAAGCCAATCATCTCACATGCATCATGCTCTAGAGAAACTGTGGCACACATATGGCAGTGAACTGGTTTGGTAAACATATGTCTTTGCGAGCATTGGATGTCTTGCCAGGAATGAGATATTCCATTTTGGGGAATGAGGGTGGGAAATGCTTAACCACCTACAGATGTTTTGCCGCAAAAGCTAAAGAATTGCAGTCAAAGAGCTGCAAAATGTGTAATTTGGAATTTTTCCAAGGTTCTTTTTTTAATAAGAAAAAAGTTAACAGCTTTCCTATTCATCTCTTTTGAGAAAATTTACAGTCGTTTCCCAGTTCTGCCCCATTCTGAAGTAAGGACAAAAGACTGAAACCGAAGCTGTCCATCTGCTCCATAACAGTAATGTTATAATGGGTGCTGTCCATTTTTATGCTATTGCTCATGTGTGCCCAGGGGACTGGAACTATTTAATTCACTGATTTCACAGCTCTGTTGTGTGTCACAAAAGGTTAAAAAAAATCCAACACACTTTTTAGCACCCTGTTTACAAGGACTCCCTGTAAATCTAACTGAAGGAACAGATTCCCACCCTGCCCCCAGGCTAGCCCTCTCCCTATTTTTCCTTCTAATTTGGTGCATTCAGATAACAGGTAATAGATGGAACTCACACCATTAACTTGTCCTTTACAAAAGGTGGATATTTCAAATCTGCTGTGACTGTTACTTTCAAAAGTTCACAAATTCCAGAAATAGATTTGAGAGAAAGATGTTTGCCTTTAAGATTTTAGGATTAAACAACTCTGTTTTCCCAGAAGTCCAAGAATTGATGCTCCAGATTAGCAGAGAGTTAATGAAAACTTGCAGAGGAAGACTGATGACTTTTATTCCTCTCCATTGAGCAGGAGGCTGAGCAGTCCCCTGCACAGCTGGTATGTGCTGGTGCTTTGCCAAGGCCATAATGAATCCTGTGCCCTCTGGGGCATTTTCCTGGAGAGACAGAGGTGGCCAGGCAATACTTGGGTCCATTCTGTGGTCTTCTCAGAGCAGCGGCATGAGGTGTTGAAGCTGGCACTCATGTTTGCCACCAAAGAGAGAACGTGGACATCAAGTCAAGGATGTTTCTATCTATCCCAATCAAAAAGAACCTCAATGAGAATGCTTTACAATATCTTATCCTTCCTGCAGCCCATTCATGACAATATATTTATCTAATATTTTAGATACTTAAAATATTAGCCACAGATAAATGCACTACCTAGGTGAAATCATCACTTTCATTTTTATATTATTAACCTGACTCACTTTCAACGATGGTAACTGAAGATACCTATATGTATATTCTCTTGAAAACTAGTTTGTGAGTGTAAAGGGCAGTGGGCCTCTCCTCATATGCTATTTGAAAAATGCTATTGTTAAAAAACCAAATTGCCTCATTACTTTTTCCAATAACAATAACAAATATTTACTTTGTGTTCATAGGTTATATGACATTATTAGATGCTGCATATATCTGAAAAATATAAATTATAAATGCTCTTTGATTTTAGAGAAATTTCATAAATAGTATGTCTAGTAACACGTCCTAAACTCTAGTTGTTCCTTTATTTGTTCATTCATTCGTTTATTATATATTCATCCAAACGTTTCTTGAGAATGTGCTGTGTGCTAAGCACTGTCTCTGAGAGATATTATTTTTAGGGGTATCTCAAAAGATAGGTCTGTTGTAAAATAAGCTTGGGAAACACTGCCCACTATATTGTCCTTTGAGCTATAATAAGCACCTTCATGTACTAGGCAGGCCTGTTCCACTCTAATACATCTGAGAAATCCTGTATTTCATTCATATGTTTTCATAATTATTGGAACCTTTGTTTCTTCAAAGCCCCCTTTCCCAAACAAAACAAAACAAAATAATAACACCTGGAATTCTAGATAACTGAAAGATAAAATTTGGCAATCATCGGTGTAAGAGTAGCAGTTAGGATTGTGTTTATTGTATTCATTTCTAATGGTAATTCTAGTAGACTAGTTAACCAGTGTAACAAGTTTCCAAGTTCTGCCCCATAAGAGCATGAGGGTATTACAATTCTTGAACATGGATTTCCTAAAAAAATCAAAGTCTGGAATCCCAAGTTAAAAGCCTAGAATCCTAAAACTACAGGACACCTTGAGAAAGAGAGTAGTGTGCATGACTAGACCGATCTTTACATATAAAGCAGTGATTCTACCATATAGATGAAGGTAGAATTTATTTCTTGGAACAATTGTTATGAAGACTATGTTTTCTGCTAAGAAATAGTTCTTCAACAACATATTATTAAACCCCATTTTAAAATGCCAGGTAGCTCAGTTGGTTAGAGCACCATCCCAATACATCAAGATTGTGGGTTCAATCCCTAGTCAGGGCACATACTAGAATCAACCAATGAATGCATAAGGAAGTGGAACAACAAATCAATGTTTCTCTCTCTCTCTTCACCTCTCTAAAATTAACTAATTAATTAAAAAACTTTAATGAAGAAATGTGTTAAGCTTTAGAACTTGAGGTTTGGGCAACAAATAAAAATATTCCTAACCAGTTTAGCCAATATGTCTAGATACAGGCTAAGATAATAGCATATTCCAAGTCTTTTATTTTTAAATTTGAAAGCTTTGGTTTTACTCTATAGGAGATAATGTTGCAAGGAAATATTTCTTCTTTGTGGAAAGCTACTTAGCTACTTTTTCGGGACCACACAAATTGTTGCTCAGTATAAGTGACAGTTTGGACTGTCAATTCAACTTATGATGCTATGCCAAAAAGAACTTAAAACATGTATTTAATAGAACATGGCAGCAATGATGATATTCTATAGATCTGCATCTTTTATGAAGAAAGAAGGATCCACTGGAGAAGGTTATGAATCTCCAAAAAGAAAAAAGAGAAGGATTCTCATCCTAGAACTATTACTATTATCTTTCTGATACTCTACTGAAAGTGAAACATTCATCAATTCTACAAAGGCAATTTTACTTCATCTTGAATAGATCTTCCTTATAGGCCATATAAATAGAATTAGAGTAGTTTATATGTTTCCATGTTGTTGTTGTTTTTTGCAGAATAAACTCATTACAGGTAGTCCTTAGAAAATATTAAAGGATTTAATTGCCTATGCATTTTAAATATGCTTAAAATATATGAAAATAAACACTTGAAATTGAATAAATATTCTGAAACAATAGAAATGTGAATGCAGACTTAATACAAATCCATAAAGTGGTGTGACTATACATCACTACAATATATAATATGTACCTCTCTAAAGCATGTGAAAATTCTGGATCAAAGAAGGGCAAAAATCCATCCTGGGTGAGACATGTGGAATTACCAACAGATTATAAATGGCAATTTAGTTTATTTAGGCAATATCCTTGAATCAAACATCACATTTATGATAATAAGAGGAAATTTACAACAATTGGCATGGTGTTCCATTGGCCTGGGCATTGATACCCCAGAGAGAATGTGCATTTAAACATGTGTCCTCACACTTTCAGAATAACATATTTCAAAATTGCCTGATTGACAGCTGCCAATTATCAAAAGTTTCTGTAAAATGAAGAATCGAATAAACAATTTAACACTAATTAGGAGCATAAACAAAACTAATAATCTAGTAAATTTAATCAAATCCCAAAGCCTTGGGGTTGCTAAGGAACCTATCCTTGCCTTAGTTCTAGTTTCTCAAAAGCTTCTGGTAGGATTTCTTTATATTTTATTTTATTTTTTATTTAAAAATTATTTTTCAATTATAGTTTACATTCAATATTATATTGTATTAGTTTCAGGTATATTACATATTGGTTAGACAATCACATACTTTACAAAGTGTTTTCTCATTATTTCCAGTACCCACCTGGCACCATGCAGAGTTATTACAATATTATTGACTATATTTCCTATGCTTGCTGCACTTTACATTCCCATGACTATTTTGTAACTACCAATTTGCACTTCTTTTTTAAAATCTTAATTGTTGAGCATATTGTTGAGCTGTCCCTCTTTCTTCCTCCCATTGCCCCCCCTCCACGTGGTTCCCACTCCACCCCAGGCATTCACCACCCTACTGTCTGTGTTCATAGGAAAGATCTTGGGTTAATCTCTTCCCACTTCCTCACCCCCATCCCTCTGAGATTTGTCAGTCTGTCCCATGTTTCCATACCCCTGATTCTATTTTATTCACCAGTTTATTTTGTTCATTAGATTTCTTGTTCATTCATTTTAATTTTTAGATTCAATTGTTGATAGATATGTATTTATTGCCATTTTTATTGTTCATATTACCTTTTTTTTTCTTCCTCTTCTTAAAGAATACCCTTCAACATTTCATGTAATATTGGTTTGGTGGTGATGAACTCCTTTAGTTTTATCTTGTCTGTGAAGCTCTTTATCTGACCCTCAATTCTAAATGAGAACTTTGCAAGATAGAGTAATCTTGGTTGTAGGTCCTTGCTATTCATCACTTTGAATATTTCTTGCCCCACTCCCTTCTGGCCTGCAAAGTTTCTGTTGAGAAATCAACCAGCAGTTGTATGGGTGCTCCCTATAGGTAACTAACTGCTTTCATCTTGCTGCTTTTAAGATTCTCTCTTTGTCTTTAACTCTGGGCATTTTAATTATGATGTGTCTTGGTGTGGGCCTTTTTGGATTCCTCTTGTTTAGGACTCTCTGCATGTCTTGGACTTGTAAGTCTATTATTTCTTTCACCAGGTAGGGGAAGTTTTCTGTCATTATTCCTTCAAATAGGTTTTCAATATCTTGCTCTCTCTCTTCTCCTTCTGGCACCTCCAGAATGTGAATGTTGGTATACTTGAATTTATCCCAGGCTCCTTACACTATCTTCATATTTTTTTATTCTTTTTTCTTTTTGCTCTTCTGCTTGGGTATTTTTTGCTTCCTCATATTCCAAATTGTTGATTTGATTCTCAGAATCCTCTACTGTTGAATCCCTGTAAAGTATTCTTTATTTCAGTTAGTGTATGCTTAATTTCTGAGTGGTCCTTTTTCATGTCTTTGACATTCTCACTAAGATCCTTGAAAGTCTCACTAAGTCCCCTGAAGCTTCCATTGAGATCATTGAGTAAACTTATAACCATAGTTTTGAGCTCTGTATCCAGTAGTTTTCTTTCTTCCATTTCTTTATTTTGTGACATGTTTCTTTGTCTCTGAATTTTGGCTGCTTCCCTGTGTTTGTTTCTATATATTAAGTAGAGCAGCTGTGTCTCCTGGAATTGGTAGAGTGGCCTTGTGTAGTGGGTGTCCTGTAGGGCCCAGTGGCTCAGCCTCCCCAGTCACCTGAGTTGACCACTCTGGGTGCACCCCTGTGTGGGCTGTCTTGTAGTTGAGTCTTGATTGCTGTTGGCATCTCTGGGAGGAATTGATCTACAGGCCAATTGGCTGTGAGGATTTGCTTCAACTACAGTGGGAGATCTGCTGTGCAGGGGACACCCCTATGGAGTAGGACTTGCTTCAGTGGGACTTTGGTGCTCACTGAGTCTGCCTCTTAAGTGTGTTGATTGTGGATGAGCAGAGTTGTAATCTTCTGTGGTCTGGGAGAAAGCTGCCCCAAGTTCCTGCTCCAATGTCAGATAATCCAGTACTTCCCCATATGTGTCTGGGCCCCTCGGAGCCCCGGCCCGCTGCTGGGCACTGGAGCTCAGAGGAAGCAGGACCTTGTCAGTTTGTGCGCCGGTCCTAGTCTCCAGCAGCTCCCATGTCCCACAACCACAATCCTCACTGGTTTTTACAGCCTGAAGTCACTGTGACTTCTTTTTCCAGCTCTGGGACCCTGGGTTAGGGTGTCTGGTGTGGGGCTGGGAACCCTTGCTCCTCACAGGCAGCCTCTGCAGAAACAGTCTCCCTCCCGATTAAGAAAATTGCACAGGTGGGTGTCGGGCCAGCCTTTTCTGCACCTCCACCCCCTACCAGTCTACCTGTGCTTGCTTCTTTCCTTCTCTAGTTGTAGGACTTCCATTCAGCCAGCTTTTGGGTTGTTCTGTATTTTAGTTGTAATTTTGATGTGGTTGTGGGAGGCGGCGAGTACCACGTTTACCTGTGCCGACACCTTGGTTCTCTGGGTTCTTTTACAGTTTAGATATGATGCCAGGAAAGAGTAAGAAGGAAAACTTGAAACCGTTTTCAATGTCAGGTAAGCGCCCTTATCCCAACCTATCTTTATTCTCACACAGCATCTGTGCAGCACTGGCTTATACACTTGTAAGACTGGAACAAAATTGCCAGAACAAAACAGGTCCAATTCAGAAAAAGAAATCCAGGCTTAACTTTGTAAGGTAATTTTTTTTCAAAGCAGGTTTCTTTAGTTTGAGTGGGAAAATGAATGATTAGTTGAATTCTAATTTTCTGTGTGTTCTTTACTGAGAGAGAAATTGAAGGAAGAAACATTGAAAAACATATACTTGGGGAAATATTGGATGACAAATACAAATAGATAATTGTTTTCTAGAAAAACATTAAACCACACAGACAACATTTTGAAGAAGTGGCTTTTTAAAAAGGCCATTATGCCTTCACTCTTCAATTATTCTAAAAAGCAAAACAAAACAAACTTCATGAAGCAAGATGAGCTCATTCCTGTCTTCTGACACCGAGTTTACTTTAAAAGGCAAACGTTTCTGTTATGCAGAAGTTCTGGGCCTAGTCTCCCCTTGATGTATAGATTGCTGGGTTGGTCTTGGTACTTTTTTAACCCCATTTCCCTGAGCAGACCACTTGAATTCTGCTGGCGGCTACTTAAACCCAACGGTAGCCAGCATTCTGCCATTTGAACTGACACCCTCGTTTTACTTCATGTCAGTAGTGGCTCAGCCACAGGACTTCTCGAGGGGGCGTGCTCTTTGAAGACAGAAATTGTGCCTTGTTTATTTCTGATTTCCCAATAATTCCTACAGCACATGCAATATAGTGGATGCTCAATACATTTTTTTCTGAATAAATCCAATAAATACAACAAAGCTTATAGAGTAATTCACTTAAACCTGGGGAAGAGAGAAGGGGTCCCATGCTTTACAGCAGTGCTAGTTGTCCATTGGGACTTTCTTTGAGGATGGAAAGGTTCTGCATCTGTATAGTGACTAATAGGTAACCATCCGCCACATGTGGCTATTGAACATTTGAAATGTAACTCGCGCAACGAAGAATCACATTTTTAATTTTACGAGGTTTTTATTATCAAGTTTTTATTTAAATAGCCACATGTGACTAGTGGCTACATAGTTTTTTAGGGTCTCGCTCTTACTGTCCTTCAGCCATGCCCATTCCCATGCCAGAGGTCATGTCCACGATAGTCCATGATTCCCCCTTAGAGACCATGCTTCAGATTCCAGGTTCCAGAATTCCCTTTCTGAACAGTCTGTGCTCCCTGCCAGGCCTGTGTGGGCTTTCCTTGGTGCTCCTCCTCAGGGCCGACCTTGCTGCTGGCATACACACCCTATATCAAAGGAGAATTCAGGGAGTACCCATTTGCTGCAAGAGGTGGCTGGGTGGAGACAGTGTGACCAGGGACTGCTGCTGGACTGTCCTTTACATATTTATGAGGCTCCTTCCTATGCAGGAGGATGGAGCAGGGAGCTGAGAATGCGGCAGGCAAGGGTGCAGCTTTCCCTAAGCTGCCACGCTCCAGCATGTATATTTTGCATTTTAGTGATTTCTTTGCAAAACATAAGCAAGAAATAAAATCAGTTCTTAATACATCATAGGCAATATGATCCAATGACCATACATTCATTCATTCATTCACCAGATATTTACTGAGCACCTAATGTGCTATAGTCACTCTTGTTCTAGGCACAAGAGATGTAGCAGTGAACAAAACAAAGTTCTTGGCCTTCATGGGACTTACATGCTTGTGAGAAAGACAAAAAGTGTGTGTGTGTGTGTGTGTGTGTGTGTGTGTGTGTGTGTGTGTGAAAATCAAAACATCCTAAAAGGATAGAGAGCAATAGAGGTATTTTTAAAAATTATACAGGGAACACATTTCTGAAGAAATTACTTTTGAAGAAAAATCTAAATGAAAGAATGAAGCAATGAAATATCTGGACAAAGAGTTTTTCAAGCAAGATGACAGCCAGGGCAATGGCCCTGAGATGGGAACATCTCTGCCATGTTCTAAGAGCAAGAAGGTCAGTCTGCTTGGAGTGTAGTAGAAGTTGATTGACATGAAGTAGGGGAGGTAACTAAAGGTCAGGTCACATGTACTAAGGACTTAGCATTTATTCTAAGTTCGATGGGAGGTTATTCGAAGGTTGCAATCAGGGTTATGATATTTGCATTTAATAACAACCACTCTGGCTGCTTTTTGGAGAAGAGATGGTAGGGGTGCAAGTGGAAGCAAGGAGACAATTTTAGTGGCTCCTGTAGTAATTCAGGTGGGAAATGCAGGAAATTTGATCTGGGCTGTCAACAGTGACGTCTTCATGGCAATGCACGAGTTTAAAATGACACAATGAACTTCTTTCAGTCCTGTCAGGATAGCTCTGCAGCTGCATGTGTGACCTCATTTAGAAACAATGTCAAAAGTCTAAGTTTGAGATCTTTGTGACTGTGAGTCCAGGGTCAAAAGTATCTTCTACTTATCCCCCTGAAGATCCTAGAACTGGCCATGTGAGCCTCATGAAAGTGGTGCTATCTCGATCTACATACCCATGAGTCTCGTTAACATCAGCGGAGCCTGGATTCACTGCATTAAAGCATCCACTGTATAAGTACAGGAGACACCCAAGATGGCGGCATAGGTAAACACCAGAGTTTGCTGCCTCAAACAACCACTTCAAAAATACAACTAAAAGACGGAACGGACATCACCCAGAACCACAGGAAGGCTGGCTGAGTGGAAATTCTACAACTAGAAGGAAAGAGAAAAGCATACCCAGACTCAGAGGAGACGCAGTGCGGAAGTAAAATACTAAGGTGCGGAGTGCATGCAGAGCGGGCTGGCAGCTGAGGGCGTGGTTGTCGTTTTTAATCGGGAGGGAGTCTCAGGCTCCGAGCTCCAGTTCCGGGCAAGTCTCTAGGGACCCAGACTCATACAGGAGAAGCGGGACTGTCTGGCATCGCTCAGAACCCTAGGGCAGCTTTCTCTCCGAGGGGCTTGCAGGGACACTGAGAAGCAGAGCCTCTGAGGGCAAGACTGAGAGCAGCCATAACTGCTAGCCCCGCCCTGTTGATCCCGTGGGACCCGCCCCGCCCAAGCCCTGCAGGGTGGCTTTTGCTGGATAGCCTCAGGCAAAGGCTAGATTAGCACCTCCCTAGAGATCCAGGAGCCAGGAAGCCCAGAGGTCAGAGTGGGACCATCCAGTTTGCAGCTCCGTGGAAACATAAAGGACACACTCAGGGGGCAGACTCAGTGAGCACCAAAGCCCTATTAAAGCAAGTCTTGCCCCAGAGGGGTGTCTCCAGCACAGAAGTTCTCCCACTGCAGACACAGCTGATTCTCATAGCCAATTGGCCTGGAGGTCAATTCCTCCCAGTGATAACTACAACAATCAAGGCTTAATTACAACAAGACTGTGCACAAAGCCCACAAGGGGGTGCACCAAGAGTGTCTACCTCAGGTAATTGGGACACTTAGCACAGAAAGGCACCCTATCGACACAGTGAAGCATAAAAAATGCTGAGACAAAGAAACAGGATACAAATGACAGAAATGGAGGAAAGCAAACTGCAGGATATAGAGTTCAAAACCACACTTTTAAGGTCTTTAAAGAACTGTCTAGAAGCCACCGATAAATTTAGTAAGGCCCTCGAAAAGACTGGTGAGACCGCCAATAAATGTATTGAGATCTTCAAGAAATCTAGTGAGACCCTCGATGTTGTGATAAACAACCAACTAGAAATTAAGCATACACTGACTGAAATAAAGAATATTATACAGACTCCCAACAGCAGACCAGAGGATCGCAAGAATCAAGTCAAAGATTTGAAATGCGAGGAAGCAAAAAACACCCAACTGGAAAAGCAAAATGAAAAAAGAATCCGAAAGTGTGAAGATAGTGTAAGGAGCCTCTGGGACAGCTTCAAGCGTACAAACATCAGAATTATAGGGGTGCCAGAAGATGAGAGACAGCAAGATATTGAAAACCTATTTGAAGAAATAATGACAGAAAACTTCCCCTACCTGGTGAAAGAAATAGACTTACAAGTCCAGGAAGCACAGAGAACCACAAACAAAAGGAATCCAAAGAGGACCACACCAAGACACATCATAATTAAAATGCCAAGAGCAGAAGACAAAGAGAGAATCCTAAAAGCAGCAAGAGAAAGAAAATCAGTTACCTACAAGGGAGTACCCATACGACTGTCAGCTGATTTCTCAACAGAAACTTTGCAGGCCAGAAGGGAGTGGCAAGAAATATTCAAAGTGATGAGTACCAAGAACCTACAACCAAGACTACTTTATCCAGCAAAGCTATCATTCAGAAGTGAAGGTCAGATAAAGAGCTTCACAGATAAGAAAAAGCTAAAGGAGTTCATCACCACCAAACCAGTATTATATGAAATGCTGAAAGGTATCCTTTAAGAAGAGGAAGAAGAAGAAAAAGGTAAAGGTACAAATTATGAACAACAAATACACATCTATCAACAAGTGAATCTAAAAATCAAGTGAATAAATAATCTGATGAACAGTATGATCTGGTGATTGTAATAGAATCAGGGACATAGAAAGGGAATGGACTGACTATTCTTGGGGGGGGGGGAAGGGTGTGGGGGGTGCGGGAGGAGATTGGACAATAGTCGTGCACCTATGGATGAGGACAGTGGGTGGGGAGTGAGGGCGGAGGTTGGGGTGGGAACTGGGTGGAGGGGAGTTATGGTGGGAAAAAAGAGGAACCAATGTAATAATCTGAACAATAAAGATTTAATTTAAAAATAAATAAATAAATAAATAAATAAATAAATAAATAAATAAAGCATCCAGTGACTCTAGTTGAAGCACTGCTGTTCCCAGTGCAAAGGCCCTATGGGTCTTTCTTGGTGTTGACATGAATCTCTCTCTCTCTTTTTTCTTTACTTGTTCTATCATTTTTTTTTATTGATTAAGTTATTACATATGTGTCCTTATCCCCATGTCACCCCCTATGCCCCCCACTCATGCCCTCACCCCCTGTTGGCCATGTCCATTGGTTAGGCCTATATGCTTGCATATAAGTCCTTTGGTTGATCTCTCCCCCTTACCCCCACCCTCCCCTACCTTCCCTCTGAGGCCCGACAACGGTCTGATCGATGCCTCTCCGTCTCTGGATCTGTCCTTGTTCATCAGTTTATGTTGTTCATTATATGACATGAATCTCCTTTCATTTAACCACAGGTAAACCTGTTTTCAAGAACTTGTCGCGTTTTCCTGCCCTGTAGCTTATTCCTCTCCCCATGCTTTCTGGTCAAGGAGGAAGCTGAGGTGATATTTTGAGAAGGAAGGGGAGGATTGAGTTACTCCTGGCCCACATTTTTCCACTGCAAAGTCAGTCTCCTCCAAACAGCCAGCCTGCAGTAGCTTAGGAGAAAGAAAAACTTTCCCCTCAGTCTTTTCCAACTCTCCTATGAAAGAGAAGTAAAACAGTACCAACGGGGCCGGGGGGGGGGGGGGGGGGAGAGAAAAAGCAGTTTTTGTACATACATTTCTGTGCATTGTCTAAATATTTTGTTATATTGATTTATTTGTATTTTTTGAATTACTCATTGTGATGTGAAATTTCCCCCTTCCCACTTTCCTCCAAGGACATAATATTATTGCAGGCTCTCTACTAAAAGATAAAATTACTGCTACAAGTAGTGCGAAGTCACAGAAAGATCATCTTTCAGATTGAATATTTTCTGAACAAAGAGGATGCTTTTTAAAGATTCTAGTAAATGTGACTTTTCAAGGGCCAGTGTAGGCAGTCTAGACACTAAAATTACCTAGCCCATCCATGGATGGGAGGGGCCATCTCTCTTGAACCATACATAGGGTGATCTGCTGACAGTTGGAAAGAGCTTCTGGGGTCAAACTTCAGAAACATTAGTTTTCTTTCCTGTCCTATTACCTTGATTCTCAGTGACTTTCATACATGAAATATTATATGAAAAATAAAAAAGTTCTCTTAAATCTCATAGTTTTAGTGTTTCAAAGCACTCACATTTATTGCAATATAAAAGCATCTTGTAAATTGCAGAGTACTATGCAAAAAGAAAGTTGTTATGATTATTACTGCCTCATTTTTTTTCTCTCATGAAATCTTAGGAAATGCAGTTGTTAATGCAAACCTCATCATATAAATAAAAAGTCAGGACACGATCAGATTTTAGCTCCATGTCCTTTTAGTGAATGATTTGGGGATTACAGAAAGTTAGTTAAACATTCTTTGTGCCAACGCTCTTATAACTATACAACAGTTTTGATGATAGATCTATTTGTGAATAGAAGAAGGATGCTGTGAAGCCAAGAGGGAAGTGACATAATCCAATTTGCATTTGCATGGGCACAGAGAATACATCATAGAAGGAAAGAAAACTGGAGGTAGGAGAAGCAGTTACTAAGTAGTTGCAGTAAGTCAAGAGAGAGGAAATGCTGAGTCTGTAGATATTTGTATACAGAAAATTGGAGGTATTGAAAAAATATTTTGAAGACAAAATTTATAGCTCTTGTGATAGAGTGAGGGGATAAAAGGAGAGCTCTCTGAACATAATTACATTAATGGTGGCACCATGTCCTACAAAACAAAGGAAGAGGTACCGAAGAGAAGGGATGAAGATAAGTTACATTTTGGATATATTGGGTCTTAGGTGTCTGAGGGACATATGAGAGGAGTCTAATAAGCAGTTGATATATGAGTCTGGCATATAGGACAAACAAATCTAGGGTGAGAATATAAATTTGGGATTAGCATATTGATGGTAAGTGAAGAAGTTTACATTATTAAATTGTATGAGCAGGGGAGGGAGGGTGTCTTATCTTGTGAACCAGCTTAAGTAATGCACAAACTTTTTTTGTTTGTATCTATGTTTATCACTCTGGAGAGTTAGTACACTGCTTTTTTCAGATTTAAAACAAAAACAAAAAAATTGAGAACTACTGGTATAAAATGAGAAGAGAAGAGGGCCTGGGACCAAATACTGAAGCACCTACATCGTTAAAAAAATAAATAAAAATTAAAAGGGTATTTTGAAGGAGTGGCCAAATAGGTGAAAGGAAATCTAGAATCATATAAATCAAAGGGTAACAATGTTTTGAGGATGTGGGTGTTGCCAGTGATGTCCAATATTGCCAAAAGCTCAAATAAACGGAGAATGGAAAGGGCCCATTGGGATCATCTTCAAGGTAGTTATGATGACCTTGTCAGGAGCATTTTAATATGAACTGGTGGGAGCAGAAATCCTTACATTGAGGGGTAAATGAGAGATGAAAAAGGAGATCCTCAAACTTTAAAATAAGAACAGTCTTTCTTGTATTCATTTTTCTTTCATATTCTTAGAAATTCTGCTTATTTTATCATTATTTCGTGACATTCTGTTTCTTCTCTAAAAGAAAAGTCAGAGAAAAAATCAGCAAGCAAAACCTTGTCCTTAGGCCTACATAGAAACCAAAAGCAGTAGAATTTGCATTGGCTCCTGAAACACAACTTACAGGTATATATTTTCTTTCTTTTTCTTTTTAATTCTCACCTGAGGATATGATTATAGAGAAGAAAGGAGAGAGAGAAAAACATCTGAGAGAAAAACATCAACCAGTTGCCTCCCATGCACACCCGGACCAAGGATCGATCCTGCAATCTAGGTGTGTGCCCTGACTGAGAATCGAACTGGCAAACTTTTGGTGCACGGTATGACACTCAACCAATTGAGCCGCTCTAGCCAGGCCAGATGTATATTTTCACAGCTACAAGTTAGCATTTAAACAATGGTTGGATTGAATGTAATTATATTGAGGGGATCGCCTGGCTGGACAATGGCTAGAAAAGTTGTAACTTCTAGTCTCAGAGTATGGGGCTTCCAGTCAGGAGTCCAGATTGTGTTTAAGTCACACCCAAACTAGCCATTTTAATTATCAGCCAAATGCTTTGAGAAGAGCATGCTGGTAAACCAAAGAATGAGTTGTTTAAATTTTTATTGTTCAAAAGATTGCTTTGACATAGAGGCAAAAACATTGTTAAAGATAACTTTAAAAAAATAGAACTATTCAATAAGAGGGATGAGTATTATGCTGAAAATGTGGTTTGTTTTTCTTGATAACACAAAGCTTTAAAAAGACACTTTTTTCTATGAAGCCTGTTATGGCCGAACTTAAAATTCTTCCCTCTTTCTCTCCACGTATTACCATCATAGGTCATGAAACACTTTGGTGTGCTTGTTCTTTTATATGCCTATTTCCCACTACTATATCTTAAGACTCTTGAGAGCAGGAAGTATATCATATTCATCTTTATATTCCCAATCACTAGCACAATAATTGGGACTTAATAATCCATTGAATGAATAAATTATTTTTATTATTTATCCCGATATACCTATCAGTCTCATTTTGAATTTCCATTTGTGCAACAGGAATTAGAATTTTCCTATTGTCTTATAGCTAGAGATGACTATTTTCCCCAGAATTCATTTGAAATATTATTAATAAGACAATGGAAAAGAAAATACCATGACTCATTTGAAATGCAAAATGGAAATAAACAGCAGCTAAATAACAGACATTAAATGTTGCACTTTTGTCAAGAAAAAAACAAGAATGCTTTTTCTAAAACTTGAAACATTGATGAGTGAAACTGTTATGGCATTAGAATATGTTTTAGGCTAAAAGGAATCTGATGCAGATTAATAGTTATGTTCATTAAAAGAAAGAAGAGAACCATGAATTGGTAGAATCCGTTCTACTGACAGAAGGCTCCATAACTTCAAAGCTTGTACATGACATTTTACAAGAGTGATTGGAATGCATATGGCTGAGGAAGAGAATAAGGACAGTTTTCTTTGGTTGCTGTAGTTACACTTTTTATAGTTTCCTACCTCCTTGAGGATCACAAGTGGACCCCCTCAGGAAGGACTTTCTGGTACACTAAAACAAAACACAATTCAGCAAAGAAAATCACACATTACACCATTGGATAAATGTATTTGTCTAACTCTATGTTCAGTTATAATGAAAGGGGCAATGAGAATTTTCAAAGTGATTTAATCTAATTATAATTAGCATATCATAGCATCAGCATGAAAGGATGAAACCTCACTCCCACATTCTAAAAACCTTTAATATGGCAAGATGTCCTTGGTTAACATTAAAAAACAAAATTTGGATAATATGTATTCAAAAATTCTTGTGGGATTTTAAAATATGAAATGGTGGTTTTAACATGATTATGTAGGATCACCAAGTTATATATCTCTGCAGTACTTAAGAGATTTTACTAAAAAGTGTCAAGGAATAACAGTGGTCATTCATTTGTTTATTATGTCATCATAGGTATATATTTGTTGGATGCCAGGCCCTGATATTATTCCTCTAGTGATAATAAGCAGGGAAACAATTTTAAAGGTATATAATGGGTGTGTTTTTTTCTATAGAAAACCATGTAAATATATATCTGCTTATTGGAATTTTGAGTAAACTTTTCTATCTATAACATCTGCCAGGAAATCTTACAAGAATAAGTTTGCTTGTGGAATTTCTTGCCCTTGCTCTTGGATGATATACTGTGGTGTCAGTAATATTTGCAGCTTCTGTATGAACAACTTTTCCTGCAGAATTCTTGTCAAAATCTGAGAGAATGACAAGATTTTTTTCTCCCTGATCATCTAATCACAACAAAATTAAATTACTGTAATGAATTACCTAAAATAAACATGCTTATAAAAGAGCTGCCTCAAGGGGAGGGCTCAGCATGCACCTCTACTTTCACAACAAAATGAGTCGACTCCCTTCTGAATTCTCTCAAACCCCAACAGGCAAAACAAGAGATCATATTGGGAATTATTTTAAAAATTGAAGATTTTAATGTACTGTTATACTTGAGCTCATTTATCCTTCCATCTTTATATGCCTATCCCTGACCTCACCTGACCTCCAGACTCAAAATCCAACTTCCTGCTCCATATATCCACTGGAAGTTTACTAGGCATTTCAAACGTAACATGTCCAAAACCTATGCTTGGTACCAGTCCCTTCCCGTAACTTTCTTTCCCATGGTTATCTCCCTTGTAACAACCTGCACCCCCATTCACCCACCAGCCTAGGCCAAATATCTAGGAATCATCCCTCGCTTCACAATTCCTTTACATGCAATCAATTTTTCAGAAGTCTTACTGGAGTTATTTTCAAAACATCCTGAATATGTCCACTTGTCAGCACCTCTACAGCTGCCACCGGAGTGATGGCCAAGACTTCCTAACTGATCTCCCTGCTTTTACCTTTGCTACTCTACTCTATTCTCCACTCAGCAAGTAATCTCTTAAAAATGTAAATCACTAAATAAAACCCTCAAATGGCTTCCCACTACTGTCTCCTTTCACAGCCTGCAATGCGGACCTTGCCTGTCTCCCAGGCCTCGATTCATTTGACTCTTCCCCTCATTCACTGTGTTCTAACCCTAATCCAACCAGAGGGCCTGCTGCTAAACATGCCAAGCTCACACCTCCTTAGGGTGGTTGGACCTGCTCTAATGCCCCAGATTTTCATGTTTGGCTGTGGCTTTGTAGGGGGGCTAGAAGGGGGGCAATTGTTATTTGGTAGTCAAGTCAAATGTTACCTACATCAGATGTCTATCTAATCTAAATCTTAACCTGGAAAGTATCTACCCATTACCCTAATGTTTTTCTTTCTTCTTAGCTCTTATCACAATCTAATATTTTCTTTTTCAGTTTTGTCTTGTTTTGTTTTTTGTTGTTGTTTTGTTTTTGTTTTTGTTTTTTGGTCTAATTCTCCCAACTAGAAAATATCTCCCATGGAAATAGGCATTTAGTCTGTCATGTCAACTACAGTATCCATAGCAGCCGAAATAGTGTTGGCCCATTGTAAACACTAGGTAATATTTGTAGAATGAATGAATGGATAAATTCAGTCCTAGAAGTTTTAAGCAAGTATATTTAAAATGTATCAATTAACAAGACTGTACTAAAAGGCTGTGCATTTGTGGAATAATTGTTAATGTTTCAACTGCAAAGGGCCTAAAAAATCCAGGTGACAGTATTTCAGTAATCAAAATATGTTGTACTAGGTCTGGGAAATGGGTTTTTTAATATCATAATACCCAAAATCAAGCCTTTTGAGGTTGTTAGTTGAGATACATTCTTTAAAATAAAAAAATCTGGAGTTGGTAAAAAAGGCTAACAAGGGAGCAGATGTGTAGAGCAAGCATGTCAAACTTGCGGCCTGTGGCCCGCGTGTGGCCCACAACGAATACTTTTGCAGCCCACCCAATATAATGGTATGTAAGAAACATTTTAATAAAAATTTTGTAAATTGATTTTTACAATATCCTGTTATACATAATTATTAATAATGAACTCCAACATTTGCTAATGACTGTTTATTATAACCATGTTGCATTCATTTCCTTTATGCGCCTTACACACAGGTGCACCATTCCTCTTCACTAACACTAGCAGCGAATATTTTAGCAGCCGATTGCCATGTCATTAGTCTTGGACTGACTTGTTTGATGTGCACAACAGAAAATATTTCACTTTTGAAGAACAAAAAAAAATAGGTTTATTTGCGTTATGCTTATTAATCTGTGCAGTTGTTCAGTGTCTGGTAAATTAACGTTCAAGAAAAAATACTAATTTTTATTAAAATGTTCTACTATTTTATGTTAATGATTACTCATTCCTTCCAGCCCTTTGTATTCAGCATGTCTCGATTGAAATGAACCCTCATTTCTATGAAAATTGAAGCTTTTGGTTTTTTTTGCGGCCCACATAAACTTAAACCTTGTTTATTTGGCCTGTGTTAGCCTTTGAGTTTGACATGCTTGGTGTAGAGTGAATGGAGTAAGAGCCGTTCAAAGTTCTGATGGTGAGTGATAGCCAGGGAAGTGGAAACTCACCAGGTGAGAAAAGCAGCTTTTAAGAGCATCCTGCCCGGCTGAGGTGGCTCAGTGGTTGAGCATTGACCTATGAACCAGGAGGTCATGATTCAATTCTGGGTCAGGGCACATGCCCAGGGTGTGGGCTCAATCCCCAGATTGGGGCGTGCAGGAGGCAGCAGATCAATGATTCTCTCTCATCATCAATGTTTCTATCTCTTGCTCTCCATCTCCCTTCCTCTCTGAAAGCAATATATATATATATATATATATATATATATATATATATATATATTTTTTTTTTTTTTTTTTTTTTTTTTTTAAGAGCATCTTTACCTAGGCTGACCTGAACTAAGTTGAGTTGAGATTGCAATAAAGGGTTAGGGGGAAGTTAAGAATTATTCTTATATAATAATGTCCTGTGAACACAGTATTTTTAAAAATAGTTTTGAAAGCTTTGAGGCTTAGATTACTAAATTTATCAAGACTTTGTTCACTGATTTCATTTGCTGAGGGAACCACTAAAATACTTTTTAAAGGCCCTCTCACTTTTTATCATATAGGTAACTGTCACAGAAGCAGAGTAGATAATACTCATTGGGAGTATGGAAAACAAAGCCTCCAAAAGCAATACACACAATGTATAAAATTTGCAAAAGGAGAGGTGAGATTCTGACAAACTCCAGAAAAGGATATAAAACAGTAGATGTAACCTTGACTCATAAGAGTTAATGCCAAATTTAGAGTTAAAGACACACACAATTGATCCTAATTATCGTGGCAATATGGCAAATGTTAGCCCTGGGATGCTTCTTCTCATCACCCAGCAGACAGAATGCAATGTGTGAATTTGGAATAGAAACTCATTTCATATTCACACAACATAATTATGAGGTAAATTTTCTGGAAAAACAATGAATGTAATAGATTCCAAAGTCAAGTGGAAGTGATTTTTAAATTATTTGCTATTTTAGGTTATTCAAAATAACCAAACATTGATTTTATAGCTATATCATCACATATTTGAAATGAATGAAAGAATAAATGAGTTTATGTACAGTGAAACATTAGACTGGAGTAGTAATTGGCTGCAGATAGAAAGGTGGAGTAGTTTGAAATATAAGCTCTCATCACTAGTATAACTTTATGCTTGAAAATTTATAAATGTTATATAGACAACATATACATATATAAAATCAAATGAGTTTCAGGCTAGAATGCACCTGATTATCTAGTCCATTCTTTCATCATTACGGACTTAAGTATTCAGTTTTACCATTAAAAATGTATTCACACATGTGATTAAAATTATTGTGTGAAGTATTACTACGGAACCTTAACCCAGAGAGTTTCTGGGTTTTACTCAAGGTCACAGTATTGGTTTAGGGTGGAACTGGCATAGCTCTTCATTCCTAGGGTAGTAGTCTCCTAAGAAAAGCACATCACTATATCCATGATTAGATAATTCAAACCAATTTAGTTAGAACTATTGAATAGATTATTTCTCCAGCGGGTAATTATTTTTATTATTCAAATTCCTTTTTCATTGTCTTTTAAAGCATCTGTATGGGAAAAAAAGCAAGAAGTTTGCACCATTTTTTTCAACACTATATTTACAATAATTTAATAAAAACTCTAATATTTAAAGGGAGTATTCTTAAGTTCCAGGCCTATCTTATTTTCTGGCCCACATAATTATGGAAAAACTTGTATGCTTAATAAAGTTATACTGTAAGTTCAGCATCCTCAAATTAAAGAAACATGTTTTAACTATGCTACAGGAATTTGTTACTTTTTCATAGATTTTTTTGAGACAAAAGTTGTTCTTTATTTCTTTTATGAACTCTTGGTCTCAGACGCGACAGTTGACACCTGATTTCCCTTTGGCAGATGACCAGATAAAGTCGACATTAACAACATGCAGAAAATTCCAAATACAGGGAAACGACAAATGTGTCAGATGATTGAATATTGAGTACAGCTGAAGGTGAGCAGAAATTATCTTTCCATCTTAGTTTGCAAAATACGTTAAAAGTGCTTTTTGCCTTTGCAAAAATACTTGACAAAGCACAGCTTTAAAATGAAGATAGTGGTTTTTAGATATGTTCTGTAAAAATATATACATTAGATAGTCACATAACAGTTTGAATCAGTATGTGTTTAATAGTAAGTGGGAGATATGTAAGCCCAACATTTGGGGAAAAACAAAATGATAATCAGATGATGAGTTTCTTCCACTAGGTTGAGCAATCATAATCAAGCCTGAGAACGATTCAGGTGTGGGCTCATCACCAACCCTCCTTGACCTTACTTGTCACCAAGGGAGCTTGTCGACAGAAAAGGGCAGGTGAACATGAACCCAGCATCATGCCGCCTGCAAAAGCATACTGGCTATTGCCTCTGCACTCATTTTTCCTTCCTTTCTTTAATGAGGATATCTTAATAGCTGTTTCTTAATTTCAAAAATAATGAAAAGCCAATGCAAATAATTCAAAAATTACAGAAAAGCACAAAGGAAAAAATGAAAGTTTAAAAAACAAAAAATCACCACCATGGCGACTATTCAAATATAATCTCTGTTAAGATGTTGGTATATCATTACCATTAAGTCAAAGCAGAAGCTTGTACTTTTCTTCTCATTATGTTAAAACCATTTTTTCATTTCAATAAATATTCTTCTACAACATTGCTTAAATGGCTGCATAAACACTTCCATTGTATGGATATACTCTAATTTACTTAACCTGTCTACAATAATTAGAGATCTAGATTTCCAATTTTGTTATTGTTAATAATTTCAGCACATTAATTTTTGTTCTTTGGTTTTTCTTATTTTTTAAATAAAAAAATAAGAATACCAAGTAACAGAAGAATAACTAAGGAAGAAGCATCTATTCTATTTTTATGAATAAATCCCTCTTTCAAATAAAGAGTTATAGAGGTTATTAAAAGTGTCTTTTGTCAGTTCAGTTCAGCTTGATGGCATTGAATTAGTCATTAAATTAGTTCTAGTCTGCTAAAAGAAACTGTTATATATTTTTTTTTTAGATTCTGAGTTATGTTTCTAATATTAATCATAAAATTAGAAAAAAATCAGCACATTTATTTTTTCAAAAGTGTTTATTGTCAGTGATAGTTGTAAAGTTTATACAAGAATCTTCTTTGGCAACCTATTAAACACAGAGCCATTGCGGTTGGGCTTTAAATAAAGGAAAATTGGTAAAAGTTATATATTCTTATGGTTTCCAAATAACAAAGGGAATTAAATAAGAGCCATATTTTGCTGCCAGTTTTGTATCTTAGTATATGCTTTTAAATATGATATTGAAATGTTTAGTTAAAAGAAAGCATTTAGAAAATTTTGACAGGAAAAGGAATGGAGATTGCTCAACTATGACAGCTGTTAACGGTGTCTAAACACAATGATGTGGTGGACCTCTATTCAAATGTGGAATTAGGGGAAAATTTTAAAACCCACATAAATGCATATTCTAAATTATAGTACAACACCAGTGAACTGATTTAAACCATGAAATTTGTTAGTGAACCAGATTCTTTCTAAAGAGTTTATTATATGTAAAACTATGTCCTGTGCTCTTTTTATCCTAAAAAAACAAACCAACAAACAAACAAAAAAACCCCCAAGATACCTCACTTTACTACCTAATATTTATGGACACTAAACTATATGAACTGAATGCACACACACACACACACACACACACACCAGAATATCTGCAAATTTATAAAACCTTTCTTTAGTACCTTGAAAAGTTCAACTGTAGTCAATTATCTTTATAAACTAGAACATTATGTGTAGAGATGTTCTCATATTAGGGTTATGAAGCAGGTTAATAATTTCATATTAGATGCTATTGCTCTTCTAGGCAAGTATATTTCATGCCAATAACACAAAATCAAGAAACACATCCAAACCAAGAACACATTTTGCTACTATCTTTTAAGAAAAGAGATATTATTTCTTTTCCCTGGAATTAATTTCTTGACTCACAGTTGTAGTAACTTCCATTTTCTTTCCCAAAACCTAATATAAATTCCACACATGTTATGGATCAGAACATAAGCCTTTTGAAAAATCTATATAAACCAGCTGTTTACAAGTTTTCTTTTTTGTGTGTTTTATTGGTTAGATGCAAATAGGTTTTTACATAGACCCCAGAATACAAAGAGAATTCTCTATAGGTACATTCAGCACATTCAGGTGTGGTACAATATTATAAGAAAAGTACATATTGTTTTCAAGATCAGAATCTTTAAAAAAGATGCACATTACGATAATCAGATAATAAATACCCAAATGAAGCTGTACATTATCACATCTTTGAACACTTTTTCCATTATACAGATCATAAAAATGCATTGTGGACTTGAGATTAATATGACCAATGGATAATGATGTCAGTGGCACTATAATATTGAAAATGTGAAAAAAATATTCTTGTTGCATTTACTCTCAATTTGATGACACAATGCTAGCATCAATTTTAAAAATGCTATATTCTTTGTTCCCAGTGTGCACCTTCACAAGCAGTTACTATTAAGACACACTAAAACACCAGGTCAGCATATATATGCATATATATCATGATATAAGTGACTTACTGCTTTTACAAAGGAGTTTTAAATTATGGTGGCAATTTCTTAGATTATATGCATGGTGACGTTTCCTCCAGCTTGTTCCCAATCTTCATGTTCTCTAATCATATTAGTAGAATTATATGTGATACACTAAAATATTTGTGTTAAAACCTGTAAAAGCTGAGGTTTGATTCAGGGGAAAGACACCACCCTAGGTGTCTTAAGCAGAAGGAACATAATTCAGGGTCTCTCCACATGATGTTTCTCCCACCTGGAATCCTTCCTCCATGCTCCAACCCATGGCACCTGCCATCTTTTTTTATTTCTAACCCTAGTCCTGGAGAACTTCCCTGAACCCCAAAGTTTGAGTAAAGTACGTGTTTTGTCAGAAATTTGTATTTTCTGTCATAAATACTTGTCCCATTTTTTCCTATCATAGATGCTTGTCACATTTTGTTGTAAGTATATCCATCTTCCTCACGAGGCTTTAAGCTCTGTGAAGACTGGCACTGTATCTGCTGTGCTTGTCTTTGCAGCACAACTCCTCACATAATGGCTGGCCATTTTGTGCGTCTACTCTTGTTCATGCTGCTTCAACCACATCCCTTACATTTTCCGTGGCACACATTTTCTCACCCCTCCTAACTCAGCTCAGGTGGTATGAGCACTAAACATTTTTCTTTAACTCCTAGATAGAATGTATTCCTTTCTTCTTTAAGATACCTCCCTTTCTTGGGGATTATTTGTTTGTAAGTAATGGAAACTCACTTCAATTATTTTCAATGAAAGTTAAAGCTTTATTACAAGGATATAAGCAGCTATGCTCAAATATAGACATAGCACTGACTAAAATCTTGAAATATTTCCATTTGAAATATTTCCATAATAGTTGCCAGAGTCCCAGCCAACAGAGCCACTCCTCTGGGATTCTGCCATGTAAACAGGAACTAAAGAATTCATGCCTGGTGTACCGAAGAGTCTCAGGTACCCAGCTCCAACTCCATAGGTAGTGGTTACCAAGAACTGGAGCACGAAAAGACTCCACCCAGGGCTGCATGGCCTCTTCCTCTCTATGCACCCGCTTATAATTTTTGTTCTTTTCACATTGACTTTTCAGTATCTGTGAGCACATGAGGGCAAGTGTGGTGTCTAAGTTAGTTCAGGCTACTTTAACAAAATACCGAAGACGGAGTGACTTATAAACAACGGAAGTTTATTTCCCACAGTTCTGAAGGTTGGGAAGTCCAAGATCAAGACACTACTATGGTCACATTCTAATGAAGGCTCTCTCCCTGGTTCATAATCTGTCCTTGCTGTTTCCTCACATAATGGAAGGGGCAAGAGAGCTCTGTGGAGTCTCTTTTCCAAGGGCACTAATCCCACTCATGAGGGTTCCACCTTCATTGCCTAATCACCCTTCCAAGGCCTCACCTTCTAATACTATCATCTTTAGGGGTTAGGATTTCAACATATGAATTTGAGTGGGGGGCACACAAACATTCAGACCATAACGCATTTCTATTCCAATTTTGTATTGCTTCCAGAAGACACTGGCTAATGCCTGCAATTGCTCACTTAATTCCTGGGGAGGGGCGGGGGGGGGGGGGGTGGAGGGAAGTCTGCCTTAGAATGTGTGTCAACCTAGCCCAATAACCAGCGGTCACAGGGCAGGGTCTCATATTACAGAAATCACTGCATTTGTCCAACTGCCTAAAGTGGGACGGTCTCAGGGAAGGGACATGGACTAAGCACTCACACCAAAATGTGTTTTCTATATGCCACTGAACCCTACCCAGGCAACTGTCATACAGCCTGAAGCATCTGTTTGCACTTATTTTAATATAGCTTTCTAATGGACTGTAAGTGGTTTGAGGGCAGAGGCTATAATTCATATTTTTTGAATCCTCATCATGGATATTTTTTCATTGATTTTTAGAGAGAGTGGAAGAGAAAGGGAAAGACAGAGAGAAATATCAATGGGAGAAAAACACATCAATTGGTTGCCTCCTGCACACGCCCCAACCAGGGCAGAGCCTGCCACCGACATACATGCCCTAGACTGGAATTGAACCCAGGACCCTTTGGTCCACAGGCCAATACTCTATCCACTGAGCCAAACCAGCTATCCCCAGTGCCTCGAACAGCACCTAGTATAAATGGGTGTTCAGTAAATGTTCATTTAATGTATGAATAAAATGGTAGAGGGGGAAAGAAACTAAACTAATCATCTCAACTAATTATTTCTTACATGTGTTCCAAGAAGCACTAATCCTATAAAACACTTTATATTAGAATTTGGCAAACTTTTCTGTAATAGCTAGATTGTAAATATTTTAGGCAATGCCAGCTCAATTATAACATATTTTCCTTTGTGTTATTTTTTACACAGCCCTTTTAAAACATCAAAAACATTCTTAGTTGGGGAACTGTATAAAAACCGGCAATAGATTGAATCTGGCCCACCGGCTATCATTTTCTGACTCTTATTTTATGTGATCAAATAAGTCTGCTGATGTAGACAGAACAATGGCCCCTGAAGATGTCCATGTCCTAACCCGAGAAACTGTGTATATGTTACCTTATATGGCAGAAGGGACTTTGCAGATGTGATTACATGTATGAGACTTGGATGGAGAGATCTATCCAGATGCACTTAATGTAAGCCCAAGGGTGCTTATATGAGTGAGGCAGAAGATTAGTATCACACACAGAGAAAGAGAGATTTGAAGATGGAGAGAGATTCTACTAGCCAATGAATGCAACTTCCAGAAGCTCAAAAAAACAATATTCTCATAGAAAAAAAAAGATTCTTCCCCAGAGCCTCCAGAAGCATTGCAGGCATGCCAACCCATTTTGGACCTCTGACCTCCCGAACTATAAAATAATAAATGTGTATTTTTTAAGCCGCTAAATATGTGGTAATTTTTTACAGCAACAATACAAAACTAACACATTTGGGAAAATAAGAAATCCTGGTGGGTAAAACTGTTTACATTTGCTTAACTGAGATCTTTCCAAGCTAGTGAACACTTTTTTAGGACTGTCCAGCATTAATTCTGCTATCTGTACCCTAGTTACTCTTATGGAAATCCCTCCTCCCTTATCTCACTTCGTATGGTTTGAAAGGGTCTGATATAAACTTGTGGCTTAATAAATTCACCCCTAGCCACAGTGACTGCTCAACGATGGGCACATGATCCACTTCCAGTGAATGGAAATCAGGCCAAGAACCTTTCTAGTATTTATTGGGGAAGAGACCCTTTCTTTTTTTTTTTTAAATATATTTTATTGATTTTTTACAGAGAGGAAGGGAGAGAGATAGAGAGTCAGAAACATCGATGAGAGAGAAACATCGATCAGCTGCCTCCTGCACATCTCCCACTGGGGATGTGCCTGCAACCCAGGTACATGCCCTTGACCGGAATCGAACCTGAGACCTTTCAGTCCGCAGGCCGACGCTCTATCCACTGAGCCAAACCGGTTTCGGCCCCTTTCTTTTTATATGTCCTTAAGACAAGGGGAAGGAGGTTGGAACTGCTGAGACCTCCTCACTCACAAAGGAATCCCATAAGGAAGCACAAACAAGTGGTGTATTAATTTTCTGTTGCATTATAACAGATCACCAGAAATTTAGTGGCTTAAAACAACACGAATTTGTCCTACGGTTCTCAGTTCTGGAAGTTGGAAGTGTGGTACAGGTCACTGGACTAAAATCCAACCATCAGCAGGGCTGTGTTTTTCCAGAAGCTCTAGAAATTCATTTTCTGTTCATTGGTATTGTTGTTAGAATTCAGTTCCTTTGGTTGCAGGAACAAGGTCCTCATTTACATTTTGGTTGTTCAGTAGAGGGTTGTTCTCAACTTCCAGAGACCAACCACCACAATCCTTGGCGTGTGGCCCTCTTTTTCCATATTCAAAGCTAACAACAGCAGGGTAAGCCCTTTTCATATCACCTTTCTCCTCTTCTCCTTTTAAAGACTGTCTGATTAGATTGGGCCCAGGTTAATCCCCTGCATCTCACACCTTAATCACATCTGCAAAGTCTCTTTTGTCATGTAACTTATTCACAGTTTACAGTGATTTGGGCACGGACATCTTTGGGGGACCATTATTCTGCCTAATGACATTATTCAAAACCAGGGGAGTCAGCCTTGGCCAAGGCAAGCTCTCCCCCTGGACTTCTAAGCTATGAGAGGATAAATCCTGTTTTTCTATTAAGCCAGCTTGAGTCGGGTATTTTGTCACTTGCAACTTAGAAGGCTCCAACTAATACATAATTCTGCTTTTTTATTTATATCCCAAAGAACTGCTGTTCCAAAGCATACTCTTTGGGAAATGTTGACTTTTTTTCCTTCCAACTCTCTAATTTTATAGAGGAACCCAAGACCCAAAAAAGAAAAATAATTTTCCAAAAGTTACAAAACTGTTCATTCCAGAATCAGCAGTGAGTCTCCAAATGCCAGACTCTCACTACAATTGTCTGTATGAAAACTTTCACCTTCATTGTAGATGTCTAAAATCCCCTGCAATAGCCAACTGCCACACTTCCTTTTATGAAGACACACCACTCCCTACTTGTGCCCCAACAGGCTGCTATGGGAATCTTTTCTAATTGCAACTACTGATTTTCTGTCTAGCTAGAGGGCATCAATTGACTACTTACCTGTTAGACTGATTATTTATCTCTCTACTCATTCATTCATTCTTTCTTTCTTTAACAAAATTACTTAATGGTGCTAATAAGCCAAATTATCATCTCATATTTATTAAATATTCATTAAATCTCTACACGTCTCTATATTTATTTCTTCTTAAAGAAATGTTAGGAATCTTTAATTGCAATATTGTCATTTTCCTGTAGACAAGTGTTCGTTACTGTTTTAGTTCTTGACAACCTGGGCCAAGGTGACCTTGTTCAGTTCCCAGTGGGGAATGGTATCTGTTTTCCTGTCAAGCATGTAAGAATGTACAGTGGAAAAGGATTTCTAATTTCTGAGACTCAGAACAGCTTAGTCTCAAGGCCACTCACAACTTGCTTAAGAGGTGCCTGTGATGTTTGATTCTGTTCTCAGCTATCAGCAATGGCTTAAAGATGTGAAATAATACATTAGCATTAAATAACTTTAGGAATTCTCAGATATCTTCTCATGGTTAACAAGAGATGTGATATAGATCAAACCGCTTAAGTTTAAATTCTTATCCTATCATGTACTAACTGTATGATTCTAAGTAGGTTATTTACCTTCTCAATTCCTCAGTTATCTATCTGTAAATAAGGGTAATAATGCTTTACACCTAGGGTTGTTGTGTGGATTAAATAAGATATTATAGCCCAGCTGGCATGGCTCAGTGGTTGAGCGTCAACCTATGAACCAGGAGGTTGCGGTTCAATTCCTGGTCAGGGCACATGCCCAGGTTGCGGGCTAGATCCCCAGTGTGGTGCGTGCAGGAGGCAGCCGACCCATGATTCTCTCTCATCATTGATGTTTCTATCTCTCTCTCCCTCTCCCTTCCTCTCTTAAATCATTAAAAATATACATATAAAAAATTGAAAAATAAGATATTATAGAACATTTGGACTAAGCATCTAATTTGTAGCAACATGCAATAAAGGTTAGCTATTATTATTATTATTATTTAAAAGGTAAGTTCTGTGTCTATTGTAAACCAAGGAAGGAGATAAACTGTAAGAAGAAGAAAGGGAGCAGTATTAGGAAGAAAAGTAGACATATTTATGACACCAGGAAGAGAACAAAATGAAAAAGCTTAAGACCCAAATTCTTTCTTCCTCTAATCAAGCCACAAGAAGCTGTAGCATGTCGTCCCATTAAGCCCTTTGGATTTGCCTTCACCAGGGTGTTAGATTCTGTGGCTGGAAATACTAAATTGAGGAATTCTCTGATTATTTCTATGGATAAATGCATTCCAGATTACAAACAAATCAAACTAGAAAAGAACGTTTGAAATGAGACTCCTTAGGACAGCTAATAGAGGACATTCTGGCTGGAGGGAAGCACGGAATGTAGGTGCCATTTAGATGATTATGGTCTTGTCGCCATCATACTATGTTTTCTGCAGCTTTTTATAAAAAGAGAAATCAATATGAATTTTAAATATTAATTTAATTTCAAACAAGGATAGAAGTAATGTCTTCACTAAAATTTTGTAAAATGAAATATTTCATTATATTTGCCTTTTTTTCATGGAATAATAAAAACCTTAAACTTCTATTCAAATGAGAATTCTTAAAGTATATAATAAATTTCTCATTAAAATAAAAATAAAGAAATATGTCCAATTTTAAGGACATGAGAAAAGGAGGAAAATTAAGGTGATTATCAACCATTGCCCAAATGAAATGAAGCCATGTTGAAATTTTAAATAAAGGCTTTCTATTTTCCATAGACATAGACACTCCATAGGACCTGATAATACTACCAGCATACAACTAGATCACCTGTTATTTTACAGTCTCTGTTGAGCAAATCTAGAAAGTCCACAGGCTGTTAGTTCAGGTTACTTTAGATTTAACAACAAATAACACTTTCAAATTTCGAGATGCTAAAGAAAGTATGTGTGATATAATAAACTGCTGATTACAAGACAGGAAAAATAGAAGGTGTATTCTGATTAATAACTATTTCCAATCTTTGGATTTAATTTTTATCATGAAATGCTGGCATTTTATAATTTTTTACCTAAAGTTTGTGTGATTCCAAAGTAATGATCAAGACCCAAAAAGATAGAATCAGCTGAGTATGTAAAAGAAAGCAAACCAAAGGGTAACAAAATATAAAACTACGGGGCTTGAGGGGAGGCGGTGGCAGGGGGGAGGAATTGAGCAAAAAAAAAAAAAGTGGTTGGAGAGAAAGATCTCATGGACATGGACCACAGTGTGGTGATTTCTAGGGGAGGTGGAGGAGGTTATAGGGGGGATAAATGGTGATGGATGTAAACTTGACTTGGGATGGTGTACAGGTGATGTGTTGTAGATTGTGAACCTGAAACCTGTGCAATTTTGTTAACCAGTATCACCCCAATAAATTCAATAAAAAGGAAGAAAATTAAAAATAAATAGATAAATAAATAAATATACAGTCAGTCCATGTGAAAGGCACTTTAGGAGCAAGATAATTAAATTTTGAGATTTCACTCCAGAATATATACACAGTTACAATGAAGAACAGAATTGGGATTTACATGCAAAGTGTTCTCAGTTTTTTTCTCAATGCAGTATTAGCTAACTACTGGCCAAGGGATCCTCTCTCCCTCTCCACACTCATAGACACACACAAAGCAACACTTGGAAGCAGGGCACGGTTGCCAGCATCCCATAAACACGATGGCAGATTTCCCAAGAATCGTGCTTAGGGTTAAAGGAAACCAAGGATGGAGAATGTCTTAAAAAGAAAATCCACAAAGAGATATCTGACCCTAACCTCATCCAGGAGATGAGAGAAGAGAAACAAAGGCCTAGTTATACAGACAACATTAAAACAAACACATGTACAACATCGATAAGCATTTTTCTTAAAGGGAGGAAATAACAGGAAGGGCTGAAAGTCTCCACACAGACCAATCTGTTTGATGAAGACATGTTTCCTTTTTCCTTCTGGTCTCTTCTATAAGACAGTATACAAAGTGCTCATTTATATTTTCTTTGTTTTTATCCCAAAGCTAGAAGATCAAAGAGTTAATAAAACCTCCTTGCTATAGGAGGTCATTACAAAACTAAATGCAGCAATTCAAAGTGGAAAATAGAATGAATGCCAAGGAGATGCTTAACGAAGTAGCATTCTAGATGTATTCTTTGAAGAGCATTTGCAGTCTCTTTGATTGCTTTACAGCACACAGAGCAAAATGTGTCCTGCGTGGGGCAGAGCTGACTGCTGGCTGGGCTCTCTGAACCCACAGCCAGGACACTTGGAATCACAAGTATATTTGATAAAGAATTACTTAATATGGTGGAAATATTCATGAGTATTTTAGATAGCAAAATAGTATTAAAAACTTTCATTCCCCCCCGCCACCCCTTAGATCTAATTAAATGTCCAAACATAAGACAACAGTCTACTCATTTGAAAAATAATTTGAAGCACCGTTTTCCCAAAAACTGAGAAAGTTGGAAGGCAAGGTAAGGGATTAGCTTGATGTTCCCATTAGCTACTGAGATCCTTCTTTTTTTTTTTTTTTTTTTTTGTCTTTCTTTAGTGCTGACATCCTGAAAATGGGAGTAAATGAGAATATAGAGAGTAGCCTGGGAAATTGTTGATATTGCCATATTGATTTATTCAAAGGAGATAGGCTGGCACAGTGGTCTTGCATCTCAATGTGACACATCAGAATTTGCTATTCACTGTAGCCCTGAATCTCAGCGTTAGGACCCATTAGGTTTCTTCCTGGAAAAGAAGCAGCAGAACAGTCTATAACTTCTGAAGTGACCATCCTGCTGGTGGAGCCATGGCGAGGTGGCAACACAGAGGCCAAGGATAGAGGTTATTTAGAGCCTCTGACTGAGATTTAATCAAACAATTCTTTTCCCTATTTGAAAACTTGGGAGATACAGATTGTTTTCACTTTGAGGTAAAAGGCGTTCTTTCCTAGGGTAATTCAGGGAATGGCTTAAAAAACTGACACAGCTAGGTGTTCAGATAATGATTCCACTAAAAGGAGGATTATAATTAACATAAGAATGTAAAGATATCTGAGATTAACTTTAAGCAGTTAAACTTTTTAATAATTATTTGGGGCAAATAATTGACCTGTTTCACCATAAAATGAAACTGTTTTTGAAGTACCATTGAATGTTGTGTTGATGCCAATAGTCTTTTTTTTCTTTTCCTTTTTGCATCAGTGGTGCATGTCACCTTCCTGCAAGGCACCCAGTTTGCAGATCTGGCCAGAGGGAAAATTACTAGGCAGCAAAATGAAAAGGAGGCACAAGTCAGCTCAGCTCTCTGAACCCTCGGAAAGGCAACTTCCCTCTCGCTCATGAAAGGGGACGATTGTGCTCAGTACCACTTATCCGGTGCCAACAATTTGGTAAGCCCTCTATTCAGCACTACACCCGGGCTACAACAAGGTGACCCAGAGTTAGGGGCCGAGGTCAGGGAAAGGTCACTGCCTGAAAAATGGAACCAGTCAAAAGGAAAGAATCCTAGGAATGGGTGAGATTAGTTACCCACAAAAGTAGCCCAACCCAAGAAATGACACAGAAAAGCACTTTTTTTATGGAATCCAAAGTTCTAACTCTTTTTTAAAATCCTGCTGGCCCTTGCAAGTAGGTGCTAGGATGCTCTGAAGGGTGGTCCTAGGAATCAGCATTTGTTACTTAAATTCCTATCAACTTGTGCCACTCCTTTATCTCTGCTTTTCAGGTTCTTCAATTCCCTCCTCTCTTTCTTTTCTCTTCTTTCAACCATCACCCCAACCTCAAAACTAAGGACCAGACACTAAGTATGAAGACACCATCGCCCTGTTGTTTGAAACCCTCTGAATGAGGGTCAGCCTTCCCTTCCCCAACATCTTCCTGGTGCTTCCCTGTAAAGGCAGAGTGTCAGATAGATGGCTCCATGATCACCTTTGCTGGTCATGCTATGCCATGAGTACTCACTTAAAATAATCCCTGCCCGGCCTGCGTGGCTCAGTGGTTGAGCGTCAACCTATGAACCAGGAGGTCATGGTTCGATTCCCGGTCAGGGCACATGCCTGGGTTGCAGGCTCAGTCCTCAGTGGAGGGCATGCAGAAGGCAGCTGATCAATGATTCTCTCATCATTAATGTTTCTATCTCTCTCTCCCTGTGCCCTCCTCTCTGAAATTAATAAAAGTATATTTTTTAAAAAATAAGCCCTTTCAAGGTTAAAGGAACCTTAATATTTACAATATTTATTTGCCCTTTCATAGCTTTTCTTATCTCATTTGAGTGCTTATAGGGTGCTTGTTATGAGGAAAGGCTACAGAATGAAGGAACATGGGCTCAGGGCTACTTATTTTCAGCTTTCAAATGAACAAACAGAAAAAGCAAAAGTGACATTTCTCCCCCTGGATGGCAAATAAAATATTTCAAAAATAAATCCACAAATAAAACTGTATCATTTTAAAGATGTGAAAAGATTAAGTACACTTTGGAAAGGATTTTTATTTTAAATAGGTTGCTAGATGCTGATATGCACAACTAAAATGGTTACTATTCATCTGGTTTCTTTTTCTAGAAACCCCAATGTCATAAAATTAGAAAGTATTCGATTACTTCTCTTCAATGTGCAGAAGGATGGAGAGAGAGATTTCAAGTTCTTTTTGTTTTATATTTGTTGTCAAAAATTCATATAAGAAAGTCCATTTTATACAAAATAATTTCACAAAATTACTTTTAAGAGAGTCAATTTTCATATATCAATTTTAGTAGGTCATATAATATGTTTTAATAAGAGCTCCTTAGTTTTATTAGTGCATTATAAATTATTTATCTTAAAAAATACATTAAAAACAGAATTAGAATGTTTTTGGTTTATGTAGCTCACAGAATTAAGTTAAAATAGTATAATATATATTATACAGAGAGAAATGTAAATGTTGCCTAAAAGAACATTTTTGAGTCAGTTTCCCATTAAACATTGAATAGAAAAGTTGACTTATCTTAAAATAAAGCAAGTCACTATATCACTCTGCTATAAGCAAACATTTTGTTTGTAAATAAGGATGAACTGACAGTGTTTGAAAGTGTAGTTCATCAAAATCACAAGAAACCAAATATTATGAACGTGTAAAATTTCATGTTTATTTAATATCCATTACATACAGTTTATTGAAACCAGACTTTGTAAAGACAAATAGCATTTCTGATGAACATAAACAATATCATATAGTTGAAATTTATTTTGTATTTTCACATGAATAAAGATGTCATTATGCAAGAGTGTCAACAATAAAGATTTGTGTAAATTGGCATGACATCTCTCAGTGCTTCAGGGTAGCACCAGCCTCATCGGTTTGAGGGGAGAGATTATTAGCAGCTTTGCATCAAGGAACTCAGGGATCAGCACATCTGACTCAGCTGTCATGGAACCTTCCCCCAATATCTGAGTTGGGGTCCAGTATGTTCTGTGTCATGCGCACCTTCTCAGCCCTCATCCAGAGCTCAAGATGTGTATTCCTAGGACAAAACAAACAAACAAGCAAAATCAAAAGGCAACATGTAAAAAGGCTCACTCTAGTCAAGGAGAAGTACTAGTATGAGTGTTATACTTTATAATAGCAATGATTATTATTTTTAAAGTTCATATTTATTACAGTTTACTATGTGCCAGGCACTATGTTAAGCACTTAACACTCATCCGTATAAAATGGTCACAAAAGTACTTTAAAATAAGCTCTGTAGTTATATCTACACTAATAAAAGAGAAACATGGTAATTAGCGTACGACCGCTACCCTTTTCATTGGCTAATCAGGGCGATATGCAAATTAACTGTCAGCCAAGATGGCGGCCGGCAACCAGGCAGCTGGAAGCGAACATGAGGCTTGCTTGCTTCAGTGAAGGAGGACTCCAACATTCCCCGCCTGCCTTGCCGGCCTCTAAGCTGGCAGTTTGAAACTTTGTAACAAATATAGAAGCTAAACAAAACCCCAGAAACCAGCTTTCAGCCACCGGGATCTCAGATCTGGAGTTATACATTGTTTCGATCATAGAACGCAAACAAACCAGATACCAGCTTTCAGCAGCCGAGGCTTCAGAGCTAGAGCCAGAGCTAAAGCTGGCCCAGAATAAAAAAGAAAAAAAAAGAAAAAAAGGAGCAGTTGGGAGCTTCAATCAATCACCAGCCTGAAGGCAGCCCTCAGCCCCTCACCCAGACTGGCCAGGCAACCCAGTGGGGACCCCCACCCTGATCCAGGACACCCTTCAGGGCAAACCAGCCTGCCCCCAGGCCTCTATCCTATATAGTAAAAGGGTAATATGCCTCCCAGCACCGGGATCAGCAGAGCCGCAAGGCCTCCTAGCACCGGATCAGCATGACAGGGGGCAGCGCCCTAACCCCCTGATCGGCCCTGCTCTGTGTGTGACAGGGTGCGGCACCCCAACTCGCCCCCTCCCCCCCCACGGGCCCTGCTCTGTATGTGACGGGGTAGAGCCATAACCTCCCCATCGGCCCTGCCCTGAGTGTGACAGTGGCAGCACCCCAACCTCCTGATCGGCCCTGCTCTGTGCATGACAGGGGGCGGCACCCCAACTCCCCAATCAGCCCTGCTCTGAGCCCGACCAGGGGCTGCACCTAGGGATTGGGCCTGCCCTCTGCCACCCAGGAGCAGGCCTAAGCCAGCGGGTCGTTATCTCCCGAGGGGTCCCAGACTGCGAGAGGGCACAGGCCGGGCTGAGGAACCCCCCCTTCCCCACCCCCCCGAGTGCACAAATTTTTGTGCACCGGGCCTCTAGTCTATATATATAAAAGGCTAAATGCTAAGTGTCCAACCATCCAACCGGTCGCTATGATGCACACTGACCACCAGGGGGCAGACACTCAATGCAGGAGCTGCCGAGCTGCAGTGAGATGGCAGCGGCAGTTCTTGGGTGATGCACCCGGAAACCAGAGAGAAGGGAGCCCGATTCCTCGCAGGGCTGCATAATTCCACCTTTGGCCGTGGGTTATGTTGTTTCTGGGGCACTGTCAGCCCCAAATCTGGTTTGCTGCACACTTGTGTTTCCATTCCACACCCTGTATGACAGCAACTTTGCAGAATGCCCTCTCGCACTCCCTTACCCCTCAGGGGATGTCAAAGAGCTGGTTTTGGCCCGATCCCCCCAGGCCAGGCCAAGGTACTCCACCTGCCAGAGGGACCCCACTCACTCTGCAGACATCTCCAGGGTGTGTCTGGCCTGTCTCGCCTAGTCCCGCCCTGCCGGCCACCTTCTAATTAATTTCTTTTCAATGTGCACGTATCCATGCACAGGCCACTAGTTTGTATTATAAACAGGGATGCTAAGCTTGACAGAGGTCAAGAAACTTGAATGCAGTTTCACAGTAAGCAGTAGACCCAGAATGCCCTCTGGCATCAAACACAGCCCAGGAAAGACCAGTAGCTTCCTATGCCTGACACTGTGGATGAGCTGATAGTGTCCACAAAGCCATTTATTGCCCTTTTCTACCTTGCTTTTCTTTATCATGGAGACTGAGAAACTAAATTTTTGACATTCTAAAAAGGCCTCTTTCTATCTCACTGGTAATATTTTTCTTTCAGTTTTTTACATTCCAAACCATAACACAGTTCTCCTTGCTCCTAGGAGTGGCCATATAATAGATTCTGACCAATGAGATGTGAGGTGAAACTGCTAGTGGGGGCTTCACTGACCGTTCTTTGAAGAGACAGACTCAGTTATACAGTAGATCTCTGGTTAATAGGATAGATCTCTGGTTAAGAGGATTGACCTCATGTTAAGTGTTCTAGCCACAAACACACAAAGAAGGAGACAGATTTCTGATCTCTTCCCACCTCTACCCTTTTTTTATTCTGGATTATTCATCTTCAGATTTGTTGACACATAGGGAAAAATATCCTTTCTGCTAAACCCTGTAATCCGGGACTCATGGCTGACTGTTCCTATTACCTAAGACAGCTTTACAGGCATACCTCGTTTTATTGCTCTTCACTTTATTGCACTTCATAGATATTGCTATTTTTACACATTAAAGGTTTATGGCAAACCTGTGTTGAGCAAAGTCTATTGGCACCATTTTTTTCCAACAGGCTCAGATGATGGTTAGCATTTTTTAGCAATAAAATATTTTTATTAAGGTACATACATTGATTTTAGACAAGTTATTGGACACTTAGTAGACTACAGTATAGCATAAACATAACTTTTACATGCACTGAAAACCCCAAAAATTCCCATGACTCACTTTATCGTGATATTTGCTTTATTATCATTACCTGGAACCAAACCCACATTGTCTCTGAGGTATGCTTATATAAAGTTTTGTGACTTACTGGGAGGGGAGCATTAAATACTAATATTTTTTAAATAAAAGGATAAATGACTGAGTAGTATATTGCAATTGTGGTATAGTCTGTACCATATTTATATGATTAAAAAATGTTGGCTGAGTTTCCTTTCATTGAATACTAAACACCAGCACATATGAAATAGCGATTGATTCTTCTTGCTATAAGTGTGCAGGTTAAAGCATAAGATGAGCCCTCTGGGCTATGTGCACAGGAAGAATGGATGTAACCCTCACCAGAGCATTTTAAAATCTAGAATTGAACTCATCGTTGGTCCCAACAAATAAGGGAAGAAGAAAATCCAGGAGATAAAATGAGAAATTTTTAGAGAAGGTGAGACACTCAGATTAAGAAATTTTCTATTGAACTGAACAAAACCCATTTTCTAACCCCACTCCTGTTAATAATTGAAATTCCATCTTCAACAGTCAAAGGGTATGTGATCTTAGAAAAGGTTCTTGCCCTCTTTGAGATTACCAATTGTTTCAACCATAAAGTCAACATTTTCAACCCACCTCATAGGCTAGTTTTAAGATTAACTAAAACAATGAATGTGAATTGCCTGGTACTGTGCCTGAATACGATTAACAGATTTTAATTCCTCCTGCCCCCTCACTCTGTTACCCATCACCCATCCCCTTTGACAGAATGATGACCTCAAAGACTTCTGTCTAATCTCTGAAAGCCTTTTTGCTTTTCTTGCTTCATAGCCCAGTCACCATACAAAGACAAGTTTTTGTTTAGACACAGATATTAGTGAAAGAAATACCTTCTGCTAGGATGTAAGCTTCCTAAAGGCAGTAACCATGTTTTAGCAATGTTCACATTCCTCAGAAACTTGAGTTTCTAAAGAATTTCTAGTTAGGATATCTGAACAAAAAAGAAATTTGAGCCCATCATATTACCATTTAATCATTTTTCAATCCAAATGACTCATCCTTTTCAAGGTACAATCTTATCAGCATTTACTGTCCATCAAGCACAATACTTGAGGGCCTATAAAGTAATTGTAAACAAAGGCAAACCCATGTGTAGATGATAATATGAAGGCATAAAAAAAAACAAAAAGTATCCTGTAGTATAATGGTTGTTTACTGTGAACTATTCACTAGGCTAGCTACCTTCAACATTATCACTAATCCTCTCCACAACCCTGAAAAAATAGATTTCAGTCCATATTACAGAAAGGAAAACCAAGGGTGCCTTGACTGTCGCTAATTCAGAGTGCCTAACCAGAGTTTGACTTCAGATCTCTCATATTCCAATGTTTGAGCTCTTTGCACTCCATATACTGCATCCCAGAAGATGTGAAGATTATGAACTTCTAGAATAAAAGGAAAAAAACAAACAAGGAAATCATACATCTAGTTTGATATAAAACGAGGTTTGGGGACTTTATTTAGATCTATAACATCAAAATTATTTATTGCTAATAGAAAACAATAATCATGTCCAATATTACTATCTCAATATACAAAGTTATCTTTATAACATTTCTGTGAGGCAGATATTATTACTTTCTTGTATGAATAGATGTTGACATTCATAGAGAAAAATAGCTTTCTCACGTAACAGACCTTGGACCCGCACTCTGACCCCATTGCTTATTACAGAGTTTTTCTTTTCCATTATGCCACCACATTCTGCTTTCCATGGTACTTTGTTTTAATTTTGGTGAAAAAGGGGACAAAGAAAGGGATGAGGACATGGAATAATCACCATCTTTGGCTCTTTTTCCTTCCATTATCTAAAATAATTTCTGCTGAGCAAGGATTTTTTTTAAACAGTGCATCTTCTGAAAAGTCATTCCAATAAAGTATGGATTCAATAAAGCAAGTCTTCCCACTGAGCATGGTTGGGCAAGTATTAGAGTGATTTTCTAAAGGTCTTTGGTTCATGCTTGGTTTTCAGTGTGTTCTTTTTCTCCTCCTTACCATCTGTTTTCAACCCAGCAGTGAGAAATCACTGTAAGGGCTAGAATAGCTCTGGGGTATTTAACAAGTGCTGGAACTCATGTCTAGGTCACCAGTTCAGACCCAAAGATATATGGTTCTCTCTTCTTCTAACCTGTAACTTCAAGCAGTAAGACCAGACCAATATCTTTAAACTGGTATGTTGTACCATAAAACCATTCCTTCCCTACTTTGATTTAAAGGTGTTGGTGAGGAATCAACTAGGATTGTTACCACCAAGAACTAAAAGGGCAGTAACCATTACTCATTCCAATGGCACATGGTGTAGCTCCTGTGCTGTTAGAAGCAGGGCAGTGGATATAAGCAACCAGGTGTGGTGAGACAGCACATATTCCTTTAAAAATTATTTTTTTAGTATGGAAAAGGGGGAATTAGGGTGAACAGCAGAAAGAGCAGCAAAGAGTAATGGACTAGGAAGAACGGTAATGATGATCCATGCTTGGACTAAATTAAACATCAGAAAGAATGACCAAATGAGCCAATAGCTAAACATGGGCATAAAAAAGAGTCAAATGCCAGATACATCAACTTCGAAAACTAGAGAACCCTGGACAATAGAAGTGAAGGTCAAAGCAGAAGGCAGTTAGTTCAGCACTTCATTATTCTCAATTATCTTTTTGATGATCTTTAAATGTTAAAAACATTATGTTTGGGTATTGTTAAGGAAATACGCCTACATAAGGAAGACACAATAATATTTACACATAATATCCTGGTTCCTGGAGTGGACCAAAGGTGTCAAGGTGTCCTTCTCTGTCTAGCACTTGCAAAGGCTTCTTTCTGTTGAGCTGGGCCCTACTTTACATATTTTTCATTTTATTCCTTCTTGACTTCTGTTTATTATTGTGAAATGCCCTATTAGCAAGAATAAACACTTTTATTTCACTGTTCTCTCAAGCAAATATTTACTAATTTAATCTTCACAACAAACCTCTGAGATAGGATCTATTATTATCCCCACTTTACAAATGAGGAAACTGGCACAGAGAGGTTCAGCAGCTTCCCACGCTCATGCGGGTAGTTAGTTAGTGAAGCTCGGCTTCCCACTCAGGCAGTTCTCCAAGGCCTTGCTCTTAACCACTGTACAATAATGTTTAGTGGTTAACTTCAATGGTTAACTTCAGTCAAAACAAAGATCTAGGTATATTTCCAGGTAACTGACCTGAAAAAGAACTTGTTTTTTATTAAGAAACTAAAGTACAGAATAGGGAATATAGTAAATAATATTGTAATAATTACTAGTATATATGTTGTCAGGTGAGTACCAGATTTATTGGGATGATCACTTTTATAAGGTATATAAATGTCTAATAAGTATGCTGTGCACCTGAAACTAATATAATATTGTATGTCCACTGTACCTAAAATTTTTTTTTAAGTTTCCAAAATAATAAAAATAAAAACTGTGTTTAAATCATATTAATTTTTAAAAACTATGATTTAACCCCTAATCTATTTAGGTATGCAAATTATATTTTTCAGAAATAAAGTGATATTATTTTGTAGACATAATAATAATTATTATTATAGAAACATGAACATTTCATGAGAAATCTAAAAATTGTAATATTTTAAATGGCTTTGTTCTAAAAGCTAAGCTAAAGTTAATGGGGCACCTCTTTGAGGTACATCTAGTTTAAAATAACAAAAGATTTCTATTTCCACCATCATTTCTGGGCACTGTAAATGTTTGTATTAATGAAAATGCTAGTTCTGTTGGTGGCATTTTAAACAAGGAAGCAGAGGCTGTACTTTGGAGCTGAACGTAAACATAATTGGAAAAGGTGATGATGAACTAAACTATATTTACACAGGCATTTGAAATAATGGCTTATGAGTCCTTTTGAATATTTTCCCCATTTAAAACAGTTCATACATGATACCCTATTGGTTTATTTCTTGGCATCTTATTCATGCTATACATCTTCCTGCTGGATAGGAAATCTAGTCCACATCATCACCATTTTAAAAATTGAGCTTATCTTTCTTGCTGTGTGCTTATATAAAGTAAAATCTAAGGAATCTTCTATTTGTTTCATTATTTTTTGAAACCAGTATTTCAACTAGTGGCAAGTAGAATACAAACTCCTAAACTTTATGTCACATAACTTTATCCTAGGGAGGATGTCCCTAGGAGCGCGCGCGCGCGTGTGTGTGTGTGTGTGTGTGTGTGTATGTGTGTGTTATTCATGTGCCCAAACAGAGACTATTCCACTGATGACAAAAATTGGAAATAGAGACTAGTAAATATGCTCTCTCAAAAAAAAACCTTTTTAAATGAGGTGGACTGTCCCTTAATTGCATATTTATTTACCAACGTCATAGAAAGCCCAAACTCCTTTCAGGCTTCTTGAAAAGTAAACAAAAAATGATTAAGCATCTCTGATAAAACTGTATGTATATGGCTAAAATGCTGAATATCACAGATGGAAAAAAAGCAACTTCCTAAACTTTCCAAAAAAAAATCCATTCTGATCAAAAATAATTTCCAAGCAAACTAGTGAGTAAAGTGTGAACATATTAGCCTGCAACTTTCCTAAAATTTTCCTGAAAATTGCACACCTCAAGTTTCCATCTATGACCTTACTAGACGCATAAACTTTCCATCTATAAATCCCATACGTATACTTTCCAATGAAACACCAGCATAAAGTACAATGGAATAGTGGTTCTCAAAATGAGATCCAAGAACTCCTGGAGTCCCATGAAAATCCTACATGTAGCCTATGAATGGCCTTTTTTATTGTGTAGGGTAATAGAATATCAGTGACAATGACCGTTCTCTTTGTTCTGGTATGAACTAATAATTTACTTATATAGTAAAGTTAGATGTCAGCTCATATTGCCTCAACAAAAAGATCACTAATTCTGATTAATTACTGTGATGGATGTGGCTGGAGTAGGAAGAGTAGGCAATAGATGCTTTGGCTCTATCCAAGTGGCCTGAAGATTGAAGTATTTCTCTAGTCATGTTCTTGGACAGCCACTACTGTGGCATTCTGATATTTCCAGACTACTGAAGATGTCATAATTTACTGATCTTGTATTCTATGAGAAAAAGTTTACACGTTCTAAAGGAGATAGGTTTCAAATGACTACCTGGAGTGCAATGTCCACTGGAATGATTTCTCTCTTTTTTTTTTTTTTTTTTTTTTTTTTATTTTCCTCTTAAAGTATTACAAAGGGTATTACATAAGTATCCTTTCCCCCTCCCCCCCGCCCTTGACAAACCACTACCCTCCCTTACCCCCCAGTGTCTTATGTCCATTAGTTATGCTTATATGCATGCATACAAGTCCTTCGGTTGATCTCTTACTCCCCTCCCTCCTGCCCCCCAACTCTCTCTGGCCTTCCCACTGCAGTTTGACAATCAGTTTGAGGCAGCTCTGCCTCTGTATCTATTATTGTTCAAAAGTTTGTAATGGTCTTTATTATCCATGAATGAGTGAGATCATGTGGTATTTTTCCTTCATTGACTGGCTTGTTTCACTTAGCATAATGCTCTCCAGTTCCATCCATGATGTTGCAAATGGTAGGAGTTCCTTCTTTTTAACAGCAGCATAGTATTCCATCGTGTAGATGTACCACAGTTTTCTAATCCATTCATCTACTGATGGGCACTTAGGCTGTTTCCAGATCTTAGCTATGGTGAATTGTGCTGCTATGAACATCTGGGTGCATATATCCTTTCTGATAGGTGTTTCTGGTTTCTTGGGATATATTCCTAGTAGTGGGATCACAGGGTCAAATGGGAGTTCCATTTCCAATTTTTTGAGGAACCTCCATACTGCCTTCCATAGTGGCTGCACCAGTCTGCATTCCCACCAGCAGTGCACAAGTGTTCCTTTTTCTCCACATCCTCTCCAGCACTTGTCGTTTGTTGATTTGTTGATGATGGCCATTCTGACAGGTGTGAGATGGTACCTCATTGTTGTTTTGATTTGCATCTCTCGGATGATTAGTGACTTTGAGCATGTTTTCATATGTCTCTTGGCTTTCTGAATGTCCTCTTTTGAAAGGTGTCTATTTAGATCCTTTGCCCATTTTTTGATTGGATTGTTTATCTTCTTTTTGTTAAGTTGTATGAGTTCCCTATAAATTTTGGAGATTAAGCCCTTATCAGATATGACGTTGGCAAATATGTTTTCCCACGAGGTGGGTTTTCTTGTTGTTTTGTTGATGGTTTCTTTTGCTGTGCAGAAGCTTTTTATTTTGATGTAGTCCCATTTGTTCAGTTTCTCTTTAGTTTCAACTGCCCTAGGAGCTGTATCAGTGAAGAAATTGTTTTGGCATATGTCTGAGATTTTGTTGCCTTTGTATTCTTCTAGAATTTTTATGGTTTCCTGTCGTACATTTAAGTCCTTTATCCATTTTGAGTTTATTCTTGTGTATGGTGTAAGTTGGTGGTCTAGTTTCATTTTCTTGCATATGTCTGTCCAATTTTCCCAACACCATTTATTGAAGAGACTATCTTGGCTCCATTGTATGTTCATGCCTCCTTTGTCAAAAATTAATTGAGCATATTGGTTCGGGCTAATTTCTGGACTCTCTATTCTATTCCACTGATCTATATGTCTGTTCTTGTGCCAGTACCAGGCAGTTTTGAGAACAGTGGCTTTGTAATACAGCTTGATATCTGGCATTGAGATCCCACCTACTTTGTTCTTTCTCAGGATCGTTGCAGCTATTCGGGGTCTTTTTTTATTCCAGATGAATTTTTGGAGAGTTCGTTCTAGATCTTTGAAGAAGGCCATTGGTATTTTAATGGGAAGTGCGTTGAATGTATAGATTGCTTTGGGTAGTATGGACATTTTAATGATGTTGATTCTACCAATCCAAGAACATGGTATGTTCTTCCATCTGTTTATGTCTTCCTCTATCTCTTTTTTCAACGTCCTGTAGTTTTCTGAGTAGAGGTCTTTAACCTCTTTAGTTAAGTTTATTCCTAGGTATCTTAATTTTTTTGGTGCGATGGTAAATGGGATTGTTTTTCTGATCTCCCTTTCTGAAAGTTCACTGTTGGTGTATAGAAATGCCTCAGATTTCTTGGGGTTAATTTTGTATCCTGCTACATTGCCAAATTCATGTATTAAGTCTAGTAGCTTTTTGATGGAGTCTCTAGGGTTTTGTATGTATAATATCATGTCATCTGCAAATAAGGACAGTTTTACTTCCTCTTTTCCAATTTGGATGCCTTTTATTCCTTCTTCTTGCCTAATTGCAATGGCTAATACTTCCAGTACTATGTTGAACAGGAGTGGTGAGAGTGGGCATCCCTGTCTTGTTCCTGTTCTTAGGGGAAATGGTGTTAGTTTTTGTCCATTGAGTATGATGTTGGCAGTGGGCCTGTCATATATGGCTTTTATTATGTTGAGGTATGATCCTTCTATTCCCACCTTTCTGAGAGTTTTTATCAAAAATGGGTGTTGGATTTTGTCGAATGCTTTTTCTGCATCAATTGATATGACCATGTGGTTTTTTTCTTTCAATTTGTTTATGTGATGTATCACATTTATTGATTTACGGATGTTGTACCATCCTTGCATCTCTGGGATGAATCCTACTTGGTCATGGTGTATGATCCTTCTGATGTACTGCTGGATCCGATTTGCTAAGATTTTGTTGAGGATTTTGGCATCTATGTTCATGAGGGATATTGGCCTGTAATTCTCTTTCATTGTGATGTCTTTACCTGGTTTTGGTATTAGGGTGATGCTGGCTTCATAGAATGAGCTTGGAAGCGTTCCTTCCTCTTGAATTTTTTGTAGTAGTCTGAGGAGGGTAGGTTTTAGTTCTTCCTTGAATGTTTGGTAGAACTCCCCTGTGAAGCCGTCTGGCCCTGGGCTTTTGTTTGCTGGAAGCTTTCTGATGACTGCTTCAATTTCTTCCATAGTTATTGGCCTATTGAGGTTTTTAGATTCTTCCTGATTGAGTTTTGGAATGTTGTATTTTTCTAGGAATTTGTCCATTTCCTCCAGGTTGTCCAGTTTGTTGGAGTAGAGTTGCTCGTAGTATTGTTTAACAATCATTTGTATTTCTGTGGGGTCTGTTGTTATTTCGCCTCTATCATTTCTGATTTGGTTTATTTGGGACCTCTCTCTTTGCTTCTTGGTGAGCCTGGCTAGGGGTTTGTCAATCTTGTTTATCCTTTCAAAGAACCAGCTCTTGGTTTCATTGATTTTCTGTATTGTTTTTTTGGTCTCTATTTCATTGATTTCTGCTCTAATCTTTATTATCTCCTTCCTTCTGCTCACTCTGGGCTTTTCTTGTTGCTCTCTTTCTAATTCTTTGAGTTGTAGAGTTAGATGATTGACTACCATTTTTTCTTGTTTTTTGAGATAGGCCTGTAGAGCTATAAACTTCCCTCTCAGGACTGCTTTCATTGTGTCCCAGAGGTTTTGGATTGTTGTGTTTTCATTGTCATTAGTGTCCAGGATGTTTTTAATTTCTTCTTTGATGTCATCGGTAACCCAATCAATATTTAATAACATGCTATTCAGCTTCCAAGTGTTTGAGTATTTTGGGTTGTTTTTATTGTAGTTTATTTCTAACATTATGCCATCGTGGTCTGTGAAGAAGCTTTTTATGATTTCAATCTTCTTGAATTTGTGGAGACTTTGCTTGTGACCCAATATGTGGTCTATTTTTGAATATGTCCCATGAGCACCTGAGAGGAATGTATATTCCGCAGCTGTGGGGTGAAGTGTTCTGAAGATGTCAATTAAGTCCATCTGATCTAGTGAGTCATTTAGGATTGCTGTTTCTTTGCTGAGTTTTTGTCTAGCGGATTTATCCAGTGATGTCAGTGGTGTATTAAAGTCCCCTACTATGATTGTATTGTTGTCGATCTCTCCCCTGATATCTTCCAGAAGTTTTCTTATGTATGTGGGTGCTCCTGCATTGGGTGCATATATGTTTACCAGGGTTATATCTTCTTGTTGTATTGATCCCTTTAGTATTATGAAGTGGCCTTCCTTATCTCTGGTTATGGCCTTCACTTTGAGATGTACTTTGTCAGATATAAGTATTGCTACCCCAGCTTTCTTTTCCTTTCCATTTGCATGAAAGATATTTTTCCATCCCTTCACTTTCAGTCTGTGTGAGTCCCTTCTAATGAGGTGGGTCTCTTGTAGACAGCAGATGTATGGGTCATGTTTTTTTATCCATTCAGCCACTCGATGTCTTTTGGTTGGAGCATTTAGTCCATTTACATTTAAAGTTATTATTGAAAGGTATTTGTTTGTAGCCATTTCTTTTTTTGTGTGTGTGTGTGGCTGTTTTCTTTCTGAGCTTGATATTTCTTCTTTTTACACCAGTCCCTTTAGCATTTCTTGCATGGCTGGCTTGGTGGTGATAAACTCCCTTAGCCCTTTTTTGTCTGTGAAGCTTCTTATTTCCCCTTCAATTTTGAATGATAGCCTTGCTGGATAGAGTATTCTTGGATTCAGTCCTTTGCTTTGCATCACTTTGTAGATTTCCGTCCATTCTTTTCTGGCCTGATGTGTTTCTGTTGAGAAATCATTTGATAATCTAATGGGAGATCCCTTGTATGTTACTTTCCGTCTCTCTCTTGCAGCCTGTAAGATTCTCTCTTTATCCTGAACATTTGCCATGGTAATTATGATGTGTCTTGGTGTGGGTCTTTTCGGGTTCACCTTGTTTGGGACTCTCTGGGCTTGTGTGACTTTTTTCTTCCCCACCTCAGGGAAGTTTTCTGATATTATTTCTTCGAATAGGTTTTCTAATCCATGTTCATCTTTCTGTTGTTCTGGCACCCCTATTATTCGTATGTTGTTTCGTTTCATGTTGTCCCAAAGCTCCCTTAGGCTCTCCTCCTGTCTTTTAATTTTTTTCTCCATTTGCCGTACAGTTTGAGTGTGTTTTGCTTCCTTGTCTTCTAATTCACTAATTCGGTCCTCCGCTTCTCCCAGTCTACTGTTGATACTTTCAATGGAGTTTTTAATTGAAGCTATGTCACTCTTCATTTCTTCTTGGGACTTACTTAAGTTGTTGATTTTTTCATCTGTTTCTTCTAGCTTCTTGCATAAGTAGTTGAGTTTTTCATCTGTTTCTTCTTGCTTCTTGAACATGTGGTGCATGTACTCTAGGAACCTTATTCTGAATTCTTTTTCCGTCATGTTGCATATCTCTGTCTCACTTAGCTGCTTTTCTGGCGAGTCCTCCTTTTCTTTCCTTTGGGGGTTTCTTTGCCTACCCATGTTTGATCTCGCTGACATATGTAGATGTTGAGGTGTTCAGTGGCTGCTCCCTGGGTGGCAGGGGCTCCTTGGGTTGTGGTTGCTGCTCAGACAGTTGCGGTAGCAGCTGCTTTCCAGTTGGCAGCAGCTCCTCTGGTGGGTGTTGTTCACAGCTGTGTTGGCTCTTCTGGCTGGTGGGGGGAGGCTTCACGTACAGTTGCTGTTCCACAGACAGAGGGTGTGGTGATCAGGAGGCTGTGGTGATCAGGAGGCTGCGGTGATCAGGGGGCTGCTGTTGCTTGGATCTGCTGCGTTGATTTAAAGGCACAAAATACAACAGAGCAAGGCACAACGTACCAGGCACTGAACACAAGTATATTCACAATATTAATAACTCCAAATAAAGGTGACCACCCGAATTAAGAGAATTAGGGGATAAGGGAGAAAGAAGAGAAGAAGATAAAAGAGAGAACAGAAAAGAAAAATAAGAAAAAAACAAACAAAAAAGGAGTGCAAAAATAGAATTGGGAAAAAAGAGGGGGGAAAAAAAGAGAGCGAAAAAAGAGAATGAAGTAGAAGTGGGGAAGAGACTCCCCGTATGAGGAGCAAACTCCAATAGAACTGCCACTAATCTCAACAAATTCCAGCAACAGATCCCTGGAGATGAATGCAAACTACAAACCACCAATAATATCCAGAGGGGTAAGGGAAAACAGAAGCACAAAAATAACTGGGGTGGGGTGGGGGAGGGAAGGGAAAAACCAGCAGAAAAAAAAAAGAAAAAGAAAAAGAAAAAGAAAAACAACCTCACAACCAGTCCTAAAAAAGAAGAAAAAACACAAAACAAAACAAACAAACAAATTAAAAAAAAAAAAAAAAAAAAAAAAAAGCCCAATATATTCAACAATCAAGAAAACAATAGAAAGATAAGAGAGAAAAAAAATGGTTGGAAAGTGAAGAAGGATAAAGAATAGGTGTATAAGGATTTAGAGCAGTAGATTGGAAATAGGATATATAAGTAGGGTGGAATTAGACAGGGGGTAAAAAGAGGGAATTGGGAAAGTCTGGAGCAGGAATAGGGTAAGAGAAACAGGACACCAAAAGGGGAAAAGTAAGGAAGAGGGTTTTAGCAAAGAGGTGGAATTGAGATAGGGAAAATTAATGCTAAAGGAACGATGAAAATAGAATGGAGAACACTAATCCCAAAAGAAAATAAAGAGAAAATAAAATGGCACTTTAAAAAATGGTAAAATGGTAGGAGTAATAATACTGGTTAAAAATAAAAATGTGGTAATTGAAAGGGTAAAATCAGGTGATGGAAAAAGAAGAAAAAGAGAGAAAAAAAAATTGGTTTCTTAGTAAAAAGGTGAAAAAATTAAAAAGAAAAAGAAAAAGAAAAAATTTGCAGTAGTGATGGTCTTTCGGTTCTTCTACTCTTCAGCCTGGTTCGCCTTAGTCCTGCCAGGTATTTAGGAGAGTGTTGAATTTGCCTGCATTACACTGTTCCTCCGTGTTGTAAATCACAGTCCTGATTTTAAAGCAGGCCGTATTTGTGATCCAGTCTGCCTTAATTTGTATTCCCCTAAGAGTCAGTTTGTGGCTCAACCTCTGGGTGGCAGTGTTTTTGGGTTGGCCTCTGAGGCTATACAGCTTCTCTATCCTTTTTTAATCCTTACCCTGCTCTGTGTTGTTGGTGGGACTGAAAATCCCTCTATAGGCCAGACCCTGGTAACTCCCAGGGACTAATCAGCTTGTTTTAGTCCTTTATCTCATACAGGATGGAATCTGGGTGTGGCTGTGCTCCTTGCCTGGGGGGCTGGGGGGAGGAATTCCACCCTCTGGAGGAATGGCTGCCCCAGTCCTGGGCCCAGGGGGGTCTCAGCACTCAATTCGCTGCCACTTCCTCCGGCTCCCCCTCTTTCCTCAGCCTCTCCCCAGATTCCCCTCGTCTGCACCTTCACCCTCTCTTCAGCACAGGTGAGTGTCTGTATCCGAACTGTCCTATGAGCAGGGTTCAGTGAAAACAAAGAAACAGACAAACGCCGGCCGGCCGCGGAAACGCTCCTCTTACCGGTCTGGGAAACGCTCCTCTTACCAGCACTGCATGGTCTGGGAAACGCTCCTCTCTTATGGGCACTGCATGGTCTGATCAGTTCCTCAGGATGCCCCCTTTAGTCTCAGTTCTCCGCAATCACAAAATCCAAATCTCAAATCTCCTGGCGCCAGCAAACCCGCGGAACTCCTTACCCTGGTCAGGGTGTGTGTCTGTCCCAAGAGACGCGGCTGTCTGCCATGCGGTCTCCCTCCGACCCTCTGGGCTCAGGTCTGGCAAACTTTCCTGCCCAGATCCCTGGTTTTTAACCTTTCCAGGGGAGGTCTGCCCTTCCAGGCTGCAAGCCGTCTCACCAGCTGAGTAAATTTGCCAATTCGGGGTGGGTGTTATTAGTTTCAGCTGCTTACTCCGTTTGCTCCGGGACAAGACCTGGGACGCGTCTGCCTATATCGCCGCCATCTTGCTTCCCCCAGTTGTACCTCTGGAATGATTTCTCTTAATCTTGAACTTTAACCATTCCCATTGCTAAAGTACCTCCCAAAAACGAGCATGGTTCATAATATCCTCCAACTGCCTTTTGGCACATTAACATATTCTCCCCAATCTCACATGGTGTACCTTAAGGACAAGGATTATGGCCTGCTTTCTAACTTTTTTCTTTCCTTCTTTCTCTCCTTCCTTCCCTTCCTTCCTTCCTTCCTTTCTTCCTTCCTTCCTTCCTTCCTTCCTTCCTTCCTTCCTTCCTTCCTTCCTTCCTTCCCTCCTTTTATCCTTAGCACCTAAGAATCTGCTCCATGGAGCCAGTTTGGGTGAATGTAAGGAGATGCCTAAAGTAGATGATTTGCTATACAATGATACTTGATTGCCTAAATGTAAAATTACTATCATAAGGAAAGTAAAAAAGCATAATCCTAATGCTTTTAAAAATGTACAACCATCTCATATCAAGCAACATGTCTCCTGATATAAAGGGCCCTTCTGTGACCTCACTACCCTTCATAATCATTTGCAAAAAAATGTTGGACTCTACTTTCATGTCATTGTCTCCCTGCCTCACATATATGATTCTACATGAGTTTTAAAACCTTCTCTCAACCCCAGGATTTAGCCCTACTAACCGTAGGTTTCACTAATCAATTCCATCCAGTTTTTGTAGTAGCATCTATACTATAGTCCTCAAGCATCTTATAACATGCTCTTTCATGAGCATGTTTTGAAGAAAGTGACCAGTCTGTTACTATTGAGGGATCCTAATGTAAGCTCACTTCTCTTCTGGCACCTTCCTTGCTCACCGGAGGTTGGGGAAGAGAAATACTGTGAAAAGACTGGTCAATTTAAGTCTGGTCAATGAAGCAAATAAACAATGCCACAGTTTCATTCTTATCAAATAAAAAATGATATCACTTCCTTGACAAAGTAAACTTCTTAAAAGACTGAAAGAAGGGGAAAAATTTTATGAACTTTGACTTCACATTTGAGTTCTTGAGATATTTACCTCCTGAGCTTAAAATCTCCAATGTTCAAATGCTGCACTTCTGTATAACTGTCCCCTCTGTGTGAAGGTTCCTCTTGCCTCCTCTAAGAGAGCACAGATAGCAGCTCAGTGTGGAGTCGGTCTCTGGCTCCCCAGGCTGCAGCATCTCCCACAGCAGTTTCATGACTTTTAGCATATGAGTGATTACAGCCGTGTCATATTCGCACTGCTGTACTCACTGCACTAATTTTTACTTACTTTGTGTCTTTAAATTACGTATTTTATTTTTAACTTATTACATATGTTTTAAAAGGAAGTTTTGTGTCTATGCCATAAATAGATGGCAATTTGAAAAAAAACATTTAATGAAAACCATATAGTATTATTAAATTCTTGCTCAACATAGTTACCTGCTGAAGATTCTGAGTCTCAGGCTTGCCTTCTATTTCTCAAAAAGGAAAATGTTAGCTAGTTCTTTGTTAGCACCAGCCTGAGACTTTCTTCTTGATATAATTATAAGCCTCCAAAACCTGAAAGTAAGTGGGTTTTCTCATTTTGGCATTCAGTTTCGATATGCCTCCTAACATTATCCTGTACACACTAATGCACAGATCCCTCAACCTGGGAAATACTGGGTTGAATGTTGTCCAAGGCCTCTGCCAGCTATAAGAGTTTATTATATTGCAAGTCAGAAATTTTAGTTTACAGACACACACACAAAAAGAAACAAACATGTTGTAGGAAGAGTTGATTCCTCTCTCTATTCCATGACCGTGGGTAATTTGTTCAGACATGGCAAGGTAATAAGGAAGTGTGAATAAGAATGAGGATTCAACTGGTCAACTTGATTTGGTTGTTGCAAAAGACCTGTATCTAACAATCAAATTGAAATCTCAATCAAACCTATTTTTGGCAGAGCTGCACAGCAAATGCTGGGATCAGTTTAACAAAGTAGAGAATTGATGCAATTTTGGTAAAAAATGCCAAACTTACTCAAGCATCTTTAACTTGTTCTAAGTGTCTAGTGACCATTTACATGGTGGAAGTGAATGTTTTTAAAACTGAAATGAATAGCTATTTCCATTTATAATTTTGTTTCCATTTGTTTTTTGTTATAAGCTTGTACAATTACACACAGAGTAAAACTTGAGTTCAAAACCTTTGCTTCTTTCTTCGTAGTGTGCTTCTAGAGTTACACAAATGACCAAAGCTTATCATCTTTTGTTATCCAGCATGAAGTAAAATGAACAATTAAAGCTGACTCACATAGAGTGTTGTAATGGAAAATTGGTGCAAAAATTCAGTTAATTTTTGTCTTCTACTGTAAACATAAATACCATAATGGCAACTGAGTTATCAATATTTTAAAAATGTATTTTGTATTGTTTTCAGAGAGAGGAAGGGAGAAGAAGAGAGAGATAGAAACATTAATGATGAGAGAGAATCATCCATTGGCTGCCTCCTACCCGCCCCCTACTGGGGATCAAGCCTGCAACCCAGGCATGTGCCTTGACCAGGAATCAAACCGTGACCTCCTGATTTAATGGTCAACATTCAACCACTGAGCCACACCAGCTAGGCGAGATATCAATATTTTTTAAATAATCCATTTTACTTGGCAGGAGCACCAAGGAGCTCCATCTATCTGCCTGAAATGTAGAAGTAGTATTTTTCACAGAGTTAAAGTTGGTGCTAGTCCTTTCAGACACTAACTTCTGAATGGGAGATAGATGGCTCACCTTTACCAGAACCAGACTAAAAAAAATCACCTCAGCACTTTCCACTGTGAGATAGAATTTTCAGTTATTGCAGGCTTCTGCTGCTCCCTTCTGTCCTCACCTACTTAATTCCCATCTCACTTTGCTTAGAAAGCAAGGAACATGGGCCAGGGCCATAGTTGCAAGGCAAATTACCGTACCCACAATATCTGCAAAACCGGACTCTGGATTGGGATCTTGAAATTCAGTGGCTTGGTGTTTTGGAGAGCACGGGCCTGGGAACCTGGAGACCTGGGTTTCAGGTTCAGGGTCACCACTAAGTGGGTGACATTGAATGATTCTACAGTATTGTCTTCACTGTGTCCTTTCCTAAAAGAAAGGGTGAGGAGGGATCTATACAGCTATTTCTTGCTTTAACATCTTCTGATTCTAATTCCCATAGTGTTACAGCGATATGTAGCATTAAAAATAATGTTCAATAATCTCAAACTTTAGAATAGCAACCCAGTCTTAGAGGTTTAAAAAAGAATAGGCACCATAAACTCTCATTAACAAGTCATGCACTTTATTAAGGAATTAATAATAGACCCACAATTAGACAGATATGTGTTTTCAATTTGCTAGTTAGCTCATTGATTCTGCTATATATTAACTCTCAGAAAGTTAAAGAATGATAGATGTGAACCTAACCATTAGGTAGCTGATCTTATAACACACCTGCATTATATTTTATTGATTGCATTTCATTTTCATTGTAGTGTGATTAAGATTCCAATGAGATAAATACCTTCTTTTATGTGAGACCCCAGAGAACAGCAGCTTTGAAAGATATATCACAAAAATAAACACTGACAATTACCCAACAATTATGCATAAAAATGTCTGTGAGTGACTAGACTAATATAGGCCTTCATGTAAAACCAGTGATTTACATCGAGCTTCATGGGAAGAACATATTTCCACAGATATGCAGAATATTCCCAACCTAGAAGCTGAGCTGAGAAAATGCACCCAAAATATTATTTACTTAAAGTCTTTTCTTTTCCACAGCAGCTCCATCCTATAACCTGAAACTAAAATCCAAAAACTGTGTTTTTCAAGCATTTTGTCAAAACCAAAGGATTATCTTTATTTATTTTAAATTTGAGCCAAAATGTGATTATTTATCATCACACAGTTTTTAACTCTAATATTCTTCTCTTTTCCAAGAGCAGTAGTCTGACTTTAAGAAAGGTGCCCTACCTGGTTTGGCTCAGTGGATAGAGCCTCAGCCTGCAGACTGAAGGGTCCTGGGTTCGATTCCGGTCAAGGGCACATGCCTAGGTTGTGGGCTCGATCCCCAGTCAATGATTCTCTAACATCATTGATGTTTCTACCTCTCTCTCCCTCTCCCTTCCTCTCTAAATATATATATATATTTATTTTTATTTTTATTTTTTTTAAAGAAAGGTAGCAGGTGATAGTATTTTCAGTCAGCCAATATCTGCTGGGATTGGGCCTTTCTAAATAGGTAAGTCAATAGGAGTCGGACTCAGCTTATTATTAAAGTTATTCCAGAGAAGCGATCTTTGGTTTAGTGGAGTTCTCATCTCCTGATCATTCATTCAGCAAACTATTGGGGCCTACTATGTATCGGCACATCCTAATCTCCTCATGTTATTTCTTACTAAACTGTATTTTTTCAATGAATCAAATATAAAATATCTAGCGACTCAAGCTTGGAACCATATTTTAGAGTTTGAATATCAGTCTGAAGCTAGAAATCATGAGAAAGCATTCTCTGCCCGAGATCCCCAGATCTCCAACTCCTCTCTGACTCCCTTTCCCTGAACTACATGCTTCCATGCCTGGTTTTCTTCAGAGAGAGCAAACAGTGTAACAAAGACTAAGAACACTGGCTCCATGGACAGACACATTTGCTTTTTTTAAAGCTTCATTTCTATGGTTGACACTATTACGGATGTCCCCATCCCCCACACACACTTTTGCTCACCTCTACTCAGCCCTCCCTTTGGCCATCACCACACAGTTGTCTGTGTCTATGGGTTAAACATATAAGTTCTTTGGCTCCTCACTTTCCCACTTACTAGATATACAACTTGGCAAGTTTTTAAAACCTCTTTAAGCCTACGTTTCTGATCTAAGTTGAAAATAATAATATCCTACTCAAGGTTGCTGCAGGGATAAAATAAGATAATGTGAGTAAAGCTCTTAGTACTGCGTCTGCAAATGATAAGCACTGAGGAAAGTGTAGCTTCAATTTAATCTTGTCATTAGCAGAGCACAGAGATGACAGATGAACTAAGATTTATTAAGTTCCAAATACTCCTTGGGCAAAAAAAGGTTCTAGAAATTACCCTCTCCCCATTCTCTCTACCCACCCCACCTCACTAGTTTTTTCTTTATGAATTTGAGAACTAATTCTCTAGCTTGTGTACCATCTTTCCCTTCATCTCTTCTTTCTAATTCCTCATGATTCATTTTAGAAATATCACTGTATATCATACAACCGTTACCAGAGAAAAAGTGTAAAAGAAAAAGAGTAAAGATTCAAATCCTTACCTTAAAGTTATTTATTAGTAAATATTTCTAAGTGGTGAAATTACTGATGATTTTTGTCCTCTTGACTTACACCTTTCATATTTTCCAAATTTCTACATTGACATTACTTTTATAAGGAAAAAATGTATTTTAAAAAGTGCATGTGTGTGTCTAAGTACATAGCTGGGGAAGTCAACTTGTTAAACTCAGTAGAGATGTGGTTGTATGAGGATTGTCTAAAATAACTGTAGCATGCATGAGTACTTAAATAAAATTATTCTAGCTATAACCCAGGACTCTGTTTAGAAGACATTGGTTTAAATCCTTGTACTACAATGATTTAGTAGCTTTATGACCTTAGTCACTTAACCTTTTAAGCTTTATTTTTCACATCCATAAAATGGGGTAGTAATACCATTCTTCAGTAATGCCTTGAAGATTGAGATTGCACATAAAAAAAATGTATGATATATGACCCAGATTTAGAGCACAAATGACTTATAACTTGATGAGTACCTAAATGCTTTTTAAAGAAGAATTAACCAGAGCCCTGGCCGGAGTGGCTCAGTTGGTTGAACATCATCCGTGCACTGAAAAGTTGCTGGTTCAATTCCCCATCAGGGCACATGTCTGGGTTGCAGGTTGTGGGCTGGGTCTCCATTGTGGGGTGTGCAGGAGGCAGCTGATCCATGTTTTTCTCTCACATTGATGTTTTCTTCTCTAACCCTTTCCCTTCCTTTCTCTCTAAAATCAATAAACACACACACACACACACACGTTTAAAAAATAATAACAATTAACCAGAAAATTTAGATTAAAAATTCTGGCACCAATTAACATTATCTCATGCATTTTCATATCTGAAGCATACCATGGTAAAAAGTTAATGTAGTATTGTTCTCACAGTACCCTCCCAAACTAGCTCCTTTTCTGGGAGACAAAATTGTTCCCATTTGAGAACCACTGCTCTACTTTGCTCATGTCCCATAACAATAGCACTCTGGGGTTGCATAACTGGTCTACATAATACTACTAATAGAAATAACTACTTTTGGAAATATTTACCCTCAATTTCGTGTTTAAATTCTAAAATTCTTATAATGCATCTCCATGAAATTTCCAGAGAGTTGTACAAGAGAATTCAGAATGTGTAGCATTTATATCTCAGATATTCTCCAAATAGGACAATGGTTCATGTTTGCCTTGTTTAAAGTTATTATTCATTATTGAATGAAAAGGTCTCCCTCACCACCAAACCTTACTGTGGAAAATAACTTTTTTTAATGACCTCTTTAAAATTTTTGTTAATTGCATTCATTGTGCATTTTTACATATTTTCTTCTTGTTTGTGTACAACACACATTAATTGTAGTGTAGAAGGAAGATACACTTTGTATCTGATACTGTCTGTAATCCATACCAATACATTCACTAATATATTCATTAAATGTTAAATAATTAAGAATTGTGTGATTTTATAGTGCATAAATCCTTAGTAGATCATTATAGAGATGTTTACAAGTGTTTAATGATGATTAGGGAACTGGTTGGGGTTTTGCATGTCCTAAGAATACAGTATTATTTTTCCCACTTAAAAATAATGAAATATTTTCTCTTGCTATACAAAATTTTGCTTTCCCACATGTTTCGGAAGTGGGTTAAATCCAGATAATTAAAAATGTCTGTAATTATATTACTTGAGCATTTATTGTGTTAGGCTTTGTGCTAAACATTTTATAGATATTATTTCTTTAAAATAAACTACCTCAGCAGAGATACCTAGAAGAAAGAAGAGAGAATAGATATAGGGGAGAGATAGACGATTTCATTTAAAGTGTTCTTTAGAAAACATGTTCGTAATTCTGGTGCCTGTCTTCATTACAAGGACAGGACATTCCATTCCCTCACTTTCTACTTATTCCTCCATCCTCTGAATTCTAGTTTGTTTCAAAAATTCACCATTTCATGAAAACTCTACCAGATATATTCATTAAAAGCCTTTTGTGGTGAACCCAGTGGGTTTCAGTTCATATCCTATGCGATCTCTTGACTTTTTTACTTAACAACTTTGACCATTTAATCTTTTAAAAACACTCTATTTTCAAATATATATCCCATACTTAGCTTTCTTCTTGCTTTGATGTGCAGATCCTATATTCAACTACACAAAGCACATCACAACTTAGATGAGTTATAGTCACACCTATGATTTAATCATAGAAAACTGACTTTGTTCCCCTCACCCCAAATCTGCTTTTTCTCCAGGGTTTCCCATTTCAATAAATAAAGTCATGATTACCTCCATTTCTTGAGCCAGAATTAAGGCATGATCCATGGCTTTTCCCTCTCCCTTATCTCTAGTCTCCAATCAATCATCAAATCATAGTCTCTTGACTATTTTATGCAGCAATTTACTAGTTGGCTTCCCAGGGGGGGTCAAATAAATATTAAAGTAAACTGCTTATTTTTCTGGATTGATCAAATTTATATGCTAAAATAGACAGAAGAAGACCCCTAACAAAGCCGTTGGACCATGGGCAACTTGAGACTGGTACAGCAAGACTGCAGGAAGAAGGCAGTGGGAGTACCACTAAAAAACAGACATTAGGTTCAGTTGGGTCATGGAGCGCAGCTAAATTTAATTACCGGAAGTCATATAGGAAATACTGAAGACTGAAGTAAGGACAAGAACTATATGTATAACTTCTTAATTAAAGTTTATGAGTCCATTGCTTCCTTATTTTATGAGATATACTAGTAAGTCTTCTTATATCAAGAGAAAGGCTGAAAATTGGAATATGAAATAAAGTGGATTTTGTGGTAAAATGAGGAAGAATAGAAGAGATTGGGATATGGAGAATTTATTAGAGTATTAATGAGGTGTACTTGACATGTCATAAAATGTACATGTTTCAAGTGCACAGTATATTTAGTTTTGACAAACGTGCACATCTGTAAAACCATCACCATGATCAAAATTGTGAATATATCCATCATTCCCTGTTATGATGCCTTCCTCCTAGTCATCTCCAGGCAACCACTGGTCTTCTTTCTTTTAGTATAGATTAGTTTGCATTTACTTGATTTTTTTTCATAAACATATAGTATATATTTAAGTAGCATATTGTGTGTATCAATAGTTCCTTATATTTTGTTCCTGAATAATATTCCATTATATCTACATAATACCAATTTATTTATTTACTTATTTGAATTATTCCCAGGTTTTTATGTTACAAGTAAAGCTCCTATGAATATCCCTGTATAAAACTTTGTACAAAGATATACTTTCTTTCCCCTGTGTGAGGTATAAATACTTATGAATGAGTAGAGTGTTTGGGTATAGTAAAGATGTATATTTAGCTTTTTAAGAAATTGCTGAACTGTTTTTCCAAAGTGATTGTTCCAGTCTTCTATATCCATACTAACACTTGGCATTGCTGGTCTTTTTACTTTTACAAATTTTAATGATTATGTAGTGGTATCCCATGATCATTTTAATTTAGCTATCTCTAGTGGCTAATGATATTTAGCATATATTCATATATTTACTTGCCGTTTTATATCTTCTTTCACAAATTATCTGTTCAAATAATTTTCCCATTTTTAAAATTGTTTTCTTACTTATAAGCTTTGAGAGTTCTTTATACACTTAGGACAGTTTCATTATTAGGTATATGTTTTGCAAATATCTTGTTTTTTTCAGTGGTGGCTTATTTTTTCATTCTCTTAACAGTATCTTTTGATGAAAATAATCTTTTAATTTTGATAAAATACTATTTTTTCATTTTTGATGGGTTATGCTCTTAACTATGAAAGAATTCTTTGCTCAACCCACGTTTACAAAGATTTTCTCCTGTTTTCTTCATCAAGTTTCTTAATGATAGTTCTATGATCCATTTTGAGTTAGTTTTAATATGTGGATTAAAGTTTTGGGTTTTCTGTTTTGTTTTGTTTTCTCTGCACATGCCTATCTTTGTGTGTGTATGGAAATAAAACTGTTCCAGCATCATTTGCTAAAAAGCTTTAAAAAAAAAAGTAAGAGTGACTATTAAAACCAACCAAGGTAACTGACACAAAAACCAGAGAGTGGCAGTGGAGGGATTTGTAGGATTCTGCAGAATATCCCGTTTTTCATTCAGGCCATTTTTAATGTCCCAGTGCATACTTTCTAGTTCTAGTACAATGGCATCTTAAAGGTTGTTGTGCAGCACCTTTCTTGAAATACATGATCTCAAGAAGTGGACTAAAATATTTCAACTGTGTATCAAAGTAGGAGATTATTGGATTGAACCAAAAATGATCAGTAGAAGGGAACAACTGAGTTATTTGGGGAAAATGTACAATTTATGTCTAATTGTATGTCTTTCATATCTCATCTAACTCAACTTCATTCTAGGTTTTCTTAGGAAAGTAATTTGCCTTTACCCCATATCTAGCTGTCAGTGCTTTCAATATCTGCTTAGGCTTCCCCCAGTATAATTTTGCTTACTTTGAAACAAGATTCTGTAAAATTTGTTCTTGCCACTTTTCATTGTTTTAGAGAAAGTGTTGCTATGATATGTTGGTCTTTGGCTCGAACAATGAAAAACACATAGAAATAATTAGATATAGATAAATAATATGCTATATAGCAAAGGATGTCATTTTAGGTAAAGTAAATACATGGAGCTTGGAATATTCTAAAATACTGCAATAACTTTCCTCAGACATAGATTATAGTAGCATTTTGGTTTTCAATCAACATCAACTTCTTGCAAATAATTCTCAGTCTCTGGGTTAAAAAACTACTTTCTCTTAATTTTTTTATTCTGCAAAATTTTTAGGGAAAATAGGTAAAATTGATTATTGTCTATTTAAATATTGTAGTTCTACATAAATACAAATCTGAGATCATCATATTCCCTGAATAGTTGATGAATAAAAGCAATGCACAGGGTGAAATTTGGAGATTGTATTGATTTTCCCAATTTTTAGAAATTTAACCTGATATAGGCAAAATAAACATGGAGATTTGCAAGGTCTGTTTAGCTCTTCATTTGTAAGTATTATATACTTTTATTTCTTTGTTCTAACTATAGTCCCTAACTGATGTCCTGGTTCCATTGTCCTCAGGGGTAACTCTAAATTCTATCTTTCTAAAGATGAAGAATTATGGAACATTAAATGGAATGCTGTATAGTTAAGAGTAATTAATAATGATTATTATAGCCATTAATTAATAAATCCATTCTAATTGTAATTACTTATAATAGTGCATTAGAAAATGACTTTATGTTAATGGATCAATGAGAGAAAAAGGAGGGTCTTTAAGTTTGTAGAAGAGTGGGTAGGAAAGTTATTAGATGATAGGAGATAGGGCTCATTAAAGATATCAAAATGGCTCGTCCACAGACATTTTTCACATATCTTCTGAGAATACAAGATTTTTTTTCTGATAAGACTCTCCATGTCCAAATGGTTCAATGACAAGAACCCTACAAATATTTCCTCCAGATTCCATGATAAAATATTGCAAAGAGCAGTTCGTTGAACCTACCTACTAAGCTAATTCCCTGTGAGAAAGAAAAAAAAAGGGGGTGTATCTGCACAAATAAGGTGGTTGTGCCAGGTCCTAAAAAATGAAGGATCTGAATTGACCAATATGTAATTCCCTGATATTGCTTATACCATATCAGTTTCTAGTGTTCAATTGTTTCCAGTAAAACCATCTCACATTTTTATCATACTTTATAGTTTGTAAAGTGATTTCACATCCATATCACATTGGGCCCTAAAGAAAATGCAGTGAAATGGGTAGGACAGATTTTTGCCAATGTATACAGATCTGGAATGTGGCCGGGAAATATCATAAACATGATGCCAATTTCCCTCTCCTTTCAGGTAAGAAGTGCAGGAAGGATGACAAGTTGACTGACCATCTCAACCACGGTGAGTCACAGCTGAACCAAGAGATGATTCCACAGAGAGAAGAAATCAGCTTTTTCAAGGATCTTTATCTCCACCAAAAAGCCCTTTGGTTTTTCTAGCAATAGTCATCAATTCCAGTAACCTAAATACAGGGTTTCCCCTCTATCTATTGGCTTCCAAACAGCTTAATTTGGATCCCTTCCCCAATAGTTTGAAGGAGAAGGAAGTGTACTCATCTCATTAGATTATATGGAACATCAGAAATTGAGTGGCGGGGAGGGTCAATGGTGGGAACTCTTAACAAAACTTTTGAATTCCTTTATCACTAACTGGTCCTGGTTAAGGCGAATTTCCTGTACTGAGATAGTAAAAGAAAACAATCTCACAAACACTGTCGAAAGAGAGTTAACATTGTATCTGGAGAGCTCTTTTAGCCCTAAGCACAGTCAAGAAATAGTGTGGGGTCTTGCCTAAAGCAATTGCATCTTCAGGGTTAAGACAATGCCTTGGTCACTGACTGACATTAACAATAGCAGGAAAAAAATCATTGCTAAATGATGAGTGAGAAGAGAGAAGGAAGGAGTGAAGAAAGAAAACGGGGGTGGGAGGGGACCCTGAAGACATGGACAAAGTATAAACGTCAATTTCTCTTGTTTGTTTTTTCCATTTTGAAAAAAAAAATATCCAGGAAAATATTATAATCATAGCTATTGTATGAATTTGAAAATTCAGGAGTTAACTACATACCAACATAAGATATACTATAAGTTTACATCCAAGATCAGTGGCACATTTTTCTTTTTGCCAGTCTTAATTCAGAGACCTAACTATGAGACATGAAGATTTACCCTGGCATAAAGATGACATTTAGCCCAGCTGGCATGGCTCAGGGATTGAATATTGACCTATGAACCAGGAGGTCCTGGTTCAATTCCCAGTCAGGGCACATGCCTGGGTTACATGCCCCAGTGTGGGGATTTCAGGAGGCAGTTGATCAATGATTCCCTCTCATCAAAGATGTTTCTATCTCTCTCTCCCTCTCTCTTCCTCTCTGAAATCAATAAAAATATATATTTTTAAATAAAATAAAGATGACACTTAAAAAACAAAACTAAAAGTACCTAAGTTTCTAATGAAAATGCTTTCATTATCACATTTTTAATATTATAACTCTAAAATCAAAATTTAAAAATCATAATATAAGAGGGTGAAAAAGTGTTTGCATTTTAAGTATAATGTCAAACATGTGTATTTCTTTATCTAGAAATACATTCTACTTAATACATTTTGGTTTCAATTTCATGAACACATTTTTATAAACTCAAAGTTTTAAGCTTGTTCTTTTAGTAAAGTGTCAATTTACACATATCTTTAATTTGCTTCCAGTCTTTTTTTTCCACATGTTTATTGACTTTTAGCTTAGTCCTTGAGGTTATTAAAAATTAGGCAGGGCCATTTTTTTCTACATCCCTGAGATGAGCACGGATCTAACTCAAATTATGCATCTAAAGTTTTGGTTACAAGCAAATAAATACACATTTGCTATAATAAAAATTGAACACAATAAAAATAATAACCTAGACTTTTGTCAACCCCTTACTATGTACCACACAGCGTACTTGGATAGGTGACTCAATCAGTCATCTTTCATTCCAGCATAGAGTTGCAATATGGTGATTTTTGTACCTTATTGTGGATTTTAATAAATTTGTACTGAAATAGATTGAAATTGATCAGCTCACATAGTGATATCTACCTAAGACAAATATATTCAGGTAATTTCTGTTCTTTGGCTCATAGTACCCCCCAATTCACCTCCCTATTCCATTTTATATCATACACAGTAGTAAGAAAAGGAAGAGAAATCTTCAGAGATGTTATGACAAAGCACACAACTGTCAAACTGAAATGCTTGTTGGATGGATCCTATTATCTCTAGGAGAAAGTACTTTCAGTGTACCTCCACTTCAAACAGTTGTCTCCTAGTAGTCTGACACTGGTTAGTCATCTTCCCTCAGTCACGCGGCTGTGGCACTGCTGGAGCCAGAATCTAAAACTTGTGATGCTCACCCCTAATTCAGGACTGAATCCATTTTTAACAAGAAAAAAGTAGAAAGTAGTTTTGAGTTAAAGCAGGTATCATAAATATCAGAAAGAGGATAAAGAGGGCAATCTTAATTCCCAAATTCTTTATGGTCAACTATACATGATTCCAATTACCTAGGTAATTTTGAAACCTACTATCTGAATTATTTTGTCAATGGCTAGCATCCTTTCTGATTGGTTGCTGTATCCATTTGAATTGGCCCATTTATTTTTAATAGCTCTACTGAGGTAAAATTGATATATTACAAATTGTTCATATTTCACTGTATCCGTTTTTAAGTTTTTCAATATGTATACATTTGTGAAATCATCACCACAATCAAGATAATGAACCAATCCATTACTTCCAAAAGTTTTCTCATGCCTCTTTGTAATTATGTTAAGATTCTTCCATGCTGGAAAAGGTATCAGTGTTTCATTTTTGTGTACTGCTGAATAGTATGCCATTGTTTGAATACAGTACAGTTTATCTATTCGCCTGTTGATGAACTATTGTCTAAATTGTTAAGGTTTTTAGAGCTGTGCAGGGTTGTGCTTTAGATAGATATGCAATTATGATTGCATTTGCCTACTTTTTTAAGCCTAGTTAGCAGTTCATCATAATGTAACTCAAAAGAAGTTATTTCTGTTTCAAAAATGACAAAACATCATTATTTCAGGATTGTAAAAACTATTACACTTTTTTATTTTATTTAGGCGAGGTCTATATATAAAAACAATTGGTCATGTCAGTTAGTCAATAAGGTATTTGAGTGACCAGAGTCTGGCAGGAGTCTTCAAACTTTTTAAAGAGGGGGCCAGTTCTCTGTCCCTCAGACCGTTGGAGGGCCGGACTATAGTTTAAAAAAAACACTATGAACAAATTCAGCAACAGGCAGCAGCGGCAAAAACACCCAGCGGGCCAGATAAATGTTTTCGGCGGGCCGCATGTGGCCCACGGGCCGTAGTTTGAGGACCCCTGGACCACAGTAATCAAATTAGAAAAAAATGGCTTTCGTTTTTATTTTATAATTTTGAGAGTTATTTTTAATTCTATAATTTTGAGAGTTAGTTTTATAAAAATTATTTTTTTTTACTTTGAAAATCTATTAATGTTATTCTTTCAATTGGTTGAAGGGTATAAGCAAGATGGGGTAGATTTCTGATTTCATTGATTAGCACTATAGAAAAATGCTCATATTTCACGGGTACACCATTATTAATGCCCAATCCACTAGTCCCTTTTCATGCAGAACTCCCACTGGGAGTACCATATGAGAAAGAAATGTAGGATGAGACCCGATTATGAGACTAATTATGACTTTGAGTTTTCCTGGATAAGCTAATTCTTTCTACACCCTGGGATCAGTAAGCACGAAAGTAGTTTCACAAGGATTTCACTGCATTTAACGTTACATGGATTTATAAATAAATCCAGAAACACTCACCAGCACTTCCATTCTCCAGTATTTTCTTTGTGTTTTGTTTTAAAAATGATAAAAATTTTAAATAAGACAACGCCGCAGGTATAGTTTCATTAAGCAGACACCAATTTCGTATTTTTTTGGCCCTGACTCATTTGTTTTAAATAGACTATTTAGTTTTATTGGCACCACTGGTTAAATAAGACTAAAGAGGGACATGGGAAAGCAGGATGAAAGGGAACTTGAAAGAGAAGAAAACAACAGACAAATGAGAGTTGGAAGGAAAAGAGAGGAAGAGAAGGACTGCTGTGAGATGAAAGAAGACTGGCAGGAGAGGCTCTGCTTAATTTTCATTTTTATTTGTGGAGAGCTTTGTGAGTGACATAAAATGATTATATATTCTTGAATGATTTGAAATCTGTGTTTGATTTCTTTCTCTCTCTCTTTTTTTTTTTTTTTTTTTGGTGTGACAAATCTCACAAATACTGATTCCAGAGTTTTCTATGATGCCACTATCAACAAATCCCTCCAGCAGCCTTTTTTATTCAGTCACCCATTGTACATCTATCTGAGGGGGAGTTTCTTTGTGTACTGAGTAATTTCCATGTTGTGAGGTTTCTTGTCTTCAGTTACCTCCAGTTTTTTGCTTTAGTCAGAACACTCACATAGCATTCAAAAGGGAAAACTCAAAGCAATATAGACTGTTGTGCCTTTTACAAAGAATTAGAGCTGTGTGCCCCTACCAACGTAGCAATATATTATATAAGGTCAATACTCCTTTTCACATGCCTCCAATACAGATGCATTTTATGAGGTAGAACAGCAAACACTGAATCACTCTGGTAGAGATACACAAAACAAGTAATTATTGCCGGTTGCATAAAAATAATTATGCAGTTGTGTGATGAAAACCAGTTTTTAACTGGGAGGAGAAATTCTACCAAAAAAGCATGTGGAAAAGCTAAATGTTGTGCTCTGGAAAATAAGCCATCCCATAAAACTTCCTAATGCAGCTGCATTATCCAGAAGAGGTACCATACTTTTTTTTTAAATAGCACATTGCACACTGGAGGTAATACAGTATACTTGTGTACAAGGCACATATAATTACTGCTATTTTCTGTTGACTTTTCTGCCAAAGTGACCATTTTCTCTATTATCAATTCATCTAATATTTTAGCGAGAATACCCTTAATTGTCACTTAATGCTTGCCAGGTAGTTCTTGATTATGATTCAATAGACACCTAGAATCACTAGTCGTTCTTATTTCGAGTCAGCTATTACTATCATAAATGTTACTGCATATTCTCTGTGCCTAAAATATATAAAATAGCATTTAAAATAGGAAAAACGCTAATGGGGCTTTATTTGTAATGCAGCACATTTTTCTTTAGATTATATAGGACACCTATGATGTGTTCATTTCTATAGAAGGTACTTATCTCAAATATCTACAGTGAGTTCCCTCTGCTCTGACATATACCTAGGCCCCAGTGAAGTCAAGAGGATTTTGTTGCCTTACTGTTAAGCATGGCTGCTCTGGGCCCTTTAACTAAATCCACCACTATGAATGAACTTAGAGCAGAAACAGCAAGTACAGCTACATTTAGGCTTATATCAGCATTTCTTTTGAACACATTTTAAAACTACAGTTAAGTAATGTGGAGGTTATGACATGAAGTGACAAAACCCTATCCTGTGAGCTGGATGAGACTATCCTGAGCCAGGCTTCCTGGACCAACACAGTGAAGTATATGGGCTAAAGAATGAGGCTCGGCTTTGCCTCTGAATTTTCAGGAGTGTGAAGACTCTTTAAAAAGTCTTAATATTAAACATACCTTACCTATACACCATAATGGCATCTGTGGCCAGCCCACAAGCCCGTGAAGCTGGAGGAAGTTTCCATCCTAATCCTTTCCATTGCTTCTTGCTGCTTCCTCCCCCTGCCCACATTTGCATACTGGATTCCATGCCACCAAAAAATAAAAAGAACAAACAAACAAGACTTCCTTGAGGCAATTTCTATGTAACTTTTCTGAGCAAAGCTCTGAAAGTGATTAAGAAATTTGGGCCAAGAAAAGGAAAGGTCAAGTCAGAACCTTAAAAATTCATTTTGTAACATGATGACCGATGCAAACAAATGACAAAGATATCTATATTTAGCATATCTGTACACTCTAGTCTACTCTAATAAAATATAGAAACCTTGGTGCACATAGCCAGGGCTTTATATTCATTTTAGCTTGGTAATTAATGCTAATATCCTTAGGATACTTATCAATTGCAAACCTATCTTTATCTCCTCATTTCCTAATCAGTTCTAGAGCTTGATAGTAAATACAAATATTGGTGTGATATATTGCATTGCCATTAATAATAAATTATTGTATGCCATATTCTAAATGTTTTAGACTATTTTTCCTCAACAATTTAATGATGTAGTAAAACCAAATAGAATTCTCAAATTTCATATATATGGGTTTTTTAATAGACATTAAATATTACTAAATATTTTCCTATTTTGCAAGTTATATCAAAAAGTAAAGTTTTCTTTTAAAATGTGGAAAAATAAATATTTGTTATTAATCTGATATATGTACTTTGTCTTAAAGCATATTAGTGATTATTCTGGTTATTAATATTAATAATGGCTCTTTTAAAAAAGTAGATCTACTCATTTGGGGATTGGGTTTTAAATATGTTAAGATTAGTGTGATTAAGTACCCAGAATTTTTAAATATTCATTTTAACCATTGCTAACAAATCTAAGTTGAATGCTTTTAAATGTTCTTCCAAAACCATTGTAGGTTTTATTTTGTAAAATCTGCTTCAAAAATTAGTCTACCACTGTGAATGAATTACTTTTAATAGAGAGATGAAGAAAAGGGGGGAGGAGAAATTCAGGAGGAGAAAAATGTCAAGTGAATCAATACGATTAATTAAATTAAATGTGGATTTATAAAACTCATATTCATAGATTTATACAATATATTCTCAGTGACATTTAAAATATGTTTTGAAAATCCCTAAATAAAGTCCCATGTACATGAAGACATTTCCATCTATAAGAAATTAAAAAAAACACTTAACTACATAATAGAATTATATAACTTTACTGCCAACTACCATATATGTAATTAGTTTTTTTGACAGAAAAACAGGAACAATTTTATATATAAAACTTTTATATATATATATATATATATATATATATATATATATTGCTACTTTCTGAGATGTTTATGCTTAAGCCAATAGCTAATCTTGACCACTAAATAACATAAATAGTTTTTATTATTTTAAATTTGTATCAAGGTCATTTTGGTCTTAACCCATTAAGTTTACAACTCTCTATGTTGTTCTTCTACTAGATAATTAAATTATTAAACTTAGTCAAATGTTTATAATACCAAAAGTTAATTTTCACAAGTTGCAAAATATGATGTAGAGGAAAGGAATTGGTTCTAAGTTTTCTGAAATACATTGTTTTTTAAAAATTCAGGTAATACAAAGATAAAGTAGTACCTTAAACCTACTTGTAGAATTAACATCTATGAATGTTAAAAAGGACAACAGAGTCTTTAACATGGCACAATACCTAAAAAAGAGATTTGGAGAGAGTATTCAGTTCAGACAGTACTTAACAGAGTGATTTGTGTGTAAGTCAATTTAACTTAAGAAAAGCAGTAGTCTTTAGGTATTAATTTTGCGTTGTTTATGATTGCTTTCTCCCAAAAGTCTATTAATGTTAGTGGGTTTGTCCCAATCCTGTGTATTTCATATTTGTATAAAGCCTTTTATTTCTGCTTTCATGAGAAGTATATTATCTTGCTTTCACACAAATTTTAGTCATAGCTATTTTAACAAATGACATTTTTTTTCCTGTAAAAAGGTTCCAAGATAAAGATTTTACATCATAGAGAAAAATTGAGAGAATACTTTATTTCCTTTAGTAGCCTGCTATTGGTGATCAAAAACAAGGAAACAAATGTAATTGGTAAAACAAACCCCAAAGGAAGTTTCAAATATCTCAAGTAGGCAGATATTCTTAGTTGAAAATAGCTCAATTTTATATCTAGAATCTAAAATATATATCCATGCCCCTCCACCCCAATCTTGCTTCCAATTTTAATACTTCAGCTTTATCAAAGTAAACAAGCTATTGTTAAAATAGAAAATCCAGGTTTGAGGGCTGCTGCCATTTCCCTCTTCCTAGTACAATTCGGTGCCAATAGCTTTTGGAAAAGGGAAGAAAGAAAGGTCTGCTCCTGTGCTGTGTGGAAAGTAAAGGGGCAGAGGGGCATCACTTCAATCTCCTGGCTCTGGTCCTTTCTCCCTCTCAAATATCCAGAGAAAAGAGATGCTCTTCATTCACAAAACAAAACAAGAAAATCTCTATAATTATTTTGGGCTCAGATCCATTGAAATTCATTCTCCTGGAAGCGCCTCTGTTTTAGATTAAAACAATGCTTAGAATATTCATTCTCTGCTCTCTCTTTCATTCTTTCTCAGTCACTAACCCAGTATGCCACCCACTCCCAATCACCATTCCCCAACCTTCCCCCACTCCTGCCCCATTTGTCTCTTGCTTTCTTATTTCTCAGTCTTGGTTTCTTTTGCTCTCTGTCCCAGCCATTGTTTACATTATTTTTTTCCTCAATCATACTGAAGTTAGACCTCAGAGGTTGTTAACACCAATGACTACAAGTGCCTACTCAAGGTCTCCATGTTCAATGTTGGTTGTTCAAGTTCCATACCCTCTCCCAACAAGGAAATTTCCTCAATTCTGTGACACTGATCATGTCTTATGATTGTTAATTTGTGATCTGATGTTTTAAACCAAAAAAATAAATCATAGCCTTATCTTGTTCAGTAAAATTGGGTATAAATTTTACTTTTTCTTTCCTCTAGCCCTCTCTTCAATAATCAGTCCTCAAAAGATGGATAAAATCTTTATTGTCCATAGTAGGTGGTAGTTGTTGAATTCGAGAGATAAAGTATGGAAAATTTTATTTTAAAAATAAAAACTTCATATTTAGTTATTGAAAAAATTTAGTGCATGAAACCAAAATCCAACTATTACATTTATTTTTCTATCACTAACTTTAACTTTGATTTTTTTCCCCCTAAAGGGCAAAAACTTTTAACATTTTTAAGGCAAAAATTTTCAGCAAATGCTCCAAATAGTTTGTGTGTATATATTAACAAAAGTTATCTGTGCTTTGAAAGATGGGATTCTCTTTCTTGAAACTGGATTAATTTGGCCTCCTAATACAAGGCAATACTTTTATTTATAATTATTCACATTTTGTGGAATTTCAATTTCTTATAACTTTTAATTCTTGGTAACTGTAGACAAAGTTGCTGATAAACCCTTTATGGAAAGAGGTAGATCTGATACCTACTTTCATTAGCATCAATGTCCTTCTATTTCTCACTTTCTAATTGGAATAACTAATTTGTGCTCATTTCAGATTCTGGGTTGTTAGGAAAGGCATCCAACCTTAGTACCTATTACCCGTGGAGTATGCTTCCTGTTTAGGGGTGCATTCCTGCTCTTTTGAACAATGAATGTTTTGTGTGGATACTGTCATCACATATAAATAAGTAAGTCCTAGCCTTCCTGCACTATCTTAACCAACAAAACAAATCCTGATAGGTAAGGTCTCTGGGATTTCCAACCTGCACAGTAACATTATAGCCATCTTGTAAGCATATATTTAAAAGAGTTTGGAAATCTATTTCTAAGACCTCACAAAAGCCTTGATTACTGAATTCTATTTGGCTTACCAAATAGAGGGAAAGAAAAAAAAGGAAATCCACACACACACTACCATTAATTACACTGTAAACATTTAATAAATATTCTTTCTTTCCATCCTTTGCCCTTTTCAAAGTAAGGGTGGTAATTTATACCCATTATGCCTCTTTCCTGTCATTGTTTAATTTCTTTTCTTTCTGGACGTCTTTTACTTGTGTGAGAAAAAGAAGAGGTGGACATATACGAGAAGATAGAAATGTTTACTTAGTACATCTTTTTTTCATATAGAAAAACAGATTGGCACCTTCTACTTTTTCGTATGACCTTTATTAAACCACTGATTCTGGAAGTTGCATTTTAGTTACAAATATCATAAAGGGGATATAGTAGGAATACACAACGCTTAATTCTGAGCCAAATGAGAGGAAGTTGAATAGCAATGTATGGTTGCAGGAATGGTTGTGTTTGAGATCCATATGCATGTTCAACTCATACATTCAGGCAGTGCAATAAAGCAGGGGAAAAAACAGCTGATACACAAAAGGGACCGTCTAGACAGTACCCCATCCGTCTGGCTAAATTTGGTGCTGGCATTCCCAATGGGATTGTAATATAATTGTTCTGGTGTCTGCGTTCATTCCCCCTGTCAAACACCATTCCAAATATACATCCTTCTCCCCCCAACCCTTTTGCTTCCATAAATATAAAGCCCAAACTGTGCCATGCTAGAGAGGGTGTGTTGGATGGCCCAGGCCCAAGAAAACATTGTAATTTAGCAAGATCATGTTATTTAATTCCTTAGGAAAAAAAGTCCTCCTGTTACTTCCTTATTCCAAATAGAATTAATTTCAAGATTTAATAATTAAAATTAGAACATGGAAAAATATAAATGCAAATACAAATAACCTTGAAATATTGAGCACTTTACATGAAGGTAAATAGGCCTTTTTACCCCTTTTTATATTTATTAACCTCTGTTAGAAAATTTAACAGAAATCAGAGATATGGAAGTGTGATGATGGACATGGATCATAAATTCTAATGAAGAAAAGACTAATGAAAAAACGTTAAGCCAAAGCACTGAAAAATGCAAATTGTGTATTTTTTTTCTTTCTTGGGTTTAAAAAATGATATTTTTTCTCTTTAAACATCTTTTAAAAGTGAAATTTCTGTTAGTTTTATGTAGGAATTATTTCATATAACTGGCTTTTTAAAAAAGAAACCAGAAATATTTATCCACTGATTTGTAGTGACTGTCAATTAATATTTTAAAAATATTCTGGCTTAAGACATGAAGAAAATTAAAAGCACTACTTACAGATAAAATACACTAAAAAGCTCATCATTAAAATAAATAATGCACAGATTAGTGACAAAAATGCTTATAATCTAAAAAAACTTCTACAACCCTGAAATTAAAGCTGTCAGATTCCTTTTTTTAAAAAGAAAAAGAAAAATTCAGATTTGAGGATTGCCATATTATAACCAGATACACTTATTTTATTATCTGTTCTAAGGTATCACCTCTGGGCATTGTTTAGATATTAAAACTGACCAGGAAACCTATTTTTTAAATGTTTATTTTTAACTCCAAGGAAAATTATTTTGGGAAAGAGATAGGGTTATTTGTTTTGTTTTATTAATTGTGGGTCTATATTTGTACTTTCTATTTTAGAGGTAAATAATCCTTTCCCTGATCCTGTAAATAGAAATTTGTCTCCCATCCCTCAGCAGTTTTGAGAGACTAGGTTAGAATCCCAACTGAGTGAAGAAAGTCTCCCCACCCCCATCATGGACCACTCTGACTAGAGCAAATTCAAAGAAAATACTTCAGGCACTAGATCCTGGCTTTATCCAACTTCAGGAGGCTGAGAGACAAGCACACCAACCAAAACGGGGCACATGAGCAATGGCTGTTCCAGGAAGAAGCAAGACACACAAAGACAGCGCACGATTACACAGAAAATCCCACCATAGCCATCAGGACACATTCAGACACCTTTTCCAGATGTCTTAAAATTCTCACGTGGAAATGAAAGATAAAAAACTACAGCTTTCTAAACTTCTCATGTGGCAAAATAAGATTAAGAGATTGTAGCCTTCCTTTTTAAATTTTAAAGCATAGCAATTTCATATTTTTTCCTCCTTTGTATGCACTTGTTCTTTGCACATGAAGATGAGAAACACAGTCATTAAAAAAAGACAACATCATAATATTTGAGCAGTATCTGCTTGCAGCTGGGTGGTTTGCTTGTGATTGTTTTTTATTCAGTTTATTATTATTTTTTTACAATACGTACTAGTAGAAGGTGAAAGAAAGGCACGCTGTAGGCCTATTTGAGATGAAACGGTGTAGCAAAAATCTGAGTTTTATACTTGGTTTTCAAACTATTGAATAATATCCTATGAGACCTCTTAGGTCTTAACTGGATTAAAATGAATATATTTGTGCTCTGGCTCTTTTCAGCTAACTCATGTGCATGTGAATTGATGGTGTGCGGGGGGGGGGGGGGGGGGGGGGGGGGGAGAAGCTAGTGTATGTGCCATTGGGAGAGGATGCGGGCACCAGGCTGAGGGTGGCTGTGTGAAGGAGCTTGCAGGACTGTGTGGGCTGCCTCCAAAGACTGAGCGAAATGAAAATCAGCAGGCCTTGGGGTCTGGTGCGTTTTGTTGGGAGCCAGAAGAGAAGCTTAGTTGGGAGATGAGGAGGGAGGAAAAAGGTGGTGGTGAAGGGAGGGTGGAGAAGGGGGTGTGGCGTGAGTGTGTGTGTATGTGTGTGTGTGTGTGTGTTGGCTCTGAGGTTTCAGTTATGGCTGAGCCTCTAGTTTTTGTTTTGTCGGTTCCTCATGTAAATAGGCTAGAATTTCAGGTTCAGGTTGGAGTGCATGCAGAGGGCTTGTAGTTGGAGTTTCTTTTTCTGGCCCTTCACTATGGTTGCTGCTCAGAACATTGCTGCTGCTACAGAGGGGGTGTGGGGGGAGAGCAAGGGATGAGGGTCTGTCTGCAGCTGCCCCTCTCACACTTGAATAAAAGGACTTTTTTTCAGGGGTAGGGAAGCTGTGAATACCTTTCCCAATAAAAGATGAGGCATATTGAAAACTATATTAAATTACCCTGATTAACAATTTAGCCACGAACAGGGCAGCTTTGGGAGATCTCTATAGGCAGGACTGGGGGCTATTCATGCCAGCAGCTAAGAGGTCGAAAGGTTTCTGAAGTTCACAGGCTCAGAGCCTTTGTTATGCTAACAGACAATCTCAAATCAGCTGCCTAGTGGAGTGTGAAATATAAATGATTCCTTGAGAACTTCCAATAAGTTGTCACTCTTGCTCTCCAAATACCAGGACAGGCTGCTAATTTCTAGCAGGCCCTTTTGCAACATTGCTAGCCCTAAATGAATGCCTTTGTAGTTCAAATAATCTTTTCAAGGGAGCTGTCCTATCATCATAGCCCAAATGCATCTTGGTTTTGACTATTAAGAAAATCAGGGCTCAGCAGTGCTTGACTTTTCCTAGCGGCCGATGTTTAGGAAGGGTGGTGGCAGCTCTCATGCACAACAAGTTAGCACCCACTGCAGGAGGGCTAGGGCATGAATAACAGGTCTGGCCCCAGGAGCTACCCTAACTTCACCCCCACTCCCTACCCGGGAACAATGCTCCGGGAGAGATTTACGTGGCTCCCCTCAGGCCGGACTACCTTCTTCTTTCAACCACATCAACATTTCTCTGATTTATGGACCCTCTGTCCAAGAGTAGAGCCAGCTGACCTGCTAGCATCTGACTGGTCACTTCGAAGCATCAACTTTGGAGATGAATGTATTCATTCTTCAGGGCAAGCAAGGCCAAGGGGAAGAGGGCAAGGTGTATGTCCTGGCCAGACCCCTGGTATCAGATGCCTGTGGATATTCTTTTATTGTTTTCCCATAAGAAGGATGCGAACATGGCTTATGACCTCGGGTGTGACCTTTGAGCATGTCCCGATGCATGTCCATGATAAAGGGTCCTGAAATTATGTCCCATTTCAGCATGTCCAAAACAAAAACAAAACCAAAAAACCCAAAACAAACAAACAAAACAAAAACAAAACAAAAAAAGGTCTGGCTCCCTGGGTCTGAATTGCAAAGCTTTTTAAATAAGGAAAACCACTCCCCATTCCAAACCCAGGCAAGTTGGGGAATGGAGAATGAGAATCAAGCTGGGAGGTATGCTCAAATTAAGCATTCTAATAAGAAAGAACAAAGCTAATTTACACAAATCAAGAAAACAGAAAAAAAGAGAGGACAGAGACCAAAGGAAATTCAAAATCCATCTGGATGAGTCTTCACACAGGAAGGGATAACTTGGGTCCTAAAAATTCTGATATTTCTGACTCTATGTCCCCAGTGACTTTGCTTAAATATAAAAAGGTCCATGATATCACAGAAGTCTCTGCTTTTTCCAAGCAGAACAGGTTTGATTTTTGGCAAGGAATAGGAACCAATCAAATGGGCGGACTATGCTTCTTAATATATTTTTAGGGTAAGTTTATAAACATATAAAAGCTGTATCTTTTAATACTTCCTTAGGTAGCTTTATAAAGCTTGAAGATTCAGCTATGCAGAAAAACAAGAGCCTTGATTTTCCTTCATCTTCTTCTTCCTCTAATTACAATAACTTAAAAGTATTACTAGCTACAATGATTTTAAAATATTCCATCAAAAGTGTTTAGGGAGTTCATTTTGATTTATATAAAACAGGTTTAAGTAAATACTTTTTCTGTTTAGCTATACTGAGACTGACAACTATATATTCAAAGATTAATTAAATGTAAATAAGAATGTTGGGTGTAACTTGTGCCAGTTTTGAAATCAGCCATCATACATGTTTAAATCTTGTTTTTTAAAGCCATGATGCTAAGTACAATTGTAAGGGACTCTGGGATTCAACTCAGAGAATGTAGCTGTCAGAATAGGAGAGTGTTTAGAAATCAAGTAATTATTTGTCCTTCAAATACTTATTTGTTTCACTCAGTAAAACAATCTGCCAATAATATTGGCTAGAAAAATTAGTTCAGATTACAGACATTAAAGGTGTAAGAGTTTGTGGTTTCTTCTGCCAAATGCCAGAACTAGACAATAATTTGTTATTGATCTGCTCATCCCCTTTTCAGAGGGACATGGGGTTCTGGCCCTCCTTTTTTCAGAGATAGCAGAAGGACTGGCCTCAAATGCACTTCTTATTACGCACACAGAACACGGCAGCACTGACAGCTAAAAGTTCAACAAATGGGGCACAACTTGCTTAAAGGTAACTTTTCATCCCCTTTCCCTTTAAAAAATGTTAATTAATATGAAACTATAACTAACGACATGTTATTGACACACGCTGGACATTCAAAGGAGAAACACCTTCCCTGTGCTTCCAAATGCTTATTTTACCACTTCCAAGTGTCCTCCCTCTTTCCAGTCTTTAACACATCAAAACAGGGAAGAAAGAGCTTTTGTGTTATAACTACAGAGAAAACATTGGAGAATGTGTCAGTGCTGTGAATACCAGCACCAGTTTGGGGGTTGGTTTGTTTTTCCCCCTGCCGTGGTATTTCTTTTCCCTTTGCTTCTGCAGTCTTTAAACTCTGGCCACTTTGAGAAAAGCAATGGTTGAAATGAAAAGTTAGGACAAGCTGCATGAAAGCCGGGTGCTGCCAGAGTATGAGCATGATGAAAGCAGTGTGGGGACCTTGCAGAGGCAGAGCAGCTCTCCACACCGAAAATTAAAATAAAATAAAAAATGAAAGCTGGTCCTTGGCACTCTTTCTTAAAATGCTTAGGATCCAAGAGAAAGGGAATTCCAGTTTGCAAAAACAAACAAGTTTCCAGGGTTGCCATTTCCCCATGGTGGGGGTCTGGGTGTGTGTGTTTATGTGTGTGCATGTGAGTGTGTGTTTGGGGAGAAAAGAAAGCATGGGGGAGGAGGAAGGGCAGATAACTTTACTGACATATTAATTCTTTCGATAGCAGTAAATGAATGGCCCAAATAGACATTTGTTTCCCTTAATAGGTTTTGTACAGGTCTCTTCCAAGCTGTGGCATATGCTTCATTTATATGTACATTTATTTAGAAGGATAGAGAATAATCGGTGTAGTTTGTCTATAGTCACAGTTATTATTTAAAGTCCAAAGAGGCTACAACTTCTCTCTGCTCCAAATACGAATACAAAGGTCTCTTGTATATGCCTCCTGCATTATACTGAAGGCCAATTAAAAATAAAGATAATATCCTAAGCAGCGAGCCTTAGGGGGAGAGAGAAGGAGGCTAAAAGGCAAAGTGACGCCAAGATGGCTGCCTCTTCCTTCTTCCCCTCCTCGCTGCCTGTTTCCACATAGAAATTAATGTGATATTTTGTTTAGAAATCACATCGTAGGTCATTTGCAAATGAGGCAGCCACTAAGGCACCAGACCTGCCTAGAATACCCTCCTAATGCCATTGAGGTGTGGAGAGAGATTAAAATGCAAACACTTAAATGTACTTAGGTTTGTACATAGTGACTGGACTCACACACATGAACACTCCAATGTGTGAACCCCACACACAGCTGCAAATGGACTAAAAGGTCGAATCCCTCTTCGTTCCTAGGACAGAGGGCAAAGGCAGGCGTCAGGCCACCACCTTCCTCCTCAAAAGTTCAAAAATGCCCTGTTCATGGTCTGGATTCGATTTTTTAACAATGATATATCGTACTGATGACTCTCTCATTAGGCGGACTTTTGAAGTCTGGGAAGACAAGATTTCCATAAATTATCCCTCTAACTCATCCTATGCTGCTACAAAATGGAAAGCTAAATTTTTAAAAATATTTTTTTTTGTATTTAAAAAAAGGAGAGAGAGAATAGCAAGCTAACCAGCTTCCTGACTAACATGTTAGAGAATTAAAATCACTAGTAATTACTGCTATTAATTATAATAAATATATATTCTCAATCATAAAATCCTATCCTTAAAGCTAAGCTAAAATAATGTCAAGAATAAATAAAAGTGTATTTGGGGCTTTATAACAGATTTATAGCAGGTTACTGTGTAGAGTGGAGTGCACTAGGCATAGAACAAAGCAAATGGTTTAGTTCCTATAGGAAATATATTAAAAAGAAAAAACCCACAACCCTTTATCTAAAAGCCATCAGGGACAAGCACTCAATACAAGTTAACAAGCAGGAACTGATAAGATAACATTTATATGAGGTCAGAAGTCAAATGCCAGTCAAAGGCTTTTAACCTCTTGGGTCATAAACAGGAATAGTTAAAACTGAGAGGTGGTTATTTATCGGGTTTTAAGGTACCTGATCATTGCCAGAGAATCACCAATGATGAAACTAATTAGGATTTATAGAAAAAGAACTTTGTAGCTGTTCAAAGAAAATTAACCTACAAACCCATAATTCTTCAATTGTAGGGAGAGAAACAAACAAACAAATCCTCTTTTTGGCGGGGGAAATAAATCTAGCAATTTAAACAGATTTAGTTGCAAAAATCTCTCCCAGAAATAATAATGTATAGCTAATGTACATATCAATTAATATTTGGTAAATTAAATACCTTATAAACTGCATTGATAATCTAACAACAAAAATAACCATTACATAATTTTTCCAATTTTTATTCTTTTCCTTTTACTCCCCTTCAAATGTCCTAAACTAGACAGAATATAACTCCGGCATCACAATAGTTCTTGCCCTCATAGTACCATCATTTATAAATGAAAATATACATATATGTATTCTAATAGCAATTATTTTAAAACATTGGACTAGCACGACTGCTTAATTAAATTTCTATCCTAATCTAACCAGAGAAACAGATGCCTCTTCCTTTATTTGCTGTTAGAATATTTTCCTTTGTTTTGATTTTTGTCCTGTTTATCTTTTTTTAGACATACATTCCAAAGTCCCAAACAGTTCCTGGTCCCAGAGTCCATGCTGACTTATATTTTCAAAGCATACCACCCCCCTTTTTTTCCTCTTTGCAATAAAAGAAAGCAGATCTAGGTATTTCTTTCTAGAGAGAGATAGAGGGATTGTTGTTAGGCCTGCTAAGGCCCACTGTTTCTTTAAACAGAGTCCACAATACACTAGGCGAACATTGTGGATTTAAAATGCTTTTAAATATTTATCAGAAGTATTTTATCATCATATTCAAATGACACCTGGAGTGCACTCACCTTTATTGACAATCTCTGTTCTGAAAGTCCATTTGCTTCCTTAAAGCCCCCCAAGCAGAACAAGGACTACCCGTTTTCATTCAGTTAATGTTTAGTAAAAAACCAAGCAACCTTAATCAGCATGCTGATTGCATCGTCAACTAACAAATAATTTACTACTCTGAGCATTGCATTCCATTAAAAGCTCATTAAATTTTCTGTTCTCCAATGGGAGGTTTAGCTTTTGAACTGCATGCTTTTGCTTCGAATGATCATTTATTCAATTTTTGCAAAATGTTGTGGGGTTTTTTTTTTCCTAAAGTATAGGTGAGCATTTCAATACCTATAGTCTGCAGGCATATGGAAACACAGCCCAGGGTTGGGGAATGTTCCATTTGATTTATAAACTCTGTTTAATAAAAATTCAACATAATCTCTTACACTTTTAGGAGATCCTAAAATCACTGAGGGTATCTGTGGTTATGACTGACCCAAACATAGCCTCAGAAATAGGAATACATAATATAAAATATCAAATCCCTTTTTTAGAGCTTAATTTTCTCTTTTCCACACATTACAGCTATTGTTATTTTTATTATTTTTATCCTTGTAAATAGCTATTTTCTACTTATTAAAAAGGAACATGACACCACAAAACCTTTACCATATTTGATGCCAAACTTAATACGTCAGTGTTTATGTGTGGAGGGGCGGCTAGTTACCCAAAGAAATCCACATCATTTTCTGGGGTTTACACATACATCTTTTACAAACTCACAATCCCCGGAATTACTTTCACACCCAGACTGGCCTAGGAAAGAGTATTATTTTTAATTTCGGGAAATGGAGGAAAATGTTGGCCCCCTAATTAATATGCATCTTTGGATTGCTAATTATGCTCATTGCAAATTTGGGTCATTGTGCATGAGTGACTCTAATGTGGCACTGAGATTGCCACGCGGCGCGGTGGATTCCTGATTCCCCGTGCTAATCCTGCACTCGGTGATTGTGTCAGGTGCAGTTCTGTATGCTCTAGCAGCTGGCTCATCCTCATCAATGCAAATAAGGCAACTCCTACAATCAGAGCCTCGTGAGTGTGAGGCCTGATTGCTGAGGGCAGGCTAAGGCACTACACAGACTCACTTTCAAATCACGCTAAGTGACAAGACAACTGCAGTGTCCCTCCAGTTCAAAATCAACCTTTCGAAAACAAAACAAGAAGAAGAGGATGGCTACAAAGGAGAGGAAAACCCGAGTGTTTGGGAAATGGACTTGCTTAGAGGGGCTTTATTTAGATACAGAGATCATGTAAAATGCATTTCAACAAATAATTCTTTAGCTCCCAGCCTGTGCAAGATACTTTGTTTTAAGGGCTGCAGGGGATGCAAAGGTGAGGGAGAGACAGTCCTCCCTTCGAGGAACCCTACCATTGGGTTGCAGGAAATTGTAAAGATTACGATAATAATAGAATTTTTATTATTTGGCACAGCCACCAAAATCTTAAATAAAAACCATAAAACATAGTTTACAGGAACTATTTAGAGATGACACGATGGTATTCATTCATAGCAAGACTTTGGAAGCTTCGGGTTCAAATCCCAGTTTTGCCATTTATTTGCTCCGGTTAGTTCACCTCCCCAGCCATCCTCTGCAACAGGGTGGTGGCACAAGGACCTGTCTCACAGGGACCTGAGAAGAATGGAACTGGGATGTCACATATAACACACTTGCCACAGTGCGTGGCCCATAGTAATGCTGAATAATGCCAGCTGTGATCGGTATTATTTCCTCCTGAACATACAAACAAGGGGGAAGGAGGTACACAGAAATAACAACATGCCACAGTCTGAAAGGCTTTTATTTGCTCTGTTTCTAAATTCCCGTTTTATGTGTAAAGGAAGGGAAATTCTGTGAACGTGAGAAAGCCCTGCCTCTCTCAGTGGTGCCTGGACAACCCTAGCAACTTGGAACATGAAGGCGAGAACAAGAAATCCCTGTGCTTTTCCTTTTCTTCTTTTCCAAACACGTGTGCAGACTTCCCCTGCATTTCAGTCCCACCCTCTTTATTTTACTGCCTAATCTATAAAGGAGGATTAACAGCAGCACGCTGCTTTGGCACAGAGCAGATTCTGGGTGAGGACCTTTAGGTAGAGTTTAATGAATACAATTTTCTAGGACTGTGAGTGCATATTTTTAGCTACATGCTGGGCTCTAGCGTTGGCTCTTGAGACAGATGAACAGACCCTTTGATCAGACTTGGGTGTTGCTCCGAGAAGACCCTTTTCAGAAAGTAGTTGGGGGGAAATGTCTTCTATTTCTCTTATTCTTAATGACACTTCAAAGACTTAGATTCCAGATAACTGGTCCGAATAAGTCACTTTACAACACTGACATACACCATTGAGGGAAACAAAGGTACTCCTGGCAGGATTGGACCTGCTTTCTCACCAAAGACGATGGCTGGTGCGCCAGTGGGCGGCTGCCATCCACGTCCCTTGGAGAGCAGGCTAGAGGTAGTTAACCTTCCTGGGGGAGGCTTGGCCTAGACAACATCATAGACACCATATCCCCCCTGGAGTTACCAAACAATAAAACTGCTTCCTTTGCCAAACACAAAGAATGGTCTGGAGTTGGATCTTAGCAAAACAGCAAACCACATAAAGAAGAATGAGAGGGAGGGACAGGGGAAGGGAGTGAGAAGGAAGAAAAGGAGAAAAGAAGGAAGGATGGAAGACAGGAAGGAAAATCAGGCGAAGAGAAAGCTTCCAACAAGAACTCTTTTCTTTTTCAGTTTGCCAGGGAGAGAGCAGCCGGCCAGTCTTGTGTTGATTTTAACCGGTGCCATGACAAGGCTGGGGAGGGGGAGAAGAAGGGTTTTGATGTAATGCCAACCAGGTCACAGATGAGGCACCAGTTCTTGTGGAAACTGCTGAAACTTTAAGGCCCCGGCATTGGGAGAGGGTGAGCAAGATGGTGAGTGATCTGATCTCTTACGTTCCTGTCCGGGACCCTCTCCTCTTTCTAATAGGATTCACAGATATTTTCCTGAGCAGAAATCAAAATGTGTCACATCCTCTGAGACAGTCAATGTGTTCACAATGCCCACATTCTTCCAGTATGGATGCAGCACTATTCAAAAAACAAAAAACAAAAAAACAGAGTTTCATTTCCAGAGATACAATGCAGTGGAGAGGTAAACATTTATCTTCATAATCTTATACTCCTTTCAGGCCGCTTAATTTTTTCCTGTGATTTTCCCCTTCTCTTTCCCTCCACCCCCAAGCTCAGCTTCAAAACATCTAGTACAAAAAAAGGCATGACTCCCCCAGAGGATTGGGGTCTCGGTGATCCTGATGATGCAACGTGTGCTCTCCATCATGCCTGGGAGCTCCCTGGATATGTTGCGTATCCTGCCTCACAGCTTAGCTGCCCTGTTGCATCACTTACAGATCTTCCTCCAGCACCTGCAAAGGCCACCTCCACCTCCTCCCTCCTCATCCCAAGTGATGAGGACTCCTTCCCCACCCCACCCAGCCCACTCCACCCCCACACTTTGCTTCTATTGTTATTATTGCTATTATCATTCTCGCCACCAGCACAGCCCTCTGCGGCTTCTCCTCAGGGAGGCATTAAGTTGCCTTCCTTTGTGCTGCCTTAAAACTGCTGGTCCTCCTCCAGCTCCCTTTGAACACAAGGGCCCGTGTCATCTTTGGAACGATGAATGCAAGTATTTACAGTGGGATTCCAACTTCACATTGTTGGCATTCCTAAAAATCTCATGCATTCCCCTCCCCCCTCCTTTCTCCTCATGGAGACCCCATAAGATAGCAGCAATTAGATGTTCTGAAATGAATAGAAACAATAGCTACTGATATGGCCCATTCTTAAGATTTGAATAGTAGACATTTAGCAAGCAGAATAGAGTCTCCATCGTTTTTCCTTTTTCTTACCATTTGTATAGTCAGTATACAGGTAGAGATAGTTTTTTGTTTTGTTTTGTTTTTAGTGGATTGTTGACAATATTTTCTGTAATTACATATCTTCCATTGATATCTGTTAAGTGTCTATTTAACCATATGTTCTCTGTGATCATGGTGTCAAAATATAATAAATTGGTCTGTTCTACCATTTCCCTTTCCTACCTGTTAAAATCCTACCCATTTTGCGGGATCCAGCTCACACCTTATCTCTACCAGGAAATTGTCCCAGATCCCGCCTGGAGAATTCTTCTCCCTCCCTTGTGGCTCCTAGTGGAGGGGTTTATGCCTCTGCTCTGACTGGAATTGGCTTTTTAATCTAGTTATTGTTGATGTCTGTCTGCACAACAAGACCATGAGGCCTGGAGGACAAAAAACATATGTCCTCCTTTCTGGACCCTCTGCTACTCCCAGGAGAGTGCCTGGCATGGCGGAGAGGCTCTGTCGCCTGAGGATGACGTATGGATGACCACCTGGCCTTCTTTGAGGCCAGAGAAAAGCCCACCAGGTCTTGTTTGGGGTCCCTCTGGAGTAGGGGACATCCACTCACTCCTGGCCCACTTCTCCCACCCCATTTTCACTTACACTTGACAACGATTTTGAGGCTTCCCTACATTAGGATTTTTAATATTTTTTCATCTAAATGCTCATCTTTAGTAAATACATAACTAGATGGATTGTGAAGTGAGAGAATTAAAAAGTGCTATCTTATATCTGAATGAATAAATCATTTATATTAGCTCTTCTGTTCCTAGGCTGGCCCGGAATTGGCAACAAATCCCAAGGCATCAGTACTCTCTGACATGGGGTATTCATTTATTTGTTTTTTGTTTTTATTTTAAGCGCTCTGACAAGTTGTGTACTGGGAGCCAAATGTCAATTAGCGTTGGCCTGAAAAGGAGTTGCTGAGTTACATGTGTTTGTGTTTAGCTTCCCATTCATCTGACTTTTTTGGCTTTTATTTGCACAAGGTATTTATCTTCAAAGACTCACCATCAGCACCATCACAACAAAAATTCCTACTTAAAATATTAACATTTTCTTAAAACCACACCTTGTTGGCAACCCTATCACTTCAGTATTGAATTTTTTCTCCTGATAAGGCAAATGACACTTTAGCCTTAGTTAATGTAAAACAGGAAGGTGTTAATCTCATTTTCAACATGTCAGCTCTTCCAGGTAGGGTATTAATACGCAAGATCCCCTGCTGGCAGACTCAACAGAATCTTTCTGGCTGTGAAGTGAAGTCCAAACCTGGTAATTTTTGCTTTCCTTTATTGTATGTGCTCAGGTCTGCTTCATTCATTGAAAAAGATATATCAGTAGCGAAATGCATAAAAAGAAACAAAGAGACGTTTGCGAACTATTAACTCTGTGCTCAGACACTGTGATAGGTTTGTTTTAATATTCACACACTACAAACATTTGGGTATGTTTGACAATAAGTAGCAACAAGGTAAGGCATGTTTAAAAGACACTCTGAGAGCTATAATTTTGCACCAGAGAACTCCAGTCTAATGTCACTATTTGCTTTGTTTAATTTACTTTACTTAAAACAATAATTGTAAAGAATTAAACAAGAAAAACTATGGACTACATTGCATGCAGTTTTACAGAATTCCATATCCCATAGGAAAAATTAATATTCTTGAAGTAATGTGAGAATCAAACTTTTTATTTTCTTCAGGATATAGAGATGAAAGAAAACAAGTTTCCGTGGTATTAAATTATATGGTCAGTGTCTAGGAAATTTGTTTCCTACAGAAATTGGTAGAAGAGTTTGGGATTCGTCCTATTTTATTCCTGCAAACATTAAGGAGAACTGTTTAAGTGCCATTTCAAAAGAGGTCAGAGTGAGCAAAAACAAAATCAGTCACTATAGTGAATATAAAGAATATTAAAATCAAGCTTTCTTATTTGTAAATATGATTAATAGATTTTTAAAAAAATGTCATATGGTTCCAATTTAAGGAAGAATAGAATTGACATTTTAATCTCACAGAGAAATGGGGTTTTATGTGTGTTTTTTTAATCATGGATAAATAGATTATAGATATTGATGGGCTATTAGTTTATTTGAACTAAAAGTATGATAGAAGCAGAAAGAATAAAATGGGATGCCCACAAAGGCAGTAAACTAACCTTGGACAAGTAAAAGGGCTGTGGTGGAAACAGATTGATAGGCAGGAGGCCCTGGCGGTGAGTTGAGGAGAGATTTGAGAGAAGAGATAGTGCTGATGACCCTTAGGAGGTTAATTTTTGAACACATTCTCCCACTTGCTAGTCACATGTTCCTGTGTTGTGGCTGGGACAAGTATTATCATTCCCACTTTGCCGATGAAGAAACACAGTACAGAGAAACCAAGACTCCTCTGAGCCAGGCCTGGGATTCTTGTTCTTCTTTTTTTGAGTTTAGGATGGAGACTTGAAAACTGTGAAAGGAAGGTAAGAAAGGTGAACCAAAGAGATGTGAAACAAAGAAGGGAGAGTTACTGAGGAATTTCGAGCTGTCAAATTTATCTAGAAATATAAGGCAGGGAAAAAGTGAGGTGGTAAGATTTTTTCCCTCTTGTTCCTGCCCAAGTTAATAACATGCACAGTACCTCTTTTTATTCACCTTCTGTCTGTACATATTTCCCCACACACTATTCTTTAGTTACATAATTCATTTTCTTGCCCACTGGGTTAATGCTTTATCACGTTACCAGTTTCTTTTTGTAATAGCTTTTTAGACTCTTTGCCAGTGAAAGTGGACCCCAAGAAGAAGAAGTTGATAAAGGAAGAAGAAGGTGGGCAGGAGAGGCCTGGTAAGCAGGATCATTGTTAGAGCTACGTCTGGGTTGTTCCATTTCCCCAGCGGGAATTATTTTGCATCTCCCCGTAAGCATGAGGCCATGTTATTTGCTGTGTTTAGCTTTTACCTGGAACATGGATGGACTCACTTAAAAATATAATAGGATTAAATCTTAGCATTGTTCAACACAACCATATAATGGATATTTTCTATACGGCATGTTAAATCTCCTGGAAATGTAACAGTATAACCGGTATAATTTGTATCATTGACATTTTGATTTTCTTTGAAAACAATTTAGTACAACTTTAATTGAAGATCTTAAACCTCAAGGGTTAGAAGGTTTAGTATAAGACAGTGATGGCGAACCTATGACACGCGTGTCAGAGGTGACACGCGAACTCATTTTTTTGGTTGCGTTTTCTTTGTTAAATGGCATTTAAATATATAAAATAAATATCAAAAATATAAGTCTTTGTTTTACTATGGTTGCAAATATCAAAAAATTTCTATATGCGACACGGCACCAGAGTTAAGTTAGGGTTTTTCAAAATGCTGACACGCCGAGCTCAAAAGGTTCGCCATCACTGGTATAAGATGTGGAAATAGTGGGAGAAAATAACTTATCAAAGCTGTTAAATGACTTGCATGGAATCACACAACTGGCTGAGCCTAAGTGAGAAATTCAGACTTTTATTCTAGACTCTGCATCCTGCACATTGCCTCTGAACTTCAACTCAGTCAGTGCTATGTGCTACAGAGAATTGCACTGACATTCTCCACTCATGAGCTTTTCTTTAAAAAAAAAAATTAAAAATAGGATATGTCCCAAACAGTTCTAGAAAAAAAAAAATCAGAACACCATTTGAAGGAAGAGAAATTTCTAAGTGAAAATAATCCCAAAAACCAAAACAAAGAACCCTACCATGCATTTGTTATGAAACAACATAGATGAGGCTTTTGCAATACTAGTAAGCAATTGTGGGGCGGGGGCTGGTCTTATTTCTCTGCCTATCAAAATGAACAAGAATGTAAGTAATCATAGAAAATAAGCACACTAAGATAGCTGTCTTACTCAAAGCTGCCATTTCCAAATATTCTGCCAGTCAGTCAACAAATGTCGAGTGTTCATTTCCTGCCAGGCACTGTGTTAGAGACCTGAGAGTACACAAAACAGACATAATCCCCGTCCTATTGAATGAACTAATTTGGATAACTGTCCTACTTTCAAAATGTAAGCATCATACTTACCAGCTCTTCATGTTTTAGTATGAATTACTTCAGTTGAATATCAACTTTCTTGGCTCTTTGTTCTAGGACAGTGGTTCTCAACCTTCCTAATGCCATGACCCTTTAATACAGTTCCTCATGTTGTGGTGACCCCCAACCATAAAATTATTTTCGTTGCTACTTCATAACTGTAATTTTGCTACTGTTATGAATCATAAATATCTGATATGCAGGATGTATTTTCATTGTTACAAATTGAACATAATTAAAGCATAGTGATTAAACACAAAAACAATATGTAATTATATATGTGTTTTCTGATGGTCTTAGGCAACCCCTGTGAAAGGGTCATTCGACCCCCAAAGGGGGCGCGACCCACAGGTTGGCGATCCACAGGTTGAGAACCGCTGTTCTAGGAGGATATCAATTAGCAATAGCTCAGTTTTATTGTTTATGGTGAGGATTCGGGGCAGTAAACAGAGGAAGAACAATAAAAAGTGAGAGATCATTTTAGAGCACGGAGAATTTTGAGAGGGCCTACCAGCACGTGATGCCAGAGTAGAAAGTTTGCAGTTACTTTAGGGCTCTGGATATCTAGAGACAAAAGTAGGTAGAAGGGTGGCCAGGGGAAGCTTTGCCTCCTTTTGCCGAAGGATTTTGGTGGCAATTTCTTGACCCAGGAATCTGTGACCTTAGAAACTTTATTAAAGAAGTCTGAATGTTATCAGCCTTGAGTGATATCTACAAAATGTCATCTTTTAGTCATATTTCATGAGTGGTCGTTCTAGCCCCTGACAATTAAAAAGGAAGACTGTTGTATGTTTGTATACTGACTATGCCATAAGCCAGATCATCGATATCTGAGGTAGGTTTAGAACAGTTTTCTTGACATTTTTCTACCAAAGTACCCCCTAACTGGTAGTAGAGGAGGATGTTTAGGTGGCAAAACTCCACCAACAGAATTACACCAATGGAGGCAGGGAGCAGGACTGTTGAGAGTAACCCAAAACAGCAAGTCTGAAATGTCTTTAAAATATTAGGCCGTTTTCCTTGAAAACTTAAGATATTGTTATATACTACCTCATAATAGGCCCATGTTTGTTTTACAAGAAAATATTGCTTTAAATTACTTGTTGTTGGTAATTGACTCTCTGGGAAGTAATGTCACAATTACCGTGTTGGTCTCAGTCTGCCTGCACATGCCTGAACATGTGGGTATGGACGTCCATCGTGTTTCACTGAAGAGGATATTAAATGTGAGGTTTTAGTTGTCTGAGAAGGCACAATGCCAGGATTTAGTTGAACTGAGAGCGCTATGAATTCATTTGTGAGGGTGATTCCTGTCTCAGGAGTCCCGTAAGTTCTAGGACCCCCAAATTTCCAAGAATTTTTCCATGATCTCTATCTGATTGCAAGTGATATGGGCTCAAATAGTCGGAATAGGTGAAAATTATGGGGCCCAGGTAAAAAAAAAAAAAAAAAAAACACAGCATGCTGCCCTGGGCAGTTGTGAAAATGAGTCTGGGTACTTCCTATACGGGCTGTGAATAGAGTTTTCCACCCCACGCCTCCTCTTCTACCAGACAAAGCAGGCCGGTGTGAGACAGTAGGGAGTTGATCCAACTCTGCCATTATTTAGGTTCCTTCATCCCATCAATATTTATTGAGTCTGTGGCAAACATCATTTGAGATTCTGGGGATACAACAGTGAAGACAGACAAAGTCATGGTGGTAGGCAGAACATTAGCCCCCAAAGGTATCCATGCCCTACTTTGATAACTTACAGAGGGACTTTGAAGATTAAGACTATGAACCTTGAAATGGGAGATTAATCAGGATGATCTAGGAGTCCTTAAAAAATCTGAGTACCTTTCTAGGTTGAGACAGGAGAAGACAGATTTGGAACATAAGATGGGACAATGCTCAATCCACTGAGCCACACCGGCCAGGCTCCCCACTGGTTTTTACAGCCAGAAGTTATGGGGACTTTTCTTCCTGGCACTGGAACCCTGGTCTAGGGGGCTTGGTGTGGGGCTGGGAACCCTCACCCCTCAGGGGGGTTCCTCACAGCTGAGATATTTCTCCTGATTTTTATCCACCAGCCTTTTCTTTGTCTCTGCCCCTCCTACCAGTCTCAATGTGGCTTCTTTAAATTTCTAGTTTGTAGGACTTCCATTCAGCTAGATTTCAGGTGGTTCTGAACGCTGGTTGTTCTGTTGTTTAGTTGTAATTTTTATGTCAGATAGTTATGTGTTATAAATAAAATGAAAGATAGAGCCATAGGCTGAAGGTATAGAGTGGGCAGGAAAGGCTTCTCTGAGGAGATGACGTTACTTAGAAACAGAGTACACTATTGGGACACTTGGCTCAGGGAAATGAATTTCATAAGGGTTCTTAAAAAAGAAAACAAATATTGCAGGGGCATCTTTGCCAAGGTTAGAAATGCTAGGAGAGTCTAACAGATGTTAAAATGTTCGGAGAAATAAAGATTTTTAAATGCCAATTGTGATCATCTTTTTGATGCTGTTCTCAACCTTAAACTTGCCAAATACACATGACTACATCTTTAGGGAGATAATTCCTTACATTATGAGCATTTTTTTCCAACCACGAATTGGCTTAAATATTATTTTGGATAGTTGCTTTGTGAACAAGTACAGAAAAGAAAAAGAAGACAGAAGCAATGTTGGTTCTTCATCACTTTGTCAGAGCTCTTCTGGTTTGATGAACTAACTGTCAACAATGGAATAAAGCCAGGGCTAACAGAAACCTCAGCTTCAAGCAACAGTATTCCAAAATAATCTATCTGCAGGTGGAAGTCGCTGGTCTTATGTGAGCATGAAAAATTAATTATCAATGAAAAGGCATTTACTTCTTTCACAGTCCGTATGTTTATTGACAAATAAATGTTCTTTATCTCCCCAGAGGAAAAAATCATTCTCTAAAATTGTTTAATCAATTTATTGACCTGAGTCAAAGCTTTGGGCGGGAGGTGAATAAATGTACTTTTTAGATAGATCCAAGAAAAATTAAGCAGGTAGGTATTTGGTATGTTTGTTGTTCAGTAGAGCAATTATCTGGAACCATATTTTTTCCCAGTAAAACATAAACAGACTTACTGGTAAATATGGCAAATTAAATATATACATCTACTTTTACTTTCTTCTCAAATCTCAGAAATAGCAGTAAGATATATTTTTGGGAAGCACAAACCAACAAAGATAGAGAGAACAGAAGAGCAGAACAAAACAAACAAACAAGCAAGCAAACAAACAACCTAGAGGCTAGAAAATAAGTGAATGAGTGTTAAAGAGAACTAATAGACATGAGAATACAAATCCTGCAGCCAGCAGAGGGGAAAGCTAGGGACTAACTCTCTTTTACAACAGAGATGGGTGGCACTAGATGTCTCTGGAAATGGGGGTAGGGGATAAAATAGGGGGGTCTGCTGAAAGTGTTAAAAGCAATCAGATCCATGAAAGACATTCACAACTCCAAGCACCCAGGCAGCCATCACCATTCTCTCCTTTCTCATCCAATACCCCCAACCCTGGCAGAGGACTGGAGTCCCAGTCTGTGAAGAAGGTGAAATAGAGGGTCTCTTGGCTGGGTGGGAGCTGAAGGTGAGGAGAGGTTACTGAAAGCTGGGGAAATAAGTAGAAATATGCATGCTAAATGCTGAAAACCCTAGCCTTCTTTACCTACCCTCCTTCCAATATAGTAGTTGACAGATTTTTACCAGTGGCCAGGATATTGGAAGATCCTTCCCTATACAGTCTGTCCAGCTCAAAAGAAAAACTTTAAAGATACTGACATTGGAGGCTCCCCAAATGAATAGGAGGCCAGATCACCCTGAAATAAACTGTTGGATAAGCCACTGTCCCACTTCCAGCCCAACACACACACACACACACACACACACACACACACACACTTATTATCTTTATTTGCTGAGAGAAATCTTTGACCTGAAAGATAAAGAGACTAAAATAAAGCTACATATGTAAGCAATTTGGAGGAAACACATGTCCAACATAGAGAAGAAAAAATTCCCAAAATAAAACATAAATCACATTATTAATATCCTCAGAAGGGTAAAAAAGATATTGCAACTATGAAACAGGAATAGGATGCAGTAACAAATTAGAAATTCAAAGGACACATAAGCTATATACAGGGGTGGGCAAAAGTAGGTTTACAGTTGGTTGTATGGAAAAATATATAATACTAGAGGCCCGGTGCACAAAAATTTGTGCACTGGCGGGGGTGGGGGGTGTGTGTCCCTCAGCCCCACTTGTGTCCTCTCACAGTCTGGGACCCCTCAGGAGATAACATCCTGCTGGCTTAGGCCCACTCCCAGGTGGCAGAGGGCAGGCCCAATCCCTAGGTGCAGCCCCTGGTCAGGCTCAGAGCAGGGCCGATTGGGGAGTTGGGGTGCCACCCCCCGTCATGCACAGAGCAGGGCGGATCAGGAGGTTGCGATGCCACCCCCAGTCATGCTCAGGGTTGGGCCGATTGGGGGGTTGGGGCGCCGCCCCCTGTCACACTCAAGGCAGGGTCGATGGGGAGGTTGCGGCGCCACCCCCTGTCATGCACAGAGCAGGGCCGATCAGGGGGTTGGGGAGCTCCCCCCTGTCATGCACAGAGTAGGGACGATAGGGGAGTTAGGGCACCGCCCCCTGTCACCCACAGCAGGGCCAATCAGGGGGTTGGGGTACTCCCCCCTATCACACACAGGGCAGGGCCGATGGGGGGGTTGGGGAGCCACACCCTGTCACACACAGAGCAGGGCTGATCAGGGGGTTGGGGAGCTTCCCCCTATCAGGCACAGAGCAGGGCCAATCAGGGGGTTGGGGCACCTTCCCCTGTCACGAACAGAGCAGGGCAGATAGGGAGGTTGTGGCCCCACCCCCTGTCACACAGAGAGCCGCAGGGCGATCAGGGGGTTTGGGCGCTGCCCCCTGTCACGTTGCTCCAGGGGCCAGGAGGCCTCACGGCTCCGCTGATCCCGGGTTCGGGAGGCCTCGCAGTTCCGCTGATCCCTGTGCTGGGAGGCATATTACCCTTTTACTATATAGGATAGAGGCCTGGTGCACAGGTGGGGGCCGGCTAGTTTGCCCTGAAGGGTGTCCCGGATCAGGGTGGGGGTCCCACTTGGGTGCCTGGCCAGCCTGGATGAGGGGATGATGGCTGTTTGCAGCTGGTCACACCCCCTTCAGGGTGGGGGTCCCCCCTGGGGTGCCTGGCCAGTCTGGGTGAGGGGCTGAGGGCCGTTTTCAGGCTGGCGGGTGACTGAAGCTCCCAACCTCTCCTTTTTTTCTTTTTTTTTTTTTATTTTGGGATTTATTTACCTCTATGGCTATCACTGCAGCTGAGAGCCGGCTTTAGCTCTGAGGCTTGGCTCCAGCTCTGAGTCCTCGGCTGCTGAAAGCAGGTATCTGGTTTGTTTGGCTTCTATAATTGAAACACTGTTGCAACTCCAGCTCGGCCCGCTGGCTGAAAGCATGGGGTTTGTTTAACTTCTATAATTACAACATAGTTGCTTAGACTGCAGCTCAGAGGCTGGCAGCGGCAGGCGGGGAACCTTGGCTTCCTCCTTCACTGGAGCAAGCAAGCCTCCTGTTTGCTTCAGCTGCCTGGCTGCCGGCCACCATCTTGGCTGGCAGTTAATTTGCATATCGCCCTGATTAGCCAATGGGAAGCATGTCAGAGGTACGGTTAATTACCATGTTTGTCTATTATTAGATAGGATAAGGATAAATAATGATAATGCAAGAATAAACTCTCTGTCACATACTCACAATTGTAGACCTACTTTTGCCCACCCCTGTATCCCTGTATGTGATAGCAGAAAGGAAAACCAGATTAGAAAAACTGGAAGAAAATATTCCAAGGAAATTTCTCAGAAAGTTGAACAGAAAAATAGACGGGGGAAAAAAGATAACTAGTCCAGATAATTCAAAATCCAAATAAAACAGAGGACAAACAAAACAAACAACAACAAATGAGGGTAGGGAGAAATGTATTAGTCTTCTACTGCTCCATAACAAAGTACCACAAATATGGCTCCTTAAGACAACATAGTACATTTATTATCCCACAATTTCCATGGCCCAGGAGTGCAGTCACCCTTAGCTGGGCCCCCTACTCAGGGTCTCACAAGGTTGCAATGAAGGAGTCAGCTAGGGCCGAGGTCTCTTCAGAAGCTCAGCGATCTCTTCAAAGCCCAAGCTTTTTTTTTTTTTCCTTTTTCAGAATTCATTTCTTTATAGCTTTAAATCTCATGGAAGCTTCCTTTATGAAGGCAAGCAAGAGAGAGAGAGAGAGAGAGAGAGAGAGACTTTTACAGCTACATTCTCTTTTCAAAGGTTCACCTGCCAGGTCAGGCCCACCCAGGATAATCTCCTTTTTGCTTAATTTAAAGTCAACTGATTAGGGATCAACATTACTTTTTCAAAATCCCTTTGCCTTTGGTATATAAAGTGTACTATTTCATCCCCTTTGCCATATTCTATTGGTTAGCAGCAAGTTAAAAGTCCTATCTACACTCAAGGGGAGGACAATTTTATAAAGGCATGTGTACCATGGGTGGGAATCATAGAAGCGGGTTAAAATTCTGCCTACCACAGGAGGGGAGGGGATTACTAAAGATATATTAGACAATTATTCAGACCTGAAACACGTGATTTTCCAGATGGAAAGAACCCACTGAATGCCAGAAAAATGATGAAGACAGACCCAAACCAGATTTTCAGAAAAGTGCGTACCACAGGAAGATCTGATAATCCTCCAGAGCGGGCAGGTCACAAAGAATCAGAGATGAAAATGGCGCTAAATTTCTTAATAGCACTACTTACATCTCAAGGGTAATGTAGCAATGCCTTCAAAATGATGGAGCAAAATGTTTTCTACATTTGAATTATATAATTAGAAAGCTCTTAGTTTATGTTCAGGATAGAATAAGGACATTTTCAGATATGTAGCTCTCAATTATTTCCCATGTACCTTTTCTCAGAAGAATACCTGAGGATTTGCTCTATCAAAAAACAAAGAACATCAAGAAAGAGAATACAGGAGAATTAGCCGAGAAATAAGGCAGTCACAAGATCATGGTAAGGAAACATCCAAAACAACCATAATGTTGGGCTGTTAAAGCAACACACCCAGAATGGGGAAAACTAGAAGGCTTCAAGAAAGATTTATCCTAGAAGATAAAATTGAGAGGGGGGAATGAAATGGATCAAATACTCATCTTAACGTACTTGAGAGAAGCTTAAACAATTGACATAGAGTTGGGCTTGGCTTTGGGATGTCAGATGGAACTAAGAAAACAGCATAAAATAATTTGAAAGTCGTGTAGGAAAAGGTAAAGATCCTGATTCACTACATGGCCCAGCTATGAGTAATGATTACATAGCAATAATAATGTCAACACAAAATTGGGGTGTAAATATAATGGAGAAAGAGGGTATGGGAAGGTTGTGCATGAGTTATAGGAGCATGAGGAGGAAAGTGAGCTAGATCTTCAACTTCTATTGCAATAGATCTATAGATAATACCTAAAACTATGAAACAAGAAGCTATGTAGCATGCTATTTGGAGACATTGAGTTAAATATCAAAAGGTTAGCCAAAAATGGTGGAAGTACTTCTAGGAAAGAGGAAATAGAACAGGGAGAGAGAAGGCAGGAGACTGCCATTTCTATATGACAGGGCTTACAAATCTATTTTACATTTTAAACTATCTTATATAATAAAAGGCTAATATGCAAATAGACCAAACGGCGGAACAACCGAACAACTGGTCGCTATGACGTGCACTGACCACCAGGGAGCGTTCATGGAACATGGTGGGTGTCGGTTGTGGCAGGATGGTGGAGCAGGTGAGCGGGGGCACCAGACCAAGGTGGGGTGCCAGTCACTGTCATCAGGGTGAACCTTTGGTGGTTACTGAAAATTCTTTTCTCCTCACCCCGCGGTCCCGCCTGGCGCTCGCACCTGCTGTTGGTGCTGGAGGCGCCGCTTGCACCCACTGCCAGCACCAGCCCTGGTCGCACCCGCAGCCAGTGCCAAAGCTGCCACTCACACCCGCTGCTTGCACCCACTGTAGGCACCTGGCGCCCGTCCTGATTGCTTGGCGCCATCAGCGGGTGTGAGTGGGGCTGGTGCCTTCAGCGCTTGGGTGACTTCAGCACTTGGGTGCCTTCAGCGGCAGCAACGGGAGTGGGATTGCCTGCAGAGAGGGAACTGGGGGCCACAGCAGGAGGGGCTGGGCGGGCGTGCAGGGGATGGGCCGAGACCCACCCCTGTGCCCACCGCAGCCTCATGGCCCACAGTTCCTTTCAAGGTGCACAAATTCATGCATTGGGTCCCTGGTTTATAATAATAAAAGCATAATATGCTAATTAGACCAGATGTCCTTCCAGAGGTCCTTCCTTCTGGACAAAACCGCAGCAGGTGGGGGCCGCCGCAGATGTGGCAGAGGCCCCCGGCCATGGTGGCAGTGGGTGGGGGTGGTGGCAGAGGCCTCTAGCCACAGTGGCGGCAGGCAGGGGGTGGGGCCAAGGCCCTTGCATGAATTTCATGCACCGGGCTTCTAGTGTATATATAACTGACAAAAAATACAAAATAAATACAAACAGAAATAATTAGACAAAGTAATTATAAAGCTGTTTTACTTTTCATGCTAGATTCATTGACTATTTAATTTCTTTCATAAGTTTATTATAATGTTCATCTTGTGTTTTAAAATCAAGTTTACCAGAACTTAAACATCAAATGAATATTTTCTTTCAAAGCTTTCCCCTTAAGTTAGACATTTAGTCCAAAGTTGTTGCAAGTACCTGAAATATTTTTAGAACTGTTTAGAATATCAAAGCCTGTGGCAAACTTTTTAAAATAACTTCAAAGGTGCCAATCATGGGTTTAATATTTTGAAAGAACCAGAAATCATTGGGAATCACTTAGATTTGCATGGTCAAACTAGCTAAAACTATTTTGTGTAAATATCAAGGTATGAAAATAAACTAATACAACTTATTTTTGAATGACTTATAACTTAGCTGTTAAGCATATTTTAAAAGGGAAGAGGCTTTCAAAAGTATTTTGTAGTTGAAGTATAAGTATTACAATATGTGTATGAGGCTACATTTTTAGGAAGGTGCTTCCACAAAACCAAGGATATTCTTCATGAAACACAAACAAACAAAAATGTATACTAGAGCCCAGCTGGCTTGGCTCAGTGGTTGAGCATCAACCTATAAACCAGGAGGTCACGGTTCAATTCCTGGTCAGGGCACATGCCTGGGTTGCAGGCTCCATCCCCCATGGGGGGCGTGCCGGAAGCAGCCAATCAATGATTCTCTCTCATCATTGATGTTTCTATCTCTCCCTCTTCCTTCCTCTCTAAAATCAATAAACATATATTTTTTTAAATGTATACTAGACAACTGTAGAAGTGATTTTAGGGGGGAAATGCCAAGTGAGAAAATATTGCTGACATGTGGTAGGTGCTCCTCTCTCAGCACCTTACATAACTGTGATTTATTGTCTTCTCTCAATGAAAGGGATATGACTAGAAATAAATATATGCATTTGAATGGACTTCTTGACTTGATCCTAGATAAGTTATCTGTGACAAGTGGAGTAATTGTTGCCTTGTGAGCTCTGGTATTGCTGCATTGGTGAATCCAAGCTTCCTTTCCTTTCTTCAATGACGAATGACATGGCTAATGTAAAGTCTTCCAAACTTTCTCAGAAATGATGAGCTGAAACTCACTTCTGCTACCCTCTGGTTTATTTTGGTCACGTTCTCAACTATGGGGACTTTGTGGGCATCTGGCATACTGGGTAAACTTTTCCAGGCTTGCCAGAATATTAGTGGGTATAGAGAAGACTGCTAGCTGTCTACTGTTCTCCTTTTGTCTTGGGCAAAAAGAAAGACTACACTTCCCATCCCATCCTGTAGAACGATTAGCTAGTGAAACATGAATGGAAGAAATTTGTACCATTTCCAGGCTGGACCCATGCTTCACCATGTGCTTTCCCCTTGTGCCATCTGAATACAGATGATGAGGAGGCACTGGAGGATGGTGGAACCAGAAGTTGGAAAGAGATTGGGGTATTAAATGACTGCATTCAAGTGGTTCCCCTGCCAACCTGAGCAGCTTCCCTGGACTATTATATTTTAAAAAATGTATATTTTTAAAGCAAATTTGAGCATTTTTTAGCATATTCTTCAAGCAAATTTGAGTCTGTTTGTAGTATAGCCTAGTCTACTCTGGCTTTTGACCTGGAATAAGAAAATGTCTGAACCTTGAGAGTATATACATATGAATATACACACACCTTTTAGAATCTTAGACCCTGACTCCCCAAAACTACATTCTTTTTCTGGTCCAAAATTTTCACTTGCCTTCCCTCCCTATCCTAGAACTGAGGGGACAGAGACTACCTACCTTTACTTTTTAAAGGACAATTACAGACTTCTGATTCTAGAAATTACTGCCAACCTCACTCTCATTCTTCCTGTTGCAGGTTACACGCTTCCTTCAGTCTTTCAGGCTGAGAAACTAAATGGATGTTACAAATATCTCTCCTGCTTTAAAACCCAGAAACCCAGTGTCAAGTTTAGTTTTTAAATTAGGTTTACCTTTTTGAGTGGGGGAGGGGGTAATATTTATTGTTCTATGCCTTAGTGTAACCTCAAATTGTGCATTCTTGATCAAAATTATTCAATTCCAAGATTTGTAGTGGGCAATGATGGTGCTGATGCCAGCTTATATCGGCCTATGAGAAGTGATTTTTAAATTTTCAAGAACTTTGCAAACTGCTTGTTAAACATGGTCATTATTAAAAGTTAAATCATACAAACTTACAATTAAGTCACATGAAAAACAACAGGAATAAACACTAAAATTTGTTTCTTAATTATTTTATATGCTGCATTTTATTATTATCTATATTCTTGAAGTTTTTACATCTATTTTATCTTTACAGTGGTAATAGTTTATAATGATGTGATACCACAGATTTCTTCCCAACCAGCCATGTTAATGTTGTTAGCTTGAAATTGGCCTTAATGGGAGTCTTTTATACTACGCAAATTGGCAAATACTACAAGTGAGATTTTTTTTTTTCTTTTTGAGATCCAGTTGTTACTCATTTACCAAGACACCACTAGTGTTAGGAAACAATCAACAAATGAAATTTCTATGCTCCAGAAATTAAAGAACCCCTTTAAGCTGGAGCTTTCTACTTGGAACATGCAAAATGGAAATAACTGCTTCCTTCAGTTTTAGGTAATACAGCTCTTCTGGTTGACAAATTATTTCAAAATAGAAGATATACTTAGAATCAAATCTTTTAAATGAACCAACACAAAACCAAATGAGTCAGAGTATTTCTATACAAGAAATAAAAGGAGGCTATACTCTCAAGAAGACATAACAGAAATATCATGACTATAAAAATATATATTAATGTGCTGAATACTATCAGAAGAAAGAGTATGTTAATATAGGAAGTTGGTTGGAGCAGGCCTTATAGGCAGGCATCAAGGAAGAAATGGTAAAGAAGCCTGTGTGCCAATAGGCTTGTCCTGGTCCATGTAGTGTCTTTTTAAAATGAATATGAGATCCTGAGGTAAGAGATTAGAAGGCAACAAGAAAACAAATAATTAAATGGCTCCACCTCAAAAAGGAATAGCAATTTGTGGATGAAGAGAGTGCAGAGAAGAAATCAGGGGAGAAACAGAAGATGGCAAGTCAGTAGGATAGAGTGAGATGTGAAAATACAGTCTGAGGTTATCTGAACTGTTCATCCTCAGGGTCCTCAGACTTGCAGTAAAAGGCCGTGTAAATGGAGTCTCATTGTTGTGGTTTTGTTTTTTCCTCCAGAGTCCATATCTTCTATATATACACAAATGTCTTATTGTGGAATAGTTTCAGAACAGAACAAGACAGTTGTAAAAACAGTACAGTTTCCATATGTTACATACCCAGTGTTCTCTGTTACTAACATCTTACATTAGTATGGTATCTTCCATACAATTAATGGACAATTATTGATAGAGTATTATTAACAAAGTCCATATACTCTTAATATTTCCTTAGTTTTTAGTCTCATGTCTTTTCTCTGTTTCAGGATCCCAACCAGGATCCTACATTACACTGAGTTGTCATGTCTCCTTAGGTTCCTGTAGGCTGTGACAGTTTTTCAGACTTTCCACCTTTTTTATAACACTGACAGCTTTGTGGAGTACTGGTCAAGTATTGTGTGGAATGTACCTCAATTGGAATTTATCTGATGTCTTTCTCATAATTGAATTGGCAGCGGTTCTCAACCTGTGGGTCGTGACCATCGGAAAACACATATAGCATATCAGATATTTACATTACGATTCATAACAGTAGCAAAATTACAGTTATGAAGTAGCAACGAAAATAATTTTATGATTGGGGGTCACCACAACATGAGGAGCTGTATTAAAGGGTTGCAGCATTAGGAAGGTCGAGAACCACTGAGATAATGGATTTTAGGGAGGAAGACCACAGATATAATTCTCATCATATTATATCTCATCCTGTATATTTCCTGCCCAAGTTCTAGAATTTGTCATTTCTCCAAGTAGTCTTGGTTCCTTTATTGAAGAATTGTATTAAAAACAAAGATCTGGGCATTAGGTGTGTTCATTTCTGCTTGGAGTGACCTTGCTTTTAGGTTCTCTCAGCTGACAGAGCAAGAAAATACATGTATGTACACTAACCAAGGTATCTATAAATATGTATAACCATATCTATATGTATCCATCTGTATTAAGGTAAACATGAGTTTGTATTAAAGTTTCCAACTCTAATTCATTACAATATGGATCATTCTAGCCTGCTCTATGGTAATCTGTAACCCCCTACTCCAACAGCGAAAAACTGACTCTCACCACCCATCATCCATTTACTTAGTTTTTCAATTCCAGTACATGTATACTGGTTTTAAATTGTTAACCCATGCCGCCATGGAAGACAACATGATCAATTAGTATGTACATTTGTTTTTGTTTTTCCTTTTACAGAATTCACTCATTTCTAAAATTCCTTCAGTCAGCAACTTATTTTTCAACTCTTTAGTGAGATGGTTTCATACATTTCTAGTATAACCAAGTTCTTTTGTCATGGTCTGCATTCCATCCTGGAATGTCCTGACCACCTAAAAGATGTTTTATAACTTGTACATTAAGGTTCACCTTATTTGCTATCACCTTCTATGAGTTTTGACAAACTTATGGTGATGTGTAGCTCCCATCACAGTAGCATACAAAAAAGTTTCAGCATCTTAAAATTATCCTGTGCTTCTCCTAATTAATTCTCGCCCCCTCCCCCCGCCCCCCCCGCCCAAAACCACTGGCAACCACTGATATTTCTACTGTGTCTATAGTTCTGTCTTTTTCAAAATGGTATTATACATTATGTAGTCTTTTCAGAATTACTTCTTTTACTTAGCAATATGCATTTAAGATTCATTTTTTCTTTGCATGGATCAACAGCTTGTTCCTCTTTATTGCTGAATAGTATTTCATTGTATGGAAGTATAGCAGTTAGTTTATCCATTTACCCATTGAAGGACATCTTGGTTGCTTCCGATTTTTGTGTGATTATGAATATACATTTATGTACAGAGGTTTTGTGGACATAGTTTTAAATGAATTGAGTAGATACCTAGGAGCATGGTTTGCTGTTTTTATGGCAAGTTTATGTTTAGCTTTGTAAGAAACTATCAAACTGTTTTCCAATGTGTCTGTGTCATTTTGCTTTGAGACTTCCTATTGCTCTACATCCTTGCCAGCAACTGATATTGTCAGTTTTTTAGATTTTAGCCATTATAATAGGTATGTAGTGGTATTTTATTGTTATTTTCATTTGCATTTTCATTATAACAGATAATGTTGAAAATCATATTATGTTTATTTGCCATCTGCAGATCTTCGGTAGTCCACGATTCTTTTAAACATAGTCTTTCATTAGAAAGAATGGTTGGCTGGATTTGATGTTTTTTAGTTATAGTCATATTTTCACCCTAATTTATCCTAATTGGTATTTTTAGAAAGCTCCAACTCTCTGTCTGGCCTTTAGTTATAATGTATTGGATAACTTCTAATGGCCAAATCTCTTTCTTTAACTGTAAATTTGCCTTAGTTTAAATCTCAGATGGCAATATTTTTCCAAATTCTTAAAGTGAGAAGGAGGCAACTTCATTGTTGTCTCATAAAAGTTCTACACTCAGTATTTTTCTTTGCTCTTTCTTTAAAAATACTAGTGTACTTACCTATAGTCATACTTAAATAGTTTAGAGCTGTTTTTCCAACAAAATCGGTGTGTTTTTTTATTATCCTAATATTTTCTTTTAAGCTTTTGTTTTGTGCAGTGTTTTGCAAACTTTGGTGTGTATCAGAATCTTAGAGAGCCAAAAAAGGTACTCAGTGGTGGAGGCTCATTCAATTAGGATAGGGCCTGGACCTTAGTATTTTTATCAAGATCCCCGGGTATTTTTTATAACAACCAAAGTCTGAGGACCATTTCTTTGGTGTTTGGAGGTGAGGGCCAATCTAACACTGAATAGGAAATACACAATCAACCTACCTATACACTGATAATAGCTTCAGAGGCCAATGTTATCTTGCTACATTCCCAACCTAAAATTTCACTGGGTTTGCATGTAAGATTTTTGTCTAAGGTTAAATTAAACATCCATAGAATATTTTTACAGTACAAGATACTATAAAAATCTGGCTTATTCTGCAGAGTTCACCAAAGAAACATTTTAAAGCTGTCTAGACACTTCATACCTGTTTAAATTAAATCTGTTAAAAGATGTGTCCCAGAATTTGCATTTTAAGAAGTACACTATAACATACAGGGTAGACAATCCATATATCTTTTTATATTGCTAGTTCACTACTCTTCTTTTCAATAAAAATTAAATGGCGGTTATTTTTTTATTTTTTTTTTACAACAAAGCATTAACCTAAATTGAGAAGGCCAGATTTAACAATACAGTATTTTATAATCAGAAAGCAACTATTTCTCAGATATTTTTTTCTTTAAGAATTCAAATCTTCATGTTCTTTGTGTCCTTCTAAGCTATGGCTAATATTCAATATAACTTAAGAGGGCACAGTTCCATTCGGAAGAAAAACTTCATCACATCAAAACATTATTTGCATATTCGTAAGATTCCACCTTCAGGCAGACACATGCCCTCTTTTTCTTGCAAACTAATACATCAACAGAAATATACAAATAAGCATTAAGAAAAATGTGAATGAGGGTATTAAATGAAAATATGTTCACTCACCAGCATACAGTGTAATATCAGGTGGAGAGTATGCTTGCTTGATTGATTAGAAAGTAAATTTTAAAGAGAAATAATTGTGCTCATTATTCATGTAAATATTTAATCATCATTATTACTAACTAGAGGCCCGGTGCACAAAATTCGTGCATGGGAGTGTGTGTCCCTCAGCCCAGCCTGCACCCTCTCCAATCCAGGACTGCTGGCACCCAACCACTTGCCTGCCTGCCTGCCTGATTGCCCCTAATTGCTTCTGCCTGACAGCCTGATCACCCCTAACCACTCCCCTGCCAGCCTGATCGACACCTAACTGCTCCCCTGCCAGCCTGATCAATGCCTAACTGCCCTCCCCTGCAGGCCTGGTCACCCCTAACTGCCCTCCCCTGCAGGCCTGGTCACCCCCAACTGCTCTGCCCTGCAGGCCTGGTCGCCCCCAACTTCCCTCCCTTGCCAGCCTGATCACCCCTAACTGCCCTCCCCTGATGGCCTGATTGCCCTTAACTGCCCTCCCCTGCCGGCCTAGGACCCCTAACTGCCCTCCCCTGCAGGTCTTGTCCCTCCCAACTGCCCTTCCCTGCAGGGCTGGTCCCCCTCCAATTGCCCTCACCTGCAGGCTTGGTCGCCCACAACTGCCCTCCCCTGCTGGCCATCTTGTGTCTTGGAGTGATGGTCAATTTGCATATTACCTCTTTATTATATAGGATAATTGCTAATACTGATGAGAGTACTTCTGAGAAATTGTTTGAATTTGCTAGAAAATATACCAACATGACTTTTTTGAAAATATATATTTAAATTTTACCTGAGGTGCTGTTTTTTTTTAAATCAAAATAACACACAAGGCATGGTTGAAAGCACTTTGCTTTTCAAAGATATCTCCAAATTCAATTGTAATCCAGAAATGAGTATTTTCTCACGAAAATATCAACTGTTTGAGCTTCCTTTGTGAGAAATGAGATTATGCTATTCATTTTACCAGTAATGGTTACCTTTTTTTTTTTTTTTTTTTTTTTTTTTTAAATATATTTTATTGATTTTTTACAGAGAGGAAAGGAGAGAGATAGAGAGTTAGAAACATCGATGAGAGAGAAACATCGATCAGCTGCCTCCTGCACACCTCCTACTGGGGATGTGCCCGCAACCCAGGTACATGCCCTTGACCGGAATCGAACCTGGGACCTTTCAGTCCGCAGGCCGACGCTCTATCCACTGAGCCAAACCGGTTTCGGCAGTAATGGTTACCTTTATGAGATATTATATTTCCTTAAATTTTTGCTGTGAGGATAATTTTATGATCACTACCAGCAAATATAAATTTGTTATCGCTTTAAGAAATTTAAATTACTCCTCTTTATCTTATCTTATTTTTAACATATTTGGATGTATCTAAACTTTGTCCTTAGTAAATCCATATCAGACCATTTCAGTCTTTCCTCCAAGTTAAAAGGAATCTTACACCTTCCACTTAATACTAATCCTAAAAAATAAGACATATGTGAAAACAACTAAATTCTTAAATAGCTGTGATTTGTTCATCACTGAAAATGTCTAAATACTTCTTGACTCCAGTGAAACACTAACTCTTACAGGGGGGCATAAGCACAGCATTTTGAACATCTGGAAGACACAAATCCTATTAGTGATTTCTAAATCACTTTTCTTCCCCTTTGCTATTTTTAGAGGGAGAGGAAGGGAGAGGGACAGAGAAATAGAAACGTTGATGAGAGAGAAACATCACTGATGGGCTGCCTCTTGCCCCCTACTGGGGATCGAGCCTGCAACCCAGGCATGTGCTCTGCCAGGGAACAGAACTGTGACCTCCTGGTTCATGGGTCGATTCTCCACCGCTGAGCCACACCAGCTGGGCTCTAAGTCACCTTTTTAAAACACTTTTTGTGTATAACACATAATTATTATTTTACTGCTTAGGAACAAAAGAAGTCCCCACCACAGATAAACAAAAAGTTGACTTACAGATGTCCTTCATCACCCGCCCCCACTTTATTCACCTTCACCCAGTTCCAGCTCTCTCTCTGCCTCTGACCATCACCACACTGTTGTCTGTGTCCATTGGCTATGCATATATTCTTTGGCTAATCTCTTCACCTTATTTCATCCAGTCTGCCCCCACCTTCCCTCTGACCTCTGTCAGTCTGTTCCATGTATCCATTCCTCTGGTTCTAATTTGTTCATCAGTTTAAAGGCAGTTGTCACCAGGTTGATAACTCGCTCCCTAGCCTCAGAGCACAAATACTGAGTTTATTCTTTACCCAGGTTCCTTATGAAGCAGTGCAGTGGTTTTAAAATTCCATTTCTGACCCATAAAATCTTTGGTGATCCTGTTCCTGCATCCTGCACAAGCTACTTCCCCCATTCATGTGCAGCGGGTACTAGTATTATTCACATCGATGAACTAGATATATTGAAAAGGACTTTAAATTTTCTTCAGTACAAATCTAGAACAGTTCTCTCAAGTTTAAGTTCTCGTATTCATGCTAAGACTTTGATATAACAATATGCAGGCCAAAAGTGAGAAAGTAAACTACATTTAATTAAATTCATATTGTTATTCTCAAATACTGATTCTAAAGGACTTAAATGTACCTGAACTGTAAATTTTTTAAAAAATAAACTACTCAAAAGATATATGAAGAAGAAGATATCCAAAGGTCTCTCGTATTTCAAAAGAAATAAAGTCTTCTAATGAGAGTTATTATTGAAAGTGTGTTAGTGTTTAGTTATTAAACCAAGTCATCACACACCACAGGTCTTTCCTGGACATCCTGCATTTCTCAGAAAGAATCTACTTTTTGTTCAACAAGTTTATTCTTAATCCACAAAAGCAAAATGGCTTCAGCAATGATAAGTAAACCCTTGGACAGCAACACAGATACTTCCCGTGTAACAGTGTTAAATATCCTACAAAGCTATGTCAATACAGGGTTAAAATGTACTTTATTCCTAACATTAAGGAATACTCCTTCATTCCTGTCATTAAGTTTGTTTCTCAATGAAACTTCCAAAAATACAATCTAATAAGGGATGTGATCGAGCTCTATCTCTTCTGATACTTCCTAAATGTAATGATTAGTCAAAAATAAAGATTTCTCAGGAAAGAATGAAGTAAGAGTACATCTAAAATGTTTGTAAATAATCTTTTATTATTTTTCTTTTGGCTTGGAATATTCAAAAGAATATAGCGGTTATATTTAGTTGGAATACTTTTTGATTAAGTGGAAGAATATCATTATCCTGGGGTATAAATAGCTCTAGCTCAGAGCAAACAAAGGCTTCTGGGTGCTATGTAGTGCAGAGCCAATACAGTTATAAATTTCACTTCTAACCAAAGACATCAGGGTTAACAAAATTGTTTAATTTGCTTAGGCAGGATGAACTTTGTGCCTCTGCAAATTATTTCATGAGCTTTATGTTGGATAATGCTCTAGAGACATACTTTTTTTCTCCATTTATACCCAAGAAGGAGTTAGCTTCTAGTTTACTTCAAGTACATAATATATGTGAAAAAGTGCTTGCAAATTAGAGGAATTATTGTAACACAAGTCTGCCTTAAGACATACAGGCTCTCAAGTTAAACAGGAATTACATTCTTTAGCTAACAGATTTATGAAATGTAATGAAATTTTGCTAGTGGGTAGTAAGAATAGACTGCATAGTCTATTTCGATGGAGAATCAGAAAAAGTAAGTAGGAGACAATGTTAAAAAAAGAACAATGAAGTAGAAGTCAGACAACCTCTATGACCTTGAGTACTTGACTTTTCTAAACCTTAGTTTCTTTACCTATAAAGTAATAATTCTAGGCCGTATTATTACAGGATCAAATTATATAATAGGTATAAATGTGTTATCTGCCTTTCGAATTGCTATATTAGTTTAAAATGTTATTATACAAGAGGCAGGGGGCTATCCTACTAAGGCATGCAAAGTAAGATGAAAGGAATATTCTGTGATCTCTAGCATAAGTTCTGTTGATGAACAAAGTCCTTGCTAAACCCAGGTAAATGTTCTGTGAACTGTCTTAAGGAAGGTGTGTAGAACAAAGTTTCTCAACTAAGGTACACAGGAGAATCACTGGATTCTGATAAAAATAGCCAGGATCCTGTCCAGCCTGTATATTTAAAATAACAAAGTTCACAAGTGATTTTTCAGGAGCACCCTTGTTTAAGAATCACTGATTTGGAGCATATGTCAGCAAACTTTTTCTGTAAAAGCCAGATAGCAAATATCTTGGCGTTTGCAGGCACATAAGTTATCTGTCCTATCTTCTTTGTTGTTTTTTTTTTACAACTCTTCAAAAATGTAAAGAATATTTTTAACTTCCCAGCCACACAAAACCACACCAGGGGTGGAATGAGACTAGAGAATGAAAGAGCTCACATCACAGTGTGTAAATTAGTACATGATACATATACTATATGGATGCTCATCTTTTTTATTACTGTGAAATCCTCAACTATAAAGCTTTTTCGTATTTATTATTGTACTAGAGGCCTGATGCATGAAATTCATGCATAGGCCGGGGTGGAGGGAGGCCCTCAGCCCGGGCCTGCACCCTCTCGCAATCCAGGACCTCTTGCTCCTAACCACCCGCCTGCTTGCTTCTAACCGCCCACCTGCTCGCTCCTTACTGCTTGGCTTGCCACTCCTTAGCACTGCTGCAGAGGCAGGAGAGGCTCCCGCCACGCCACTGCACTCGCCAGCCGTGAGCCCAGCTTCTGGCTGAGTGATGCTCCTGCTGTGGGAGCGCACTGACCACCATGGGGCAGCTCCTGCATTGAGTGTCTGCCCCCTGGTGGTCAGTGTGCATCATAGCAACTGGCCGTTCTGGTCATTCCGCAGTAATGGTCACTGGGTTTTTATATATATAGATTCCTGAAACCCAGCACATTTCCTGGCATATCACAGTCACTCAGTAATTGCTAGATGGATGAATTGAAGAGAGAAGATCTCTTAAGAAAGACGAATATTAGAAACTATAGCATTTGTAAAATCTAGCCAATGATAAGAGATGTGATAGTGTCCCAGTTAATTTTATCAGTACAGACAGTAATAAAAAACATACATACCAAAATCCCCCAAAGCTCTACTGGCTTAATATTACTATTTGTTGATATTGATTATGTTAAGCAGATACTAGCAAATAATTCATTTTATTTGTTGTTTGGGAGAAACATAGTTTTAATTTTGTGGTACTTTTTAAAAAAAGGAGACTCATTTCTTGGGTCCAATACTTAAGGAAATTTCTGTGGAGACCATGTTGGGTGGGAATGAGAATAGTGTACTCCTGAAACATTTGCTCTCTAGCATGAGTGATGTACTTAAGGCTCTGGCTTAGTACTGATATACTTAGTTAAGTCTCTAAGTGTGACTAGTCACATGAATACATTGCTTAATTCTGAGCTAGTGAAACTGTGAATATGAACATGGTGGTAAAGTATGACATATTATAGTGGGTTCATAGTCATCTAATTGGCTTCAAATAGGTCTTTTAAAAAATTATTTTTTCCCAGCTTTATTGAGGTATAATTGACAAATTAAAACTACATACATTTACAGAGTAAAACATGGTGTTTTATGTAAAAATTATGAAATGATTACCACAATCAAGCTAATTCACAAAGCCATCACTTTACATAGTTACTGTGTGTGTGTGTGTGTGTGTGTGTGTGGTAAGAACATTAAATATTTCAGTAAATTTCAAGCATAAAGTATAGTTTTTTAACTATAGTCATCATGCTGTACATTAAATCTCCAGAAGTTATTCCCCTGCATTGTTTCACTAACATCTCCCTGTTTCCCCCACCCCTCAGCCCCTGGCAACCATCATTCTACTCTCTGCTTCTTGAGTTCGACTTTTTTAGATTCCACATAGATCTATGATATCATGCAGTATTTGTCTTTCTGTGTCTGGCTTATTTTGCCTATATAATGTCCTCTAGGTTCTTCCATACCATCACAAATGACAGGATTTCATTATTTTTTAAGGCTGAATAATATTCCATTGCATGTATATACAACACTTTCTTTGAATAATGCTACAATGAACCTGGGAGAGCAGATACCTCTTCCTGATACTGATTTCATTTCCGTTGGCTATATACCCAGAAGTGGGATTTCTGGATCAGATAGTAATTCTATTTTTAATTTTGAGGAAACTTTATACTATTTCCATTATGTCTGTACTACTTTACATTCCCACCAACAGCGTACTAGGGTTCCCTTTTCTTCACAGCCTTGCCAACATTTGTTGTTCTTTTTTCTTTTTTTTTGTCTTTTTGCTAGTTGCCATTTTAATGAGTGTCAGGTGATATTTCATCATGGTTTTGATTTGCATTTTCCTGAAGATTAGCAATTTATCATATACCTGTTAGCCTTTTGTATGTTTTATTTTTTTTATTTTTTTTTATTTTTCGCTAAAAGTATTACAAAGGGTATTACATAAGTGTCCTTTCTCCCCCCCACCCTTGTATGTTTTCTTTTAAGAAAGGCCTATTCAGGTTCTTTGTCCATTTTTTTAATCAGGTTACTAGTTTTCTTGCTATTGAGTTGTTTGAGTTCCTTATATATTTTGGACATTAACCCCTTATCAGATGTATGATTTGCAAATATTTTCTCCCATTCTGTAGGTTGTCTTTTCACTCTGTTGATTGCTTCCTTTGTTGTGCAGAAGTTTTTTAACCATTTGTCTATTTTTATTTTTATTTAGTTGCCTGTGCTTTTCGGGTCTTATCCAAAAAAATCATTGCCCAGAAAATAGGTCTGTTTTATGTAGTTATGTCTTCTGGCCTTCTGGTTCTAAAGGTCTGATATCTTACTTTAGATCAATTGAGTGTCTACCTTCTTGATCTGATTTCTCCTTTGACTGCCTTCTCAACTGAGGTATACTGTCTTCCTCAGTAAACCTCTTTAGTAGTTTTATGGCTCACATAACTAGATTTCCCTTTACTCCATCTCACAGAACAACATTTATCTGGGCATATGACTACCACTCTTTAATTCAAGTGAACGTTTCTTTCTGAATTGCTGCAGTAGCCTTCAAACAATCTACTTCCAAGATCAGCTACACCAATCCCTCTCCCCTAATCCCTGTCTCAAATGTGCCCTTAATTTGCTTAATAGTATCAATTTAGCTATTGATAATGATGAACATTACCTGAGCCCTCTGCTCCAGGAAAAGGCTTACGGCCAAAACTATTCAGTCTTCCTCTTCTTAGATAAGACTCATTGATGCCCTCCATGTTTACCTATGAGAAGGCCAGACACTGACCCTTCCTATCTTTGTCTCATAAATGATTAGCTAAACTGTTTGTCCCCAGTGACCAATCTGAACAAAACGCCTGACTTGACCAAACTTTCGTCAGGCTTCTCTCCTTCCCCAGACACCTGAACTTTGCTCCACCCTTGGGCTTTGGAGCAGAACAGTTCCTCCTTAACAGCCTCTCCAGATGATTAGCTGACCCCAAGAAAAGACCTTTCCTCATCAACTGTCTGATCATGCCACCTGCTCATCCCACCCCACCCCCATACCTTATTCCGTATAGCCCTTTTCTCCCTCCCTATAAAAAGAAAATATCTTTTGCATGACCTTTCAGATGTTTGCAGATCTGGTTTGAGCTTTCTCCCTTTTGAAGCAGTCCCCTTCCTCTGATTCAAGTAACACTTTTGAATAAAGTCTTTACTCCAACAAGCTTTTGTACCCCAATGTTGAGTTAGACACTTCCCAAGGAAATTCCATAATGTCATGTGCTTACCCTAATCAGAGCAGTATCCACACGAGGGACCGTTCTTCACTAGAATGTGAGCTTCTCAAAAGCAGTCTCTGTGTCCTGTTTACCTTGCAGCCCGGGCCCCTTGTAGAGTTTTAAGACTTTTACAGGTGCAATTAAGACTTAAGTACTTAATTACTGAATAAAATCAACAAGCAGCTTTCCCCATCCTGTGAAGGTGGAACACTGGTCTGAGAACCTGTTTCTGACCAGTCACTTCCATGGATAAATAAGCTGAGGGTGAGGGAGGAAAAGTCACATTGGAGATTCTTCTTCTACTTCTGCATAAGAGTAACATTCACACCCAGAAGGGCGATTTATATTAGACAAAGGTTTGCCACGCTCCACTGTCCATTATAAAACTATGTGGGAAAGCAATTTTGATTATTGTTGTAGAGGCCATCAGTTCTAGAAAAATATCCCAGAAGAAAATGGGCTTTTTTATTCCTTCTGGCTCAAAATAGTGACTTATATACTTCTGGAGATGGAAGGAATACCAGCTTCAATTTATCAAACACATAAAATGTTAACTGTGCCATTTTATTGAAACTTTATGACATACATTACCAAGATATGATTGATATTACACCAGAAATGCTGCTTCCTCATTCCCCACTCCAGTCAAGAGATCCAACCTAGCCTCAAGGACTCCCGCTGAAAGCCTCCAGGTAGATAATAAAGGAAGCTGGTTCCTGCGTTCAGAAATAGTCCCTGATGTTCAGAAATAGTCCCTGACCTGAGTCAAAATGTCTTTATAATGCCACATTTTGTTTTGTTTCCTTGCTTTTCTCAAGGGTGCTCTATTGTTGTTGATTAGATTCCTTGCTTAAGTTCCTGATCCATTATTTATCTTAATAGATCCCTGACTTTCTAATATGGAAACCAATTGCCTGGGAACCTGTCTGATCTACTTCAGTGCTTCGTGGCAACTTAATCTATCTCCATTCCCATTTTCTGGGCCCTGAGATACTGCCCAACAATTTCTAATCCATCCATGTACTTCCAATCCATCGCTAATCCTAAACCTGATGATGGTTTTGCTCCAGCTCATATTGGCATACCACAGTTACTCTGCTTCTCCTTGCTAAAGAAGGCCTCTCCATGCTCACTATAGCTCTCTAGTGGCTATTTGTCTTGCACTTTTGCATGTTGCTGCCCAAATTTCTAGGAATGTGCCATGTAGTTCAGAAATGAAACGTCTGGAAAACATCTACATGCTTTAATTAATTTTAAATCAAATCAAAGTAATAAATGTACCTAGTTTAAAAAGTCATTGGAGAGTCCAGTAGGGAAGAGAGAAAGGGATAGTTACTCTACAAGGGAGAAAGATGACAATTACTACCTCACCCAGATGATCAAGTTCAACATTTTAAATCACACACATAGATTAAAAGTAAATTATAGGAAGTAGATATGCCATGAAAAGAGTAACTAGAAGACAGCTGGAATGGCTAAATTAATGTCATTTAAATACTATTCCTAGCTGGGCCAGGAAGGAAACCATGATTCCTTTTACTGTTAACTTCTATTTGTATAGAACTAATATTTTTTCTTTTCTTATTTGCTTAATTTTTTATATATTTATCAATGATTGCACCAAAACTTCTCACAAGTTGTCTAAATCTTTTCTCAAAAATGTTCAAATGGATCAACCATTCTATCAATTTAATTTTTCTAATGGAGTTTCTTACAGATCCTTCTGCCATGCTCCAATATACATAGGTTATCTTATATGCCTTCGTTTTTCATCCTGAGATCTCCCTTCAGGAACATCATGGTTATTACTTTCATCTCTCTGTTGAATTGGAAAAACTGTTTTTGGTTTGCCAGATCTTTTTTGGTTTGTTCCCTCATTTTCGTAGAACTCAGTCTTCAGTCACTTCTCAAAAGAAGGAAACAAGCAACTTGCCTGCCTGAAATTTACTTATTATTTCCTGAAACCCGATTAAAACATGGCTTAAGATGGAATGTTAGTTTGGAAGTCATTTCCCTTCAGAAATTTTGAAGGTATGCTTCTACTGACCTTGAACTTCCTCTGTTCCAATGAGAAGTATGGAATAATTTTATTTTGCTGTGTGACCTATTCTTTTCTTTCTAGAACACCATATCCAGTGTACTAAAATTTCAAAATGATATGTGTTAGCATGAGTCTATTTTATCTATTTTCTGGGGCATGTTGTGGGCTCTTTTTTCCTCACTTTCCTAAGGACATAAGGTAAAAATTTAACTTATATAAAAAATCTGGTGAGCAATGCAAGGCACAGAGGAATAAAATACAGTTAGCAAAAATGAAGGGGCTGCTAACCACTGATCTAGAGACATCATCGCTCAGGTAATTCTTGTTTAACTCACGAAAGTGATGTTTAAAACAAATGAATGAATTGTGTATTTTAACAGGCATTCTACCCCAATTATAGTGACTAAAGCAAAAAAAAGGGGGGGGTGGAAGACTGGCATAATGAAGTTTTTATGCATAAGATTGTTAGTTCTGGGTGATTTTAAGAAAAGGTTTCCTCTCATTAAAATATAGCACACATTCTAGATATAATCAATTGTTCTAATGTGAGTCTTTCAGACTCAAAATGCATTTTATTTTTCTCATCGACAAATCGTCACTTTCACCTCAAACACATAAACATATTTTTGTGAGGTATAAATCCTTTGTAAAATCATGTTAAACCTAAAATGAATTGGAATTACGTTTAAGGAAATGTGTTTTGTTATCAAAATCTTATTGGTTGATTTTTTTTCTTTTCTTTTTATTTTTCTTTTCTGAAACTGAAATCAAAGCATTCATCCTAAGATATACTACCAGAAATGCATAAAATATGGTGATTTTTTAGAAGATACACTGTAAAACAGTAAAAATAAAAATATTATGGAACATGGAAGGGGATATGTTAACTTAAAAATGTGGCAAATAGTTTCATTGGATATTTTATTTGTTGAATCTTTCTCATTAAATCTTGCAAAAGAAAGATTAACAAATTATAAGTAGGCAGTAAAATATTTAATGTCAGCTTTTCCAAAGGTTTCTCCTTTCCAATAATTTAAAAAAGAAGTTTTCTTCTTTCCTTCTTATCTTATCTTTCAAGATGAAACCTTGTAGACACACCTACAATAGTCCTACCTTATCCACAGGATATATTAAAAGACCCCCAGTCGATGCTTAATATCACAGATAGTACCAAACCCTATATACACTATGTTTTTCTTATACATACATACCTATAATAAGATTAAATTAGGTACAGTAAGATTAACAATGATAATCAAATAGAACAGTTTTAACAACATACTATAATAAAAGTTATGTGAATGTAGTCTCTCTCTCTCTCTCTCTCTCTCTCAACCGATTTGAAAACTTAAGTGACTAACAGGAGGGGAGCAAATACAGCATGGTAAAAGCATGATTCATGTCCCCAGAAGTACAGAGAAGGAACTCACAAGATTTCATTGTGCTACTCAGAATGGCATACAATTGAAAACTTATGAATTGTTTATTTCTGGAATTTTCCATTTAATATTTTTGGAGTGAGGTTGGACTGCAGCTAACTGAAACTGCAGAAAGCAAAATGGAAGATAATGGGGGACTACTGTGTAGTTAACTATCCTATTCTCAAGTTATTTTATTGTTAGGGGAGAAAATGTTAATTCTTAGAAGCAATAAATCTCAACAGTGTATTGAACTTTACCAGAGGGAAAACACTTCTAAAGATATGGTTCATTAGATCTGTGATGTCAATCATGGAACTTAGATAGACATTTATCTAGAAATTAGATTAAGTGATGCAATGCAAACAAACAAAAAAACTTTAAAGTGAGAAATTTAACATGTCCATGATTGACTTTCATTATCTTTATGTTCCTAGTGAAATCAAAAGCTAACAAATGCTGAATGAACCTTGTAAACTCAATTTTTAAAATAATATACTCTTTGAAAAATAATTTTTGGTGGCAAGATTTAAGATGATCATATTTCTAGATTCTCAAAAGATATTCTTTTAACTTAAATTCTTTATTGTTTAAAGTATTACATGACTCTCCTTTTTCCCCCATTGACCTCTCCCCAGCCGCTCCCAACCCCCAGAACATGCCCTCACCCTCCTACTGTCTGTGTCCATTGGTTATGTTCATATGCATGCATACAAGTCCTTTGGTTGATGTCTTACCCCTTCACCTCCCACCTTCCCTCATAGGTTGGACAGTCTGTTTGATGCTTCTATGTCCCTGGTTCTATTTTTGTTCATCAGTTTATATTGTTCATTATATTCCACAAATGAGTGAGATCATGTGATATTTATCTTTCTCCGACTGGCTTATTTCACTTAGCATAATGCTCTCCAGGTCCATCCATGCTGTTGCAAATGGTAAGAATTCCTTCTTTTTTTTACAGCTGCGTATTATTCCATTTAGCTATTGTAAATTGTGCTGCTATGAACATAGGGTGCACATATCCTATCTGATTGGTGTTTTGGGTTTCTTGGGATATATTCCTAGAAGTGGGATTACTGGGTCAAATGGAAGTTCCATTTTTAATTTTTTGAGGAAACTCCATACTGTTTTACACAGTGGCTGCATCAGTTTGCATTCCCACCAGCAGTGCACAAGGGTTCCTTTTTCTCCACATCCTTGCCAGCACTTGTTGTTTGTTGATTTGTTGATGATAGCCATTCTGACAGGTGTGAGATGGTATCTCATTGTTGTTTTGATTTGCATCTCTCGGATGATTAGTGACTTTGGGCATGTTTGCATATGTCTCTTGGCCTTCCTTATGTCCTCTTTCAAAAAGTGTCTATTTAGGCCCTTGCCCATTTTTTTTTTTTTTATTGCTTAAAGCATTACAAAGGGTATTACATATGTGTCCTTTTTTTCCCCCCGCCCTTGACAATACCCCGGCTTCCCCTACCCCCCAGTGTCTTATGTCCATTGGTTATGCTCATATGCATGCATACAAGCCCTTCAGTTGATCTCTTAACCCCCTCCCTCCTGCCCCCCAACCCTCCCCGGCCTTCCCGCTGCAGTTTGACAATCTGTGTGAGGCAGCTCTGCCTCTGTATCTATTATTGTTCAAAAGTTTATAATGGTCTCTATTATCCATGAATGAGTGAGATCATGTGTTATTTTTCCTTCATTGACTGGCTTATTTCACTTAGCATAATGCTCTCCAGCTCCATCCATGCCGTTGCAAATGGTAAGAGTTCCTTCTTTCTTACAGCAACTTGCCCATTTTTTGATTGGATTATTTATCTTCCTTTTGTTAAGTTGTATGAGTTCCCTATAAATTTTGAAGATTAAACACTTATCAGTGATAACAGTGGCAAATATGTTCTCCCATGCAGTGGGCTTTCTCGTTATTTTGTTGATGGTTTCTTTTGCTGTGCAGAAGCTTTTTATTTTGATGTAGTCTCATTTGTTTATTTTCTCCTTGGTTTCCATTGTCCTAGGAGCTGTATCGGTAAAGACATTGCTATGACATATGTCTGCTATTTTGCTGCCTATGGATTCTTCTATGATTTTTATGGTTTCCAGTCTTACATTTAAATCCTTCATCCATTTTGAGTTTATTTTTGTGTATGGTGTAAGTTGGTGATCTAGTTTTATTTTTTTGCATGTATCTGTCCAATTTTCCCAACACCATTTATTGAAGAGACTGTCTTGACTCCATTGTATGCTCTTGCCTCCTTTGTCAAATATTAATTGAGCATAATGGCTTGGGTCGATTCTGGGTTCTCTGTTCTGTTCAAAAGATATTCTTGAACCCTCTCTTATTCAACCACTTAAAACTGTTAATTTGTTAATTGCATAATAAGGTTACTTGGGTCATATAGAAAGGTTTGCCCAGCCTGTGTGGCTTTATGGTTGAGCATTGACCCATGGACCAAGAGGTCACAGTTCGATTCTTGGTCAGGGCACATGCCCAGGTTTCAGACTCAATCCCCGGTAGGGGGGCGTGCAGCATGCAGCCGATAGATGATTCTCTCTTATCATTGATACTTCTATCTCTTTCTCCCTCTCCCTTTCTCTCTGAAATTAATAACAAATAAAATAAAAAATAATAAGATTTAAGAGAAAGGTGAAAAAAGGAAATTAAGTGGTAACTGCTGCAGAAATTTGGGAAGAAAAAAACAAAATTTGTCAAATATTTGGGAACTGCATTTTAACACTGACCAACTCAAGGAACAGATATGAGACTGGAAGTCCACATGAAAAATATTTATTTGCCAGAATCACTACTGGTAGCAATGTGCGGTTTTGAATTGTGAGAGCGCTTGCCTCATAATATTCAATGTAGATCATTTATTCTCACATATAAAAGTAAAAAAAAAAGTCAAGTTGTCCTGATCTTTTAAATTCAGCATTTTAATCCTGAATTTCCACCAAAAGGTACATGTTGTTCTGAGCAGGATAATCCTAAAACTTAAGAATTTTATTCTATCTAAAAGGAGAGCTCTGGCATTTTTCTTCCTACTTAACCCCCCTTCCGCCAACAGTATACCAATAGTCTGCCTTGACCTGCTGGATGATGAATTGTATGGAACCCAAATGAATTCCATGACACTTTTTTCATGTTAACTTCTAACTTACAGAATCACACTATCATATCAGAGGATTATACCACCAGATATCAAATGTTCACCTGAATAACTCTATTGCAAAGATTGTATTAAAGTATATAGTGGTTTGAATGGCCACATATCCTCAAAGGCCATACCTTGTGAATATAAATTAGTTAAAAAATAAATCTTCAAAGTGCTACCAGTGGTGATCTTTTAAAACTATTTCGAAGCACAAAATTCCTCCAGGTAGTATTGACAATGAAAGTTGCTCTCAACATGGCTATTTCCAAAGTGGTCCATGAAACTTCTTCCCTTCACCAGTGCAGAGCAGAGAGCAGAAGGAGATACTCAAACTTACGGATTCCCACATGGTAGTTTTCCAAACTCTTTGCAGTCTATTTAAGGAGAATAGATGAGTGGCATATGTGCTAAGGCCATATATAACAGACTCATTTCTTCTGCCTTCACAAATAAATGAAATTCATTTTTATATGTAATTCTTTAGTCTGAATCTTTTGCCCCTCAAAATTGTATATATTGCTCTATTTTTTTCTAGTTCATTATGAGATGTTTATTCTGTTTATTATAAGATGTCTAAGGTCCAACTTTTACTCTTGGATAAGAAATCTGTTTTTTTCCATGACATCTCTAGAATCTTTCCTTTCACTTAGAAATCCCTAAAGATATAGGAATATATTTAATAGTAGTATCTTTCAGAGTTATGTCTTTTTATTAATTTTGCTACATACAAGATCTATGTATATCAGTCTTTCTTCAGACCAGAAATTTCCTTCTGTTTGGTCTTTCACTTTATTTTCATTTATTTTTTCTTTCATTTGTTGGCTCTCTCTGTTCTCTGCCTTCTCTTTTTATAATGTTCTCTTTCATAATTTCATTTATTTTTATTTTTTCTATTATAACAGAGTTACCCTAGTGTATCTTACTTATCAAAAAAAGTTTTTCGTCCAGCTGGTATGGCTCAGTGGTTGAGTGTTGACCTATGAAGCAGAAGGTCACAATTCAATTCCCTGTCAGGGCACAAATATACAGAATGTTGGATTGCCCAGGTTGCAGGCTTGATCCCTATGGGGGGGGCATGCAGGAGACATCCAATTGATGACTCTCTCATCATGGATGTTTTTACCTCTCCCTCTCCCTTCCTCTCTGAAATCAATAAAAATATTTTGTATTTCTGTAATTTATTACTTATAACAGTGTTTACAATGCTGCAAAATATTTTTGTTTCATTCTTATCTTTACTTATGTAACTCAGTTCACCTAGTTCCTAGGTAACTCCCTTTTTACCTTAGTCTGTTGTTTCATCTTTTAGTTCCTGATTCATAAAATCTAAATTTCCCTGGATTTGGGGGAATACAGGGAAAAGCTTTTTAAAATGTCCTGTGGTAAATGTTCTTTAAAACTGTGCTGTTCATTTATATCATCAAAGTGATGTTTGAACTTGACACTTCAGAATACTTTCAGAGGCCACATATTGGTTGTGTCTCCCCTACCCCCTACATTTATGAGTTAGAAAAAAAATCTACCTAATCCAGTCTTCTTTTCATTTTCTATCTACTGTTCTTTGATCCATTCATTGCTTTAGATATAAAATGGAGGGCTGGTTTGTGTGAATTGTTTTTGTCTGGCATTCTGTATATTTATATTTAAAGTTTCTTCACTAGTGTGAATCTGCTGGTTAAAAAAAAAAAAAAAAAAAGAAAACCCTGATTTTGCTGCCTGAGTATATTAGTATGACAAACATGGCTTATGCTTGAGTAATAGGAGGCAATTATGAGTTATTCTTGTGACATAGACCTTCCAGATTTATATCTTTTACATATCCAGATATAAACCAACACCCACTTTAAACATCCCAGCCTTCCCACCTCTTCTTTTGGGGTTCATGTTGAGTTAAATAAAGAGATGAAATTTCAAGGATGGTGCAGGGAGAACTGGAGAATGAGGAGTTTGCAATAGTGATGTCCTCCCAGAAAGCATCCTCTCGGCCCCGGGGTGAGGTGGTTGACATGAGAGCCGCATCTTTACAACAGGAAAACACACCATTGGTGGATGGATGTAAATACCCGACTATTTCACACAGAGCCTGACTACAGCATCCTGCACCCTAGTTCTAAGAAATGAAATGTCCTCCTGATGTCTGACATATCCTCGATGAAGACTCCTGGCTTCCATGCTTGAAACATCACATCTCTTTATTTGTATTTTAAAGGTAAGGTAGAGATAGGCTAGAAAAATTACTTGGAAATGCTTTAGAGAGTAACATTATTTAATTAGTAATATTCATATATTATTTAATATTCATTTATTACCTGATTTTTGAATTGTTGCAAAAGACATAGATCTGTCTGTACTAAATATCAGCCCATATATAACACCAAAGCACAAACTGTGAAAAAGAATTGCTAAACCGGGCTGCATTATAATTAAAGTTTTTGCTCTGCAGCAGACACTGTCTAGAAAATAGAAAGACAAGTCACAGACTGGAGAAAATATTTGCAGAAGACATATCTGGTAAAGGACTATTATCCCAAAATTTTTAAAAAAACACACTCTTAAGAAAACAAAGAATCTGGCTAATAATTAGGCCAGTGATGGCAAACCTATGACACGCATGTCAGAGGTGACAGGCGAACTCATTTTTTTGGTTGATTTTTCTTTTTTAAATGGCATTTAAATATATAAAATAAATATCAAAAATATAAGTCTTTGTTTTACTATGGTTGCAAATATCAAAAAATTTCTATATGTGACACGGCACCAGAGTTAAGCTAGGGTTTTTCAAAATGCTGACAAGCCAAGCTCAAAAGGTTCGCCATCACTGAATTAGGCCAAAGACCTTAACAGACACTTCACCAAAGAAAATATACAGATAGCAAATAAGCATGGGAAAATATGTTCCACATGATATATCAACAGGGAAATGCAAATTAAGACGACAGGTTATATATTACATGATCTTATTTATGTAACATTCTTGAAATGACAAAATTATAAAAATAGGAAACAGATTAGCGGTTGCTAGAGTTCAAGGAGAGGGTAGGGGTGGGTGGGAAGTTGCTATGGCTATAAAAGGGCAAAGAGAGGGTTCTTTATAATGATGGAAATGTTCTGCATCTTGACCGTACCATTGCCAATATTCTTATTATGATATTATATTATACTGACCTGCATTTACTAGTACCATGTTACCACTGGGGGAAACGGAGGGGTAAAGGGTACACTAGGTCACTGTATTATTACTTACAACTGCATGTGAATCTACAATTACATCAAAGCAAAGGTTTTATTTTAAAATATTATATTTTTTTAAAAAGAATATTCAAACACTTACCAAGAAACCACAAAAGTGATGAAATGAAAAGATTATGTGACAGAATGGAGAGAGAACAATAGAAGATGGAGAGAGAAGTGAACTTTCCAAAAATAAAGAAATGCTAGTGGGCAGTATTCGTGCTTACATTTATGTAACGTACAGTGAAGTACTTGCTCAGGGGAAATGAGCTGACTCAGACCCACCAGTTGTGACCTACTAAAAGTTTTTGTTCAGAGGGAAGGAATAGAACGTGAATCTCAAATTGATAAGCACTTTTTCTCTAAGGGAGGGTGAACTTGCCTCAATAAACGACCTTTAGCACAAGACCCCATCTCAACCTTCTAGGATTTAACTTAACTGCAATGCCATCCAATTTGCTCAGAGGTAATTTATTTTGCAGTTCTAAACACATAAACTGAAAATTGCTGTGAGTTTGAAATCCTGCTTCTCTCACCTCTTATTGGCTGATACTAAACACCAATAATGAAGCAGAACTTTCTGCAATTATTCTTATAGCTTAATGGACAAATCCATGGCTTTCTCTCCTCTGACCTCTGCTGTTGCCTCTCTACATTTTATTTCATGCCCATCTGCCATTAAATTGCTATAGTCCTAATATAATAATTGTAATATGATAATGATGGCTAATCCTTATTGAGTACTTGCTGATGACAGACACATGCCAGGCACTATTTAAACACTTTACATTTGTCAAACTCATAGAATCTAACAACCCTATGGGTTAGATTTTGATATTACCACCATTCTACAGGCAAACTACAGAGAGGTCAATGAATTCATCCCAGGTGACACCTGTACTACAAATAGTGATGCCAGCAAACAAATCCAAGTGATTTTAACTCTGGAGATCATACTTTTAACCACTGTGCTTTATTGCCTCCCATGAAATTGTACTATACCGTGAAGTATAAGGAAGTCCTCTAAAATGTGATACAAAAACTGTGCAGCTGGGTGGTTTGAGGTCCAGCTAATTACAGGTGGGCGGAAGTGATACACATCACTTCCGGGGATGACCCCTAAAACCGTCCCACTGTGATCTTCCATTCGCTTTCCCCGTCCTTTGGATGAACAGGCAAGACTTCAAGGGCCTTGAAGAGGGCAAAGCCACAAGATAGGAGCCTGAATCCCTGCATTGCTGCTGAGAGAAGAGCTCCCTCAGCAGAAACGTCCTTATTGGACTCTCGCTTGAGTGAGAAATAAACTTTTATTGTTTTATGCCATTTAAATTTGGCATTGTTAATTGTTGGCCAATGTTGAATAAATACAAGATGTTATTGGTAGTATTGCTATCTGAGTTCTCTTATCTTTAGCTCTTTTTCTTTTTCTCATATCAAACAAAGCCCTTAATTCCCCAAGATTTTGTTCTCACCCACCTGCTCAGCAATTGTGTGCTCCAGTGCTTAGTTCCAGATGAAAAAGTCCCAAGTTTCTCTCTTCTCCCATTCCTCTGTCTTGGGCTAAATTTCAGTCCCCTCTGTCTGGATGCTCTCCTCCTAGCCCCTCAGACTAGTCTTGGTCAAAACCTACCTTTTCTAACTCACCTATTTTGATCCTGCCATTACTGCGTCTGTGCACCCAGACTGGGAACAAAATCTGGAATTTATATTTGACTTTCCCTGTCCTCTGTCTCTTTCCTCCCAGTTCAATCAATAATCTTAATATTCTCCAACTACCACTTTACCTTTCCATTTCCATGTGTAGTGCTACCGTTCTTTTCTGGATTGCACAGCCTCTCCTGAACTTTATGATGTCCTCCTAACTGAAATTTGGATTCAGATCTGCTTCACTCCAGTCTCTTTTCCTCATAACCAAAGCTTTAATCAAATCATGCTGAAGTCACCAATGACTATTAACTGCTGTAATAATTTTAAATGTTGTAATTTAATATTCAATGTCATCAAAACAATAATGAAAATAATGTTTCGTTTTATTTCATTCTCCTTTACCCAGTATATACCTTATGCAGTACAACTTTGAATCTCACAGGCCAGGGCCTTTTCATCTCCATGCCAAAATCTTGCTGTTTCCATGTGCACTTCTTGGTTTACCAAATAGTGCCCTTCTGTCAAATTCTATCTCAAATGCCACTTCACCCATGAAGCCTTTTTAGGAAGTACTTTTTTATTATGAAAAAAAAAATAAACGGACCAAACAATGTAATAAACCCCTACATACCCATTAAACAGCTTCAATAATTATCAGTTCATGTCCAGTCTTGTTTCATTTGTACCCCTACCCACTATCCAACTTTTTATCAGGTTCCAAGCTAAACATAATTACCTTCTCCTCTATGTTTTTCTTGCAGCACTAATGTTGCTATGAGCATCTTATAATCACTGGTATACATTTTATAGTCTCTACTAGATTTAAAGTCCCTTGAAGGTAAGGTCTATATGTTGCTGCCCTTGAGCACCTATCCAGCACAACCCAGTGTCCTGAATCTAACAGGGAAAACAAAAGTGTTTAATTTGAATGGAAATATCTAATGCTATTTTAAAAGGAGTTCTATTCCTTAAAGTTAATAGTCATATCTTTTGAAAAAACTATACTAAGCCAACATGTGCATTTTTATTTTTAAATTTTCTGGGAAGGAGATCCATGTGCTTTTGTAGTAATCCAATGCCCTGTTTGGATTATCTCAATAATCACTCAATTCTATGCTGAGCCTTAGCTCAGGGTGACATTGGGTAAATCATGTGGAATTTGCATAGTGAATATATTCTCTTTGCCTATTTTCTTATTAGCAAATTGCATTTTTCCATTCTAGCTCACTAGAGAATTATGAGATTAAATAGGGTAGTCACCTATTGATTGTACAAGTCATAAACCATTCAGAATTTCTTTTTTGCCCTTTCTAGACCTGTTGTCCAATTGTGTGTTTTTATTATTCACTAGCTCTCCCTTCAAAGGATGATGCAAAGAGAGAAAGCAGACATTAAGCTTAAACTATTTAGCAGTAAAAATTTGGCAGGGTGAAAAAATTACACCCATTAATTAAAATGAAGATCATCTGCCATTCATTAATATGAATGATAAAGAATCATCTGTGAAGCATTTTGAATTCTTTAGGGTCTTTAGTTTGTTTGCTTTTGTGTATTTAAGTGTGTGTATTTTTATCAGTGGATATCCTTAATTTCTTCAATTTTGCTATTTCATTGATTCATGAATTTCATTATACCTTAGCAGGACATATAGAATTGAAACATGAACTTCACAAAATCATTCACTATGTTTCCATCATAATTTCTAATGTTGAAAATGAAATTGTGGGTTGTATTTAGTTTCTATTAAGCTTACACATACTTTGGAGTAAAATACTAAGCCCAAAATTAAACCAAAAATGGGATTATATAAAGGATATGCAAAAGGCTGTATCTGAACAACTGTCATTATGCAAGGTTGATGATGTGAGGAAACAAGTCATGTAAGTAACAAGTAAGCCTAGGGAATTACCCAGCAATGTCATTTCAGAATAGTTCTGTAGTTTTCTACTTATGGTACGGTTATACTAGAGGCCCAGTGCACGAATTCATGCACCAGTGGGGTCCCTTGGTCTGGCCTGTGGGATTGGGCCCAAACTGGCTCTCCAACATCCCCTGAGGGGTCCAGGATTTCGAGAAGGCACAGGCCAGGCCAAGGGACCCCATGGGTGTACAATCTGGGCCAAGGAGAGATGCTTGAGGTTGGCCAGCCAGAGAGGTACTGCAAGAGGGCTCAGGGTGTGTCCAGCCCATCTCGCTCAGTCCTGATTGGCCGGACCCCAGCAGCAAGCTAATCTACCCATTGGAGTGTCTGCCCCCCTGATGGTCAGTGCATGTCATAGCAAGCAGTTGAGCAGCCTTAGCATATCATTAGCATATTACACTTTGATTGGTTGAATGGATGAACAGATGACTGGACAGTTAGCATATTAGGCTTTTATTATATAGGATTGGAGTGGGGGAGTGAAAATAGTTATTTACTTTAGTGGTATTGACTGATTTGGAGATATGCAAAAATCTAAGGACACATCTTACAAAGCCAGGCTAGTTTATCATTGATGAAGGATTATAGAGGACTGGAAAATCATTAGCCCAGCCTTCTTTACTTAGGTTGGGCAATGCCTTAAAACTATGCAGAGAAGCCTCAGGACTATACTGAGACATATCAGGAGTTCCCCTCTCTCTCCCCACATAATGAAATGTTGTATATGGTTGCTTATTTTCTATTTATTTTTGGTAAAGAATTATAAATTTACTAGAGGCACGGTGCACAAAATTCGTGCATGGGGGAGGTGGAGGAAAGTCCCTCAGCCTAACCGTGCACCCTCTCCAATCCGGGACCCCTTGAGGGATGTCCAACTGCTGGTTTAGGCAATCCAGGACCACTGGCTCCTAACCACTCATCTGCCTGCCTGCCCAATGCCCCTAACTGCTTCCCTGCCTGCCTGATCACCCCTAACCACCTCTGCCTGCCTGCCTGGTCGCCCCTAATGGCCTCCCATGCCAGCCTGGTTGCCCCCAAGTACATATGGCTGGGGTCCCTCAACCCAGCCTGTGCCCTCTTGCAGTCCAGGAGCCCTTGGGGGATGTGATCAAGCCAGCAGTCAGACATCCTTAGCTCTGCTACGAAGGCGGTAGAGGCTCCTGCCAGTGCTGCTGCGCTTGCCAGCTGTGAGCCCAGCTCAGGGCTTCTGGCTGAGTGGCACTCCCCCTGTGGGAGCGCACTGACCACGAGGGGGCAGCTCCTGCATTGAGTATCTGCCCCCCGGTGATCAGTGTGTATCATAGCAACTGGTTGTTCCACTGTTTGGTCGATTTGCTTATTAGCCTTTTATTATATAGGATTAGAGTCTCTAAAACCAGATGGGTTGAGCCCCAAAATGGTACCAGCTGTTTGTTTGTTTGTTTGTTTGTTTAATTTGTATTTATTGATTTGAGAGAGAGAAACATCAACTGACTGTCTCCCGTACACACTCTGAGTGGGGACTGAACCTGAACACAAAACCTAGGTATGTACCCTGACCCAGAATCTAACCCACAACTGTTTGGTAGACAAGATGGTGCTCCAACAAACTGAGCCACTAGGCCAGAGCAATGTAGTACATTTTAATTTAATATTTACAACAACTATGCAAACAATTCGACCTACTTGTTTTCTGTTTACTTCTATTCTTGAAAGATTTCTAATGTAGTTTTAGTGACCAATTTTCTAGACATTCTTTGCAGCTTATCAGCTTGCAAAACACATAAAATAAAAATTCACAATTAAATTAAGAAACTGACAACTCTGCAATCATAGTAGAGTTAACATCCTTCTCCAAGAAATTGATAGAAAACTTAGAAAACATCAGTGAAGATATAGATCTGAACACAGCCAATTGCCTTGACGTAACTGACATTTATAGAATGCTATACTAGTACATGACAACTGCAGGAATATCCATTATTTTCATGTACACATGTTATGCTCACCAATATAGATCATATGCTGAGCCTTAAAACAAATCTTAATAAATTTTATAAGACTGCAGTCTTGCAAAGTATGTTCTCTTATTGCAATAAAATTAAAAATCATTAAGATATGTTTTTCAAAGACTCAAATATTTGAGATTAACATTGCATGCTCAATTAACCTAGTAAGTAAAAAATAAATTATGATGGAAATTAGAAAATATTTCAAGCTGATTGATAATGAAAATATAACATATCAAAAGTTATGGGATATAGCTAACTTTTTTCTCCAACAGAGCTTGGAGGAAAAGTTACAGTTCTAAACATATATGTTAGAAAATAAGTTATAAAAAATAGTAATTTAAGTTTCTGAGTTAAGAAGCTAGACAAAGAAAAGCAAAGTAATTCAAAATAAGTGGAAAAGAGGAAACAATTAAAAATAAGACCAGAAAGCAATGAAATGTAAAACAAAAAACAAAATGAATTTAGTACGATTATGGCTAGAAAAATCTTAATGACCAAGATATTTAAGAAAATTAAGTTGCTCTCACATTCTAAGCATGACAGGGGAATGACCCTTCCATTTTGTCTATCACTTTCATTCTATCTCATCATATAGTAATGTATTTTCTTTCTTCTATTATGGATGCCCAGAGCAGCAAATGAAAAAAAAAAATGTTTCTCCACTTCTTTTTTCTCTTTCTCCTTATAGTCATCACACATTGAAATCACTGTTTTCTATTCTTAGAGAGATTTCCCTCTAGCATCTCTTCAACTATAGTCTGTGCTCTTCCAACCTTTTCTCTCCACAGCACTCCTACAGTCAAATCAGAGCTTTTAGGAGTTAGTGTTACCTCCTGGTCTGTGTTTTCAAAACTCACTTTTAGGAAAAGAAATTGATAGAGAATTTATAACCTCCCCCTCCCCCCTCCCCCCCAAACATACACGCAGGAACTGCTATAAGAAATAATCTCTTAAAATGCAAACAAATTAATTTCTAATGGTGGAGTTTTAAGGTCTGCAAACAGGTAGAGGAATTAAGATGGGATTTTTTAAGCTAGTAACCTTCCCTCTAACCTTTTCTCTGCTCCTTACAACTATAACACATGATCTCTTTCCCAGGAAAGCTAGTTCTGTTTTCAACAGACTACAAAGTGTAGCTATCTGAGCTGCCCTTAGTCCCATGTAACTTTGATCTCTTTTCTTTCAGAGGTTTATCCTTCTCAAAAAGCCAGAAGGAACTGGCAAAGAGTTGAAAAGAGCTGTGTGGTATGTTTTGTTTTGTTTTTTCTCCCAGACTGAAACAACCTAAGTTGCAAGGACTGGGTGATTTCAGTTTCTCTGGAAAGTACAAAGTGTTGTTTTTCGTGGTTGGAAGTAAACAAAGAACAGTATGCATCATTGGCAATACTTATCGATAGCAATCCTTTCCTATTGCCCAAATTAATGTCATCTTATAGACCTGTCTGTGAGAGGACCTGAAATATAAAAAAAATGGCAGCTCCACAATTTCTCTAAAAAGCAATAGCAGCTAAACAAGGTCCAACCATTGCTGCCTTTGCACTGAGCACACAGAATGTTTCCACTGTCTAGTAAAGAGACATCATTTCAAAGGCTTATAACATGGTGTCCAAAAGTCACAAACCTGCAGCTTTAACTGCAGTTAAAGTCAGTTTAAAGTCGGCACCTCACCTGGCTTGCGGAGCTCAGTGGTTGACCATTTAAACAAGGAGATCACAGTTCGAGGTACATGCCTAGGTTTCACGTTTGATCCCCAGTAGGGGGCGTGCAGGAGGCAGCCAATCAATGATTCTCATCACTGATGTTTCTCTCTCTATGGCATTCTTCAGGAAGGAAAATGTATCATATAAAAACATTCCACATTATTGATTGCAAGACAACTCATAGCTAAAAATTGAAAAGTCAGTGAAAACAAAAAGTGAATAAAGATATACAGTTTCTTGCTTTCCAGAACCTTGAAGATAAATATATTTTGGTGTATTGTTCTATAAATTTTATCATGTATAATAGATTTATGTAGTGATCAAAATTAGGATATAGAATTATTCCATCACTTCAAAGTAATTCTTTTATGCTACCTTACAGTTATACCCTCCCCAAACTCTAACACCTGGCACCATTAAAATTTTGCCATTTTAAAGATATTATATATGTGAAGTCATACCATATGTAACCTTTTAAGATTGACTTTTCAATCAGCATAATGGTTTTGAGATCCATGAAAGTTGCTGTGTGTATCAAGTGTGTTCCTTTTTATTTTTGAGTAGTATTTCATGCTATGGATGTACCACAGTTCATTCATTCACCCATTGGAAGATATCTGGGTAGTTTCAAGTTTTTAGCTACCACAAATAAAGCTGATATGAACATTTAGGTTCAGATTTTTGTATGAATGCATGTTTTTATTTCTCTAGAGTAAATATCCAGAAATTGTATTACTGATTCTATGGTAAGGTTATACTTAACTTTATATATATAAAAAAAAATCCGCCAAAGATTTTAGAGTGAGGTACCAGTTTTTATTTCCATCAGCAAAGTATGAGAGACATAGTTGGTCTGCATCTTGTCAGTACTTGGTATCATCAGTATTTTTTTTAGCCATTCTAATAGGTATATAGTGGAATCTCATTGTGGTGTTAATTTGCATTTTCCTAATAGTCCATGATGTTGAACTACAATGATGTCTTATAGTTAGTGTTTTGCATTTTCACAAATACTTTTTAAGCATCTCAATTAATTCTCTTAAGTATAGTGAGATGCATTTCAATTGATAAAAGGCCGATATTATGTAAATCTGACAAAGACAGTGAAATGTAATTACACTACCACAGAATCAAAACAATTTAAAACTCAAAAGGAATATGGTGACAATTTAGTCAAACTTTGCCATTTTACAGAGAGCTGAGTCCCAGAGAGGCAAAATAACTTCTCACACAGCTGGAATCATACCAAAGAGCACACTTCTCATGCTCGGACCTCGTCTACAGTGTCCAATCGAGTAGGCAACAATTTATGCTTGAATCCTTCAAAGTGACTGGGAATTCACTCACTTTTTGCTCAGTTCTATTAGGTAAGTGTTTCTTGACAGTGAACTGAAATGGCCTAAAAACAAGTAAACAAGTCTGTGTTTTGACATTGAACTGAAAGGCTTACAATAAGTCCTACCAATGGGTCTAGTTTCATGCTCTGAGACTCTCCTGAGGAAGTGTGGCCCTTTTCCCACATGACAGTACTTCAGATGTTTGAAGACGGCCATCGCGCTCTCAGAAACATACACCAGGCTGAACAGTCACATTTTCCTCCAACCCTTCCTTCCTGGAGCCTCTAAAGCCCAACACAGACATTTACACAGAGTCGATGTTCCATTCATTTGTGACACCTCAATGAGTGAACAAACTTAAAAATCTGTATTAGTTTGTTGAACTCTGCTGACATGGTTAGAATCCCATATTTATGATTCTAAATATGACGATCTAGATTTGAGCCCATACTGTGGTTCTACACTAAAAACCTCTGCAGAGGCAGCCTGCCTGTCATCCAGGAGTCAGTCTATCATCCAGCCCCCTTTCCTTCCCCACCTTGTAAGTATATGACGAAAAATGTCAATGCCTGTTGGGTACAGATCAATTTTGTCTACTACATTTCAGTTACTTTTTTTAAAAAAATTCCCCCTTCCCTGAGCAAATGCATACTAGACCAATAGGAGAAAATATCACTGAGTCAAAAAGCAAATCATTGCAGGTTGTGGATTTCCACTTCTCACCCTGATTCACCCTGAAGACCGACACTTGCCCACGTTTGGTGTTTTAGCACCTATTCTCTTTCCCATCATTCCTTAAAGAGGAGGACGATTGTTCTCAGGCCTCATTTGTACTCCCCACCTCCCACCCCCAAAGCCTTCCATTTAAGCCACTCCCATCAGATGATATCATTTAAATTGGAACTGTTAGGTTTCTTAGAATTTCTTCTCCTACTTTGAAAGAGTATTGCTTCTTGCCAGTGTTTATACTACTCTTTTGAGTTGCTATTAAGTTGCTATTTATTGAGTCACTACTGTGAGCCAGGCTCCCTGTTTTGAATGTGTCACTTCCATTAATCAGAACAATCCTCTGAGAAAGATACAGTTATTTCCATTTTACAGATGAGAAGAAGGAGACCCAGGGTAATATAACTACTAAGTGCTGAAAAACAGAATTAAACCCAGGCCTGCCTGATCCCACAAAAACACATAGTTCTTTCCACTATGTCAAGTCACATACGTTTCCTTTCTAGAGAATGAAGCAATATAATATTTAGGGAGCTCAGCTTTCTGTCAGCTCTAACCTTACACTAGAAACTGCAAGAGGGCTTTTCCCTTCCTTGGTCATCATCCAACTCTGAACAGAATTTTAAAAAGCCCGTTCTTTGTCCTGCCTTAGCATTTATTTATTTATTTTTTGCAAGTCTCACCTCATTTGGGGGCTTCAGATTTCTTGACACTATCCTTTAGGGCCCATGTTACCTTCTTATAATTATCCTTGGTATGTGGTTGTTTTCTCCCAAGGTTTCTGTCACTTCCAATTAACCAAGCAATTCCTCCTTGTTGGTCAGAATTAGGTTCCCCAGTTGCTCTGCTGGGACATCAAATCATGAGAAAGGCAAATAAAAAACTTGTCAGATATTTTTCCTTTAGCCCAATGAAACTTTTAAAAGGTGTTCAGCTATTTGAATTTTTTTTTATTGTTGCATTGCTACAGGTATTGACAAATAGTATACTGCAATGCACTGTGGTATCAATAATGAATTCTTTTATGAACAATTGCATGTGCAATGTAAATGTTTGGAACCAAATAAAACACTCTAAATCAGCTTCCCATTATCTATATGCATACCTCTTCATTCTTACACATTCCTGTTTCTCATCCCCCACTCAAATACACCACATGGACAAATATTTACTTCTAATAAACTGATTTATTTGTATACCTCACTTTGAGTGTAATTCCAAAACAGAAAGTGGGAGGAGTAGGGGTGGAGAATATAACCTCTCTGAAGTAAAATATATGTCAGAAAGTCTAGTATTAAGGTCATAAAACAAAGGGTTGTAAATTTTAATTTTTGCTAACTTCGGAGTGAAATTTAATATTTCTTTCGGTTGTGAACAAAAGTAATAGACCACAGTGTTGTTAGAAGTACTGCTTTCTTTTTCACCAATAAAAATCACAGCTATTTTCCAGCCACATTACTATATTGTAGAAATCTCGTGATACAATTGATGTTTACCACTTAAAAACTATATATATTATTAGATCCTCCGATATATTTTATTTGATACATAAAAATAAAGAAGCATACGTGTAACAATTTAAAAAAGGAGCATATGTATAGCACACTTTTGTAGAATACCTTGATTACTGTATTTTAGTATAATTGGTATCATTTATAATCTTATGCATATTTCATGCATTTAAAACATGATAATAAAAAAGGGCTTTCTAGGCTTTATCAGACTGCCAAGGGGATCCATGCCATAAAAAAAGATTAAGAATGTCTATTATGTACTTTGGAATTATGGTTAAGGACATGTAGACTGGTGTCACATTGCTTGAGTTCAAATTTTACTCCGTCACTTGCAGTATGACTTTGGCTAAATTACGGATACTTTTTTGTGCCTCAGAGTCTTCATGTGTAAAATGGAGATATACTTATCTAAAAATCTTGCTGTGAAGATGAAGTAATATTTGTAAAGGGCTTAACACAGTGCCAGACGCATAGTATATTATCTATCTCCACATCCACCCAGATGAGGATTTCATTCAAATCCTATTTACATTTATCCTGTATACACAGTAGATTTATTTTTTTACTGTGTTGTCACTAAAAAGTTTTAAATCATATTATTAAATATTGGCTAGTTTCAAGTTAATATTTGGAAAATGCCTGTGTGATATAAGGAAGAACTGGACAATGAAGATCCATATGCCTTCTATCCAGATTAAAGAGGGGGACAGTTACTTTAAAAAAGGATAAACATAAAACTTATTATCCAAACCGGGACACTTTTGGGAGTGAAAGAATGCAATTACTATACCAGGAAACTAGGCAAACTGGGATTGTTCCAGCTAAAACAACGTGTCTAATTATGCTACTTTACGTTCCTTGTGTGCTTCTTCCTCATTCCATTCCCTTCCTTCTGCAGCTAGAGAAAATCACTAGTTTGATTCTGTGATTATCATTCCTTTGCTTTAATTTATAGATTTGCTTATGTCCCCACCCTTAAGCAGGATATTTTTTATGTTCACAGCAGGTTCTTTGTAGAAGTGGAATCCTACTGCAATATCCTTTTGTTAATTGCTTTGTTGCTTATCATCCTTACATTCATCCATGTCCATAGACTTGCAGTTTTTTCCCCACTGTTGTATTTGTTAGAAAGCAATAGGAAGTTAATAAAGTTTTTGATACTTAAAAGTGACATGGTAACATAACAAAAACCTACAATGTAAGAGTGGCTTTGGAAATGGCAGAGGACGGAAGGTGGAAGGATGTGGAGGAAAGTGGTAGAGAGTTTGAGAGCCTTAAAGAAATTGCAGACGCATGGTAACATTGAAGAGGCTGCAGATGAGGTCTTAACGGATTAGAATAATCTTACTGGAAAATGAAGGGGCATAAAGTGTAGCAAATTTGTCACCTGCAATTATGTGCAAAGTAGAAAATATGCTTAACGAACTGGGTTATCTACCTTAGGAGATTTCCAGCCAGAATGTTAAAGATGTTTTCTTATTTCTTATAGTAAGACATAAGGAGAGATAAGTTAAAGGATGGCCAAAAGGAGCCAGAACTTGTGATATTGGAAGATTCCCGGACTCTCCAGGTGACAGATATAAAATTAGGAAATGGGTCAGAGCAAAGAACAAATCCAGGGCACTATCAGGAAAATATGAAGCTGAGGGTGTCATTGTAAAGCCCTTTAGGACCTAAAAAGATCTAATTCGGTAACTCAGCTATTTTCATTTAGACATAAAGGGTGTGCCTCACCATCTTAATCAAATTACAGGACTTCTAAGAAGTTTAAGGGTGTGGTGCATGACAAGACCAAGGTAGAAAAGGGTTTATAGGGAAGACATTTATGAGTGTTGCTTTAATGATGTGAACTGAAATAAAATTCACAGGAGACCCACAAAGTTTATAAGAGAATTCTATTAGCAGAACATACTTTTTAAGAGACTTTTAAAACAAAATTATATTTAGCAGGCTGTTGGCCAGCCCGGACTGGAAAGGACAGAGAACCAAATGAAAACAGGCTTTGGACATCCATGCTGCTACAGGCAGAGAACTACACAGCTGAAAGCATGGAGAAGCAAGGACGATTCAGTGGGTGGATCCAAGAGACTGGAAAGCAGAGTTAGGAGCCTTGGAGAATCACTCTTAGGCAAATACTGCATGTCTTTAGTTTATAGGTCCTCTTCTTAAGAGGAATTCTATTCAAGGAGCTGCACCTAAGGAAGTACACCTGAAAAGCTTCATCCATATCTGGACTCAATTTCAATTACTAGACTTTTAGCTAATGTTGTAGTGGGATGACTGTTTTGGAGAACTTTGGGAGAGAGTAAGTGTGTTTTGCATATGAGAAGAATATGAATCTTTGAAGGCCAAATTGTAGTAGCCAGCCTCCTGGTATTTGTGCTTTGCTGTTCCCTGCCACACTGTATCAGGGATCACCTGTGGGACTAATAGGATACAGAAGTAATGATATATCAGTTTGAGTGATTTTGACTTCTCTCTCTTGGATCACTTGCTCTGGGGAAAGCCAGGTGCCAAGTTGTAAAGAAACCAGGGAAGTCCTGTGAGTGACTCATCTTGGAACTGGATCTTTTATCACTTTCATTAGACTGCAACCCAGCCAACAGCTTGACTGCAAACTCATAAGACCCTGGGCCAGAACACCTAGCTGAGCCACTCGTGGATTCCTGACTCTCAGAAACTGTGAGGTAAATATTTTTAGTGTTAATGTATTATACAGCAATAGTTAACTAATATAAGTTCACACATTACTTTATGCCTTCTAAGTAAACCTCTTTTTAAAAAATATATTTTAATTGATTTCAGAGAGGAAGGGAGAGGGGGAGAGAGAAAGAAAGATCAATAATGAGAATCATTGATTGGCTGCCTCCTGCACGGCCCTCCCCTCCCCCCCACTCCACTGCCCCCCCCCTCCACCCCACCCCGACACACACACTGGGGATTGAGCCCTGATCAAAATCAAACCTTGGCTCTCAGGTTTATAGGTAGATGCTCAACCACTGAGCCACGTCAGTCAGGTTTAATTAAGTAAGCCTCTTTTAATCTACAATTTTCTCTGTCTTCTTTCCTGCAACCTATTGGTTGAAGTTAACTTGTCCCATGATTTTCTATAGATTGAATTTTACTGATTGTTTAGCCATACTGTTTAACATGTTCTCTATATTTCCTAGTATCGGGTTCAATTTTTTTGGCAAGATTTTTAAATAGGAGATGGTATGTTTTTTCATTAAAAGGCATATAGTTTCGGGGAGGTGGGGGGGTTAGAGAGCAACCAAAGGACTTGCATGCATGAATATTAGCATAACCAATGGACCCAGACACTGGGGCGATGGGGGCTTGCGGGGGTGAGGGTGGGGGGAGTCAATTGGGGAAAAAGGAGACATGTGTAAAACTTTAGACAAAAAAAAAGGCATATACTTTCCTTGTTTGTCATGTTAATGTAAAATGAATAAATCCATTTATTCTCTTTGAATCTCAAAATGGCATTGTATAATTTGTGTAAATTGCAGGAGTTATTACATCAATTAATCAGATAGATGGTATAGTCCTAGATAAAACTATGGTAATATGTAAAACAGGGAAGGTTTAGAGCAGTGGTTCTCAAACTTCCTAATGCCGCGACCCTTTAATACAGTTCCTCATGTTGTGGTGACCCCCAACCATAAAATTATTTTTGTGGCTACTTCATAACTGTAATTTTGCTACTGTTATGAATCATAATGTAAATATCTGATATGCAGGATGTATTTTCATTGTTACAAATTGAACATAATTAAAGCATAGTGATTAATCACAAAAACAATATGTAATTATATATGTGTTTTTCCGATGGTCTTAGGCGACCCCTGTGAAAGGGTCGTTTGACCCCCAAAGGGGTCTCGACCCACATGTTGAGAACCGCTGGTTTAGAGGAAGGCTATGCTACTGAATTATTAAAGGATTACAATATGCTTCTGAAGAACATGTTAGCTTGTCCCAAATTAGGAATATGAGAGTAATAGAGATGTATGTTACGAGGCATAAATTTTTTTTAAAAAAGCTCCTTTAACCATTCTTAAATAAAAGAAAAATTTAAAAAATTGCCCCCTTATAAAATGGTAATTCCAGAAGTGGTAATTGATATATTTTGGTTACTTCCTTTTTTACACTTTATTCCACGCTTAGGATTATTTTTCACATCAAAGCAATCATACTGGTCACAATTTTGCATCCTACTCTTTTAATTTAGAAAATAAACATTTCCATTAGAAAGACTAGTCTACTGGCTTTTTTAAAAAAAAACACACACACACAAAAACTATAGTATATTTCACTAGATATAAATAATAGAATTTGGCCAATCTCTAATTGTTCTTAAATTCTTACCTAATTATTGCTACAACTCACATTTTTGTCCATAGTATTTATTTAAATGGTATTTTTAAGGGGGAGAGATGGACAATATAACAATAAGTTTCCTAATTATGTCTAATTAGGAAAATATACATGGCAGGGGGATTACAAAAGTGCTGTATAAGAAAGCATATAATAATCATATATATTAAGAAGAAGTAGTGGAATTTCTTAGAAGGAGGGGCTCATCAGAAAAACATTTTGCCAAGATTATGGAGCAAGACTTGGGAAAGTGATGTCTTAATGGTTGAAAATGTTCAGGTAAGTGTGGGTGTTCAGGTCGGTCTGGGTGTTGGAGGAGGTAACTTTCTGTTGACGTTCTTAAGAAGTATTTGAGGATAGTTCTCACTCAGGAAGCCCTCATCTCAAAGGCATAATAGTAAGCAAACAAGACTTTTATAAAAGATTGGACTCCTAACGCCCCTGCCCCAATCTACCAAATTTCTTTTTAATCTCAATCATCCACATCTTTTTCCCCTTTCATAATTCTCCTTTCTTTATATCTTTGTCAAAGATTCTCATCTACTTTAAGTAGTGGAAATAGGTTAAACCCTCCTACAAGGCACGTAACCCATACAAAACATTATGGTCTGTAGAATATATTTTTTCTTTTTTTAAATATATTTTATTGATTCTTTACAGAGAGGAAGGGAGAGGGATAGAGAGCCAGAAACACCGATGAGAGAGAAACATCGATCAGCTGCCTCCCGCACAGCACCCACTGGAGATGTGCCCGCAACCAAGGCACATGCCCCCGACCAGAATCGAACCTGGGATCCTTCAGTCCACAGGCCGACGCTTCGTCCACTGAGCCAAACTGGTCAGGGCTGTAGAATATTTTTTAAAACTGGGAAATGCTATCTTAGAACATACAATGTATGCATCCTAATCTTTAAAAAATAGAAATAAGAGCATTAAAGACTATTAACCAAGGGTTATCAACTTGCCATACACCAAGTCAGAAACATAAAAACCCCTAATCTATTAAAAATAATAAGAAAATAACAAATAATGACTGTGATTGATATACTCTAGCAGGAATGGATCCCATCCTGATAATAATTCCAATCTTACTGTCTCATAGGACATGCTTTGTGAACCTCAATGAGGCTGCCAGGTTTAGGACAGTTGTAAGAACCAGTGTCGGAAATGAAAGAGTAAGGCCTCACAAAATGTGTCATCACTGACCGTCTGATAGCCATTTTCCTTCTGCACCTTTTCTTCCTCAAGGATAGCAGCTGCTTCTCACACTCACAGGAGGGGACCCCAATTTGTCTACCACACTCACCATGCGCAGATGCCCTGGGGCTTGCCTATTTACAACTTTGCCCCTCCACAGCATGGCGGGACTCTCAGGGGAGTTCTGGATTTCTCCACAGCAAGAAGTTTCACAAACAATTTTTGCAGCTCCCTGCCCCCAACTGTTTCCAAGGTTAGTACTTAAGATTCCTGACTGTTATGCTATTTCTCCACTCACAGAACATAACCCTAACCAGTGGTCGGCAAACTGCGGCTCGCGAGCCACATGCGGCTCTTTGGCCCCTTGAGTGTGGCTCTTCCTAAGCCTTAGGAGTACCCTAATTAAGTTAATAACAATGTACCTACCTACATAGTTTAAGTTTAAAAAATTTGGCTCTCAAAAGAAATTTCAATCGTTGTACTGTTGATATTTGGCTCCGTTGACTAATGAGTTTGCCGACCACTGCCCTAACCCAACCCCTACACTCATCGGTAGCCCCCTTTCTAGTATAAAGCAACATCCTGTGCATGCGTCTTTTGGATGGCTCAGATCTCTGACTCCCAGGGTCTTTCCACCATTTACTTAAAGCTTGGGTATCATGCTTTCCAAGCAGTTTGATGAGGGTGAAATACAACATCTATAGCCACCTCTGCCTGCCCAACCTCCTTAACTTCTGCAGCTTCCTGGTCTCCCTCAATCCCAGCTGTGTGACAAAACTAGGCCTTCTGTAGATGACACGGCAGGTAGTGGTGACTTAAGCGAAGATCTCCAAGTTGTGAGATTAAACTTCCGGAAGGAAGGTCCTCGGTATATCCGTTTCCAGCCTGCCTCCAATGCTGTCTCATTAGAGCCAAAGGAAAAGACGGGGAGAGTTGATGGGTACAGATTTGGGGGAGAGAAAAAACACACACACAAAATTAAGAGGAATATAGGAGTTTTTACTTCCTTTGAACTGATGATATATATTTAAACTAAAAGGAAACCGTTCATATTGTAACATATGAAACTGGCAGAATGCTCTTCCTGGTTTCTCTGCTGTGGGTAGATTTCTCTGGCTTCAGCTGGTACCTCTGGAGAGTGAGGCAGCTTCTCAGCTCGGATTCCACCGCCCTGAGGAAAGGCAGAGCTGGAGGACCACGCCTGCAGGGAGCGAAGGGGAGAGACACAGGTCTCCTACGATCCGTAAAGTCTGCAAAAAGAGCCAGCGCCAGCCGAAAACCTGAAGGTCAAAAGAGAAAGGCGTGGCTGCGCGGAGGCGATGGCGGCGTGGGCTCAGCCCGAGCACCGCCCCAGGTTCCATCCCTCACTCCTCCGCCGGGTCTGGGGTCGCCTCCCACCCCTTTCACCAACCTGCGCCTCCATCCCCTCCCAGAGGATGCGCTCCTGCCCAAACCACCCGACCCACCTCGGATCCTCGCAGCGCCACAATGGGGAGCCGCCCGCCCACCCACCTACCTGCTCTGCGCCTGCGCCTCCGCCGCCGCCCCGCCCTCTCCCCCCCCCCCCGCCCCCCCGCGCTCTCAAGGTCAGCCCCGCCCCCGCCTCTACCCTAGCGCCTCGGAAGAGGCTGTGGAGGACGTCTTGCGTTTCCTCACCTCTGCGTGGCGTGGGGTCGACGCCGCTCAGGGGAGGGGCGGGACTTCCTGTCCCGCGCGGGCAGAACTTCCGGAAGAGCCGGAAGACCCTCTGCCTCGTAGAGTCGAGAGGTTCCCGGCTGCAGGAGAGGGAGGCGAGGTCCTGGACGGTCGGGGGGACTTCAGGGCCGGTCCCTGAGCTTGGCGTCATGGTGAGTCCTTCTGGGAGGGGAGGGCCCGGAGGTCAGTCCTGGGAAGGGAGCCGGTCGAGTGCCCCGCGGAGGATGGAGCGGGCGGGAGCCATGGGATGAACCGCCGGGCAGGACCCACCTCCCTTGCGGCGCCGGAGCGCCCGGGCCCCCGAGAAAACCCCTTCTGCCCTGCCTCGCCGCGAGTTCTGTCGCGGAGTACGGAGCCGCAGCCCGAGTGGTCGTGGCCCATTCACAGTGTACGGCGCGTGGTCCCAGAGTTGACCTTGCCTGGCTGGTCACCTCCGCCTCTCCTTAGCTGCAGGGCCGTGGCCAGCACTTCACATCTTAGAAATGCCTTGAGCATCGTGTCAGGCGGACACTAGGGATCCCCATGTAGAGGATGAGCGCCTGTCACTTAAAGAAACGGCAAGGTCAGCTCTTACCTTTCCCACGCAGCCCTTTTGGAATTGGAAAACGTGCCAAATAAAAAAAAAAAAATCCGGACTTAGTAAGGAAAGACTGAACTCGAAAGGAATATTGCAAGGGTGTGGGGGAAGGGCCTATTACAGTAGGGAGAATGCCTTGACCATAGGTCTGCAGGAGTTTCAAAAGTTAGGCAAAAGGGGGTTTTCTTTTATAGAGGGGAGGAAACAAGTGAAAAAAACCGGGTGTGCAGAAGTGAGATGAAAGGGTATATGGCCTGATAGTAGATCAGAGATTGTTTTACCCTCAAACCAGCCTACCTGTAAAGGAGTTATGGGGTTGTATACTGTTTCAGTTTGAGGGTGGGCCAAAGTTCAGGGAACTGAGGGAAGGATCTTAACCAGAATTTGGGTAACATTTTATTCCAATTGATCTACAGGGGCAAGCAGTTCAGCTAGTCATTTATGAAGCAAAGAATGTGAATTTGCAGGTTTATGTCTGGCCCTGTCATATGTAAACAAGGGGGTCTTCTGTGAGCTTTACCCAAGTCATTTGGGGACTAGTGGTTCTTTGCAGTAAGTCATTTCCAGAATACAAAGGGGTGGGGTGGGGGTGGGTCAATGTCTTAACCTTCGCTGTTTTCCAAGATCACAGGGGTCCAGTAAAATTCAGCATTGTCAGTTTCTTGACTATATAAAAGATTTCAAATCCTCCTCTGGAAGGGATTCTTTCTTGGAATTTAGTTTCAGTTTGCCATGCCTAAATATTGACATTGTTCAGCTATTGTGTATGATGATTGACTTTTGAATGACTTTTAGAGACTTAACTGAATGTGAAACAAAAGACACTCCAAATAATGTGGTTCCTAGCACACTCTACTATGCTATGACTAGTAACTTCTGACTTTTTTGGGCAGTGTGTGTGTGTTAACCTCAATGAATAATACAGTATTATTTTTTTCTTTAGTATCAATGAAATTAGTGAAAGGGAACAGTCGAACTGGAAGGAGCCAAAGATAATAATTACTCCCCCACCACCACCACCAATTTTACAGAAGGAAGAATCTGAGGTTTAGAAATAGACAACGATTTACCTAAACTAACAGTAGTTGGCATAGTCTGTATTAAAATTCAGATCATTTCTTAAATTTAAGCTCTTTTTGACTCCTTGGTCTTAAAAGTTAATATAGAGTGTAATGAAATCCTTGAATTCATAATAATCACAGAGAAGCTGAACGTGAACTTATTCTCAGTATTCTGTGATGCTAAAAACGGTAGCTTTGTTTTAAGCCAAGGTAAACAAACTCATGCTGTTTCTCAAAATGTAACTTAAGAGAATGTCACCTGGAGAATGTCACCAGCAGCCAGGTAGGTGACTTTCTCCATTCAGGTATTGCTTATATTTCTAAAGTAAGGTACTTAACTCCACTGAAGCTTTCCCAGATATGAAGTTGATAATGTCTGTATGTGTCCTTGTGGTCAGTGCTTGGAATCCTTCATAAGAAAGGATTTAGCCACTGAAGGAAGTTGACAAGGGTTGAATTTATTTAGGATTCAGCTTGGTTGAATTGAAAACTTTTGCAGTGATTGAAATGATATGAAAACGATGCGGTACTTGAATTCAGAAGACCCAGATTCTGCCCATCATTAGTTATATGAATTTGGCAAAATTACCCAACTTAGATAAGAGTTCCATTTTCCTCTTAGATAAGAGAAATGGGTCTTGATAGGAATTAGAACACCTAACTCAATTTATGATTCTTTGACTTCACTCAGGACTTTTTCAGAATAAGTACATGTTTTTTTATTAAATAAGGCTTATTTTATTAAATAAGTATTCCCTCTGCTTCTATCCTCTGATTTTCACGTTTTCCCCCCATGTTGATTTCCCAAGTTTGATTTTTTAAATCATTTTTTAAAAATATATCAGGTAGGTAATACTTGGAATGTTTGTTCGTATGTTTGACAACTATTTTAAATGCTACTCCAAATAGAAAATAAGGCCTTGGGACACCTTGATTTTATTTTTGTTTTAATAGATATAAACTCATTCTCTTCTCTTATTCTCTGATTTATTATGTAGATCAAAATTCAATAAATGCCTGTGCATGTAATAAGCTCCTTTTGTGAGCAGATGACAATAGGATTATATTACAGACAAAAAATTTTTTTGTTTTATGTTGAGAAAATGGATTGTCTGTAGACAGTTTACTAAAGGAATAAAACTATATGTTTTATTGTTTTTGTAACTTACAAACCAACTTTAATCAAATAGACCTTTTCACCATTTAGCCTGGTTTGTGGGAGAAAAGTAGATTAGAACTAACTCCTGGAATTGCAGGTATCTCATGGCTTGTTTTATCTATACAGCATCCTGTGATAACTTTTACTGCTGGAATCCGGCTATGGTCTGTTGGGGTAAAATGGTTGTAAACCTCTGCCTTAAAGTTTAAGCGAAAGTTTTCCTTTTGGGAGGTGATGAGGGTGTTGGAAAGAGAATGTGGTAAATATTATAAGGGAAATACATGTAATGTGCTCAAAGAGTACAGAGGAAAGAATTCAATTCTAACTGTGGAGAGGGGGCAGTGGTAGTCGGTGACTTCAGCTGCATTTTAAAAAGTGGGTTAGGGCACTAGTTCTCAAATTTGAGTTTGTTTAGGATTCACCTATGATGCTTGATAAAAATGCTTATCTAGATCCTGTTATTGGAGGGTGGAGTTTTAGATTCTTATTTTTTTTTTAAATATATTTTATTGATTTTTCCACAGAGAGGAAGGGAGAGAGACAGAGAGCCAGAAACATTGATGAGAGAGAAACATCGATCAGCTGCCTCCTGCACATCCCCCACTGGGAATGTGCCCGCAACCCAGGTACATGCCCTTGACCGTAATCGAACCCGGGACCCTCCAGTCCGCAGGCCGACACTCCATCCACTGAGCCAAACCGGCTTCGGCTAGATTCTTATTTTTAATGAGTTTTATAGTTAAGCCTGAAACTGGTGGTCCTTAAACCACACTTTGAGAGAACTGTACTGTAGACATTAGAGACTTTGATGAAGGTATTAGAGGTTTTTGTGCTTAGTGGTAATCAGACATGTTCATTTGTTGATGTGGTAGATTATTTCAATTGAATTTTGAATGTTGAACTAGCCTCACATACCTGGAATAAATCCCACTTAGTTGTGGTGTATATATTTTTTACATGTTGTTGGATTTGATTTCCTAATATTTTGTTTAGGATTTTTTGCATTTATATTTATGAGAGATGTTGGTCTGTAGTTTTGTTTGTTTTTTTCCTTATTATGTCTTTGTCTAGTTTTGGTATTAGGGTAATGCTGACCTCATAGAATTGGTTAGGAAGTATTCCCTCTGCTTCTATCCTCTGAAAGAGAGTATAGAGAATTGGTATAATTTCTTCCTTAAATGTTCGGTAGAATTCACCAGTGAACCCTTTGGAATCAAATTGATTATTGATTCAATTTGTTTAATAGATAAGAGACCTATTCAGATTGTTTACTTCTTGTGTCATTATTGGCAAATTGTATCTTTCAAGGAATTGGTCCATTTTACCTAGGTTATAAAATTTGTGGGCATAGAGTTATTCCTTTATGAGCCTTTTCATGTCCATGGGCTCTCTGATGTCTCCTTTCATTTCTGATATTAGTAATTTGTGTCTTTCCCTTTTATCTTAGTTACTCTGGCTGTAGGCTTATTGGTTTTATTGATCTTTTTGAAAAACTAGGTTTTGGTTTCATTAATTTTTCTCTATAGGTGTCCTGTTTTCAGTTTCATTGAATTTTGCTCTAATTCATATTACATATTTCTTTTCTTCTGCTTACTTTGGATTTAATTTGCTCTTTTACTAATTCCCTAATGTGGAACCTTAGGTGATTGATTCTAAATGTTTTCTAATATGTGCATTCAATGTTATAAATTTCCCTCTGAGCACTGCTTTTGCTGCATCCCATAAATTTTAAAACTTTTTTTAAAAAATTGTTTTTATTGATTTGAGAGAGAGGAAGGGACAGAGAGAGAAACATCGATCTGCTGCCTCCTGCAAGCCTCCTATTGGGGACCTATTAGGTGTAGCGATTAATAATGGCAGATTTTGTAATCAAAGAAAACATGATAATTTCAAGAGAAACATCAAAAGTGCTTTATTCAAAGTAATGTCTATCGCTAGCTACACATTTCCGCCATCTTTCAGGTAATTTGTGGATACCGTCCCAATAGAACTTTTCTTATTTTGAGGCAAACCATTCACAGACCCCAATTTTCCACTTCTTCGTACGTTTTGAAGTGCTGCTCAGAAAGTGCATGTGCCATCGATCAGAACAAGTGGTAATCTGAAGGAGCAGGGTCTGGTGAATACGGCGGGTGGATTAATACTTCCCAGGCAAGATCTTTTAATGTGTCTTTATCTGGTTTTGAAGTGTGTGATGGTGCATTACCATAAAGCAAAATTACTTTGCCGTGTGTCTTCTGGCACATTCTGGTAGTTTCACAATCAAAGCGTGGTTCAAATTGATTATTTGTTGTCGGTAGTGATCAGTATTAACGGTTTCACCTGGCTTTAGAAGCTCATAAAACACCACACCTTCCTGATCCCACCAAATGCAGAGCATTGTCTTCTTTCTGAAGGGATTTGGCCTTTCGGATGATGTTGATGGTTGACCTGGATCAACTCATGATTTTGTGCATTTGGGATTCTCAAAACAAATCCACTTTTCATAGCCAGTCACAATTCTGCTGGAAGCCGGTCCATCCTTGCTGCTTGACACAGTCGCTGCAGGGAAGAAACGTCTGCACAGCATATGTTTCAAGGGACCTGGCGTATATGGCATACTCTTCTTAATATGTTTGCTCACCTTCTTGGCGCTATGTGTTTTAACCAAGGTCACCTCTCCGAGAAAAGTTGTTTCCCCAGATAGGGATTTTTCCCTGAAGTTAGGGAGGGAATAAAACCCCTTAACTAAATGCCAGGCGGGGAGCAGTCACCCTTTAGCTACATAATCTTTACTCCCTGGAATGGAGATAAGAAACAACGCCCTAACCTTTGGAATAGAAATTGACAGGATTAAAATCAACTGGTATAAATACAGATGTAACAAGACAATAAAACACAGAACTTGGCTGGAGAACCTGGCTCGGCTGCTGATCAACTGAACGCTGTCTCCCTGTCATTCCTTCTTTGCTGACTCCATCGACACCTTTGGGGACCCCTGGACCTGCTGGGGTTGGACCCCAACTTTCTTTCATGCCATTGAAGCAACATTTTACTGATGACTTTTCAGTTTTCCATTTGTCTTTCGTTCAGTTGATGTGAGACCCATTTTCCTTCCTATAAAATCTTTCCCATTGCTTGTCAACGATTGGAAATTGTTTGCTGAGCAATTTTTAATCTTTCTGCAAGTTGTTTTTGAGTTTGACATGCAACTTCATCCAATAATGCTTGTAATTGTTGGTCTTCAAATTTTTCGGTTGACCTGGATGCTCTTTGTCTTTCACATCAAAATCATCACTTTTAAAGCATTTAAACCAGTGTTCACAACTATCTTGAGATGGGGCATATTCACCATAAGCTTCCCAAAGTATAAGATAACTTTTTCTTCAAAATAAAATAATGAATTAAAACTTCCCGCAAATGCTCTTTTTTTGGGCACGAAATTCGACATTATTAAGTGTAAAAATAACTATGATGTTAACACCTTCAGCAAATTTGACATATGAAGTTTTGAAGCTTACTGTCAATACAACAAAATAGCATACATATCAAATTGCATATATATCAACATATGTGTAATTCCATCTATCGAAAAAAACCCACATTTTTAACTGGTACCCCTAGTAGCCTGCAAACCAGTCATGTGCCCTGACCAGGAATCGAACTGACCATCTCCTGGTGACTGGAACAATGTGCAACCAACTGACCCACACTGGTTTTTTTTTTGTTGTTTTGTTCAATATACTTTTAATTTCTCTTGAGATTCCTCTTTGAACCATGGGTTATTTAGAAACATTTGATCTCCACATATTTTGAGATTTCCAGTTATCTTTCTGTTATTGATTTATACTTTAGTTCTATTGTAATCTGAGAACAGACATTCTATGATTTCTTTGAAGTTTGTTAAGGTGTGATTTATGGCCTAGAACAGTGATGGCGAACCTATGACACGCGTGTCAGAGGTGACATGTGAACTCAATTTTTTTGGTTGATTTTTCTTTGTTAAATGGCATTTAAATATATAAAATAAATATCAAAAATATGTGTTTGTTTTACTATGGTTGCAGATATCAAAAAAATTCTATGTGACACGGCACCAGAGTTAAGTTAGGGTTTTTCTTTTTCTTTTTTTTTTTTTTTAATATATTTTATTGATTTTTTTTACAGAGCGGAAGGGAGAGAGATAGAGAGTCAGAAACATCGATGAGAGAGAAACATCGATCAGCTGCCTCCTGCACATCCCCCACTGGGGATGTGCCCGCAACCCAGGTACATGCCCTTGACCGGAATCGAACCCGGGACCTTTCAGTCCCCAGGCCGACGCTCTATCCACTGAGTCAAACCGGTTTCGGCAAGTTAGGGTTTTTCAAAATGCTGACATGCCGAGCTCAAAAGGTTCGCCATCACTGGCCTAGAATGTAGTCTATTTTGGTTAATGGACATGTGTAGCTTGAAGGATGGATTTTGGTCAGGTTTTATCAGTTAATCACATAGTGGCTGAGGTTCAGATTTCTTCTCGATTTTCTAGCTTTTCCTCTGACTTCTCTCCTTTACTACTTTCCAAAAGAGGCTTAGTTCAAATAATAGTAGAGACAGTTCTCTTGGTTAGTTTTTGGTTGATGTAGGTTAATTCCTAAGATCCAGTTTATACTTTGGTTTTTGGTCCACTTTATAAATAATTTGGTTCTTTTATTTGCTCTGAGATAAAAGCTCAAAGCAAAATTAATTGATTTTAGAAAAATCAGAAGATATTCTAAAGTGTTCATTTCCAAGAGAATTTATTATTTTTTTTACTGTTGTGCCATGGTTTTGTCCATGTTACAAAATCAAGAATGAACAAAACTTGCTCCAAAGGAACTTTGAAGAAATAAATTTGTCTCTAAATTGCCAGTTCTGGAAATAAACATTCTCTTGCTTTAAATTGCAATGGTTGTCCCTTTTGTTTCAGCAAACATTTAAAACTCATACTTTTATCTAAAAAGTATTTCTTCAATTATTCATTATTTGTTAAATGCCATCTGTATGTCAGGCATTGTTTGTTTTTTAATTTTTTTAAAAATTTTTAAATAAAGCTAGTCTTTTTGCGGGCGAGGTATTGTTTTTGACAACAGAAATATAACTGTTTATAAAACAGTTCTTTTATGGGGCTATGCTTTATTGGGACAATCTCATGGTAATCACATGAGACATAATATGTTAGTCATGGTTAATGCAACAGAGAGATAAAGCACAGTCATTTAAATAGGGCATTTCGAGAAAGCCTCAAGAATAAGGTGATATTGGAACAAATGTGAAAAAGTGTATATATATGTGTGTGTGTGTATATATATGTATATCCAGCCTATATGCCTATGTTTTATTTAATAAACTGCATTTTTGTATCATATTTTTAGTTTTTTTAAGTTATTACATTTCGTGAGAGAATACAGCTCATTCACTCAGAATATCTTGATGTTACATTCATATCTTTTACTTACATAAAACAGACTTAGTAATTCTATTGTTAAAATAGATTAAATATCTTTCATGTTTTGGCCATGAACAAAAGATTTACAAAAACCTGGAACAGTTTCAGCTTTTTTTTTTTTTTTTTATATTTTATTGATTTGTTTACAGAGAGGAAGGGAGAGAGATAGAGAGCCAGAAACATCGATGAGAGAGAAACATCAATCAGCCGCCTCCTGCACATCTCCCACTGGGGATATGCCCGCAACCCAGGTACATGCCCTTGACCGGGATCGAACCCGGGACCCTTCAGTCCGCAGGCCGACACTCTCTCCACTGAGCCAAACCGGTTTCAGCTCAGTTTCAGCTTTTGATACTTGGATATTGAGACTCAAGATCCTTATGTCTGATTATAATGTTTTATTTAAAAAAAATTTAGATATTATGTAAATCAATCTGCTCATATAAGTGTATCTTTAAAAGTGACTTTGGGAAAAGTACAATAAACATATTGCTTGAACTGGGTAGTACATTAAATATGTGCCTTGAATAAATAGTCTGCTTGAACTAGAACTAGATGACCTCTATAGTTTGACTCAAGATTCTGTGATTTTGAATATGTGGATTTGTGAATATTATTGATGCACATTTAGTTGAATGTACATTGAAGGAACCAAAAAAGAAGGGAATATTCAACTTATATTAAGATCAAGAAGAGTTTCATAAAGGATTGATTGGACTAGGCTTTTAAGGGTAAGTAGAAGTGTGTCATATGGATAAGAAGTTGAATTTTTTCCTCAGTAACAATAATAGCTACATTTACTTAGTGATTAAAATATATCTGCTCTACTTATATTAACTCATTTAAATCTTTATGAGTAGTTAAATCTTGAGGGATTTTTTTAAACCTTTTTTTATCTTCTGGATTTTTAAAAAATTTATTTTAATACAGTTGGCATACAATATTAATTAGTGTCAGGTATATAACATAGTGATTAGTCATTTATATGCCTTACAAAGTGATCACCTCGATAAGTCTAGTACTCATTTGATACCATACATAGTTATTACAATATTATTGACTCTTCTTTAGATTGTACTTTACAACCCTGTGACTGTTTTTGGAATTGAAAATTTGCACATCTTAATTCCTTCCCCTTTTTCACCCATTTCCCTAATCACCCTACCCCCCCCTTCTGGCAACCATAAAATGTTCTCTATATCTGTGAGTTTGTTTCTGTTTTGTTTATTTGTTTGTTTGTTTGTTTGTTTATTTATTTATTTATTTTTAGATTCTACTATATGGTATTTGTCTTTTTTTGTCTGATTTATTTCACTTAACATAATACCTCTAAGTCCATCTATGTTTTAACAGATGGCAAAATTTCATTCTTTTTTATAGCTGAGTAATATTTTATTGTATACTAGAGGCCCGGTGCACAAATTCGTGCATGGGTGGGGTCCCTTGAGGTGGCCTGCATGGATCAGGCCCCAGCTCGCAGCCCTGCAGTCCCACCGCCCCATAGCCCCCCTGACACTCCACCTTGGCTTGGCGAAGCCACCTCACCTGCTTCACCATCCCGCCTGCAGGGTGATTGATTGGGGCTGGGCCCCTCCAACCCTGCTCCCTTAGCGCCTGGGAGCCAGGCAGTGGCCCCGCCCCCCGCCGCATCCACTGGTCGCCGCCTGTGGGGCAATGGGTGGAGCGATTGGGTCCCCGCTCACACCCTCCTTGGCCTGGCACTGCCCGCTCACCTGCTCCACCATCCCACCACAGTCCTGCTCTCGTCGGGGCCTGTTGGGGCCAGCAGTGCCTCCACTGCCACTCGCTGCCAGTGCCATATCGCTGACACCTGCCATGTTCTGTGCCGCCTCCTGGTGGTCATCACAAGTCATAGTGAGTGGCCAAACTCCCAGTTGAACAACTGCCCAAGGGGACAATTTGTATATTAGGCTTTTATTGTGTAGGACCGTGGTCAGCAAACTGCAGCTCTCGAGCCACATGCAGCTTTTTGGCCCCTTGAGTGTGGCTCTTCCTAAGCCTTAGGAGTACCCTAATTAAATTAGTAACAATGTACCTACCTATATAGTTTAAGTTTAAAAAATTTGGCTCTCACTAGAAATTTCAATCGTCGTACTGTTGATATTTGGCTCTATTGACTAACGAGTTTGCCGACCACTGGTATAGGATATGTACTACACCTTCTTTGTGCAGTCATCTATTGATGGACACTTAGGTTGCTTCCATATCTTGGCTATTAAAAATAATGTTGCAGTGAACATAGGGGTACATACGTCTTTTCAAATTATTGTTTTGGATTTCTTTGGGTAAATACCCAAAAGTGGAATTTCTGGATCATATTTTACAGATGTAGGAATAGAGGCACAGTGAGATTAGAATAACTCATCCAAAGTCATACAGCTAGTGGAATTAATTTTAACCCAGACTGTTTGGACACTGTAACTGTACTTTTGTGCCAGTCTTATTATTTATCTTTGGTAAGTTTCAACATATGAAAAAATTGAATTTAAAAAATATTTTTCTGTAGAAATAATATAGTTTCTGATTATTATATTTCTAGATAATCTTTCCCAATCCAGTTAATAACTAATATTACATCTGAAATAGTGTTAGAGAAATTAATTATTACTTATTTCTAAGTACCTGCAGAAAAGTTCATTGGGTGGAACTCAACCAAAATCTAGCCAGGTGGAACCACTCATTATTTTGGATCATGCCATTTATTCTCTTTGAGTAAATATGTCTAAACATATCTCCTTTTCTGTCTGTGAGAGGGCTACTTCTTTAACCTTGTAAGCTTGGTTCAAATGTCACCTCTGAACCAGACATTCCCAGCTCTCCCAGGCAGATCGATCTATCTGTCATCTATCTATCTATTTTAAAAATAGATTTTTATTGATTTCAGAGAGGAAGGGAGAGGGAGGGAGAGAGAGAAACATCAATGATGAGAGATTGGCTGCCTCCTGCATGCTCCCCACTAGAGATTGAACCAGAACCCAGGTGTGGCATATGCGCTGACCAGGAATCAAACCATGACCTCCTGGTTCATAATAGGTTGACACTCAACCACTGAGGCACCTTGGCCGGGCTCCCACATAGATTTAATTACTTCCTTTCTTGGAGTGCTCCCATAACAATGGACTGACCTCTATGATACCACTTATCACATATTATTTGTAGGTGGCAGTGAGGGGTAGTTAACACTTTAATATTTGATAAAACCAGTGCATGATGGAGAGAAATGAGTTGTCTTCTCATCTTGAACTTAAATTGGTTCCCATGCCTAATCATATTATAGCCATATCAGTGGTATCTACATATCAGAAGATAGAATAATTTTTAGATAGGTATTTGTCTAAAAAAGAGTATCAATTGGAGAATAATTTTGTTAGTTGAAAGTTTAGAAAAACAGTTTGAATAGCTAGAATTAAACATATTTATCCAGAACTATTTAGAGGTGGGAATATTTTACACTCTAGAGCAGTGATTTTCAACTGGTGTGCCATAAGAATTTTTAAAACATGCAAAACCTGACTATTTAGTCAGGGAAATTATACCTTTTTTTCAGATTGGCAAAAAATATATAATTTTTGGTGCACCACAGAATTTTTGTAATTAGTTTATGTGTGCCATGAAATGAAAAAGATTGAAAATTGCTGCTCTAGACTTCAGACTCCAGTACTGCCTGAATGAAATGCCTCTCCATGTTACCTTTTGCTCTAAATCACTACTCACCTCTCAGCCTGCTACTAATTTGACTTTAAGTGTGTCATTAAGACAGTAATTGAATGGAACACTTAGTGAATTTGAACACTGATCCACTTGGTAGTTTGTTTTACTGTAAATTAATACAACTCTTGCCTTATCATTGCCAGTCTATCTCATGTAGATTGATTGTACCAGCAAAGCATGTTTTCTGTGTATTCTGAAAAGTTGAGGATGCAGCCAAGGTCCTGTCCTTGAAAAGCCTGTCTGAATCTTGCTAGTTTATTTCCTTGAGTTTCCTTCAGTTTACAACTATTCTGTCTGTAGTTCTAGGATTCTACCAGTCACCCAAACTAAAACATCCTGAAATAAACTTTGAGGCATTCCTCAGTTTTATTCTACAACTATTTTCCTTCATGTTCAGTCACACTCAAAGTTTGATTGATTTTCTTTTGACGGACTTTATCTTTGTTCTTTCCTTTCTAGTTTCAATCACTTCTACCTTAGTCTTAGGTTTTCTCTTCAATTGATCAATGTATTGTTCTAAGTTTCCTTATATGTTACTTGCATTATTTCGTCTTCCTACCCTTACCTGTTTGAAAGTTTTCAAGGTCATCTTTTTAAACACATCCGCTAAATGTGTCCTCTTGGTTTTAAAGACTCAACACTCTGCCTGGCCAGCCTGGAGTAGTGGTTGAGCTTTGATCTATGAACCAAGAGGTCACGGTTCCATTCCTAATCAGGGGACATGCCTGGTTTTTGGGCTGCATTCTGAGTGGGGGGCATGCAGAAGGCAGCCGATCACTGATTCTCTCTCATTGATGTTTCTATCTCTTCTTCTCCGAAATCAATAAAATAAAATAAATTTTAAAAAAGACTGGACAATTTAAAATTCTTTTATCCTATTTCTTTTATTTATTTATTTATTTATTTTAATTTTTTTTTTTTATTGCTTAAAGCATTACAAAGGGTATTACATATGTGTCCTTTTTTTTCCCCACCCTTGACAATTCCCCGGCTTCCCCTACCCCCCAGTGTCTTATGTTCATAGCAGTACAATTCACCATAGCTAAGATCTGGAAACAGCCTAAATGCCCATCAGTAGATGAATGGATTAGAAAACTGTGGTACATCTACATGATGGAGTACTATGCTGCTGTAAGAAAGAAGGAACTCTTACAATTTGCAATGGCATGGATGGAGCTGGAGAGCATTATGCTAAGTGAAATAAGCCAGTCAATGAAGGAAAAATACCACATGATCTCACTTATCCTATTTCTTGTAATTCTTGCCATATACTAAAGTCTGCTTTGGTTGAACTAGACTTTTTGCTGTTCCATGGTTACTGTATGTTCACATTTGTCATTTAGCCTGGAATTCCTTTTGTTTTACTCTGCCATCTATGTGATTTAAATTTCTACCTTCATCTACTCTATAAAACTTTCATATCCAAATTTTTAAATTTCTATAACCCTTTGTTCATTTGAAATTGGGTTGCAATATTGTCGAACTAGACTTTTTGCTGTTCCATGGTTACTGTATGTTCACATTTGTCATTTAGCCTGGAATTCCTTTTGTTTTACTCTGCCATCTATGTGATTTAAATTTCTACCTTCATCTACTCTATAAAACTTTCATATCCAAATTTTTAAATTTCTATAACCCTTTGTTCATTTGAAATTGGGTTGCAGTATTGTCTTAATATATGTATTTATTGTTACCTAGTATGATAATCTTAGATAATCTTAGATTTTCATATTCTGTTAAGACAGATTCTTTTGTAATAATGCCATTCATTCATTCTTTAGCCAATATATAGTAAAGTGCTCTACTATGTGCCTTGACCTATTTTAATTGTCATTGTGCTAAGTAGGAGACTTGACGTGAGCTGGTGAATACACACTACAATATAGAGTTGATGTATTATAGAACCGTACATTTGAAACCTATATGATTTCCCAATAAATTCAATAAAAATAAATAAATATCACATTATACTGGTTTAAAATATGCATGTTATTTCCTCAGCATAAAAAAAAAATTGGATAGTCAATTTGAGTGATGTGAAAGAAAAAATGTCTTTGATGTTAGGTGAATATAAAAGTGGTTTGAACCTTAACCCCATTGGTAGAATTTAAAGTATTAAAATAGCCACAGTAACACCATAGTTGAGGTAAGTTTCAAAGACATTTAAAAAACAGTCCTGTTTAAGAGCCATTTTTACTTTTTTTTTTTTTTTGACAACTCTTTGTACATATTTGTTCTCTTTAAATTGGGCATTGGGATTTTTGCTAATTGATTGATGACAACTCTATATCTAGTAAGTAAAATATCCATTTGTGATGTGAGTTACAAATGGTTTTTTTCTAGTTAATATTTGACATTTTTTATATTGAGTCCTCATGTAGAACTTTGATTTTTTTTTAAATTAATGAACTTCATTTTTAAGAACAGTTTTAGGTTTACAGCAAAATAAATTGGAAAATATAGGGAGTTTCTATATACTCCTGTCCTTACATGTGCAAAACCTTCCCCACTATGGACATCCTACACCACAGTAGTACATTTGTTACAATGAAATTTGATTTTTTTTCAACTTATTTTTTAGACTGATATGTTTTAAAGACTTTATTCTTTATGTTAAAAACAAATGTTTTCCTATAATAATAGTGATAACTATAACAATAACAGCAAATAGTAGTAACCCATTGATTTCTTACTCTGTGCCAGGCACTATTCCTAATCACAGCTTGATTAGATAGGTTGAATTATTAGCTTCATTTTATAGAAAAGGAAACTGGTACAAAATATTTAAATTACCTGTTCAAAATCAAACAACTAATAGATGGTGAATTCTAACCCAGGTGGTTTGGGCCAGAATTCATGCTCTCAAAATATACTATTCTGCTTTTTAAACATATTTTTATGTACTTGTTTGGTAAATTAAGTTTGAGGTCAGAATTCAACCTTATTTTTGGACTGCTAGGATAGAGATGCCACCAAAAGGGAGTATAAAGAATTGATCATCAAGGTGGGAGTAAAGCGATGGATGTGGAAGACCTTGTGTGAAATTGCTGATATTTACGATAAGGAAATATAATTTGTCAAGATGAAGTGATTTTGATGGTAGGTGTTTCAGTGGAATGAAATGAAGCAGAAGTCAGATGTTAACTATGGGGAGGTATGAGAATGTAGTAGAAGCAGTGAGAATAGTCTTTTGAAAAGTGGTTGTGAATCTGAGGAGACAGGAGGACGATAAAGGAAAATAGTTATATTTTTTGGAAAGATAAAAAGACTTGGAGGTGTTGCAGTGCTGATAGCAAGGATTTAAATAGAGAAGAGATTAAAGAAGATGCAGGAAGGAAGCTACTCAGTGGTTGAGGTTCCTGAAAATCAAAGAGAGGATGGGATATGAAGCACAGATGTAGGGATTTGCTTTGTGTAGAAATGCTCTATTTCTGGTGGGTGTGGAAAACATCTAGATTATTAGATACAAGTGATTGTGAGCTTGGTGGCAAGTGAGAGTTCACATTTGATTTTGTGTATTTTCTCTGTGAAATACATGTCCTCTGTGAACTGGAGAGTTACAAGTTTGAGGCAGGTTGGAGGTGTAAAGAGGGGCGGAGGTTTGAATTTTAGCTATCATGGAGAACAGGAGAGGGATTGATGAGACCAAACTAAGGGGTTTTTGGATGCTGTTGAAGGCCCACTCGCTGGAAGTTCGTGATGACAGCATGAATTAAAATTATTTTCTAGTGACTTTCAGGCCAATCTTGACATATCACACTTAATATAATTAATACTCTAATTGTTCACTACCACTGTAGAATAAAAAAATAGGCATACTGCTTTGAAAGCGTGGCAAGCTGGTATTTTATGTGTATTGAACAGTGAATTTGGAGAAGGATAAAATATTACTAATTTTACTTCATTTTGATACCCTTACATAATGGAGAACATTTCTTGGGAATATATTTTGAATGTATATGCTAATTCATTTAACTTTTTTTTACTTGGATGTGAAACTTGGGTAACTCATAGAGGATTGTAAGATGTGATTGCATGTTTTAAGTTTAAACATATGTGGTCTTGAATGCCTAAATGCCAGATTAATACATATTTTAATAGCAACTCCTCTTTCTTAGAGTATCATTGTCAAAGTGGATAGAAAGTTTTCCATTTTGTTCTCAAATCTAACTTCATTTATTGTTAATTTCTTTTTTTTTTTACACAGGGTGTGATAGGTATACAGCTGGTTGTTACCATGGTGATGGCCAGCCTCATGCAGAAGATTATACCTCACTATTCTCTTGCTAGATGGCTACTCTGTAATGGCAGGTAAGTCAAGTATAGGCTGATTGTGAGTAGCACTTTCAAATCTCTGTTTAATTTACCAGACTGATTAACTTCCTAGATAGTTAAATGCTAATTCCTATTTTCTAAAAACATGACAAAGGAAAGTTATGAAAAAAATCTAACTTCCTTATTTTTCTTGAGATATTAGTAGTTTACCTGTTTAACACAGAGGTAATAGGGTCATGGTCAAGAGTTCGGTACCACCAACCCCCCTTCCCTGTCCCTTTTTGTCCTGGCCACTGAAAATACCACATAACTTTTTTAGTTACCTTTTTTAAAGGTTCGTCAACAAAAGAATGAGACTATAAATTGCAGTGCTTAAATATTTCCACATGACCTATTATTAGTGACTCAGTTGAGTGTTTACTATGAGTTAGGCAGTGATGGCGAACCTTTTGAGCTTGACTTGTCAGCATTTTGAAAAACCCTAACTTAACTCTGATGCTGTGTCACATAGAGAAATTTTTTTATATCTGCAACCATAGTAAAACAAAGACTTATATTTTTGATATTTATTTTATATATTTAAATGCCATTTAACAAAGAAAAATCAACCAAAAAAATGAGTTCGCGTGTCATAGGTTCGCCATCACTGGAGTTAGGGGTTCTTTTACCGCAGAGAATTTTGAACTTTAATTTAGTAAGGAGGGGGTGAAGAATTTTGTAGGATTTAATTTTGTCTACTGCACTATAAGCTTACTACTGTCCTCATTCCTTTACAAAGGAGCTAAGTTGCCTTGCTGAAATTTGTACAGTAAAACAATAAAATCAAAAGTAAAGAAGTATAGGAGATATAGGGTGGCAAAATCAGGAAAACTCTGCATGCAGAAATACATGCCAAAATTGTATGTAATTATGAAAGGTGAGTTATAGTTTTGGTACCATGACTATAATTTTACTCCAATAACTCATCTCCAATAAATAACCAAATTCTGTTATTGAGTCTTTTGTTTAGACCTTTAGAAGTTAGGAAACAATGGATAGCTCTTTCTAATGATTTTGTATTCTGCAAGATAAATAATAAGCCTTTAATTCAGGACCATTCTATCAAAAAAAACCCTTAAATTTTCTCCATAGAATTTATTTTCCAGTTTTAATTATTTATATTCTTTCTTTGTATGCTTATACTTTGTCCATATTAGTGTTTAAATATAGAAAATATTATTCAGATTGCTTAAAGTGTGTGTGTAAAGTATGAGATCAGCTATTTGAGAGTGTATATTTTATTAGCAAAATAAATAATGACTGAAGTTTTAGTAAAGTTGAAAGCGTCTATCAGAGCTATTTATAAGTGAAAAAAATCAATCATCTATAACGGGTGGGGAACCTTTTTACTGACAAGGGCCATATGGATATTTATGACATAATTTGCGGGCCATACAAAATTATCAACTTAAAAATTAGCCTGCTCTGTTCGGTCAAACATTTAATCAGTTCACTCCTAATGCCTTGGTAGGGCCAGACCAAATGATTTCAAGGGCCTTATATGGCCTGTGGGACAGACCTTCCCCACCACTAATCTATAACTAGATTACTTGTTTTGCCTTGTGTAATCTTGTTTACTTTTTTTTTTTGCTTAGCAAAAACCCTTTGCCATAGATCATGAAAGAGTAAACATCAGCTGAGCAAATTATTATTAATCTAAATAAACGGAATCTGAATTAATAAAATAGATAAAATACATTGCACATTTCTAGACATTTATGATGAGTCTCCCATGAAACTTCTAGTTCTCTTTTGGCTGTAAAGATCTTAGCAATTTTGTCCCATTTAACTGTATAGACAATTTCCATGTTTGTACATAACTTGCTTTTTTCATTTATTTCTATAAAACATTCACAGGCAAAAACTGAAAGACTTAAAATCTGATTCTCTTCTCTGTTAATATTAGAATAATGTATTTTTAAATCTTCACTTTTTGACAAGTATGTGTCAAATATACACACTAATTTGAGTTCAACCTTTAAAAATAAGTATGAAGTTGATTTTTTTAATATTCTTGATTTACTTTTGTAAACATTAAATTTTAATTAATGCTCTCTCAAATTCCAAATCAGGTTCTAAGGGTACCAATCAAAATTTTCTAGTAATAGTTACTTTTCTTCTATAGTCACATTTCCTCCCTGTTTTGTGTTTTTAAGATCATCTACCTTTCTTTAATGTTAATTCTGAAATTTTTAGGTTATGAAACCAAATTGCTAAATCTTGTTTCCTAACTCTATTGAATAAGATAATTAACTTTACCATTTTGGGATAATTATTGTTTTATCAACCTTTTGTGATAATTTTAGAAACTTAATATTGAGAAAATCTAAAATTCCTTATAGATTGCTTATATAAATATTTATTGATTAGAAATAACAGTTTGCATTTTAAACCATTTGATGCTGCTGAGTTGAAAGAAATACCTGAGGCCATTCTTATTGGCTATAAAATGCTTAAAGGAATTTAAGGGAAGAGGCTCGTGAGGACTTTTAAATTATGAATAGTGTAGGATGGCTTGGGAGTTACCATATTGAGTAGAACTATTTAATAGAACTATTCAGGTGAATAGATGTGTATTAACCTGTGTGTGTATTAACCACATGACTTAATTAATTATGAGTGTGATGGAAGAAGCTTCTTTTCGTTTCTGTATATATCATCTTAATACTTATTTCAGTAGTAAATATCTTTAAATTATAAATAAATGTTTTATTTTTCACCATTATGGCTTCTCTTTTTATATCCTATAAATTAATTTTTGTCCGTGTCTCATCTACCTCTTCCTCTTTTGGAATGGAGGGTTTGAAGTGGCACTTGACTCTATTATTTTGTTTTAATGAGTAATCCTGCCACTTTCCTAAAGAATTAAATACCTTGAAGAAATAAGCAATTTTTGCTTGTAAATTAGCAGCCTGGTAATTTTTAATATGAAAAAATTGACTAGTTTTCTGGCTCTTATTAGGTAAGATTTATATATTGTTGTTAGTGCTGTAGATCTGTAGTTTTTGGAAAACTGCATAGTCTTTAATCTGGTTTGAATTCCATTAGTATTATCTTTGCCATGTTATAAAACTTCATCCTGATAAAAATTTTATTTCTTCTATCTCGTTTGGATTTGTACTCTCTGAGATAGAAGAGATGTATTTGGGGTGTGTTACGACCTCAGAAATCTCAGTGTGTGAATTTAATAAAAGTTTCTCACTTGGCTTTCTCAGAGAGGAGTGAGGGTCAAATGGGGGAGTCAGGGGTTGGGCAGCTATCCAGGTCGATCCTTCACAAAATGGTGTTTTAAGGATTCAGCTATTCTTCAAGCACTGACTTAGGGATTGTAAACTTTTGTCTTGTGGCGCCACTGTCCTCTGCTGCCTTCTAGTCCTCTGTGCCTGTTGGCAAGTCGAGAGAGAAGGAGGGGCTATGGAACTTTCTGGAGATTCTAGGAGCTAAGCTTAGAAGTAGATGTATCATTTTTGCCCATGTTACATAGGCTAGGGCCCTGTGGCTAGTTCAGGCCAAAGTACAAGGGAGTCTGGGAAATATAGTTTTCATTTTTACCTAGAAAGTAAATGCAGGATTGGTGAGTGTCTAGTAGTCCCTCTCCATTTTTACAAATGAGAAAACACATTTTAACTTTAGTCATGTTCACATACTGAAAAATGAAACAGATCAAGGCTTTTTTACCCCAGAAGTCTAACAGGGTGTACTATGGATTTGATTTTTGGATGCCCAACAACTCGAGACCTTGTCCTGGAACTGACTTACTTGAAAAGAGCTTTGAATTTGGTGGAGGTGAACTTTTCTACAACCACTGTGACTTCTGTTGGTAGATTCTAGAGTAATTTAAGATTTTCTTTTTTTCTACCCATTTTCCTAGCTGTACTTGGCTTTTAGAAGATATCCTTCAAGTTATAAGTAGTATATATCCTTTACTTACTGTATTCTTATGGCTTCTCTATGGCTACATAGTCACTTTTAGTCCTAAGCTAATTAAAAGGCACATTGAAGTAGAACTAAAGAAATATCTATTCAAATTATACCTCTCACCATTTGAGGTTAAATTTATTAAATTATAAATATTTTGTATTTTATTCGTTTTTTAAATAGGAAAATATTTTTCTTCCAGAAAGTATTATTCTCCTTTTTTTTATGCCTTTTTATATGACTTATCGGATTTTGTTGAAGGGAATCTTGCTTTAAACAAGAACTTAAGTAGTAAGTTCTCTTCTCCCAATAACGTGTGAACATGAAAATCTCAACTGTAACCTTGAAAAACTCGAAGGAGTCTAATGCTCTCAGATTGCCCTATTTCTCCCTCCCTCCTCCAAAAGAAGAAAACTCCTGGGAAGTTGGTGTTTCTGTACTTTTAGTGTAAACTATTTCCCTAACATAAGGAACACTTGTTTTAACAGTTGCTCAGATCCCCTAAAGATGTTAGTTCTTTATAGTGTCCAGCATACCACTGATTTGTAGCCAAAGTATTCTACTTTCTATTGTAATTAAAGTTCCTTTTTGTTTTGAAGTTTGCTTGGCCCCTCTTTTCATGGAGAGGTAAGTAAGTGATAGGTTACATTCTTTGTACATTTGAATAGTGGGTTTTGCATGAGGAGTAGGGTTTGCTTTTTCTCCTTTATAGCTTCTTTGATGAACCTGCTCTCCATTTTCCTGATTGTTTAGCTCAAACCTATGCATTTTTCTCTACCCCTTTGCCTTCCTAGGCTCTCACTTTGATGTGCTCCTTCCCTTCATATGTCCCTTATCGAAAATGGTGTGGTCAGATTTATACTGATTTTTGTCTTACCCAAAATTGGGTAAGGAGGGTGTAACAACACCTTCCTATTCAAGTTGCTCTAATTATTTCTGCCTGTTCTCTTTTGCATGTTGCCTGACCCACAAATCTGCTAGTTCCCTTTGGTGAGAGAAATCTACTATTCAAATGCACAGTAGGTGGGACCTATGACCTAAGGGAAAGGTTTAAACCTTCAGCTGCTACCCTTATGGAATGCCTGAGTCCTTGCTCTCCTTGCATTAGCTGTCTTAATTAACTTCCAGTTCCAGAATGTCATTGATGTTCTATTAAAATATCCAGTTATTAATAGGAGACTGTATATGTATAACAAACAATATTGTAGCTGCTTGTACTGAAAGGTTTTCTAAGTGTTAAGTGCTATTTATTTTCTCGTAAGTTTTGTTTTTTTTTGTCAAAATTTTGGAGATTTAGAGTGGAGACTCTAATGACCTATGTGTGTACCCTGAAATAGAATTTTGTATGATTATTTATGTATGAAAGCTTTTTAGCTTGCTCTGAGTACTAAGTTTTTCTATATTTGTTCATGTTCAGATTTCCATTCTAAATTTCTCAAATCTTTATTTCTGAAATACTTTTAAGTGGTTTGCTTTAAATGACATTGTTGCTTAAAGTCTTCAAAGGGTATGGATCAATATATTCTATGTTTTCTGATACATATTTTGTTCAGTGTTATTGAACTTCTTTAGTAAGAAAGGTTGTGGTCATATTTTATCTAAGAGTTTTATACCAGAAAATAATTGAAAGAACATTTTAATAATTTTGTGGTGTATAATATTATCTGAGACACTGACCATCTGAACATAAGTGAAAAAAGTAACTGAATAACCAAGGGGATTGTCATAAAATACATACTTAGCTAAAAGGCTAGAGGTTCAGTTTTTTAGGGAGATCCTATTAATGTTTTTAAAAAAATAGATGGAATGCCTCATGAATTTGCCTGTCATCCTTGCACAGGGGCCATGCTAATCTCAGTATCTTTCCAATATGCTGCTGAAATTAACACTTTTTATTTTTTAAAAAAGTTATTTTTTATTGTAAAAACAATACATGTCTATGATGTAGAATGTGATGGATATATTGATATAAAAGGAAAAAGAAGAGGTAATGGACTATATTCTCATCAGCCAAAGATAATCACTGTGAAATTTTGTTATTTTTCTAATTTTTTCCGTTTATAGTTTACCTTCAGGGTACATCATGTCCCTTTTGCCTAATATAGTAGCATAAAGCATTTTTCTCTAATTATATTTTAGTAACATTATTAACTGCTACATAGAATCTAAAGTAATAAACTTTTGTGTCTGTCTTCCAAGCCCCTGTTAGGAAGGCATAGTGCAGCAATAACAAGCATATTGCAAATAATTTAGCTGAGATAGACATACCAACTAACAGTAAAGGAGAAGACTAAAAATTGAACTTGAAGTATAATAGATGGGAACCATATGCTATAGATTAAACTGTGTACGAACTACTAACTATTGGGAAAAAATTATGCAGCTGTACTTCTAGGTTTTAGTTTGAATTCATGATCTCAGACCTTAGATGGCCACTTAGAGGCCTGGCAGTCTCTGTATGCTCTACTTCATAGACAGTTTTTCAACCCGAAAGCCTTTCTCCTGAAACATGCTTGTCTGCCTCAGCCTCACACTAACCTCTTAAAACCAAAGTCAGTTGCTCTCATCTTCACAGCACCAAACCTACAAACCTAGTTACACATGCAACCCTTCTTTTCTTTAATGGTATATATTTTAATTTTTGTCTATGAAGGAAGTATTTGTCTGTCATGCCTCAGTTCCTGCACTTGTACTCTGTACCCCATTTCTTCTAACCTTCACCCAGACTTTGCTTCTCTGTCAGTTGCTTTATTGTCTCTATAAACTTTACTGTCTCACTTCCTTATTAACTGTTTAGCTTCTACCATGTTTTATTTTCTCCTTAAGCTATCTTATTAATTCCTATGGATTTAAAAACCACAATTATGTAATGACATCAAAGTGTCTCTGAGTTGTAGACTGTAATATACAGTTACCCTCTTGATATTTTCACTTGATATGTCATAGGTACTTAAAAATTCAGCATACTTAAATTCTTTATTTCTTCCTGCTCTACTCCATTTCAGAAAATGTACCACCATCTTTCTCAAATTGGAAATGGTAGACATCATCCTTCATTCCTTTTTTTCACTCCCTGTCTTTAGTCCATCAGCAAGATCTGTTGATTTGGTATCCAAAATATATCTCTCTGCTCTTCTAGCCTCCCTCTAATTCACAGAGCAGTAAAAGAGATCTTAAAATGCAAATCAAGTCTTTCCTCCTGCCTTGAGACCACTACTTTAGCATAAAATCTAAACTCCATACCATGACCCGGGGGTTTTGCATGATCTTCTTTTCAGCCTCCTTCATGTGTTTCTCCTTGCACATGGTTCTACTGCCTTCTTGGTCTTTTGGTTACTGCAGTGTTCTCTCATGCTTTTGTGCTTTTGGGCATGCTGTTTTTCTGCCTGGAATGCTCTCCCCCTCTGTTGTTCTTATCCTTAGCTTTCTGGGTAAATGTCATTTCAAGAGTTTCTTCTAACCTAATACTTAAGCCTTACGTCTCTCATTCACACCACTTGTTTGGTTCTTTTGCATGGTACCCACTTTATGATTTTTTTGGTCACATTTTTTAAATAAATATTGATTTCAGAGAGGAAGGGATAGAAACATCAATGAAGAGAATCATTGATTGGCTATCTCCTGCATGACCCCTGCTAGGTAGGGATCGAGCCCACAACCTAGGCATGGGCCCTGACCAGAATCGAACCATGACCTCCTGGTTCATAGGTGGATGCTCCAACCACCGAGCCATACCGGCCAGGCTGTCATATTTTTTATTGGTTAAATTCTGCCTCAACTGGAATATAAGTATCAGCAAAGCATGGACTTAGGCTTTATTGTGTGTGGTTATACTCCATTACCTAGCAGAGTACTTGACCATAATTGTTGAATGAATGAATGAATGAATGAATAGAAGAGTAACAGACTAGAAGGAGCCCTAAGAGCACCCAGCAGAGCATCCTTAAATTCCAATTTTGAACAGTAATTATTCCTAATGAAGATGACCTGAGTTGTCAAGTAAGAAGTATAAAATAAATGGAATCCAGTTTAGAAATAAGAGTAAACAAACGAGTATATTTAAAAAGAAAATGGGTCCTAGAAAATGTAAGGGTCTTAAAATATTTTATTATAGGATTTTAAATGTAACCCAACTTTTCTTATATTAAGAGCTAAGCAATTAAATTTAGTCTCTAAATTGAATTATTGCTTAAGTGTTTTTTTAAATGTTATATACTCAGTTCTCATCATTTGTGTATTTTCTATTTGTGATTTGCTTACTTATTAAAGTTTATTTGTAAAATATATTCATTGAAGCACCACAAAATCCATAGCTGTGACACTTTGGAGGTAGTTCACAGACATGCAGAGGGGAAAATTTTGAATGGCCCTGTGCCCATTTTCCCAGCAATTGAGGCCTTATTGTTTCCCCTCTCATTATAAACAGATGTCCTTTTTGTGGTCTATTTAGTGCCACCTTTTTCATTTTTGCTTTTTGTTGATGACTTCACTATTAAAAATGGCTTCCAAGTATAGTACTGAAATGCCATTTAGTGTTCCTAAGCAGAAGAAAGCTATGATGTGTGCTATAGAGAAAATTTGCTGCAAATATTCATAGAACTCAGGAAAATACAATACTTACGATTACAGTTATTAGGTAAGCTTTGTTGAGGCATGAGTTATAGCTCTGTTGACTGGGCTGTGAACTTAATGTTAATGAATTAATATACAGTAGGTTCTCGGGTTACGTTGGAGATACATTCCTACCCACCTACATAAGCACCTACGCCACTCACATGGAGCACATACACAGCAGTAATGAAGTGAAACAGTAAAAAAACTTTAAAAGAAAGATAACAATTCCTGACCTCTACTTGTGGTTAATAAGTAATAAAAAACATAAAGCACATATGTACATACGTAGAAATGGTGGAACTTTTTTTTTTATAAATAAATGGGAGATGGCGACATAACCACGAAACGACGTAGGTCGAGTCCGTCGTAACCCGAGGACTGTCTGTATATAAAGTACCTTTAAACATAAACACACATATAACAAGATTATGTATTGATTGGTTGATGAAAATATTACTGACCAGAGGCTCTCAGGTACAGTGTTTGTGGCAACTTTATGAGAATCAATTGTAAGTTAAAATTCTGGACTTCAGTAAGTGCCTCCTAACCCATGTTAATTATAGTTTAGGGACTTTTTGGTTAGAATATATGTTATATTTTAAAATCTTTAAATTTAAGAGGAGAACTGAATTCATTTTGGTTCAGTGATCCTTTTGGGGCACTTAACAACCAGTAACTGTACATAAAATCTTCACTCCAAGAATTTTTCAGTCAGTGGGATATTCCATTTTAACCCATAACAAAGACACCTCCTGTTACTAAGGAAATTCCAAGGGCTTTTTAAAAATTTTTCATTGATCTTCAGAGAAAGAGAAAAATATGGATGTGAGAGCGAAACATTGATCAGCTGCCTCCTGCATTGTCCTCACTGGGGACCAAGACTCTAAACCCTTCGGTGCACAGAGGATGCCCAACTTTCTGAACCACAATTGCCCCAAGGGCTTTTGAGGCTGTGTGCCAAGAACTGGGGACAGTAATCAGATATATTCTTTATTTTATCACAGGGAGACTGCCTTATAAAAGGTAAAAGTGGAGTTTGCCAGATAGGTGCATAGGTTTTTAAAAGCAGAATCAGGAATGCCAAAACACCAGGAATGAAACACTTTGTGAAATACAATGTCATTTAGTCTAGGTAGATTGTCATGTTCAAAAGGGGAATTTTTGAAGGTGGATCCAGTAAAGTAGCTGGTAGCGAAATGCTATGGAACAGAAGGTCACAAAACCTAAACATATTTGGGCTTTATGTGTTTTAATTTCAATGGAAAATTTCCAACATATACAAAGAGTAAACAGAATAACATAATGACTATATAATGAATATCATGAACTCCTATGTACTCATCACAATTAATAGCTGGTTGTCAGTTTGTTTCATCTCTTCTGCCCTCCAAACATATTATTTGTAGCAAATATTACTTCATTCATAGATATTTCAGTGTACATCTCTAAAATACATGAGCTTTTTAAAAATTACTATTATCGCGTTATTACAGCTAAAAATTTCTAACATCAAATTTCCAGTCATTATTCACATTGTCAGTTCTGCAGTGTTTTTAAAAACAGCAAATCAATTGCTAATATTTTTTAATTGGCATATTTCACTTTAAAATTCTAGATTTTTTTTGTAATTGAAAAATAGCAAGCTCTAGCAAAACTGTTTCTCTTTTATGACAATAGGACCTTGGTTAGAGTCCTTGCCTAGCTGTCTTACTGCTTCACCCTGTGAAGTCTTATAAAGGATTTACACAGGCATATTTCTTGATAAGATTTGCATTACGGAAAAATAACTAAAGGTGGGATCAGAATGTACTTAGGAGAGTGTCCAGAGGGAAGGCATAGGGCAGACAGGAAGACAACCATCTTGATGGGATCCACAATGTGTGTGATCACTACCAGCTGGGCCTTCTGGTTCTCCACCAGTGTGGTACAGTGTTAATCCCCGCCTGAAGGACAAGTGGCTTCTTGGTGGGAACATCCCCTTTGCCGGCAGCTTTCTTTTCAGCCCTTGCCAACAGTCTCCGCTTCTTCTCCTGCTATGTCTCTGGTCTGTACTTATGGGCCAGGTTTAGCAGTTGAGTAGCTGTTTGGTGGTCCTGGGCCTGAGTGAACTGGTTAATGGCAGGAAGCACTTTTAGTCACTTCCAGAGAATAGCCTTTTGTCCCTGCAGCCAAATGTATTGGAGCCATTTGACAATCAGTTGTGATCCCTTTGGGGCTGGCACCACCTTCCTCCCCTTAGCCTTTTTCTTTTAGGATCTTGGATCTTGGGTGGCAGGCGGAGAGAGAAAGGAGTATAAAGGGTTTTTAAAATAACAACAATTTACTCTAATTTCCATACACATAAAATTTGATAATTCTCCAACTACATTAAAGGAAGGAAAGCAAAGCAAAGACTACTTGTATTTTGGGGAACACTCAAGGGACTCTCTTTTTATCAGTTCCTTTTGTGTAAATGAAGGGGTGGGTGGAGAAGTTTAATGTGCTGCTGCAGCTTGCCTGCAGTTTTCTGCATTTACTTTTAATAGTAAGCCTTTATCATCTTAATATATGTTAATACATTGTTAGTTGTAAGAAATATACCAACAAACAACACTTCAGGGTCTGGCATCTATCTAGTAAGTGCTTGGCGTTTGCTGGATTTGTATCTAAATAAATCCTTTTAAGTATCTATTAGTATCAGATTAGAGATTTCACCTGAATTTCCCCAGCAGTGTCTCCACAAATAGGAAATTCAATAAATATTTATAGAACAAATGAATAATTTTGGTGATTTTAATTGCTTTATTTAAAAGGATTCCTCTTTTTCTTAGTTTAAGATGGTATCAACATCCTACAGAAGAAGAATTAAGAATACTTGCAGGGAAGCAGCAAAAAGGGAAAAGCAAAAAAGATAGGTAAGTTATATTGTTGAATTTGTAAAGTGTTAAATATTTGACACAGTTTATCTAAGTACATTTTTGTACTTTGGTTAAAGTAACATTTACTAATTACACCATAAACAGTTGACAAGTTTGAGCTCAAAATCCATGATCTAAAATAATATTGACTCACCCTCTAAGAAAACCCCTTTTGTGATCATCTAATATATAAGCACAAAAATGATTATTTTACTTAAGCATAGTCAGCTATATTCTTCTCTGTGTTTCAGTAATGAAAACAAATAGCCATCATATTAAAATTCAGTGTGGGATTGATGGGGAAGACCCATAATCCATGTCTTTATAAGTCATTTAAAGATACCAGTTAGTTTGGATTCCTTCCCCCCTTTTGTTACCACTCATTATGATGATATTGGGCAAATTCATGTGCTTTTGACTTCTGTTTCCTCATTTTTTACATCAAAGGGGTAGACAAAATAACTTTTTAGGTGCCATTCAGCTGCTGAATATTATTTTGATGTTTAAAGTTTATAAAGAAAACGCTTAACCTGAACATTACTGAATGGACCACAGCAGCCTCATCTGTGAAATGGAAGGACCAAACTAATTTTGAAGGATCCTTTCAGCTTTAAAATTTTATGTCTCTATTTAAATAGCATTCTCAAAGAAAGTGTTTGTTAATTAGCCTTTCTGAATGGGCCTTAGTTTTAGATTCCTCAGTTGGGGATGGGGAGGACTTCTTACGACTTGAAACTGTTATTCTAATGTTATAAAATGTCAGTGAGAACGAACTGTCACCAAATTTAAAAATTATTTTTTATTGTTTTAAATATATCTTTATTGATTTTAGAGAGAGAGAGGAAGGGAGAGGGATAGAGAAAGATACATTGATTGGCTGCCTCCTGCATGTCCCCCACCAGGGATTGAGCCCACAACCCCGGGCATGTGCACTAACCAGGAATCAAATTGGGGACCTTTTGGTTCATAGGTCGATAGTCAACCACTGAGCACACCAGCCAGGCTAAAAATTCTGTAAACATTAATGATTATTTTGCTTGTAATTGGAAATTTGAAAAAAATGTCTTTTCTGATCTCACTACTATTCTCTTTTTCACTTATAATTACAAACCTTGAAGCTCATTAGATTAAGTGTAACCCTCCTTCTCTGAATTTCAATAGTTATTTTTTAAAAAAATATTCCTGCTTAATATTATAATTGCCAAAGAATTTTTAAACAGTTTAACTTAATCTACACAATCCTGAATATATGTTACTATTTTAATTTATATTTTACCTATGAGTAAGTTGTTGATCAGAGAGGTTAAATGAGTTGAGCAAGTTCCCATAATCCTACTAAGAGTCAGGATTTTAATCCAGGTTTTTTTAGTTTCTGCATTTCTTTTTTTTTTAATTCTTTATTGTTGAAAGTATTACATATGTCCCCTTTCACCCCATTGTCATCTCCCAGCCTGCCCCCATTCCACCTCTACCTATTCATAGCTACCATGTCCAACATTTGTAAAGTTTAGTTATGTAATATAGTATTTGTTTTACAAACATTTAATTCTTATTGTATGCTTTATAATCAATAATTTTATTATTTTTACAGTAGTTATTGTATGTTGAAATGCTTTACATTTACAAAAAAGTACACTAGCCATAACCGGTTTGGCTCAGTGGATAGAGCGTCGGCCTGCGGACTGAAAGGTCCCGGGTTTGATTCCAGTCAAGGGCATGTACCTGGGTTGCGGGCACATCCCCAGTAGGGGGTGTGCAGGAGGCAGTTGATCGATGTTTCTCTCTCATCGATGTTTCTAACTCTCTATCCCTCTCCCTTCCTCTCTGTAAAAAATCAATAAAATATATTTTTAAAAAAGTACACTAAATGACATTTTGTTCCTGGCAGCAATAATTATTTGACTTACTGACATGAATTAATATTTTTACTGAGATTTTCCTAGTTTATACTTATTTGAGAATAAATGCAAAATTGTTTCTTAGTATTGTAATTAGTGTTACTGAAACTTAGTTTATTATTTTTAATATATATCTTTAAAAATTAAATTTGTGTGCACCTGAAGATTTCTGTGGTTTCTTCCTTTTGTGATTCTTAGTAAAAGCATCTGAGTTGGCCTTTCATGTTTCTCATGCACATAAGTCTTAATATATTTCTTTTGCTCTGACATGTTTATAGCTACAGATCTGCTTATATGTATGTGTGTGTATACATGTTTAATTACAATGAGAAATGCATTTTGTCTTCACTTGCTTTTCCTTTGTCCCTAAAAAAGATGTTAGGTTGTCTTTAAATCTCCAGGAGACTGTAGGAGAAATGGGGTGAAATGCTAAACTAGCAATTAAGATTTTATTTCCATCACTAATCTGTCTTTTCCTGACAATCTGTATTCACATAATAATTTACATTCATAGTTTATAGTCCCCCTTTTAAAAACTTCTTTTGAGTACCTTACCTCCATTTTGATGAGTTATTAAAAGTTCTTCTTTTTCACTGAAATTTCAAACTGCATTTGTAATTGGTTTGATACAAAACTTGGATAACAATGTAGGTAACTTGTTTTCTTATTTCACTTGTCTGATTTTTATAGGAAATATAATGGTCACATTGAAAGTAAACCATTAACCATTCCAAAGGATATTGACCTCCATCTAGAAACAAAATCAGTTACAGAAGTGGATACCTTTGGTAAGGGATATCTTGGGCAGAGTATTCTGTAAATCTCAGTTTTATATTATGCTAGTAAAAGTACCTTTATCTGTTGTGGCTAGACTTTTTGTATGTTTTTCTAATCACTAAGTTAATTATTCAGAATATGAAATCTTTCTCAGAACTTAGAAGCTCAAAATGACTTCATTTGAATTGAATTTCTCTTTTCACCTAACTTATATAGTAAGCATTATTTTTTCCCATTTTTTAGCAGAAGCTGACTTATACAAGTTTGTTACACATTTTTTGTTCATGCTGAGATCAGTGTTCATTATTTCGAATTCTAAACTTTTTGCCATCTATCCTAGTCTGTTTCTTATAATGTGGCTTGCAAAAATGCATTTGTAGCCCTTGCCAATTTGGCTCAGTGGATACAGCGTTGGCCTGCGGACTAAAGGGTCCCACGTTCATTCTGGCTGAGGGCACATGCCTGGGTTGCGGGCTCGATCCCCAGTGTGGGGCGTGCAGGAGGCAACCAATTCTCTCTCATCATTGATGTTTCTATCTCTCTCCCTCTCTCCCTCTCTGAAATCAATAAAAAAATATATTAAATACATTTGTACATTTATATTGAATTACCTATATTTGCAGTAATTCAACTTTATGCTCACATTTAGTAGAAAAGAAAGTGATTTTAGAATAATAAACTGGATTAGGAATAGAACATTTTACTTCTTCAAGATTTACTTTTTACCCATTGGGTATCTCTGAATAAGTCATTCAGTTTTTTCCTGTGTATGTCAAGTGTTTACCCTACATAATAAAAGCCTAATACGCAAATTGTTTAACCGGGAATTCGACCTCTTGCTATGACATGAGCTGACCACCAGGGGGCGGCACGGAACGTGGCAGGTGTCGGTGACGTGGCAGGTGTCGGTGATGTGGCGCTGGCAGGGGGCGGCAGTGGAGGCATTGCTGGCCCCAGTGGGCCCCAACTAGAGCAGGACCAGGGCGGGATGGTGGAGCAGATGAGGGGGCAGCACCAGGCCAACGCGGGGTGCCAGTCAGGCTGCATGATCTGGGGCCCAATCCCCACAGGCCACCCCGAGAGACCCCACCCATGCACAAATTCGTGCATCTGGTCTCTAGTCTACACTAATAAAAGAGAAACATGGTAATTGGCGTACGACCGCTACCCTTCCCATTGGCTAATCAGTGTATCCTTATGCAAATTAACTGTCAGCCAAGATGGCGGCCGGCAGCCATGCACTGAAGTGAGCAGGGAGGCTTGCTTCCTCCAGGGACTGCAGACTCCAACGTTCCCCGCCTCACTTGCCGGCCTCTCAGCTGCAACTCTAAGCAACTATTACTATGTTGCAAATAAGAAGCTAAACAAAACCCGCTTTCAGTCAGCCCCAGACTGCAACATTGTATCCATGTTTTCAGCAGCGAGGCCTCAGAGCTAAAGCTGGCCCAGAATAAAAAAAAAGAAAAGAAAACAAGAAGCAGTTGGGAGCTTTTAGTCAACTGCCAGCGGGAAAACAGCCCTCAGCCCCTCAGCCAGCCTGGCCAGGCACCCCAGTGGGGACCCCCACTCTGATCCAGGACACCCTTCAGGGCAAACCAGCTGGCCCCCACCCATGCACCAGGCCGCTATCCTATATAGTAAAAGGGTAATATGCCTCCCGGCACCGGGATCAGCAGAGCAGCGAGGCTCCCGGCACCGGGATCAGCGTGACGGGGCAGCACCCAAACCTCCTGATCAGCCCTGCTCTGTGCCTGATAGGGGGGAGCTCCCCAATCCCCCGATCGCCCTGCGGCTCTGTGTGTGACAGGGTGCAGCGCACCAACCCCCTGATCGGCCCTGCTCTGTGTGTGACAGGGTGCGGCGCCCCAACCCCCCGCCCCCACAGGCCCTGCTCTGTGTGTGACAGGGTAGAACCATAACCTCTCCATCGGCCCTGCCCTGAGTGTGACAGTGGTGGCGCCCCAACCCCCTGATCGGCCCTGTTCTGTGGGTAATAGAGGGTGGCGCCCCAATCCCCCTCCACGGGCCTTGCTCTGTGTGTGACAGGGTAGAGCCATAACCTCCCCATTGGCCCTGCCCTGAGTGTGACAGGGTGCAGCGCCCCAACCCCTTGATCCGCCCTGCTCTGTGTGTGACAGGGGGCGGTGTCCCAGCTCCCCTATCGGCCCTACTCTGTGAGTGACAGAGGGGAGCTCCTCAACCCCCTGATGGGCCCTGCTCTGTGAGTGACAGGGGGCAGCGCCCCAACCCCCTGATCGGCCCTGCTCTGTGCGTGACAGGGGGTGGCGCTGCAACCTCCCCATTGACCCTGCCTTGAGTGTAACGGGGCGGTGCCCCAACCCCCCAATCAGTCTATCCTGAGCGTGACTGAGGGTGGCATTGCAACCTCCCGATCCGCCCTGCTCTGTGCATGACGGGGCAGCGCCCCAACTCCCCAATCGGCCCTGCTCTGAGCCTGACCAGGGGCTGCACCTAGGGATTGGGCCTGCCCTCTGCCACCCGGGAGCAGGCCTAAGCCAGCAGGTCGTTATCTCCCGCTGGGGGACCCCCCCTCCCCCCCCCAGTGCACAGATTTTTGTGCACCGGGCCTCTAGTAATTATATAATAACCATAGTGATAATAAATTTAAAATGAAAATATTTCAGTCCTAGAAGAGAAAGTCATCTAATGTGATATTCAGAACACTGGTTTTCAAACCTGACTGTACCTCAGAATCACTTGAGCAGCTCTTTAAAAATAAAGAATTCTCATATCTACTGTTGGAGATGCAGTAAATATAAAGTGGATCCTGGGAATTTGTATTTTTTAAAAATGTTCAAAGTGGTTCTGATTTTTGAGTAGGTTTGAGAAGTAGTGCTTTATATTACGTGAGGAGTTAAAATAATGTGTTTGGGTTTTTTTTTAAATATACTTTTTATTGATTTCAGAGAGGAAGGGAGACGGAGAAAGAGAAAAATGAATGATGAGAATGAATCATTGATCTGCTGCCTTCTGTACACCCCCTACTGGGGATCGAGCCTGCAACCCAGGCATGTGCTCTGACCAGGAATTAAACTGTGACCTCCTGGTTCATTGGTCAGTGCTCAACCACTGAGCAATACCAGCTGGGCAACCTGTGTTTTAAAAAATAATAATTTTGGTAGTGTTGAATAAAAGTATCATTAAGTAATAATTAGGCCCTGCTTCTTGTGTTAAATCTTGCCATCCCAGAAAAACCTTCAAATTCATGTAGCATCTATGAAATTTAGAATTATTTTGTGATTTAAAGTGGCTTCAATATATTTGAAAGTTGATTCTACATCTACAAAGATTTTATGTCTATATGTGGAAAGGGTGTCCTAGGACCCAAAAATGTCAATGAGAAATAATTTAAGTCAATTGTCTAGTAGCATTAAAACTGGTTATGTCATCCTTTTTTCTTTTATACTGTTTTTCATGCATAATTTAAAACATTTAAAAGCACTTTGGCTTCTTTTATTAATTGTCACATTAGTTTTACTATCCTGTGTGTACCCTTACTTATATAAAATGTTCACACACATGTATAAATGCAAGAATATATATGCATATCTCGGTTTCTAGTATAGACTTCATCACTTTTACCAATAACTAACATTTATCAAATAACTATCAGCTAATTAGCTTTAATAACAGCTTAAAATTCCATATTTATCAGCCATTGTTATAAGTGCTTTACCTGTATTAACTCATCTTCACATTCTGTGAGGTACATAACTAACCAAAGTTTAAAAAACAACAACCATCATTAGATAGAGGTTTAATAACTTGGCCAGGATTACGCACTGAATGTGGCAGAAGCAGTCAGCGAGAACTAGGCTATTAATGAACTTAAAAATTGAAATTAGGGTAATGTGGCTTCAGCACACAGATTAATCAATGGTTTGTTTACTTGTACAGTTTCGAGAACTAATTGCAAATATTACTAGTTTAACAACTGGCCACAAAATATCAAGAGCATTTCACTTCATCAAAATAACGGGAGATGTTTTATTTATGTTTATATTAATGTATTTATTTGTGAATGCATGTTTGTGTGTGTAGGTAAAAAGTAGAGTTTTTTACCTGAACTTGAGGTACTCAGGAGCTTAATGGAAATTACTGGACTTGATAAACTCTTAAATTTTCTCTCTATTTCAGTATCATATGAAAAGGTGAGGTATATAATTATATTATTGATACAAAAAGAAGAATATAATACTTGGATTAAATATATAGCAAAGAATATGTATAATTTGTACTTTTGCTGAATGCATATCTTATTGATGCCTGAATATCTTAAAAGTATCTCTCAATTAGTATTATATATTCATTGTAAGTTCCTCTTAAGGAGCATAAGAACATTTGAATGTCACTTGGCTGTTTGCTGTTAAGTTCCCTGGAGGTAACCTTATGTGCGTGTGGGCAGGCATGGAGAATTAGAAGACTTCAGTTGTTGTTAATAAAAATTAACAACAGATAACTGTCTATCTGTTTCATCCATTTCCCTGTCCTTCTTCCAGAAAGTAATTCAGAAGGCTTCACTGGGTGATTTTAGAGAGGGAAAGAGAGTAGGAATCCTGCAACCACTTTAGGGTAAATTTTTTCTACTGATGTTCAGAAGCTAGACATCACACCAAAAAAACCTAAAGCAATTAAAGTAACTTGAACCAAATAAAAAATTTACTCAATCATAAAAGGATTTGGAATTTTTGCTATTACCTCACAGAGATGATGTAAGTTTGGTTAGTTTGTCTTTGATATTTTAAGTAAGTCTTACTTTGAGTGCTATTTTTAAAATACTTTTTCTATAAAAGTGTGATTTTAAAATAGCCTCAGACATTACATTTTATCGCTAAAAATTTTCCAAAGCAATGTAGGTCGTTTTATTATGTGCCAGTGAGAACATACAAACTAATGTATATGTATGTGATTTACTTCCACATTTTTAGGAGGCCTTCTATAAAATGATGTTGATATTTTGGACTATATATCCTCTGGCAGAAGTAAACCAGAATATCTGAAATGAAAAGGAAGAGGGAATGATAAATACTTTCAGAGAATGCTAATTTTAATGTAAACCCTTAAGAATGGAATAGTTTTGCCCTAACCGGTTTGGCTCAGTGGATAGAGCGTCGGCCTGCAGACTGAAGGGGGTCCCAGGTTCCATTCTGGTCAAGGGCATGTACCTTGGTTGTGGGCACATCTCCAGTAGGGGGTGTGCAGGAGACAGCTGATCAATGTTTCTCTCTCATTGATGTTTATAACTCTATCCCTCTCCCTTCCTCTCTGTAAAAAAATCAATAAAATATATTTTTTTAAAAAAAGAATGGAATAGTTTGTTGAAACGGTGTGGTTTTATGGAAAATTTATAGGCATTTCATCAGCTTTTCTTACAGGAGCAGATAACTTATTAAAAAGTAGATTAATTTATTATTTTAACCTGCAGTAACTCAAAATTACTAATCCTTCATTAATGCAATTAATAACTGTAACATAAAGTTTAGCATTCCTCACAGAAATTAATATAAGTAAAGCTGTAGTAGTCTATATTAGATTGTATTCTAAAGCAGTGATTTTCAAATAGTGTGCTGCAAGAATTTTTAAAACATGCCATACTTATTTAGTCTGGGGCACTGACCTCTTTTCCCTTAGATTGTCAAATTAAAAAGTAACAACAGCCAATGACAATAGCCATCCTATGTGAATGAACCAAAAATATATATATATATTTTTTGTCAGTTGAGCAAAAATATATTTTTTTGGTATGCTGCAGAATTTTAGTAATTAGTTTATATGTGCCATGAGATGAAAAAGGTTGAAAATCGCTGTTCTAAAGTATAGATTAGATTCTTTATAAAGAAGTTTGATTTATAACTTCTGTAAAATATAGCTAATCAGCTAAGAAAATACCAACTCATTTTGCAATCATATATTTTTAACAATTTAAATAATTTTTGGTAATCAGTTCAGGTTTATTTTAATTATTTCATTTATGTGGTATTAAAATTTAGTTTTGGATACCAACATTCTTGGTCTCTTTCCTGTATTTTTAGATTCTCATATTTGTAATCCTTACATTGCAAAACACCAAATAGAATAAAGTCTAGTATGTTTATAGTTAATTATAGATAAACCCTTCTAAGCTGTTTATGAAAGTTTAAGTAAAATTTTTTTAACCTTTATTTTTCAGCGTTGCATTACTTTCCAGAGTATCAGTGGCTGGTGGATTTCACAGTGGCTGCTACAGTTGTGTATCTAGTAACTGAAGTCTACTACACTTTTATGAAGCCCACACAGGAAATGAATATCAGCTTAGTTTGGTGCCTGCTTGTTTTGTCTTTTGCAATGTATCCTTCAAAACATCATTAATATCAACTTACGAATTTGTTTTCCTTTTGTAGCTAACACCATTAGATCTCATCTCTTATTTGAAAAAGAATTTAGATCATTAGAGAAGTTTTCTTTGTTGAAATCCTCTTTATTTAATTGACAAAATTTCAAAGTAGAGGTAAATGTTTAGAAATGAAATTCAAGGAAAGATGCCAGTTGCCTGCCTTTCCGTTCTTGAGTCTCATGTCGAGCCACCTTTACCTCTTTTAGGATTTCTTCCATAAGTTTAAATGTTAAGTGATAATGGTATTTCTTTAATTTTAGATATTATTGCACCTTTCTCCTTTTTTTCCTTTCCTTCTGTTTCCAGAAAGTAAACAGACTTTTTTTTGTTTTTTTTGTTAAATCAGTAGCGGTTTTAGTTACACCTATGAAAATATTTATAGCTAAGCATTATATTACCTCCTAGACTGGTTGTCTAAGACTGGTTTTCTTATATGTGTGTTTATGTTTTCGTTTTTATATATTTTGTAATTTTCTGGGAGATTTTCTCAACCTTCCCAGTGCTATAGTTGAGTTTTTGATTTCTGCTGTAATTTTTAATTTTCAAGAGCTTTTTTTTTATTTCTCCTCCTCCCAGTTTATAGAATCCTATTTGTTTTATGATTACATTGTCTTGTGTCTATTTGAGATACTGATAGATTTTGTAAAGATTTTCTTTATGCCAAGTATCTTTTCCCTCTAAGTTGTTCTTGTTTGGTTTGGTTGCTGTCTTTCATGTTAAAACAGTGGTTCTCAACCTGTGGGTCTCGACCCCTTTGGGGGTCGAACGACCCTTTCATGGGGGTCGCCTAAGACCGTCGGAAAACACATATATAATTACATATTGTTTTTGTGATTAATCACTATGCTTTAATTATGTTTAATTTGTAACAATGAAAATACATCCTGCATATCAGATACTTACATTACGATTCATAACAGTAGCAAAATTATAGTTATGAAGTAGCAACGAAAATAATTTTATGGTTGGGGGTCACCACAACATGAGGAACTGTATTAAAGGGTCGCGGCATTAGGAAGGTTGAGAACCACCGTGTTAAAGACTTCTTAGAGAGATCTGGTGACATTTGCCTGTTTAAGTGTGAGGCACTAAAAGACTGAATGGAAGCTCTGAGCACATGTGAAGCAATTTGTTGAATCATCTGGATTGGCCGGAGATCCTCACCAAAGCATAAATCTCCAGACTTCTTTCAGGCAAGGAAATCTTAACTGGTTACATTTTTGAAAGTAACTACGTTTAGTAGCGCTTTTTTCCTAATACCACCACCAACACACATTCATTCACACTTTTACCCCGATCTGATCGCTTCCTCATCCTTTCTGGGAGTTCTGCTGTAAAATCAGAGTGCATCTTGGCTTTCTGATTAAGTTTCCTCATTCTGTCTCATCATTTACCACTTATCTGCCAGCTTTCTAGATTCCAAAATTTTACTGCTTTGTTTCGTTCATTCACTGTATTGATGTATTTAAAAACAGAAACATTCTTTTACCATCACTTTGGTGTCGATTGGGGAGAGGACAAAAGTAAGCAGATATGATTAGTCTGCTATTTTTATCCATAGCTTTATATTGTCTCTTTGGTGAGATTCTCTGTTTTCTGGGGGCGGGAGGTTTGGGTTTTTTTAGAAACTCGTTAGTCAGATGTTTGATTTCTTTGAATGATTCTTTAATTTTCTTACCTCCCCTTTTATTTTATATTATATTTTTTGTTTTTCTCTTAATTTTCTCTTTTAATCCTTCTGTTGAAATTTTTGTGTCAGCTCTTACTTTTTAAATTATTGGTACCTTTTTCTTTGAATGTTCCATTTCCATAGCACTCATGTGTCATGGATGTGTAATATCTTTTTACTTCTAAGGATATTAATATATTTTACATTTAATTTGAGCCTTGCATTGTTTGTTTTTAGTCCCCCCCTCTCTTTTTTTTTTTTTTTAAATATATTTTATTGATTTTCCACAGAGAGGAAGGGAGAGAGATATAGAGTTAGAAACATCGATGAGAGAGAAACATCGACCAGCTGCCTCCTGCACATCTCCTACTGGGGATGTGCCCGCAACCCAGGTACATGCCCTTGACCGGAATCAAACCTGGGACCTTTCAGTCTGCAGGCCGACGCTCTATCCACTGAGCCAAACCGGTTTTGGCTCCCCCCTCTCTGTTTGAATCACATTTATGTTAAAGACTAGAGGCCTGGTGCACGAAAATCGCGCACGGGTGTGGGAGGGTCCCTCAGCTCAGTCTGCACCCTCTTGCAATCCAGGACCCCTTGGGGGATATCTAAACTGGTAATCAGACATCCCTCTCACAATCTGGGACTGCTATCTCCTAACCGCTTGCCTGCCTGCCTGCCTGCCTGCCTGATCACCCCTAACCACTCGCCTGCCTGCCTGATCTTCCCTAACCACTCTGCCTGATTGCTCCTAACTGCTCGCCTGCCTGCCTGATGGCCCCTAACCACCTCTGCCTGCCTGCCTGCCTGCCTGCCTGATTGCCCCTAATCACTCGCCTGTCTGCCTGATCGCCCCTAACCGCCTCTGCCTTGGCCCCCATCGCTGCAGCTTCATCTGGAAGTCATTCAGCTGTCCGGTCTAATTAGCATATTACGCTTTTATTATTATAGATTGTTCTCAAATGGCTCATGATCTTTGAGTATCTGTTTATATTCAAGAGGGTAGTATGAAAATATTGGAAGTTTTTTGTAAGTGGTGGGAGCTTATTGATTGGTGGGACTTTTATTGGATCAGTTGGAGACCTGGTAGCACTCTTTTTTCTCAACAGTTTTTTTCTTTATTGGTTTGAGGGCGGGGGAGGGGGGGTAGAGATTGATTTGTTTTTTCACTTTCATTCATCAGTTGACTCTTGTATGTGCCCTGACCAGGGATCAAACCAGCAACCTTGGCTCTAACCAGCTAAACTACCCAGCCAGGGCCTGGCAGCATTCTTGGGAGGAACTGCTAAATATCAGTGTCTGCAGGTTGTTGAGCATATCATTTTCTCCAGAAAAGATTTGTGCATTTTCTCATCTTTGGGGGAATGTCTGACAGCCAGTGTTGTAGGAGCTGATTGGGGAAGAAGACTTAGAGCAGGGGTCCTCAAACTTTTTAAACAGGGGGCCAGTTCGCTGTCCCTCAGACCATTGGAGGGACTATAGTTTTAAAAAAAACTGTGAACAAATTCCTATGCACATTGCACATATCTTATTTTGAAGTAAAAAAACAAAACTGGAACAAATACATATTTGTATTTGCATGTGGCCTGTGGGCCGTAATTTGAGGACCCCTGACATAGAGACTCAGAATTCAGTGTGCAGGCAGTAATCTAAATGTGAGTCTGTGTACTACCCTCCCTTGTTTTCAGCTCTTCATTGTAACCCCAAGTTCTGTCTAATACTCCCAAGCCCAATCTTTTCTGGTTTAACATTAGTTATTCCGGATTGTGCCAGAGTTGGGGAAGGGCCATCATCTAAACCAGTGGTCGGCAAACTCATTAGTCAACAGAGCCAAATATCAACAGTACTTCTTCAAAATAGACTCGCCCAGGCCGAAAACCGATTTCTGCGCATGGGCCACGAAGTTTCAATCGCACTGTACGTGCGTCCGCACGTGGTATTTTGTGGAAGAGCCACACTCAAGGGGCCAAAGAGCCGCATGTGGCTCGAGAGCCGCAGTTTGCCAACCACGGATCTAAACTATATGACTAGGCAAGAGAAAAGATCTGGGAAGTCCAATTCAGCCAATCATTCTGTTTTCATTCATTCTGCTACCCTGCCTTCAGAGGTACCTGCTGTCTCCAATTCCTGATTTCCCAGATATATAATTGAATGAATTGTCTTTTTACTAGGTTCCTCCTTATTGTAGATCCAGCATAGCAAAGAAAGCTGAAACCTAAAAAAGTTTTTGTCTATATACTTAGTGTCTTCTAAATTTTGTTGAAATCTCTTTTCTCTTGTCACCTTTTTTCCAATTCTTTGCTTTTGGGGATTTTTACTCTCCTTCCTATATGGTTCATTTAGTTAGAATTTGGGAATAAGCAGTGTAAATGTATGTCTTACATCTTTTATATTCAACGAGAGACTGTTAACCTGATTTTAAAGCTGTAAGTGGATTTTATTTAAATTATATGATATGATTTGACATTCAACACCACTGTTCTATTTCTCTTTTGACTCTTTTGGATTGATTTAGATATAATTTAGAACAAAAGAGCCAGAGCAAAGCCTTAAGAGTCAACATCTTCACAAGTATATATTGTTTTGGGTAGAAATACTGATTAAGTTGTTGTCAGTTGTGCTAATTTCAAGAGCAAGTTAAAAGTGGAGCATTTAAAATATTACTATTTAATTCTATAGTATTATATATGTGAAAATACCATTTAGTCGGATGATGTTTACATAGAAATGCATATTCTTGATACTTCCTTTTATTTAATGTATATACAGCCCTTAATACCTACTTACCAAGAAATTAGAAAAATATACTTAATTGGTTACTCCAGTTATTGTTTATGGGAATAAATTTCATCTTTCATTTCACTCAGTAATGCCTAATGTGAGAGCAAAGGTCCCACACAATCTTCAGTACTGAACTGGCTCTGCTTAGTTTTAAGTAGTGCACTTGTGAAAGCCACCAAACAATAGCATCCCTGCCAGAATCTAGTAGCTGCCTGTCTCTCCATCCCAGAGAAGACAGAAAAGGCTGAAGGGCTTTAGAATCCAGGCTATTTTCTGCTAACTTTGACCCTACACAAAGGGGATAGGGAAGTAGGAAAGTAGAATCATGTCTATGCTTGGGTATGTGATTTTTCTTCGAACTTGTACCATGTGAGAGAATGACCTGTGTCTTCCATGGCATGCAGGAAATCAGAATCAAATGCCAGATATCCAGATTAACACCGAAGAGGAGTCTGTTTATAGCCTATCTTTCATCTTAGTTATACCATATCTGGTAAGCCTTTCATAGCCCATGAACACAGTCTAGCTGCAGTGACCCCTGTCTAGCTCCTCTTTACTTTCTTGTAGTACGTGCCTACTTATTAGTCAAACACATGTCTCCATTGATTACGTAGGACAATAGCTCCACTTAATTGCAGTTACAGATACATATTAGACATATATAACTTAAATAATTGGCTCACTTAAAAGTGATGGAGAAAATATTTTTATTTCCATGGTTATCCAGGCCCCCCCCCCCATTTGTTGTATTTGACATACTTATATATGACAACAATTAAAATTTTTACAAAACCTTGAAATCTCTAAAATTATGAGAATGACTTTTTTAAAGGTATAACCCTAAAATCTTGAACCTTGGAACATGAAACAGAGCACCTATTGTCATCAGTTCTGCTTTTTGCTTCAACTGAGTTGTACATGCATCTTAGCTGTCACACTGCTTCCAGTCTTCTAAATCCAAACAAATATTCCCCTACCTATTTGTAATTCTAACCATCTATTTGACCAAGTCTTTGTGTTCCAATTCCATTTATGCCAAGTTACGTGGTGTGGGAAGGTAAAGAAAGCCTTACAGTGAGGATGGAGCATTGTAATAATTATCTTTTTAGGAAGATGGCCCATGAAGTCTTAGACATTGGAGGAATGCTGCTGATATTATAATGTGAATCATATTTTTTATTTATAAATAAAGGAAAAATAAAAAGGTAAAAGTGGTTTTTGAAGAAAACAGATTTTGTGGAAGTAAAACTTCTAAAAATTAAAATACTCTACAATCAGTTTTTTAAAAGAACTTTCTCTTATGAATAAGCTGTATCACAGAGTAATATTGAATCAATTACGTGAATTTGAGTGAGAAGAAAGCTATTCTACAAAGTGATAAAGCTTCTCAGTAGTCCTATTATATTTGGTTAAAGGACTGGATCATTAGTCACATTTCCACAGCGCTAGTATTTTACAATGTGGATGGTTTAATGTACAAAGCCCTATTATATATGTTTTTAAGGGTGTGTTTTAAAATTTTAATTTCTCTTGGTTTCCAGACATTTATACAAAGCAAAAAGTTGTGAATGATTTAAAATGAAATAAATTCTAAGGTTATCTGTGTTAAATATGCAATTTTGTGTGTAGATTTGTAAACTAAAGGTCTGTAATTTAAATGTTCTATTTGTTTGCTGTAGGAAATAGACGACAGCAAACTTAAGTCACTTTTTCTAAATTCCTTAAAATATTCTAAATTACTGTATTCTTACTTTACAAAAATAGTCTGTCTTAGATTAAAAAGAAAAACACACTAAACCCCGAAGTGAACTGCGTAAGATAGCAAGGTCTCTAGTGAGAAAGAAGCAGAGTCAAAGCTATTGAATCTGAGCCAAGGTTCTTGTCTTGAAAATTTGTATATAGCATGTTGTGTCAAAGCTTTGTTTCTTTTATAAACTTTTAGAGATCTATGACATTAATGCTGCCAAATTAATTCACCTTCTAGATCAGAAACCTAGCATTATATAGGGAACTTACTTGGGAGATAGGGCTATATTTCTGTTTATTAGTTTATAATTGAGTATGACTTTTTATTTTAGCTTGTAAATTATCATTTTCCTTCAGAATCTGAACGTTGAAGAATAACTTTTGTTGTTGTGCTTTATTTTAATCCAGGAGATTAGATAATAGGTTTTTTGTTTGCTTGCTTGTTTGCTTCCTTGCTTCCTTTTATTTTTAAAGAAAGCCTGTGTATTGTCCTTTTTAAAATCTTTAGCTATTATTTCCTTCCATAGTCGGGCCAGGTTGAGGCTGGCTGGCTATAAGCTTCTTGAGGGATGAGTTTTACATATGCATAGTACTTTTTAGTTTATCCATGAGAGAATTTTAGGTTTTTCTTTTTAACTAGTTTTCTTTTTAACTAAAATATACTAATTAAACCTTTATCTCAAAATATGAAGAAATATTTCAGTTAAAAATTATCCAAGTTGGTTGTTTTGTTTCATTTTTTAACATTGGAAGACAGTTTAAAGGATTTTACTTGCCAGGTCATAGGATCAATGTACTTATTGTTAGTTTTCAGTGTATACACTATAGCAGATTCTTGGTATAGTTTCTAGGTTTCTTTGCAGTGAGAATGCATAGTATGTTTTTTTGGGTATTTTAGTTGCCTTTTCTTATGGAAAAATAGATGTGGGAGGTTTAACCATTTGAATGGGAAAACAGTGTTTTTTTATTGTTAGGTAGTAAAAACAAGATTTTTTTTTAACAGTGCAGAAAACTTTTAATTTACATGAAAGTTTACATGAAAGTTTAGTTACATAACTTAGTTGAATTGAAACAATAAGATAATATAAATTTTGAGAAACTTCTGTAAATTTCTGTGTTTATTCCTTAGACTATCTGTTTGATTTGTCTATTGGCAACAAAATATTTTTTAGAATATGATCTTGCTTGATTCTTTTCCTTCTCAAAAAAGCATTGATAAAATATCTTGAATAATTTCAAAATATTAAAGTACAGAAGACTTTTTTTTTTAAATCCTCGAGGATGTTTTTCCATTGATTTTTTAGAGAGGGGAAGACACAGGGAAAAACAGAGAGAAATATTGATGTGAGAGAAACACATCGATTGGTTGCCTCCTGCATGTGCCCCTACCAGGGCCTGGGCCTGGGAGGAGCCTGCAACCAAGGTACGTGCCTATGACCGGAATCGAAGCCAGGGACCTTTGGTTTGCAGGCTGAAGCTCTATCCACTGAGCCAAACCAGCTAGGGCAGAAGACATTTTCTTAATACAAGAATTGGGTCTTTACAGCAATGTGAACACAAATTAAGTTAAAACATATTAGTAGCTTTGTAAGTATATTTTATTTGTTATCCTAGATTTGAGAGAAATTTGCCATTTTAGAAATAAAGTTAAGCCTTTTGATCATTTGAAAGCTCTTATTTCCACCTTGAAGATAAATATATTTAAAATACTTCCTACTGAGTAATCTTTTTAACTATCCATGGTTTCTTTTCCATTGTAGTTTTTGTATTTGCATGTAGAAATTATGACCAAATTCCAATTGCAAAAAAAGTTGATATTAAATTAGAACTTTAAAAATATCATACATATAGCAGAAAAAAATTTATCTTACCCCTAACATTCTATTTACTTTAAGGATTGAGATTTTATAATATAAAGCAAGATAAGTTAGCACTTAAGTAGGCAGTACATTCAACTAGGGCTGAAGGGTTATTAATAAGGGGGTAAATTAGCCAAAACCGGTTTGGCTCAGTGGATAGAGCGTCGGCCTGCAGACTGAAAGGTCCCAGGTTTGATTCCGGTCAAGGGCATGTACCTGGGTTGCGGGCACATCCCCGGTGGGGGGTGTGCAGGAGGCAGCTGATAGATGTTTCTCTCTCATCGATGTTTCTAACTCTCTATCCCTCTCCCTACCTCTCTGTAAAAAATCAATAAAATATATTTTAAAAAAATAAGGGGGTAAATTATTAAATAAAAAGAAAATAACTTTGTATATGTAATTTTGAATATCTATAATAATAAAAGCATAATATGCTAATTAGACCAGACAGCCGAATGACGTTCCGGATAAAGCCGGGGCTGCGAGGGCCGAGGCAAGCCACTGTGTCTGTGAGGGCTGAGCCCCTTGCATGAATTTTGTGCATCGGGCCTCTAGTTTACTAATATAATATCCTTTATGAAAGTCTACAGAATGATCTATGAAAATAATAGAGGGATAAAGATGGGGGGAGGTTACTCATAGTGAAGGTGCTTGCCCATTATTCCCACTAAGACAAAAATAGATAAATGCCATGATTTTACCTAGTAAATGTTTTTTATTATACATTATCTGTAAATATAGAAGGCTTATTTTGGTATATTATCCAATATTATTTACATGATCAGGTTGTATTTATGTATAAAATGGAAAAATAAGTCTAATTTACTTGGTAATTGTGGACAATTTATGAAGAAACATTCAAAGGAAATAAGTCTTAGAGAAATTTTATTTTGAAATCCATTTCTATAGTATTTCAGATGTAGTTTATTTTTCTGTGTGAATAACTTACTGCTAATAAGCATATTTATAGTATGAGAGCAGAACAAGATTTTGTTTTCTTATTTCAGAACAATTTGTTATAATTAGAAAAATTTGATAGATAAATAGCTCAACAAGAACTTTGCCGCTATCTTAGCTAATGCAGGATGTCTTTACAAGTGATCTCAAACTAAAGTTAACCACAGTTGTCTGTGAGTAACTCCAGACGTGATACCACAGTAGTTATTTCTCCCATCTCTTAAATTGAAAGCCAGATTATATATATAAAAGCCAAAGCGACTGAACGACCGTTTGACCCGTCGCTAAGATGTGCACTGACCACGAGGGCCAGATGCTCAATGCAGGAGCTGCCCCCTGGTGGTCAGTGCACTCCCACAGGGGGAGTGCCGCTCAGCCAGCTTACTAAGCAGCGGAGGCGGCAGGCACAGCGGGCCGGAATGAGCTGAGTGGCACGGGCTCCTCTCTGGCTGCCTGCTGCTTTGTGCACTACTACATCCCCTGAGGGGTCCCGGATTGTGAGAGGGCACAGGCCAGGCTGAGGGACCCTAGCGGTGCACGAATCCGTGCACCAGGCCTCTAGTATCCTAATATATGTAATGCTAACAAAAGTATTTTTTTCTTTTTAGGAGGTTTTTGTTTATTCTACTACCATGTACTACTTTTGGGGCTTACATATAAATGGAGTAAAATACATGTCGCTCTAAAAGTTTGGTGGAACAAGAAGTTTTGTTTTGAGTTGAAACATGATGACGATTCTATAACATAGAATCCCAAAACGTACTTCAATTGGTTTAACAAACCTTTGCTTAACTTCTCAGCTAGGAATGAGCTGTTACACATTAGGGTTGTTGCTGGAAAATACTCAAGAATTTTTTCCTTTGGAGGGAGATTATAACTCTCAGAAAGGCTGCCTGTTTACTTCTCTATAAATTAGGTTAAATATTTGTTCTATTCTGTTCTGGGTATTTGTTCTATTCTGTTCAGGTTTTTCCCAGTGAAGGATTAGATTGTGTTGAAAACTTGTTTTTTATGATGATAGTGTTTCACAAGCATAGAAAACAGTTCTAACAGGTGGTTAATATTAATCATCATTAACATTTCACTATATTTTAATTCATAGGATGTGGAAATAATCTCAGTGTATGAGATTAAAAAGATTAGTAAGAACATACAAATGTACTTTATACATTGTGAAGTTGTATGAACTTCAAGTTCTATTAAACTCCAGGATATAATGTACTTATTTCCAAAGTGGGGGTAGGGTTACACTGTAGATCAAACTTTTTAAAATATAGATTGGATTTTCTGAAATGTTAACTTTTATCAAATAATATGTATCTATGGTTCATACAGACAAAAAGTACTAAAAGTATTGTATTAAAAACCAAGAGTCCCCCTCCCTACCCCTACTCTGGAAAAAAGGGCCAGGAGCAAGCCTGAGGACCCTTCAGTCTGAGGTCCATGCCCTTGAGGGGAATTGAACCCAGGACCCTTTAGTCTGGGGGCTGACGCTCTATCCACTGATCCAAACTGGCTAGGGCATTACTTTACAATTTTTGCTGAAATCAGTATTCAGTGATTATTATACCTATATAAATATATGTGTGAGCATTATATTTTACACAGAGTCACTTATAATTTCTATTAGTTTCATTTTTTTTTAACCCAAATGGAGATACTCTTCTTAGAGACCTCAGTTCTCTGACTTGTAGCTGGGCTGCTTGCTCTTCAGGCCTACTGTACAACTGTCATCCTGGGACTTTTTTTGTTGTCATTGTAGGAATTTCCTTTACCTTTCTCCCAAGTTCAGTCTTCAGTATCCAGGATTCAGTGTTTTTCTCTATCCTGGTTTGTTCAAATGTTTTGGTGGCGCTTTCTGTCAAAGTGTGCATGTGAGGTAACTAACTAGTTTTAGACTTCTCAGTTTTGAAAGTGCCTAAATACTCTCATTTATCCATTGGTAAGTCTAAGTTGTTAATATTTTTCTTCATAATTTTGAAGATATTGTTCCATTGTCCTCTACCTCAAAAGTGGCTCTTAAAAAATATGTCATGATATTTAATCTTTTGTGTATGCCTTGTTTTTTATTGTTTTTCTTCTCAGGAAGTTTTTACTTTTATTTGGTTTCTGAAGGTTCATGTAGTTTATAGGGAATTTTTTTTTTCATCCTTTATGCTGGGCTTTTGGTAGGCTCTTTTAATTTGGAAATTTTGAGTTTGGATATTATTTTTTATTATATCTGATAATTTTTTTCCTTCTATAATCTCCCCCACCCATTTCTCTCTCTCTCTCTTTTGTTAGGCAGATAGTTTACCTCCTGGACTGATCTTCTCAATTAGTACCCTTTCTGCTTGATGGAACTTTTCCTCAACTTTATCTTTCAAATCTAGTTTTAAAAATTTTGCCTGTCCCATTTTTAATTTTTCTGAGCTTTTAAAAAAATATCTAACCATTCTTTTTCCATAGCGTCTTGCTCATATTTCAAAGATGAATTTATCTTTGCTTAGCTTTATGAAACATAGATGTAGCCCATATAGATTATATATATATATATGACATACATTCTTCTGCCTTTATCATCTCTCTTATCTCCTAAGTTATTTTCCCCCTGGACTTTTCTCTTTGTTGTTTTATATAAAATGCTATGCTGTGATACAGGGGTTGGTAAACTATGGCTTGCTGTATGTGAGCTGCATCCTGTTTTTTTATAGCTCTGGAGCTGAGAATGGATTTAAAAATTTTAAAGGGTTGTTTTGAAAAATTAAAAACAGAAGACTATGCTACATACAGAGACTGTATGTGACCCACAAAGCCTAAAATATTGACTATATGGTCCTTTACAGAAGAAGTTTTCTATCCCCTGCTCTAATGTCTGGGGATTCTTGGCTTTCCTTTCATATTTAAGCAGTTTAGAAACTCTGTGCAAATAGGGTTTGGTTAGCTTCACTGAAGAATGACTTGGTGATGCTGAAGCTAATGTCTGTAGAGGAGAGTAATCTCCTGCCTGGAGTGTACAAGCCTGTGTGCATGTTTCAAAGGTGAATGTGCCTTTGAGTATGTTGACTTTTACTTAATTTTTCTGTTTTGAGTACAGTTGCCGCAATCTAAACTGCTGTACCTCGGATTCAGTTTCTTCTGGGGCTAATCTTAGACTTCTGCTGGAGCCAGAGTGGAGTTTGTTACCTGGCTGCACAGGAAAGTAATGGAAAGTTGGGAGTCCAATTTCTACTTATATAGAGGTCAACTCCTACATGTGTTTTCATTTTGTACCCACACTGCTCAGTTTTGTAGAATCTTGTACCGCCTAGATAACATTTTCAAAAGATTTAAACACAGTTAAGAATTGTATCCATAGTAAAAATTAATTTAGCTTTTTTGTCCTTGTGTACATTCCCATATTTTTGATATTTGAAGTTTGGTGTTTTATTCAGTTATATCAAAAACAAGTTAATGCTGAAAACTAGAAAGGCATCTTTAATTTTCAGAACAGCCCCCTGAGGTGGTGGATATATTAGTTGTATTTTACAAATGAAGAAACTGAAAACAAAGGAAAGTAAATTAACTTCACTCAGAGGATCACATAGTAAGAGTAGAACCAAGATTCAGCCAGGCAGTCTAGATCGAATGCTTTCTTTCTTTTAAATACACTTTTAGTATTGATTTCAGAGAGGAAGGGAGAGCGGAGATAGAAACATCAATGATGAGAGAGAATCATTGATCGGCTGCCTCCTGCACGCCCCACACTGGGGTCAACCAGTGTGGGATGTGCAACCCAGACATGTGCCCTGACCAGGAATCGAATTTGACCCAGTTAGTAGGTCTACACTCAACCACTTAGCCACACCAGCTGGGCAAGGGAATGCTTTCTTTATAACTCTGTCACACTACAATATGATGTACTTGGCAAGTAAATTATAGTAGTAAGTGCTTTGAGTTTAGAAGAGGAAAACAATGGTCTGGGCTGGAGAGGTAAAAGTAAGCTTCATGACGGATGTAATTATAGAGCAAGCATGTCAAACTCGCAGCCCGTCCCACTATGAATATTTTTGCAGCCCAGCCAATATAACGGTAAGAAACATTTTAATAAAATTTTGTAACAATTTTTACAATATCCTGTTATACATAATAATTAATAACAAACTACAACATTCGCTAATGACTGAGTACTATAATCATGTTGCATTCATTTCCCTTATGGGCCTTACGCGCAGGCGCACCATTTCTCTCCACTAATACTAGCAGCGAATATTTTAGCAGCCGATTGCCATGTCATTAGCCTTAGACTGACTTGTTTGGTGTGTGCAACAGGAAATACTTCGCTTTCAGAGAACAAGAAAAATAGATTTATTTGTGTTATGCCTATTAATTTGTGCAGTTATTCAGTGTCTGGTAAGTTAATATTCAAGAAAAAATATTAATTTTTATTAAAATGTTCTATTTTATGTTAACGATTACTCATTTATTTCAGCCCTTTGTTTTCAGCATGTCTCTATTGAAGTATACCTATGTTTCTTTGAAAATTGAAGCTTTTGTTTTTTTGCAGCCCACATAAACTTAAACCTTGTTTATTTGGCCCGTGTTGGCTTTTGAGTTCGACATGCTTGATGTAGAGCTTCAGCCTTATTAGGTAGGTAGAAAGGAAGAGGGTAATTCTGATGACAAGTTATGACCAAAGATTTATATAGCTGTTACATTTAGGAGATGGTAAATACACCATTTGGGTTGAGGTGGAGGTTTATGGACTAATGAATGAAAGCTTGAACATATGGGCATAGCCAAGTGATAGTATTAATAGAATATTGTATATGTATTTTACATTGTGGTTTATGGGAAGGTTCTGTTCTAACATGAGACTCAATAAATTCTTGATTGTAAGATTTACCCAATATTCAATATGAATTGAGGATGCAGGGATTATAAGATTTTAGGTGTTTGTGGTGTAGGATTATATTAGATTAAAGTATTAATGACATAAGGAAGATTATGCTTCAGGAATAAAGCTGCATCTGGTTTTGTAGATGTTTTTTTCTTTTAGTGTTGACATCATTCATTCATTCATTCATTCATGTTAACCCTCACCTGAGAATAGTTTTCCATTGATATTTAGAGAAAGTAGAAAGGAGGAAGGGAAGGGGGTGGAGAAGGAGAGAGAGAGAAAAAAATATTGATGTGAGGGAGACACATCAGTTGGTTGCCTCCTGCATGCTCCCAGACCAGGGCCAGGTATGGAACCTGCAACCCAGGAATCAAACCTAAGAACCTTCGGTGCACAGGCTGTTGCTCTAACCATGGCCAGGGCGGTGTTGACAAATTTTGTAATTCATTTCTATGGTAACAAAGCTTGGTAGTGGGTATAATCTTTGAGAAATTTCATTTTGGTTGTTTGATAGCAGTTTTGGCTAAAGAAGTTATTTTGCTGTTTAGTGTAACTAAATAAATGGGAAATTTTTCACTTATAGATTCCAGTATCCATTTTCAGTAAAATATAAAGCAGTTTTTTCCCAACCTGTACTTGGAGCCTTCAGGCATTGAAAAAGATCATAGCCAGATCTCAAAAGTGGTTCAGTTGTGGTTCTGGAGTTTTTATATTTTGTTTTTTAGTTTCTTTTTCCTTAGCCTCCCAGTTTGTAAGTTCTTCATTATAATGCCAAGAAAGAGATGGATCTGTTGTGTTTGATTCTACTAGTAAAAGGATCCACCAGTTTTATTTCTTTTATTTTTAAGTTTTGGAGAAGAAATAAGTTAGGAACATGGGATTTAGAATATCCTAAAGGGAAAAGTTTGAGCATCTGTATTTTAGATTCTTATTATCACTCTTCTTACCAATATTTATGTTTCATAAATTCTATCTTGAATGTTGAAAGTTAGATGAAGTTTCTTTTAAGACTTGTAAAATAGATTCTTTACATCATTATAACAAAAGCCATTTGCAAGGGGAAAAGTTTCAGTAGTATTTTATTTAAAACTCATTGTTTTTTCTTTGTTATTTGCTTTCTTTTTTTTTTTTTTCTTAAATATATTTTATTGATTTTTTGCAGAGAGGAAGGGAGAGAGATAGAGAGTTAGAAACATCGATGAGAGAGAAACATCGACCAGCTGCCTCCTGCACATCTCTTACTGGGGATGTGCCCGCAACCCAGGTACATGCCCTTGACCGGAATCGAACCTGGGACCTTTCAGTCCGCAGGCCGACACTCTATCCACTGAGCCAAACCCGTTTCGGCTTTGTTATTTGCTTTCATATTTTTCACATTTAACCTGGCTTCAACTTTCACAGAAATGATTAATATCACTTATTAATCATAAAATCAGATTATACTTTTAAAATTGTTTAATTTTTAAAATAATTGTGTAATAGACTCATATGTTTCACCTATGAAGAGAAGTTAGAAAGTTTAAGCAGAGAAATCTTAACTTTGTAGTTTTTCTTTCTTACTAACTGTTAAAATATAAATTATAATGTAAATTTAAAATACAATGTGTTTATCACCTTGGTTAACCAAAAAACTATTTCAAAAGCTTAGATTATGCAAGATATTTTAGATTAATGCTTTGCAACCTTTTTTTCTGCCTACACACACACTTGGCTTCTGTCATTATAATCCATATATTTTCACTAGGTTAATGGGTTGAGTTTGCACCAATGGTGGAGCAGGTCCTGCTTTATCTCTCTTACCTGGAGACTGTTGAGTACTGTCAGAGAGTCCTGTTTGGATATTTAGTCTTCATAATTTTTTTTCCTTGGAAATGCTTTAGTACTTTAACCAACTATAGACTACCAGTGTTTGTCTTTGATGTGAGAGCAAAAATGCAGAAACTCTGAAATGAATTATATTCTCATAGAAAAAAAGAAAAAATAGTGGTAGTGTGAATGCAATGATTAAGTTGTGGAAGGTTTAAAAAATTCTCATTGTAGCTTAAAATGACATGGAAAGTAAATGTACTTTGTTAAACCCCCATTAATCGTTCTAATTGAAATTGATACTCTATTAATTTGACAATTCTACTTAAGCTTAATATTACAGAATACTGCATTGATGCAGTATGCTTTTATTGCTTATAAATTATTTAGTAGCTTTTAGCCAAAATTGGAAGAAGACTCACAAATATGTTTAGGGAAAACGTATACTATGCAGATTAGCTTTTTAACTTTAGTAGAGTTTTAGATTTCTGTATTGTTCTATATCCAGAGTACTGCAGAGTTAAACTGAGCAAGATAACCTTGTGTTAAGCTGCTGAATATTCGGTGGCAGTAATAATTATAAATCAATGATATTTGTTTGTTTATTTTATTTCTTATACTAAAGAAGTAATTTATTCAAAATACTGGAAAAAAAAAAATATATATATATATATATATATATATATATATATATATATATTCACGCAATAGGCCTTTCTTCCGGCACCTGGGACCCAGGCATTTGGTCCGGCTGCAGTGGAGAAGCCAAGCCTTCAGGCTAGGCTTCTCCCCTCTGGCCTCAGCAAGGCTTGGCTTCTCCCCTCCGTTCAGTCTTCAGTCTTCAGTCTTCACTCTGACTGGAGCCTTCAGTCTTGGCTCCATGCCTGTATATGCAAATTAACCGCCATCTTTGTTGGGTTAATTTGCATAGTTGCTCTGATTGGCTGGTGGGCATAGCAGAGTGACACCAATTTGCATGTTTCTCTTTTATTAATGTAGACTAGAGGCCCGGTGCACAAAAATTTGTGCACTCGGGGGGGAAGAGGGGGTCCCTCAGCCCGGCCTGTGCCCTCTCGCAGTCTGGGACCCCTCAGGAGATAATGACCTGCTGGCTTAGGCCTGCTCCTGAGTGGCAGAGGGCAAGCCCAATCCCTAGGTGCAGCCCCTGGTCAGGCTCAGAGCAAGGCTGATTGGGGAGTTGGGGCGCCGCCCCCTGTCATGCACAGAGCAGGGCAGATTGGGAGGTTGCGATGCCACCCTCAGTCACGCTCAGGGTAGGGCTGATTGGGGGGTTGGGGCACCGCCCCCTGTCACACTCAAGGCAGGTTCAATGGGGAGGTTGCGGCGCCACCCCCTGTGATGCACAGAGCAGGGCCCATCAGGGGGTTGGGGCACTGCCCCCTGTCACTCACAGAGCAGGGCCAGTCAGGGGGTTGGGGCACTGCCCCTCCCCTCATCACGCACAGAGCAGGGCCCATCAGGGGGTTGGGGAGCTCCCCCCTGTCACGCACAGAGTAGGGCCGATAGGGGAGTTAGGGCACCGCCCCCTGTCACCCACAGAGCAGGGCCAATCAGGGGGTTGGGGCGCCACCATTGTCACACTCAGGGCAGGGCCGATGGGGAGGTTATGGATCTACCCCGTCACACACAGAGCAGGGCCCGTGGTGGGGGGGGGGGTTGGGGCACCACCCCCTGTCACACACAGAGCCGCAGGGCGATCAGGGGGTTTGGGCGCTGCCCCCTGTCATGCTGATCTGGTGCCAGGAGGCCTCGTGGCTCCGCTGATCCCGGTGCTGGGAGGCATATTACCCTTTTACTATATAGGACAGAGGCCTGGGGGCCGGCTGGTTTGCCCTGAAGGGTGTCCTGGATCAGGGTGGGGGTCCCCACTGGGGTGCCTGGCCAACCTGGATGAGGGGATGATGGCTGTTTGCAGCTGGTCACACACCCTTCAGGGTGGGGGTCCCCACTGGGGTGCCTGGCCAGTCTGGGTGAGGGGCTGAGGACTGCTTTCAGGCTAGGGGTTTTGACTGAAGCTCCCAACCACTCCTTTTTTTCTTTTTTTTTTTTTCTTCTGGGCCAGCTTTAGCTCTGGCTCTAGCTCTGAGGCTTCCGCTGCTGGTTTGTTTGCCGTTCTATAATCGAAACAATGTATAACTTCAGCTCTGAGATCCCAGTCTGCTATATTTGTTAGAATGTTTCAAACTGCCAGCTCAGAGTCCGGCAAGTCAGGCGGGGAACGTTGGAGTCTGCAGTCACAGGAGCAAGCAAGCCTCATGTTCGCTTCCAGCTGCCTGGCTGCCGGCCGCCATCTTGGCTGACAGTTAATTTGCATAAGGATACGCTGATTAGCCAATCGGAAGGGTAGCGGTCGTACGCCAATTACCATTTTTCTCTTTTATTAGTGTAGATATCCTGAGTTATGGTTAAGTATATAAGAAAACATTTAGAATGAAAGTAATATATCTGGTAAATGTCTTCAGAAGATGAATGCTGAAGCTCTAAAGTGTGTTTTTGGTTATATGTGTCCTAAAAGCATTTTCATTCATAGCAAATATGAAAACATGCAGAGGTCTTTTTAATCAAAAAGTTTAGAGGTTATATCTAGCTTTTCATTATCTGTTTTTGTCTTGTCTTAGAGGCAAATGAGGTACTTTATAAAATGTAGCATTATAAGTAATATTATAGTAGTCTTTAAAGAGACAGATTTAAAAGTTGAAACCACTTCCTAGTACAGCAGTTTTTAGATAGTACCTCCAACTTACATGTAGACTGTATTTCAAAATGCTTGAAATAAATAAAATCTTTTTTTTTTTTTTTTTTTTTTTTTTTTTTAGCGAAATAATGCTGTAAATGATCCTGGGCAGGGGGCAGGGTGAGCAAGTTCATTTGGTCTATATTGTAGCATACAAGACCATATTGTTTTCAGGGAACATAATGTTACTGCTAATAAGTAATTATGTATCAAATTTGAGAAAGTATTTATCTTAGATCATGGTATTTGAAAAAAGCAGAGAGATTTGTGTGATAGGAAGCTTAGCTAGAGTGGAATTAACTGAGGTGAGAACAGGGAAAGGCAGGTAAAGGGATGATACTCACTGAAAAATGAGGTACTTGACTAATGGTTAATGAAGATACTTCTCATCACATACTGATCTGAGTTGCCCCAGTAATAGGTGGGCAAAGATGAGCTATTCCTGTACTTTTTATTTTTTGTTGTTGACATTTTAAAGGGGGAACTATCCATCAAAGCCTTAGCCTTTATAAAACCCAGAAGTCCTTTAAATTTAAAACCATGAGTGGAAAATAGCTTAAATTTTTGTTATTACCAACAGATCTCAGACTAAAACTGTTTCTATATTGTTTTCTTCTTTGAGTACATTGTCCCAGGGAAACAGTGCTGTTTTTGATATTATTCTTCAAAAGATCTATTTGCCATTAAAGCATACAATTAGTAATATTTCAACTTACCTAAACTGAACAGTGTAAAACATTATTTCTATGGCAAAATTTATTCACTGATTGGTTGAATATCTATTGTGTGCCAGGCAACTCTTCCTGGTGCTCTAAATGTAACAGTGAGTAAGAGACAAGAATCCTTGATATTATGGAGTGTGAATTCTCATAGTGATTTATTTCCATTTTTAAGTTTGATGTGAAAGATGCCAGAAAGTCATCTACTTAAATACCTTCAAATCTTCTCATTTAGGGTAGGTGCTGTAGCTAGAAGCAGCCTTGATTCTAGATTTATATCCAGTATCCTAGGTAGTATTTAATAATAGAGCATGGGAATAACTGTATCCACCGTTTTATAAATAGGGCTGTTGTTAAGGGACAACTTCCCCCTCACCGACCCCCCCTTTTTTTTAAAGAATAGTGTATTGATGTTTAGAGAGAGGAAGGGAGAGAAGGGAAACATTGATGTGAGAGCGCAACAGCGTTCCGCTGCCTCCTGCACTGCTCTGACTGGGAATCGAACAGCAACCATTTGATGCACAGGACAATGCCCCCACCAACTGAGCCATACCTGCCAGGTCAGGACAGCTTCCTTTTAAGGAGTAAGGACAAAAGTCCTTATCCTTGCCCAGCCATTCCTAAATAAGGATTCTTCAATCTGTTTGAGCTGTTTACTTCTGTCATGGCAGCTCTCTTTATAAAAGATTGCCTGTGACTGCTAAACTATCACATTACTTGCATGGTGCATACACTTTCATAGAGGCAGTATAATAAACTAGAGGTCTAGTGTACGAAATTGTGTACATAGGGTTCCTAGGCCTAGCCTGCGATCAGGGCCATCTACTGCCCACTCGCCAGTCCCCAGTCCCACCCCGCTGCCACCCCAGTTCGCTGTGGTTCAATTGTAGCATGGCTCCAGTTTCCCCAGAGCCTGGGAGCCAGGGGGAGGGACCAAGAAGTCGGCAGTTCCTCCCGCTTACCAGTCCCACCCCACCCCACTGCCACTCACCTTGGTTCGCAGTAGTTCCCCGTTCGCCATGCTGCAATCGAAGCCTGCGGGGGCGGGGGGGGGGGCGGTGAGAGGTGGTCAGTGCACCTCATGGCGACTGGTCGAGTGGTCGTTTCGGTCGTTATGCTTATGGTCACTGGCCTTTTATTATATAGGATTGGTAAGTGAATAGACTGCATCCAGATGGCCTAGAAATCCCAACCACCTCTAAACTAGCTGTGTGTTCAAGGGCCAGTTACTTAATGTGTTTGTGACAGGTTGTTTTTTTAAAATCTTTATTGTTCAGATTATTATAGTTGTTCCTCTTTTTCCCCCCATAGCTCCCCTCCACCCGGTTCCCACTCCACCCCCTGCCCTTACCGCCCCCCCCCCCACACACACACACTGTCCTCATCCATAGGTGTACAATTTTTGTCCAGTCTCTTCCCGCAACCTCCACACCCCTTTCCCCCCAAGAATTGTCAGTCCACTCCCTTTCTATGTCCCTGATTCGATTCTATTCACCAGTTTATTCTGTTCATCAGATTTTTTATTCACTTGATTTTTAGATTCACTTGTTGATAGATACGTATTTGTTGTCACTTTGTTGTTCATAATTTTTATCTTTACCTTTTTCTTCTTCCTCTTCTTCTTAAAGAATACCCTTCAGCATTTCATATAATACTGTTTTGGCAGTGATGAACTCCTTTAGCTTTTTCTTATCTGTGAACCTCTTTATCTGACCTTCAATTTTAAATGATAGCTTTGCTGGGTAGAGTAATCTTGGTTGTAGGTTCTTGCTATTCATCACTTTGAATATTTCTTACCACTCCCTTCTGGTCTGCATAGTTTCTGTTGAGAAATCAGCTGACAGTCGTATGGGTACTCCCTTGTAGGTAACTAACTGTTTTTCTCTTGCTGCTTTTAATATTTTCTCTTTGTCTTTTGCCCTTGGCATTTTAATTATGATGTGTCTTGGTATGGTCCTCTTCGGATTCCTCTTGTTTGGGGTTCTCTGAGCTTCCTGGACTTGTAAGTCTATTTGTTTCACCTGGTAGGGGAAGTTTTCTGTCATTATTTCTTCAAATAGGTTTTCAATATCTTGCTCTCTCTCATCTTATGGCACCCCTATAATTCGGATGTTGGTATGCTTTAAGTTGTCCTAGAGGCTCCTTACAATATCTTCATATTTTCGTATTCTTTTTTCCTTTTGCTTTTCCGGTTGGGTGTTTTTGCTTCTTCGTATTTCAAATCTTTAACTTGATTCTTGGGATCCTCTAGTCTGCTGTTGGAGCTCTGTATATTATTCTTTATTTCAGTCAGTGTATGCTTAATTTCTAATTGGTCCTTTTTCATATCCTTGAGGGTCTCACTATATTTCTCAGAGGTTCCTAGAAGATTCTTGAGTAACCTTATAACCATGGTTTTGACCTCTATATCCAGTCGTTTGCTTTCCTCCATTTCTTTCATTTGTGACCTGTTTCTTTGTCTCTGCATTTTGGCTGCTTCCCTGTGTTGATAGAGTGACTTTGTGTGCTAGGTGTCCTATAGGGCCCAGTGGCTCAGCCTCCCTAATTACCTGAGGTGGACACTCTTGGTGCACCCCTTTGTGGGCTGTGTGCACAGTCTTGTTGTAGTTAAACCTTGATTGTAGTTGGTATCACTGGGAGGAATTGACCTCCAGGCCAGTTGGCTGTGAGGACCAGTTGTTCTACAATGGGAGAACTTCTGTGCTAGAGACACCCTTATGGAGCAGGACTTGCTTCAGTGGGCTTTGGCGCTCACTGAGTCTGCCCAGGTTTTTAGTCAGAGAAAGGCCAGGCCATTCATATGCAAAAGCCTCTGCACACAGCTTGGGTGGGGTTGTAAATTGGGTGGGGCGGGGTCTCAGGGAATCACCAGTGCAGAGCAAACCACAATGGCTGCCAGTCTGCTCTGCCTTGGAGAGGTCCCGGGGTCTGTGTTCTCCAGCCCTGTGCAGGAACAATGACTGCTGCAAGCACCTCTGCAAGAAAGCCTCCCTCACGTTACTGCCCAATGCCAGACAGTCCAGTTTCTCTCAGTATGAGTCTGGGTCCCCAAATTCTCGCCCGGTACTGGAGTTCAGAGCAGTCGGGAGCTTGTTTCTCCCTCCCAATTGAAAAAGACAACAGCGTACCCAACTGCCAGCCCCTTTCGCCTGCCTCCTTACCTCCGCACTTCCACACCTCTGCACCTCCTACTGGACTCTGCGCTTTTCTCTTTCCTTCTAGTTGTAGAATTTCCACTCAGCCAGCCTTTCTGTGGTTCTGAATGATATTCGTTTTGTCTTTTAGTTGTAGTTTTAATGTGGTTGTGCATGGCAGCAAGTTCAAGTGTTTACCTATGCTGCCATCTTGGTGGTCTCGACAGATTTTTTTTTTTAAATCTATAAAAGTAGTAATAGCTGGCTAATGTGGGGATGAAATGAGTTAATTGGTAATGCCTAGCACTTAGCAAGTACTACATGACTGTTGTCATCATTTTCCATGCTCGACATACAGTGGTATCTAAAAAATGCTTTCTATATTTTTTTTGCCAAGCATCTTATTTGGTTTGGTGGGTTTATGCCTTCAAGGAGAACAATTTGTTATAATAGAAATCTGGGTTCTAGTTTGGATCACCCATTAATCTGATCTTGACCAGTTAGTGAGAGGGAGTTCATATAAAATGAAAATGTTTTAATATTTTTAATTGAACCTTTAACTGTTTTTGAGTATTCAACTGGAATTTGTTTTTTTTTAATGATACTGTGAAATGGTGAACCAGATACTTAGTTTTTGTATCACAGCTTACCAACAGGTATTAGAAATTCTTAGATTTTGAGTTATTGGATGATTTACAGTTGATTCCTATGACTTGTGTTTGTGTATTCAATCTAAATCTAAACTGTTTAATAAATGTGCCCAATTAAAGATAGTTCCCTAATATAACCTCTACCTTGGCTTTTCATGTCACTGAGAACCTATGTCATAAAATTACTATACTAATCTCCTAGTAAAATTTGAATCAGACTGACTAGAAAGACATTCTCTTCCTAATTGCAACTTAATCTGTGTATGTGCATTTAAATGTTACGGATTTCACTTAGATTTGCTTCATTTCTTTATGTCCTATATCTTAGAAGACTGTTCAAATTTTCATTGTATTTTTTTTTTCATTTCCATCCAAAGAGCACCTCGTAGATAAGCATGTTGTAGAATCAAAATAAATGTAGTCAAATTTTATTGGAATTCAAGTTCTGTAAAGATGGTTGTGTCTGACTCCCACAAAGTTATTTGTAGTTTTTCCTGAACTTTTCCTTCTGCAGCAAAGTTCTATTTTCATTAACTACACACTATTTTAAAGTAAAAGATGGTGGTGAAAGATCAGTCTGTGTTACCTTTGGATTTTTTTTCTTCGTGAAAGCAATGGCAGTCTTGATTGTAACAGAAAATTATCTGGAATTTGGACTCGAAACAGGTAATTCATACAACTTTAAAAATCAGTTTTGCTTTATCTAGTGTTACTATTTTTTACTTCAATATTCAAGTAAGTTTTACATCAGATAAGTTTTTAAAATTAGGTTAGAGGTGCATATTTTGCAATGTTCTAAATAACCTTTATTGTTATTAAGTAATATCTTCCTTCCTCTTTAGTTTTAGCTAAGTTTTTGTTACCTTTCTTCAGACATGCACTCTTTCCCCACTTTTTCCTTATAATTAAATGAGTTTCTGTAATGCTAAAGTTTACTCACATAAACACAGATGCAAATCTTAATGCAAATTTTATGCACACTCATGGAATGTACAAATATCAAAAGGATGTTTTCAAAGACTGTTCCTGCTAGTAACCAAATTTTATTGCATTATGGCATGATAATTAGCACATGAAAGAGCTAAACTAGTCACTTCAAAGTGTAAGATGCTCTGTTTTCTAGCATTTTATTTCCAAAGAAAGATTCTGTATTTTACTTCAGTGGTAAGAATAATATTTTTCCCCTACAGGATTTACAAATTTTTCAAACAGTGCGATGCAGTTTCTTGAAAAGCAAGGTTTAGAATCTCAGTAAGTTCTTTTTTTTTTTTTTTTTTTAATTAAGCATCACTTAAATTTTTTCATTTTTAGTAGAATAGATTTATTATGAGTGGTTCTTTGTTTGTAACCAGTGAAAGAGTTTTAAGTAGGACTGTCACTATTAGAAATACTCTTTTAATTTTTACATTTGTATAAAATTAGTATCTTTCACAGAATTTTTACATGTCACATATCAAATTCTATGTTGAATATGTAGGTTGGATTGTTCAAATGTAGCTAAAGAGATGCCTGATTTCGTTTATAGTTCACTAAGTTCTATGGATATTTGGATAAGTGCAGTCCTTTTGTAAAAGTTACTCTTTGTGTATTACTATTCCTGTGTTTTTTAAATGATTGATTAGAAGAAAGAAAAATTCCTAGAAAGGTAACTGTAAAAATTTATCAGATTTTTTAAAATTTTATTTTTAGGGGTCCTGTTTCAAAACTTACTTTCAAATTTTTCCTGGCTATTTTCTGTTCACTCATTGGGGCTTTTTTGACATTTCCTGGATTACGGCTGGCTCAAATGCATCTGGATGCCCTGAATTTGGCAACAGAAAAAATTACACAGTAAGCGGAAAATGTACATAAGCACATGCAGATAAATATATGTTTTCCATCTTATTGAAGGTATATTATTGTAATGAAATCATACATTTTTATATTGAAAATTAATTTGATGTCACACTACTTCCTCTTTCTACTTTAAGCAAGTTTTTTTTTTATTCACTTCCAAATTTTAAGTCCTGGGTTTAAAAAATATAACATCAATTGCTAAATTGTTTTACCTGTTAGAATGGAAATGTCATTATTTATGTTAACTTTTTATCGCAGGACAATTTTTGATATTGTAATTTCTACAACTGAACTGAGGATCTATGGAATATTTTCTTTGAATTGTATGTAAACAGTGTTATTTAATTTAAAAAAAACATTTACATAAAGTAAAATATGTATACATAAGAGGTGTTTGTACAACACGTTAGAAGGATGCATTGTTTTATTTTTGGGATTGTTAGTAGTGTACACTGTTAAATATCATAGACTACTTTTAACTATCAAATTTTATTTTAGTTCTCAAAATGGAGAAATCATATTTGAAAGCCTATATATAGTTCAAAACCCATTTACTATATTCTTTGTGGTTATCGTATATATTTTTTTTGTTGATGCAGATACCTTAGCTGACAGGTTTATAGATCCAGCTCGTATCCACATCCAAATTCCCTCCTCATCTTTTTGTTTTGCAATAGAAGCCTGAGTTGAGAATAGTCTTTTTAGATATATGTATTTATAGTCGTTAAGTTTCTGAATGATCATTTCTTAACATTTCTGCTCTTTAAAAACCCATACTTTAATGATGCTGATTCTGTAGTGTTTTTATATCAATATCTCTTACCTATGTCATTTCCTTTATTTTAATTTTGACAGTCTTTTTTTTTTTCTTACCTCCATTTTTTTAGATATGTGTATGTGTTCACTTACTCTCACCTACCAATGCACACTGCTTCATCCCACTTTTTCCTCCTCTTTTTTACTCAGTATGTTCTTGGCTACATCCTGCCTTTCTCCCACCATTCCATTTATCTAATGGCTTCTTTTAAAACAAAACCTGGTTCTCCTCCCTTCTCTACACACACACTTTAGGCCACTAACCCCAGTGTTATGATTTAAATAAGCTGAAAGGGTGGGTGGAGGGGAGTCCTTCACCAGCTACTGAAACCGCTGTGGGCTGCTCCTTAATACTAGAGTGTTCCCTAGCAACACTGCATACCTAATACTGCTGCTTTCTTCCCCACACCCGAAGGTTTACCCAGCCTGTGAGATGAGAGAATCACTTTATTAAAACATTAAAAACATTTAGTGGTGTTTTGGGGTGGGGCGGAGGCACATTTTAGTTTCCTTTTAAAATGTGGCTTCTTTTTAAGATTTTTCACTTTAGTGATTTGGAGTCTTATTTTCAGTTTATTGTAGCCCCACATTGTGTTATAGCACTCTGCCTGATACACGGGTGTGGGCAAGCCCATTTTGTTGAGAGAGTAGCATGACTGGCACAAAGAACAACGTCCTCCTCACCCCCATGGCCAGGCACTAGTACTCATTTTAGTGCCAGAGCTTGGAACCAGAGTTCCACCTTTCCCTGTCAGGTGTTCATGGTTCCCAGCTCTGTGTGTGTGTGTGTGTGTGTGTGTGTGTGTGTGTGTGTGTTAAACCTTCCAGTGTAGCCCTTACTGTGGTTGATAATGAAAGTAGTACATGGCAATAAAATAATCTGAAGGATTTCTCTTTTTTTCTAAAATAAGAAAAATCCTTACTAGTCATCTATCTCTGTGGGGTACACGTTTGGGACAACACTTAATGAAGGTATAGCTCATACCTGAAACCTTTTGCTGTATTAAAGTATATTGTCTTGTTAGGAGTAATATAAATTTATTTGATTAGTAAAGGATAGGGAAATTTATTTCATGTATTTTTATAATATCCAAGAAGAAAACTTATAAATTATTTATGATTTTAATAACATAATTAGAACAATATACGTGATCATTATATATTGAAAGCTTCCTGAGTTGTTGCAATAGGTTCCATCTACTGTATGCCTTCTAGTATTATGGATCTTGCTAGTCCCTATATCTTACTTGTAAATAATGAGGCATGTTGTTTTAGCTACACTGAAAAGTATCAGAAGATGACTGCATACTGAAAAATCTTTGAATTCATTGATTATGTAAAGTTAGAGAATCATTTAAGTACCTGTGTATTAAATCAGGGAGATAGGAGGGGTTTTTAATGCTACAATAGAAGTGAACAGATTTAGATTTTAATGCTAGATCTGCCCTTGACATAATAATTGCTATGAGCAAGTCCTTTAACTTTCATGGATCTAAGTGTTCTTATCTGAAAAATTAAGACAGTGAAATAATTTTGCAAGGGTTCAAATCAGTGTTAAATGATAATGATAAATATTAAATAATGGTGATAGTAGCACCTTAAAAATATAGAATCCTATAAATAAGTTTTTGCCTTCGTTATGTAAGTCCCAAGTTTCTGTAGTTTATTAGTTTATTTTGTTTCTGGATTTTTATGTTTATTTCTTGCATACTTTCAGAACATTGCTTCATATCAACTTCTTGGCACCTTTACTTATGGTTCTGCTCTGGGTAAAACCAATCACCAAAGACTACATTATGAACCCACCATTGGGTAAAGAAAGTGTCCCTTTGTAAGTATGGGTGTTTGAGGGCTAATTTTTGTTTCATTATATAATAAAAAAATGTATACTGTATTAAAAATTTTAAGTAGAATATTAGGACACTTTTTAAAACAATAGAAATGCTAAAAGTGTGTTGTAAAAGTGAAGCTTCAAGTCCTCATTTTACTTTTTGTGATCTTTATTAATAAATGTGGATGATTATTACCCTGCATTAACATTATTTTGAATACTTACAAGTTTTTCTGCTTTTTCAGTTATTGTCCAGTTGTTATCTGATATTTTTCTATTGTCATTGTGCCTATTTTAAAGATACTTTGTACAATTCTTTTATTGTTTTGATTGTGAAAATTATGGAGGAAAAAATAAGTATAAATGGAAATTCACATATAAAGCCCCCATAGTAGTTATAACATTTTCCATATTTGCTTCACCCTTTTTTTGTTTTGTTTTATGTAGTTTTTCAAGTATATTAGAGGCATAACATTTTTACTCCTACGTACTTTAGTGTGTACCTCTAAAAAATAAGGACATTTTCCTGCATATCAGTATCATCATCGCACTGATCAAAATTTTAAATAATGCCTTGACATTATTATCTAATATTATCTCTCCACTTAGACAGCCATATTTTAACAGAAGATGGTAAGGAAACATAGAAATAATTTACTAAAAGACATTAATAAATGTACTTGATATGTTAACTCATTAGCCTTGTGAAATGATGTTAGAGTAATAGAAAGGTTCATACAGAGCTGGTTTAAACCCCAGTTCTGATCTTCACTAAAACTGTCACTTGAGGGAGATTATTTAACTTCCCTGAGCCTCTGTTTCCCCATCTGGAAAATGAAGATAATAGTATCCACCTCACAAAGCTATCATTGGAATTAAATGAAAGAACACATGTAATGCAACCAGCTGGAAATAAGTGCTTAATAAATATTCCCTTCAGTGCTTTACCTCATCAAAATTAAAATAGAAAATTTTGACTAGTCATTGACTCCACAGTGTGCATTTTATGTTATGTATACTTTTAGATCCCGGTACAGATTTGTCTTAGATTATATAATCAGTGATGACCATAACTTTTTTTATTTTTTTTTTTATTTTTAAAGAGAGAGAGAAATGTTAATGTGAGAGAGAAACATTGATCAGTTGCCTCCTGTCTGCATCCCGACCTGGGATTGAACCCCCAAACTAGGTATGTGCCCTGACCAGGAATCGAACCTGAAACCTTTTGTTATATGGGACGATATTCCAATCAACAGAGCCCCCCAGCCAGGGCCATAACATTTATTAAAAGTTAATCTTATTGAATTAGGGAAGTACCAATAAAAGAATGTTTTTCCCCCACACAATTAAGCCTTAATGGTAAATTTAACTTCACAGATTCACTAAGTATTTAAAAGTGAGTCTCTCTCTCCTCTCCTCCTCTTTTTCTTTCCTCTAGCATGCCCGAAACTTTCCCCTTCAAGTTGCTTATGTCTTTCTTTCTCTTAAACTCAAGGGCCCTTCTTTTGTCTCTGAAGAAATATTTTAATATTGCTATTCATCCTTTCTTTATAATAGAAGTGTCAACCAAATTCACGATTGACAATGACAGATTGAAACACACAAGTGCGATTGGCACCAGTGAGAGTTTTATACGTATGGTGCATGCGAGAGTCAACTTAGCCTTTTATATATAAAGAATAAACTTGGTGCCGAAACCGGTTTGGCTCAGTGGATAGAGCGTCAGCCTGCGGACTGAAAGGTCCCAGGTTCGATTCCGGTCAAGGGCATGTACCTGGGTTGCGGACACATCCCCAGTGGGAGATGTGCAGGAGGCAGCTGATCGATGTTTCTCTCTCATCGATGTTTCTAACTCTCTATCCCTCTCCCTTCCTCTCTGTAAGAAATCAATAAAATATATTTAAAAAAAAAAAAAAAAAGAATAAACTTGGTTAATTAGACCTGCTTTCTGATTTAGCTAGACCTTTTCCAGCCCAGTGAAGCACCCCAACTGCTCTTTCAGATAATTGTCAGCAACACAGCAGTAAGTATCAACACAAAGCACATTATTATTGTAGATCACGCAGGGAGAACAAAGGGTAAAATATTTAACTGTAGCAGTGTTTGACTATACTCTGCGCAGTGAGAAAACCTGAAGTCATTTTTAAGGTCCATCATTTCTTACTTTTCAATCAGTCAACTTTCTAAACTTTCTATATCTCCGTTTTCCGGCTAATGAAAAGAAAATAGGATTCTATTGAGCCTCCTATCTACCTACTCCAGGACTTCTGTGAGGATCAAATGAGATGAGGCACGTGAAAACACTTCACAAACATTTGGTTAAAGTGTAAAATGTTTGCACCTGGCTATAAAACAAGTTGTGTTCCCGGGCTGAAGAAACTCCAAGGAGGCTATTTGCTAGGAGGAGGAAGCTGGGTGTTGCTACGTGACATCATTACCCAGTGCCCGCAGCCACCCTTTCTGGGCTGGGCTGGGCTGTGGGCCGCATTTTGCGCCATGGGGTCTTGGCAGCGTGGGCTGCAATTTGGTGGGCTGTCACTCCGGGGTGGTGGCAGGGCCTATGTTCCACTTAAGGGAAGCCAAATACTGCTTTGTTGGCGCCAGGTCCACGGTGCCATTTCTTTGTAAATGGCCAGTGCGCCTCATGGCAGCTCCTGCGTTGAGTGTCTGCCCCCAGGTGGTCAATTCATGTCATAGCGACCGGTCAAATGGTTGGAGGGACACTTAGCATATTAACCTTTTGTATATATAGATTATTATATTCTCTGATTTTATATTTGCCTTAGTTTAATTAGGAAAATAGGAACCCAGCATTCATGATATATCCATCATACACCAGTTATTATGCTAGGTGTTGATAATTTACATATTTTATGTCATTCTTACAGTAATTCTGTGTGTGATTGCTATTCTCATCTCATTTTATAAATGAAGTAATGGACTCAGAAATTAAATAAGGCTAAGGTTTATTCAGTCAGATTTGGTATATATAAAGCACTTAGCACTTACCAACATTCATTTCCCACTTTCACCCTAACTAAACTTAGTGCATATTAGTAGCAAATACTATGCTTAAAGGAAATGGAGATAAATGATTTTGCCTTGTTTATATATTAAATTATAAAAAAATTTTGTTTTATATGAAGACCTAGTATTGCCTTCCTATATTTTTGTTTTCTTTGTTCCATCCCCATTTCTGATCCATTTCATAAGTAATTCAAAGGTCTTTATTTGTAGTCAGAAGCAAAAACGGTTATAATGCAGTTTCAACCCAGAAATGTATTTAAATCCATCCATCTGTTCTGATTTAGCATCAAAAAAATAAAATGTGGTCATTTGTGTGTGCTCATGACCTCATAAGAAGAAAACCAAAAGTGAACATAGAACATATACAGTGAAACCTAGAATGACTTCAGGAATTTGGAGAAATGTCTTCTGCCTGTTCTTTACTTATGTATTTTATCCCAGCTCAGACTTCTTCTTGAGATACCCCATTAGATCAACTTCCCAAATCTTTATGAGGTTAGTTAAATAATCTGAGTTAGAAGTACTATTTAATGACTGTTATTATAAATCCTGAAGTCATAAACTGAGCAAATATTTTTTTGATTAACTGCTTTATTCTATTCCCTTCATTTCCATTACCCGTCACCCTCAAAGTCTGTGTAATAGCTGTCTTCAGGATGCTATCAGTCAAGCCCCCTTGTTGCGCAGCTCCCGAGAGCACAATGTTGTCTATAGGCCCCTTGGAAAGATGCAGGGCTGTGGATGGCCTTGCATCTTCTAGCCACAATACAGGACGGAGAGAAGTAGGTTTACAATTGTGAGTACACAAAACAGAGTCTATTCTTGTTCTATTTATTAAATACTGTATTGTTTTCCACATGAACAACTGTAGACCTACTTTTCCCCCATGCAGTAGATGGGTCATTGACTTAATAGTTCCACAGTCTCCAGTGCTTTCCTGCTTTCTTTTTCCTGGTCTCCAGTTGAAGAGCACCCAACTCCTTTCATTTCACAGTCAACTTTTTTCCATGGAGAAGGATTGATAGAGAAAAGGATCCCAAGTACTACTGTACTTTCTTTCTTTTAGATATCTTTCCTACTTTACTTTCGTGAACCATTCATCTATCTGGTTCTGTTATACCAGTGAAAGTACTGTATTATATAGGCAAGTCTGTGGCAGAGTGGGATACTTTTGCTTTATATCTTCAACTGTAGCTAAGTGTAGGTTTCTAACTATAGGTTATGGTGAACATTAGCACATAACTAACGTGCTAGCATAATAAGATCTTTGAAGCACCATGTCAACTTTTTGATCTGTAGAATGACAGAAGCTACATTCGATACTCTGCGACTCTGGGTAATAATCCTGCTGTGTGCTTTACGGCTGGCCATGATGCGTAGTCACCTGCAAGCTTACTTAAACTTAGCCCAGAAGTGTGTGGATCAGATGAAGAAAGAAGCAGGCCGAATAAGTACAGTGGAGCTACAGAAAATGGTAAGTTTTATACTGTAGTTAAAATGAAAAATAACAAATACTGTGTTGTAAGAAAAAAATAATTTGGTTTCTTTTAATAGATTGTAATTTTATTTTATAGTATATTTATTGTAAATAAACGGGATGATTTTATACAGACATCAAGAGACTTTGATCTGATTTTGGTGTTAAAAGAAAGGGTCTTTTAAAAAAAATATTGTTATTGTTGAGAATACTACAGATGTCCCTCCTTTTTTTTTTCTCCCCCTTGCTCTTCACCACCCAGTTCACGCCCTGCCCCAGGCCTTTACCATCCTGTTGTCTGTGTTCATGGGCAATACATATATGCATATAAATTCTTTGGTTAATCTAGTCCCACTGCCAACCCCCCTTCCCTCTGTGCTTCGTCAGTCTCTTCCATGTAAAAAAGGGTCTTAATTCCTCTTTCTGCCTTAAGTGCTTTAAGCACCTTACAGTAGTGTGGTGTAAAGCTGTGGTATGTCTACTATTGCTAAGTTGAGATCCTCTAATTGATTGGAAAGACATTACAATATATTGTCAAGCCTTTATGAATTAAAGGGTAGGAAATATTAATTTTAGTGACTACATATATTTTATTTTAACATTATTCCAAAAATTGACCATGAAACGTAAATATTTAACTTAATGGGGATTCCAGAGGAGGCTCAAGCATTGTAGAGGACTGGACATCTAGCCTGGTCATGTCTTTTTTTTTTTTTTAGATTTTGTGTTAGAGCCCTTTTTTTTTTACTTCAGGAGTGTTTACCAACATTCAGCATTTTTCTGTTTGTCCTTTATATCTTTTCATACTCTATAATTATTTGACCTTAAACAAATATATTCATATAGGATGGGGAGTTGATGCTTTTATTTATGAGGGGGTTTTGTTCATGGATGACTCTGCCTATTACTATTATTTAGTTTGATATTTTTTTAGGTGTCTGTCTTTAGAGATTGCTTATTTTGTTTTGTATTTGAAATATAAGTGAATATATACTATTTGAATTTTTGTGGTTATTTTCTTCAATTTATATTAATCGCGTAATAACTTTTTAAAGGAAACTATTTTAATATTTTCACATTTGAAGAAACTTATCTTCAAACTGAGCCTTTCTGAAGTCAGTTTGGGGACATTTATAATGAGGTACAAAACTTATTACCATTTAGTTTCATTTCCATGAAAGGATTTCTTATCTCTTAAACAGTTCAGTTTGACAGTTACTTGAAAGTTTAAATCACTCATAACATGTCAGCCATATTAGACACTGAAGAATGTTGTTGGTTGTAGGTGGCTCGGGTCTTTTATTACCTCTGTGTCATTGCACTGCAGTACGTGGCGCCTCTGGTGATGCTGCTTCACACAACTCTGCTTTTAAAAACACTAGGTAGGTGTGCCCTGGCAACTGGGAACATGTTGTACTTTCCACCTGTGGTTAATAATGCTTCTTGTTACCTACAAGGAAATATGCATCTTAAAATTGTTCCTCTCTTGAAAAGTTTGAATAGGAAACATGGAAAACTTTTAGAAGTTGATTTCTCATGTTGAAAACTCAAGCCCATATGGTTTTATGTTGTGCTTTACTTATAAAAATTGATTACCAAAGGTTAGTTCCCAGATTTATTGAATAACTTGAGTGATCACTGTTGATCTTATTTTATGTTATAAAAGAACTTTTTAAGGTTTTGTTAGTGCCTAATATTTAAATTATTCCAAGATACTTATAAACTTATATGAATTAGAGAATCCTTTTGTGAGTTCTACTTTATATATAGCTTAAGTTGAAGAGTAGAGATTTCTCCATGGGAGAACAGTTATCCTATAAGTCTGTTAACTAAGGTATCATGTCCCTGTGTGTTGTTATTCAGGAAGTATCTATTATTGTGTTGATCGTTTTTCTTGGTGCCAGTGGGAGGAGGGGTTAAGAAACTAAAAGAACTAAAAGTATTATTTGAGTGGGCTTAGTAGGTACTGTAGAGCTGATGATAGTTGGAAATGTCCTTTAGGAATCTATGGAACATAAAGGAGTAGCTCAATTGTAAATGATGTGATTCATACCCTATCCAACATTGGAGAGTATATGATGAAAAAATTTCTGGAAGCTATTAATAGTCTTTCACACTAAAATCACAGATAGTTTCTGAGAAAGAAATTTATTCTGATATTCTAGAGGAAGAAAAGATTTCTAAGAAGTTATTGAGTCTGTCACTTCAGTAGAGATAGTTGATTCAGATATTACATAAGGAAAAATTTTTTATTATTTTAGAAGATTTTAGTGTAGCTATCAAAAGTAAATTATACTTGTAGCTTTTATATATACTTTTACGGATGAGGCCAGATTACAGGCTGATCAAGTTGAATGAATATTTTACTAGGTATGTTGAAAGATTATTATTTTACTTTATATTTAACATAAAATAATTTATTTTGCCACAAAATTCTTGTTTTAATTTCAAATATAAATTAAACAGTTTATTATTTTTAAAAAGAAGCTTTGGAATTAGTTATTCTTCAAGTTTTATTTGTGTCTTGAATTTTCTAGGTCATCATTCCTGGGGCATTTATCCAGAATCCATCTCTACCTTGCCAGTGGATAATAGTCTACCATCCAATTCTGTTTACTCTGAGTTACCATCTGCTGATGGGAAGGTGAAGGTAACTGTTACACAGATAACAGTGGCACTGAGCAGCTTAAAAAACATTTTCACTCCTCTGCTCTTTCGAGGACTTCTGTCTTTTCTAACCTGGTGGATTGCTGCGTGTCTCTTTTCTACAAGCCTTTTTGGGCTTTTCTATCACCAGTATCTCACTGTGGCATGAATCTCAGTTAACAAAAAAGGATATCCAAGTCACACTTGGGATTCAAATATTTGTGCCCTTGAAGGGCTGACAAAAAAAAACAGAAGAAAGCAAATACAAAGGAAAAAAGAAACATATCAGAGTTTGAAATGCTTCCTCTGTATTCTCAGGGTGAATTAATGATGTTATATGTAAAATTACTGAATAGATTAAGTGCTATACTGTGGCATTGGACATGTTAACTCCTTGTATTAACTGATGTGAGAGAGGGCTATCTGCAAGGGTAATACTTCTGATTGCCTTGGTTTACAGAAACCTCTGAAACAGTCTTTGAAACTTTTCTTATGACTCCAGTTATCGGTTGCTCTCAGTGGTATTAAGGTACTGTTAATATTCATGTGGCTGCCTGCAGAACACTCTTCAAACTGAGCCATGTTTTAGAGGAGGTTAAGGAGCTAAAGTTGTTTCTGTTGGTAATATATTAGTCACTCTTCAAAGGACAATAATGAAAAAATCCAACAGAAAGGAAGAAATAGCTACTGTATATTACAGTAAAGAAAGCTGCATAGTAATTTTAAATTCAGTGGAGATGTACATGCTTACTATCTGCAAGTACTGCTGCTTGAAAGTAGCATGAGTATTGTTTTAAATGTATTCTGTCCAACTTGAGGGATCTTTAAAAATGACTGGCTTTATGAACATTCGCAATCTTGCTGTTAGGTTTGGAACTCCCATATTTTATTTTATTTTATGATCCTAAATATTTCTTTTTAATAATATAAAAATATTTATCAATATTGATCAGACTTTTAAAAAATTACTTTGTAATCCTGCTGACTACCTGTATGTATTGTATATATTATATATTAAATATATAATATATTGAGATTATAAAAGATGAAAATATTGGATCCTTATAATATTTTAAGTTGCTGAATGTATGTTAAAACATTGAATGAGATGTCTTTGTGTCTAGAAATTTTCTTTCTTTTTGGAATGAGATTAAAATCCATTTTGAGAATTTATTAGAGCAAGCAATTTATTTGTGTTGCCTGTGTGAGAATAGTCATATTTTATACTTAGTTGATTTCTCCCAAATGAAAATTGTTTTCTGTCATTTTCAAAAAATCAGAATCCTTTCCACTCTAAACATATCTATAGATATCATTTAAATCCATGTTAAATAGGACTTGTTTTACATTTGTGGTGTCCAGAATTAGAAATGTTAAATTTCTATTTTATAGTTCAGAAATTGAGGTGATTTAATTGAAAAATGTAAACAAAATGAAAAATAAAAGTAAAATTCTTTTTCATGCTTTTTACATCTAAAACCCAAATGAAGGGTTACAGTTATAAAGGAAATGAATATAAAATAAACAGGTTTGTTTTTTCTAACAAATAGTAGAATTTATAAATAAATATTCTTTCATGTAACTGTCTTTAGAGGCTGTATATTGTGTTCAATGCTGTTGTTACTATTGAAAGCAATTTTGAAACTTCTTTTGGAATTACTTTCAAGGCTTGTGATTCACTTTGATTTAAATAATCTCAGTACAGCAAATTCCTGCATTTTGGTTTAGATTAAATGTTTTGCAAATAGTTGATATTTTAAAAGACTGAATAATAGTGTGTAAATTGGACAAAACTCTTTGGTTGAAAATGAAGTGTGGCTATAGCCCCGTGGTTGGCAAACTGCGGCTCGCGAGCCAGATGCAGCTCTTTGGCCCCTTGAGTGTGGCTCTTCCTAAGCCTTACGAGTACCCTAATTAAGTTAATAACAATGTACCTACCTATATAGTTTTAAGTTTAAAAAATTAGGCTCTCAAAAGAAATTTCAATCGTTGTACTGTTGATATTTGGCTCTGTTGACTAATGAGTTTGCCGACCACTGCATAGCCTAATAATACTTCATGTGTATTTCCAAAGAGGCATTCCATACATATTTTGAGATATATTAGCATCACTAAAATTGATTACAGCAAAGTATAACACTTACTTTGTATGTAAAAGTTTTTCCATATTGAACTTGAAAAGACTCTCACCTGATATGACCATTTAATTAAAGAACTACATTTTAGTCCTGGTTGTGTGGCTCAGTTGGTTGAGCATCATCCTGTGCACCAAAAGGGAACCAGATCATTTCCTGGTCAGGGCACATGCCCAGGTTTTGGGCTCGATCCCCAGTAGGGAGCATGCAGGAGGCAGCCAGTGGATTTTCTCCTTCACATCAATGTTGTTCTTTCCTTCTTCCTTTCCCTCTCTCTCTCAAATCAGTTTTTAAAAATTTTTTAAATTATTATTTTGAGTTTCAAAGGTTGTACAATGGATTTATGGGGGGGAGGGAGGCAGAGAATTCATTGTTGGGTAGAATAACATGTATTTCTAAAAGTACTATTGATTTACTCTTTTTAAATTTGAATTTTCCAAAGTACACTGATTTTACACAAGCTGAACATTAACTAATTGATTTGGTTTAGTTTTTTTAACCTTTCAAAGCAAAGAGAAATGATGGTTGTAACTACTAACTGGTTTATTTATGCATGTTGTCTTTATGCTAAGAATTATATTCTTTAAGTATAAAAGGGTTTGTACTTTATGTAGACCAAATAATATTTTTTAATTGAGATATAATTGACATATAACATTGTATTTGTTTTAGGTATACAATATAATGATTTGATTTATTGTATGTATTGCAAAATGATTCTAAATATTTTAATAGCCTAAATTACAATTTAGTAGAATTATTTTATTTTTTTATGTCAGGCTCTAATCAATATACTATGCTTCAGTGGAGAGTTACTTTTATTATATATTTTTCCAAATTAACTAGGAAATCCTGATAATCTCATTTTGTATGATTTGTGGAATTTTATTTGATATTTGTTCATTTCTCCTCCCATCCCTGCCCATTGCACTTTAAAAATCAGAGCTTTATTCTCCCTCCTACCCTTGTCTGAAATGAAAAGCATATAATTTTATCCTAATATCTATATACAAATTGATTTATCTTTGATATTTTCCCCAGAATTCCAATTGTGTATAAATGACCAGTGCATCCAAGTAGAATGGGTTCATTGTCTTATTATTTATGATATAAATATCATTGATACAATACTGACATTTCTTTTTGAGTTATGATTCAGAAAAGATATTCATCTATTAATGGAATTGATAGGTCCAGGAAGCAATAACTAGAATTCATTATGAAATCTATAATTGGAAATTCACTGGTTAGATTTTATTCTTTCTAATGAAAGATTAAATTCTCAGTACTACAAAGTATAGGGTCTCAACATTCTCTGAATTCATACATACTTTCTGAGCCATCTCATAATTGAAAATGGTCTATCATGGTCTATGGCTCTATTCAGCAAAATAAAACCAAGTGATTTTTTAATGTGGATCATCTTGTGTCTTCACAGAGCTTTAAGTGGCTTAAAGAATCAGACTTAAACACACTTATGATCTTAGAGTTTGAACCCAGTGTCTCAAGTAGTCACACAGTCTCATGTTTTAACTCCCATGCAGCTCATGTCTATACCTTGGGTTTATAACTGAGCTGATTATATGCCATGAATACCCTGACATGGACACTAAGGATCGTCAAAACGCTAATGTCAATCTTTCTCTTCTTTAAAGTGGTAAACATTTTTACGTATTTTTTGTTTTCTTTATGAGAAAAAACAGATATAGCTTGTGCATATGCTTGTTTTCTCTTACTAAGGTACTCCTTTTAGCTACAAACTGTTCATTTCTTTAATGGGTCAAATAATTTGTATTTTTCTATTCCATTTGTTTGTTTGTTTGTTTTTCCTTCTACATGCTTATTCCTCTCCTTTCTCCCATTTGGCAAAATGCTTGATTTTCTAAAATAGCGTAATTTTGAAGACAGAATTAAGATTCAAGAAACATCTCATCCCATTAGATACTTTTTTTTCACTTATTAAGTATTCAACCCATGCTAATTAAATAGAACTGAACTATCATTATTGCCTCAGTTTTACCATGTTAGATAAAATAAATAGTTTACATTAAAAGTGAGGCTAGATATTTCTAAGTTGGCAATCAGTTTCTCTTTATGTTGGCATGAGAAAAATAGAGTAGCTACTTTTGGCTTCAGGAATGGTTATAGATTATGTTAGAAGACATTCATTTATTTTTAATCGGGAAAAGACTTCACAAACAGAATTTTCTCTAGGAATATTTTTGTTTGTACTCATTTTATTTGTTCAATAAATATTTTAGTGCCTATACTGTTCCAAAGACTGCCCTCGATACAACTATGAACAAAATATCAAAATCCCTGCCCTCCAAGAGCCAAAAATCTAGTGGGGGAATGCAGATAATAAACAAAAATAAATATGAGTCAAATATAGGATGTTAGATAGTGGTAAGATCTCATGAGTGGAAGGTGATGGGAATGAGGGAAGAGGGAATATAAAGTTGCATGGCAGGGATAAAGTTAAAATTTTAAATAGAGCACTGAAGGAACACCTCACTCAGAAGGTGATTTCTGAAGGAAATGAGGGTCATCATACTGTTCTTCTCTTATATCACTATTAGAGGCCTGGTGCACGAAATTCCCTCAGTCCGGCCTGCGCCCTCTCACAGTCCAGGAGCCCTCGGGGGATGTCTGACTGACGTGGAGGCGGGAGAGGCTCCCACCACTGCCATTGCACTCGCCAGCACATGAGCCCAGCTTCTGGTTGAGTGGCACTTCCCCTGTGGGAGCACACTGACCACCAGGGAGCAGCTCCTGTGTTGAGCGCCTGGCCCCTGGTGGTCAGTGCACATCATAGCGACCAGTCGTTATGCAGTGTGATCAATTTGCATATTAGCCTCTTATTATATAGGATAGTTCTTGATCAATAAAACACCCTGATTGCTAGTTGTGAGGTCACTAAAGGGATTTTTAAAAATGTGGACAGCCCTGCCTTAACCGGTTTGGCTTAGTGGATAGAGTATCAGCCTGCAGACTCAAGGGTCCCAGGTTTGATTCTGGTCAAGGGCATGTACCTTGATTGCGGGCACATACCCAGTAGGGAGTGTGCAGGAGACAGCTGATGGATGTTTCTCTCTTATCAATGTTTCTAACTTCCTATCCCTCTCCCTTCCTCTCTGTAAAAAAATCAATAAAATATATATTTTTTAAAAATACGGACAGCTCTAGCCAGTTTGGCTCAATGGATAGAGCGTCAGCCTGCGGACTGAAAGGTCCCAGGTTCGATTCTGGTCAGTGGCATATGCCCGAGTTGTGGGCTCGATCCCCAGGAGGAGGAGGTGTGCAGGAGGCAGCCAATCAATGATGCTCATCATTGATGTTTCTATCTCTCTCTCCCTCTCCCTTCATCTATGAAATCAACAATATATATATTATTCATCCCTCCTTCATTTCCTCTCCCTCCCTTCCACTCTCTCTAAAAATCAATGGAAAAAATATTCTCAGGTGAGGATTAACTGCTGCTCATCAAAATATATATATATTAAAAATATGGACAATAATATATATTTCCCTATTCAGTTGGTTTATTGTAAAGGAAGGATTATAGCCATTGAATTAAATGCCGTTTTTTTTGCTAATAAGTAGTAAACTATACAACAAATATTATCTCACAAGCCCACTTTTATATTTTCTCTGTCAAGTGCATTTTAAATTATTTGGACATGTTTACGTTTTGTTTATTTCAGTAGAACCTTTAAAGACTCATAGGGTTTCAAAAGAGTTGATATGATGTGTCCACTTGGCAGAAAAATTTCACTCACTGCTCTTTAATCTGCCGGTAATCTGTTACACAAAGGTAATTACACAAAGGATAACATGGTTGAGAACAAATTATGATAACATTTTTTTTATGGCACAGTTTGAGTATATTAAGTACCCATTGTTGAATTATTAACAACGAGTGATATGTATTTAGATAGTGCTCTACAAAAGATAGCTTTAACATCTGTTTTGTTTATTTGGAATGCATTTTTCTTTATGTGATTCTACAATAAAACAATTTATACTTATGCATAGAAAATTCTAAAAGAGTAAACAAATGAAACCATGTTATATTTCAAATAAGTAGCAATGATAAGATAGGAATTACTATAATTGTGTTCGTGTATATATTTGCATATTCTTTCATTTCTATTTTTAACAGTTTCTCAGCATGAAATATAATTTTTTGACATATTTAAATGTTTATTATTATAGTAGGTAGTCCACATACCTGTTTTGGATAAGTGGCTTATATCACTTCTGTTAACTGGATAGTGTGTTGAAACCAAATATCAACATCTGAAAAAAAAAACAAAAACTGGATTATAGAAAAATTTTATTGAAAATTTTTAATTAAACATTTTTTTTAATTTAGTAATAAAATTTAAAAAGCAACATTGCAACAATAGGGAAAGCAGAGTCATTTCAACAGTTGGCACTGGAATAATATGTTATCTACATCTTTTTTTTTTTTACTGGACATTTATTGTTGCTATCAATTGGTATATATATATTATATCAAGGAATCCCCACAAAGTATTTTTCTTTTTATTGAATTTATTGAGGAGACACTGGTTAACAAAATTGTACAGGTTTCTGGTGCACAATTCCACCACACATCATCCATACACTTATTATGTGTTACCCACCCCAAGTGAAGTCTCTCTGCATCACCACTTATTCCCCCTAGAGTCTAGACTAGACCCTCTTCCACCTTCCCCCAGCCCCCTCACTCTGGCAGTCATCACTCTGTTGTCATATCCATGAGTTGGCTTTTTTTTGTTGTTGTTTTTTTACTCATTCCCTCCAACCCCCCAGCCCTTCAACCCCCCTGCCCCAGCAATCCCTACATCATACTATACACAAAAATTAATTCAAAGGGGAGCATATACCTCATTGCAAAAGCTAAATCCATAAAGTTTTTAGAACAAGTCATAAGAGAATATTGAGTAATTCTAGGGATTGACAAAGGTTTCTTAGGATACAAGCAATGACAATAAAACTTATTTTAATAATAAAATATTTCATAAAAATAAAAACTCATCACCCTGGCAGGGTTTGCTCAGTGGTTAGAGCATCGGACCTTGGACTGAATGGTCTGATTCGTTCATGTCAGGGGCACATACCTAGTATCTCGGTTGCAGGCTTGATTCCTGATCCCGGTCAGGGTGCCAGAATGCTTGCTGGAGGCAACCAATCAATATGTCATATCTCTCTCACATTGATGTTTCTCTCTCCTCTCCATCCCTCCTTCATTTCCTCTCCCTCCTTTCCACTCTCTCTAAAAACCAATGGAAAAAATATTCTCAGGTGAGGATTAACTTCTCATAAAAAAAAAACAAATCCTGTTAAGCAAATAAGATATCATAGCTTGAGATAAAATATTTGCAGAACATGAGACAAAAGACTTGTTCTGGATATATAAAGAACTCCCCAAAAAGATTAAAGAATGAGGAAAAAATTTAAACAGACAGTTGACTAAAAAAGCACCATAAAAGGTGCTCAACCTGTAGCAGTTTTAATACATGATCCTTGTTACAGTTTTCTTTTTTGTACAAGTTCATGGAGGTTCTTAGGACACTGGGTTTTTATCTCAGGTTGCTTTAAAGACTAATTTTTTCATCCTGAGGAAAGAAGTAGAAATGCAGTTGCAAAGCATCATTGGGTTTTACACTAATTTTTTGACAGTTCTTTCTGCAGAAGTATGTGTTGAAAGAAAAGGGTGCTGGATGGTTACATAAAATGTTAAATAACAGCACTAACTGTATTAAGCATAAAAAGCTTTCAATTTACATGATCATACATTAAATTTGATTATTTATATATATATATATATATACATACATATATATATATACTATCTAATAGAGGGAATATGCTAATTGACCCCCCACACTGTTGCAAAGATGGCTGTGCCCACAGCCAATAAGGAGGGAATATGCTAATTGACTGTCAAGCCCTCAAAGATGTCCGGCAGGGGAGGGCAGTTGTGGGCAATCAGGCCAGCAGTTGGGGATGACCAGGACTGCAGGAGAGGGCAGTTGGGGGTAATCGGGCTGGCAGGGGAGCAGTTAGGCGTCAATCAGGCTAGCAGGGGAGTGGTTAGGGGGTGATTAGGTTGGCAGGCAAGTGAGCGGTTGGAAGCCAGCAGTCCTGGATCGGGCCTAAACTGGCAGTTGGACATCCCCTGAGGGGTCCCAGATTGGAGTGCAGGCTGGGCTGAGGGACACCACCCCACCCCACCCCCACCCCCCAGTGCACGAATTTCATGCACCGGGCCTCTAATAAATATATACACACATGTGTATATATACATATATATTTGCCTCTTTAAAGTATTGATTACTAGAGGCCCAGTGCACGAAATTTGTGCAAGCATAGGCCTTCGCAGCCCCGGCTGCTGCCACCCTCTGTGGGGTGATCAATCGCGGAGCCTCCCCCCCACACACACATTGATCACCCCGGCTGCCTTGTGGCCCCGCTCCCCTGCCCACTGGTTGTTCCACTTAGCATATTAGCTCTTTATTAACGAGGATTACAGAGGATGCTTCAGAATATAAAGGTTCTTGGCAGAAGTAGTAGATTTCAGTTTTAGCATTTTAAGTAGAAGAGTGCTTTCTGGTCTTGTCATTCCAGTTTAGAATTTAGAAGTACCATGTTTGTAGTTATTCAGCTGTATTTGTTGACTTGTAAAGCAATTTCAAGAAAATTCTTTTGTATGTTATTAAATGGAACTTTTCCCAAAACTCATTAACAGTATTCATTTTTTCCTCCAATTTTTTTTTTCTGTTTCATTTTGGATAGTTTTTATGCTATGTCTTGAAGTTCACTAATTTGTTTTTAGAATGCCTAATCTGGTACTCAGTTTATCTAGTATACTTTCATCTCAGTATACTGTGCTTCCTGTTCAATATCTGAAAACTTGTTATATTTTTAATCTCTAGTAGTTCAATTTGAGTCTTTTACATTTTCTCCATGTCTCTCCTTAACACGTTTATATTTTACTTTCTTAAACATACAAAATACACTTATAATAGTTGATACATTGTTTTGTCTTCTGATTATCAGTCATATTTTCCTGCTGTTTTACATTCCTGAAAAATTTTTGTACGCTGGGCACTGAAGTTTGGCTTGTTGGGTACTGGATCTTTGTATTTCTTTAAATATTCCTGAGCCTCATAATACAGTTAAGTGACTAGGAAGCCTAGGAGACAGTTTTATTCTTTGAGGCTTGCTTTGAAGATAATAGCAACCTTTAATTGAGTGTTAGTTTTTACCCTCTACTGAAGAAATACCTTTCTGAGTACTCACTCCACCTATGCCCCATGTATTGATAAGTTTTCTCATTTTGGCTGGTACCTCCCCACCGTTGTTTGATTTCCAAGGGTTATTCTACCTATTCCTTTCTGGTGGTTCTTTCCCCAACATTGGGTAATCTTTTCTGATGCATCTAATGATAGAATTCTGCCAATATCTAGAGCTCTCTCTCGGCATCTCTTCTTTCTGATACAGTGGGGCCTTGACTTACGAGTGTCCCGACTAACAAGTTTTTTGAGATACCAGCTGTCTCTCGGCCGATTTTTTTCATTGAGTTGATGGAGTAATTTGAGTTAACGAGCTCCTTAATGAGCTCCTTAACGAGCTCGGTCTCGGAACGAATTAAACTCGGAAGTCAAGGCCCCACTGTACTCCTCTCTCTTCACTGGATTCTGCATTCAGGGAGGCCACTGGGATCAGTTTAAGTTCTCTGTTCTATGGCTTGTATATATTTCAATCTGTAAGATGGGCAATCAGTAGGTCACCACATAATTTTCCTTCTTTCAGGGGTCACTGTTCTGTGCTTCCTGTTCAATATCTGAAAACTTGTTTCACGTATTTTGTTCAGTATTTTAGTCCTATAAGATGGAAGAGTACATTTGGTCCCTATTAACTTCCCCTTCACTGGAAGTGGAAGGCCCCAGCTTCTGGTTTTAATTTCTTACTAGAGTCTTTGGTTCCTCACCAAGAGTCTATTCCAGCAGTTCTCAACCTGTGGGTCATGACCCCTTTGGGGGTCAAACGACCCTTTCACAGGGGTCGCCTAAGACCATCAGAAAACACATACATAATTACATATTGTTTTTGGGGTTAATCACTATGCTTTAATTATGTTCAATTTGTAACAATGAAATTGGGGGTCAAAACAACATGAACTGTATTAAAGGGCCGCGGTATTAGGAAGGTTGAGAACCACTGGTCTACTCAGAGGCAGGCTTCCATTCACTTATTATTTTAAAAGATGTGTCACTGAACATCATTAATCAGGGAAATGTTAATTAAGACCACAGTGAAATACCACTATATACCCACCAGAATGGCTAAAAGTAAAAACTCAGACACCACAATGTTGACAAGGCAACTAGAACTCTCAATCAAAGTTGGTGAGTTCCACTTTGTGGTACAGCCACATTGGAAATGATAAAATCACTTTATAAAAAGTTCCAGTAGTTTCTTATAAAACTAAAAATACACTTAGCCATGAACACATGTTTATTCAAATGAAATAAAAATGCATTCTCAAAAAGACTTAAACTGTTAAGTTTATAGCAACTTTATTCATAATAGCCCCAGACTGGAAAGAGTACAGTATGGAACGGGGGGCGGGGGGGGCAGGGGGGGGGGAGAGTAGCTAAGCTTACAGTGGAGAAACCTGACAAACATCACCTCAGTCAAGTGATCAAGATTAACCTCAGCAGTAAGTTATGTTAATATTAGTATATGATGAGAATGCCACTTTCCCTCAGTGGTTCTCTACCCAAACCTTTAGCATCAGCCTAATCATGAGAGAAACGTCAGAAAAATAGCAGTTGAGAGACATCTCATAAAATACCTGGTATTACTTCTCAGAACTTTTAAGAATATAAAAAAAGGGGAGAGGGCAATTCTGAGAAATAGCCTGGAGGAGACTAAGGAGACATAATGATTCGTAATGTGTCCCTAGTGTGATCCAGAAAGAGAAAAGGGACCTTAGGTAAAAACTAAGGAAATCTTAACAAAGTATTGGTTTATTATTTGTGATAAAGGTGCCATACTAATGTAAGATGTTGACAGGAGCAACTGGTTATGGGGTATATAGAGCTCTGAACTATGCAATTTTTCTGTAAATTTAAAGCTATTCTAAAAGACAGTTTATTTTAAAAATACATGTGAAGTTTATCTACAGGTTATTAAGGTTATGTAAATACTAGCCTCCAGGAATGCTCAGTGAGTTAGAACAGAGCTGAATATAATGGAGTATTTGCTCTTCTGTAGCAAGATGAGAATAGGACATATTTTCATGAAGCTAAATTGATAGAATGGAAAGGATTGTTCTTTATTCTAAGGTTGTTTGTGGAGTGTGACTTTAAAATATATTTTGCTTTGAAATTATGCTAATAGTAGATTTTGTCTACTACTATACTACAATAAAATGTTGTTTATTGGGTCCTGAAATAAAAAAATCTGAGAGCCACATAGCCCCTACCAACTCAATTCCCTAAAGCTCTTTTCAGAAATGTGCTCCTCCTGCTGGGTAGAGACAAAAGACTTGCTTCATGGTGTTGCTCTTAAATCTACCTCAACATATTTTAAAAAGTCTAGATGGGTTCCTGATACTTTCTGGCATCCTTGAGCAAAGGAAATAAAAGCACAACAACCAAGTAAAATAAAAGCAAAAATGTCCCAGTCTCATCTGGCATCCAGTGGTAAAAGGAAATGCTGGGACCTTCCAAAGTTCTGAACCCAAGAAAAGAACCCATCAATTTTTTCTTGTCAATGAGGAAAACCAAAGACCCTGGAGAGTAAGGCGGCCCCTCAGGGCAATGGGTTCAGAAGGTGAAATTGGTAGGAATCTGTTCGTAATGGAACCCAAAATGATTCATCATGGGTTTTTGTTTTAGGGTGGAGTGAGCTGGGGTGTTTTCTTCCTAGATTACAAGAGTTGGAAGTTCCACTGACTAACCTTTAGAGCAGCAGTTCTCAACCTGTGGGTCACGACCCCTTTGGCGGTCGAACGACCCTTTCACAGGGGTCGCCTAAGACCATCCTGCATATCAGATATTTACATTACGATTCATAACAGTAGCAACATTACAGTTATGAAGTAGCAACGAAAATAATTTTATGGTTGGGTCACAACATGAGGAACTGTATTTAAAGTGCCAGAAGGTTGAGAACCACTGCTTTAGAGGTTATGGGAAGTATTTTAAACCTCCATCAACTCCTACAACTGCTATTGCCTTGTGTGGTAACAGTTAATTAACAAAGGAAGGCAAAGTTTCCAGTGTTCTCATCGATGGTCATAGCTCTATAAACTAAGTGTATGTTTTACTGATGTGTATCCTTCATTCAAATGTGCATCAGTTTTCCCAGCAAACGTTTAGTAGTTACTCTTTACCACTATGACATATGCTATGCATTTAAATGTGAACAAGAGAGTTTTGCGCTAAAGTGGCTCAACTAGTTGAGAGACACGGCTGCCTTACAGTGTGGTAAATGCTTTGTTCAGGATTAATGCAAATTTGCTTTTTAGAGAAAACTTTATAAAGGGCAAAAGCTGCCTTAAAAGTTGGAGTTTGTAAAGCTGAATGTGTGAATGTTAAGAAAGCAAGCTATTAGACGTTATCAGTACTCTTAATGTTACGAGTCATGAAGGAGGAACTTCAGACTTAGCAGTTGGAGTACTATTGAAAGGAAAAGATATAGTCTGGAATCATAGATATGGGGATAGCAGTATGAAACACTATTTGAACCACTGTTTTAGAAGTCTGGGGATCTGGATTATAAACATGAACTTTCTTTGAGCAAGGTTACTCATTCATAAGATGAAGGGAAAAAAAATAGATGGTCTATCTCAGTCTCTCCTAAAACTCTTGTTTATCTTTGTCGTTGCTAATGAAACAAAGCAAAAAAACACTAAGTGTATAGAACATACATTTATCCAGAAACAAAGCTGGAGGAGCCTAGAGATGGGGTTCAGAGGAAGTTCTGTCCTGCAGAGAGGCAGTCTCAACAGCAGAGTCCACAGTCAGCCCAAGGCAAACTCTGTGATGGTCTCAGAAGATAATTATTTGCTACAAGGCAAAATGAAAGGTATAGCAGTTGTTTGCTTTGATCTCTTCCAATTAACATTTTCTGCAGAATTTGCAGTTGCTTAAGATGGCTGATTCAAACTAATACTTCCCTTTGGTTGGAAGGCATTGGAGTTGCTGGGAATGCAACTAAGGGGAAGCTGAATTACAGGCATGCCATTCCGTGTTGTGAGGTATGTTGATGTGTATTTCTGTCACGTATAGGACTGGCTTCTAGAATATACCTAACTCCTGCTGTGGACTCATCCAGCATCATGTCATGAGAAGCTGGGCCAGAGATGTGTCACCTAATAAAAATATGTTATTTTTCTGGATTTTGTGAGATCTCTGCGTTTTCAATGTTGTAATAATTATGATTTGATGTGGCTTTTAAGTTACTAATTAGTTTTACCCTAATTTTATATGCATAATTACATTTTTTTAAAAAGGGGTCACTTAATTGTTTATATTTCAGGATCCATAAAACCTGAATGTGCCCATGTTTAATTCATCTAATGGGACTTTAACTCTGTCTCCCGTCTGCTTCAATAATCAATTAGTTAACAGACAAGCAATAATAAATTTGTCCATCTGGCTGCTGGTATATAGAAGTACAAGAAGGTACCATTTTTATTTTACATTTAGACATACAGATCTTTACAAAGTAACTGCCTGGTTGAAGTAATGTTTTCACCTGCCTGAGTCTCAGTTATATGTAACCAGTTATTCCAATATTCTGTCTTACTGCCATCTAGTTCATTTTTTGTTTAGTGCTGAGAGGATGACAAAGGCACAGGAATAGTTCTGGAGATGAGGATACATTGTCACCCAAGAGGTACGTAGGCCAGAAGGAGGCTGAGAACTTAGAAAGCCTTGCCCAGCCACATTCTGTTTTATCATCAGCATGACAGTTACAGAAGCTGTGGACAAAGGAACCTTCCTCACTAGTAAACCTCTAAAAATAGCTCCCAGTAGCCCTAGAAGGTGGGCTGGTTTTTAGGAAGCTGCCTCCAGAACCGCATAGCGAGAGGATACCTAAAGAAACAATTCTGTAAGCCTCCCAAGGGGTTTAGAGCTTTCCTAGGCTTGGTTTTTTTCTTGGATGAGTGGGAAAACGGTTAAAAGATTTGGCATGTGGAAGAAGCTGATTAGACGGATTAAGCCCCAATGTGAGATTAGGTTTAGGTGGGGGAGTGAGTTAGAGGCTATTTTGTAGGTAAGAATATGTAAGTGAAAGGACCTAGGGAAGGTAAGACACATTGATTCAAATCCCAGCTGTACTACTTAATGCGGCCCAGTTTCCTCTGCTGTGTGGTGAGGATAACAGAACCTTCCAGATAGGGTTGTCATGAAAATAAACTTGGGATGATCAATGACTGACACATAGAAGATCAGGGCTTCATAATCTGGAGTACACGAATGACCTTGAGAAGGGAGAGTGCTCAGCAAACTCACAATGTCATGCAAATGTTTCGTGTAAATATTTTTAGGAAGTGGTTCATAATTTTCACAGAGATCTATAACTAAAAATAGATTAAGAATCATTGTAGTAGGAGCTCATTTATGTTTGAGAGTGAATTGCTAAGGGACAGGTCTGAAATTCTCTAGAAATAGAATAATCATCAAAAAGTAAGGGCTGGGACACAAGACAGAGAGGTTTTAGTGGGAAAAAGCAAATCAAGTTGACATTGATTAAACCAAGTAAGTATATATTTGTAGTGAGTTTTCAGTACTATTCACACATTTTTGTAAATATATTTGTTTTGCAATGAAAAGAATATAAGATTTTCTTTTTATGCCATGATAACACTTGGAGTGCGGGTGAATTTCCCGCCAAAATATAAGATGGCTCTGTCTTTTGGTTTTGTTCCATCCACCAAAAGGGTGGATTACAAACAAATATTTGGTAATACGCAGTTACAATCGGCCCGAGTTTACACGTTTCCCGCACTCCACCGCAAATCTATATGAACCGAGTTAAAGACGGCTCCTGCGGAGTATGCGCAATTCACGCGAGCCGACTTAACTCGTTTCCCGCACTCAAGTGATAATATGACTGACAATTTCAATGGAAGTAATTAAAATAGCATTGGGGTAGGAGTTTAAAAATTAAGGACAAGGTACAAATTGGCAATTACAAAATAGTCATGGGGCGTAACGTATAGCATAGGGAATCCTATATAATAAAAGCCTAATATGCTAAGTGTCCAACCGTTCGACCAGTTGCTATGATGTGCACTGACCACCAGGGGGCAGATGCTTTGAAGGGTAGGTTAGTTTGTT